>NW_025333810.1:19720130-22542760 GCF_019186645.2 Phyllostomus hastatus
ATAAATCTCTAAATTAAAAAATTCTAAAGATGCTTATTGGAAAAGACCGAAAATTTGACCACCCTTTGTAAGACAGAGATCAAGAAAGAAAAAGAAGACACAAATAAATAATATTAGCAATGAAAAAAAGATACATCAGTATAGATGCAGGGGAGATTAATAAAAATTTTATACTAATAAATTTGAAAACTCGCAAAATATGCAACTTTATATGAAATAGGACAATCAAACAAATCAAGACAAAGTAGAAAAACTAAATAGTCTTATAACTGTTAAACAGATTGAGTCAGTAGTTGGACATCTTACCTTGCCAAAAAAAATCAAAATGCCCCAAGTGATTTTACAAGCAAGTTTTATAGAAAATTCAGGTACTGCCCTGGCTTGTGTGGCTCAGTGGGTTGGGCATCATCCTGCAAAACAAAAGGTCACAGGTTTGACTCTTATTCAGGGTGCATGCCTGGCTTGTGGGCCAGATGCCCGGTTGAGGGTGTGTGAGGGGCTACTGATGGGTGTTCCTCTTGCACCTCGATGTTTTTCTCCCTCTCTCTGTCCCTTCTTTACCTTCTCTCTAACAATAAATAAGTAAAATCTTAAAATAATAATTCAGGTACCAGGTAATTACAATCTTAATTTAGAACATTGAAAAAGAATAAACCCTTTCCAAATTATGCTATAAGCTAGTATAACCTTGATATTAAAAGGAAGGATAAGAAAATATCCTTCTTATCCTAAAAGGAAGCATAAGGAAATATAATTTACCTCACTCATTAACATAAGATAATAAAAACTTCAAGAAAACTATTTACAAATTGAATTCAGCAATATACATGTAACAGAGATAATATCTCATAATCAATCTGAGTTTACTCCAGAAATGCAAGGTTAAGCTAACATGAGACAGTGCATTGGATTAATTCACCATATTGAAATATTTCTGTGTATGAGGAAAACGTTTTTCAGATGCAATTCCAGATGAAAGGTAAAACAATAAAGCTTTTAGAGAAAGACATAGGAAAATATCTTTTTGATCTTGGAAGAGGGAAAGATTCCTTAAACAGGACTTAGTGCATAAAATGCACTAAGCATAAAAGAAAAAAATATAAAATAGACTGGCTATATTACTATTTAAAATTTCTACTCATCAAAACATACTATTAAAAGATGATGAAAGCAGTATACAGAGGAAGAGAGCACATTCATTATACATCCATCTGATAAAGAATTTGATGTAGTGTGCACTCTCCCTCACGGGAGCACGCCCATGCCTTCCTTCCTTCTCTCCTTCCCCCGCAGCTACGCATCTCCTAAACTCTAAGGGACCCCAGAAACTTGCAGCCAAGGGAGCAATGGGGGGCTGCAGCTGAACCTGCACTCATTCCCTGACCCTGCCCACAAGGCCCCCTTTCCTCTGACTTTCCAGAGAGCCAAAGCCCTCTGCCTGGCCTCTCTCCTGTTGCTTCTTCTACCCTAAGCCCTTCCTTGTTTCACTGTCCCCAGCTTTAATAAACACACTCTCAAAATAAATAAAAATAAATGAGAAAAATAAAGACCTTGAATATAGAACAGTGATTTTCAACTGGTGTGTTACAAGACTTTTTAAAACATACAATACCTGACTATTCAGTCAGGGCCACTGATCTCTTTGTCCTTAGACTGTCAAATTTTTAAAAAATGACAACAGCGAACACAACAATAGCTATCTGATTTGAATGAATCAAAATTATATCTATTTTTTAAATATTTTATTTATTTATTTTTAGAGAGGGAAGGGAGGGAGAAAGAGAGAGAGAGAGACATCAATGTGCAGTTGCTGGGGGCCATGGCCTACAACCCAGGCATGTGCCCTGACTGGGAATCGAACCTGCGATGCTTTGGTTCACAGCCCACGCTCAATCCACTGAGCTACGCCAGCCAGGAAAATTATATCTATTTTTGTCAGATCAGCAAAAAATATATTTTTGGTGTGGCTCAGAATTTTAGTTATTAGTTTACATGTACCATGAGATGAAAAATGTTGAAAATTGCTGATCTAGAATATATAATAACTCCTACAAATAAATAAGAAAAGGATAGAAAAATAGGGATGTGGGAAGAGGAAGAAACAAAAAAGAAAGAAAAAAAAGAAAAGAAGGAGGAGGAGAAAAGAAAAAAAATAGGGACACAATTGAAACAGATCCACAAAATAGGATATCCAAATAGCCAATAAACATATGAAAAGATGTTTGACTTTATTAGTAGTCAGGGAAATGCAATTTAAAACTATAGTGAGATTTCATTAACCAGTGTCACCCCAATAAAATTAGTAAAAAAGAAAAAAAACATTGTAAGTTAACTTCACCTATCCACAAAAATGGCTAACGTTAACAATGCAGAAATACCAAGGACTGACGAGGCTGTAAAGGAGCCGGCATTCTAAGACATTCCTGATGGGAGAGTAACTTAGTCCAGTAATTTTGGAAAACTCTTGGGCAATAGCTATTAAATCTGAACATATGCATCTCCTATACTGAAATTTCACTTGTGCATGTGCCCAACAAAAATTCTTAGATAAGTTACCGAAGACATGCAGTAGAATTTCTATGGAGGCAGCACTATTTGTAATAGTCCCAAACTGGAAAGAATCCAAAAGCCTATCAGCAATAGAATAAAAAAACCCAAACTGTGATGCATTCACACAATGAACTATCGTATAGTAGTAAAAAAAAAGAACTACTCATATGCCCTTTCTCAGGAGGCCACCAGAGGATATGGCTTTCAAAAGGGAGTAAACCAAGATAAAGGAAGATACAGTTTTTGAGAAAACAAAGACCCAACACAATTTTCTGGAGAATCCTTTAGAAATAAAAGGATTCTCCAGAAAAAAATGATAAAGGGAGAACCCTAAATATTTTATCTTCATGTGTATGGTTTTGTCTCATGTTCCTCATGTATAGAGCTAGGGGAACTAGCCATATAAATATTTTTAGTTGGTTATGAGTTACAGGTTAACCATTTCTGTTCTCTCTAAAGTCATTTGGTTGTAAAACAAACAAACAAAAAAACTCCAAAGAACAAATAATGTATAATTTCCATCCCTTCCTCTCCACCGTGCATTCACTGACATTCTTCCCTTGTACTTTGAGGGCCTCTCCCAGTGAGCTAGATATAAGTCATCCTTTGCTTTAGGGGATGAGTTCCATTATTGGCATGTTACAAAGCCACTGATCTAGGTGTAGATTAAAAAATTCAGATACACATTTACAGTTCCCTCCCACCTCTCCCCACCCACCCTTCTGTTCAAATTAAGATTCCCCTGGAGGAAAGGGAAGAGTAAGGGGAGGGACCACACAGGAAGGAGTGGGTGGAGAAAGGCGTTAGTGTTCAGCCTGAAGCAGGAGGCCCAGTGTCATCAGCAGGTCAGGCCCCAGAGGCCATCCACTCTCTAGGCAAGCGAAGATAGTTCACTGTTCTGCCCTGTTACTGTGTTAACTATCCTTGTCTAGTCACTCTCCTTCCCCTCAGTGATACCCAGAGCAGTTAGCACACCACACACTGCTTGTCTGTCTGGAATGACAAGCCCCATTCCCAACAGAGGCTTTGCTGCCCCCCCAACACAGCAGCTCCATGTGCTCAGCTGGCATTTCTGTGGCTTGATAGCCCTCACCAGAAGGGAGCAGGGAGCCATCTCCCACTGAGTGGGCTGGTGGAAAAACACAGCTTCCATGGTGGTCACAAATGGGGTTGGGCCATCAGGAGGAAGCAGAAGTTAAGGCCAGGGAAGGATGGAAGGGGTCTGCATTTACTTCTTGACTCACATTTCAGAGAACATTACCTAACTCTGTAATCTCCACTTCTAGAAACGGTACCCAGGATGCCTGGACTCTGGGTAAGGTGGAGAGGAATGGCTGGTCCTGAATATACCCTGTCCATCTGCATGCTGGTGAGTAAAACATTAATATCAATAGTTTTGGTCCATTGTTCAGTGTTTTTTCAGTGAGTTTTCAAATGAAGCCTGTTGCCTTTCCATACCTTTAGATAATTAAAATATTGCAAGTATATTAATACCAAAGTTAGCCAAAAATATTCTGTACTCTTTCCTTTGAACGTTGGATTGGGTTACAATCAGCTTGAAGCCAAATGTGATTTAAAATACGTACAATTCCAAAGAATGATGAAGTATGAAGTAATTTGTTTTGAACTGATAAACTAACTTCAGCTGAATTATTTGTGAGCTTTTTAAATGACCTAAATATGTTTTTTAAAAACCTAGAGCCCTGGCCAGTGTGGCTCGGTTAGTTGGGTGTCACACTGCAAAGCAAAAGGTCACCAGTTTGATTCCCCGTCGGGACACATGCCTGGGTTGCAGGGTTGGTCCCAGGTTGGGGCACATGTGAGAGGCAACCAATAGATATTTCTCTCCCTCTTTTTCTCCCTCCATCCCCATGTTCCTAAAACACAAATAATAAAATCTTTAAAAATTTTTTAAAAACCTAGAACTACTGGCAAATTCCACTTCCTGTGCTAGACAGATTTGCACGCACTGCAGCTCCAAGCCCTGTAACCTGAGCACTGTCACTCTGCTTGTGTAACGCTGACTTCTGAGGTTTTAAATGGCTATCTAAACTAAACTGAGACAAAAGGGCAACAGTGTGGTGCTTTGAAAAATCCTATAAAAATTCCTAACCGTTGCTAACTCTTAAGTCAATTTTAATCTTTTTTTAAACACTTAAAGACTAAAAAGTGAGTTATAATCATTCTTTCATGAAAAAATACAACTTGTAACTGAAAATATTAGATTGCCTTAAATCTGGAGACACAGATTAACAATATTGAGTGGATTAGTCCTTCTGTTGCTAGAACTTGTCCCTGAGCGCATTTCAGTCTCACAAGAGGACAACACTGCCTTTAGCAAAAGCAGGGTTTACCGACAGCTCATGCGAAAGTGATTTAGGGAACATAGCCAGCAGTTATATTAGTATACACCCATTTTGAGGTTTCCACCAAAAAAAAAAAAAAAGATTGGCTGCTGTGAACTTGGTCTGCATTAATAGAAAAGCATAGATGACAATTCCTCTCTCTGCACTCCAGAATGATGACATTCGATCCTGGATGTCTTGTTTTATTCAGAAGAGACAACTGCACAGTTCTCATGGAGAGAAATCAGGAACACGAGGGGCCTTGACACGTGTCACACGAGCAGCGGTTGAACAAGCTAACCCGAGCATGTTTAGCTTAGCTCTGAAAACAAACATCTCAGTTAGGCTGCCTGCCTTGAAGTTTTTGATGATTTAAAGACTGCCTTATTAACGACACACCCAATATTTAAGTCTCTGCCAAGAGTTGTCCAGCCTATTTCCACAGATCTTGGGATTGGGATTCACTCTTTTCTGAAGCACCTTGTTCTATGTTTGGGAACATTTTTAAAAAGGTATTTTGAAAGTTAAGCCTAAATTTGGTCCATGTACTGTATACTTTTTGATCCAGGCCCTACACCCTGAAGCAACGAGGGCTAAGTCTAATCCATCTGCCCAGGACCTTGTCTCTCATCTCTTATGAATAAAAGGCATATTAAGGTATGACAAAATGAGAGAGACAGAGAGAGAGAGGGAAAAGAAGATGAAGGAGGAGAAGGAGGGGGAGCGGGAGGGAGAGAAAAAGGAGAAGAAGGAGGGGGAGAAGGAGGAGGAGAAGGAGAAAATAGAAGAAGGGAGAAAGGAGAAAAGGGGAAGAGGAGGGAGGAGAAGAAAAAGAAACTGTTTCCTACATTAAAGAGAGACTGTTGTCCATTGTGGCCAGGTGCACATTTTCTTCCCTTTACACACAGGTCTTCATTCTCAGCCCTGATTATTTTCTTAGGCCAAATCCCCAGAAGTAAACTGCTGAGACAAGAGCATGAAAATTTGTTAAGCCTTTTAAGATATGTTAGACATATTATCAAGTTCCCTTGTTGCAGCTCCTTTGGCCTGGTTTGTGGTAATCTCTCCTTCACTTGATTCCAGCGTTCTATTGGCCACTCAGCAAACCTTGCCCGCAGTGGTGCTCTCAGGTTTGGTGAAATGAAAGTTGTTTCCTGACACCACCCTCTCCCTAAAACAATCTAAAGACTCCTATGGTCATAGAGGTCACGTTGTGTCATTGCTGGCATTAATGGGACTGTTTCTGCACATTGCAGGTGGCCAGATGGGATGGGTGTAAGTTGGTGGTCACAGAAGAGCGATGAGGATGGAAAGTACAGCATAGGAAATACAGTCAATAATATTGGAATAACTATGTATGGTGCCAAATGAGCACTGGAATTATCGGGGGGGATCACTTTGTAAATTGTATAAATGTGTGACCACTATGCTGCACACCTGAAACTAATATAAAATAGTATTCACTGTCAACTGTAATTTAAAAAATTAAGTCTATCAATACTCAGGAAAAAAATGGGAATATTTTTGGTGTTTCACCATTAGATATAATGTTGGCATTTGGCTTGAAGTCTACACTCAAATTTTTAATTTATTGATTTTTTTACAGAGAGGGGAAGAAAGAGAGAGAGAAACATCAATTTGTTGTTCCACTCATCCATGCATTCATTGGTTGACTCTTGTGCGTGCCCTAACTGGGGATCGAACCCACAAACTTGCTATGTTGGAATGATGCTCCAACCAACTGAGCTACTTAGCCAGAGCTGAGATCTTTACTTTTAATATCAGGTCAAAAAGATATTCACCTTGCACTAGTCAAAATTCTTGCTTTCAAACATCCCAAACAGGTCTGGAGAGTTTAAGGGAAAAAATAAAGGGAAGGCCATTGATGGCTTATGGAACCTCTGGGAAGGCTAAGGACACAAACTCAGCCTGTAAGAGCAAAAAGGAGTGGAAATCATGGAATTGGGGGTTCCCTTGAAGTTTGAGGTTTTGCTTGTTTCCTGACTGAGAAGCATCCAATAATAAATCTCAGGTTTGCAAATATGAATTCATCTGGCCCAAGTATCCATCTGACATGTTAAGTCTTCTCTGCAACATTCCTACCGAGTGGTGACCCACTGGTCTCTGTCTAAATACCAGTACTCTCCTTGCCCTGTTGCCAATTTTCTTTGGCTTCCTGTAGCATGTACCCATCATTACTACTTGTAGCCCTTGGGTCATCAGAACAAACCAGATGCATTCTGCTCCCTCTGCCTGGAATGCTTTTTCCCCACTCTGTAAGACACAATAATATTGATCCTGTAAAAATAAAGTCAGATTTTATCTCTTCTAAAAGAAAAAAGTCTGGAAGCCCGACTGCAGCCAAAATAATGCCCCCAGAGGAGTCAGGTTGAGAAGTCCCCGAAGATTCTGAACACTGCCATTGCTGTGGCCACCAGGCAGAGTCCTAATTCTCCCCTGCTTCTTCACATTACCAGCTCCTGACTCAGAGTCCCAGGTGAGGACCTCTAGCTGACCAGGCTGGTGCTGGTGCATGTAGTATGGCTTCCAGGGCCAGGAAAAGCTAGTGCCTAGCTTTTATAGTGGGACCCCATGTCCCACCAAAGTTCACACAAACTCCACACCCCAGACTACGATGCTTCTACTGTCTAGCCAAAAATAGAAATGGCAAATGTCTGCTACTCATCTGTTCTGACTTCACTAAAAAGTTCCACCAGCAGTCAATATTGATTACCTTTCCAGCATTTGAAATGACCATAGGAATTTTTGCTTCAGGCCTGTTGCTATAGTAATTATATTTGTAGATTTATCTGGGCCATATTCCCATTTTTGGAATAAAACCCACTTGGTTGTGGTATTGTATCTTTTACTGTATAGCTGGATTCTATTTGCTAATATTTTATTCATGATTTTCATGGTTACTTTGTAGGTGAGATTGGTGTGCATAATCATTTTCAGGATTTGATGTTGACGTTTGATTCCATTATGAAATGCTTTGGGTGATTTCCCTTTATTCTCTGGAGCAGTTTAAAAACTTATAAACACTTGTATACTATACAATACATACTTCTAAGTATGTTACATGTATGAAATAATTTACTTTCTGCAACAACCATATGAAATAACTACCATTAGTTTCATTTCACACAAGAAAAAGTTGGCAAATTGGTTGAGTAACTTGCCCAAGGCAACACAATGATAGGCTCCTTGAGGGTTAGAAAGATTTTACCTGTGAAATATACCCAGGACTGGTGTTTGTTGGATAAGAAGCTCTTTTCTTTTTAAAGATTTTATTATATTATTTATTTTAGAGAGAGGGGAAGGGAAGGAGAAAGAGAGGGAGAGAAATATCAATGTGTGGTTGTCCCTGGAGCACCCCTCAATGGGGACCTGGCCTGAAACCCAGGCATGTGCCCTGCCTGGGAACAGAACCAGCAACCTTTCAGTTTGCAGTCCAGCACTCAGTCCACTGAGCCACAACAGCCAGGGCAGATAGGAAGCTCTTTAATAATGAAAAAAGAAATCCTATGTTCTCAGAGTGTGGTCCTCAGACCAGTAGCATCAGCGTCACTTCAAAAGAGATCTACTGAATCAGAAACGTTGGTGTGGTTCCCAGTGATCTGTGCTTGCACAAGCCCTCCAGGTGTTTCTGATGCCTGTTAAAAAGTTTAAGAACCAATGAGCCAGAATTATAACCATATCAGTCAAACATTCTATGGAATACAGCTACACCAAGAGGTAAGACCAGATTTAAAGTTCAGGGTTAGAACTGTCAGGAATGTCTTTGGCTTTGTTTGTATAGCTCTTCTTCCTTTGGGGAATTAGTTCTCTCCCACAGCAATGCAATTGTCTGATTTTGGTGGGGTGCTACACCATGACCCTGTTCTGTAGTGTGCACAGAACATTCCAGACATCCCTAATGTCCCATTTAACTGGCTTTAGTAGGCAAAGACACACCACCCAAGTTTAGCCCTGGGCTTTTACATTTAGAGTTGGTAGAGAAGATCCTTTTTTTTTTTTTTTTTGTATTATGGAGGTATTGGCAGATGTTAACTAGGGAATATTGTCTGATAATTTCCCTGCCATGTGGAAAAAGCCCACCTGCATAGGAAAGAACAGTTGCAGAACAGTAACAAAACAAAGGTGAGACAGAGACCTGACAAACACATCTGAGATCCTGGATCTGTCATGCTCAAACCAGCCCTGTCTTGAACTTACCAGTTACACAAGCCAATAAACTCTCACACTCAGACTGCTGTGGACTGGGCTTCTGCCACGAGAAACAGAAAGCATGCTGGCTACTCCACTACTACAGCAGAGGAAGGGAGCATACAGAGGGTTCTAAACTATTTCATCATCACAATATTTTAACTTTCCAACCCACTAGTATTTTGGCACCACCAAAGGTCTTATCTAAATTGTGCTTTCATACTTCATACCTTAAACATGTGTAACTACAATTATTTGGCTTTTTATGTTGTTGTTCATAAACTAGCACTTTTTAAAAAGCCAAGCTATCACTTCCATCTGTCACCAGTAAGCTACGACACTTTTGTTTCCTTGCAGCTGGCAGCTGCCACAGAAAACGGCAACTCTAATCTGCCTGCTCCTTCGGGAGTTCGCTCACTTGGAAGGAGACTGAACAGGGCAAACTTGGCTGCTCTTTTCCCTGTTTGGCTCAACCATAAGGAAAACCCTAGTGCATAGCAAGCGCACAATAAATATTTATTGAATGAATGAAGTCAAGCCCAGGATAAATTTAAAATTATAATGTAAGGAACACCCAGGGTTTTATATCAGCAGTTAAATCCAGAATCCATGTGTACATTTAGGAAATTGACTCACTTTGGCAAATGTTAAGTATCAGGGTGAGTGCAGTTCCAGCAACAGAGGTTGGTGCTTGGAGTCTTTAAGCCTTAGGCAGGCACAACCAGCACACCTGTGCCACACAGCCCTGTGCCTGGGCATGTCAGGTGACAGGTGAGTTATGAACACCCAAGAGGCACTACTTATCTCTGACCCAGCTTCACCCTCTCAGCTGTCCAAGTGGATTACTGTATTGTGTGGGCTCCTAGCCAAGGCTGGCTTAGATGAGTATTTCTGAAATGTTTGCAGCCTGAATGGTGCTGCACACATCACTCTGCTGCGATATCATCCCTAATGGAACATAAATTCCAGTGAAAAAACAGGCTCAGAGACAGGCCTATTCATTCTGGTTGGAGGACTGGACTGGAAAGATTCCTTCCACAAGTTATGGTTCTCTCTGCGTTTCTGGTGTTGTTTAATATTGGCCTTATTAAGAAGAAAATAATTAGGTTTCCTAGAAGATTCATCTTTTTTTTTCCTAAAAGCAAATTCAAATATAAGTATCTATTGGCTACTTGTGTCTAAAAGTACATAGTCCTTTAAGGAATTGACTCTTTGAGCCCTGGCTGGTGTGGCTCAGTGGATTGAGTGCTGGCCTTTGAACCGAAAGGTCACTGGTTTGATTTCCTGTCAAGGCACATACCTGGGTTGCAGGCCAGGTTCCTCATTGGGAGTGTGTCAGAGGCAGCCAAATGTTTCTCTCTCACATCCATGTTTCTCTTCCTTTCTCCCTCCCTTCCCCTCTCTCTGAAAATAAAATCTTCAAGGAAAAGAAAAAGGAATTGACCCTTTGAAAAAATCCATAGAAGTGTAACTTTTGTGTATTCCCGCTGTTGCTTACTCATCCTTTCCAGGAATTCTGGGTATTCATGGAACAAAAAAGAATATGTGTGATGTTTTGAATTGATTTTTGAAGAAATTTGATGAATTGATACTGTCACTAAATTAATACCTTAAATAATCTGCTTCTGTTGTTCTGTTCCATTTGGGCAATTCCTTTAAACATCCCAAGGGTCTGAGGCTAAGTGGATTTGATTAAGGACTAGGAATTCAAATGCTTGGAAATGTGAAACCTCTCCAGTATTCTTCAATGGTTTTCACTGGATATCATAACTGGAATGGTCTATTTAGTAGACCCTCAATATTTGCACAGTTGGTCCTATTTCTTGACTTAAGGAGATTACAAAAGTGGCTATATTTGAGGGGTTTTCTGTAAATGCCACATTAGCACAACCAAATTGATCTAGTTCTCTGATGATATGTATCTTTTGTTCAGAACAAAAGGTAATCCTATAAATCTGTTTCTGCATATTGGATTTGTGCTTGAGTTTTGGGAAAAGGCAATTTCACCTTCAGTGATTGAGAAATAAATAGAATCATATTGTTTCTTATGGAAATATATGAGTTGCAATTTGCCAAAATCAAGTGTCTAACACATGCCTAGGAGGTTTAGGCATGCTCTAAAGATGCTATTTGGGGATATCCGGTCTAGTTGGAGGAGTGAGTAGATACGTTTTGCCTCCTTAAGCAACCATAAGAAGAATTACAACTCACTTCAAAACAAAAAACACCCAGAACTGCCAGAAAACTGAACTGTATGGAAGTCTGACAACCAAGGATTTAAAGAAGCCATATTCATCCAGATGGGTAGGAGGGGCAGAGTCACGGAGTCAGGGCAGAGAGCATGTGGTATGGTGTGGAGAGGTGGCAGCAGCAGAGTGAGTGGTACCACAACCGCATGTGGTGGGTAAAAATCAGAAGGGATACTGTGGGAGCAAGCAATCCCAGTTCCAGGCCAGGCTGTGCAGCCCAGGGTTCCAGTGCTGGGAAGATAAAGCCCCATAACTTCTGGCTGTAAAAATCAGTGAGGGTTGGTGTGGTGGAAGAAACTGCCAGTTTCTCAGGAGAAAAAGGGCCTGCATGGACTTAGAACATATGCATACCCACTCACTCTGGGAATCACCACCAGGACAACAGCTGAAAGAGGGCCAGTTGCATACAGGAAGTGGGTGAGATGACTGGAAACAAGGACAAGTGCCGGGCAAACCTCCAGAAGCCAGGCAGTGGTACTATCCCCTTTCTGACCATTCCCACCACACAGAACCACAAAGCAGGAAAGTGATTGCCCCACCCTGGCAAATACCTAAGGCTCTGCCCCATATAATCTAACAGGTGTGCTAAGATAGGGAGCCTAAGCAGCTGTACCTAATATATAGAAACAAACACAGGGAGGCTGCCAAATTGAGGGAACAAAGAAACATGGCCCAAATGAAAGAACAGAACAAAACCCTAGAAAAAGAACTAAACAAAATGGAGATAACCAACCTATCAGAAGCAGAGTTCAAAACACTGGTGATCAGGATGCTCAGAGAACTCACTGAATAAAACAAAAACATTAGGGAAGAAATGAAGGTTACATTAAGTGAAATAAAAATCCACAGGGAACAAACTGTGGAGGAAGAAAGCTGGGATTCAAATCAACGATTTGGAACATAAGGAAGAAATAAACCTTCAACCAGAATGGAAAAAAGAAACAAGAATTCAAAAAACCAAGAAGAGTATAAGATGACTTTGGGACCTAGCTGGTATGGCTCAGTGGACTGAGTGCTGGCCTGTGAACCAAAGGGCTGCTGGTTTGATTCCTGGTCAGGGCACATGCCTGGGTTGTGGGCCAGGTCCCCAGTGGGGGCCACATGAGAGGCAAACACACACTGATGTTTCTCTCCCTCTCTTTCTCCTTCCCTTCCCCTCTCTCTAAAAATAAATAGATGATTTCTTTTTTAAAAAAAGAAGACTCTGGGACATCTTCCAAAGTGCCAACATCTGAATCACAGGGGTGCCAGAAGGAGAAGAGGAAGAACAAGAAATTAAAAACTTATTTGAAAAACCAATGAAAGAAAATTTCCCTAATTTGGTGAAGAAAACAGATATACAAGTCCAAGAAGTAGAGAATCCCAAACAAGTTGGAACCACAAAGAGCCACACTAAGACTTCATAATTAAAAGGCCAAAGGTTGAAAAGAGAATCTTAAAAGCAGCAAGAAAAAGGCAGAGAGTTACCTTCAAAGGACTGACCATAAGACTATCAGCTGATTTCTCAAGAAACTTTGCAGGCAAGAAAGGACTGGCAAGAAGTATTCAAAGTGTTGAAAAGCAAGGACGCACATCCAAGATTACTCTATCCAGCAGAGCTATCATTTAGAATGGAAGGGCAGATACAGCGCTTCCCAGAAAGGTAAAGGTAAAGGAGCTCATCATCGGCAAGCCATTATTACATGAAATGTTAAAGGGAATTATTTTAAAAAAAGAAAATCAAAACTATTAACATTAACATGACAACAAACTCACAACTATCAACAACTGAATCTAAAAAAGCAAAAACAAAAGCAAACAACCAGAACCAGAATAGAATCATAGATATGGAGATCATTTGGAGGGTTATCAGCTGGGAGGGGGAAGGGGGGCAATGGTGGCGGGGAGGTTCAGAGATTAAGAATCAGAATTTGTAGGTATAAAATAGACCTGGGGATATTAAGAACAGTATAGGAAATGGAGAAGCCAAAGAACTTATATGCATGATCCATGGACATGAACTAAGCAGGGTGGGGGAACTGCTGGAGGGAAGTAGGGCACCAGACAGAGTGGGGCAAAGGGGGAAAATGTGGGACAACTGTAATAGCATGTATAATTATGTGCTATACTTAAAAATATATTAAAAAAAATAAAGATGCTGTTTGCCTTCATTCATTATACAGTGGCCAAACGATCGTGGATGCCTTTTGAACAATGTGGCAGGCACTCCCATCTGGGCGTGAGGCCTTTGGGAATGTAGACTAAGAAAACAAAACAACGCCTCTTCTTACAGAGTACTTTTATATAGATATGTACTATTACAAAACAGAAATCAGTTCCTTTTAAAAACCTTAACAAAGTTGCCTAATACCAAGGATGAGGACAAAGAAAAGTTAAAAGATTTTTAAGAACAAAAAAATTGTACTTTAAATTCAAATATTCGATGCCCTCACTTTTCTGATCCTGTACACCATCTGTCAAGCTGAGTTCAAGGGTTTTAAATCTACATAAACTCTACTTAAAAAATTTATTAGAGGTTACTGACTCAATCAGCTCTCCCAAATAATTGAATCTTAATTTAAATTTTTTTGGTTTGTCAGAGCCACCTGTTTCTGTTTGGTTTGATCCTGGTTCTGTGACATCAACCTCAATCCTCTTTTAAACTTTCTTATTCCTCCTGTGTTCTATTTTGAAACATTCTGAAGCATCCAGCCTGATCAAGCAATATTCTGTTAGCAGAATGTAAAGGTCAGCTTTAGGCAATTACTAAAGCCTGAAATTGTTCCTCTGCCCTGTGGCATGTTCCCTTTCCTTATCTTTCTGGCATCTGGCTCCCTGGCTTTGCACAGTCTCCCAACACCTGCCTCAGGCCACTTGCTTGGCTGACAATTAATTTTAGACACACCTACCTGGATGGTACTCTCTTGGACAGATTGGACCCATACACTGTACACCATAGCTGGGGGCGAACGATGCTCCAGTGCCCCACCTGACCCCATGGACCAGCAAAACCAGACGCCAGCCACTCACTAGTGGTCAGCAGGCTAGCCCTCCCCAGCTCCTTTGGGATATTCTACCTTTCCCCTTATCTGTTTCTAAGTAACTCTTTCAGGCTTTCTGTGAGACCTTACGTTTTAAAAAGTAAGGCCCCCCAAATCACACTATTTAACAAAAAAATAAGTATAAATTTATTTAAAATACCTTTTATGGTATCAAAAAGACTAAAAGCTACTCCAAAAGGCATTTTATATATATAAATAAAACTACCCCACCTTGGACCAGGTGACTTGATTGACTGGAGCATCATCCTGAACCTAGGTTGCAGGTTCGATCCCCAGTCAGGGCGCATACAAGAAGCAACTGATCGATGTCTCTGTCTCTGTCTCTGTCTCTGTCTCTCTCCCCTACCACCCTCAAAAAAAAAATCAATAGCCATATCCTGGGTGAGAATTTAAAAATAAATAAATAAAATACAATAAAACTACCTTAAAATTCTTTCAGCCTCTGAATTTCTTTATTTTTTTAATTCACTGGTTTCTTAGAAACCAATGGCATGAAGATTCTGAAAAGAAGTTTTCAATGATTATTAACCAAATGTGGAAGAAAGGGATTTTCTGTTCATGTGCACACCCATTTTTCCTTTCATCTTTTTTTTACCATGACATATCCCTAGAAGTTCTGTCATCAAAGTAAACAATTTTAGAAAGAGAAAAGTTAGTTTTCTGCTTGTGGTAACATTTGAAGGGAGCAGAAGAAACCAAACCTGCCAACACCTTGATTTTGGGCGTCTAGCTTTCAGAACTGAGAGGAAATTAATCTCTGCTGTTTGAGTGACCCAATCTGTAGTGCTTTGTTATGACAGCCCTAGCTGTGCACTGTGTGTGCCAGAAATTTCACTCCTGTGTACACAGCCATGAAAGCTGAAACATGTGACCACACAAAAATGTGTGCATGAATGCTCTCACCAGCATTATTCGTAATAGCCAAAACCCAAAGTGTCCATCAACTGATGAACACATAATATATCACATATCCATAAAAAAGACTATTATTTAGTAATTGAACGGAATGGAGTACTGATAAGATACTGCTACATGGATGAATCTTGAAAACATTATGCTAAATGAAAGTCTCTCTCTTTTTTTTCTGTCATGACAATAGTTTTAAAGAGTTCTAGTCATTTATTTTATAGACTGTCCTTTGGTTTGGGTTTACCTGGTGTTTCCTTATGATTAATATCAGATTAGGTTCTTCTGGCAGAAATTCCACAGCATTCTCAATGTCAGGGAGCACATGATGCCAATTTGTACTCCATATCCTGATCTTAACTTTGATCCATAGATAAGAAGGTGCTGCCAGCTTTCTACACCATAAAGTAACTATTTCTCTCTTTATGATTAAGAATATTTTGTGGAGCTTCACTTCTCAACTACCAGGCCCTAGTTCCTACCCACCAGATGGGACTAACAAAGGTTTGTAAGGGCCTGTTTGTCGGACTCTAGCTCTTCTTTGCAAATGCCTGGCCCCAGCCTTTGCGGGAGTCGTCAGCACCGCAGGCCTTCCCCACCCACTCAGGCCTCAGGATCCACCTCCTTTCCTTCCTGGCTCCTTAAGTGCTCCATCAGGTGGCTACTCCAACACTTGCCCGGCTGTGCTGTGATTTGTGCTTTTGCAAGTGATTGGTTGGTTAATTACTAGTAGATAGCATGCCTTCTGGGGGCAAGAGTGGGATCTATGGAGTCTTTTTTTTTTTTTTTTTGTCTCAGAATGTGTTATACTGTTGCTTTTGCAATGAATGTGCCCTAGATAAGGAGACCCAGTGAAAGTGATTTGCTTGGGTGTTGGTGCTTTTGTTACATTGGGGGGCTCTGGACATACTGAATAATGAAATGTAAAAGAACCTCTTTTAAAAGACAACAAGGAAGATCTATGGTAACTGCCTCTTGCTTTTAAATCAGTTTACTTCTGGGAGAGACCTACCTGACCAGAAATTCCAATCCTGGTATTTTATAAAATAAATTGAGGGGTATTTTATAAAAGAAATGAAGCAGAACTTTAACTAAAACTCAGGTTCCAGGGCTTCCTCACCATTGCTAAATCCTTTTGGTCTGGTCCACTCTTTACAAACACAAAGCGGGATGGACAGATTTCATGACCTTGGAAAGATGTTAACAGATAGCAAATTAAGACTCGTCCAATCATTATTTAAAAATTGACCTAAAATTCACATAACATAAACTTAAAACTATTAACCATCTTAAAATGTACAATTCAGTACTAGGTTTTTGTTTCATGTTTTCTTATTTAAAAATGATTAAAATTTCACGTGAGATTCCATTAGGCCTGGTCCCATGTAAACTCTAAATAAAGAAGGGTTTTCTGAGGCAGGATGAGCAGAAGTTTGTGCAGGAATGAAGTCAGTCCTCCTCCACTCCCTCCTCCCACACGAGCTCCTGGCAGGCAGTGATGTGGAGTTACAACTCTTTGGTGGACCCTTGCCAAAGACAATAAATGAGTCACTCCTTCAAGTGCACTATTTTATTGCAGAGGTTTTCATTGTCTTTTTATTTTCACTGTTATGCTTTAGGTGCAAAAAGAACAGGGTGAAAAGCCTAGCAGCTTTGATGACAGTTTTGGTTTGACTCATCATCCAACTGAAAAGAGTAGGGTGTGACAATTTTGGAACTCCTGTGGGTGGGTGGAGTGTCTGGCTTGGTCTGCCTTTACAGTCCGGGGGGTCCCACCTCTCCCTGGAGGCCTCTCCCAGTATCCCCAGCGCACCATGGTTTCTCCCTGCTAGCGTTTGGGGCCACTCATCTGGTTTGGGGCACAAAGCCCTGAGCGTTTTGAGTGGTCTTTTGAGGTACCTTGCTTGGGCTGTACAATTTGACGAAAGACTCTTTGTATTTGAAATCTTTTCTATTTGCCAAACTTGCTACTTTTCCTTTAATTTGATAAATATGTATTAAAAATGTTTTAAGTTCTTTCCCTGTACATGAAATTTGTCCAGCCTATGTGGAATCCAAGTCCACATGGTTCTTACTCCCTCTAAGAAGTACATTCTAGTAGAAAGATAAGTAAGTTATGCTTATGTACCACATATTTATTGAGCTTCCTTATAGCAGGCAGGATGCAAAGAAGAGTTGGACGAAGTTCTGGCTCACAGTGTGGTGAGGATTGTCATTCGGGGCTGATAGTAAGACTCACTCAGTGAACTTAAGCAGGAAACCCCTGGAGATATTTGAAATTCTCATTTAGACCAAGGAAGGTGTGGTCTTATGAGACATGTTCACAAAAAGGTAGGCCTAAGAATTCTTCCAATATTTTCAGTTATAAACAATGACCTGATTGATAAAGAACCCTAATTACTTGGTGGGAGGTGGGGTAGGAGTCAATGAAAGGATGTTCTGGTCAGTGACGGACTGGAACTAAGTCACCACATCTAACCTTACCCAACCCTGCCTTCAGCTTTGGGCCATTTCTTTTAGGGCACAGAGGAGATCGGACAAATTCTATGGTGCCTACCTGTGGCCTGGATGGAGACGTTCAGGTAGAGCAAGATAACAGCACTTTCAGAAGAAGCGGGGAGAGGGCATGGGAGAGGCAGAACCATACAATTAGTTCTCATGATAGAGATCTTGAAGAAGCCAGAGGTGCTCACTATGATTTTAGTTTAATTGGAAACACACCCTGAATGTTAGACGAAACCAAAATTATTGCTTTCATCTGAATTTGAGACTTTGAGACTATGAGTCTAATTATGCTGCCTGCCCCCACATTGTACAATAGGCACCTATTACGTTCTTCAAAGTTAACTGGGCCTCTGAGACGATACGATCCAGCCCAATGAGTGTGGCAGAACAGGATAATGCATATTTTGTGACTACTACTGCCATCTGCATGCATTGGAAAAAGTTCTGCTCTATTTCCTGCTGTTTAAGTTTTTTTGAAACCTCACTGTCATGTAATGACTTCAGACTTTTACATCCTGAGTAGGTCGGAGAGAGCACTCGTGCTGGTGGGCATGAATGTTCTTGCTAACTGAGAAAGAAGACTCTTGTTTGGTGACAGGGAACTGAATGGCTCACAGTGACAGTTCACAAATAGTGTCCTGTATGATGCTGGGATTTGGCACAGAAGCCTAACAGACATTTTCTTTTTACTAAAAAACAAACACACAAACAAACAAAAAGTTGGTATTCAATGAACCCCACATGCTCCCACAAACCCCTTAAATCATTTTCTAACACACTGCTTTAACTTACCGTCAGAAAATTCTGAACACATCAGCTGTGACTGCTTGGAGCTCTGCAGAAAGGTCAGTGTGAGGTGGAAGATGACTCTGTGATCTTCATTTTACCACAAACCAGAAATTCCGTGTTAGCGCCAAAATAAGATCAAATTAAACATGTGTGGTGTGTTGTGTCAAATTGAGTTTTCTTTGGTTACAAGTCACCGAAAACAAAGAGAGCTTAAGCAAAAAACCGAGGGGTGGAGGCACCTGTGGGAGAAGCCTGGCACGTCTCCGAGAACGCAGGGAGAAGTGGGCACCAGGCCCGGACAGGGCGAACCAGGGCGTCTCCGGGCACCTCCGCGAGCGGGAACACAGGCAGAGAGAGATCTTCTCCTCCGGGTGCTGGCGGCCTCACACACTTCGGTGTCAGAACGGCCACTTCCCGGGGAGGAGAAAATGGCGTCCCCTCTCTGCTCAGGGTTTGGCTCTGGACCGGTCAGCCACGAGGACAGGGCAGAGAGGACAGGGCAGAAGCGCACCACAGAACGGGACCCGGCACGGCCCGCGTGTCGGAGCAGAGCGGGAGGCTCTCCGAGGGCAGCGCCCACTGCCTCCGCGGGTTTGCCCTCCTGTCGTAACCACACATTGCAGCTGAAGGTGGATTGTCTGTTTTCCATAGTATGGTGATAAGCAGATGAAACAATGTGTTCTTTCCTAATACTCTATCCTCAAAACATTTTTTAATCCTCTCCCAAGGATATGCTTATTGATTTGAGAGAGAGAAAGGAAGGGGGAGGGGGGAGAGAGAGAGAAAATCATCGATGTGAGAGGGAAACATCGTTGGGTTGCCTCCCATACACGCCCAGACGTGGGACTGAACCCCCAGCCCAGGTAGGTGCCTGATGGAGAATCAAACCTGCAACCTTTTGGTGTACAGCACAGTGCTCCAGCCAACTGAGCCACTCGGCCAAGGGCTATTTTCAAAACTTTAAAACAATTAATTAAGATCTAGTGCAGTGATGTGAGTCAAAGGTGTGACCAAGGGAAAAAACAGGACGAGTCTGGCATCTCTATGCGCCATGGCACAAATGTGAGAGGCAAGCAACTTGCAATTACTATAGCATACTACCAAGGACTAATCTCTTATTTAGTTTTTAAAACAGAATAAAAAATTGTTAAGGTCCCAAAACGCATCATTATTGTTCCAGGCCATGGATATTAATTGGCTTCTAGTCTGGAATGTATGTATGTATATAGACACATGTACATATATATTTGATATCACTGTCCTTCTCATCCAAAAAATATGCTATCTGCAGTCTTTCTAAACATATAGACAGAAAGCCATAATTAACAATGCCTAAATTACACACAGTAAAGATAGCTGTTGGAGTCACTATTTTGATAGCCTGTCCTTGTTTGAAGTCCTACTTCTTTGTCTCGAGTAAATGTCCTAGGTCTGTTTCCCACAGCTATGCGACATATTGGACCTGACACATCTAACATAAGTCCTGACGTGGAAAGACTGTGGAAACGGTTTCCTAGAAATCCAGAGAACAGCTCAGCACGCCTGCTGGGGTGACCTCAGATCCCCACACTTCACTACTAGGAAGTAGATTCTGTCAGCCCATCTTCATCCTTGGTCTCGGGGTTGTCAGCAACTGTGAAATGTAGGCCCAGTGTGCACAGAGTAGCTACCTGCCCACTTAATAAATTAGCTTCATTTCTAGGGAGGCATATAAGCAAATGTCTCTCCCTCTTTCAGAATAGGTGCATGTATATGAGAACCCTGGAAATTCTCCCTCCAGACTGCAACAAACACTTGCATTTCATACGAATAAATGAAAATGTCATGTCTTGAACTATTGCTCTCCCTATCATCCCGTCAGCTGGGATTTGTTTTACAGTTCCTTTAAAAACAAACTCTTGTGGGCTATTTTCCTTCTTTCCATCATTTAGAAATGGAAAAGGTGCCTATTTTTACTCCCTCTGTTAACATCGGCCCACAGACTGTGAAAACACATTAGTCACCAATTTACACTTTTGAAGGAAAACACCAAACAGGAAAAAAAAAGTCTAACAAAGCAAACTCCACAATTCTTTGACCAACAGATTTTTCTAAATAAAGTTTACAAGTTTGTATCTCAACTGCCAGACTGAAATCTCAGAAACCTGGGGTGACAAAGCAGAAGAAAGAGACCTGTGCTCTCTTTCCCAGGAGAGCCCAGTGGTGGGCATTTAGTTCTGCCCCTCACACTCCCAGATTCCCCAAGGGAGCAGGAAATTTCTCCCGCGGGCCTTATTTCTGCCCTTTGTTCTTACTGCATCTTCCAGGAGGGTGTCCTGGAAAACAGTAGGGAGATTCTTCAAAAAATTAAGACTACAACTACCACATGACCTACTATTTCACTTTTGGGTATTCATCCAAGGAATATAAAAACACTCGAAAAGATATATGCTCCCCTCTGTTCGTTATAGCATTATTCACAATAGACGAGATATAAAAACAACCTGAGTCCTCACTGATGGATATATATAAAGAAGATATATACACACACACATACACAGTATATACACAGTGGAATATTACTCAGCCATAAAAAGAAAATCTTGCCATTTGGAACAACATGGATGGACCTTGAGAGTATTATGCTAAGTGAAACAAGTCAGATGAAGAAAGACAAATACTGTATAATAAGACCTATATGTGGAATCTAAAAGCCAAAACAAACTCACAAACACAGAGACACTAGCAGTTACCAGAGGGGAAGGGGGTTGGGGCAGGGGTAAAGAGGTAAAGGGAATCATAGTATGGTGATGGGTGGCAGCTAGACTCACAGTGATAATCACTGTGTAGTGTATACAAATACCGAATTACAATGTTGCACACCTGTGCTTGCTTCAGCAGGCCATATACTAAAATTGGAATAATGTTGCACACCTGACAAATATATAATGTTCTTTACAAATTTTACCACAATAAAAAAAAGGAAATGGATAGATGATGGATGGATTGATGGATGGAGGGAGGGATGTATGAATAAATATATAAATAAATACACCAGGACCCCATGCAAAATAATTGGGAATATGATTGACTCAGCTCTTTATTTTTGTATTTCTAAAAAAAAAGAAAACCATCATTTTCTTTATTTTGTTTCTTTTTGTTTTTAAAAAAACCAACATTTTCTATATGTGTGACTTTTAAAAGACTGAGAAGCAATGAAAATATTTTCTTGGAAGCCACCAAAAGTAGCAATTAATAAGAACTCAACAAAAGTTAAATGTCAAAGTAGGAGAGCAAAAAATGTATATTTGAGGTGTTTTTCTCATAGTAATTACAGAAGAATGATGGCTTGTAAAGGGAGGCCATTATTTTGAATGAAGATGTTAGGATGACTTGGTACATTACATGAATAATTATAAAGAAATACCTTCTATGGTAATTAAACAAGATCATTAGGTGATCTAGGAATCTAAGCTTGTAGAAGGACTCACACCATCTGAGAATGCTAGGGAGAAGTGGTGAGTGTGTTTGTCCCTTAATACCACTTGGCTGGCCTCACCCCTGCCAGCAATGGGATTCATATAGGACACTTCTGATCTCTACCCCCTACCCATGCCTTATCAGAAATATCTGAGAACTGTGCCTGCAGTCATCATTTCAAAATTCATTTGTTTTGTTTTGAAGGTGATTCTCAGCTGGGTGCCAGGAAAGGGAGAGCGTGGTATTTTGGCTGAACCTTGAATGATTGGTAGGATTTGAACATATGTTGATAAGTAGAAAGGATATTCCAGGTGCAGGGAACAGCATGATTAATAGCATGGAGATAGGAATGTACAGGGCAAATAAAGGCACCTGTCTGCCCCGAAGACGCCGTACTCTGTGATGTGATGTTAGCACTCGGCAGGCCTGGGCTGCGGTCCCGGGCAGACACTCCCTGCCGTAGTTGATTCAGCGCTGGGAACTTTCATGTGGACTGGCCTATACTGAGTGGGCCTGAACCTCACAGATTAACAAAAATAAAGCCAATGACAGCCAAGTGTGGTTTTCATTTCCACTGGATAATTCTTCTTTTATTTTTTTGATTTAATTTTTATTGTGTTTTTCCCCATTACCATTTATTCCCCTTCACTTGAAATTCTTAACTTCCTGCTGGCAGCATTGCCAATTTTGGGGTGAGCATGTCTGCTAGGTTCTTGTTATTCATCCCCTTTTATTTTTTTCAATGACCAACCTTGGATGCATCCCAAACCTTGGGACGTTTGTGTTTCTGTTGTCCCTGGTCTATGCATTTAATGTGCTATGAAAGGGAATCTGACTTGTTCTCTGTTGGACAGGAGGAACAATTTCTCACTTCCCAAGAGGTTTCAATGTTTAGCACCAAGTGTCAAATGTTTAAAAGTGAAGATTCTAAATGCTTAAAATACTTTTTAGCAGCCTTGTTGAGATATAACTCACATGCAATAAAATTCACCCATTTAAATGTACCATGCAAGCCCTGGCTGGGTGGTTCAGTTGGCTGGAGCACTGTCCCACACACAAAGGGTTGTGGGTTCCATCTCCAGTCAGGGCACATCTGGTAGGCAGCTGATCGACGTTTCTCTCCTGTTGATGTCTCTCTTTCTCTCTCCCTTCCTCTCTCTCTAATAGCAAAGAAAATATGTCTGCAGGTGAGGATAAAAAATAATAATAATAAAATAAAATGTACAATTCAATGATTTTTGGTATTTACAGTATTGATATTTTTCAATCATGGTAAAATAAATATAACAAAATTTGCCACCTTCTCCATTTTAAGTGAACATTCAGTCAGTTCCATTAGTTACATTCATGATGCTGTACAACCATCACCACAATGATCTATTTCCAAACTTTGCCACCCCTCCAAACAAACGCTTAGACTCTTGTTATTCTATACTTAGGCTTAGACTAAAAGATTTTGTGTGTAAAAGAGGGTGTTTAATATCATCATCCTCTGCCCATGGTTCCCCATGCCAGGTGTTCTTACAATTCCCTGCTGCCTGTTTGTACCTGAGCTGGGAGCAGCAGCCTTTAGGTGAATCCCATCATTACCTGTAGGCTCTGTGCTACTCCTCCCCTCTCCCAGCCCAGGCGCTGGGCAGCCAGAGTTTCTTTTTTCTGCAGATCTCAGAGGCAGAGGAAATGACACAAGGCATGAGGGCCAGAGGCGAGGCCTCAGATATAAGCCCTGCATTTTGCACAAGAGAGTATTCACCTATTCCCTTTTATCCCTATTTCCCACTCATATTTCCAGCTCCCACAGGCAATCACTTTCATGTGTTTGATGCACATTATTTTGCCTTATGTTATTGTAAAATGCACAGTAATTTTGTACTCCTGCGTTTTTAAGTTGTGTAAGTTATGTAGGCCTGGACCTAGATAGAGGGGTAAGGTTTCCCTTCACTGTTTCCAGACTACCACTGAAACTTGAATTTCCCATATATCCTCCTAGACACACCTCCCTGACTTACATTAAGGAAAAATATGTGCATATCTCTTCTCTAATATGATCTTACCTAGATGTCTTTTATGAGCAGTATATAACTTCTAAGAAAAATCTATGCTACACTTCCTGGTTCCTCTTTTTTGAAATCTAAGTCACTATTCCAGAGGCTCTGTGTCCTTTAGGGCAGGTTCCTCAACCCCTGGGCCACAGTACCTGGTACCTGTCCATGGCCTGTTAGGAAGAGGGCCGCACAGCAGGAGGTGAGCGGCAGGTGGGCAATTGAAGATTCATCTGTGTTTACAGTCACTTCCCATCACTCCTATTACCACCTGAGCTCTGCCTCCTGTCAGATCAGCAGTGGCATTATGTTCTCATAGGAGTGCAAAACCCTACTGTTAACTGTGCATGTGAGGGATCTAGGTTCACACTCCTTTTGAGACTTTAATGCCTGATGATCTGAAGTTGAGCTGAGGCGGTGATGCTAGTGCTGGGGAGCAGCTGCAAATACAGATTATCAATAGCAGAGAGGTTTGACCACAGAGACCATAATAAATCAATTGCCTGCAGACTCATATCCAAAACCCTATCAGTGAGTGGCGAGTGACAATTAAGCTGCATCTGGTGGCAGGCTTTATCGTGGCAAGTGAGTTGATGTATTTCAATTGCACAGCTGCATCTGATGGAAGGCTTTACGTCAGAATCTGACACCTATTTTAGTCTGCATGTGGCCTGCCCATTATTTTATTGACCACTCCCATCCATGCCTCTTTCCCGCACTGAGCACTTGTCTCAGTCAGTTTTGGTGAGTCCACATGCTAACCCTAGCTGAAATGAGTGAAAAACAAACGTCACTGGAGAGCTCCTTTGAAAAGGGGGAAAGGCCCAACGATGACACAAAAAGACTGCCAACAAAAAAAAGCTGCATTTAAAAGAAAATACCAAAAGTCCCACTTAAATTATGGGGTCATTGCAACAGGTGATCCACATTCTCCAAGCCCACTTTGTATACTGTGCAGTGACTGCTGTCCAGTGAAGCCATGAAACCTTCAAAACTGCTTCACCGCATGGAGACCAAGCACCCTTCATTAAAAGACAAGCCTTTGGAGTCTCTCATTTTCTTTTTCTTTTTTGGAAGTTTTTCAAAAGAAAAAAATGTGAACACAAAGAACAGGAGCAATTATTGAAGGCTACCACTTCATCAAATGTGTCTGCACTGAGAGCATCATTTCTCAGTGGCTAACCACATTGCTAAAGCTAAGAAGCCCTTTACTATTGGTGGAGAGTTGATCCTGCCTGCTGCTAAGGACATTTGTCATGAAGTTTTAGGAGAGGTGGCAGGTCAAAAGGTGGCACATGTTCCTCTTTCAGCTAGCACCATAACTAGACAAATTGATGGAATAGTAGAGGATATTGAGGCACAACTGTTAGAGAGGATTAATGAGTCACCATCATATGCAATGCAGGTTGACGAGTCTACCAGTGTTGACAGCAAGGCAACAATGCTTGTTTTTGTACGATATATTTTTCAGGAGGATGTGCATGAGGATACGTTATGTGCACTTATGGTGTCAGCCAACACCACAGCTGCAGAACTATTCAAGTTTTTGAATGATTATATATCAGGAAAACTGAACTGGTCATTTTGTGTCACTATATGCACGGATTCAGAGCAGCTGCCATGAGTGGATGGCCCTCTAGTTTCACTACTTGGGTCAAAGAGGTCACTTCTGAATGTGAGTCTATGAGCTATGTCATCTGCAGAGAAATGCTGGCTAGCTGAAAAATGTCACCTGAACTTAAAAATGTTTTGCAGCATGTGATTAAAATGATCAACCACATTCAAGTACATGCCCTAACTGACGTCTGTTCATGCAGCTCTGTGAGGAGATGCATGCAAACCACACATGTCCTCTCTTACACACAGAGGTGAGAAGGCTTTCTAAAGGGAGATCACTGGCCAGAGTTTTTGAGTTATGAGAGCTGCTCCTGAGATTTATTTTAGAAAAACAGTCACCACTGGCAGCACACTTCAGTTGCACAGAATGCGTCACAAAACTTGCTTACTTGTGTGACCTATTCAACCTGAACTCAATCTGTCACTTCAGGGGAGAATGACAACTGTGTCCACGTCAGCAGATAAAGTGGCTGCATTCAAAGTCAAACTGGAATTATGGGGGTGATGAGTGAATGTTGGGATTTTTGACATTTCAAACATTAGCAGAAATTTTGAAAGAGACCGAGGCAGGCCTTCTTTCTCCCAGCTGATGTGTGACCACCTATCTCAGCTTTCAAAAGAGTTTGAGCATTACTTCCCAACTGCAAAAGACCCCAGAACTGGGAAGGAATGGATCCTCAGCCCATTTGTGAATAAGCTTGATGAATGGACTTTGTCCATGTTAGAGGACAAAGAGGATCAACTGCTTGAAGGTCGCAAATGATGGTGGCCTTAAGAGTATGTTTGAGACAACTGCCAATCTCTATATGTTTTGGATTGAAGTCAAGGTGGAATATCCTGAGACTGCCACAAAAGCACTGAAAAGCCTGCTTCCATTTCCAACATCCTATCTTTGTGAAGCAGGGTTTTCTCCAGTGACAGCAACCAAAACGAGATTACAGAGTAGACGGGACATAAGCAATACACTTCGAGGGTCACTGCCTCCCACCACCCCCAGATGGGACTGTCTAGTTGCAGGAAAACATGCTCAGGGCTCCCACTGATTCTGCACTGTGGTGAGTTGTATAATTATTTCATCTTATAGTACAATGCAGTAATAATAGAAATAAAGTGCACAATAAATGTAATGCTCTTGAATCATTCTGAAACCATTCCTCCTGCCCCGTGGAAAAATTGTTTTCCTTGAGACTGGTCCCTGGTGTCAAAATGGTTGTGGACCACTGCTTTAGTGTTCTTGTCTCCAAGCAACAGATGCTGATTCTGCCCTAAGGGGAAAGGGATGTACTGAACACATATTAGGTAGCCTACAGAATTGTGGGAAGACTAGGGGTCCTAGGTGAAAGCAGGCTACATACCAGGGGTCCCAGAACTTGTTTGGGAAGGGCTTTCTTGCTACCAAGGAAGAACAGACTCTGTAGCCACTTGCTTCCCCACCCCCAACACTGCATGCAGAATGGTGCCCTGGCCCCATTGCCTTTGGATATTGCATGTGGCAGCAGTGTGGATTCACCTCTCTTCCATTGCTTTGGGTCAAATTCTGGGGCTGGTGCATATGATTGGCCAAACTTAAGCCTGCAAAAGAAATTGCCTTTTTTTTTTTTTTTTTTTTTGCGCCTAGAGTGCGTAGGAGACCTTATTTCTCACTAAGACTCAAATGGTGAGGAATTCCCCAAACACAGGAAGATAGTTCAGAGGGTGAGCAGCCAAAAAAGTTACAGATGTCCTCTATAGGTAGGAAGCATCGGGTGCTCTGTACACATTTGAGTCACAGCTTAATTTTATCCAGTTTAGAAAAATACTCTAAGTGGTTTGTTGGGCTCCCTTTCCTTCTGTTATTAAAATAAATAAATATACTTGGATGACTTCTTTTAGCAAATTCTTTTAGTGAGGGAAAAATTTCTGATATCAAAATCTTACAGCACTTTTTTTCTTTTTCAAGTTTATATTGTGTTATCTGAAATATAACTATGAAGCAAGTCTTTTCATAGTAAGCTTAACTACAGCTTATCTTCAAGAGTGTAATCAGATTCTTATTCTGAGCCAATTTACAGTTTTGCAATTTGCAAAGTTGTTTTTCCTATTGCCTTTCTTTCTTTAAACTGGCACTGTTAATTTTTCTTTTAAAAGGTATGTAGCTTATATTACTACAAGGTAGAAAATCAGAAAAAAAATAAAGCGGAACAATAATGAAGTACAGGGGAAATATTTTTGTATCAAATCCAAGGTTAACAAAGATTTTTGTTAGCGAACCATTAGTTTATTCAGATTGTATTATTTCTCAGGTAAATAGGAGAATCACATTTCTAATATGTTAATAACTAGCCTGTATTTTTTTACTAGTTAGAAGGTTCACTCTTTTTATTCTGTGAAGTCTCAAAATTACAGTCTGCCTCACTGGTGTCCTATTTATCTGACATCTTTTTAGTGAGTAATGGCATTTGAGCTGTCACTGCTGTTTCACATTGAACGTACCCTCTCACCATTTCCTGTGGCTTTATGGTGAAATATCTTATTTTTACTTAATGATTTTGTATCCCATTTCTGTTCCCCCCCCAACCCTTATGAAACAGATGAGAGAGACTCAGTGTAAGAATTAGGTGCTTTCCTATCATTAGACAACCGTCCATTACAAAAGAGATTGGATTCCAGACCAATTTTCCTGGACAGGGAAGAAAAGATGTTTCAAGTAAGATATCAATGAAAGAGAGTACTGGTGGTGGGAGGGGGAAGGTAATTTGTATAATTTCTCTTCAAATGTTAGAAACTCATGGCCCAGGGTGCTGCTCAAGCCTGTTCTTATCTCTTCCTAGGACAGGCAAACATCTCTGAGCTCCTGAAACTACAGGGTGCAGACAGGAGCTGGTGTGGGAGGGAAGGGGAGGCCAGCCAGATGGTGGAGGCAAGGAGGGGAGGGTGGGGTGCTAATTAGCTCTTTTTGCCTCACCAAGAGCCAGTGGCAGCAGATGGCGGGTCCCTTGATAACGCCCTTTTTCTGACTGGCAGGCAGTAGTGGTTGATCTTGTGGTCATGCAGAAAGCATGTACTTTTTTACTCTTTTCAAAAAGTGGAAGTGGTGGAAGGGCACATGAAAGGAAAATCTAGATTTCAATAGTATATGTACCTAAAAAAATAGCTCTTCTTTCCTCCTATCTTTTGCAAAAACTGGATGTTCATTCATATGTTGATGATGCAGGCTGAAAGTGATTTGTTCTTTCTATTGTAAAAATCGAACCAAACTAATCAAACTGTGTCTGGATATCTAAAAAATAATTGATAAAATGATGAAACTGGCTAGGAAGTCTAAACTCAACAGCCATAGCATCTTGTATTTGGTGAGAGGTTGGCTTACAGATAACTTTAAAAAGACTTAGCACAACACACATCAGAGCTACTGGCTTTGGCCTTTCCTTGCACAATGTCAGTTTCTGTGGGGTGGGGACTGTGTCTTGGTCATTTCACAATTTCTCTTGAGCTGGCCATGATGGTATTGACTGCAAGTCTGTTACATGGAATCAAAGTGTACTGAGTTAATCACTGCTTGTCCTACTCAACATATGTATAATTATTATTAACTTTACACCAAGGTAAACATTAGTGAGCATGACAAAGTAAAGCACTTAACATTTTGAAAATGTAATACTGTAACAGGTCCTGGTTTCACTGCTATAATGCTTTATATGTTAATTTAAATAGTAGCTTTCAAAATTGGGAGGTAAAGATTCTAATATCTGTTTTTGTAGAAGAATGGAAAGTAATAGATATTTACCGAGCATGATGTACCAGATGTACTTTATATATATTAACGTATTCAATGTCCCTATAAGGTAGTTCCTTCTCTGGTTTTCACAGATGAGGAAATGAAGGTTCACAGATGTTAAGTACATTGCTGGAGGTCACATAGTAAGTGACTAAGCAGGATTCACACTTGGATATGCCTGATTATAGAACCTGCACTGTCCTGCCTTTATTCTACCTGAACCCCAATATATTCATTGGTCCCCAAAATATTGTTTTATTTGTCCAATGATTGGTCAGATCTACCCACTCCATCTCTAAAGCATTCTCCACATTCTTTCTTGCCGCCAGCCCCAATGGTGGAAAAAGATCTGGCACCAAGGTCTTCAACTGTTTCATTCTCCTACAGTCAAATCATTTTTGGAGCTTTCAGAGGCAAATGGGAAGTAAAATAGAGACTTCCCATTTGTTCTTGCTAGAGATCCAGAACAGAGCATTAATTCTGAGCCTAAACTGCAACTCTCTAATTCTCTTCTACCAAATGTCCAATCTTCACATTCACCTTTTACTAGCTAATATGTGATACAGGTATTTTATTCTTGTTTGATATTTATTCTACTGTATGAACATCTTTTAGATCTAACATGCCCAATGTTGGAAAGATTCCATTTGAGGCAGGTGCAACATCTATGGTTCTGTTTCTTGTTTCTTAGCATGCCACACTGAATTCTTTAAATACATATTTTTCATCAGGTAAATGCTTTTCTCCAATTCCTTCATCAACAATCATGACCAAGTTTGCTGGAAGCATCTGAGATGACACAGTATACCTGAAGCTGAAGTGTGCTGTTGGTATTTAAGGAGAATAAGTCTCACATTACATGTTGCTATTCACTATATTTGGTACTATTTTATTAGTAGTAGATATTCACTAAAAGAAACATTAGTGATCAGCCTCTATTTTCAGACAAGAGTAATAGGAAATAAGAAGTGTTCCAAATGGAATTCTTACAAATTTTTTAAGTAATTGTTTTGAGAAGTTTTGAGAGTACCATTTGACTCATGTCTACTAGAGTTCTTTGCTCAAAGGAAGTATAGAGAAGTGTCTGTCTGGTAGGCAGACTCACTACGAGCATGAAGAGACTAGTGCAAGGTCAGGGTACTTAGACCACCCACTGCTATACACTGCTCTACTCCCATACGCATGCCATGGACAGAAAAGTGACAGGATTTCATAATCGGCAGTGTCCCCCAAGGAAATCCTGCTGTCTGCAAGAGTCATGATTTGGTTTCAAGTGACGGCTCTAGAGGACAATGCTATGGGGGTTCAGAGGAGAGATGACATCTTAATTACTTAGGATTGAAGCAGAATTCTAGGATTCACTTCACTTAAAAAATGCTGGGTCCTGGCTAGTGCGGCTCAGTGGACTGGGCACTGGCCTATGAACCGAAAGGTCACCGGCTCCATTCTGTGTCAGGGCACTTGCATGGGTTGTGGGCCAGGTCCCCAGTTGGGGGCATGCGAGAGGCAACCAACTGATGTTTCCCTCACACATCAATGTTTCCCTCCCGCTCTTTCTCCCTTCCTTTCTCTCTGAAAATAAGTAAATGAAATCTTTAAAAAAATGCTGGACTCACCCCTGTGACTTCCCTTTTCCCTATGACAATTGAGAAATTGTCCATCCCTCACTTTGAGATAAACTTGACTTAAATCTCTTAAAGGAAGTACATAGTAAATGAAAAAACTGAGAAGTTAAGGTCAGGGAAATGAAACCAATTTCTTTTAAATGACAACAGGTTTCTGAAAACCTTGTGCAGAAGTCAACTCAAGTTACCACAGAGTGAGTTTTCCAAATGAATGTAACAGTGAATGACAGAATTCTTCTGCAGTCGTGGCTGCCATGGTGGGCTGTTTGACCTAGGTACTTCTGGTACGTAATAGAATATAGGCTATGTGCTCACTTTGGCAGCACATATACTAAAATTGGAACGATACAGTTTAGATTAGCATGGCCCCTGCACAAAGAATATAGGCCAGTATGGTTCTGGATGTAACCCAAGAGCCCCAGTGAGACTAAGGGCAGGAGCTTTGTGCTTTACATCCTCCGTGTTCTCTGCAGCAGTAACTTTATGAGCCCCTGACCTCCTTTGACAAACATAAAAACCTCATCTGCCCGCAAAATTTGAGATAGCTTCTTAGGGACAGGTAGCTTTGTCTCCCCCTCCCCACCACCACCATCCTGTTGAAAATCACAGCTTTTCAACTTGGCCTTTACAAAGCCAAGAAAATTTAGTCAAACTATTATTATTTTTTATTTTATTGATTTGTAGAGAGGAAGGGAGAGAGAGAGATAGATTGTTGTTCCACTTATTTATGCATTTATTGTTTGACTCTTGTATGTGCCCTGACCAGAGATTGAATCTGCAACTTTGGTGTACTGGGATGATGCTCTGAATTACCCAGCCAGGGCTTGAAGCTAATTTTTTTTTAATCCAAATCACTTACTGAAATAAATCTTCCCCTACTTGGATGTCCAGTCCAAGTCCTCTTTTTTCATGATATCTTCCTGTCGTCCTGGCCTGAAGGGGTCTCTTCGTTCTCTAAGTGTTTTGACACTTTTCATCAGTGTCTCTCCCTTAGGCCTTTGTCATTCATGGCATTATTGCATAACCTATTTATTCACATGTCTAATTTCATGTCTACATGTATATTTATTGTAGGAACAAATTACATTTCATGTTTTAAAAAATGTATTTCATTGCACACAGTGTGGTGCCTCGTACATAGGAGTTACTCAATAAAATTTCCTGCTTAATCAGTTTTCTATTTTTGTTTTGCTTTAGGCAAGGCACAACTGTTATTTTATGACTCAGCTTAAGTAATTTACTTGTTTCAATGATAATTTCCTCAATTTTCCATTTTTCTTGGAAACCATAAGCCAGGTCTAAGGTTAAGACTGGCTTCCCTTACCACCTTACTAATTCCTGGTTTAAAGCACCTCCTACACAGTGTGGTTTGAAATAAGCACACCACAAGGAGATTAGGGAATCCATCTGGGGTTTCCCTCTCATTCCCCCCAGGGACTCTGGGTTGCCACTTATAGGTCTCCTTAAAGTGCCAGATCCATTTGCCAGTCCCTGGAGGCTGACATTCTTTGAAACTCAGCTCAGCAATATCTGAGTGCTTTGCTCATCTGCTTTGCAGAGGCCTATCTGGTCCTGGGTGTATACTTTGTTTATGCCTCCTTTTAGTACCTGGCACTTGGAGGCTGCTGTTATTTAGATGTATGTTTGCTCATCTGCAATGGACAGTTGAGCTCCTCAAAGTAGGGATCGTGTACCTCAGTTATCCTTGTTCTGCATGTAGTAAGCCCCACAAATGTTTGATGAGTAAATGTATGGATTAATAAGTGAGTAAATGAATAGCACTTTCTAGGTATCCTAAAACCTTTAAGAGTTTTCTATTTTAATATTTTTAAACATATTGATAGCTTTGGAGAATTTCAGGCTAGAAAAAGATTATTTAGGTTGATTCTTGTATTCTCTTTCCATGAGGTAGAACATGTTTTTGTTTTGACCAGTATCCCTTCGTAAGGTTTTGGGATGTATTCCTCATTCTGTTTTTCTTTTTTTAAGATTTTATTTATCTATTTTTAGAGAGGGGGAGAGAGGGAAAAGGAGAGAGAAAGAAACATCAATGTGTGGCTGCCTCTCATGAGCCCCCCACCAGGGACCTGGCCTGCAACACAGACGTGCCCCAGACTGGGAATTGAACCAGCGACCCTTTGGTTTGCAGGCCCATGCTCAATCCACTGAGCTATGCCAGCCAGGGCATATTCCTCATTCTTGATGGAATCCCATGCCATGTGGTTTGGTGGGGCAGCATTGACTCCAGACTCTCCCCATCCCCTGCCTATCAAAGTGTGGATTTTGTCTTAGGCCTGGCCAATCAGAGAACATCATAGCCCTGATCACAGGCATTGGTTCAGGGCTGGGCCTGTGACCCAAACAAGCAAATAGTTCTTATGTTGTGGGCAAATAGAACTTAGGCTTGGGGTGCCCAGAAGCCAGCTTTTCCCTCTGGTGGGTGTGGAGAGAGCCTATATTGGAATAAAACCTAATGGTACAGAAAAGCAGTGTGAAGAGATGGAGGAGAACATTTTGGTGATGCGATTGCAGTCTCCCAGTGGCAGGGAGCAGTTTAAGTTCGTACTTCAATCACATTCAAATGTAATGCTCCTCATATTCTTCATCCTTCCTGTTCTACCTGAGGTTGATTCTAAGTCCAAGCAGATTCTTGACCACTATAGGGAGAGCCATCTGCTTCTTGCTTTTGCTCTGTTTCCATTCTGTGATGGCCTTCTCTAGGTGGGACTTATTATGGCTTCCACCTATGGTGGCCTCTGTTACATCTGTCCTCAATGCTTCTGCTGTCTACAGTTCCACCACGTCTCAAGTGCCCAAGTCACCCAGGTCAGTCTACAGCTTCCCTGTCCCTTCACTCACTTAAATCTGCTGGCCTTCCTTAGCCTCTCCACATCCCTCTTATGGGCACAGGAACTGTGCATGTCAGGGTGCTCCAGAGAAACAGATCCAATAGGATGTGCACATATATAGAGAAAAATATTTTTTTAAAAAAAGAATTGGCTCATGTGATTACAGAGGCTGCCAAGTCCAAAATCTGCAGGGTAGGCTGGCAGTCTGGAGACCCTGAAGTTGATGGTACCCTTCGCGTGTGAAGGCTGTCTGCTGTGAGAATTTCATCTTGCTCAGGGGGAGTCCTCTTAAGTCTTTTGTTCTGTTCAAGTCTTCAACTAATTGGACAAGACCCACCTATATTATGGAGTCCACTGTGCTTTATTTAAAGTCCACATATTTAAATGTTAATCATATCCATAACACCCTTACAGAACATACAGATATTTGAGCACATATCTGGGCACCATGGCCCAGTTAAGCTGACACCCAAAATTAACCATCACAGAAGTTTACAGTTCTCCACCTGGGTACTCACATTCTTGTTTTTTTTTGTTTGTTTGTTTGTTTGTTTGTTTTGAGGCTGCTGACTACCACAGTTCTGGACAAGGCTTCTTTAGTCTGTTCTGCTGCACCAATGTGGAAGAAAACAGGGGACTTTGTTGCAAGGCAGACTATCTCTACTCTTAGATTCTCAACACTTTCTCTTAACTCCGCCAAGGGGTGGACAAATAAGCATGATTCCTACAGTACATCTGGCTTCAAACTCTCCTTCTTTCCCCAGACTGGACGTTTTTATTGGCGTTGGGGTGGTAGAGACCAAACGATGGGATGGATGGGACTGGTGCAGCCAGAGTGCCTTTCTTTCTTTTTTTTTTTTTTACCATATCAACTATGCAAATATTATATTTTTATTTTTCCTCTGCTTTTTATAAGTTAAAAAAATTGCCTATTGATTTTACAGAGAGGGAGAAAGTAACAGTGATGTGAGATGTGTGAAACATCGACCAGCTGCCCTGTACGTACCCCAACCAGGAATCAAATTCATAACCTAGGCACATGCCCTGACCAGGAATTGAACTGGCAAGCTTTCAGTTCATGGGAAGATGCTCCAACCAAGCCATGAGGCCAGGGCTCCCTCTGCTTTCTGGCACTCAGCTGTGGGGGCTGGAAATGGTGCCCTTACTTTTTTAGAGTGAACCGAAAGACTAAATCTTATGGAGAAATTACATGCAAAACGAAAGAGGAAGACTGGTGGGGAAGATATTTAAGGCAAGAAAAGTCTCACCTCTATAGTCCAAACATTAAATCAATAAAGTGTTACTGGGTAAGGATAAACCATACACCAAGATAAATAAAGTGGCTGACTAAAGCCTGATCATGAAAAAAGGAAAGCCTTTGACTCTTTGGGTGGGGTCAGTTTCAAACAGAGCAGAAACAGCTGAATTATGTGCAAACCTTGTATTTTGACACCAATTTTTACTGTTATTTTTACCACTTTAAGGGCAAAGATGTAGAATATAGGGTGAAGGGGCTTACCTTTGTAAGATTAAAAAAAAAAACTGTTAAAAATCAGTTGCATGAATATTAGTTTAATCCCTGGCTGGGTATCTCATTTGGTTAGAGCAGGGGTGTCAAACTCATTTTTACCGGGGGGCCACATCAACCTCGAGGTTGACTGCAAAGGGCCGAATGTAATTTTAGGACTGAATAAATATAAGTATTCCTTAACTAGGAATAGCTAGGGGCAAGGAGCTCATCGCTCCTCATCGCTGCAGCCAGGCAGAAACAAGGTGCTGGGCCGGATAACAAGGTGTAGGGCTAGATTTGGCCTGTGGGCCTTGTGTTTGCCACCTGTGGGTTAAGGCATCATCCTGATATGCCAAGATTGCAGGATCCCTGGTCAGAATCAACCAATCAATGCATAAATAAGCAGAACAAGAAATCGATATCTCTCTGTCAAATCAATCAACAAAAAAAATAAAAAAATACTCATTTAAGAATAGTTTACAGATTTTTAAAGAAGAATTTTGAATGTTATAACCATATTTTGGCATAACACAACTAAAATGCAAGAGTGCAAAATGTTTTCTCTTTTTGACAAAAGCATAAGCTATAAACTACTGAGTTAAATAGCTCCAGCAATCATACTATTGTCAAATATCCAGATTTTAACAAACAATCTGGAAAACATTTTTAAGTAGTACATAAACTTCGTGGGACCATGCTAAGAGAACAATCCTACTGAAGATGATAAATATACCTTTAAAACTCTTAAGCATTTTTTAAAATACAAAAAGCAAAATCAGAGTTGGAAGGGATTCTGGATAGCCACTCGAACTTTCTGAAACATGAATTATTCTTATACTTTTATGATAACTAGAAAAAGAATTAACTTTACAAAGCACGTTAGAAGTGTGGCCTAGTAGACCATGTATTAATTTATTTCTTCATTTATTCAGCAGATATATATTGAAGAGATCCCACTTAGTAATATTTTCCTACATTCTGTGCTGCAGCCCTAGCTATATCATTTGTTTGTGTTGTATACTCAACTATCTGCAACTGTCACTCCCCTATCCTGGGACAAAAGTGGGTTACTGCAAGCTCCGTCTTTCCTCCACCTGTCTCTGCCTCCCCACATCTATCCTAGTCTGGGCCCCTTTATGTCTAGATCTTAAAGGTATCCTGTATTTTTCTGTCCCAGATCCAAACGACAAACACAAAGTAGGGCAAATGTCAAATAAGCTCTATGTAGTGAGGTAGCTGTGTGTTGAGGGAGGAGTACTGAAGAGGGAAATGATGACACGGCAAGCTGAGGCTTGGTGGGAATGCATGTGGCCTCTAACCACTAATCAGAACATGTGCCCTGACAAGTGAAGGTTTATAGATGAAACAAGGCAGAATATTTGAAATCACAATTGTCCTTGTAAGTGCAGAAGCAAATGTATATAGTATTTATTTCTCTTCTAATTCATTGGGGGAAAACATCGGCTGTGATGGGATTTCAGGAACTATTTAAATGAAGAGGGCTGAACAAACAGAGTATGAAAGCACAGGGAAGAAATAGGCCTTACTGCAGATACGGAGTTAGGCATGGGAAAAGATGAGAGATTAAGGGAAGTGTACATTTGGAAAAGCAGCTGACCCAATGTTTACACAATATTCCTAATTCTAAGGTTATGGGATTTTCCTTTTTTTCCCCACTGCTTTCGATTGAGGACACAAGATTACTATATGTCTAACACATTACATATTTTTTCTTTATATATATTTTATTTTATCTTTAAAAACCCCCTGCCAGGTAAGAATAACCCTTCCCCCAATTTTCCTATGAGGAAACCAAGGAATAACTTCCATAAAATTACACAGCCAATCAATAGCAAATAGTCAATTGTTTGACTACGACCTATTTTTTTGTTTCAGATAATAGGATATAATCTGAATCTCCTAAAGGAATCTGCAATTGAGGGATTCTATCAAGAGCAACTTTATAAAGTTGAGAACAATAGAGATTACACCTGAAATCACTTCACATACAGTCTTTTTTTTTTTTTTTAAGATTTTATTCATCCATTTTTAGAGAGGGAAGGGAGGGAGAAAGAGAGAGAAAGAGAAACATCAATGTGCGGTTGCTGGGGGTCGTGGCCTGTAATCCAGGCATGTGCCCTGACTGGGAATCGAACCTGTGACACTTTGGTTCACAGCCCGCGCTCAATCCACTGAGCTACGCCAGCCAGGGCTACATACAGTCTTAAAACTTCAAAAACGGACAAAATAATTTTAAAAGAAGATTTCCAAATAGTTTTTTAAGCTATGAGGTGAAAGGGAGGGCAGCGTGAAAAACAAACCAGCATGGTGGACGAGACCTCAACGAGAGTGGATTACATTCCAGTCCCGATTCCATCACCTTGGTCCTAGCACTAGCCGTTGCTAAGCTTCGTTTCTTTAGTAATTTGCATTTTCCAGATCCTTTAAAGTTATAACAATTTATATGAGTTCTTACCAACTTTTCCCACCAACTTCAAAATAGAAGCTTCTCAACTGGTAACTCTCAAGAAGTTGAGAAAGGAGGTACAGGGGACCCTAGAACAAAATCACAGTTAGGAGCACCCGCTCTGTACAGTTGGAAATGAAAGCCCAGGTGTTATTTAAGCTTGACTTCTGCCCTTGTGAGTTTCCAAATGCCAATTCCCAACTCCCAAAAGGAAATACTGTTTTCTATCAGCAGTTGGTTGAATCTGTGAGTGGGAAACCCAGGGATAGACAGGCTCACTGTATACTGACTGGAAAAAAAAAAAAAAAACATTTAAGTAAACCCGGGCAGTTCAAACCTGTGTTGGTCAAGGGTCTACTTGCATTTGGGAACAGACAGGAAATAGAACCATTAATGAGGAAAGTATCATTACTCATACAGTGCCCAGAAATTCATGGAGGATGATAGGCAGTCTGGTGCCTGTCACTAATTCTTATGTCTATGACTTGATTACCATTTAAAGAACACCCTGGCTTTCATTTCTGCCATTATTAAAGTAACTAACCTGTAATTACCCCAGAGATGTGTTCCTAATAGGCTGTGAGGTGGCCTGGTAAGTTATAGTTAAGGGTGAGGCTCTGGAGCCAATTGAAACTGCCAGGTTCAAATGCAGTCCTGTTGCCTGCTTGGTGACCTTAAGGAAATTCATCTATAAAATGGATACATTTTCATAAGGCTTGGCTTTAATGTCCAAAATTTATAAAGGACTTACAAAACTCATCACCAATTTAAAAATGGGCAAACGACCTGGATAAACACTTCTCCAAAGAGGACATACAGATGGTCAACAGACGTATGAAAAGATGCTCAACATCACTAATCATCACAGAAATGAAAATTAAAACACCTGCCAGAATGGCTGTCATCAATAAATCAACAAACAACAAGTGCTGGTGAAGATGTGGAGAAATGGGAACCCTCATGCACTGTTGGTGGGAGTGCAGGCTGGTTCAGCTGCTATGGAAAGCAGTATGGAGTTATTGCAAAAAATTAAAATGAAAATGCCTTATGACCCAGACATTCCACTTTTGTGAATATATCTGAAGAAATCCCACACGCTGATTTCAAGAATACAAGCATCCCTATCTTCATTGTAGCGTTATTTATGATAGCCAAGATTTGGCAGCAGTCCAACTGCTGGTGGGTAGATGATAAAATCGCTGTGGTTCATTTACACAATGGAATGCTACTTGGCCATAAAAAAAGAAGCAAATCCTACTTCTCGCAACAGCATGGATGGACCTGGGCCGTATTATTCGAAGTGAAATAAGTCAAAGAAAGACAATCGTACCATATGATTTCACTTATACGTGGAACCTAATGAACAAAACAACAAAATAGAAACAGATTTGTAGCTACAGAGAACAGCCTGTGAGCTAGCTGTCAGAGGGGCGTGCTTGGGAGGCTGGGTGGGGAAGGTGGAGGGATTAAGAAAAGGGAAGTCGGCGACTCATAGGACAGCACAGCACGGCGATTACCGGAGGGAAGGGCAGGCGGAGTGAGGTAGCAGAGGGTGAACGGGGGATGAATGGTGATGAGAACGCTGACTTGGGGTGATGAGCACACAATACAATATACAGATGAAGTATTATAAAATTGTATACTTTAAACCCGTATCGCCCCAATGAATTCAATAAAATAAAACATAAACATGAAAATAAAATGAATTTTGAGATAGAAATAATCCAGTTCCCACATCACTGAGCAGCTTCACGGACAGATAACCCGTGAAAAGCCCCGTGCAGGACACACAGTAAATTCCAATAAACGTTGAGACAAAGTTCAAAACTTTTCAAAGGAATTCATGAACATTCTAGAACGAATTGTCAAATTACATTTTAGGGGATTCCCCTTTTAAAGCAAAGTCATTTCTACTTAATTTTTCATATACTATTTAGATTTTGACACATCGGATTTTAGTGGAATACGAAAATTAACAGCTTGCGCTATTTACTCAATCATACGTTAATCATATCGCTTGTGAAGTGGTTTTGATTTTATAACCCCCTAAACTGCTAAGGAATAAACGAATCAGGGTCGGCCCATCAGCAGTGGTAGCAAATGATTTAGCATTATGGTATCTGTCAGCTTCAAGATAAACGTGCGTCAACTTGACTGGGAGGGGTGTTTGGATACAAAGTTTCCCACCTGAGAGAGAAACAAGAGTTGTGCTCGGAGCCAGCACGCAGTGGGTTCAGCATCCCGGACACCGGCACCTTTTACGTAACCTCACAGCAGCGGCCTCCAGGCTGTTTTCCGTGCCCTCCCCGCCCGGCCGGATTAAGTTACAATGCCCGCGGCGAGCCCCGCCTCTCCGAGTTTCGCCGACCGCTTTTCAGGACGTTTACGTTTGAATTTCCCTGAACCGCCGGGTGTGGGCGGTGGCGCGGACCCGCCCCGGAAACCTCCGGGCCTTGGGCTGCTTCCCGCCACCCTCCGGCCCTGCCCCTCTAAGGGTCGGCGCTGCGAGTTGGGAGGGTCTCGCCGGCGCTGGCTCCCGTCAGCCGATGAGCGGTCCCAGGCGTCACTCCCCGCGCCGTCAGTCCTTCCTCTACCACGCCCAGCTCCGCGCGCGGAAGGGACAATTGCCCGAGGGCCCGATTTTGAATTTACAGGCCCGGCCCCCGAGCCACCGGAGCGCCCTGGCCGCCCTTCATTGGCTGGCGACGGTCACGTGGAGGCTGTAGTACACCCGCCATGTTGGGAATTGCTAAGCTTGAGTCCGCGCCACCTCCGCCCCCCGCGGCTCGCCTCCAGCCCGCCCCTCTGCCCCGCCTGAGAGGAAACAAAGTGCTACGGGCGGGAGACTCGGCGGCGGCGGTGGCGGCGGCGGCGCGCGGACCCAGCTCGGCCTTCCCGATCACCCTGGCCCTCTATCATCCCTAGTGCGTGCTTGTGTGTGTGTGCGCGCTCCCGCGCGTGTTTTCTTACAAAGGGCATTTTACGACTGATTGATTCGCAGTCCTCCCTCTTTGCCCTTTGTGCTGTAACCCGGCTCCCGCCATCCAGGTGCTTCTTCCTTCCCTCGCCGGCCTCTGCACGATCGCGGGTTGCCGGTGTGTGCCTGCGATCCCCGCCTCGCTCCCTTCAGCCCGCTGCGTGTCCCCGCTCTGCCCCCGGCCTCCCCGCTCCGCTCTCCCCGCCGATCGCCCCGCCGCCCGCCATGGCGACCGCGACCCCCATGCAGTCGCGGACCGGCAGCCGCGTTAGTGGCCCCGCCACGCCGCTGAGCCCCACGCGGCTGTCGCGGCTGCAGGAGAAGGAGGAGCTGCGCGAACTCAATGATCGGCTGGCGGTGTACATCGACAAGGTGCGCAGCTTGGAAACGGAGAACAGCGCGCTGCAGCTGCAGGTTACGGAGCGCGAGGAGGTGCGCGGCCGGGAGCTCACTGGCCTCAAGGCGCTCTACGAGACCGAGCTGGCAGATGCGCGACGCGCACTGGACGACACGGCCCGCGAGCGCGCCAAGCTGCAGATAGAGCTGGGCAAGTTCAAGGCCGAGCACGACCAGCTGCTCCTCAAGTGAGTGTTCGTTTGGCCGCCGGGTTAGCGCGCGCCAGGGGATGGGGGTGCACCCCGCGGCGGCCTCCGGAACCCCCAAGAGGGAGAGCGAGGGCTTGAGTGCCCACGCCCTTCGGAAGGGGCAGGGTCTCAGTCTCTGGGAAGGAGAAAAAAATCTGTGTTTCTTAGCTACCTCAGGGGTGCGGAAGGGGCTTGAGTAGTAGCGATGGTGGGACTGGATACACATTTGCTGATCCTGGATACCCAGCAGGGCTAGGAGGTGTCCCCGCCTGGGGCTGCAGGAACGCCCTGCTTCGGGCCTCGGACCCCAGGATACAGAAAGGTTGTCCTGCGTGGAGGCCTCGGGGGCCCTAGGTACGGGGAGATGGCTTCTGGGCACGCGCTCCAATGCGCGCCCTGGGTTCTGGCTGGTGCGAGACAAATCGTCTAGTGGGTTTGCAGTACGGAGGTGGCCGGCCAGGGAAGACTTGCTGCCCTCCTCAAGAATGAATGAGTTTTGCGCCGCGCGGAGGGAGGAAGGGGAGGGACCTGTTTTAAGCGTCCTGATCTCCAAGGGGTGGGTCCTGCTTTGGCGCGCTTAGTCTCGGCCCTGTGACATTTTGTGAGCGTTCTGCGCCTGCCTTGAGAGAGGAGGGAGGGGCGAAGTCTGAACTGCGCGCCACTGCCTGCCCAGGGCTAGTTGGGTTTCCAAGCTCATTAGGTTTCACTGGAGAAAGGTGTCCTTTCTTAGGAGACGAGAGGGGCCCTTGAGTGCTTCTGTGCTTGGGACTCGCAAGCTGGGTTTTTGCTTGTCATGGCCACCGTTCTCCATTTGTGACCCTCATACCCTCCAGGTAGCCGTTCCTCCCCCAGCTTTTGCACCCGCATTATAATGTTTGGTCTCTCGGGTAATGGGAAGACCTTGCTCATTCCCCGCGTCTGTCATTGTGCTGACAGGCCAGGGCAGGTGCAAGGGTGTTGTGTAAATGTGGAGTGTGGTGGCGATGGAGAGCTTGTAATTATTCCATCTAAGGGGCCCCGAGTTTCATTGTAGTGCACAAAGGTAAACTTTCAAGCTTGTGCTGATCCTACCTTGAGTTTCTGATGAGCAAAATGGCATAACTGTCACCATTAGGCAACTTAGTGTTGATGTCGGGCTTTAGACATTTGCTAAATTTGAGTCCAGAATTCATGGTCTCCAACCTCGTTGCCAAATGAAATTTGGCAAATGAAAGTCGATTTTTTGACTCTGCTCCTGGGTGTTTTTCTGTCTGTATCTGTGTGAATGACCCTGCCTCAGTCTCTGATTTTGTGCCTGGTATAATAAGAGGGTGAATCTGTACTTCTCCCTCTTACTACATACTCGTAAAAACGGTTCAAAAAATGTATGTACACTTGGTAAAAAAAAAAAGGAAAAAATTAAGGGTGATTTATAGTGAAAAATGAAAATGGTCTCCTGACTTTCCAGGAGGCAATCATGTTTTGCCTTTTTTATTTTTATTTAAGTATTGAGTTCTGTAACTCAGAAATAATCATAAGCTTTTGATTCTGTTTCTTGGATTTACCAACTTTTGTAATTGTGTTTTGAAACAAGTCTAGTCACTCAAACTACTGTCTCCATCTCCCCCCCAGTTTTTTGTTACTGAGTTTCTTCAAATCTTTGATGGCATTTTTTTTTTTGTATGACTCACCACTGTGAGATATGTACCATTAAGAAGAAAAAGAAACATCAGAGTCAATTATGTAGGACCCACATTGTTGGACCCATCCTAGTTTTAGATATGTTAAAATGTAGCACTGATTAAGTATCTGTTACATGCCAGTTATACTGTCCTTATGTTTCTGAGAGTACAGAGGGGAAAGATACCAAGCAAGCAAAATAAATACTACATTTTATCAAATTTGAGGCATTTTGATGCTGGTGCCTTTTAAATCTTTCCAGAATGTATCCATTGAACGTTTTTCACCCGGTAACAAGACTGCCACCTGGCTGACTGTAGCTGTAAAATACTGGGTATGGATTGTGATGTGAGATGCATGCTGGTTTCAATAGGTTCAAATGTGAAGAATATGTATTAAAATCAATGAAATAACATACACTATGTGATTTAATGGTGGATAATATCATATACTAGGGGAATAAAAATAAAGCAGGGTGAAGTGATAGTATGGTTAAGAAAGGCCTGAGAGGTTGTCAGTTGAAAACAATCTGAGATGTTGAGGAGTGACCTAGGATTATGTTTTTGTTACATCTATGCATATATTTTTATTGTCAAGATTATATGTAAATTAGTCCACCTTTATAAGAAGGGGATATGTTCCAAGATCCTCCAGTGGATGCCTGAAACTGTAGATAGTTCTGAACCATCCATACTGGTTTTTCTTAAAAGAAAAATGTTTTTTTTTTCTTATAAGTACATAGCTACAGTAAAGTTTAATTGATAAACTAGGCACATAAGAGATTAGCAATAGCTAATAATAAAACAGAACAGTTTTAACAACATAGTGTAATAAAAGTTATGTGAATGTGGTCACTCCTTTCAAGGGATCACTTACTGAAGTCTTTATATAGGCTCAGTGCATTCTGGTGCAACATGTTGCCACCAGTCAGAGCCTTTTTTGTGTTGCACACAAATTTTAATGGTTTTTCCATCTTAATTTATTATGCACAGTGGCTGTAACTTTTGCAGTTTGAGGTTCGGTATCAAAACTGCCACAGGTTTCTTTTTCCTTTAAAGTTTCACAGATAAAAGATTTGTTCTTACTGTAGAGGCTAGCAAACTACGTTTTTTTCTTTCCTTATTAAGTTGAGAACTTTAACCTTTTCACTTAAAAGATTCAGTTTACGGTTCTCTTTGGCATATCTGAATTTGCCAGCATCACTACTGTTGCATTTGGGGGCCATTATTAAAGCATATAAGGGTTACATGAACACATGCACTGTGATACTTGATGCAGTTGATCTGATAACCAACCGCAAGGGATACTAAGTGACTAACAGGTAGGTACCGTATAGCATGGATACTCTGGACGAAGGGATGATTACATTCTAGGTGAGATGGATCAGGACAGAGTGAGATTTCATCACATTTACTCAGAATGGCTTGCAATTTAAAGCTTATTTACTTCTGGAATTTTCCACTTAATTTTTTTGAACTGTGGGTTGCCTGTAGGTAACTAAAACCTTAGAAAGTGAAACCATGGATGGGGGGGCTACTGTATTTTTTTCTAACATGCTATCAGTTGCTCAAAACATGCCCCACTTTACTTTGTTTTGTATTTAAACTTTTGACTTTCCATGTATAATTTTGTCCCTAAATAGCCTTTCATTTTTTTTGTTGTTGACTAAAAGAAATACTTGCCTTCAGTATATCTTCAAATCCTTTAAAGATATGTAATCATAATATCTATTACATAAGACCACTTTCTTCCTTGGAACTCTGCTCTTAAGATATGCAGCTGACGTCCTAGGAATTTACCAGATTTAGATCCAGTTTTTCTTGGGTCACATATATTCCTTCCCTTGGTTTCTTCCTTCATTTTGTTGGAGAACATCCTTAAAATAATTTCAGAAAAGGTGGCAGGAGGTAAACTGACTCCTGTGTGTTTGAAAATAACTTGGTCTCATGCTTGGATGATAGTTTGGCTAGGTATAGGATACTGGTTTAACATTTTTTTTCCCCTCAGAATTTGGAAAATATATTGCTCCATTGATTTTTTTTTTTTTTTTAGCATCCAGTATTGTTAATGTGTGTCTGATGCCAGTCACAGTTATTTCCTTTTGGTAATTGCTTTTGCTTTTCCTCTTGGGAAGCTATTGGAATTCTCTTTATCTTGGTTTTCTGAAATTGCATGGTGATGGGCCTAGGTAAGGATATTCTGTCATGCATCTTGCTGTTATTAATGGGTCCTTGCAGTTCGAAGCTCGATCTTTATTTAGCTCTGGGAAACTTACATTAGTCCATACCTTTTCTGTGCTCCATTTTCTTTGTTCTTTCTAGTTGGGATATTGAGTCCTTTGATTACTTGTTTTCTCTCGTAATTTTTTTCTTTTTACATTCTGAAGTTACTTTGACTATTTTCTCCATCACATTGGTGACATTTTAAAGACATAAACCATGTTTTTTTTTTTTTAATTCTAAGGAATTCTTTTTTATACAGAAACTTGTTTTACCCAGCTTGTTTCTATTTTCAGGATGCATTATTTTCTTTAGTTGTCTGAGGATAATATTTAAGGCTTTCTTTTCAAATTTCTCTTCTGTGAATTGGATTATGTCTTTTTCCTTCCTGGTCACTTATTTTTCTTTCTTTGTTTGACGTGATTATTTTTGTTGCTACTGATTTTGATCCTTGGTTGCCTACATTTACCAATGACGCACTAGGTAATGATTGAGTATTACTGCTGTTATTGTTCAGGTGACTTTTCTGCCTTTCTGAGTAGAAGAACAAACTAGGACCTCTCTATATGAACTTATTGGAGAGCCTGCAGATAATCTAAGAGGTGCTGAGCAGGGCCACATTCAAAGCTGTTCCATGAGTTAATCCCTCTATTTTAGGTCTGCTTCACTGTCTCCTGTAGTCCCCATGTGCATGTTCTGTGATAATGTACTTTTATCTACATTTCTTCTAGAAATCGTTAAAATGTCTGCTAATGATTCCTTTTTCTTTTTAAAAAGATTCTATTTACTTTTAGAGAGAGAGGAAGGGAGGGAGAAAGAAAAGGAGAGAAACATCAATGTGTGGTTTGCCTCTCACCTGCCCCCAACCTGAGACCTGGCCTGCCACCCAGGCATGTGCCCTGACCAGGAATCCAACCTGCGACCTTTCAGTTTACAGTCCAGTACTCAATCCGCTGAGTAACACCAGCCAGTGCTAATAATTCCTTTTCTATTCACCTTGGTGTTATGGATCTATTTTTATGTCATATATACTTTACTGCTTTTTTTTTTTATTAGGGTCTAGTGAGGAGGTTAATACCAGTGCATAGTAAGTCATCTTGGAAATCAGTTAATTTTGAGCAATAATTGAAGTATAATTTGTAGGATGAAAACAAAGAAAAGTCTTATTTCTGTTTGGGTCCATTTAGGTCTTCTATCTCATTAAAAATCATTTTCTATACTTAATTTTTTATTTGGAGCCATCATTTAGGTGGATTTAGATTAAGGAAACAGTCTAGAGAATTCCAGATTCCAAAATTACTTGGTGCCATTTTGATTCCGCAGTACACAAGAAGTCACGGAGAAAGTAGGCCTTGCTGGAGAGAATTTGACAACAGCCTCGACTGAAGGCGGTCTTGGGGTCCACAGGACAACAGATCTCTGATCCAAGATACAGCTAATCCAATACAGTACAAGTATAACTATACTTCACTGGAGGCTGTTTTGGGGAACAATTTCCTAGAATGATGATGAATGCCATCATCAGTCAATACTTGAAATAAAAAAGTAAAGAAAGATAGACTTATTTAAGAATTTTAGTATTAACTAAATATGCAGGGAAAAGTAGGCATAAGAAAATTGTGTTGATTAGTCTTCCAGTAACTAATCTTGTGGATGCACACATTTTCTTTCCTTCCGTAATACTGGCCAATGATATTTTATGTAAAACCCTTACCTCCAGATGTGTTTTGGAAGTAAAAGCAATTCCAATTTTAATAAGGCAATATGATACACATACTGTATATGACACCCCCAGTGGGTCTGGGGTAGCACCTCATCATGAAATAGATATTTATAGTCATAGTAAGTGGAGAAAGACAACTGAAAATAGACTCACATCCACTCAGGTCTGGTTTCGTCACCAAATAAATTAATGAAAACTGTAAGTTTTAGAACTCTAAAAGTGCATATAAGAGATTGGCGATTTGTGTTCTAATTTGGCTACTACTTCCTAAGTTCACTTAACTCAGATTCCAGAAGTTTTCTTCTATTCCTCATTTGGTTTATGGTAGATATTAAAGCTTGAAAAGCTGCAAAATTAACAGTTAGTTTCCCTTTGAAAATGATGAATGGATTAGGAAAATGGTGATGGGCCTCACTGGAATATATTGAATGAATTCTGTAGGATCATTTGAGATGCTGAGCAATTAATTTATTGTTCCTCATTTAAAAACATTTTAAAGGGATGTCCCAAGAAACACAGTTTAATGTCTTGTTGGGCTTTAAAGTCAATGTTTTCAAAATAATCTTTGAGGTATTGTGTAGAAGTTTTGTTAATAAAGCAGAATTTCATACCTTTAAAAACATCTGGTGCTTCTTTTTAAAATATAATTTACCTTATGAAAATAAAAGCTTTTTCTCCAAACAATACAGTGTAATGTTGATTGTGTTTTATCATGGCACAGGTGGACCTGAAGATTTGCAGACTTCCTGTGTTCATCCACAAGCATCATTGATTTGAGGAGGGTGGGATGAGGTTGAGGGATCAAGCTTATATAGTGTATTCCTTTGGGGAAAACAGCATTTCTTCCATTTTACTTTTGTCAATACAGTAGTAAGGAAACTTCTAATGGGAAAATTGGTGTTTTGTGTTTCTGTTAAGAAAATGCATGCAGATGCTGACTTGCTCTTGTAGCAAGTATGATAGGGACAGTGTCTACCACAATAGCCTGAGATAGGCTGGTAACAAGCAAAAGCAGTACCTGAAGTTGCCACATCCTATTTTTGGTGACTTGGGATAGGCCCTTGACTCTTTGAGCCTTCATTTCCTCATCTGTATAATTGGGATAAGGAATAAGCAATAGTTTTCTGAACCTCAGGAAGGATGAAAAGACTTAGGTCTTTTTCTAGCCAGTCACCTACTTGTCTCATAATAACAAATGTGAATTTTATCCAAAAATTTAAAAGTCAATTTTAAATTGACTTTTAGAGAGAGAAGGTAAGGGGGAAGAGACAGAGAGAGCTATCGATTTGTTCACTGATTGGTTGATTCTTGTGTGTGCCCTCACCGGAGTTCAAATCTGCAACTTTGGCATATCAGGACCACGCTCTAACTAACTCAGCTGCTAGGCCAGGGCTGCAGGGTTGTGTTAACATTCATATTTTTCAGTTTTAAAATCTAAAATAATAAGTGCTGATCTGCTTTAGAAAGTGTTCTTCATATGTAAGATAATTAATTGAAAAACAAACACCTTTATCCGGTATATTACTTGGTCTTCCGTTTTTTTATGTCCTGATTTTGCACTGGTAGAAGCAGGTTGACAGCGATCCTCTGGCTTTTTATATAAGAGCTATAAAACTTCATGTTAAATGTACTTTAATATTCTAGGAAAGAACTGGAAGGATGAAACACCTAAAACTTGAGTTACAGTCTAGGAAGCAGGTCCTAAGCAGTTAACCTGTGAGGACACTCCCTTCCCGCGCTTTCAAAGGATGTTTGGTAGAGCGAGCTGTCTTTTGGAGTTGTTTATTTAACGTAGGGCAGTGGTTTTCAACCTTTTGCATCTCATGTAAACTAATTACTACACTTATACAGCACACCAAAAGACATATTTTTTGCCAGTCTGACAAAAAAAATAGGCATGGTTTTGATTCATCTACACTGGACAGCTATTGTGTTGGCTGTTGTCATTTTTTTATTTGACAGTCCAAGGGAAAAGAGGTCAGTGCCCCTGAGTAAATAGTCCAGTATGGCATGTTTGAAAAATTCCTGTGGCACAGTGGTTGAAAATTGCTGACATAAGGGAATAGACTAGGTAATCTTTTGGTGTATGGAGGTTCAAGGAAGTAAAGATGCAAAGTGAAAGATAAAGCAGTGTAAAAATACGCTGCTGAGTCTTAGACTGTTACTTTGTTCTTTCTCTGGCTAGATGACGTGGCCTCTGCAATGTCTTAGAGATCTGCAGGCATTGATATCATCAGTGTAGGTCTCCTGCCTTTACAGACGGTGAGAATGAGCGGCAGGTGTCATTTGGGTGGTGCTGCTTCCTCTCACTGAAGTTCCTAGTTCAGAGTTCAAAGGAAGTTTGCTCATCAGAGTTTTAACTCCTCCCCGCCCTTTTTTCCCCTCAGTGTAACTCTGATAAGGGGATTGGGTTTTAGCTGTTATACTTGGGGAATTTTTGAAAATTAACTATTTTATTACACAAGAAATTATATGTTCATTATGAAAAGTAGAAAATACAGATAAACACCGGAAGAAAATAAAAATTGTACTTAGTTCTCTATTCCAGAAACATGAGCTCTGAAGTTTCCTCTCCATATCCTTGTTAAAAAATAGGTTTATGGGAAATATTGATACATTACCTGTATTCATGAAACACTATTTTGTGAACATTTTACACATCAGTAAATGTGCTGTATACCATTAGTGAACACACTTTAAGGATTTCATCGATAACCTTTATTGGCCACATAAGTTGACTGTGACCAAAGCTTTGGAGTAACTGTCTCCACCCAAATTCTCAGAGGCCATAGAGGGCCATGATTATCCTCTTCTTTCTTGCTGACAGTATTGGGCTACATGTTAACTAATTTACTGGTTAAATGTTAACCACTGGATAAAGTAATAAAAATTTTGTCAATTTTTGATGACACTGGTAGCAGATGAGTGTCCTTTTTCTATTTGGAGGATTTTAATTTTAATTTCTGGAGGTTCTTTTAAGTTTCTGGTCATTTTCATTATGCTCATGTTGTTAGCATAAAGAAGTAAAAAGATCAAAATTCAGGTTATAACTTAGATTTCTGCCAGTAATTTTGGTGTAGGCCTACATGATAACTGAGCTTTTTCTTAGCTAATGTACATATTTGGGCCTTTTTAAACTTAATTTTTAGACTTCACTGCATTTGAATGCATTGATCATAGATAGAATTACAGCACTTTTACTGCTGGAAGGGGTTTGGTCTTCATTGCATTTGAATTTATTGATCATAGGTAGAATTACAGCACTTTTACTGCCAGAAGGGGTCTTGTATCATCTGCTCTAACCAATTCATTTTGTAAATACACAACTTGAAACCTGGAGAGATTAAAATACTTATGTAATATTCAGGAGAAGAACCAACATTTATTTCCCGCTTATTTTGCTTGCCATGTACAATGCTAGATGCTTTACAAACACTGTTGATTTGAGGGAGGGAGAGATGGGGGAGAGAGAGAGAGGGAGAGACAGAGACAGAGAGAGATTGATTTGTTGTTTCACTTAATTATACATTTATTGGTTTGTTCTTGTCTGTGCCCAGACCAGGGATCAAACCCACAGCCTTGGTACACTGGGGTGATGCTCTGACCAACTGATCAACTTGGCCATGGCCAGTCTCCTTGAAGCCTTATGATAACCCCGTTGATGAGTGGGGATACTTGAGGCTTAGGGTTTCTTTAAGTCTTTTGTTTAGGATCACTTAGCAGATAGATAAATGGTGAAGTTAGAATAGATTCCAGCTCTGTCTAGATTCTTGCATTCTGATAAGGTTTTTATATGTTACCCAATTTAACCCTTACATGGGCCCTGTTTGGTGGCATTATTCCAATTACCAACCTTCACGAAGCAGGCTCAGAGTAGTGTTAACTGTTTTTGGAGCTTGAAGTCTTATGTAGGATGGTTACTTTTCAGGTCCGTTTGGGTGCTCCTTTTTGAAATGGCACTAGGTGTGTGTTTTTATGTTGCTAGTTCATAGCCCCTAGAGTTGTAATTTTGTATGTCAGGAGAGAGTTAGTAATTGAAGCTGCTGTTTGAAATACTGAGGGCTTCGTTTGCTAATTAGGACAGAGTGAAGATGAATTACTGAAAGAGACCTCTTTTTCCCTTCTTAAAAAACTACTTCTCTACTTTACTTCATGCTTTAATAATAATTTTAAAAATTAAAATCTCTAAATAAATCTTTAATAGCCATGACAGAAATGTTCGTTTCATTTTTATTAAGCACACATTTGTGGAACAGGTAGTGGGTGCCTGGCCTTGAACAGATGCTGGGGGTAGAGAGATGGGACACTCAGTCCCTGTTGCCAGGCTGCTTACAGTCTAGTTGAGAAGATAGGAGACAAATGCCGTTGTGATGCTTTAAATATGATACACTAATACAATGTTATAAGTGTTATGGTAGCAGTAACCACACAGTGCTAGGGAGAGACAGCGACTAGCACCTAAGGCTGTCTAGGAGCCTTTTAGAGGTTTCAGAGCATCCCAGGGGACTTGGAGAGGTAGTGATATCTGAGCTGTAGGGTCGGCTTTTATGTAATGAGGAGCCTCAAGAATTTTAGGCACGAGTGACATTGGTCTTGACTGTCTGTGGGGGGGAAAAAGAGTAGAGGTAAAAACACTGGTAAGGACACTTGGGGAGGAGGGAGGTGACTCCTGAACTGCGGTCGGCAGTAGGACAGGACAGAAGGGAGATTTGGGAGCTTAGGGAGAGTAGAGTCTAGGGTGACTGTGTGCAGGGGTGCTTGGGGAGGGAGTGTTGCTGCTCTTCACCAAGATGCATGGTGAAGGAGCTCGGGGTTAGTGGAGTCAGTGGGTTAGCGGTGTGTGTTGGAGTTCCAGGTGGAGAGTCAGGCGGCAGTTTGGAGTACCTCTGGGGCTCTGGAGAGAGACTTGGGTTGGAGAGACAGTTTTAGGAGCATGGGTGATATGTGGGGGTAAAGAGAGAAAAGAGGAGAGGGGCAAACTCAGAGGCATGGAGAACATCTACAGGTGAGGATGAGGTAGAGGAAAGAAAACCCCCAACGCAGATGGTAAGTAATGGCCAGAGAGGTAGGGAAAGAGTCGAGTCATGGAATAAGGAGATTTGTTAAGGAATGCTCGTATATTTTTAGTTTGATAAGGCCTAAAAAGTACCCAATTGAGTTGGGTACCTGGGAGATTATTGCTGACTGAGGAACGCCTAATGTTTGTGAACAGCAGTGCGGTCAAAGCCACTGACCATGACTGAGGAAGGAGAGGGAAGAAGATCAGGAGCTGAGGTCGCTTGGCAAGAATGTTGGCTGTGAAAGGAAGGAGACAGTCTTAACATTGATTTAAAGTAGATTCTCACTCGGTGCTTATGTAACAAAACATTAGGTAGAGACCAGAACACCTATTCCTGTAAGATTCTGTACAAAAAATGATGGCATTTGTTTGAAACACTTCAGTAACTTCTAGGTTAAAGACTAAAATCCTCAGCAGTACTTGATAGTAGACTGACCATATAATTGAGCATCCAGAGATACTCTTCTGTGTAAAGGAGGGAGCTATTAATAATTATGTGGGGACAATGGGCATAAATGGAAATGGTCCTGCGTAACCTGGGACATCATGGTCGTCCTGCCTGCGTGACCTGGCTTCCGTCTGACTCTCCAGCATCACCTCACACCACTCTCCGTCTTGCTCTTTCCTCCCTAACCACGAAGTCCTTTATGCACCTTCACTTACCAGGCGCCCTCTTAACACAGGGCCTTTGCCTACAGAGTTTCCTCTGTCCTCTCACATCAGGTGCACTCCTTCTCGTTCCTGGGATCTCCATTCAGATTATTTTAGGGGAGTCTTCCCTGACTGTCAGGGTTTTCTAATATGATCCTTGAAAAAACAAACCCATGGCTGTCCGGCAACATGTATGTGTATACATAATTTAAGAACTCAAGGAGAATTCCCCAAGGCTCCTCCTGAAAAGGATTCTCTTCGACAATATTCTCTGTTCTCTTGATATTTTTCTCTCATTGGCATTCCTGACTTTGTACTGTAGAAGATGAGGAATTATGTTTTACATTTCGTTCTCTGTAACACATTTTTCTTCCCCTTATCCAATAGTCACACATTACATTTTAATTTAGTTCAGTGTTTGGTATTTAAAGTATTAATTCAGTGCATTCTGCTACAAATGCTCCTATAACACCATCTCCTGTGTGACTGGTAAATAGAGAAATGACATTATAATTAGAGGTTGTATTTTTTTACATGTGAAAAGTAGAGGAGGAGCCAGAATAGCAAGAGAGAGTGTTAAGAGAAAGTAACCTCTCAGCTTTGCTTTCACCTATATCTTAAGAAAATCAAAAGTGTGTGCTGTCACCCAGAGTTTCCTCTCTCTAGGTGTACCCCCAGCTTTGCTCTTGTAGCCGAGCTTGTGTTCAGAGCTCTCCTTCTGTCTCTTTTGTCTCAATCCTGCAAGCCAGCTTGTCCACTCTGTTGGTTGTGTATTTTTAAGCCTTTCTTGAGGCAGGTGTAGCCACAATAAACTGACTGCATGGGTTGTCCAAGTCCCTTCCTGAGGTACTAATTATTATTTTTGTTATTGCTGCTGCTCTGGTTACAAAACTGCATAGGTTTGGAGTGGTTTGTTCCAACTTTGTTTTTCCCATTTGTTCTGTTACTTTTATTGTGTTGTATGCAGAATGCAAGAGTTTTTAAGGACACATATGTTGTGTTCTAGTAAAAATGTGTGCACTCAATGAACATAAATCCCCAACAGAACTCAATAGTATACTACTATTAGTTTTTCTTTACTATAACATTTTTTGATTGTGAAAACAATATTTTTTCCCACTTAGTTTCTTTTCCCCCCCATTTTTCTCCTTTTTACTATAGGAATTTTGAAGCACACACAAAAGTTAGGGGCAAATCTTGTTCCATCTACACCCAACCCACTTTCCACCATCCCCATTCTCCACTGATTTACTGTGGAGCAGATCTCAGGCCTATCTATAAACATATTCATATTGTTCATTTACAGTATATGTATATCTTGCAAGGATGGCTAATCTCCAGTAATAGTTACATTTCTTAAGAAACGTTGACAGTACATATATATTGACAAAATAGTCTTAGAAAATGTTTCAGAATGTCAGATCGGACAGACCAGAAGAAGATGCTTAAGCCATTTGTAATTCTCAAACATGTCTGTGATTAATTTAATAATGTAACAACTGGTAAGAATGCTATTAAGTGACGTATATTTCATAGTCCTTTTCTTATTCAGATCTACTACTCAGATTTTATTTATCTTGTTTCATTTAAAAAAATTTCCACAAAGAATATACCCACTTAGCATTTATAATTCTATAAGATGTCACTAAACAGTGAAGCTTCCCCTACAAAAACCCTGTTCTCCCATCATATTGTTTGGCAGCATTTGCCCTCATTGTCTTTTTTTATCTGAGTTTGTTTAGCATTCTTCTTCCCACCTGCTATGCAAAGGCTGTGGTGTGTTATCAGTTCTTACAGTTTTTGAAAGAGTTCTTCCAAGGATATTGAAGTCCTTGTTACAGTTTTCTTGTATGCAAACTCAATGCTGTGGAAGAGCTGGTGCTTGGTTCCCTGCGCCAGCCCTTCCCTCTGCGTCTCTGAGTTGGTTCAATGACCAGGGGCATACTTCCTGGCACTCCACTCTTTCAGGAGCCCTCACTCAGCGGGCCTGGACCCAGGGGCATATGAACTGCCCCCACCAGCTGCAACCCAAGGGTCTGACCCCACAGTTTGTTAATGTGAGCCCCCAATTCTGCGATTCTCACTTAGTTTTGTGTAATTGTGTAGAAAGAATCTATACAGCAGTCGTTAAAACATCAAGTCGTTTAGAGTCATGAGGTTTTCTGTTGGTTTTACCTTATTTAAAAATACCTTGTGGAGCCTTGCGTTCTTGTCTAGTTGCATTGCATAAGCGTTGATAGTTTGGGTATAGAATTTTAAGTTGTAAATAATGTTCAGGATATTGAAGGCATGCTCTTTAGTTCTCCAGGTTTTGTAGTTGCTGAGAAATATTGATGAGTGAAAAATTAAAAAGCTTGTAGGACATTTTTGATTCATTCCTGAAATTTCACGAGGATGTTCCTTGGTGTTGATGTCTCATTTATTGTGCTGGTTATTTGATGTGAATTTTTCAGTCTGGAAATTCATGTCCTTCATTTCTTGAAAACCTTCGTAAATTATTTTATTGACATTTTCTCTTCTTTTATCACATCCTCAGACTTCTGTTATTTATATGTTAGACCTCTTAAGTTGATCCTCTAGTTTTCTTATTTAAAATATTTTTTCTCTTCTAGATGGTTTCAATTGTACCTTCCAATGTTGCTACCTTATTTAAATTTCTAATAGATTGTTTTTTATTCTCTTGCTATTTCTTTACGTAATCCAGATTTTGATTAAATTTTAGGGATGCAGTAGTTTCTCTTATTTTTTTCAGAAGTCTCTATTTTCCTTCATAGTCCCTATTTGCTCCAAGTTAATTTCTTTTTCTATTTGTTTAGGTGTTTGTAATCAGTCAGTACAGGAAATAGAAAAAACTGTGGGTATTTTAAGAAGAGAGGGAAAAAATAAGGGATGTAAGTGCTTAGAAAAGGTTATGAGAAGAGCTGAAAGAGCAGGAACAATGCCTAGAACACTGTAGAATTGATCTGTAGGAGCTTCAGTGTCTGAGCCGTGACTGGAACTACTGAATTTGAGAAAGTAGCACGAAGCTGCAGGTCGGCCCCAGGAAGCTGCCACTGCTGTTGTGTGAGCAACTGCCTCAAGACATCCAGCAAACCAGAGAATGGGCTGTTTCAGAAAACTTTCACAGATCAATACCCTTATGAATGTAGGTACAAAAATTCCCAATAAAATGCTAGCATACCAAACACACCAATGTGTAAAAGGATTATGTGCCATCACCAAGTGCAATTTGTCCTGGGAATGCAAGATTGGTTCAGTCTATGAAAGTCAGCAATGCACTACACTATATTAATAGAATGAAGTGCAAAAACTCTGTAATCATCTCAATAGATGCAGAAAAACATTTGACAAAGGGCATTATTGATGGCTTGAATCAGTAAAAGGGAATTTCTTAACCTGATAAAGGGTATCTATGGAATACCTATAGGTAACATCACAGTGGTAAAGACTGTCTGCTTATTCCCTAAGATCAGGAATGAGAAAAGAATGCCCACTCACCACTTTTATTCAATACTGTACTGGAGGTTTGAGCTAGGGCACTTAGGCTAGAAAAAGAAATAAACGTATTTGGATTGGAAAGGAAGAAATAAAATTACTCTATTTGCAGATGATAATCTATTTATAAATAGGAAATCCTAAAGAATCTGTAAAAAATGAAAAGATCTGGAGAGCTAATAAACAAGCTCAGCAAGGTTACAGGATACGAAAGCAATTTACAAACTCAGCTGTATTTCAATATACCAGCAAAGAACAGTCCAAAAGTGAAATAAAGAAAACTCCATTTTCAGTAGACTCAGAGAATGCAGTGCTTAGGAATAAATTGAACAGAAGAAGTGTAAGACTTGTGCACTCAAAATTACAAAACACTGTTGGGAGAAATTAAAAGAAAACCTAAATAAATGAAAAGACATTCCTTGCTTATGGATTGAAAAACTTAATATTAAGATGGTAATGCTCCCGCAATTGATCTACAGGTTGAATGCAATCTATCAAAATCACAGCTACCCTTTTTGACAGAATTTGACAGACTGATCCTAAAATACATATGGAAAATGCTTGTTACTCAGAATTGTCAAAACAATCATGACAAAAAAAAAATTGGAGGGGAGGACTCAATTCCAGATTTCAAAATGTACTATGAAGTTACTGTAATATATGTGGTGTAGACTTAAGGACAGAAAAACTTCAGGTTTTAAGGACCTTGCTTGTTAGCATAAAAATTGCACAAGGACAAAAAAAAGTGGCCTCAAGACACTTCCTTCTTTCATATACTTAAGGATGCATTAGTTAGAGGACCTAATTTGCATTCATATTGTGTGTGTGGGTTTATTTCTGAGCTTTCAATATTTTAAAAAATATTTCATTCATTTTCAGAGGGAGAGCTGAAGGGAGGAAGAGAGGGGAAGGTAACGAAGAAAAGAGGGAAAGGGAAACAGTGTGTGAAGACAAGCATCTCTTAATTGCCTCTCACTTGTCCCCACCTGGCCCGAAACCCAGGCATATGCCCTGCCTGGGATTTGAACTTGTGGCCTTTTGGTTTACAGGCCAGCACTCAGTCCGCTGAGCCACACCAGCCAGGGCTGAGCTCTCAACTTTGTTTACTTGGTCTGTATATGGTGTTGTTTTTTTTTCTAAAACATGCTGTTGATTACTATAACTTTGTAGTATAGTTTGAAATCAGACTATGATGCCTCCAGCTTTCTTCTTTCTAAAGATTTCTTTGGCTATTTAGGATTTTTTGTGTTTATATGATTCTATGTACATTTTAGAATTATTTGTTCTGGTTCTGTGGAATACACCATTTAGATTTTGATAAGGATCGCAGAATCTGTAGATTGCTTTGGGTAGGATGGACATTTTAATATTAATATTCTTTCATCCCATGAGCATGGAATATCTTTCCATTTATTTGTGTCTGTGATTTCTTTAGTGTACAGATCACCTCCTTGGTTAAATTTATTCAGAGGTTTTTAATTCTGTGATTCAATTGTAAATGGTATTTTTGTCTTAATTTCTTTTTTTAAAGATTTTATTTATTTATTTTTAGAGAGGGGGGAAGAGAAGGAGAAAGAAAGGGAGAGAAACATCTCTGTATGAGAGAAACATCAACTGGCTGTCTCTTGCATGCCTGCTACTGGGGACCTGGTCTGCAACCCAGGCATGAGTCCTGACTAGAAATTGAACCTGTAACCTTTGGGATTGCAGGACAATGCCCAACCCACTGAGCCACACCAGTCAGGACAAGTAATTTTTTATTAGGACTTAAGCTGTAAGTGTCCATTCCCCACTCATGTACTCATTTATATAAGTGAATCTTTTGGGTCAAAGAAATGGTTCTGTGGTCCAGTTTCAGTGTTATTTAGTGTTTTTCCTAATTTTAATCTGATTTCAGTTGAGGTTTGCTGATTTCTAATTGGCTTGTTGCTAATTTGTTAATGGCTCAGTTTACTGAATGTGTAGCAGCAGAGTTTTATTGCCACCAAAAATTATGCATTGCAGCTTTTGAGTTTGCAAAAACATCAGTCTGTTTGCTTATGTCAGAGGAGGTACTTATTAATTAATTAATTAATTAATATAAAATCTTTTTGAGCCCTGGCTGGTGTGGTTCAGTGGATTGACCTATAAACCAAAAGGTGGTCAGATCGGTTCCCAGTCAGGGCACATGCCTGGGTTGCAGACCAGGTCCCAGGTTGCCGGTGTGCAGGAGGCAGCTGATAGATGGTTTTCTCTCCCTCTCCCTCCCTCTCTTACCTTCTCTCTAAAAAAAATAAATTAATAAAATCTTAAAAGTATCTCATTTGAGGAGACTCTTTTTTTTTTTCCTAAATAAGAATTGTCGTTGAATGACTTTCTGGAGACTGTGTATTAAATTACGTTTATCTTAATTGCAAAGAAGTTCATTTTTCTTAGTAAAAACATGTGGATCACACCTCTTCTCCCTTTGGAAGGGAAGATAATTTGAGGACAGTACTGAAACTGATGAATGAATGTTAGAGTGCACACACTTAAATATGCATTCAAGTCTATTACTACGAAATAGATTGTTTTAGGACAGGGAGTTTTTGTTGGGGCATGTCAAAAATAAAGTTCTAAATAAGGCTTATTCTTCCTCTGAAAGTATGGACCATGGCTAGATGATAAAGGGCATGTTGATTCTGAACTCTGAGTATGATGAGAGAGAGCTTCGGAAGCTGGATTATCTGAGTCACTTGAATAACTACACTAGTGTTGAGTGGTGTTCAGCTGCCACCAGGCAGCTAGCTGTTCAAACGAACCGTAAGGTAAATTAAAAACAGAGCTCAAGCAGCTGGACCTAATTGGCCTGGCTCTCCATGTAGAGTGGTTCTGTTTTGTGGGATTAAAAAAATCCTTGTTTGTGGATGTGATTAGAAATAACAGTTTTACATAGAAGGCTTCTGTTGTGTCTGATATTTAAAATCTAGTATATTTCAAATGTGTAGCTTTTAAAACTGCAATAAGTTTGTCATATCATTATTGTACTTCGGGTGGATTTTTCCATAAGCACACATTTCTCCAGCAGACTTTACTCATTTAACAAGCATTTTAGTGAACACAAATTCTTGCCCCTGTCCGCTTTTATATATATGCAGTATCATAATCTTCAGCACATTTTATGGAAATGACATTTAGTATCCAGAAACTAACTTTATATAGCTTCTTCTAGGTGTGTAATTATTCCATCAACTAAGGGATCATCTATCTATAATTTAGTTCTCTTAAATTGAACTGCTTAAGGTAGCTCTTCCACCTATATTTGTGTATGTGAGAATCAAAGAACAAGGACAGGAGTACTTGAGAAAGTAGTGGGAATTATGGCACTTGTAAAAGAGGGACACCCAACCCAAGCATGCATGTGGATCCTGTCCTGAAAATGAACACAGATTCTTTGTTCGTGGTTACATTGTGGGTGTTTTAGATAGGCTGTACACAGGGATTTCTTTTGTGGTTGTGCTACTGGCCAAACTAGGCATTTCATTCAGCCAAGTATTTGTGATATAAACTGAGTAGCAGTGTGATATTTTAATTGCTTGTTATGACTGGTGAAATTCAAACTACTGGTAACTTGAAATGAAATCTAATTTTGTTTATTAAGGGAGAAAATTCTTAATTAGGATAGAGTGTCAAGTACATTTTATAAAACTTTTTTTCTTGCCTGCAGTTGGCGTTTTGGTCCTTCTGGAGACATCTACAGGCCCTGGCTGGTGTGGCTCAGTGGGTTGAGCACAGGCCTGTGTACCAAAGGGTCACCAGTTTGATTCCAAGTCAGGGCACATGCCTGGGTTTTGGGCCAGGTCCCTGGTTGGGGATGTGCAGGAGGCAACTGATCACATACATCAATGTTTCTCTTCCTCTTTTTTTCTTTCCCTTCCCCTCTCTCTCAAAAATAAAAATAATAAAAGCTTAAAAATAAAATAAATGCCTACAGTAAATGAGTGTTTTTAAAAATTATATTCTCTGTACATATTTTTAGTGTTAGATTCAGATACTGAGTTTACATGAAAACACAGGAAGTTCTTCTTATCTGGAGGTAGGAATACCTTAAGCAGGTTAGTAACACTGAACAAACCCAATTGCGAAATATAGTCAAAGAAAAGTGCCCACTAACCCCTGGATTCCTGTTCAAGTTGCTGTGTGTTCGGGGTGTTGTCAGATGTTCCTCTGGCTTATGTGCCAGCTGCAGCCACTGCACGTGTGTGGTTTAGGATGTCAGTCTGCACGTTTCAACACTTTGACCATGTGCTGATAGTTGGATCGCAACTTCCTGCGTCACATTCAGTGAATGAAAAACAGCCGTTAGAAACTATGACAAGACTATGTTTAGGATGTTAACTTGCTACATGGTCTTGGTATTGGCATCTTATGTGGCATATAAAACTCATTGACTCATGGGTTCTGATTGGATGAAGACTTGAGCATAATCTTAAGAATTTTTTCATTATCCATCTAGCCTAGGAAATTGTCAGACAATAGGGTAGGGAGGACATCTAGGAATGCGACTTTTAGAGATTATAAAAACATCACAGTTATTTTTCTAGGAAAAGACAGATATGAGTATTTTACCTAACAAAAAAAGCAGACGATTTTTTTTGGTGGGGGAGTATATGGTAAGTTTCTTGAGTAATTACACACATTGTCTATGCAGAAAATAAAGGAGTAAGTCATGACCCTTGCCCTCAAAGAGTTCTTTGATTCCACAGGTAGCTAAGTACATGCACAAATATGGATTTGTGTAAGTGAAATATGTGTGTGCAAGATGCAGCTATAGTATCTAACTCTCCTTCTCTTCCCCCATGGGCCACAGCACGCAAGGTTAGCTTTCATTTGCAGTTTTAAGCACATTTCCAATTCTGATTTGTATCTTCCTAATTTGTTCAGTAATGTGAAAGTTACAGCTTTATGAAAGAATTCATAAAGGAACAATGTACATATTTTAAAAAATTTTTAATCCTCACCTGAGGATATTTTTGTTGATTTTTCATATGTTGTTGTTGAATGTTTTAAAGAGAGAAAGGAAGGGGGAGAGAGAAACATGGATGTGAGTGAAACATTTATCAGTTGCCTTCCATATGCAACCTAGGTGTGTGTGCTGATCAAGGATTGAACCCACAACTGTGTGTGTGTGTGTGTGTGTGTGTGTGTGTGTGAGAGAGAGAGAGAGAGAGAGAGAGAGAGAGAGAGAGAGACAGAGAGAGACAGAGAGAGACAGAGAGACAGAGAATGCTCCAACCAAGCCACACTGCCCAGGATGGAACAATGTGTATTTTTACAAAATAACAGTGGTATAAGTAACTAATAAGAACTTGACATCAAATTTCAATTGGTACCATTGGGTGGCTCAAGGTACCACAAATTATTGGCATATCCTACTCATTCCTGTTACTCCTCCACTCCCTCTCTTCTCTGGTCTTGCTTTTTGTTGAAGAAATCACCATATCCTACTTATGTAGGTGCAGTGTCTTAATTTTTGGCTTCTCATATTTCCTGTACTCCTAAGATGTTGCAGAGTATCTTTCATTTGTGGTTTAACATTTGAATTGGGAACCATGTGCACATAGTATTCATTAAATCAGTGAAATCAGATACACAGAACATACAGTAGCCTATGGAGTTGGTGTGATGGTGTGTGTGTGTTTAATTCAGTGTCCTTGGCGGGCCATTTGGTTTCTGGGAAGCACAGGTTCACTCCCCTGCCACGAGGCACCACACTGAGCAGTACCACGTTATGGGCTGAGACTTAAATGTGAGACAGAGGTGTAGTGGGGGTTTTTGTAATTGTTTTTTTTTTTTTAAGATTTTATTTTATTTTTTGAGAGGGAAGGGAGGGAGGGAGAGAGACAGACAGACAGACAGACAGACATCGAGAGAGGAAGAGGGAGAGGGAGAGAGAGAGAGAGAGGGAGAGAGGGAGAGAGACATCGAGAGGGACAGACATCGAGAGAGACATCAATGTGCGGTTGCTGGGGGCCGTGGCCTGCAACCCAGATATGTGGCCCGACTGGGAATTGAACCTGCGACACTTTGGTTCGCAGCCCACGCTCAGGGCAGGGTTTTTGTAATTGTTAAGTAATTTTGAGTCACTAGCTTTTGTAAATATTGTGTAATATATAAATTTAAAAGGTCATATGCATTGTAGTATGTATCCCTGCCCAGCTCTGGTCATGTATATATTAGGGATGATATAAGAGCCCCGCCTCAAGCCTTGATTCTGTTCTGTGGAGCCCCCAGCCTTAGGGCCCAGCGCTTGTAGGAGCTAGGCACCTTTTGTTTGTTGCTGTTATAGATTAATGATTGTATGGGATTTTTTTAAACAGTTGATTTTTTTCCCCCTTGAAACTAATCTGCAGTGAAAGGCTGCCATCTTGTGGTTTTTAAAAATATAGGATTTGAGAAAATGTGATATGACTGCAGAGATTTTATGTATATAGTTATTTTTTATGATAGCAAAATGAATAAGAAATGAATGCTATTAAATCTTCTGTTTAAATTACACTTGCTTATCCTTTGGACAGATTTATTCATTTTGCTTTAATATTACCAAATTTTTAATTTCTATTTATGAAAGATCCCTCTTTTAGCCTACTCAGACCTTAGTAGTAGAAATACTCTTCCACAAATGCAGTTTTAATTAAGAACAGGTGTGGAGAACTTTGATATTAAGGCTTATCCAGTGTCACTAATTAATAATAATAGAATAATTTGCATGGAAAAAATACTGTTTTTTAAAATGCAATTATTTGACAAAATATATCAAAAGGAACCTTAATTTTATAATATAGAACTACATTTAACAAAAAGTGATATTTAAAAGAAAAAGAAACCTCAATTTGGACCTCATGTTTGGGGAGTTAGTAATATAAACTGAAATAATTAATTTTTCTTCAAAAAATCAGTGAGACCCCAATTTATAGTTAGGAAAATCTTAAAATCATCTCTTATGCGAGGAGTGGAACATGCTGGCAAACTTGGGGTCAGTTACGTCTTATGTCAAGGGAGTTTCTGTGTGACATCATCAAGTTGAGAGAGAGAGAGAGAGAAACATCACTGTGGCAGAAACAGCGATCTGCTGCCTCCCGTACACGCCTACACTGGGGATCGAACCTGCAACCTAGGTATGTGCCCTGCCTGGGGATTAAACCTGCAACCTTTTGGTGTATGGGATGATGCTCCTACTAACTGAGCCACTTGACTAGGGCTAAATTGCTTTTTAACATAACTATTTCATTTATTTAATCTCACTTTATATCTTGAATTATGTCTCCAGCACATTTTGGTTTATAGTATTCATTATATTTAAGAAATAATAAATATTAATTTATTCAAAAATGTATTCTTAATGACACATGAAGTGCTTCTGTATAGAACAAAGAGGACATGTGTTCTCAGAGGCAACCAGGATTCTGGCACATTGATCTTATGGACTTCTATGAGCTGGAATCATTGGGAGGGAAAGTTGTTATCTTTGAAAAACTCTAGATATAATGCTCCTGAATTGCTCCCCTAATTTAAAAAAAGAACAAGATTTTATGTATTTATTTTTAGAGAGGGGGCACAAGGGAGAAAGGAAAACATCAGTGTGAGAGAAAAATATCAATCAGTCGCCTCTTGTCTGCACCCTGACTGGGAACTGAACCTGCAGCCTGGGCATGTGTCTAGACTGGGAATTAAACCAGCGACCCTTTGCTTTGCAGGACGATGTCCAACCAACTGAGCCACACCAACCAGGGTGCTTCTCTAATATTAACAGATTATGGCAGCTTTTACATAAACTGCCTCTTCTTCTCCCCCTGAGCATGGAGGAGAAGGCCTTAAATCAGGGGTATAATTTGATGTCTTGTGCTCTTTCAAATGTCTTACAGTTATGCCAAGAAGGAATCTGATCTTAATGGAGCCCAGATGAAGCTTCGGGAATATGAAGCAGCACTGAATTCTAAAGATGCGGCTCTGGCTACTGCACTTGGTGACAAAAAATGTTTAGAGGGAGAAGTGGAGGATCTGAAGGATCAGGTTGCCCAGGTAAGGTAAACTGCTCTTGAGCCGTGGTGGCAGGTCAATTGCCTCACCTGTTTTAATTGGTTGATTGATTTTTAAGTTTATTTGTATATTTTATTTTTAAAAATGTAATAATTTGATTATTTTATGGCTTATCGGATAGTATCAAGTTAGCTAACACTCAAAGCACCTTCACTTTTTGGTCATTGTATCTTGATTTTGCTCTTTTCCTCTCTGTTGTCCTTATACTCATTCTGTTGCTTGCTCTTAAAGCCTATTTCATTATTGTGACAAAGTGTAGAGAAGAAAAGGAGAAAGTGTCATAACAGTGTTCTGCACACAGGAAAAAGTGAAAGTGTAAGCCAGAGGTCTCTCTGTTCATTCCCTGTTGCTGGGCACCAAGTTTGAGAGGTGTTTTGGTGTGATACTCTGTGGGTGGGACCAGCGATTAAACACCCAGGGAAGGATAAAGGTTATAATGAGGGACTCCTGTGCATTTGTACATGTATAAAAATTGCAGTACTTGATTGGGTTCAATCCAAGGTATCAATTAAATTCATTACTAAATGATTGCTGTATAATTTTCATGAATTCTTTTTCCTTATGATAGTTGGAAGCCTCCTTAACTGCTGCCAAAAAACAACTAGCTGATGAAACTTTACTTAAAGTGGATTTGGAGAATCGCTGCCAGAGTCTTACTGAGGACTTGGAGTTTCGTAAAAGCATGTATGAGGAGGTAACTATATATAATTTTACTTTTTCAAGGAATGAAGGGATCCTATAAGGCTTTGTTGTAGCTGTATATGTAAATGGAAGGCATTTTGTTGGTAAATTTTTCAAGGTACTGCTGCTAAAAGGCTGCATGAAGAATTCAAGCTGTTACAGTCAACAGGTATGATTTACTTCATCTGGCTTATAAAGGCTTAGTTAGCCACAGCGGTTAATTGCTGTCAGCCTGTTTAAGCATTTGTATTAGTTATGTATTGCTGCCCAATATTACTCCAGAATTAGCAGCTTAAAACCACAGACCTTTATTATCGCAGTTTCTGAAGGCCAGGATTCTGGGGGCTGTGTAACTGATGGCTCTTTATGTCTCAGGGTCTCTGATGAGGTTGCTTGCCCCTGAGAGTGGTTGGAGGAACCACTTCTGAGCTCGTTCACAGGCTGCTGGCAGGAGCTGTGAGTTCAGCCTGGGATTCTGCAGAGGGCTGCTCATGGTGTGGTTTCTCACACAAGTGGGTGTTGAGGGAGAGAGTAAGCACGAGACCGAGGCCTCATTATCTTCTGTAAGCTAATCCCAGAAGTGATCTCACTCTCCGTCACACACCGACTGTGACCAGTTGAGAGGAGGACACAGGGTATACTTCCCTGGAGGCAGTAGCCGTTGGGACCTTCTGGGAGGCTGGCTGCCCAGAGCATTGATAGTTACATGTGCGAATTTTAAAATATCATTTACAAGCTTAACTTCTGTGGTTAAGCTTTGGGTATTGAAGGCAGTGGGTATTGCCAAAAAATAAGTAATAAAATTGGAGAAAGGGGAATGTGTATACCCTCAAAATTGAAGAGGGTTGGAATCAACCCAGGGTGGACATACAGTTAAATAATTTTGAAAATAGTGACTGACAATGACTTGAAAATAGGCATTTATTGTGTAAATTAATTTTTTATTTGGAAAAAATAATAGAAATCTGACCATTTTTATAATGAAATAGTGTTAAAACAAAATAGGTATTGTTGGGGTGAAGTGCGCACTCCTGAGCATTCAGACTTTGGACAACTCTTGAGTCAGGTCTTTATTAAAAATGAAATACTAAAACCCGCTATTTTTCTTCAAGGAGCAGTGACAATCAAATTGAATATTGTGCATGAAAGCTCCTTGTAAACTGTAGTGACAGTTTACAACAATGTAATTGCTGGCTGCAGTTTTGCTTTAGAAATGGAGATATTTTTATATTAAGTTGGCCACATTTTTGTTTTGTTCAAGTTGTTGGTGATCTACCACCGCTTAGTCCTGATGCTGTGTGTGGTTTTACACTGTTGGGCAGCAGCATTTTAGTTTTTGCCTTATTTGAGAATGAATTTAAAATCTTCCTCTTAATTTTTTTCAAATGGAAAGTATAATTCTACTGAATAAGTTTACCATAGTTCTGTATTAAGAGCAGGTGAGGGGGCAAAAAAGGAAGGAGAAAACCAGAAAGAAGAGGAAGGGAGATAGAAAAAGGGCAAAGTTATTAGTACGTGCTCAAAGTTAGTTGAACTAAAGCCTTCATTTGTGTGTTTTCCACTTTCTTAATTAGATGTGAGCCCGGGGTGGTTAGTAGCAGAGCTGGAATTTGAACCTGATTTTCTGATTCTGGCTGGTGTGTTTTCCTCTGAAATGTTGTGCGAAGAAAACTGAGGCGCAAGACATAAGAAAACACTTGGAGTAAGACGACACAGAAACAAGAACTTCAGTGGGTTATATCCCCCTCTTGTGGCCTCTTTAATTACTGTCACTAAAGACGTCTATGTGTTCAGAGCTGGAAACTGGAATGGAAATTTTATTCTTGGACTTGTGTTCCTAGCCATTCTAGTTTTGGATGGTTCCTTAAAATGTAAAGCACAGGATTATGTCTACATTTCTATTGTTTAGTAGTGAATTGTTATGTACTCAAGATAGTAAAGCAGTAATTGTTAATATGATTTTGTATCAATTGATATTGATACCTTAGCACCAGCTCTTAAAATAAGTCATGTAAATTAGCTTTCTCTGCCTACTCTTGCATCTTAGTATGTCTAAGAAAATAGTTTCATTGTGTACAAATTTTCTAGTTGAAGTTGTCCTGACACGTTTAACTTTTCATGTGGATTTGTTTCCAGAGGTGTTTTAGGATCATCAATATAACAATTTAGAAAAACAGTCACTGTTCAGTACGCATACATAGTTATCCGTGATTGCATGGTTCTTTAGTAAGCTTCCAGGCCATTCCTTGCCTTCAGAGAAATGAATAGTTATGCTACTGAAAAGAAAGAAAATTCCCAGGGCTCAAGATGCTACCGTTGCTGTTATTAGTTCCATCTCAAAAATCTTCTTGTTTGAATACGAAGGCAAAAAAGCGTGTTCACATGCCTGCCCTACGATAGACATGAGGAGGTTGGTACCTGAAGCTTCAGGTGGCTGATGTCAGTCAGACTTGTACGGGTGCAGCCGTGGTGAGTAACTGGGTTTTATATCATTTCCCCGCCCCAGGAGATCAACGAGACCAGAAGGAAGCACGAAACTCGCTTGGTCGAGGTGGACTCTGGGCGCCAGATTGAGTACGAGTACAAGCTGGCTCAGGCCCTGCATGAGATGAGAGAGCAGCACGATGCCCAGGTCAAGCTGTACAAGGAGGAGCTGGAACAGACGTACCACGCCAAAGTAAGCAGCCGCCTCTGAGGACTGGCTCCACCTCTCCACAGCCTCTCACAGTCCCCTGGAGAAGATGGCTTAATGTCTGTGTGTTCTCCTTTTCTTAAATGAGTTCCCTTAGTCTTCATAAATATAGAAACTGGACTCATAAACAACAGCAGTTATCTATAAAGTAAACATTACCAGAAATTATTCAGAGAAAGTCAGGTTATTCTAATTTTGTCTGCGATGAGGGTTTATCTCTTGTTGCATTGATCATTCATGTCATGTTGTAGTAGTAAAACCTAAGCCATCCGAAAATTGTTTTTTTCCAATAACAAGCACCAACCATGCTGGACCGCATGCGGGCCGACCTCAGGTCATCATTGTGCACAGGTTGTGGCCACCACACTGGGGCCTCTTTTGAACAAAGGCCAAATGCAAAGTCTCTGATATTTTTTCCTCTGACATTTTTTATATTTAAAAAGTATTATAGAAACTTTCCCCTTGTATTAGCAGACCATGCAAAAATTCATAAAATCCCAATAAACACAAGTTTTCCTATTAAATACTTTTACCCCAGTGTGTTAAATGTTACATGATCTGATTAAAAAGAATTATTAGTGGAAGACTTAGAAAATTGGGATCATAGGCATATTGAAAATAATTTCTATTGCGTGGCCTTAAACTGGTCATGTTGCTTTTAATCCATTTTATGAAGCAGCAGTTGGTTGGTGGAAGGGAGAGGTCTTTTAACCACCACATTCAACTGCCCAGCGCTTACCCCAGTGCTGGGCACCGCACTGGGCAGTGGAGGAGCCAACATTTCGGTCCGTCACCTAGACTGCGGCCTTAGAGGGAGCCGGGGAAGGGACGACATACGTGAAAGTGTGCCCGAGACACGTGCAGAACAGAATGTTATGGGTGCTTGGAAGGACAAGATATTGAATCTACCTGAGGAGCTGTTTTTTGCTTCTGAAAAAGAGTATTTCTGTCTGGTTTTGAATACTTTATCAGTTAGTGCTTTCTTCCTATTTTCTTTGTATTTTGTATTATTTGGTGGGTGAGGGATATGTGATGTTTGTTTTCCCACAAACGTCACTGTGGTTAAATTGCTACTGCCCAGTCTCCTTATCAGCAGTGGTATCTGAGACATTAGTGATATAATGGATGAAACATTGAAGTCATAAACTTTGGGTAAAGACCCAGGTATATTAGCTCATGCATTAAAACGCGGTAATTTTTTGCCATGTCTGCCAACTTCCTGTTTCATTAGCCAGTTACCAGCAGGGCTTAGGTTTGAAGTGAAATACCTTAAGATGAATCATGCTTCCTCATTTATTTGTTCTAATTCACCACATAAGACTGACTGGTTTGCTGCTTCTTTAAGCTCGAGAATGCCAGGCTAGCATCAGAGATGAATACTTCTACTGTCAACAGTGCCAGGGAAGAACTGATGGAAAGTCGTATGAGAATTGAGAGCCTTTCATCTCAGCTTTCTAACCTACAGAAAGAGGTGAGTGTCTTCCCCTAAGAAGAATCGAAGTTGAACTGGAAAGCCATCCCCACCGTGGTGGTCTACGGGGCTTTGCTCTGCCTGATGCTACTTTTTAGAGAGGGTAGCGTTTTTCTGCATTCTGATTTTACAGTGCTCTCTGGATTTTTTCCTTTTTCCATTGCTTCTTCCAATCAGAAGACTATTATTCTTAAACTAATAGATTACCCAGAGCTAAGGGAGTTGTCCTTGAGGAAGCAGGCTGCTGATTTACCCCAGGAACCCAGGTTTTCTGACCCACCCAGCAGCCTTCTCTCCACACAGTTCTCTGCCCACCATACCCCTTTTTCATTCACTCTGGAAGCGACAATGAAGAAAAACATGCAAAGATTCTTTGTGGGTGGTAAATGCTTTGTGTTTATAGACAAGTTTTCTCTCAGGAAATAGCATTAATCTGTGTATTAAGAATTTAGTAACATTTATTCATTGGTGCAGCCAGTGACAAATGACAGCGTTGTGGGTTCCTATCTGTACGTGTTGGTGTGCTCTCGGTGTAGCTTACACAGGCTTGCACAGGGCTTGAGATCTGTTTCAGTCTGAGGGTGACGCTGTGGGCACAAAGCACACGTGCAACCACATGGTGCTCAGAGCCTCGGCCATCTGCTGCTCACCTCCGTTACTTGGAAAGGACTTCAGCTCCTGTTTGCTTTGAGGGAGGAAATCTTACTGTCTTAAACTTTCCGTATAAGACTAAATTTATCTGATTCTTGACTAAACCTTCCTTTTTCTTTTTCCTTTTTATTATTTTATTTTTAATAACATCTTTTCCTGATTATAAAACGGAAAACATTTATTACAGGAATTTAGAAAACAAAGCAGACAGTGACTTACATAAAATGGAGTACTATAAAAAATTCCAACTGAAGTTTTTGCATTGCCTATATGTGTACTTTATTACTCACACAATAAATATAAAGTTTTTTTTAGACCTGTTTTTGTCCTGTTAGTGTTTTGAAGTTTTATGTGACACTTAAGCTGGAGGGCCTTTGAGTTTGCTCGGTCCCACCACAGACGAGGTGAGCTGGATGACTTGCCCCAAGACTGCAAGTCCTGCTGGACAAGTGGGTTTCTCTCCTGGTTCCCAGTTCTTCACTTTACACCTCACTCTCTTCAAAGATTTCCTTTTAGGAATATAGCAGATAATCTTTTTTGAAAAGTAGTTTATTTATTTATTTTTAGAGAGAGGGGAAAGGAGGGAGAAAGAGGGAGAGAAACATCAATGTGCAAAGAGAAACATTGATTGGTTGCCTCTCACAAGCCCCCAAGTGGGGATTTGGCCCACAACCCAGGCATGTGTCCTCACTGGGAATTGAACCAGCGACCCTTGGGTTCACAGGCCAGTGCTCAATCCACTGAGCTACACTACCCAGGGTTCAGGTTACTTGATTTTAAATGGTGTTAGGCAGGGCCGAAGGGATTCTTGGAGCTAACTCTTTAGGAAATAGGAGAGGAGCACCTCCTTCGACCAGGCTAGTTTTAAATTTCTCTGTAGTGGGGCAGGGAGTGGGGATCTTTTCCTCTGTTCTTTCCTGATATCAGATCTTACGATAAACAGTATATCTTGAGGAATATCTTTATATTAAATTTTAGCCTTATAAAGATCACTAAAGAGACATAAGCCATCTCTCTTAGTATTTTTCTGTTGTTCATCTGTTTAATAGTGTTTGTTGCTGAGTCATATTGGTTTCATCACGCTGCCTGTTGGGCCACAGAGTTTCCTTTCTGTGATGTGATGCATGTTAGCGGAGGACAGTGCTTCTTAAATTTTGTTTAAGATTGACATAGCCTTTAAAATACAGACTTTAGAAAATATTTTAAAATATTAGATGGTAGCAGCATTATGTTTTGGAGTTAGGAATTTCATATATTCTGTTTCTATCCAGATTTTTTACTTTGGCTGAATTAATTGGTTGGTCAGAAGTCTCTTCGACTTGCAGGATTTCCAGTGGCACTTTAAAAGCCTACCTAATTTTTGTTTTTCTAATACCCAGACTCTGGAAATTGCTCTTGCAGCTAGAGCATAATAAACTAATACAATAAACTGTTATGTACTACAGAATAAAAAATCCAAGACCAGTAGAAGTCAATCATAAAATGTTAGAGTCAGAGATAGGATCTTACAGATAATCTGGTTAGACCTCTTCATTTTCTAAATGTGGATACTGGTTTAGTGAGTACCAAGAGTCTCCTAAGTTGTTAACGGCAGAATTGGGAAGAAAAATCTAGGTCTCTCTCATGTTGCATTCTACGTATTTCACTACATAACAGCTGTAGTGCAGCTATTTAAAATATAATTTAAATATTTGTACTTCAGCTACAGAATAATTCAGGGTAACCTTTAAAATAAAACACTTTAATGCCTACATTTTGATTTTTCCCCATGAAGGAACTCTAGCATCAAAGACAGACAAATAGGGACATTTCGGGGTTTACACATCTAGGCTCAGGTCCTCTCTAAACCTTGTAGCTCATGTCTCTCACCAGCTCCTTTAGGTCCCACCTGTTGCCTGTGCTGTGTGCCTCCCACATGGGACTGACCTGAAGAGACTGATTGAAGAGGAGGCGTTTTGAATTTGGATATTTTTTCTTTTGGAGGAAAGAAAATATAAGAAACCAGAGAGGAAAAAAATAGCTTAGAGCATGTTTTCCTGCAACTGCACGGAAATGCAAGTTCTCGGAGGCAGGGATTATGTTTGGTATCACTCTGAGATGGGTGCCTGCTTCTGCTCTAGAATGTCAGGTGTCACTCTGGATTGTGATTGATTGATTGATTGATTATCCTTAAAACAACTTTTTACTTCGGCATAATTTAGATTTACTAAAAAGTTGGAAATATGGTACAGACAGTTACACCATCTCTCTCACCCAGTTCCCCCCTTTGTTGGCACTTTCTTACCACTGTTTAGATTTCACCACATTTCCTGTTACTGTCATTTTTTGTTCCAGGAACCGCGTCTTCCTAGTCTCTTCTGGCCCGTGAGAGTTTCTCAGGCTTCCCTTGTTTTTCATGACCACGGCAGTTTTGAGGACTAGCTAGGCATCCCGTGCAGTGCCCCCAGTCTGGGTTTATCCAGGTTTATCATGACTAGACTGGGGTCATGTGTTTAAGTGCCCTTTTTGTTACATCATATCCGGGATTACATGACATCCATGCTGTATCATTGGTGATGTTAACCCTTGTAATTGGTTATGGTAGTGTTTGCCAGGTTTCTTCACTGTCAAATTGCCTTTTTCCCCCTTCCCATACTTTGTTCTTGAGAAGCAAGTCACTCAGTGGCAAATCACCGAGTCCACCCCGCTGTCGAGTGTGGGAGAAGGGCAAGGATTCAGCTCCACCCCCTGAGGCAGGGCTATCTGCATCTATTAAATGGGATTCTTAAGTAAACGTTTATTTCTTCTTCCCCTATTTATCACTTTATTCATTCGTTTATATCAGCATGAACCATTGGATATTTATTCTGTACTGGGGGTTATAATCCAGCACTACATTATTTTATTGGCTCGGATTGTTCCAGCGTTGGCCATTGGGAGTTCTGTCAGGTGGCCTACTGGGCCTGGAGCACTGCTTTACTTTCTGACACTATCGAACGGAAGATACCGCAGGCTCGTCTTGGATTTTTCCGGCCCTCTTGAGGGCAGAGCTAGGTAATACATGCATGTATGCTAATCCGAGTTTGCACACTCGTTTGTCTACCTATATTTATATTAAGCTAAACACAAGTTCATACTGATGTCTCTGACTCATACTCTGTACCTCAGAGTTCATTTTAGGCTTCTTTTCTTGCTTATCTGTAATTTTTCTTTCTGAGAGTAAGAAACCCGGTTTCTGCTATCCTGTTTACTTATTTTTTCAACCCTAGTACACATAACGAGCAGTTTCAATTTTTTTTACCTATGTCCCTGTGAGGAATAAATCTACTCTTTAGAGTAGTATTCCTACACAGTGCAGAGCTCTTCTTTTATCTCCAATTTTCCAGACTTAATTTTTGCACTAGGCACCTTTTCCGTCCTGCTCCAGTGCAGCTATTTGTGATTCCAGGGGCTAAGCTGTATCCATCAGTCTTTGTGAGGTGATTGCCTTTGTCACTTTCTGAGGCTGCTGAGATGAATTCTGTCTTGGAGAAATATAGAAGAATAATTACCTAGTGAAGCACAAGGTTTCTAAGATGAACTTTCTGGTTTAGGATGGGTAATTTCTCATTTCTTAAATATCAGATGTAAAGTGTTTACATTTAAGTGGTATCTCACAGACGGCAGTGTGTTGTGTGGTGTTCGCGTGCCGACTGGGCAGAGCGGCACAGGGGCCCTGAAGGGCTAGCATGGCCCCGAAAGGGAAGCGGGAACCCCCTTTCTTCGTTCCCTAGACAGTTCCAGCAGTTCTGCAGAACTTACCCTTGTTTCTTTTGTCCATGAGTTTCTTTTTAGCTCTTGACTTTCGTTAATTTATACTTCTGAGTTCAAAGGCTTATAGGGGAGCCAGGCTTGACTTTTATTAAGACCACAGTTTAAAATTTTATTTTATTTGGCCAAATGCAGAAAAATTATATGTATGTTTATAGCACATTTGATCAAGATGTCTTTGTTTTTAGGAATTTTATAAGCCAAAATTTCCCTGCAGGCTATGTTTTTATTGGAGGAATTTTGGTTTTTAATTTCTTAAAATCAAAATCTCTCTTATTCTGTTAGATATTCCTTAGGGTCCTATTTGTTTACTAGTCCAGGAAGTGGTTTATGGTTTAAAATAGCTGCCTTGTGCAAACGTGGGGATGTTCCTAGAAAGTAAGTGTGTTTCCCTTGAATCTGAAGTCTAGAGCATGTTTGGAGAGGATTCAAGAGTTGGAGGACTTGCTTGCTAAAGAAAGAGACAACTCTCGGCGCCTGCTGTCTGACAAAGAGAGAGAGATGGCTGAAATACGGGATCAGATGCAGCAACAGCTGAGTGATTATGAACAACTTCTTGATGTGAAGTTAGCCCTGGACATGGAAATCAGTGCTTATAGAAAACTCTTAGAAGGTGAAGAAGAGAGGTGAGTAACTTACGTGTCACCCTACCTCATAGCCTCTTCTTTGCCCCACCCCTTTATATTAAAAAAAAAAAAGTAGATGGGATTGAGTTTTATTTTAAAACAATTAAGCAACTCTACATATTTTCTCTGTCATTTCTTCTAACACCTACGTGTTGAGGTCTAGGCATATACCTCAGCAACAACTGTTGCTCAAGCAGTCTTTCCTATTATTATTATTATTAGTTAAATATGCTGAACAGTGTCAGGATGGAGCCTTTCCTTTGGATTTAAAATGTTTTGATAATTTAATATGTTGTAAAATATCAGATTTGCCGGAAGAGACTTTATACTTATTTTTCAAATATTGTGATTGTTGAATCTTTTTAACACCTGTTCTCAGAAAAAAGTTCCAAAGGAAAAGTATGTGATTTAGAATAAAAAACCATTCAATTTCAATATTGCGTACACTGTGACTGTAATTTTGTAAAAAAGAAAAGACAGACATGACAATACTAAGTGCACTAAATCTAACAGTGTTTGCGGGAGCATGATGGTAGGTGGGATGATTTCCTCCCTGTTTTCACAACCTCTTCTGCATTATGGTTATATTCTGTTCATGGGGAAAACATTCAAATTACTATTTAAAAAAAAAAAAACAAAATAAAATTGATGGTGGGCATCCTAACCCAAAGAAGTTTATCTTAGTTAAGATGGACACTGCCTTTGTCTAAGAGATCATCAGTAATGCTTTGCTTTAGAAAGGCCACCTGCACGGTACTAATATCCCATTTTTTAAAGATGGAAGGGCATCTGTGTTTCACAAGCCCAACGTCCTACTTTTCCTGTGCAGACTGAAGCTCTCTCCAAGCCCTTCTTCCCGCGTGACGGTGTCACGAGCATCCTCAAGTCGCAGCGTGCGCACGACCAGAGGGAAGCGGAAGAGAGTCGATGTGGAGGAGTCAGAGGCGAGCAGTAGTGTCAGCATCTCTCACTCCGCGTCAGCCACTGGGAACGTCTGCATTGAAGAGATAGATGTTGATGGGAAGTTTATCCGCCTGAAGAACACTTCTGAACAGGTGAGAAACAGGCCCGCTGTTTTTCCCAGCAAGGCTTTGCTGATGGGTGGGCTATCTTGCAATTGTAATGACTCCTCAGCAGTTACGTGGATTCAGTAGTCTTCACTTAAATTCACAAAGAAAATATAAATTAAAATAGCAGGGGGAAGAGGAGTTGATGCTCTTAGTAGTTTAAAGATTTTCTTCGTTAGCCCTTTACTAAAGAGCCAGGGCTTTTTTTTTTTCTCTCACTTCTGGCCATTTTGTCACAGTGGCCTTCCTGAGGATGAATTATTGTTACTCCCTGCCCTACCCAGGTTTCTGAAAATTTTGGAGTGTGGGTGTAAGTGGTGGGTATTCTTTTGTGAAAGGCAGGAAGTACAAGCCAGACTCTGATATATGCGGGAAGTGTTTTCCTCTCTGAATGAATGAATGAATGGATGCTAATGATTTAACTTATATCAAGAATAGTATTAAGCCCTATCTTGAAATTACTTGTTTAAAAGTAAACATAAGATATTCAAGGGAGTTCTGGAGTTTCGAGCTGGGGCTTCAAGTGGTGAAGGTTCTCCCTGACTAGGCATCGTGGAGCTGGGGGCTCCGAAGGGTGTGAGAGGATGCTGGAGGCAGGCAGGTCTGCAGTGCAAGGGCATGAACACTCTGGCGTGTGGAGGAAGAAACAGTTTGGATGGGCGAAGGAGCACTAGCAGTCCTGATACTAAAGGACAGGCCCTCAGCCTCAGTCATGACTTTAACTGCTGAAGAACAGAGTAGCCTCTGTTTGCTCCACTGTTACAGTTTGGCTGTGTTTCAGAAGGCGCACAGCCCTGCTTGGAGCTGTTCCGAGGCTGGCTCTCAGCCTGGTTTATTCTTGTCTTTGAAGAAAGTCTGTGAGCCAGGGGAGCTGATCACCTTTATGTCCTGTGCCTTCCCTCAGGTGTCAAGCAGGCCTGGGCAGCTGGGGGCCTCGAGGTGGTCCTTGGGCCTGGCTTGTGGTGCCATTCACCCTTTGTGAGTCCCTTCTACTTTTAGTTGAGAGAATGCAGTGTGGGCAGACATGGTACAGATGCAAAACAGAAGAGATGTCCTCTCTTCCTTCTGTTTCCGAGCTTAAATTAATCAAGTGTTAGATGTTTATCATTATGATTATGATAGGTGTGAATTTAAAAGACCCACGTGATCTAGCAGAAAAGACCCCTTTCTTCCAGTTTTGCCCTCTTTAAAATTAGGTACCTTAATCGTTTAAACTGCAACATTGTCAATGTTACTGTTTTGCCGAATGACAAAGCCACGTTTTCTTTTTCTAATAGGAAAGTATGAATAACGTGAAGTCAGTCATAAAGCTAGATTAACTACCTATATAGATTCATTTATTTGATTGTTCCATAACTCTCTGTATTTGAAGTGACCTTTTTTTATTTTGTTTTGTGAATAGGATCAACCAATGGGAGGCTGGGAGATGATCAGAAAAATTGGAGACACATCAGTCAGTTACAAATATACCTCAAGATATGTGCTGAAGGCGGGCCAGACTGTTACAGTAAGTGAATTTATTCATCATTTAACTTCATTGTCTTAGCTAACTGTTCAAGTAATTCAGGAAAATTTTTGGCTTAAAGAGAAGCATTTTAGAACTGGGCATTAATAATGTCTTTGACATTATTAAGGAATCATGCATGCTGTTAAAGATTTTTAAAAGTTTTGTGTTATTGAAAGTGGCAATTGTCTATTAAAAGTGAAAGAATTGACCTATGAATTCTTTTTATTTTGTCTATGCTAGTAGATATAAAACAGCTATCTCTTGATTGATCATTGTGGCCCAGGGCAGTTCAGAAGGTCCTGCCTGGTGTTAAAAAACAGTTAGGAAGATAATCTGTTCTTGCGAGGAGTCTGCCCCGAAGCAGCAGTTGGTAGTCTCGGAGGAGCCTCAGAACCATAGTGTTTTGTTGTCCGGCCTCACCTCACCCTTAGTCGCCCTTTCCGGTGTTGGGATAGGGACCTACTTGCATTTTGTTTTTTATTTTTATTTATTTTTATTTTTAGAGAGAGGGGAAGGGAGGGAGAGAGACATCGATTGGTTGCCTTTTGTATGTGCCCCAACTGGGGGCTGAACCCACAACCCCGGCATGTGCGGTGGCTAGGAATTGAACCAATGACCTTTTGCTTTGCAGTACGACACCCAACCAACTGAGCCACGCTGATCAGTACCTACTTGTGTTTCCAACAGAAGTCAGTCGGTGATAGGCACTGTTGTAAAGAGTCAGTCCTTTAAAACTTATTTTAGCACAAGTTACATGTAGTTTTTACATAGTGTCAAAGGTTCTAGATTTAGAAAGATGGGCTATGTGCCATTCTGATTCTATTTTGAGTTCTAAATGGTTTTCTATGTGGTTCTGAGATACCATATCTTTGATAGTTAATATCATTTGCTCATTTTTTAGAGAAGTACACTTCATAGATCAGACACAAGGTTTCTTTGCCTTTGCTAAGTAAGTAGATTTAGCAAACAATAATATATGTTAGCTTTGATAGCGATTTTAAAGAAGTCACTATTTTCATCCTAAAGAATGTAGAGATGGCTGTCTTTTTATCCATTCTTTTTTAAAATTATTAAACACGTTTTACATTTTGATTGCTATAAACCTAGTTAGTGTATAAGATCAAAGGCTGAAGAGGTTAGAACTTCTCTTTTAAAAAGTATTCGTAGAGCTTGATGCCACATTGTGAAAATATCACATGCTAATTTTATAATAATGAGTAAAAATGGGAACAAATGTCCTAACGACATTATCCTTTCTTCTCCTTAGTAATTACTATAGTGAGAGAAAATTGTTCAGTCTTATATGTCTTATGGAAACTGCATAATGTAGTGGAAAGTATCTAACATTTTAATTCAGAAGATTCAGATTTGAGAGTGCTCTCTATCTCTTTAAAGTAATGGGAAACCATTATGCCAATCATCTTCGTTTCCCACTGCACATAGTTCCGCAGGGACTAAAATAGATACTAGTCTATAGGGCTAGTGGAAAACTCAATTATGATACAAGATAACGTAATACGTGTTTTTCCCTAGTCAGTGGCATTAAATGTGAGAAGTTTTTGGGGACATGGTAGTTTTAAGTGATTGTTCTATAAAATCATAGAAGGCAGTAGCAAAGACGAGCTTAAAACTCTAGAACAGAAATAAGAGCTACATATGTAATTTTAAATTTTCTTGTAGCCACATTTAAAAAAAGTAAAGAAATATGTGAAATTAACTTTACTACTGCATTTTATTTAGCTCAGTATATCCACAATATTATTATTTCAACATGTGATCAATATAAAAAATCGTGTCTGATATTTTAACTTTTTTCCAAACTGCGTCTTCCTGCTTCCTGGTGTCGTCTAGCAGGCCTCAGTCTGGACCAGCCCTGTCCCAGGCGCTCACGAGCCACACTTGGCTGCCGTATTGAACAGTGTTAGGTTATATTAGCCTAAATCAGTCATCCGTGAGATGATTGATGTTTTGGTTATTATTCGCACTAAACCAGCTGTGTGGTTCCATGTGGACTAGTGACCAGCGTGGCTCGCAGTTAGTAAAACACTGCCATTCCACAGGATCAGATTTCTTCTGGCGGGTGCTCCCTGGGCCTTTGCATTTGTCATGCTGATGGAGACTTGAAGCTTCAAGTGAGCTGCTAAAGAGGAAGGAGTCTCCTAATCAAGAATTCGTACATTTTTTTTCTCATTTAAAAATATCCCTGCCTATACCATCTCCAGTCTTCTTTTGCCATCAGATTGCCTGTTCTGTTGTAAAGCAATTTATGGGGGTAGAGAACTTTCCCATTTCCATATGATCTTTAGAAAGATCAGGAATACTAGCGGTGTCCCTGCAGATGAGGACACTGAGGTTCATAGAGCTCTAGTGCTTTGTCCTGGATTCAGACCTGCACTTTCTACTCTAATGTTTTCTCCACTTCACCTGTACTCTTCTGCCAACAAATACATTAAAAATATGGCAGGATTTTTTATGCTGTTGAGAAGGAAAGTGTAAATATTTTCTTTGTTTTGCATATTTCAATAGCAGTCATATTGTCCATTGACTGCTGGTGATGCATCCATTTCCTGTATTCTTTTTGAAGCTCAGTTTCACACACTCTGTGGTGTTGTGACGCTGTTCCTGGTTGGAGGCATACCAGTTTCCATGAGAATTCTCCATAGACTTTTTGCTGTAGAAGGTTTGAGAGAAGTTAGTCATCTCCTCAATTCCTGCTCCAGGACGCTGTAGGACAGATACTATGGGAAGGGGTCGAAGGCTCCCTCAACAGGAAGGTGGGCCCATAAAACCCATGGAATAACAGAGTGCTAACACTGAGAGCTCTTATTCACTGAGTGGGCCAGCCACTGCATGCGGGTGATCACTTGTTCTTGATGATAGTCTCATGTTTTAAAGGTACCGTTTCTGTCCCATGGTATGAAAGACAAAAATAAGGTCACTTTCTCAAGGTTGGCAGACATGTAGAAGAGCTAGGATGTGAATGTAAGCAACTTGACTTTGGAGCCCTGTGTCGTCATTTTCATTTATCAGATGAGGAAGCTAAAGCCTCCTCATCCAGATAAGTTCTGTGGCTTCTCCTTGACACAGCTACTTAATATAGCAAGTCTGAAGCTAGGACACAGTTCTGAGACTTAGAATCAGTCCTATAAGCTATTCAACTCTCATCATAGTGCTGTCATCACTGGCCTGTGGGATAGCTGGGTAGACTGATGGCCTTTTCTCCCCCCAGATCTGGGCTGCAAACGCTGGTGTCACAGCCAGTCCTCCAACAGACCTCATCTGGAAGAACCAGAACTCCTGGGGCACTGGTGAAGATGTGAAGGTTATACTGAAAAATTCTCAGGGAGAGGTAAGCCATTTTATCAGGACCACTTCCGTGTCAGTTTCACCCAAAAGTTCATCACAGCAAATAGGATTGCTTTGCAAAAACCAAATTGAAATACAAAGTTAATCAATTGCTTAAATCAGACCCTGGCTGCCTGGAGCGGACTTCTGATTTTAGGAATGAAATGTGAGTGCATAAGGGAGCATGATTGTTACCACAGGGCCTAGAATCTCCACTGCACATTGGGTTTGTGCCTTTACGTAAGTTCCTTCACCTCTCTTAGTTTACTTTAAAACAGAATTAAGACCACATAAATGAGATAATTTTGATATAATGAGAATGCTATAAATGAGACAATCCTGGGAGATGCTTGGAACAGCATCTGGCCTCTAGTCAGGGGTCATGTTTTTAACCTTGTCACCAAGCTCTCAGAGTGTTTGTGAAACTTTGGATTTGAAGACTGTGGAGTTTGAAGATCTGTTTGATGTGTTTGTTTTCAACATGTCAGTCCCAGAGTTCTTGTTAAAGAACCTTACCTGTCCCCAGCTGTCACGTAAAGTCACTCTGCTGCCCTCCGCCCCCCCTCCCCCCCCACGCACAGGTGATGAAGGTATCTGTGAGGATGGCGTGGTCTCAGGGCGGACCGCAGTGCTCCCGTGGGGCTTCTCACTCTCCTCGCGCCGGGCCGGGCGCAGACCTCGCGCCCTGCGCGGTGCTGGTCGGGTTGTCCTCTCTCACTAGAGTAATGAGTACATGGAGGTGTTCTGATTTTATTTTATTTATTTTATTTTTTTTGGCAGTATGCCTGGTACATAATAGGCATTCAGTAAGAATTTATTAGATAAATTTTTAAAAAAATATCAAACATGGGCCCTCACTTAGGTTCAGAGAAATAAAGTAATTAATAGCATTCATTATGAGCTCTGAGGTATTTCCGCAAGAAGTCCTGTGCCTGGCCACCCTCCTACCCATCCCCACTGCAGACTCGTGCTGATGGTGAGACGGCTCTGTGTAAGGAATTCACTGAAGAATGAAGAGTGGCCCTCATCTCAGACTGAGGCTGTGGATGAAACAGCATCCGATTTTCTTCTCTGTGGACCTCAGTATAGTTGTGTGATACTTTTGGGTGCATCTGGGGGATTCACCTCCAAATACCAGCTGGGTTCTCAGGGTGGGGGAGTGTTTACAAAATGCTTTCAGTAATTCACAGACTTCAAGGTGCTAGATCTTCCTCCTGCTGTCTGTGCAGAAGCTGAAGCCCTTGCTCGCGGCCTTCAGCACTGGGATCCTTCCCAGCCGTCGCTGGTGCTGCCACCGAAGTGCTGGGATTACTGTGGCTCCTGTGCTGCTCGTTGCCCCAATAACTGAAATGGGCTGAGTACACATCTCTTTCACAACATTGTTATGAATGGTGACTTGCTCCGGTTGAAAAGCAGTATTATAAGGTGGATGAAATAGGCTTTTCTGAGCCTTGGACTCTAGTTACCATCTGTAGCATTTTTTTCTGTGTGAAAATGTGTTCTAAGTTACAAGTAACCTAAACAGGAGGATATTTGGAATGCAGCAGGTTTAAAAGCCCACACAATAGATACAATGATGTGAACAAAGCAGATGCCATAACATGGGATATGCCTTGAGGTAGTATTATCGGTGACATCTCCATAAAACTAACTGAAGCTCTTACTTCCCTTCATAATTCAAACCACCAACTCCCAGACCTTTGTTGGTTTGTCTGTTTTAACAAACTTGGCTTCCTCTATTAAAGGACTTATGTCGGAAGCAAGGTCAGTATCACAACGTAGTTATTTATTTCTGTGATTGCCAGAGGAGTACTTTTGGCACCTATTTAATTCTGTAAGACCATGATTATTAGTAGGTCCCAGACCATATTTGCAACAGTCTCTAATTACCACCATAAAGACCACTTTTCTGTAAGATTGAAGGTAATTGGTTTAAGTCAGTTTAATTTTCTATGTATATTTTCTTCTTGCTGAGTCATTGAAAATATCAGAAAACCCAATGAAAGCCAATTAAACTGGCTTTAAAATAATGGGAATATGTGGGTTCGTAAAACCAAAAATCCAGAGATAGTAGGCTCCATCCGTTGGCTCACCAACTGTCCCCAAGCAACGTTCTGTTGTCTCTGCTTCCCCAGTGGCCTCCCTGCTGGCCGCTCCTTGAGGCGCACGGTTTCTGGCTGGCTTGGGATGGGAGAGGGCGTCTTCCCCGGGAGGCCCTTGTCCTGGGCTTCAGTCTCACAGAACCGGCTTGGGTCACATGCCCACCTCTCAACAGCCCTGGAGTCAGGAGGACAGAGCTGGTGGAGCCTGCACCTCCTTCCCTCGCCACAGCTGGGTCACACTCGGCTCCTTGTGACACACACATCTTTTACCTCCGCGGCAGAGACGAGTATCCAGGGGAAACTGGGCGCTCTTACTGAGACATGAGGGAGGGGGTGCTAGATGATTAAAAACAGCAAATGTCACAAAGATAAATAAAATGTTTTTGTATGAGGGAAATGAAAAAATAAAGCACTCTGCCTGTACCTTGTAGAATATAGCCATAACTGCAACTTTTGCATATGCAAATGATTACATGTGTATACAGAGGCATCATAGCTTAACAGTCAGCTCCTCCATGAACAAAAACTGCCCTGACTTGTAGCATTTACTGATTTGTGTGGTATAACTACCCCCACCGTGGAGGGTTCAGGCTACCAACAAGCCGTCTCGGAGCACAGAGGTGTGACGAGATGAGCATACCAGCTGCTCCGCAAGCCGGCCGCTGCACCGCTGCGGAGGCGGCGCGCTGTGTGCGCCGGGGCCGCCCAGAGCTCGGTTTGTGCGGAGGCCGCCCACGCGTGCCTTTCAGGGCACTCACAGGGTCGGGTGTCTTGCTGAGAGGAATTATTTTGGTAAAGACACTTATCTCTTAGCACCGTGAATAACAACAATTTCCTAGGCCTAAACCTAACAACTTTTGATTTTAAATTTGTTCTATTATTTTTCTGTCTAAATTTTTAGGCAGTGTTTAGCTCATTCCTTTTCCATACAGGCTTTCTGCATTAGAGTAACTGGTTGTCAAGTGTTATCAAATGAGAAGTGTTTACCTGAAGGCTTGCATTGAAAGTAGTTATGTTGAAGTAATTCAAAATTAATAAAGTTGGGCAAGTTGCTATTTTCCTAAGCTTCTCGTTGGAGGCCAGTAGTCTCACTGCATCTGGGCTTCAGGTTCCAGTGTTTCCATATGGGATGTGTGCCCTGGCATGGGCTGCTGGAAGCTAGGATGTGAGGATTCTGTAACAGATTTTGACTTTTTTCCCCTTATTTTAAGATGAGTTGAAGAAACCTGGGTACTTCGAAAGCTTTTTGAGAATCTTTTCTGTTTTGCATGCTACCATTTCCCAATTGATATCTTGGTTCAAAGAATTGTAATTGATCTAAAGATTCACAGATTTTTTTAAACAAAAATTAGTGCTAATTTGGTTAAAGCAGGAAGATACTCGTGAAAATAGCTATTTGTATGTGTAGTCATAGACTGATATCACAGAATTGAAGTTTCTGGCTAACTGAGAGACTCAGAATGGTCCATTTTCTCTGGCCCTGCAAAAAAATTATCAAAATTCCCCACAAAATACTGTACTACCTTACTTTAATTCACAGATGTATTCTCGGACATATTAAAAAATGAAGTCTCATTTCTGTGACACTTTTGGTTTTCTTCCTCTGCCATTTGACACTAGCTGGCCTGTGTCAAAAGTCAGACAAACTCTCACTGACATTACTTTAGTGCCTTGCTCTTCCTCTAGAGGAGTTATCTTCCTTGAGTGATCCTAGCATATGGGACGCAGTGTAATGAGATGCTCTGCAGAGCTCTCCGGCACACTCTTTGACTTGCTGCCAGATCATCAGGTTAGCTCCGTGCTTAAAACAAAAAACATAAACAAACAATACTGCAATTCTGTTAGCCAGCAGCCTCTGCAGGAGGGTCATCTGTGTTTGAGTCTTTCAGCAGAAAATGGAAGTGGTTACTTTCTGTCCCACCGCCAGGCAATGACAAGAGGTCTGTTTTATGTGTGGAATACAGAGCATATAACTTCACCAGTATGTTATTAGTAAATAGTGCTCACTGGTCTTGATTCCGTTTCATTCAAGTGGAGCTGGTTGCGGAAGAAATGAAAGGAGCGCGTCCTTTTCATCTCCCTGGGCAGCTGGTCCCGGTGCTGCCCCGGTCCCTGGGATCGCAGCAGTTGGCCTGTGACTTCATTCTATCCAGCATTTATTTAGCGCCTTCTCTTTGCTCGGCGCCAGGCGAGAGCTTTATACTCAGTATTCCTGTTGAGTGTGAAAAGAATTTAGTGTGCCAAATCATTTATAGAATTCTTAGTGGCAGAATGGGATAAAAAGCAGTGGAAACTTCTCAGCAGGCATTTCAAATTGGATACCAGTAGCCCCCCTGCAGGGAATATTGAAGATCTAAGAACTGCTACTAATTATGCAAAAAATTCCTGTTCAGCAGCTAAAGCTACTGATAAACTACTTAAAAAATTTTTCGCCCTGATGTAGGACTGCTACATCTTAAACTTAAGTAAAGATAAGTTTTCCCTTCCCTCTCAACCTTTGTGATTTTATGTGTGGCTTTAACTTATCATCAAACTACTCTTGCGTTTAGGAGGTTGCTCAAAGAAGTACAGTCTTTAAAACAACCATACCTGAAGAGGAGGAGGAAGAGGAGGAAGCAGCTGAAGTGGCTGTCCAGGAAGAATTCCGCCCACAGGTATTACTTCAGTATATTTGCTTTTAGTTTTATTGACAGAATTACATGAAAAGAAAAACCAGTAGTGGAGTTGGGTTTCTCCTCGTACTTGATGAGCCGGCCCAGTGGCCTCCAAGTGGGGTTTGTTTTTCCGGGGGACACAGTCACGGTAGTACATTGGGGTCCCGTAAGAATGTGTTGCCTGCCTTTTCAAAACATTTTTTTCTCATTATATCCAATTTCAGTTTTGTCTTTTGTTTTTTAATATACATAATGTTATGGTAGGACATGCATAACACTTATGAATAAGTGTATATAAATTAGACTGCATGCTTAAAATTATTTACCTAAGGGTTCTGCGATTGAGAAATTTACATCACTCAGTTAGAGTAAGCATCTGCGTGTAAACTTAAAAAAACAAAGAGCAATATTCAAATTCAGTATGAAAGAAAATTGTTACTATATTAAGTTCCTAATCATCTAATTTTAAGATAGATTTTTAGCTGATGCTTGGGTTTTTGAGAGTGCTTGAAATAAAGGAGCTTCAAATTTGAGTTTAATTAATTAAATTGGAATTATTAATAACTAATGAGCCTTCAGTTTATGTTCTCAAGCTGTTTGAGTCTGATCATTAATCAAAATTCCTATCCTTATAAAACTTCGTCTTTAGATTTAACTCCGGTTGTTTGCTTTATTAGTCCCAATCCTGCTCCAAATGAACACATCTTGTATGTTTATCCCCCATGTTTGGGAGCCACTTGAGGTAGGATATATGAGGTAGAATGAGTTTTTGGTTGAATACTTCATACATTTCAGGGAATATTTAAGAACAGATACTTTAGACTTGGCTTTATCAAGAAGCAGGCATGGGATCCATTTCCTGCCCTTAATGAGAAGGGTTATAACGACTAGAAGTAAGAGAGATTCAGGTGTGAGACCAGTGGCTCAGACCATGAGGTGTAGTAGGTCAGATACTGGAGAACGCTCTCCGGGCCTCCGGGACAGTTGAGAAGAACCCCGGGAAATATGCTTGTCCAGTATTTTGAAGGATGGGCAATTATTTGGGTATGAGAAGCAGATGATGATGTTCCAAGGGTGTTTGAATTATTTGTTTTTGCATTAAAAAATCACCTCAAAACTTAGTGGCTTAAAAGTGTGATTTCTTACTTCCCATGATGCTGTGGTTTGGGCTCAGCTGGGAAATTTTTTTGCTCCGCATGATGGAGACTGCAGTTAATCATGCAGCTGCATTCAGGTAGAGCTTGGCTGGGGCTGGAATGTCCACCATATCTCTTTCTGTGGCTTTTAATGATTCGTTTAGCTCAAGCTCTACAACATGGCAGCTGGCTTCCAAGAGGGGGAAGACAGCACTGATCTCTTCCAGGCTAGGTCCAGGACTGGCACGGTGTCCCTTCCACTGTGTTCTCTTAGAGGAGTTACAAGGCCAGTTCCTGGGGAAGGTCTTGAAGAGTGCAGAAGAGTCTGCATTCTTTCTTATGTGAATGGTGGCAAAGAATTTGTGACAATCTTTAATTCATCGTAGGGGATATGGCAAGACTTAAGCACAAGATATGTCTGTGCGTCCAGCTGTACTGTAGGGTGTGTGAGCTAGGCAGAGTTGGAAGGTGGGTGTTCAATCGACATAGTCTGGAGTGCCCAGGCACGTAGCTGCTGCAGACCTTGGAGCAGAGGAAGAAATTGAAACGGCGTCAGAGGCATTGACTCTAGAAGGGAGATTGCAGGGACATTGAGGGGCTATTTAAATGGAGGTTCTTGTGCTCGCTTCGGCAGCACATATACTAGATGGAGATTCATTAGGCACAGTGGCTGAACTTGAAGATGAAAGAAGAAAAACAGGAGTTAAAGATATATGAAGTTTTAACTTGTGTAATCAGAGAAAATAATGATATCAAGGTTCAAAAGAGGGAAGATGGAAGGGCAGATTGGCTCGTTTGACTTCACATTAGAAAATGAGTCCAGTGGCCTTTCGAGTTGACGAGAAGTTTTTTGGTGACCTTCACATTCGAGAATGAACCCAGGGCAGATGCTTCAGGATGTGAAAGTTGATCCAGCTGCGTGTTCTCTGGCGGGTGGTTCAGAATGGGGTCCACCTGTCTGGTTCCTAAGTTATCCTCACACAAGGATGTTAGTGGGCAGTGGTTTTCAACTTCAGTTGCATGTTAGAATTACTTAAAATTAGGAACTTTAAAATTGTGTATAAATAGATTCTCTGGCTGTAAATGTGATGTATACAATTACTTACTAATAATTACACAGTGTTATGCCAAAAAAATTGTATATAAATAGATTCTCATTAAATTGATCTGGGGGCCTACCTGAGGGTTTTTTTAAGCTCCTTAGGATCTAACTGTGCAGCTGCAGGTGAGAGTCACTGTCCTGGCAGCCGAGGGCGTGTTCTGGGGGAGTGTCCTGAGGAGATGGTTAACCAGGACAGTGAGAGAGGATAGGTAAGATTCGTGGTGACTTTTATTTTAAAATACCGTGATCCATTTTCTTAGTGCTGTCTTTTCTTTCTGTTTTCTTCAGCAGGGAGCCCCGAGAGCATCCGAAAGAAGCTGTGCAATTATGTAAACTTCTCAAGTCAACTGTCTTCCTTGAAATAAAGAAGTATGGTAATCCTTACCTACATACAGTGCAGAGCCTTCTCCGAAGCACAGAATATTTTTATATTTCCTTTATGTGAATTTTTAAGCTGCGAATCTGATGGCCTTAATTTCTTTTTTGACACTGAAAGTTTTGTAAAAGAAATCATATCCATACACTTTGTTGCAAGATGTGAATTATTGACACTGAACTAACTGTGTACTGTTTGGAAAGGGTCCCTCAAATTTTTTGGCATTTTTTGTATGTATGTGTTTTTTTTAAGTTCTTATGAGAAGAGAAAGGGGGGTCAATAAACCACTGTGTGTCTGGGCATAATCTGAAGATTGCTCTCCTGGATTGGCAATCTGCTCTTGATTATCCTCTGCTATATATAACGGTGCTGTGAGGGAGGGGGGAGCATTTTTCAATATATCGGAGTTTTGTAATGAGATTTTTTGTAATAAACAATCAAGGCTACAATTTTTTTTAATAGAAAAGAGAAATTTTGTAAGATGGCAATATTAAACCTAATCATGTAAGCACTCTGGATGAAGGATTCCACAAAACTTTGTTTTATGGTTACTTCTCTTACATTCTTAATTTGGGAGGGGAGTGGGGGAGGGGTGGGGAGGGTTTCTCTTAAAATGCGTTAGTTGTGTTTTTTTTAAGATAGTGTAACTTGCTTAAATTTCTTATGTGATATTAACAAATAAAAAGCTGTTTTAATATTAATCTACTGTCTTGTTAAACTTGTGCTCAGAGCTTTACTCTTTTTAGTTTATTTAGCGATAAGACCTTTCCAAATGGGAACGCAGATGAGGGAAGACACTGAAGAAGACACTCCTTTTAGAGGAAGAATGGAAATTTTATTTCTAGAACCTAGTTTTACTGTCTTAAAATAGGGAGGTGAAACTGATTAAAAGGCTCCTTTTGGAGGGTTACGGTATGAAGGGTAAGAAACTCAGGTAGGCATGTGCTGTGGTGGGGTGCCTTTGCTAGGCATGGTGGTAATTGGGGTGTCATTTGTTACGGGTTTTAGGAATTTTATCCTGTGATTGCTTTAGTTACGTGAGTTCACCTTGTAGGAATATCTGAGCCATATCCACCAGATGATAACGTTTCAGAAGCTAACCCCAAGTCTGTTGCTTTCCTCCTGAAATATTCCTGCAGTGAGCTGCTCAAAGACTAGCAGCTTTCACCTGCAAATAACTCACAAAGTCCCAGCACCACTGCGCTCTGCAGATTTACTGCACACTCTGGTGCCGTCACGGACACAAGATAAATGCCGAGTTAGAGCGTCTGTCTGCCACAGCAGATGAAATGATAACTCCTCAACGCAGATTTATCTTCCAAGCGAGGCTGGCAAGGCAGTGTGCGGCCACTCTTGATTGTGAAAGATGTTGCCACAAGATGGGGTTCTTGTCATCAAAATTCACTCCAGGTACTTGATTGCTGGATAAATTAGGTTATAGAAACCAACACTTTTTAAATTAGTTCAGAATTAAGAAAAATTGGCAGTTGTGATTCCAAAGCGTAGTATTATGCCCTAGTGAAATTTCTGTTCTGAGTTTTCTGCCCCTGGAGGTGTGGGCAGCAGACTGTGGAGGCAAGCCAGACTGACACACCCGAGACTAGAGGCTAACCTGACGTTTCCGAAAGCGAGCTGCACCGCCGGCACTCTCCGCAGAACCCTGGAGGGGCCGTAGCACGTGCTGCCTCCCTGCATGTTAAATGTGTCTCCTTATCGATGAAGCTGAATGAGGTAGGTAGCATATAAAATTGCATATTGAACCATTTTATAACAAGCATGAGTCCCTCACCCAGCTTTTGCCTTTTGTCTTCAATTATGTTGTTTCGCCCCTAGTTTTACTCAGATTTATTTTTATTCCTCACATTCAGCTCTCAGTTTTCTTCATGTAAGGAAATTCTGAATGTTCTCATTTTGTTGACTGTTATCTCATCTCCATGCACTGTTATTCCCTTCTGGGATTTCTCTTAGACTGCTATTGAATTCATCCTTTTTCATGTGTTTTAGATTTCTCTGTGCTGTGTTCTCAGTAACTGCTTTGGATTTATCTCACTGATTCTGTTCTGAGCCCTGGAATCTGCTTGCTCTGTCCATCGGGTTTCTAATTTCATTCGCTCTACTTCTCATTTCTGAAACTGCCTTTGATTCTTTTTTGAACTTGCCTGCTCTTTTTTCAACTTATTTTTTCATTATAGTTTCTATGTGTTAAAAGTTATTGTAATATATTCATGTTCTAGTCTCTAATTCTTTTTTCTTGAATTCTTGGGGGTGCTGATTTTTCTCTTAGCCGCACTTCTGGCTCTCCCCAACGGGCTGTGCTCCCTCATGGGGGTTTTAGCCCTGTGAGCTCATCTTCAGTGAGCGTTTGCTTTCTGAGTAGTCCACGTCCCAGGGTTTCGATGGTGCTGCTACAGAGTAATTTGGGGTTTTCTGGGCCAGCTCCCCAGTGATCGTGATGGCTCGGACCTTTTCTGTTTTCTCGCCCTGTGGCAGTGAAAACCCACGGCGACACTGTGCATGGGCGCACTCTGTTTCACAGGTAATGGCCACCTCCCTGAGCCCCAGCCTAAGTCGGCCGTTGCTCTCGGCTGGCAGGCGCCGTGCTGGTGGGTGAGGGGTGGGGAGCAGGGGACGGCTCCACGCTTGGCTCCTGCCCCCTGGCCCCTGCCCCCCAAGGCTCATATTCCAGACTTTCACTTCAGTTCTTTATTCCTTTATGGTGTCTGGACATTTCTTGTTTTCTTAAGCTTGGCTCTGTAGTACAACAAACATTTAATTCTACTTTACCAGTTTTATAGTGGAAGGAGGAAAGGGTTGTCCTCGCCAGTGTAGCCCGCCATCATGTACTTGCGTGTGTGTGTGTGTGTTTGTAAGAGAAATGTGATTGTCCTAAGTCGTGTTCCTCTTGGTTTCACCTCTTACCTTGTCAACAAATTTTAAATCTACAAAGAATGTATTTGAATGTCTTTTCTTTCTCTGGCCAAAAGACACGTTAAAAACGAAATGAGAAATTGAAAAGAATCTTTAAATAATCTGTGCTTCTGGATCACTGACTTCTAAAAATGCCATTCTTTTTAGTTCTTTCGCATGAAGTGATAGCAGCGTGGATGTGAATTTTGGGAGGTACCACCAGAGGAGAATGTGAGATATCAAACTTGAACCCCTGAAGTAAGGTCCTGGTATTTCCATAACATTTACTTGGCAAAACCCAGAATTCTGAAGTAGGGGCTGAGTCTTCTTCCCTATCCCACCCCTACCTCTTACCCCCTCAAAAAAATCAGGCGCACCAAAGGAGGCAGTGTTTAGGATTCTGTGTTTCTGCCATTTGCCTGCCTTACTATAGGGACGTTCAGAGCCAGATTGATGGGAATGAGGAAAAATACTTAGGCAAAATACATGTGAAACTCACAGAATTCATATTTCGAATTGTTGGAGAGGAAGTTTCACTTAACATCATTGAGTGGGAAGAACAGTTAACGAGGAACATCCAGGGAGTGGGTGCTCCTGTGCTGCCTCGGAGGGTCAGAGCGAGGGCAGAGAGGAGCAGGAGGTCGACGGCCTCCGCTTGGCCCCGGAGACGGGCATCAGACTCTGCGTGTGAAGTCGCTCTCCTTCCTACCCCTGCCCGCCCTCCACGGCTGCGTGTGTCCCTCGCTTCTGACAGCACAGTACATCCTGTCGTCTGCGGACGTTTTCCCAGAAACAAAACGTGCCTTTCGATTTAAGGGGACAGCCTGTTCATTACCTTAATTACTTTACAAGAAGAAAACACACTCGCCCAGATCTACGGGAGTGCTTCCTCCATGGATCTGAGCTGGGGTTTGGTTTAAAAGCCAGCCAAGTTTGTCTCAGAGAAATGCAGCTCCTGTTCCATTTCAGTGGCTTTTATGCTTCTTTTGGCTGTGTATGCCTTCTCTGTACTTTGCATTTTCTTAAATATTGGTGTTGATTTCTTTGATTTAAAACGAGACAGTTTCTTGTCTCTCAAGCCTTCTGTCGTGACCCACCAGCCCACAGCTGGTGGATCCTGACCCTCTTTGCCGCTGTAGCTTCTGCCCAGCCTTCCGACCTCTCCCATCCAGTTGTAATGGCCTGCAGGTGCCTTCACTAGCATTTAGTTTTCCTTAGTGGTGGGGACTCCATCTGGATAATTCTTTTCACACTGCCTGCTTTGACCTGTTCAGAGCATTCAGGTGTTTCCACAGTCCCTTCCTATAGTCCTCTGTCCCATGACGGAAGTTGAGCCACAGGTGCCAGCTGAAGTGTCCACTGTGTGGCCACACCAGTGAAACATCTCTCATTGTGCCAAGTAGGTCTCACCTCTGGCAGAAACGCTTTCCAGGTCAGGGGCTGCGAGTGATCGTCAGAGGACTTGTTTGCTATCTATCGTCCCAGATTGTGCGTCCCAGGTCTTTGTTCCCTCTTTTCCCTTTGCTTTTTCTCCATTCGTTACCCTGGAGCCAGGGAGCCGCCCAGCTCACACCGCCCTGTAACTGCTTTCTGACCGAGGGCCTGGCAGCTGGTGCGTTCCTTCCGCAGCAGCGGGGCCAGGGCCAGGGCCAGGGCGGCGAGACCCAGCCCTCCTCCTAGCTGCCAGCTCCCCGCTCCTTTGTTCTGCTGCCTTCCAATGGGTGTCAGCAGGGACTGAACCCAGACTCTTTCCCGGGCCAGATTTTTCTACGAACCATTTTCCCAGCTGCCTGGTTAGATCATTTCCTCTTAAGTTTTTGTCCTGCTAAAAGAAAAGTTGTTAGGAAATTTGAGCCTTGGAAAAAAACAAGAGCTAGAAACATTCACTGCGTGCCTGTTGGCATAGTTCTCGTCTTTCTGTGTCATGAAAGAAATGGAGGAGGGCCCCGACTGGACCCGGACAGGTGCAGCCACGGGGCCACCCGGGAAATGGGTGCTTATGTTTACAGATCTGGGAGGCCGGCTTTTTGTGAGAAGGAGGTGTTTGGGCACCAGAAGGGGATGTTTGGGGTGACTCAGGGTGGTCTCACACCAGAAATTCCGGTGGGCGCCTGAAGCTGTGTTCCGTGCCTGAGGGGGCCTTCGGGGACCCCTGTAGAAGCCGGCTGGGGCAGGGTTCTGGAAAGACCGGGCTGCTCTGACGCTCTGTGGGGAGCACAGTGTCGCGTGTCGGTCTCTTCCTTTCACGTGGAGCATTTTCATTCTCATGGAGTAAGAAAAGCAGCATAGGACCCCAAAACAGGAAGAAGGGAGAAAGGGAAAGGATCATTCAAATGTTCGCAAAGCCGGTGGTCGCCGCACCTGCAGCTTTCAGAGCTTGGTGGTCGACTGGCACTGTTCTTGGCCTGCAGACGGGGTCGCTTGCCTGGAGAGCGTGTCATTTCCTCACTTGGGCACTCCTTCAACCGTGCACTGGGGGGGTCTGTTTTGCCTGGCACTGCCTCGCAGAGAACAAGGGATACCAAGGTCGGAGCCCCACTTATTTTCTGGGGAGCTCAGTCTGATCACACGGCTCTATATACCTGTGCCTATTCTACCACCCCAGGCAGCTATTGGGAAATGATTTCCGTTGTTTACAAACCAAGAGTGCTACTCATTGTCAAGGTGAATGGGAACAATTCCAGCTGTCAGATAATCTCCAAATCCCTAGTTTAAATCTAGGTCCTTTCTAATGTTTTTTCAAATCAATGGGAAATGTAATAAATGTCATTTGCACAGTGCAGTTTAGAAAACGTTTTCACCCTTTGTGACAGCATGGATGGAACTGGAGAGCACTGTGCTAAGTGAAGTAAGCCAGTCAGTGAAAGACAAATTCCATACGATCTCATAAGAGGGACCTGATGAAAAAAAATGAGCAAAATCAAACCAGAGGCATGGAAACATGGAACAGACTGACAGTGACCAGAGGGGGGGAAGTAATGGTGGAAGGAAGGGGAAGGGTCCAGTCGAGGAGCATGTCTGAGTGGCCCATGGGTGTGGACCACAGTGTGGGGATGGCCTGTAGGAGTCGGGGGTGGGCTGGGCAGAGTAAGGCAAATGGGAAAAAATTGGGACAACTGTCATAGAACAGCAATAAAATATTTAATAAAAATAAATCTGCTTGCAGGAAAAAAAAAGAAAGGAAATGCTTTCATGTAGATTAGCCAATTTGTACTTCTCAGCCCTTAAACATGTGATGCAGTCAGAGCAGGCAAGGGATCCTTAAGCTCTTTCTCGCACAGTCTCCGTCTTCCTCCCACGGCACCGCATTCCGCCAGCTCAGCCAGCAGCGCGCCTCCGCCGGCGGGCGGCCTTTCCCCAGCTGGCTGCCTTTCAGGATGTGCTTTCCCGGACATGGGGGAGAAAACAAAGTGTTCTGATTTAGAAGTCTCCTGTGGGGGACAGTCACCATTAGGTAGGCTGAAATGAGGGGGTGGAGGACCCGACAAGTGGTTAAAAACAGCTTGGGCCTCGGTGAAGCAACATATTAATAACATATCTGGGAATTGCTTACATTGACCCAGAGGATGTGCTAGTCCACCCCGGTTCTCTCAGTGGGCAGTGGGGGAGGGCTGTGAGTGACAGGAGTAATTGGGGATGGTGATTCAGCGCTGATTAGAAAGGAGGTAAAAAATGTTTTTGATGATGGAGAGTTAATCATTGTTTAAAACATGCCAAGTAGTATAGTCATGGGTTATGTCCCAAACTTGAACTTGCCCACATGCAAGGGCCTTCCCCACAGACAGGCTGTGCATGGAATGAAGGGCAGCGATGTCTCTGCTTTTGGACCAGCTCTGTGAGTGGGAAGCTGCTGCTGAGGGTGGCAGCTAGTGACACTCAGCTACTGTCACTTAGTGACAAAAAAACAAGCGTTCCTGCTTCTCAGTTTCTTCACCTGTATCTTGAGACTAAAAGTCCTGTTACAGAGAGATGATGGGAGAAATAAATGAGGCCGTGTGGAGACACTGTACCAACACAATAGGTCTGGATAATTAGGGATTTAAAACTGATGATTACTTCAAAGTTTTTGACTGGAGGAACTGGGAAGTAAGGCCAGACTTCTCATTATGAAATGGCAGGCTTTCTGCTGCTGTCCGTGTCTCTGTCCACAAGTGAGAGCAGTGCTGGTCAGAGTTAATACTTCTCCTGGCCAACTGAGTGGTTAAACATGGAGAGCTATTGAGAATACTGGCAGCACCACATTAACTCATGTCCCGAATAAATATTCATTCAACAAACATTTATTAAGCACTTACTAAGTGCCGTGCTGTGTGGTAGGCACTGGCAATAGAACGTAGAAGGGAAGTAAAAGGTCATCTTGTCCTGGTCTGATGGAGCTCACAGCTAGGCGCGGCGTCGATCTAATAACCACGCAGATCCAGAAACCTCCACTGTGCTGAGTGTGCTTCTGACAGGAAGGCACCGTGCCCGACCGGTGTGGCTCAGTCAGTTGGGCATCGCCGGTTCAATTCCTGGTGAGAGCACATGCCTGGGTTGCAGGTTCTGTCCCGGGTCTGGGCACATACGAGAGGGAACCGATTGATGTATCTCTCGCACATCGATGTTTCTCTCCTCTTTCTCCCTGCCCCCGTCTCTAAAAATAAATAAATAAATAAAATCCTTGAAAGGAAGGCACCACAGACAACAGGCTTCAGGGATAACTGGTCTTTCGCGTGAAAAACAGCTGTTAGGAAAGATTTGTCTAGTTGGAGGCTGAGTTTCCAAAGATGACACTCCTCACCTTGGGAGAGCTCAGTTGCACAAACTCCCACAACCGTGACAAGTGTGACTGCACTGTGTTCAGACTCTGTGACTTCCCGCTAGGATTGTTTGAGTGCACTGAAAACTGTGACTGCCAGCTTGCATGGTATTAGCTAAGGGATCAGCAGGTGGCCCTAAAGGCCGTTTGGCGCTAGCCTGGGTCCACAACCAGACTCTAGCCGGGGCTCCTGGGGCAGGTGGAGACAGGTGGTGGGGAAGAGGGGCCAGAGCGAACACATTCCTGGCAGGGCGCCACAGGCCTGCAGCCCAGGCTCCTGCCCGGCTCTCCTCCATGGTCCTGGACCTGACGTTCAAGGGCCCGGGTCAGTCCGTGTGCTTCCGTGGGAGGGGGGGCATGCCAAGGTCTCTCAACCGCTCCACGCAGGCAACAGAGCGAATCAGGGTCCTGCTGCGGCTCTCCGAGACGTGCCTCTGCTGCTGTAACGTATGGGACTGGGGCTGGAGCCTGGGAGCACCTGGAAATTTGGAGTTTCTGGGCCGAGAGCTGCCCAAAGGTGGACTGTGTGATACCTGCAAAGAGAACCTATACCTGAGAGGAGCTCATAACACACCTCCCTTCCCACCTGACACCCCATTGGAGACACGTCACAGCAAATCTCAGGTTGACGAATAGCAAGATCTGCTGTTTTCTTTTTGTTTCCTTTGAATATTCTAAGAGGGAGGTGGACTATTTCCCAGTCAAATGCTTCATAATGTGCACGGGGATTTTTCCATTTTAGAAAAATGTCAGCTCTCCCCTGAGTAGTCTCTGTTGTACTGATTTTTCCAAATCACTTAACATCTTCGTGATGTGGCCAGTCTCCGCCGTGTGGAGCTGCGGTGTCCCTGTTGGAGTCTCTCTTTTTCTGGCAGGAGGGAGGCACTTGTGAATTCTGTCAGTACTTGCGGCCGGCTGGCCACGTTTCTTCACTCGCGCCTGCTGTTTAAAGCCAAAGCTGGTCGTGACTGTGGAGACGCCCCGGGAGCGCGGGCTCAGATGGGAAGTAGAGAGGATTTCTGGAACACGCTTGGCGATCACTCCTGAGTTTCCCACGGAGACCCAAACACGGACAAAAGCTTCTGGCTCGTGCCAGCTGGCCACGAGTCTCTTCCCATGGTTTCCCGGGGCTCAGGGTGGGCGGGCGGGCTGCTGGGTGGGAGCTGTGCCCCCGAGGCTTGGGCCTGGAACTGTTACGGCAGGGTCTCACTTGTCCTTCATGATGTTCATAGGTTGATTTCAGGTTTTCATTTAAACAAATAATAACTCGAGCCTTCAGCTGGGAAAGGGGATGAATGTTTCCCCGGGCAAACCTCCAGCATACTAAAGCAGCCTGCAACCCAACCAAGGGGGCCTCCCTTCCCCCGACCTGGGGTTACTGGAAGAAGTAACTGGGTCTTTGGCAGCTCTTCCCCAAGTGAATGATAAAAGGTCGGCAAATACTGAATTACAAAATGAAGGAAGGCAGTTGGGGTGATTTCTGTCATCCTTGGCTCGTGAATCCTAAGTTACAGTAACGAGATCAGACCTTCAGTGGGGTCCCACAGGGTACCTGGCTATTCCTAAGCAATCTGTTTTTCCGTGTGTTTTCTTTATCAGACTCAGGAGGCAGCAGCTAAGCTGATGTGAATGACTTTGGATGGTTACAACCAGGAAACACATTAATGCTCACTGATACTGTCTCTGGGGGAACCAGGAAACTGACGGGATTCCAGAAGGCTGCTCTTTGAAGGGGTGCCTTCATCCCAGGGAAAGACGGGACGGACAGAAAAGTGCACATATGTGGTACCCACTAATTGATCTGTATCATATGGCAAATTGTCCCCATCTGGGGGCTTGTGACCTCTGTTATGTTCAGAAGAGCTACCAGGACAACATTGTACAGACAGATGCATCCTCTTCTCACCTCTAATCCCCTGACCCAAGCAGGGCGTTCCGCCACTTCCCTGCTCCTCCCTGGGTAAGGATTTTAAAAAAATGTTGGCCTGGCACAGGGTGGCCATGCACGCCATCCTGTTAGAGTGTGTGTGTGTGTGTGTGTGTGTGTGTGTGTGTGTGTCTGTGAATGTGTAACAGGTGTATGGAGGTGGATGTGGGCTTGTATTATCTGGTTCAGAATAACGTTTTAAATGGGTCTGTTTTCCTCTAGGGAAGCAACCCTATGTTTGGTCCTCTGTCTGGATATTTTAATTCACTTTGGACCACAATGGGGTTTGATTCACAAAGCTTTCTCCTCTCGCCATCCTTTGGGCGGCAAACCTCTGTTCTGCCCTGGGGCCCGCCCTCCTTGCCCCCGGTTGGGATGGATGGAGGAGGATGTGCCCTCGCAGTGACCTCTCTGCCTGCCTGCCTAGGGCAGCCCACTGAACCGGTGGGACGGCTTTTATGGTCCAGCGCGGAGGAAGCCTTGCTCAGGGCAAAGCTGCCGGCCCCTGTGCGGCTCACCGGGCAAACTGCAAGAGTCCTGGATTTCTCCTTTTGACCTTGTGACACATGTAGAGAACACGGAGAACGAGCGGATGAAACTCATTCCTGTCACCACTGAGCCGCAACCCACCACCTCCGGATCAAAGCCAGGCATGTGCACGTGCACTGCATGGTGGGAGCCAGGCCTCCGGGGAGCGTGTGGCCATGTCCCCTCTTTCCAGAGCACAGGGGCTGCCGCGCCGCACCTCGGTAGCAGGACTGTCTGATTGGGTCAGCCTCCGGTCTCGGTCTCGGCAGGTGCCGGGGGTGGGGGTGGGGTGGGGGTGGGGGTTAATTGGATGCTCTGAGGCCAGGGGGCCAGTGTTTACACTTCCCTGGTAGTCTCATGATTTTTTTGTTTTCTACATTTGGTTTTTCTGAGTCAGGATCCAAACGTGTTACACTGGTTCATACATTTTTTAAAAGATTTTATGTATTTATTTATAGAGAGAAGGGAAAGGAGGAAAAAAGAGGGAGAGAAACATGGATGTGAGAGAGAAGGACCGATTGGTTGTCTCTCACATGCCCCCAGCTGGGGACCTGGCTCGACACCCAGGCATGTGTCCTGACTGGGAATCCAACCAGTGACCTTTCCCTTTGCAGGATGATGCCAAATCCACTGAGCCACACTGCTTAGGGCTGTGTGGCTCAGTGGATTTTTAAAAATTCTTCTAATGAAATATCCAGCTGAAAGGGTCAATAGTGCTGCTGTCGAGAAGCCCCGCCATTGTTGTCATTTAACAGTTTCTTTATCCCATGGATGCCTTTACACCAATAGTTTGATAGCAGTGCTGGGTCAAGTTCAGGGTCTGTTTTTTTGGCAAGAATATCTCAGGTGTCTCTGTACTTCCTATTGCGCCACATCAAGGGGGACATAATGTCAGCTATTTTCTGTTTTGTCAAGTTAAGACTGATCTGTAGGTTTGAATGTTTGAGGGTCTGATTCTTCCATTATAAAGTTCCCCATCAACTAATGGTTTTAGCATCTTTTAATGGTCAGCAGCATGTGGATAATTTCATTTAGATTCTACAATATTTCTACCTGCGTACTTCCTCTCTGAAGATCTTTTCTTCATTAATTATACCCCAAGGTACAGTGCACACAAGATACTTTTTAAAGCAGTTATCAAATAATGATTTGGTTCCTTAGCATGCTCCAAAGGTGACTGGTGAGGTTTTTTTTTTAAATGTATATTTTATTGACTATGCTATTACAGTTGTCCCAGTTTTTTCTCCTTTGCTCCCCTTCGCCCAGTTACCCCCTTCCCTCCAGTGATCCCCCACTTAGTTCACATCCATATGTTGTGCATGCGAGTTCTTTGGCTTCTCCATTTCCTATACTGTACTTACCCTCCCCCTGTCTATTTCCTACCTACCATTTATGCTTCTTATTCCCTGTACCTTTTCTCCCATTCCCCCCTCCCCCTCCCCACTGATAACCCGCCATGTGATCTCCATTTCTGTGATTCTGTTCCTGTTCTAGTTGTTTGCTTAGTTTGTTTTTGTTTTTTAGATTCAGTTGTTAATAGTTGTGAGTTTGTTGTCATTTTAATATTCATAGTTTTGATTCTTTTTCCTAAATTAATCCCTTTAACATTTCAGGGTTTTTGTTTTTGTTTTTTGTTTTTTTTTGATCATTATAAACTCATGAAATTTAACATAGATGATGTGTAGTCGTTACTCTTTGTGGTGCTCACGTAGTTTCCACTGAGGCTGGTGGGAGCCCGTTTGAGTTGTGTCCTGTGTCCTCTGGACATGACCACAGTGGCCTTTCTTGCTTTCTGGTGTGACAAGGTGCTCCAGATTAATCTGATACCCTTCCTGTCCCTGACCTAGAGTTGGACATTTCTCCAGGGAGGTCCAATTCTTTGTAATTGGAAAACAGTATTTAGATGTCAGAACCAGGTGTGTGCCCAGTTTTTGAAGACCTTGCCTAATAGTGATGAACCTGGAAGAAAGGTGCACAGGGGGAACCCAAGCCTTGCACTTGGGCATGGTCAATGGCTACTGAGATTCCACAAAGTGCATTAAACAAAATAAATCCCACTCGATCCCCCTCAAAAAGGGTGCACGTTTGAAAGTCCCTTAATCTTTGCAGACCTTGCTTGAGTCCGATTCCTAGTCCTTCTCATCTGGGATGAAGCAGGTTTACTAACAACTGTTAGGCTCTTTCCTCTCACCCTCCCAGCTAGCACAGGTTTCTGAGGCAGGAGTTTCAGGCCCAGGATTGTGCAGCCTTCAAAGCTGCTCCAGCTACAACTGCCGCCACCCCAGCCCTACTGTTACACGAGCCCAGAGGGGCTGTGCCACCCCTTCCAGAATGGCATGTGCCTTTGGGGAGTTTCTCCTCACATCCAGACCTAATTCAGGATCGCCAATGTGGTTGTAAGATGTTGCCCACAGGGCTGAGTCCTGCGCCCTCACGGAGACCACAGAATAGATCCATAGGACAGTCTTAGCTTGCTTACCATAGACGCCTCTCACTGTCTTCGTGCTCCTGGGTCAGATTGCTTCTAGCCCCTCGCTGCTGAGACAGCCTGCAGAGGGTGAGCTCCGAGTGGTGTCCCGTGGACTTCAGGGAGCAGCCCGGCACCATTAAGGGCTAAATTCGAGACATAGAATGTGGTTGGCCTGCTTTTACTAGTGGGTCAGTGAAAAGGAAGATAGAGGAAAGCCAGAGACATTTTTGAATGCGGAATACATATATATGTTAGCAATTTTCCCCAAAGCCAATGTGAGCTTCCTGTTTATTATTTCTTAATTTTAAAGATTATTTATTTTTAGAGGGGGGAAGTGAGAAAGAGAGGGAGAGAAACATCAATGTGCAGTTGCCTCTCATGCACCCCCTAATGGGGACCTGGCCCACATCCCAGACATGGGCCCTGACTGGGAATCAAACCAGCAACCCTTTGGTTCACAGGCCAGTGCTCAATCCACTGAGCCACATGAGCCAGGGTAGGATTCCTATTTAAAGAGAGGAAAACATAGTTGTGCTTGTTACACTGTAAAAGTAATGTCTCTTGACCATGGTGGGGGTGGGGGGGCTCCTCTCAGGCCTCCCCGTGCCTCAGGGTCTCAGGGGTCTCCGGGGCGCTGGCAGGTCGGTGATGGGTGTTCTGCAGAGTTGCTCGCACAGCAGCTCCCAGACGTAGTCTCTCACAAATCTCAAGATTGACAAAAAATACTAACGTCAGCAGCTTATCTGAGAATAAAATGCAGTTCATATGTCTAGTAAGTGTTACTTATTTATAGCTGGGCTGAAAGTCCCGGATGCCTCCTTTCTGTGAACTGGTCGGCAAGGGAGCTTGCAGGGCCGAGTGTGGTTCCTTGTTTTTATACAGCACGGATCTTGCCAAGCACCTCAGTGCCCTCTGCCAACACAGGGTCCCTCAGAGCCAGGGGGCCAGATGAGGTCGCTCAGATTTTTAGAATAAGAAAGGACCGAACAGACTTCAACCAGATCCCCACTACACCGAGAGAGGTAAAGTGGCCGAATGGAGCTGGGGCACCAGCGCCACGCATGCGGGGCTCCTTCCAGGCCCCGCCCCCCACAGCAACTCCAGGGCCCGAGAGGACTATTTGAGAGGTGCTGCTGCCAGACGTGTGGCAAACTCACCCTGACTCTTGGCCGCCCTGTGTCCCCACCCCCCATCAACCCTGGAAGTGATCAAGAAGTGAGGGAATGGGCGGCGAATCTGAGAAAAGAATATAAAAATCAAGGAGCACTCAGGCTGCAGAAGTGTGGTGCAGGAGGTCTGGATAGGACAGGTATGGGGAGGAGCGTCCTGTCCTTTTCTCTCTGCTCTAGAGCACTTTTGAATGAGTCGTTGTCTGCTTCAGCACCTCTCAGAACACAGGCAAGAGCAGAGCCAGTCCAGGGCCACCAGGTCCGCGGGGTAACGTTGGGCTGCGTTCCTTCCACACGGGGGCGGGCAGTAGGTACAGAAAACATACCAGCAGGCAGATCCCCTTCCTGAGCCCTCGCGCCTTCAAAGCCTGGCTGGCTGCGATCCAGGCAGGTGGGACACAGAAAATGGTGAGCAGGACAGAGTGTGAGGATGTGCCCTGAGGGACAGAGTCACCTGCTGAAGTGGTCAGAGGTGACGTCTACATGGCAGCCCCAGAGGCTCGCCCAACCTCCGCGGGCCCACTAGGGATTTCCCTCCCCGCTTTGCGGGTAGACACCACCAGCCAAGGCAGTCAGGATCCTCAGGAGAGTATGAGATCACCAGGGGAAAAAATGAGACATGAGAGAAGATCGTACATTAAGACCCAACGTCATAGTAAAGTAAGTGTAAATGGATTAAACTCACCAATCCAAAGAGTGATTCTCGGATTAAATTTTAAAAAGAGTACTTAGCCATATGCTATCTACAGGAGACATAACAGGATATGGAAATGTTTAATATTAATTTAGACAAAAGAGAATTTTCAAAACATCAAAAGGGACACGTAGAATATTAGAATATTATATTTTGGAAAGAAGAACAATATATTAAGAAGTATAATGATAAAGATAAATATATAAATATTGTCAAAATACATAAAGCAGCTACCAACAGGACTAAAGGAAGACATGAGTACATCGACAATGTAATCAGGAATTTTGTATGCCCTCCTCAGAACCCTACAGATCAAGCATGAAAAGAAGCAAAGACAGGAAGGTGTGAAACACACAAATTAGTGCATGGGAGCTTACTTGTATACAGACACACATGTATATATGTTTGCAAAAATCAACCATGTATTAAGACACAAAAAATGCTACAATTTCAAAGACTCAGCATTACTGAGACCATGTTGTTGTTTTTACCACAATATAATAATAATTGAAATATAAAACAAAAGAATAACACTTCCCACCCCATGCTCATTTGCTGAAAGCTAAAAAACCTCACTACAAATGACTCTGCATTAAATAAAAAACACAAGAGAAATTTTAAAACACTTAGAACAAAATTTGGACATTGCACGTTTTCAAAAGTTGTGGAAGATAAAGCAGTAACTAGAGGACAATGGGTAGTTCTAAGTCATTTATCCAGAACCCCCTCCCTACCGTCCCACAACAAAAGGCTGAGACAAGAGTGATTAGAAAATAAGAACAACAAGAAGGAAGGCAATAATAAAGGTAAGGCTAAAAATTAATGAAATATAGGACAAAAGTGAATGAGAGAAAAAGAAAATTCTATATTTTTTAAAATTTATTTTTCACCTGTGGAAGATTTTATTTTTAATGGTATATTTTTTATATTACTATTTATCTCCTTTATATACCCCCCACAATCACCACACTTTTGTCCATGTGCATGAATCCTTTTTCCTTTTTGCTCCATCCCTCCATCTGCTACCCTTCCACCCCACCCCCGGTAGCTGTCAGCCTGCTCTTCATCTATGAGTCCATCTCTATTCTGCCTGTCAGTTCAGTTTGTTCATTAGATTCCATATGTGAGTGAAGTCATATGGTATTTCAAACTTACTCTTTAAAAAGATTAATGAAATACACCATTAATTCAGACTGGCTAGACCAAAGGATAAAAGCAGAGGATGGAAACAAAACACCATGAAGAAGGAAGTGAGTACAGACTGAGCGGAGATGAGGACCCTCACTCTCTGTACCGGACTCTGACAGGGATGAGGCGGGTGTCCCCACGGAGCGGTGGCCTGGCCTGGGTGTCGGAGTGGAGAATGGGGAGAGGGGCATCTACACGGGGCGGTGGGGGATCGCTGTGGGGACAGAGACTGGTTATGTGCAGAGAGACTGATTACATACAGAGAGACTGATTAAATGGGTTAATAAATTAAAGATAGGGAAAGCCAAGTTTCTCATGGTAGAAAAGGGAGCTATAAAATTGAAAATGAGAAAAAGGAAATGAAACTCTGAGGTATTGGATTGGAATTGGTGATGGGAGTGTGAACACTTCATTTTCAATATAAATATAGAGAAGATATAGAAAATATTAAATAAGACTGAGATTTCTGGTCAACACAGAAGTGTAAGTAAACATGCCTCACTTCCTCACACAACTACAGAAAAAATTACAACTACACCTCAAAACAACACTCAGAAATGTCAGAAAATTGAGCTGTATGGAAGTCTGACAACCACAAATTTAAAGAAGCCACGTTTATCCAGACAGGTATGAGGGGCAGAGATGCAGAACAGGTGGAGAGGCATGGAGACATGCTGTGGTGTGGAGAAGCAAAGGAACGGGAGGGCCCACATTCATGTGTGGTGAATAAAACTCAGGAGGGCTACCATGGGAGCAAGGGATCCCAGCCCCAGGCCAGACAACACAGCCCAGGGTTCCAGTGCTGGGAAGATATATCCCCATAGCTTCTGACTATAAAAACCAGGAGAGGTTGAGGCAGCAGAAGAAACTGCCAGATTTTCAGGAGACTCTGCTTAAAGGGTCCACATGTATTTACAACTTACGCAGACCTACCTGCCCTGGGATTCAGCACCAGGGCAACAGCTGGAAGGTCACCAGTCTCATATGGGGAGTGGGTGAAGTGACTGGAAACCTCCAGAAGCCAGGTAACAGCATTGTCCCCTCTCTGAGCTCTCCCCCAACACAGAACCACAAAGAGGTGAAGTGGGTTGCCCCGCTCTGATGATTACCTAAGGCTCTGCCCCACAGAATTTTCAGGTGCTTTTTCTATAATAAGCCAGGCTACTAAGACAGGGAGTCAATGCAGCTCTACCTAATATACAGAAACAAACATAGGGAGGCTTTCAAATTGAGGAGACAAAGAAATATAGCCCAAATGAAAGAGCAGCACAAAACCCCAGAAAAAGAACTAAGCAAAATGAAGATAACCAACCTATCAGAGGCAGAGTTTAACACACTGGTTATCAGGATGCTCAAATAACTCACTGAGTATGGCAACACATGAAAAAGACCCAGGAAGAAATGAAGTTTACATTAAGTGAAATAAAGAAAAATCTATAGGGAACCAACAGTAGAGGAGATGAAGCTGAGAATCAAATCAACAATTGGAACATAAGGAATAAAAAAGCATTCAGTCAGAACAGCAAGAAGAAAAAAGAATTTTAAAAAATGAAGATAGTGTAAGGAGCCTCTTGGACAGCTCCAAATGTACCAACATCTGAATCACAGGGGTGCCAGAAGGAGAAGAAGAAGAACAAGAAAGTGAAAACTTATTTGAAAAAACAATGAAAGAAAACTTCCCTAATTTGATGAAGAAAATAGACAGGCAAGTCCAGGAAGCACAGAGAGTCCCAAACAAGTTGGACTTGAAGAGGGCCACACCAAAACACAGCATAATTAAAATGCCAAAGGTTAAAGATAGAGAATCTTAAGAGCAGAGAGTTACCTACAAAGGAGTTTCCATAAGACTGTCAGTTGATTTCTCAAAAGAAACTCGGCAGGCAAGAAGGGATTGACAAAAAGTATTCAAAGCCATGAAAGGCCAGGACCTACAACTTAGATTACTCTATCCAGCCAAACTATCATTTAGAATGGAAGGGCAGATAGAGTGTTTCCCAGACAAGGTAAATCTAAAGGAGTACACCATCACCAAGCCATTATTACATGAAGTGTTAAATGGATTTAACTAAAAAAAAGAAGATCAAAACTATGAACATTAAAACAGCAACAAATTCACAACTATTAACAACTGAATCTACAAAACAAACTAAGCAAACAGCAGAACAGGAACAGAATCATAGATATGGAGATGATTTGGAGGGTTATCAGCTGGAAAGGGGAAGGGGAGAATGTGGAGAAAGGCGCAGGGATAAGAATCATAATTGGTAGGCACAAAATAGACAGTATGTTAAGACTAGTATAGGATGTGCAGAAGCCAAAGAAATTGACCCATGGACATGACCCATGGACATGAACTAAGGGGGAAGGTTGCTGGAGGGAATGGGTGTACTAGGTAGAGGGGGGAGAAGGGGGAAAAATTGGAAAACTGTAACAGCATAATTACTAAAACATATTTTTAAAAAATCTTAAGTGAGATTTACCCAGGAATGAAAGGATGGTTCAACAGTAGTGTATCTTATTACATAGATTAAAGTAGAATGTTACACAAAACCCTCAATATTATTATTGTTAATTATATTTAATTAGAACTAATAAATATCTTATTTAAAATCATTTGAATTAGTAACAATAAGTATATTTTAAAAAATATTTTATTTATTTATATTTTGAGAGAATGGAAGGGAGGAAGAGAGGGAGAGAATCATCAGTGCGTGAGAGATTCATGGATTGGTTGCCTCTCACATGCACCTGGCTGGGGACCCGGCCCACAACCCAGGTTTGTGCCCTGACTGGGAATTGAACCGGCAACCCTTAGATTCATACGTCAGCACTCAATCCACTGAACCACACCAGCCAGAGCTGATAATAAACATTTAATTATTTCTAACATCCTGTGAGTTTTAGTATTATTAACTATTATTAATAATAAAACTCATAGAGTACGAGAAATACAAAGAAAACAGAAAAACTCAATGAAATTATATAAGGAAAATGTATAGCAGATATTGATGATGGAGAAACTTTGAACCCTCTTCCAGGCTCTGTGCAACCAGCAAGCACCCCAACAATGAGGCTACAGCAGCAGAGCGCTGGAGGGCCTGGCGCCCCCACCCCGATAGGAGAGAACAGGCTCAAAGGGGATCAACAAACTATGAAAACTATTCCAGAGTTCAGCAAAGGTGCTAGAACAGGATAACAAGCGTTCCTGAAAGCCAGCACTAACCAGTGAGAAAATGAGATATCATTCACCATAGAAACACAACTACGAAGTATTTGAGTTGAACTCACAAAAGATGCACAGACATTTTATTAACAGTGATTAATACTCTATTTGAGGACCCAAAGAACACCTAAATAAATGGTGTGATGCTATGACCATTATCTGGGGTTGATAAAAACTGTAAAAAAAAGCCAATTTTCAGGAAATGAATGTATAAATTCACTACGATTCCAGTCAAAATTCCAAGACCTTTCAAGTGACTTAACAAAACTATTTTAAAATTTATCCACAAGAATTAAAAGATTGTCCATGAATAACTAAGTCAATTTTGAAAAAATGTAGAGTGAAGTTGGCATGGGGTTGGGGAGAGGTTGCTCATTTCAACAGATGCCGACACAGAGTGCACCGTGAAGCCACGGCGAGACAGGCGGTGAGGCAGTGCCGGGACGGAGGACGGCAGTGAGGACCGAGGGAGCAGAGACAGACCCCTGGTCAGGTGGGATTGGATTATGATCCAGGTCACACCACAGCTGGATTAAGAAAGGGGAGATCACCATGCAGGTGGTGATGGAAAACTGCCTGTCTGAGGAAGATAAAGTTGATTCCTATCTTGTAGACAGAGGTGAACTCCAGAGAGATTAAAGGCCTAAGGGTGACAAAAAACCATAAAGCTAAAGGAAGAAAATACGGGGGACTATCTTTGTGGTTTTTAAATGAGGAAGAACTTCTAAAATTTAAATAAGACCACCCAGACATAGTACATGAAAAAAACCCCAAGATTTGACTATGTCACAGTTAAAGAGTCTGTTCAACGAAGCACACCGCAGACATAATCGGGAGAGCTGAACAAATGGGGGCTCAGCGGCACGTCGAACTGTCTAGAGAGACAAAAAAGGAAAAGATAGACAGCCCAGTAGGAAGAGTAAAGAAGTGTGAATTTGAACAGATACGGTAGTAAGTCATAGGTTTTATACTGCCAGATTGGCTAAAAATAAGTAGCAAGCATAGAAAAGGATACGGAGAAACGGGAGTAGTCGGCCACTACTGGGTGTGTGTGTGTATGAAGTGCTCTAGTCTTTCTGCAAAACAATGCGACAACAGTGAAACTGAATTTGTTGGCACCCTGTAACCCTGCATGCCCACCGATGGGTGCTAGTCCAGAGGACTCTCCTGTGGGACCACCAGGACACCCCCAGCATAGCACTGTGGGCGGGTCAGGGAGTTGGGGGTAACATGAAGGGGCTGAAAAGGCGAAATGAGACCCCAAGCAGCCACTGGAAGCAATGAACTAGATACACAGCAGCATGATGTTCAAAACTGTGTTACGGAGGGGGGAAGCAGAAGAAGGAGATTTATAGCATAATCATTTTTATGCAAATTAAGACAGATTCACAAAACAATGTTGTGCAAAGATGTAGACATATTCCATTTCTATATCAGACATACTGGAGTGGGTGCCTCAGGAAGGAAGGAGATTGGAGATTAGGCATGAAGGGGAAGATATAAAACTAGAAGCTGAGAGGCATCGCAGCATATATCCAGAGTTAGCAGCAGGGACTCCAGAGCCTGGGCCTGAATCTCAGCTCTGCCCCTTACCTGCCCTGTTTCCTTGGGCTGGTAACTTAACCTCTTTTTAAGCTTCCCCAGCCATAAAACAGGTCTGGTAGCTAATCTCCAAAGATGGGCCCAAACAATTCTGCTTCTCCCTGTGTGTGCAAAGCAGTGCAGGTCCTATGACTGATCTGACCCACAGGATGCAAGGAAGTGACGCTCGGGTACTTCCAAGCACCCGTGTTGATTAGGACAGATACTTCTCCCCTCTTGGAGCCTTGAGCAGCCATGGAAAGAGAGGGAGCCTTGAAAGTGAGATGTTGTGCAGAGAGACCGGTCACAGGAGGAGCACCGGGGCCATCTGACTAAGACTCCCTAGGAAGACCAGAAGAGGCTCTGCCTGGGCATTCCCCAGCTGGGTCCTGGTCAACCCACGGAATAGTGAGACTTGATAAAGTGGGTGCTTTAGATTACTAAATTTTGGGGTGTTGTGTTAGGCAGCAGTAGATGAGGTCATTGCGATGATTAAAGGAGATAACTTTCAAAGTGCTGTATAGTGCATGGCTCATGGGAAGTGTTTGGCACTTTGTACGAATTTGTGGAATAAAATAGAACAGGGACCTCCGTAGGTAGATGGTGATAGAAATCGTGTCATGGGCTAAAATGTATGACTAACCCAATTCTTTGCGTCTGGTTTCCACAACTAAGATTAAAAATAAGACCTCTGACAGAGTCCGTATATTCATTTCCTTGACAGAGTAACTATGGTCTGAACAGGCTCAAAAAGAAGAGTCTCTCAAAAGGAAGCAGGCCTCCCCAAGCTGATCACCTTCTATTGTCTTTGTGCTCAGAATTCAGAGCCTCCAAGAAGGCACTAGATGTATGAGCTCAGTGACTCACGAGTCCCTCGCTTCTGGGAACACAGACAACTGATGGACTATATTTGTTTTCCTCTGTAGCACTAGATTCAGAACGAGCCATTTTTTTGTATCTGTGACGAATTCTCAATTAGTCATAAGCTCCATTCAGTATCAGGAAGTGCAAGGGCGACTAAAATCTACACATAATTCAAAGATCTCAATGAAGTCAGGAATTCTGACCCCCAGAAGCATCTCTTATGGTTCTTTTTACTCCCAAGCATGTGTGCTCAATAACTGTTGATTATTTGAAATCAATCCTTCTCTGTTTTGAAAAGGATTTAAAACTGTTTGGTTATGGCCCTTCAAGTCATTTATCAAAGTTGTTCATCAAAACCCAAGCTAAGGCAAAGTAGCCTAGATGTCAGCAACAGTGAGTGGAAGGAAGGGGAGGAAAGGCGGGGATATTCATTCATGAACTACTGGGAGCTAAGCCTTACCAATCTTACCAGGACTATCTGAGGTAGTTATTACCCTCATTTTACAGAGGCAAAAACTGAGGCTGAAATGTGGTAGGGGTCACTTGTTCACAACCCGCAGCTGGGCCGCTGCAGAGCCAGGCTTAATTTAAACCCAGGCTGTCTGACTCATGGCAGGTTCTCTCCCATCCTGTTGCCTTTGGGAGCAAAGAGCCAGAATCACCCTGGAGCAGCTAAACTCAAGGGAAAGCCAGTATGTCTCAAAGGCAACTCCCAGACACAGAGACTTTTGCAAAGCCAAAAAGGGTGGACTGTGGAACACACCAGCCCCTGCATTTCTGCAGAACCGACACATTTTGGAGCAGGTCTGCAGCTGCCCGGGGATCGCTGTTGGGAGTGCCGATTTCTCAGACTCCAGCCTCTTGTGGTACCCGTCTCTTGCCATCGGTCTGCTGCATCCTCTGTGCGTGCGGCTGGCTGGGAGGGACGGCTGGTCCATCCTGGTCCCGACCTCTTCTCCTAAAATAATCCTGAACCCTGTCCTCACTTGCTGGCCCACCTCTCATACCACGTAAGTCTTCAGAATCACAATGTATACTTATTTTCCAGGACTGGGGCTACAAGCTGTGTGGCTGAAATTCAGGTAGCTTCTGGGAACATTCCAGATTAAAATGGAAAGGAAACATGTGCCGATTTTCCTTCTCGAAAAGGCCTTGGGACAGTCACTGGTGGGGGTGGGGTGAAGACACAGTTTCAGTGCGTGCCTCGGTGCTCCGCAGGCCCGCAGGCCCGGTGGGGAGTCAGGAAAGGCCGAGACAGCCGCTCCCTCGGAAGGACAGGTCGCCGGGCTGCCACATCGCTGCTTTCTCCTTTGGCTCCTCCAAGCCCCCAGATAAGATCCTTTCTCTGAAAATGCAGTGACTGTGGCTGCAGGACAGATGTAAGCAACAACCTGGGGCCCTCAGGGCACAAGGAAGGGAGATCAGGACCCAAAAGACAAAAGCAAGCAACTTCCAAGTCATGCTATTTATTTTTCCCCAGTTGGGTTTTACAGCTCCTCTGAGCTTCTGCGCAGCTCTCTGAGGAGCTGTAGAAGTACGGGAACGTTCACGTCCTCTGTCCCCCGCACGCGAGCATGCAGGAACACACATGTGCACACACGGGGCAGGCAGGAGCATGCTGGACTTGTTTCAGTTGTCAGTTTCCCTCTCCGGCTTCACCGTGACACACATTTGTCTCTACCCACTGTTCTCAGGAAACATGGTTAGGACAGGATACGGCAAGGAGCGCAGGAGAGAGGGCTCTGCAAGAAGATGGTAGGTAGAGGGAAGCAGTGAACCACCAAGATCCTCTACCTGCCCCTCCCCAGTCCTTTCCCTGCTTGATTCTTGATCACTCAAAAAGAAAGAAACAGAGTGCAAAGCTAGCATGGCTGCTGGTCACCCACGGAGCACCTTGTGCCAGCCAACAAAAGGCACCTTCTCTTCCAGGCAGATGCAGCACTTCTTGGTGACAGATGCAGAGCCTCGGCTGGAGGCCGCACCTGCCTCCTGCCCCCTTGGCTGGTGCTTGAGCATAAGCTGAAGTTCCCTAGTGTCTTCCACCTTGAACGACCACAGGGCTAAGAGGCCAAGAGGGCCGGAGGTGTCTTCTAAAAACTTTCAGAATCCCAGTTGGGCCCTGGCACTGGGGGAGTTCAGAGTTTCTCAAAAGGAGGTTCCAAGCTGGTAGCCTGGGAGGAGAGGCACGGATGCCCGTCTTGGCTTGCAGGGGTGGCCTGCCCACCAACCCACGTACAACCTACTCCTCGAATTTGGACTCTGCCCTCTTTCCTCAGGCTGGGGGTGCAAATACGGGGAAAAGAGGCATGGCACTGGCACAGCACTGACGTGCCAACCTCCCCAACACAGGAGCCGCAGCGAGCTGCCGGGATGTGCCTGCCTGTGACATTTTGCATCATTATATCTCATCTCCTGAGCAGAGATAGAGGGAGCCTCCGCAGCCAACCTCAACAGGAAATGGTCCTGGGAATCTGTCACTTCCTTAATTCACAGGAGAAGCAGGGAGGAGAAGGGGTACGGTCAGCCCCAGAGTGTGCTGTTCAGTCGAAAGGTGGCACTGGCGAACCTGGCAGCTCAGGGGCTAAGGCTGGGTGGACCTCATTTATCAACCGTATCACAGGGCTACTATTCACCAGCCACCGAGCTGGACTCCCGGCTCTGGAAATTTAATGTGTGACAGCTGTGTGCAGCCAGTGGTGTCCAGCATTTTAAAAAGGTCAATTAAGAAACGGTTGATGGTGGTGCCGCTAATGATAGCCCAGAGGGGCGAGCAGGGCCGAGTAAACAGAAGGGCTGAGACGTATATTACTGGAATTGAAGTGTCGAAGTGAAGCGTGGTGGGGAGGAAATCTATTGTCACAAGCCATAAAGCACATCTGAGTTTTGCGCGGAGAGCAGTACAGCTGTTTCCCTCCCCGGCGGCGGCGCGGGAACAGCCTGTGAGAGGAGGCTCTGCAGACAAAGGCAACACCTGCATCAGCTGGATCAATGTGCAGACAAAAATCGTTACCCTCCTCATTGCCTGTTCCTTTGCACTTTCTGTTCTCCCACGTGGGGAGCGTAAGGCAGACGCTGGAGTGATATTCGGAATGTGGGTCATGTTCTAGAAATCCGTATTTTAAGCATTCCCCAAAGCTGGGCTCCGCCTTCTCCCCCTGCATGTGGGCGGACAGGCAGCGGGAGCCAGCGCTCTCAAACCACGCGTCTGCTCCCTGGTTTCAGTGGGCACACAGGCGCAGGCCCGGTCCATGCCCTTTCCACCGCCACAGGTAAAAGAGGGACGTGAAGCCCTCACGAAAAGTCTGCTTCAGCCTGTGACAGATAGGCTCGTGGTCGGGGGAAGGTTCTGTGTGGGGCTCTGTCTTCTGAAACTGAGACAAAGGGGCCTTAGAGGGCTGGGACGGCCTTTTTGGCCACATCTACCTGTCAAGCTGGAAATTCAATAGAGCAATGAGAATGCTAATTGATATGCAAAGCAGGTCCAGGGTTCCTAGAAATGTCTAATGATCCTCCGAGTCACTGAGAATGCAGAATTAAGACATACGCTGAACGAGACGGGAGTGAAAACACTCTCTTTCCTTTTTTCCTTTCAAAATCTACTTTGGGAAACTTCACAGGTTTTATAATTAAAAATAAAAGTATTGCAATCAGTGAGGCTTGTCTTTCACACACCGGGTATTTATTATTAGAAAACAGCTTCCATCAGCTGTCAGTACCAAACAAGTTGACAGAAGCGTGCTTCTCACCATCTTTATTTGTTCTCTTTAATGAAATTTAAATAAACAGCTCGCTGTGGGGAGAGTTGCCACACCCCTTTTTCCTTTGAAGCCAGAATAATTAAGTGAGGTTTTAGTACAAAACATCCTTCAAACACGACGCGTCCTGCAGTCATCACGCTGTCCCCTGAGCACGGGACACGAGAGAGACGAGAAAGACCACTCGGCTATCAAGTGGCCCCGGAGAACCTGTAGTAGAAACCAGCAACAAATGAACTGATCCAAACAAAACCCGTCCGGACCAAGAAGCCAGTTTTAACATTGGCTTTTGATTTTGATTATCATCTAAGTTTAATATATATATATAATATTTGAAAGAGTAATAAAAAAGGAAGAATTGAATTGCATCCTTAGCAGGACAACCTTCCTCACGTGTTAAAGAGGTGTTCAGGAAATTCCATACAGTATCTGCTAAATAAACATGTTTGGCAGCTTAGCAAATATCATATGATTGCAGCATCCATGATTTGAAGGGAAACAGCATTTGCTCTCTTCTGGCGGAGTTCGTTGCTCCGGACGACGTGCTGGGTGTTCTTTGACCCACGGCAGGTTAGGACGGATTGGGGGTGGCTCAGTGCGTGGCCCCAGTGCAGAAACTTCCAAACCCAAACAACGCATCAATCAACCAACCACACGAATGTCAGACAATTGTCTCCTTTGAGTTCCTCTTGACAGAATGGAGGCCCAGCAGCGACTGCTGGTTAGAAGGTACGTTGACAGACTTTGGAATGAGGAGAATCACCCTTTGATTGGTCCGACGCCATTCGTTGTACAGTCGACAGTGGTACCTAAATGACACCTGCGGGTAGGAGAGGGAAAATAAGGGAAGGTTTCAGGTCAGCAGACGCCCATACTCAACCCAAGAAAGAAACAAACATGCCACGGCACATGGCTCCAAACCGCCGGCGGCGAGCAGAGCAGCGGGGCGAGGACCCTGGGCGACGCTGCGCGCGAGAGCTGGGTGTCGGGGCGTCGGGCACCAGGCAAAGGGCACCCTAGTGGGAACACACGGGAATGGCTTGTGGAGAGGCTTCCTTCATTCCTCCTCCTGTCGGGTAAAATCAGGGTATCGATAGGAAATAAGGCTTCTTCTGAGTTTTGGATTTATTTCGGGGATAGTGGTGTTTGGGTCCCAAAGCATCTGTGATGAAGGAGTTGGCTGGAAGCAGTGGGCAGAGCAGGTACAGCACCAGCCCTCCCCCAGCTGTGGGACTGAGTGATGTGCCTGCCTTTTTGGTCCTCAGGTTTCTCTCTGTGAAATGGGAGGGATGCTAGAGCTTCATGCATCACACCCTTCTGCAGGTTAGACGCTGCACAACTCAAACGACCCATTCACACTGACTGTGACAGGAAGGAGATCTCTCGTATTGTGCGGCGGACACGCTGCAAAGTTAGACTAGATGGCCTTGATGGGTGAGCCCCAGTGCCTCCAGTCCCAGTATTCTGTGACACCCAGAATTCTGTGGGAAGCTTTGGCATGGCACCAAACTCCCCAGTCGGTTCTTTTTGAGCCACAGGGCCTGGTGCCCACCTCAGCATGGTGTCAAGTGCCCCATACATCAGTGTACTTGTTTCTTTCTCCCTGGCACTAGGAGCATCTGGAGAGTGGAGCTTGTGTTGTTTTCATCTTTACATGCCCCACACCTATCACAGTGTCTGGCGCTGAGAAGTTGCTCAGTGGGGTTTGCTGCCTGAATGGATGAGAGAATAAATACCCTACACTTTCAAACTGCAACACTGCTTAAGATTTAAGCCTGTGTTATACATGTATGACAGTATGAACAGGGAACCTGTGGTTGATTTTGACACAGCTGTGCCTGCTTCTTGTGCAAATGTACTTGAATGGGATGATCACACGTGTAGTTTGTTCTGGAGAAGGCTGGCAAAAAGCACTGATGGACTTCCTAGGAAATTCAGAGTTTCACCTGTACTTTTGAAGATGTACAAACTGCCTTTAAAAATGGGGACAGGATCCAGTTTTAGTGCATCCAGATGACTAGGTTCTGGGAAAGAAGGTGCCCAGGGTTTAGGGTGACAAATTATGCATGTATGGACCATTCAGCCCTCTGGGGTGGGTAGACTGGGTTGACCCCAGGACAGGTCAGAGAGTGGCTGACCAATGGTTTGAGGTTAGCGTTTGCAGAAGTGAAGGAGAGTGCAGGTCCCTGATCAGAAAGGGCTTGATAGGCTTCATGGCAGGATCATGAAACTCAAGGCCACTCACTCAAATCTCTGAGGCTAGGAAGCAAATGCCACAGGCTGAGTGCCAGACAGATTTGGGTATCAAAATATAAGCTTTTAAACTCACACAGATGTGCTTTTCTCCAAAAGGCCCTGATCATGCCAGAGCGGATCAGGGTTTTTTTCTTTTCTTTCCTTTTTTTTAAGCTTGATTCTCTTTTATCTATTCTGTCCTGCTGCTGCTTGGTGCTACTCATGAATGTAAGAGAGGCAGGTTGGAAAGCCCGCTGTTCAGGGCCAAGGGCAGGGAAGAGGTAGAACACAGACAAGTACTAATGAAGAGCTTTGGCAGTGCGAGAAGTCTGGAATCTGGAAATATTACAGGAGAGCTGAATTTCAAATCAAGAGTCCTTTCATTCATGATGTTAAAGAGCCGCACGTGCTTGGCATCAGTAAGCAGGGAATTAGCTGAGAGTGCAGGTGGGCAGCTCCTTCGTCTACAGGGCAGGGAGCAGGCCTTGGGCTCTGGGGCCAGGCACACGGGCCTTGCATCCCCCTCCTCTGTGTAGTGGCTCTCTGACTTTGGAAGGGTTGCTTGCTATCTCCAAGTTTCAGTTCCCTCGTTTGTAATATGTGAATAATGATACCTGAGATAATGCATAAAAAGCACTTAGCACATGCAGCATAGGGAATATGGTCAATAATATTGTAATAATTATGCATGGTGTCAGATGAGTACTAGACTTATAGGGTTGATCACTTTATACATTATACAGGGTGGGGCAAAAGTAGGTTTACAGTTGTGAGTATGCAAAACACAGACTTTATTCTTGTACTATTATTTATTAATTATTGTAAATTATTTTCCACACAAACAATTGTAAACCTGCTTTTGCCCCAACCTGTGAAAACCTCTAATCACTGTTATACACTTGAAACTAATAATATTGTATGTCAACTGTAAGTGAAAAACAAAGATAAAAATTTTAAAAAAAGCACTTAGCACAGTGCCTCACACACAGGTTAGTGTTCTTGGCCTGTTGTTTTTGATGGATTAAGTACGGAAAGGAAGGTAATTCTGTGAAAATCCTGCTCAGATGTAGGTAACGGGGGAGAAAGGAGGTTGGGCTATCTGCTGTAACGTGCTCTCCGTGCGGTGCAGGGCCGGCCTGCATCACCTGGGGGTTTGTTAGAGTATCAAAGTTTGGGGCTCCGCCCAGACCGAAGGAATCAGAGCCTGACTCTTAACAAGCTCTCCAGGTGTCTGCACACACGCCCGCGCCTGAGAAGTGCTGCTTCCAAGAACACAGGGAGTCCACAACTGAGTCGGTCTCCCGGCTCCCCCTCCAGGAAGCACAAAAATCAACCCACTTGTTCAGACAAACAAATGCGATATTATTACGTATTAATCTGTCTGAATTGCTATTAACTACCACAGGTTGCAGGCAAATCCAATTAAGTAGAAGCCACCATGTGCAGATGACTCCACGTGAGGGAAAACAAAGGAAGTTGCGCACTGCCCTGGGTGAACGCCCGCTCCTGTCTCTAAGAGCTCCCTCCCTGCAATGGAATAGAGTAGACATAAAAGGAGATTTGATTTAGAGAAATAAAGAGGCAGTGGGAGGAAAATAAACATAAGCCAAAAGGACCTATAGCAGTAGGAGCATGAGGAAATATACAGAAATATACAATTTCTGAAATTTCCGAGGTTTTAAGGAGAGAGGAGGAAGAGGGAGCACAGATTGCACCACTATTGTAATAAAACTACCCCTCATCAGATGGGTGTCTTGAAGTGCATTCATTCCTCCATCCAAAGGATACTTATTCACCTCCCATCTTGGGTAAGGTCTGTACCAAGAGTTGAGATAATGTGGCTGGCACAAGGAGAGGTCCCCACCTTCCCGGTCAGTGAGACGACAGGCTGTTGCTCCATGCTTGCTGTAAAGTCGCAGTAGGCTTTGGGAAATCTTATCATGCATTTTCGTTCTGCCCTTTCCCTGCAGAGGAGGTTATTGTGCGACTGTGAGGTTATCCATGGGTCCAGGGCTTTGTAAGTTGCCTTTTCACAGATGGGCCCAGCTCTCTGGTTGCTCCGCAGTGAAGGAGCACTGCATGGGCCTACATCAGCGGAGAGGTGCCCGGCACAGGGTCACAGTGAACACGCTCATGCTGCATTGCTGTGGGCTCGTGGGGGTGTGTCCAAACCGGTCCCACAGTGAGCCTTTTGGGGACAGTCTTTTATTAGAGGCTTTTCCTCTTTATAATGAGAATTTAAATGACTAGCCCGTGAGACTGGGAATCAGCTAGAGGATTCAGAACGTTCTTTCATTTCACTCTGTGATTGATGGAACCAGTTTCTGTGCTGGGCACTGGTTGCACCAGTGACCCCGTGTTTGGGAGGACTTCCTGGGGTCACTGAACTTGCGGTGCCTCCATTCCTGCCCCTCTACAGACACCTTCTTAACGGTTAATGTGGACTCAGTTCTCAGCGAGCTCTCTTGGTGTCTGTCCATGTACTTCAGGCAAACAGTTCGTGATGTGAATAGAGATGTTTCTGGGGTGCCCCTCTCCGAGTGCTGAGTAGAGATGGCTGAGGCCTTGGCCTCCTGGGTTCCAGATGCTTGTGCTTCCACACAGCAGGTTCCAGGAGACAGGACTCCAGAAATGCGTGTCAAGGGCAGGCCGCCATGGCCCTGTGAGTGGCGAGGAGCTCCAAAGGCATTTGTAGGTGCACGGTGTGGAGGCATGCCCCTCTTCATCCGCCCGAGAGGCCCTTCCAGGAAGACTCCTCTGAGGAGCGGGGCTGGGACTGACACCGTGTTTGTTTATCTAAGACATTTTCACAGCATATTCTCCTTAAGCTTGACAGCTTGTTTACAATGGGTTTCTGCTGGAGGGCAGTTTCCAAGTGCTGTCAGTTTCTGAATTACAGCCCTTGCCAGGGCAGCTCAGTACAGCATTTATCTGGGAAGGAGTTCGTCTACACTCAGTAACCTATTGCTGAGCTAACACGCAGCAGTTTTCACACCCGTCAAAGGGCCAGCTGCTCTGCATTTGATGGAGGGCTGGTGGGTGGAGGGAGTTGGGGGAGCAGGGAAGTCACAGGAAGAAAACCAGGGTGCCTATGCTAGGTGCTCCGATGCATGTTCCCATGCTATCCCAGCTAATCCTCACAACAGCCCATTGACCCAGGGGTATCAATCATTTCCTCCATTTTCTTTTTTCTTTTTGCATAAGAGGAAGGATGATCAGAGAGGTTAAGTACCCTGTTTAATGCTACGCAGCTATTAGGATGCTAAATCTTGGGGTCAAACAAAGGTCTTTGGATTCTAAACACATGCGCTTTTTACTAGGCTGCACTGGCTCTTGGAAACATTTCTATAATGAAGTATGTTACCTCTCTCCTAAAAGAGCCCACTCCAGGTACCTTTCCCACCCACAGTTCCCTTTCAACTAAAATTGGAGATCAAACAGGGTCACATCCATTTTTCTCTACGTAATTTTTCTTTCTTCCTTCCATGCTCCTCCCTGCCTTTCTTCCTTCTTGGGTAAGTGGATGCTTTACAAAGCTGATTTTCAAAAAGGCCTTCACTTGGTTTGAAAGCTAGTATTCAAGTCTATACTTTCATTTAAGGAACTTTTCTAAGAAACATGGTAGACAAGTAAAACTCTAATCATGGTAAAAAAAATTATTTTCCAAAGTATTTCCCCCTGCACTCTTTCATGTTAATCAAATAGCACCAGAGGAAGCTGGCAGGATGTGTGTTATTACCATTCCCACTGCGCAGATGGGAACACTGAGGCACAGAGCAGTGAAATGACGTCAGACGGCGCTAGCCAGGCTCTTTAACTTCCTCTTTCTAACTCTCTTCCCATCTCAGTGTCCTTGTGAATTCCCAGCCAGCTTCATTGCTTGATTCATAAGGAGTTAGGATACAGTTTGGGAGCATAGATTTTTTAAGGAGACAACAATGGTTTTGTCTGGGGGCTTCATTAGGCCGGGAATGGAATACCTGCATTAACCGGAGTTCTCAGATCACGTCTGAAGCATCAGAACACTATTTACCAAGGCTCAAGTCAGGTCCCTCTCGCTGAGCTTGTACTGTGTCCCCCACTTACTGTCTGAGCACTCTCACCTGAGGGGAGGCACAGGAGGGAAATGAGCAGGGGGTTGTGGTCAGGGTGGAAGGAGTGGCCACTGGCAGGTGGGCAGGGCTTGGGAGGACACGTGAGCCATGGAAGCGTCCCCATGCTGATGCTGTGCTATGGGACACCGGAACGGTACACTTTAGACAGGAAATACATACCGCATAGCAATGAAACATGCTCAGCTTAGAAACAAGCAGAATGGAAGAAGAATGCCAGGAAGAGGGGGCCCTGTTTCTGAAAATATTCTAGATAGTCATGTTCTTTGCTGCGGGTCCCAGAGGGTCATAAAGGGAGATCAGACGCTGCACTTTGTGGGTGCTGCCAAGCGGCGCCCAGCAGTCAGCTTCTTTCATAAGTGAACAGGATGAAAACGACAGAGATGTTTACAAAGTCTTCCTCCTCTACAGTGGAACGCTTATTGGGAAATGGTTTTTCTTTGGCAGCAGCTTCTGAGCTAGATAAATGGGTGTTTTTATGGGCAGCAAGGTCAATATCCCAACACACAGAATAAGCGTCAGGCTCCGGGCAGCCCCGTGCCCAGTGAAGACTACAGGCCGTGGTCAGGATGTAAGAAGAAAGTGACCAGCAGGAGGACTCACAGTGTGTGCAGGCAGCGACAGCAGCAGTGGCTGTGTGCATCGCTCATGACATACTGTGATCCCAGCAAAAAATGAGGAACACAAGCAAGAGAAGGAAAATGCTGTGCCTTGAAACAGACAGAAGTGCCTAGACTCCCAGAGGGAGAAAAGTCCAGGGTGTGTGTCTTTGACTGGTGGGCTCTCAGAAGCTGGGGCTTTTTCTTTACTTGATCTGCTCTTCCCAGCATCGCATGTCTGCTCGCGCATCGTGCGCACACACATACACTCACATGTAGTAACAAACCAAATCACACATTCGCGCCAGCCTGAACCAGCAGGTGAGATGTGATACAGACAGCTGTGCCAGCTGGGGGGCTGCCAGCTCCAGCTGGCCTGCATCCCTGGGGCTGTGGGCCATACTTACTAGTGTCCAAAAGAGGTAAATAGTGAAGAGTGCGACAGTGAGTGCAATCAGTCCCACGGCTTCGAGCCGACTACTAAAGTGCAGGTGGTCCACGGCGCCCCGAAGGCAGAGCCAGCCTGAGATGGTGGCCAGGGGAGTTATGAACAAGAAGCACACCATGTCTCCAAACAGAGTCCGCTTCTCATGTTGGGGGCCTGGGTTTCTCAGCCACTGCCAAGGAGAAGGAGAGAGAGAAAGATAGGACATGGTTAAAACCCCAGGTGGAGTGGAGTCACATGACTCTGAAGTTGTCTTTATCTTCAGAATCTGGAAAAAGGCACTTCTGACTTGTTCTGACATCACAAGGGAGCATTAAGGGCTCTTTCCCATGCCTCCGCCCCCTGAATAATAGTGATTATGGTAATAATATGACAACAGTGATTATGATAATGACGATGATGATGATAATAATAATAATGTGTCCTTGCTGCAGATGGCTAGCTGTTTTTGAAAATAGTTCAATGGTTATTATTACAAATCACGACGAGTCTAAGTGGAAGGTGGAGAGGATGTTATTTTTGGAAGGTAATAGTTGGGGTGCCAGAAGTGCTCTCATGTAGCCAAAGCCTCCTAGTGTCTTGACCCAGGGAATATGCTCGGGAAGGGGTTAACTCAGCAGGCCTGGATTGCTCATTTCCTGCTCATCCCCAAGAAAGACATGTTTGCAAGACTGGCTCCTAGGGGATGAGCTCTGAGTCCTTGTAATATTCTGCCTGATGAATGTTTTGTATGCCTGAGGCATTGGGCCACAGGGTACCAGTGTAATCAGATAGCTTCTGCCAACAATGTGATTTATGCTGAACACCGCCTTTTGCTCCGGGGGGCTGGAGTCTGAGTGCTGAGGGTAGTCATGCAGGCACTGCATGCCTGTGTGACTGACCCCAATAAACACCCGGATGCCAAGGCTCCGGTGAGCTCCCCTGGTTGATAATGCTTTGTATGTGCTGTCACAATTTGTTGCTGGAAAAATTAAGTACAGAGTAATGTGAGGCATCACTGGAGGGGGCACCTGGGAGCTTATGCATGGTTTCTCCTAGACTTTGCCCCACACACCCTTTCCCTCCACTGATTTTAGTTGGCATCCTTTTGCTGTAATAAACTATAATCACGAGTGTAAGAGTTCTTCTGAGTCCTGTGAATCCTAGTGAATTATTCAGCCTGAGGGTGGTCTTGGGGACCACCTACATACACAGATTCACCTGAGGACATGAACTCAGTAATGTGCGCTCCCCCCATGTTTTAGGACCCTGAACCTCCTACTTACAACTGTCCCAGATATTTTAATTTTGCTACCATCTTGCCTGACCCAACCCCAAAAAGGATGGGGAGAATGTTGTGCTTGTTTAAAGACTAGAGCTGAGAACTCCCATAGGATAGGGCTGTTGTCCTCCCAACTTGGGAAACTGCTGAAATGTTTTGCATAATCTATTCTAGAAAAAAATTACACTTACATATTGGTGTCAGTGTATATTTCTACCGTGAGGCCTGGTGGCTTCAAATTAGTATTGAAACATGTCCTCAAACAATTTGACATTCTTATGTCGCCATCCTATGTAATAATGAGAGAGGCCATGGAGTCCAGAGGAGTGGGGTCAAACACAGGTAACGGGGTGGGAGTGGGGAGAGACACTGGTGGCTCTGTCTTCCATCTCGTCCTACCAACAAAGGGGAGGCCTGGAAGTGCTGGGGGCTGGCCCCCAAATGGGAGCACTATGGGCAGCTGAGCAGACACCCTAAGTGGCCACGGCAACAACTTCCACAAATCCACTGGTGGGAAGCAAAGGATTGTGACAGAGAAGACGAGACAGGGTGGGTCTGACTGGGCATATCATGCTCAAGGGTGGAATGAAGAGACAAAAGAGCTGTAAGGACCAGCAAAAGACTCAAGGAGTGAGCAGAAGAGACAGGAGGTAAATGGCACAGAAGAAAGTTTCCTGGGAGATGTCCATCCATGGATGTTTGCCTGAGGCAGACAGTAAATGACACAACACGACACACTCCAGTAAGAACCCACCTTAGAAAGGGGCTGAGATGCTGACAGGAGTCATCTCAGCTCAAAAATGAACCTAAAGAAATACTGAAAAACAGCCCTGGCTGGTAGCTCAGTGGACTGAGCACGGGCTGTGAACCAAAGCATCGCAGGTTCGATTCCCGGTCAGGGCACATGTCTGGGTTGCAGGCCATGACCCCCAGCAACCACACATTGATGTCTCTCTCTCTCTCTCTTTCTCCCTCCCTTCCCTCTCTAAAAATAAATAAATAAAATCTTAAAAAAAATTAATACTGAAAAACAGATAATGGGGTGTTGACTTGCCTGTGAATATAAATAAAGTATTATAAAAATGAATATAAATACCAAAATGATCAAGTGCAAATGTGTTGGAATGCTGCTTCAGACATCCCAGCAGCTTCAAAGAAATTAAAAAAACTCTTATTAATGAAAATTTTCTTGCTTAAACACTAAGAAGTGGAGAGTAGAAATTGGGCATTTTTATCTAAATTTTACAGAGGCTCAGCAAGGTTACTGGATTGCTCCAGGTGATTCAGAGGTCAAACTGAAAAGAGGATCAGGGTCTTGCTTATTTTTCATAGTTTTCTGAAATGAATGTGGATTGTTCAGATGTCCTATCAGTACATATTTGAATGTTCAAGTTGTAAGACATTCAGAAATCCAGAATCTTCAACAGTGGTGGCCCAACTGCAGCGGCCTGACTCCACTTGCAGTTTAGACTGTCTCTAGGAGCAGATCTAGAAGCCTAGACTGATCTTCCTGTTGGAACATAGTAGGTTCTCAACAACCGTAACAGGCTCACAGACAAGCTGACTACACTGGCTGACTTCCTCCCATTTCTTCTGCTGAGGAATTCTGAATACACTTTGTTAAAACTAATTTCGTGCTTTGCTTATCTATGTGGCCTTTGACATTACCCAGTGAAATAACTCAGGTATGGAAGGAGGTAATTATGAATCACTACTTACCTCTGTCTGATATAAAGTAAATTGGAAAGGCAAATTAGAAATTACTATTGCTCGTTCCCAGTTTCTTATTTCCTAATTATTTTTGATCTTCTATATTCCTGAAAAACTTCCAGGCCATTTTATATGTACATGATCACCCAATACCAAGGTTTCATACCTTATTAACACTGTGTATGTATTTTTGGCTTAGCTTACTCTTTGTGTTGTTTGCCGTGGGGTCGTATTTGGGTATGAAGTTCTTTAAACAGGTACTATTATGTTAACACCTGGGACTTCTTCAGAACCCTGAGTGGTATTTATCTTTTATACAAATGCAGCCCCCTGAAACAAGACCAGTGGTAATAATATCTTTTGCTGAGAAAAAAAATTGCCCCGTGGCCCGGTAAGAACCTCTGCTAAAGATCTAAGTAGGCTGATAGAGGATATTTATACAAGCAGAGTTTATGAGAGAAAAACATGTGATTATACTTCAAATTTCCAGCAATAGGGGATGGTCTAAATAAATTATGGAATTTACTGAAAATAGAATACCATAGAGTAATTTCAAATGATACTACATATTTTATATTTACTGACATGCTATATTGCTGAGCAGGAAAAGAATGCTACTGAACAGAATGTACAGTGTGATCCTGGGTATGTAATCATACATTTACATGACATTGACATTGACATAGAGGTAGTGCATTCACACAGACACGGACCAGCACACCCAGCAAAGCTGCAGCTCTTCCTTGCAGCCACTGTGGAAAACAGTATGGAGATGCCTCAAAAATTAAAAATAGAACTACCTTATGACCCGGCAATTCCATTTCTGGGTATTTACTTAAAGAAATCTAAAACACTAATTCAAGAAGATATATGCACCCATATGTTCAGTGCAGCATTATTTATAATAGCCAAGATATGGAAGCAACCTAAATGCCCATCAATAGATGGAAGGATAAAGAAGAGGCACATAAATAAAATGGGATATTATTCAGCCATAAAAAAGAATGGAATTTTGCCATTTGAAACAACATGGATAGACCTAGGAGATATGCTGAGTGAAATAAGTCAGAAAGAGAAAGAGAAATACCATATGATTGCCCTTATATGTGGAATCTAAAAAACAAAACAGAAACTCATAGAGCAAATTGACGGTTGCCAGATGGAAGAAGTCTGAAAAAGAAGAAGGGATTAAGAGGTAAAAATTACCGGTTATAAGAACAGTTACAGGGGCATAAAGGGAATGTAATCAATAATGTTGTAATAACTATATATGGTGTCAAATGGCACTAGACTTATTGGGGTGACCACTTAGTTACATAAATGTGTGATTGCTATATCATACACCTGAAAATAATACAGTACTGTATTTCAACAGTAATTGAAAAATAAAAAATAAAACTAGCAATTATAAATGGCCTTTAATTTTTATCTTTATGTATGTATTTTTTTGTTTTTCTACAATGAACATTGATTACCTGTATAAAAATATATTGTGTATTAGTTGTGTATGAAATGCTGCAAGAGAGAGATCCAACATCTAGGTGTTTAATCTCAGCTATACAAGGCCTGTCCAGAAAGTATCCAGCCATGCACTATGCAAATAGAGACATTTTTTGAAGATACAAGATTCAAGACGCATTGTACCTAGGACAATCATGCCTCGGTCCCCTTCAAAGAAGGCACCTTGGGACCTCACACAGTTTTCCCAGTATCTCTTCCACTATTCACAACACTCTGCAAAATCCTTTGTTGGAATTGCCATCAGGTGCCCTGTTTTATTTTTCTGAATCTCACTGATGGTCTGAAATCTCTTCCCTTTCAAGGTGATTTTAGTTTTAGGAAAAGCCAGAAGTTGCAGGGTACAAAATCTGGGCAATTTGATGTTTTGCCAAAAACCTCTGCATGAGACATGATGCATGAGCTGGCGTGTTGTTGTGATGAAGCCGCCAATCACCAGTTGCCCATAGCTGCAGCCGTTTTCATCTCTTCATCATATTGCGTCTCTCAGCCGATGAAGAACATGGAGGCGGTGCTCCTTATTAATTGTTTGGCCTGGAGGGGCGTACTTGTGATGACAACACCTTCCCAATCAAAAACCACAGTTAACATGGTCTTTATCTTACTGTGACTTTGCTGTACTTTCTTCTGGCATGGAGAACCAGGTGATTTGCATTGGGACAACTGGGCCTTTATTTCTGGATGGTAGCTGTAGACCCACAATTCATCTCCAGTTACGACCTTCTTGAGGAAATCTGGTCCATTGGCAGTGGTTTGAATCAAGCCATTAGCAACTGCAGCATGATGATCCTTCTGCTCTGGAAGCAGAAGCTTTGGAACAAATTTTGCCATGACATGTTTCATGCCAAGATCTGCTTCAAAATCTCAGATACAACAGCTTTTGGAATCAGCTTCTAGTTCTCACACTGTCAGTCACCAATCTTTGTTGAATGCATCCCATACACATTCAACATTCTGAGGTGTTCTGCTTGTTGCAGGCCTTTCAGAATGTAGATCACTTTCAACAGATTCTTGACCATCTTTGAAGCATTTATGTCACACTTTTATTTGTACCACACTCATTGCATCATCCCTGAAAACCTTCTGAATCATCCAAATTTCTGTGGAGGAATGTTTGAGCTTAATGCAAAATTTGATGTAGACTCATTGCTCTACTTGCTCAGTAACTTTGAATGTGATGGCCACACAATACACATGCTCACTCAACAGTGTCTACTGCCCACACTGACTAGTACTGTGAAGTCATCATTATTCACACATGTGAATTCCAGTCCACTCTCCTTGGCTGCCAGGTTACATTGATGTTGCACAAACCATTCTTGTTATATTAACAATGGCTTGACTTATTCCGGACAAATCTCTATTATCATGCATTTTGGCATAATTCATAACTGACAACATCATCTCAATTATTGTTCAATTACATTCTGGCTCATATATGTCATCAGCCTCTCATCAGTTATACTTATTATACATAGAGTATTATATGCATTCTGTAGCAATATCTTCCCTTCCCAAGCATTCAGTGAAGAGCAGGCCAGTCCAGAATGGCAGGTTTGTGTGTCCATCTTCCCATCTGACCTGAGGAGAAACCTTGTCTTTATATCACTGGCTTTGAGCACAGCCAACACTCCATGTTGAATGAATGCCAATGCTTACAATATGCCAAATGCTATTTCATATGCTACATGTAGTAATTAATTTACTTTTCAATAATCTTTAAAGAGGTAGCATTATTATCACCACCATTTTATGCATAGAGAAACCAAGGTCTAGAGGAGTTAAATAACTTGTAGAAGATTGGCCTTGGCTTTGGTCCATGTAGTCTAGCTCCAAAGTCTGTGCTCCTAACCACTCTATTACATTATATCCTCATTCTTAGTAACAAAAAGTGTGGGGGAATATGTAGATAAAGGGGAGTTAGACTATACCTGAACTGTTTTATCAGTGCAATCAGAAATATTTACTTATCACGTTCCCTGGAGTAAAACACCAATGAATCTGTCCTGTCACTTATGGCTGTATTTTAAATGCTGAGGTCAGCCAATTGAGAATACTGACTGGTATGGCATCTTCACCTGCTGAGCCCACCCACACTGCTGCCGGGGGATCTCTGGGCAGCCCAGGGCACCCCTATAAAGCACACCATATGTCCCAGCAATCCTCTTCTGAAAACCTACCAGAAAAATGTGAAACTATTTATTTGTAAAGATATCTGTGCCCCTCTGCTCATTGTAGCATTATTTACAGTGGCAAGACACAGAAACCACAGAAGTGTCCTTCAACAGATGACTGGACAAAGAAGATGTGGTTCACATATACAATGGAAGACTACTCAGCCATAAGAAGAGATGAGATACTTCTATTTGTGACAACGTGGATGGACCTTGAGAACATCATGCTAAGTGAAATACGTCAGAAAAAGTTAAGAACCTTATGGTTTCACTTATATGTGCGATATAAAACTGAAAGCAACAATCAAAACAAACAAAATTCATAGACACAGAGAACAGAATGGTGGTTACCAGAGGGAAAAGGGGTTTGGGGGGAGGCAGAAGAGGGCAAAGGGGTCAGATATATGGTGATGGAAGGAGACTTGACTTTGGGTGGTGAATACACAATGCAATATACGATGATGTATTACAGAATTGTACACTTGAATCCCATATAATTTTATTAAACAACACCATCCTAATAAATTCAATAAATTTTTTTAAAAAATTGTAAAAGAAAACAAAAAACATAAAGCAGGGCAGAGATGCTATTGAGAGCCCCGGCAGCGAGCTGCCTATTTTTCTGTGGACATCTGATTCCAGTCACCAACTTGTTCCTGAACCACAAGATTGAGCTACTCTTGGAAAGAAGTACACACCAACCAACCAACCAACCAACCAAGCATAACCGAACCCCGCAGTAATCAGTGCGGCAGGGCTCGAGACAGCAGAGGGATTAGAGAGCACTCCGCCCCTAGTGACACAGCAGCATTTACTGGCTGTAAATGTACATCTGCAATGAGCCAGGCATTAGCGATTATTTTCAAGGTGGGTTAACTGTGGGTTTGGATCTAATTACAGTGTCAATTTGTTAAATCCCTTACTGGTGGGTAGCTGTGATGGGGGGTGTGTTGCTCCAGGACTTTAGATTCTGCCTCCCAGGCTCTGAGTTAATCGGCTTAAACCCCCAAGGTAGACAGGACTTTGAGCAGGTCAGTTTGTACTAGAACCAGATTACACTCTGGAGGCTAATAGCTCTGATTGATTACAACCTTCCCCATGAATCTCCTTAATGAGAAAGCATCATGAGAATGAAAGAAACGGACAGAAGGGATAACAACTGATAGAACTATAGCACATGTTTGGGGGTGGGCAGGGCATGGTCTCACAACGTTTACTCACTTGGGTTTACCTGCCTGAGTGCCTGCTGTTAATCTGACACTTGGTAGAGTTGTTAACCAAGTGCTTGCCTTTCTTGGGATGGGTCTTATTTTCAAAGCCCAACACAACCAACACTAAAGTGTCTCGCTTGCCCGGGGAGGGAGCCACAATGTGCAAGGGGCAGCGCCACGATCAGAGGATATGCGACAGGTCTTTTGCATGATTTAAAAGTGAAGATGAAACCTGAGAACCACGCATTTCAGTTCACTGGAAACAGCAGAGAACAAAAAACAAACTCTTACCAGAGTTTTAAATCCCTGAACTCCACAGACTATCAGTGAATTTCCAGCACAGCTGAAGTCACGCAGAAGGAAATTCTGACTTCAGGGAAGCCAAGGAGAGGCGTGCTCCAGATAGCCATCACAGCCAGGCTTGAAGCGTTGCACCTCCAATAAAAACTTAACAGAGGATTTGCTCGTGACCTTAAGATGTCCACCGTCAGCTTCGGCCTCTCGCCAAAGCTCCAGATGTGCATGTTCAACAGCCCACTCAACATCTCCCTGGAGATGACTAACAGACAGCTCAAACTTAATCTGTCCAAAACAGAACTCTTGATTTAGCACTTACCCACAACCCCTTTCTCTCTCCAAGTCTCCTCCATATCAGTAAATGACGACACCATCCACCCAGTCGCTCAGTCATCCTGTTTCGCTTCTGTGTCTGCTCCAAACATCTAGCCCTTCAGGAAGTCCTACTGGCACTCCCTTCGGCATCTATCTGGAATCTGGGCATTTCTGTCCCTGTCCACTGCCACCACCCCTGAGCCAGCATCATCTCCTGCTTCCACGCCGACCACTCTACAGTCCAGTTCCCAAACGACCATCACAGAGACCTGGCAAAAATATCAATCAGATCATGTTACTCCTTTGCTTAACACTCTCCAATGGTTAGAATAAAGGCCAAACTCTACCTGGGACTACAAGAAGACCTGCCCTAATTCCTGCCTCTCTCTCTGACCACTTCTCCTACTACCTCTTACCCTTCATTTGCCCATATTCGTGCATGACTGGCTCCTTCTCGTCATTTGTGTCTCGGCTCAAATGATGCCTTCTCATGGAAAATGCTCCTTTCACCTGCAAACATTATCTGGCTCTATTTGCTACAGAGCAAATGACACTCTCTGAAATGATGCTATTCATTTATTTGTCTGTTTATTTATTTATCTTTTTGCTCTCACTTTAACGAGAACTCCACGATGGCGATGCATTCTTGTACGTCTCAATCCAAGAAGAGTGCGGGAACAGTGGATGCTTAGTGAGAATGAATGGATAAACATCTGAGGTGCGGGTGGCCCTGACCAGAAATGATCCTCCAATATTAGTTAGATGAATTAAATTGATTGGTGAAGAGAAAATGTGTTGGTGTGTAAACATCAGGTTGTCAACTTCACTGCTTTTAGCCTTCTAGACTAGAGGTAGCATTCCTTATGTATCGCTCACTCTTTTTAGGTTCTCAAGAAAAATAACTATATGTTGTTTTGTTCCTACAAGGTGAAAAGCCTGTTGTTTTTGTTCAAGATTTTTCTCTCCCAAGATGTGAACAGCCGCAGAATGCCATCTATTTTTCCATAGGTCATGAAATAGCACGAGAAATCGAGTAAATTGTTCAAGGTCCTTTGTACTGATTTAGTCACAATTACTATCTTCTTTTCTTCCCTTAGAGAAAAATTACCCTGAAATATATGAGAAAATAACACTACCAAAAATCCATTTAAAAATTATACAACTCTAGTTCAACCAAAAATATGTAACTGCATTCTCATTATGTGCCAGATACTTTTTACTGAATTTAATAACACCAGGTGGTGTTATTATTGCCATCTTAATTATCAGTGAGGTTAAGTTACTTGTTCAATGATACAAGGTGGAACAGCCAGTATTTGAAATCTCCAGCCTACTGTTCTTTCAAATCTTCCCTTCCACTTGCTTCAGCATTACATAAAATCTTGGTCCTAATTTTTGTTTGTTCCTACAATGGATAAGATTGAGGAAAGAGCCCGGTGCAGGACATAATGTGGCCTGGGAAGCAGGAGACGAGATACTACTTCCAGTTACCCACTGCTTCAGTTCCCCCAAATGCTGTGTGATCTTTGCTCATTTCTTTCACCTCTATGGAGGAGTAAAAAAATGGGAGTCTTCCTAAAAACAATGAGGAAGGTGCAGCTTTGAGGGGAATCAAGGACCTTCTCTAGTTGTCATTAAGTTCCCACTTTTGTTCAAAAATTCAGATTCAACTGAAGAGCGTATGTATCAGCCATCAACTCTCTTCTGAGCCCCAGCCACATGCATCCCACTGCTTACTAGGTATCTCTCCATTTGGGCAATGAACATCTCGGACTTTACAAGGCCCATGATGGAAGACTGGGTTCACCTCCGCCACCCCAACTCTCCCACAGATCACTTCCCCCCCAGGTTGTTCCACACCAATATGCGGCAGCACCAATACCCAGAGGCTCTTGTAAACAACCTCAGTGCCACCCTTATTCTCCCTCTCCTCATCTCCAGGACTTTATGTCCAGCCTATCAACAGCTCCTGCTACTTCTTCTGGAATACATCTTGAACATGTTCCCATATGTCTCTCTACTGCCACTACTGTTTCCCAAGCCACTCTCATCTTTCACCTGAGCCATGTAAGAGCCTCCTCTCTCCTCTATCCCTGTTATCCTAGAATCCAGGATCTATAAAGCAGAAAGATTGTGTCACTTCTCTTGCTTAAAGTTCCTCGAGGTCTCTGTATCACTTGGGGTAACGCAGCAATTTTCAACCTTTTCCATCACATGGAAACTTCCACACACAAACTAGTTACTGAAATTCTGCAGCACACCAGTTGAACGTCACTGGTCTAAGGGTGTGCCCTGGCCCACACCGCCCTGTGTGATGTGGACCAGGTGTTTGTACCGTAGTTCCATGGGCCCCAAGGGCCCAGGATAGCATTCATGGGATCTGTGATTTTTGGGTGGGGGGAAATGACATCTTTGTTTTTATAATCTCTAATTGAAACTCAGCATTTCATTGAGTTACACAGAAAATCTCAGTACTGTGAGCAGTACCTGTGGTGTGATCATATTATAATGATTGCAAATATCTTGACATACTACTGTTTCATAGTTATCACATCTGCCACAAAATGTGTTAAAGAAGCCCTTACATTTTATATCACAACTTTGTCTTTTAAATATTTTGATAGATGAATTATAATGTAATTGGTTTTCTTTGTATTCCTACATATTTTATCTCCTATAATGAAAAACATGACACTGAGGCCCTGGCTGGTGTAGCTCAGTGGATTGGGCACGGGCTGCAAACCAAAGGATTGATAGTTCGATTCCTAGTCAGGGCACATGCCTGGGTTGCGGGCCAGGCCCCAGTGGGGGCCACACGAGAGACAACCACACATTGATGTTTCTCTCCCTTTCTTTCTCCCTCCCTTCCCTTCTTTCTAAAAATAAATAAATAAAATATATTTTTTTAAAATGTGACTCCAAGAAGGGATCCATAGGCTTCAACAGACTGGCAAGGGGTCCACAACAGGAAAGTTTAGGTATCTGGGATCTACCTCCTTTGACCTCTCAAACAATGCTTGTTAGCAGTGTTTTTTTCCTGTTTCAGAAATACTGAACTGCCTGCCTCAGAATCCTTGCAGTGGCTGTTCCTTCTGCCTGGACTCTCTTCCAATGGCAGGTTTATTCTTATCAGTCATATGTCTGCCTTCACAAACCACCAAGCACTCCTACACTCCAGTAATTCTTTTTTTTTAAAAAATTTTTTTTAATCATTGTTCAAGTACAGTTTTCTCCAATAATTCTTTCTTTAAAGGATTTCTTTGTTTTAAGATTTTATTTATTTATTCTTAGAGAGGGAAGGAAGGGAGATAGAGCGAGAGAAACATCAATGTGCAGTTGGTGGGGGTCATGGCCTGCAACCCAGGCATGCACCCTGACTGGGAATCGAACCTGCGACACTTTGGTTCTCAGCCAGCGCTCAATCCACTGAGCTACACCAGCCAGGGATCTCCAATAATTCTTTACCACAGCAACTTGTTTCTTTCTTTACAACTTTTACCACCGACAGAAATAATGTTTTTATTGATTTACTTTTTATTGAATTTATTGGGGTGACAGTTGTTAATAATGTTGGTTTATTGGTTAATAAAATTATATAGGTTTCAGGTATTCAAATCTATAATATATCATCTGTATGTTGTATTGTGTGTTCACCACCCCAAGTCAAGTCTCCTTCCATCTAATCTTCTAATTTATGTACTTGTTTGTCCTGCATCTTTCTCTCTAGCAACGTATCCAACATTATTCTGGCTCATTCACAGTCATATCCCCATTTCCTAAAATATCCCCATTTTCTAAAATTTAATTTATGCTTAATACATATCAACTAAAGAAATACATATATTCTTCCAAACCAGAGGATTGCATTGGGTAGAAATCAGATGAGTGTAACTGAAATATACACACGCACACTCTCACACACACACACACATGTAAGACTACTCACCCTGATTCTTCTGATAAAATACAATAAAGCAATTTTTGCCACAGACACAGACTTAGTAGTGGCTCTGGCATCCACAGCAGTGATTTGGCTGATGCATTAGTCATATTCAAGGACACCCTGGAGGTTTGTGAAGCTCCCTGGTAGACTTAGGCCAAAAAGCAAATTAATGGGCTATAATGCTCTATAGATACTATATTTGTGTCTGGGACATTATATTTGGCATTGGCATTATTTAAACAAATGCTACACACACCCACACCAATGGTTTGAAATTTTCCAAAAATAAGATTAGCAGCACAGCAGAATTAATTGGCAAAATAATTTTATGTATTCACATGCAACTTCAGATATAAGCAAAATGGGAACCATTTCTCTTCAATTATTTCATATCATCGCTGTGTGGAAGTGATCACAGCCAAATGGGGATTGCTTATCTGACATATGAGAAGATTCTTCAGAATTAGGTGGCACATGTGATCAATGCAAAGCCAGAAACATAAGAGGAGATAAACAACGAAGGGAGGATGGAGAGCAAGAAAACAGAAATTTCCAAAAGAAATCGACAAATATAAGATGCACAGTGCCAAAAACAGAGATGATTTCCTCTGGGAGACAACGGAGTCCTGCTGTGTGGCCATTTACAAACAGGGCAGGAGGTACAGCTCCCAGTCCCATGAGCCCTGTTTCATGTGGGCCCTCATGGGGCCCTGGCCCTCCAAAGGGTAAAGCTGCTGGTGTCTCACACCCTCTCTGCTGGCCTGCTTTTGGAGCCCAGGTTTCTGAAACTGAGTAATTCCTTCCAGCAGAAGGACGGGATCACAGGGTAAAAGGTGCCAGGACAGTGTACCAAGAAAAAGCCCCAGCTGGAACACTAGACAAAAGATGAGAATATGACGAATAACAGGAATAAGGGTAATAAATCCCTATTTTGATAACTGGGGATGCTTAAAGAAATAGAGAGGGAGAAATCAAATTCAAAGCCAGGTCCTCAAAATGGGACCACATTAAAAAATCTGTATCCCTCAGATTTAGTGAGAATGTAAGTATAAAAACTATCCAAGCAGAGTGTGGTGGGGGGATTTTGATGAAATGTAATCTAAAGGAGAGAAGAGACATTCCTCCCAGGGTCACATACTCCCAAAGTAAGCAAGAAAGAGAGCACTGTGAGAAATTTACGCTAGATGGGAGAACTGTGAGAACAAAGGCAATTTTAGATTCACAGTCCATATAGCTCAATGTTTTGCTGCCAAGAAGAACCCCCAATATTTAGGAGGGCCTGGCTGATCTTGCTGATAATAGACAAACATCCTAGCAATGAATGGATTTGCAATCTCCAAGGCTCCACTTGAGGCCATGGCTTAAGTTCACAGGATGCAGTATTAGGTGGTACCTCTTTATTTTTGTTTGAAATTTCCCACCTTGAAACTTTGAAGGGAGCCCTACAGCATTCAGGCAATTTGGATTGTGTTATGTACTTCACGCCCCATTGTCCGAGCTGGTCATGATTTTCAAGATTCCAAACATACCCTTCCCTAACTTCCTCTCATTTAAGAGTCTCCATCTTTCTGTCCAGGCCAACCCAGCTACCTGTGAGTGATGCTCCCCGGACTTTTTGCATATCCTTCATTAAGTATGGGACCCAGACTATCAGAACAGCAGGTAGAAATATGCCACAGTGTTACATGAGGGGAAGGCAGCATTTTCCATTTTGCTGGCATTAATTCTCTTGATTATGTTCAATATTTGCAGACCATTTCCCTACAAATCTCATGAAGCTGTCTTCAGGGGAGACATTCTTAAGGGGAAGGGGCAACAATTCAAATGACATGGGCCACGTGGGTCATGATATCAAGGGCTGGTATTGCAGGAGGGCAGGCGGGAGACCGGTGGGTGAGCACAGTTCCTGACTGTGGGAAAGCTCTGCCCCAACTGGGAGACACCCATGCATTTTTAGCTTGACTGATCCTGAGACATGTGCCCCCTATACGTCCTCAAGGCAGAATCAAGCCAACCATGGCATAACCTAAGTTAATAACTAGCCCAGTCCTGCATGTGTGCAGACGGAACACTAGCTCTTTCTTCAAGACTGGCAAATTGCATCCAGTGCTGTGGCCCTTGCAGAATTACAACATGGCCTCCTTCCAGACGAGGGATTTGCAGCATACTGTTGAAAAGTTCCTCTTACCTTTCATGCTTAAAACATTTTAAGGGTGTAGGAGACGTTTTTAGAAAATCTATGTGCTTTGCAATTTACACAACTGTTTTTCTAGATCGAGGGCCCTTGACTTGGGGTATAAAGCTTCAGAAAACCTGTGACTCCTTTGAAGCTGTATTTGGACACTCGATGTGCATTTCAGGGGAGAGAGTTCAAGCTTTTTCCCCTTCAATGATACGGGTTTTTTTTTGAAATTGATACAGTATTTGACATACAACATTGTGTAAATTTAAGGTATACAATATGTTAATTTGATACATTTAATATTGTGTGATTGCCATGATAGAGATATCTAGCACATGTATCACATTACATAATTATGCTTTCTTTTAGTGATTGGAATAATTAAGTTCTAGTCTCTTAGCAGGTTTGATGGTTATAATACAATACAGTACTCTATATTCATTATAATGAGCTCAAGCTTTTTTCAGATTCTCAGGCCTGTCTGAGGGGAAGAAGCACTAACATGCTCTAGAGCATTTCTATAAAATGTCTTAAGACACTCCTTGGTCCAGTCCAACTTTCTGAGGCCTGATGAACTTAAGAATATGGGCAGTAAGATCTCATCTTTGGGACAAAGTTTATTGTTCCCACATACCGTGTGGGAATACCGTGAGGGTAGGCAATAGCTTTGGAACTTCCACACCCACGTGTGGACAACTTAAATTCCTTAGCACCTGGGCCCCAGCTGTTTCATTTGGAGCAGTTTGGGGGCAGCCAGCAGCTGGAGCCCTAGAGAAAAGAGACCCCGCCAGCATGACTGGAGGGCCGGGGGTGTCCCGGCCCACGCAGCACAGTGTATTGAGACAGGAGTTCGTCACTAGCTGGCATCCTTGGCTCCTCTTAGTCTGTCCTTGTCACAAGGGCTCAGCAATTTACAGAACTCTCCCTTCTTTCCTTCCACCTGTCATCTTTGCTTCTGGAATAAGAACCATTTGTGTAACTTTAGTATTCAACTTAAGAAAGACATGCATTATGTGGTTATAATCAAACCTGATGCTTTCAGATGACCTACTTATGTCTTCAATGTGGAAAAGACTAAGAACAAAACAAATTCATCTAAATTTCTGGCAATCCAGTTGACTTTTAAATGTAAGAATGGAATTCCACACACTTAACACACTTAACACATTCAACTATATGAGAGAAAGTAGACCCATGGATACAGTATTTTGTGAATGCTCCTTTAAATAAAAGAAAACCTTATATAATATTTTTTTAAAAATATAGGCAGTAGGATTTGACTGCCTTTTGAGAATCCCCCATTTCTCTGCAGACCCTGGTTAAAAACAAAAATCAACCTAGGACACAAAATGTTTTATTAAAAAAATTGCATACTTGTAGGGCAGCAGAATCAAGAAAGCAACCTTAATTTAATTTATTAATTGGATTAAAGGAAGAAAAGGACTCTCATTGAGCAAAGATGGCAAAAATTCAGACAATATAAAAAACCAATACGAATGATTTCCATACAATAAAAGAGTAAAGAGAAGAGCAAGGTTTCATCACATAAGCTGTGGCAGGGAAGGTGAAACTTTAAGAGGGGAAAGACCACGGGCATCTCTGCGCCAGTCTCCTCATTTCTAGAATGGAGATGGTTATATGTGCCAAGAACAGAAGAGTCAAGTGCCCAGAATGGTGACATGGCAGGAGGACTTGGTAAACAGTGACTAGCAGTAGCAGCACATTAGGGTAAATAGAATGTTGAGAAGGAATCAAAGCAAAAATAAATCAAATTATAGCAAGGAAGGTTAAGATACGTTTTCTACAAAATGTGAGACCAGATGTTGCAAACATTGTGGTAAGTGAAGGAAGCCAGTCACAAAAGCCCACATACTGTAGGATTCCGTTTACAGGAAATGTTCAGAATAGGCAAACCCAGAGGGACATGAAGTAGATTAGTGGTTGCCTAGGGATGAGGCAAGGGGCGGAGTGAGGGGTGAAGTGTGTGAGGTTTCACTTTAGGGTGATGAAAATGTTCTAGACTCAACCATGGTGATGATCACACAACACCGTGAATATGCTAAATGTCCCTTAATTATGCACTTCAAATAGGTGAACTCTGTGGCACATAAATGATCTCAATAAAGCTGTTTAAAAAAATCTGCGATTGGAAAACCCCCTTGGTAAAAATAAATTGAAGTCTCCTGTAGATTTTCTTTAAAAAAATCCCTCCATCTTGCATGAATTCTGGTTTTTAGATATTTTCTTTTCCCTTGTCACATCTTCCCCTGACAGGGTTACTTTTCAGATATACGACAAGTATATCTATCAGGTACGTCTTACAACCTGTATGTACGACAGGCTGAAAACCTGTATATTTTGATGAATGAATGATATCAGGGTTTCAACATTCGAGTCATAGATTTTAAGCAGGTGAGCCAGTACTCAGAAAAATATTAGAGCCATTTTATTACTTCCATCTCTCATGCCTTTTCGCCCATCCTCTTCCAGCTTTGATGCAAGTAGGAGGGGTCGCATTATTTTCTGAGATGGCGACTGGTTTGCCTTCATTGCTCATTTTTTGCTTTTTACTGATTCTTCCCAGATATAAGTCCTTCAATGCCTGTAGATTCTATTTTGCAACTCCTGCTGCTCCTGCTCGCCAGCATTTCCCGTGTGCCGCATTAGCCTTCATTCCCCTCAGAGCCTTAACAGATTTTGAACTCACGATTTATTCCAACTTTCTGTTTCTAAGAGCATCGCTGGAGGTGAAGTAGTGATAAAATAATGTGTAGAACAGATTTCATTTTCTTCTTTTCATCTGACCTTAATCTTCACAAACAAATCTACATATTTTCATAAGTGGCACGCCTAAGAATGCAACCTGGTCTTCAGTATTCTAAACTACAAGCCTCAAAGCAGTTTCTTCTCTTTCGTGTTATGTAAGTGCAAACATAACTTTCCTCTCATATATCCATCTCAGTGTAAACTACCCCTCTAACTCTGTAATAATGGATTGCAAAGAAACAGTTTTGCTCCAGACGACCTCACAGGGTCCCCTCTCTTCAGGAATGAAGGCCGCCAGTGAGGAGGCGCACCACGGAAACGCTCACTCAGTGAGCTCGGAGGAGGAAAGCCACGCTGTGACACCCGACAGGGGTCTTTCTTATCTTTTCCCAAGTCTGCTGCACCTGTCACGAAAGTGCAGCAAAGAATTGAGGCTATTATACGAATAAATCAAGGGAAAAGCCAGTGTTTTCCTTCACGAGTGGTAAAACCAGTTTCACGATTCTGAATTACCTACGTGACAGTCTTGAAAGAAATTTACCTAACAAGAGTGTGTAACCATATTATGAGTGATTAACCTTCACAGCCATTTGTGAAAGGAGGGAGAGGGCTCTTAAACAATATTGAGTTCATAAGGCTTTCTAATAACATCTCTCCCTTAGGAGGAATCTCAGAAGACATTGGTGGCATAATAATTCAGTAAAACGAAGACCAAAATGCAGAGGAAGAGGAACTGGAGGAAAAGAAGAAAAAGAAAGGGCAGGTAAAGCCCCTTGGAAGCTGGGAATGACTTTCCGGGCTTCTAACAGGATGCTATCCCGAAGAGCTTTGTTTCCCAGCTAGACGAGAGTACCAAGCGGCTCCGAGGAGTCCTGCCATTCCACCGTCCCAGCACGCAGCCTGGCACAGCTCAGGGTTTTGTGTTTTTTAAATAGACTTTATTTTTTAGAGCAGTTTTTGGTTCATAGCAAAATTCAGTGGAAAGTACATTGTTCCCATATATCTTCTGTTTCCCTACATGCATAGCCTCTTCCCCATCAACATCTTTCACTGTAGCAGCACATTTGCTCATGAGCCTATGTTGACAAATTTGTCAGTGCAGGTTCCCCAAAGTCCATAGTTTACATTCGAGTTCACTCTTGGTGGTGTGGGTTCTGTGGGGTTGTATAAAGACCATTACAGTATTGTACCGAATAGGTCACTGCCCTAACAATCCTCTGTGCGCCACCTATTCACCTCTCCCTCCCCCCTAACAGTTCTGGATTTAATAGAGGAATTCAGCATCCAGAGGAAACCAGGCCCTGGTCGGGTGGCTCAGTTGGTTGGAGCATCATCCCTTACACCAAAAAGGTTGTGGACTTGACCCCTGCTTAGGGCACATACAGGAGGTAACTGATGGATGTTTCTCTCTCTCGCATCGATGCTTTTCTCTCTCTCAAATCAATAAACATCCTTGGGTGAAGATTAAAAAAAAAAAAGGAAATCAGGGCTTTAATCCACATTGTTTTCATTCTCCCCTTTCTGAACTACATCTGATCCCTTAAAAAGCCTGGCTATTGGTAAAGGAGTCATCAGTTCTGCGTGTGCTTGCACATGTGTGTGTCAATGAGCAAGTGAAGGAAAGTACTTTTGAGCCAGGAAGGAAGAAGCTCGGTACAGTAAAAAGAACATGGACTATGGAGCCAGAGACCTGGATTCTTCCGTTTTCTCCACTTACTAGGCCTGTGGCTGGAAGTATTTAAGACCTTTCAAGAGTGACTTAACGTCTCAGAGTCTCAGCCTCCTTATCTACCAAATGGAATCCTATCCCTTATAGGGATACCCAAGACACTGAAACAAGAGGGTTCTAGTGGGTGTATAGCACGTACAGTAATATTTTCCCTTTGCCTAGGAAATGGTAAATAAGAAGAAAAAACTTTGAGGTGTGAGCATTTTCAGGATAAAAACAGATGGACCCAAAGTGAAATTAATAGCACTGGGTTGAATTGTCATGTCCAGATCTGTGCCTTTTCTAAAAAATGAAGCTCTTAGCACAAAAGGGCATAGCAAGGTGTTACTCGGGGAATACACGACCGCAGATCTCCACTGCGTAACTGAAGCTACTGCTCCACTTTGCTCATTCTAGTGCAATTGTTCATTAGGCAGCATTTAACCATGATCATGTACTTATCACAATATTTCACACCATTATTTGTTTAAAGGTGTGTATTCTTTTTTTGGAGTGAAGTGTTGGTTGTTGACACAAAACTGACGAGGTAAGAGGAGGGCTGGCAGAAGCCCTCGGCGGGAGTTTTGTGCATACCATAACTCTGCATCTGAAATCTGCACCAGGGTGTCTGCAATTAATGTCTCCCTGCAGCTCATGACGGAGCCTGGTACCTACACAGGGCCATTCCTGGGAGCTAATGTGCTTTGTTATTTCAGCAAGATGCAGGAGAAAGATGCTTAGAAACTGTAGTCATTCAGTGACATTTCACTGCTCCTCCATCAGACACCCCTTTACAAAGCTCTGCGGCTACCTGCCCAGGGACACCCTCACCTCCAACCCCAACCCTGAGCTCCCATATCATGACTTCTAATTGTCTGCCTTTCAAAGCAGTGGGACCCTTGGTGGCCAACACTAGCTGTGCTTTGTTCTTATATTTGGAATTAGTCCAAAGGGTCCACAATTTTTCAGGATTATCTGTCTTATTTTGTTTATTTCCTCTTATTCTTGGTCCAGATGTGCTTAAGAAAAAAAACCTGGCTGAATTTTCTCCTATATTTGAGGCCACCTGAGGATAAATTAGTAAAGACTACAGACATTTTTCTCTCTGCACCCTCCAGATGCTGGTCCTTTGAATGGTTATGTTGCTCACAAAATGCTAGTATTTGTTAATTCCAGGTGGTGGATACACACCTGTTTGCTATATTGTTCTTTATCCTCCTTTGTGTTTTTAAAAAAACAGAATAATTAAAATAAAAGGTCATGTGAAGCAATTCTTGGTGTTTTGCAATTCTTGGTGCTTTGCACCGACGTGTCTCTGTTCCTTAGATACAGAGAGGCAGGGGCAGCTACTAGAATTTAAAAAGTTCCTCTTGAGAACATGGATTCTAATTTGTATTTCAAGTTCACTGCAAGTATCAATTATCAATAAAATGATAGAATCTGGTCATTGCAATTCTTTCTATGCATGGAAATGGATTTTCTTTCCGAAGTAACCCTTCACCGTCAGTGGACGGGCTGAACACACAGGAGCCCAGCAGTTAGCTCACTTCCATCTGGCATGGCCCTGTGAACACTTCAGTTGCCTTGCTTTTTTAATGAAGCAAGCTGTGAATTTAATAGATACCTTAGAACAGCTTCGTTGTAACTAAGCTTTAAGTAACAAAGCAACGGCCAAATTAGCTACGAAAACCAAGAGAGACATTCAAGCCAGAACAATGGCAGGATCAAGGATTGCTGGACTTCGGTCATCAGGCCTGTTCTCCCAACAGCTGACATAAAGGATGGTGGCACAGTCCACTTGGATTTTGGTGGCCTGCCTGCTCAGCAACCTTACCAGAGGTCAAGGAAGTACTTGGCCAACACTAAGGCATACTGCAAGTGCAAGATATTTGAACTATTGTTATTCTTACCACATGTCTCTTAGTGGCCCCTTTACCTTGTGATTGTGTACTGGTCATTTCAGCTCACTTACAATGTGGGGACAATAGGAAGGAGATCATTAGCTTCAGTCTTTACTACCCCAAGAGGAAAGAGATGTTGATAGAAGGCAATGCACATAGTATTAGAGAACTCTTTTAAAATATTAGAGAAATCACCCAATTCTGGGATCTCAACTGTAAATAGCAGATACTTTATGCAAGAGGGCTAGGTGGACGTAAACAAAAGGCCAGGCCACTTAAAGGTATTCAAATTCTTAAAAAAATGTTAATTCGATAAAGCACACCTCTATGCAAGAGACACCAGTTTGTGAGGTCTGCTTTATTTTACCAGTGAGGAAGTTGATGCATAAAGAAATGACTTGTTCCGGTTCTCACTGCAGGTCACGGTAGGCCCAAGCCAGGAATTCAAGGCTCCCTGCGGCCAGCCCAGTGCTCTTTGTACAACAGTTGTAGAACAGTGGCCCCGGTTGTGTTGTGAAGCCCTGCTTGGGAAAGTCACTGGCAAAGAATTCACTCAGTGGGAGGACCTTTGTTCTGTTGCGCATGAAACAGACACAAGTCCCTCACACACCCCCCTTCTGGCACTTGACATTTCCTTTGTCCTTCATGCTACAGCTCCTTGCTCTGCTTGGTGAGTCAGCCTTGGCCTCTCCTGGATTGGGTGGCAGAGTGGCCTCAGGTAGTTGGACGTGGAAAGGAGGGGCCTAATAAGCCAGGTGGCAGAGCAGGAAGAACCTGTGTCCGTCCACCCTTGAGTCAGGTGGTGGCAGCCTGTGGTGGACAGGGAGTGGAAAGTGGGAACTCCTAGTGGACTCAGCTGAAACCCTCCCACATTCTGTTTCCCAATGCTGGGGTGTGGCCTTCACTTCCACTTTGTCCCTCCAAACACAACACAGAGTGAGAGAGGGAGAGGCCTAAATGCAGGGCCAGTAGATCCTCTTACTCTCTCTCCTGAGGGATCTTGACCTAATATCACCACCATAAACTAGTTTCTTCATCTCCCAAATGGGTAATAGGTTCCTCCCTCCCCAAGACTTTCACGAAGTATTTGCTTGCACAGTGTTTGGATTCCTAAAAGCTTGACAAACACTATCTGGGCCTGAATCTTCCCAATCTTCCCTGATTCACCCCACTTCCAGCCACACTTCTCTAACTCAGACCAGCTTTTCCCGGCCACATCCTGCAGTGCATATACTCTCCTGGCTGGTTACAGTGCATACAGGGCTCCTGCCACCCACGGCTCCTAAACGCCGGATTGCAGACGGATGACTAGGTGGGAGACAGGATTGGCCTGCATCACCACATTTGCAGCGTTGCTCAAAGAAGTTTGGCTGGTTTGTATTATATAAAAGCCCTTGTCCAACCAAGTGTATCTGAAACTTTAAGGGCAAGGGGGAAGTTTTTTGATTTGCAACCATAGGCCAAGAATAAGATATATGGCCTGAAACTGGGGGAGGTTCTCCATCCATTTATTCAATGAATAGGTGCTTCTTGATCGCCTACCATATGCTGTGATTACAGTCTAGCTGCCTTACTCCCTGGGCTGCATTCATGAGTTGGAGTGAAGAGGAGAGCTTGCCTGCTTTCCTTCGAGGAATGGAGTAATTGGGGGTCCTCCCACCTGGGAAGCTCCTTGAATCAGTTTATATCCCCAATGGTGCCATCCCCTAGCACCCCAATGGTACAAGGGCTTGCCAATAAAAATGAATACTCTGAAACCAAAAGCTCACATTTTTACTTAAATGAATACACATTAAAACAAAACCAAATCCACTATAATAAGAGTTGGGCAATGTCCCCACCTAAGTCTGATACATACATGTTAGGAGGGTCTACGTGAAGTCTCAAATCTATTAAATAGCAAGTCCACGGCACAGAGTGGTTTCCCCACAGTGGGGCCATGCTCCCTGCTGTGTTGCTGGAGATTACACTGAATGCAGGGCACACTTTAGGACCTTCTTCCTCCAGTGACTTACAAAAAAAAAAAATCATAACTAAAAAGTTTGAAAAAATCCCTAATCCTCATCTCCCTAGCTTTACGTCCCATTATTCTGAGTAACTGGCATGTGTGCAAACACTCTCCATTTCCATTCAGCTAAACCTCTGATTCACAAGGAACAGCTTTCACATTGTTTATACCATTCTTATCAGTTAGCTGGGTGTGTGTAAATGAAATAGAAATAGGAAAGCCTAATCACTCCCTCTGTGAAAAATCACCATGTCTCCCTGATTGGAGGAGGAGCAGATCCTGGGGAGCCTTTCCTGCAGATTTCCTACATTTCCTGGCTGTTCCATTTCCATCAGGACACTGTGGAGCTGATCTATTACTTCATGAGTTTCCTGGGCAAGGCTGGGTGTTACTGATACATGTCTTAGGAAAGCCAGTGGCAGATACTCCCATCACCAGAAACTGATGTTGCAAGCACACAATATGCACATAGTGAGATGCACTTTCTTGGAAAACAGCTCAGTTAGATGTGCAATCCTGGCCACAGGCTGGAGGCAAGGTGCACAGTTTTGGGAAACAAGTCATAGTATTTTTATTGGTTTGCTCTATTTTGCCCTTATAAAAGAATGGTATCAAAGTTCAACTTAAAGAGAAATGAGGAAAACTAAAAATAAGCAGGAAGGAGGCCATAAAACCACTCAGGCTGGTCATTCAGGGAATCCTTTTATGGTTAGTGGATGTCTGTGGACTGTGTTCTACCAGGTCATCATGCTTGGGGCTAATTCACCTCACAAACTGCCACATCATCAACAAAAAATACATAGCCTTCATGAGAGAAGTGCAAGCTGTGTAGGTGGGAAACACACGTGTGCTATATCTGCTCTTCCTCTGTGCTATGCCCAGTCTGAACGTTTTTCCTTTTGAGTTTTACCTGACTGGACACAGGCCTTGTGAGATTTATATTAGCTTGACTGTAGAGGAAATTTACCCATGGCTGGATAAACCAGATGATCATGAGGGAGCTCTTGGGTTGAAACTAGCTCCTGTTATACTGGCTTACTTAGCAACAAGAAAATATTTAGGGTATAAAATTGGCAATGGACTTACCAAAAGAGACTAAAAGATGTAATCTGGTCATGTAGGGAGGCAGGCAAGTAGACACACACATACACACACACATACAGATGACTTATTGAGGTATAAACTATGTTCCATGCAACGAGTGCATTTTAAGAGTGCATTTTTTTTGCACAAGAACTTTTTAGCCTTGGACCTTTAGCCTATGTAGCCTCATAGAGACCAAAAATATCAGGATGAACTGGTAGCTCAATGTCCTTTATGCTGCAGCCCAGAGAAATTGAGCTACCTCACCCAGGTGGTCAGTGGTAAAGTAGGGAGGTGATGCTCGGTTTGGAGGTGCTAATAAAAACCAGTCCACTGATTGGCCATTATAATGGAAACTTGCCCTTTTGCAGGGAGGGGATAGAAAGACTTTATGTAAAGCCCATGGGCTCTAGCTCTGGGTTCCTGACCTGTTAAAAACAAATACCTGAGGGCTGTAGAGAGTGAGGGAAAGGAAGTGAAGGGGAACCGTCTTCGGAACAGTGTTGTTTAGGAGGATAAAGGGCTATGTTGAATGAAGGACTGAGTTTACTGAAGAGTAGAAGCCTAAGGTGTTAAAGTAATTCTGACCAATGCTAATGTTTGGGTGCTGACAAATAACATTTATAAATGACTTTTTCAACTGCTTCCTCTAGCAACAGGGGCTGGTGTTACCATATCGATTTTAAAATTAAATGTTATGGAATTTTCTTGCTTTAATGAGAAGGCAGATCCAACTGGTAAATAAAGTAATGATTAAAGCAATTAAAAGAGTAAACATTAGAACCAAAGTAATAACACCTATAATGTTTAACCCAGATTGGTAGGTTTTGATGATTTACTATAAAGACTCATGTTTATCTGGAGGTAAATGTATTGAGAAGCAATGCTCACTATAAATAAATCCTCCCCTGGTAAGGGGAAGAGTCAATTAGTAATGTCATCTGTTCAAAAATCTCCCTGCACCTGGTTCTCATTTGTCCTCTAGCTGAGAAACCAAAGACAACCTTTTTTTATTGCTTGTGGTCAAACAGCAAGTTCATTTCACCATGGGATGATCAAACGGCCAGCCTCCCCCGGCTTGGGAAGGTTTGCCTTTCACTTTCAACTTGTTCAATCATCATTAACTCTGAAAAATGTCACATTCCATTTGTGCAATGAAAATTTCACCACCAGCGACCGTTTGGGTGAAGCTTTTGCAGGCGAAGCCCTAAATCTTGCAGAGCACCTCACACACTCTCAGGGTCGTTTGCCTTGTTTCCTTGTTTAATGACAGTCGCCTAAGACCTTGGAGTCCGTCTGTGGCCTGACACAGGCAGCTCTGAAGAAACATCTGTGTGGGGGTACGTTGCCCTCTCTGAGAGGCAACGGGTTCACTGGGTGATACGACAGGGGTGTAATCTGAGAAAAACTAAAGTGTACACACATGCACACACACACCTTTGTTATGTGTTACCCATAGAAACACTGGGATTTTTACCAAGAAAAGTCAACATCTCTTTTGCTGGGGAGATACTAGTAAAGAAGACTGCTGGATGCAGCCCATTTAAAGCAGGATTTTCTCACTTAGAGAAGCTGCCATATCAACTTGGGGAAGTTTCAGAAAGTTTCTAGAAAGGAGAAATAGGCTTCTTTTGAACTGTTGCCATTGGGCTTGAGAAACCTTCATCTCCTTTGTTTGTTATTTAATTATATTTCCCCCTCTGCAAGAAGTTCTGACATGGAAATCCCAGTGAGTGTGGCAGAGGGCCAAATCCCTGATGGGCACTCGATAAATATGAATCTCTGAAAGTGGCTGTCAAGCAGCAAGATGGCTAAATTAAGAGGTCACTTGATTCAGAGTCTTAAAAAAAGCATAGAGTTTGCTGGGGAAGTCAAATAAATTTGTGCCATTTGGCAAGCAAGTCATAGCTAAAACAGGCCTCAGTTACAGGTCCTGATGAAAATTTCAAGGTCAAACCCAAGAGAATATGTATACACAGAGTTCTCCAGAGCCTTAAGTGCCGAGGAGCTAACACATGGTTTTAAACAGTCTTCCGGCAGGGCTGCATGATTTACAGCTTTAGTTTAATGCCAAAGTTTCGCTGGGTCAGCTGTTGAAATGAGGAGGAAGTTACCAGCAGGTCTGGATGATAGGCACAATGTCTTGGATCTCTTTCACAAAGTATAATAATATTTATTATTGCCAAGATAAAATTTTTAATTGAGTAGTAGAAATTGAGGGTAGTAGAGGGGGCAAAAAACAGTCCAATGACATCTTTCAATTCTCCCAGCTAATTCAAGACCAGACCCTTGGTGTAAAGAAGAATAAATGTGGCTCCTAAAACATAAAAGAAAATGTCCTGCCATCTTAATGACTGGTTAACAACACCACATTTTAAGAAAAGAGATTCCAATATTAGGTTATTTGTTGAAAAAAACCTGTGCATAACTTCCTAGGAGAGACCTTCTTTTCATACTCAAGCAATTGTACATGCACCCAGTATTCTTCTAAGTGCTTTATAAACATTAACTCGTTTAATTCTGATAGTATTTCCAAGAGGGGAAATAACTTCGCTAAGGTCACAGAACTATTCAAACCACTATGCAGCCGTAATTGTTCATAAGACCTCTCAGAATATGCCCACTGATCTTCTGCTTCAAGGTGGGTGGATGGAGTACAAAGAAAAAAGTGATCTACTTGCTCCATGTCACCGTGATAGAAAAATGGAGATCAAGTCTCTAAACTTCCCCTTCTCCTCACACTAATTTCTTCTCATGTCTCTACCTGTGGAGGTCAACTTTCTACCCTTGCACCTGCATAAGCTAGTGAGCTCTCTCTGTCTCTGTTACACCCCCACACACTCTCACACCCACACTCTCACACAGAAGTACTGCCGTGCTTCAGTGAAGCTGCACAGGGTTTGTGATCTGGCCATAAAAGCAGACATCATTTGCTCATTAGAGCCAAGTTTTCAGGATGTGCCCCAGTTACTGACCTCCACTAACGGCCTGGGTTTGCGCTCGACTGCAAACCTGAAGTGGCAGAGTTCACAGTAGCTGGTGTTTGAGGACGACAGCCAGTGCTCCAGGCAGCTCCGATGAATTGTCCCCAGGGTCCCTGTACATTCACATGGAGAGAGCAAGTCCTCTTGGCTGCTGCCCTCATGGCAGATCCTGCACATTGGCCGGTCATTGAAGGGGCTGCAAGACAAGAAGGGGCACCTGCTGGTCACTGGGCTAGAAACCACTGCCATGGGGATGGTCCTGTAGCTCTGTGTCCTTCAGACCCTCCCCAGTGGCAGCTGCTCAGAAAAGATCCCGCTTTAAAACCCTAGATCTACACTTGTACTTGGCAGTGGGAGCCAGTGGCACAGTCCTTGCACATCCACTTTTGCCAATACAGACACAGGGAGTGGCCCAGGGCCAAAAGTGAGTGAAAACAAGCAGCATGTTATTTTTGTCTTGGGTACAGACGTGATTCAGGCAAACCACCAACTAAAAAAAATAAAAACCACCCCTTGCCATTAAGAACAGAAATTGTTTTGAAATGACACCAATTGTAATTTCTAGACAAATTGTGTTTTTTGAACCTGGCCACTTTTCAATCCCCAGAGGTTCCTTTCATTTCTCCTTTGAATAGGGTGGGAGATGAAAAGAGGGAAGTTAACTGGCCGCCAACCCTGAAACCGCCAAGCAGAAGTGGTGTCCGAGTCACAGCACAAAGCTGAGTAGCAGGTCGGTCCTCTGAACTTTCCTAGGATGCTCTCTGGGATGCTAAGGACACTACGCTGGAAACGAGTGATGAGTGTGTTTTACTGAGGAGGCCTCCATCTACAGCTCTGCATGTTTCATGAAGGCACCCAGTAGAGTGGTTCGTGCCACACACTCTGGATTCCAGCTGCCTGGGCTTGAACGCCAGCTCTGCTGCTTACCAGCTGGCCAGCTTTGGACAAGTAACATCATCTCTCTGTACTTCAGTTTCCTCGTCTCTAAAATGGGTACAAAGAATGGTGCCTTCCTCATATGGTGATCGTGAGAAAAGATGGTCCAGATTAGAAGCTTTGGCTACAAGCATGTAGTAAATGCCAAGTTAATACTGACTATTTTCACACGTGGAAAAATTCAGGTCAGGGAGAATCAAGTAACATGGCCATAAATCGGTGTCCAATGGAAGGGTCAAACGAAGATGACCTTGCTTCTTAGTGGATACTGTGTCCTGCGAGAGGACTAGCCCTTTCTGTGCCACATGTTCTTACATTGCTCAAGCTCTCCTTTATTGGGCATTAGATTTTAAAATAGTCTTCATTGTATCATAGTCTTCATTGTATCATAGTCTTCATTGCCAACCCAAGGACCAACCTCTTTACTCCCTCTCCCCTGCCCCTCCCAGTCCCCCAAAGATGACAGTGACCCACGCTCACACCCACCCCTCTCTGATGACATCTTTGGTCCAAATGGAAACACGGCTGTTTCCCATCACCTCTCTGGAGACGATCCTGAGAATGAGTGAAGGCTAAAAAGGGATTCAAAGAGAAAAGGACCTCCTTCTCACTTGCCCAAAGACCCATCCATGCTCAGGGGCAGGAAAAGAAAGCTTAAAGAGTTGACATTTTTCTCTCATTATTCCTGGCCTCTTTCATTCACACTGAGCCACTTGCATGTAAAATTTTAAAACCTTCCAGTTTATATTACTACGTGGTAGGAGAACATGTAAAAATGTCACACGTGCACGAGCACAGTGGCTCGCAAGCCGAAGTCATTTTAGCTCCGTGGCCTGTTCTTCCTGCCCAGCTGAGGTGGTTGATGGCTGCAAGGGTGACAGGTGCACATCGGTTATCCGTCTCAGTTCACAGATGAGCAATGATGCTCACTGCCTCGTGGTGCTCTGAGTCCTAACCAATTGTTAGAAGCTTCTCAAGAGGTGGGGAAATATATGTTGATTTGTCCCCGCCGCATTTCTCCCCTTTGCGCTAGCAGCCCAAATTGGAAGTATGTGAACAACGTGTATAACATGGATGTGTGCAAAACCATGTCTGGCGAACACCGTGACTGGGTTGGGGCAGCAGAAAATGTGGCAGTGCCCCCAGCAGTCCTGCTGCAGGCACGTGTTCCGATCTGTGAACCTGCACCTGCACTGGATGGGTTGGTTACTGCTCAGACCGAAGTGGTCAAGGTGTGAGTGACTGATCCAAATTTTTGGGTCAGAAGTGTCAGTGCTAATATCAGGAGGCAAGTCCGGTGTTGATATATATGTTATGTTCACAAGCCAAAGTCCCAGTTATTCATTTTGAAAGAAAGTTGGAGAAGCCAAGGTGTACTTATTGTCCAGGCAGCCTGTAGCTGTCAATCTGCCACCGGGCAGCAACAGCACAAGAAGAGATGTCCAGGGACAAAGTGCTGGCCTGGATAAGCCATCTCTGGGCCGTTAAAAGCCTTTAGCTTTGCTTTGGTTCATCACTCAGGGGAGACAAGCTGTGAGGGTTTTAACAGTAGTACACTTCATAGGGCAGGGTGTGCATGAGGGATCGTGGGTGGGGGCCCATGCGGAGAGAAGGAGGGAGCAATGGAAGAAGCGGCCAAGTGGGCATGTGCCAGAGAAGAGACTCGGCCAGGAAGTGGCCAGTGTTCCTATCAGGCAGTGCTGATTGGCTATCACTTCAAAAGTTTTGCCCACAGAACTATTCACTTTGGTTTAGTCCTGTGAAACCAGGTGCCTCCTTCATTCTAACAAATGATTACCTTCATTAGTACTTGGAGACAGTGAGTGTAGTTACTGTGGCAATGTCAAAATAAATGTCAAGCAAGGGACTCTGTGTCCTGTGGGATCCTTCCCTGCCTGGCTCTCTGCAAGTGTGACTTGAAGTGGAAAACTGAACGATGTGAATTTTAGTTTTATCCCCTTTTGCTACAGAAGCAGAACTTGTGTAGTTTTTTTCTCCCCCCAGTACTTCCTCTCACCTGACTTGAAGATCTGAGCACTAACTACATTCCCTTTAGCATTTTCCGTCTGGCAAAGAGCTCTTTCAATCAATTACACATTCATTTATTTTAATTTTAATTGTGGTACTACCTCTGGGTGGCAAGAGTCCGCACTACTGTTGACAGCAGCTGCCCGTCCTTGGCTGAAACTTGCATGACATACTGTGGCTGCCCATTCACTAGGCTGCCACAATCCTCCACAGTCTTCACCACAGGCACAGCCGAGCTGGTACAGTCTGGCAGCACTTCGGGCAGGTGACTGCAGCGGCTGGTTGTCATGGTAACAGACAGCAATTACTCTGCTAATGGCTTCCACATTCACACAGGATTTCCATCTAAGAGAGATCAGAAAAACAGTTTACTTGGTCAGGGTGGTTAATAGGAAATGGAGAATTACAGGCTACTGACATCATCATGTCATTATTTAATATAAATAACAGGGGTAGCCTAGACACAGCCCACTGTCATTTAATATGCACGTGCACACACGGGACTCACAGGAAGCAGCGGACGGGGCTATGAACAAGACAGTGAACATGTCAGTGTACATAAACATTTAGGATTCTGCTCCGGGACCGGGGAGGGAATGACGGCTCTAAAGCCAGATCTGAAGAGAAGATAAGTGGTTCTCCTGCTCTGCACAGGAGAAGCAATAAGTCTTTGTTGACACTCTCTAAAAGTTGCTAGAGTCATTATTACCGATCACAACTATTTTTTCTTGTAAGCAATTTATTCTCCATGCGGCTTCATTCTGAGATACTAAGATTAAAAAATAAAAAATAAAAAATAAATAAAAACAAATATGACCAAGCAGCACCTTGTAGGACAATATTTGCCAAACACGAATCATTCAATTAATAATATACCAACATTCTGACTTTTGCCATATCTGTGTTCATAATACAATTATCTATATATGTTGTGAAAATTAACTTCCTTTAAAACCTTAACCTATTTTAGCCTGAAGTAAAGTTATTCATGAAATGATGAGTTGGATGATCCTGTTATATTTTTCCTAGTGGACATAACAATAAATATACTGGTGTTGAGTTCTGTTTATATACTGCCCAAAATCCATGGACATATAGGAGAACAGAAGAAACTGATGAATGAGATCTCTGCTGCCTATTAAAAATAATCCATTCTTAATGATAGCCTTACCTCCCTGCATATAGTCTATCATGCAGACTACTAGGAATTGTTTCTGATCTGTGTGCTTGAACTTGACCTCAAATTCAAAGCAGTCAGGTCCACTGGGGTAAGGAACCCTACTACATTCAATACTAAGTCCACATGTGATATGTAAGAAATAGAGGCTTTATAGAAACTCACAGGAGAAATTATTTATGTCTAAAGGTGAAATGACTGTTTCACAGTCCATATAGGCCATTTCTGCCCAATCTGCTCACCTGAAGCTCCTGAGTGTGACATGCCTAGATAGAGGCAAGATTGGTTGACAGGCTGAGTTCATGGTCAATACCAGTCTGGGTGGTCAAGGCTCCAAGTCTAAGTATTGGGTTGGTCAAAAAGTTCATTTGTTTTTTTCTGTAAGATGCCTCTAGTAGTGCTTAGTTGTCTTTAACTTCATGTAAGATAATTTTGTTAGACTGTATTGTGAGAGCTGTCATATCAGTGTGCATTTAAAAAAACTTAACAAAATTGGTGAACTTTTGTGCAGCCATTTTTATATTGAAGATGGAAGAAAATATGCAACATTTTCAGCATATTAGGCTTTATTATTTCAAGAAAATTAAAAATGCAACTGAAATGCAAAAAAAGATTTGTGCAGCGTATGAAAAAGGTGCTGGGACTGATTGAACATGTCAAAAGTGGTTTGTGAAGTTTCGTGCTGGAGATTTCTTGGCGGACGATGCTACACAGTCAAGTAGACCCATGGAAGTTGATAGTGATAAAATTGAGACATTAATTGAGAACAATCAACGTTATACCACGTGGGAGATGGCCAACATACTCAAAATATCCAAGTCAATAAAGTTATTGGTGAAAATGAAATGTGTGACTTTTATTTTATGGAAAAAAACTAAACAAACTTTCTGGTCAACCCAATAAATCCTCCCCCAACCTGAAGTGGATTTTTGGCATTCCTCAAAGGCTTGCTGCTCCCAGATATTTGTCTCTGATTATTATACTTTGCTTGACTCCTACAGGTCTGGAAAACAGGATCTTCCCAATTTCCAAAATAATGTGCATCAACTGGACATTCATAGGATGAAAATATAGTATTTGCAGTTTAACTGAGCGGACACTGTCCCTTCCAACAAGCACACATCAAGCAGGCCTGTCCACCAGAGGCAACTGAATGGGAATAGGATCCCTCCCTTGTTGCTGAGGTGTCTGGCTCAGCATGTTCCCTTTCCTGTGCTCCTTGGCTACCACGTGTCCTCTCAGGGTCTGTGGTCTGGCCTCTCCCAGGAACTTTTTGGAACCTCATAGTGGGGAGAGGCCTGACATGGGGGCAGAGGCAGGGCTGCCCTTTCTATGCCATTGGCACGACTCTGTTGGGTTTCTCAACCACCAGCTACTGAGCATTCCAGGAACACAATCAGATAATTAGGTACTACAGTTTTGCTTTGTAGGTAAATGTTGTTGCTTTTTTTTTGACATTGCAAGAGCAAGAGGCATATGTTATGGAAACTACAGAAAAAGCATAAACAAAACAATAAAACTAACTCATAATCCGACTACTCAATCACAGTAAACTTTTGGGGTGGCTGTCATTTTAATTTTTGGCAGACTTGGTGGATGGAGTTGATTTGCAGCTGGGGCCACATAGCTTTTTTTTTTTTTTTTTTAACTTCATTATGGTAGCTCTCAAGCCACAGAAAAAAGGATGTTCAAAGACCGTCTTTCTAAAACTGTGTCTAATCACCCTCCTGGCTTGCCCTTATAAAACCCCATTGACATGATTTTACATTCTCATAATGCCTCACAGTCACAGAGTGTAACTTCCTGGCACAGCTCTGCTGCTTCACAAGGCAGCCATAGATTAAGAGCCAGGGGTGTCTTGGCAGGAAAAGCAGACACAGTGACCTTCTTGCTGCATGGAATCATTATGTCTGGTTGCACTTTGAGATTCTATTTTTGGGTTTTGCATAATTCCAACTCAGAGGGCCAAACACTCCCTCCCTATACTTGGTGGAATTGGAAGAAGGTGGAGAAGGGATGCACAGAGTGAGAAAATGAGACCAGGAGTTGTCAGTAGTTAGGCTACCCTAATTAGTGAAGGGACTGTCACTAAGATGCATAACAGATTCAAGTTCATTTACTTACAGCGTAGACTAAGTCCGTATCCAAGGAAGTAGTTCTAAATGTAGAACCTACATTTACAACAAAATGTCTTTAAAACCATTCTAGAAGTAAAGTTTCCTTTAATCTTATTTTATATCAGTCATTTCACTTCTGGATGATATATTTCAGTTCACGTCTCTTCTCAAAGTCAAAGGGGACACTATCAGCCATCTGGTCAGTTTACTCCATTCACAACAGGTGCCAGGTATTGAGTTGGGCACAAAAGAACACATGACTCCTCTACTTTGCCCTGTCCTGCAAGTAAGCCCTGCCTCTTTCCCTTCTGCATCTCTGCAGAACCTTGAACCTGACTGAGGACCTGACTGAAATGAGACTCTAGCCCGGCACTCACTGGAGAACACACCAGCATATCCATTGATTGCCGCACATCAGAATCACCTTGGGATGCTAAGACTGACATAGGAGTCCCCATACTTCTAAAAACGCCATGTCTGGAGTTGCAAACGGAGCAGGAGGAATCACACAGAGCACAGGCACCTTCGAGCATGGTGGGAAGGGCTGAGTTGGTTCCAACCCCAGAAGACTAGAAGAGTAAATCTAATCATCTACTCAGGTGGAGGAGCTCAGAGGGGAGCACACTCTCCCCAATCTCAGTCCAAAGGAAACCCAGAGGCCTCGACCCAGACATGGGCAGGAGTGGGCTTTGCAGGCTGCATGTACCAATTGGTACGAATATTGCACCTAGAGCAGTGACAAATGGCCCACTGCATTTTCCTGTCTCATTCAGAGCCACCTGGGAAAACAGCAGGCTATTGCCGTGGATGCTAAAAAGAGCTGAGCTGTGGGTTTGTAGCCTAGTGCTAGTCTCTCACTGATCTTTCTGCAAAAATTTCAAGCACCATTGGACTACTTTCTTATGAATACTGCTGCTCTTGTGAGAAAATTGCTGCCCCAAGAATTCTGCTCTCTGGGATTTCTCAGGACAAAAGCATGCTGGGAGGGAGTGATGTCTGTATAAACTTGAAACCTCAAATTGCACTGATGGGATAGGTCCTTTGTTGGCCAGGCTTTATACCTCGTGTAATTTCTCACTCAGGATGAGAATAAAACATAATTTGGGACTGGCCAAATTCAGCAGGACACAGTGAGAATAGATGAGAGGGAGACATTAAAAAAAGAGGGAAGGAAGGTGCCCTGGCCAGGTAGCTCAGGTGGTGGGACTGTTGTCTCAAACACCAAAGTGTTGTGGGTTTGATCCCCAGTCAGGGCACATACCTAGGTTGCAGATTTGATCCTCGGTCAGGGCACGTATGGGAGGCAACCAATCAATATTTCCCTTTCATATCGATGTTTCTCTTTCTCTTTCTCTTTCCCTTCTCTCTGTCTAAAGTCAGTAAACATATCCTAGGGTGAGGATTAAATAAAAAAAAGGAGGGAGGGCTAAATAAATGAAAGCCTGGGTAGGTAATTATTAAGACAAAAAGGACTGTCTGTTAAACTGTGATCCCTTTAAAGGACAAAGTACAGGTTTTATGAAAGCAAGGACTCAATCAGGCTGCAGATAATCATTGCTGCGTTTCTGAACAGGCTGCCATTGGTAAGTGATTTCCATGGGAACATGTCTGGCATCATGAGGATGTGTCCAGAGGACAAGGCGGGGAGTGGAGGGGAAGAGAGGGGAGGGGAGGGGAGGGGAAGAGAGGCGAGGGGAGGGGGTGGGGAGGGGGAGGGGAGGGGGAGGGAGGGGAGGGAGGGGAGGGGAGGGGAGGGGAAGGGGAAGGGAAAGGGAAGGGAAGGGAAGGGAAGGGAAGGGAAGGGAAGGGAAGGGAAGGGAAGGGAAGTGAGATCTGTTCATCTCTGCAGCCCTCTTGCCTCTGCAACCCCTGGAATCTCCATAAGGATCATGGAGTCATGAGAACAAGCTCTGTTCTTAAAGGCAGGACACCTGAGCCTGCACCCTGGGCGAATCACTCAGTCTGAGACTTTGTTGAGATTTCTTCCACATTTGAAATTAGGGTACTAGTACTTCCTGAGTCACCTCATCTGGTTGTTTATGAGACCTAAAATAATAGAATACACATGAACACGCTTTGTACAGTAAATTGGAACAAGCCACGCACAGAGAAGGCTGCATTTTATTACTAAGTAAAGTTCTATTCCTGCTCCTCTTCTGGCCTGGGCTGCATCTCATTTCTGAGGCCCCGTGGCTGGGTGGCTTCTACCACACTACATGTTTGGAATCTTCCTTGAGCCCTGCTGTGGTAACACACGATCTCTATTAGAGGGGGAGCACAAAGGGAGCCTCTTCTTGGCATATCCACCTCTCCCTAGCCCTGTCTCCTTCATATCCCTGTGTGCTTGTTTTATTCTTTCATGAAAATGTTTAGTAAATCCCTGGCTGGTGTGGCTCAGTGGGTTGGGTGTTGTCCCAAAAACCAAAAGGTTGCTGGTTCAATTCCCAATCAGGGCACATGCTTGGGTTGCAGGGCCGTGTCCCTGGTTGGGGCTGTGACCAAACTGTGTTTCTCTTTGTTTCTCTCCCTCCCTTCCCCTCTCTCCAAAAAATAGATAAAAATTTTTTAAAAAAGAAAATGTTTAGTAATGATGAAAAACTACTATTGAGTTTGAGATACGTGGGTCAGTTATTACAACAGGTGCCATGATCTTGTTAATCTAGCACGTGATAAATACACTAGAAAATAAAACACAAGCCTCTCCCAAGTGCCTCTTCAGGCCTGCTTCTATCAGGACTGTATTTTTAGGCTAAGTCATCTTTAATATCTTAGATGTAAGATAAGAAGGCTGTTTGGGGGAGGAATCTGTGGTGCTGGCATTTCTGTTGGATATAAAAATTACCCACAGGGTTTAAAGGTGAGCATAGTGGTGCATGTGTGTGTGGGCTGCCGGGCAGTGGCCTGAGCAGGCCCCAGCTTGGAGGGGCAGTCTGGAGCAAGACTGCTCTCCCAAATTCAACTCTCATGTCAATTCCAGAGTTTAAGAAGTGGGCTCCTCAGGTTCCAATACAACCTGGAGGGGGCCTGTGTTACCCCCACATCCAGAGTTGATCAACAAAGCAAATCAAAGGAGCAAATTGGTTTATTCACTTTTGTCCACTCACAAAAATATTTTTTATTTTTTATTTTTTATTTTTTATTTTTTATTTATTTTTATTTTTTTAAACAATCTTTTTTTTTTTTAAAGATTTTTATTTACTTATTTTCAGAGCGGGAAGGGAGGGAGAAAGAGAGAGAGAGAGAGAGAGAGAGAAACATCAATGTGCAGTTGCTGGGGGTCATGGCCTGCAACCCAGGCATGTGCCCTGACTGCGAATCGAATCTGCGATGCTTTGGTTCACAGCCCACGCTCAATCCACTGAGCTACGCCAGCCAGGGCTACTTTTTAGGAGTTTACTAGGTTTTCTTGGGAACTTTCTGGGGGTATAGAGTCCTGCCATTTCAAGTCCTGTTTTACTTTTCCCAAGTACCGGCCACCAAACAGCCCGGAGTGTTCCTTAGACCCTTCCCAGGATGCAGAGTTGAGGACACGGCTCCAGCAGCCATGCCCTTGCAAATTCAGGGAAAACCACCAGGTGCCTTGAATTTGGGGGATGAAACTGCCCAACCACGGAAGGGCCAGATTTCCTGCTATTCTCACAAAGGGGCACATTGTCAACACAGGGACAGGATTCAGAAGCCTGACCTTAGTTTTACATGAGCAAATCCGTTTCCAAAAGGATCTCTAAAATATCGCTAGCCTTCTCTGAGGACCTGCACACTCAGGGAGCAAGGCCTCCTCTAATGAGACCAACGGATGGGTGATACAAGTTGGCTGGTGACTGAAACAGGGAAAGTGTAGCACTAATGGCCTGTCCAGGAAATGTCCCCTCTGAGTTAGGTTTTCAGACTTTGGATTTGAAGAAGCCTCTGAGAATAGGAATGCTCTTTGACAGAATATTTCCTTGGCTTTTCAGGCATGTTGTAACCAGCCAGTGCGCTGCATGGCTGGTGAAACGAGTATCCTGAGTGTTCAGAGAAAATGAAGGCGGGCAGAGAATCACACAGCGACCTTGCTTCCCAGTGAAAATGGAGCAAATGACTAATTCCAAAACCATTAACATATAAAAGTGACATATTTCTTCTGAGAACAGGGCACAAAAGCTCTCCAAGGAGATTGCTGGGACATGATTACCAGCAACATTTAAGTTTTCAAAAACATGCCAAGGAGGCTATTCACTAAGAATGTGTAGCAGCAAAGTAGCTGCTTCATTAAACTTAAATAGCCACGGCAGGGCTGTGCTTACAGACCCACGCTACCAAATTATACATTTCTTTTCTGGATGCTTCACTGACCTCATTATGTACAGTGGAGGATTTGTCGTTCCAAATAAAGTGACCATCGGGTCTTTATAAACATGTCCATTGGGCGCTTGATGAGTCTGCAAGTGAAACACTGGCAGGCCCAATGAATTAAAAAAAAAGAAGAAACTTCTCTTTTCATTGTCCCACTTGTCTCTGCCATGTGCTCATGGTCGTACAGAGCAGAATAAGCAGGTGAAACACCTATTTCCGAACATGAAGGAGGTTTTGGTCTGGGGTAAATGGCATTGTCTTGAGGAATGTGTAAACACCAGTGATGAACCATGGGGTGAAAAAGATCCAGACCGGCAGAAGGCAAGTTGGATCTGGAGAGAGTTATGATAACACATTCCTTGTGTACTATTTGAAATGGATCTAGAGATATTTATCATTTCCCATCCAGGTCATTAATTCTGATTCTCAGTCACGGAAGTATCAGATTAATCTTTTTCTTTTTTCATTTAAAATTACTATATTTCCTTTTCAGCCAGGTAAAATCCTCTAGTTCTGCTGAAGGCGAATCAAGTAACAATTATCATATTTATACATATTTTCCCCCCTTGAGCAGTACTCATAAAATTAATTCAGATTTTGGAAGCTATCCACTTTTTCATTTAATTTTAATTATATAGATGAAAATGGCAATTAAAAATACCACAACAACCCCGCGTGTTCAAAGACGAAGAGGCGGCTGAATTACACTTGTAAATAACAACCAGCTCCTGCGCCCAGAGCCCTGCTGAGCCCAGCGAGTGGGTGGGGGAGCGGAGCTGCTTGGATGAGTTCTGGGAGCTTGGGCACATCAGGAAAGTTAAGTTAAAAAAAAAAACAGAGGAGAGCAAAGTAGAATGAAATGTTCATGGGACATTACTCAGAGATGAGAAATAAAAGAGTATTCTTTAAATGATATTCAGTGTGTCCAGTGCCAACAGCTGCCTGTCCAGCATAAGGAAAGGTATGGAAGGCATGGCGTGCTGACCAGGATATCTAATAACCCAGGAGAAAAATACTGCAGCCGCAAATGAGTGCTGAGCATGCTCTAAGAACGAGAAGTTCCCAATCTGTCTTTGGGTTCATACACATTTTCTACTAGCATATCAGTGAATGTCCCTCAGTGAAAAAGCTGATTTGGGGTTCAGTCCAAGTTGTGTCTCACCCTCCTCTGCACAAACAACCCAGAACTGGCAGTACAGATATGCTAATTCTTAACCCCAGCCTTGCACTGTACCCTGGAATAAAGCCAGCTGCTGCCTTATCTTAAACCAGGGTTCCTTGGGGCTTTCCCCATCTGTATCTCACCATGACCGTGCATTAGAGGTTGCAGCCTTGCCTGCTCACAAGGCAGTGTCCCAGCCCTGCCTTCCATGAGGCTGGGGTGAGGGGACCCCTCTGCAAATGCTTTCAGGCCTGTGAGATCCCAAGAGACATTTGGCTGTGTCACCCTTTATATACTTGCAAGGATAACCAAAGTTACTCAGCTTGCCAAGGAATAGTGAGGCAATGCAGAGCAAAGACTAAAACTCTTTAGTCCAGGATTTTGCTTTTCAGTTCTGTCTTTGACATTCCAGACTGGCTCTTCCATCCCATGTTTCAATTACTAAAATCCACCAAACGTAATGTTCTTTCACATGTGGTTTAGAGGCCTGTCAGAGTCTTTGGGTGCTTCTGCATCGCCTTTTTTACCTATTTGGCTGGGGATTCAGGGCCCCCTGGGAGCCCTTCAGGGAGGGGGGACACAGCCCTTGTTTTAGATCATGGAGTGCTGACTTTGAACTGCCACCTGGAGCTTATTAATGGAACGGAGTTACTTGGCGCTAAGCCTGAGTTTCCTCTCGACACTGAGGCCCTGTGGCAGGTATGTGGCTGGCACGGGGAGGGCACTTGGTAACCGGCAGTGCTTAAGATCGCAGAGCAGCAGGGTCATCTCTCAACAGCCAAGGACCAGGTTGGTGAAGACAGGCCCTTCCAGGTCCTGCCCTTACGTCCCCTCACCCAGCTCACCCCTCTGCAATCCTCCTCACTACCCTCCCATCTTCCCAGCCCACATCTTGTGGAGGACAGGACTGCCCACACCTGCTTTGACAGACTTGCGTGAACCCAGGTAAAAGCACAGACATGCATGCCTGCACCGCCTCCCCCCACCAGAATGACTTTACTCTGTCTCCTACTCGTATATACACTATAGATTCTATTTATTGGTTTCCTAAAATGTGTCCAGTATTTTAAATCATCAAGATACAAACAAGCACAGGAAAATCATAACACTTAGCCAAGAACTGAGTTACCTGAGATCACTTTATCACTAACCTCTTCACAGTTATATATCTTGGATTCTTGAGGACCAGGAAATCAGTGGCAAGAGGCCTTTTTCTTACTTCCTACTTACCTCAATACAAATCACCTGCTCAATGAAAAGCACCTACTGACCCCTTCAAAGGTTCCACTGAGATGTTATTTTTCTAATCAGAGCACATGCCCACCTCACCCCCCTGCACTTGCTCCTTTGGCTGCCTGTCCCAGCCCACCACGCATCTTGACTTTGGCAATCCTCAGTCTTACATAGTCCGGACCTGTGGGAGTGTCGGCTTTACTGAACTTTTTCAGTACAAGGAACAAGCATACTCTCTCCACAGTCCTTGAGGGAGCTGAGCGTTTAACGCCTGTTAGAAATGCCCCAGTGTGGAAGGAGACTTGACTTGGGGTGGTCAACACACAATACAACATACAGAGAATTTATTATAGAATTGTACACCTGAAACCTATATAATTGTATTAACCAATGTCACCCCAATAAATTCAATATAAAATAAAAATGCCCCAGTGCATCAGCTTACACAGAGGGCTGTCTTGTCCCCAGAACTTCCTCTTAAGCTCCTCAGCCACTTAGAAAAAAGGCCCCAAATCATATACCTGGTCTGTTCATTTCTTTGCATACCCAGCCCTGCCAAAAATAGTAAGTGAAGTTCCTTCACCTGATCCAGCCTGTCTGATAAAAACAAAAACAACTGTCTATTGACACTGAATTGAGTTATTATCCAACACAAAACAACCAAATATTAAACAGAGGTCTACCTTTACTTTAAAATGTGTTCAGTGGTAGTTTTCCTTCAGAACAGGCAACAATTACATTGTTAACAACAATGGTGTGAGCGTATTTTTCTATTTTCACAGCATTTTCTATTCTCTAAGTGCCTAATAAATACAGTGGGTCTCCACTGCCTTCCAGGGTGAAACTAACAGTTATGCCCCCACGGAGCTTTTGCTTTATGGGCCAAAAAATCTCTAGCATGTCACAAATTAACACAATGTTCCCAAGGACTTTGTTTTACTCTTGAATCTTCAATTTCACTAATAAATGTGAAAACACATGTAGCCAGATAAGTCCCTGAAGACCAGCCACTGCAGATGCTGAAGAAAGCAAGTTATTTCAGCTCAGATCAGCATTCACTTTTACAAAGTCTCCTCCAGCTCCTTGATGTGTGGCAATGAAATTAATTTCTAGTGACTGCCCAAAAGATCTAACAAAACTAGTTGCTTTTTTCTTTTTTAAAATTTCCTGCTTATTCTATTATAGTTGTCCCAATTTCCCCCCTTTGCCCTCTTCCATCCTGCCCCATGCCCCTGCTCTTTAAATAAATGGAAATCATAAAAATGTTAATGATCAGATAATGAACTTCTTCTAGTCATAGCTCCAATGGATCTCCATGACCATCTCTGCGAGAAAGCTGTTATTCTTTTATTAAATATTCTTATCACAAAAATGTCAAACAGAGAGACTACTACAGTAAACCTACACATATGCCATCATTCCCATCTAGTAAGTCAAGTTTTGCCACACTTGTTTCACCCTCCCTTCTTTCCTTCCATTGCATTAAGACTTTGAAGCAAGTCCCAGAAATTATGTCACTTTACCCCTATATACTTCAGTACAAATTTCTAAAATCATGGACATTTCTTATATAACCACAAAGCCATTATCCTACCTAACCCCCCCAAATTCCTCAGTATCATTTAATACCCAAATTGTATTCAAATTTCTCCAACTGTCTTGAGAAAATCGCTTATAGTTGCTTTGTTTAAATGACCCAAACACGGTGTAATAGCCAGAAGTTCTGCCTTCGAAGTCCCTCTCATTCGCACACAGCCACCCCCTTTTTCCCTCTGTCCCATCATCTTGTCTCAATAACCACATTCTTTATTTGTTTTCTTGAGGTATCATTTAACTTGTTTCTCTATCTCCTGTATTTTCTGCAAACTTATTGACTGGTTTGATTAAGTTTAAGTTCAACTCTTATTCTGCAATAGCTCATAGGTGGCACTGTACTGTTCATTGCATTACATCACATCAGGTGGCACCTAGTGTGTGGCCATCCCACTTCCAGTGGGTGTGCGTGACAGCAGCTGAGCCCTCCATTGTGAAGTTCTCCATTAACGGTTTTACTGGTCAAATGACCGAATGCATTTATTAGTTGTTTGAACCAATTATTTCATTTGCAGGGAGGGCTATGAAATTATGCTTTGCCAATTCTAGCTTCCCTTCCACATTTAGCAGCTGGAATTCTCATGTGAAGATCTCTCCTTCAGCAACCAGTGCAATCTGGTTATCCTCAAATACAGTATGCACAGAAAAGGCAGGATCACCACTTAATTCTTTCCTTTGCCAGCTTTCAGAGTAAGGAATTGGTGCCTTAGTTACATCCTGTAGTGACTGAATTGTTTTTGTTGTTGTTTATATTATTCTTAAAGGTCCACTTGTCTTTACTTAAATAAAAAACCACTGCCCCATTAATCATCCTTCCTCTTGAGTATGGAGAACTGGAGTTGTGGTTTAAAGGGCACACAGTTATTTGAGGGCATGGTCCCTGCCATCTGGCAGCACTCGCAGTGGAAAAGCCAGGTGCTGTTTCCCTCACCTGTTTTGGTATCTGACTCTTGTCTTTGTGGTTGATGTAGTCTTTCCTTAGGCTCAACACTCCTTCTGCATTTACTGATCCCTTAGGAAAATGAGAATGCTTCTAAAATATCCTCTCTTTTGCTTATTGTGACACAGATCACTTGGTGTCACTTGGCCCTGTAGACTTCCGCTTTCATATTATTTGTTAGACACATCTGAAAGCACCTAGAGCACGTGGAAGCAGGTGGGCAGAACTACACCTTTTCAGAATGACTAGTTGAGGTCACCTGAGCTGTCTCAGCTTGAGCTTTGTCTGTGACCCACCAGGAAGCCATTTCCATCCAGTGACATCTGCAGGTGCCATCTGGCATTGGCTACACCATGCTCCAGGGCTGTAATGGTGACACATTAACACACTGGGCAAGATTCCACTGGTGGAAGAATCCGCACTGTGGGTAAATCTTCGTGTGTATGGGAAAAAGCTTCTTTTTCTTCTTCTTACTAATAAGGGTGGAAACATTTAGGCCATTCATAGGTATTTCCTGCAGAGACATGTATAAGTCTTCTTTAACAATGGCTGACAAGTGTCTCTGAGACTGATAGGAATCCAGGGTCTTTCTTCTTTTGCTCTCTAAAAGTGGAGATGTTTTCTGCCCATTATCGCCTTGTTGTACTGACAAGCATCTGTCAGTTAGACATTAAAACAGAATGATGATGGGAAGATAATATGTAGCCTCTGTCCACACACTTCAGGAGGGAAGTGCTCATGAAAAGCTGTACATTTTGGGAAAACTAGATGCTCTTGTGCCCATCTGCATTTCTGTTTAGTTTGAAATTCAGTGTAGAATCACAAACCAGCAGGAAGAAAAATAATGGAATCAGAGGAGATCCCTAAACGGCCCTGTATTTATCAGTGTGGAGGTCGCTGCTGTAAGCAGAAGGGGCATGAGTTAAAAAATTCATGCCAAGTGCATGAGCAGGATGGAAGCATTTCTTTTCTGGCTTCACTGGAACTCAGTAAGAGCTGCTGAACCAAGGAACTGGCAGCAACATCTTCCATGGCTCTATAAATGGAGGACTTTCACGCATTCTGAAAGAGTGCAAATACTCTTTTGAAACTGAGGTGAAAAGGGAAGTGCATACTTTAAATAAACGAATAAAAGCAATTCAGCAACTACTGAGAATCCTTCTAGTAAACAGTTCTTTGTCAGGAGTAATACTATTACTCAGATAGCTGGACCTCCAGTTGTATTTTCAGGTCCTGACCTCTTGGCTAATACAAATAAAAGCGTATCTTCCAACATGTGCATGACCAGCCCCCACCCCCACATCTTCTATTTTCACTACAATAAAACTTCAGCTTATTCCATCAATGATTGTAATATAATGCCATGTTTATGCTAACAATTCACCGTAAATCTTACCGTCCTGGACTTGGCCATGGAGCCCAGGGACTGCTGCAAACCTCTAACATGAGCACAACAGGGAAGGAAATAGGTGCCACCACATCCAGTGGCAATGGTCAACTCTGACAGAAGCCAGAAGTCACCAGCCTCACCAGTGAAAAGTGTTACAATTTTCTTTTTTAAAAACAAAGTGGGGGAATGCTATTTGCTGCAGTGATTCAGCATGTGAGCCGTGGAATTGGCCACCTTTGGTGTGAATCTCAGCTTTCCCATTCCCTCAAGTCAGAGATAAATGATACCCATCTCATATTTTAGGATTAAATAAAATAATGCATATAAAGTGCTTAGCATAGACCTTAGCAACATAGAAAACACTGCTAGCTCAATTATTGTGTGAGGGTCACAGCAACTTCAAATATCACCAGGGTACACAATTGCTTTTGATATTTCTGCTCAAGCCAGAAGACTATTATCACAATACTGGCACGAATGTAGGAGAAAACACAGTACTTTGAGAAGCAGAACAAAGGAGCAGAAAAAAAAAAACATGAGCTCAGGAATCAGATACTACTTTGGATAATGGCTTTTGATACCAGTTACTGGGGTTCAATCTTAGATAACTAACTTAATGTCTCTGCATGTCCATTTGCCCATCTGTAAAAAAGGACAGTGACTTCTTGCAGAGTTGTTACGCAATTAGCCCATAGGTTATGTAAAGTGTCTTGCCCAGTGGGTGCCCAATCAGTGATATCTCTCATTATTATTAGAATACTATATTAGGCTCCGGAGAGGGACAGAGGTGGGCCTGATGAATCCTGCCGCTAGATGTTGTGACCTTTAACTGGGGTGGATGAGCCAGAACTTACCAGGGGAACACTGGGGGGAGACTGAACACCAACACCCAGGTACACCTAAATAAATTAAGTGTTGATGTAAAGGGAAGTGTGCAGAGAATATTATCTTAACATACAGCACCAGTACAATACTGAATGGAATATTGTGTCCCTTTGTTTTTGCTAGGGGGTGGATATGAGACTCCTGAAGCCAGGTAGGCCACTTAGCTCTTTGTAACTTCCCTTTATCCTCCCTGGATTTGCCTAAGGGCCACGTACCATTTTAGCCCCACAATGAGGGAGCAACTCTGAAGTACTTAGCAGGATGGATATAGGTGAATGAATGGTGGGTTCTTTTCTGGGGATGATGTTTCTTTGCACTTTTCTAACAATATAGGAGAAAACCAAACCGAATTTGTAATTCCACTTCTATCTGTTGATGTCAACATTCCCAGAATCTGACACTCTCTTTATCTTGTTTACACAATACTCAGCACAGGGCCCACTTAGATGTTTACTAGGTAGCTTAGAGAGAAATGCATGTTCTGTTAATAAAACAGAGGGATATGCGGAAGGGGAAACATACAACTTTTTGTATATCTGGGTCATAGGGATCTGAACACTTGAAAGAGGCCAAAATACACTGCATCCTGAGTTTTATTAAGTTCTATGTTAAAGGTGACATAAAATATGTCCTGTCTGCTAGGAGAGAAAATGCAACTAAAGCCATCCACAACGATGGTGTGTATGTATGCAAATGAGGCGTGCTGATTTCTCTAGCTTCACCTGTTCAGAAACTGGACTCATCTTAGATTTACAAATGATGATCACTATGGTAAATTCAATAACAGAATTTTATGCTCTAAACATGGCATTCTCTTTAGTATCTTTTCAGAGCCCTTTAGTGCTTTCGATGTAAATGAAACTAAAAGCAGGCAGATTAAAAGTTACACAAATAATGAAGATGAGTTCCTAGGCAAATTACCCATTACTGTGGAGGTTTTGGGATATTTTCATTAAAAAGAGTAAAAAGGACACTTAAGGATGCTTGTGTATCTACAGATGATTGTAAAGTCATTCTCTTTATTTCCTTCCAACTCCCATAAGCCTCTTTTATTAGTTTCAAGGAATCTGCTTCAATGAACTGTATTATTTTTTTAAACTACAAAACCATACACAGTTTCTTCACATGAACAATCTTCTTAACGGCAATGCCATCATTAAAAGGTATACTTTATGAACCTTCCCTATACCCTCGAGCTCCTCTCTAATTTTTTTAAAAACAATATTATTAAGACCATTGCTTTTCCACAAGTGGCTGGCACATAATGAGCACTTAAAAATATTTGTTGACTCATTGAGTGAATAAATGAATTTACTATCTTGACATCAAATTCAGAATCCAGGTTTAATAACAATAAGATCATATGGCTGACACAGACTTCCCATTTACAAACACAGCACTCTCTATAGGACTTAACTTCTAAGCATTCTGGTATCTGCTATTTGATGGTTGTCTCTATATATATTTAAAAAATATTTTACTGATTATGCTATTACAGTCATCCTGTTTTTTTCTCCCCTTTGTTCTCCTCCTTCCTGTGACCCCCTTCAACCAGTATTCCCCCCATCCCCATTAGTTCATGTCCACAGGTCATATAAGTTCTTTGGCTTCTACATTTCCTGTGCTGTTCTTAACATCCCCCTGTCTATTTTGTACCTAACAATTATGCTTCTTATTCCCTGTACCATTTCCCCTATTCTCCCTCCTTCCCCTTCCTGCTAATAACCCTCCATGTGATCTCCATTTCTGTGCTTCTGTTTCTGCTCTGGTTGTTTGTTTAGTTGTTGTTTTTTCTTTTTTAGGTTCAGTTGTTGATAGTTGTGAGTTTGTTGTCATTTTGTCATTTTACTGTTCATAGTTTTGATCATCTTCTTTTTCTTAGAAAAGTCCTTTTAACATTTCATATAATAAGTGCTTGGTGATGAATTCCTTTAAGTTTACCTTATCTGGGAAGCAGTTTATTTGCCCCTCCATTCTAAATGATAGCTTTGCTGGACAGAGTAATCTTGGTTGTAGGTCCTTGCCTTTCATGACTTCGAGTACATCTTTCCAGCCCCTTCTTGCCTGCCACGTTTCTTTTGAGAAATCAGCTGATAGTCCAATGGCAACTCCTTTGTAGGCATCTCTCTCCTTTCCTCTCGCTGCTTTTAAGATTCTCTGTTTGTCTTTAATCTTGGGTAATGTAATCATGATGTGCCTTGGTGTGTGCTTCCTTAGGTCCAACTTCTTTGGGATTCTCTGAGCTTCCTGGACTTCCTGGAAGTCTATTTCCTTTGCAGATTGGGGAAGTTCTCCTTCATTATGTTTTCAAATAGGTTTTCAATTTCTTGGTCTTCCTCTTCTCCTTCTGACACCCCTATGATTCGGATGTTGGAATGTTTAAAGTTGTCCTGGAGGTTCCTAAGCCTCTCCTCATTTTTTTTGAATTCTTGTTTCTTCATTCTGTTCTGATTGAATGTTTATTTCTTCCTTCTGGTACAAACCATTGATTTGAGTACTGGTTTCCTTCCCTTTACTGTTGGTTTCCTATATGTGTTTCTTTATTTTATTTTGCATAGCCTTCACTTTTTCCTCTATTTTGTGACCATATTCAACCATTTCTGTGAGCATCCTAATTACCAGTGTTTTGAACTCTGCATCTGATAGGTTGGCTATCTCCTTGTGGCTTAGTTCTATTTTTTGAGCTTTGATCTGTTCTTTCAATTGGGCCATATTTTTGTCTCATTGCCCCTGTTACATTGTAAGGGGCAAAGCCTTAAGTATTCACCAGGGTGGGGTAACTCATGTCACTGCATTGTGGTGCTGTATGTCAGGGAGGGGTCAGAGAGGGAGCAATTTAGCTTGCCTGGCTCTCAGATGGCTTTTAGTTACTTCTCCTGCTTCCCACAAGCAAATTGGGCCCTTCTAGTGCTGATTCCTGGGTGGATGGGTTTGTGTATGTTCTAGACCCTGTGGGTCTCTCCAAAACTTTCTCATGAGGCTGAGAGTTTCTTCCACTACTGCAACACCCACATGTTCTTACAGCCAGAGGTTTTGAGGCTTTATTTCCCCATGCTGGAACCCTGGGTTGAACTGTCTGTCTCGCTTGTCAGTTGTTCCTTCCAGTTTATCTGCATGCAAATGTGGGACCACCCAGTTCTCCAGCCATCACCTTGCCACTCATCCTGTCCACCCTGGCTGCCCATCTCCACCCCTCCTACCAGTCTGAATGAATATTTCTTCTTTAACTCCTTGGTTGTAGGACTTCCATACAATTTGATTTTCTGGCAGTTCTGGTTATTGTTTGTTTTTAAATTTGTTCAGTTGTGAGAGGAAGCAAAGTGTCTCTTCCTACGCCTCCATCTTAGCCAGAAGTCTCTCTCTCTTTTATTTATTTATTTATTTATTTATTTATCTAGTATTTATTTATTTATTTATTTATAATCATTGTTCAAATACAGTTTTCTCCTTTTTACTCCCAATCCAGTCCCCCCTCCCATCCCTCCCCACTTCCCTCCCATTACCACCCTCCCCTTAGTTTATGACCATGTGTCCTTTAAATTTATTCCTGTGAACCCTTCCCACTGTCCCCTGAAATTCCCTCTACTCTCTTCTGTGGGCACTGTCAGCCTGTCCTCTATTTCAGTGTCTTTGGTTACATTTTGTTTGTTTCTTTGTTTTGTTATTTAGGTTCCTGTTAAAGGTGAGATCATATGGTATTTGTCTTTCACTGCCTGGCTTGTTTCGCTAGGCATAATGTTTTCCAGCTCCATCCACGCTGTTGCATAGGGTAGGAGCTCCTTCTGTCTTTCTGCTGCATAGAATTCCATTGTGTAAATGTACCATAGTTTTTTGATCCATTCATTTACTGATGGGCATCTTGGTTGCTTTCAGCATCTAGCTATTGTAAATTGTGCTGCTATGAACATTGGGATGCATAGGTTCTTTTGAATTGGTGTTTTAGTATTCTTCGGATAGTCCCAGCAGTGGAATTGCAGGGTCAAAAGGCAGATCCATTTTTAGTTTTCTGAGGGAGTTCCATACTGCTTTCCATAGTGGTTGTACCAGTCTGCAGTCCCACCAACAGTGCACTAGGGATCCCTTTTCTCCACAACCTCTCCAACACTTGTTGTTTGTTGCTTTGTTTATGATGGCCATTCTGTCTGGTGTGAAGTGGTATCTCATTGTGGTTTTAATTTGCATCTCTCTGATAGCTAGTGATATTGAACATTGTTTCATGTGTCTTTGGATTTTCTGTATGTCCTCCTTGGAGAAGTGTCTGTTCAAGTCCTTTGCCCACTTTTTAATTGGATTCCTTGTCTTCTTAGAGTACAGTCTTGTAAGTTCTTTATATATTTTGGAGATTAAACCCTTGTCTGAGGTATCATTGGCAAATATGTTTTCCCATACTGTTGGTTCTCTTTTAATTTTGATTCTCTCTCTATTTTTTAAATTATATTTTATTGATTATGCTATTACAGTTGTCCCAATTTTCCTCCTTTTACCTCCCTCAGCATCCAGTATCCTTTTACCTCCCTCCACCCAGCATCCCCCACTCTCTCAGACAAACCCTACACTATTGTTCATGTCCATGGGTCATGAGAATAGGTTCTTTGGCTGCTCCATTTCCTATACTGTACTTTACACCTCTGTGGCCATTCTGTAACTACCTACTTGAACTTCTTAATCTCTCACATTATATTTTTATTTTTTTCTTGAATTTGAGTAATTCTTATGTTTCTTACTAAACTAGAGATCAGGCAATCCTACCTACAGATCATTTAGGAAAATTAACAGGCAGGCCATGAATTTGAACTCTTAACCGAGAAATGGCTTAGAATTTCAAACAAAGAATTTCTAATTCTCTTCCTTACTCACCCATATGCACACAGTATCCTTCAATTGACATGGAGAGTATTATTTAAAAAATGAAAGGAAGAATAAATGTATGGATAAGTGACTGAATGAGTAGACAAAGATCCAAAATACTCCAGAGGTAATGCAATTCCCATTTCCCCATCAATCCATAACACCTTGAAAGTGCAGGAAAGAAGAATCTTGGGCTCAAAGGTCTTCTCATCCTGTGCACCCATGTCCAGGTTCTTGCTTTGCTGTGTGAGGCAAAAGCATGGTGGAGGCTGCATGTTTCTGGCACCCAGATTTGGAAATCAAATGAATAGATTTTTTCCACTCAAGAGAAAATGGCTGGTTCTATTTGAAATGATACTACAACTTCCATATTCAGAAACACTATTAGGTGATTAGGTGATTATGAGCTGCTATTGGAATCTAGCATCACATAGTCAAGTTTCTGTTTGTCACAGCATACTGTATTTGCAAATTGAGGAAGTTCTGCACATTCTGTTTCTGAATGATGTCAACTAGGAAAACCACAGGAAACACCTACTATTTAAAAAAATTTTTTCTTCTGTAGTGGCTGGTTAGGATAGGCAGGCAAAGGTGGAATAAGATGTAGGATGTGATAGTTCATTTTATGTGTCACCCTGACTGGGCCACAGAGTGCTCAGATAGTTGGTCAAATATTATTCTGGGTGTTTCTGTGAAGGTATTTTTGGAAAAGTTTAACATTTAAACTGAGAGACTGAGTAACACATCGTTCTCCCTAATGTGATTGGGCCTCATCCAATCAGTTGAAGGCCTGAATAAAACAAAAGGCTGACTGACTCCCCCCTGAAGAAAAGGGAATTCCTCCTGCCTGACTGCCATGGAGCTGGGACATCAGTATTTCAGACTCAAACTGAAACATTGGCTGTCCTGGGATCTCAGAACTGAGAACTGGGATCTCTAGAACTTACACCTTCAGCTCTCCTGCATCTCCTGCTTGCCAGCTCATGCTGCACATCTTGGGACTGTCAGCCTCCATTATCACATAAGCCAATTCCTTACAATAAACCTCATTCTTTCTATCTATCTATCTATCTATCTATCTATCTATCTATCTATCTATCATCTATCATCAGTCTACCTCTGTTTTTCTCCTATTCTACTGGTTATGGTTCTCTGAAGAATGCTGATTAATATAGTAGAAACAACTGAAGAGCTGATAACCTAAAAAGTTACACACACACACACACACACACACACACACACACAATCCATAAAGTAAAATTTAAGCAAATTCCCAATTACCTTTTTGATGATGCTCAGGCTATGTGAAAAGTAATCTGTGACCCTGGATCCCACACTAAGGGCACAGATGATTGGCATGTGCTGAGCAGAGATGACACAGGCTCTCCTCAGCAGGGGGGAGAAGCCCTCACACACAGTGAAAAGTGATCTAGTGGTATGTATTAGTAGCTTTCAGACAGCTTTGCCTTTCCTTTTAGGAATCTATTTTAGGGACATAATCAGAAATATAAACAGTATTCCTTTCTAGTAGCACAAGACAGTTGTTGAAATTTGGGGAAAAGTTAAATAGAATATACCAATATAATGGATCATTAGTAGGGCTATTAACATTGCTTTTATAATAAATGTTTAATGGCACTAAAAAATAAAATACAAAGCTACATGAAAAAAACTAGGATATAAAATATTTATATCTATAATTTCAACTACTGAAGAGAAAGATGATATATCCATACATAAATAGTGGTTCTCTCTGGGTAATAAGTTATCCTTATTTTACTTTTATTGCAGTTCTTTTGCATTTTCAAAATTTTCTAAAATAAAATCGATTTTTATCATATCTAGAAAAAATAAATAAATAAATAAATAACATTGTATAACTCTCCAAAGGGGAAGCATATTAAATTACCTCCCAAGACAACAAAACTGAACCAGAGCAAGCCTACCAAAATTAAAAAAAAAAAGCACATGCCATCATCATAAATAATCCAAAAAGCAATCAAAAGGATTTCCTTTATTCCATAGGTACGGACATGACATTACAGATATCCAGGGAAGGAAATGCGCAAACCCTCTCCAAGGCAGCCTGCTCCAGGAAATAGCTTGGTTAGCGGGAAGAGGCAGGTCAGAGACTGAAAGAAACCTCCTGTGGCTTCTCTGCCCGCCTTAGGGGCAGCCACAGATGTCAACAGTGGAGAGACAAAATGACCCAGACAGGATGCTACTCTGCCTCTCTCTTTTTTCCCCATATAGATACAATGTGCTTAAATTAACATTTGATTGGCTTTTTTCTTTTTCACCAGGAACATGCCAGATTGACATTAAAAATCCATATATTTCACATGAGTCATATCCTTGCTAGAGAAGACAAATCTATAAACAGGAGCTGTAATAAACAGCCTGTTTGGGGTTCATATATCCAAATTGCGTGTCCATTAACTGTACATTGAAACCATGTGACCTTAGGAGAACTGGAGAATATTTTCACTTGTTTCACAAATGAGAAAATCAAAGGAAAGGAATTTTATGAGTTTTCTCAGCACCCTAAAGTGAGTGGAAGTACCTGATACATGCATTTTTGACTCAAATTTTCTGTGACTTGCTACCCCTTTTATTATTTAATGTTGATTAAGTACCTGTATGATACAAGGTGCCATCAGTCATTCTGGCTGGGGTGACAGTGAGGTGAGACAGAAGAATAAAGGGGAATGAAAAAGTGAAAAACCTTTCTTTCCCCAAAGTTAGAGTTAACAAAGTGGGTGATTTCTCCAGTTACGACAAGCACGTTCCTGAAAACTCCCAAGTTGCCCAATAACACTGAGTACAATTGGATACTTAAAGAAAAAGTACACATTCTTTTGATGAGATTCAAGTTTCAAAATAGGAAGAATTCTTGGTATTTAATGATTTGGTGAGACAGTGTAATGGCTGCAAGATTTCATGATTTCAGCAGCTATCACTGCCATTGATGAGTATCTCAGATGTTTTCAATTCACATTTTACTAATTTAGAGGACAACAGAGCACAATTCTTAGCTCGTTTGATGTGATTCTACAGAAGTTAATCAGCTTCCTTAGAATTTCTGAAGTCTCACGTTATGGACAGAACCCCTTCATATGTGTGAGTCATCACACATCTTTCCAGGCACCACACCTCCTCTACTTCCCATCTTGTGCAATGATTTGCTTTCCCCCCATGGCACTTTAGAACTGTAGGCAAGAAAGTTCTCTGAGCTGTCCTATTGAATTACAGGAAATGAGAATCTGGTTTGAGGGAAAACAACTCCACATGTGCTTGACTATGAAGAAAATGTAGTATTTCCTCAGTTTTGCAGAGGCTAGAAGAAATAATTTCCCCTATTTCTTAAAAACAACAAGAAAAATGATACAGTGATCTCCTTTGCTATTCAAATCAGGTATTCAGAAGTGGGGAAGTCTAAGGTTGTCCTTTCCTTGAATGCACATGAATTGTGTGGATATATTAGTCACTAAAGTTGCAAATGGCTCTTTTTCTCAGAAATCCTTAGGAAGGTTGCCAGAGGGGTCCCCCTTTTTAGACAATGTGTAATAACAGCACAGGCACAAATCCCTGTTAGTATCCAATTCTACAACAAACATAATTTTATGCTAGGGTTAATTACAGCAGATGACCCTCAACTTAAACACTATCATTTATCATTTATCATTTATCATTTCTTCATTGACAACTCCATTCCCTTGGGTATGCTTTCCCTGTAGGAAAAGGTGAGGATCAGCATCTCATCCATGTAATCTCCCATTTCACGCTCTTTCCTCCTCATTTGAAAGGAAGGCTTTGCTAAGTGGTCATAACAGGCCACGGTGGATGAAAGGTCTCAGGAGTGGGTGGGATGGGAGAACACTTATGACCACTCCCCTGGCTACTGTGTGTTCATTTCCTTCTTATCCCCCACCCCTTCCTACATCATCTATGCTGGATGATCAACTTTCAGTATGATTCCGTTTGGAACATGGTACAGTATTAATAAATAAAATAGAGAACTGTAATTATATTGGAAGAACTGGAAGAAATTCCTCTTAGTGCTTTGAAAATGATTATAATTATGAAAAATAGTTCTAATTTTAACAGTCAGAGATGCTTCTGGTCTAAATGTATTTAAATCCCAAATCTAAGACTTTTATAGAAAGGTGATCCAAATACAGCTGATTCTTGTTATTTGAGGTGGTTATTTTCTGTAAATTGACGAGAACACTGAGCTAGTAAATACTGACTCCTATGGGAAACATGTGGTTAGGTTCCTGCAAGCCTCTGGTCCCATTTTCACTAAATGATCAATATATAACCTTGTTTTATGTGTATTTCTGTTTAAAGACACATTATTTAATATATAGTTGAGTCATTAACATTGAATCCAGGACCCATAATGCTATAATTCATGTCTGAGTGAAACTCATCTAACATCTCATGTAAGATAGGTAATGAAACTTAAGGAACTTATATTTTCTCCATCAGGCACGTCACAGCCTTCTGGTGCTTAGGAACCCTGAACAGCACTTCAGTACTATGCCTGGAAGCCATTTTAATGGGTAAAATTACTGACAAAACCCACAGAAATAGATCATGAAAAAGACACTGGTTTATTTTGTGAGAGCAGAAACAAGAAGGCAGGGCATCAGCTGGAAATGTGTGTGTGGGGCGACTCAAGATTTTCACCCCTCTGTGCAATACCAGTTATTATTGCTGGTTTACACGCTCATGGTGCCGTCATCTGCCTCATGCTTCTGGCCTAACCTGTAACCCCTTGCAGCTATCTTAGAGATGGAAACGAAGCCTTCTTGAGCATTTTTAGCTATTTAATCACATTATGGCTTTCAAAAAATAGCACACTTTCCACTGTCCCCTGTGTGGTTTAAGGAGTGATAAAAACCTTCAAATCTCAATATAGCTATTGTAGTATTTACGGATAAAACCTTAACTTTTGGGGGATTTACTAGTTTTTCTAGGTCAGGAGTCAGTAAATCTTTTCTGTAGAGAGCCAGTTAACAAATATTTCAGGCTTTACAGGCCAAGGATCTCTGTCACAACTACCCACTTTTGCCACTGTGGCATGAGAACAGCCGTAGACAATAGGAAACAAATGACTATTAAAAAACTTCAAACAAAACTTTATTTATGGATACTGAAATGTGAATGTCATATAATTTTCATGCCACAAACCAATAGTCTTTTTTCAGCTTTGTAAAACAAAACTGTTTAAAAATATAAAAACTATTGTCTTGGTTTGAAAAAAGTTAAGTCTCTGTCCTAAGGGGGTTTACTTTCTTAAGTGAAGACTGTGGACACAGATACACGGATGGAACACAGAGAAATAACTACACAGCAGACATGGTGAGCAGGCTGTAGGGGATTTGTACCAGATGGAGTTTAATGTCTCTGTACATTTTACTCACGACTGTACTTTGGAAAGCATGTCATAGGCATGTAAAGCCACGGTGAATTTACACAAAGAAGGGAAATTAGTAGATCTTTCACTAAGAAGAGCCCAAGTGGTCATTGGCTTTCCTGCTAAGTCTGTGACTATCTCAGAGCAGTTTTTTGACACATTTGAAACTTCCTCAGAGACACTTACTACAACACTTCTGAGCTCAGTGCTGGGCGGCATTGTATCCCTACTCGTACAAGCAGCACTACATTATCGGTGAGGTTTTCTTTTCCTATGATTTATATCAATACATGAGGCTAAATTACCTCATGTCTTAAAGGAACCATGAGGGGGGAAGGAGAAGGCAATAGAAGATATAAAAATAATATTCAGTGTTCATTCAACATTAAAGCACTGCTTTAAGCAATTAGCATGTATTATCTCATTTAATCCTTACAACAATCCTTTGAGGCACGGACCATTAAAAAAAAAAACCCTTATTATTAATAGTAGAAAATGATGGCCCCAAAAGGCTACAGGGACAAGGTCACACAGCAAAGTGGTAGAACAGGATTTGAACCCAGGTATCAGATTCTTGACCCCTGCTCTTGACTACTCATAATCCACAATCCCCCCTCCCAATACAGTTGGCCCATATCTGCAGGTTCCACAGCCGCATACTCTAACAACTACAAATAGGATATATACATATATATATATAAATTATATATAAAATATATAAAGTTACATTGTTGCTGACAATTACTATGTAGTTAGGTCTATAATGGTTGCATCTGCACTGAACATGTACAGACTTTTTCCCCTTGTCATTATTCCCTAAAAAATACAGTACAACAACTACTTATATAGCATTTACATTGTATTGGGTATTATAAGTAATCTAGAGATGGTTTAAAGTATCTCTTTGCACGGAGGCCCTGATCAGTATGGCTCAGTTGGTTGTTGGTTGGGTGTCTCTCTGCAAAGTGAAAGGCTGCCGGTTTGATTCCTGGTCAGAACACGTGCCTGGGTTGTGGGTCTGGTCCCCAGTCAGGTTGAGTATGAGAGGCAACTGATCGATGTTTCTCCTCCTCCCTTTCTGCCTCCCTTTACCTGTCTCTAACAAGTAAATAAAATCTTTAAACTATACAGGAGGCTGTGTGTAGATTATATGGAAATCCCACACCATTTTATATCATGGACTTGGGCATCCTAGATTTTGGTATCCTCAAGGGGGCGGGAGGGTTCCTGGAACCAATACCCCCAGGATAATGACAGACAACTGTATTAAATGTCCTTGTCATTCTTGGCTCTGTCACTCACTTGGTATTCTGTTGCCCAGAATCTGTGTTAGATGTGCACAGAGGCACGCACAACACCGATCAGGCCTGGACAGTCTTTGTCCTTCTCTGCACCATCACCCTCCTTACTCCCAATTCCCGCATATGTCCAAATATCTGCTTTCACCCCATGAGAAGGTATGTTGATATAGGATGCCACTTGAGTAGTAAAGGAATGGGGGGCTAGAATTCGAGAGACCTTGGTTCTAGCTCAGGTGTGAACTCTGTGACTCTGGAAAGACTACTACACCTTTCGGCAACACAGTTTCTTCATCTATTAAATAACACTAATCTTGATAACATTTTTGCAGAAATGATCAAATGATACAATGTATATGGAAGCATTTTATAATCTAAAAGGAAGGAGTGATTGTGGGTTATTATTTTAATTACATACAGTCTTCATCCTTTTCTCTCCAATTCCTTCCTTACCCACTGTGAAGAAGCAATACATTTGATAACCTTAATATTTCTCAGAAGAGCAGCACCTTTTCTTGCCTGCCACCTCCTTCCTTTTTTTTTTTTTCAATTCACTGACGAAATACTCAGTGGTCAGCAAGACAAAGGTGAGTGTTCTGCTTCCCTGGTCAGAGAAGACAAGACAGAAGCCCACTGGTGTGCTGGAGCCAGCTTCTACCATCTCATCAATTTCTTTCCAACTTTACATTCAGTGAAGCCATAACAATGGCTTGAAATTGGCAACAGTGGGAAGTATTTTACACTGTGGAGACCAGCAAATGCTCCAAGTCACTCCTCTCCTCTTCCTCTTTCCCTCAGAGAGCTGGTTGTTGAACATTTATCAGCGTTGGATATAGAAGCAAAATAATAAGATGGCACGGGTGCTAGAAGGGAGACAGAAAAGACTAGTCTGGGAGCACACAGGGAGGCACTTATCCTGGTTGTGGGGGGTGGGCAGAGGTATTTGGAGAAGGTGCCCTGGAAAAATGAGGTTAAACTGAGACCTAAGTAATGGAAGAGCTAGCCAGGCCATGGGGAGGGAGGAGAGTTCCTGGGAGAGGTAATGCAAAGCCCCAGGGTGTTAGAGCAGCCAAAGGAAGTTCCTGTAAGGCTGTGGTTCAAAGTAGGAGGGAAGAGAGAATAAAGCTGTAGAGGTGAGAAGTTCAACCTGACCCTGAGAGCAGTGGGTGGCTATCAGTGGGCTTCGAGCAGGCAGGGTCAGGGTTATGAGAGTGGGATTGTACTGGGTGACATTTGAATTCTGGCTCTGCCAGCTGGGGACTTCAGACAAGCTTCTTACTGCAGCTGAGTCTCACCTGTGAAAGGAGGGTCATTACAGTACTCAAACCTTCTGGGGTGGTGGTGAAGCTGCAGCTAAAGTGCTCAGCAGCATGTCTGGCTCCTCAGACTCGCCAGGTGGGCATCCAAGCACGGGTTAGCCACGGAGCAGACACACACATTACACCACTACTCAGCTAGCTTAGGGCAGTGGTTTTCACATGCTGGGTGGTGACCCATTGTAGGTTGTGGAATCAAGTTAGTAAGTCTTGAGCAGTACACAAAAAAAGATATAGAACTCAATGAAAATGGATTAAAAAAATAGCATTGTCATCCATTTTACGTTGCAAGGTAAGTTTTGTGTTTTTGTGTACGGGGTTGACTTGTGAAATTTATTCCTGAGGGCTTCCGTTAAAAAGTGTGAGAGCTCCTGCTTTGTTTCCAACAGGAAACTTCCTGTGAGCTTTGGGGCTGTAAGTGGGGAGATATGACAAGCCTGGCCAGTATTGCTTTCTCTTACTTTGGGAGATGAAATGGCTCAGTTAGGGATTTATTGCCCTGGGTTTCTGAGGCTTTTTAGCTTCTGATGAAGATACTCCTTGGGCCAGGTCAGACCCTAGCCTTTATCTGTTGTCTAGCAGCCAGGGTAATTGACAGGCCATGCAAGTGACCAAAAGCCTAAGGACAGGAAGGGAGAGTGTTTCTTCTAAGGAGGGGTTGTTCTGTAGATGAGGGGGGAGGGGTACTAAGGATCTCTGATTGCCTTGTTGTTACTAAGCTCAGTGTGGACTGTGAGTAAAACTCCATCACTAAAAGTCTCCAAAGGCAAGTCAGTGGTGTGGTGCACAGGGAACCGAGAAGTGAAATTGACATTTAGTTTGGTGTGTCCCAGAAAGATAATTGAATATGTGAATAAATTTTAGTATAATTTATTTTCAACATATGTCAAAACATATCCAATTTGCCCTTTGGAGTTGCAAAAACAATTTGGCATTTCTTTTTCCTTTGCAATTTAAAAAATGGAAGGTAATGGCAGATGCCTGGTCAGTGTTTGGGAGGGGAAAAAAAAACAAGCAACACATCACGTGCTGATTTAGTTTCCTTGAGTTTCCACAGGCACATTCCCCAGGCATATGCAATTGGCACTAGATTATCTGCCGACATTTATTGACAAAGGAATTAATTTTTCCCCAAGGATGTTTTTTAAAGCTCATTCTTTATAGGAAGTTGCAGCAGAATATCCAAGCTCATTCACTTTCCCTTTCCTCCTTTTCCTCCTGACAAAAGTGGCTAAAAATAACCTCTTAAGCCCTTGATTTTACCAAGGAAGGTGAGGGAGCAAAAGGCTAAAAGAATATCTTTGCCTTGCACAGGTCATCACATGCCCAGTTCAGGTAGTCACTAAAGTCACAGCTATTAGAGGCCACCTATCGTGTGGGTTTAGGAGGATGTGTCTATGGGGATGGGGAGGGGGCAATGTCAGAACAGATACCCTAAACAGGACAAGTGTGTTTTTGGTCAGAGAAAACATGCCTATCAATGATCAGCAGTTACCCACTTTTTGGCCTAACTACATTTTCCTTTCATTCTCACTCATCAAAATCATTCTTAGTGGAAGAAGAAAGCAATATACACTTCCTGCATCAATAAAACAAAGCTGAGCCAAGAACTGCCCAGTTCCATTCCCCAAGCACAACCCAGAGCCCATCTCACCGGGCCCAGGGTGGGCCACGGCAGGGCTCTGCAGCTACGTTCTTCGATGGGACTGCCCAGTGGCTCACTCCATCTGTTAACTGAGCATCCACTGTGCACACCAGACTGGAGCTTGTGCAGAAACACAAATGGAATAGAGACAATTTTTCCCCAATAAACTCCATACTCCCTGAAGAAACAATACACTGAATGAAAGAACACATGACAAGGTAAGGAGTTCTCAAGGAGGCCCTGGAGGGACATGTGGCAAGTGCACTGGTTTCCCCTCATTTCCTCCCAGTCCTCAGAGGAGCCACAGAATCCCCAGCACAATTCAAAGGCAGGTGTTATAGAAGGTTGGGATCAGAGAAGCAAAGGTATTTAAAGAGAATAATTAGGTTGGGGTTAAGTGATCTCAAAAATCCCTGGGATCTCAGGGAGAAGCAGCAATGACTAAGATATAAGAGGTGGCAGAAGTAAAGAAGATAGCTTCTATGATCCTATAGGTTTATCTTACAAAGGGGCCAACTGGTTAAAGAAACTCTGTACATCCACACAATGGACTACTGTGTTATGCATCTGCTCTGACCCATCACCTCGTACCTTTCCAGCTTACTCCCTTCAGTAACCCATTTCCAACGATCTTTTGATTTCCGCGGGACCTCCAATCCATTGATTCTAGAACATTTCCCCTCTCTTTCACCTCCTTAATGTCCCTTCTTTCATCCTAACCCAGTTTATACAAATGGCCCATCATCATAATTAATTTCTTGCATGTACCCACAACTCCTTTATCTCTCTTTCTGGTCTAGTCTCTTGGTGAAACCATGATCCAATTCTTTGCCAACTCCATTCCTGAGTCCTTCCTGCTGAACATGGCTTGGGAGAAACACACTGCTGCTTTGAATGAAAATTCATGACCACAAGCCCATAAGCCTTAAATGCTGCCCAGTAATCATTCCTCACTCTATTCCTTTACATATTGTCACTCTCCTTGACAATGATTTCACACCGACTTTTTCTCCCCATCAAATGTCCAACATGTTCTCCCTTCTCCTCATTTTCAGGTGATGACCTTGCTTCCACATTCATGGAGAAAAGTGAGGCAATCCTAAGAAAATATCCATAGACCCCTACTACCCCCTCCCCTCCCCTACTGGAATCTGTACATGGTGATTCTCTACCTCTCCACCTGCCCCCATCAGTGAAGCACCTGTGCCTCCCATTCTCTGTTGGTGCGCTAGATCCCATCCCCCTACGGGCTCATGTTCTCTACAGGGTTCGCTCTAGCAACTTTCTCCTCTTTAACATCATCAGTTTCTCTCTCTTACTGAACTGTTCATTACCAGCAGCACCCACATAAACATGTGGTTATTTCTTCTATCACAAAAGAAAAAGGTCCCTCTTTTCCTCTACTTGTTTTGTAGCTATTACCTCATTTTTCTGATCCCCTTGAAGCACATTTCCTCACAAGTGAATTTCTTCATTTCTCTCTTCCCATTATGTCTTTTTCAGCTTTATTAAGGTCTAATTCAAGTACCCTAGAGTGCACAAATTTAAAGTGCACAATTTGATCAGTTTTGATATATGTCTGCACCATGAGACCATTACCACAATTAAGATGATGAGCCTATCCATTACCCTGAAGAGTTTCTTTCTCTCTTACAGCCAATGCAATCAGCCTTTTGCCACCACCACTCCAAAGAAACTACTCATCAAGGTCAGTTATCTCCATGTTGCTAGATCCAGTAGTCAATCATCTTACTTGACTTCTCTGCACCATTTGACCTAATTGTTTTCTTCTTCCATCTTGATGCACTTTCTTCGCTTGGCTTCCAGGATACGACACTTGGTTGGGTTTCCTTCTATCTCATGATGCCCTTTTTCAGTTCTCTCATTCTCACTTTCACCTTATGCTAGAAAGCGCAAGGTTTAGTCCAGGGTCCTCTTTTCCTCTCTATCCACACTCAGTCCCTTCAGAATCCTCAACATGTTTAATCCCAAATTGATATCTCCATCCCAGATCTCTCCCCTCTAATCCACACTCACATATCCAGTTGCTTATTTAACATCTCGTGGCTGAGTACAAACTTCTCAAATTTAACATGTCAAAGCCAAACTTCTGAACCCACCACCCCCAACAAAAGTGGCTCTGCCTGTAGTCATCTCCATCTCAGTTAATGGCATCTTCCCCCTTCCTGACACTCAGGTGCCAAAAGACTTGCAGTTATTCTTGATTCTTTTCTTTCTCTTACCACTATCACCAAATCCAACAGAAAATCTAGTTGGCTGCACTTTTGAAACAGATCCAGAATCTCACCGCTTTGACTGTCCCCACTGCTTCCCCCCTGGTCTGAGCCATTATTATGTCTTGCTTAAATCACTACAGTGGTCTCCTAATCTTCCTTCCTCTATAGTCTGTTCTCCACATGGCAGCCATAATGATTTTAAAGAAATGGAGCCAGGTCACAACATGCCTCTGCTCAAAACTCTGTGATGGTCCCCATGTCTCTCAGAATAAAAGCCAAGGTTTTTACAATGATCTAAAGGGCCCTCACATTCTAGCCCTGCTGCCGTCCCCTCTCTGACTCCATGTTTGGTTTACCCGGTCCATTCCAGAGACAGGAGCCTCCCTGCTGCTCTGTACACATGCCTTCCACCGGCTGTTCCTTGTGCTTTACATGCTTTCTGCCTGGCACAGCCACTTTGGAAAACAACCTGGGAATTCCTCAAAAAGTTAAATATACAGTTATCATATGACCCAGCAATTCTACTCCTGGCATACACCCAGTAGAATTAAAAATGTGTATTCTCACCCAAACTTGTACATGAATATTCAAAGCAGCATTGTTCATAATAGCTAAAGAGTGGAACTAAATCAAATATTCATCAATGATGAATGGATAGACAAAATGTGGTATATCTACACAAAGGGACATTATTCAGCCATAAAAGAAATAAAGTAATGATATATGCTACAACCTGGAGAAACCCTGTAGGCACTGAGTGGAGGAAGCCAGACACAAGGCCAGATATTATATGGTTCTATTTGTGTGAAATGTCCAGCTCCGGCGAAGCACAGTTCAGTGGTTTCCAGGGGCTGTGGGAGAAGGCAGTGGTGAGTGGCTGCTAGAGGATACACGGTTTTTTAGGATGTGATGATAATGTTATGGAATTAAGTAGTGGTGATAGTTGCACAACTTTGTGAATATGCTAAAAGCCACTGATCTGTACACTTTAATGAGAGAGCAAATTTTATGGTATGTGAGTTATATCTCAAGTTTATAAGAGCTTCCCCCACAGATACCTGTCTGGATTACTTCTTTACTCCACTGAGGCTTGGCTCAAATGCCATTTTCTCAATGAAAACTTCAATCATGCTACCGCCCTTCTAGCTCTCCTGATCCCTGTATCCTGCGGTATCATTTAATCCAGGTGGTCTATGTCTGCTCCCAACACGATATATACTTCACTCACTGCGTTTATTGTTATTTCCCCCTACTGAAATGTAAGCTCCACAACTTCAGGGATTTTGTCTGCTTGTTCATGTATATAGTACAAATGTCTAGAAAAGTGCCTTGTACAACAATAAATATTGGTTGAATAAATAAATTAATACCAAGCAGACAGTAAAATTGATAATGCAGAAGAATACTGGATCATATGGAATAACAGTCATATATTCTTAAATTTAAAAAGGAGATTACCAAACAATATATAACATATATGTATAATCCCCACACTGTTAAGAAATGAAAAAATGTAACACACATAGAAGGTATATTGGGAGAATAAAATACATTAAAATACATCTCTGGGTGTTGATATTATAGTTAGTAATTAATTTATGTTTTCAAAAGTGTGCTCATATTTTCTAAACTCACAAGTTTTTGAACCAGTAAGATCTGGGATCTAATCTATGCTCCATTTGTTACTGGTCATGTAATCCTGAGCAAGTTATTCAGCCCCGGTGACTTAGTTTCCTCAGCTATGCGTGGAGATAATAACAGTGCTAACCTCACTGGACTATTTTAAAGATTAAATGAAATAATACATGTAAAACACTCAGTAGAGTGTTTGGCATAGAATAGGCACTCAGTAAAATGTTAGGTATTAATCTCTTCAAATACTGTACTTCTTGTCTTTATTTGGAACACTTATTTTTTTAAAAAGTATATTTTATTGTTTATGCTATTACAGTTGTCCCCACTTTTTTTTCTGGAGCACTTATTAATCAGACGTTGGACTGCTAAGACTGGGTGTCCCTGCTTAACAAGTTTTCTCTTGTATATTTTATCTTCTTGTCTTTTTGTTCTATGGTTTATGAGGTTGACTTAACTTTTAAACCCAGTAAATAAATTTAAAAAATTTTATCTACTATATTCTTGATTTCTACTGTTTTCCCTTTGCTTTATAGGTATTTATAAACAATGTACATTATTACTTTATGTTTATTAAATTTGTACCATAGGACACATATTCCAAGATCATTTTGTTCACTCAACACGGTATCTGAAATCTGACCATGTTGATGCATACGGGTCTAGTTTACAGAGTGGAACAAAGGTAGGTTTACAGTTGTGAGTACAGGAAACACAGAGTTTATTCTTGCATTGTTATTTATTAATTTTGTATCATTTTCATACAAACAACTATAAACCTACTTTTGCCCCACATACTCTGTATTCATTTTTAACTGTTATGAGTGTTTCTCTGTATTTATTCACTTAATGAATATTTATGTGCACCAACAATGTTCCTGGAACTTTACTGGCTGGTGGCTGAGAACACAGCAATGAAGGGAACAAAATATGAACCTAGGAAATTCATTGTATTTTTCCTTCATTAACAAACATTAGGTTTTGCTATGACAGAGATGCTTTAGTGAATGTCCCTGTAAAGGGCTTCTGCTGCAAATGCTTTTCTAGGGAGTATGTCTAAGGGTAAAACTGCTTCTTCCTAGATCACATTTTCAGCTTTACCAGGTATTGCCTACTTGCTTTCTAAAGTGGTGTGGAGACTGCATGCCCAGAAACCCGGGAAAATTCTCCATTCCATTCATCTTGCCCAACAGGTGAACAGCCATACTTTATTTTCGCCATTCTAATGGGTGAGGAATGGCATCTCTGTTTTAGTAAGCATTTCTCCTAATTGTTAGTAAGGAGAGCATCTCTTTTTATATTAATTGGTCCTTGAAATCTCCTTTGCCTGCTACTTGAAGGTACCCTTTGCTATTCATTTCTGAAGTTAGTTGTTCATCTTTTTTTATACTGATTTGTAAGGAGTCTCCGACTATATGGTCTGGAAACCAACATATTTGCTCTTTTATGTGTTGAAATATATTTTTCCAGTTCAGGGTTTGTGTCTTATCTTTTTAATGGCTTTTGCATAAAAGAATTTTACTTCTTAATGTAATCTTTCCTTTTATGAACTGTCCTTTTTGTGTACTGACTGAGAAATAATCTCTCCCTTGCAGACATAAAAATATCCTCCTGTATTTCCTTCTAATGATTCTTAAAGTTTATTTTACACATTCAGGTCCTTAATCCATCTAAAATTATCCATCTGTATGAGGTGAGGTATTAATCTATTTTTCTTTCTTCACAATGAGAGCTAAATCATGTATTAAATAATCCTTCCTGTTCTCACTTATATTTAATGTCTTGTCTACCCTCTGCCAAGTTCTTGCATATATCTTGAAGATTGTTTCTGAGGTTTCTACGTTGTTACAAGGAGTAGATCTGAGATTTTAGTCAGATTCTTTTAAAAAACAATTCTTTTCTGGTCCTAAATTTCCTATCTTTCTCTCAATCTCACAACTTCTCCTGTCTTCACTTACACTGACCATATTTTTAAACCCATCTGTTTGTTTACAGATGAAGAAAAGAAGATGCAGAGATCATACACTTATTATTCAGGTTCACATAGCAACACAGCTAGCAATCTTGGGCCAGGTGGTATCTCACAGTGGTTTTGATTTGCATTTCTCTGATGATCAAGTGATGTTGAGCATCTTTACATGTATTATTGGGCATCTGTATGTCCTCTTTGGAAAAATGTGTATTCAGACCCTCTGCCTATTTTTTAATCAAATTGGTTTTGCTCTGGAGTTGTATGAGCTCTTTATATATTTTTGCATGTTAATTCCTTCTCAGATATATGATTTGCAAATATTTTCTCTCATGCAGTAGGTTGTCTTTTTATGTTGTTGATGATTTCCTTTGCTACATAAAAACGTTTTAGTTTGATGGTGTCCCACTTGCTTACTTTTGCTTCTGTTGCCTTTGCTTTTGGAGTCAGATCCAAAAAATCATCACCAAGGCAGATGTCACAGAGCTTCCTGCCTATTTTTCTTCTAAGAGTTTTAGGGTTTTAGTCTTATATTCAAGTCTTTTTTTATCCATTAGAATTTATTTACTTTTATTTATTTAATTAATTTTTGACATTCAATTATTATTTTATATTAGTTTCAGCTGTACGGCATAGTGGTTAGACATTTATATAACTTATGAAGTGATCCCCCCAATAAGTCTAGTACCCACCTGGCACCATACGTAGTTATTAGTGTTATTGGATTCCCTGTGCTGTACTTTACGTCCCTGTGACTATTTTGTAACTACCAATTTACACTTCTTAATCTCTTTAAGTCTGTAATTCACTTTGAGTTAATTTTGGGCATGGTATAAGAAACTAGTTTATTTCATTACTTTGCCTGTGGCCGTCAAGTTTTCCCAACATCATTTATTGAAGAGACTGTCCTTTCCCTATTGTAAATTCTTGCCTCTTTTGTCATAAATTCATTGACTATATATGTGTGGGTTTATTTTGGGGCTCTCTGTTCTGTTTCATTGAGTTATGTATCTGTTTTATGCAAATACTGTACAGTCTTTATTGTAATTGTAAAAGTAATTTGAAATTAGGGAGTGTGATGCCTTCAGCTTTGTTCTTTTTTTCTCAAGAGTGCTTTAGCTATTTGAGATCTTTTGTGGTTCCATATGAATTTTAGGATGGGTTGTTCTATATCTGTCTTTTATCAGTCTCTTATAGTTTTCAGTATACGAGTCTTTCACCTGCTTGGTTAAATTTATTCCTAGATACTTTATTCTGTTTGATGTAATTGTAAATGGTATGTTTTCTTAATTTTTCTTTTGTTTTTATTGAGTTTATTGGGGTGACATCGGTTAACAAAACCATACAAGTTTCAAGTGTACAACTCAACAAAACATCACCTGCACACTGCATTGTGTACTTATCGCCCCAAGGAAAGTCTCTTTCCATCCTCATTTATCTCCTCTTTGCCCTCTTCTATGGCCCCTCCCACCCACCTTTCCCTCTGGTAATCACCATACTGTTGTCTGTGCCATTGTGTTATATATGTTATATATAACTGTCCAGAAAGTATTGAGTTATGCACTATGAAAAATAAAGACATTTATTGAAGAAGATACAAGATAGAAGAAACAGTGTACATAGCACAATGATGCCTCAGTCTCCTTCAAAGAAGGCACCTTGGGACCTCACACAGTTCTCCCAGCATCTCTTCCACCATTCAAAACACTATGCAAAATCTTTTGTTGGAATTGCCATCAGCTGTCTCATTTTATTTTCCTGAATCTCATCAATGGTTTGAAATCTCTTCCCTCTCAAAGGTGATTTTAATTTTGGGAAAAACCAGAAGTCACAGGGCACCAAATCTGGGCTGTATGGATACTGAGTCACTTGGATAATTTGATATTTTACCAAAAAAAAACCTCTGCATGAGATGTAATGCATGAGTGGGCATGTTCTCGTGATGAAGCTGCCAATCACCAGTTACCTATAGCTGCAGCTGTTTTCACGGTACTGCATTTCTCAACTAATGAACACTGAGGTAGTACTCATTAATTTTTTGGCCCGGAGGGGCATACTCATGATGTACAACACCTTCCCAATCAAAAAATATAGTTAACATGGTCTTGATTTTGCTGTGATTTTGAAGAATTTGTGCCACACATTTATTTGTGCTACACTCATTGCATCATCCCTGAAAGCTTTCTGAATCATCTGAATACTTTCCATGGAGGAATACTCAATCTTAAGGCAACATTTGATGCAGATTCGTTGCTCTACTCACTCAGTCATTTTGAATGTGAATGCCACATAATACACATGTTCACTCAATGGTGTCTACTGCCCCCACTGATCAGTACAGTGAAGTCATCGTTGTTCATGTATGTGCATTCCAGTTCATTCTCCATGGCTGCCAGGTAACATTGATGTTGTGCAAACCATTCTTGTTTGCAATGACAAGAATGGTTTGCAATGGCTATATTAACAATGGCTGGACTTTTTCTGGACAGACCTCATACATCCAGCCTGAGAAGCACTGCTTCAAGGAACACAGGGAATCCATGACTTAGTAGGTCTCCTGGTTCCTAGACCAGGAATTACAAAAAATCAGTCCACTTTTTCAGATGAACAAATCAGATCTTATTATGCACTAATTTTTCTTAATTTTTATTAACCACTACAGTTTGTAGGCAAATCCAATCCATAAGAAGAAGGCATCATATGCGGATAAGGGAAAATAAAGGAAGTTGGGCGAGGTGCAGAGGGGACCATGGTATGCAGTTGCTGACTCCAGTCTCCAAGAGCTTGGAGTGTTTTCTCCTTAATCTCTTCATCTTTTCTCACCCAGCCCCCATCCCTCTCCCCTTTGACAGCTGTCAGTCTGTTCTATGTATCTATGCTCTGTTTCTATTTTATTTGTTAAATTACGTTGTTCATTAGATTCTACATATAAGTGAGATCACATGGTATCTGTCTCTCTGATTGTCTTATTTCACTTAGTGTAATATTCTCCAGGTCCATCAATGCTGTCACAAAAGGTAAGATTTCCTTCTTTTTTATAGCAGAGTAGTATTCTATTGTACAAATGTACCACAGCTTTTTAAAAAAATTCTCATCTGAGGACATGTCTATTGACTTTAGAGAGAGAGGAAGGGAGAGAAACAGAGAAAACTCAATATGAGATGGAAATATTGATCAGTTGTCTCCCATATGCACCCTGATTGGGGATTGAACCCACAACTCAGGTGTTATTTTAGTTTCAGCTGAAGTGTGTGCCCCAACTGGGTGTGTGCCCCAACTGGGGTGTGTGCCACAACTCAGGTGTGTGCCCCAACTGGGAATCAAATCTGTAACATTTAGGTGTATGGGACAATGCTCCAACCAAATAAGCCACCTGGCCAGGGCACCACAGCTTTTTTACCCACTCATCTACTGATGGGCATTTGGGCTGTTTTCAGATCTTGGCTATTGTAAATAATGCTGCAATGAATATAGGGGTGCATATATTCTTTCAAATTAGTGTTTTGGGTTTAATTTCTCTTTATGATAGTTTGTTGTTAGTACATAGAAATGCAACATATTTTTGTATATTAAATGGTATCCTGCAACTTTACTAAGTTTGTTTATCACTTCTAACAGTTTTTTTGGTGGAGTCCTTAGGGTTTTCGATATATAAAATCATGTCTTCCACAAATAGTGATGGTTTTACTTCTCCCTTTCCAATTTGGTTGCCTTTTATATCTTTTATCGGATACTATGTTGAATAAAAGTTGTTCTTAATCTTAGATGAAAAGCTTTGGCTTTTCACTGTTGAGTATAGTGGGAAAACTTTCATTTTTTTTCATTGTTGAGTAAGCTGTAGGCTTATCATCTGTGGCCTTTATTATGTTGAGGTATGGTCCCCATATGCCCACTTTATTAAATTTTTTTATCATAAATGGATATTGAATTTTGTCAATGCTTTTCCTGCATCTATTGAGATGATCATATGATTCTTACCTTTAATTGTGTTAATGACACAATTAAAGTTGTCACTTTGACTAATTTGTGAATGTTGAACCATCCTTGCATCTCTGGAATAAATCCCACTTAATGGTCATTTTAATATATTGTTGGACTTGGTTTGCTGATATTTGGTTGTAGATTTTTGCATATATGTTCATTGGAGATATTGACTTGTAATTCTCTTATGGTGTCCTTGTCTGGCTGTGGTATCAGAGTAATACTGCCTTTGTAAAATGAGGTTGGAAGCATTCTCTCCTCTTCAATTATTTGGAACACTTTAAGAAGGATTCTTGTTAATTATTCTTTGAATATTTGGTAGAATTCACCAGTGAAGCTATCTGGTCCTGGACTTTTATCTGTAGGGAGGTTTCTGATTACTAGTTCAATCTGCTTACTAGTAATAAGTTTATTGAGATTTTCTATTTCTTCATGATTCAATCTTAGAAGGTTGTATGTTTTGAGGAATTTATTCATTGCTCCTAGGCTATCCAGTTTGCTAAGATGTTAACAATAGGGGAAGCTTGGTAGGAGGTGTGTGGGGACTTTCTGTACTATCTTTGTAATTTTTCTATAATTATAAAACTGTTCTAAAAATAAAGTTTACTTAAAAATAATCACAGTTTATATAAATATAGAAAATAATTCCTGGGTATTCATTTTCCCCTAATATGTGGCTTTCATTGAATCTTTAAAATATCACAGATGAGTCTGAGGACTCATTTGGCATCTTGCTGTTTCTAGAGCTGGACAACTCAGCCTGCTGAACTGCTCGTTTTTCAGAAATATAGCTACCATCCAAAAAGTTTCTGATTTCCTTGTTTTTAACTGTTGTGGCTTGCTGAATCAAAGCAGCTGAACTTGATACAAGTTCCATATTGTTTCCTCCAAGAATCAACTCATCTTTTTGGGCTTGAGATACTGAACAAGCAACAGCTGAACAAGCAACAAGTAACTCTTCCAACCCTGTGGATATATTTTTGCCCAAGAAATTTTGATTTCAACATGAGAACCATCTTCATGAATAACGACGTTGATGGGGAAGTGAGAGTACACAGACTCATCTTGTAACCAAAGCCCAGGGTAACACCCTTGATCCTGTTCTGTATGTGACTGCGGATAGTGTGAACAGTGGCCAGTGCCTTTCTATTGCCCCACCATTTGTCAGCCAGACCTTCTTCATTTTCTTTCCAAGGAGACTGGGTTCTACATTGATATGACTGAAGTCCTCCCACAGGGTGCCTCTGGGGCCCTTCACAATAACTATGCACCCCTTCAGAGTGATGTTGACATTTTCTGGGACGTTGACAGTCTGATTGCTGAGAACTGTCTTCATCCTCACAGTAGATGCATCAAAGAGAGTTTCTGGGTGTTCTTAAAGCTGCAGTTACTATACCCCCATGGAAAGCAACTCAGTAACTAACAGACAGCTAGGCCTGCTTGGTATTCCAACCAGCATTGCTTCCTGGACTAATTTCCAATGAACCTTTGTCTCCTAGGTTAGTTATGGTTCCACAGAGGGTACTCAGTTTTACTCTAAAGCTCCTCGGAGAAAAAAGCAAGAACAAATGGATATAAAGTACAACAGGAGGGTCTTGAGGTAGAGTTTTGCTGTGCTATAAAGTCAAACTATGTGATACTGTTCGCTAATTATATTTTAAAGGGTGAGGTGACTACATATTAGTTTGGTCCAGCCTGGCTTCTGCCCATTTTGGAGCAGCTCAGGCAAGAAAGTGAATTTATACATTTTCCAGAATTCCTAAGAGTTTTTATATCTTAAGTAAAAAATTTCCATAAACTACAAGTAGGAGTAAGTGGTACCAAACACATAGAACTTGCTCATCAAATTGACTATAGTCTCTGCCATTTTCTCTATCAACATATGATTTATTAATTTTGTTCCCAAGATTTGAGTTCAGGCAGCATAAATCATGAATGAGTATTAGTTTAACAGTCACAGTGCTCCATGGGATAAAAGTCAGGTGAAGAAAACTCAAAATTGTCACAATGTGAAAATAATATGACAGTTGTATCAATATTTGAAAATTGAAATGATATTCAATACCCTTACAAAGGTGGAGAATAAATCTTATTTCTGCTTATTTTATGCATACTGTAAAACTTTCCTTTTAAATTTTTTATTACTATTTCCCCTGTGAAAATGTTTTGAAAAGCAAATCTAAGATCATCCTGGTCCGCCTCCAGCTATTAAGCAACACCAGACACTGACCTCCTGCTACTGCTTTGATAAATTAAATACTTTAGAAAAACAATCTATTACCTGGCCCCCAAGCCATTTATAGAAAGGATATTTGACATTTTCTTTTTGTGCACTTAAAAAAGAGAGAACTGTCTGTCGATGTGGCAGGTACCAGTTTTAATATTTGAAATTATATCACTTTGTTTCCACTGGTTTATTCCACCTGACTCTTTAACATTCATGAAATTCTAATTGTTTATGTACTCAGAAACATAACTGTGATTCAGAAAAATGACCAGACAATAAATACTGTGGTTAGAAGTTAAGTACTCACCAGAATGAATTAGAAGTAGCTAGGGTTAAGGAGAAATAGCTCATTATTCAGGTAACTCAATTTTCTATTATTTATATTATAGTCTCATGTAGCTGATGGCATAGTTAGTACAGACTAGATGTGTCAGAGGCAATTCCAGCTATGACTTCATACATTCTATGACATCTCTCATTAGAAACATTTATTCCTACTCCCTGAATTCTGGGTATGTTGAATGAAGAAAAAGGGAGAAATACAGCAAACAGAATGGAGAAAATCAAAGTCCTTCACACTAAATTCCCTCTCCACTTCACTAATGATATTTTGTTGGAAAGGTTTCAGCACATTCTCTTTATCAGAAATGAGGAACATTGATCTACATGCAGGGTTTGCATAGAGGTTATCAAAATAAAATTTTAGAGAATTGCAACGGGGCTGAATTCAGGATTTGAAATCTCTCATCAGAGATGCCCAAATCGAGAGTCAGACATCTGTCTTTCAGAAATGACCACCATAAGGCTGGTGAAAGAGGGTTCATGAACAGGTTTAAAAAATGCCAAAAAACACAAATACAATAAAAGAATTGTTTAAAAGAGAATTTGTGTAATGATTCTAGATAAACTCATTAAAGTTATTTCACATAACAACAAAAAACAAAAACAAAGAAAGGATCATAGGAAGAGACCTTTTCTCTTTTTCTTGTGGACATTGTCATTTCTGCATGTCACTCTCGGAATGGCTACAGCCAGGCGGCCACTAACCTGAGGATAAACATCAGCCGTGGAACTGTGGAAAGAGGGAAAGAGTCTAGGTGCTTGATGTTAATGTCACTGAATTTCTGAATAAACTCAGTCTGGAGCCCCCTCTCGCCCCAATGCCAACAGGTATGTTTACTATTATAAAAAATATTTTTGATGAGCAATATAATTTGTTCCTTTTTTGTCCTACATTTCCCCCTATTTATTTGTATAACTATAGATGAATTTATTCCATTAACTAGTGTTGGGGAATGAACAAAACTTAATTAAAATTCAAATCATAATTCCATCATGATGTATTCTATCCTGGTATTCTCTGGATCTAATAAGAAATTATGCCTCATCAAACATATATAATTTGGCTTGAAGTGATAATAGTAGGAAGCCAAATTTATAGTTATCATAAAGTTGTCTATGCTGCATATTTTCATTTCCGAGTGCAATATGCATTGGGTAACCTAGGTCCCCAGGCAATCATTTAGTCATTCCAGCTCACTCTGGGTGGAGCTTGTTTACATCCTATAATCACACCCTGACCAGTCACTGCTAAATATAAACACAAGGAAGGATAGTAATTGTTTGACAACTTCAGTGATACCACTCCACAATAATATTGACAGGCTTGATATTGACAACGTTGAAGCTACCATGGTTACTCTTTCACAATGTAAAGAGACAGGCATCTGCAAAACTGAACAGAAATATGCCATTTCTTCATCCTACAGAGCTAGGGAGGCAGCATCATGTGAAGAAACAAGGATGGGTCTAGGTCATGAACATGGCAGTTTTGCAATATGATAACCCAGAGAAGGAAGCTGTGGATAAATTGCCAACATTTGAGGAACCTGTGTTCACAGGAGGCATACAGTGTATATCTGCTGATTGATTCTGAAATTCAGCTACTGGCTGAGTCCCTGTGGGTTCGACATTTCACTTCCATGGACCTTAACCTCTTCATTTGGAAAATGAGGGTATTAGATATTCCATGGTTCATTCCCTTCCAGTCTAAGGTTATGTGACAATAGTCACTTACGTCATATGTATGATAACTGCATGCTTTCAATAATAGCAAGAAACCCTAGCTGGTGTGGCTCAGTGGACTGAGCACTAGCCTGCTGATCATAGGATTACTGCTGGTTCAATTCCCAGCCAGGGCACATACCTGGGTTGCAGGCCAGGTCCCCAGAAGAGGGCATGTAAGAGGCAACCACACACTGATGTTTCTCTCCCTCTCTTTCTCTTTCCCTCCCCATCTCTCTCTAAAAATAAATAAATAAAATCTTTTTAAAAATAGCAAGAATAAAACTTAATATGAACTTGTGATTCTGTAAGTTGTTGCTGAATCCATTTTATTATTATTTTTTAATAACAAATTTTCTTTTTGTCCATGTGACTGGGGGCATTTGTAGTCTCTAAGCTTTAGTTCCCTTATATATAAATTAAGGTAATGGTTCCTATCCTTGTTTATAACATGTGAGCATTATCTAGATGATGGATGTAATGTTTGGCTCACTGCACGGCATATGGATGGTACTTGTTACATTATTTCTACTGTCTTCACCTTTCTTTATTTTGTTTATGAAACAAGTAAGCAAAGAATGAATAGTTTTATGATAGTCCTCTTGGAAACTATTTTTATAAGTTGTTACAATTTTTTTTATGAATTACATTTACTTGGAAAAGAAACATTTGAATTTTGGAAATATGTTTTTTAACAGAAAGAAAGAATCCTAAAATAATGCAATGCTCCTTTAAAAGATAAACTACGATAATTACACACTGAATTTGCTATTTTTGTAGGATACGCCTAGACAGTATTAATTGTAATACTCATATAAACCAAAGCAGAAGATGTGATCAATATTAGGTAACTTGTTAAAGTTATCAGGGAAAAAAAGTCCTTAGAATGTTATTGCTAACTATTGAAAAAAATGCTGCACATAAAAAGAAAATGAAAAACACAAACCAAGCACCCACATTTTCTGCTTGAGCAAATGGCATAAAATGTTTGCTACAGACATATATTTATTAGTGTGAACTAACATAAGACAAATTTGATTTAAGACACTGCCCATTTTTAGAAACAGAACTGACAAAAATTTAAATTTAGTTTTTAAATTGGTAAATATTTCAAGAAAAAAGTCTGGTGAGTTTTTGAGCAGTTGAAGAAGAATCTTGATTCTTCCTTGTTTGCTGTATACCTTTCTGTCAGGAAAACCAAAGAAAAATAGATTAGGATGTCAAAATGTCAGGGTATTGATTTTAAACTCTAGAAGCTCATCAAAATAACTCACCCATATTCTCTGTTATTCTTTGTTCACCATGTAACTCAACTGACCTAGGGGCAGAGCATCAGAGGCCTAAAGAACCTCCCTAAAGAGCACTCTTACTTTGGGCCCTGTTTTCAGTATTTAACGCAAAACTTGACTGTCTCACACCTTCACCAGCCTAGCTAAGGGAACTAACTGAGTGAGCTGATAGAGACAGCCTATCCCTCCAGTTGATACCTTGTAGAGTATTTGACAGAAAGATCTTGAACTAAGGCTAGCATGACTTCACTCAGTCCTGCCATATCATAACCCACCTTCCTCCTCTCATTCACTCTGCTATGCCTCAGCCATCTTTGAGATGAAGTTGGAACAATTGCCACAGGGCAAAGGGCACAGCACACATAAAGGCAAGGGTAACAAGTGGTATTCAAATGAGTAGTCGCTTGCTGTCATGATGCTAGTTCAACCTGAGTTTCTTTGGTTGCTCTGTTTGCTAGATATGAATAAACATATTACATTTCTTAAATGAGCTTATTTGTTGTTATGATTCACTCACTTCCTGACAGACTTCAGTTTCTGGCTATTCCCTAAAAGCCCTTAAGCACAGGTATGAAGAGAAACATTTACCAAATGGTCTTTAAATTGAAAGTCTGAGACTAGAGGATTTACCTTCTTTATGGTTAGAGCTTTTGGAAAACTAAACTTAAAAAATGATTTTCTGGAATTTTAAGTGTGAGTCCAGTGACTTTTTCCTTATTGTCCTATTATGATTGAGGCTGGAGTCTATGGAGCAGATGCATCTTAAATCCCTCAGCCCATGGGTCTGTCAGTTTCTTAAACATGTGGGAGTTAAGGCTGAGTTCTGGAAGGAAGCTCGATGTTTCAGCATGAAATTAGCTGAAAAAGCTGAGGCTTCTGAGCAGGTGAGCAAGACTGGAACCAGCCGAGAGAAGGGTGGTACCTTCTAGCCAGCCCCAGCAGGAGTGAAGGGAGGGAAGGGGATGACCTTGAGAAGTATGGCACTTACTGGAAGCTGATGGAATGGAAGTCTCCCTGACTTCCAAGCAGAAAGACAGAACATGCTCCTGGTCAAAGCAAGGAGGAAAGGGAATTTACATTCTAGAACACATCCCTATTTTTCTTATGAGGACTTTTTTCTTCAATCACATTGGGATACATCTTCTTTAAAGCTTCCGTTTATTAAGCAATAGATATGGGCCAGGAACATTGCCAAAGGCTTTACATACATGAGATCATTGTCCTCAGAACAGCCATATGAGATATGTATAATTATGACCCTTACCCCCCAAGATTATACATGAGGAAACCAAGGCTTTCTTTATTAAAGAATGGGCCAGTGGAAAGAAGCCAAGATTCTCATGCTGGTCTGACTGCCTCTTTAAGCGAGAGCTCTTTATCACTAAACTGTTCTTTCACGAACTGAGGCACTGATGTCCACAGAAAGCCTACTTCCAGAAGGGTGAACCACAAAAATCGCTGAGATGTTGAATGGTCAAGGATTCAATAATAGTCATTGCCTTTTAGTAGAAAGAAACATAAATAAATGCTGTTCTAAAAATAAATTGCTGTTTTTAGCTATCAGTGTAGGGAAAATATTTTGTGCTTAAAATTTTAGTTTTAATAACACTATGTTAATTATATACATTGTTAATTATATATAGTTAATTAACAGTATATTAGCAATCATTAATATTAATGCTAATTGAAGCTTAAAATGATTTGAAACTGTATTGGGAAAGATTTACATAAATTCAAGGGGAAGCTCCTTAAGCAGCAGACAAAACAATGGGCCAGTGAGAGATGAGGCCATTCAGAGAGAAAGAGGGCATTTCCTCTCTACTAATTTGTAAGTCAAAGTTTTGGGAGTTAACTAGCATTCTCATGCATTGCTACTGGGAGTATAACATGGTGAAACTACTTAGGAAAAGAGTTTGGCACTTCCTTATGAAGTTAAACATATATTCAACATATGGCCCAGCACTGCATATTTACCCAAGAGAAATTAAAATATATGCCCATAAAAAGACTTGTACATTTTTATTCATAATAGTCCCAAATAGAAAGCAACGGGTAAATGGATAATTTTTGGTATATTCATATAATATACCAAAAATATAAAATGGAATAAACTACTGATAATATGCATCAACATGGATGTATCTTGTAATTGCCATGCTAAGGAAAGGAAACTGAACACCCACTGTGTGAGTCATTCTGTTTATATGAAATTCTAGAGGCAAAACTTAACCAGTCGTGACAGAAATCACCTCAGTGTTTCCTGGAGCAAGACATGTGTTGGGATGTTGGAACTGATTGCACAGGGGTACAGAATTCTGGGGGGATGGATCATACTTTATACTGGTTGGGGTGGTGGTTACACAACTGTGTGCATGCATTTGTTAAAAGCATTCAACTGATATGCTTAAAATACTATATGTAAATATTACTTCAAAGAAGCTGACTTATAAAAAGACAACTAGCTTAGAAGATACTATAAATTAAAAAACAAAAATTCCTCCATCTGTTTCCGTGTCCCCCAAGATGTTTCTCTGTTTGAGGCTTGTTTCAGGAAGTTTATATCCTCTTACATTTACTTAGTTGCAAAGTAGATTTTTGTTTATAAGATTCAATTGGAAGAAGTATTAGAAGACTTTAAAATAAAGCTGTTAAAGATATTTAAACTATCTTACCTGGATAATCAGATATCCTCAATATTTGAGGTTTTACTATTGAACCGTTCTTAAAATTCTATTTTCTAAAATGAGTATTTATATGCTTTAACATCTACTGAACACAATTCAGTCCTCTCTGAATGCCTCCAGGTCTTCACTATTAATATCAAAAGTTGTGTAATTCTGTAATATAATGAGGATTTTAGTTTCTAATATAGGACTGTTTGCTTCTACACTAGGTGGCTTCAGAATACTGAGCTTTTTAAGTGTTCACATTTGCATCTTGTTCTTTATTCCCTTTCTTTTCAGACTGTAAGCAAATCGGTGCCCCTGCCAACCTTCTAACCTTTTAGGGGAGTTAAACAAAGAGAGCTATACACAGACAGTGGTCTCTGACTGTGGATTCTTCACACCAGCAATTGATTGGTTTCAAAAGAATCACATGGAAACTTCTCAAAACTGTACATGCCTAGGCCCCATCCTTGGTGATTCTAATATCTAACTCAGTATGCAGCATACATGCTTTTTTTTAAAGTATGGAAATAGGTCTGTGTATGTTTGAACATACACAAAAGTAGAAAAAATACTGTAATAAACCAAGGACTTCTGGTCACCATGGAGGCATAAGTAGATTCACTTTTCCTCCTTGCACAACCATAAGAAGGATCACAACTAACCTCCAAACAAAAAACACCCAGAATGGCAAGAAAATTGAACTGCATGGAAGTCTGACAACCAAGGACTTAAAGAAACCATATTCATCCAGATGGGTGGAAGGGGCAGAGCCAGGGAGCCAGGGCGAGAGGATGCAGTGTGGCGGTGGCAAGGCAGTGGTGGCGGTGGTCAGTGGAACATGCAGTCGCATGTTCACGTGTTCACATGTAGTAGATAAAATCAGAAGGGGTACCTCGGGAACAAGTGATCCCAGCCCCAGGACAGATTGTGTAGCCCAGGGTTCCAGCACTGGGAAATAAAGCCTCGTAACTTCTGGCTGTAAAAACCAGTGAGGGTAGGAGTGGTGGAGGCAACTGCTTGTTTCTCAGGATAGTCCGTTTAAAGGGCCCACACAGTCTGAGAACTAATGCAAACCCATCAACTCTGGGAACCACCACTGGGGCAGCAGCTAGAAGGACAGCAGTCTCATACAGGGAGTGGGTGAAGTGACTGAAAACAGGGAGAGTGCCGAGCAAGCCACCAGTAGCCAGGCAGTGGCATTGTCCCCTCTCCAATCCCTCTCCCACATACAAAGCCACAAAGCTGTGAAGTGGGTTTCCTCATCCTGGCCAATACCTAGGACTGTGCCCCATACAAGTTAACAGGTGCACTAAAACAGAGAGGCAAACCAGCTCTACGTACTACGCAGAAACAAACACAGGGAGGCTGCCAAATCAAGGAGACAAAGAAATGTGGCCCAAATGAAAGAACAGAACAAAACCCCCCAAAAAGAACTAAGTGAAACATATAGCGAACCTATCAGATGCAAAGTTCAAAACACTGGTGATAAGGATGCCCAGAGAATTCATTCATTATGCTAAAAGAATAATGGAAGAAATGAAGGCTACACTAAGTGAAATATAGAAAAATCCACAGGGAACCAACAATGAAGGGAAGGAAGCTGGGGTTCAAATCAACAATTTGGAATGTAAGAAAGAAATAAACATTCAACCATAACAGAATTAAGAAACAAGAATTCAAAAAAATGAGGAGAGAATAAGGAGACTCTGGGACATCTCCGGAAGTGCCAACATCTGCATTATAGGGGTGCCAGAAGGAGAAGAGGAAGAGCAAGAAACCAAAAACTTATTTGAAAAAATAATGAAAGAAAACTTCCCTAGTTTGGTGAAGGAATAGACATACAAGTCCAGGAAGCACAGAAAGTCATAAACAAGTTAGATCCAAAGAGGGCCTCACCAAGACACAGCATAATTAAAATGCCAAAGGTTAAAGTTAAAGGGAGAATCTTAAAAGCAGCAAGAGAAAGGCAGAGAGTTGCCTACAAAGGAGTTCCCATAAGACTATCAGTTGATTTCTCAAAAGAAACTTTGCAGGCAAGAAGGGACTGGTAAGAAGTGTTCAAAGTGAGAAAAGCAAGGATCTACAACCAAGATTACTCTCCAGTAAAGCTATCATTTAGAATTGAAGGGCAGATAAAGTGCTTCCCAGCCAAGGTAAAGCTAAAGGAGTTCATCATCACTAAGCCATTATTATAGGAAATGTCAATGGGACTTATTTAAGAAAAAGAAGATCAAAACTATGAATATTAAAATGACAACAAACAACTGAATCAAAAAACAAAACAACCCACCAAAAACAAATGAAGCAAACAACTAGAACAGGAAAAGAATCATACATATGGAGATCAAGTGGAGTCTTTTCGGCTGGGAGCAGGGAGGGGAGGGGCGGGGAAGGTACAGGGATTAAGAAGCATAATTGGTAGGTACAAAACAGAAAGGGATGTTAAGAAAAGTATAGGAAATGGAAAAGCCAAAGAACTTATATGCACGACCCATGGACATGAATTAAGGTGGGGGGAGGGGGATTGTTGGAGGGAAGGGGAGTACCAGGTGGAGTGGGGCAAAAGGGAAAAAGCTGGGACAACTGTAATAGCATAATCAATAAAATATACTTAAAATATTGTAATAAACATCAAATACCCATCATCCATTTCAACATTTATCATCATTTGGTCAATCTTTATTATGTATCTGCCCCTCCCCACTTCTTACACTTGAAATGGGATTGGCTAACTATGGCCCTGCAGGCCAAATCCAACTTGTTGCCTGTTTTATAAAAAAATCAGATATAATTCACGTACCATAAAATAACTCTTAAGTGTACAATTCAGTGGTTTTCATATTTCACAAAGTTGTGTGGCAATCACCACAATCTATTTCCAGAGCATTATCCTCACCCCCAATAGAAACCCAAGCACCATTAGCAGTCACTCATTCTCCACTTCTTCCAGCCCTTGAAACCCAACCACTAATCTACTTTCTATCTCTATAGCTCTGCCTATTCTGGACATCTATATAAATGGAATCTTATAATATATGGCTTTTGGTGTTTGGTTTCTTTCACTTACTTTAATTTTTTCAAGGTTCATCCATATTTTAGCATTCATCAATAGTTTATTCCTCTTTAAGTGAATAATGTCCCATTCTATAAATATAACACATTTTATTAATCCATTCATCAATTGATGGGCATTTGGGTTTCCACATTCTGGCTATTATGAACAGGCTGCTGTAAACATTCACAAACACGTTTTTGTGTCTTCAGTTCTACTGGGTGTGAACCAAGTAGTGGAATTGCTGTATTGTATAATAATTTTATCTGTAACTTTTTTGAGAAACAACCAGACTGTTTTCCAAAGTGGGTGCAGTATTTTACATTCCAGCATGAAGTATATAAGGGTATTAATTTTTCCAATTCCTTGTCAACACACTATTTGAGTGTAGCCATCCTAGTATTAAGTGGCATCACACTGTGGTTTTGATTTGTATTTCCATAATGACGAATGATGTTGAGTATATTTTTGTATGCTTATCAGCCATTTTTATATCTTTTGTGGAGAAATATCTGTTCATATCTTTTGCCTATTTTAAAATTGGATTTTTTTTTTACTGTGGAGTTGTAAGGAGTTTTAAATATATTCTGAATACTAGATTTTTCAGGTATATGGTTTGCAAATATTTTGTACTATTCTGCAGGCTGTCTTTTCACTCTATCTTGATGGTGTCCATGGAAGCTTAAAATATTTAAATTTTAATGATCTATTTTTTGTTTTGGTTGCCTGTGCTTTAGGCACTATATCTGAGAAACCATTGCCTAGTTCAAGATCATGAAGATTTACACCTATGTTTTCTTCTAAGAGTTTTACAGTTTTAGCTCTTATGTTTAGGTCTTGCACATCTGAATTTTTAAAAAGCTTAGCATGTAATCCTGAGCCACACTAATTTTGAAAAGTAAAAGTGAACAGATTTTGGTAGCCTCTAAGAACTTTTAAAAAATATGAGCTTTGGTGCATGCAGTTTTTGGGATGTGCATGTTAAATGTTGATAGGTCTTTTTTGTCTAGTTTCTGGCTTTTCTCTATATTGCAGGTGGCTAAGTTGTTCAGAGAGCTACCGTATTGTTGAGACTATAAGACGCATCTTTCCCCCCCAAATTTGGGAGGAATAAAGGTTATTAATGCTGCTGCTGAGTTCTGTTTACATTTACATTGGGGAAATATTATGTTATTTATGTTATTAAATATTTTACATTTTTTGCTTCAAAATTTTTTTTCCTATTTTCCTCCTCTAAAACCTAGGTGCATCTTATGGTCTGAAAAATATGGTAATTCGGGAAAAGTGTGTAATACTGTCTTCATTTGGTACTTGGTTAGCTCCTAGTACCAATAAACAAAAACAGTCCAATCACGTTTAGGAGGAGTTCCTCACAGTTCCAAGTTTAAAAACAAAACTGTCATCTCAAGTTAATTTCAGTGTATGGTACCCCATAGTTTTGATCCAGATATTGGGAAGTGTTGTGCAGAGAGGAAGGCAAAAATCAGCAGCGGAGACTTCCAGCCAAACGAAGATAGCATGACGGCCACACTTGTTTTGTCTGCAGGGAGAAAGACATCCAGGCACAATCACAAACCATCAGTTGCTAGTTGATAGATTGTTCCAGAGACTCTGAGGCCAGTGATTCTCAAACTTGAGTGAACATCAGAATAATCAGAAGAGTTTGTAAAGACCCAGATTCCTGGGCCTCACCCCCAGAATTACTGCCATAGTAAAGTAGGGTAGGCCCATAAATTTGCCTTTTTGCCTTTTTTACATGCTACCAGATAATGCTGATGATGCTGGCCCTAAGATGACACTTTCAGGATAAATGGGCTGCCTGTCCTGCCCTATTGCTTACTGAACAATAAGTATTAAACCAGGAGACTCATCTGGTGCTCCTCCTCCTTGGGCACGAACATGCTAAGAGTATACTGAGGAAGTCACAGGCCATAAGCGGAGTTTTCAAATTTGGTTGATATTTTTAGTCACAGTCTCATATCAGGTTCCAGGACTATATGGTCATTTGTTCAAACACCATTTTGTCACTTAGGAAAGTACCTTGATTTTAATAAAATTAGCAGGGATTGCCTACATTTCTTTGTTTTTCTGGTAGCTTTTGGTATTTGATCTTGCTCAATGCATGTGGACATCCGCTGTGGTTAGGAATGATACTCAGGAACATCCAATCTGTTTATGACAATGGATTTGACCTGTAGCCAAATGGCACTCTTGAGAAATGTGGTTATGACTTTGACAGATTGAGCCAAAGTTAAATTCTGATGAACTGCAAAGGAATTTTATCAGTCCCAGGATGTTTGCCAGAGAGTTGGGCAAAAGAGTGACATTCCAAAATGTCCTGAGCAATCCACATTTATTCTGTCACTTCTACTTCCAGTTTTCACAAATGTCAGCTAAAAACTTCGTTTTCCTACTTCCTGTCAATTCCAGGACTACAAGCTTAAATCTGAGATCCAAATATTAAGCTGTGCCTCTTCCAAATAAGCAAGAACACAGCTCAGCAGCAGAAGGGAGTTTGCTGTTTTGTTGATGGCAGAGAGACAGAATCAGACCTCAGCTTGTTTGGCTATTCAGTAGAGAAGAAAAGTAGAAAATGTTTCTGTTGGTAAATTGAGGAGATTCAGGAATAGAGAAAAATCTGACAGGTTGGCCACAAGAAGACATTTAAGGTTCTATGGCAATGCCTGAAGTCAGCTAATTATTTTTTGAGAGAAGTGGAAGATTGGCTTTGAGATGAAGAAACAAAAGTTAACCCTGTCCGTAACATTCCGAAAACAAGCCTAGCTCTGCTCTACCTTCGCCTTCAGACCCTTGAGCCCTCTGCCCCCCAGATCACCCGCAGGAGGAAGGAAGCATTTTTGTTTCAAGTAGATGGCAACCCAACCCAAAGGAAAAGCAGTTATCTTAGCACCCATATGTCCACAAGAGGAAAAGGTGCATGCAGCATTTTAATCCCTGGGAGAGATGTTAGTCTCCAGCCTTCTAAGAAATTTGACTGTTATTTCTCTCCCACTTCTCTAAATTACAATGGCAATAGCTGCCTTTGCACAGAAAGCACCCTAACTGGATAGCTACTTCATTAATTATCACATGGTTCCTATTTTATGGGAACAAAATAGTTGATCTCAGTGAACTGGCAACTTCAAAACTTAGGAGGCAAATTAGAGCAATTACTAATAAATTATACATGTGGTAACTAACAATTTGTCGATCACCTAGAAATATAAGGAAAACCGCCAGCCTCCCTGGCCCTGCAATTCTGAACAGGTCTTTTCAATTTTCCCTTCCCAAGACTGAAAGCTTTCATTATCCACACCAGTTGCACCACTACTATTGCTGCTTTGGCAGAGTCCAGCATCTATAATACAAAGTTAGAAATACAATGGTGGGATTTGCACTCCGTTTGGAAGAGGGGTTTGATGGCTTAAAATGAAAGGACCATCTCCCCACCCCCCAAAACAAAACCAAGCAGTAAGTTTCATGCCACCTTTCCCTAAATAAGGTCATAGAGGAAGTAATGACAAGAGATAGGGGCAAAGTATGTCCTCAATCATAATCACTATCCATAATCACTACTGTGCATTGTTTTCAGGGTGAGGCATTTGATGAAATTAAAGGAAGTTCTGTGTTATAAACCATCAGTAGTTCTGGGGGAGGTGAGACTAGGTCAATTAAAAAGATAGGATCTTTCTCTTCTTTTCTGCTTGTCTCACTGAGCCCTGCCATTCAACAAGATAGGCGTTGACATTGATGTCATTCAGTAATTGAGGGCCAGATTCTTCCACAAGCATATTCCTCCCACCTGGTATAGAGCCTTAACACTAGCCACTGACATGCCCAGCAGGTTTCACCGTCTGTGGCTGCTGTCAAAATGTAAGTGAGTGGAGGGAGAGAGCGGCTTTTACAACTGTATGTTGGAATTTATTGCACTGGTCTCTTGTTCAAATGAGAAAGATCTTGGGAAAAGGATGTAACAAACAGCACTGAAAAAAATGCTGCAAATTCAACAGGATTTACATACCAATTCCAAATATCTTCCAGCAATGGAGAAAAATTGTTTTCTGCATAATTTATATACTGCATTTCCCCTCATGACCAGCACAAATTGTATACCTATTTCTTTACATCGCATGGTATCATATCAGTTTTAAAATATTTTCTCTCCTTTCACATGGTCTATAAATGCTATCTTTATTTGTAATCCCATATTTGCATATTTTACTTTGGCTTATAATGTCAGTATTTTTTCCCAGGCTCTTCATTTTAGTTATTTTTGCCATATACCTGCTGACAAGATCTAATTCCATGTCACCATGTCTCCCTGGAGAACCACATGGCAACTACCTCCCTTGGGAAGTACTGATGGTAGGGAGAATAAAGAGCAATCACACTCATTGTTTTCTGCTAGTTCAATGAGTAGACTTTAAAACAAAACTAACCTCCCTGTGAATTGCAAACGCCTTCCTACATAACTATGGGTGCTCTTTCACAACCTGACCTGCATATTTCCTCTGGGCTGTCGTGGGAGTTGTGATTACCCTGTGCCCACAAGTTAGTGTGCTATGTCACACTGACCAAGTAAACAAATTTTGCATCCGTTTGTCCTTTGTGGAGACCTGAGTGCAACCCAGTGAAATTCCACCTGTCTGGTTCTCCTGCCAGGTATGATAAACCAGAGCAAGTAAGGCTTCCACCTGCAGAGGATGCACTTGCCAACTTGGCTCCCCGAGGCCACTCCACTCCTGATCTGTGTGGTGTCTGAGCCCCTTACCTAGTTAGAGGCTGAAGCAGGCATCCTAGGACAACAGGAAGTGGCAGAGAGAGTTTGGGGGAACAATCCTCAACCCTCACACCCTCTTCACCTAAACTTCATTATAATGACTTCACAGAGCTCAGTAGTGCTAGAAAAAAAAATGTTTGAGTGTGGATTATTGCTTCTGTTGCAATTGTATTTTGCTAAACCTCTGTTACCAAGGAAATGATTAAGGACCTTAAGTGGGGGTTTTCAAATCAAAATCATCACATTCAAAGGATTTCCAAAGGTGGCACCTTTCTAGCAGGGTTCATCTGATGGACTTATTGTTTTTTTAGATTTTATTTATTTATTTTTAGAGAGGGAAGGGAGGGATAAAGAGAGAGAGAGAGAAACATCAATGTGCGGTTGCTGGGGGGTCATGGCCTGCAACCCAGGCATGTGCCCTGACTGGGAATTGAACCTGCGACACTTTGGTTCGCAGCCCATGCTCAATCCACTGAGCTACGCCAGCCAGGGCTCTGATGAACTTATTTAAAAATAGATTTCAGAGAGTCCTAACCAAGATTTCAGATCATTACATTAAATTTGTGGAAACTGTGGATGTTGAGAAAATGGATTTCTATGTTCCATTTATTAACTTTTTAAATATTCAATCATATCTGAACAATATTTTAATAAATTAATTTTTGTCTGTGACTTAAAATTCTTAATGAAAAGCTATTTAAATTACACGTGACAGCTTAAGTCATGTGACTGATATTCATACTGAAATCTATTCTATATTCTATCACTGAAAGTTCTCTATTACATATTTCCCCATATATACGTTCTAATTATGCTTTTGCCTGCATAATATTCTGGTGAAAGTTGTACCATAGTAATACCAGAACCTAAGTTGGGGTCATATGTCCTCATCAGCCACATTCTCCAATGCAATAAGCCAGACACCATGGAAGGCTCTTATTAGCAGCCTGGAGGGATACAGAATGTGGGGATGAGAGAGTCTTTCTCCTAGGTATAGCAAGCAAAAACAGAGTGTATTGGCAGACTGATGTGAAGGGCAAGTAGGTTTTTAAATAGTGGATCAAGGTCTAAGTAGGGGAAGTTAAAAACCCATCTACACTGGCTAAAACTCATGATGATTCAAAACTCAAACTTTCAAGTGGACACACCAAAGGAATCAAGAAAATTTAAAGCCCCTCAAATAGATTAAACTTCTCTAATTGGAAAATGTACCTCCTTTTCTCCCCGTGCCATACTGTATTCCCAATGTAATAGGCCCATTCCAATGCCTCTTTTGGTTTCTTTTACTCCCTTTGGAACTGCTTGTTATTCTTACATCCCTGTCTGTCTTTTGGGCAGCCTGGGGAGCATATTCTCCCCAGGCTGATACTCAAAAAAAGCTCCTTCAATCAGGTTTCCACTGTCTTTTTTTTTCTTCCCCTTGCAGACTTTCTCCTACTGTCTTTTACTTTTTCATCCAGGAATGACAAAGAAAGGTATTTCCCTTCTATATTCATGGAGTGGAGCCACAAATTCTTAACTTTTCTCCCGTGTTCATGAGGCATTCTCAATGAGTCCCCTACAGGACATGTCTGGAAGTCCATACCACAGTGTGGGTACCTTGTGGGTACCTTTTGGGTAAAATTATCCACAGCTTAGTGGGGCCTGGAGACAGAATCTGATGTGATTCAACCAGTTTTGTTTTATATGCTGCCATCCCTTACCCTTGGAGTCCCTCTCCTTTCTTGCTTGTTGCCCTGCTGTCAAATGCAGCTCCAAGCCCAGCTCTCTCTGATAGTTCTTGGTATCCAATGCTACGCCCTCTGCTTTGGATCAGTTTCCTTGCACAGTCAGTCATCTGATTCTCTGCTGGGGGACTCAGCCCCTTGGTGGTTTCTGCAAAGCTGAGTCTCCTTTCTCTTTGTCTAGGGCTCCTCTCGTCCTCCACCTGCTCTCCGCCAGCTCCACAACTGGGGTGGCTGGCTGATTTGCCAGGTCTTCCCACCCAGCTCAGCTTACCCAGCTCACTCCTGTCTCTCTCTCCAAGATTCAGAGCTACAATGCCCCAGAGTCCATTCTTTGGCATCTGTACAGGTCACTGGCTCCCTTCAGGGATCCTTGTCCCCAACTCTGGGTAGCCTGGAGGGCATATCCATTTGGCTCAGCCAGCTCATGTAGCAGTCAACCCACACAGCCTACCTGGGAATGACCCCTCAGAAGTGTCTTTCTGACCTGGCCTATAGACTCTGGCCTGGATTTGCTTCTAGTCTCATTCTTCAAGGTAATTCCCAGAAGCTTTTTGGAGAAAGGAAGGTCTGTGTGTTCATGTGACGATGTTTGTTGTGAATGCCCTGCTATCTGCTCACACTGGGAAGCAGGGAGTTGATTTATCAGTGCCAGCCAGGCTGCTCCCCACCCGACATAATCAGCACATGTGCACCTAAAGGCAGGGCTGTGCTCTGCTCAAAATACAAAACAACAGATACAGGGGTGTTATGGGGCTCATGTGAGGTCACACTGCTGAGGACACCATCTCACTGTACAATGTCTTACATATGAGGCCACCAAGACATGGTTTTATTTTTAGTCACGGATTGTTAATGGATCGATTTCCCCTCTTTGCATTGGCTGCTGGAGAGCTTAGGGCCAAACCTGAGGATTGCCTGAGACATAGAATGAGTGAGTTCACATGGGTTTTTATAACCTTACTCACCAGTTCATTTTATGTCTTCATTGGTTTCCACTTTCCTTTCCTATCTCCCTCTAATTTATATTTCCCTGCCAGCCTCCTTAAGCCCTTCCTGAATCAAGGTGGGACATAAATAAACAAACATAAAATGAGGTAATTTTATGAAAAACTGAAACAGTTTCATTTACACAGTTGGTTGAAACATACATTTCTGGATAGCAATATCTACTAAATGTCATAATGCTAAATGTTATATTCGTGACACAGAAACACCAAGTCCAGGAATTTACCCTACAGACAGTCACACAAGTGTGCAACATTTGTTTGACTGTAGCATTGTCTGTAATAGAAAGAAAAAAGGAAAAAAGTAAAGGCTAAATACATCATGTTGCAAGTATACAATGGCACATGTCACAGCTATTCAAAATGAGAGATGAGTTTACATGTTCTAACATCAAGGATGCCTCCAATGTATTAAATAAAGAAGAAAGAAATTTGTGGTTGGTGCAGAGGAGGAGAGAAGGATATATTTGCTATTTAAACTTCAACCCCACTACATATAGCATGAATACTAAGGAGAGCTTGCTGCTTGCTGCATGGTATAAACAAAATCATCCTCCTCAGCACAGAAGGTTTCTCATAATTCAAGGCAGTATGAAATAACAGCAGTGAGGAACAGAACTGCAGAAGCTCAGGGAGCTACATTCTCTGAATTTGCACGAGCTATGGAGTGAGAGGAAGGGTGGGATAAAGTAGAGGAAAGATGAGGGGGCTAGCCTTTCTTTGAAAGAGAAAAACTTTGGCAGTTGAGGGTTGTCTAATGAGAATTTTGATGTGAAATGCAGTGAATTTGCTTTTCACTCTGCCTCCCAAATCCTCAGCAAAACCTACCTGTTTCCCAATACTTTTTCAGTTGAATTTGTTTTGGAGGGACCATAAAAATGTACTGCATGCAACCTAAAGGTCTGAGAGGGTCAAGGGCAGAGATGGCCCCCAAGGGCAGAGATGGCCCCAGAGGGGTGAGCCCCAGCTGAGTCACCAACAGATAACCAGGTCCCCTGTGCAATCAGTTCCGTGCATGTTGGGAACTTCAGGTTGAAGAGACTAAGGAAACACCAGAATATGGGGGAAAGCACAATAAATCAAAGCAACCCTATGCCAAAGCAATGGACTAGCTTTATTAAAAAAATACTGAGATTAGTTTCCATATCCAGGAAGACAAATAGAAAAAAAGAGATAATTCCAGAACTTAACATGTGTCAGGGTAGCCACTATGATACATGTGACAGATATATAAATGCTGGGTCTGACTACATTAGTTGTTACAGGAATATCTTCTTTGTCTGAAGAAAAAAAAAAGAGATGTTGTCTTCATTAAAAATTCCTCTCACTGCCTACTTTACCTCTGTGTACCCCTGCACCCCTCCCTCACACAGAGATGCCCTGCCTGACTATTCTTATGGGCGGCCCTGTCTCTTCCGGAACCACCTTCACTACAATCACTGTTTCTACAACTTGTGTGACCACCCAGTGAGGACCTAATGGAGCAGGCCCCATGGATGGGCTCCAGGGGCTCCCAGATCCCCAGAATGTTATGCAAATTATATGTATACATTTTTCTTGGAAGGGAGTCATGGCTTTGAGTCAAATAACAATAGGATGATCCCCTAAATGCCATAGATCTCTGATTTAAAAGGCTGGTGTGAAAGCACTCTTAAAAAATCTCTTATTTCACCATGGCTGGTATGACTCAGTGGGCTGAGTCCCTAAAAGGTCGCCAGTTCCATTTGTCAGGGCTCATAGCTGGGTTGTGAGCCAGGTCCCCAGTTGGGGGTGTTGGAGAAGCAACAGATCAATGCTTCTTTCTCTTTCTCCCTTACTTCCCCTCTCTCTAAAAATAAATACATAAATAAAATCTGTTTTAAAAATCTCATATTTCCAAGGCCTAGCACAAAGCATGGCAAATGGCACTTAATAAATGAAATAAAAGCTTACAGTGACTGAGTATACAGAGTACACCAGACACTAAGGTGTTTACTATTAAGATCCTTATTGTACAGATGAGCAAAATGAAGTCCTGAGTGCAGGTTCACGTTCGTAAGACTCTAAACCGTCTATGTCAACCACCCTCTACAAATGTTGTTAAGTGAATGAATGCTGAAAGCGCACAGGTGGTGGTTACTAACACTTCCATCATGCAGGTAAGGAAACTTCGGTATCACCATGGGGGGAGGGGAGCTGCATAAAAAGTCAGGTTACCTGTCTTCCACTTGTGTGCTTTTCTTTATACTAATCCAACGTTGTTTGAAATAGCCTTTACTCCTTATGAGACATGAAAGTGAAGTCCTATATATTAAATTGAACTCATTTCACCTGTATCTGCATTCAGGACTCTGGCGTATATATGATGGTATTCTTCGTCATTAGATCAAATTTCACACCAGCAGGACTATGTCACCATGGACATCTGTGAAGAAAGAAAAATCTTTCCTCTTCTTGGCTCCTTCTCTTGTTGGAGAGCCCAAGCCCAAATGCTCACAGGGACTAATAGGTAATGAAAGTGGTACAAGCGGGCTGTGGGCACTGGGCCAGCTGCCCAGGAGCCACATCCCGTCAGAGCACACAGCTGCCCTTTGGCCTCAGCACATCATGATCACTTGAGAATGTGGGCCCAGGATGACCAGATGTTCAGAATTTTAAGAAAAACCAGAAATGTAGATTTTGTGTGGAATTTCCTGAGGTTTAGATGTTGACGACTCATTCAAATATGTTTTAAAAACACAGTATAGACCAAATAAAGCACATCATAGGTGGGACCATAAGCCACCAGTTTGTAAACTCAGTTTTTGTTTGGGGAACATCCAGAATCATCTCTGGCCCCACCAGGCAGGTATGGAGGAGAGGTGAAATTGGTATTTCCGGTTTTGCTGCTTGTTAGCGTCTTTACTGAAAGGTTTGGTTGGGAAGTGGTTGAAAGAGAAGCTAAAATTGTCTTTGGACTACCAGTAGATTTAAAATAAGCTATCCACAACCCGAAATGGGAAATCAAGAGTGGGCGGTAACAGTCGTGTGTGACATTCTCCCTCGTGCTACCAGTTGGGCTTTCTGTGGCACAAAGAACTGCTCTGGTATGCACTGACACATGACTTCAGCATTCATTCTTCAAGCTGGTTGTTAGCGGCAGTGCCCTGCTGAATCAGCAGAAACATCCACAACCCGCCGCATGTCTTCTTGCAATGCATGTGCTTTGTAGGGCAGCAAATCAGCTCCAGCAGTGAACAAGCAATTGCTTGCAGGACATCTTTGGATAGTTGCTGTCCAGTGAGGAAGAAAAGCCTCTCAGAAGAATGGAACCTTTCCTAATAGGGGTCGCTACTTGGCCTTTTATTCTGTCTGTCAAAGCTGTGCAAAACACTGAATAAAACTGGGTTCACTCAGGGATCAACTACTCTAGCACTGGAGCACCTGGGGCCCTCAGCCTGCTGCCTGGACAGCACTGCCTCTGAGGCTTGGATGGAGGAAGCTGTGCAAAATCAACTTAGAAGATGAGACTGAAGACTTTTAAGAATTAGTTTCCAGTCCAGAGGTAAGAACAGTATTTGAAGAAAACTTCCTCAAGCCTTCTTTTATTTAAATGCATTAGTGAAATGGATGCAGAATATTAATGTGCTTTGCAAGGCTTTGGAAAATAATGCTAAACAACATTCTCCTCAAACTGAAGGTGCTGTATACATGTTTAGACTGAAGAGAGGTCTATGTTGATGCATGCACAGAATGTCCTTCCCACAGCAGCAAATTGAGAATTCTCCAACCTTTTTTCTTTCAACAGCAACAAAACAAAATCACACCAGATACCTAGGCCAAGAGTAACAGAGGACTAAAGTATGGACAATATAAAATATTATATCTGGAATGAAGCTGAGTCCTTCCCAGGCTGCCAGTCATGCTCATTTTAACTTTATAAGGAGAACACAGTACTTGACACTACAGTATTTAGAGCCCCTATACTGAAGTGTGTCCAAGGTTTTTCATGAACATTTAAGTCTGTTTTCAAAATAGCACCTTCTACTTTTGTTAATCCTTTCCTTTTAAAAAATGTTTTACTGATTGACCCTCTTTAGAGAGGGGGGAGAGAGAGAGACAGAGAGAGAGAGAGAGAGAGAGAGAGAGAGAGAGAGAGAGAGAGAGGGAAACACTGATTTGTGGTTTCACTTATTTATGCACCCATGGGTCTATTCGTGTACATGCCTGACTGGGGGATTGAACCTGCAACCTTGGTGTATCAGGATGATGCTCAAACCAACTGATTTACCTGGCCAGGGCCTTTCCTTTCATTTTAAGTCAACTTGGTAGACTGCGCCTTGCCAAGTTTCAGGTTATCTCAGATTTTTCAATACCCGGTTCCAATGTGTTATGAAGACAACTCAGTAATCACTATCCAAACATTTGTACTTTTCAGGTTTAAAAATTGTGAACCAAGATCAAATTCATATTTTATGGCAAATCCCAAGGGAAGAATCTGTGTGTCATCTTTCTTTTTCTTTCCTACTTTTTCAATTCCTAAATATAAAAACCTATATATTAAATAGAGGCCAAGTAAGCATGGCTCTCACAGGGAACATATAAGGCAGCAAAGGATCAAGGGCTTTTTCTCTCCAGCAAGTAAATGTGGTTCTTTTAATAGAGAATGTAATTATTTGTTAAACTGCTCTCCCATCCTAATTCACAGGTTTTGGTTTCTTGCACCAACAATTAAGGTAAACTATGAAGGGGAGGTGAATAAAGTGTGTTTCCTCTGAAGACGGAGCCAAGGTGCCCACATATACTCAATTTAAATATTGGATATAATTTGGAATTCATTTTTGGTTTGGATTTTATGTTCAGTCATATAAATAATGATAATTTGAGCAGGTTATATGTATATCTCCTTATTTTTTATTGAGATGTAATTCACATGCCATACAATTTACTCCTTTAAAGTGAGTTTTAGTATATTCTCAGAATTGTGCAATCATCATTGTAATCAATTTTAGAACATTTTCATCACCTCAAAAGAAATGTCATACCAATCAGCAGTCACTCCCCACTCCTCTCTGTCCTGGAAACCACTAACCTACTTTCTGTCTCTATGGACTTGCCTATTGTAAACATTTCATATAAATGGCATCGTACAATATGTAGCCTTTTGTCTGTTTTTTCACTTAGCAAATGTTTCCAAGATACATACACATAAGAATATTGTCAGAATGTTCCAAAAGAATTGGGGTGCGCTCTTGCTATCAACTTTCTCACCTTCTTCTGCATCACATCTTAATGCATTTGGGAAACTGAGCAAGTCCTATTGTCTCGCACCACAAATTTTCACTTGCCAGTAGACACCTCTATGTCACGTTCTTCTAACACTTCAAACTCAGCATGTTTATTTTCCCTCTCCTAACACCACATTCCTTTTCATTTACTTCTTTTTGTTAACAATGAAACCCCCGCCCATGCCAACTAAAACCTAGTCATTTTTACTTCATTAAAGTCTAATTCACCCTTCACTGTGCTAGACACAGGTTCTCTCTGTTCTGCCCCAACACACGGCTACTTCAGCCCACCTGCCTCTTCACCCTCAAGGGACATTCCCTGGCCCAGACCCACATCGCAGCTTGTCTGCTCAGCTCTGCCTGCAGTCACCTCCTGCTCCAATCTTTCCTGCACCACGGCTGAGCCCTAAGCTGAATGAACTGCAGTGAATAAGTCCGACTAGAGGGCAGGGACGGGGGAAGAAGAGCAGGGAGGCTTGTTTTGCTCGGACCCTGCAGGGCCCTGGGAGGATGGTAAGGCAGGCTGTCCTCTCAGTGCTGGAGAGGAAACCGCGTGCTTGCCAGCTCTTCCCTAGATGCCCTGGGCCCCACCTAAAGAGGTTCTGACTTAGTCATTTTCAAAGTCCCTGGATGACTGTAATGTGCAGTTCCGGGACCTAACAGACTGCACGACAGCATGGTGTTAGTAGGGCACGCAAGGGCTCTCCCGTCAGAAGACCTGGGTGCCGACCTCAGTCTACCAAAGGATAGCAGTGACAGCTGGGGCACTTTATACCTGGGATACCTGTTAACTGTCTACCCTTGATTTTCTCATCTGTAACATGGACTAAATATGTCTTCTTTTTGGACATGCTCTGAGTGTTAATTAAATCAGACATGAAGCATAAGGTAGAGTGCCTGGCTTAAAGGAGACCCTCTACTTCAGAAGGGGGGTAGAGGAGTGGGATGCAAATGCCGTGTTCTGAACTGTCTTTGTCACACTGCTAGTATGACTGGGTGACAACTAAGAACCATACTTTTGTCTCTCACAAGGCCCCATATTAGGGTGATTCCTTTGATGACAGGCAATGTGACTCAGCTGGCTGAGGGTACTATGGACCTTACAACTAATCCCAACAGGTGCACAGCCAGATCCCAACATTTTGTGCTATTTTAGTTTCTTAAAACGTGGGAAGGGTGGTGGTGCATGAAGACGGTGTGGTGTGCAGAGGGATGATGGATTAGAAGTCAGGAAAACTCCAAGTGCTCTGTGACAGGAGGAAACTTCCATTGTACACCCATGGGTATAGGTTGTTCTTGACACCCTATTCACACAGCCAACTAAGCAGTAAGCATATTTTTCCTCCTCCCACAGGCCCTTTAGACAGATTAAACTGAGATACCTGGTAGCAGTGGGCTCTAAAACACTTTGCAAAATCTCATTGACATTCTTAACCATGAAAAAGCAGAAGCTGTGGAGTCAGCTGGGCACGCCTTCATTATCTTCCCTCTGCAGGAGGAGCACTAGATTAGGACACATGTGGCTGAATCACGTAGCTGAATGGTGCATATACGGCCCAGAAGCCCCCACAGGCCCCATAGGGGAGTTGGCTTTGGCCTTCCAAGAGAGCTGCTTGTTTTTTAGTAATGCAGGGGCAGACAATCCCTTATGCAACTTGGCCCCAGGACAGGAGGGAAGGTTGCACAAGCAATCTAGCAGGGCTGGGGTGTCCTGGTCCCTAACTGAGGACAGGAACTTGGACAGGCTGCTGCCCATGACCCAGCTTTACTATGAGTCTGAGAGGACACAGGCTGCTCACTTCTTTAGCTCTGGATTGCATATCAGAAACAGCAATGAAGCAGCTCAGAACCAACGTAAAGCAGGATCTAAACATGGCAGGGCTTGAATTCTCTCATTTGTGTATCAGCAAAGGCTATTGGAAGTGGTAGCAGGCTCAGAATACAGACCTTGTGGGGAGTTAACTTCAGGTTGGAACAGCAGTTTACTTGGGGCCTCAAATCCACCATCACTGCCAACTTGGTTTATGATGCTGGGGTCAGTCCACTGAAGCTCATGTGTCCCAGGAGCCAGATCCCTCAGCTTACTTTCCCACTGTGCCCCGTCTGCATCTCAGACCCCTTATGGGCAGCGAGTCAGAAGGAGCACAGGATGCAAGGGGTTCTCTTAGATGAGGCCCAAACCAAAAGAAAGCACTAGAAGTCTGTGTTATTTTGTCTTTTTCTTATCTTCTATCTATGCCCAGCTTCCTTTATGTTTTTCATATTTAATCAGGGTTGGCTATTTTTTTCCAATTCTAAAATTGAACAATTAACCAGAAAGTGTAGAAGCTGCTATTATAAGGCAAAGAGAGAGAAGTTATTACAGTGAGGTGGAAGCAAGGTAAAGCCTGCTCACGAACTGAAGCGGGTTGTAATAGAATGGGCCGGGTGGAGGACAGTCTATAATGTTAGTGTGGATATTGCAGTTTTAGTGGGTTGGCAGGGAAGAAGACAATGCCAGGACTCTTCAGGGCACAGGGATGCTATTGGTCCCATGAGGGATATGACTCCCTGGGAAGGGAATGTGTCACCCTATAAGAAAGACAGTGGCTCTGATGAGTGGGACAGAGGGTTGAGGAAAACTTCTGGTGATTCTCTATATTTAGCAAAGAAACCCTAGATAAACCAAACTCGAGTAAAGGTGCTTGGAAAATAAGTAGGACAGGAACACTTTCTACACCAGGACAGGGGGACGTGGGAAGGAGTCAGGAAAGCCAAGCAGAGGCTGGGTCCGGCCAAGGGCAGCACACGGGAGAGAGTGTGCAGGATGGGGAAAGCCCGTGGATCGGGGCGGGTGGCCAGAGGAACCAGACAGGAAACAAGCTGCTGCTCAGCGTCTGCAGATCAATGTCAGAGCCCAGCCCACACCGCAAGTCAAAACAGAAGAAGGTGGTGGAAGCGAAAGCCCTCTCAGAGCCAGCCGTGCTTCTTAAACATTCTTGGGTCTGAGAAAAACTATAGAGGTACTCCCAAAAAAATGCATTTGTGTTCACGTTATTCCACCTTTCCCTTCTGGGATTCACAGGTCGCTACATCAAAGTCACAGACCTGAGGTTAGGAACCCCAGGCCGAAGGATGCTCTGTGTTCTGAAAGAAGTGGTAACAGGAAATATGTACTTGAAGGACTGTTGAATCCTTTAAACCTCTGGCTACCAAAGCAGAATAATATGAGACAGAGCCAGAAACTGTGCTGAATAGTACATAATTTGCAACGAGTAGTTGGGCCCTTAAGCTGACAGTATGTGCTTGAGTCCCAGGGAAAGGCAGGGACTGGGAGTGAGGGAGGAAGTTCTCCCAGGCAGACCTTTATTCCTCCCAGGAGAATAAAGAAACACTGGGCAACCAAAGGTAAAGAGTATTTGGCAAGGAAACTGTCCCCCTATTCACTTTCAGATGGTGGTGCGAGAAAGTTAATTTACAGCAATGATGGGGCCTTGGGTTTTTGTCATGCGTGTTTCATACTAAATTAAGACACGTGGTATTTCTTAAACAAACAAAAAAAAAGGAAGATAATATATTTGTGACAATGAGCCTGTAATTATATTGAAATGATGCCTATTTTTTTTAACAAGTCAGCGTTACTTTTCATTTACTCCTTTAATTAAACAACAATTTGATTTTTGACAAGATGTGTCTGGGGAGATACCGCAGGGAAAGGATTGCAACTCTCAGTAAATATGTGATATATTGAATTTGATGCTTTTGTATGAGTTTTTGGTGGTGGTAAGGAGGCTCTGGTTTTGAAAATATACAGTGGTTTCTGGTTGGTAAACACAAGTTTGCTGAGGGAGAGCCTGATCTCGGGAGCATTTTTCATGCATGACTATTTGGTCCATGGGTACGGAACAAGCAAAGACACAGTAGGGTGGATTGATTGTCCAAGGAAACTTACCTTCTTGAAAGAGAGATCATTAGCAGAACATGCCCTGAGTATGGCTCTAATGCAAGCATATCTAACAGTACTAGAATTTATAGAAATATGCTCACTGTCTAATGTTGCCCAAGGTTATGTACAGCATACTGAAACACATGCATAGTCAAGAGCACAGAACCAGAAGTCAGGAGACCTGGAATCAAGCAGGTTCAGACTCTGTAAGGTACATCATCTCGAGAAACTGTTAGCCATTTCAGACAGAGCCCCAGCGTCCTACCTGTGAAAGAAGACCGAAAATGCCCGCTACTGCCCCACCCAACAAGTGGCATCAAGTACGCGCATGAATGAAATGTCAGAAATTGAAGCACTTGAAATTCCTAAAGTGCCATATAAGTTATGCCATTATTATACAAGGCTACAGGATTTTTGGAAAATGTAAGCATATTTTTTTAAAAAAATTGAGTGCCTACTTTAGACAAAGCACTATTCCAGGTATTGTAAATTACAGAGATGAATAAGCCCTTGGAAGAGTTTTGTTTATGACTTTAAAAGAGAGTTAAGGGACAGATTACAAAACTGAAAATTCCTATTTGAAGGTTTTTCAAATATTTCAAAGTTGAATGAACTTATATTCAAACAAGTAAAAAAATAATTTCATTTAGATAGGTCAGATTTAATAAAATGAATATTTGAAAAATTCTAAATAAGTACAATGCAATAGATACCTAAGCATTAACAATGCTAAGTCTGTCTAGAATAACATGTAAAGGAAATAAATTTGAGCTGAATCATATGATTGTTTTTTTCCTTTTAAATCTCAATAGGACTGCTGACCTCTGCCGACACACCACTGTTTAGGAGAGGCGCTGCATGAGAATCAGGTTCTCTTTAACAAGTAAACTGTGCTTTCTTCTGGTACAATAGGGTGAAATGAATACAAGCAATTGTCTCCCTAGAATCTGGTAAAATGATCCTGAAATGGGGACACAGCAGTGAAGCAACATGGTAGAAAGGAACATCAAGGGGAGAAGACAGAGTTCGACAAATTTCTGGAGACCAAGGACAGGATGGTAAAGAGAACAGAGTAGATGATGATTAATTTTATGTGTCCTGGTGGGGAGGCTGTGGTGCCCAGCTGTTCGGGCAAACACTAGCCTAGATGTTGCTGTGAAGGTATTTTGTAGATGTAATTAACATTTAAGATCCTTTCACTTTGAATGAAAGACTACCCCCCTTACTTTGGGTGGATGCAGAGGGGGGAAATAAAGGCTCATCTAATCAGTTGAAGGCTTTAAGAGCGATAACTGAGGTTTCCCAGAGAAGAAGATGTAGGAGAAAACTCTGGAAAAGTTTTCAGAGGGAGGGTGGCAATGAGCTACCTGGCAATGCAGCAGTAAACCAGGAAGACACTAGGCTCACTGGGCAGCTGCAACAGAGACTGGAACTTTAAAGGGAGGTGAAAAACAGAGAGGTTCATTGAAGTCTGCCTAAGGTATATGAGACCTGTGAGCACTCTTCATTCTTTCCCCTTCCCCTTGCCTTAGGTCCATGCACTGTGCTGAAATTTTATTTGTGGGCAAACTACTGGGGACTCTTATCTATAAAGAAATTTTTAAACTGTTGGAAATTGTACTGTATATAAGACATTAACATTAGGGGAAGCTGGGAAAGGGATATATGGAAACTCTCTGTTTTGTTTTTGTAACTTTTTTCTACATATAAAACTAGTTAAAAATACCAAAAACCTAAAAAACAAACAAACAAACAGCTGTCTGGAAAGAACCAGGAGGGCTAGAGTATGTGCCAACACTCCGGAGCAAAGCCCTCCTCTCAGGCATTTGGAACACCTTCCTCGAAACCCCCACCTCTCCCCACACCCACAGAAACCAAGAGAACATCTAGCCCCTTCTCAGTGTTGATCCTAATGTGAAACTCCGGACAAGCCCCCCACAGCATGGATGGCCCTTCCAAGTCAGGGGCAGCACGGAACAGGAAATCAGACCTACATATGCAATAGCATTAAGAAAACCCACACCAAGCATTAAGAAAAATCAACTTAGCCCTTTGTTCTTAAATATCAGTGGATAACCAAAGTTCACCAATTCTATGTAAAAACAAATCAGAAGCCCCAAAGAGGAAAGCCAAGTAATTTAAACATGATTGCTGATTCCTGAAGAGACAAATCATTCAGAAAACAGGAAAATTTTAAAGAGAACTGAAGCTGTGTTTTCTCTGGGATTAGTAATACTTTCAGCTAATAGAATGGACAGTCAAGATGTACTGTGTAAATAAATGGATCAAAAATAGAAGTTTAAAACTATTATTTTAAGGGACAAAGATTATCAATAGAATAATTAAAAGTAGCCATCAATTTAGGAAGGGAGAAGGGTAATGGAAATGAACAAATAGCAAAGAGTCAACAGATAACTGACCCAATGAATCAAAAAACAGCAGGGTAAAATTATTCTTAGGCAACAAGCAGGGAACCACTTGAGCATCCACCACCAGAGAGCATGGCCATCTGGGGAGGGATGGAGGGGTAGGAGCGGGGCATGGCTTTTCAGCGTGTGAATTTGTATGCTATTTTATTTTCTACCTATGCATGTGTCATTTTCACAAAAAAAATAAAAGGAAAAAATAAAAAAGTTTCCAAAATATTCTTTCAAAACATGAGACCTTTTTTTAATGTAGGCAACTCCCACTGACATCAACACATTTCATTGAAGAAGAAAAAAGTCTATAATAATAGGACTAAAGGGAAACAATTTCAAATGCATGTTGAGAGGCTCAAACAGCAAGATAATTTGGAAATTTCTAAACTGTTGTCTTTGTCAGAAAACAAAGAAAATTTTTAAAAGACATTTTAGTAGCCCCTGCCCCTCCCCCAGACAGTGAGCATCTTGTCAGTATATGAGTGCCAGGCCACTGTAAATCTAAGTGTAAAGATGGACCACATGCTTCATGAGCTGGAGCCTTTCCCTGGCTGGGGAGTGAGATTTGTAGAGTGTTCAGTACTTTTGTGATCTAGCAAACCATAAATCATATCACATGTACAGAAAAGGAATATTTTGCTGATATCACCAGTATTAATATATTAATTACAATACTCAGAACACATCAATGATAATAATGAGTATCTCTATATTATATTATGCTCTGATCCTTGGTGTCTTCTGGAATAATAGCAACTTGCCTTATTAAGAATGAAATTTAGCAGCATGACTACTTCTATTATTGCATTTCCTTCTCCTTACACTCATTTTCACTGTATTCTTTTCCTTGGCAAATGTATTCCTTGGCTTGACAAAATGTCTAGCTTTGTGAACTGGCAAGCTACTCTTGCTTGCTATATGCCTAGCAAGCAAGAGTCCCCAAGATATTTCCATGTACTCACTGCCTCTAGGAATTGAATGTATAGGGTCTGCCAATTGAGTCTTCTTCAGGCCAGATGAAATATATGAAGTTGAACAATTCCCTGGAGCTACAAAGCCTGGCAGCTTTGGGGAAACAATTTACCAGTCAATAAAAAAGAAAGCCATCCTGTGAGTTTAGTGAATGCTGAGAGAACAGCCACAAAACTGCTGGGTGTTCCTGGATATACAGTACAATCAAAACCTGTGATTGTGCTCCCCCACCCCCAACCACCCCAGCTTCTCTTAAGTTCTTACATCCTGATACCTCAGCTCTAAAAAGTTCACCTGCAGTCAGATATGTAGCTAGAAACAAAACAAATCCGTTCCTCTTGATGCCACAGGTATCATACTTACTGGTTTTTACTACTCTGTCCAAATTGGCTTCCATAAGAAGAATGTCAAGTCTGCCGGAAACACAAGACCTCCCTAATGATGTTGCAAAGCCTTCCGGAGCACCTCCAAGGATGTGAGCTGAGTGAGGGAAGGAAGGAAGGGGAGCTTGTAGCTCTGCAGCTGATAGGCAGGCACTGAATGGACATTCCCCTGAAGCAAAATCAGATAGAAAATAATCATTTTCTATTTGCTTTCCCATCTCCTTCCTACTTTGTTAAATGGGGTTGTGAGTAAAATACCAAAACCCTATTGAGTTTAGTGCCCTTGGCTGAAAGTTTTCCTTAGTCAAGATCACTCAGTTAATTCATACTTAAATAAATACTGTGAGTAACTGGTTCCTGGAGGTTACTGGCCGAAGGTTTCCTGATTTCCAGGTCAGAGGGCAGCTATGGTTTCCACAGAACTCTGAATGTTACAAAAGGGCATCTGAGGTCCACATGCCACTGATACTATCTTTTTCTTCCTGTTTTTGATACCTGGGTTATTCTAAAGCAGACCACCATGGTCAACAAGGCCATAGGAGGACAAGGCCTCCAACTCCAATAGCCTTTGAGCCAATCTTTCTATTGAGAATAAAGGTGGTGACTGCACCAAAAGTCAGAAGGCACAGATATGTCTCTCCTGGATTGGGGCTGAGGTTCCAAAGCCAGGTGTAGAGGACAAACCCATAAAGCCCTGTTACAGCCATGGGGAATCTAGATGGCAAGAAGCCTTATGAGCAAAGTATCTCCAATGACCAGAATTAGAAAGCATTTAGGTGAGAAGCTAGAAGAAGTTAGTTATTATGCAACTGAGAATATGAATAAAACTTAGATCTACCATCCTCAAAAGATGTGCTGTCTTCAGGTTCCGGGTATTTGACACTATCAGATGCCATCAGCACCAAGCCCCTGGTGACTCCTGAATGGCCTGGGAAAGGCCTTTGTGGCCCCATAGATTTTCAGAGTTTATCTGCAAAGCTGCTCTAATCTCCCCTGAACATCAGGGCAGAGTCTTGCCAAGCAACTAAACACTCACTTTAATCATTTTCAGGCAGAAAAAAAAATGTTCTGTATGTAAACAAAGAGCTTAGCCCATTTGAGATGGAGTCCACACCCTTGTTCCACTTCTCTCCCTTCCATTCCACCACCCCAGCCTACTGAAATGATCAAAAATGGTGTAGGTATAAGTCATCTTAGTTAATATTATAGGAGTATAAAACAAAACAGCCAGTTTGCAAAGTGATTTGGTAGTTTCTTATAAGAACTAAACATAAACCTGTCATTCAACCCAGCCATGCTATGCTTAGGTATTTATGTAAGTAAAATGAAAACAAGTTCACTAAAATGGCATGTGAATGTTAATAGTGACTTTATTCATAATGACCCAGATCTGGAAACAACTGGAATGTGCTTTACCTGGTGAAGACATAAGCTGCAGTATGTCCATATAATGGAATACTACTCAGCAGTAAAAAGGAACTAACTACGTGCACATGCAACAATGGGGATGGATCTCAAAGGCATTTTGCTATTTGAAAGAAACCAGACTCAAAAGAGTACCTAGAATATGATTATATATGTAAAAAACATCCTGGAAAAGACAAAACTTATAGGGCCAGAAAACAGGTCAGTAGTGGGCAGGGGCGGGGGGTGGAAGGAAAAGTTGACTTCGAAAGGAAATGCAATAATTTTGGGCAGTGATAGCACTGTTCTATATCTTGATTGTGGTAGTAGTTACACAACTTTCTGCATTTGGTAAACTGCATAGCACTGTATACTAAAAAAAAGTGAATTTTATTGTATATAAGTTTTAACTCAATAAACCCAACTTGTGAACAAAATCTCAGAATAAAATGCTCCATGATGCAGATGAACTTCCTACCTACATCAACACCTGCAGGCCTTCTCCCAAGCTGGAGCTGGTGGCACTCAGAAAACCAGGTGCTCAGTTACTCTTGGACTTGGACACACAGTCCAAGAGTAAATAAAGCAATTAATATGTAAGTCAATGGAGCTGATGCGCCAGCATGCTACCGTGTGGTGTTACTCCTTTAGGATCTTTTCAAGCCTATACTTCATGAGAACACTTCTGACATTCTGGCATTAAGGTGCTATTTATTTTGCAGGGTGCTGTATGTGTTCTTACCTGGCTTTGCCAAGAGTTCTAACTGCCTGGATGTTGCTGCTTTCAGAATCATTGGAGTTAAGACATTATTTCAGACTGAGAATTCAAGCCTGCCCTGTGTTTATGTTTTCTATTGTGAAGCAAATTAATCTGTATTACTCTAACTGGACATAACACAGAGAAAGGAAACTTTCCTAATTCAGTAATATTTTTATACATTACTTGTACAGAATTATTTCTGGCAGAAAAATATTCATGTCCTGGACATTCAATGATTGTTTAATTTTCCACTGGATGCCATGACCATAACACACCAACTCCATTTTCCATGGCTGTGGTTTGATGCTAGGCTTTATTTCCCCCATCCTCCTCTCAATAAAAACATTTACTTAGAATCCACTATAGGGAAATAAATGTTAAGGGCAAACAGAATGAGAAACTCAAAGGCCCAGACTTTCAGCAGCCTCCTATAGCTACTCAAATACCTCCAATGGATTTGATAAACAGAGGCATAAATATAGTACTACTGTGTGACAAACAGAGGCATAAACACAGTGCTAAGTCAGCAAGGGGGAGGGGAAATTGAAACAAGCTGGGAAGGTGGAATTGAAGCTGTGCCTCTGCATGGCTGTAAAAAAGAAGGAGCTCTTACCCTTTTCGATAGCAATGGATGGACCAAGAGAATATTCTGCTAAGTGAAATAAGCCAGTCAGAGAAAGACAAGCACCATATGTACTCACTTATATGTGGAATCTAATGAACAAAATAAACTGATGAACAAAATAGAACCAGAGATACGGACTACATGGAACAATACTGATAGATCTCAGAGGAGAAGGGGCAGCAAGAACTGGAAAAGATGAGCCAAAGAACATATATGCATATACACTAAGCCCATAGACACAGACAACGATGTGGTGAAGGGGGGAGGGCTTAGGGAAAGGGAGAAAAGGGGTGAGTAAATGGCAGACAGCTGTAATAGTGTCAAAAAAAAAAAAAGAACAAAGGGTGAAGATGTGGAACTGCAGCTATTCCAGGCCGAGCAACCTATTTGCATGAAGTACCCTGTGAGGGCAGGCTTGTTTAAGTTCATTATCACAGGCTGGCATCCTGAAGCCTGAAAACCATAAGGATTTAACTTTTTTTTTTTTGAATTTCAATGTCTTTCAGCCTCAGGCCTCTAACATATTTAAGTTACCCTCCTTGTCCATTTCAGCGGACCCTGGTTTAAGTACATTGCATGTGGTCAAGAATTAGGTTATGAAGAGTCAAGTATGGAAAAAAACAAAAACAGGAACTGGAGAAGAGGGCACACTGGTGGCTGGCTTTTGCTCCTGTCTAAGGGGTATGAGTCCAGGATCTTTAGTCCCCTTGGGAAGTAGCATTAGCAAAAAACACTAATAACAAATGCAGGAGAATCTTTACTGCAGCATTATTATTACTAATAAGAAAACGGAAATCATCTAAATATTCATCAGCAGGGAACTGCTTAAATCAATAATTGATTATTTACACAATGGGATATTTCAGAGCCAGTAAGAAAAAAAGTGTGAAGAAATAAACATCTCTAGAATAAATTACTTAAGTTAATTAAAAATCAGGGAGAGGATGTATAATAGGCTCCCATTTATGTTTGCGTATGCATACAAACTTCTAAAAGGGTAGATTAAAATTGTTAATATTGTGTATATCTGGGGAGAGAAAAGGAGGAGAAAGGGAAACTTTTATTTTCAATTTATACCCTCCTGTAACTGAGCATATTTTTAAACCACTTGTGCATGTAATGATGATGATCATCATCACATAAAGTATTAAAGAATACTTTTAATACTTCCTGGGGCTGACCTGCAATTTACTATGAGGACCAGTGGCTAAAATTGTAAAAGGGCCGATAGGTACTAGAAGTTTAGTTTAACAACTATTAGGCATTTTAATTTAATAAATGGTTATAGGATATGTTATTGTCACAATGCCTGAATAGCTAACAATAGGATGCAGTGGCAAGTTAAGACAAAGAGAAAAGCAACAGATGAGATGTGAATGGTGGGGGTGAGGTGGTGGAAGCCAGCCAGAGAAGACTTTCTGGTAGAGGCAAGTCTTAGGGCTTAGATTCATGAAGTGGAAGAAGCATAGAAAAGGCAACAGAATGAAAAAACAAGAAGACAATATGGTGAGCCTTTCACTTGACAAATAGACATTTGCCACTCTCAATTCTGTTTTAGAACTGATTACTACTGGAAGCAAGAAAGAATTCCAAAATCTGAAAATCCTAACCCCTCTCAGTCACAAAGGGAATGCCTTTTCATCAAAGACTTTAAAGCAACATGGACCAAGACCCATGAACTAGACTTGGGTCTATTCTTCAGTGCTTGAAGAATAATGAGAAAACTCTAGGAATCCTCCCACCCACACCCCATATGCATGCTTGAGTGTGTACACATGCACTTTAAAACAAATTCTGATCTCCTTTTCTTTGTCAGAAGTTAAAAGCTTTGCCACATATTTGAATAATATTTGATTAGAGCAACCAACCTCCCCTTTAAAGGACTGTTGTTTATCAATGTATTTGCTTGGTGCTCTATCCTAAGAACCTACTTGGGAAACAGGGATGGGAGTAAGAAGAAGAGACTCTTCTCCCTAATCAATAGGCTTGCTATCTTTTGCCATCACTGGTACCCAAAGTGAAAGGACCAAGAGCCTCAGGGTAATCCTTCCTATAGATTCAGATCCTATTTCTAATAGCAACAGTAGAATAAGCTATTCAGTTTACTTTTTAAAATACCAGCCTACCCAAGATGACTGGATACCTTATTTTTTGTTAAGATTATCCATTTTTCATACTTTCTCCTTCTCTCTCTTGAGAAACTATATTAGATCAGCAATAATTCTGTGTCCATTTAGCACATCTGGTCAAACTAGGCTTACATGCTAACTTTCTTAGGAAATTTAACCATTTGTACTATAATATCAGTATGATGAAGGAATATAGCCAGTTATTTTAGAAAATGATCATAACCAATAAGCTACTGATTGTTTATTGCTAGGGGAAAAAAGACTGAAGCACCATTATGACAGAAACCCACTGGAAACTATTGGTAATCTAAGAACAACAGAGGAAATATTAAAAGAATAAAAAAGAGTGTTACTTTATTCCTTAAAACTCTCCTGACCAGAATCATGAAACAGTTTCTTCAATGGAAGGAGATAATATATCTCATTACACAAGAAATTTTAGGTGTAGGTGGGTTTTTGTGTTTTATTTTGTGTAAGTCACAAAGTAAATGAGGGAAGTTCACATGCAAGGGTAAAGGGGGATTGTGGGAGTACAAAAGCAGCAGCTTCCAAGTGGCCCACATGGCAGCCAGGGAGCTGCATAACAGAAGTCAACCAGGCCTGGCTGCTGATCAGAAACACAAAGTGCTGACTTACAGTGAACCAGAATTCTGCTCTAGTAGCTAAAAATAAAGAAGAACCTTCCTGCTCCATTTTCAAGCCATTCCTTGGTTTTCCTTAACTTGGAGAATGATCTCCAGCTTGGATTTGGGGTGAAACTACAGCAGGTACACTAGATGGGCACTTGGTTCTTGACTTGGCTCTCAGCAAACCCAGTGCAAACATTCAGCATTCCACGGCCAAGGCCACACACGGAAGCTATCAGGTGGAGATGGCCACAAATGTGCTTTCTCACACTGGAAAGAACAGGGAGATGAGGTAGGGGGAAGGTAAAGAGCATGGTGGGAATAAAGGAGCCTCATGAATGCTTTAAAATTCATGCCAGGTGTGCTACCACTCCTGGGAACACACCTATGGCTTTCTTCCCCCACAGGCACGCATCTCCTAAACTCTAAGGGACCTCACAAGACTTGCAACCAGGGGAGCAATGGGCAGAGGCAGCTCACCCTTGGCTAACCTCCTGAATCTGTCTCCAAGACTCCCTTTTCTCTGACTTTCTGGAGAGCCAAAGAAGCCTTGCCTAAGCTCTCTCCTGTTGCTTCTTCTATCCTAAGTCGTTCCTTGTTTCACTGCTTCCAGCTTTAATAAATGTACTCTCAAAATAAAATAAATAAACAAAACCCATGCCCAGAGGACAATGAACAGATATTCCTGTGGATATCAACCTGAGAAAAGCCATCTTTTAAACAAAAGTCTTATTTGTACCCCTGCACCACTCCCTCCTTGCCAATCCTCAGGCTATACTGAAACAAAATGAAATGCTATAAAGATTTTTGGTTAAAGAACAAGCTACAAAATATTTATGGATATTACCTATAGGGACCCCGAAGTGATGGACTGAAGTAAAACTAAGAACTGGAAGAACTATTACCACGTGGCACAAGGCATCCAGAAGAAAGCATACATGGCAAAACCCAAAAAAGCTCCCAGAAAGTTCCCTCTCAGCAACACTTCTCAAGGAGAACTAGCATATTGAACTTTCCACATAATTGCTTTTCAGATCTGTCTCCCAAATAATCCCTCAGTGAATATCTAAGTCAGCAAAACAACAGGAATTTTTATATTGATCCTATAACACCGGCAGTTCTGTGAGCTATAGGTCTCAGCTGGAGCAAACACATAAAATGTTGCCAGTAAGGATAAGACGTTTTTAACTTAATGTAGGTGATGCAGAAAATGGGTCTATTTTCTTCCTTTTTTTTTTCAGATGGAAGACTTATACAATGCCCATTTTTAGGGCGATTATGTACAGACAAGCTTCCAATGAGCCTATTATAATCAGTCCAGCATAACCTCCAGGTCACCCTGCACTTTGGGCCCATGGTATCTTTACAGGACTAAATCCTGGATACTTGACCTGAATCCTGAGCCCCTAGGTTCTGAACTTCTTATAGGCTACTCTTTTACAGTCTACTCTCTCACTGACTTTCAGATTCAACCCTCAGTGTTGTATTCCCAGGCATAAATGTATCTCGCCACCATTACAGTTTCTGCCTGTCCAGTCTTCTTGCAGTAATATCTCCCAGCTGAGTCAGCCCCTGGTACTCTGGTACCTGGCCACTGCAGGGAGACAGCACCTCTCTCAAGGACATATTTACTTTCAAAACATGTTTCCAAATGGTCGACTTCTCTATACATCAAATACATGATCTAACAGATTTGTTCAACAAACATATTAGTCATTCTAAATCTTATAGTTTTTCAAAGGGCTATTACATATATTTCAATGTTAATGATCTTAAGTTAATTTCTCACTAGTGAATTGTTGGCTTAACATCATTTAGCCAACTTTAGTTGTGCTATCTTTATTGCCCTCCCCTTTAGCATACCTCCCTCATTAATCTCTTTCCCCAAAACTCAGGAGGCATCATGCTTCCATTCCATTTCTTTTCCCACATAGTCAATTCATTATCAAGTCCTGTTTATCCTGACACTTCTCTCCATCCCCATTGCCATCACCTCACCCAAGCTATCACCAGATCTCACCTGAACTACTGCAGTACCTCCCCAACTGGTTGCCTTGCTTCCACTTTTGTTCACATACAATCCATTCTCCATGCAATAGCCAGTGATCAGGGCACCCAGAGCATGTGAGTTAGTCAAGGTGAATTAGGTCTCAGCAGCCTTTATTAGGCCTGGAACACTGGGCAACGATATAACATGCAGGAGGATGAGAACTACTTTGGGTTTGGCAGTGCCGGTGACCTCATGGCATCACTCCTCTTTGAAAAGGCAAGGATGAATTACTTTATATAAGGCTCAAGGAAGACAGCTGTAATCATTTGGATGCGTGCCACTTAGAGGCTCACCACAGAATGGACACTACACATAGTGACACATTCCAGAGGGTATGGAATGAGAAACAGAGGAAGACCAGGATGAACTGAGTAGACTTAGTGAAGAGTGACCTGGCGCAAAAGGATTTAAAGAATGAAGCTGGGAAACCAATGATACCCAGCCACCAGAAAGACGTTAACCCTATCACAAGTGATGAAACCAGTTAAGAATTCCATCCACACAGCAAGGCCTCGACGGTTAAAGATCTCACATTATCTCAGCCCTGATACCATTTGTCTGGTGATTATCAGAAGACTGAGCGATAGATACAAGGGTTATATTTAAAACATGTATTAGTTTTCAAGTTCCTTCCCCACCTCTTGTTTCAAGTCTGGCCTCTATACAACTGTTCTGTGACTGAAAAATGTACTGCCTGTCACTATTCTTAGTGTCTCTTTCATTGAAAAGAAGCTGACGTTGTATTTGGATGGGCAGAGAGATTTATAAGCATGAAAGTCCTCAAGAGGAGAGATGGGTACAGGGTGATGCAAACAGTTCCACCAGCCGCAAGTGGAGTCACCTGTTACCATGTGTAGTCAGGATAGGTTAGCCTCCTTTCTGTACTGATTTCAAAATAGAGATTTTAGAACTCCAGTGCTGCCCTGGCACTACGACCACCACCTCAGAGTGGAAACGGTCAACAGGCCATTTCCCGGAACCTGGACAAATATGCCCTCAGGTGAAACAACATTATGACAGTGTGTTTGGGGGGTGGTGAGGCCCATTGGCCTCCCTCTGGCATTTTTAACACAAACAGAATTCAACCCCCATTTCATATCATATTTCAGGATGGGTGATCCCTTGCTACAAGCCCAGTTCCTTTTATAAACCAGACGTTACTGGGGGTTTAAGATGAATTTAATTTCTAACGAACTAGTGCTTAGTTATTACTAAGATGGAGTATGCTGGCAGGAAACCCCTCGGAGGGAGCCATGGATCACTGGAGTAGAGAGAAGAGGGCAGAGCCCCGACCGCAAGTCCCACGGACTGAGCAACGTGAGGGCGGAGATTCTGTCGTATTGCTCTTCAGCTCCAGAACCTCGCAGGTGCCCAGCACTCACTAAATGCTTGTTGAATAGAAATGACAGTTGTAAAAAAAGAAAAAAGAGAGAGAGCCCAGGGAGGATGCTTGGTGAGTGTGCTGGAAAGGAAACTAGAAAAATAAAGGTTTGAGGGTATTGGGTAAGTAACTCTGGTAGAAAATGAGTGGAGAGAAAAAAATTGACAAAAATTTACCCCCCCAAAAGAACCAAATGTCAAACGAGGATCCCACAAACACATTCCATTTATACACAGATGTGCATGTGCACAGGAAAGCATGGTCAGTACCAACAGGGAACTAGAACTCTCTAGACACACTGAAGGGCAGAAGGGGTCTGGGAGGTACCCTGTTTGCCTTAGCCCCCGCTCGCAGGACAGGGGGAAGCTGGGAGAGGCTGGGGACAGCTGGTGGGGTAAACACCAACTGAGGAGGTACGCAGGCTAGAAGCATGTCCAGGGACAACGCAGACACAGACAATGGACTCCGTCGGACACGATGGATGAGACCCCTCCCCTAATTCAGAAGGAGATCCCTTTCAGTCCTATCTCCTAATATAAACCAAAATTTACCTGACAATTCACCTTGCTTTTATCATCTATATAAAAGCAGTGAACAAGCTGCACTCTATAAATAGTTTTGCAAAACTGTGCTGTGCCTTTTGCAAACATTAAGGTGGAAATGGCCCTGACACAGATCAATAATATTTGCCTATTTCCCTGTGCTGCTCTGTTTATTTTTAGCCCTTACAGAGAGCCCAATATCTATAAGAAAAACTCTATATCACCTTCAAGAATATTACCAACTAATGACCGAGGTAGAAAAAAATTTACATTCACTTCATTCCTATCAGTCCTTTTTTTATAGGAATAAGTTCAAACTCGGCAGGAATTTGTTATACTACCTCATTACATAGATTCAGGCCTTTGGGGAAAGAGATCATGAAGCTTATAAAATTCCACTCCTCCTTCATCACTCCCTGTTTTCTTCCATTTGGCAATTTATCTAAGAGTTCAGTTCCCTATTCCACAGGCAAAGAAGTGCACATTAGCACACATGAACACAAAGAGCTTTGGGTTGCTTAGAAATAGGAAGGAGTATGACCCCCTGCCTCACCTTCCTTTACTTGTATGTCATCATTTAGCACATGAAGGAAACAGCTGCAAACCCCAGTGAAGATCATCACGAGGTGCAGCAATAAAAAAGGAGCATTACAAAAAGTGCTGGGAGCTGAAGCAATTGGGACTTGATTCTCTATAAGGGTTGCCTTATCCATCTCTGCATTTCCTATGGAGTCCAGCATAACACCCTCACAAAGCTGGCATAATTTAATACCAGTCCAATAAACAAATTTCTTCTAAACATAAATTGAATTGTGATTATTTGTTGCACACTGGAGTCCCCAATGAACTTGTGAATCCCTCGGGGGCCCACATAGAGTTCCATCCTTGTATCTGCATCCTCAGCAACCAGACAAAAGCCTGACATATGATTAAGAACTCTTGACTGAAAGATCAGATTTCGCCACTGTGTGACCCTGGGTATGTCACATACTCCTTAGGGCATTCATGTCCTCAACAGGGGGGTTTAGTGGAGTGCACAGCAGCAGCCATCGGGGGCATGTGATCACCCTGAAATTCTGGGCAAATTTTTATTTGCTGGAATGTGTACATAGTTTTTCTGAGAAGAGGATACATATCTTCTACTGTCTCAAAGAACCTGTGACTGTTCCTGTCCCTAAAAGTTTTAAGAATCTTTGGGAGCAGTCTCCAACATTACTGAATCAGGAATCCTAATACTAAAAAGCTTTTGAACATGCATACCATGCTCATGTACTAGATATGTACATATTAACTGTATTAGGTACATGACAAAACAAATATCAAAATGACAAAAGTACAAGGTAAATATGCAATAAATAATACTTTAAATTTTTATTTATTTATTTATTTTTAAATTTTTATGGAATTTATTGGGGTGACATTGGTTAATAAAATTACATCAGTTTCAGGTGTACAGCTCCATAGTACATCATCTGAATATTGTATTGTATGTTCACCATCCCAAGTTAAGTCTCCTTCCTTCACTATTTATCCCTCCTATACCCTCTTCTAACTCTCCTCCACCGGCTCTTATGTCTGGAAATCACCATGTTGTTGTCTGTGTCTATCAGTTTTATTTTTATTTTTTTGATTAATCACTTCACCTTTTTCACCCAGCCCTCCAACCCCCTTCTGCTCCAACAGCTGTCAGTCTGTTTTCTATATGTATGAGTCTGCTTCTATTTTATTTGTTAGTTTATTTTGTTCACTACATTACACATTTAAGTGAAATCATATGGCACTTGTCTTTCTATAACTGGCCTATTTCACCTAGCATAATACCCTCCAGATCCACCCATGCTGTTACAAAAGGTAAGAGTCCTTTCTTTTTCATAGCCAAGTAGTATTCCATTGTGTAAATGTCCCACAGCTTTTTTATCCACTTAAATATGTATTATACTTAAATATGTCTAAGATTACAAACCCATTGTATTTATTAATAATCATTATTTTTATTAAGAACAATATAATAGAATATGCTTCATGTTTGAAAATCTAGGTTTAATTATTTACAATATGTTAATTGGAAGATCTGGTCCTAAGTTCAATTTATTTTATATAGCTGGGTTTTAACGGCTGTCACAGTTTTAGGCAGTGAAATCACATATAATGTAAACATTTCCCAACACTTCTAAACAATGTTCTTTCTATAATAGGAGTTTCTTTAAAATTCAGTTATTTTCTTACTTATTCTTAGGACAAATTAATTATGCTTCCTTTTAAAAAAATGACCTCTAGATACTACTCTACTGAGTTTTCTTGTTATCACAGAAACAATTAACAAAATATGGAAACCTTTCCTTTTTATAAAAAAGAAAAATAAACATAACTTATCTGTAAGTTTAAGAACTCTTGAATAAGTAATTTTCAACAAGATAAACAGAAAACCTCTGTGAGGTACAAAGTTCATGGTCCCTTCTCAACCTAATACGAAATATTATATTAAGTAAGTTTTCTACCACACTGTATATTCAAGGTCTGTTTTTATAAAATTAACTATAAAGTAACATCATGTAGTATTTTGTTTACTTCTGGCTTCAACATCTTGGCTGCACTAGCGTGCTTATGAATGATGCAGTGAACAAGTTTATCTCTTCTAACCTTGCCTTAGAATGAAACAGCTGCTTCTTAAAATGAAACACTACTCAATTTTTTTCATAAAACATTTTCATAAAGATTGTGAATAAATCACATCCAGTGGTGACCCACCAAAAAGAATCATTTAGTATATTTCATTGGTGAAACAGAAATAAACAATAGGTTAGACCTAACAACTTACAAATGTAAAACAAGTCTTTTGCCCTCCATCACTTGTTTTAATACAGTATTTGTTTCTTCAGAATTTCAATAATATCTTCAACAATACTTTCAACAGCATTTTCTGACAAAGAAACTCAGATAGATAGTTTCCAACATATTATCTTATCTGGTCTTGTGCTAGGTGAAAGAACAAGTGTTTCCTAAGACATGTGGCTTTTAACTTTTGCATACAAGTAACAAACTTCACAAGAGGCTTCAAAACACTAGTTTAATGAAATTTTATGAAGATTAGTAAGTACATTTAAACAGTGGATTTTAAAAATTGCAGAGGTTATTCTCCATTTTTTTTTCCATCATGGTGCCTTCATTATTTTCATTAGGAAACTTCTCAAGACAAAGATATACTTCCTTCCAATATGTGCATTCTTAATAACAGTATATGTAAATCCTAATTTTGTTAGTCATCTTGATAGTTTTGAGATGCAGTGGCTAACTCTGGGGTCAGAACGGATTGTATTAGTATTGTTTTTTAACTCATAAGGTGACTAACAAAAAGCTTGTCCTAGAATCATAGTATTGACTCCTCCATTTCATACTGTTCCCTTGTGCTCGCTTGTACAATTAGTGTTACCTTCAATCTGCCTTTTGTTTTTTGTTTTTGCCAGAATCTTTTTTAAGCTCCCTTTCTTGTTTAATTTGTTGATGGTAGGAACTAGTTTAACACCTGAAATAAATTAATATTTTGCAAATTAACTTGACTGGACACATACAAATACAATGCAACATGCTGTGGGCAGGTGAGGGCACCAGTGTCAACCCCTTCTTCTTGAGGGAAACCTACTCCTCCCTCAGAACACGGGGCCCTCTGGCCTAAAGAACAGGGGAGGGTGTGCAAATGTCAACTCATATATACTGATAAAAATTAATTTTTCTTATTTTCATGGTATTAAAAATAAATAGAAGTTCTAGTATTTCCTCCCCACACCCCAGTGGTTTATTTTGCAAGCTAGAGATTATCCAGATCAGGATAATCTCTGGCACCATTTGCAACTCAAAAATTAAAAATTAATGGATGTTCTGAAAGAAGGGCCCTGGCTCATTGTTTGGTCAAAAAACTCCTGGATAATCCCTGAGTTTCTGTTTCCTGGTAGCTCCAGAGAAACCCTCCATCCAAAAGCCCACTGAGTGAGGAATGCAGGCAGATTACCTGGGCAAGTTTTCTCCTGCTGCAGCCCAGAAGGCAGTCAGGTGGACTCCATGCAGAAGGATCAGGTGAGGCTCCCAAGTGTCTGTCTCCACACTAGGCTATATTGACATACCCCTCAAACGGATGGACGGTTTTCAGCCTCAACAGACACTAAAACATGTGACTGTGAGGTGTTGCAAAATTATTCAGCACACACGAGTTTCACTTGGAAGCCTTGACAGCTGCAAGTGGGAGGAAAGTGACGGGGTCATGTGTTTTCATGGTTGTTTTTCTGGACAGTTCTATTTTGTGTGGGACGAAGAAACAAATTGTGTTCACTTATGTGGACGGGAAGAGTTTTCTAAATTTAGAGTCTTTTATCACCTGGATTATTTCCTTTGAATGTGGTTTTCTACAACTGCCACGCTGAGGGGCAGGAGCTCAGGAAGTCCAGGGTGCTTGAATGCAGCCAGTGCCTACAAAGTCATGTGCCAGGCAGCAGGCCAGGCAGCCCAGTCTGGTGGCCAAAGCCTATTTCAAGAGTCTGAAAGGACAGTCATAAACATCTAGAAGAAATGATTTGTTGCCTGGAATAAAATCTCTTAAGGTATAACAACAATAGAGGCAGGTTTTAAAATCAAGACAGACAGGACCAAAAGATGATCTTCAGAATTTGTTCAGTCAAATTTCCTCCATGAAAAAACTAGCTTTTCTCTTGTTCTTTGAGAACTCCTAAAAGGAGATTCCAAAGCCTGTAATTCCTTTCAGAGGTCAACCATTCTCACAACCAGAGAGCCTTTCACAAAAGGTAAGAATAACTCCCCCTCAGACAGTTAACTTGATTGGTTATGTCTGTATTTGAGGAAAGGGAGGTATAGAGAATACAGAAAAAAAAAGTTTTGTTAACAAAAAGAAAGGCAACAAGAAAAATAATCCAATCTAAGTTGTTTCCTGTATTTTAGAGATTCTACCAACATTATCTATCATCAGAGAAACTAAAGATAATAAGAGGTTATTAGTATCTCAGTTAAAATCGTAATAGCCTTTCCATCAGGCCTTTTAGAAAGTGTCAAGATGGCCCTTATAAATGACGTTTTTATTGGTGCTACTTCCTTGCACACAGGCACATATGCACTGGTATTATATTTCCTATAGGAAAAGGCAGAGGCTGTTATTAACTGTGAATCGTGACTGGATTCCTGTTACATGTTTGCAGACTGCATTCCCTGTTTCTATTTTCCTGTGAAACTAGATCCTCCACACCCCACCAATCCAAACTGCCCCAGCCCTTGCCCCTCAAAAGTCTTGCTTCTTTTCACATGAAACTAACAACTAGTAAGTATTGGTTACTCTTGCTCAGAGTTTGTGTTCAGATAAATTGTATTTGAGCTCTTCCATACAACACAGGTAAAAAAAAAACAAACAAAAAAAACAGCCAAAATAGCAACTTCAGTAGCCAAGCTGGTGAGTATTGGCCTCACAATGAAAAGTTACCAACTAGAAAATTTTACATCTTTTTCTCTACAAAGAGGAAAAAAAAAAAAAGACAAGCAGGCTTGAAAGATGAATAGAATCATATAGTGTTAACACTGGAACAAATCCATAAAAATGATCCAGTTTTCTGTTCCTTTCCCAGGAGAGGATCATAAGGCTCAGGAAGGAGCCTGGTAACTCACTCTACGTCTGCCTGTAGGCAGATGCAGAGCCAGCACCGGGCTCAGGGCTCCAACTGGGGTGGAAGCAGAATGGGGGACCTGGCCGTCAGGTCACTTACATTGGAATCAAAGAGAAATGTCATTGCAGTAACTAAAATTACATAGCCAGTTTCACAAGGTGGTTCCACAAGACAGAAAAAGATTTAAGTATTTATTAGTTATTCATATATTTTTGAAACTAGAAAAGGTATCTTTCAAAGATTTTCAAAGCAAACATCAGGCACTCCTAAACATATCCCAAGATTCTCCCACCAAGTGACATTCTCTGACAGAGGCCTAGAAAATGAGCTGGGCCAACCGACTTGCTTCACCGCGAGTGAGGACCAGGCACGGTCAATGGTGCATCTAGGTCTAACTGCCACAAGAGTTGTATTTTCTCCAGGCAGAAGCCAACAGACCTCTTACTGCCAATTAGAAACCACTCCCAGTGTTTTCATGCCAGCAGATTGTCTGTGGGAGCTGTGCTTCCAACCCCCTTTCCAGCCTCCTCTCCCTGCACCAGGCATAAAATCTAGGCTCTGTGTTTATACTAGAGAAGGAATAAACACTAAAGTACTGTCAAAATGCTCTTTCTATTTAGTCTCCATACCACCTCCTCTCTTGGAATTTATAAGCTGCATGAAATAATCCTAGTTCAAAGCAGAGTGTTTTCATCGGCATTAATGACCTCTGAAAACAGGAGCCTAGAAAAGGCCTCTGGGGTTGGGGCAATAAAACCATCCACGCACAGTACATGGATGCCATAAGCCAGGGTACTTTTCTGAAGGACTCTGTCCTGGAAGTGAATGAATACTCGATGCTCTCGTGACAGATTCAAATTCAGTCATCTCGGCAGGCCTCCATCTACTCATCCAAGTAACTGCTGGCTCTTTGGGCTTGTGTTCAACTGCTTAATCTAGTGTGTGGGGAGGGCTGCTCTCAGGATCCAAGGCTCCATCTTGGCCTGACCCCCCAAAATAAGGTATTCTCTTTCATTGGGGCAGACACAGGAGGACACTGTTTTTTTTTTCTCTAGACTTTTATTTAAAAACTAGACTATGCAACTGTATGCAAAAATTAGGTTTCGGTGGTGAAATGTCCCACCTGTAAATAATAAATTTTCCTCATATTACCCAAAAAAGAAAAAGCAAAGGTAACAGAATTCCCTAAAAGTATTCTTTCCCCCCATATCCTTCCTCGCCTTCAAATAGGAAAATAAATACAATTTTTTATAGATTTTATTTTTTCTTTTAAAAATTTTTATTGAATTTAGTGGGGTGACATTGGTTAATAAAATTATATAGCTTCTGGTGTACAGTTCTATAATTGTGTCTTTACCACCCAAAGTCAGGTCTCCTTCCGTCACCAGGTAATCCTCCCTTTACTCTCTCCCACCTTTCCCCACCCACCTCTCCCTCTGGTAATCACCATACTGTTCTCTGTATCTATGAGGGTTTTTTCTGTTTTTTACTTTTTCTTTTTTGCTTAATTCCTTCACATTTTCCACCCAGTCCCCAACCCCCTCCCCTCTGACAGCTGTCAGTCTGTTCTCTGAGATAAATGAGATTTTAAGAGAATTCACTTTTGATTGGTTGCTAATTTATTGTTAGTGATTTCAAACACCAGGTAAATCTATAGATATAACTTCATATAGTTGATTACTACTTCCATTTATACTTTCAGAATGTAAAGGTTGCCATTTTAATTGGTATTCAGAGGTCTGCCAATGTGCACACCCAAGCAGTTCAGTTACTGTACCCACGGGGAAAGAGAGTTATCTAGAAACAAAAGGGATGACAGATTAAAAGGCTATCCTCGCTAATACTTTTGAATTGGGCTAAAGTTCATTACACCATGTTGAGTCCCTCTACTTCTTAGGATGAACAATGCAGCAAGCGTGGCGAGACATATTGCTTGGGCCTCTAATCTTAGCTGTAACATTTCCTGTCTCATGTTCTACCATCAATAGTGACCTACTTGCTAAACCATGTGATTTTCCAACAGGGGCTTTTGATGCTCACACATGGGAAATACAATTATTTTTATATTTAGCACAAAGTGTAGCCACGAAATATTTCCAATGGTTTCCAGTTCAAGATATCCACATTAATCTTATTCTGTGGTAATTTTTTTTTGCTTTGTAATTTAGCAACACAATAATAACAGCCCATTAAAAACAAAGCTTTCACTTTTTTAAAAAAAAGCAGCCAGTGAAAATGCTACATTATGTTAGTATATAATACATTGAAAACCGTCTGTCAAAAAGTGAAATAATCATGTCCTAGTTATTTATCTTGTTTGAAGAACTGAATAAAACTGATTGTTGAAAATGATACGAAACAATACTGCTGGTATTACTTAGGTTTGAAATCCTTAGAAAAGTGAGAATAACTTATTAATGAGGATAGAAGAGTAGGCAAAAACTAAGACTCAGAAATGGAATAGAGGTGTGCCAAAACAGAAAACAACAGGATTTGTTAGTTAAAACTATGGGCAAAATAAAACTCACCAAAAAAATGCACAATAAGATTATGAATACCTAGCAAGAAAGCCTTACATTACAACAAAAATCTGAGAGTAACTCAGGAAAGTTGATTTACCAGGCAAAGTAAAACTGTCATACATAGTTCTCAAAATTAAGAAGAAAGTCCTCATTGCAAATTTATGTATGTATGTAACAGCAAATACTGTTCAAAATGTTGTCTTTTTTTGTTAGCTTTGATTCACAAACCCTAATGGGTCTAACACTCTAATGAAGAATACTTGTTTCATGTCACTTATGAATAAGCAAATTCTAACCACTCAACCAAATCTTCAAAACAGATGTCAGGAGCCTGCAATACACCTATTTAAGTGAATTTCCAAAACTCTGTGGCTATACCAGCTTGAAAGCAGCTGCTTCTGTGAACCATAAAGAACCTTTCAAAGCATAGTGTTCACACATGGAAAAGGCACATGTTCTACTTTGCCTCTGCCAAGGAAACCTCACTGCCACCCCCTCACCCCAAGCACTTAGGAAATATTCCAGCCGTGTGCATACCCATTAGGGATTCTTTCTCATTGCTACTGCTTTTACTATACATTTCCCATAACCTCATGCTGTTTCCCACCCACACAGCTTAGCGAGAAAGAAAAAAAAGTCTTTTTGAGCCTTAAAAGGCCCAATCTACTGCTCATGAAAACTACCTTGTTAAAGGCAGGCTCTTAAGAGCTTTCATAGACCATGTACCTGTCCAACTTAATAATGATACACTGATCCAGTCCTTTAATTACCGAGCTTATTGCTACCTGGATCTTGATGGGTTCTCACCCAGTCATATACCCCTATCTACCCAAGTTATAAAGTGAGGAAGGAGGTCCCCACCAGGATATTCAGGAAGAAAGTACAATGTGAACATCAAAACATCCTTTTTCCTTTCAGAGTTCTCCCTTCAGTTTTTTTCTGACTTGTTGCTGATGCAAAACATAAAAACAATCTGGAAGGAACCAGGTTAAAAATTATTCTCAAATACAGTTGTATTCTACTCACCTTAAAATTTAGATCTGCTTTTGGCAATCTGATACAGGGAGTTTAGCTGAGAAGTATATTTCATAGTAGGTGGTTCTAACAGGTTTCTGTGATAGTGGGGACCTGAGAAGGCAGAAGAGTGTCAACTGGGTTTAGACTGATAATCTGCACAGAGAAAGACTCTGCAGCTTGCAAGGTCAGCTGGGAAAGGATCCAGGACAGTGAAGCAGTTAGGAGGGAAATGTGACGTTCTTGTCAAAGTTGAAATGATGATTTATTTAGCTGAGTGGTAAAATCACACAACAAGCCTCAAAAAAAAAAAAGGCTCACAACCTATTTAGCAAATGACCAGGCAACCCTCAGAATGACAGGGAAGGAATTAACACAAAAGCACGTACTGTAGTGGAAAAAGTCCCAAGCTGAATGCTGCACAAAAAGGGACTTCAGAGGAGAGGGTTCGGCTTCATTTGTCATCCCCTTCCAAATTAACATGTGAGGTAAAGTTATTTTTCAATTTGCACCTTTATAATGTCCTCAGAATAATTGAGTTCTAAGAACAAATCATTTTAGTAGATATGTGAGTTCAAATGAAAAATAATTCATGAGCAGAGGAAACAGTTTCATTTTAAGTGAATTTGCTATTGCAAATTATCATGCAATTATAATTCTGCTAATTCATAATTTATCCTTTTAAGGGTTTATACCCAATTAAAGGAGTTAGCATCCTCAAAACTATAATCAACATAAAAACTAAAGTTAAAAGCATTACTCAAATTTCCCTCTTGTACCAAGCTCTTTGAGCTCATGTAATTCTACTGTAGTAAGTCTATCTTTTCTCTAAATAACTTTGATATCTCTATCTTATTTTACCCTCAAAGAGAGAAAGAAAAACAGAATTTTGTTAGTTTTCAAGTTTTATAGGAAAAAAAGTTAAAATACGTACACTCAGCTTAAATGACAATCGGCATCCTACCTTACTCCCACTGTAAGTAATAAAGACTGACTGAATTATTAGATGTCAAAACTTCTAAATATTCACATCTTCCTTAACTTGCTTGCTTGTTCATTCATTTTATGAATACAGCCAGAGTCTCTGCCCTCATGGAACTTATCTACGAGTGGAAGAGAAAGGCAAAACCAGGTACACAAAATAGGATTGTGACAAGCACCATAAAGAACTCAAAAATAGGGAAGAAACAGAACTCGGGTTGGCAGTGGGGGCCTCCTAAACAGATCAGATGGGATAATCCTGAGAAGTGCCCATGGTGAGGAGCCCTTAATGAAAAAGACGAAAAAGACGTAGCCAGACAAACTGAGGAAATGTGATCCAATCAGAGGGAACGGGCCCAGAGGTGGGAATGGAACTGGCTTATCAAAAAAAAACAACAACAACAGGAAGCTGGTGCCATTGGAATGAGGCAAGAAGGTAAGTAATGAGGTCAAGAGATGGGCAGGGCTCAGCCACTTAGTCTTGTAATAGTCTTGGGACTGTCTGTAAGGCAAAGAGAAGCCATGGAAAGCAGAAAAGGGCCGTGAGCAGGTGAATTTGAGCCTAAATCCTAGCTTATCCACCCAGTATCCATGGGACCTAAGCAAACTACTAGCTCCTCTTGGATGCTAAGTTCCTAATTTATAAAAGAGCACTTAATAAATAGTGGCCAGTTACAATCATCAGTAATTACTATTATTTTAAAATATTTTATTTATTTATTTTTAGAGATAGGGGAAGAGAGGGAGAGAAATATCGACGTGTGAGAGAAGCATCTATCTGTTGTCTCTCACACACCCCCAACCAGGGACCTGGCCTGCAACCTTTAAGTTTGTGGGATGACACCCAACCACATTGAGCCACACCAGTCAGGGCAATAATTATCATTATTGTTAATGCTGTGATATGTAAATAAAGTCAGTGAACAGTTTTATATTCAAATAGACCTATACTGCAAAATATATCAGAAATACAGAATTATTGAGAAATAAGCAAATTATTTTAATCTTTTATACTCAGTAAAGATCATTTACTTACACAGTACAAATAGATATAAATTAATACATTCAAATTCATTAGGGTTTATTGTGGTTCTAATCAGAATAATTATTGATCTTGGCTCATTTCTCTGTCCTTAATTAGTTTTCACTGTGGCTTTTTTCTCCCTGTCAAATTAGCATTGACATTTTGTGTCCAGGAATGTGTAGCTCATGCAGTACATGGTACCTACCAACTACAAAGAAGTCAGAAGGGGAATTTTGCAGTTACTTTCCAAGTCACAAAATGTAGTAGACACTTACAATTGCCTGCCAACATCTATTGCCCCCTCATTCCCACACACATATTAGGTTGGCCAAAAAGTTCATTCGATTTTGTCTATAAGATGGCTCTAGTAGTACTTAGTTGTCTTTAACATCATTTGAAAAATTTTGTTAGATTGTATTGTGACCACTGTTACATCAGCGTGAATTTAAGAAAAAAACTTACCAAAATTGGTGAATTTTTGTGAGCCATTTTAACACTGAAGATGGAAGAAGATATGCAACATTTTCGGCATATAAAGCTTTATTATTTCGAGATAGGAAAAATGCAACTGCAACGCAGACAATGATTTGTGCAGTGTATGGAGAAGGTGCTGTAACCGATCAAGCATGTCAAAAGTGGTTTGTGAAGTTTGGGGCTGGAGATTTCTCGCTGGATGGTACTCTGTGGTCAGAAAGACCAATTGAAGTTGATAGCAATCAAATCAAAACATTAATTGAGAACAATCGATGTTATACCACATGAGAGCTAGCTGACATACTCAAAATATCCAAATCAATAAAGTTATTGGTGAAAATTAAAATGTGTCTTTTATTTTACTGACACAACCATATGGACTTTTTGGCCAACCCAGTACTTCTTTCCTACTAACAGAATCCTGAGTTTATTCAAATTCACCTCCTCTCTTCCTCAGGCAATGATGGTCGCTCTTCTCACTAGTGACCAATTTAGAGATGGGCATGCGATCCTGCTCTGATCAGTGCAAAAGAGAAGAGAGGTCTACTCGGATTCTTCTTAGCCATGTTTTCATATTGTTCAAAAAGAGACCTGGGAGGAGGTATCCATTTTTCTGTGCTCTAGATATTGACATGCCTGCTTGTGACATTGGAACGATCATAGCCATCTTGCAAACAAGAAAACAACCAGTCTGAGGGTGAACTGGTCCCTGAGGACAACAGAGGCAGAGAGATGAGAGGAACCTGTATTGTGCCACTGAATCAACCAGTCTTGCCACCTGCTCTACTTCCTACATAGATAATACACTTGCCTTACTGCTAATGTTAGTTTGAATTGGAATCTTGTGTTTTTTGTGCAGAAGGTCTCCTATCAGGGCATTTCCATTCAACAACATCACTTCCCGCCTCGCCCCAGGATGGTCTAGGAATGGAACTAGGATTTCTGACTTTAGTTCAGTAAACTCCAACCATCGTGGATATGGGATGATACAGAATTTTAATTGACAACACTGTACTAGTCGACCAGAAAAGCCCAAGGAGAAAACACCCTAGAAATCACAGCCAGAAGATGCTACTTTGGCATAGATAGCTGGTACCAAATGGTCTCTCTATCTTTAGCTTTCTCTATCCATTTAAAAACTTTGACTTTCACCTCTTGCTTGCCTAGGACACCTATTTCTCGCCTTCCCAATACCTAAGTGAAGTACACCATTCATTGGTCTTTCATTCTAGAAGGCTACCAATTTTGAGGCCTTATCCGATTACAAGAATTTCAGCAGAGACCGTGTAGGACTAGCACAGATCCCAGGCAGCAGGCAGATGTAAAGGAAGTAGAAGCAGCTTCACATTCCACTGGGACAAGAAGATTAAGGGGCAGAAGCACTCCAGAGCAGAGGTGCAATATTATAATTTGTAGTCAGGAGGCAGACATGCCTGAAAAAAAGGAGGGAAATACCATGATTGTCAAAGGACAACACCTGTGTTTTCTTTTTTCAGCTATGTAGAATTATTTTAAAGGTGAAAATATTAGGGACCAGTAAGAGAAAAAACCCATCTTACAAAAAAAAAGCATGGATAGTAACTGACTGTGGAAGGAAGGGATGGAGTGGAATTACTATTTGGGGAGCTTGCTTGTGGGGGTTGGGGATGAAGTAAAAGAAAGACTATCTAAATGTCTAATGGTTCACAATAGGCAAAAAAGCAGTATGGCTTGAAACTAAATTAACCATTCCAGTCTTATAAGCATTTTCCTACTGGAAAATTATAGAATTATAAATTTAGCACATAATGGAGAGCAGGAAATATAATGCACACAGATTTCATAATTTTGCATAGTATTTGAAAAAACATTACTTTGAAAATGGGGTGAACATTATAATGGGAAAATTTTTTAAGAGACTATAATTAAAACAGGATATAAATGGTGCCTTAGCTCTTGAAAGGGTCACTATCAGAATTCCACTTAGTGTCTTCATTACTAATCTGCAGCAAAAATGGAAATTCATTCAATGTGAGGCTGGTACCTAACTGCGAGATGTTGTCAGGGGTAGGAAATTGGTGGACGAATGTCTGGAGAGGTTAGAAACCACCCAGCTCAAAGAGGTAGATCATGAAAAGAAACCTGAAATACCAAAAATAAATAAAATAACTGTAGGAGAGAAAACTAAAACTCACTGGAAATAATTCCAAAGGGAAAGAAAAAACTGACAACTATCGACAATTGCTACAAGGCAATAAATCCAAGAGACATGGTTAATTAGAACAACAAAGACCTTACCAAGGAAAGGTACCTCAATCTACATCACAGGTGGCAAACACAAGGCCCGCAGGCCGAATCCAGACCTCCACCTTGTTTTATCCAGACTGGCACCTTTTTCTACCTGGTGGCAGTGTCAAGCTCTCATTGACTGCTAAGGAGTAGTTACATTTATACAGTCCTACAATTACATTCGGCCCTTTGAAGGCAACCAAGAGGCCGATGTGGTCCCTGGTGAAAACGAGTTTGACACCCCTGATCTACATGTTCTGTTTTTAAAGAAATCAAGAGTAGCCCTGCCCTTCTGTTTCCCGTTCTGTGGGTACCAGTTTTGGTTTTTGTAGAAAGCTTTCTCTCCTTGATTGCAATATTCTTCCTGAATATTTCTTGCTAGTAGAGACTTGTGATCTTGTTTCTTAATGATTAAAATGACACAGGAGGTGGTAAGAATGAATAGGAGAGTAAGGGGGGTTGTCTAGCAAGCATGGTAAGGCTGGTAAAAACTGAGGTTATATGAGGCTAATTACTTCGCACTGCGTAAGGCTGTCAGAATATGTAATATTCCAGAGAGGAGAAGCCACCTTATTGTCATCTTTTTCTTAGCCATCAGAAAAATACATTGGAATGCTATAAGAAAGTCCTTTGAAAATGTTAAAAAATGCAGCTACTCCCTCGAGGATAAGATTAATGGTAATACTGATTATGATAGAGCTTTCCTGAAGTAGAGTTCTTACCAGAACAGAAGGAGAATGTGGAAGAAAGGAAAACATTATTAGAGGGTGGGGCTAAATGAAGAAGAAAAGTTGAAATTAGGGAAATGTATGTTAAGGATGAGAACTTTCTGTGAGAATCTCTGTTTGTGTAACATACTCACAAAGTATAAGAGGAAGATTTGGTATTTGGGATACCTAAAAGCAAAGGTGAGAAAATGCACCACAGGGAGAATGCCCACTGACTGCAGGGAAGGGGTGAGCAATGTATTCGTATTCCACAGACATTTGCCACGAACCCTCACCTGCGCCTTCCTCAAGCCCTCCCAGGCCCCAGCTCCTGGGTGAATGTAGAAGCCCTGGAGTTGCAGGAACAGGTGCTCCTGACTTACAAGATCCAGAAGAAACCAGTGTTTGAGTCCATGACCTAATCCAGGGTTGCTCATCTTCTTTGTTGCCTTGGACATCTATATAACTTTTAGAGGTAATCACTAAATTTTCTAATGATAGTTTCTTGGCAGATATGAGAAGAAAGCACCTATGTTAAGTGAGGCTTAGTCTCCCAGATGAGACAGAAAATAGGGGTCCTTGATCTCTTGTAGTCATTTAGAGCCTGCAGAGACCTACAAAAAAAGGCTATCCTAATGGCCCCAGCCTCAGGCAGTTATGCTTAATTCAAGCAGATCCATAAACTTCACCTGGACACACGATCTGTACACGACCTCAGTAACCCAGACCTGAGTAAGAACTGGTGCTTACCTAAGCCATCAGATTATGTCATAAAAATGACTATGTAGGGGGCACTTTCTGAACAAGGAGATTTATAAATGAAAAGCATTATGAAAGTTAGTCTCTGAAATAAAAATCTGCTGGAACTTTTATTTTTCAAAGAGCTTCAGGTAACAGATGTCATCTCCCCATTATGCTGAGCTTTGGATATTAGCAGCCTCTAGGCTCTGCACTGTCTTGTTCCTCCAAGGCCCCCAACTCTCCCATGGCCACAGCTAGCTGGTTGCCTCCACTAGGTAGGGAAAGGCCAAGCCATCTGAGACTTCAAAAGATAGGAGAGTGAAGATGTCCCATGTCTCAAAGTGGGGCCCATGGGTTAGCTGGCTCTTCAAGACATGACCAGGGGTATGAGAATAAAAAAGGAACCAGGGGAAGAGGACTAGGGAGACAGTTGAAGATAATTCCTGATGAAGACACAACAAGGAGGTGGTGAGAGAAGGAGGCAAGGCAGGAATGAAGTGGAGGGCTTTTGAAGATGGAGGAGGCAGGAATAGATGATACTTACAAGAAGTGCTGAGATTGGTGCTAAAGTTGAAAGTCGGGCACTAGGATTCAGTTATTGCTACCATTCAAACTTTTGGCGAATATCTTTGCCATGTTCTTTTAAGGCCTTGCAAGTTTTCGCTTGAAATTCTGTAGTGCATCTAAAACTACTTCCTGAGAAGCTACAGGATGAAAGGTGTAGTCCCTGCCCTCAAGGAGCTCCCTCTAGAGGAGGTAAGGGCTCTGCTGGCAGTACACAAGCAGGCCAAAGACGGACATGTAAAACTTTCCCACAAAATACTTGAACTGCATTTTGAGATCACTAAGCAGAGAAGAGGTACTACTCATGATAGATACTCTACTCTACTACTATTTATTAATTAATTTAAATTCATTCTGATTTGTAACGATTATCTCGAAGATGGGTAAAGGACTGGGAGCTAGTATAATCTGAAAAAAAAAAACCTTAATTTTGGATGAGGTGGGGAATGCACTCATGATTTTTCTAATTACAAGCCATCTTTTTTTTTTATTTGATTTTTGAGAGAGAAGGGAAGGGGCAGAGAGAAAGATTGAGCAAGAAAGATGGCGGGTGGTGAGAGATCAATTTGCTGTTCCACCATTTATGCATTCATTGGTTACTTCTTGTAGTGCCCCAAGGGGAAAACAAACCTGCAACCTTTACATATCAGGATGACACCCTAACTAACTGAGCTCCCTGGCCAGGGCCTAAGAGGCATCTTCTTGTTCAACTAATTTCAGAGTAAAATGTTTTAAAAGCTTTTGAAAAGATCATATTTTGCTCACTTAAAATATGTGTGTGTGTTTTAGCATAAAATATACTTGGCAGCTGCTAACATAATTGGATGGCTACGCCTTGCAAAAACTTGATTTCTTTTTAATCAAATTTTTAGAACCATACTGGGTTTCTTGCCAGTGCTGCAATAGTGAGCAATAAATACATCATTAGATTAATGGTGTTCTAATGATGGATTGCTTAAAAGATAGCTCCAGCCAAGAAGAATAAGCCCAGAAGTCTCATTGCGCAAAGATTAATAAAATATTGTTTAAAACATAGATACTGAGTTAATACAACAGGGAAGAACACAGCAAAATAGAAAGGTACAGTCATGGGTTTATAATGTAGCATAGTGATATTGATCATGGGTTTTCCTAAGTACTCTGGAGCAGCCACACTATTATATATGCCTCTGATTAGACCCAGAGATGAGAAGGAAAAAGTTATAAAAAAAGAAACTAACCAGAGGAAGGCCTGCTGCTATAATAAATTATTTAATGCAAGCTGGGCAAGTGGGTTGTGAAGACAATATAAAACAGAATCAATGCCCCCAAGAATCCCCAAACCATCAGCACCTCTATAAATTTCTTACCACCCTGCCTGGCATTTTGCTGGAGGTATTTTTTTCCACCACTCTCCCCACCCCTGACCCTTCACTTTTTGCCTACTCTTTTTTCAGTGCTTAACACTCGTTTTTCTTCTGTAACCCAGGATGCTGTCTTCAGTCATTTCTCAGTTTGCACCAGAAGTGTATCTGTAAGGTCACAGATGAGAGCATCTGTCACTTCATTCATCTGGAACTTCAATTTCCCACAGAAACTATAAGCTGGGAATATCTAATGTGATACACTTATCAACATGACTTTAATATTACCCTTCCTTTTACTTGTTCTTACTATTGTTATAGTTAAATCCACAAAGTTAAGGCTAGTATAAAACTTCTACAGTTCAAGGCCTGTTCTATATTAGAAGATGTTACTGAACACAAGAAACCAAAGCGAAGGTAAGAGTTTGAGGAGAATGTTGGAGGAGAATTGTGGCTAAAATTTTAACATTAGTAGCTGTTACAAGGGTAGACTGACTTGACAGTGAATTTTTTATAAGTAGATTTTGCCATGGATGAAACAAAACAAAACAAAACAAAAACAATAACAAAAAAACCCCACCAGACCAGAATTGCAAAATTGTTGCTTAGAAGCTTGCAATGACCTATGACCCAGTTCCAAGAAAAGTAGCATTCTACTGTCATTTTTAAATAGGCACAAATTAGTCCTATTGTATAATCAGGGGCTGAGATTTTATCTTGGGCTTTTAAAATTTTTCTAGGTCCTTCCAATCATACAGAAACTGGGCAAGTGAAATATAAGCAACTCTATCCTGACAGTGTAAAAACATTATTAGCAGCATGACTCAACAGGCAAACAGTACAGGTCTAAACTATTGGTCAAAAAAAATTCTACATATAGGCTTTACTGCCATTGTGTTCTGTGACCTTTACCAAATTATTTGCCATTGTGGGTCAAATAATGACCCACAATGGTCATTAAGCTGGCTGGTTAAGGTCAGGGTCATTGAACCAACCATCGTATAAGGTGGTAAGCTTTCTAAAGAAAACTGTTCCAAGGTCATATTCAACATAAAAAACATTTAAAGAAAGGTTTAAAAAAACCCCTGTAGATGGTATAAATGACTAAGAATAACTTTATCATCTCGCCATGATGCTAAAAACAACAATTCAAAACACAAGGCCAACTTCTCAGTTATTGGTGTCATCTTTGAATGTGAAAGGCAGGATCTAAATATTATTATCCTTTTGTGGTTGCTGTTTGCTCATCTGTAACAAAGTGGGGAAAAACAATCATCATACTCAAAGGATTGTTAAGATAAGTGACCTATAAACATGCCTGCCAAGTGTTCCTTAAAACAGAAATTGTTCTGTAAAAATCCCCATAATGATGCAGTGGCCTGGAACAATCCAAGTTCAGTTTCCCAGCTTACCCACATCCTTTTGCCATCAGAGAAGTAAGTATTCTGGGTACTGCTGACCTCTGAGAAGTAATTTGGTTTTTTAGATATTTAGATGGTAGAAAGAGTGAAGGGCATAACCTCTCACAGATCCTTCCTCTTTTAAACCTTATCTAGGAGTCTTAAGTTGAGGATTATGCCAGTCTGAAGTGGGAGAACAGAATTCAAACATCAGTATCAAACTATACATAAAAAACAAATAGCCAATAATTAATAAATCAAAATCCACACTGATTTGAAAAGAGAGATAGCAATCAATTCTGCTGAGATGCTGAGAAAATCTATGTACCCAATTAATTGGACAGCTCAAAATACTTCTAAGATGACTTTCTGAAAATAAGACTCGCTGGGCCTCTGGGTGGTTGGCTTGGGACACTCCTGACAGAGAGGCAAACCAGCTACAGCTTCCCAAGAAGATCCTTGACCTCGGATAAGTCGGTAGTAGCCCTGCTGAGATTCTAGTCCCCCAAAGTGTCAAAGGTGGCCACCCAGGAGTAGGATTCTTCTACCCTCCAAGGAGAAATGCCCAGCAATGTGAGTTGGGACTGGCAAAGTCACCCCAAAGCATCCCAGGGACCCACTAGACTTGGAGTAGAGAATAGAAAGACTAAGACTGGGACAGGGTCTCAAATTACCTTGCTTCCCCAGACTTCCTTAGAATTGGGGCTAACCTGGAATAAAGATGGCCTAGGCTTCCAAAACACTTCTGAACATAGGACAAAAGGTACCGTTGTTGAAGACCGAGAACTAAAGTGTTACCCATAAATTTCATAAGGCCAGTAAATGCCACCTGGAAATTTTGGAAAAAATACTTCTTAAATCAACTTACAGACTATATTGTTCTTTTATATCAAGAATCACCTGGGGGTGCTTGTTAAAAATGCAGATTCCTAAGTCCCACCCCAGACTGGAATCCTGGAGACTGAAGTCCAGCTTGTGAAATGAATTTCTAAGGAACAACCCAGTTGACTCAGATGATCCATATCAAGGCAAGAGAATTATTATAACCATGTAATTTAAAGACGGTCACAGATTAGGGATTTGCATATTTTCCCCAAAATGTTTAGGTACCATAAAAACGAAAACAATACTTCTTGAGATGAGTTCTTAAGAATCATTGCAGTTTATTCCTCATCATATAATGAACAGCATTATTAAAATACAATTATAAGCATAAAATTATTGGGAAATATCAACTATACTTCACAAAAATATTGGCTTTATTTTGTCACCAAAAATAATTATGTTATTAAAGGAATTTATAGATTTTTAAAGTATCAGTAATTTGGCTGCAGGAACTTATTAAGCTGTTAAACCACTCCCATATCCTTTAACTCATCAGAATTTTTGTGATAAAGATTTTTAATTATCTTTTAAACTATAAATTGTGAACTCTTGCAACTAGCGATTAGGCTGACTATGAATTTATATCCAAGTTATAAATTCCTAAAAATATGTTTCATCAGGATTACTAAGGCAGTCTTAACTCCAGTAGATTAAATAGCCTCTGCTATAAAGCTCAGTTTACTTCTGTTAAGGATTTTATTTTTTTGGTGCAAAACAATTCAGTCGTTTCATTCTCTTACAAAGCAAAAGAACATATGAAATACATGCTACTGCAAAGCAGTAACCCAGTGTTGCATGGTGATGTGACAAGCACCACATTTCTTTTCCAGAGGGATTTTCTTCCTCCTGTAAACTCCCCGTCCCCAAATCATGGCTATCATATTTTCACAAATTGTAGTTTGTCGTTTCTGAAGAGTCGAGCACTCTTTGTCTTCCTCATCCAAATCACAAGTTCAGGCTGAATATTGAATAAAAATAGAACTTGAGATGCAGGCTTTGTTGCAGTATGTTGTTTCTACTAAGGGTTGCCCCTACCAATGCTCCATGCTAGGGCTTCCACTGAAGTGTACATGTTCTGTTTTAACAGATGGGTCAGCTGGCAGCTGCTGGCCTGTAAAACAGGAACGGGGAATCTACACCGAGTGGTGTTGAACTGAATGCTCATAAAGTTCATGGACATACACTGACCCAGACAGACCAGGCAAATCCAGACATGCTTACACACACTCATTATTCACCCCACAGATCAGAGGGTCCATCTCTCCATCCAAGGGAAGTTTAAGGTTGTTTTCCTCTCCATATACTTCTACTTCATTCATCTGTCAATTTTATGCACATGCACATGTATGTACACACATATGCACAGCTACATATGCATATACACAAATGGATAACTGTATACATCAACGTTTTTATATATTCTCAAAGATCAAAATATTCCCAAATTCTGTACCCATCTCCAACTTCAGCTCTCATTCACATCAAATAAGAATTGTAAGAAAATATTGTACTCAATTCTATTTAGTACACACAAATAAAAGACATGTATATAACTGCCCTCGGAAAACCAGCTGCTTTTATTCCAAATCATTAAGATTTTTAAAAATCTATCCCAGACTGAATCACAGATGAAGGGTCAGGTTTAACCTTAAATCCTGTTGTCAGTTTCTGTCACAACTTCATCACTTAAACACACAGGTGCTCAAGCAAACACCAACTGACCAGCCTGGTGTTTCATTTCACCGTCTGGCCTTGTATTCTCTGAGGCTCCGGGCACTGGGACAGACAGTAGCTCCCCCCCGCCCCCCCCGCCCCCCCCCCACCCCCCGGTTCTATCGAAGTCCTCAGACACACCTTGCAGGTGATGTGGATTCAAGTGCTAGTAGAAAGTAATGACTTTCCAAAGTTTAGTATCTATGCTGTCATTTCCTTTCAGTAACTGCAAAGGACTGAAGCCCCAGCTATGGAACCTTGCTGGTCACTTTAGTTCTCTGACTGCTATAGACCCAACCTGAACCGGATGATCGCTTGCTCAGGCTATTGATCAGACACGCACGCGAGGTTATCGTAGCGCACTGCCTCTGGCGCGGGTTTATTTTTCAGGAACCCATCAGCAAGCCATCTAGGAACCTGGGCACAGAGGCTGCCCCCTGCGCGCGTGTCGCCGCGGCAGAGCCAGGGGACGCGTCCCTTGGCCCACCTAGTGCTGGCAATTACAACACGCCAAGTTCGTGTGAACGCAGTCGCGTCCCGGGCCGAGTTGAGACGCTTTGAAACAAGAAGTTTGGGAGTAGGGATTCAGACAAGAAGTAAATTCTTCCCAGCCCTGACCTCCCCACAGCGGACACCCTCGGACCGAAAGACCGACCAGAGCCAGGACGCGTCCAGTTCCCCAGCTAGCCAAACAGCTCCGAGAGGAGCCTCTTGCCTGCGCGCCGCCACTCACCCTCATCGCGGAGTCCCAATCGCAAACCAACGCCTCTGCTGCTGGTCCTGAATCCCAAATTGTCCCTAAACAGCGACTGCTCTCTCCTCAGTGGACCGGGGCACATTGGCTCAGGCAGGCACCTCAGAGGGAACGCGACCAGCGCAGCGGCCACCCGGTTCGGCAGCGGCCGGGAGCGCTCTGACAATTCGTGAACCTGCTCAGCGAATGAGGCGGACAGCCTGGCTGAGCAGACCCGGCTCCCGGAGGGAGGCGGGACCGGACGGTGGGAGGGGCGGAGCCAGTCCGGGTCGGCCCCGCGGGGCGGGGCCGCTACCACGTGACTGGTGGACTCCGCAGCCAATCGTAGTGGCGCCAGGGCCCGTGGCTGCCGAGGGCGGTGCGGAGCTCCGGTCTCCGCCCCGCCGCCACGGTCCAATAGCCGCAGCCCAGGGCTGAAGGGTAGACGCTGCCGAGGCGGGCAAGTTGGTTGTAGTGAGAGGGGCCGGGGCTGTAGGTGAGGCTGCAGCGGGACCCGGGCGCCTCCAGGGGGAAGTGACGGTTCTGGAAGGCTGAGAGAGGCCTGGAGCCGCTGCGAATCTTTGCGTTGTGGAGCTAGAAATCCAACCGCAGAGCGGGATGAGACCCGAAAGACAACGCACACACTTGGCGCCCGCAGGAGGCGCGGAACTTTGGCGGCTTCAAAGCATCCCGAGCAGGCAGGGGAAACCAACACCCAAAGAGAGTGAGTCCCGTAAGGGTTCACCTAGCCACCGGCGAAGGCCTGGGCCCGGAAGTGGGAGCTCTGGGTTCCCTGGAAAACGTTCTGATTGTGGTCGGTGGTTATCCCCGAAACAAAACTCTGACACCTCAAACCTCTAGGCAAAGTTCATCACACGCCCGCTCCTCGCCCCTGCCCTCCACACCGCGTGCAGCGGGGACCTTACTGGGTGCCTAGGTTCCCTTCTGGATCCAGGGCACCCCGGGCACTTTCGTCCCTTGGGGTGAAAGGGAGGCTAAGGCACTCATGGCGCCGCAAACCGTGAGACCCTCCCTCCGGTCCGGCTGCCCTGCAGGGTGGCATCCTCAGCGGTGGCTCCTACTGCTGTCCCTTGGGTCCCCCCTGAGGCCAGAACTGTCCATCTTCGAAGTCAGGAACGCCGCAGAGCGTCACATCTGTCCGACTCTGCATGTTCTCGCCCCTTTCCCCTTCGAATGTCCCTGGATCTACCTCAGAGACCTCCGTGGTGGCAGGCCTGGGGGCAGCCTGAGCTCGCTGGGTCCGATGCCGTTGAATAGCCCCAGAAGAAGGCTTCGGTGGGCTCGGCCCCTCTGACTGGCAGGCCTGGTTTTTAGCCCTTACCTTGGCTGCAGCACACATGCTGAGGCGTGGGTATAGTCAAAAAGGAAAGGGTTGGCTGTTGCTTTCCAGGTTGAGGCCTAGATGTTAGCCCTGAACTATAAACCGTGGATGAGTAGCGGCCTCTGTGTGCCCACAGCTGCACCTTCCATAGGTCGGTACGCAAACTATGTTAGTAAAATGAAGGTATGCACTGCAGGAAAGGGGTCAAGCTTCCTGGTGCTCTGACACACACCTTCACCCAGATGGCAGAAGTGCCAAAGGTTTTAGTCTCTCAGTGTGGGTAACTAAGTTACCATGTGTGAGGGAGTGTGGACCTTCACAGGTGTTTATTTAAATGGCTGCCTGGCCCCCATAAGGACCTGCATCCAGCTCACCTGTCATGTTCAGGTCCTGATGAAGGTCATTGGCAAGAAAAAAAGACAAACAGTCTGTGGCTTAAATGGAGTGAAATGGTCCCTTCCAACAGGGAAGGGTGCAGCTCTGAGGTGAGCTCTGGCCTGGATTGAGTTTCAAATTGTGTCTCCTCAGCTCCCTCCCTGCCTCAATGGGGAAAGGTCCATAAATAAGGCAGGGTGTCAAAAGGGCAAGAAAATCAGAGTTTTAGTAGGCCCTGAAAAATTGATTAGTGATGCAGAAATTGCACAAATTTAAACCCTCACCCAGTGAACCAAGTCACTGGTACAGGCAAGGAAGAACATTCAGTTCCAACATTTGCTTAGCTGCTGAGTGGCCTGGGAGAGTGGCCTTGTCCATGAGGAATTAGATGTAGACCATATAAATAGGATGTGCACCAGGTCTGTCTGGGTCAGTGTTGGGGATTAAAGGGAAAAATACATTTTCTTGGCTTTTCCCCTCTACTTCTGGATATAAATAGAGGAAAAGTTTGCCAACAGTGTTATCATATAAACACCCTGTGATGGTTTTCTACAGATGCCAACAATTATTTTTAAAATCACCTTGGTAATAGGAGCCAAACACCGTCTGTTCAGTATATTTGCTATAGTACTGTATTTATGTTAGATGATGAAAATAGGAAATTTCTTTTTATGCAATAAGTTAGAACTAAACAAGTGACTTCTGTGTCTTGGTCTCCAAGGTTTTCCATTTGTTTGTTCCATATAGACATGACCATGCATGGGCTCTTGGATGAGTAGGTAGTCTCATTTTCCCTTACAGAATGAACGGCATGAAAGAGACAGAGCACATCTAAACTATGTGTATATTTCCACACCATCTACTGTAGTAGTTGGTATTTGACAAGAGCTTACCACTCAGACACAGACTTATTCCTTTGGTTGCTAGTTCTCCTAATAGTCTCTTGAGTTTGGGCCATTCCCCTATTCTACAAGGGCAAATGAGATCTGTTGCTTATCTAAGAGCCCATTATATCCTATCTGTGTGAAACAAAGAGAAAACCCACAGGAATCTGGATATGAAAGTCGAGTTTAGCTCTACCTATTTCCCCCAGGGAAAGTTCTTTCCCTTAAAGGAATGCAGAATTTTGTGGAATGACTTGGGAATGTGAAGACTGAGGTGGGGACCTTGGAAGCAGGGCTGGTCCCTTTGCATATGGTGAACAACTTTGCCTGCAGGCACTGTCACCCTTCTCTGACACTGAAACAAAATTTTGAAACCAAATTTCAGTAGGGTGTGGCTGATAGGAGTCCTGGGTTCTAAGTTGACAGCAGCCATGGTGAGTGCTTCTGGAAGTCACTTAACCACTCCATGTACCTTGGCCATAAAACAGCACAATTGGTCCACTGTGTTTATCTGCTTAAGGGGGACACCGTGACAATGGTTACAAAGCACTTCAAATTCATGGCAGCCATACCAGTCCTGACAGCTGAAAAGGAGAATAAAATGATGTTGCAATGGGAAAATAATGTGATATGAACAACTGCTCTTTATGCTTGCAATTTCTATTTATTTTAATCTCACTGGATTATTGTCTTTTCATTCTGTGAATGGAAATGAGGAAAAGGGGCTCTCACAACCCTTATTCTTCAATTACCAAATGTTTTGGAAGCTTTACTTAAGTGAATAGTATTTTTCTACTTTCCCATTTCCATCACCTCTCTCAACATACTATATCCACTTTGAAAATTATTCTGAATTTGAACAGGTTGAGCTAAAGACCTTAGGAAAGAAATGCAATCAGAAGCAGCAGATTCTATTATCAGCTATGCTTTGGGTTTAGTCTGAGACCTTGGTCAAGCCACTAACCTTCCCTTACCTTAGTTTCCCATCAATGAAACTGCAGTGATACTCCTGATTATTAACTTTACAGAGATGGGAAAGATAGCTCATGGTAAGGTACTTTGAAATACTAATTGCTGTATAAATTACAAAATACCATATAGGTGGCTTTTTTTTTTTGGAAATTAAACTATAGTGTTAGTTTTTATACCACAACTAGAGGATACTTTTGTAACAGAAAAATTACTTGCACTATGTCTGTAACCAGGGTAATACCACTCACACAAAAATGACATCTCATTGCATTTGGATAACAATGTAACTGCCCTATAGAGAGTTATATTGCCATAGGTTCAACTAAACAAAAATGTGATAACAAAAATGGATGGGAAAGGGAAGCTTCTATTCCACAAAAATGTGGGATTTTTCTTACACATGCCCCAGAATAAAAACTATTGTACATTGAACTTCTTGAACGTGGATGCCCCTATGTGAGAACAAATCTGATGAAAGACTAGAATGATCTTGGAAAAATGGCCTGATGTAAAACTAGACAAATTAGAAGTCCACCATAAGAAATAAAAAAATACTCTTAATTCATAACAAAATGAGTAACACTGAGGAGTTAGCCATTTGGAAAGGAAAGATCAAGTGGGAAGGAAGATTGGGGGAGGAAAGATCAGGGAGGAAAATCGACTCTCAACCTCAGTTAAAAATAAGAAGAGTAGGACATTCTAAGAAGCAGGGCAAATAATATGGGCTTTAGAACACTATAGACTGAGAGTGGGACTTTCTTTCCAATGTTTTCTAACTTTGAGACCTTGGATAAGTTGCTTGGCTTCTCCTAGCCAAATGGGGTGGGGAAAACAGAGTGATCAGGTTTTTCTCCTTGGATTGTTATGAATCTCGAGCAAGAAGCTGTATGTAACTCCTAGCACAGGGCCAGGCTCATCGTTGGCCTTCCACCGAAAATAATACCCCTCTCAGTTATTGAGCACTTACTATGTGCTGTGCACTGTTCTAAGCCTTTTCATCTAAAGACTCACTTGATCTTCAGGACCACCTCATGATATTGCTGCTATCTCTTCTTTCTCAGAGTTTCTTTCTATGGATTGGGTTGGCCAAAATGTCCATTTAGTTTTTTCTGTAAAATAAAAGACACATTTTTCATTTTCACCAATAACTTTATTGATTTGGATATTTTGAGTATGTTGGCTATCTCCTGCTCTCTAGTGGGTGGAGGCCAGGGGTACTGTTAAATATTTTCCAGTGCATAAGACAGCCCCACAGAAAAGAATCATTTGGCCAAAATGTCAAAAATAAGAAACTTCACAAACCTACTCTGACATGTTTGATCAGTCATAGCACTTTCTTCATACACTACACAAATCTTTTTTTGTGTTTCAGTTGCATTTTTACCTTTCTTGAAATAATAAAGCAGAATATGCTGAAAATGTTGTATATTTTCTTCAGTCTCCAATATTAAAATGGCTGTACAAAAATTCACCAGGCCACAAACTGGGCCTCAGTGAGATTTGAGGCCCAGTTTGATAAGTTTTTTTAATGCATGCTGATATGACAGCTGTCACAATATAATCTAACAAAATTGTTTTGAATGAAGTTAAAGACAAGTGAGCACTACTAGAGCCATCATATGGAAATAAGGACTATTCTATTGGTGCTGGTGATATTCCAAGAACGTTTATTTTTTTATAGGCAACCTTTTTCTTGAACATATTAAGAAAGAAAATAACATTTTAAGCTAGCATTGCCTTGCTTTCATGTGCAAAGGGCTAATGTAAGCTTTCCTGGTACCTAGGAAATCAGGCTGCAGTGAGCACTCGGTAGCACACACATTACAACAAAGCAAATGAGGGATGCAGAGTTTGGGATAAAAAGGGCCACAGAAAGCAGGCAGTGCTTCAAAACCCAAGCCACTTTCCAATTCTCCAATCGTAAGCTCCTAGAAAATTCTAAACAGTGTGCTCATCATTTGGATGTGGGATTTAATGGAAGTTCCCTTGAGGCAGCAATATGGGAATGATAATTGGCCAACCAAAGAAGGAAAAAAAAAGGATTATCCCTTTGAAATGAATTGTATCATTAGTTATTATGAATAGTCCAAATTATGACAGATTCATGTGTAAGTATGCCAGGGAAAAGTAGCTGTGAGCTTTAATACACATAATCATTTATTACCCAAGAGAATTTAGGTGCTAATGTGGATGGTATTGCATCTGTGAAATCCTGAAACCCACAAAGGATTACAAGATATAAAGCCAAATAAAACATAATACAGAGGGAAATGATCTTGATTATGTAACATGTATATATAGCATTTCATTTTACATTTTTCAAATTGCTTTTCAGTCATTGGTTTATCCTTCACAGCACACCTGGGGAGTACATCCGTGCTGTTATCCTCTGTTCACAGATGAGTCAATGGAGACTGAAAGAGGCAAAGTGTTTTGTCCAAGAGCATAACAGGGGCAGGGTGAGGAATTGTGCATTCATTCAATCAGGAGTCTATTCAGCACCTACTCTTGGCAAGGTACCACATTCTGTGGTGCACAGAGGTGGGTGCTATATATACATGGCCTCTGCTTTGCAGGAGCTTGCAGTGTGTTGAGGCAATGAGTGGTTCATGGGTTATATCTTCAGGAGTGCTCTAGACAGCAAGGGCCAGGGTTTAGAGGAGGACAAGGTGAGTGCCCTAAGGTTCCCAGAGACAGTGAGATTTGAGGCCCTTGAGAGATGGGTAGAATTTTGGCAAATGGAAGCTGAAGGTGGTGGGAATGGCACAGACAGACACAGGAAAGTGGGAAAATTCAAGATGTATTGGAGAAAGTTTGACTATAGCAGGTCAGTTGTGGAAAAAAGGACTGGACAGTGGAAAAGAGCAGATTTTTCCAAGACCCTGGATGCCCATCTAAAATACACAAATTTTAACTTGTGGGCAATGAGGACAGGACTTATCTCTGATTTCTCTCATTCACTCCATATTCTAACATGTACCAAGGGCTATGCTTAATCTCTAGGTGTTTTCCTGTACATTTTCCTGTACATTGTTCTAACTGTCATAGCATTCCAATGAGATACATATTATTATCCCCCCTTAAATGGATGAAGAAACTAAGGCATTTAGAGATCCAGACTTGCCCGCAATCACATAGCTAATAACTGATAGATGTGGAATTCGAATGACCACTCTTGACTTCCTTGTGGACACTTATGGGAAAATGAGTGCAGAGTCTGGACAGTGTATTAAGAATGCCTGTCTAGTAAATGCCTCTTTCCAAAAACAAAGGGCAAATCGGAGAAATAAAATTAATTCTTAATGTGGAAATTATGCCTAAAGTTGTCAGCTCCAGGTCAAAAAGAAAGACAAAGGATATCTTCTCCTGTTTCCATTACCCTGGAATTAACAATAAATGTCTTCATTTTGATAACTTTAATTTTGTGAGCATTAAAAATTGTATTTTTAGTTATCATTGGCATACAGTATTAGTTTTAAATATACAACATAGTTATTAGATATTTATATAACTTATGAAGTGATCTTCCCAAGAAATCTAGTACCCATCTGACACCATACACAGTTATTACAATATTATTGACTATATTCCCCTATGCTGTACTTTATATCCCCATGACTATTTTTATAACTGGCAATTTGTACATATTAATCCCTTCCCCTTTTTTACCCTTCTCCTCCTATCTGGCAACCATCAATTTGTTCTCTGTATCTATGAGTTTGTTTCTGTTTTGTTTGTTTGTTTGTTTGTTTGGTTTTTTAGATTCCACATACAAGTGAAATCATGTGGTACTGGTCTTTCTTGGTTTGATTTCACTTAGCATAATGTCCTCTAGGTCTATCCATGATATTGCAAATGGCAAGATTTCGTCCTTTATATGGCTCAGTAATATTCCATTGTATACATGTACCACAACTTCTTTATCCATTTGTCTATTGGTAGATATTTAGGTTGCTTTCATATATTGAGTATTATAAATAATGTTTCAATGAACATAGTGGTGCATGTCTTTTCAAATTAGTGTTTTGAACTTCTTTGGATACATGCCCAAATGTGGGATTGCTGAATCATATGGTAGCTTTATTTTTAATTTTTTTGAGAAGCCTCCATACTGTTTTCCATAGTGGCTGCACTAATTTGCAATCCCTTTAACAGTGCACAAAAGTTCCCTCTTCTCCACATCTTCACCAGCACTTGTTTGTTGATTTATTGATGATGGCCATTCTGGCAGATGTGAGGTGATATCTCATTGTGGTTTTAATTTGCATTTTCCTGATGATTAGTAATGTTGAGCATCTTTTCATATGTCTATTCACTATCTGTATGTCCTCTTTGGAGAAATGTTTATTCAGGTCCTCTGCCCATTTTTAAATGAGATTGTTTGTTTGGTTTTTTTTTTGGTGTTAAATTGTATCCATTCCTTACATGTTTTGGATATTAACTCCTTATCAGATGTATCATTGGTGAATATCTTCTTTCATTCAGGAGATTGTCTTTTCATTTTGTTGATAGTTTTCTTCACTATGCAAAAAAATCTTTAGTTTGATATAGTACCATGTGTTTATTTTTCTTTTGTTTTCCTTGCTTGAGGAGACATCCAAAATAAAAATATTACTAAGACTGATGTCAAAGAGTTTACTACTTATGTTTTTCTTCTTGGAATTTTATGGTTTTTGATCTTACATTTAAGTCTTTAATCTATTTTGAGTTTATTCTTGTACATGATATAAGAAAATGATCCAATCTCATTACTTTGCATATGTCTGTCCAGTTTTCCTAACACCATTTATTAAAGAGACTGTCCTTACCCCATTGTATATCCTTGCCTCCTTTGTCATAGATTGATTGACCATATTGTTGTGGATTTATTTCTGGGCTCTCTATTCTGTTCCATTGATCTATGTGTCTGTTTTAATAGCAGTACCATGCTGTTTGATTACTATAGCCTTGTAGTATATGTTGATTTCAGAAAGTGTGATACCTCCAACTTTGTTCTTCTTCCTCAAGATTGCTGTGTATATTTGGGGTCTTTTGTGGTTCCACATAAATTTTAGGACTATTTATTTTAGTTCTGTAAAAAATGCCATTGGTATTTTGGTAGAAATTGCACTGAATCTGTAGATTGCTTTGGGAAGTTTTAATATTGTGAGCATTTTTAATACACTCTGATTTCAGATTAGTTTTTCCACGAAACCAGAGTCTCTCTCTGGAGCTGGTCAATTCAGTTCTTAATCCCTTCTCCTTGTGATGAAACCTAACCTATTTATCAAGTGACCTATGAAGTCTCCAACTCAGTTTGAATTTTGCCCATCAAAATATAACATTTTCTTTTCTCCCATTCTCCTCTCTCTCCTTCCCTGATGATAGCCCTCCATGTGATCTCCATTTCTGTAATTCTCTTCCTGTTCTAGTTTTTTGCTTTGTTTTTGTTTTTGTTCTTTTAGATTCAGTTGTTGATAGTTGTGAGTGTTATCATTTTACTGTTCATAAAATGTTTGATCATCTTCTTTTTCTTAGATAAGTCCCTTTAACTTTTCATATAATAAGGACATGGTGATGATGAATTCCTTTAACTTGACCTTATCTGGGAAGCACTTTATCTGCCCTTCCATTCTAAATGATAGCTTTGTTGGATAGAGTAATCTTGGATGTAGGTCCTTGCCTTTCATGGCTTTGAATACTTCTTTCCAGGCCCTTCTTTCCTGTAAGGTTTCTTCTGAGAAATCAGCTGATAGTACAGGGAATAAGAAGCATAAATGGTAGGTACAAAACAGATAGAGGGAGGTTAAGAATAGTATAGGAAATGGAGAAGCCAAAGAACTTATATGTATAACCCATGGACATGAACTAAGGTGGGGGAATGCTGGTGGGAGGGGGGTACAGGGTGGAGGGGAATAAAGGGGAGAAAAATATGGGACAACTGTAATAGCGTAATCAATAAAATATATTTTTTAAAAAAAATTAACTTTTTCTCCCCAAATACAGACTACTAATTAACATTTTTACTGCTTAATCATCAGGACTAAAATACAAGTGAAAGAAGTATTATTTTTAGCCCCAAAATATTTAGGAAGGAAACAACTTTATTTAAAATTTTCAAGAAAGACTAAAGAGATGCTCTAAAGAGGTAGGTGGATACTTAGGTAATATAAAAATTGAAACAGTGAAAAGTTTAACATCTGTTAAACAGGGTGCTTCTCATTGATCTGGTTTTGTAGAAGGTTGTTTCTTTGTTTTGGTTTCTTTTTTTATGCCTGTTTTTGATCAGGCAGAGAAATCTTCCTCTTGAGCAAATATCTACCATAACAAAACAGGCCAGTGTTGACCGTTTGTATGAAGACAAATGGGAAACTACAAAAGTGCGGTATTTCACAATCCTAAATCCAATACACAGCATCCCCCTTGTCTCTAAACCCCCTAGTGCCTTGTTTGACTTTGCCCAGATTATATTTTATGCCCCAAGTTGTAAAGATTCAAGAGTAAATGGTTAAATGTTTCTTCATGGGATGGGTTTTATCTCTCTCTCTTCCTTCCTTCCTTCCTTCCTTCCTTCCTTCCTTCCTTCCTTCCTTCCTTCCCTCCTTCCTTCCTTTCTTCCTTCCTTCCTTCTTTCTCTGAAAGAGAGAAAGTAAAGTAAACATGTAAGGATGATTACATCTCATCTAATGTTCTAAGATCCCCTGTGAAAGATATGTAAAACAATTACTTGATGAGAAAATTGTACCTGATTTCTCCTCTCCCTTAAAATGCCATGTGATTTGAAGGAGAACAATGGGCTAGGTTGTGGTGGCCTGTGTTTCACTAAGGAAAGCAATAAAACTAATTTATGATATCTTGATTTCTAGATCTCCAAAACAGAGATGCGTACCTTGAGATATGAAGAAAACAGGACTTTGAAAGACTCAAAGGAAATCATACAACTTACAGTAACCATTTGCATCTCTTTACAGAAGAAAAATACACAATTCATACTTCTAGGGATTTTCCATATTGATAGAAGAAAGTGTTTGGGATACCTAAGTGAATCCCATTGAAGTCATGTATTAGCATTAATTTCTCCTTACTATTGAAATGAAGCCAACATGGCTCTCTCTTCCTTTAAGATGTTCAGCAAAAATAATTAGACTCTCAAGGACTATTGAGGTAGAAACATGCTGAGAGTAACCTTATTTAAGAAACAATAACTGTGCATAATAGATAACCTGCCCAATGAATAAGGCTCCCTGCACTGAGGATCTTTTCAGAGGAGCTTCTGAATTCTGATGGAGGTCTAATGAGATATTTGGTATAGACAAATGTTGTGTGAAAAGTTAAATAACACTTCAATTTAGTTTCTGCTGAAGGCCTGTCTAGGAGTCCCCAGGGAGCTGGCTTGTAACTGACCAAACCTTTGGAGTCTCTGTAGGGAGGTTGGTGGTCTTGACCTGACTCAAAGACTTAAGATCATTGAGTTATAGCAACCCTGTAAGCATCTCAAGGAATTTTTGGTAGCTTCCACAATAAGCACTAGAGCAGGGGTGTCCAACTTTTTGGTGTCTCTGGGCCACATAGGAAGAAGAGTTTTCTTGGGCCACACATTAAAAACACAAACGCTAATGAAAACTGATGAGCAAAAAAAAAAAGATCTGTGCATAATTTTCGTGATATCCACCACCACAGAAAAGCAAAAAAGTCCTCACATAATAACCCTAAATATGCAGTGGCCCTTTCAATAATCTTTTAAGATCATCAAGCAAGTCCCAAGTTTGTGATCACTAATATAGACAATGTACATATCTAAGTAATAAAACAGTATAAAACTTAGTAATTAAACTAAGTAATGTTTTAAGTAAATTTATGATTTTGTGTTGGGCCTCATTCATAGCCATCCTGGGCCGCAGGTTTAACACACCTGTGCTGCACTAGAGTGTTATTTACAGATGTAAGTGCTCAATAAATATTTATTTAATAGCATTTAATATTTAGCAAGTCCTGAGCTTAACCAAAGCAGATAACTGCCCTTGGGAATAAAACCCAAACCCTCTGAAGCCCAAAGGGGAAAGCATGATCAAGGTCAAGTAGTCTCAGAAAGGTCATGCTTGAATTGGATTCATTGCTCAGATCAGCTATGGTGGGTATGAAGGAACTAATTCTCATTCTGAGTCACAGAAACCATGAACTTGTAAATGAACTCCAATAAGTGATTGGACATGGCCCTTGAAATTTTGTGGTCTTTCAAAGCAAAATGGGGAGGAGGAAAAACCATGTCTGTTTCCAAGAAGCTGAAAATATAGTGCAAATGAGTCCTTAATCATGAGCCATCATCCATACAAAACTTGTCTCTTATTCCAAGGTTGAAGACTCTTCAAGTGCCTTTCCATTCTCATTTACCCACAACTTCAGGTATATCTCAAGGTCTTATTAGGACCGCATATTCCTTCAGCCACATTGGGCAGAATAGAAGAGGTTAATATAGCCATGTAAAAGCTGTCAGCAAACTAGAAAACAACTTCAGGTTTAATATCAACAGTGAGTATGTAGCATCACCTTGAAGACTTGTGCGAACATGTGCAAGTGTTTTATAAGAATATTTTTCAGCAGAGCGTATTTACAGATATATTGTCTAATTGCACTGTGAATGATAAACGAGGTTAAACTAGATTTGAGAGCTGCTTTATATATTTATTTGATGCCATCCATTAGCTCTGCTTTCTTTGTGACCACAGATTATGTCTGTTTATTAGTCTTGGAGCAAAGGGGGAATTGCCGTACTTTTGAGCTGGGGAAGGATCTTTCTGATGCGATGAAGGCAGTGGGAAGGCTTGTTTTAGAGTTTTATTTTGGTATTTGTTTCATCTTAAAAGGCTATGACTAGGACTTCATACCTGTCTAATAAGCATTCATGTAAATTTTTTTACATGTGCTTGCTGAATGCCTCACAGTCCTCCATTAATCTTAACAACTCCCCTTGAAGGTGGGTTAGTATTACTGCCTACATTTTACATTTGAGGAAATGTGAGACACAAAGGGATTATGTGGTTTGTACACCCAGCATGCAAGCCTGGATAATAAAAGATGACTGCAAAGCTTTTTCCAAATAAAAAGTGTCTTATAAATGTTAGGTAGCACTAATAGGCATGATCCATACAAGACTTGTCTCTGATTCCAAGTAAAGTACTCTCCAGGGGTAAAGTGCTCATACATGCTCTATAAGAGTAGTTATTTTTAACCTCAGGGCAACTCTTGAAATAGGAATTCCTGAACCTGACTATGCATCAGAAGCATCTTTATAGTTTTTAGAATGTGTGAGCACCTGGGCCCTTACTCAAGATACAGAATCAAAATCTGGGAGGTAGAACCTGGATAATTTGTATCTTTAAAAAGCTCTGTGGGGCCCTGGCTGGTATAGCTCAGTGGATGGAGCACAGGCCTGTGAGGCAAAGGGTCACCAGTTCGAGTCCCAGTCAGGGCACATGCCTAGGTTGTAGTTCAGGTTCCTAGTAGGGGGCATGCAAGAGGCAACCACATATTGATGTTTCTTGCCCTCTCTTTCTCCTTCCCTTCCCTCTCTTTAAAAATAAAATAAATAAATTATATATATATATAATACGCTCCATGGGGGATTCTGATGTTCAGTCAGGCTTGAGAATCACCACTCTGGATTGCAATAGGAACCTCAGTCAAGTCAAGTGCAATGATGAGACACTGTGGAGTCAATGTAAGAAAAAGTCTGGCATCTTCCAGGCTTCTCTCCACTCAGTGCACAATTACTATTAGCAAGGGAACTGCCTCCATGAAATAATCAACTATAGTATCCATGTGTGGAGTTACAGGAAATAATGCAGATATCAAAGTTAAAGAACCACCAGTGTTTGAATGTTATAATTTATTGGGTAAATTTATTGGGTCCACTCTAAAGTTTTTATTCTGAGTATTTGTATGATAATTGATATAGTGAGAACCTGTAATATCTGCCCATTTTCCCATCTGTCAAACACTTATTGAATACTTGATATGTGGAGGTTACAAAGTGAAAATGATGGTTTCTGTTCACAAAGAAGTTATAATCAAGTGATGAAACAAACACAGGCCAAATAAACAAAAACCCTATTAATACTAAGCCAAACACATTAAATAATAATCAAAGTATATATATAACTGCTAAAAAGTTGAAGCAACCCAAATGTCCATCAACTAATAAATGGATAAATGAAATATAGTATAACTATACAATGGACTATTATTCAACAATGAAATGGAGTCAGGTACTGACACATGGTACAATGTTGATGAACTTTGAAGAAATTATGCTAAGTGAAAGAAGCCAGCCAAAAAGAACCACATCGTGTATGATTTAATTTGTATGAAATATCCTGAATAAGCAAATCTATAGACATAGAAAATAGATTAGTGGTTGCCTAGGGCTGGGAGGGAAGGGGGAGAAGGGGAGGGATGGTTAATGGGTATAGGGTTTCTTTTGGGGATGATTACAATATTCTAAAATTGTGGTGATGGTTGCACAGCTCTGTGACTATTCCTACAAATGTACATTTCAAAGGGGTGAATTATGTGGTATATAAATTATATCTTAAAGTATATATATAAGCTTGGAGGAAAGAATGATTAATTAATTTCCTGGAAGAAAGAGCATTTGAGCTGAGTCAAAAAAGGTGATTTTTGTAATGAGGGAAGGCGTGCTCAAAGATACAAAGTGATGGTGATTTCCTGCAAGGGCAAGTTATCTAGAATAGATGGAGTTTAGGATACATGAAGGGTGAGGTAGATGGGAGCTAGATGCACGGTTTTTACCACCAGGCTAAGGTCTGAGGTTTGCTTTTCATTTCTGTAGGCAATGGAGAGCAATGATGGGATTGTGAGTGGTCTGATCAGATCCATGATTTGGAAGAAGGTGCTGATGAGGCGGATGAGCAGGGGAGACCATTTAGGAAGCCAGGCTTTTGCAGTGTGTAGGCAAGACAGGATGAAGCCCTTAGCTGTGACAGTAGCAGGAGCACTGAAATGAGGAGACAGGTTTGCGAAAATGTTGAAGTAGACTCATAAAACAGCAGTGAGAGAGGTAAGAAGGCATGAAATATATGCAGCACAGTATTTCAGACCACAGAAGGGCATGGAAGTTTTTGTTGTTGTTGTTATTTAGAATCATAATGCAAAAACTATTGTTGAAAGAACACCAAACAGCCAAATTGTAGTTATTTAATACCTTATCAACAAGAGTTTGATTACAGAGACTTCTAACATTACAAAGGAAAGTAGATTGTGAATAAAGGGTTGATTGCAAAGAAAAATGCTATCCCATCATTTTGTGAGCTCTTTGGAATAAGAGCTTCCCTTGTAGGAGATGAAGCAGTCATTTTTGGCCTATTTGAATGACTAAGTATTTACCTCTTGCTCAGATAACTTCCCTAGAAACACTTCCTTTGGTGTGGGCAATTTGGATTTACTGCCAGGGCAACACCTCCCATCCCACACCCATGCTGCCTCTTGGCTCACTGCTCACTGACAGGTGTCCATAAACAGCATTTTGTTTTGCTTCCAATAAGAGCACCATGTCTGAAAAGCATAGGGTGAATGTAGCACACATTGTAACATTCAGTTGCAAGTGTTCTTGTGGGGAAGATCTGAAACCGTGGAAGTGTTAAGGATCAGGAAGACCAAGACTGTCTTTTCTCTAAATCATACAAGGCCACACTTGTGTTTCCCCTAAGAAGGGAAGGCAGCCAGATCCTAGGAAAGGTTAACATAGAAACAGTTTCTCCCAGTGCAAGGCGGTACACTTGCTGGGGATCTGTTATGTCCTCCTTTGTGGGCTTTGGAAGGTGTTGCAATGGTACTGCCTGCTGCTAGCATTTTGGGAACAGTGTCCTTGACAAGTGCCTTACATGAATTTAACCAAGCAGGGAACACTGTTTAGAACACCACTTGCTGAGATCTGGCTCTTATCTGTGCCTGTCAGTGAACAATGACTACGACAAACCGTGTTCAATCACAGTTGTTTACAGAGCTAATTACAGCAGTCTCGGGTGGGAGGAATCCTGGTGAATACCTCTAAGGGATTTCCATCACAGGTAAGCAGTGGAGACAGGCCTGTTGGGGGACCTTTAAACAACAGTTCTGCAACTCTGAGCATGGATCCATCTTAACTCCACAGCTGGCGAGGGATCATGTTTAAAAGAGAACCACCAAAGGGAGAAGGCGGAAAGGGATGCTGAAAGCCAGGAGAGTACATGTTCTGGGTTAAATGAGAGCAGAACTGGGGAATTATTCCTTGGGCTGTCTGATTCACTGCATGTCCTCATGGAGGTCATTTCCACTTTCTGAGACTCACTGTTCTGGTGTCAATAATAAGGATAATACAGGGGCTGGCAAAAGTAGGTTTACAGTTGTGAGTATGTGAAGCACAATTTATTCCTACATTATTACTTATTAATTATTGTATTATTTATTTGTATTACAACTATAAACCTACCCTTCCTCATCCCTGTAATATTGGCCCTATTTATGTCACAGGATTGCTAAAAGAATAAAATTATATATATATTAAAAAATAAAAGTTGGGGGAAAATAGAAAGCCCTATATAACTCTATGGAGTTTAATTGTTATTTTCCTTCTCTTCTTCTACATTTACTTATAAGTAATGAGAGGTAACAAGAAAAAAAAAAGTCCGGCTGTTGTAGAATCTCAAACTTAATTTTCTGGTTAGCCTCCCCTCCCCAGAGCACCAATTCTGGTGTTAACTCCAGTGTGAGGGGTGGAGAAGAAAGACCCTAGGAATCCCAAGAGGCAAGGCCCTGTACCCATCGAGTCTGGCATCTTCACATCACCTGCTGCATCCCAAGTGTTGAAGGTCTCCTGTCTCGCCTCCTGTCTCGCCTCCCTGGGACACCTGACTTGGGAGGATATCAGCCTTGAATGAATCCCACAGTCAGATTGGGACTTCATGGGTTACCTCCAGGACAGAATCAAAAAGAATTTGCAGTGTGTGCTGAACGTGTCTTAGTCTGGGGCCCTAACTACGTTCTTGTTCTTGCTGAAAATCACAACACACTTTTAACCAAGCAAGGCACGTCTATGTATCTGATGGTGCTGTCAGTGATAGAAAAGGATCATATTATAGATTTGGCAGGGAGGAGAAAGAAGATTTATTTCCAAGGGTTGAAGATTTATCTTTTCCAGATATGCAAAACCAGTCAGGGCATTAAGAAATATCAGCAAAAAGTGATCATGTTTTGTGAGCAGGAGGAACCATTCTTGACTTCAAAAGAATATGGGAGATTTATAAGGACCCCAAATCTGTGGTTTAAAAAAATGATTTAACAATAGGATGCCAGCGGGACTATCAAACTCTTAGCTATACCCTATGGTGAGGCGACAGCTTCATTTAAATGAATGCCTTACACTGAATGCATAAATCTCTCCCTTTTTCTTTTCTCCTCCCCATCATTTAGATTTTTTTCAATGTTCAGCATAACTAAAACATCTAAGTAGGGAATTGCACATAATTGTAGGCTCCACACCACTGGCAATGAGGCTTCTTCCTAATCATTTGTAATCATTTGTTCTACTCTTCCTCCTCCAGAAAAATTTTCTTAGAATGTCAGCAGTGTCCTTTATTTCTGTTGAAGTCATCTTTTGTCCCCACTTTGTATAGAGGTTATAAAACATATGAAGAAATGCATTATTGTATTCTCCTTGTAGTCACTCATATACAAATAAAAAATACTTTAAATGAATAGAGCAAAATAGAAATATCTAAATTTTGTTTTATCTATTAAAGTTATTTGATAAGGTAAATATATTTTAAAAAATACTTTTGTAACTCAGAGGCCATGGTCACTCTGAATGTGTCGGCCTGCACTTGCCAGCTGAGAGGTTGTTTTGTGCTGTTAGGTGAGAACCCAGTGTCATCCTTTGTTTGCCCCGCCAACCTTTTCTTTATTGCTGGCTTAGAAAAACGTGACACTGCTAAAAACTCTAACTTGAAAATGCTTCACAGAGCAGGGTCCTTGCCAAATTCAGGAATCTTGCTAGTTTGCAAGATGAGAGCTGTCATGCAGAACCAAAGGCTGATACTAGAAGTCAGCAATCACTATGGGAATAAATCCCACAGCCTATAGTTTCTGAACGTCTTCATCTCCTCCAACCTTGAAAGAGTGATGCTGGCCTTACTTCAGGATAACTTTACAAGTAAAATATAGGGGCAGGTGGAGTTAAATCCTAAACTTTGTTCCACTGGCAGTTCTTTCCTAAATTCTAATGCCCCCTGTATTACCTAGATTATGAATAGGCACCCATGTTCTCTTGTTAGCATTAATTTCCAAAAAAAGAACATATAACAACACCTTCCTTACCTGGTCAAGAAATAAGTTGTCCTGCATAAGGGAGTTTCCCAGGTGATAGTTAATCTAGTCCCCTGATGCACCTGTAACTTTAACTCAGTTTTGAGGGAAGTGTTTTTTACAGTTTGTTTCCCTGTCTATTGCCTTCATGGGCAGGGCATGTGTTGACCTTATTGGGAGACTTGGGATCATTGCTGGGGTCTTCTGTACAATGCATTGCTGCAATGAGGCCATCAGGATTTCTCAGGGTCCAGTTGGTGCCTTGTGAGTAGTGCAATGAGACTATAGGCTGAACTTGCCTTTAACTTGTATCCTTTCTACTTCTTGGTGTTTCTGAATCATTAAAAAGTTCTAGTTAATGTTAAGTCTATCCTGTTTCTGAAGGTAGAAAACTTTCCATCAAGAATAGTTTAAATAGCCTGACTGCTGTGGCTCAGTTGGTTAGGCATTGTTCTGCATGGCAAAAGGTTGCTGGTTTGACTGCTGGTTGGGGCACATGCCTGGGTTGTGGGTTAGGTCCTGGTTGGGGAGCATCTGAGAGGCAAATGTTTGATGTTCTTCTCTCACACCGATGTTTCTCTCCCTCTCTTTCTCCCGTCCTTTCTCCTTCCCTTCCCCTCCCTCTAAAATAAATAAATAAAATCTCTTAAAAAGGAATAGTTTAAATGTAACATTTTGGCATGAGGAAGGGACATCTTTGACACTCAGTGTGAATCTGTGACTGGATTCTTCTTAAATATGTCTAATTTATTGGTTGGCATTGCTCCTATGAGCTATTTTTCTCCACCTTTTGCACGATTTTAATACTTCTCCCTTTTCCCAAAGGTTTATGTCCTTCTAGATTTTAGAATTCAGAAGTAGTTTGGCTTTGGTAGTCAATGTTTTTGATCTTGAGAAGGGGAGTAAAGTGCAAAACATTAGCACCTAAATTAAAGATTGGCCAAATGAGACCATTCTCTGTTGGCTCCACCTCAGTGGCTGACATGGATTTCAGTGTCAATGAAGAGATATAAGATCTGTTCCAGAAGCAGGATTTTGGGCCACAGGATCAAAGTACTCTGGTATCTGGCGAGAAAGAGCTTTGGGTCTGGTGTGTGTGTCTCTGGATTAGGATGGTTTGGCATGGTTTACTCTCCAGAGTCAGAGTTGCTCTGGAGGCCTCTGAACTCTGCTGCCCAGTTGCTTAGCTCTTCTAAGATAGGCTGAAGGTTACAGTACTTCCCCAACACTGCTTTGATGGGGACTCTGGCCAGCAGGGTCCATGTGCTGTAGCTGAAACAAACAAATGGACTACTTCTGTAGTCCATTCACATGGACTACAGAAGTCCTGTGGAGAAAAGGGACAGCATGGTACTCTCTAAGTGAGAGAGGGCCCCGATTCCTGCCTGGACTGCCTTTATTGCTTTTCTGCACACATTACATCAAGGATGGTCCTCATTTACTATGTACAGGTTCGCTTTAGGTGATTACCTTTTACAGATAACAAAGGAAAGGATGTTGCTAATTACTACAAAGAAAAAGATATTGGCAAATGCAAGGAGAAAAGTGGTTGAACTGATTACACTCCATACTTGGGAGGTTTAGCACAGATTTTAGGAAGTTACTTTAAAGATATACAGTAAACATTTGCTACCTCAATTCAGAGTGAGGGAGTTTTAGCAAAAAGCAAGTCTCATAGCAGCCTACATACAATGCAGGCCTGATTCCCCATGGGAAAACTGACCTGTGGGCCCGGTTCCTGTGTGCTGACTTGCTCTCTCCAGTTTTCCGATTCAGGGGCTGGGGTACATTCACCACTGTCATGTGGACCAGTTCCCTATACTACTTGTGTTTTGGGTCTGAGCTAATCAATTAAATCAGATCTTTAGCTCTTCTCTTTGGTGCCTTTTCTTAGATGGTTAAATGAGATATGTTTGAAACTTATTGAAAGATGGATACTCTGCTCTCTCTTCTGAACCTCTCACTCATCATCCAAATGCAATTTCTTTTTAGTCTACATCTTCTCTCTCCTGCCAAAATTGTTCTCATTAAGGTCAAGTTACCATTTGTATTCATTGTTTCTTCCTACTATAACAAATTACCACAAACTTTGTGTCTTAAAACAATACAAGTTTATTTTCTTACAATTCTGTAGGCCAGAAGTCTAAAATCAATTGCAGTAGGCTAAAGTCAAGATGTTGGCAGGGCTTTTTCCTTCCATAGTCTCTAGGGGAACATCTTTTTCTTTGTCTTTTCTAGTTTCTGGAGGCCACTTGCATTTCTTGGCTCATGGCTCCTTTCATATATCACCTCAACCTCTTGCTTTCATATCTCCTGCTTTCTTTTCTGTAGTAAAATTTCCCTCCTATAAGGACATTTGTTATTACATTTATGACCTACCTGGATAATCCATAATAATTTCTCCATCTCAAGATTCTTAAATGCATCTGCAAAGTTTTGCATATATACTAACACACACAGGCTCCAGGGATTAGAAACTCAATGTCATTCAAAACTGTTATCCAGTCTAACACAGCACTGATTGGCTGATTTTTAAATCCAATGTCTTTTTTTTCAGTTCCCATCTAACTCTCTTGACATTTGATTCTGTCAGTTACTCTGGAAAAAACTCCTCCTCTGACTTCAAGGTATATATTGTTTTCTATTGATATTTTTATTGTCTCTCTCTCTCTCTTTAGAATGCAAGTCTCTGAGTAGGAACCATGGCTGGCATGTTTACTGTATTACATCCAGTGCTTAGAATAGTGCTGGTGCTATAAAATAAATTCAATAATAGAAATTGGATGAAATTTTCTCACTTATAGTTTTACCATCTTTCATTCCCATTTCCTTCATTGGTCCTTCCTCTACCCATGTGGTCAAGATTGGTATTTCCCGGGGCTTAGTCCTAGGCTGCTCTTCTCCAGATATGCCAGATGGATGCAGTTCCACCCATGTTCTGGGGGCTCTCAAATTGGACCTCAAGCACAGAACTGTGATTTGAACTTCCACCTTTAATCTTTACCTGGATGTTCCATGAGCATGGTAGATGACCCACGTGCCATCTTTTCCATTCACGAAACACAGCCAAAAATGAACCTTTACTTCCTCTCATAATCTGTCTTAAATAGTAAGTACCAGGATTTTCCCAGTAGCCACAACAAGAAGACTGGGAGTCGTCCCAGACCCCATGCTCTCTCTCTACTCACTACTCAGTCTTCCCTCACCCTCTCCAGTTGGCCGTGAAGTTTTGTCAACCTTACCCTCAAATTTCTCCTGACATTCCTTTCTAATTCCCATTTCCCTGGTTCAAGTCCTCATTACTCCCATGAGTAGGATACAAATGAACTTTTGAATATGGTAGAATGACATGCTCTTAAACTTTTTGGATGTGTGCCAGAGCTACTGATTATTGCCAGCCACGCTTTCAGTCTTAGCTGAGTGGGCAGTGGCAATGATTTGCATACCAAATGACCTAGGTTCCCATAGTTGATTGGGCCAGGGATGGGTACGTGACCCAATGGCATCTCTTCCTATAGGCTCGATTAGCCAAGGTATGACTTAGGTGACTAGTTATAAGATACTAGATGAGTGAAATTCCTCTTTTGGGATTTCAGAATAGAGAAGTGGAGAGTCTCAGACCATTAATGTACAGAAGGGTCAGCAGGAATGATGGGCAAGAGCAAGCTGCAGTTATGAGAAAGCAGACACTGTGAGTATGCAGGGGAGCTGGTGAGCCAGGAGAGCAGAGGGAAAGACAGAATCTGAGGCACAGTGGGAAGGACTCTGCCTTGATTTCTCTGGTTCCTTAAGAGTACTACCTGAGGCCTGGCCCTACTATGATTCCTATTGTCAGCCTTGCTGCATTTTTATAAACAAACAAAACAACCCTAGTCTGAGCAAACCTCTGCTTCCTGGGATAAACTGACCAAAGAGTTACATGTTCCAGGCAAGCCCTTATGATGTTCTGATGAGACATCTGCAAGAAAGCAGCACTGTAACCAGGAGCAGCAATATGCAGTCCCACAGTCACTGTTTATTCCTTCTTTTGAAAGCTCCAGATTAGGGAAAAAAGGAAAGGAAAAGTTATACCACTATTTCCTTTGGGAGCAGAAGAAAATAATGATGAACTTCTTGGGTCAAAACCAGTCTTTATATAAAAACCAATTGATCTCTGCCAACATAATTTCAGAAATAAAAAGTAATTGTTGCTACAAATATCATATGAAAATGACTATGATAAGTGACGTAACATTGTCTGATGCTTATCAATGGTGTCGTAATCAAACCACCTTTTAGATGCTGTGTTTCTAGCTAGCTGCCATCCCATTTGCCAGCTGTGGACACCAGAGGGGCTGCTGAAGTTCTACAGGATGCCTGTCACATGACCCTCTCAAAATAGAATTGATATGTACATTTATTAAAGATTTATAGGTAAGAAACATTAGGCACATGTACTTAATAGTCTGAATACAGAATACTGTCAGAAAGCACCTTTATTCATGTCTCCCAGTACCCCTATAAAGTGTATTCAGTGGGGAACTTCTTCCTCTGTTTATAGTCAAGTTAAAACCAGATAGTCTCAGGACTCTCTTGAGATTCTCAGGCAAGAGAAAGTCCCATCTTCACTTCAAATTGTGTTAGTGCATTAATTCATATGTCATAATCAAAACTGGGAGCTTGGTTCAAAATTAAGTCTTACCCTTATCACTGTGAGAAGCCACGTACAGGGAGGAAGGTGTGGAAGGGGAAGGTCTGTCTCTCCTTGCTCTTGACAGCTTCTGATTCTTCTAGGGTTGGGACAGAGGAAGGAAGGAGAAGAGGGAGAGGAGGAGTGTCGTCTGCTGCAGTTTTAAGATGGCCTCCAGCTTTCTCAGCCTGGTAAACATTTAAAGCAGACCACATTTCAGAGAGGCTTTTGTGGGTTCTTGGGAGCTTGCACTCATAGCTGGTGATGTCTCACGTGCAGTTCCCTGGATTTAGGCAAATGTGCTCTCTGCTTGAGCAGACACTTACTTCCTCAGCCCCTAGGAACCTAGTGTTTTCCCTCTGCTTCCCCTCTTCTAAGTCTTGGCTGCACTTAGGCTGCCCAGCCAGCTCTTGCTCATGACCGACCCAGATCTGACCCATAAAGAAACACACATACCCATCTTTCCCCTTGTCACACTCGGAGCAACAGCACCTCCCCTTCAGTCTGCACCAGAAGTAGCTTGCTAGCTCATCTTTCACGTGATTTGCCAGAATGGAGCTGAACCACTGTGTTCTTCCTACAGCTTCCTAAGCTGTCTAATTAGTCCCACTTATATCCTTTACTTTTAACATTAGGTGACCCTAACCTTTTACTTTGGTGGAAACTGAGAACAGTTTTCTTTTAAGAAAAACACTCCAAATATTCTCTCTTCAATCTCCAACAATTCTATGTGATCTAGTCTTTCCTTTGGGATATAGCACCTATTGTTTTGGTGCCTCAGCCAACAGTTTAGTTTTAACACCCCGTAAGTATAATGGGTTTTTGTTTACTTGTTTAAAATTCTAAGGTCAGAAATTTGTTGTTTGGATGAAGTCCTCACATTTCCTGGATACCATTGTCATACTCAGGCAATGCTGCTCCAAAAGAACAAACCTCCAGGGTCTCTGGCCAGCCCAGGAAAAAATTTGTTTTCTGAAGGGAACAAATGACTCTCTCCCCCTTAGCTCATCAGACCTTGAAACTCTTGGAACTTTTCCAACTAGTGGCCTAGGAGAAGGACCAGCAACCCCAGGACACAGGCCATATAGCCCTCATACTGCCTGGAGGAAGAGGGTAAGAGGAAGGAACAAAGGGCACCCACACACACTGGTGGGTGATCTTCTTTATGGCCCCCTCTTCCTGGCTGTATTGAAGATGTGACCATCCTGCAGGGCTTCTAGACAGGACTACAGAAAACAGAACTGGGTTTCATGTGCTTACAGACTTGAAGGACTGAGAAAGCCTGGAGCAGAGAGGCTAGATATGCCTGAGGAATCAGGATCCAAAAAGGCTGATTCTAGGTGAGGCCAGGAAGCAAGGGAGAACACCACTGCAGGGGAAAAAGCATCACACATTTCTTGAGGTCCTTCACAATGTACACCCTAATTGATCTTTTCAGTCTCACCTCCTTTACTTTTCTCCCCTTCTCTACAGCCACACGAAACCACCTTCATTTTTTAAATATGCCATGCTCTTCCACATTTCCCTTCTTCATATGCTATTCTTTCAGGACGGAGTGCCCCCCTCACTCTCAGTCCCCCTTCCATTGCATCTATTCAACCGTCAATACCTAGTTTGTCTAGTTTTCTATGAAGCCTTCCTGCCACTTTCCCCACGTGGCTGCTGTGCCACTTTTTACACGTCTCAGTTCTGGCTCTCATGCCACGTCATTGCAGTGCTTTATTAACTCGCCTCTCCCTGCTCCCCGACAGTCACTGAGTGTCTCTAAGACAAGGACTGTGCCCTATTCAGTCTTGTACCCCAGTCACCTACAGTTGTGCTTCAGTGTTGCAGGGACTTCTATTTCTGTGTAACAACTTACCATAATCTTAGCAGCTTGAAACACACATGTATTATTTCACAGCTTCTGAAAGTCAAAAGTCTAGGCATGGAGTGGCTAGATTCTCGGATCAGGGTCTCCCTGAGCTGAAATCAAGGTGTTAGGCAGGGCTGTGATTTTCACCTGGAGCTCAGGATCTTCTTCTAGACTGACTGATTATTGACAGATTAATTTTCTTGACAATGTAGGACCGATGTTCCCATTTTCCTGCTAGCTGTTGGCCAAAAACTACTCTCAGCTCTTACAGGCTGCCTACAGTTTCTTGCCACGTGGCCCCACTAGGCGGCCCACAACACAGATGTTTACTTCCTTCCAAGCCGGCTGGAACATGTCTCTTTGATTTCCTCATCTATAATCAGTCAGAGAGAATCCTCTGCTTCTACAGGGCTCACCTGATAAAGTTGGGCCCAACCAGGATAGCCTCCCTTCCGCCACACAACATAGCGTGATCACAACAGGGTGTTTCGTCATGTTCATGGGTTCCGCACACATTCCCAGGGGAGGGAATACATGATGAGGGTTCACTGGGGTCAGTTGTGCCTATCACAGAGCTCAATGAATAGTAATAAAATCAAATAAGATGTGTTCCAGAAATATGTAAATTATAAACACTGCTACTCAGTTAGTTGTAAGTTTTTTCCTCTTCTCTTAGAAGGCTTTCAAAGTTACTTTCTAATATATGTTGGATCCAGAATGGCTGAGGATACCTTATGTAAAATAACATGATACCCTGAGCCCAGGTAGTGCTGGAAATCTGGAGTGGGTGGCAAAACCTGGTTGGTAGCTGACTGACTGTGTGACCTCAGGTTAAGTCCCTGAAACTTTCCAACTATCAGATTTCCTCCTTATGTATAAAATGAGGGAGTTGGGATTAAATGATAAAAATCTAAGATTGGCCAGCTTTAATATTCCATAATTTCTAACACTAATCATGTTGATCAAATTTAAATCTAACCAAGGGACTCACAATGTCTAAATTCATTAAAATAGTTCACAAAAGGATTTCATTATAAATGAAATTACAACGATGTGATTTTAAGAGGAAAAGGCAGTTTTGTTTTTAAATGTACCTACTGCTATATTGGCCAAACCCAACTAAGTATAAATAAGAGTACACAACTACATTTTTAATCCTTTACATAAAATGGTTAAAAATATTTTGTCTTTAGATGATAAATCTGTCCAGTTATGGTCAGAAGTGAATTTTCCTTAAAATATTATCAGTTTCCTTAACTGATAACTGAAAAACTATCAAAGACAGTACTCAAATGTTACAAATCAATTCACTGACTACATGCCAAGCATGTTGAGATTCTTGTATACATTTTGGGGGTTTAAGGCTTTCTTTTATGTTTCTCAGATGAAGGCTCTTTGGCTGAGATTATTTTCTTCTACCCCCCAAAATGAGCTCTAATTTTAAATAGGTATTATTAAATTCCACGAAAATAGGCTTCATGCAGATATATTTGTTAAAATATCCCTTTATTGACTGTGCACAGTTATTAACAATTCACATTTCACTTTATCTACTGAGAGGAAGAGCGTTTATTCTTTCATTAAAATGTGAAGCCCTTAGGGCAGCAGCAGGGATGCAGAGCCTCCTATAAACGGCACTGTCCAATGAATGTGAAATGTTTCCATATTAACACAAAAGAGAAAAATAAATAAAACAAATGGGTTTCTCCTGCCCTCCACCATCCCCTCCCTGCCAATATACTCCTCTTATTTTATAAAATGTCAAAAGGTAAATAGTTTCCACACTGGTACTGCCATCAATCAGAAGAAGAATGCCAACATTTATCGGCACCACTAAGTTCAGAACGTCATTAGGGCTGTGTGACAGTGACAAAAGGAGTACGAGGCCATGGCCATTTCCTCAGGAAGAAGCCTGCTGGACAGCGAGGGTGGAAACTCACGTGGGCTCTCATCAACCTCCAGTGCCTTGCTGCTCAAGCTTCCGGAGCTGTTTTTCAAGTTTTGAGATGTTTACTCGATGCATCATCAGAAACTTGCCATTCAAATGAAAGACAGGGATGTCAAATTTATACCTCTCATACCAAGTGGAGTTTTCTGGCAGGGTGATGTCCACCTCCTGTAAAACAAACTGAAACAGAGGCAGACTAAAGCTCTACATTTTAGAAGACATGGAAAGATGCAATAACTTCAGTGACAAACTGATCCCCAGACTGGTTCTAATGCTCAGAGGTTTTTGTTGTTGTTTGTTTATGAGAGTTCCAAAGTGATCTAATGTCCCTGATTTCCACAACCTGACTGATTTCATTATATTCCCTAACTCCTGATTGTACTACTTTTCTGTTTACACATATTACATTCAGCATCCGGCACTTCTTCGTTCCCGATGAAATAAAGTATGTCCCCACTGGGAAGCTTCCTGAGAATCAGGAAAGACATGTTTTGGTTTTCAAAGTGGTTTGCTACAGGAGAACATTTCCATGAAAATATCAAAATAAGAGAAAGGAACAGGGATGAAAGTTTTTAAAAAGCACGAATACTGCACCTGCTAGTTAACTTTGACTCATATTAGAGTCACAGTAAGGAAACCAGTACTGCTCGAAGTAAAACACTTATGTGTAATGAGTTTTATGGAAATTAGCACTAAAATCTCTCTTGGAAAATTAGAAAGAAAATTTAAATGAAAAATCATTTAATCTCTTTTCCTAAAGATAGGATCCAGATACCTTATATCATATACACTGTCCATTCTGTATACATAAAGCTACATTGTACTAATTACCCTGTTTTTATAAGGCTCCAGAACTTCCTTCGCTTCATCACAAAGGGGACAGGGATCCTACAGGAAGAAAAAAAATAAAGCCATTAAACCCAAAGAATGGCATGCAGGCTGACAGAAACCACAAGAAGCAGATTACACCTATTTTCAAGGACTGTGTCTATGAGGGTAATTATACTGTTTTATTTCCAAAGTAAAACACTGTCATAGAATCTTATAAAGACCTCGTATTTTGTGGCAAGTGGGCTTTCAGTATTTTTCAGTTGTTTTGTTTTGATTTTTCTCTATAAATCAATCTATCTATAATAAATTTAGGCATTTACATTTGTTACACACTCATACACACACATATACACATATAACATGTGGAACATATATGTACACATGTGTACATAACAAATGTATATAACTTTATTAGATATTTATTACAGATATAGAGATACATATATACATACACACACACAATACATTTAGATGCCTACATTTTATGGTCCTGGCTTTGTGTAAAGGATATCTGGGAAGATGATTTTTCACTGATCTGTACTCCAAGGAGTGCCTTCCTGGCCTCGCGGACATCACCAGAATGGCTAAAAGTCTGTTTGGAATGAGGGGCACTGAGCTTTGCCAGCCTTTTCTCCTAATCAGTCCACAGGAATAAACCCACTGGGATGGAGTTAGGTAAGTGAGCCTCATCTTTAAAAGGGAAAAATATTTCAGATGATGGTTGTACCAGCTCTTGAATGTTTTGTCTGTTTCTCATTACAAGTGTCAACAATAGGTTTCCCAGATAATTCTCCACCTGAGGAGAAAGCAAGTTTTAGTTGCCTATTGTTGTTTGTACTCTAACCACGTAGTGAAGTCTGTCGAGAATGCTGCGGACCGTTAGCAGATTTTAAAGGCTTCTCAGGCCTTGAGTCTAGGAACAGGAACTGCTGTAGGTTCTGTTGCATGAGCTCAGAATAGACTCGACTTTACTGATGCTCATGTAAAACCTGCTTTTTAACATGAAAGGAAAGACCGGCTGTTAAATAAAAGAAAGGCCCTTCCTCTGGCTTACCTCACAGCTTTTTTTTTTAAACCAGGATTTAGTGTACATTTATTATTAACACGTGGAACATATAATATAAAGATTTCATACTGAATAAATGATATTCACTAAGCCAAAAAAGGGGGAATTTACATCAAGTTTTAGCTGCATTGTTTGAAATACAAATATGCAGATTTTATCATTGAAAAAATTTCAATTGTGTTTTTTCATCAGGAACTTCAACTGAACCTAGAACTTTTTCACACCTCCATTAGAAAGAAAACAAACACCCAGAAAAAAGTGAACTGTAAGTTGATTGGCTGCTGAGAGAGCAAGGACTTTTTATAAAGACCTGTATAGCATCATACCAGAGGGGTGATGTCTGGTAAGAGATTAAATAGCTGTGTCTTGCTTTGTGCAGGTCGCCGGCTTGTCAAGGTATAGCTGAGAGGGGGACCATACTGTGGGGATCCAATAGCATGTACAATATCATATATATACACATGTCCAAGGGTATGTGCAATGTACAACTCCAAATATATACATACGTGGCAGCGCAGCCACTGAAGCTCAAGGTTAAAACCAGTTCTAAGAGGTGATCTCAGGGTCGGTTGTTCATATAATCAAGGAGGAATGAGGTCAGGGTGTTATATGTTCACACATGATACTCTGGGGGAAAAGGCCTTTTTTTCCTTCTTAATGTTTAACTAAAAACATTTTTAAAAGCTTGCTACTGACCCAGGGTTTTTCTCTTGTTTCTGTGTGAGACATTATTGTTATTATTACAGTATGTTTACCGTGTCAGATGTACAGTATAGTACATGAAAGGGTCTACACTACACAGCAGAGGCCTCACAGTGAGTAGGGTTTGTCTACACCTGTGAACTTCTTGGCTCCTGCAAGATTGTGAATGTACAACAATAAACCATACACACTTCAGCAGTCACATTTTTGTCCTTCAGCATTTTTTTTGTATTTTTTCTTTCTTTTTTTTTAACCATTGAAAACAGTTATGAAATGTGGTATCTTGTTGATGCAAGGACTAGGAAAGACATTTTTATTTTACTTATTTTCCCCCAAACTCACTGTAAACAACAGTAACTTTGGTTAAAATAAAAAAGTTTATGTAGTCACAACCTTGTCTTCAAACAGGGCAGCATCCTGAGACTCACAACTTATTTTGAAATAAGGAGCCACATCATCAAAAGTCAGTTTTCTGCCTTGACTGGTGTAGCTCAGTGGGTTGGGCATCATCCCACAAAGCACAAGGTCACCAATTCAATTCCTGGTCAGGGCACATGCCTGGGTTGTGGGCCCAGTCCCCAGTAGGCGCATATATGAAACACTGGTCAATGTTTCTCTCCTTCTTTCACCTTCTTTCCCCTCTAGGAATAAATAAATTAAATTTAATTTAAAAGTCAGTCAGTTTTCCTTCAAAAGGGTCCTCCTGGCCCTATTTCCTTGTTCAGAAAATTAGGCTCATGTTGCTCCTGTTAGTATTATCAATAAACAGATTGTGGATAGTCTGTGATGTGTTGAGATAATTATGTTGACATTTTCTGAGAAAGTTTCAAAAAGTCAACATAGTTTCTTAAAACAAGAACAAGCTAAATTGCAGAAGCACCAATTTACCAACATTTTGCTTTTGTAGTAAAAAACTTTAGTAGAGCTTTGACCAGGTTTTTTTTTGTGTTTGTTTTGTGTTTAAAACCTGATGTCTGTCCATGAAATCTGTGCAAATTATTGTGTGTGTGTGTTTATGAGGAATAGTTCATCAAATTTTAAAATGCTCTATGAATTGAAAAAGGGTAAGACCCAGTGGGCTGGACCATTCAAATACCCTTGTCCAGGATTTCCCATGGCACCAACAGAGCACTCATTTACTCTAGTCTGGAACTGTAGTGGACACTTGCTCCGTTGGTTGTCTGCCACCCACTCCCCTTTTCATAGACAGAATGCAGTGATTTTGCCTCACAGGAACTGCTCTCAGCCTGTGGTTGACTCCATCCCTGAAGAATCAAGGGTGGAACACCTGACTTAGCCTGAGGCAATCAGCACATCCTACCCTTTGGCTAAGTTGGAATGGCTCGGGGATCACCTGATCAGAGCCAATAGATTGCTAGGAGGCTTTTGTTGGAGTTTCTGTAGATACCCAAGCTGTGAGATATGGGGCTTGGTGTCACTGCAGTCACTTGGGAGAAGAGACAAAGTCAGGACAGATTTAACCCAGAGGATGTGGAGCTGAAGAGACTGGCAACATGCTTAGTTTCACAATGAAACTATTCCTGAAACCAGACCAACCCATAAAATCCCTTTTTTGTTTAAGCTCCTCTGGGAAGTACTTTCTTTTATTTGTAAGTGGAAAGAGGCCTAATACTCTGCTCTTTCTCTCTCTGGATTGTGAACTCCTGAAGGTGAGAGTGATATTATATGCCTAATGACACAGATCAAGTGTTCAGTACAAAATTTAAGCTGATTGGAAGATTAGTGTGTTGTTTTTGCAGATGTTTTTAGCTCACTTGGTGTTGCTCAAGCTGAAAAATAGTGCAGAATAGTTAGGCTGAGTGCGCACCATTTGCCTTAAGGGATTACTTTATTTTTGTGGTTAATTCTCACATGCAATTCTCATAGACACAGATGATGAAATAGTTTTGTCCCATAGTTTCCAACAGTGAAATATATACTTCCGGATATGAAAAGTAGTTTAGAGTGACTCTTCTCAATGAGAAATTAATTTTTAAAAACCTTCTAAGCTTTGTTATTAGGTAACCATCAAATATTTTCAAATTGTTAAAATGTCTGAAATCCAAAAAATCTGTTAAACACAAGACCGTTTTTTTGTTTGAATTGCAATGCTACTCACTAAAGTTAATTCTACTACCCTGCACTTTGTGTCTTTTTTGATTGTAAGTCACACAGAGTAATGTTAACTAGCAAAAGAAAACCAGTAATGCTTGTATTATAAATTTCAGGGGGAAAAGCTCTTAAAAACTTTAAACTACTTCTATACCTCAAACCTAGTGTCAGGAATAAGAAAACAAGTACAGTCGATATTCATTATTTGTGGATTCTGTATTTGTGAGTTCACCTATTTACTGAAACTTATTTGTAACCCCAAGATCAATACTGGTGTACTTTTTGCAGTCATTCACAGCCATGCACATGCACAGAGCAGAGAAAATTTTGAGTCACCCCAAGTGCACACTCCTAGCTGAGACTGAACAAGTTGATGCTTCTTGTTTTAGCTCATACTTGTAAACAAGTGTCCTCATGACCTACATAGTGCTGTTTTTGATATTTTTGTGCTTTTTGTTGTTGACAGTGCTCAAGGGCTGTCTAATGTTTCCAAACATAAGAAGGTTATGATGTGCCTTATGGAGAAAATATTGTGTTAGATAAGCTTTGTTCAGGCATGAGTTATAGTGCTCTTGGCCCTGAGTTCAACATCAATGAATGAACAATATATATTAAATAAGGCATCCTGAAACAGAAACACACATAAAACAAGGTTATGTACTGATCGATTGACAAAAATGCTCTTAGGGGAGCTCAAATGAACCTAACCCTATTTTGTCCCTAGGAGCAAGTGTTCAGTATTCGCTAATTCAGTGTTTGTGGTGACATTTTATTTTTCACATTTTTATTTTATTATTTTATTTTTTCCTAACCCAAGTACCTTTTCTTGTATTGCCTTTAGAGAGATGAGGGAAGGAGAAAGAGGTAGACAGAGAAAGACAGAGACAGAGAGAGACAAAGAGAAACATCAATGTGAGAAACATTGACTGGTTGCCTACTGGCACATGCCCCGACTGGGGATTGAACCCACAGCCTGGGTATGTGCCCTAACTGGGAATCGAACTCACCACCATTTGGTTTAGGATGATGACACTCCAGCCAACTGAGCCACACCAGCCAGGGTTATGGTGACTTTATTTAACATAATTATCACAAGTAACAAGAATTGACTGAGTTTCTAAATGCCACATTTGTAAACATCATATTATAAACTGATAGTTCTTTCTTTCAATGTAGATGACTCAGATGACTATTAAATACATTAATTTACCCTCTAATTGTGAGAAAATGAGGCATCTGGGTGGGAGACAGAGTTACTACTATTGTTACTGAAACTGAAAAACTGAGGAGCAGGTTGAAGAATGTTTATTCCTTTACTTTCCATTCAACATTTTTCTTTATTTTCTTCACCCAACAATTTTAATACTTCATGTTTTTAAAGCAGTACTTTTACTTTTTCACTCTGTACCTTTGTGAATAAGGTCAGCACAGGCAGAACAGTTTTAGAGGCAGAGAGATTTCTCAGGAAGGGTCGAAAGCAGTATTTGGCAAGTTGCATACTATTTCCTTGAAACCAGAGCATCTTACTCCTGCCAAAAGAAAAACAGACCAGTAAACGTATGTACCCTACACTTTGCTCTTATAACATGAACAATAAGCCACAGCCTGTGATGGAATGTGAGACTTCAGAATTGCTTCTTGAAGTCCAGGAGTAGCGGAGAGGCCCAGATGTTTAGCAAGTCTCCACCATGCCTCCACATTAACTGTATTCCAAACAAAACCAAATTCAAGACGGAAAAAAAAAATCCATGTTTATAGATTAGCTGTGCAACTAATCATTTGGTTTCTGTAAGCAAACTGTATGGGTTTGTTCATTTGAATACAAAATTAAGTTTCACCTGCAGATTTTGCCAGCATTCTGATGATCCTCTAAAAGGTGGACATTTCCTGAGATGGTTTTTATTCTCCAAGATCTTATTACCAAGCATTCACCAACACCCACCCACTATCACAGTAAAGATAACGATAAGTAAGCAGCCCAAGTCCCCAGATGAAGGTTAAGGCTATCATTTATGAGATCCCTGCCTTTCTGCCGCAGGAGATGGGGAAACAAAGAGTCGTACCTAGAGGAACTATAGACTATAGGGGAGAATGAGAAACAAAAATTACTCAACTCTTTAAGAAGCATTTTAAAAGGATATTGCCATAATTTTTGAAAACATACACAAATGTGCTAGTGTTTCTTACTGGAGGTATTCCAATAAAAGCAGTTCCAATAAGAGCAGCATGTCAAACACTAGGATTTGAAGCTCCCTCATCCTGCTACTTTGTATGACATAAGATGCCCTACTTATTCCTAGGTTTCCACTGAGCCTCCAGCTTTTTCCTTAAAATTACAAATATAATCCCACTTTTAAAACACATACACACTATTTTTTATTACTTACCAATATTCCCAAGATGAATTCATTCCTGGAATTTTCATAACTTCACTTTATCTCTCCAACTTCATCTATTACCTCCCTTCCTCCCTCACCTTTTCTTGCAAGTTGTAGCCACAAAGATTCTCTTTCTGTTCCTTGAATAACCAAAGATTATTTTTTCACCAGGATCTCTGCACTTGCTGTTCCTCTGTATGAAAAGCCCTTAAGTAGCTTCTCCTCATTTGGCCTGGGCTCATGTCACCTCTTTAGAGGTGGCTCAGTGACTATCTTACAATTATTGGTCACCCCACCACTCTCCTTCATGCCTTACTATAGTTTTCTTTTTATCCTCCATTATCTAAAATTATTCCTTTACCTATATGTTCCTTTTACTATAAGGTGAATTCCATAAGAACAAGTACTTGTTCACCTAGTATCTCTAAGCATCTACAATTAACCTGGCACATAGGAGGGGTTCACATTATTTGTCTGAATATTAAAAATATTGAAGAGAACCTTTCTCCCCCTCTTAACACTCTCCTCTAACCCTGACCAGATATTCATTGTGCACAGTAGTCACAAGGTGGGGGGCTGCTCTCATACCACAACTAAAGGTTAGTGCTCCTCAGGTGTCCACGGAATTGTGGGTGAGGGTGCCGCAGCTGGTTCCAACCCCTTCACCACCACCTAGAATTTCCCCCGACTCTGGTCCATAGCACGACTATTAATTACATGCTAATCTCTACTGGTGACCAGGCTTCTCAGTGTAAAATTAGTCTTACACTCATTTCATTCAGAATTATATGACTTTAGAGAAAAACATCAATCCATATCAAACCAGAATAAAGACCATACATAGGACAAATAGATTTGATTCTAATCTATGAAAACAATAGTCTTTCCTTTATTCTTAAACCCTTAGTCTTCTACTTCTCACTCAATCTTCCTGCTAACTAAATGATCATGATAATGTATAAAAAAAGGAATGTAATGAGAATTTTGCAAGGATCTGCTACCCAGCATTATTCCAAGGTGGAAAGTAGATCTAAATAACTTCACAATATCCTGTGCCACTCTTATCTAAGTGTGAAGCCCTGATATACACATTTTCCATAAAATCAGCAGAATCAGCAACTCCAAAAGGTGAATGTGGTTGGAGACAACAGGTGCTAATCATGGCGTTGTCTACACAGAATATAAGTGAGGGGGAGAAGTAGAATGTTAGCCATGTTTATTCTAGGTAGAGATTTCTGCATCATTGGTTTTGGGAAGGTATGCCAAGAGCAGCATACCCTCACAGGGTATAAAGTTAAGGAAGCTGTTTTACATGGAGAAGAAAGGAAATTAAAAATTAGTTTTGTTATAGTAAAGACAGAAAGACAGCCCTTGGAAGGAGAAGGATTGGTTATCTATGACAGTGATGAGAGACTATACATACCCAGGACACTGAACTGCAGCTCTGTTTTTGGTGGAAGGATTTAAGATTTATTGATGTCTGCCTGGTAAGGAAAGGAAAATGTATTACTTTTACCTAGCTGAGTTGAGACTGAGGTGTTAAGACTTTAAAAAAAAATTTCACATTCACAATGGAAATCTGCTTCAGTATTTCCAACATGACAAAACACAGCATGTGGTCTTGGTTGTGCCCGAGACAAATAAAGCCTGTCATCGTAAACAGTTGCTATTCATTCCAGATTTGCGGGAATATTTGTTCAACCAACCCAGAGAGCTAAGTAAAGTCTTCAGTGATGTTACAACCATTCTATTTAAAACTGGTTCTTTTTTTTCCACTGTTCGTTTCCACTTCTACTTTTTTACAGGTATTTAATCACTTAAACATCGCATATTTGTTTACTGAGAAATGCATTAGCATTATGTAATTTTACTATCTGCATATTTTCCAAATGCCCCAAGGCACATGCATTTTACCACATTATTCAATTAACTTATATCTTTATATGATAAAGTTATATTAGAGTCTGATATAAATAAAAAACTCCATATACCTCACGTAGACAAAAGTAAGACATTAAGGCTAAAATTGTGAACACTGGAGTCCACTTAGTTCTAGAAATACAAAGTAAAATGAAAAAACAACACACTCCAATTGGAATTCTATAATACCGTATTTTTCAGACTATAAGACACACACACTTTCCCCCCCAAATTTGGGAGGAAAAGGGGGGTGCATCTCATAGTCTGAATGTAACTTACCTAACTCACTGTGGGGGGAGGAGGCAGCGGTGGAGTGGAGTCACAAGTTATTAAATATTTTATCACATTTTTTGCTTCAAAATTTTTTTTTCCTATTTCCCTCCTCTAAAACCTAGGTGCATCTTATGGTCCAGTGCATCTTATAGTCCTAAAAATACGGTACTCTTGTTAGAATATTTTATAAATCTGTAAACCCTTACACCATTGCTGTCGGTGTCACATTCACCTAATCATGTCTTCTTCAAGTAAAATCTTAATATGGGCTACTCTATCAATGTGACATTTTCATTAGTTCTATTATTTTTTAACAGTATCTCAGCATTATAAAAATATTCTGAAAGGCGGTGTCTGCCTGTTAGCTCATGACTGAGAGAGGACAACACCTTTTGATTATGTCATTGAATTTAGTCATGAAATATGTGTCCTCGCTACACAGAGGCACAATTTTATCCTTTGTATTTTATTATATGCCTCTGTGATATGAGCAAAAAGAGCTGTGTTCATAATATCAAAGCAGCACAATTGGGTCACCTTTGTCACAGACCAAAAAAAAAAAAAAAAAACAGCAAAAGGCTTATGACTGGATTTAGAATGTGCCTAAAACAAATTGCACAGCCGAACAATAAAGATGGGAACTCCTGCTGTTTCAAGTCCACTGCCCCTCAGAGGCACATCGCCCTGACAGAGAAAGGGAATGCTGGCTTTTCAACAAAACTGAGGCTGACTTCAGTGGTCTTTATAGCAGAATCAAGTACAACATGGGGGGAGGACTGATTGGACCAATTCAGCACTCCTTGAAGCAAGATGAAGATAACATAACTTTGTGGCATTTTCTCTGGGAAGCACTGAAGGCATACCATTAAAGCAACTGATTATAGTACAGAAAAGAGCCAGGGTCATTTGAGCCTGCAGTAAGGATTCTTCTTTTCTTGTATGGGATGCTGCCCAGACTATGGGTGCACACCACTTACGTGGAGGTCTTGGATTCTTGAAACACTGCATGTGTCTGATTGGAAGGGAAATAACATTGTTCTCACTTGAGTAGAGAAACTGACCTTCACTGACCAGAATTTTTATTTGTACAAAGAATCCTTTGGCACACCAAATCTCCAAACTCACATAATCCTTCATCAGTAAACTGCAGTGTTAGTTCATGTGCAAAATCAGAAAGTCCATATAGGGCCAAGTGCCACCTTGGTTATTAACAGGTAATGTTGGGGCTTCTTCACAAGAGTATAATGTAAATTTAATGCTGAGCTGACATTAACCAAACACTATTACCGTAGTTCTCACTGAATCTGTGTTCCATAAAGAGAGGCTCAGGGCTTCCATTTAGCCATTTGTGCCATGTGAGTTAAGTGCTCATTTCACATTCATTACCATCTAAGTGTAATATTCCTATTTTTACCCAAATGAATAGAAAGACACACACGCATGCATGCACGCACACCTATCAGGAACAAAACCCATTATTTTAGATTACTGAAAGTTTATGTAATGGGGTGAGGTTGCTCTTAGGGACTCATCTGGGTCACTGGCCTCTACCTAATCCAGGAAACAGGGACAAATGAATCCTCACCAGTGCTCTTACATCTTTTGGGTCAGTCAGTTCTGTCCAAACATCCCTTTTCTCAAACAAGAGGGAGCTTAACGTGGATCTTGGCAAGTGTGGAGCCAAGACTGACAAGGAGAAGCAGCATTTAGGCATACAGCCAAAGCTGAAGATTGAGCAGATGCTTTAGGATATCAACATCAAGGGGCTAAGCAGGACTGGAATGAAGCTGTAGAACAGAAGCCAGGAGTAGAGGGTGGAAGGCCTAGCCTGGAGGGGAGCCCTCACTCACTGGCATGGGTGGGATCTCAGGTACTTTCCCACACCTCAGCCCCAGGAGTCTGGTACCTGGCCACGGGCACTGCCTAGGAGGTGGAGCTAACTCAGACAAGACGTTGCAACAAAGACCCTGAGCTGACTACCCACCTATGGGTCCCTGGCACATGGCCTCATGTTCTGCTTCATTCTTTTTTTTTAATTGAGGTATACTCGATATATAACTTTATATTAGTTTCAGCTGTACAATATAATGATTTGACATTGCAACATGATCACTCAGCCCTGGGGGAGCAGGAAACAGCCCTTTACAACACACGTCCACAACACTCCCTGTAGTTTCTATTTTCAGATTTCAGTGCCAGCAGGTTCACCACACAGCGGGCCAGAAAAACCAGCAGAGGATGTGTCCCAGAAATGACTGGTCACAGAAGTGCCTAGAGACAAAACCCCTTTGTATTTCCCTTTGAATTATTACCATGACTGTGGATTTCTACTTATCTGGATGTCTCTCTTCTCGTTTGTACTCCTTGGGTGCTATGTTAATTTGTAGTCAACACACTGCTCTGTGAAAAAGTTCTTTAACTGTTTGAAGTGTGGGCCTTGCCTATCTGGTAAGATTATAGTTTAACTTTTGGTATAGAGCACTTACATACCTACTACTTAGTACATTCACTCTTCCTCCATATTCCACACCCTTCAAATCCCTGGTAAAATTAAGCCATTTTTTCCTTCATCCTGCTTGGCATTTAGCCCATTTCTTTCCCTCTAAATAAAACATTCATGTGGAGAAATCAACTCCATATGCTAGATACAAGCAACAAGAATAATGGAGAGATGTACTTCATTGGATTCAGGAGAAGGGAGTTCAAGTCTTAACTGAAACAATGTAAAAAAGGAGAGATTGCAACAGGGACATCCAATGGGCAACCTTAAATGTTATGAAAGAGAAAGGAACAGAAGACTATTGTGGGCGGAGACTGCAGGTGCTTCCACAAGAGGAGGATCCCAAATCACACAGGATTTGGATATCTAAAAAAAGGGGAGGCATCCAAAGTTGGGGTTAGACACAAAGACACTGAGTAGAAATGCCATGGCCATTAGATGGGAGCCACTGAAGGGTTTGAACAAGGCAGTGATGTGATAAAATCCCTTTCAGAAGACTGATCTGGCAGCTGCAGGCAGGAGGGATGGCAGAGAAAAACGGATGGGTGGGAAACAGTTAGAGGTCAATTATAACAATTTAGGTGTGGGATGATGAGAGTCATTCATTTATTCAAGTTATCTGATGTTTCCCATGTATTAGATAATACTCTAGATGCTGGGTTCAGTGGTGAACAAGAAAGCCAGGTACCTATACTCGTGGGGTCCATATTCTAATGGCACTAAAGAGTCTCTTTAGCCCTGGCTGGTGTGGCTCAGTGGACTGAGTCCTGGCCTGTGAACCAAAGGGTCACTGGTTCGATTCCTAGTCAGGGCACATACTTGGGTTGTGGGACAGGTCCCCAGTGGGGGAACACATGAGAGGCAACCACACATTGCTATTTTTCTCCTTTTCTTTCTCCTTCTCTTCCTCTCTCTAAAAATAAATACAAATCTTTTTTTAAGAGTCTCTTTAATGTCAGACAGTATCAGATAGTGATAAGTAGAGAGGGGAAGAAGTAAAACAGGGTGATGTCCTTTAACAAGGTACTTTGAGCAGGTGTTGTTTTTGCTGAGGCTAAAAAATGAACATCCGAAGGGGGAACATTTAGGGGAGAGGGTACAGAAATTACAAAGGCCCTAAGGTGAGGACAACCTTGAATTGTTAGAAAAAATCAAAAGGACAAAATGGCTGAAGCACAGTAAATAAGGGGAAGAGTGGCAGGAGACAGGGCTCAAAACCAGTCTGTGTGGCTGCATCATCTAAGGCCTCTGTGGACTCTGTTAGGGAATCGAGGTTGTAAGTACAATTAGATTTAGAGGAGGGAAGTGACATGATCTCAGATGCCTTTATAAAAGGTCGCTTTACTTGCTGTGTGAAGAATAATTGTTGGGGAACAAGAGTGGTCAGGCAGCTTAGTTGGTTAGAGCATTATTTAGTTATGTCGTGATGGGTTCAACCCTGGTCAGGGCACGCACAAGAATCAACCAATGAATGCATCAGTAAGTGGAAGAATAAAGTGATGTCTCTCTCTCTCTCACTCCTTTCCTCTCTCTCAAAAATCAGTAAATTAGAAGAGTGGAAGCAGGGATTCAGGGAGCTAGTGCAGCAGCCTGAGTGAGAAAGATATGGACTAGGGCAAAAATAGGGCCAACAGGACTTGACAATGAATTGGATATGAGGAACTCAAGATGATGACAAGGACAATCCTGGTTTTGGCCTCGAGTCTCTCGTAGGTGGCAGTGCCATTTGCTAAAATGAGGAAACTAAGGTGGGAAGAGACTGAGAGATGTATGGGGCTGAGCTCAGGGACAAGTAGAGTGGCATATGCAGGTTTGGTAGTCAGGAGAGAAGCCAGAGCTGAAGATAAAAATTTGAGACTCCATCAGCCCAGGATTCGTATTTACAAGTAGGGAGCTAGATGAGATCACTGAAATAATATAGGAAAAGAAAGGGGTCCAGAACAGATCTCTGAGGAAATCCAACATCTAGAAGTTGGATGGAGAGGAGCCAATGAAGGAGGCAGAATAAAGGTTAGTGAGGTAGGATGAAAACCAGGAAAGTGTCATCACAGAAACCAAGGGCCAAAAGTGTTTCCAAAATGAGGGAGTGGCCCATTGTCAAAAAGGGCTGTGAGGGCTTGGACTAGAACAGGGATAAGTAAAGAATCTGCCACAAATCAGATATGTCTGATGTTGCTGCAAACAAATGAAATCTTCTGACTGATGCCTACCCATAAAATGAAATTCTTGTCTGGGTCTTGTTTAATTTAACATCTTAACTAAAAGCAGGTATTTCTGATAACGGAAGCTGTGGGCTGGGAGAGAAGAGTAAAAGCAAAAGTTGATTGAATGTCTTAAGAAGAGATAATAAGTGTAAAAATCTTTGTATAAATTATAGAGCAGAATAGGGTAGAGATGTTAAAGTTAAATAAATACAACTCCCACTAAATCACCAGTCAGGGGATTAATGCACAAATGGTATAGTTTTCTTCAGAGTTTTAAAGTTACTCTTCATATAGAATTTCAGTTGGAATTCATCATGTCTGAAATTCCATGGGTGCATTTTTTGGAGAGGATTTCGTAAAGATAAACCCCAAAACACAGGCAACTGCCACTAAGTAGTTCAGAGAGGCTGGGCAATTCCTCATCTCTTTAAACCTCAGTTTTATCTTGACTGTAAAATGAAAGTGGTTTTGCCTTGTCCTCTTCTCTCATTTAACAGAGACCTGGAGAAACTGTGCCCAGCGGCTTTCAGTATCAAGTGTTTCCTGATCAGAGAAGGGAAAGTCACAAGCAGAGGAAATGCCATAGCAATAGCTCACAACTTCATAAGAATCTGAAAAAGTCTTAAGATGCTAGGCCTTTTAACGAGGTCCAAAATTCATGTGCAGACCCAAGCAGAAGTGTAAAGGTGCTTGCTCATCACAAACTCCCAATTCTAGCTCCACAGTCATAACTGGGAAGCCTTGGCATGAGAAAGGGTGCAGTAGGGAGATGGGGGAGGTGACATTGGAGTGGCCAGGCACTCATCTTGAAACTGTTTGAGCTGTTTCTTTGGAAAGGAAGAATAATGTATTATGTAAGAATAGTATTTCTTACTATTAGACACATTTAAACATGCTTTTTAGATGTTTTATTTATCACAATTCCCTTTGAATTAGGCACTGAAGTAACTTTTCCTAATGTCAGGTGTTGGCATCAACCCTTCATTAGTTATATTATTTAAAAAATGATTTTTAGTGACAGACCCTCATTATCTTGTCCATCTCCTCCCCATCCAGAAGCAGTGCTGTGTTTGCCTAGGCCTAGAGCAAGCTGACGTATATGCAGTGGAAGGGGAAAGGAACCTTTAATGTAAACAAGAGTTTGTTTTAGACTCTTTGGACCTCAGTAGTCCCACTTTCCAGATCATTGCTTCAGAGGAGTCTACTCAGTAGTGGGGTTGGGGCACATTACAGTATCAGGGAAGGGCTTCCAGAAAAACATTCAACTGAGAAAAATTAAATAAAGATACTAATTAAGAACAGTGATGTACAGTTACTATACACTCCCTCTAGCACCCAAGGATCTAAGGAGATTCTGGACTAATTTCTGCTAACATGCAGGTTTTGCATATATTACACCCTTTCCCTTATCCTCAGCCCCACAGACACTGACTCAGGCGTCTGGCCTGGAGCCAGAGAGGCATATTCTGAATTCAGGGTATGCAACAATGTTCAGTACAATTATGACATAATGGCTGCAAAGCTGTTCCTGAAAGCCAAGAAAACCTGAATAATGTGGATGGGTTATATCATACATGAGGGCTTAATAGAGTTTAAAAACCAATTTGAAAATTTCTTCATTCCATAAAGATAGCATTAAGATGAGGGCAAAATCATTCTAGTTCGAGGGATGAGAACAAAGTGCATAAGGAATTATGCAGACTCCTTCCCTCATTATCCTTCTTAACTAAAACGACCCATTCCCTTTGAAGATACCTGCTATTTAATACTGACCCAGAAAGAAGGCAATTTTCTTAAAACATCTTAGTGTTATTTGTACCCAGCTAGAAATGCCAGTTTCCCTAGTACTTAAAAAGCACATAATCCCATTTCCAAAAACAACAGTTCTCAGTTCAAAGTCTGTTCATTCAGGCAATGTCTTCCATTTATCACTAACACTCCTTTTCCAATTCATTTGCCTAAGAGGCAAAGTTATCTTCATGACCACACATGACCTGAGAGATGTCCCATTCCTTTTTAGCCATTTTGTGGCCAATGACTGGAACATTTGAATTATTACCTCTAACATTTCCTTGGACTTGTGATACCAACAGTACCTAGGCCTGTGCAGTACTGTGCTCGATCTGAATGTTGGGAACCATCCACTATTGAGGTCAGGCCCTACCAACCCTCAGTTATGTTTTACAACCTTCTGAATCCAATTCTGTTACTTAACAGCTAACACTGATAAAATATTTCGGAACAAGGAAGTGACTTTGGAAATCCCTTTGCTTTATGGATAAAGAAACTAATGCTTAACCAAAGGCTTCCATTCTGCATTTGTTCATTTCTCTGTATTTTCCCCCTGAACAATGAATGGCCTATTTTATACATAATGAGATCAACACAGAATTTTCAGAATTAAGAGAGGTCTCCAAGTTCAATCCCCTTTCTTTAAAAAAAAAAATCTCAGAAAGCTTTACATTAATCCTCAGGGTATACCAAATAACAGATACCACATTTGTTTAAGCCTACTTTAAGGATGGAGAGAATGAGGAAAATCTCAGCTTTAGATGGCAGAGGAATGAAGTTCTGATCTCGAAATAAAAAAAGATTTGGATTAACTTCATTTTTGAACCTAGAGAACAAAGCTGAATTTAGATCTTTTTTTTTTCAGTCTTATGTCCTAAGTTGTCTTAATCTACTGACTTTTCTGTTAAGTAACAGTATCCTTTCTCTTTGAAAATTCCTTCATTCCATAAAGATATAAAGTGTTAAAAATCAAATAATCTCATGGTCTTTCTCCAGATTAAACTAGCAGCCATTTCCCCATTATTTCATGACTAATATGAAAAGTACAGGAATGATGAAAGGAAGTTCATTTATTTCCAGTAGAAACATTCTGGTTTCTGCTGCAATTCCATTTGCAACAGAAGGAAGCGGCAAATACCACATGCCCGCCCAATTACCACACAAAAAACTGTTGACTCAGAACTCCTTTGGAATGTTAGCAAAGTAGAAAAGATGATTGTGGCTTTCCTCCAGTATTATTTGGACAACCCAGTCTTAAAATAGTGACCATGCATAGGCTCTCCATCCTTAAGACAGGACCAAATCAAGATATTAGTGCCCTAGATAACCTAATATCTAGGGCACTCTTCAAATGGATACTATTCAAATACAGGTCCAGCACAAATAAAACCCCCTTTTCATTACAAAATCATAAGCATGTAATTCTGTAACATAACAATATCACACTCAAGGACACCATACAACACTTTAGGTAAAATGTTCCAAATGCTGTCCATCTCGTGCAAGACATTCATGTGCCCTACCAACCACATTCCAGCAGGTGTTACTTCTGCTAGACTCTATATTTGCTCAACATGTGTTTGGGTGAGGAGTTGAGCATGGCGGGCCAGAGGGAGGGTGGAGACAGGGCTAGTGAAGCCCTTCAGCTTGCATATTCCATTCAAAACAAACAAGGCCCTGCAACTGACCAGATCTTCCTGAAAGGCAGTTTGGTGATCATATCTATGGGTTCTCAAGTATGCCTTTCCCCATTCTGGGCTGTTTATTAAAGCATTAATAACTGCAGCATTTATCACTGTGTCCAGTAACCCCTTGAAAAGTAATTGTTTTATATTCTTTTCTCTACCTTGCTGCATTCCCAATGATGTTTTCACAATCCTTATAGGGATGCTGTCTTTTCATTTCTGTAGCACATACTGAGTGCAATGTGACAGACACTGTGCCACATACTAGAAATGTAAGTGATTAAGATATTTTCCCTGCTCTTAGGGAACGCACACCTTGGACAGGAAGATTTACAAACAAATAATACAATACCACAGTGATGAAGCCTATAGCAGCAAAAATGGCTGTTACTAGATATTACTGGTAAAATGCTTTGAAATCCTTGGAGATGGGTACTATCTTAAAATAGAAGGTATTTTGAAAGTTTTGCCTCTTATCTCTGGAAATCTTATTTTGGATAAACACTGAAATAAGAAAGAAACTAATGTTTTTATGCCTCCAGTTCCCTGCAGCTATAACTGGGATGGGGAGTTAGAGATATGGAATAATACCTCTGTGAAACTTAGCCAAAACCTTTCATTTTGCATATTCTTCCTCAAATGATTTTGTCCCTTGAACATACTGTGTTGTAAGTGGGGGAAGGATGAAGGAAGCTTGCCTAGACCCTGCTACCTGTGCAGCTACACATCTCTGGATCCAGATGGTTTCTCCCCTTCAAAATAATTGCAAACAAGATTAAAACTGCATGCAGGAACTATTCCAGCTGGCTTTTGGCTTCCTCTGATGTACACTCCTTGAATAAAGCAATGGCAAGATTAGATTTAAAATAAGGAACATTAAAAAAACCTTACTACTTATACCAGATCGTCTCAAGGTCCTGCTAACATGTGAAACCTGGAGCCCTAGCATTAGAATAACTGAAGGCATAAGCCAGCTAGAGTATGCACAAAAACTTTAATAGTAAAAAATAACTTATTTTGAAGGCATAGCTCCACGTAGCTCTGGGTACTTAAAAGAGTGTGATAGAGTCAGGCATCTGGAATAAAATAGAAATACAGTCAAATAAATTCCCAAGCTGGAAAATCCTCATTTCTATTCTGCCATCAATCCACCTAAATAAAACCACAGAGCCACATTTTCCTCTGGTGAAGGAGACAAAAAATATTGATCTTTCCTTGGCAGGAGGCTACTACTGGCCACAGCCAGCATGAAGAAAGAAAACCTAGGGAGTCTGCCTGCCTAAATTATCAGCCCAGCCCATCTTAATTCTCATGGCAGGACCTTTCTGATTTCAGGCAATTCCTGAGCAGAGCAGGACCCAGGTCACTAGGCTACAACATTTCACCCAGAGCATGATTACTCCAATATTACTATAAATTCACTATTTCCAGGGTATACCTTTTTTCCCAAGTGTTTTCAATTTCAACGTATACAACTCCAAATATTGGTAGAGAGTTTCATATGCATTTTCATCAGCTATTTCTCAGATAGTTACTAAATGAGAAGAATGTGGCCTCTAATAACCACCTCAACTTGCCCAGTGTCATGTACACTGAGACATGACCCCAGTGGCTGTGTAGGTACAGGAGCCCTGCTTGTGTTAGTAAATATGCTAGAAAGAATTAGGATCTAGCAGATCCTAGACACTCTCCCTGTCCTGGAGGAGCTGAAAATCTTGGGATCAAGCCGGGCCATGCTGTGGATTTTTAAAAAAGTGCTCTAAAATATAGAGTAATATATAGAGCTTTCTATTAAAAAACAAGAATAAAGATCACCGAGGCCAAAATCTCCTTGTTAAAGACAGCCTTAGAAATGGGCACTTGCCTATTCATGTTAGTAATAATGTGGATGGGACTCTTCTACCTCTGGACTTACTAAAAAATTGCATGAGCTGATATTTGTCTGGGGTAACTGACAAGGTTAAGTATTTGTTGAGAACTGTACAGTCTCTGATTTATCCTCTCATTTTTCAGCACCCAGAGGGCTGCTTTTGCCCAATCAGAGAGGAAGTCCAGAGAGCACTGGGCTCACACTATTCCCTATTGCATCTTTCAACCTTTTGAACCCCAATTAAAGGTCAACATGGCTGTTCAAAAATATTTGTTTAAAAAAAGAACCATCTCAGCGGGCGGCCAATTTAGATTATACTGTCACCTCATAGAAGTTAATTGAATCAATGACGGAGCATCTGTGAATCACTGTAAACAGCATGAAGTTAAAATGTTTTCTGCTTTCTCTTTAAAAGGTGCCTTTTTCCGCCCGTTATGCTGTTCACGTCCCAGAGCGCCATGGCGCACACACACACACACACACACACACACACATTTATAACCCCCCACACCCCCTCCGGGTGGTTCACGGATTTATGGCTCCCGGTTTAATTAAAGTCCCTCTCACGACAATCCAAATTGCCCGTGTGTGGCGCAGCCAGGGGCTCCTTTGTGCCCTTCTCTCGCCTGCCCGCAGGCTCTGCGCAAGGTCCGCCAGCGCTCGCTTGCCGGCGCGGGGGTCACTGACACCTACCTGAGTCTCTCGTCGCCGCTTCCGCCCTGCGCTCCGCACTTCCGCCCGAGAAGGCCGGGCGCCAGCCCCGAGCCCGGAGTCCCGGGTTTCCGTCCGCTCCGCCGCAGCTCAGACCTGTGTCCACGACCTTCAGATCTGAGCACACCGGCCCGCGGAAGGGTGGCGGCGCCTGGGCCGTTATGCGTGAAAAGAGTGACACCGACACAAAGGCCTAATTGTTAAAAAGTGGGGGGGGGTAGGGTACGGAAATGTGACCCGGTGTGTTTGGGGACTATTTAATAACAAGCGTCAGGTGTGCTGGCCAACTTTTTGAGCATGTGCAGTCCAATCTATTTCAGCCCCTTCCTGCATTCATTCACTCCATGTTTACTGTTCTCCTCCGGGTCCGGACTGAGCTAGGTTATGAAGAACACGATTATATACGAAACTGGCAGTTGTACCCTCTGCAAATTCAAAATTGTTTAGGCAAGTCAGACCTTAGGAAATGATCCTTTAAATAGGTTATATGTTCAATGAGCTTAGGTGCTTTGAAAGGGAAGGAATATGGAACTATGAAAAAATATGAATGTGATGTAGTTAAACAGGTTTAGCTTTTGGGCTGGGATGTACAGAGCCTGGCTGGTCTGGGACTGAGCTCTCCAGGCCTAGAAAGCACTGGTACTGAAGAGAGTTCGGCATGGGCAATGCACGGAAGACAAGTATGGCAGCAGCAGAGGGAGTGGGAGAGAAGTGGAAACAGACTGAAGAGTGTGGGCAGGAGTCAGGCCTTACAGGGCCTCTCAGATTTTTGCTAAGGGTAGCTGAAGGAATTTTTGTTTTACTCTGATTTTGTTTGCATTTGGGAAGGGGGTTGAACTGATCACCTTTCCTTCTGAGGGGCCCATTCAGGTTTAAGATGAGGAGACTTTAGGGTGGGTGAGAGCCTAGTACAAGCAGGGAAGGCAGGAGGCAGCTAAGTAGTTCAGGGGTAGGTGTGGTGGCTTGGATGCTGGTACTGGAAATAATGAGAAAATGATGAATAATGATAAGAGTAATACTCAGAGTTAACATTTATTGATTGCTTGCCAACAGCTTTACACACATTAATTTGTTAAATCCTGAGAACAATCCTATTAAGTATTCTTAGTACCATTTTACAGATGAAGAAATGGAGGTTTAATAACTTGTCCTGGTTCCCAAGGCTAGAAAATTCTAGACCTGAGGTTCCATTTCATGCTGTCTGATGCCAGTATCCATGAATTTACCACTAACACTCAATATGTTTTCAGTGAGTTTTTAAAAAGATACAAACCAAGATCAGAAATAAAGCCTTTAAACAAATCACATTGTTTATGTGACATTGTTAGAGGACACATCTAGAAAGTAGAGTTTTCAAATTCTTACTTTATCACTCCAGCATTTGCTGATAACAAAAGAGGGGATTTTGTGACTGTCAACTGACTACCTGTGATTATTTTTGAGTTGATACACTCTGATAAGACCTAATCTTTCAAGGGTAAAAATAAGTCAGTTCACTAAGTGCACTCCACCTAACAGCTGCTGATATAATGTCACTAAAGATGTTATCTTGGGTCTAGTTATAAACACCTCTGGTGGAGCATGCATAAGTCACATTTTGTGGAGTGATAGGAAAGCTTCCTACAAATGCAACTCCATATCAGCTTCCAAATCTCATTTCTTGTTGAAAAACAAAATAAATTGGATTTGTGAAACCTGATTTCATCCACTGAAGAAGAATGACTTCACCAAAGACCAATAGTGAAGGTTTTCAGCATTGGTTACTGGTAAATTTCTCCAAGGAGACAAAAATTCACCAATTTTTGGAAATCTAGTTTCATTAGTAAGAATTTCGTAGGTTGTTCAGGGGATGGCACAAGACTTAGTGCGTCCACATGATTGTTTTGGTTGAGGGCTGAAGTCCCATGGAATGGCTGGGAATCCCTGAGAACTCATTGTAGTCAATGTCCAGTCACTTGGGGAGTGCTTGGCTGAGTGCCGAGAGCCCAGAGGACCAGTTTAACTTGTAGGAATGGGACTCACAATGCTGGGCATGTAAATTGTGCTTGGGAAAATGTCTAGAGTATGACCAGGAAAAATTATTGTGTCCATAATAAAAAAACTTCCCAGCAAGATTAACGAACATTTATTAAATGGTCACAAATATAATACTGAATCAGCTTTATCAATTGTTGGATTTAATGCTCATAATAATTTCAGTACATTCGAAAACAGTTTTTAGATGAAATGCTCTTATTGAGTGAAACTTCCTAAATAGAGAGGAGTGTTGAGAAATCATAGCATATTTTAAATTAGTTACTTTAACCAAATAATTTCAAAAGCAAAATTATAAAAATTCTTTATTAGCAAAATTACTAAATGTAGGATATGTACACATTTTAACATATTTCAAGTGATGTAAAAGTCTTAGTAGAGTGATGGTTCTTACACAATTTTGCTCACTCCAAACATGCTTGTCAAAGGCATTTGACCAGTACTTCAGGTTTAGACTCCAATCCCAAGCCAACCCTGGAAATCTGGACAGGACTGGTGCAGGGATTTCTGTGTTTTGGAATGTCTATTCAGAGCTCACCTGGGCTGAATTTTTCTTTTAGATCTCAAGGCCTGGTCAGCTCTATGGTCAGTTCTGAGACTGAAGACTGTTCTAGAGAATGCCTGCTGGTATTCAGTCTGGTCTGCAGCTCCTGAGATAACTCCAAGGGTACTTTAGAGCAGGGGGTCCCCAACCTCTGCTCTGGGCTGTGGACTAGTACCAGTCCAGGCCTGTTAGGAACTGGGCCACACAGCAGGAAATGAGCTTGAATGTAATGCTCTTGAAGCATCCCCAAACCATACCTACCCATGCCCACCCTGGTCCATGGGAAAATTGTCTTCCATGAAACCAGGCCCTGGTGCCAAAAAGGCTGGGGACCACTGCTTTAGAGGACACACTGCATGTTCTTCCAGAGATGACCTGGAGCCAGGCTCCCCACCTCCACCCCACTTAGGGCTGGATGTGTGATGTGAAGGGAGGCGTCTTTACTCCTACCCCCTGGCTTTGCTTCTGGGAGAACAGGAGTAAAGAAATGGCTTTTTTTAAAAAAAATGTTAATGCTTTCCCTTGAGAATACCTTATAAAAATAATGTATTTTATCCTGACAGATAGTGAGTGCCATGCCAACTGTATTTTATAGTAACCTGGCTCCATGCTGCTGCTCAAAATATATGTATTCTGAAATTTGACTGGGAGGGACAGTCCCAGTAATTGCCACAATTGGGTAATGTAATCATGATGATGGAGGTATTTAGAAACCTGGTAGGTTTTATTCCTGGTCCTTACAGTGAGATTATTTGTCATATGATTATCTCGTCTCCAGTCCTGCAAACTCTGCAGGAAATGATCTGTAAGGGCCAGATATTGTGTTATGTTTAAGGTCATGGAGAAAAACAGTGGCAACCTCCCAAAGAAAAGACAGGTTTCTGAGTGTGGATGTGCTGGGTGAGCAAGGTCATTGTTGACTCCCCCAGGCCAGCCATTACAGGAAACAGAATTATAAGCCTGTCTAACCAGGGGAGAATGGACTTCAGAAGCCTGATTTCTGCATCCCCCTTGATATTTAAAAAACTCCACTTTTGTGCCAGGCATTCAGAGGAGAGTTAAGGATATTCTAAAAGGAGAAAAATGTTTATTTGTATTAAGCCTTGCTCAGTAATCCACTTAGACCATTCACATTAGTTGAAGAAACTTTTCATGTAAACACCATTAATTATGTAGTATAGCAGCCAAATGAAAATGCTAAAAATTTAAAGTAATTGTAGAAGAAATTAGTATAGCTTGAGTAGACATATATTATACAGAGAATGTAGACTTTTATATTTTATTAAAGGACGTGGATTTGTGGTTTTCTGTTGTGTCAGGTACTAGGATGGAACCAACAGAAATGACATTTTACAAATGGACACCAAAGCCATTAATGTTTAAATCCATACTGGCAATGAAATTACAGTTTTCAAAGGGGCTTTGACTCATACCCCTTCGTACATCTGTCTTGAAAAGACTGTGAGAGGAGCTGTGGACTTTCCCAGAAGGTTTGTGGGAACAGGACCATTTTTGTCGACTCCAAAATCAGTGGCCTTCACCGTCTGTTCAAGTGACATAACAGAAGATCACTCCTGTCCGTGCTAAAGGAAAATGAATGGCCTGCCAGGCACAAAGAGGCGCAGGGACTGAGGCTGTTGAGGAAATATGGCATGGGGGTCTTGTAGCAGAAGTGACAGTATACATTTGCATCAGCTTTCATAGTATTTCAAGGATTTTTATGTGTATTATTTAATTTGATTCTTCACAATAATTCTGTAAGATAGGTAAGACATCTTTTCACCAAGCCCATTTTACAGACAAGGAAATCCAAGCACTGGGGAGGGAGCTGACAATAAAACAGGGATTGGAAAACATTTCCTCTTATCCATATTTTTTTTCCCACTACCACATACATATTTCTTTTTTACATGTAAATGAAAAGAAACATGGTTGCATTCTTAAATATTTTATGCTATGGGGGATCTTTTAAGAATATTTGAGCACATTTACATCATTTCCTCAGGGAAAGTTTGTTTTACCTAGAGAAGCAGGAAATGGAGTTGAAATGGGAAGCATTTTTCATTTTCATGGATTAAAACCTTCTGTTACGTTCAGTAAGCCTAGATAATGGAGGAGAATAGATTTCTCACAGCATAAAGAGAGGAGAGAGGAGTAAGAAATGCCTCCTTGGTTCTCTGGTTCAGATGCACACCCATCGGGGGAGTCCTGTTCAGACAAAACAGGAGGGCTGGCTTGTCAGTTGGAAAAAGATGCCCCTATCCTCCAGTGTCCCAGCATCCTGTCTGCTCTGCCAAGGTGTCAAAGTTCACACTCACTGCTCAGAAGGATTTTGAAAGATAATTTTTTTCTCTGTTCTGAGCAGTTTAAGGGATATGCTTAAACATTTTGCTATATTATCTGCTGTGTCTGCACAGCACAACATAAAGGGAAATTATCTTTTATTCATTTATTCAGAATAATCCCTACTGAGTACCTACCGTATGTCACTGCGAACTCAGGTTGAACCAAACAGTCACGTCCCTTGTAATGAAACTCACAGTCAAGTGAGGGAGATGAATGTTAATCAAATGATCATATCAAGAGATATTTACTACAGGTCCCTTCCCTAATGAGAGCAAGACTAGTAGCTGAGTAGGCAATTGTAAAATGCAGTTACAGAAGGAAATCATTAAAATATGTATTATATGTGTGTATATATTATATAAAATTTTATTTTTTACTTAAAACACAGAAATGGACATGTATTTGCCGAATGTGATATGGCCAAGGTGCTTTCTCTCAGGATCAGCCCAGTAACTGAAGCTTCATACCATCTTTCTTGCAGAAAACTCACTCAAAATATGTGTATCATCGACAATTTCCAGTTTCAGACACTTGAAAGTGGAGGGAAAACTTAAAGACACTTGTGAAGTAATTTGAATTCATTTAGATTTTTATGATTTTTTTCTCCAGTCTTTCACACTTGTCCTGCCTAATTTAAGCGCTATTCACCCTCCCCCACCAAGCTTTTTCACAGCATTTAACTTAGTTTTCATAGTAATAGCAACTCTCTTTTTATGCTCATATTTAATCAGTTTACATGATATTTAATTAAACTACATAATTATAGTAATCAAGTACAACTACCATAAACAGGTTTGGGAACAAAAACAACCTCCTCTTATTAAGGATAGGGCTCTGCTTGTGAGGGTGGAAGTGATGAGGGTGTACTTTGGATGGCAGAAGCCACAGCCATTGTTATGCTGTGACCTATCTGTCAATACCTTTTACAAATGGGTTTGAAAACAGCAGTTAATTTCCTGAGGAGCTCAATTAAAAGAGTTTCTATTGTAATTAAAAACTAATAAACATTTCTAAGGAAAAGCGGTAGGTGCCATAAAGGTCTGTAATTGGGGCATGTGACTCAGCCCTGGGGTGTCAGGAAAGGCCTCGCTGAGGACTTGACAGTTGGGCCGAGATCAGAGTCTGATTAGGTCTGTGTTCAGAGGGATCTGGAGAAACCGTTTCAGGCTGCAGGAGCAGCAGGGTCGATGCTCTGAGGGCAGAGGGAGTAAGTGCTGAAAATGAAGCAGCCAGTGTAGTCAGAGCAAAGATCGGAAGTGTGGGAGGGGGGCAGTCCAGGATGAGGCAGAGGGAAGGAGAGGCCAGTTTACAGAGTAGCTTTATAGGCTCTGGTAAACCTGAAGGTCTTTGTTCCTATTGACCATCGGAAGCCGCCAGTGGTTACGAAGCAAAGGTCTGCTTATTTGATCTAGAGCAACAGCTGATTTATTGAATTTTGACCCCCAAATCTAATTTGGGCACTTGGATTGTTTATTTTCACAATTTGAACACACCCCAGGTAGTTGAGAAAAAAATTTTTTCTTAACCTCGGCCACCAGAATTTCTCTTAGCAAGGGAACCATCCTTGACTAGGAAAATGCATTCTTCAGCCACTTGTGGGTCATAGTGGAGGATCCAGGATCTGGGATCCAAGGGTAGGTGTCAAGTAATAAAAGAGATTCTAAATACCTCTACTGACAAAGTAGAAGGGAGGTGAAACAAGGAAGGAGGGTATTAGTTTCCTAGAGCTGCCAGCCAAGTATCACAGACTGAGGGCTTAAGATAACAGACCTTGATTCTCTCACAGTTTTGGAGTCTGAAATGAAGGTGTCAGCAGGGCCATGCTCTCTCTATGAGGCGCTGGGTAGACTCTTTCTTTGCTTCCTCCTAGTTCCGGGTGGTGACTGGCAACCCTTGGCATTGTTTTGCTTATAGCTGCATCAGTCCCTTCTCTACCCCATGGCCACACCGTTCTCCCTGTGTGTTTCTGTCTGCACCTCTTCTCTTCCTATAAGGACATCGGTCATACTAGATTAGGTCCCAGTCTGATGACTTTATCTTAACGTGATTATATATGCAAATATCCTATTTCTAAACAAGGTCACTCCATAGATGCTAGGGGCAAGATTTAAATATCTTTTGGGGGGACATAATTCAACCCCTACTAAGTGTGAATGGAAAGAGGCGAGAAGGATCAGCAGAATTGTGGGAGGTTAAATGGCTAGAGTGGCTACTACCAGCAAGAAATTGTTGGAGATGGGATGGCTGAAAGGCCTGACATGGGTTTTCCAGCACTTTTTCTTACGGAGTAAGATGTGACAGCCTGAGTAACATCTTCCCCACCATACCCGTGTACTGGCGTCTATCTTTCCAGTGAGAGTTCTGCTACATGTGTTCGCTGGTTCTCTGGTGTTAGAGGTGAGGGGGCAAGGGCCACGTGGAGTTACTGAGAAGGATCTGGGTCTCATGATTGGGTCACTGACTTAAAAGTGATCACAGGAAACCTCACAGAGAACAACAGTTCAATGAAGGCTGTGAAGCTTAAAACAAAACAAAAACAAAAACAAAAACAAAAAACCCCCAGTAATTTTGTGACTGTAAGCACCAGCCTGTCCCCTTGCCAGTTAGTGAGAGATATCTTGTACTTTCACAATCTCTGGGTTGTGGTTTGGGTCAACCTTATTTTGGGGGCTACGATGAAGGTTTCAAATTCATTTATTAAAAATCTTCGTCTTTACTTTATTCTGTCAGCTTTTTTGCAGGGGGGGTACAGTGTATGATTTTAGCTAAATTAAGAGTGTTTGCAAGTTTCTTTAAAAAATTCTGTATTCTATATATTTTGCTGTTCCATTTTCTCAATATAAAAATTCCAAGTAGACTACCACTTTGATGAGAGGAGAATGTTCTCTAAGTTCAGTTTTCATTTCTTGTCAATCTCCCTCCTTACTTCATAGAAGACCTTTCTGTTGTGTTTCTCCATCTGCGGCTGAGACGTGGAAGCTCTCCATGCCTTTCCTTCAGGTTTGCACCCCAGCTCTCAGAGTGAAGGAGCCGATTTCCACTGTGAGCCCAGATGTTTGTGTTCAGCATTATCACTATTAGCCATCAAGTCTGAGAGTCGTACAAAATTAAACCCGTCCTTGAGTCCTGGAAAGGAAGATGATCTTGGCAATGGTTTGATGTACTCAGAGTGAAATAGCTGAATGGGGGGAGAACTACCATCTCCACGAACTATGACCTTACACAACAACATCTCTGTACTTCATTTACGTTGGTATTTAACACAAATGTGGTTTTAAAACACACAAAAGCCCCCTTAAACCCTAAGTAACTGGCAAAGGGTTAGGATAATTAATAAAGCAGTTTTTTCCCTTTGTAAACAGCTTGAAGAAAATGAGAAACTTTGTAATTGGCAAAGGCATCATTTGTGGCCAGGGCATCATGCCTCTATGGAAGCTTTCACCCCATGTTGCAGGTACTGCATTACCCTCCTCAGGAGAAATGAAGCCAAAAGCAGAGCAATTATTCAGAGACTGTGAACACAATATGAGGTTATATTTGGATATTCAGGTAAGAAATCTCCAGGGTCTTCTCTGACTCTGTGAATCCTGAATGGGTTTTTGGCTGGAGAGGCCAAATGCTCTTCTTTATCATGGAAGCAGTTGGCTAGCCCACCCATTACCTCACATTTTGCCAGGGAAATTGTGTTCTCTGGCTGCCGGGAGAAGATGGGCCCTCTGGGTGAACCAGCTCTCATCCTCTTCAGCCTTTGCGAGCCAGCCAGTCTTCCCCTTGAACCAAGTCATGTCTGCACGATTCCTGCCTGCTAAACGAAGACGTCCTCCGCAGAGCAAGTGCTCATGCAAGAGCCAGAATCCCCTAGGTGGCCTAGAGAATGCTGAAGGAATGGCCTCTGAGGTTCTACCTCGGGTCTAGGCCATGTGCCAGTCTCTCTAGTTCTGTGTAGTGTTCTTTCCCGTTGCTCCGTGTGGCCTTCTGTTTCCACAGTTCCTGCTCTGCCCTTGTTAGTCCTCATAGTAACCCTTTGAAAAGTAATTCAGCCATGTAAGAGATGCCAGTCTTCTATGACACCCGCATTTGAACACACCCTAGCTCCAAGACAATTTTCTGAAAGCTCTGTACTAACTTTCAACGGTTACCACACACTAAAAAGATTAAAGCAGAGAAAACAAATTTCAGCGTGAACGTGCCATATAACTGCCCATGGGGGCTTGTTTCCCTGCAGGCATTAACAAAAAACACATTCTTAAGTTTTAAATATTTCATTTTTTTAATAACAGCGAGTCAAGTTGGCCAGAATTCAGAAGAAATCTCTTGGAATGGTAATAAATATAAAAAGGTTCTTTATAAAATCAAGAATGTTAGCTACTTTCTGGGAACAAGCAGGATAAAAATACTTTGGCAGACAGGAATGTTAGAAAGAAAGTGGGGATCAGTTATTCCCATTAGTCAAAATAATTGGCATAAGCTTGGTGGAATAAGACATTTAAGGAAAAAAACCTCATTATAAGGACAAGAAAAGTTTGGCATTGTCTTTTTGTACTGCTGGTGACAAATTCAATTATAGTATAGTCATATTTCTTATTTTGTAATTGTTCATTGGTTAAGGCAGAGAGCATCTTTATGAAGTTTGTCTCTTACCAAGTGTGTGTGTGTGTGTTTGTGTGTGTGCGCGCACGCACAGAAACAGGCACAGCAGAGACATATGTTATGAGCTCCATTCATCTGGGGGATAGCTTGCAACCCAAGCTTCCACTAGTGTGAGGTCGATGGTCGACATCTATTCACAGTTTTTTTTGCAGCTCTTCCCCCGACCCTGGGTCTAATTCTGTGGCTTCTTGGTTAAGCAGTGGCTTCCTTTCTGATCATCATTGCCTCTCACAGAAGAGCAGATGCTGAGGCAGAAAATCTAACCAAATGAAGTAGTCAGTTCATTGTAGTAGTCAGTTCACATTGCATTGTATTTTCTCTGCCCATCACCTGTTTTAAAAGCTTATCTGATTGTATATTATCTTTCATAGCTTGTTTGGTTCTTTTTTCCTCTTGGTCTGGAGATAGGGAGAGACAGAGACAAAACAGGGAAGTGTTTAAAGTTCTTTTCCATCTAATGTCACCTGTGCTCCTGTAGGCGATTTCCATGCCACATGGTCTCCACCGTCTGTGTGCTGTAACTCGTAACTCAGTGGTAGCTTGACCTTCAGCAGCTGCTGAGCCTCTTAGTCTCTAAGTGGGGGCAGAGGAGACCATTATAAGCAAGGAAATAACACGTGGCTTTCCAAACTGCATGAAATACCTCTATTGTGACTAGATGAATTACATATTCATGAAAACTGCGAAACGAAAGACTACTCTGCTCACCAAGTACTCACCTTGACTGAGCTCAGGGAACAGCAGACAATGCAAAGCTCTGGTGCTCTCATTTATTTGCTCTGCCAGTCAACGTGTGCAGCCTGATTGCAGGCTTCTCCAACATGCCATGAGAGGAGATGCATTTGCAAGGAAAAATGAATTCCATGAGGATTACATTTTTATTTCATAACAGCAAGTATTTATTGGGTGCCCATTATTCTAACATTATCCTAACAAAATTACAGTATTGTATTATTAGGAAAGGAATTTACTGCTCACAAGGTAAGTTTGAGTTTCTGCAGATATTATGGATTTCCCGTTCCCCATTAAATAGACTATCCAGCTAGTGTAAACTATACAGGTATTTTAGTTTAGACTATCCACTAAACCACTCACACCAAGATGATGAGTTTTGATGTTCCTGTTTCTTATTAATTCCTGATTTATTAGCCAAGAATCGTGAAAACTCCCCATTTTACAGGTGGGAAAGAAAATGAAGCCAGGAACGTTACATGACTCCCCTTTCCTCCCCGCAGGGAACACTGCTGGTGGCAAAGCCAGGAAGAACATGGCTGTCCCCTGACTCTGAGTTCACACTTAGTCCACCAGAAAACTGCACACATGTGGATTGGACTTCTGTGTCGCAATGGCAGTAACAACAATGGCCAAAAACACTGTGAGATTTCAAACGCTGCCTTTGGTTCTGTTCAGAGCTCTCAGGGGCATGGTTCCAGTGCTGGTTGGGTTCATGCACATGCTGGCCCTTCTTCCTTCAGCCCGTTCCCTCCACTGCCCTGAGATCTCTCCAACTCCACGCTCCCCACTGGGCTGCTGAGAAGTGAGTTAGTAAATGGCAAGAGCAGTGGTGGTGTGTTACTATTTATTTAGTTAGTTATTTATTCACTTATTTATTTTCTAGTGAGGATCTAGCAGAACCAACAATTGTGATCCCTAGAAAGCTGCTAACGAGGTGTACTCTTTGAAACCACATTACTTTCGCAGCCTCTTGAATCCCAAGCTTTCTGACTTTGGCAGAGAGGGCAGCGCCCCTTGGGGGGGTGCAGTTCTGCAGTACTATTCTAGGACTCTTCTCTCCAGGCTCAGCATAGGCAGGGCTCCTCCTGACCTCTTGATGATTTTGTTACCACCTAATTCCCTGTTAAATCTCTTTCTCTTTAAACTAGCTAGAGTGGTTCTCTGATCCCCGACTGAGTCCTGACTCATGTGCTGTGCAAAGATCACCTGGGAGCCCACTGCACCCTGAGTCAGCCCATGTTCTATCACATCGCATCGCATTTAAGTTACTCTTTCTCCTCGTCTGTCTCCTGTGTCTCTCTCCTTGTTGCCACTCTCTAGTCCCGCAATTTTCAACCTTTTTCATCTTGTGGCACACATAAACTAATTACTAAAATTCTGTGGCACACCAAAAAATATATTATATTTTTGCCAATCTGACAAGAAAAAATAGGTATAATTTTGATTCATTCACACCAGATGGCTATTGCTGTGTTGGCTGCTGTCACTTTTTTAATTTGATAACCTAAGGGGAAAGAGGTCAGTGCTCCTGATTAAATAGTCAAATATTGAATGTTTTAAAAATTCTGTGGTGCACCATTGTGCCTGCCATGGCACACTGGTTGGAAATTGCTGCTCTAGTCCACAGAGTATGAGGTTATTCATCTTTTAGCCTTGCTCTTTGTGAGATAAAGCCTGGAACATTATATTCACTTAAGAGATGTTTGCTTGAATAAATGGATGATGACTAAATGCATAGGACCCAATATCCTATGATGCTTAGTTCATGGGAGAATGAAAAACTTGTTGAAAACTGCAATTTTATTTCATACACAAGGCATTAGTGTATTTTATTTAATAAAATGTAGAAAGGCACACACTTTTAGCTTGACATTTATCATTACCTTTTACTTAAACAGTCAAGTGGGATTTGCTGCTCAGCAGTTAAATATTTTGCTGTCCCCGGAAGACTAACAATGTGCATTGATGAATGTAGGCTTTGCCTCTTAGCTCCTGCCTCCTACCCATTACATTTCTTCCTGGGTAAATTCTGAACAGGTGCTACTGGATGCCTCATTAGCTGTACAGGGCTATGGAACTGTGGGTGAGATGATCCCTCCCCAGAAACTAAGCCCTGCATTCTTTAAACACTGCACTGGACTTAAAGTATTGTGATTCTTTCCATGTTGCCATCAGTGACAGACACCGTCTTAAGGTGCCAAGAGCTTGAATTGATGTTATGTCTTATCTTTCCTCTGATCCTCCCTTCTTGTCATTATTCAGTCTGCTCTCTATCATTTATCTATCTGTTTCATTTCCCCATTAATATTTATTAAGTGCCTACAGGTTGCATGATACTACTAGTAATGCGGTATAACTTTTAAAACAATTTTAAAAGGCTTTCACATCCTTGTTTTATTGGTGAGCATAGATAGATGTAGGAAGTGTGAGCAGAACTTGGACTCGATGGTACCAATTGACCTGGCTTTAGGTTCAGGGTTGTTGTTTTTTTATCCCATATTTTTAATGATATGAAACAAGACTATGAGACACAAACTAGACAATATCAGATCTTTAGGGCTTTGCACAGTAAATCAGTATATTACATATACAAAGAAACAAAGGGAATGTCTGGATGAGAGTTTGAATATGCTTCATCTCAATTACAAAAGGTGTTTCTGTTATTAGTGAATGTGTGTAGTGCATGTACACGAAGCACCCACACGGAGAGAACACATCAGCCTCACCTGGTGATGATGCGTCTCCGGCATTAATGGTGCCACTGCAGCAGCGATCAGAGGAGGTCACACACTCACTGCTCCTGAACCGGTCTGATGACATGTGGGATATTGAGCAACATTTCCAAGTAGGAGAGCAGCCAGGGGAGGAGAGTCAGGATGGAAAAACACCCCAGAAACCAAGTCAAATAGGGACTGATGAAGGGTATAGAGAGGAGAGAAGAGGAAGTGAGAATATAGAGATGGTGCGAATCATTTTCTGTGTGACACCAGAGAGCAAAATACTCACACCAGTGGGTAAAATAATAGGGAACTAGAAGAAAACATTTGCTGACAATTACAGGACTCCAAAATAACAGGGGTTACCCTGGAAGGTAATATGCTCTTTGTTGTTGGAAATGTTTAAGAGGATGACCACCTATCAAAACTACGGTGAGGGAGCCTCCCTTCTGGGAGGTGAGATAGTCATCTAGTTGTCAGACAAGGGCAGCCCGGGAGCTGGTTGAGAAGCAGGACTAACCCGAAAGTCTGATTCAGCAGCTCTGGGCAGAATCCAAAGAATCTCTGTTGGGAAACCACTAGACCAGATCAGTGGGCTCTGCAGTGGAAGACAGAAGAAAAAGGGTATCTCCTTAATATTTACACTTTAACTAAAAGTAAAAAGAGGAAGTAAGCTTATTAATATTTGAGATCTAGAGAATCAGGCAGTCTCATGTCACATTTGAGGTGTCACATATGACCCTGAGGGCAGAGCAGGAGCCCTCCGACGCTGAAGGCTGTGGCAGTATCTTCATTTGTTTACTCATATCAGCATATTTCCTTAGATTGTTGTCCGTTGTGCCCAGTGAAGGAAATTTAAGGACTATATTGCACAAGAATTGCAAACAGTAGTATCTTTACTATCTTTTGAATGAAATGGGGAAAAACCATGATGATCTGTTGTGCCACAGAAGGGTTTGTGGATTATCTCTGGTCAAAATAATGAAAGTTAAAGTTGTACATTTTCCTTTTACAAAAAGGCATGTCTTCTGCTATGCTGACCTCCTGTGATGGTAAGTAGCTGTTGGCAGTAGGACTCTTAGTGGAAATTTCTGAAAAAATTACCATGCTTAACATGTTCCATTTATATAGGGTATTTTATTGGACAAGTATTATTCTATTTTATTTTTTATTTTTGCTTTATTTACTTTTAGAGGGGTAAGGGAGAGAGGAAGAGGTGGAGCAAAACATCAATGTGTGGTTGTCTCTTGGGCACAGCTCCACTGGGGCATGGTCCACAACCCAGGCATGTGGCCTAGACTGGGAATCGAACTGGTGATCCTTTGGTTTGTAGGCCAGCACCAGCCAGGTGCTGAGCCACTGAGCCACAACAACCAGGGTGGTATTGTTCTATTTTAAATGGGTTAAATCATTGACTCTTTACACAGTCTTAGAAGACAGGAACAGTTGAGGAAACTGAGGTACAGAAAGGTTAAAGAGACTTCCCCAAGTTTACTCAGTTAATTAGTGAAATGATAGAGTTCAGATGAAGACTTTTATCAGTCAACTAAACTAATTTGCTCTTCTAAAATGAGAAATCAGTTGCTTTTTGAAAGAAACTTGTGCTATGGAGAAAGCATTTTGAAAATAATGGCTGAAAATGTTTCCATCATTACTTTTTTGACAAAGCTGTATAAGTGTGTACATTTTAAAGGCCATACATCACAAATTTAGAAAATGTAGAATTTCAAAACTGAATTAAAAACAAATTTTCAGTGTATTTTGAACTATTTATTAAATACATGAAAATACAGTAAGTTCCAATTTGTTGGGAAGATCAAATGGTAGAGGAGCAAAAATAGAAATTTACTAGCAAATTTCTACAAAAACATTCACATAATAGGTGGATGAGATTAAAAATTAAGTGTAAGGATTTGTTAAACCAGGCCAGCACTACATTCTTCCTTTCATTGGGATGGACATATTTTTGAGGAGCAGCTTTTTCAGCATGGCAGTCATCGAAGCTGTGCCAAACTTGCAAATCCTTGCATCACAAAATATTAAACTCAGATTTTAAAAAAATAATGAGTCATATTATATTATTCTTAGTAAAGAAATGTTATCAATGGTGACATCTTTTATTTTTTTATCCTCACCTGAGAATATGTATATTGATTTTAGAGAGAGAGGAAGGTGGGGAGAGAGAGAGAAACATCAATGTGAGCAAAACATCGCTCAGTTGCCTGCTGCGCGCGCCCCAACCTGGGATCAAACCTGCAACCTTTTGGTGTGTGGGCCGATGCTCCAACCAAGTGAACCACCTGGCCAGGGCAATGGTGACATCTCTTTAATGAAACCAAAAATTCTTTGTTCTTTTTAATAAAATACAATAAAACAAAATTATTTTAAAACATTTTACCTTTATATTATCTTTTAAATATTTCTTATTTTGTATGCTTTATAATGATTATAATGTATTGATGCCATGGTGTATATATATATAACATATAAGTAAATATATAAAATAGCACAGTGTATTCTCAAAGAGTTTACTAAGGTGGGTACACAGATAATCAAGTTCTGAGACCACTGGACTTGATGTCCTTCAAGGTCCATTCCATAGTTGGAGTCTTTGATTCTCAGGTAAATGCTCCACTCCTGTTTGTTGGGTGATAAAACCTAAGTGCTCAAAAGACACTTCCCTCCAAGATAGGCAGCAACTCATTATCCAGCTCACTGCCCAAATCCCATAAAAAGAAAAAAGAACAGGCTTAATAAACACCCACATTTCTGAGTGTATCAGCTTGATTTAAGACTTGGAGCTGTCTGTGTTTTGTACAACCTCTAATGCACTGTTGATGCTCAATAAATAACAAATCATGATATTAATAATTAAGAATTGATGTTACTGCTCCTGTGAAATGATTTGCGGAAGAATTTATTCCCCCACTCTCCCAGAGAGAAAAATGAGAGCTATAGACAGAGCAACACCTTTTAAGGAGATTTAGTTCCAGCTACTTTGTGTGTCTGTGGGGGTTTCCCCCCACTCTCTGGTACATCTGCTGAACCACTGAGCGAGATAGACCCAGAACCAGCCTGAGCTGCTTCTCCACAATCCTTTTGTCTTCCCATCTTTAAGTGAGAATATCTAGGGTGTTGAATTGTATAACTTTAAGGTACTTGACAAACATTAATTAACTGGGCGTCGCTCTTTGTTTGATGAGAGTTAGGTCTAGTTGTGAATATGTCTCCAATTATCTGCTCTTTTTTGAGTGTATTATTATCTGAAATGTGCAGTAGCTGGCTTGCTTGTACATGTACTTTAATAGGCTTTTTAAAATAGGTGGCAACCATGAAAAAAGGAACATGCAGTCATCTTAATTAGAAAACTCAAAGTTGTATAACATTTATGTTTATGCTCTTGTATGTGCATATTCCATGCATCTGCACACACACACACATCCTTCCTTGTATCTGCAACCACCCTCCCTTTCAAGCTTTGGATTTTGTCACTTGTGATCACTTACATGAACTGGACTCCAATCTTTCTGAGCTAGGGAGATTGTTGAGATTTGCTTTTTAATAGCAAAAATCAGAAAAGCTCTCCATAAAAGTGAATTAATCCTCCTGCAAAAATGAGTGTAATTAATCACAAGAGAAAACTAGCCATGCATGTCAACAGAGTCCAGAGAATTGGCTGTTATTGATTCACTACCCACCGGGGAGCGCGCCTCCCACCCCACGCAGGCAGACAGGTGATATGCGGGTGGCAGCCGCACCTGACACGGGCAGCGTGGGCCTGGAGACCAGATGGATTACAAACTGTGAGAGATGCTGGGCTCGTGTTTCGGCATGAGCAGCACACGCTGTTAATTAGGAGCGGAGCTTTGAGCAATGTCTTAAATAATTAGCCAGGGCAGGTATGTGCCTGTGCAGGGGCGGATTATTGATTTTTCTGTTGCTTAGAGAAATTTTCTGTAGTAACAAAGGAACAAAATGTAAATGAATCGACAACTGCAGGATTTACACTTACTATGCATTTCAAAGCAAGCTTCTCAGGAAAGGGCCTACCAAAACCTTCTGCACATATCAGCAGCCTGTAAACCCTGATTCTGATGTCACTTTTAGCCTCATCTCTGTCTTGCTCAGCAGCTTTCAGAGACAGTGTCATACATACAGTAGAAAGAACAAAATTTCATGTCAAACAAACCCAAATTCAAATGCTGCCTTTACCTTTTACTAGCTATGTTATACCCAGCAGACCTTAAAAATCCTTATCAGTAAGATAGGAATCATAGTGTCTGTTATGGGCTGAACTGTGCTCCCCTCCCAATTCATATGCTGATGTCCTAACCCCTAGTACTTCAGAATGTCATTGTGTTTGGGGACAGGGCTTGAAAAAGTTGATTAAGTTAGCACAAGGCTATTAGGGAAAGATGATTAAGTTAGAATAAGGCTAGTTAGAATACGGCCTAATCCAATCTGACCAGTGTCCTTATAAGAAAAGGAAATTAGACACACAGAACATACTCCGGGGATGCAAACACACAGAGGGAAGACCATATGAAGAGACAGCAAGAGGGTGGCCATCTGCGAGCCCAGGAGAGAAGCGTGGAACAGATCTTCCCATTAGGGCCCTGAGAGGAGACCGGCCCTGCCAGCGCTTTGATCTCGCATTTCCAGCCTCTCGACCTGTGGGGAAATGTGCACCTGTTGCCAAAGACGCCCAGTCTATGATATTCCGTGATCGCAGCCCTACAAACTAAGATAGTACCTGTGAGTCACTGTGCAGATAATTCTTGCATAGAACATGGCATCTATTCTTAATAAATGACTGTTGTTACTGTCAGAAAAATGATCTTCCTCACAGAAGATGCTGTCATTTCCCAGGATTCCTTAGCCATGACTTTGTGGTATCTGTTTGAAATTGGACTTCAGGCAGTGTGGTTCTTTCCCTTGTTTTCAAGGGAATGTTGCCAACATAACCTTGTCACGGGGCAGCCAGCCAACTCTGCCCAAGTGCCCCCCTTATTCCTGTTCTGGATTCTTCCCTCTGGCTTTTTTCAGTCTTGGCTCAAGGAAACAGTGCCTCAACTGGGAGAGGCTGCTTGAATAGGCAAATCCACCTTCTCCTGCCCGCTCCAGATCTACAAATGAAGGGTTGTCTGCCAGGGCTAGAGATAACCGAAAAGAGAGAGTGGCACTCTTGTTGTGATACTGGTGGGGTCCTGTATTTCTGCACTTTTTTCATTGACAGGAGAAGGTGTTTGGATACTGATTAGCTCCATATTTTGTGCAAAGTCAAAGTAGATGTCATCTCAGAAACAAACAAGTGTTCGTGATATTCCCACTCTGAGGTTTCGCTTTGCAGCCAGGTAAATCAGCACAACTGCATGGTCACAGCACTTCCTGCTTCAGTTCCAGACAGAAACTGTTGGTGACTCACAGCTCTCCTGCCACCACCAGCCTCAGTCCAGCCCTTTGGCTGTCAATGCTGTGTGTGCCACCCACTGCTCCCTTCTTGGGCTGACGAGGGAGGAACTGTCAGAATGACAGCATGGTCCATGAAACCTGGGCTGAGATACAGGGGCTATCTTTAAGATGTTTATAAGGTAAGGGATTGTCCAGGCACAGAATTCAGAAGTTTTCTCTTTCCTCAATGGGTTAGGAAGCTTGTTGTGCATGCATTAATTTGACCAACATTTACTGCCTGCCTACCAGTTACTGCAAACCACTGAAATGCTCTTTGAGGAGCAGAATAACAATAATAATGTTTTATATCATAGGCAGTGGTCTAGGTCATTTACATATTATAATTATTAACTTTATTGATAATATTTGTGGAATGTCAGCTATGTAACAGAAACTGTGCTAAGCAATTTGCTTATGTTCTTTTAGTAACTTCTTGAGGGAGGTACTGTGAATCCCATTTCACAGATGGGAAAGCTGAATTTCAGAAGATGTTCAAGGTCACATAGCTGGTAAATGCTGCAGTCAGGAGTAAAGCTCAGGTTGTTCTGATCCCAAAGTCAATTCTTTCTTTCTTCTCAAAAGATCGTTGAGAAGGAAACATTAAGTGGTAATTGAGGCTCTTTGTGTCCTGCACTTGGAATCACTTTCAAGAGAAACACTTTTGTAAACAGTGCTAGCTTTATTTAGTTCAGGGGTCTGGTGTGATTTTCAGACTACTGCCCTGGGTGATCAGATCTCCACTTGCAGTCTGCAACCAGCTTTTCATTGACATTTGAGAGCTATTCCTTTGGGTTAAGGCGGTGTGCCTAGTGGGGAGAATGTTTATTCCATTGTCATTGCACCTTCATGTCAGTGTGTTTATCATGTCATATTCTCTTGGGGGTGCTACAGGGTTCAGTGCAGTTGATAGGGGGAACCGGGGCCACAGGATATGTGAAGGTATGAGGTGCAGTAGCAGCCAGCGAAGTCCAAGCCTTCCGAGGGCCTGGTTGGTCTGTGTCATTGTGAGCCAGGATTTCCTGAAACTCAAGGCTGCTCTCTTTCCAAATCCATCTCATCTCTAACTGGATGATGGCTTAGATAAAGATGTTAGGAGGTAGGCAAGTTCAGGCTGCTTTGTGAATAAGAAAGAACTCCATTTCTCTGCAATTTACATCTCATCATGGTCATGTTTACCTCCATGTAGCCTGTGTGAATGGAAATATGGTTCTCTCTGGTAAATGCAACTACAATCTAATATTACTAATAACTAATATTTATATCCTGCTGACCATTTACAAAGCACTTTATAGGCATCATTTCATTTGATTATTTCAGCAGTTCTGGTGTGGACAATTTTCTTCCTTTTCCCTCTAAGGGAACTGAGGCTCACACAGTGAAATGATTTGCTCACAGTCACAGAGCCACAAGCAGTGGCTCCTGTGTGGGGAAGCATTCCTCATCTTTGGTCAAAGCCAGAGGTGCTTGGCCACATCAAGCTGCCCCCTTGACTTCACACTCACTCCCCCTCATAGAAACCCAAAAATGCTAGGCTCCCAAATTACAGACCAGTTTGAATAAACACAAAGGCTGACCTATATACGATCCAACAATCTTCCTGGTTATATACAATCCATCTGAAGCCCCAGTTATAAAAATACTCCCTCTAATTTGGCTCTTGCTGGCGATGACTTTCAAGGATTTGCAATTGGATGAAAGCCAGCTCCGCTGTTGAATGGGTATACTGGATAATGCCGGCGCTCTGGCCCGGTTCCTCAGATCCCTCTTTACTCTGTGTGTGTGTGTGTGTGTGTGTGTGTGTGTGTGTGTGTGTGCGTGCGTGCATGCCAGGGGGGATGCTGTGATTTGGTTTCAGTGGCCAGTCCTGTGGCTTTTTTTTTTCCTCCCAGAGACAACCTTGGCTGACAGGTGTGGGAGTGCCTCTGGTTAGACAGCTCTGAGATGTAGCTCACACCCTGGGTCTATGGAATCAGGTGAAGGCACTCTCTGTGGTTCTTTACCTGAGATCACACCTTTGCTTGACTTCTTGCTTTCCCATCCCCATTTCCCTCACCCCCAATCAGCGTCCTCTGGGGGAGCTTCTTTGTTGCAACACAGGCACGTCAGTCCCTGGCTCCAATTTTGCTTCAAGGGAGGCTGACCTAAGATAAAGGGTATCACAAGTTGTTCCAGAATTTTTTGGTTGCTGAATTTAATGTTTATTTTTATGTCTTTGATTAAGCAGCTTAAATGTTTACTAGTTGCTGACCTTAAAGTATTTAAAATCTCTGAGCCCCTTTTTGCTTCTCTAACATGGGGACAATGACACCTACCTCTGAGGGTCTTGGTAGGGATTTCATGAGATAAGGCAGGTTTAGCACTTAACATAATATTTAGAAGTGGTGTTCAGATATTATTACCTATTCTGATATTTTGTGTGGAAATTCCTCTAGTAGCATTCTGGAAAGCACTGCTGCTAGAATGGGTCAAAAACACAGAATAATTCTATAACAGGGTAGCCTTGTATCTCTGTTAATTTTATAGACTTAGAGACAAAAGCCATTTACAGCAGCATGTAATCCAAGTGTCTCAGGATTCAGCAGCTGCTGCTTGCAAATGCAATCACATCACATTAAACCCCAAGAGTCAACAGGAGCGAGCAAACCCGCATTTGACTGGCTTCTTGTTGACTCAAGGAAGCCCAGTTTTTTACAGAGTCCCTCCATGGGGTGCTTATATATGTCCACAATTACTCCTCACCACTGTTTGCTGAGCCCACACTTACTGCTCTATGTCCCTTTGTGTCCACAGAGTTGCTGATCCTAGTCTGCCACTCTGCTCCTATCGGTGCGGCCGCTGTGGCTGCTAGTGAGGACGGAGAGTCCCACACCTAATGTCGCTTTATAAAAGGAGTAAAACCACTGCTCCCCAAGGCCTAAGTTCATCATTGTTGTTTTTGTGAGATGGGAGGTGTTTTCTTTTTGACTTTTTTGCATCCAGCTGAGATAAGTGTGACAACTCCATGGTTGATGGTAGAATTTTTTCAGCTGCAGATGGTGGCACCAGGACACTACAGTGGGCAGACCCTATTGTATGTGTAGGTGCTGGAAACCCACTTCCCCCAGCAAAATGAATGAGGAAGGTCTCCACTGAGCCTCAATGTCAGGGAACCTGACAGCTACCACATCTGATGGTTACCAAATGCTACTTTTTTTTATAGTGTGTGTTGAGGCGTGGGAGGGACAGGGTGTAGGTGGAGTAAAATAGAGAGGTAAGGAACCAGGAAAAGTGAAAATGACCCATAATAAGTTCACCAGAGCCAGAAGGGTTCCAGAATTTTAATATATTTTCTTTTTTAAATTTCTAATGTATTTTTTATTTTTAAAACTTTTTTAGAAAAGATTTTACATACTTATTTTGAGAGAAACGGGAAGGGAGGGACAAAGAGAAGAAAAGAAACATCGATGTGTGAGAGATCTATCAGTTGGTTGCCTCTTGCATGTCTGAAACTGAGGACATGGCCTGAAATCCAGCCATGTGCCCTGACTTGGAATCGAACCTGTGAATTTTTGGTTCACAAGCTGACGATCAGTCCACTGAGCCACACCAGCCTGGGATATATTTTCAATTAACACAGAACCCTTGCTCTTCAAGACAAATGCACACTGTCAATGTCTTTGGTTGGCAATGAGCTCTGGAACCTCCACCACCTATAACCATAATCACCCCACACCTCCGGATTCCAGCCCTGTTGCCTAGACTTATAGCAGAGATAAAATAATTATTATACTATTTAAAACCACAAGTAACTGTGGCATCTTTAGCCTGTAAGAAGTAGCATAATTTCTCTCTGGAGTAAATAAATAGCCTTTTATTTAGCAAAGATGAGGCCCCCAGGGCATGATTTAGAAGGTGGCATTGAAACAAAGAGATAGCTAAGCCAATCAACATAAAAAATAAATGAGAGTTTTCTGGGGAGGAGAGCAGAGAAAGGAGGAGAAAGGAGCAGGAGTGGAAGGTCATCAGCGTGGAAGCCACAGAGTGGAAGGAAGGTCATCAGTCTACAGGAGCACCACAGGCCAGACATCACCAGCGGCCAGAGCATGTTCAAAGACAGGGATGTCTGCTGATCTATTTTAAGCTGCTTGCTCTGTGCTGAAAAGTAATCTCCTGAAGTGAGGCCTGTGTGAGGGGTGTTTCCAGGAAATCAAGGCAAAGAGGCTGTGTTCTAAATTTGAGTAAGTAAACTGCAGAGTGAATAGAACAGCCCTGTGATGGGCTAGGGAAAGAGACTGAGAACCTTATTACTAAAAGGAGAAATCAGAGGGAGAGCCTTTGGGGATTCATGGAAGTATAACTTTTTGCCCTGTAAGGAGCTTCCTCAGATCCCAAATGAGTGAGTGGGTGAAAATGGCTAAGTAGGAGGAAAGGGTGCATAATTGATACAGAGAAAAAGCAAGACCTGTGGGATGTAATCATAAAACAACTTTATTTTGTCTCCCTACCTGCTGGATAAAAGTTTTTAGGTTACCACCCTGACCAGTGTGGCTCTGTTGGGTGGGCATTGTCCTGCAAAGCAAAAGGTCGCTGGTTTGATTCCTAGTGAGGGCACGTGCTTGGGTTTCAGGTCTGACCTCTGGTGGGAATGCGGCTAATTGGCAACTGGTTGATGATCCTCTCTCCTGGATGTTTCTCTCCCTGTCTTTCTCCCTCCCTTGCCCTCTTTTTAAATAAAATCTTTAAAAAATTTTTTAGGTTACCAAACTCAATTTTTATTCAGAAAGCCTAGCCTATAAAACACCAACGCTCCATGCTTGATTTGAAGCGAAATCTTCTCCCTCCCCCCAGTTAAGTCACACTTAAGGAAGGGATGGAGACCACAGAGGTGGGGGGCTGGAGTCCTCTCTTCCTCCACCTCCTCTTTCATTGCTAGAATCTCTTTCTGCCCTTCCCAGGTTGGAATGGAGTAGGGGAAAAGGAGAGTTAAGTGGGGAGCAGAAAAGTTCTCACATGTCTGAAAGTCTCTTACAGATTTGTGGTCTGTGATCCCAGCTTTGGTTTAAGCTAAGCTTCAGTTCTTTGGAGAATCCTGTCACTGAGGGCCTTTTATCTGAAGTTCCTTGACCCAGGTGAAGTATTCTCCATTATGGAGATTGCTTACTCCTTTTGCAGCCCCCAGGTATTTGGCAATATCTGTAGCTTCTCTCCACCAGGGCCCGCTTGCCCCTCCAGGAAGTCCCACTGCACAGGACCAAAACTGACCCCACATATATTCTTAGTTATGCAGCCCTGCCCGTGGGAAACACTCACCCATTTTTCCCATTGACCAAACCTGAGAGCACAGGCTGCCTCAGGCTTGGTCAGTAAGTCAACTTATTATTTGACTTATTTATTATCTCATTAAGTTCAAAGTGAGAGGTAGACACCAGCCCATGTGTTCTCTGCAGTGCTGGAGAAATCCTGATCACTAGGCTTGAGAAGAGTGGCAAGTGTCCTGCCCCCTCTTCTAAACTGGGGGAACACAAAGGTTGCATAGCCCAGTTCTTCTCAGGGAAAACCTCCTTCCCAAGTCCTCCAAGTCCAGGCATTTGTATGTCTTCTATATGAATGAAAAGTCTAAGAGATCTTTCACCAGTTCTTGTCACCAGCTTTGAAGTTTCTACATGGAAATACAAAACCGCTTGGACTGTGACATGCCTACCTTATGCTTCAGCAGAAGTGTTCCCCCTCAGAAGCCCCACTGCTCCTGTTTGTCGTCTGACTTGCACTGGGGCCACCCCTCCACCAGACATGGCGATTTAGGTTTGAATTCCAATAGTATGATGGTTCAAGCCTTTTTTCCTCAGAAAGCTCTTCAAACCCAGTAATGATAAGTGAATACAAATGGTTAAGGGAAGGAAGGCTGTTTCCTTGGTCTGTTTTCCAGAAGCATTTGAGACTCAAGGGTCCGTGCCTGCCTTACCAAGCCCCCCCCCCTCCCCCGTTAAGAAATGTCTGATGGACTCTTGTTTTTTTTTTTTTTCCTCAGAGGAAGGACAGACAGAATGCTGCAGTGGAGGTAAATTAGGACGTTCTTCTCCAACTGGTTTTTTAAATTGGCTCTAAGTGTAGTATCATGAATCTCACAAGTTAGGGTCTAACAGATTTGGTGAGCTATTTGGAGAAATATTATAAGTCTTTGTAAGATTACAGCAAGCTAGAAAGTGATTTTCACCACTTTTTTGCTCTTCTCGTCATCTTACCTGCAAAATACACGCTAATTCTCATTTGGACTGATCTTTTCTTATGCAATGTAGTGACCTTCATTTTGAAGTTTAGAATTCAATATGATGCTTGGCTTAGAAGCTATGTTCTGAAGGATGTGAGAGTTACATCAGATTACAGGTTTATCTTGGCACTGTGTGATCCGTGGAGATGAGACTGCTGGTTATTGGTTGCCTGCAAATGAAGAACCATGAAAAATCCCCTTACAAACAGGGCCTGTGGTTTTGACAATGTGTCATTGAGATGCAGCTCTCCTTCTAAACTAGCCTACTCGGTTGAGATCAATGAGGAAGGTGTGAGTGTGTGTGTGTGGGCATGCATGTGTGGGCACATATCATCATTCACCCACTCACCCAGTTATTTCCAGTGAGGTAACACAGAGAAAGCAAAAGAAGTGGCCATAGGGAAAAGAAGTAGACAATGGACCCAGTAAACCTCCTGCTCCATTCAGCTGTGCTAATTAGTAATGAGCACAATATTCACATAATATTCATTTTTTAAACCGTCAGGCAACACAAAGAAGGCAAAGTAAGTGGCCATAAGGGAAAAGAAGTGAACAGTGAACATAGATAATCTCCTGCTCCATTCAGCTGTGCTAATTAGTAGTGAGAGTGATATTTCTTTCTTCCTTTCTTTCTTCCTTTTTTTAAAAGGTCAGGCAGTATAGTTTAGTACAACAAACAAAACAAAAACTTTCCTGCCATTTACTTGGAGTCTGAAGACTGGTTTAGTGTTACCTCCACTTAGTAGCCATATGACCCTAGATAATTTATAACTGCTCTGAGCCTCATGTTTCTGCGTCTATGAAATGGAGATAAACCTATCTATTGTGTTGAACTCTCATTTAAAAGCTACCCCCTTCATGGAGTTCTCTGTAAACGGCACAGGGAGACCCTGGTGTAAAGTTCAACAGCCAAGCGATAGCTGAGACGACCGCAGATGTGGAGATGTGATGCTGGCACTTCAGGCTCTTGAGTCGGGTTCTCAGTTTCAACGTGGCCATGCACCCACTGGCTGTATTGATACAGCACAGAGCCAAGGGCAGATTTGACAAGGATTTGTTAATGTGATTGATGTGGACTACAGACCTGGGCTGTTCAGGCTGCAAAGTGTCTAGCCTGTAATGATCTGATATTGGCTGTCTACATTCATCAAACTCAGTGGGTAATTAGCAAAACATCATTTGACTTTGTGATGTGAAGACAGTAGCTGTGGCTGTTCCTCAGTTGAAAATCTCATCCAAAGTTGTGGCTTTGGTTGTCAGTCGGTGCAAACGATTTTCACATATGCTTGTAACTCCAGCTCTGAATTTTTTCTTAAAAGACTATTTTATTTTTGTAATAGTCGTCAGGCATCTTCTACAGTCTTTCGCTGGCACATTTTCCCTCCTAAATCCTCCCTGAAGTAATCCTCACTTAATCCAGTCTCAAACTCTCAGGGTTAACACTGATGCCTCCCTCCCCCACACCTTCCACATTCCATCAGATGCCAGATTCTATCAATTCTCTCAATGAAACATCTTTCTCCTCCTCTCCAATTCCACAGCCCTGTTATCCTATGACTTCATCAAGGCCCAGCCTATGAATACAGAAACCCTTGAATTGGCCTCCCTTTTTGCATATGGCCTCATTCCAATCTATCCAATACATTAATACTTTCATCTTCTCTTTTCTCTGCACCGAAATCCCCTGGAGGATTCTCACGGCCTAGGGAATGGTGCCCATATTCTTCCTTAGCATGGCAAACCCTGGGTCTAACCTGTCTTTCCAACTTCATCTTCTCCCACTCCCCTTCAGGCACGCTGCTGAGCATTCCATGCCTCATCCCTGCACTGACTCATGCCCTCCCAGATGCTGTTCTGTGCATACACAGGTCCCTTTTCCACAAGTTTCCTCCTCTCAGTTTAGCTCTCTAACCCCTAACTCCATCTCCACACTGTCGTCCTGTAGGCTCCTGTTTGGGAAGAATCTCTCCCCAAGCTGTCCTCTACCACATGTGAACTGGTTCTGCCCCACTCTCTCCTCTCTGGACTGAAAGTTTCTCCAGGGTGGGATTTGCGCCAGAATCATCTCCATATTCAACAGGGTCCACGTAGCTTGCATACAATAGCTGCTCCTAAAATAACTGTTGAATAGATGAATATCTGTAAAGGAAGCAAGCTTTCCAATACATTTGTTTGTTGCTTACTTTCTTGTGTAGGAAGCAACTTCTTATTTGAATATTGTAAACTTATGTGCTGGAATACTTCCCTGTGAGAATACACAAGATGCTCTTTTGGTTTTCATCTTGAAAATATGGGTCCTTTATTGGTGGCATGTGGTGTACAGGGAAGAGGAGAGGAAGTTCTGGAAAGTAGTTCACTGAAGAGAAAAATGAACATGATAATTCTGGCTATCAGGACTTCTCAAAAGACAGTATTCCTCTAGGGCAGTGCTGTTTTTAAGAGGAATAGTAATATTTTTTTTAAAAAAAGAACATCTTGGAATTTTATAGCAGATACTGACCTTGTAACTATAGAAAAATCAATTTATTCAGAAATTAGGCCAGACTTTTTCTAGAATTCTGAAGCCCATTGGATTTGACAACAGAGGTAAAAATGGCTCTTGGATCGGAGAAAAGGGCTAACGGAGACAAATCACAGGAAGTAATGGTTTCACCCTGAGGACAAATGGGCGGTGTTTAAAAGACCATCATGTCATACAGGTGGTGAGCTGCTATTGTCACTTCCTGTCGCACTGGGGAGCATAGTGAAAGAGAATATGAGAAAACCCAAGCCGTGCAATTTGATGCAAAGGCTAGGGCAAAGAATGGGGTAAGACCTGAGGATGGAGGCAGGATTTCATTTGGACACATTTCATAGAATATAATAAAGTGAACATTTAATGGTATATTTTCAGTTTCATCAGGAGAGCCCACAGTTATTAAAATGTCCTGTGCCAAGATCCCTCCAGTAGAACCAGGTCACAAACTTTCAGATGGTGCTCTGTGATCAGTGACTGAAGGAGGCCCCAATCATAAAGTGATATATTGACCAACGTTCTATACACAGTGGCCATTAGTTTAAATGCTATTGGGTTAAGAACCAATTTTAGCTGTTAAATATTCAGAAAAGTTCGGATGTAATTCTGCCTAAAGGCAAGAGGATGAGTGTTGTTTAGAGTCTGTGCACCCTTCAGATTTTCCAAAACATCTAAGATTTTGAGTAACTTTTCTATTTTGAAACTTTTGTAAAAATAAAACTAAAATGTTGCGACTAAATCCACTCAAAAGAAAAAAAAACTTTGACTTTTGATAGAGGATACATGAAGATTGCAGTTTTGTGGCCTATTGAGGTCAATCTCTTTAAGGACATGTATCTGCTGTAACTGATTTTAATATTACACAGGGATACTTTGTAAACTAAGACTGGGTTTGTTTGCCCTAATAGGGCCAACTTTAATTTCAGGGTCTCTACTTCTGTCTGATCCTCTCCACTTATGAAATAAATGCATGGGCTCTGGTTCAAAAGAAAATCAAAGGATCAAGGGGGAAATAATATAAAGGTAAATATCTTCTTCCCATCCCCCTTTCAGTTGCTTTGCAGTCTACTACTCGGGTCAAGGTGACCATGACCTTCCATTGTTGGATCCATTGGCCAATTGTGCTCCACATTTTACCTGACTTCTCAGCAGTATTCAACACAATTGGCATTACCTCCTCTTTGAACTGTTTTCCTCATTCGTCTTTTTCTTCTTACCTCACTGGCTGATCATCCGCAGTCTCCTTTGCTGGATCATCCTCTTCTCCATAATCTTTGACGCATTTAGTGGGTCCCACAGCTCAGGCCTTAGACCCTTCTCTAGCTCTGCTCACATCCATTTCCTTGACTCAAGACCATCTGTTGGCTGATGATGCCAAAATATCTACCTTGAGCTCCATTCTCTTCCTGAACTCCTGACTAGTAAAAGCAACTGGCAACACTTCACCCCACCTGGATCCTAACAGACAGACCAAATAATATATCTCAAGCATAACTCCTACTCCTCCTTCCTAAACCTGCTCCTCCCTGAGACTTTCAGGTCAGAGAATGGCCACTGCAGTCTTCTCATTGGCCAGGTCAAAACCGTAAATGTCTTATTTGAGTCCCATTTTCCTGTTCCCATTCCCATTCAGTCCCTCAGCAAATGCTGTCAGCTTCACCTTCAAAATATATGCAGAATTGAGCATGTTCTACTCCTCCTCCGTCATCACCCTACACCTGCCCTTTCTTCTCCACAGCCTTGTTTTACATGGCAACTACAACTACCCCTTAAAAAATAGATCAGATCATGTCATTACTCAATGCAAAATCCTCCAGAGGCCTCTGTCTCGCTCAGTGTCAAAGCCAAGGTTCTTACAAGGGCCTCTGGGGCCCAACACAGCCTGGATCCCCATTACTCCTTCAGTTTCCACTCTCATTGCCTTTCCCTGTCTTCCTGCTCCTCATATATTCCAGGCATGCTCCCTTCTCAGGGCCTTTTCAGGTGCTTTTTTTCTTTTGCCTGCAACAGTCTTGCCTGAGATGTTTGCACAGATGATTCTTTTGGTGACGTCATTGTCCCATTGTCAATTTCTCAGGCCCTGACCGACCCAATTAAAATTCCTCTTCCTGCCCCCAGACTCCATGTCTCCTGTCTCTGCCTTATTTTTCTCTGCAACATTTATTGCTGTTTGAAATTGCATATATTGAATTTGTTTATCTGCTTATTGCCTATCCCCACTACCAAAATAGAATCCCCGTGCGGACATGGATATTTGTCTGCTTTGTTCACTCAGCCTGTGTCCTCAGTGCCTAGCAGAGTGCCTGGCTCATACAAGGCACTCAACTGGTATTTATTTAAATGAGGGAATGAATGAGGATTTGGAAGAGGATAGGGCTCACTATCCCTGAGCCATTCTGTTTTGACCTCCAGAGTACTTTGCTTAGATTTTAGTTATCCTGGATGCTCTTTTGTCTTTTATCCAAGAAGTAAATATACTATCTCTTGGTTCTTTAGCTCTCAAAGATTAAACCTGACAAAATTGGCGGAATGGACAATGAACAGAAACATATAATGATGCCTGCTATATTATGTTCAACATGTAATAGAAACTGTGTCTACTATAGGTGTTGGAAAATAAGTGAGGATTTCTTTTCAAAGATATGACAATATGTCATTCAAAAGAAAGACCACATGGAAAAGTATTCACTCATGTGTCCAATGCATATCCTCAGAATGCTTTGTTCCCTGATAGCTAAGTGTAACAACTCTTAATTATGGGCTTACACATTTGTCTTACCATTTAGACTGTGAGCTCCTCAACTTCCAGATACAAGTCGCAGTCTCTGGGACATGGAAGGTGGTATATTATTGGAACTGATATACTTTGCAATGGAAGTAATCCCCACATTGAGTGATTGGCTGTTGAATAAGCACTTGTCATGGTGGGGAGGTTGGGTGGAAGCCTCTGAGACTCCCACCCCTCCATGGCCAAGAATGTAAATCAAAACTCTGTCTCATCTTTGGGAAAGGGTGGGGATTTGTGCTTTCATTAAGCACAGAAAGGCTGCAAGAGTACCCTCCATCATATCTCCACTTAATTCACAAGTCTGGGTCCTGCCCAAACTGGATGGCTCCTAGGGGAAGGGTGTAGGCTAGCACAACTCAATCAATGGTAGGCCCAACTGCCACTGCGGTGCTGGTTTTCACGGCTGGAGGAAACTAACAAGGCCTTAGGTACATAACACACGAGCATTGATTTGATAAAACATTCTTTTCTATTTCAGCTAGAAAAGAAGATCAGAGATTATTCATATTCATGTGAAATGGATAATAATATCCATTTATAGTTTTGTTCTGGGACTATGTTAAATCTCTTGCTCTCTTTCACAATGTAATCTGAAGACGTTTGTACTATCTGTATATCCTGCAGGTTACGACATTGGTTTATCATATTGATAACATTGCATTGACTTGGTAGGGCAAGTAAGAGGTTGCTAATATGCTTGGGGCCTTTGTAGAACAAGTTCTCCAAAGGTTGAGAAATTAACCCCAGGAAGTTTCAGGGACGTTTATAGTATCAAGGAACTTCTTCAGAGGTCCAATGGTCAGGGGCATACCAAGATGTCCCCCTCCAAAGTAAAAGATAAATTACTGTGTCTTGCATTCCCTACAACAAAGAAATAAGTATACCACCTGGTAGAACTGCTCTAGAGTAGGCCCATTCCATAGGAATCCTGCTCTGGCCCATATACAGGGTGACAGAGAAGCTGCCGGCGTGGAGCAGGAAGGGGCTGTGTGCAGGTTGTGGTGTAAGCAGCTCTACTGTTTGGGTCATACGATGGAGCTTTTGGAGCTGGAGGTGTTCATGGTGAGAAAAGATTCAGTGTGGAGTGTATGGCAAGACCCGAAGGATCACAGTGTAGGCCCCTGAAATTCTGGAGCAAAACCATGCTATCCCAGCAGGGAATTACACAGCTATTTGAGCAACACATCCTGGCATATTATGGGAACTTGGTAGAAATGGGACACAACTATATGATACCAAGTGCCCATGTATCTCATGGGCATAGAGGCATAGCAGCAGAGCATCTTAAGATGAAAAAGTACATCTAGAGTGGAGCCTGAGGAAAACCAGAGGGTGTGAATAAGCAGCATGAGCAGTTGGCCCAGATCTGCTGTCACCTGTCAAGATTGCACTAGCATCCCTCTCCCAGCTCACATTTATGCTCCTATGGGAGGGTCCCATATGATCATGTCAAAGAGGAGGAAAAAACTGTAACGTGATTTACAAATGGGTCAGCCCAGTATATCAGTGTAAACAAAAACCCGACAGTGGCTGCATTACAGCCACACTAAAGGGTGGCTTTGAAGGAGAGCAATGAATTAAAATCTTCCTAGTGAGCGAAGCTGTAAGTGGTGCATCCAGTCATTCACAATGTGTGGAAGAAGCAGACAGTGGTCTGGGCAGCTGGTCAGGGACCTAGAAGGCAAAGAAGTGGAAGACTGGAGTTAAGAATGTCTGGGATGGAGGCATGTGGGGGGATGTTTTCCTTTTTATTGAATTTATTGGGGTGACATTGGTTAACAAAATTATACAGGTTTCAGGTGCACAATTCCACAACATATCATCTGTGTAAATGTGAAGATTTTTATATTATACATTAACATATACCAGAAAGCATCCACCACAGAATAGGCCTGAATAACCAAATAGACACAATGACTCAACTACTTGATGTCATCCGGTTGCCTTTATTGGCCATCATGAAAGTGGTTCAATGGGCACATGAGTGGAATGACTGTGGTGTCAGAGATGGAAGCTGCACATAGACCCCAGACCACGGGCTCCCAATTACCAAGACCTGTCTAGCTCTGTTCCTTCCATTGTCCAAACTGCCAGGAACAGAGGTCAAGACTAAACACCTAACATGGCACCACATTCCTTAAGGAGACCAGCCAGTTAGAGGTAAGTCTGCTATGATTGGCCCCTTCTGTGCTGGAGCTCAGTGGTTTGTTTTCTCAGGAAGAGATACTTGTTCCTGGTGTGGGTTTGCCTTTCCTTCCTTCAAGGCCTCACCCAGCACCACTATTCAGGGGCTGCTGGAATGCATGGTCCGCAGGCATGGAACCCACACAACATAGCAGGTGACTAGGAAATACCTTCACAGTGAAGGAATTACGGGAATGGGCTGTGGGCTGTGACCATGAGATCCACTGGTCATGCCACATACTTCACAACTAAGAAGGAATTCCCCTCCTAAAATTTGAAAACCAAAGGCCCACTTGAAGTGCCATCTGGGAGGAACTATTCTGCAAGGAAAAAATGCTGCCATTCTACATGCATTATGTACACCAAGTCAGAGACCTTTATATGGCTCTATGTCCTTAACAGGGAGAATAAATAAATCCTGGGATGAAAGGGTAGCTTCACCTACCATCACTCTCAATGACTCACCTGGGAAAGCATTGCCTGTCATCCCCACAACTCAGCGCTTCACAGGTTTAAAGGTCCCAACCCCCCCAAAAGAGCACACTGTTGCCAAGGGACACAGTAAGGATCCCATTGAGCCACAAGCTATAGTTGCTCTTGGCACTTTGAACTTCCTGTGTTTAAAAACGAGGAGACAAGAAAGCAGCCAGTCTTGGCAGGGCAACCATCCCTAACCAGCAGGTAGAGGTAGGACTGCTTTTACACAGTGGAGGAAGGGAGGGATACACATGGAACTCAGGCAGTTTATTGTGGCACTTCTTAATACTTCTTGCCGAAGAGTGTGCAGCAACTCTGGCTTAAACGAGTATGATTACCAGACCCCTCAGGAAAAAACGTTTAGGTCCTACCACCAAGTAAGCCACCAAGAACTGCAAAGGTGATAGCTGAGGTGAGGGAAGGTTAGAATGAGGAGTGGAAGGGGGACACGATGACCACCTGTTCTGGCCCCAAGACTAAGTGCAGTGACAGCAGCTGCAGATTTTCCCCGTTGACCTCCTTCTGAGTTTCCTCTCAGGGAAAAAGGCCCACGAGCCCTGGAGGGGTTGTTCCACTACAGAACATTGTCAGAGAGTTTCATTTTTGTTCTCATTGTTTTTTTGCCAATGGCATTATTAGTTGCCACAGTTTTATTTTGATCTTAAAGTTGATAGCATTTTTCCACATTTTCTCAGAGTTCTTACATACAGTTCAGCTATTTTTAATTGCCTTAAAACTTTAAAGATTCTAATTAAGCATATAAAGGATAAGAAGTATACATAATTGTCATAAATACTTTTAAAGTAGCTTATTAAATTCAAAGGAGGTGACTTGTTTAACCTTAGGCATTGTAGAAATTGAAAGTCTGATTTTAAAATGATTAAGTAAATATCAGAAACTAATGGCATTCTTTTTTTAGGATTTATTTAGATTGTATGGCTTTTTAATTTTTAATTTTAATTTTTATTGACTTTATTTGGGTGACATTGGTTACTAAAATTATGTAGGTTTCAGGTGTACAGTTCTATAACATATCATCTGTATATTGTTTTGTGTGTTTACCATCCCAAGTCAAGTCTCCTTCCATCGCTATTTATCCCCCCTATACCCTCCCCTACCTCCTCTCACCCACCTTTACCTCTGGTAATTACCATACCATAGTCTGTCTACAAATTTTTGTTTTTGCTTAATCCCTTCACCTTCTCACCCAGCCTCCCGACTCCCTCCCTTCTGATAGCTGTCAGTCTGTTCTGTTTCTGTTTTGTTTATTAGTTTATTTTATTCATTAGATTATGCATATAAGTGAAACCACGTGGTATTTATCTTCCTCTGACTGGTTTAAATAGTCACTACCTATCTTTCACTGTCAGTGTTAGCATTATTAATGGTAGGTGTGATTTTCAGGTGATTACTGCATGCTTTTCTTATCCATCGGTTAGCATGATCATGTGAAACCCAAATCCATCTGAAGCCTAGTGGAATTTGTATACACAATTGACAATTTATGTTTGTATAGTTTTTACCAACTGTTTTTAAAATAACATATCATTTTAAATGCACTGAAAATTCTAAATAAGGCAGGCATTATTTTTTCCTGTCAAAAATTGATGCTCAAGGAGACTTGGTAATTTTTCCTTGAACACAGTATAAATATTAGGGTTTCCTTTTGAACCTGGCTCATCTGACCCCAAATTCCATTCTTCTTCCAATACTCTAAGTGACTTCCCCTTCAAAATAGCAGTCATGAAGTTTTTCAGGCAAAACATGCAGTAAGGTCATTACAAGTCAGTTCTTTTTTATACAAACTGAAGAAACTATCCTTACTATTAAGAAGCCTGTAGCACGCTCTTGATGGCTTTCCAGGGTAAGCCACATACATTCGATGTCCACCAGTGGCTGTGGTGCGGCCACTGTCCATGTTGATGCTTCCTAAATTTAAAAATTACTTTTAATTATCCAAAATATAAATAAAATGGAACAACAGGGAAAGAAGAAAATAACATTAACTTTCAACATTCTAAATGAAAAGAAATGGTTTTCCATATGCATCTGAGCGTATATTCTGTGATAAGCAGCAACCCAACGTTCAGCTTTACACTGTTTTTCCGAAGCCCCCATATTTATTTTTAATTAATCTGTTTCCCTTGTGTGCCCAGTAATCAGTAATCTGCTCTGTAGCATGATCTATACTATTATCTGTCGCTTCTCCTTCCATGCATTTTAATAAAGCAATTTTTGCCTCCTTTACATAACTGCTGTCCTGATTTTATACTACAATATCACCATTCATCGTCAAATCATTGAAAGCAAATCTTTAAAGGAATACCCCAAAGTGGAATAGATTTTGATTCCTTTTTTATTTAAAGAGGGCTTTGGAAACTCAGCAGCATTTTCATCACTGTGTTCTCAGTAGATGCTCAGGTTTGGACACAGATATCCCCTGGGCACAAATCCAAGTGGGAAAAACACTGGCAGTCAGGATCTGCCTGTCCCAGCCACTGGTTCCCTCTGTCCCCTTCATGCCACACCACTCAGCGGGGTGGTCCGGATTCCTGCCCCCCTGCCCTGGACCACCCTTCTGGGATGGCTTTGGTAGCTGCAGAACCACAGAAGAACCTTACAGAAGGTGCTTGCCTCTTGTTGCTGTTTGGTTTCTGTCTTCCTGCTAGTGTGTTTCGCTCCTCTGTTTCCTGGCCATTGGCCTGGCCTGGGACCTTCTGCTGTGCTCTGCCTACCAGTGTCTGCACATTCCAGGCCTGTGTTTGTCTTCCTGGCTCCTGACCCTTGCTCTCTGTGTGAGGTCTGATTCACCGCCTGGCTCCGGCTGTGGTGCCGCGGCTACTGTCCTCCCCTGGCTGTTCTCAGGGAACCAGGGAGCTTCTTGTTCCAGACTTCAGCTTCCACGTTTTGCCGCAGCCTGTTCCTGCTGCTGGTCTCTTACTTCCCTCCCTCCCAGTCTTGCCTTAGATTTCTGGTTATTCTTTTTTTTCAGCAGCCAGCTATTAAGTGCCTACTGTGTGTTGTTGATACAAAGATAAATAAGAGAGGCTCTGCCCACATGAACTAGAGGATAAATAGACCTCTCAAAAGGGGCAGATCCAGATTTTGTGGGACCTGAAGCATACAAACCTGGGGGCCCTTGTCAAGGAAAAGAATGCCAAATTCTCAATACGTGTTTAGGAAAGGGCCTCGAAAGGGGTTTATGTGAGTGAGGGCCCTGAAGTGTCATTAACTCCACAGTAAATTCATCTATGTGGATAAAGAATTTTAAAAAGGGGTCATATTTTGGAGTAGAATTACTCAAGGAGTATTATGAGGGCACCAAGGAAAGGCAAACAACCCACACCAGAGTGGCTTTCTGTAGGAGGTTAATTGTAATCAGTTTTAAAGGCCAAGTGCTATTTAACCAGACAAAGGAGAGGGGGAAGGAGAAAGAGGCAGGCAGGGCATTCCAAGGAGAGAGTCCAGCATACAGGTAGAGACCACAGCAGTGAGTCCTGGGCTCACAGCAGGTCTATTTTGCTGAAGGGTGAAAGATGTAACAGGTAGAATGGAACAATGACATTGGAGAAGGAAGTCTAGACTAAAACCCTGTCTATGCCACAATAGGACCTTGGATTGTATGCTGTTGCTTTGATTCACATCTCAGACAAACCACTCTGGCAGAAAAGTATGCAAGTATGGATATCAGTTAGGAGATGTGGCAGTTGTTCAGACAGGAGGTGACAGAGTTATGAACTAAAGTCATAATAGCAGGAACAGAAGGAAGAGATGGGTCACGAAATACGTAGGAGATGAGACGTCAGGCTGATAAAGAGTAGAGAGGAGCCTCTGGGCTTTCTAATTTGGGTGAGTGAGTGGATGGCAGGACCCTCACATGAAAAATGGAGTAGGGAAGAAAGACAGTTTAAAGGGAGGAAAGATGTGCAGTTTTAGAGCAACTCATTGGAGGTGTTCTTTCAGAAAAATGATATCCGAGTCTGAGGCTGGGGAAGAAAAACGGGCACTAGGTGCAGATTGAAGAAGCATCAGTGTGTGGGTGTGTAGGTGGGAACTGAAAGCAAAGGAATGAATGAGCTAACCCAGGGAGGTGTGGAGAGAAAGATATGCAGGAGCCAAGGATGGGAACCTGGGAAGGGAGCTTGGGGAAATGTTGGAACAAACCATCAGGAGGTCAGGAGAGCCAGTGTCACCGCAGCCAAAAGAGGACATAACATCAACATGTTAAATGCTGCAGTCTTGCAACAAAAAGCCTGAGAATGTGCATTGGGCCCGTCAACAGGAAGTCCCTGCAGATGAGAATGGGTGGAGTGGTGGGAGTGAGCCTGGCGTCAGTAGGTGGAGGACCGCGCGAGAGGTGAGGAAGGAGTGGCGAGCATGGGACATGGTAAGGAGAGTTTTTGATGAGAAGGGATGAAAAGGCGCATGAGAGCCAGCGATTAAGATATAAGGGATCTTTCTTTGGGTGTTTTTCTTCTTAAGGTGGGAGATACTTGAGCATTTTTATAGTCAGAGAGGTTAAATATTCAGAGGATGGGATGTGATGTGGGCTGGAACAAGGTCCTGTTATCTGTGACCCTGTCGGCCTGTTTTCCCTCGAACTCCACCTTCTGATCCTATAGCTCCTTCTAGAAAATGAAATGGAAAGGTGAATACTACAGATCTGGCTGATTGATCTTCACATCTTTTATGTTTTCTGTCAACTCTGAGGTTCACTGATTGGTTTATCAATGGTCCTAAGAAACACAAGTGCATCTGTTGGCCTACAGGGGTCTTGAGTCAGGTTACCACGGAATGAGCATGGCAGAAAGGATGAAATGAGGTGGAAAGGAATTATCCTTACCCTGCAACATCCCTCTCCTTTCTGTAATCCTCATGTCCTCCCTGACTTGCTTGAAAGAGAGCCATCTGCTTCAAAGGGAATAGCAGTCTTTTTGGGAAGAAAAAGATCAGGAAATGGTCAGTTTGTTCTTGCTTCTGGAAACCTGTGATTTAGGTCATTATTAAAACTGCTGGTATTCATTTAGAGGCAAAGGAGATCAAAAGCTACATTCCAGAGGCCACCTCAAAGCCATGAAACTGAGGTCACATTTGCTAGTAGCTGAGAGCAGAGCAAAGTTGGGCACTCACAATAAACCTGAAAATGCTTTGTAAACCAAAACATACTCTACAAATGCCAGTTATCACCATCCTCTCTCATAGCTGTTTGCAGAAATATTTGCCTGAAGACCCCATAGTACTCAAAATAAAGCAACAGTAATTCAGAGGCAATTATATCTCTTTTTAAAGCATATGTTTTGTTGTGTAGGAAACTAAACCTCATTTTCTGCTTAATGCCCACTTGACAGACTGGGTGGAATAACAGCTCTACCATCTCTCCTGTGCTGCTGAAGTGTGTGCTGAATCAAGCCTGTTATCAAGTAATCACAGCACAAAATGAAAAGCATTTCGGCACCACACCTCCTCAACTGCTGAGTGAATGATAAACATCCAATAAAAACCACAGCACCAAAATCCAATTAGTATTAGTGTTAAAAAGACATTCACCCATTTCAGGGAGAAAAAATACTACATAGTTATAATCAGGGGAATGATGAGCTATGAGCAAATAAAAAAGTAAGAAAACATTAGGATTCATGGTGAGTAATACATTTGCCACTAGTGCTTGGAGATGCGCTGAAATTAAAAGAGGAACATTAAAAAGGAAGGAAGGAAGGAAGGAAGGAAGGGAAGGAAGGAAGGAAGGGAGGAAGGGAGGAAGGGAGGAAGGGAGGGAGGGAGGAACTGGGCACATTGTCTTGTTGTTCTGATTTTTAGAGACAAGATAATTCAAATCCAATTATTTCCCAAACCTAATCATCTATGTCTTACTTATAGATAACTGAGTATGTATGAAGATGACTTTATTTTTCTAATTCAAGGCTTTGCTCCTGGTTAAATTCCTGGGAAAAGAGACATAGAACATTTCTCATCATTATCTCTAAGAGTGAATGAGTTTCTATGTTTGCCAGTGAAGCAGGAGTGGGGAGAGAGGCAAGGCCAGGGACTGCCCGAGATTCTCTTTGCAGTTTGCTTAGGACCAGGGTAGCTGGAGGCATTATGGCAGAGGTGATGGCCACTTTCCCAATATCCACCCTCCTCTGTGGTATCAGAGTCCCAATTTTTGTTTGCATAGATGGATCTAGTGAAAGACCATTTTTCTAAATTTTCCTCCATCTCATTCCTTGCAGCTAGGTGTGGCCAATAAGATACAGGCAGAAGCTGTTTAGCAGAATTTCCTTTAAAAAGGGACAGGCCTCTAAGAAGCTTGTTTTCTGTTTTTTATTTCAAGATTTTTTTTTTTTTGCCTTCCCACTTCCTTTATCCTCCACTTGGCTAGGAGTGCAGATATGATGTCCTACAATAAGCTGGTACCCCAGCAACCATCTTGTAAGTGGGAGGATAAGGGGCAGCACTGTCCAAACAGAGAGCTGAAAGGAGCCTGGGTTCTTGGTGACAATAAGGAGTTCTCATGCCAGCCCTGTGCTGCTCACCTTTGAATTTCTTACTACACAAGCAAGAAATACATCTTCATTAAACCACTCTTTTTTTCAGGTCTCTGCCACTTACAGTTGAACATAATCCCTAACTGATGCAGATGTAGATATGTTTTGTAGTAAACACACACACCAAAGTAAAAACAAAACAGAATTTAAAAACCCTGGGCAGAGTTCTGTGTCTACTTCTGGACCCCACAACCAAAGACGGATATAAATAATTTGGTGAACCTTCAGGGGAGAGCCACGCACCCCCCGCCCACCTCCAGACACACAGATGTGTCACCTCCCCCATTTATCAGGCATGTGATCACCAGTAGTGTTCCACTGAGTTTCATGATAGAATTATTTGTCTTCAAGTAGTTTACAATCTGTGATAGATCACACAGATAGAGACATGATAAAATATTTGAAAAACAGTAGTGGCAAAGAAAAGTTTAAAAGACTAGACATATTTGGAGAGAATATAAAAAATGATATAGAATGTCTATCCAAGAGGGTTATTACACAAGGAATTTTGACCTGGCAGTTCACATATCATGTGAGAACAAAACAAGCAGGAATGATCTTGATAGAGAAAGGATATTAAGTGAAATGGGAGTTCAGAGGTGGATGTACGGAGAAACCAATGGAGCTTACCCTTCACGGCCCCTCCTTTGTATAGGCCCCTTCCAAGGTCTCAGGAGACACGCTAGGCACACACTCACACGTGCTGTTTTTCTAAAATCTGCAAAAGCAGTCTCCTTTAACCATGATCAGTTCAGATTACTGTATCCTTCCACTGGACTTACCCTGTGTCACGCTTTCTCCTGTGTTGGAGGGTGGCAGCACAACTGAGGCATTTCTGTGATCCAAATAAGAGGAACTTGATCTAAGGATGCCTTTAGTTTGCACTTAATGGGACACAGTTGTGAGCGTGACCATCACTTCTGTGTGTGACTAAGTTATTTCTAGCCATCTGGTGTTAGGATGTCTTGCAGAAACACATCTGCTGCCCATTGCAGCATCCTGACGTGAAGGTGCGGAGTTGGAAGTTACCTAGTGACACGAACGTGTCCTACAGCTTCTGATAGCAGAAGTGTTTGAGCAGTAGAGCAGAATCATGCTTGAAATGTAGAGCCAGAAGCTACTCCAGAAAATTCTTTTGATCATACATAGAACTTTTTAAAAAAAATTTTACATTGTGGTAAAATAAACATAACAAAATGTATCATGTTAACCATACCTAAGTGCACAGTTCAGTGGCATTAAGTGCATTCATATTGTTGTGCCATCACCACCACCCGCCTACAGAACTTTTTTCATGATGCAAAACTGAAACTCTGTATCCACTAAGCAATAACTTTCTATTCCCCTCTGCTATCATCCCCCCGGCAACCACCACTCTACTTTCCATCTTTATGAATTTGACTACTCTAGGTACCTCAGATAAGTGGAATCACACAGTATTTGTCCTGTTGTGACTGGCTTATTTCACTTAACATAATGTCTTTAAGGTTCATCCATGTTGTAGCATGAGTCAGAATATCCTCCTTATTAATGCTGAATAATGTTCCTTTGCATGCATGTACCACATTTTGTATTTTCATTTTTCTGTTGATGGACACTTAAGTTGCTCTCACGTTTTGGCTTTGTAAATAATGCTGCTATGAACATGGGTGTATGACTGTCTCTTCAAGACCCTGTGTTCAATTTTTGGGGGCAGACCTCATCTGTCAAATTTTAAGTGGAGGATTAGGTTCTCACTGATGCCTAGTTAAAACAAAAGTTCTCATCTATACAGGATATTTTTAAAAATAATGCAGTACATGTAATTGTAAACACACCACATATGTAGCCTTTTTCTTTTTTGACAGGAATTGCACAACACAGAACCCATCAGATTTTCTGTACTTGCAGGTACAAACCTGCAGTAATACTATAAAACATTGACGATGTCCACTTATGAAGTCATGTTTCATGCATCCCAGCTATCAAAAGAATATTTTTGGTCAACCATACTAAAGGAAAGACTGATTTATCTTTCTATTTTCCCTCTAGGAAGTGTTATAAAATGATTCTTATATAGAGGTGATCAAATGTTATGCAATCAATAAATGTACTGTAGCAATCAAATATGATGGAGGTATATTTGGAAATATATATATATGTATTTGGATTTTGTGGTGTGTGTGGTCTTTGTCAGTTAAAAAAATTTGTGCTATGATTCTTATCTCATTCTAAATACATATTCACATTTCACCTAATTTTGTATGTATAATGTATTTATTTTCTTAAAGAGAAACCTCAAATTGTATATATTTTGGGTCCCCAAAAATCTGGATCTGTCTCTGTGGGGGTTTCACAGACCCTCTCAGTGCCTTGGCTCAGAGATCTCAGTTTCCTTCCTTTATCCCCACTAGATGTCCCAGGTTCTTTTGACCTGGTGTGCTGTGCATGGAGTGTCTCCATGGGTTATTTAGGCCCAGATTGAACAAAGCCCATGGCATCGATGGCTACTCAGTCATGAGGTTCTGGGTGCTAACAAAATAAGCTCCTCTTGGGCCAACCACCAGAAGGACCAAGGGAAGAGGGCTCTGGGCACAGGTTTGGGAGTTTCAGTCCTAATTGAAGGCTGGGCAGTAGTTGGTAATGACTTGGCCCCCATGAGCTTCTGTGAACTCGTAGTTACCTTTTAGTTCTTGGGCAACAGCCTCAGGATACGTTCACAAACTCCTTCACCAACCCCTCCCTCCACAGCCCCTGCCCAAGATCCCTGATTTCTTTTTGGTCTGGAGGAAATCCCACCATTTTTTTGGCTGTAGGTTCCTGCTTTTCCATGACTTTGAATATTTCTTGCCAGTCCTTTCTGGCCTGCAGAGTTTCTTTTGATAAATCAGCTGACAGTTTTATGGGAACTCCCCTGTAGGTAACTAACTGCTTTTCTCTTGCCATTTTTAAAGATTCTCTGTTTATCTTTAACCTTTGGCATTTTAATCATGATGTGTCTTGGAGTGGGCCTCTTTGTATCCATCTTGTTTGGGACTCTCTGTGCTTCCTGGACTTGCATGTCTACTTCCTTCACTAAATTAGAGAAGTTTTCTTTCATGATTTTTTCAGATAGATATTTCCATTTTCTTGTTTTTTTCTCTTCTCCTTCTGGCACTGCTATGATGCTAATGTTGGAATGCTTGAAGTTTTCCCACAGACAGCTTATGCTATCATCATTTATGGGGGGATTCTTTTTTCTTCCTGTTGTTCTTATTTGTTTTTTATTTCCTTATTTTCCAAATCATTGATTAGATTATTGGCTTCATCCACTCCTCCGGTTTTTCCTGTAAATTGTTTTTTATTTCAGTTAGTGTATCTGGCTGGATATTTTTTTATGCTGTTGAAATCCTCACTAAGTTCCTTAAGCATCCTCATAACCAGTGTTTTGAACACTGCATCTGATAGATTGCTTGTATCTAATTCTTTTAGTTCTTTTTGTGGAGTTTTGATCTGTTCTTTCATTTGGGACCTTTTTTTTTGTCTCATTTTGGCAGCCTCCCTGTGTTTGTTTCTATTTATTAAGTAGAGCTGCTATGACTCCTTGTCTTGGTAGTATGGCGTAATGCAGTAGGTGTCCTATAGGGTCCAGTGGCACAGCCTCCCTTATCACCTAAGCTGGGTACTTGAGGTACGCCCTTTGTGTGTGCTGAGTACACCTTCCTCTTATAGTTGAGCCTTGATTGCTATTGGCAGGTCAATGGGAAGGATTTATCCAGGCCAGTCAGCTTTGAGGACTGGCTATGACCACTGACTGCCAACCTTCCCCCTTGTGGAGGATCAACTGTGCAGGGGCAGGGGGGTGGTGCTCCAACATGATCTTTAGCTATTTACTGTGTGCATGGGCTCTGGGGTTTCCCAGGTGCTGCAGGCCAATGTCAGCCTCCACCCGTGTTTTGCCTGGTGGCTCCTTGCATGAGCTATAAAGCAATCTGAGATGGCTGCTACTTGTGCTGGGCTTGGAGATTCCCAGATGAAGCCAAGCTGTGAATCTAGGCTGGCTGCTGCTAGTTCCAGGCCTGGGGCCACTCAGCAAAAGGTATGGGGACTTAGGGCTTAATCAGGCTGGCTGTTGCTTATTTTATAGGATTTAGGAAGTTGTGAAGCAGGAGCCAAGACCAGTCATTCATATAGAAAAGTCAAGGTTAGCAGTTTGGGTGGGCCTATAACTTGGGTGGGATGGAGTCTAAGAGGATCTCCAGGGTGGGGCAAACTGTGTTAGCCAGATTGATGGAGTCTCAGATAGGGCACCTGCCTGCCAGCTCTGTGGCTCTTTGCAGGGAGAGCTCAGAAAAGGGACAATAGAGTCTGCCTACCTTTCTGTCTGGGAGAAAGCTGTCACCCAACTCTTTTCTTGATGCCAGACACTTCAGTTCCTCCCTGTTTGCCAGTGCTGAAGCTCAGAGGCAGTGAGTCTGATTAAGTCTGTGTGTGGATTCTTCAAGGGGAACTGCTTGGGATTCCAGAAGTTTCTTCCACTGACTCAATCCTTGTTGTTTTTGCAGCCAGAAGTTATGGGGACTTACCTTCCTAGCACTGTAACCCTGGGCTGGAGGGTCTGGTATGGGGCTGGGCCTCCTTGCTCCCAGTATATCCCTCCCAAAGTTTTATCCACCAAATGTACATGTGGGACCAAACTGTTCCACATCTCCATTCTTTGTATCAGTCTGGATGGATGTGGTTTCTTTAATTCTGTAGTTGTGAGACTTCCATTTAACTCAATATCTGACTGTTCTGAGTGATGGTTGTTCAATATTTTAGTTATAATTTTGATGTGGTTGTGAGAAGAGGTGAGCAATGTTTACCTATGCTGTCATCTTGATCAGAAGTCCTACATATAGATTTTAATGGCTCATCAAAAGTAGATACTAGAGTCATTAGCAGCCAAAAGTCTAATTCTGCTTTCCTGAGGAGGCAGTGGGGATTATTAATCTTCAAGTCCTTCCAGGAGAATAAGGGAAAACATTTGTATTCTATTCCTTTAAAGCAGCAAAGCAAAAGAAGACATGCAACACAGTTAAGCTGCCATATTAAAAGAGCCTCAGTATTCATATCCCTGAACATCAATATAAGGATTAATTGAATGTTAGAGTTCCCAGTGAGCTTAGTGATCATTTTACAAATTAAGCGTGGAAAGTCCCTGAATGGTGATGCTGCTGCTAAGGCCATGCCCTGGGAGCCCCAGAGCCAGGTCCCTTAGAGCTGTAGTCCCCAGTCCAGTGTTTTCTCCCTCACACTCTCATTAGATGTGGCAAGAGAGTTTCAGATAGAGTTGCTGAATGCAATATTAATACTATTTTATGAGAATGGATTTAGAAATTTTTGCTGGAGGTTTAAAAAAATTGAGGACGAGCTCATTTATTTGAGTTGGCTTGAGTATGGATGGCCTGCCTGCAGGCTTCAGAAAAGGCTCTTGATGAATTTTCAAGATTCTTTTAGCTTTAATAGTGTATGATTTTCACTCATCTATCCTCTTTAGCAAGAATTTCTTGAGGCATCTTCTATAAACAGAGCATCATATTGTGTACACAGAATAAAATAAAGCATGGAGCTCTCAGCTCTGGTGCAGGCAGATCCCTGCCTATCCGCTGCCTAAGCAAAAGGGCAGGCATTCCAAGGTACGAACTATGCATAGCCAGTGACTAAGTAAAATCTTTGTTGCCAAAGCCACTGTTGGGGCTGTGTTCTCTGCAGTGGAGGTGCACTAATACACAAGTAAGGTGGGTTTGGTTCAGCTGAAAGTGAAGATACACAGTAGATGTGAATTCTTACTCTCATTGTTAAAAATTCCTGCTGATCGGTGCAAGTGCTAGTTGTTATTTCTGTTTCCATTGTTGGGAAGGGGAGATGTTCAATTTCTCTTGCCTGTTAATGAATAGCCATACGTGTCTAAAAAATAAAAAGTACACATGCACACCCACAAGAGCCCTCTGGAGGTTTAATAGCCATTTGGGGAGCAAACACCATCCCCATGCCCCTTGCCAAAATATATGTTGGCCAAAACGTCCATCTGGCAAGGAATCTCCAGCATGAAACTTCACAAACCACTTCTGAGACATTCGATCAGTCCATCACAGAGCCTCCTCCATATGTGGCACAAATCTGTTTTTGTGTTTGAGTAGCATTTTTACATTTCTTGAAATAATAAAGCACAATAAGATAAAAACATTGCATATTTTCTTCCATCTTCAATATTAAAATGGCTGCAAAAAAATTCACCAATTTTGATAAGTTTTTTTACATGTGTGATGATATGACAGCTGTCATAATACATACAACCTAACAAAATTGTTTCGAATGAAATTAAAGACAACTAAGTGCTATGAGTGCAATCTTATGGAAAAAACCAAAGTTTTTGGCCAACCCAACTCAAACAGACACATTTAATAATAGTACTTGGCACTTCTTAAAATTATGATACAGACAATTGAATGGTATAGCATCTGTGTGGGCAAAAATGCTCAACAGATCAAATTCTTCTCCTTAAGTTAAAATGTGTATTAAGATCGTCTTACAGATACTTAAGAGTCATAAGCCACTATTTTGAGTGTTTTTCAATGTCAGGCACGCTCCCCACCCAGAGCCATGTTTAGGTTTGAGTGCATATGTATGTATGCAGGTGCCCTAGGTGGTAATGCATCCCCTTGATGGGGGGGGGGTGCTGCAAGCAGAGAAGCTAATGCAAGGAGAGGGCTAGAAGGAGGTCAATGCCCCAGCTTGGGTAGGAGGAAGTAATAAAGGCAAATGTCTTGAAATTGGGTGCATTCTTCTGTTCAGAATTTTATCCACTACTTTTTGAGGGGGTAGGAGAAGAGCACGTACAATTCTGTTGTTCTAATCTATAATCTTCAAAACAACAAAGAAAGATGAATTTATTTAAAAAAAATACACACCGATTTCCCCTATTCCCTTCCTTGCCCTTGCCCCATTCAAGTCTCTGGGAAGTTCTAAGCAGTTTAGATTCTCCTCAGCGGGGCGGGTATGTACGTGTGTTGAGGGTTGGGTGGGTAGTGAGAGAGGAAGTTTATGGAGGAAGAGACTTTGGCGAATTCCAGAGAAAGGCTCTTGGGATCTGCTTCCTAAGCAGAGTCTCAGGAAGGTAGTAAAAGCCTTGAAATAAAGGAAGCCATTTGAGACAAAACATTTCTCTGTAAATCTAAAACAGAGTCCTAGGGAGGGTGAAAGTCCAGGGAGCGAATGTCTGCCCAGAGTCCAGGCTTTTAGGGTTGGGGAGCTCTGGAGGTTCCTACAGACTTCCCTGCCCAAACAGAGCAGAGAATCACAAGAAGACTTCAATGCCTGCAACTGAAGTCAGATGGATGGGATTGGGGGATGAAGTCAGATGGATGGGATTGGCGGATGTCCCAGCCTTTTTGCAGGGACTGCAACCAAGGACCAGTGCTTCCCTTCCCAAAACTTGATGACATTGACCTCCTGGAACTTAGACACAACCCTAGGGCAAGGGTCAGAGTCTCCAACTGACAAGAGAACTTCTTGTTGTCTGGGGAGATTAGGCCTTCTAGACAGACATTAAGTTTTACTATAGAAGAATACACTTTTATTTCTGGCACTCCTGAATTTATTCACTGAGATTCACATTCACCATACCAGTTTATTTTTCTCCCTAAAATATGTCTTAAACAATTCCTCTTGTTTTTGTTTGAATTGTTGAAGTTTCACAGCCAGGATTTAGATTAAAATTCATACAATATTCTGAAACCCTCTTGACTCCTTGGGGTTTTCAATTAATTTTCTGGTACCTGTGCAGAGTTTCGAAACTTCAGTCTAAAAATTTGACTTGACACTTGGCAGAAATAAAGCCTTTAGCCAAATTCACCAGAGCCATCCTTCAAATGACGGAACTCTCCGCTGGAAACATTGATTTCCAGGTTGTTGTGGGGCCTGCATCTGTTCAGAGTTTCCTGGAAAATGTGAAACTGGAATTTATCAATGCAGTGTGAGCTAAGGTCTTAAGTAATGAAAACAGAACCACCTCAGTAAAAGGCAGAAAATGAGGAAACAGAACATGCCTTAAGCCAAAGCTCCCCAGCTCCCTATTTGCTGGAGGCAGGGAAAGTGAAGGGGGAGTGAGTGAGTGATTAGAGGCCGAGTCCTATGAAACCACCTAAAACTTTGTGGCCAGGGAGCTGGCTTCTGGCCGGCTGGCTGCAGCTGAGAAGCAAGGATGGGAAGGCCACTTTCTCAAGAGTGCAGAATGAATGCTTTAGAGGCGAAAAAGTAAAGGTCTGTGAACCTGCATTAGCCCTTAAGAAGGTGCTCAGAAAGAAAGATGGAAAGAAAAGAAAAACCAGGGTTTCTACCCAGTGTTAAGTCTTGCACAGTGACTTGAGAACTCCCTCTGTTTAAAAAATAGCAATGAAATTCACATGGCACAAAATTAACTGTTTTAAAGTGTACAATTCAGTACATTCACAATGTTGTGCAACCACTAACTATATCATGTTCCAAAATATTTTCATCACCCCATAGGAAAACCCTGGACCCATTAAGTGGTCAGCCCCCACTCCCCTCTCACCCTAATCCCTGACAACCATCCATCTGCTTTCTACCTCTATAGGTGTACATTTTTTCTGGACATTTATATAAATGGAATTAGGTATGTGACCTGAATCTGGTTTCTTTTATTTAGTTTAGTTATGTTTTTCAGGTTCATCCATGTTGTAGCATGTACCAGCAGTTCATTTCATCTGATTGACCACAGGAAAAGTGAAATTTAATTGAACGTATTTACCTCAACATTGGAAAGAGGTGACTTAAGGTCCAGTTCATTTCCCAAGTAGGCCTCTCCCTGTGCTGGACGCTTTTATCTCATTTGAAGTGGGCATTGGCTGTTTTTGCCTATGTAGTCTCTGAGCCGCTACTAACTGTTACTGATTCGGGGTAGAGCACAGTCTCTCCCTGGCTCAGTCTTCGGAGTTCATGTACCACTGAGCTGACATCTTCTCCTCTGGAGTAGGCACTGATGTCAGGCTGTCCAATAAGGGCTTTCATTCCCTTGGGCCCAGTTCAAGGTGGACACAGAGTCTCATTGCACGGGTCCCTTTGGGAACTACAGAAATGGGTTTTCTTTCCATTGGACGAAGCTGGAAGGTGTAAGCCTGCTAAGCATCTCCACATGGAGAGCAAGCCTACAGAAAGGAATGCAGAGGAAAGAAGTTGTGAGAGAGCTGAGTCCCAGGGACATTGTTGAGCTACTTTGTCCGCCATGTTTAATTAGTTATAAACCTTTTATCCCCCCTTTTCTTATGCTGTTTTTCCACTGGATTCCTGTCACCACCTGTCACTGCAAGGCACGAACATGACTACACTCACCTGGGGCAGGGGTGATCTAGTTGAAGACATTCCTTCCCAATTCCCGGGTAAAGCCTTGGTGACCTTCTTTGAAGAGAGGATTCCATACTTTATGTCTTCTTAGCTGGTCTGGGAGTGATTGTTACAGAAGTAGTGGAAAAGGAAAATATTACCTGTAGTTTTGATATTTACCTACCTACCTCTTTATATCTCTTTCTTTAATCTTGTTTTGGTGTAAGTTTATATGAAAGGGGAAAACAATTCTAAACTTTTTTCTCTTTGGTTTCATGACATTAGATCCTAGATAGAGATATTCTTTTTGGTTCAATAGATTGAAGGATAGAATTTTATTCAATAGCATAGAAAATATAGGGGTCACTTTACCAATAAAAACTTTGAGGAAAAACATTTTTTCATCAAAGTCTTTCTGTTGCAAGTGGTTATAAGAACTGCAAACAGAAAAAAAAAGCTTTAAAAAATGAGAGTGCCTTTTTTTCCTCAGTCTTTTCAGATTCTCATGTTTTACACTAGTAAAGATGGGAACTTTTCACATTCCTAAAAACATTCTCCTTCCCAACATGACTCAAGGTTTTAAGATAAACTCCCAACTAAAGTTTGGTAAAAAATAACAAAGAGAGACATTTCCTTTCATTTTTCTCTTTTGCTTTAATTGAAAAGAAGGTATATCACAGAGGAATAGTCCTAAGGGCATGTTCTTCTAGTCACAGATTTCTCTTTTTATTGCAGAGCTTCACCTCATCTTTGGGCCTTTTGTGAAGAGCACCCGATATGCAATGGCTTCATCAAATAGTATCTGGGCATGTAGAAGTTATTGAATTAACTTCTTAAAAAATTTAGATTTTGTGTGTTTTAGAAAACCCTAAATAATCTAGTTGTATATTGTTATGGGTTGAGTTGTGTCCCTCAAAAAGATATGTTGAAATCCTAACCCCTACTACTTTAGAATGTGAGCTTATTTGGAAATAAGGTCATTACAGATATAAGTAGTTAAGATGAAGTCATATTGGAGTAGGAGAGATCCCTAATCTAATATGACTGGTGTCCTTAGAAGAAGACAGCTGTGTAAAGACAGTGACACACACGTACACACACAGAATACCCTGTGACAGTGAAGGCAGCTGTAAGCCAAGAAACACCAAAGGTTGCTTGCAAACCAGCAGAAGCTAGGGAGAGGTAAGAAAGGACTCCTTGATTTCAGAATTCTGGCCTCTAGAGCTGTGATACAACAGATTTCTGTTGTTTAAGGCACCCAGTTTATAGTACTTTGTTATGGCGGTGCTAGGAAACCAATACATAATTATATTTTTATATAATAGTATTTTTACAATGATGAAAAAGATACCATAAACAAAACCCCTCTCTATATCAATATCAAGAGGCCTCAGCTCTTTGCCACATGTACTGTGAGTGTGAAGACCCTCTTAAGCACAGACTGCTGATGTTCCCGAGTATGTCGACATCACTCCGAAGGGACACACAGTTTTTGAGGAAGTGCCCTGTGGAGGGACTTGAATCACATCAATGCAGAACTCAGTGTCCTTGGAAAGAACAACAGGCTCTGGGTTGACAAACGGTGGGATCAAGGCATTGACAGACTTGGTGTCTGGTGCGGACCCGCTTCCTGGTTCATAGATGGCTGTCTTCTTGCTGTGTCCTCACGTGGTGGAAAGGGCAAGGGGACTCTCTGGAGTCTCTTTCATAAGGTCACTAATTCCATTTATGAGAGCTCCACCCTCGTGACCTAATCACTTCCCAAAGTCCTCACCTTCAGACACCACCATATTGCAGATTAGGTTTCAACATGTTTGGGGGAGACACCAACTTTCAGTCAATTGCAGTGGGGAAATAGAAAGAACATGGCTATAGTTCAGACTGCCTATAGTCATCCACAGAACACGATCAAGGGTGAGGTACGGGGCTTCTGTTACAAGGTACGGTCTATGTATTCTCACTTCCCCGTAACATTGTTATTAGAATATATCTCTTGTTGAATTCTCGAATTTCTTGGGTAAAAAACACATTTTCAGGGTTCAAATGAGGCCAGGCATTGCTTGCTTATTCAGTATTTCAAAACCAGAAAGATGAGTTAAATCTTGAAGGAAATGACGTCAAATTTGTATCAAATTTAGCTGCTTTGATTCAGCCACAACAGTTAAAAGTAAAGATATCAGAAAGATTTTGGATGGTATATCTCTGAAAAAGAAACAGTGCAGAAGGCTGATGAATAAGATCTTTGAATTGTCCAGTATGGAAGCAAGATGCTGGATGATTCTAAAGACCAAGTTGTGTTACTTTAAACATGCCATAAAAGCCTTCTATTGATTTGGGACTTCTTTAAAAGGAGGAAGGGAGGGGGAGAGAGAGAGAGAGAGAGAGAGAGAGAGAGAGAGGGAGGGAGGGAGAAACAGGTCACTTGGCAATATTATAATCCAGGATCCTTAAAAAAAAATCTGGCAAGTCCATGTTATAAATGTAGAAGACTGTAGTTATGATAGAGCTGAAAATACCCCCAAAGCAGGATGGAAGCAGGTGGTGTCCTTCACAACTGCTGTTTTCTTACACTGGGCTGAGCTCCTTAAACCCAGAGGTTCTCAAACTCTTATGTGAGAACTCTCTTTGTGGGATCTCTGCATTTCCTCCCTCCCCCCACTTTCCCCCTTACTTACACATCATTCATTAAAAAATATTCTATAAAATCACCAAACAGGATTTAGGAAAACACTGTGGCCTTTTCCATTCCATTATTTTTGCCAAAGCACGAAACAATCCAAACACACAAGAATGACGGGACAGCTAGTCACTCAGAGCATGTTTCCAGGTTGTAGCTATGCCTGGGTAGCACCTCAAGAATTACCTTGATAATTACTTAGTGTAGTAGTTCTTAACCCTGGCTGCACATTAGGATGATCTGGGGAGATTGTAAAGCCTTCTCGCTCCAAACCACTTAGATCAGGAACTCTAGGGATAGGGGCTAGGGACCGGTAATTTGTAAAAAACATCCTCAGGTGATTCTAACATGTGGCTGAGGCTGAGACCCAATGGCTTTATGTCATGTCGCATTACTGTTGGAGTTGGAGCACTCTGATAACAAGAGGCAGAGATGACCATCCATCTCTGCCCCTACAGCCCTCGGCTTTTTGTCTGATTGGAGTTATATAAAGCCTAACTGGAATTAACACTAAGCCTGGTAATTGTCATGGTACTGTCCTAGATTTTCCTATCAAATCCAATCTTATTTTGCATGGAAAATGCAGGAGTAACTCAAGAGAAGTTAAAATATTTCTGCCCCTATTTAGAATATTCAGCATTAAATTTAAGTTTTTCCATAAATTTTCAAACACTGAAACTTTTAGACAGTATTACTGAACTTGAAAAAATATCATTAATTGTATAGTATGGTTGATCACAGAGAATTATCTAGGCAATCGGCATCACATATAGCCTTTAATGCTCTGTGTGCTGAAGTGTGAGTTCTACATATTGATAAAAAGTTTGCAAATTTCTCTGCTTATGCCTCATCACTCCCTTCTTTGATTGAATATGAGACAAGTGGGATTTTAAAGTCATAGAGCTGGAAAGGACCTGTGGAAACCATTTTATCTAGTCTTCTGGCTTTATAGTTGGATGCCTAACCCACTGAGGGAGTCAGGCTACCACAGTCTTTGACAAACTCATGAAAACTCTAGCAGAAATACTGCAACATCCTGTTCAATGGTTCCCTCCCTCCTGTCCCCTTTTTTCTCCATATTGCTGTTAGAGTGATTGTTCCAAACGCATATCCAATCAAGCCACTCCCTTCCTTGCTTCACATTCTTCAGTGGCTCTGTGTTTCCCTCAGGTCCAAATTCAAACTCCTTAGCCTCACCTACAATTACCTGTGGATTGACCTGACCCTGTCTCCTTCTGCAGATTCATCTCCAAGAGCTCCCATTTCTCATTCTAAACTGCGATTTTACCAGAGTTCTAAATGTAGTTCTCCAATATGTCCTCTTGCCACCATCCATTTGCTACGTTATTCTTTTCTTCTGTGGTGCTCTGTCTCCACATGTGAGGAGACCCTCCTCTGTTCTCCCATTTGGATAGCTTATCCATTCATGTACTGAATGTCTTGGTTACTTCCAAGTTATGTCAATTAAAATGAAGCTACTATAAACATCTGTGTAAATTTCAGTTCATTTCAGTAAATATCAAGAAGTGCCATTGTTGGATCATACATATGTAAGAGTATGTTTAGTTTTGTAAGAAACTACCAAATTGTCTTCCAGGGTGGCTACACAGTTTTGCATTTTCACCAGCAATGAATGGGAGTTCCTGTTGCTCCGCATCCTCACCAACATTTGGTGTTATCAGTGCTCTGAATTTTGGCCATTCTAATATGTGTGCAGTGATATCTCATTGTTATTATAATTTGTGTTTCCTTAATAGCATATAAGGTGGAGCATCTTTAAAAATTTTTTTTTAATATTTTATTTATTTATTTTTAGAGGAAGAGGAAGGGAGGGAGAAAGAGAGAGAAACATCAGTATGTGGTTACCTCTTATACACCTTCAGCTGGGAACCTAGCCCACAACCCAGGCATGTGCCCCAACTGGGAATTGAAATGGTGACCCTTTGGTTAGTAGGCCAGCACTCAATCCACTGAGCTACACCAGCCAGGGAAATTTGGCTCATCTTTTTATATGTTTATTTGCCATCTGTATATCATTTTTGGTGAGGTTTTTGTTCAGGTCTTTTGTGTATTTTTTAAATCTGGTTTTTAGTTTCCTTATTGTTGAGTTTTAAGAGTTCTTTGTATATTTTGAATAACAGTCCTTTATTAGATGTGTATTTTTCAAGTACTTTTTCCCAGTCTGTGGCTTGTCTTCCAGTTCTTTCGGCAGTGTCCTTTGTAAAGCAGAAGTTTTTATTTTTAATGAAGTCCATCTTGACAGTTACTTCTTTCATAAATGACACCCTTGGTGTTGTATTTAAAAGTCATTGCCAGGTTCAGGAAGATGGCGGCTTTACTCTAGGCAGTGTTTTTCTCGGCTTCTGTGAAGAGGGGGGAAACTTGCTGATTGGTGGAGAAGCAGAGCAAGTGGACTAGGTTACCGAATCACTTTTGAAAGCAGGACATCAAAAATTATTGCGATTACGGAAAACCCAGATGGTAAGGAGACTTCTTCAGGACAAAAGGGGCCCAGGGATCAGCGCAGGGACTAAGGGTGTGCAGTCTCCAGGCCCGGTGCTCCTGGGTCTGCCTCGGGGCTCCTGGGAGAGAGGAGCTGCTGCTCCCTCCCCCGAATACAGGGGGTGAGCAACTCCAGGGGAGAACGTGTTGCTAGAAGGAACAGATTGGCCAGTTGGACTGGGAAAAAATTGCCCAGGGACTATGAACATCCGTCCAGAGACCTGGGAGAAATGAGGGCCTCTAGCCGACATGACCAGGGGCAGCCTGGAAGAGCACCCGCACCCCTAGCCCAGTGGAAGTGCAGATCCTTGGAGAGCACAGAGCCGGGCCGCACTCGGCTCACGCCCCATAGGGAGGCCTGAATTGTGCGCCGTGATCCCGGGAGGGATGTGGTGCTGGGTGCGTTCCTGCAGTGGTGGCTCAGAAATTTCCAGCCAGCCCGACCGGGGGAGCCGGGAAAGCCGCCAACACCCGGTCGGAGTGCAGTTTGGCAGGGACCACGGAGCTGGAAAGGGCTCGGCTTGTGCACCATCCGGAAGACTGTCTCGTGCTCGCTGTGAACCTGGAAGGGTCATGGCGAGGCGCTTAGGGCGATACTAGACCCTGAATTTCAAAAGTTTGGGGGAGGGGCGCACCCTTTTATGATTCCCAGGGAGGGCGCAGTGAATCCCAAAACGTCGCGGGTGCCTCCTGAGATCATAGAGCTGGAACCCTGCAGGACCCCGGAGTCTGGAAGAACGTGGAAGTGAGATCCAGAGAGCCAGTGTGCTTGGGAGCGCCCAGGGTACCTGACAGACTTGCTGAGATTTGGGCTGGGAGAGAGAGAAGCATTTCAAAGTTCCCTCAGCCAGCTAAAGCCAGCAAGATCAGAAAAACTGGTCTGGCCAGTTAGAAACCAACAAGAGGTTTTTGTTTTTTTTTCCCTTCTCTCTCTTTTTTTTGTTTGGTTTTGTTTGGCTTTGTTTGGTTTGGTTTGGTTTTTGTGGCTGTTGTTAGTTGATTGATTTTATCTTGTGTTTTATGTGACACTTTATTTTTCAATTCTTATTATTTTTATCTTGCAATCCCTTATGTTTCTCTTCCATTCATCCTAATATTATTCTTTCCACTCCAAATTTATCTCTCCTGCACTACATCTTCTGCTTTTCTTTCCTTTTTCTTTTTTTTTAATCTTGCAAGTTACTGTAAATTTGTATTATCTTTTTCTCACTTTTCCAACATTTTTTTATTTTAATAATATTTTGGTATTCTTTTTCTTTCTGTATAATCTTCTTTGCTTGGCTGGTTATACTGTCATTTGATAGGTTCCCCCTGGTATCTCAGTCACAAGGTGTTGATAAGTTACTATCCTTCATCTGTGTTCCATTAATACATCTCTCAAGGTTCTATACTCTTTATTCTTGTTATCTAGACCTCATTGATTCTGCCACAAGACTGTCACTTTACTATTATTGTTAGTAAGACCTAGTCTATATAATTGTAAATACTTCTCAATACTCCTACCTGATCTCAGCCCACTTTGCAATTTTCTGAACTATACTATTGTGGGGGTTGTCTCTATTCTTTTACACACTACTCCTATATACTAATCTTTAATCCAACCCTACCTTAGAATCTGACCTCCCACAGCCTCACAGCTTTCTAGATCCAACTAACAATCCTCTCGTCCCCAATAAGAGTCTTACCTTCTTTCCACCCTTTCTAAAACGTGGATAGTGGGGTGGAGGATCACGGTTAACACTATAAGGAGCCAAAGGATAACCCATCTCTTCTCTACTGGCTGCTAATGTAAATATCATAGTATACTGTCTTGCTGTCTTAAACCATTTTGCCTTATTCCTCCAACTGATCACAAAAAAGAGTAGGGGGAACTGTGAACACCAGGATACATGAAGGAGATTGCACCACTGAATCTCACAAATATTCTACCACAGAAGTTCACACCATAATTACAGGGAATCAGAACAGATCAAATAAACAAAGAAGAAGAAACCCACGAACAATGAGAAAACAAAGAAACAACCCCCAACTGAAGGGAAACGAGGAAGCCTCAGGAAAAATGCTAAATGAAATAGAGGCAACTCAACTATCAGACAGTGATTTCAAAACAATGATTACCAGGAAGTTCAATGAACTCACATTGAGCTTTCAGAAATTAGAGGGAAACTACATCAATCTCACTGCAAACTATATAAACATGAAAAAGGAAATAGAAACTCTCAACAAAGGTCAAGAGGAAATGAGGAATACAATTTCTGAACTGAAGAACACAGTAGAAGGAATGAAAAGCAGGATCGATGAAGCAGAAGATCGGATTAGCGAGCTGGAGGACAAAGTAGAAAACAACATCCAGAAAGAGCAAGAAAAAGAAAAGAGGCTCAGAAAGAATGAAGAAGGATTAAGAGAAATGCAAGACAATATGAAACGTAATAATATCCGTATAATAGGGATACCAGAAGGAGAAGAAGAAGAGCAAGGGATCGAAAACCTAGTTGAACAAGTAATGAAGGAGAACTTCCCTAATTTGATGAGAGAAAAAGTCACATAAATCCAGGAAACACAGAAATTCCCAATCAAGAGGAACCCAAAGAGGCCCACCTCAAGACACATCATAATTAAAATGGCAAAATTTCAAGACAAAGAGAGAATCTTAAAGGCAGCAAGGGAGAAAAAGGAAGTAACATACAAGGGAGCCCCAATAAGGCTAATAGCTGACTTCTCAATGGAAACACTTCAAGCCAGAAGAGAATGGCAAGAAATACTCCAGGTAATGAGAACCAGAGGTCTGCAACCAAGGCTGCTATATCCAGCAAGGCTCTCGATCAAGATAGAAGGCCAAATAAGAAGCTTCCCAGACAAAAGTAGTCTAAAAGAATACGCCTCGACCAAACCAGCTCTGCAAGAGATCCTAAAGGGACTGCTTTAAGGAAGGGAAGGAAAAGAGAGAGAGACAGAGAGGAACACACGTACATAAAAGACAATGAATAAGTACCTATCAATAATAACCTTAAACGTAAATGGATTAAATGCTCCAATCAAAGACACAGAACAGCTGAATGGATAAGAAAAAATGACCCACGTATCTGCTGTCTACAAGAGACCCACCTCAGGATAAAAGACCTACACAGGCTGAAAGTGAAGGGCTGGAAACAAATCTTCCAAGCAAATGGACAGGAAAAAAAAGCCAGGGTAGCAATACTCATATCAGACAAAATAGACTTCCAAAAAAGGTCCATAAAGAGAGACCCAGAAAATCACTTCATAATACTCAAGGGAAGAATCCATCAAGAAGACATAAATATTGTAAATATATATGCACCCAACATAGGAGCACCGAAATACATAACGAAAATCTTAGAGGACTTCAAGAAAGATATGGACAGAAACACAATTATCGTGGGAGATTTTAACACCCCACTATCAAAAATGGACAGATCTTCTAAACAAAATATCAAGATATTGTGGCATTGAACAATACCCTTGATGAAATGGACTTTACTGATATATACAGAGCCCTCCATCCAAAAGAAGCTAAATATACATTCTTTTCAAATGTACACGGAACATTCTCAAAGATAGACCACATGATAGGACACAAAACAAGCCTCAAGAATTTCAAGAAAATTGAAATCATACCAAGCATTTTCTCAGACCACAAGGGACTGAAGCTAGAAACCAGCCCTAAGGAAAAAAACCAAAAACACTCAAAATCATGGAGATTAAATAGCATGCTATTAAACAATGAATGGGTCAAGAATGACATTAGGGAAGAAATCAAAATGTCTCTGGAAACAAATGAAAACGAACTCACAACAACCCAAAACTTATGGGACACAGCCAAGGCAGTCCTGAGACAGAAGTTCATAGTGATACAGGCCCACCTAAAATGGTTAGAAACATTCCAAACAAACAACCTAACCCTACGTCTACAAGAACTTGAGGAACAACAACAAAGGCAGCCCAGAGCAAGCAGAAGGAAGGAAATAACTAAGATCAGAGCAGAATTAAATGACATAGAGACTAAAAGCACAATTCTAAGGATCAATGAATCCAAGAGCTGGTTCTTCGAAAAGATAAACAAAATCGACAAGCCCTTATGCAGACTCATCAAGAAAAACAGAGAGAAGACCCAAATAAACACAATCAGAAATGAAAGAGGAGAGATTACAACAGATACCACAGAAATACAAAGGATTGTAAGAAATTACTGCAAAGAACTGTATGCCAAGAAATTTGAAAACCTAGGTGAAATGGACAAATTTCTAGAAAAACATAATCTTCCAAAACTCAATGAAAAAGAAGCAGAAAGCCTGAACAGACCAATAACAACAAAAGAAATTGAAGCAGTAATCAAAAAACTCCCAACACACAAAAGCCCTGGACCAGATGGTTTCACAGGAGAATTCTACAAAGCATTTAAGGAACAGCTAACCCCTATCCTTCACAGAATATTCCAAGAAATCCAAAAAGATGGGAGTCTCCCAAACTCTTTTTATGAGGCCAACATCATCCTAATTCCAAAACCAGATAAAGACACAACAAAGAAAGAAAACTTCAGGCCAATATCACTGATGAACATTGACGCTAAAATCCTCAACAAAATACTGGTAAACCGCATCCGACAATACATTAAAAAGATCATACACCATGACCAAGTGGGATTCATTCCAGGGATGCAAGGATGGTTCAATATTTCGCAAGTCAGTAAATGTAATACATCACATAAACAAAAGCAAAGACAAAAAACCACATGATTATATCAATTGATGCAGAAAAAAGCATTTGACAATGTACAGCACCCATTCATGATAAAAACACTCGGCAAAGTGGGAATAGAGGGAACATTCCTCAACATAATAAAGGCCATATATGAGAGACCTACAGCCAGCATCATACTCAATGGGCAAAAAATTAAAATCTTTTCCACTAAGATCAGGAACAAGGCAAGGCTGTCCACTTTCACCACTTCTGTTCAATATAGTACTGGAAGTTTTAGCCACAGCAATCAGACAAGAAACAGAAATAAAAGGCATCCAAATCGGAAAGGAGGAAACAAAACTGTCACTGTTTGCAGATGACATGATAGTATACATAGAAAATCCTATAGACTCCACCAAAAAACTGCTTGACCTAATAAATGAATTTGGCAAAACAGCGGGATACAAAGTCAATATCCAGAAATCAAGGCATTTCTGTACACCAACAATGAAACAGCAGAAGCAGAGATCAAGGAAAAAATCCCATTTGAAATAGCAAAAGGAAAAATGAAATAGCTAGGAATAAACCTAACCAAAGAGGTAAAAGACCTGTATTCAGAAAACTATATAACACTCAGGAAAGAAATCAAGGAAGACACAAACAAATGGAAACATATACCGTGTTCATGGATTGGAAGAATTAATGTCATCAAAATGTCCATACTACCCAAAGCAATTTACACATTCAATGCAATTCCTGTTAAAGTACCAATGGCATATTTCACAGACATAGAACAAACACTTCAAAAATTTATATGGAATCATAAACGACCCTGAATAGCTGCTGCAATTTTGAGAAAGAAGAGTAAAGTAGGAGGGATCACAATACCCGGCACTAAGCTATACTACAAGGCCACTGTAATCAAAACAGCCTGGTACTGGCATAAAAACAGGCACATAGACCAATGGAACAGAACAGAGAGCCCAGAAATAAGCCCAAGTCTCTATGGTCAATTAATATTTGACAAAGGAGGCAGCAACATAAAATGGAATAAAAATAGATTATTCAACAAATGGTGTTGGGAGAACTGGACAGGCAAGTGCAAAAAAATGAAACTTGAGCACCAACTTACATCATATACAAAAATAAATTCAAGGTGGATAAAAGACTTAAATATAAAAGGTGACACCATTAAAGTCCTAGAGGAGAACGTAGGTAGGAAAATCTCAGATATTTCACGAAGAAACTTTTTTCTGACTTGTCCCCTAGAGCAAGGGACATAAAGCAAAGAATAAACAAATGGGACCTCATCAAAATTAAAAGCTTCTGCACAGCCAAAGAAAACAGTATCAAAATTAAAAGAGAACCAACAGTATGGGAAAACATATTTGCCAATGATACCTCAGACAAGGGTTTAATCTCCAAAATATATAAAGAACTTACAAGACTGTACTCTAAGAAGACAAGGAATCCAATTAAAAAGTGGGCAAAGGACTTGAACAGGCACTTCTCCAAGGAGGACATACAAAAAACCCAAAGACACATGAAACGATGTTCAATATTGCTAGCTATCAGAGAGATGCAAATTAAAACCACAATGAGATACCACTTCACACCAGACAGAATGGCCATCATAAACAAAGCAACAAACAACAAGTGTTGGAGAGGTTGTGGAGAAAAGGGGACCCTAGTGCACTGCTGGTGAGACTGCAGACTGGTACAACCACTATGGAAAGCAGTATGGAACTTCCTCAGAAAACTAAAAATGGATCTGCCTTTTGACCCTGCAATTCCACTGCTGGGACTCTATCCTAAGAATACTAAAACACCAATCCAAAAGAACCTATGCATCCCAATGTTCATAGCAGCACAATTTACAATAGCTAGATGCTGAAAGCAACCAAGATGCCCATCAGTAAATGAATGGATCAAAAAACTATGGTACACTTACACAATGGAATTCTATGCAGCAGAAAGAAAGAAGGAGCTCCTACCCTTGCAACAGCGTGGATGGAGCTGGAAAACATTATGCTAAGCGAAACAAGCCAGGCAGTGAAAGACAAATACCATATGATCTCACCTTTAACAGGAACCTAAATAACAAAACAAAGAAACAAGCAAAATGTAACCAAAGACACTGAAATAGAGGACAGGCTGACAGTGCCCACAGAAGAGAGTAGAGGGAATTTCAGGGGACAGTGGGAAGGGTTCACAGGAACAAACTTAAAGGACACATGGTCATAAACTAGGGGGAGGGTGGTAATGGGAGGGAAGTGGGGAGGGTGGGGGGGGGACTGGATTGGGAGTAAAAAGGAGAAAATTGTATTTGAACAATGATTAAAATAAAAAAAAATTTCTCTGATCCATGAACACAGAAAAAAAATAAATCTTAAAAAAAAAGTCATTGCCATAATCAAGTTCATTTATATCTTTTCTACATTATGTTCTAAGAGTTTTATAATTTTACATTTTACATTGAGGTCGTGATCTGTTTTGAGTTAATTTTTGTGAAGTGTGTAAGGTTCATTATATTTTTGTATGTGAATGTCTAGTTGCTCTAGCAGCATTTGTTCAAAAGAATACCTTTTCTCCTTTGAGCCTTTGTCCACGATCAGTGATTACATTTGTATGTGTCTGTTTCCAGGCTCTCTATTCTGTTTCATTGATTTATATATGTCTATGCTTTCACCAATACTGCACTCTATTAATTTGTAGATTTATAGTAAGTCTTAATTTTGGGTAGTATTCTGACTTTGTTCTTCTTCACTATAGAGCTGCCTATTCTTGGCATTTTGTCACTCCATATAAACTTTGAGTTAGTTTGTTGATATCCAGGAAATAACTTGCTCGAATTTTAATTGAGATTGCATTAAATCTTCAGATAAAGTTGTGATGAATTGACCTCCTTTTGTTTAAATTTCAGTTCACTGAGTAAGAAATAGAATATCGCTTCATGTGCTCCTTAGCCTTTTCGTTTCCTTTCAGTAAATTACTTGGTTACATTGTTTGTCTATTTTCTTCTGAAGTTCTTATCTTTTTGTAGTTTCTTTGGAAGACTTCTGTATATACTCTGGATGTTGTTCCCTTATTAGTTTTTTACTTTGCAAATATCCTCTCCCAATCTTCTGTCTGTTAATTGTAGCCATCATTTGTTGACTAGAAATTCTTAGTTTTGCTTTAATCAAGTTCCTAAGTTTTTTCTTTATGGTGTGTGTCTTTGGGATTTTGTTTAAAAAGTTCTTTCTCACTTCTGGGTTACAAAGATATTCTTCTACATTTTCTCCCATTAACTTTAAATCTTTGTGTTTCACATTTAGATTTTTGTTATACCCATGACAAATTTTGGCCCAACAGTTACTCTGTTTTTTCCTCATGTGGTAAATTAATTCTTCTAATTCTGACTCCAAATAATTAATTCTTTCCCCATTGATTACTGGTGTTACTTGAATTGGAGATCAAGTCAAATTCTGGATTTCACTCTGAATGTGTTTGGATCTGCTATTGATTATTTTATCTTGATGCTTTTGTCTATCTGTCTTTTTTAGAGCAAACCACACTTTTCTTTTTAAATAGTGGCTTCATTGAACATCTGGTAGTCTGTTACTGTGAGTTTCCTTCCTAGGTTTTCTTTTTCATTGTTCAGCTATTTCTGAACATTTGTTCTTCTAAATTTTTAGACTCAATTTATCAATTTTCAAAAAATACAGCTGGCATTTTGATTGGTATTACGTTGCATTCATAGATTAATTTGGGGATAATTATCATTTTTATAATATTAAGTCATCCCATTCAAGAATATGAATTGTCTCTCTATTTATTCAGGCCAAATTTATATCCTTCATTGCATTTTTATTTTTCCCCATGGAAGTCTTAGACAATCTTGGATAAATTCATTCCTAGCTACTTATAGTTTTGGACTATAAATGGTGCTTTTCTTTTATATTTTGTAATATGTCTTTTATCATTTTGTAAGTTTAAAATTTTTAAGTTGATGTTGTATTTGGCAATCATGCTTAGCAATCTGAGTAGTTATGGTAATTATTTTGATTATTTTGGATTTTTATAGGTGGATGATTACATGATTCCCCCATGTTGTTTTAAGCATTTGAATCATCATAAATTTGGTGGTATAAAACAACAGAAATGTGTTCTTTCATTAGTGCTGGAGGCCAAAAGTTCTAAATCAGTATTAGTGGGCCAAGTCCAAGACCCGGCATGGCCACACACCCTCTGGAGGCTCCAGGGGAAAACCTGTTCCTGGCCTCTTTCACAGTCTGGTGGCTGCCAGCATTCCTTGGCTTGTGGCCACATTGCTAATCTCTGCCACCATGGTTCCATTACTTTCTCTCCTGTATATATCAAATCTCCCTCTGCCTCTCTCTCATAAGGATATATGTGATTTCAGTTAGGGCCCACAAATATAATCCAAGATAATCTCTCCATCTCAAAATCCTTAACTTAATTACATCTGCAAGTCTGCCCTATAAGGTAAGATTTATAGGCTCTAGGGAATAGGACCTGATATCTTTGGAAGCCATTATTCAGCTTACAATACTCATTCAATATGATTTTATATATATAAACTTCAGCCCCCTACCTCACGTTACTTAATGAGAAGACACTAACTCTTTCCTACTAAAATCAGGAACTAGACATAAATCAGTCATGCAATTTCTACTCCTACATGACATAAGTTTGAAGCTGTTAACCATTGAAATTAGATAAAACAATGGGAGGATATAATAATTGGAAATGAAGAAAAAGAACTATGTTTTCAGATGACACAACTATTCAGCTAGAAAATTCAAAAGAATTAATTAAATATTACCTCAAACAATAAAATAACTTAGTAATGTAGTACCTTATAAAACTAACATTATAAAATAGCTTTCATAATGGAAATAAAAACAATTATAAAATGTAATGGAGGAGAGGATCCCTTTTATGATATTAAAAAAAAAAGAGTGCCAAGGTAAAATTTGATTAGAATTATCTAAAGCATGTATGAGAAAAATATATCTAAAAATTACAAAAGTCAATTTTAACAAATGGAAAAATGTGCCTTGCTCTTGGATAGAATAATTCAACATAAGAAGTATTGATTTTTCCTATTTTAATTTATAAATTTATAAAAGCCTAATAAGAATATTGTTAGATTCACCACTCTCCCCCACCCCTGAAACTAGACAGGTTGATTATAAAATTTATCTGAAAGAGAAAACGAACAAGAATACCTAGTTAAAATACCCCAACAGAAAAGAGCAAATGAGTGAGAGAATGGGAAGGGTTGCAGTTCCCAAATGTTACAACTACAAACCCTCTATAATTAGGACAGTGTGGTGCTGACACCTGACTAGACATACAGACTAATGGAACAAAATAGAAAAATGAGAAGTAGATGAAACTGCATGTGTGGAAATTAGTATATAATAAAGACAGCATCTCAAATCAAAAGGCAAGAATACATTTTTTAAAAATAAGGTTCTTTTTAATTTTAGAATTTAGATTTTATTCTGAAAGAGAAACTGCTTCTAGTTCTTAAATGAAATATCCACATTGTTCTGGTGGTGACAATTACATATGCAATTAAAAACCCACTTCAATCCCCAATGGCAAACACCATTGCACTAGTTGTCTAGCTAATTTGAGTACAGTTTGGTTTGGAATCCAAATAATCTACAAGAAGGACTTCAATTATCCAGTTAGTTGAGTTTGTACAAAGCAGAGCTAATAAGGTGCTTTTATTTATTTATTTTTAAATTGAATTTATTAGGGTGACACTGGTTAAGAAAATTATACAGATTCCAGGTGCACAATTCCACATCACATCATCTGTGCACTGTATTGTGTGTTCACCACCCTAAATCAAGTCTCCATCCATCTAAGTCAAGTCTCCGCTCATCACCATTTATTTCCCTTATACCCCCCTCCACCTCTCCCCAACCACTGTCCCCTGGCAATCACCACACTGTTGTCTGTGGCAATGATTTCTCTTTTACCCCCTTTTTTGTTCAATCCCTCCACTCTCTCCACTGAGCCCGACCCCCAAAGGGTGTCAACTTGCTCTCTATCTATGAATCTGCTTCTAGTTTGCATATTAGTTCATTTTGTTTATTAGATTCCACATATGAGGGAAATCACATGGTACTTTCTGGAAATGGCCCAAGTGTTCATCAGCAGATGAGTGGATAAAAAAGTTCTGGTACATTTTCATAATAGAATGCTACTTAGCCATAATAAAAGAAGGAAATCTTACCCCTTGTGACCGCATGGGTGGACATGGAAAGGATTGTGCTAAGTGAAATAAGAAAGAGAAAGACAAGTACCATAAAATAAGTATTTTTAATAATAGAGGAAAGACTGTGGTTACTTACAGAAATGTTAGCACAATTAGGAAAATTTAGTATAATATTTGTCAATGATGTTCAGCTGACCAAATTATTAAAACATTGTTCCTAGCTTTATAGTGTTGGGTAGGTGTCATAGATAATGGTTCCACTGTATTAACTTTAAACCAGAGCATAAATTTTAATAAATAAAACTGAGATTCTATGTAGCCAGTGTTGAGCTGGTAAATATGTTTAACAGATATATACATAAATCACAAATTTTACTGACAGAAAGAATGTACAACAAGCAATACACAATACTCTATTATAAACTCCACATGGCTAATTCATTCTTAAAGAATGCTTCCTTGATTTTTTCTCCCAACTCTTATCCATAACCAACCCCTGGTTGCAACTGATGAGTGTACTTTTCACATGAATGTAGGTAGATATTTTCATTTATATTAATGAATAAGGTAGAAGTAAAATGAGAAAGATATTATATTCAATTGTGACTTATTTGTCAATGATGTGACTTCTTTGTTGAATCAGATAATAGTTTTTAAATATTGAAACATTATTTCTCCAATTTTTTGTGCTATTCATGAGGCACTTTTAAGATTAATTTTTGCTAACATTTTCTCCTTCATTTTCTTAAGTCCACACCAGGAGTTGGTGAATTTCCTGTAACTGCCAGGTAAAATATTTTAGGGTCTTAGGGCTATGTAGTATCTGTTGCAAGTATTTAACTCTGTCATTACATCACAAAAGAAGCCATGGACAATGCCTAAACAAATGGGTGTGTCTGTGTTCCAATACATTTTTATTTATGAAAGCAAGTGACAGGCTGGATTTAGTCTACTTGGCCATTTAACTCAGTCAGCAAAAATGCATGAAGCCCTGACTTTAGCGTTGTCAACTTCTGTGGTGTAAATGCTTCCATCATAGTTAATTTCATGCTATTAGTATAATGTTTACTATCAAATTAGAAGAGACAAGAAGCAGCATACCATTCTGTAGCTTTTCTACCATATAGACTCTGTAGATGTCAATAACCTCAAGAGCCTTTTTGATAGCAAAATATATGGAAATAGTTAGGACGTAATGAGGTTTGTTTTTAACACAATTTATTTCATTGTAAGTTTATAGGATCTATTTGGTAATATTGGCTGTGTTTAGCAATCAGCTCACAAAATTTCTGAAAATTTAACAACCAGCTCACCTGAGCTGGCATGAACCAGCACCAGCAGACCACTGTGTAGCCATATGGGAATAGAGAAATTTGGATCTATTATTTATAGTATAGGGCAGAACAAATTCCAAATGCATCAGAGACATAAACATGAAAATAAAATGAAACCATAGATGTACTAGGAAGGCTGTGGACAAATTCCTCTATAACCTGGGAGCGAGGACAACTTCCTGAACCATGGCTCAAAATCCAGAAGCATGAAGGAAAAGAGATTGTATTAGCTTCATAAAATGAACTGAGAACTACTGTTTCTTTTTACATTTTCTGGAACAACATACATAATATAGGATTTGTGTTTTTGAAAACTGGATAGAGTCCATTTTAAAAGCATCCAGGTCTAGAGATCTTTGGATAATGTTTTATTTGCTGTTTTTTTGTTTGTTTGTTTGTTTTGCCATTGATCAGATTTCTATTTCAAATTAGCTGTCCAAGGTGATTTGACCTTTATGGAATAAACAAATTTAAGTTTATGCCTTAGGCTTCTTTTCTTCTGTAGGGGGGTTTCTTCTCAGCTGCCTTTTTTCCCCCACCAACAGCTTTGTATGCTTTGTTATGCCAACAGACTCCTTTCCTTCCTTTCCTACCATGGGCATCTTGTCTGGAATCCCCTTCTCATCTGATCTGGCTTCTAGTGCTGCTCTTGCTTAATCCACTTGGAGCCTGTGGTTCTTGGCCTGGAGAAGAATGGTGTTCCTGTGCATGGTTTTTGCATATGGGTTTAGTTTCAACATAATTCTCAGATTTTTCAGTGGCTTCTTCTTCAGGACTCTGTGACGAATCTTTTTGCATGGTGCACGGAGGGTTCTTTAGATCTCTGGGCTTTTCAAGACTGCTGAGGTCCGCACTGAGCATCTTGTGCATGGGAATGTTGTATTGATAGTTACTCTTGAGGAAGGCAGCTTTACGCCAAGTACCATTACAGATCATCTATTTGTGGAAAGCACTTTCAGTCCAAATGCAGACACGGCTACATGCCCACTAGGAGCAAGTTTCAAAAAGTTCAGTTTGCTCATATTAAGCAGAGTAATTCCAGGAATGTTCCTGAAGGCTTTGGTGATACTGTTGTCCTCATTGTACATGATGCAAGGTCCTTTGCACTGGATATGACGACAGTGTCTCCTTTTGCCTTTTCCAGCTGTCATTTGCTGAGAGGCATAAACCTTTTTGACATTATTCCAGGCCTGAAGTTTTTTAAGAAGCAAAACTGTCTCCTCGGTTTTCTTGTAGCCTTTAACTTTGTCTTCAACGACCAGAAGAAACTTAGGAACTTCCACAATACTATGATCTTTATAAATGACCAGTGATGGTAACATCGAGGCAGCCAAGACAGGAGGACAGAACAGACAGGTGTTGCTTCTGAGCTGTGTTCATTCTGCAGGGCCAACGGCACCAGATGTAAACATGTGGCCCACATGACACATATGTCTAAAAGCACCCTGGCTGGACGATGAGTCCCACCACCTCCAACTCTGGGAATTCAAGCCACTGCTCTGCTAATTCATTGATAGCAGTGAGCTGTGTGTCTGCTGTTTTTGCACAAGTTGTTGTGAAAAAAGATTACAATATCTGGTCAAATGGGGGCCTTGAACTCAGCAGGCAAAGTGTCATTGTCTCCGGATGATTCCCCCTATCTGGAGTACACTGATGTCAGTGGACGAGCACCCACCATGGCGTGGACAGGAGAGGCCACACGCCCCTCAGCCTGATGGCTCCCACAGGAGAAGACTGGAGTTTTAATGGCCAGTTGAATTTCTTGTGAGCCTATAAGGGGGGACCCCCAAAAACTAGAATTTATTTTTTAAAAACTGTGTATTTATTCTTACATCTTTAAACTTTAGTCACCTTCAAAGTACTCTCCATTTGATGCAATATACCTAGAGAGCCATTTTTTCCATGGCTCAGAATGGTTTTTGAACTCATTGACTTTGACGCCTTTTAGTGCTTCTGCCATTTTTTGTTTCACCTCTTCCACATTGGCAAACATTTCCCTTTGAGGACTTTTTTCATCCTGGGAAATAAGAAAGCATTGCTTGGGGCAAGATCAGGTGAATCGGGAGGTTGAGGCATGGGGCTCATGCCATTTTTATGCTGTTTTTTTGTAGGGGGGTCAAAAACTACGAAACACTCAGTGCAGTGTGGGCAGGTGCCCTCATAAATCATCCATCGTGAAATGGTCAAAGGAGTTAAAAGAGTATTAAAAAAAATGTGCTGAAGCTGAATGTAGCCTCTCACGACAACGCCAGCTAGTCCACTGACACAGGTTCCTAGAACACTCACCTAGTGGGGGAAGCCTGTACTACAAAGGGCCCCCCCCCCTCCACAAGATAGTTCTGGTTGTTTTGGGTTCCCCTCATATTTTAAATTCTGTTTTTCTTCTTGTACCAGTTGGCATTTTATATGTTTTCCAGGAATTTATCCATTTTACCTATGTTTGTTTTTGAAATCTACAATTATTTCCTTATCTTTTCTTGGAGGGGAGGTCCTGTTTTACTTACTTTGTTGTCTCTTTTTCTTTCTTATCAGACTTACCGGGTTTCTCTTGGTAATCTTTTCAAAAATAGAGCTTTTAGTCTTATTCATCTCCTCCATTTAAAAATTATTATATTGTTTATTTCTTTTATTATACCTTTTTCTTCATTGGGTTTGCCTGGATCTTGTATTTTATAACTTCTTCAGTTAGATACTGAGCATATTTCTTTTCAACTCTTATTGTTTCCTGATAAACATATTTAAAGGTATAAATGTTCTTCTAAACACTTCTTTTGATATGTCGCATACATTTTGTGTTTTCATGTTCATTTAATTCTAGATATTTCTTTATTTTTATTGTAATTTAATTTTTTACCTATGAGTTATTTAATACCATGATATTTTCAAAATATGGGACATTAAAAAATGCTGTTACTCATTTCTAATGTTATTTCATTATCTTTGACAGATGTAATCTACAAGATATTGTTTCTGGGGACTTTACTGAGATCTCCTGTAGGCCTAATAAACTCCCATACATATGTACATACTCCTAAAAATGTATATTTGCTATTTGTTGCATGAACTTTTATAGCATATATATCAAAAATCTTATTTGTATACAGCATGCCATTAGAAAATACCTATCAAAGATCTAAATAATATAAGTAATATTATAAGCCTACTCATTATACATTTTTGATAAATATCTGCTTACTATATCTTGCTGTGTATAATGAGCACCCATATTTTTGTGCACATTATACATGAGATTATTATACCTGTTATTATACCCATGGTATGTAATCATTATACCCGCATATAATGTGCATCCTTATATTTCCCTCAGAAATTTGGGCAAAAAGGTGTGCATTATACATGGCAAAGATGGTATTCTTTTGTGGAATACATTTCTGATAGCTGGGTGTTAAAGCTGTAGGTGTTTATATGTTTCTGTAAGCTGTCAGTTGCTGTGACATAGTATTCATTTGCATGCATGTGTTCGTGATGATTATATTTTTTCACTTTGTTGTTTTGTTACCTTTACCTAAAATTCCTCAGCTGTTATATTGCTACTACAGATTTCTTTCGTGAGGATTTTTTGGGTCTTTTACTTTTTTATTTTTAATCTTTTTGAGTCTTTTGGTTTTAAGAATGTTTCTCAAAGACCAGATATTTTTGGATTTTATTTTTATTTCTTAGTACCATAAGAAAGTATTTGTTTTTTATTTGTGAGTTAACTTAGTTTACATTTATTGTCATTACTATTATATTAGAAATTATTTTTCTTACCACATCTCATGTTTTCAATTTACTATACTTTCTTTTTGCTTTTTTGCTAGTTCAAAAGTTATTCTATTTTTGTTCAAATGTGGTTGCCTTTAGGACTCTTACTCATGTTTACTTAGTCCTAATAACTCTTAAACATATCAATATCTGATATGACTCCTAGCTGACAAATAATGTAATAAACTCATGTGTGTGTATGTGTGTGTATTTATATGTTACTGTGTACACACACATCTCCTAATGGTTTTCCTTCTCTGATTGAACTCTATTACATGCATATCCAGAAAGAGAGCAAAAAAATTAAAAAGATGTAAGAAAAATCAGAAAAAAATTTAAAAACATCAAAGACATGGAAAGAATTAAAAAGTTTCCCAGAGATAATGAAGAGAGATCATCAGTTAGAACTAGATCCCAGGGATCTCGCGTACGGCCGTCGTGACTGAAGATGCACAGGTAGTTCAGCCCGACTGACACCAGCACACTGTCCCTGCTCAGCCGTCAGTGCTGCTCCCCGCAGCCACTGTGACTCCCAGCTCTCTTCTCTCTCTGTACCCTTCCCGCTGACTTCTAGGGGGGTTTCTCATCTATCTGATCTTCAAACTCACTGATTTATGCCATCACCTATATCCATCTTGCTATATATCTTATTTGTTTTATTCATTTCAGCTATTACATACTTCATAACTAGTACTCAGTTGGGTTCTTTTTTATGTTTTCTTGTTCTTGCTGCATATTGCTGATATCAGCCTTAACCTCTTAATAGATTCATCTTCATTATTTTAATTTCTTGTACCATCTCCTCTCCTAACACTAATGGAGCTAAAAATCCCTACCATCTAGTGGTGTCATAGTACAACACATTACTCATGTGTTTGTGGTGATGTTGGAGTTAGCAAACCTAGTGCGCTACCTGTCATATAAAAGTATGGCACATGCAATTATGTATAGTATATAATACTCAGTAATAAATGACTACATTACTGGTTTACATTTTTACTACCCTTTTATTATTTTAGAATGCACTCTTTTCCTCTTATAAAAAAGTTTGCAGTGTGCCATGTTACATTGGCAGAAGCCTCATATATTTCTTGTTTATTGCATCTCTCGATTGCATCATTCTCCCTTGTGTTTGATTTAATCTTGTGTTGTTTCATACAGCAATGTGCTGTACAGGCTTGTGATCTAGGAGCAATAGGCTACACATTGTATAGCCCATGTGTGCAGTAGCCTCTACACTTAGGTTTCTGTAAGTGCACTCTGTGATGTTCGCACAGTGACAAATCACCTAACAATGCATTTCTTAGAATGTATCTCCATTGGTAAGCAGCTCTATGTCTGTATTCACCATTTTAAACTTTCCAGGAACAGTCTTTCCATGGGGGTTTGGAGTGGGAGGGGTATAGCAGTGAATACCCAAGGGTAGCTGGTTGGTATACACCCACCCTTTCACCCCGCTTCCTCCCGCAGGGCTGTTGCACTGCCCTCGTTGTAGCCTCCTGCCCCCTGCCAGTTTCCACAGTGACTGGCAGGCTGCGATTGTGGGGGAGAAGTCAGAACAGAACAGAAAGTTGTTCTTCCATGTCTCTTCTCACAGCCACCTGTGGCTGCTGTCCCTCAGGCTGAAGACTTCTCTCCTTTCCCTCCTGCTGCAACTCCCCACTCACCCCCATATAATAATTCCTGAGTCTTTGGGCTCCCCAGGGACTTCACAGAGTGTTTTAGTTTACTTTTTCTTGTTAATTCCTCAAATCTAAGTTTCCCTCTGGCTTCTACCGTTTCTCCAGGGTTGATTTTCAGAAAGGAACTAGTGGTCAATGTAGTCTGTCATCCTGACAGGATGACAGAATGGTTTACAGAATGAGCAGGTGCACCACAGAAAGGGGAGAGCTTGAGACAAATGTATGCATCTCCAGGAGAGAGAGGCTGCAGATAACGCTTTTTTTCTGCATTACTTTTTTATTGTTATATATAAAATCAGGCTTAGAGTGAAAACAGCAGTCTTCATCCCTTCTTACTCCAAAATTCTGCCCTCTCAAGACAACAATCTTTTTAAAGATTTTATTTTTTTATTTTAGAAAGTGGAAGGGAGGGAGAAAGAGAAGGATAGAGACATCAATGTGTGGTTGCCTCTTGCGTGCCCTCAACTGGGAACCTGGCCCATGACCCAGGCATGTGCCCTGACTGGGAATAGAACCGGCGACTCTTTGGTTCACAGGCCCGCAGAGTCCACTGAGCCACACCAGCCAAGGCTCAAGGCAACAATTTTTAACATTGAAAAAAAAACAACAACAAAAACCTTTCTTCTGGTGTTTACTTCCACATTCTAACACAAGCTTATATTACTGTTTCTTGATTTTTTTTCATGTTAGGTGTTATCTTTGGCTTCCTAAAGTACAAGATGAGAACTTATTGCTTATAACTGCTTGTTTTTCCCTTACAATTCCAGCCTGCCAATGAAGTTGCACGGCTGCTTCTGCTGTCAATACTGTGCTTACACTGCCATGCCCACGCAAATGCTAATCCACACCTGAGACATGGAGCACGTTAAGATTATATCTCCTTACTTATCGTGTATTCCTTTTTATTTTCTCAGAGATAATAATTGTTTTTCCTCCTCAAATTGTTCAGTGCTCTGTGTACTTACCATAATTCTCAGAACTGACTTCCTTCCTCTGTCTTTCTCTCTCTTTCCTCTAGAGCACCCACCTTCTTGTACCTGTGACTGCATCCAGTGGAGCTTACAGGACCTGCTGGGAATTTCCTGCCAGGAGTGGGTAAGGGCAGCTGCAAGTCTGCTGGGGTCTGCCTCCCCCTTCAGGAATAAATACCTGGAGCTAATGCTGGGAAATGAGGCTTTTTGAAAAGTTGGCCACACTTGTGCTATTATTAGCTTTAGCCCTGGTGGGTGGTGCCTCAGTGCAGAGTAGAATTCCAGGAGAGGCCCCCAAAGCATGAGGCTCCTGGGCTCATTTCAGGGGAAGGGAGAAATGGTGGCCACTACTTAAGTTATCTTTTCCCCATCAACCTGAGGCAGAGCTGGATCAGGGTGCCGCTTGGGAGAGCCTCTGTGTTTCCCCAGCAGACTTAGGGTGAAGCATGGGGCCAGAGTGGACTTAGGGAGCATGGTGAGGTCCTGGGTGCTCCTACGGGGACTCCAGAACTTTATGACTTCCAGGATGGCAGTCTGCAGAGAGTCATGCTGGGGCTTCATAAGCTGCCTCTTTTGCAGGTCATCACTAAGCCCTGAGACTCAGGAAATCTACCTCAGCCTGACCCGACACCTCCCCAGCCCTGCCTCCTGCCCAGCATTCCTCCTCCCCTTCCCATTCTGCCTGGGCACATGCTTGTGCCCCTCTTGATCAGTAGGCCTTTGTGCCCTTAGCCCTGCAAACTCCTTCTCCTCCATTCTTTGATGTAAGCACTGCTCTTGCCTCCCACAGTGGGACCCCCAGCACTGAGAAAGCATCTCCAGGGTCTCAGTCATCTGGGTACTTTCAGTAGAGGTGAAAACATCAGGTAATCCATCTGATTCTTTGCAGTAGACTGTTCTGCGTGGCACGGGCCCAGCTCCCACTCGGAGATGCACAGGACCCACACCCACTGATAGGTTCTCCTGCGGGGCATCAGGCCTGCAATGTACCTAGGCCGTACCTGGGTCTTGCTTTTTGCTAAAACTCCCTCACCCTGAATTGAGGACATTTACTGCAAAGCAACTTCCTAAAATCCTTGCTAAACCTTCCAAGGATGAGTGTAACAGGTCCAACTACTTTTGCCTTTATTCATTTGCAAATATCTGTCTTCTGTGACGTGATTAGCAGCATTGGCTCCTTTGTTTTCTGTAAAAGGTAACCACCTAAAGCAAGCCTGTGCATAGTTAATGAGGACCTTTTTGTAATGTGTCCAGTAAGACAATAAAAGCTCCTTGGAGCAAGGGCAGAGGCTTTTCCTCCCCTTGAGAGAAAAGCCATGCTGTCCCTTTTCCTCCACTGGACTCGGTAGTCCATGTGAATGTCTCATTATGACGTGGACCCCACCAGCCAGGGTCCACATCAAATCTTCCCCTCCCCCACCACACCCGTGCTGCTTGGGTCTTCCCTCCGTCATCATCTTGGCAACTTTCTTTGCAGCCTTTCTGTGTTTGTTCTCCTATTATCTAATTTTGTGTCCCCCTGATTCTTAATTCTTTCCCTTGTTTGGTGAAGAAACTAGCATGCTTTGGTTGTTTTCTAAGAAAGAGTTCATAAGATAAAAATTCAAGTCTGCATGTCATGGTCATTTGTGATTCAGGCTGCCTCAAAATTTTGAATACCTCCTTCCCATCGTTTAGGCAGTTTCTCACATTGTAAATTCTACATTAAAAAAGTTGATTTGGGGTGGGGAGAAAAACATTGATATGTCGTTTCATTGGTTTGTACAATTGTTAGCTGATTCTTGTGTGAGCCCCAACTGGGAATCAAACCTATAACTTTGGTGGGTTGGGGCGATGCTCTAAGCAATGGAGCTACCGGACCAGGGCTATGAGTGCCACATTTTTAACAAAGACTATTTTCCAGGTCATTTTCCCGTTGCTTGGTTGCAGACATGTGATTTTGATTCCACCAATGAGAAACATGTGTGTCAGAGTCAGAATCTGGGTCCACAGCCAACTACTTGGGAAAGGAGCAGGGCCTGAGGCCTCCATTTGGCAGGTATAGACCTGGGTAAGGGAGCCTGGTGGGTTCTGGAGTCCACAGTCTGGCTGAAGCACCTGATTTAGCAGTCCACTGAACCAGCAGAGGCAGTGGCTGGAATTGGTGCCTCGTGGCTTGTGTGGGAGGCAGTACTCCCCAGGTGGGCAGCTCGGGGCTGGGGTGCTGGGGTGTCACACCTTGGTGCATGGGCTATTTTCTCCCGCTCAGCCTGTAAGCTCCCTCTACCTCATAACTAGACCTTTTGGCTTAAACTGGTGTCTCAGTCTATTTAAGCTACTGTAACTGAATACCACACACTAGGTGGCATAAAACCAACAAAAATTTATTTCTCACCATGCTGGAGGCCGGAAATCCAAGATCAGGGTGCCAGCATTCTCAGGTTCTGGTGAGGGCCCTCTTCCAGACTGTAGACTGCCAACCTCTCGGGGCGCCCTCACATATTGGAAAGGTCAAGGGAGATTTCTTGAATCTTTTTTTTAAAGAAGGGCATTCATCTAATTCATGAGGGCTCCACCCTCATGACCTAATCACCTTCCAAAACATCCCCCCACCCAACATAAGTACATTGCACATTAGGATTTCAACATACAATTTTTTGTGGGGGGAGCATGGACATTCAGACAACAATAGCCAAAGTAACTTCTGCTATATCAACCTCACCTGGTCAATATGTCATAGATTTCTAAAGGTGTCTGGATTTCTACAGCAAGACAAAAGATTTTGAGAATAGAATTCTAATTTGGAAACTATTTTCCTCAAAAATTAGCATTTCTCCATTGCCTTTGGCTTCTGTGATTGCTGGGAGTTCTGAAGCCATTTTTTTTTCCAGAGTATATATATGACTGACTTCTCTTCAAAGCTTTATTTATTTATTTTTACTTAATTTTTTATTGTGTTTTCTTCCATTATCATTTAGTCCCCTTCCCTCACTCCCCCTGCAACCACCACACTGTCATCCATGCCCATGAATCTGTTTTCCTTTTCGCTCAATTCCCCACCCTCTAACCTCCCCCGCCCCACCCTTTGCTGTCATCCTGCTCTCTGTGAGTCTGTCTCTATTTTGTTTGTTAGTTCTGTTTGCTCATTAGATTCTGCATGTGAGCGAAATCATATAGTGTCTGTCTTCTCTGACTGGCTTATTTCACTTAGCATAATGTTCCCCAGGTCCATGCACATTGTTGCAAAGGGTAAATTTTCTTCTTTTTCACGGCCAAGTAGTATTCCATTGTGTAAATCCACTCATTTACACTCATTTAGTTGTTTTATCCACTCATTTACTGATGGACACTTGGGCTGCTTCCATGTCTTGGTGATTGTAAATAACACTACAATGACGTAGGGGTGCTTATGTTCTTTCAAATTAATGTTTTGCATTCCTTTGGATATATTTCCAGAAGTGGGATCTCTAGGTCAAAATGTAGATCCATTTTTAATTTTTTGAGGAAACTCCATACTGCTTTCCACAGTGGCTGCACCAGTCTGCATTCCCACCAACAGAGCAAAAGGGTTCCCTTTTCTCTACATCCTCACCAGCACTTGTTTATTTATTGATGATTGCCATTCTGACAGGTGTGAGATGGTGTCTCATTGTGATTTTTAATTTGCATTTCTCTGATGATTAGTGACATTGAACATCTTTTCATATGTCTGTTGGCCATCTGTATGTCCTCTTTGAAGTGTCTGTTTAGGTCCTTTGCCCATTTTTAAACTGGGTTGTTGGTTTTTTTGGTGTTGAGTTTTGTAAATTCTTTATAAATTTTGGATATTAGCCTCTTATCAGATGTATCAGCAAATATGTTCTCCCTTTCTTTAGGTTGTCTTTTTATTTTGTTGATGTTTTCCTTGACTGTACAAAAACCCTTTAGTTTGATGTAGTCCCATTTGTTTATTTTTTTTCTTTTGTTTTCCTTGCCTGGGGAGGTATACCTGATAAAATATTGCTATTAGCAGTGTCAGAGATTTTGCCGCCTATGTTTTCTTCTAGGATTTTTATGACTTCGGGTCTAATATTTAAGTCTTAAATCCATTTTGAATTTATTCTTATATGTGGTGTAAGAAGGTGGTCTAGTTTCATTTTTCTGCACATATCTGTCCAATTTTCCCAGCACCATTTATTGAATAAACTATCTTTAGCTCATTATATGTGCTTGCTTCCTCGGTCAAATATTACATTGATTATAAAATCATGGGTTTATTTCTGGGCTTTCTATTCTGTTCCATTGATCTATGTGTCTGTTTTTATGCCAGTACCATGCTGTTTTGATTATTATGGCCCAATAGTATAGTTTGATATCAGTGTGATTCCTCCAAATTAGTTCTTCTTTCTCAGGACTGCTGTTGCTCTGCAGAACCTTTTGTGGTTCCATATAAATTTTCAAAATATTTGTTCTAGTTCTGTGAAATATGTCATTGAGATCTTTGAAGCTTCTTAAAAATCACAGAGTAGCATTTATTCTTAATTTTTTTGTATTTTGAATTATAAAATCTATAAATGGTTATATTTTAAAGAGTTAAAGAGTTCCATCTGTTGTCTTATGAAAAATAATTATTTTCTGATTTTGTTCCCCCATTTCCTTATCATAAGAAGCAACCACTTTCACCATTAGTAAACATGAATATAAAATTAAGTGCATTTTTTAGCCCACATGAAATGTATCCCAAGGAGTCTTTCAGAATTCTCACATTTAGCTGTTATTCATCTTTCCAAAAAAGCATTGTACATAAAATTAGATCATTTCCTTGTACCTAAAAGACTTTAGGGTATAGGGTTTCGAGATCCTGTAAGAATAACTGTTAATGAGTTTTTCCTCCCCTTTTACTCAGTTGGTGATAGAGTCTGAGCCTGGGCTGGGGTCTGAAAATAGAAGGGGCCTCTATTTCTAAGGGATGATGAGTAGGAGGTCAGGTGGTCTTGGGCCCATGACATCCCTAGTACAAGCATCCAGAATGGGACATCTGATATGGGGGAAAAGGCCAGGAACTGAAATCAAAAGAGCCGCAGGAGTAACTAAGGAATTGGAACCCCCTGCACAAACCAGAAGACCCACGGAAGCCTGGGCAGGGGATGTCCTGGCAGAGGCCAGCCTCAGTTAATCTCTCAGACCCTATTTAAACTCCAGCAGAAACCGCAGCCCCAGGCAGAGGAAGCCACTCTAGGCTGTCCAGGCTTCAGCTACTACTGTTTCACCTGCCTTCGCTGTGCCTGCTCACGCTAAGCCCACCAGCTCCATTAACTGCTATTAATTTCTTCAGCTCTAAGGGAGCACATTTGACTCCAAAGTATCAAAGCAGGGAGAGAGATACTAGCAGAATCCCCTCCTGAGATTATTTAGCATTCTGACATTTCTACGGGCATGAAAGGGACAAGGGAATCCAAGAGATAAACAAATTTCCTGCTTATATGGGTACTAGGGCTTAAGTGTGGTACCAGGGACCCTCCAGGGACAAAGCTAACTTTTATTTAAGAAACAATCTGTGAAATAAGACATACCAGTAGTGTATATTATATTTTAGTGATATCATCTCTACTTCTCTTGACACTAGCAACTCTGGTTACTTGTTTTTATGGACTAAGTGTATTCAGCCAAAAAAAGAGTGAAACTGTACCTTTTCTGACAGCATGGATACATTTTAAATTAATTAACAACTACATATCTTTATAGTGAATGGTAGAGTCTATAAATTCCATTGTTCATCTTCCTCTTGAACTTGATACTTGGCGTTAAAAACTTTAAAAGCAATCTCAACCAACTGTGACACAGGCATGCCTACCACACCTTCTGTAATTGCTTTTGTATGCCTTCTATTTGCTCCACCCGCCTTGATTTTAGAGCTCTTGGCACAAGGATGATGAGAGAATGGATAGTGTATTCTATGGCTCCAGCTGTGGCTGCTACATTCAGTACCAGTGGGATAGCCAGGGCAGCCAGCATCCAGTGAGGCTAGTGGTACAGCTGCTATTTCAGCAGCCATGACCATGGGTACCTGCCAGGCCTGGTTTTGTGAGATGGCCCCTCCCTGAAGATGCCCTCCCTACATACTGGGCAGACAAGCCCTAACTGAGTCCCCCTGGTTCCTGAAGGGCCCCACTGACCCTCTCCAGCCAGCAGGGCTGGGATGGAGGCCCCTCAGAAAAGATGAATTGGGAGGGGGTGGGACATCCTCTCTGTTCTAGGCCCAGCAGGTGTCAGAGCTGCCTACAGTGAGTCCTGAGAAATGGTTATGGAGTGAATGCGGGGCACAGGCCCCCTGCATGGGGACACCAATTGGAGCTTCCTGGTAGAGCTCTGGAATAATTATCTTGTCTCCAAGGTGGAGCTTTTCCAATGGTGTGCTGACAAAATGTTTGACAACCAGCTTTTTCAGGGGCAGGGGAAAAAAAAACAAAGTCTGATTTGTAGTATAGCAGCTTTCCATGGTGTAAATACTTCCACGTCACACCCTGCAGTTCCTTGGGTGAGCCTGGGGGACAGGGTCTTTTCCCGGCTCCAAAGAACACCCTGCATTGCTGTCTAGTCTCCTGGGACTGGGGGGTGAGACAATGACAGCCAAGCTCTCCAAAGCAGTGGCCAGGATTTTATAACAACTTGCCCAGTTCCTTTCCTTCACCAAGGTCCTTCCTGGCCATAAACATTGTCTTGCTTAAGGGGACTCATCCAGAGCCACACTGTGAAAAGAGCTGATATTCAGAAACATCACTGACTCCTTGGCAGGTTTCAATGGTACCTCCCTGCACCTTGGAACATCGCCCTCCATCACAGCTCTGCATCACATTCGAAAGTGGCTGGTTTAGGTTAACTACCACTCAAAATGGCTCATTGCGGGACTCTGTGCAGCTGAGCGAAGGGTGAGATCCACGTTGGGGTCTAAATAGAGATATCTAGAAGATAGGGTGTCAAATTCGACTTCAGGATAGTGATGCTTCACAGAAACATGCCTGGTGACCAAATTAAAGACTGTCCCTTCCTCAAAGGAACAATAGACAGTCCAGGCTATGTCCCCCCAGGTGTTGAAATCTTAACCCCAATGTGGTCATATTGGGAGGTGGGGCCTTTGGGAGGTGACTAGGTCATGAGGTTAGAACCCCCATACTGGGATTAGTGCCATCATGAAAGAGACCTCTGAGAGATTTTGACCCTGCCACCACGTGAGGACACAGTGAGAGGACGGCCATCTGGCCTCACCAGACACTGAGTCTGTGGGCACCTTGATCTTGGACTTTCCAGCCTCCAGAACTCTGAGAAATAAATGTTGGTTGTTTAAGCCTCCCAGGGTAAGATGTTTGTGATTTAGTTTTAGTATTTTTTTTTGTTCTTTTTCTAAAGCAGCCGAGGATCACAGGTTGGGCAGAAAGGAGAGCAAACCAGGAGGGACTGGACCTGACGTGGTTTTCCGTATCCCAAGCTCCCCCTCCAGCTGCTCCTGTCAAACCAAGGCAGTTTCTACAACTCAGAAAGATCAATTTTTATCCGATTTGTATATTTCTTCTGTGCAGAATTAGACTTTTTATCGAAGGTAGAAAAGAAAAGCCTAACAGCTTCAAGCTGAATATAAGAAGCTCTGACCTTAATTTCTCTGAACAATGACTAGAAACAAAAACACTAAAAAAAAAAAGCCCACAAAAAACAAACAACCAAACCCCAAATCATAAAGGCAAAGCCCCGAACAAACAGAGACACTTGGTGCATCATTACATTCATACACCAGGGTAAATAACATACTTTCAACAAACAATGATAAGCCTGATAGGAAACATGAAGCAGTATCTGCCACTAAAGATTTTCTGCAAATGAAAAGAGGCAAACAGTCCAAAGCAGACCCCGCATCTGTGACTCTTTCTAAATTGCCTGTTTGCTCCATCACAGCTGGTTGCAAGGTCCTGGAAATCAGTTCCCCGGCTCAATCCAAGGTGAATTGGACCCACGGAGCCCTTCAGTCACACTCTGTTCTGCCATCGTCATATTTGCACAGACGTGTCAGCTGTCCTGATGCCTTGGATGAGATGGGGCTGCAGCCACGGCTGTGAGTAATGAAAGGCACATTTGTCCTTTGTAGTTAGGGAGGAAGGGCACTCCAGAAGAGTCCCATATATTAAATGGAAGGTGTAGGTTGGAAATGAACAAACGAATTCCAATAAAATAAGGGAGAGTATTGAAATTTGATAGTAAGTGGTTATAACGGAAGAAATTAGAATATGAGAAGTTGTAGTCAAGCCTTTTTTTTTCTTAGTAGAAAAAGCCAATCTCTAAAGTGAGCAGAAGTAATCAGAATGTATCAACTCAAGAGAGAATAAGATATGGCACTTGGAAAGGAAAGGTAATAATGGCAACAATAATGTTCAGGCTTTGGTTCAATAAAATGTAATGTAACATTAACAATTTCTTGGGGAAAAAACAATCAACCGTTCTTCTCTTTTTATCTACGGCTCTATAGTCCACATGAATTATTTAATCTACGGCTCTAGATTCCACATGCATTATTCACTGCTGTGCTTAGCCCCTTGTCGTCGGTGCACCCCTGAAGAATTCTGAGATGTTAAATAACACGAGGTGAATTTTGTAATATATCATTTAATGGCAAATGTTAATTAAGGCTTTATTTATAAACAATTACATTTGTTTTTTAATCAAAATCTATCCTTAATTTGAGCTATTGATTTTACTCCATTCAAATCTAGGATCCTTACTATGTATTTTCTAGTCGAGGACATTATGCTTTTTTCAATTCGAAATACCCCATTCACGGAAGAGTGATTTTTTTCCCCTTGCTTGCCAACCTGTTATCTTTCCACAGCCTCTGAGGGGTGGCTGTGTGATGTGTTACAGTGAGAGCGAAATCAAGCTCGAGGCAGAGTTTTGTAGGTGTTTCTGTTCACGCAAGCTGCGTGTCAGAACCCTGACATAAGGTGCAGCTTGGGTCTATTTGGTCCAGTTACCTGCATGATATACTTTGAGGATCTTTTTAACAGAGGACTTTATAAAGATAATAAAATAACTTTGGAGAACAGTCAAAACCAAACCCTGGAATTAAAACTAATGATCAACCTCAGCACTGATATAGACCACAAACTATAAGCTATTATAAAGTGGAGTTTGACCTCATTTTCCTGTTCTCTGTCCTCAGCACGGGTGGCTCAGGGGATACTGTCTGTTAGAATATCTGTTTTGCTGGCTTCCCCTTTTCTTTGTCAACAGTCCATGTTCTTCAGTGTCCCGGGCTCTCAAGGCCTGCATTGCTATTTTCAGACTGTTCTCAGGCTCTGCATATGTCAGGGTTAAAGCTTGCTTGAGTCTAGGCTTTATCTATTGTTTCTGCAGGCCTGCTTGAGTGTGCAATGCTCTGGAAAATCCTGATGCCCTATTCCACTTGTGTGCCTGGGAGCAAGCCCTGGGTGCCAGTGCCTCCATTCTCTCCTTCTCACCTGAGCATGGTCCCTCATCCCTCTTCTCTTTTCCAGCTGTGGTGTAGTCCTTTCGTTGTTGTCTTGAGTGGTGTGGAGGCTTCTATTCACCTACTTTTAGCTGAAAGAGTGCCTCCTTCATGGAGGTCAGGTAAGATAGAGTCCTCCATGGTGGCGCCCAGATATTTCCCACTCAACGCCGTTAAACAACCCCAGAGCAACAGTGGCTCAGATATACTTGCATGCTTCCAGTTCATGGTGCATGAAAGGCCACCACTTAGACACGAGGGTGTGTGTTGCTGGAGTTAGGAAGAATTGCTTATCCCTCCATAACCAACCACTAACTGTCCCTCCCTTTCTCTTTCCCTCCATCCCTCTCTTCCTCCCTTCCTGCCAATGACTTTGTAAAGAGGTTCAAGTTAGACTTGCCCTCAAAGAGAACCTGCACTCCTGGACCCAGTTCAAATCATCAGCACAAGTGGGAGGCAGGGTGGTGGGGTGGGGGTGGGGGTGTTGTGGAGCAGGGGAGTGCTACAGGACTACCTGGAGAGCATTTGCATGGAGTGGCTCTGCAGACACCTGGTCAAAGGGAAGGAGACACTGCAACATGCAGACCCTCCAAAGACACATATGACCCACAACCCTATCTTTGACCATGAGGTCACCCTGAGGTCCTGGGTCCTAGGCTTCTACCCTATGGAGGTCACTCCGACCTGGTAGTTTGATGGGGAAGACTGAACCCAGGACTTGGGGTTTGTGGAGACCAAGTCTGCAGGTGACAGGACCTTTCAGGAGTGGGCAGTCATGGTGGTGCCTTCTGGACAGAAGCAGATATACACGTGCCATGTGCCACATGCAGCGCCAGGGCTGCCGGAGCCCCTGACTCTGAGAGGGGAGCTGCCTCCTCAGGCCATCATCCCCAGAGAGAGCATCGTGGCTGTGCTAGTCCTTGGAGCTCTGGTGGCTGGAGCTGTGGCCTGGAGGAGGAAGCGCTCAGGCAGAAAGAGAGGGAACAGGCTGGCAACAGTGACAGTGGCCAGGGCTCTGATGGTGCTCTCAGGGATTTTAAAGCAGACACAGCTGCCTTGTGGGGCCTGAGTAATGCAAGATTTGTTCATGTTCTGACTTTGTGACTCAAGAATCTCTGGTTTCAAAAAAAAAAAAAAGAAGAAGAACCTCTGGTTTCTTGCTGCAGAGGATATCTGAATGTATGTGGGTTCCTATCACCACAGTGTGCGGAGGTGGGAGGCTAGCCCACCCCTGCCCACCACGCCCCCTCCCCACCCTTTCCTCTTGGAGGAGAGGAGGGCTGGGCCCTCCCCATCCCTGTCTTTACTTTGGTTGCCCTGAGCTGCAACTTCTTACTGCCCTTATTGAAATAAGACTCTGGACGTATGTGGATTTGTTTTTTCACTTCTTGCCATGAAGGGTTGATGAGTTAATAATTAAATGAGAAGGTCCTAAAGTATGACAGGATATAAAAGAACTTCCCAGGAAAAAAAAAAAAAGAAAGAAGAAGAAGTTGGACTTACCGTACACCGAACACAGGAGTGGTGGCTCGTTAGCCACCATTCCCACACATTCTTCATCTTGACTCTGCATCAGATTCGTCTCTAACAGCTTAAATAAAAACAGTAAGAAGCTTGAGTTCCACTTCTAAACTACTGAAACAGAATTGCTGAGGATGAGACATAAGAAGTCTGTATTTAAAAAAAAAATCTCCACTCTTTAAAAAATACTCTAATGTGCAGCCAGCTTGAGAACCCACAGCCTGAATGTTGCCTGCTGTCACCATGGTGAGTCAAATGCCACAAATGGCCACAGTGATTGTGTCGGAATCAGGTTAGTTCCCTATAACTCCCTTTTCGAGGGCCCAGCTAGGGGGGCAGAATAGAGACAAGGTGAAAGTGTAAATTGTCATGTCAGATTGCTGAAGTCCAAATCCTGATTTTACTGAGCAGTTCTTTAATCTCTGCATGTTTCAGTTTATTCATCTGTCAAATGGCACTAAAAATAGTACCTATGTCACATGTGCCAGTGAAGTAGTAGCCACTATTTCATGACCATGATTGAATCAGAGGGGTCTCCTGCAGTTTGAAAGGACTTAAAACGAAGATCTGGGGCTCAGACAGTTGGATAGTATTATGATCCCCATTTTAGCAATTAGAAAGCTGAGCTTCTTCTTTTTTATTTAAACCCCTCATCTGAAGATATGTTTTTATTGCTTTGGCGGGGGAGAGAGAGAGAGAGAGAGAGAGAGAGAGAGAGAGAGAGAGAGAGAGAGAGAGAGAGAGAGAGATTAACATGGGAAACATCAATTGGTTCCCTCTTGTACATGCCTGGGCCAGGGATTGAGCCTGCATCCTAGGTATATGCCTTGACCAGAGATCAAACCCACAACCCTATGGTTCATGAAATGATGCTCCAACCAAGACAATGATAAGTAATATGTATTGTGTGGTTATTATCTGCCAAACACTGTATTAAACATTTGATGTACATTATATCATCAACCCAGTGTTTTTCAACTGTTAATGTGCACACAAAATCACCTGGAGGTCTTGAGAACATGTAGATTCTGATCCTGTTGGCCTGAGATGGGCTTCAAGAGCCTGCATTTCTAACAAGCTTCCAGGTGGTGGTGGTGAAGCTGCTGGCCCAAGACACCCACTTTGCATAACATGGCTTTAACCTGAACAACAACCCTACCTGGTGGGTATGACTTATTATCCATACTTCACATATAGTAGAGCTGTGCAGATAAAAAAACTTTCTCAAGGTCTCAGAACGTGAAGTGGCAGTACTGGGCTTGGGCTGATTGCTTCATTCCAGAGCTCGCCTCCTTAACCACCACACTTGACTTCATCCGTGTGTAGGTGGCAGTGGTATCTATGCCCCTTGGCTTCTCCTGTTAAGAAGCAGAACATAGACCAAGCACCATATGTTGTTCCCCAAAGTTCAGTCACATCTCTAGTTAAAGCAGAGGCACCTATGGAATGTTTTGTATATTTTTTATTGTACATCACACCCCTGGCCCTTTCAGCCAGAATGACCCATCCATAGCTGTGGCCTCTCTCACCCATTAAAGAAGGCCTTACATTCCAGCTGGTGTTGAACCTCATGCTCAGGTCACTCCTGAGCTGTAAAACTCACTCCACCCTTTTAAATCCTGACTTTAGTTAGTTTGTATCCATTTCACCAAGTTTATAATTCTTAGCTAAATGTACTTAACTTGTATCCTGGCTCTCCCTTATTTTTTGTCTTAGCCCACATGGCAGACACAGAGATGTGTCACTCAGACACCCTTTGAAGAAAAACTTTTTGCTCAGGCTGGAAGAGTAGAGTTAGCTGATACTTCCAGCTGTTAACTCCTTCAGGTCTGCTTCAGCCTTGACGCCCAGGCCAAGCTCTTCTCGGGCCCCCAGGCCTGACCCTGCCCACTGATGCTGACCCCTCTACAGGCATTCTTTGTTCAGATCTCCTTGTTGGGTTAGCAGAGACTCTTCAGGTTGATGTCATCGTGTGATGACTCCCCATACCCAATCCTACTTCCTCCTTTTCTTTTCACAAATATTATTCCCCAGTATAGTAAACCTTTTACATTCCTAATGACATCTCCACATCTGCTCCAAGAGGTCTCAACCAACACCTCTCACTACTCAAGTGAGAGCTCCCACTCAGTCTAATCCAAGTTACTGGCCCCACAACTGATCCCTGGCTAGGCCTGGCCTGGTACTCAGTAGACATCTATGACCAGGCTTAATTATGTAGTCACTCCACAAACAGGTGCACAGTGAGTTACCACTGTGTACTCATAGCTTCATAAGCATAATCACCTCTTTTATATGTCTGAAACAAAGAAATGTGGCAAATTTATATAACATGCCTCTATTTAGCCTTTGGCTCTATGATAAATTGTTTGTTAGAGTTTAAACTTTAGCAATTACATACTACATCATAGGATGATTGGGTAATACGTATGAAATTATAGTTCTGTAGTATAGTGAGGAAAAACAGTTACCACCAAAATAAGATAAGAAGAAGATAAGAAGTCACCATGACTCTAGTAAAAAAATACAGTGACCATGAGTCAGCAACATTGAAGTGGAGTCCAAAAAGTAAATCATATTTCGGATACAGAGAAGTAAACACAGAATAAAAGACTCTGAGTGTTGTTTGTTTGTTTGTTTCTGGTTTATGAATACTACTCAGAATTCTGGGTCTTGGTTATAGTTTCAAGTAGGGTGACAGGCAGTTGGCAACATGATTTAATGTGATGATCTCTCAGAAAGTCCCCCTGCCCCTGGCCAAATCCGTATATCCCTACGTTGAGGGGTGTGGACTTTGGAAGCAGGGCAGGAGGGGGAAGGAGTGATAATTTTTGAGCATGGGCCATTTCCCAGACATGCAGGCCTATGTCACTGCTGTTTAGACACCCATGACACCCATGGCTGCCAGTGGAGAGGAGATGAAGAGAAGGTCTGGGTGTCTAGCGGACAGAATGAGCTCTTTCAGTCTTTGCAGAGGGAGAAACAACAGAGAGATGGAGACAGTGTCAAGGAAGAAGTAAAAGAGAAATCCAGTTTCAATTTCAGCAGACTCTGGACACCATAACAGAGTCTTAGAACACCTATAGATAGACTGGAAGTAAATTGCAAAGTGAAAAGCTGGGGGCAGTAATATCTATGGGGCAGAGTGTTTTGAAAAATGAAATAGTAGGTCAAAAAAGGGAAGTGAACTACTAAAGAAATCATGAGTTATTCTCCAGAAAATGTGCTTTGCTTGATGCAGAAAGGGGAATAGGTTAGATCTCAAGTAGAATTTCTTGTCAACAAAAACTGACATTATAAATTAATAAGGGAAGTTGTGAAATTCATATTTATTGAAGACAACTTCAGTATGGCCCTGCATGAAGTAGAGCAAACAAGAAAGAACTAATGTTAAATCACTTTTAGCCCCTCAATTCTATGATTTATAAAAGAAATTGCATCTTTCCTTTTTCTACTTCACCTACAGTCTGCAGTGCATGCAGCAAAGGTCTGAGTGTGTGGTTTTCTGCATAACGAGCCTGGAAACCCACCAGAGCACACACACCGCGAGGTGACTCTGTCACCCATGGCGCAGCTAAAATGACATCAATAAATCATAAAATAGGCCCAAGAGGCCATTATAAATCATTTAGAGTTGCTATTAATATTTTAGACATGTTCATTTTTAGCAGTGTGTAAAATTTTAGTGTTTGCATTCCATTTTAATTCAGCACTTGATGACTGAAATATAAGGCTATTAAGATGATTTAATTTTTTTTTGCTAATTATATAAAGATTAAATGGAACAAGGGAACTGATTGTTACTAGCTTTCTTCTAAAATTTCTGCCTGGCACTTTGGGCGCTGGTTCCCTCAGAGAGCACCAAGTGACAACCACTGGTGCGCCTCTGTAAGGACACGGTGTCAGATGCTCCTCCTGAAAATCCCCCTTCCTGGCTGTGGAGCTCTCCCTTCGCAAGAGTGCGGTGCAGTGTCTGGTAAGGTGATCACTTCATACTGCGTTGTCTAGGACTTTCATGGTTTTAGCACTGGAAGTTTCGAGTTCCAGGAAACACAGCAGCCTGGGATGGTTGGTGACACGCAGGTGTCAGCTTCAAAAGAATATTCTTTGGCAGTACTCGTCCCAGGAAAAACTGTGGTTTCCAACACATTCATCTTTAGTGCCTTCTATCTTTCTGTGACTGCAGGCCCGCCACTCTTCGTTTCATTAGTGGATTTATTCTCTCTCCAGTTGGTCAGGGTATCATGCTGGGCCATCTCACTGAGGATATCTACTTCTTTCATATCATTGAAAGCATCCCAGGTTATTAATAAAAACTACTCTTTACTGAGGATCCATTTGGTGCCCAGCATTGTGCTAAGTATTTTATATTACAATAGCATGGGTCTTTACAAGGGCTCTGTGAGGATAATATTATTACTCCTACTGCTTATGAGGAAATTTAAATTCAGAAGGTTAAGAAATTAGGCAAAGATCACAGAACTGGTCATTGGATGCTATCTTTATTCTAAAGCCTATGGGTTTTTCCTAATCAGAACTTGACTCTCTTAGGAACTGGCCTACAGACACTTAGGGTCTCCATGAGTGGATCTCTGCTAATAGATGCTAATATGTGTGTGATAACTCATACCTCATGAATCATGACTTATTAGTCTTCTTTTTTAGACTATTCTCTCTCTCTCTCTCTCTCTCTCCCTCTCATTTTGATCGCCAAAAGCCAATTCAGGTAGCTGCGGTCAGGGGACCAATGGCATCTCAGAATAGGCCTGCACAGATTGACAGCCCCACTCTTTCCGGAGCTGGTGAAGAGTAGAGACTGTATGTGCTAGGACTCTTAATTGTGAATGACACAAATGTGAATTCAACTGGACCAAGGAGCAGAGGGTGCTTGCTGGATCACATAATGCAAAGGTATAAGGGTATCTCTGGCTTCAAGTGCAGTTGATTCCAGGACTAACAAGCTCCATCAGACTCGGTGCCTCTCCATCTCTCTGTTTTGTGTCTCTCTGTGTTGGCAGCTTTCCAGGGGGCCTTTTCCATCACACTGATTTGTAGGGGCTTTTTGGTTTCAAGCCTCTTGGCTTATCAACTTCAGAAAAAGCCTGGACTTTAGTCTACGGGACTGATTTAAATCATGTGCCTGTCTCTGAACCAATCACTGTGGCCAGGGAGGTAGACTACAGTGTTTGTCCAAGTCCTAGTTACATGTCCTCACTTGGATTTGGGGAGGGGATAAAGTCAGACTCATCTGAACCACATGGAAGTGGGAGGGGTGTGCCTCATCAAAGGAAAAATGAGGCTTATTACCAAAGGAAGTGGGGAAAAATGGATTCTGAGTAGGGTAAACTAGAGATGGAACTTGAAATAGCTATTTAAATTGAATTGGTTTTGAAGATGAAATGAGATATAAAGGCATTTTATAAACTTAAAAGTTCTGTGTAATTTTAAAAAATGTTCTCCTTTTATTAATTGATGTACTGCTCCACTCAGTATTTGGAAATGAGAGGCTTTAAAAGCCTGCACCTTAATTTGATTAGTAGATCATTCACCAGAAACCAATGCAAAGCAGCACAGCCTTACCGGGGAAGTACAGCTGCTTCTTCTCCTCTTTCTTCTCCTTGGTTTTCCCCATGACTTTCAGGAAGAGAAACTCATGGAGGGGTCATGGAGGAGACTCAGGAGAGGGAAGATGGGCTGGAAAGTCTTGCATATCAGGAAAGGTTTATGGTCAACTAATTGTGCTTTCCCTTCTTCAAACCTCACACTTTATTTTAAAAATTAAGTATAGGTTTCCTTAATAAAATAAAGTTTGTTACTATTTAACATAGGTATACTGTGGTAAGTTCATTACATAAGCATCAACTTCAAATGATTGCTACTTAATCAAATTTTTCCCCTTTCTTTCTTGGAGAGAACTTTTACTCTCCCCTCAGTATTTCTGCTGTTCACAAACTTACCTGGCCACTCCCGTGACCCAGGTAGTTTCTGCTCAATGTCAAAGCCTAGGAAGGCAATTTCTCTCTGAGTGTATTCCCTTTATGGAAGACCTCAGGAAGAAAGGAAGGTGTTCCCATGTACCCTAAGCCTTCCCCGGGGCCTCTTCTGCTGACTCTACCTGCCGAGAATCTCATTTGTCTCAGAGAGAAAAAAAATCCCTTAGGCCTTCTGGTTCAACCACCAGGAGAGAAAGTATCTGTGCAATGCACCCCCTCTCTTTCAAATCCCATTCGTTCATTCTCCTTCACATTAAATGCTCATCTACACTGAGAGTGTACTTCAGTTAAACCTAGAAACACTTAGAAATGGGAAAAGCAGATTCCCAAAAAGATATATACACAAAGAGCACATAAATAAATACATATAATAATAACTTTTATGGATATTTTATTATAGAAATGTGTGGCCATAAAAATTCTTTACAAAGAGATAAAAAGAAGATGTATAAAACTCCCACACCCCCACTCAGATATTAACCCTATGAACATTGTGAAGCCTATTCTTTCAGTTTGTCTGGGGAGGAAGGAGGACCTGACATTTGCATTATTTTTTAATTTATAAAAACAAGATCATGTTAAAACATTCATTTATAATCTGCTTTTATTTTATATATCAGTATCTCGACATTCTATAATAGTTTATTTCATAAAGGAGTTATGTCTTATTTTTTCCTACTTAAACATCTACTTTAAAATATTCTTTGACAGAGTAGCAATTGCTACATATAAATATACAGATATTTTTCTTTTTCCATCAATGTATCTCTGCTCCTGCTGAGAGAGATGTTTGTGTTTTAATATTGCCCTTCTTTAGACAATGCCTTAGTGTAGGAAATAAATAGAACTGATTCTACAAAAGAGATTTTGAAATAGTTCACTCATTTTCGTCATGATACATAGTCTGTCCTTCCAGTTGCTCATGAATGACCCTACTCAAAACAGAAACTTACTCCTTCTTCCCTGATGACTGTTTGTAGAGGGAAGGGAGAAATCAGACTCAGTATGCATCTTAAATGGCATGGATTAAAGGTACTCCTGCTTACTCTTGGCATATTGTATCAGTGTCAACTGTGCCCTCAGACACATGTGTGACTGGTATACCAGTTAGCCACACTCACATTGTAAACTGTGTACTCCTTCATTTGATTGTCTATGGCACAAATAATGTTTGATTTTGGAAAAGGAACAGGGAGACAACCCACTATTAGCATATTTTTGTAACTTGTGTGTGTCAGAATATTGTTTGATGAGCAAATAGTTTTTTTTGTGCCTACATCTTTGTAGAGGGGGAAATGGCCTTTCACTAGCTAGACAGAATCAACCTACTTTAGAATTGAGGAAATATGATATTTAACTTGGGTAACATAACACCAGGAAGGGTATTTGGAGAAAGGAAAGTTGCTGACTGCTAAGATTGGAAATGCCAGATGTTGTCAGATTGAAAAAGGGCCAGAAAGCTAGTTTCTAGAACCAGGAAATGAGTCTGGAACTTTGATCAGAGCAGGGCAATGGAGTAGAAGTACTTTGGCAGGGGCAGCAATACACTGCTACAGAAAGAAAAATCTCTATATATTTGTATTTAGCAATTGCTACTTTATTCAATTATTTTATTTTATTTAATTTTATTTTATCATCACCCAAGGATATGCTTTTATTGATTTTAGAAAGAAAGGAAGGTGGCGGGAAGTTGGAGGGGGGGAGAGTGAGAGAGATAAAGATAGAGATAGATAGAGAGATAGATAGAGAGACATTGGTTCGTTGCCTCCTGCACACACCCTCACCAGGACTGAACCTATAACATTTTGGTGTGTGGGATGACCCTCCAGCCAACTGAGCAACCTGGCTAGGGCAAGAATATTTTCAAGTAGATGTTTAAGTAGGAAAAAAAATAAGACATAACTCCTTCATGAAATAGACAGTTGTAGGAAAGAATATGTCTGAATATTCCTTTACATGTCAGGCATGTAATTTGCTTCTGGTATCTCATGGGTTGCAGAAGCTATAGTAAAGCAGATCTAAGGTTCTGGCAAGGTGTCAGGAGGCAAACTTGAGCAACAGGTCAATTCCCACTTCATACAAGAAGCTCCAGATGTGCTAATTGCTAATGCCTGGTGTGAACCTCATCTGGGACTAGCAGGTGACAACCTATGCCAGCAAGCAGTTAAATATGGCTTCCCTGGAGGGTACAATCTCAGAACTAAATATCAATCCCAACATTACCCATGGCACATCCAACAAATCACAGAAAGAATAAAGGTAAGTGATGCCAAGGGTATGAAAGCACAGGTAAGCCAGAAACATTTTAAGAATTCTCATTTCAGCCTGAGTGGTTTGGTAGGGAGCAGTAGGAGGTGAGAAGAAAAAGGCAGATGGGACCCCATGGGAGATTTTTGTGTGCTTATAAATTTGAACATATTTTGTGGGTGATGGGAAAACTGTTGAAGGGTTAAAGCAGAGATGTGGCAGAATCAACACTGCTGTGGAGCTAGATTATTCAGGCAGAAATGTGGGGGATTAGAAAACTGGAAAGGATTAATATGGCAAGCAAGGGGGCTCATTATCAGGCTAGGGCAATACAGAAAAAAGGTCAAAGCTATTTGTTGCAGCACTATTTACAGGGGCAAAACTCCCGATACAACCTAAATAGCAACCAATAGGAACGGAGCAGTGCAGTTGTGAAAAAGAATAAAGCAGCCCTCTCAACATACTGATATGGAATATTCTCCAAGACACGTTAAGTGAAAAGAGCCAGGTGCAGAATAGTATGTATACTATTTTAAATACTTGAATGACAATAAAGGAAAGATAAAAATGAATATATGTTTGCACATGCATGAAACCTAGTACTGGGGTTAGTATTGGAGGGAACCTGGGATAGGAAAGGAGTTTAGGATTCACTGTACAGTCTTTCATATTGTTTAAATAATTTCTATGTGTAAGAGGTACAGTTTTTAGAAACTTATCTTAAAGTCTTAGGAAATAGCCTATATGAGAGAGATTTTTAGAACATACTGGTTTCAAGGTAGCATTTTCCTGAAATCAAATCTCTTTATCTCAGCAACTAGGGTTTCTCATTTAGTGTACAGCAGCTTGAATCATTTTCATGGTATCTCTGATCTATCTGCCGTCTGTTTTCTAGCCCAGGTGGGAGATAGCTTGTGAGAATGGGGGATTAGAGGAGCAAATTGGGATGGTGGGCAGGCAAAAAGTCTGAAAATTTTCTCCAGAACTGAGAATCCCACCTTCTCAGGGAATCCCACCTTCTCTCTTCCCCAGCCATAGAAGCCAGTTATATGGAGATAAGAACAGGTAAGAAGTTTTAGGTGGCCATGTTCGGGATGCCAATACTTGTTGAATAATACAAATTTTATTTAAAAACAGTTGTTATGACAACTGCAGAGAACACTGGGATTTCATGTTGTTATGGAGAAAAGAGCGCCTTCGCTCCAAGCCCCAGCTCACCCCTTCAAAGTGAGGTTGTTTCTTTGGTGGTTTTTAAATTTTTAACTTCTGGATAATAATGTGTAAATACAAAACCAAGTTGAGATCCCACTCCCAGTGGGTTATTCATGAGCTTACCTTTTGTCCAAGAAACTTCAGTTTTCTCATGTTGTTTTAAGGCTTTGAAGAAAAAAACAAACAAACCCTAGAATTCTGTGGCACAGAAATTTCAGCCTCCCAGCACCCAGAAATGGTTTTCCCCCCTCCCCTTTTGAACCCAGAGAAACAGCCCTTTTTTTCTCAATGTAGGTTTATTCACACATCATTAGGCTGATTTACCATATTACGCACCACTGTGGCTTAGCAATCATGGCTTTGTCTCATTGAAAGAATGAAACAATTATTCAGCCTACTATAATAAAGGGATTTTGCTCAATTCTGAAAGTACACCACACTGGGGATTTTGCTAAAATCCCTGATTTTATTAAAGTTTAGATGGTGGGTGAGGGTTACAGAGGGATAGAGAAGAGGTAAATTATAAAAGCGACAAAGAAAATGCAAAATTGTAAAGCAGAAGAGTGTGGCCCTTAGGGCTTGGTTGGATAAGATAAAGTTTCTGAGGATTAGCTTTTGCCTGGGGTTTCATCATTCCTTATTTTACTTTGGAAAGCGCATTTTGTTGGCTGGGTTTGCTGTGTGTTTTGGAAGTTCCTGATTTCAAGTTTATGCTTTTAAAACACATATGCACAAACACGATTTTGTTTCCCTTAGTAAATGCTAGAATTTTAAATATTCTATGGCTTTCTCTAACACAACAAAACAAAAAGAACCAAAAGTGATTATCCACTAATGTTTGGCACTCAGAGGCAGGACCACACGCAGTAATGAGCTGCAGCACACGGCACAGTTTGGAGATTAGTAAACAAGAGGCCATTATTGCCCACGGTGAATAGCCACCTGGAAGTTGAGATGGTGGCTCGTCCTAATCAGAAAAATAAATGACCAGCTGCCAGGTTAAAAGCTCATCATTCAGGGAGTGTCCTTCATATATTTGAAAGCATCTGGAAAGTAACTGGCATCAGCATTAACTACAAACTCATTTGCAAGGCTTGGCAGCATCTCTCCACTTGACACCTCCCTAATCACTCATCTTGTGGGCCGGGAGTGTGCCGGCTATGCTCATAAAAAGACAAAGCAGAAACTGAAAACCAGCAGGATTTTACAGAATGGATGCTTGCCAGTGGGTGCAGAGATGCACTAGAATATTCTGACAGTCTGTACGTGCCTTTGCCCCGCTTTTTCAGACCATTATGTTTCCAACCATCCTTTGGCTTTTTGTTTTTGTTTTAAAGACATTTTTTTAAAGAGTAATTTAGGCCCACGGCAAAACTGAGAAGAAAGTACAGAGATTTCCTGTATAGTGGCTGTCCCCACACATGCTCAGCCTCCTCCATTATCAACATCCTCCACCAGAGGATGTATAACATTTGTTATAACTGATGAACCTACACTGACATGTCATAATCACCCAAAGTCCACAGTTTACACTGGAGTTGACTCTGGTGTTGTATGTTCTATTGGCTTGGACAAATGTATAATGACATTACAGTATCATACATAGTAGTTTCACTGCCCTAAAGATCTTCTGTGCTCAGCCTTTTCATTCATCCCTTCCCCTAATCCCTAGCAACCATTGGTATTTTCTTTCACAGTTTGTCTGAATAGTTTTCTTTTTCCAGAATGTCATATAATTGGCAGAATGGCTTAGCGATATGCATTTAAGTTTCTTCCATGTATTTTCATGGTTTGACAGCTCATTTCTTTTCTATTGTTGAATAATATTCCATTGCCTGTCTGTATCACAGTTTATTTATTCAGTCACCTACTGAAGGACATCTTGGTTGCTTCCAAGTTTTGGCAATTATGAATAAAGCTGCTATAAATATCCATGTGCAGGGTTTTTTGTGGGTTTAAGTTTTCAGCTCCTTTGGGTAAACACCAAGGAGTATGATTGCCAGATCATTGGTATGAGTATGTTTAGTTTTGCAAGAACTCACCGGACTGTCTTCCAAGTGGCTATGGCACCTTGCATTCCCACCAGCAATGAATAAGAATTCCTTCCTTGCCAGTGTTTGGTGGTGTCATTGTTCTGGATTTCGATCATTCTAATAGGTATGTAGTGGTATCTCACTGTTGTTTTAATTTGCATTTCCCTATGATGTATAATGTGGAGCATCTTTTAATATGCTTATTTGTCATCAGGATATCTTCTTTGGTGAGTATCTTTGGTCCATATATGTTTTGTTTTGTTTTGTTTTAATTGTTGATCTTTTTAACTTTTTTAAAGAAGGAACCAAGTGAGAGGACTTTTAAATATTCAAAATAAAAATGAAAATATAGCAAGAGTATTTCTGTGAATTGACCATTTTAAAACACAGATTTCATTAAAAATAGCAGTACAAAATATACCTGATGTTATATAAAGTAAAAATTATAGGTTTACAGTGAACTCAGATGTATACTTTTAAAATATCTTATACAAGGGGGACCTAACCATCAGTTGGCAATATATTGGAGAAGAACTTCACATATACTAGAGAAAGATGACCCACTGAAAATGCTGGAATGCCCTAGGACAGCAGCATGTTAAGCAGCATATTACATTCTATTGACTCTGCAAGCTCATCAAACAATGATATTAACAATGGGTCCTATGATGTTCCCCTACACTGGTTTTAATGTCCAAGGCAGAGGGTGTGACCCACATGGCACCTAGCACTGATCTTTGCAGCAAGTATTGTTCAGCAATTCCAGAAGAGAGACCACTCTAATGGTCACCTGGGCTCCTAATTTATTTGACACTTGGGTTATATAAGTTCCCTGAACTCATGAACCCATGTTGAGTATATTTTAGAAAATTACAAATGGAACTGTTAAATTACATGGATGACTTTTTATGTGAAAAGTGATAACAGAAAACTCACTAACCAGGAGAAATTAATCTATCAAAAGCCTCTATAGGGCACAGATAAGGCTTATAGCACCAGGCAAGGACCCAATGACTTGAAAGTAAGTGACAAACAATATTCAGTGACTGGGAATAGATCATTGCTTGTCAGACTGAATGAGTTGAATGTGTGGCCAAAGTAATGCCTGACTGATATTTTAGAATCAGTTTTTCCAGGTGAGCAATATGGACTCCTCATAGTCACCACAGTCCTAAAGCAGCCTAAGGTTCTGAAGAAAAATTGTAAGAGCTGAAGAAAAACCTGTTTGCAATTATGTAAGTACTAAGGAGCCTGTTAAAAAATATTTTAATTTATATATCTAAATTCCAAACACAATGTTTCCTCACTTGAACACACTTTTCACAACTTCCCAATTAAAGTTTACAAAAGAAAGGGATGAAGGTCAAATATGGAGAGTTGAGATACCCTTAAAGATACTTCCATTTAATTCTATATTACTCTTTTTTTTATTCAGAAATTAATCTGTTTGGGTTCAGGCATCCCCTAAAGAAATGATAGCATTCTCTAATTCATAGAAAAGCAGTAGCCTGACATGAGCCAGAAATGATAGATGTTCACACCAGGGGAGAACTTCATCTCCACTCCTGACAGGTGGAGTAGCTCGGATCAACCTGTGGCCCATGAACTTAGCTTTATTTGAATGAAAAGATCTTGCTCCCTGATTTGAAGATGCAGAGTTTAACTTCTGACATGGAAATGGGGCGCATGCCTAAGGAGCATTGCAGTGACATTGAGGAAGGACACAAACAATTGACCATGCTTTGTTGAAGGTAGTTCCAAGTGAGTTCCCAGCAATTTCTTTAGAGACTGACCTGCAACATCATCTCCAAGTGGTGGTGATCCAGCTGAGTCCAGAGGCCCAGGCAAGGGCTCTCTAGAATTCTCAGAAAGGTAGACAGCAATGAGTGCCATTCAATCCCTAAAGCCAGGCTTGGCTTGTTTTGTGAATGCCACCTGGGCACTGACTCTAGTTCAAGTTCAATAATAACCCTGGCACTGGTAGGTATGGTGACGCTGGTAGTTGCCCTGACTAAAAATGTTTCATTAGGCTTGAACTTGATGGCTGAGATTAGAACAAGTCAGTGGAACTACCAGCCCTTTTATGTTATGGGTAATAAAATCATGAAACTATCTCAAGAGGGGAGAAATTGGGACTATAAAGGTTTATTAGAAAGCTGTAGATAATTCATAGTGACACAGAGAAATGTATTAGTAAGGGGATCTAAGATTTTGGTGGTGGTGGAGGCGGATATATGCTTTTTGACTAACACTGAGGAGGGCAATCTTTTCTTTCCACAGGACGTTCCTTGGAGTTGACAGTCTTTGGGGTTCTACCATTCCCCAAGCTGGGTGGTAGGAATGGCTACTTGACGTGCTGGCTCTGACATCAGGCTGACAGAGTTAGACAGACCTAGGGAATTGGAGAAGGATCTCACCCCATTAGCCCTTAGTGGTCCCACAGTACCTTTTCCCCATAGACTGTAGCAGGGCTGTAGTGTCTTTGGGACCTTTTTGCACAGAGGAGATGCCCTATAGAGCGTAGCACCTGTGTCTGACCCCTGCTTCCCAACCCCAGAAGGCTGTGACTGCAGGTGCTGATAAACAGAAAAACTCAACAAGGCAGGATGACGTGGTGGGGTGGGTTCTGGGTGAAGGCTGGGGTCGGATTCCCTTCTCACGTGAACTTTTCCCATTTCCCTTAAACCCCACTGAGGCATGGGGCTCACCTAATCTCCTTCTGTTGACTGATATAGATCCACAATATAATCCTGTATAACACTGGGCCATAATATAATCCTGTCCCCACTCCCTTTCCTCAAACACAAGTGGTTAGCCCTGGCCAGGTAGTTTAGTTGGTTAGAACGTCACCCTGATAACCAACATTGCAGGTTCGATCCCTGGTTAGGGTACATACAAGAATCAACTAATGAGTGCATAAATAAATGGAACAACAAATTGATGTTTCTCTCTCTCTCTCCCCCCCTTCCTCTCTCTCTAAAAAATCAATACCTCCTCCACAGCAAGTGTTTAAATGATCCAACTTTAACTTCCATAGTAACACAGGTGTTACACCCCTCTGCTCAGGACCCTGTTCTATGAACACTTGGGGAGAATGAGTAACTGTAAAAGTGTCAGAGCAGGCTCCAGTACCACTGCTGGTAGGAGGCTGAGGGCAGCAAGCCCAGGGCAGCAAGGCACCCTTGGACTCTGAGTAAATTCTTTTTATTTACAACTCCCAGGATAGTAAAAAATGAAAATTTCCCCAAATGGTGTTCCAAACATTGTGGCACAATGGGGTTAAATCAGGGCAATCCATGCTTCTAACACCAGAAGACCTACAAAGACTCTCTGTATAATCTTATTTAAAAAAAAAAGGTTAAAAGTCTACATTTGGGGCCCCTTGTAAGAGTGACACCTGAGCTAACTGGATTGGATCCTCCTGTGATAAGCTTGGGAACTGCTGAACAGTGGGGCTGAGCACCATTCATTTGTGAACACTTAGAATAAAGAGCAATGATAATTTAGAAGTTTGGCTACAAGTAACAATGTCCTGAAAAATAATATCTTAAATAAATAGCTTATAAGGCAATCCAGGGTTGAGTGTGGAAGCAATAATGTCAGGAAACTGGACTGGTTTTGCTGTATTCAGTGTATGGCTTTCATCCTCAATGCTGCCTCACAGTCCAAAATGGCTGCTTGGGTCTAGCCATTGTATCCCTATTCCAAGTAGCAAGATGGAGGAAGGTAAGAGAAAATAAGTACCCTCATTCTTTACAAGATTTCTTAAACTGAGCACATAGCATTTCTTCATTCAGCTCATTGAGCAAAACTAGTTATTTCCTGAGCTGACTGAAAGAAAAGCTAGGGAGTAATATTTTTTAGCTACATAGCAATGTATCCTGCTTAAAAAAAAGTCAGAGTACTTTTACAAGTTAGTATGGGGGAGTTAGACTTGGAGAGGCAACTAGAGGTATCTGCCACAACTAGATATCCTTCCTGTCTCACTATCTCATGAGCTCATGGATTAAAGTTTTCTTTCTTTCTTTTTTATTTGTTTCTGAGTTTATTGAATCAAAAGGCACCACCATTAGATGACCAGAAGGGCACGGGCCCTTCTTCATTCCAGTCTCACATTTATCCCCACTCATTGCCTGGACATCTGGCATCTGGTGATCGGGCTGTTCTTCTCTGTGTTTTTCTCAACCATTGTTTGCTTCTGATCTGATTGCCAGTGTGGAGAAAGAATCATAGTTCATAAAGCCCTGTATATCAGAAATGGGATGCTAGAATATCCCAACTCAATGTAGCCATTCTCCTAGGGAATTCAACTACTGGTTTTCTTTGAGGACCCTGTGCTGGAGATCTTAACTTGTACCAACAATTCAACTGGGCTGCTATGGCAGGAAAACACAAGTATTTTCTCTGCCTCACTTGCTTTGATGCCCCCTGTGCTCTGGATGACATCTGTCTCTCTGATCTCTATTTAGGGACATACTCCACAACGGTATTTGTCACATCATTCAGTTCTAGAACTCCAGAGGCTGCCAACTGGGGAAATGGGTTGATTCATTGTTTTATAGTACAGCTGTTTTGATGGAATATCTAGTTTTCCAGGTAAACATTCCCTGTGTTTTTTTAGTCTCTACTGATGTTAACAGTTTAAGAACCTAGCTCTTTTCATCCCAGTATGTTTAGAGAGCAGCAGGGGATGGGGTCAGGAAGAAATAAAGTGCTGCAGGAAAAGAGTGCAGGGCCAGGGCCTGAGGGAAGGAAGTGGAATGCTGCTTCCCTTTGGAGGACAGGCCAGGACTGACTGCCCGGGCACACATGGCACCAGCACCGTGGAGGTGGGAGTTACCACTCCAGTGGCCAGCTGCCGGGCACAGGTCTCAGCCTCAGCTGCAGAACTGCCAGGACTCCTGCTAGATCTATCGTTACATCTCCGTCACCTGCTTGTTCTCTGATGTGATTTGTTTAATGAGAGAGGAAGAGGTGACATTTAATTGTGCTTCTGGGAATTTCACAAAAACTTGAGTGTGCCTAGGAGATGTTATCTGAATGTTTTCTGTCAGTGTGATAGGCCAGAAAAATTGAGAATGCCAGGATTGGTGAATTATAGTAATCTTTGTTTGGGCTTCACTGGGCTCTTGATCAGTTTATCCATGATATTCTATTTTTTAAAATATGTTTTATTGATTATGCTATTACAGTTGTCCCATTTTTTCTCCTCTTTATTCCCCTCTACCCTCTACCCTCCCTCCCACCAGCATTCCCCACCTTAGTTCATGTCCATGGGTCATACATTTAAGTTTTGTGGTTTTTCCATTTCCCATACTATTCCTAACCTCCCCCTGTCTATTTTGTACCTACCATTTATGCTTCTTATTTTCTGTACCTTTTCCCCCCTCTCCTCCCCCCACTCCCCCTCTCCACTGATAACCCTCCATGTGATCTCCATTTCTGTGATTCTGTTCTTGTTCTAGTAGTTTGTTTGGTTCATTTTTGGGTTTTTTAGGTTCAGTTGTTGATAGTTGTGAGTTTGTTGTCACTTTACTCTTTGTAGTTTTGATCTTCTTCTTTTTCTTAGATAAGTCCCTTCAACATTTTAGATAATAAGGGCTTGGTGATGATGAACTCCTTTACTTTGACCTTATCTGGGAAGCACTTTATCTGCCTTTCCATTCTAAATAATAGCTTTGCTGGATACAGCAATCTTGGATGTAGGTCCTTGCCTTTCATGCTTTGAGTACTTCTTTCTAGCCCCTTCTTGCCTGCAAGATGTCTTTTGAGGAATCAGCCGATAGTCTTGTGGGCACTCCTTTGTAGGTAACTGTCTCCTTTTCTCTTGCTGCTTTTAAGATTCTCTCTTTGTCTTTAATCTTGGCTAATGTAATCACGATGTGCCTGGGTGTGTTCCTCCTTGGTCCAACTTCTTTGAGACTCTTTGAGACTGTCATTTGGGCCATACTTTTTTTGTCTCAGCATGCGTGTTATGTAGTAAGGGGTGGAGCCTTAGGTATTCAACAGGTTGGAGCAACCCACATTGCTGGTTGTGGCATTGTCTGTGGAGGAGGGATCAGAGAGGAAACAGTGCCCCTTGCTCAGCTCTTGTCTGGCTTTCAGTCACTTCCTCCACTACCCACAAGCAAATTGGGCCCTTCTGGTGCTGATTCCTGGGTGGGTGGGTTTGTATACATTCTAGGACCCTGTGCGTCTCTCCAACAAACTCTCTTGTGAGGCTGGAAGTTTCTCCCCCCACCACAACCCCCACAGATTTTTCCGTTAGAGGTTTTGAGGCTTTAGTTCCCCACACTGGAACCCTGGGTTGTACAGTCTGTCTCATTCCCCAGTTATTCCTCCTGGTTTCTCTGCACACAAATGTGGGACTACTGGGTTCACCAGCCACTCCCTTGACTGCCCTGTCCTCCAACCACCTTCTTTCCATAAGTCCTCTCCACCCTGGCTGCCTGTCTCCACCCCTCCTACTGGTTTGGGTGAATGTTTCTTTTTTAACTCCTTGGTTGTTGGACTTCCATACAGTTCAATTTTCTGGCAGCTCTGGTTATTTTTTTTTTGTTTTTAAATTTGTTGTTGTCCTTCTTTTGGTTGTGCAAGGAGGCAAAGTGCATCTACCTATGCCTCCAACTTGCTGGAAGTCCTCTATCCATGATATTCTTGAATTGAGGGGAAAATATAGTATATTTGAAGCTAATTGAATTAGCATACTCAGTGGCTGCTAATTAATGAAGATGAGTGTCTAATGGGTGTCACTAGGCTCTGTCCTTGCCTAATGAAAATATGGAAGGCATGCCAATCAAGTTTTCAGTTTATATTAAGTTGGCAGTGAGAGCTAATATGCTATGTAATAGGTTAGAGAGAATCAGAATGAAAAAACATCTCAACAATAATAAATGATGAAGTGAACTTTATAAAGGTTAGTGAGGAATAAATGTGATACCTCTTTGGAGTCCAAACTACTAACCTCACATATACATGTAAAAGAGACATCCTTAGGTTCACCATATTTAAGCAGGATTTTAACTGCCATTTATTCTTTGAACAAATATTTTTCAAATTCCTTCTTTCCTCACTGCTGGGGATTTGAAGATAAACAAGATAGACATAATTCCCTTCTTTATGGAAACAATAAGACAAAAGAGGATGCCACAAGCAATGGTAAAATAAAAACTGTATCCTAGCAAATACATAGCTTTAGCATTCAAGGAAGTTATCCTTGAGAAAGTGACTTTAAAACTAAAATCTGTAGGATGAGTAAGAGTTGGCTTGCCAATGGGGAAAGAGAGAGAATGAGCCAGTAGGAGGGAACAGTGTGTGTAATGGCCTGGAGGTAAAATGACAGATGAGTTGAAAGAATGGGAGGAGACTCACTGATTCGTGACATAAAGGGTGGGGGAAATAATGAGAGATGAACTTTTGAGCCAAGTGACTGGGGGTAGGTCTGGATGGGAAACCATGAAAAAGTCTTAAGCAAGGAAGCGACTTAATTAGATTTCCATATTGGAAGGTCCCCAGTGGCCTCAATGTAGAGAAGGGAAGAGGCGGGAAGAAGCACAACAAGGTGCCTGTTGGCCTGTTAGGAGGCTGTTGCAGTCATGGAGGTGAGATGTGTTGGTGGCCTCACTAGTGACTGCAGAAAGAAAGAAATGGGCAGAGCTCAAAAATATACAGAAGAGGAATCAAAGATTTGGTGATGATTTGAATGTAGGGACAAGAGAAGATTCAAGAGTGACTGTCAGGCTTCTGTCTTGGGGCAACTGAGTGCACAGTGACACCATTTTCTGATGTGGGAACAGCAGGAGAGGAGCATGTATGGGAGAGAAGGGGCCGTGTTCAATTTTGGAGATGATGAGTTTGAGACCATTAGGCATTCTCCAAGTGGTAATGTCCAGCAGGCAGTGGAATATAAATCTGGAAGCCAAGAGAGAGATTCAGGCTAAAGATATAGATTTGGGAACAAACTCAATGAGCAAAAAAATAATAGTGAATTAGTCTTATGCCATATTTATAGAAGTAAGGAGTCTAGAGTAAAGGAGGCATAGTTCTGGTTCTGGAGTACAAGGTGAAACAGGGGCTAAGAGCTCCCCGGCTCTGGTCAGTCCTGGCTCTGCTCTGCACGGGCTGTGTGAGCTGGGCATAGTAACTGATGTCTGTGAGTTTCAGTTTCTTCCTTATAAATTGGGCATTATAAGACCAGTTACTATATGGTATTTTTTAAGAATGAAATACAATGGTAAATATAAAATGGACAACAGTGCCTAGCATATGGTAAGTGCTCAAGAAATAATAAGTATTGTTGGCATCATTGTTGTTGCTATTGTGTTTTACTCACTATTTGAGAGAACTCACTTCAGAAGGTACAGGCCAACTGTGTCTTACCCAGATGAGACACTGAAAAGTGAAAGTTTGTCACATGAGGAATAGTTAAAAAGCCTGGGGCTGTTCAGCTTGAGATAGAGGAGGTTTGAAATAGCACTTTTCAAATACACAAAAGATTTCCAGAAGAAAAAGAAGATAGAATTCCCAGTGGGACCCCAAAGGACGCAAATAGGACGCACTGACAGGCGTTTCAGGGAGACTGACTGCAGTTCAGCGTGATGGGAGCCTCCTCATAGCTAAAGCTCTCTAAAGATGAAATAGCTTTTTTTTTTTTTGAAAGGAGGGACTTTCTCTCCTCTAAAATGAGAGCTCCTATGATTGTAGTAAGAAGAGTCATACCTGTTGTTGGAGGCAGGTTTGATGTAGCCTTGCTAGCTGTAGAGTGCTTGCCTAGTTTAAATGAGGTTTTTATTTAGGGCCTGGTGTCCTCAGCAAGTTCATCAAAATTTATTACAACATTCATCCTCACACTTGTTCTCGAACCATAAAAGAGATCACTTTCTCCATTAAGTACAGCGGGGGCTGAGAGTTTTTTAGGAAAAACACCTCCCTCAAACGGGCCTGCATTGTACAACTGCCCCACCTTCTTGTCCCAAATGCACACAGCTCAGCGGAGTGGGCAAAGGGCACAGAACCCGTAGGGCTGCTGTGAGGCTTTGGTTTTTCACTGACCCCTCTTGCCCTCTGAAGGCATCACTATCCTTTCCCAGCTGAGCAGCCTCCTCCCTCCAGGGTACAGCTTCAGGGAAGGCACAATGATATGTAATAAGTAAGAGGAGGTCAAGACTTTAAATCTCACTGTCCTGGGTTTATTTTCTGATAGTAAAATGGAAGGAAAATAGAGTGAAACCTCCATGATTTACGGGCTCCCTTCCCTTTGGAGGTTTTCTAGTCGCATCTTTGAGCTATGCTTGACATTTATGATATAATGTATTAATATCTGGGAAGAAGAGCTGCTCGTGCTAATTCTTCAGACCTGCTCTGACAGTGAACTGGTAAGCAACACTTGTACGTCAGATCCCTTCTATTCATTAAATCTTTAACTTAAAATAGGTGGGAATTATGAGGCACGGTGAGCTTTCACTGTATAGATTTCACAGAAAGTCTGCAGGGTATATTAGTAAATCAGCCATGATAGAGTTGCTAAAAAGCAAGCCAATAACTGTCTGATATATGGAATCTTCAGGAAAGTCTTTGACTTAAGAAATGTGCCAGAGACACTAAAACGATATGGAAGAGGGAAAATGGAAAGGATGGGACTAGCTTTTCTTAATTAAGATAGGAAAATGTTTGCCTCCTCTTCTAATTCTTCAGGTTGTCAGATGTGCCTTGTTTCTAGCAGCTGTTTGTAAAGTTAATCATTTTAACAGTATCAAACAGACTGGGATATTACACTTGATAAATTTTTGATGTTGAACCTTTGAAATATGCACTGATGTGATGTTTTTTTTGTCCCAAGAGTTACTCCTCAGAAGCCAGTGTTAATTTGCAGATGCCAACACAGGACTAATCTCCAAAGATTAATACATGCTAAGTCAACAGAGGACTAAGAACTCATGACCACACAGACTTTTGTCATCAGAGAATCCAGTCTTTGTGTTTCTAACAGATGTACTGGCCATCGTCTCCTCACACTGGCTGGTTAGTTAATGGGGTCAGTCAGCCTGGTAGACCCACCCGGCAGTCAGTCCTCTCTGCAAAATCACCGCTGGAGAACACTGATCTTGTGCCGGCACCAATGTGCTCAGCTCTGGGGAATGAGACAAGATTGGCCTAAACCAACGACAGCGAACTACCCCTGTGCCTGTGAGGGGTTTGCGGCTGACAAGGTGACCTGATTCTGGCCAATGAAACGTAAGAGTAGTGGGGTTGGATCGGATTAGAGGGGAAGAAATAGTGGTTTCTGGAAAAGAAATAAAAGGAGATCTGCATGTGACAGTCAGTCCTTGTGTCTCTGCCACTTTCCTTCCTGATTTTGAAGGGATGTGTGAGAAAACCGGTGCCCAGAGCTCAGCAGCTGGGTCAGGATCGCGAGTAGGGAGCAGAGCCAGTGCTCTGGGTGGCAGAACAGAAAGATGGAAAGAGCAGGGACTTTTTCTGACTTTACGAGCCACCAAACCACTCTGCTACTCTGGATGTCTTTTTAAACAAATAACAAATGTCATGGTTTAAGCCATTGTTAGTCAAGTTTTCTGTACATTACTGCTAGAAGTATTCCTAACAATGACAGCCACTTAAGTTCACAGGCCTGGGAATTGTTCTCACTGTTTTTTTTTTTTTTTTAATTCATAAAGTCTTACATACATGTAGTAAAACAAAATGTTGAACAATATATAAAGGCATTAAATAAAAATTGAAAATCCATTATTCCAGTTCCTGGTACCCTCCTCAGAGACAACCACTTTTAATTGCTTCTGTTTTTAGTCCTTGGGGGTTATGACTATAATTTAAAGTAATTTGCCTCTTCTTCCATTTCAAACATTATTTCATTATTTCATTATTTCTTATATCATTATTTCATTATATCTCATTTCATTATTTAGACATTATATATTGCCTCTCCACTCCATAAAATGAGAAATATATCTTCAAATTTGATTCTCTCCTCATATTCATTATATTTCCTCTATCATTATATTTATAGCTTTAAATCAATAAATACCACTTTTTGTACTTTCACTATATAAATATTAAGTGCAGAATCAAGTGAATTGGTTTAACTCCTTGAGGGAATGTAATCCTATGCCATCAAACTATTCACGGGAGTATGTTCTGGGCATTGGAGTTTTTTTCTTCACACTCAACTTTTTCAAAATCATGCCATGATTTAGTTGTTCATATTTGTACACTGGTTTCTTGAACAGCTTTTTTTTTTTCATCCTAAGTTGCTAATGGCCATACTTTTTTCTTGTGGATACTGAAAGCACAAATGTTTTCATCAGACCACTAAGATAACTTTTTAATCATACTCTTTGTTGAATGGAAAGTACTTTCTTAGAATATACTCTCTCAGGTGTGTCTGACTTCCTATTCTAATTTGGTCAATGAAATATTCCTGAAGAACTATGAAAAAACATTGTTCATTATCATCTGGCAGTATTACAGATGAGAAGTTTGATGCCCATTTTATTTCAGTTTTTCCTGTAAATATTTTTTCTTTATGTTTTTTTTAGTCCCCTCCCCTTTTTCTCTGGCATTCAATTCCAGAAGAGCAGATTTGAGAATGAGCACCTATATGTGTACTCTGTTCAATGTTCAATCTTAAATCTTCTGAGTCTTTTTTTTCTGAGTTCTGGAAATTTTTATTCTATTATTTCTTTTCAAAAATTAACATCTAATTCACATATCGTAAAATTCACCCTTTTAAAACAGTTTTTTTGTATATACACCAAGTTGTACAACTACAACTACTGTCTAGTTTTAGAACATTTACATCATCCTCAAAAGAAACCCTATAGCCATTACTAGTCATGCCCCCTTTTCCTCTTCGCCAGCCCCTGGAAACCACTAATGTACTTTCTGTCTCTATGGCTTTGTCTGTCTGGATATTTTATATAAATGGAATCATCCAATGTATGGCCTTTAGTCTGTGGTTTCTTTCACTGGGCATGATGTTTTCAAGGTCCAGCTATGTTGCAGCACACATCGTCAGCACTTCATCTTTTTTATGGCTGCATAACATTTCATTTATGTATCTGCCACATTTCATTCATTCACTCATCAACTACTATGTCTTTAATTATTTTCTCCTGTGCAGTTTTTCAGTCCTCTCTTTCTGGCAGTTTTGTTAGCTGAATGAATGACTTTTTATATGATCCTTTACAGTTTTAATTTTTTTTTCATATTTTTGATATCTTTCTTTTCGTTCAGTGCTTTAGTAGATCTTTAATTTTCTCTTTCAGCCCTTCTATTACATGTAAAACTTCTTTAGTAACCATACTAATTTCTAGAAACCCTTTCTTGATTTCTGGTCATTCCTTTTTCTTTTCTTTTTTTTTTATAAGAAGCCTCTTTTACATCTCTCCAGGTATTTATATACACTGTGTGCATTAAATAAAATAAGGTCCCTTGGAATGTCCGATACTTGGTGTGTACTCAGTTTACGAAGGACCTTCTTTCCTTTCTGCCTCTAAATTCTTCAGGCCATCTTAATGCCTTTGCTACAATGGGGCCAGTCTTTTTCATTGTTACTCCGTTGTGGTCTTAGGTAAGTGGACATCTCTCGAGTTGCTGCAGAGCAAGTCAGATGTCAACAACTTTAGCCTTCTTTCCTTTCATGATTTGTACCTCTTTTTTTTTTTTAAGTTCAGGTTCATTGGGGCATAATTTACACTCAGTATAACTAACTCTTTAAAGATGTTGAGTTTGATGTGTTTTGATAAGTGGGTACAGCCATGTTCTTACCACCATAATCAGGGTAGGGAATGGTTTTATCAGTCCTCAGAGTTCCCACAAGTCCCTTCTCAAATCTCTCATCTTGGCCGTGTTTTAAGTGTTACTGATCAATCCTATTCTGTCATGGGTTTCCCCTCCAGCTGTGTGGTTCTTGTGCTCTAACAATCACTGTACTGACCATCAGAGCCCGTGGGTCTGACTGTGAACTCTGGGTGCGCCATGCTGACTGGCAGGTTTTCCTTTAGGGCATGTGGGCGTGGAGTAGGAAGGCAGCAGTTCCGCGTGCAGCCTAAATGCCATCATCTCTAATTGCCTTGATTCAAGAGGATAGGAATGGCGTGGGAGGAGCTACCTAGACCAGCTATTTCATAAATAGTCTTTTATTTAATTACACTAATTACTGCTTTGCATGCTTTTTCTGCTCTTGCTTTTTGTCATCTGCACATTTAGGGTCTCCTAGGACTCGGTCAGACAGCATGGCTCCCACCTCTGCTGTAGCCATCTTCCAAATGTGTTCTGGTCTCAGTAATTTTTACTCTGATTTATCCAGTAATATGGTCCCATCCTCTTTCTTCTTGCCACCAAATCCAGCAAAATACATCTCTTGGTGTATTCTTCCTCTTAGTCATGATGGTGTCATGACCTTACCCATGCCATATTTCTTTACTGCAAATGCCATGTGATTGTTTTGTGAGTGAATGGAAGCAAGCACGCATGCTCTGTGTGCCATCTTTTCTTTTTAAATTAAGTAATTTAGTTTTTATTTTTACTTAGTTTACATTCAATGTTCTGTTTTAGTTTCAAATGTACAGCATAGTGGTTAGACAATCATGTACTTTATCGAGTGGTCCCACTATTTCAAATACCCCCTGGCTCCCTATGTAGTTATTATGTTATTATTGTCAATGTTCCCTCTGCTGTAATTTTCGGTGTGCCGTCTGGAAGTGTAAGTCTTCAAGGGGCCAATTCGTAAGAATTTATGGTAAATCCAAGAGGTCAACCAGTAGTGGAATTATTTGGGTGTGTTCTCAGAGGAAATTTCTTCAGGGGAAAGAAGAAATGTGATCTCCACCTGTGAACTCACTTCGTGACTCACATCACCATTAGCATGTACTTTGGCTCTCTGCATTGGAGTCATTCAGACTTTAAACTACTGGACTCTCATAGGCAGTTTTGGGGAGTGTCCCAAAGACACAGGCATTGACATCTTAGAAAAGTATGGTTTAGTTTGTAGCCATGCTATAAATATGGACTTACAGTCAGTCATTTTATCAACATACATCTTTATGATGTAGAAGCTACAAATTAATTTTTACTAATACAGAACTTGAAACAGTGCAGCTTGACCTGGGTCATAGAAAAGCTCAAAAGGGAGTCAAAATATTGTATTAAAATCTACTAGAGTGGATAAAAATACAGAATATGCAATGCCTCGCCTTGCCTCTCACTGATTTTTTGGAAGAAATGCTTAAGAAGAGGAAAATCAATGTAAAACTAAACACCCTTTTCTCATTCCAAACCATAGACTATCACTAAGATATCTTTCATTTTTGGTCTTTTATTTCTCTTCCTTAAAATTGTCCAGAGGGATAGAAAGAGGCTACTAAAATATTGTCTCTTTGAATTACAAAGAAAAATGCTTCCTGTAGGCAAAAATCTCTGGTGGATGGGCCCAGTCTTCTCACTGTGAGCTCTACCAGTCACATTCTGATGATAAGGACTGTCCACTCCATGAGGAGGGGGAGGGAGAGAGTGAGCCCATGCCAGCTCTCTAACCTCAGATCTTGCAGTGGAGAGGGTGTTGAAGCCCTCACAGTGGATCACCTTTTCTTTCTCTGGGCCTTAGCTGTGATCTCTCTCCTTCCTCTCCTGGGGAGCCTCTAGACATACTCATGGGCCAAAGTAGGAATCTGATGTGTTTCAGATGGGGAGAAACTGTCACTTTGCTAAGCCACATCAAAGATGCTGTCCTACATGCTAAGTTTGCTCCTGATACATGATTTTACATAGGTCTGTGATGTTTTGAGGAAAGCTCTCTTCCTGGTAGTAGAGTCCAGCCCAACTCCATCATAAATGTCAGTCTGATTGGAACAGAAGACTTTACCTTCATATGGGCTCAGTTTTCTTGCCTGTAAAGAGGGGATCTTAATTCATATCAAGTAACACATATACCAGTCTCTTTATGCCTGAGTTTTAGAAATCGCAAACCTCTCTGCAAATGCAAGACTATGTTACTGTAGCTTCTCTTACCCTTGCTCTAGTTCCTGCCCAGCCCTGCCCACAAAACCCAGCTGTTCCTGTTTCTTATGTGACCTGTGGTGGCATCTTGGCCACCCATGCAATTTGGCTCTGCCAGTTTATGTCAGTAGTAATGGGGTCATTCACCAGTTATACCACCCTCCCCACCTGTGGGCCTGGGCCGCCCTCCAGCCACTCTCCCTAGAATTAGGCTCTGCCCCATGGTCTGCCTTACTGCCCTAACAAGACCTTGTAAGAGTCAGGGTTGTGAGGGCTCAGAGGCCAGCACTGACCTGGAGAGGAGGAAAGACTGGGAGGCTTGTGAGTATATTCAGGGAGGTGCTGGGTGAGTTTGTATGTGAGATACACATACAAGGATGGGGCTGAGATGAGCTCACATCTGAAGAACTGGGTGTAGGGAAAGAATGTAGAACAGGCTGAAGAAAGGTGAAGCAAGTGTTAGATGGGTGTGAAAGCAAGCTAATGCTGCCTCAGGGAGGAGGAAGCAAGTAGACCAGGATAAGCTATCTGTGAACTTCACGTGGCTTGTTTATTTTCAAGTCACTTCCCCCTCTGATCCTTTGGTATGTGTGCATACTTCCCTCCATTGTGTTTTTTCCCCTCTGCCCTTAGCTGGGAGGGGCAGGGGAAGCCATAAGTGAGGCTACTAGAGGGTAGCGAGAGAATGACACTGCCCTCTAGCTTCCATAGGAGAAACTACAGAGGTAACCTGGGTTACTGTCATAGCAAAAAACCTTTAAAAAATATATAGGGTTTTTTTTTTTTTTTTGGCCTGACACTTGGGGAATTCTATTATTTGGGGTTTTTTCCCCAAAGGAAAAATGGGCAAATCAGGTAAATAAAAAAGAGAGTCATAAATATATATACAAAACAAAGGGAATCATTCATCAGTGAATTTATATGATGGTGAGAATTTTAGTCTTTGGTAACTAAAAATTTAACTGGGCAGCAGACAAGACCATCTTTCCCTGCTTGCAGTGTGTCCATCTCATTCTCCAAGTGTCAAGTAATATGATCATCAGCAGCAAAAAGGCATATTGGTGGAGTTTTAGAGTGTGATATTTCTCTTAGCAGCCTGAAGCATTCCATCACATTTTCCCCTCAGACTCAGTTCTTGAAACCCCATTCATTGGGGAGAAGGTTGGAGCTAGAAGGCAGGGAAAGATGAATAAGTCAACATTAAGCTTGAATGTGGAACCTCTTAAGTGTCGATAACATGTAGTCCACAAACTTGGAGCTGACCGCATTGCCCTCCCTCTTCAGTGCTCAGTTTCCAGATGCAAAGGCAGGGAAGTCCAGAGCTGAGTGACTGTCACAGGGCGAGGCAGAGATAACATTCTATCCTGGAAATTCCAGATCTTGGAGTTAGTTCATTCTTAGGGAAAAAAAGAGAGAGAAATTCCTGATTCAAGAGATTGACAAAATGAAGTGAATAAAAGAAGTGTTGAGTCTGTGAGGGAAGGAGAATGTGTGACTGACTGAGCACTATTATGTTCTGGGTGTTTTACATGATTATATCACTCATCCCTCCCAGAAGCCCAATGAAGCAAGTCAGTTTCATGATACCATTTTTCAGATGAGAAGACTGAGGCATAGAGAGTCCACTTGCCAAAGGGACCTGGCTTTGTGGGGCTCCCAGCCTGTTGTCCCAAAGCTTGTGTTAGTCTCCTAAAGGGAAGCAAGAAAAAAAATTATCATGCCCTAGTTACCCAATAGATCTATGATATTTTAATGCTAAAGAAGCACTGGAGGCTATAATATCTCTTTCAATAGATTCATTTCCAAGGTGAAGAGACCAAATTGCCCAGGGCCAGGCAAGGCAGGCTTGGAATGTGTTCCCATTTCAGGAAAGGATACCACCGTCCTCTCAAGTCTTCTGGCCAAAAACCCCGGCACCGGCACCTCGCACATGGGATCCATTTCTAAGTTCTTCAAGGTCCAACTCTAAAGTATTGAATCCTTTCTCTTCTCTCTCTGAAATTCATACAGCAGTCTCCTAATTAGTACTTTTAATTCCACTTTCCACTCATCAGCCATAGAGATCTTTGAAAGATGGAGTCAGTCTGTCCTCTGCTTGAAGCACATCCAATGCTTCCCATACCCTTAGACTGACATCTAAACTCCTCATTGTGACTACTAGACCCTCCACGAGCTAATTCTTGTCTGCTGACCTCACATAGGGTCCTGCTCCATCCTGCTGGCTCTCTCTTACCATACTGGCCTTCATTCTATGCTTTGGACATGTTAAACTTTCTCATGTCATAATGAGATGCCAAAAATGCTCTTCATTGGAATCTGGGCTAGCACCTTCCCATTTGTTACCTCTCTGCTTAAATATCAGAAAAACTTGCCCTGACAGCCTTACTCCAAGTAGTCCCTACAGCTACTGTCTATCCCATTAACCCATTTTCCCCTTTCATAGCATTTATCACCAACCATAATCTTCTTGATTATTTGTGTCCTTATTTATTGTTTTTCTCCATTAGAATGTAAACTTTTTGAAGGCAGAGACCATACCATCTTGTTCATCACTGTTTTCCAAGACCAATTCCTTAGACCAATTTCCGACACATAGAAAATGCTTAAAAATATTAGATGAAAGCCCTGGCTGGTGTAGCTCAGTGGATTGAGCTCGGGCTGCGAACCAAAGTGTCGCAGGTTCAATTCCCAGTCAGGCCACATACCTGGGCTGCAGGCCACGGCTCCCAGCAACTGCACATTGATGTTTCTCTCTCTCTCTTTCTCCCTCACTTCCCTCTCTAAAAATAAATAAATAAAACCTTTAAAAAAATATTAGATGAATAAATGACCAAATAAGTTTAGGCTCTTGAGTCCAAGCCAATGTTCCTTCCTTTACTAACTATGACACAAGATTTGTGACATGCTTGGGGGACTGAAAGCAGAAAGTTTGCCCCCAGTGGCTAGTAGAGTCAGGAGAATAGACAATGAAAAGAAGAGAGAACCTGAACACAGGGGGAGCATGGGGAGGGAGATTAGAGAGTGAGTCTTGGCTGCGGTCTGTGCCAAGATCTCCAGTGACCATTGCTTGATTTATCCACAAACATTTGTGATGGAGTCTTATTACACAGAACAACACATTCCAAAGCAGCAGTGACAGCAGAGAGGAATGAAAGGCTAAGGAAGCAAGCCCTGAGCAAAGAAAGTAGTTTTTGGACAAGAGTTCCTTTATCTCAGCATTTTCCATGGATTTCAAATGAGAGATAATGTTTTCGTTTGCACAATTGCCTTGAAAATAAAAGGGATCTTATGTATTTTCAAAATGGAAATGATTAAAGTACACTTTTAAGTTTTCCTTGCTATTTTATATTTTTAGTGGGTAAAATGTGCCCCCGCCCCCAGATCTAGGTGGGATATTTTGAAGTATGTGGAAGCTTGCTCCCAACAAAATTATCTTTTCCATTTTGCTTAGATTTCCTGTAAGTAGCTGAATGCAGCTTTAAAATGCTAAGGATTGACATCAGCAAATATGGAGACTTTATTATGTTCAAACCTGTGAGCCTTGACTATATATAATACACAGATCTCAAGGGCCTCTAGGACAGACCTGTGTTCTATTTATTTTAGTGTTCCAGTGGCCAGGTCATGGTAGGACCTTACAAAATATTTGCTGGTAAATGAATATGTATATTTACTGCTCTCAGAGTGCATAGTAGTTGTTCAATAAAATTTTTGAAGGTGTATGTAGTAAAGGAGCAGGTAGAAGGTTGTAGCACAAAATAGTATAGAATATATATTCCAAGAGAAGTGCACGCCAGTAATATAGAGACATAAAGGAGAAAATTATGACCTATAATTTCAGGATCAGGAAGGGCTTTGTGAAGGGAGAAATGTTTGAGGACAGAAAAAGTGGGCACTCACTTACTGAATGAATGACTGCATTTTCCCAGAGGGCAGAAAATGCCAAGCAAAAGGAGAGGCAGGAAGCATAGTGAGTGGAGCACAGAACTCAGGCAGGGGCAGAGAAGTCAGTGTCTGAAGCAGCGGGTTGAGGAGACTGTAGTGTTGAGGCTCAGACTCCAGTAGAAGGAAGTGGTATTGGCAGTGAGAATTATTTTTGAATCACAAACTGGAATGTGCGTAATATTCCTCTGAGCCTTTATCACACTTTCTGAAAGTAAATTCAGTCTATCACTTGGGAGTTCTCTTTCTCTGTCTCAGAATCTCAGGGACTTTATGGTTCCTCGACAGACAGAGAAACTTTCCCCTTATTTTTTTTTTTTTAGATTTTATTTATTCACTTCCAGAGAGGGAAGGGAGAGAGGGAGGGAGGGGGGGAGAGAGAGAGAGAGAGAGAGAGAGATGTCAATGTGCGGTTGCTGGGGGCCATGGCCTGCAACCCAGGCATGTGCCCTGACTAGGAATCGAATCTGCAATGCTTTGGCTCGCAGCCTGCGCTCAATCCACTGAGCTACGCCAGCCAGGGGTTGCCCCTCATTTTTGACTCGGCATTGTATTCCTATTGTCAAAGCTGTCATAGGGCCTTCAGTGGCAGTGGCTCTGCTTCTGTGTCCTTTTTAGTCTGTATGAATCTTTTCATGAAAGCCCTATTGCCCAGTACAGCCTCCTTAGGTTCACCACACCGGCATACCCCTTGGAGGCTCTATCTTTTCCCCCAGGTCCTATCAGGGGTGAGGCATAGGCCCCTCCTCTTTGGGGAAACCACCACGCCTTCCCAGTATAGGGCAGCCTTTCCCTCCTTTGCTGCATCAGCTTCTGCCACCCTCCTCCAGCACAATCTGCTTCAGGATAGTAGAGAGTTTGCCTTCAAGCTTCTACCACAAAGGTGGCTGAAGTAAGGCAGCAATGAACCTGGCTACTTGCTTGGAATAGGTGACGAAACACTCTCAAATAAAAAGTACAGGCTGATAGTTCAGTAAGTTATCCTACATATACTTGATTGGATAGACAATGAGAAGCCACTGGAGATCAGTAATTAATGGTACTCATATCTGTTGTTCACTTTTCTTCTATTAGATTAAGAATGGAGGGGAACATGCAAAGCAAAAAGGAAACCATGGCAGAGGATGCTAGAATTTGGGGGGTTGGCGGACACAGTCTTATAGGGAACCCATTTCTCATGGCCAGATGATTTCCTCCTGGCTGTGCACCTCCATTCTTCCTCAGTTTGTTCAATCAAGGGCTGAAGCCGGTGCCCTAGTCACAGGGTTGGGAAGCTTCTTGTTGTATCAAGGTGGGAAGAAGCTCTCAATTTTTTCCTGGACATTTTATTAGCTTTGAAGGCTATCTATGGGGAAATTTTACCTAAGATGTTTTTTTTTAAATCAAGCTTCTTATTTGATAGAACTTTCACTAGGCCTCAAGAAACAGAAGCCCCCAAACCAGTAACTTAAAAAATTAGAGGTTTTATTGTTCTTATTTCATCTGGAAGTAGGAGGTCTGGAGCTGAGACTGGCACTCCATGAAGCCCCTAGGGCCCTCTTGCATTTTCACTCAGTAATCCTCACCGTGTCCTTGGGGCCTCATGGTCATAGGATGGTTGATCTGCCTCTAACATCTTTCCAGGCAGGAAGAAGGGTGAGGACAAAGGATCCACTCAGCTAGGTGTTCTGTTTTTTTCTTTTTGTTTTTTCCTTTTCCTGCAAGGACACAACACTGATTCTTAGAGAGAGGAGAAGGGAGGGAGAGGAAGAGAGAGAAGCATCAATCAGTAGCCTCTTATGTGTGCCCCAACCAGGGACTGAACCCACAACCCAGGCATGCACTCTGATCAGGAATCAAACCTGTGACCCTTTGGTTTGCAGGATGACGCTCCACACCAGCCAGGGCTCAGCTCAGTCTTTTAAACAGCCTTCCCAGAAGTTCTTCTGACTTTCACCTCTATTTCATTGGCTTGAACTGTGTCATGTGGCTATTACAGGTGCAAAGGAGTCTGGAAAATGCAGTTTTCTGCTGGACACATTACTCCCCTGAGAAAAATTAAGGTTTCTTAATAAAGAAGAAGGGGTGGATGGATATTGAGTAGGCAACTAGCAGTGGTTGCCACTTTTCATATCATTTTGACCTTTTATTCAAGTTAATATGCTTTCTGGGAGAGCAAACCAAGTATTAGCAAGCATATGCAAATCTTCTGTAAACTCTTCTCTCCTCTGTGCATATAAGCAATTTTTGTATTCATATTTCTTATTATGCATAGTACAATTTACCTCCATTAGTATAGATCATCCTGAATTGCGTGCATTTGTGGATGCATGTGTATGGTTATTTATACAGCTGCCTCTAATGGCCGGTTCAAAATGGCTTTATTAAGCATCTTGTAGTGCTTTCCTCTTCTTTCACTTTCTATTTCTCTGTGAGGACCACCTCATCTACATAAATGCTTCAACAACCACTTACTTCCAGCTCCCAAATCTTTGTATCTGGGGCAGTCCTCACTCAGAACTGTGCAGTCTGATATACTTAACTTCATAAAGACTTTGTCTCAAGGGTGCCGTAATTTGAAAATGCCAGGGGGCACTTAACTGTCAAACTTTTCCCTGTCAAACTTTTACCTCTTCTGTGTTAATCACCTCAGTGAGGGCACATGCCCAGGCCAGAAACCTGGAAGTCATTCACAAGCCCACCCTCACATCCCTTCCTTCCTACAACCATTTGATGTCAGCGTTTTGTCCAGATAGTGTACTGAATATCCTCACATCAGTCCTCTCCCCTCTGATCCAGTGCCACCTCTTGGGTTCGCCTAGTTTGGATCAACTGCTATTAACAAACTATAGAAATGATCCCTGAAAGTATAGTCTTTGGATCAGCTGCTTTTAGTTATCTTGTTGCCACAATAAATATCTGTGAGATTTCTTCAATAGCTATTCTATATAATCCAGGATGGGCGGTTCTCTGTGATATTTTTCAAATCACTGTGGTTTCAGTTAGATGACATTTAAAAATATGAGCAATTATGGATCACCTGAGCGGCTGCCTTAGAACTGAGTGCTGACAATTGATTTCAGTGCTTGCACATCCACTTGTGTTTTTATTCTACCAAAGGGCATTACTATGTATAATTAACAAGAGCTTACACAAAAAAGAAGGCAGAGAAACTTTGTACCCCAAACTGAGGCATGTGGGGCAAATAAAGTTCATTGAAGTCACTGTCTTTTCTTATATTAACACAAATTTTACCCTAGTTCAAATAAGTAAAACCATGGCCCCAGTGGTATAAACTGCTGAATTTAAAAGTACTGAATTCACCGGTACTGAAATAGTCAGTCTGATGTTAGGAGTAGAAATCTGTTTTCCAAACAAATGATAGATCTCTCACATTGAATTAATACCATTCATTGAATGTTGTTATTTTTTATTAGGTAATGTTTAATATGCAAATTTTATAGTTGCCTGAGAGCTCTAATCGTAAGATGTTTATATCTAGTTTTAGGTTTGTACAACTCTGAATAACAATGTACTGAAAATATCCATGTGGCACTTGAGGTCTGCGAGAACTTTTTCTTTTAAAGAGGGTGAGTATATCACTTAGCAGGATAGGGCAGGTTCAGCAAACATTTTATGTAAAGGACTGGGTAGTAAATATTTAGGCTTTGGCGGCCATACAGTCTCTGTCGAAACTACTTAACTTTGATGTTGCACATGAAAGCAGCCATAGGTAATGGGCAAACAAACGAACGTGGCTGCGTCTAATGAAACTCTGTTTACAAAACCAGGCAGCAGGCAGATTTGGACTTGCACACATAGTTTGCTGACTCCTGACCTAGAGAACACAATCCCAGTTCCTTGGCTTAACGTGCAGTCTGCTCACCTCTTCAGACTCATCTCCTGCCCACTTCTCTGAGCATTCCTGTGCTCCAGCCATGCAGACCTGCTTGCATTTTTCAAGCATGTCACATTCTCTTGTGATTCCCTGCCATTGAAAATGCCTCCTGAGACCTCCTTCTCCCTTTTCTTAAACAGACTAACTGCTACTTACCCTTGAAGATAAAACTTAACAATCACCGTTTCTCAGAAGCTTTCTCTGGCCCCTTGTGGCTGAGTTTATGCTTCTCTCTGCTCCCTCTGTGCTTCTTTATGGTCACTGTGCTACTATAACACTCTCAGGAAACTCGTCTGTCTTGTGACTAGGCGTTACACAACTGTTTCACTATCTTCTCCTAAAGATCGAGCTCTCCCTTCTCTGCAGCATGTGCTGCTCTACCCTTGCGATTACCTCCTACTTGCACATTTGGAGAATGTGATATAAAGAGCAGGAGGAAATAAGAAAAAGTGTGAGTTTCATATTTACTTTGTATTTACCCAAAGATATTTTTTTAAAAAATCCTAGAAATGGCTGAATTCTCCTTAAGTTGGCAAACTTAGGTATTCTTCCATTATGGAAATGAGGGCTTATGAGCAAAGTCAATTTTGAAGAAATAAAGGGAGTTTTATATTTGTACATCTGGGATTCATGGCTGTAAAATTTATGTCTGTGATAGTTGTTTAACTTTAACAAATGGAAAAAAAATCAGTTGAGAAATAAAAGACAAAGAATACATATAGCGTATGTTTGGGATATGGGTGGGTACACTAAGTTAGATATGTAATAATTGAAGTCTGGATTTTTGGGCAAGAGAAAGCCCAGAGTGGGCTGTTTAGGAAAGCAGGCCCAAGAGTGGCGGAAAGGGTGAGAGTGGGGCAATGACCTTGAGCCCTGTGCAGGGTTAGGTCTGGGGACTCAGGCCGGCAGTACTGGACTCCCTCTCCCTCTGTCTCTTTGCCATCCCCTCACCCTGCTTCTCCCGTGTCCATTATTTCCATTTTCTCTAGGTGTTTCTACTCTGCCTTGTCTTCTTCTGAACTAACTGTAATATGGTACCCAAGTAAATATGCTATTACTTATTTAAATTTTATTTTCTTTTCCCTAAAGTTTTGATTACGTCATTCAATCCTCTCTTCTTAAGCAAAATAATAACAATTCAAGTTGCTGTTAACTTTTAGAAATTAAAATGTTTTTCTATATTACTTGTAAGAAAAAAATGATTTTTACTGTGGTTACACATCTTAGGAGAAACTGAAATCATAAAAGTACAAAATTAAGGACTACTCTGTGTTCTATTTGATAACATAATCATTTCACTCAAGGGAAAAATAAGAGTATATTGAAAATTGAGTAAAGCCATGAAGGAATAACAGTGAAAACCCTATAGGGAAAGAAAGTTCTGGTTCCACAGAACGGTAGTGGGGTAGAATCCGGGAGAACTCCCAGGGCCAACATGATGACCACCAAGTGCTCACGTGTGCGCGTGTGCACACACACGACAGTGGGGAAGATACCATGCCAGAGTTTCCTAATCACAAAAATATCTTTGAAAATTCAAAGCCAAGTTACAATTGTAAGGTTTAAGCAATGAACCTAAGGTGACTAGATTCTTGACTAGATTTATGAGCAGGACTTTTTCTATCTGTGACTTAGATCTTTCTGTGGGAGTGTCAATGTTACACAGCCTGGGGCAAAAGTGGGTATACAGTTGTGAACACACAAAACACAGAGTCTACTTTTGTATTATTACTTATTAATTATTGTATTATTTTCCATATGAACAAGTACAAACCTACTTTTGCCCCACCCTGTATATCCATGTCTATAACAGACACAGGTCATGCATTTATCACTAATAAATAGGAGGTAACAAAATCCTCAATGGGAAATGACACTGGACACATTTCATTGTTGAGATTATGGTTTATTACTTGAGAAATGTTAACATTTGTCATCTGATTGTTAAAATCAAACTCTTCTGCCTAGAGTAGTTCTCATTAGATGATGATGTTAGTGATTTAATGCAAACATGTTGACATTTTGCCATATAACATTTCTAAAAGAGTCTGAACTTCAGACAGTATTTTTTTTATAAAGATCTAAGGTCTTCCTTTAACCAATGATGCAGACACTGGCCTACAGTGTCCACAGTATTATGGATGAGACGAGATAAATTCACACACATACTGAGTCCTGTGGAGGAAAAGGGACTGCACAGCCACTCTCTCAAGAGGAGAGTGCCCCGACCCTTGCCTTGACAAGCTTTTATTGGCTTTCTAGTAGTATACATCAAAAAAGGTTTTCAATCATTATACTTAGATTTGCTTTAGGTAATTACTTTTTTACCGATAGCAACAGAAGGGATGTTACTGATTACTTCTTACAGATGAACAAGGAAAAAATGTTGCCAATGCAAGGGAATGATAAGAGTAATTGGTCTGGTTATACTTCAGTCCTTGGGAGAATTAGCACAGATTTCAGGGAGTTATTTTAAAGATGTGCAGCAAGCACTTGCTGCCTCAACTCAGGGTGAGGGAGTTTTAGCAAAAGCAAGTCACAAAGCAGCCTAGGTATAGTGCAGGCCTGGTTTCCCACAGGAGAACCGATCTGTGGGGTTTGGCTCCTGCATGCCACAACACGCCTATTGGGCTTTTCAGTAGGGCTGAGCTACAATTGCCATTGCCAGGCAGATTGGTTCCCTGCAAACCAACACATGGAGCATAGTGGTCTTTCACTAGAAACACCATCATCATCATCACACCATTGAGAGCTTGCTGTGTGCCAGACATTGTATGTGTAGCAACTCAATGCTCATACTGACCGTGTAAGATGGATGAGCTCTGTGATCTCCCATTTTACAGATGCAGAAGCAGATATGGAAAGGATAAGTAACTTGCCAAAAGTCACACAAGTGGCGAGCAGCAGGGCCACGATGACACCCAGGACAGTCTGGCTCCTGAGGCCTTGTGCTTCACCTCCATGCTTTACTCTTCTCACAATTCAAATCCCCAGTCCACCAATCCTCTCTAAACTCTTCAGGATATTCCTCTCCCGTCTGTGTCTATTTATTATCTTTATCCACCATTCATGAATAAAACCAATAAAGCTTTGTCCATATAAATGACCTGTGTTAATGTTTCTTGGCATTAATATGGCTCATGGGGAAATAGAAATTATATTTGCAGTCTTTGTCTGATTTCCTTTGTAATGGATTATGTCTACAGGATATGAATTCAACCAGTTGAAAAAGTGAGAGTCATTATTAATAACAGCACAACTGACATCATATGACTTCTGATGTGACACATTGAGAAGAACACATCACCTATGTGAGAGCACTGCCAAAATGTTTCACCTGAATGTAATCATGAAGAAACAGACACACTCATTGAAGGACATTCTGCAAAGTAGCTAGTCTGGACTCTTCAAAGACATCAGTGTCATGAAAGAAAAAAAGGCCAAGGAGCTCTTTAATACTGATGGAGACAAATGAGAGAGGACAATGAAATGCAATGCATCGTCCTGGTTTAGATTGCAGATCAGGTGGGAAAACCAGCTATAGAGAACCTTGTGGGGACAAAGAGGAAATTTTGAATGTGGGCCGTATATTACATTATGTTAAATTTCCTGAGTGTGATAATTGTATGACAGTTGTAAAAAGCAGAGGAAAATGCCTTAGCTCTTAGGAGGTAGGTGATATCTGAGATGTGAATACAAGGATATATGTATATATACATACACATACGTATAGAACAAGTAACAATGTTAGCAATTAGTGAATCTAGATGAATGATAAATCAGTGTTATGACACTATTCTCACAACTTTCCTGAAGGTTTGAAATGTTCATAATTTTATAAAATATATGTGGCAGTGGGGAAGTGAATGCAGATACAGATTAAACAATATTAGCCCACACTTGGACATGGTTAAAGCTGGGTGTTAAATGAATATTATTCTGTCTACATTTTTTTATATGTTTGAAATTTTCTCTTATACAAAGTTTTTAAAAACAAAAAGATTCAGTCAGATTTCATGGTGCTGATTCTCAATAAATGATGAGGACAAACCGCCATAAACCTATGTTCCCCTTCTGTATCTCACCCTCATTCCCACTCCTTCTCAGCCCCAGCCACCATTTTCCTAGCCTGGGTCCTGACTCCACCCCCATTTTTATCCAGCCTGAAGCCAAAGATATTTTTTTTAATGAAAAACTGACCTTACCAAGCTTCACTTAAAGCCCGTCACGTTCTGATGAGCATTTTAGGAGGAAACTCACCACGCTGCACAGCCTGCCCCTCCTCACTCTCCGCCTCCTTTCCCTGGGCTCTGGGCTGGCAGCCAGTGCCAGTCTCTGATGCCCGTCCCACCCTTCTCTGTGTCCACGGAGCGGCTTGCCTCTCTCACTAGAACGCTCTTCTCCCCCTTGGCTTACTTAGTGCTTATTCAGTCTTCTTAGTCTTTATTAGTCATTTATTACATCCATTCCTGGTCTATCTGCCTAGGGTAAAGCTCTAGTATGGGCTTCTATGGTAATGAGCACATTTGTCTAGTGACATTTAACCCAACCGGAATTATTATATCTTGTGATTAGACTAATGCTTTCCTCTCTCGGTAGGTTGCAAGCTCACTGTTTTGCTTACCATGTATAAAAAGTAGGTGTTTGATACTGATACATATTTTATTTTATTTATTTATTTTTTTAAATTAATTTATTTTTAGAGAGGGAAGGGAGGGAGATAGATAGATAGAGAGAGAGAGAGAGAGAGAGAGAGAGAGAGAGAGAGAAACATCAATGTGCGGTTGCTGGGGGCCGTGGCCTGCAACTCAGGCATGTGCCCTGACTGGGAATCGAACCTGCGACACTTTGGTTCGCAGCCCGTGCTCAATCCATTGAGCTACACCAGCCAGGGCGATACTGATACATATTTAAAAAAAAATTCCTAAAAATATTTAGAATTTTTATCTTTTTAAAAAGGATTTTATTTATTTTCTTTTTAGAGAGAGGGGAAAGGAGGGAGAAAGAGAGGGAGAGAAACATCTTTGTGTCTTTGCCTCTCACACGTCCCCTACTCCGGGGCCTGCAACCCAGGCATGTGCGCTGACTCAGATTCAAACCGATGACCCTCAGTTCATAGGTCAGCACTCAATATACTCAGCCACACCACCCAGGGCTAGAATTTTGATCTTTATAGAATTTCACTGTAGTTATCTTAAAAAGGATAGGAGAATGTCTTCCAAAATTTAATTTAAGTTCTTTTTGTTTTTATTTCCTTAAATAAGGCTGATTTCAGTTCTTAAGTTGACGTGATCCCCTTGGACAATATAGAGTGATGCTCCTTGAAAAATCAGTGAAGTCACTTGGCTTGTGTGGGGTTTTTTTGGATTTTTTTCCATTACCATTTAGTCCCTTATACCCATCTCCTCCCAGCAATCACCCACTGTTGTCCATGTCTATGAGTCATTTTTTCTTCTTCCTCAATCCCTCCTTCTTGTATCATCCACCCCTATCCCCCACTTAGCTGTCATCCTGCTTTCTCTCTATGAGTCTGTTTCTATTTTGTTTGTTAGTTCAGTTTGTTCATTAGATTCCACATATGAATGAAATCATATGGTATTTGTCTTTCTCTGACTGGTTTATTTCACTTAGCATAATGTTCTCCAGGCCCATCCATCCATACTGTTGAAAGGATTTTCTTCTTCTTCTTTTTTTTTTTAACCAAGTAGTATTTCATTGTGTAAATATCCTATAGTTGTTTTATCCACTCATCTACTGATGGACACTTGGGCCACTTCCATATCTTGCTAATTGTAAATGACACTGCAGTGACATAGGGGTGTTTATGTTCTTTTGAATTAGTGTCTTGGGTTCCTTCGGATATATTTCTAGAAGTGGAATGGCTGGGTCAAAAGGAAGATCCATTTTTTATTTTTTGAGATATCTCCATACTGTTTTCCACAGTGGCTTCACCAGTCTGCATTCCCACCAACAGTGCAAAACCATTCCCCTTTCTCCACATCCTCACCAGCACTTGTTGTTTGTTGATTTATTTATGATAGCCATTCTGACAGGTGTGAGATGGTATCTCATTGTGGTTTTAATTTGCATTTCTCTGATGATTAGTGACATTGAGCATCTTTTCATATGTCTATTGGCCATCTGTATGTCCTCTTTAGAGAAGTGTCTACTCAGGTCCTTTGCCCATTTTTAAATTGAGTCGTTTGGTTTTTTTGGTGTTAAGTTTTGTAAGGTCTTTATAAATTTTGGTTATTAACCCCTTATCAGATGTGTACATGAACATATTCTCCCATTCTGTGGGTTGTCTTTTTATTTTGTTGATGTTTTCCTTGACTGTGAAAAAATTCTTTAGTTTGATATAATTCTATTTGTTTATTTTTCTTTTATTTCCCTTGCTTGGGGAGATATACCCAATAAAATGTTGCTATGAGCAATGTCAGAGATTTTGCTGCCTATGTTTTCTTCTAGAATTTTTATGGTTTCAGGTCTACATTTAAGCCGTTAATCCATTTTGAATTTATTTTTGTGTGTGGTATAAGGAAGTGGTCTAGTGTCATTTTTCTGCAGATATTTGTCCAATTTTCCCAACACTATTTATTGAATAAACTGTCTTTAGCCCATTATATGTGCTTGCTTCCTCTGTTGAATATTAATTGACTAAAAAGTCATGGGTTTATTTTTGGGCTCTGTATTCTGTTCCATTCTTCTATGTGTCTGTTTTTATATCAGTACCATGCTGTTTTGATTACTAGAATATAGTTTGATATTAGGTAGTATGATTCCTCCAACTTTGTTCTTCTTTCTCAGGATCATTGTTGCTATGCAGAACCTTTTGTGGTTCCATATACATTTTTGAAATATTTGTTTTAGTTCTGTGAAATATGTTGTTGGAATCTTGATAGGAATTTCATTGAATTTATAGATTGCCTTGGGTAATATGGATATTTTAATGATGTTAATTCTTCCTGTTGATGAATATGGTACATATTTCCACTTATTTGTATCTTCTTTGATTTCTTTCTTCAGTGTCTTATAATTTTCCACATACAGGTCTTTTACATGCTTGGTTAGGTTAATTTCTAGGTATTTTATTCTTTTTTGTGGCAATTGTGAATGGGATTGTTTTCATAATTTCCCTTTCTGTTAGTTTGTTATTGGCATATAAAAATGCAACTGATTTCTAGATATTAATTTTGTATCCTGCTACTTTGCTAAATTCACTTATCAGTTTCTTGGTGGAATCTTTGGGGTTCTCTATGTACAGTATCATGTCATCTGCAAACAAAGACAATTGTACTTCTCCTTTCCAATTTGGATGCCTTTTATTGCTTCTCTTCTCTGATTGCTGTGGCTAGGTCTTCTAGTATGTTGAAAAAGAGAGGTGAAAGTGGGCATCCCTGTCTTGTTCCTGATCTTAAGGGGAAAGTTTGTACTTTTTGCCCATCGAGGATGATGATGGCAGTGGGTTTGTCATATATGGCCTTTATCATATTTAAGTATATTCCCATTTTTCTGAGAGTTTTTATCCTAAATGGGTATTGGATTTTATCAAATACTTTTTCTGCATCTATTGATGTGATCATGTGGTTTTTATATTTCATTTTGTTTACGTTGTGAACATGTCTATCACATTTATTGATTTGTGAATGTTGTACCAACCATGAACCCCTGGAATAAATCCCACTTGTTGATGGTGTATAATCTTTGTGATGCATTGCTGTATTCAGTTAGCTAATATTTTTGTTTAGGATTTTAGAGTCTATGTTCATCAGGCATATTGGCCTATAATTTTCGTTCCTTGTAGTGTCTTTATCTGGTTTTGGAATTAAAATAACGCTGGCCTCATAAAATGAGTTTGGGAGTCTTCTCTCCTCTTGAATTTTATGAAACAGTTTGAGAAGAAGTATTATTTATTCTCAGAATATTTGGTAAAATCCATTTGTGAAGCCATCTAGTCCATGGCTTTTGTTTGTTGGGAGCTTTTGACTACTGCTTCAGTTTCACTGGGTGTAATCTGCCTGTTCAGATTCTCTGAATCTTCTTAATTTAGTTTAAGAAGATTGTTTATTTCTAGGAATTTATCCATTTCTTCCAGGTTGTCCAGTTTTTTTGGCACATAGTTATTCATAATATTTTCTTATAATCCTTTGTATTTCTTTGGTGTCAGTTGTTTTTTTTTCCTCTTTCAGTTCTGATTTTATTTACTTGGGTCCTCTCTCTTTTTTTCGTGATGAGTCTGGTTAACGGTTTGTCAATCTTATTTATCTTTTCAAAGAGCCAGCTCTTGGCTTCATTGATCTTTTCTATCATTTTTTTAGACTGTATTTCATTTATTTTTGGTCTGATCTTTATTATTTCCTTCCTTCTACTCATTTTGGGCTTTGTTTGTTGTTCTCTTTCAAATTCTTTTAAGTGTAAAGTTGGTGTTTATTTGAGCCTTTTTTTGTTCTTTGAAATAGGCCTGTAATACTATGAATTTCCCTCTTATGATTGCTTTCCCCGTGTCCCACAGATTTTGGATTGTTGTGTCTTCATTTCACGTGTTTCAAGATATCTTTTGAGTTCTTCCTTGACCTCTTCGTTGACCCATTCATTGTTTAATATCATGGTATTTAGCTTCCATGTCTTTTTGTATTTTTCAGTGTTCTTCTTGTAATTGATTTATAGTTGTATAGCATTATAATCAGAGAAGATGCTTGATATGATTTAATCTCCTTAAATTTATTTAGATTTGTTTTGTGTCCTAACATGGGATCTATCCAAGATGTTCCATGTGCATTTGAAAAGTATGTATGTTTTGCTGCTTTGAGGTGACATGCTCTGAAGATATCCATTAAATTCATTTGATCTAGCATGTTATTTAATACCGCTGTCTCCTTGTTGATTTTCTTTCTGGAAGATCTATCCATTAAAGTCAAAGGGTATTAAAAACCCCAACTATGACTGCATTTCTGTCAATCTCTCACTTTATATACATTGAGATGCTACATATTTAGGTTCTCCTATGTTGGGTGTATAAATGTTTACTAGTTTTATACCCTCTTGCTGGATTCTTCCCTTTATCATTATATAGTGTCTTTCTTTGTCTCTTACTATAGCCTTGAATTTAAAGTCTATTTTGTCAGATATAAGTACTGCTACCCCAGCTTTTTCCCCTTTCCTTCTGCATGAGATATCCTTTACCAACCCTTTACTTTTAGTCTGTGTGTATCTTTCAACCTGAGGTGGGCTGCTTGGAGGCAGCATATATGCTCTTCTTTTCTTATCCATCCAGCTACCCTATGTCTTTTGATTGGAGCATTTAAGCCATTTACGTGTAAAGTGATTATTGATAGATATGTATTTAGTGCCATTTTATCATTAAACTATTTTCATCTGTTTTCTTCTTTTTGTTGTTCTCGTTCTTCTTGCTCTTCTTCAAGCAAGCCCTTTAATGTTTCTTGCAGTACTGCAACAAACTCTTTTTACTTTTTCTTGTTTAGGAAGATCCTTATTTCTCCTTGGATTTTAAATGATAGCCTTGTTGGGTAAAGTAGCCTTGATTGTAGGTCCTTGCTTTTCATCATCTTGAATATTTCATGGTACTCCCTTATGACCTGAAATGTTTCTGTTGAGAAATCAGATGACAGTCTAATTGGCGCTCCCTTGCAGGTAACTACCTGCTTTTCTCTTGTGACTGTTAGGATTCTCTCCTTGTCTTTAGGCCTTGCCATTGTAATTATGATGTGTCCCAGTGTAGGCCCCTTTTTGGGACCAACTTTTTGGGACTCTCTGAGCTTCCTGAACTTTTGTCTTTTTCCTTCACCAGATTAGGGAAGGTTTCCATTATTATTTCTTCAAATAGGTTCTCAATCCCTTGCTCATTATCTTCTCCTTCTGGTATTCCCATGATGCAGATGTTGTTATGCTTCATGTTGTCTCAAAGATTTCTCAGGCTTTCCTTGTTTTTTAAAAAATTCCTTTTCCTTTTTGCTTCTCTGCCTGGGTGTTTTTTTCTACCTTGGCTTCCAAGTCACTGATTCAGTCCTTTGCTTCAACTAACCTACTGTTGATTACTTCCAGTGTATCCTTTATTTCAAATATTGTATTCTTTATTTCTGACTGATCCTTTTTTATGGTTCAATGTATTTTTTCATGCTGTTGGGTATCCTTATAATCATTACTCTAAACTCTCTACCTGATAAATTGCTTGCCTCCATTTCATCTAGTTCTTCTTCAAGAGAATTCTCTTGTTCTTTCATTTGAAGCTTGTTTCTTTGTTTTCCCATTTTGGCTGACTCTTTATGTTTGTTTTTATGCAATAGGTGATCTGCAAAACACTGGTGCAGGCCTAAGTCACATCCTGCCTGTGACTGGCTCTGGGTAACCTGTTTGGAGCTAGCAGCAACCCACAGCATGTAGCTCTGTGCTGGACCTGAGTGTGTGCAAAAAGAACCAGGCTGCTCACTAAGGCTGGCTTTTATCAGTACCAAACCTTGGGGAGAGTAAACTGAAGTCTTAGAGCTCCCAGCAATCTGCCTGTGCCTGTAGGCTTTCTGTAGGGTTAATTAATGAAAGTCTTCCTGCTGTACTCCTCAGCAGCAGGGCTTGAGCACCACAGGGTGGGGCAGAGTAATTCCTGTGGGTGGGTCTACTGCTTCCCCCCAGGCTAATGCCACCTAAGGAGGAGTACACTGCCTGAGAATGATGGCTTCTGCTGTATGGGAAATGACTCAAGGGATCCTGGTGACTATTCCTTCCCCTCTCTCCCCAGAGCCATGGATCCCAGATTCTTTTAACATGTCTCTAGTTCACTTTGCCCTTCTTCTGCCAGAGCCCAAGGTAAGTGGGGGCAAGCAAAATTTCGTGTGTTAGCCATTTAAGAGTCTCTGTGTCTCTAGCTATATCTCCCTGATAGACAGAAACCCTGCTGCCCAGAAACCCATACAAACACAGTTGTATGTTATTTGGGTTCCTTCCCCGGTTCTGGTGCTGTAGGCTGGGGAATCTAGCTTGGGGTTTAGATCCCACAGTTCTCAGGGGGAAACCCCCAGTAGCTGAAATATCCCTCTGGCACCTCAGCTGCCACCCGTGGGAGCCCAGCCAACCCTCTCATGCCTCCTCCATACTCCACACCTGTCTTGTGGTGATTTGGCCTCTTTCATCTGTCATTGGGTATAAGGCTTCTTTCCAGCTAGTGTCCAGTTGCTTATTCAGGATGATTTTTCTATGATTTAGTTGAAATTCCAATTTGGTCCTGGGAGGAGGTTAGTGTAGCATCCTCTTGCCCTTCTGCCATCTTGTCCCTCTCCTGGACTGGCTGGTGTTTTCTTTCACAATCAATATGCTTCATGCAAAATGCTCTAGCAATTCACATCATTCTGTCAGTCCCCATCAAGGAAATACTGTTTTCCAAAATTAAAATTATGAATCAACTCACAGGAGGATGTTGTCAAATAAACAAAGAATCATCACTTATATTACACTGCCAAGTTTTTGATACACTTAATTCCTCTAAATGCATTTAACTTTAATGAAGAGTAATACAATTTAATAACAACATAAAATGGAATCATTTATCTTCCAAGTCCTACATTGGCCAGATGAGATGTCTTCTCCTTAATACATTGTTTCCAATGCAAAAGATTTTTTCCCCTTTTCTCTTATTCAGATTTGTTTCTCCTCATTTCTATGTATATGGTTTGGGAAGTGATCTATATGCACATGTTTAATTAACTCACTCATCAGGCTATAGTTTTCACAGTTGGAAATCTCTGAGATTTGTTGTTTCAAGTTCTCAAGGCAATGATATTTATTTGACCCAATAAAATTTGGTAATTATTAGTATATTAGTCAAGGTTATTCCAGTTGCAAGTGACATAAAACCAAACTCAAACTGATTAAAGCTGAAAGAGGAATTTATGGACACACATAACTAAGAGACCAAAGGTAGATCCTGGTGTCAGGGGTTCAGGTGATGTGAACAGGGCCTTTCCTCATCCCCTGGCTTGTTTTCTTCTGTGCCAACTTCATCTCCAGGTAAGCATTCTCCATACACATGGCAAAGGAATGTCCGTGAAACAACATAGTAGGTTACTCATTGGCATAGGTTGACCTTTGGATATGTACCAATGGGGCGAGGGGCTCCAACTGAGCCCAAACTGGGATTTGGAGTTTGCCCAGGCATCTGTTTATATGATTGGCATCATTTTGAGGGCAGAGTGCTCAAGGAGAGGTTTTGTTATAAGGCCCAAGGAGAGGGACTCTTCTTACAGTGGAGAAGTATCACTTGGTGCTATGTCTCCTGCATGACCCAAGGAGTCGTTTTTGAGCTTCTCTGACCAGCAGGATTATAATAGAAGATGAAATCAGTGCAGCACCATTTTGGTGCATTAAGCCATGATAGCTTTGAAATGCTTCTAGGGGGCAATATCAGTGCACAGCACAGCATCTCACAGGGAAGGAATGATGAGCCTCAAGACTGTAGTTTTATTTCCGAACACTCTTAGAGACTTCCAGAGCTACTTGGGCTCTGGGGCATGGAGGCAGAGTAATATGGATTACAGTAACCATAGATTTGGCCCCTTGTTTTATGGTGGGTGTTTCTAATTAGTTTTATATGGATAGGTTACATGAATCTAAAAGGTTTCTTACAGAGAGGGGAACAATGCATTAGACATTGTCAGAGTTAAATCAGAATAAGTGAATGGAAAGATAGTAAGAAATAGGGTACTGTGTGTTGAATATTTCAAGTTGATAACTCAGTAAAACATGCAACTTATGTAGAAAGCCAGTGGCATTATTCCAGGATGTTTTTCATTTATTAGCTATAAGAAAGTCAGCCATGTTATTGCTCATATGGGCTTTTAAGGATAGAGCCAGTATTAGAAGAGCCATTTCAGACATGTTGCAAATAACCATGCAACATTAAGATTCTTCACATTGAGAATACTTTTCTCATATAACTTCTTCTCTGGTTAAAAGCATTAAGAATTTTTAAGAAGCATATATAATGGAATTACAGGGATTTATACATTGAAATTAGTCACATGGTCTGTCAAAGTTAACTGTAAATTGTTATCTGGGTAAAAGCCTCTATTAGTTTTGTTGGTATAAGCTTGGATTGTAAATAAAACTGCTGTCAGCAGAATGTTCATTAAAGTGGATTTAAAATTCCAAATGAAAAGTTATTGATCTCTCAAAGGATAAACACTGCTAAGGCACTAGAATCATGTGAAGTTATTAAATTACCAATTTAGTTGCTGTTATTATCTTTTTACTCTCTTGGTTGTTTATTAAGAGGCCTATGTATAAAATATGTTTGAAATGAAACTGAGAGATACCAGCCAGTAGTTATTTTCCACAGACATTTAGAAATTAATGATCTGCTGGTGATGAGGTTCAGTCTCCCTTGCCCCAAATTCCTGGCCCTCATAACATATAGCCTACTTCATGTGTATGGGAAGGAAAGATTAAAATGAGGGTCAAATGATAAATTTTTAGCCAGCAGCATCTAGCCAGAAGAGCCTGACTTAGTCCTATCACATTTCCAACGTATATTTATGTACTGTACCATTTGGGTATTATAATAAAAATTTTTATCTGTCCCTGGAGGCAAAATTGAGTTATATATTAAATGGCTATTTTCTTTGTTTTCTGCTTAGGTATGCATGTAATGTGGTAGCATGATATATATTCCACACTTGTTTCATTCCTGCAGAGAGATAATATTTTTGCAGCTGACGGAGTAAAGACATCCTGTGCTTCCAGAATAAGAGAGAACATATTGACAGGATAAAATACAGATGTTCCCCATGTTTTTTTCTGCCTCATGGTTGTATTCAGCAGAGGTTAACTTTCATGGGCATATTTCTCTGTCCTTGTTTGGGCAGTTAGACACAGAAGGCCACAGTAAATTCAAGATTGTAAGAGGTGGTATCAAGTAAAGTGTTTAAAATGTTTTTAGTGATGGGAAAGTAACTTAAAAATTCATTCCCTCCCCCTACAAAAGGCTCTTTTCATTAAACTGTGGGGATCAAAATAACTTTTCTACTCCTCTATAAGGAAGAAACTTGAAGCATAGCAAATCTTTATCTTAAAGAATTTTATTTTTCTCAAGTAATGGACAAATATAAAATTTCTCAAAATGGACTTCCAGGCAAGTTGGAGGCATAGGTAGATACACTTTGCCTCCTTACACAACCAAAAGAACACATTTAAAAACAAAAAACAACCAGAACTGCTCAAAATCAAACTGTATGGAAGTCCAACAACCAAGGAGTTAAAGAAGAAACATTCATCCAAACCAGTAGGAGGGGTGGAGATGGACAGCCAGGGCAGAGAGGACTTGTAGCAAGGTGGTGGCAGCTGGTGGAGTGGGTGGTCCCACATTGCCATGCAGGTAAACCAGGAGGAAGAACTGGGAAGTGAGACAAACTGCATGACCCAGGGTTCCACTGATGGACTAAAAAAACCTGTGGGGGCTGAGGTAGTGGGAGAAACTGCTAGCCTCATAAGAGAGTTTGTTGGAGAGACTCACAGGGTCCTAGAAAGTGCACAAACCCACCCACCCAGGAATCAGCATTAGATGGGCCCAATTTGCTTGTGGGTAGTGGGGGAAGTGACTGAAAGCCAGTAGAGAGCCAAGCAAGCAGCATCATTCCCTCTTGGGCCCCTCTCCCACACACAGTGCCACAATGCAGCAATGTGGGTTGCTCTGCTCTGGTGAATATCTAAGGCTCTGCCCCTTACAACATAACAGGTACGCTGAAACAAAGAAATATGTCCCAAATGAAAGAACAGATCAAAACTCCAGAAAAAGAAGTAAGCAATGAAGAGATACCCAACCTATCAGATACAGAGTTCAAAACACTGGTAATCAGGATAATCACAGAAATGGTTGAGTATGGTCACAAAACAGAGGAAAAAGTGAAGGCTATGAAAAATGAAATAAAGGAAAATGTTCACAGAACCAACAGTGAAGGGAAGGAAACCAGGACCCAAACCCAAATCAATGGTTTGGACCAGAAGAAAGAAACATTCAACCAGAACAGAATGAAGAAACAAGAATTCAAAAAAGAGCCCGTGTTGGTGTAGCTCAGTGGATTGAGCGCAGGCTGCGAACCAAAGTGTCGCAGGTTTGATTCCTAGTCAGGGTACATGCCTGGGTTGCAGGCCATGACCCCCAGCAACCACACATTGATGTTTTTCTCTTTCTCTTTCTGCCTCCCTTCCCTCTCTAAAAATAAATAAATAAAATATTTTCAAAAAGTCAGTTTAAAAAAGAATTAAAAAAAAATAAAAAGAAGGAGAGACTTAGGAACCTCCAGGACAACTTTAAACATTCCAACATCTGAATCACAGGGATGCCAAAAGGAGAAGAGAAAGACAAAAAAATTGAAAAATTATTTGAACAAATAATGAAGGAGAACTTCTCTAATCTGGCAAATGAAAACAGACTTCCAGGAAGTCCAGGAAGCTTAGAGAGTCCCAAAGAAGTTGGACCCAAGGAAGCACACACCAAGGCACATCATAATTACATTAGCCAAGATTAAAATTAAGGAGAGAATCCTAGAAGCAGCAAGAGATAAGGAGACAGTAACCTACAAAGGAGTGCCCATCAGACTGTCAGCTGATTTCCCAAAAGAGACCTTACAGGCAAGAAGGGGCTGGAGAGAAGTATTCCAAGTCATGAAAGGCAAGGACCTACATCCCAGACTGCTCTATCCAGCAAAGCTTTCATTTAGTATGGAAGGGCAGATAAAGTGCTTCTCAGAAAAGGTCAAGTTAAAGGAGTTCATCATCACCAAGCCCTTATTTTATGAAATATTAAAGGGAATTATCTAAGAAAAAGAAGATAAAAAACATGTATAGTAAAATGACAGCAAACTCACAATTATTAACAACCACACCTAAAACAAAAACAAAAACAAACTAAGCAGACAACTATAACAGGAACAGAACTGCAGAAATGGGAGTGGGAGGAGGAGAGAGGGGGAAAAGGTACAGAGAATAAGTAGTGTAGATGGTAGGTAGAAAATAGGAGGAGGGCAAGAATAGTATGGGAAATCGTGAAGCCAAGGAACTTATATGTATGATCCACAGACATAAACTAAGGTGGGGGGATGCTGGTGGGAGGGATGGAGCAGGGCAGAGGGGGATAAAGGGAAGAAGAAAATGGGACAACTGTAACAGCATAATCAATAAAATATACCTTAATAAAATAAAAAATGAAATTTCTCTTGTCACAATCTAGAAAACATTAATGAAACATTCTGTGACAAAGATGGTATCCTAATCATGTTTGATATCTTCCTTTCTCCCATTTCAGAAAGAAACAATCCCAGCAATGTAAAAGTAACATACTGTTTATCATCATCAGAAACTTCTCTCCTGTATCTAAGAAGCTGGGCCCTTTAACTGGAAATGGAACAGGTGGTGGTGAATGAAGGGGACACTGATGAACCAGTACCTACATTTTGGCTGCTCCTCCTGGAACAACTAATTCCTCCTCTTTAAAAATAAGAGACAAACTGCTAGATAAATTAAGAAATTCAGTAGTTCAAATGAAGGGGATCAAACATGAGCATGCAGGTTAAAATTATCTAGTAAAACAGATACATTGCAGAATAAAGGGAAGAAGTTGGTCAGGGGGGTAATTTTTTTTTAGATTCAAAAGGGTCCTATCCTAATTTTTTTAAGCACAGATGTCCACAAAAAAAGTAAAAATTGAGAAACAAAAAAATAGGTCTTGGGAATAAAAAGAAGAGTAACTATGGGACATTTTACCAAAATGCAGAGCATAAGCTCTCTAAGTTTTGGAAGTTTGAGAGAAAACTCAAGAGGCAGAAAATATTGAAGCAGGAGAAGTAATATTGTTCTAGAAGTTCCAGAAGGAAAAAATGGGTATGGATGGATGAATGAAAAGCAATAATCAAAGAAACAAAAGAAGACAAGTTTCAGTCTTCACGTGAAGAAGACTCACCAAAAGACTGGGCAGGTGTCATGAAAGGTAACCATGCTCAGGTGGTTTTCCATGTCCTGGGTAAAGGACAGATGCTGGAAGCAGCCAACTAGGAAAAAAAGTATCACCATAGGAAAGATTTTGAATGGTATTAGACTTCTTATTTGCAACAGTAATATGAGAAAACCTCAGAGAAAATGTAGAGACTTTAGGAAAAAAAGCATTATGTTACAAGAATTACATACCAAACCAAGCCTATCATCTGAATGCAAGGGTAAATGAAAGCCTGGTTCAGATTCATAACAATTCAGAAATTATATGACTCACGCATGCTTTTTGAAAAACATAGCCTAAAGTAGACCTTCAAGCAAAAACTAATTAAAACAAAGAATTTAATAAAGATAAAGACACATTTTAGGAAAGAGCAGTGAGCAATAAAAACTTGTATGTAAGTCTAAAGAATTATTCATAATGTGGTTATGAAACTAAGTAAAATTTATAACAAAGGATTTTAAAATAAAAATGCATATTATTTAAAAATGCTTCCTAGAGACATGGGGAGAGAGGCAGAGAAAAATAGCTTGCTTTTTACTGATGGAGAATGAATTAAAACATATTTAAATTTTTTAAACAAAATCAGTTTGAAACTAGACCATTAGAGAAGAAAGAAAAGCATATTCAGTGTTAGCCCAGAGGATGACAAAGTGTGTGTGTGTGTGTGTGTGTGTGTGTGTGTGTGAGAGAGAGAGAGAGACAGAGAGAGACAGAGAGAGAGACAGAGAGACAGAGAGAAAGAGATGGAGTGTGAAGAGGGAGAGTGACAAGAAAATATAACTGAAAGAATCCAGCCCTGATCCATGTGGCTCAGTTGATTGGGCATCATTCCACAGAGAGAAAGGTTGCTGGTTTGATTCCCAGTCAGGGCACAGGCCTGTGTTTTGGGTTTGGTGGCTGCTCCAGGGACATGCAAGAAGCAAGCAATCAATGTTTCTCTCTTTCTTTTTCTCCCTCCCTTCCTCTCTCTCTAAAAATAAATAAATAAAATATTTTTTAAAATAAAAAAATTTGAACCTATGAAATAAGATGCGAAGAATAAAAAAAATGTATATATATATATCTCAAATAGGTTTTTCTATTAACTTCCAGGACATGACAGCATAACTGCTCTGGAATTTATCCCCCCACCATAACCTGAACAAAATGTGTGAAGTGACTAGTTTTAGGTGTTGGAAAATAAGCAGTGCAGGACTAGAGTCCTAGCGAGATGGGAAATAACAAGAATGAGCGCCACATTCCAGCTGAGTTTATGTCTGAGGGCACTTTTCTGAATGTGGCACAGAGCAGTGGAGCCCATGTGAAGAATATAAGTCTGACTAAGCTGAGGAGGCTGAAATTGAAATAAAGGGGGTGAAATAGCAGGTTAGAATTCCAGAGCGGAATGAGTTATACAGAAGGGAGGTCCCAAAAGTCTGTGTGAAGATTTGTCTCAACTCTTTGGATAAGAGCCACCCTGGGCTTTGCATGTATAGGTTAAGATTCTGTAAAATCTCAAGATTTTGCAAGACAGCAGCTGCTGTGGAGCTAAGGAATGGATGGAAATGCCAGAGGTCACACAGTGCTAAAACACATTGGATTTTTGGTCCAACCATGTGGAAAGACTTCATTGAGCACACCAGGCATTCAACTGAGACTCTAGAAAGGCCACTCTTTAGGAGTTAGATCATATCCTAGAATTAAGGTCAAAATCAATATAGACTTGTCCAAACAAAGTAAAAATGAAGCTTGAAGGATTTAGAGAATGAGCTGGTTATGTAGTTGTTGGCCAGAACCAAACAATACACCTTTAAAAGGGAGAGAACATAATCCAGATGTTCTACAATATATCATTCATAACATGAAGCATACAATAAAGAAATTATTACATATGCAAAAAAGCAGGAAAATAGGATCTGTAATAAAGATTTTAAAAGGAGCAGGCAATAAAATAGATTCTGATAATGACTCAGAATTTGGAGTTAGGACATAGTTTTAAAAATGGTGATTATAAACTTGTTCAAGAATTGAAAGGAAACCATGGACAGTGAAAGAATAGGTGGAAAATCTTAAAAGAGAAATACAAGCTATAAAGTATCAATTAAAAATACTACCCTGGCTGGTGTAGTTCAGTGGATTGAGCGCGGGCTTTGAACCAAAGCATCGCAGGTTCGATTCCCAGTCAGGGCACATGCCTGGGGTTGCAGGCCATGGCCCCTAGCAACCACACTTTGATATTTCTCTCTCTCTCTTTCTCCCTCCCTTCCCTCTCTAAAAATAAATAAATAAATAAAATCTTAAAAAATACTAGAAATGACAGCTTCTATCAATGACTTAGGAAGAGATTGAGCCCTGCAGAATAAAACATATGAGAACTTGAAAATAGACCAGTAGAAAAGTTAAAAGTTGAAAAATAGATTTTTAAAAATGAATAGAGTGTCGGTATCTTGTGGAATAATTTCAGTTGTTCTACATGTAATTAAAGTCTTAGGAGGAAAGAAAAAAAGAGAATGAGTCAGGGTTATTTAAAAAAATAACCCTAAATGTTCAAAACTTAGTGGAAAAAAATCAACCTGTAAATCTAAGCTCACAAAAGCCAAAGCCTTATATCATTCAAAACATTCTTCCACAATGGGAGTTAAATGTTTTACTGGATGAATGTAACCTGAAGGAATTTGTTGATAGTAGTCACAGCACTGAAAGACATGCTGAAGAGAGTTCACTGGGCTGAAGATAAAATTGTGAGCTATAGGAAGGGATGAAGATCACTGGAAATGGTAAATATATGGGAGAATATAAATGAATTTTATTTTCTTTAAATTTCCTGAAAAGATAATTGACTTGTTCAAGCAAGCAAAAATAATAACAATTTATTGTGGCATTTCTAATATGTGATGGTAAAATATGACAGTAGTATTAAGAATTGGATAAATGTAACTCTATTGTTGCAAAATTCTTTATTGTATACAAATGTTATAATATTAATTAGAAGTAGGCTGACAAATTAAAGAGAGAGAGAAAGAGAGAGAGAAAATGTCAAAGAGGCCATAAAATGGAGTACTGAAAAAATTTTATTCTCCCAAGGAGGCAGAAAAAAATCAACAAAGAAACAAATGGGATGGAACAAATAAAAAACAAATTGCACAATGGTGTAATGAAATCCAAGCATATTAATAATTATGATCAATGTAAATGCACTAATTGTTACAATTGTTACTGAATTTCATAATAAAAAGGGTCAGTTCATCAAGAGCATGCCATAATTTTCAGTGCGCATTCACCTAATTACTACGCTTAACGTAGCTCTGGCACATGCAACTATTATTAATGCCAGGATCACTCAACACAAGGAAAGCCATTAATGTAATTCACTACAAAAATAGATGAAAGAAAGAAAAACTGTGGGCAAAAATACATTTGTTTAAGTTTAATAATCACTGTTGATTAAAAACAAATAAACAATAAGACTTGGTGAGCTAACAGTAGAAGGAAACTTCCTTAAGCTGATAAAGGTTAGCATAAACCAAGAACAAATATCATATTTGATGTAAAGCATTAGAAGCATTTCTACTTATGTTAGAGATAAGACAAATTTGCTCTCAGCATCATTGCTAAAATAATGGAGTCTATATTATATTTGCTATAATAATGGAGTCTAACTCTAACTAATGCAATAAGATGAAAAAATAATATGATACATAAATATTATAAAGAAAAGACACAGTGTAATTATTTTCAAACAGAAGATTGTCTTGAGCATTCAAGAAAAAATTATTAGAATCAATAAAGTGTTCAGTATAATGGTTGGTACAAAATTACCATAGAAAATGGTAATTTTCTATATATTTTCAACACTGTAACAGGGAAAAGGGAACCCATTCTCAACAACAATAAAAATTATAAAATGACTAACAAAAATATAAGATTCTTATGTTGAAAATTTCAAAACTCTAGGGACAACTTACAAGAAGATCCATTAAATATATGTGTTGCCCCTTCCTAAATAGAAGATATTTTTGAGACATCAATCCTTCCCAAATGAATTTAGAAATGTTAGGCAATCCTAATCATTATTTATAAAACTTACAAATTGTAGGTCAACTGATAGAGAAAATAACAAATGACCACCTGGGAAATTCTGAAAAGAAAAAAAATAAGAGAAATTTCTCTTTCAGAAATTTAAACACATTTGAAAATATAATTGTCAAAGTGTAGGGTTGATGCAGAGATATTGATTAATAAAATTGAATACAATTTAGAAACAGGAGTATGTACACTGGGATTTAACATAACGGTTAAAAGCATTGACTCTCAAGCCAGGCCACATACTAGCTATGAATTCTCGGGCAAGTTATTGAACTCTCTGTGCCTTAATTTCCTTATGGGTGAAGCAGGGGCCATTATGCTACCTCTATCTGCTATTATTGTGAAGATTAAATAAGTTACTATACATAAAGCACTAAGAAGATTACTTGGAATACAGTCAGAAAAATGTAAGTACTAGCTGCTTGCTATTAATGAGAAAGATGGTACACAAATCATCCAAAAATGATGAATTACTACTCAAATTAGGGTGAAGTTTGGTTAACCAAAGTCAGAATTTTTAATCCAAATTTGGTCATCCAAAACCAAACATTTCAAAAGACATGCAGTTGGGGTGATTGGTAGTTCCATTTCGAAAAAGAATATAGTTAGATGCATACCTTACACCATACCCAGAGAACAAAACATAAAGTTATTAGATGAAAACAGAAAAAACATATTCATAAGCTTAGCGTGAATAAATCTTGTTTAAGGAAGATGTGAAACATTAATCATAAAGGAAAATAATCATATACTTAAATACATAAAAGTTAAAAAGAAAACTTCTGTATACAAAAAAAAATAAACAGCATTAATAGATAACCCATAGCCTGGGAATATATTTGCAGTATATTTAAAAAATATTAATATCACTGTGAATCAAGAAGAAAGAAAACAAACACTCCAGGAGAAAAATGAGCAGTGGATAACAAAAACAATTTACAAAAGAGAAATACAAATGTTTAATAAACTCTACCAAAATGTACAATTTCATTGGTGATCAGAGAAATGTAAATTAATGTGATACATTTTTGTCAATTTTACTCATCAGATTAGCAAAAGTTTAAAATCTTGGTAATACTCTGGGCTGGTAGGGATGTGGCAAATGGGCACAGTGGTCATCTTGGGTGCGAAGGTGAGATGACCACACATGTTTGGGAGGTAATTTCCCAGTACCAAGGTAAAGCATTCCCTTTTTGTTGAGTTAGCAATTCCATGTTCAGGAGTTTATTCTAAAAACTATTTCACACGCACGTGGACTGAAAGGTCTAAGTGTTGTATAGGAGCCATCACAGCAGGAATGGTAATTACAGTGAAACATGGGAAACAGCCAAACACTCATTGCTAGAAGATCAGTTAAATAAGTTATGGTAAAGTATGATGTTGAATGCCACAGATTATTACAAGGCCTGAAGCATGTGTAGTTAAAATTTTTATAATATATATGCAAACTTTCCAAGGAAAGCAGGAAAAAGTAAGTTTCAGGAAAATTCCTTCATTCGTTATTCTTCACACGCACATGCACACGTGTGCACAGATAGATGTGGGAGGGCGTAAGGAAAACAGTGAAACAGAAAGTGCTAACCTGCGAACCCTGCTTGATGTGGAGGTGGGGAAGTAGAGCCTCACAGTTTTAGTCTTTACACTTAAGTTTGGTTTCAATGTTATATAATGAAAGCTTGCTCACACACAGCTTAGGAAGCAAAGAACAGTCAAATGCAATGGAAGAATAATGACTGAAGAAGTTAAAGAAGTACCAAAAGGAAGACTATTTTCTTGGCAAATGCTCTTAACTTAGTAGCTAATTCACATAACTTTAAAACTGTGAAAAGAAAAAGCACAGAATGCTTTATTCACTTGTTATGGTTAACATACTCATAAGCAGAGATGCAAACATTTAAAACAAAATGCTGGGAAATTCAGTTAACAGGCCACAGTAGAGTAATGCTCATTCTATAAATGCAGAATTGGTTTGCACTATCATAGATATTAATGCTTTTCATAGGTTAAAAGAGCAGAAGAACTTGTATAGAGGTGACCTGCCCATCTTTGATCCATTTATTCATTCATTCAACAAGTTTTCATTGAGCTAGGCATTATTTTAGGTTCTGGCATGAAACCAAACACTGATTCACAGCACCAGGAACAGACCGTGAAGGGAGGAGAATGGACAACTAAAACTGCTTAATGAGAAAGTATGGAGGATTGTGTTAGATAAGGAAAATCCTAGAAATAGAAGGACTAGATGATCACATTATTCTGAAATCAGTAGAAAACAATGTCCACATCGAGGAAAACTAGGAATATTTCTATTCATGCTGAGAGCAACACAACTCTTATTTCTACTACCAAAGTTGTATTCAGCAAGTTTGAACCAGTGCAATAGGACAGGTTAAAGAAATGAGTCATATATATTGGAAAGGAAAATTATAACACACAACTGTAATTGTATATTTATGTGATTGTTTACCTAGAAAATTGAAGTCAGTTGAAAAATATTAGAAGGCAAGTGTTTAGTGGGGTGACACACTATAAGAAAAATCTAGGGCTTTCTTACATACTTGCAACATTCAGCTGTAATACAACAGAAAGGAAAGGGGTGTCATCAAAATAGTGAAGAATAGTGTGACGTGCCATGGCATAGACAGCAGTAGGTGCACAGGGCCTGTAACAGGAAACCGATAAAGCTCTATCTGAGAATTAAAAAGCTGTCTTATCCCTATTTCTAGAGAGAAATACTCAGGATTTCAAAGATATCAATTGTCCCTAAATTTTTTGTTTATAAACTCAATTCAATTACAATGGAAATAATAATGTAACTTTTGGGAGAGGTTAAGAAGCTTTTCCCATTTAAATTTTTAATCTTTATTTTTGTTGAAGTTATACATATTCACTTTATTTTTAATTTTTAAATTATAGTTAATATTACTTTACAGTAGTTCAGGTGTACAGCATAGTTGTTTGACATTTATATAATTTATGAAGTGATCTTCCTGGTAAGTCTAGTGTCCACCTGGCACAATATATAATTATTACAATATTTTTTACTATATTCCTTGTGTTGTACTTTATATCCCCATGACTATTTTTTAAGCACCAGTTTGTGCTTCTTAATCCCTTCACCTTTTTCACCCAGCCCTCTAAACACCCTTTTATCTGGCAATAATCAGTGAGCTTATTTTAGTTTTGTTTGTTCATTTATTTTGTTTTTTAGATTCCACACATAAGTGAAATTATATGGCACAATATTTGTCTTTCTCTGGATGATTTCACTTAGCATAATTCCCTCTTGGTCCACTCATACTATCACAAATATTAAGATTTCATTTTTTTTTGCAGCCAAGAAATATCCCAATGTATATATGAAGTCTGTCTGGAGAAAGTCCAGCCACTGTTGATGTAACAAGGACAGTTTACTAGACATCGATGTAACCAGGCAGCCAAGAAGAGTGGACTGGAATGCAAATGCATGAACGATGATGACTTCATAGTATCAGTCAGTGGGGGCACTGGATGCCGTCGAGTGAGCGTGTGTACTGTGTGGCTGTCACATTCAAAATGACTGAGTGAGTAGACCAATGAATCTGTATCAAATTTTGTGTGAAGCTTTAACCTTCCTTCATGGAAACTATTCAGATGATTCTGAAGGCTGCAGCTGTGGGCAACTGGTGACTGGCAGCTTCATTACAACAACATGCCTACTTATATGTTACATCATATGCAGGGGTTTTTGGCAAAACATCAAATCACCCAGGTGACTGAGCCCTGCTATAGCCTAGGTTTGGCTCCCTGTGACTTCTGGCTTTTCCCAAAACTAAAATTACCTTTGAAAGAGAAGAGATTTCAGACCATCAATCAGATTCAGGTACATGTGACAGGACAGCTGATGGAGACTGGTAGAACTGTGTGGGGTCCCAAGGTGCCTAGTTTGAAGGGGACTGAGGCATCATTGTCCTATGTGCAATGTTTCTTGTGTCTTGTATCTTCTTAAATAAATATCTCTATTTTTCATATTACATGTCTGGATACTTTCTGGACAGACCTTGTATGTGTACCACATATTTACCCAACTGCCCTTAAGTAAGACAAGTTCTGATGGCTTGTCACAATAATCTTCAGCCTTACCATTTCCAGCTTTGGATTCCTACTCCCAGTCAACAGTCCAACACTTTGAATAATTTATACTGGTATTTACATCCATATTTTCAGACAAGAGAATTGTGCTGATACTTAAATGTTACTTTTTTAATCTCTTTGGAGATTATCAATTCACTTCCTATTGTGAAAAGTGAGATTGAGTTTTTTTACCTTCTCCTCCAACTCCAACCAGACCGACCTCCAAATACACAAAGGCACACACATTTCAGTCTTCTGCACTCTGCCACTGTTTTTGGTTCTACAATATCCACTGTGAAAAGTAGCATGGGTATGTAAATATTATACCCAGGTGAGTCTCACAGTGTCCTAAAATTTCCTTTCATATACAACTCACTTTTCCAGGAGTTAATAATTATCCACTTTTAAATTTGCTTTGTTATCAACATAACTGATGGAGAGAAAGATTGAGAGAGAAAAAGAGGGAAAGGGAAGGGAGGGGGAAGGGAAAGGGAGGGGAAAGGTCGGGGGAGAGGAGGGAAAGGAGAGGGAAATTCAAAAGAAAAAAAAATTCAGTCAAACACCTCAAACAAATCTAAGAATTCCAGGTTTTTTCTTGAAAATATATGCCTGGACCATCTTTTCACTTCGCAATGGACTGGCTACCCTCTGACTTGCTGCCTTGCTTTTTCAGTCCCCCCTTCATTGTCACCCTGGAAGCATTCTTTTTCCTCTTTCTGAGGTTGCAGCTCTCGTTTGCTGGGTTCCGTGTCTCTTACACAGTTTATACTCTTGCACTTCATCTAGTGGGTCTCAAGGAACTAGCCCACAGAGTAAATGCAACTGCCACTGCACCATCAGACACTAGAGAACACTGCTGTCACCTCTACTGCTCTGCCCCAAACTAACCACTGGCACCCTCGGGTGTCTGCACTGCCCTCACCATCCCCAAGATGACCAAGAGCCTCTGTGGTCATGTGTGCTTGCCAATTTAAAACTCTCCCTGGCATGGTTTTTTAAAGTTAATGTTAGACTCTTTTCTGTAAATACATCTTTACAGGCCATGTTTCTATATGTTAATGTTAATTGTATGTTTCCATATGTTAATAATAATGTTAAGAAAAGTCCTTCATTCCTTTTACACAGGTTGAGCTTGATCAGGTGGTGTCTGAATAAGTTCATTCTTACCAAGCTGGTGGGTACTTCTAACCTGTTTTGACAAATGTAGTTTATGATTTTAAGTAAACATATGCAGTTTTTTACAGCAAAAAATTTCAACAAACATAGTAACCCATAATGCATGATCAAACTATAAGGTTGTAAGTCAGCATTACCTAGAGATATGAAAAGTAAACTTTCAAGTATGATAAAAAAATCTTTGTCCTTAGCAAAAACACATATGCAGAAACTCAACTTTTTGGTGACTAGATACGGAATAAGTTTAGTTTTTGTTTAGATTTTTGGAGTAATAGGTATATACCTATAATATGTAAATATTACTTATCTATACAGTTGTAAGAGCTAGCATAATTATGGAGTAAAAAGACTTTTATTTTTAGAAAATTAAGATCTGTTTCTACTACTACTCTAGTAGCATTTTTAAATCAAATGATTAACTAAAGAATATCTTCAGCGTAGCAGTGAAGTATAAAGGTAAAATTACTTTCTGCAAGTCCATGGGTTAATTTGTTTAATAGAAAGATGATAACAGGAATCAGATAGAGATCCATCAATCTGATATTTAACTTTACTTCTCCAATTGTGTCCAGTATGGCTTTGCACAGTGAATTCTCTACCCTCTGGAATGAAAATGGAAATTTTTTTCTTAATTTCAGAATAGAGGGAAATTAACATCTGTGTGAGCACCAGTGGTCCCTCCTTGGGGACAGAAAATGTGAAGAAAATGAGATGGTTTTAAGGGATTAGAACACAAATGAGGAAGAAGAAATTTAAGAAATAAGAAATTACGTGATGACAAAAGTTGTTTTTAAGCACTGTGCCACTTAATCAGAGAAAATTAATCAGAGAAAAGAGTTGTAAGTACTCTCATGTTTCAAGTTAGATGAACTTTGAGTTACATATTACCTACCAGTAGCTTAAAAAACTTTTTTTTGCTTATTGATTTTTGAAAGAGAGAGACAGACAGACAGGCAGACATCGATTTGTTGTTCCACTTATTGATGCACCCATTTGTAGATTCTTGCATGTGCCCTGACTGGGAATTGAACTCACAGCCTTGGCATATTGGGATGATGCTCTAATCAACTGAGCTACCCAGCTAAGGCCCCTACCAGTAATTATTTACATTTTATTTTTTTGCTTCAGATTTGGAACAACATGACTGTGGAAGACATGCAAGTGAAAAGGCATAGGGTTGCAGAACAGAATTTATAGGCATTTCACTGAGTTTTCCTTACCTAATTCTATGTCTCTTTTTTGATGAAGAAGACCAGGTGCTGAGTCAGTGCAGAGTGGCTGATGGGCCACAGTTCTGTAGTGAGCTCTCTGATCGGGATTGTACCCAGGGGCCCATTGCAATATACGTTCCACTGGTGAGATGACTGGAGCCTGAACAATTCCAGGTGAAGAAAGGTAGCAGAGGAGGCTGATTGTGACCTTCCCTGATGTCAAAATTGGTAAATATGGGTGGAGTTGAGAATCAAAATAATCATGTCACTGTGTCCCTGTTAGCCAAAGAATGAGTTCTGCTTATTGGGATGTATACTTCTAGGGTTATGATTTCCTCAGTCCATTACTTATTTCATTTTTTAATGAGCCAACCATCTTTATTTTGAAATCTTATTCATTTTGGTGGTAGAAAATGAACCCAGTAAGTTTATCATTCTCTTGATGTGAGGGGTGGGGGAGAGGCCATAATTCCATTGATATGCCAAGTGGTTATCCATCCTGTGGGGCATCTACTGTGATGTAGAAACCTGTCTGGGTCCTGGTTGTCATTCCTCTTCTGTTGCAAAGTCCACATGCCTGCATCACCCCTGGTTTTGTGTGGGTCTCACTCCTGTGTCTGCATTGTGGCTGTATCGTGGCTGCAAAGCCCCTCCAGGTCTACCACCCAATTCTGGGCCAAATTTCCCAGGTTTTAGAGGAAACTTTTGGATGATATCTCATGCCACTCTGGGACTGCATGAAACTGGGCAGTTATCTCAAGTGCTCTCTGTATAGATAGGCCACCAGGTCAAGCAGGCTCAGGGCATAAATTAAGATGTATCCACCTGTAACAGGAAACTTATTTCAAACTGCCTTAAGACAAGTTATTAGCTCATGTAAGAAGGTGAGGTGAGCTTCAGGGTGTGTTGATCCAACAGTTTAAAAATGCAATTAAAGACTTGGACTCTCTCTGTCTCTCGGCCCTGCCTTCTGCCTGTTGTCATCATTCTGAAGTGTGCTCCTGTGTTGGTTGTTTGATAGCAGCCTGCAGAAATTTGGGCTTTCTCTCTTATATCTAATTGGCTTCTCATGCTTCTTTGTTAAGAATGAAGAAAAACATTCTGAGAAGTCTCTGTCAAACACTCGTTAACTCCAGTTGGCATAACTTGGTCACATACCTGTTTCTGAACCAGTTCTTAGCAAGAGGGATGGGACTACCCTAGACCAAAATCAGGCTAAACCCTGAAGCTGAGGGTGGAGTCACTGTCTCCTTAGGTATTTAGTTATGTGGTGGAGGGCTGAGTACCCAAACAAAATGTCAAATTTGTTAGGAAGAGAACAAGGAGGCAATAACCCTAGTCAGGATTTAGTTGGGAAAACAAACCGCTCTAGGCATTTCAAGCACAGTGAGATTGAACCAGGGGGATTAAGTTTACCAAATCATTGGATGGGATGAAATAGGAAAAAGGCAGGGGAGTAAGGTGATGTTAGTCAGTGTTTGGGACTCCAGGGAGCTGCTGCCACTGTAGTGGAGACCACACCTGTCCAGCCTTGGATTCCTCTGAGCCTGTGCTCTAGGGCCCTGCAGCCACGCACTTACCACAGGGGCACCTGGCTGCCACAGCTGAAGCCAAAAGTTGGGGCTCTGCCTTCCTCTTTCCCTTCATTCTTATTTTTTAAAAACAGATTTACTGAGATATAATACATGCCATGCAGTTCACTCATTTAAAGTGTATAATTCATTGGCTTTAGTATGTTCATAGAGCTGTGTGTCCATCACCACAATCAATTTTAGAACGTTTCCGTACTCCGCAAAGAAACTCTCTCTTTAGCTCTCCCCCCTAACCCCAATCTCCCTATCCACCTCCCCAGTCTAGGAAAACACTAATCTACTTTTTGTCTCGATATGTTTGCCTATTCTGGATGCTCCATATAAACAGAATCTGATAATTCGTGGTTTTTTGTGATTGGATTCTTTCACTCAGCATATTTTCTACGTTCGTGCATGTTGTGGCACGTGCCAGTACTTTGTTTTTGTTCCTGAATAATGTCCCACTGTATGAATATGCCACATTTTATTTATCCATTCATCAGTTCATGAACATTCGGGTGTATCCACATTTTGACTGTTGTTAATAATGAACTTGCATGTGCATTACATATGTGGGATGTATACTGAGGAATGGAATTTCTGTTCATGTGGTAACTCTAAATATAAACTTTTAAAGAACTGATACACTGTTTTCCAAAGTGGCTGTGCCATTTTGCATTCCCACCAGCAGTGTATGAGGGTACCAATTTATATTTCTCCACATCTCTACCAACACTTGTTATTATTTATGTCTTTTTGTTTATAGATTTCCTAGTGGGTATGAAGTGGTATCTCATTATGGTTTTGATTTACATTTCCCTGCTGGCTGATGATGTTGAGCATCTTTTGTTCTGCTTAATGGCCATTCATATATAGAGAAATATCTCTTCAGAGACTTTGCCCATTTTTTAAATTAGATAACTTGTGTTTTTAATTATTATTGACTTATAATACTTTTTAAAAAGATTTTATTTATCCATTTCTAGATAGAGGAGAAAGGAGGGAGAAAGAGAGGGAGAGAAACATCAATGTGTGGTTGCCTCTCAACTGCCCCCACTGAGGACCTGGCCCACAACCCAGGCATGTGCCCTGACTGGGATTCGAACTTTTGGTTTACAGGCGGGCACTCAATCCACTGAGCCACACCAGCCAGGGTAACTTATAACACTTCTTAATATAGTTTAGATACAAGTCCCTTATCAAATATATGATTTTTAGTATATTTTCTTCCATATTGTGATCTTTTTACTTTTTGATAATGTCTTTTGGTGGATAAAAGTTGTTGATTTCTTGATAAGTCCAATTTATCAGTTTTTTCTTTTGCTGCCTGTGCTTTTGGTGTCAGGTCTAAGAAGATACTGCAAAATCTAAGATCATAGAAATTTACCCCTATTTTACTAAGATTTTTATAGTTCAAAGATTTAGGTTCTCAGGTTCACTTTGAGTTAATTTTTGTATATGGTGTGAGTTAGGGGTGCAACTTTTTTTTTTTTCATGAGGCTATCTAATTGTCCCAGTGTTTCATTTTAATCTCATTCAGGTCCTTTTCACTAGGAAGTCCTGAACTGAAACCTGCCTAGCAGTGGAGATTGGCAAATACAGTTTCCAGGCTTCTAGCCCTGGTGAGACAAGGGAGAGCTTAGAAGGGTGGGATCCAGCCAGCAACACCCAGCAGCACGCAGCAAACAAAGTAAACATTGTTCATCTGGTGGGGGGGAGGGTTGCTGTCTCTTCCTTGGTGTCTAGACAGCAAGCCGGCTACAAAGTCTCCTTCTACTCAAAGATCCTAAACCTGTCTTGAATAATTTTATCACCTTAAGCCTTTCAAGGGGTACAGGATATAGGGCCCTTTTCTGTTCGTCCCTCTCCCCAGTCCAAAGAACTCTAAAATTGATCTAAGAAAAACTCTGTTCTCTATCTTTATGGATATTTTTGTTTTACGTGCTTTTGTTCTCTAGCTCGGTCTCTTTCCTCTCCTAGGTTGGATCTTTAAGCCAAAATGCCTGGCCTAGAAAGGAGGGTCTTGGCAGAGACGGGGGAAATTTTGGGTGAACTGAAGTTAGTCCTGCCACATGTGGTCGTGCTGCTGATGGAGTGGACATAGAAAATGACCTGCGTGTGGGATGGGGGGAATTCTTACAGTATTTACTGAGACAAACGGTACAAGCCGTGCTAAAACAAAAGTGCAGCAAGAAGAAATCCTACTGCTTTGAGAAATAAATGCGGTACTAGGTGCTGCTTACCGTTAAAGATATATGGCATTGCTTTTCTTAGTTTTGAAATAATTTGAAACATACCATGATAAGCTTTTTTAAAAAATGAAAGAAACTCTTAAAGATATGAGAAATTATTTTAGTTAGACTATTAGACAATATAAAGTGACATTTTGCCTGATACACTGGAAATATGGTTTCAGGAAGGTAATGCGATGCTCCAGAGAATCTGAGGAAAGGAAGAAAGGTTCTCACAGGGGAGATGAATAATTATAGATAAGAAGCTAAAATTAATAGGTAAGCGGATGTCCATGCCTTTGTTAGAGATTTCCAGTTGTGACTAGGCAGGTATTAGGGGTAACTTGGCAATGATTCTACAACTGTATTTTGTAATAAATCATATACAATGAACTGTTGAAACATCTTGGAGACTTTAATTTATTCAGCTTAAGAGCTTAGTTGAGGGGAAAAAATAAAGGAAAGTAAGCTGTAAGATTGCTTTTCCTGAATTCTAAATTTAGCTCAAACATCTTGCTAATCCTCTATGCCAGGGGCATTGTCTTGAAAATGCATTTGAATTGTATAATCTGATCACCTTTATTAATGCAGGGATTTAGATGGGCAGAAACACGCTTCCTGTATTTTACTGTGTCAATTTTTAGCCTAGGTAATCCTGTAAATGATTAGGTAATTATATTCTCTCTGAATATCAAGCTACTTAATTTAAATCCAGTGAGATCATAAAAGGCAGTAAATGTTCAGTGCCAACAGAGGAGATGCTACACATTTACATTGGAGAAGGCAAAAGAAATGACACCGTGTGACCAGAGCCTGCACAAGATTAAATCCCCATTATATTGATGTCAGAAACCAGAAAGGAATAAATAGATTGTGTGAAGAGCAACACAAATTCACAGCCATCAGTGGCTCTGTACGACACAAAGGCAAATATTGCTCCCTCAACTGATTCTCTTATGACACTAGATGGGGAACATTCCAGCGCTAATTGTATGAAATGCCTCTCTCCATGTTCATTTTAGGTCCAGATGACCTCATATTACACATGGCTATTAGTGAAGAACTGTTTAATGATCAATAGGGAAAGGAAAAAAATGTGTGAGTACTCAAGGGTATAACAACAATGCAGCTCCTAGGGGAAATTCACAAAAGGAGCTGGCATACTCAGAGTGCCTCTAATACGCACCAGTACTCATGACAGGCCTAAGGGGAAGGCACGTTATCCCTGATGTGGAAACTGGTCAGAGATATATTAGGATCTAGTGTGTCTAATTCCAAATTCTATGCTCTTTTGGTTGGTTGTTACATTTTGACAGCACTCTTTCAGCTACAAAAGACAGAAGGACTCACAATTTAAATTAGGAAAAACAAGGAATTTATTGGCTTGTAAAACTAGAAAGTATAGACACGATCTTTTTCATTCAGCGGTCAGCTGCAGGCATGGTTGGATCCAGGGGCCAAGTGGAAGGAACTCTTTGTCTGTATGTTCCAGTTCTACTTTCTCAGCAGTGTATTCACTATCAGGCAGGCTCTCAGGAACTCCGGCTTCAGTCTTTCTAGCTTCAATACCATGGAAAAAGAGACCCTCTTTCTTGGTTGGAATAAAAGTCCCAGTATTAAATTTCATTATTCTGGACTTGATCTAAGTAATCCTAACCACATTCTATAAGCAATTTCAAAGCAAAGTAAATGTGCAGGGCCAGACACTTCAGAAAATGTGAATTTTAACTCTTAAGCTTTATGTATAGATTTAAAGATGCAGATATAGACTGCAGAATGACTGGACTATTTCTGAGATTTTTTTTTCATGTGGATCATGGGTATAACCAGATAATTACAACAATTGGTGCTATTTATAAGATTCTTGAAGTAAACAGATGACCTTTAATTCTCTGTTGTTGAAAAGATCTTAATCACACTATAAGATCAAATATGCATCTTCATTTGAATCTATATGATAATATATTGCATAGTATGCTTTAAAAAACACAATATATTTGAAAGAGAGGAAAGCCAACATTTATTTAACACCTAGTATGTATAGGCAGAAAGTAGGCACTTTATTTTCATGTTGCACAAATGATGCAGTAGGCACTAGCCACATGTGGCTATTCATTTTTTCTCAAATACCATTTCACTTGTAAGTAGGCATATATAATATACATAAGCATCATAATAAAATACATTATTACTATTAGTATTTTGAACACTGTTATGTGTTAGATCAAGTAAGAATAAGAAAAATAAATGTTTTTATTTGACTTTCACTTAATTCTTCTTCGATACTCTTCCATTCTTAATTTAATTCCAAGTTTCTGACCTATGTTATTTTCATTCCTCTCTAAAGAACTTTTTTTATCCTTGTTTGTTCTATTACAGTTGTCTCTATTTTTCCCCTGTTGCCCTCCTCTGTCCAGCCCACCACCCTGCTCCCATAGTCCATCCCCACACCGTTGTCCATGTCCATGGGTCATTCATGCATGTTTTTTGACTAGTTCCTTCCCCTTCTTTCCACCTTTCTCCCCCCTTTTCTCAGGCAGCTCTCAGTCTGTTTCCTGTTTTCATGTCTCTGGTTCTGTTTAGCTTGTTAGTTTATTTTGTTCAATAGATTCCCCTTATAAGTGAGGTCATATGGTATTTGTCTTTTACCGACTGGCTTATTTTACTTAGCATAATAGTCTCCAGTTCCATCCATGATGTGGCAAAGAGTAGGAATTCTCACATATACTATGCTGCATAGTATTCCATTGTGTAAATTTATGACAGTTTTTTAATACATTCATCTACTACTGGGCACTTGGCTATTGTAAAGAGCACTGCTATGAACATAAGGTTGAATAAGTTCTTTTGAATTGGTGCTTTGGGAGTCTTTGGGTATATTCCCAGCAGTGGCATCACTGGGTCAGAAGGAAGTTCCATTTTTAATTTTTTGAGGAAACTCCATACTGTTTTCCATGGTGGCCACCCTAGTCTGCATTCCTACCAACAGTGCACTAGGGTTCCCTTTTCTCTGCATCCTTGCTAGCACTTGTTTATTGATTTATTGATGATAGCCATTCTGACAGGTATGAGATGATGACTCATTGTGGTTTTAATTTGCATCTCTGTGATGGGTAGTGATATTGAGCATATTTTGACACAAAGATGGACCATCTGTATGTCTTCTTTGGAGAAGTGTCTATTCAGGTCCTTTGCCTATTTTTTAAAATAGATTGTTTGTCTTCTGGGTGTTGAGTTGTGTGAGTTCTTTACATATTTTGGAGATTAACCCTTGTCCGATGTATCATTGGCAAGTGTGCTCTCCCATATAGTTGGTTCCCTTCTCATTTTGATGATGGTTTCTTTAGCCATGCAGAAACTTTTTAATTTGATATAGTCCCATTTGTTTACTTTTTCCTTTATTTCCTTTGCCCCAGGAGATACATTGGCAACATTATTGCTATATGCAATATCTGAAATTTTACTGCCTATGTTTTCCACTAGGACTTTTATGGTATCATGACTTCTACTTAAGTCTTTTACCCATTTTGAGTTCATTCTGCTGTAAATTGGTGGTCTAGTTTCATTCCTCTGCATGTACCAATCTCATTCTCCCAAAACCATGTATTTTAGAGGCTATTTTTACTCCATTGTATGCTCATACCTGTTTTGTCAAATGTTAATTGACCCATAAACCCATAAAAGCATGGGTTTATTTCTGGGCTCTCCATTCTATTCCACTGATCTATGGTCTGTTCTTATGCCAGTACCAGACTGTTTTGATTACAGTGGCCTTATAGTATAGTTTGACATCAAGTATTGAGATTTTTCCAACTTTGTTCTTCTTTCTCAATATTGCTGTGGCTATTCAGCATCTTTTTTGGTTCCATCTAAATTGTTGAAGTATTTGTTCTAGATTTGGGAAATATGCCTTTGGTATTTTAATAGGAATTACATTGAATCTATAGATTGTTTTAGGTAGTATGGACATTTTAATTATGTTAATTCTTCCAATCCATGAACAGGGTATATGCTTCCATTTACGTGCATCTGCCTCAGTTTCTTTCTACAGTGCTCTATAGTTTTCTGCATACAGGTCTTTTACCTCCTTGGTTAAATTTATTCCTAGGTACTATTTTTTATTGCTATAATAAATGTTTTTTTCTTAGTTTCTCTTTCTGATAGTTCATTGTTGTTGTACAAAGGTGCCATTGATTTCTGAATATTGACTTTTACCCTACTACTTTGCTGAATTCACTTATTAGGTAGAGTAGTTTTTTGGTGGAGCCTATAGGGTTTTCTATGTACATTATCTGTGTCATCTGCAAATAATGAGTTTTAACTCTCCCTTTCCAATTTGGATACCTTTTATTTCTTCTTCTTCTCTGATTGCTATGGCTAGGACTGCCAGCACTATGTTGAATAAGAGTGGTGAAAGTGGACACCCTTGTCTTGTTCTTGATCTTAAGGGAAACACTTTTAGTTTTTGCCCATTGAGTATGATGTTGGCCTTAGGTTTTTCATATATGGCCTTTATATGTTGAGGTGTACTCCCTCTATTCCCATTTTTCTGAGTGCTTTTTATCATAAATGGTCCTGGATTTTATCAAATGCATTTTCTGCATCTATTAATATGATCATGTGATTTTCAGCTTTCATTTTGTGTATGCGATATATCATATTAGTTGATTTGCTGATATTGTACCATCCTTGCATCCCTGAAATAAATCTCACCTGATCATGGTATATGATCTTTTTCATGTTTCTTGGATTTGATTTGCTAGTATTTTGTTGAGGATTTTAGGATTTATGTTCATCAGAGATATTGGCCTGTAATTTTCTTTCTTTGTTGTGTCTTTACCTGGTTTGGGGACTAGGATAATTCTGGCCTCATAAAAAGAGTTTGGGAGTCTTCCTTCCTCTTGAGGTTTTTGGAATAGTTTGAGAAAAATAGGTGTTAGTTCTTTTTTGAATGTGTGGTAAAATTTGCCTATGAAGCTTTCTGGTCCAGGGCTTTTGTGGGTTGGTAATTTTTTGATTACTGCTTCAATTTCACTAGTTGTTATCAGTCTATTCAGGTTTTCTGTTTCTTGCTGATTCAGTTTTGGAAGACTGTATATTCCTAGAAATTCACCCACTTTTGCCCAGGTTGTCCCATTTCTTGGCATATAGTTGTTCATAGCAATTTCTTACAATCTTTTGTATTTCTATGGTATCAGTTGTTAGTTCTCTTTCATTTATGATTCTATTTATTTGAGTCTGTCTCTTTTTTTCTTGATGAATCTGGTTAAATGTTTGTCAGTTTTGTTTAACTTTTCAAAGAACCAGTTTCTGGATTCATTGACCCTTTGAACTATTTTTTTTAGTCTCAATGTCATTTAATTATACTCTGATCTTGATTATTTCCTTCCTTCTCCTTGCTCTGGGCTTTGTTTGTTGTTGTTCCTCTAGTTCTTGTAGACATAGGATTAGGTCGTTTATTTCACATTTTTCTATCTTTTGTAGGTAGGCCTGTATTGCTATGAACTTCCCTCTCAGGACTGCCTTCCCTGTGTCCCACAGATTTTGGGTTGTTGTGTATTCATTTTCATTTGTTTCCAGATACTTTTTGACTTCTTCCTTGATCTCATTGTTAACCCATTTATTGTTTAATAAAATGTTATTCAGCCTCCATGTTTTTGAATGTTTTCGAGTTTTTTCTTGAGATTGTTTTCTAATTTCAAGCCATTGTAATCCAAGAAGATACTTGATATGATTTCAATTTTTCTTGAATTTAAGGCTTTCTTTGTGTCCTACTGTGTGTTCCATTTTTGAGAAGATCTGTGTGCTTTGGAGAAGAATGTGTATTTTGCTTCTTTGGGGGTGAAATGTTCTATAAATATCAATTAAACCCATTTGATCTACAGTGTCATTCAATTCTGCAATATTTTTGTTGATTTTTTTTGCTTGGAAGATTTATCCATTGTTGACAGTGGGGTGTTAAAAGCCTCTATAATGACTATACTGCTGTCTATCTTTTTCTTAAACTCGTCTAATATTTTCTTTATATATTTAGGTGCATCTATATTGGGTGCATACATGTTTATAAGAGTTATGTCCTCCTGTTGGACTACTCCCTTAAGAATTATGTAGTGTCCTTCTTTGTCTCTTGGTATGGCCTTTGATTTGAAGTCTATTTTGTCTGATATAAGTATTGCTACCCCAGGTTTTTTTTTCATGTCTATTTGCATGGAATTTTTTTTTCATTCCTTCACTTTCAGCCTGTGAATACCTTTTGTTCTGAGGTGGGTCTCCTATAGACAGCATAAATGTGGATTGTATTTTCTTATCTATTCAGCTACCCTATATCTTTTGATAGCACCATTTAATACATTTACATTTAAGGTTATTATTGATAGGTACTTATTCATTGCCATTTTTTTCCTTTGTACCTGTGTTCTTCTCTCTCTCTCTCCCCCCCCACTCCTTCATCTTCTTCTTAAAGCAGTTCCTTTAGCATCTCTTGCAGTGCTGGACTGGTGGAGTAGTTCTCTTTTAGCCTTCTTTTGTCTGGTAAGCTCTTTATTTCACTTTCTATTTTAAATGAGAGTATTGCTGGGTAGAGTCAAATTGGTTGCAGTTCCTTGCTTTTCATTACTTGAAATATTTCATGTCGATCCTTTCTGGCTGGTAGTGTTTCTGTTGAGTAATCACCTGATAAACTTATTGGAGCTCCCTTGTATGTTACTGTTTCTCCCTTGCTGCCCTTAAGGGTCTCTCTTTGTCTATAAATTTTGCCATTTTGATTGCAATGTGTCTTGAGTGGGCCTCTTTGGGTTCATCTTGATTGGGGCCCCCTGTGCTTCCTGGACTTGTGTGACTTTTTCCCTCACCAAGTTAGGGAAGTTTTCTGTCATTATTTTTCCAAACAGGTTTTCTATCCCTTACTCCTTTCCTTCTTCTTCTGGTGTCCCTATGATGTAAATATTGTTGTGTTTCATGTTGTCCCCAAATTCCCTTTAACTATCCTAATTCTTTTTGAGTCTTTTTTCATTTTGTTGTCTGGTTAGGGTATTTTTTTCTACCTTGTCTTTCAAGTCACTGTTTTAATCCTCTGTTTCATCTAGCCTGCTTTTAATTTCTTCTAATGTATTCTTCACTTCAGATATTGCATTCTTCATTTCCAACTGGTTCTTATTCAAGGTCCCTATGTCCTTTTTCATGCTGATGTAAGTCCCACTAAGCTCCCTGTTGTTCTCACTAAGTTTCTTGAACATCTTTATAACCATTATTTTAAACTCTATGTATGACAAATTGCTTGTCTCAATGTTACTTAGTTCTTTTTCTGGAGATTCCTCCATTTCTTTCACTTGGGGTTTGTTTCTTTGTGTCCCCATTTTAGCTGTCTCTATTTGTTTCTATGTATTAGATTGATCTGCTTTGACTCACTGTCTTGTGGAGTGGTCTTGTGTGTTAGGAGTCCCGGTGGTACAGACTCCTGGATCTGCTGATCTGGATGCTCTAGGAGTGACCTATGTGTGGGTTATGTGGACTCTCCTGTTGTATTTGGGTCCCGATTATTATTGACCCATTCATTGGTGGGCACTCCCCTCTGTCTGGTTGGCTAAGAGTCTCAACCCCCAATGCATGTTGTAAGCTGTTGTATAGGTACTGGAAGAACAAAGAAAAACAATACAAAACAAGCAACCCTCCCTACCACCACAGCAATATCAACCACAAGAGAGCAAAGAATAATAACAGTAGAAAACAAAATGTAATAGTAGAGAAAGGGGGAAAGGAAAAAGAATATGACCCAAGGGAAGAAAAGTGGTTGTGAAAGGAGGAAGGGGAAGAGAACTACTAATGAACTGAAAGAGGAAAACAGGGAAAAGGAACACAGAAAAGGTAACAAAAATAATGAAAGGAAAGAAGGGAACAGTGGGGTAATTAAAGATAAGAGTAGAATAAGAGATCTGATAGAAAAATCAGAGCCCCAAAAATAAAAGAAAAAGAAGAAAATAGATAAAAAGATAAATCAAAAGGCTATGAAAAAGAAAAAATAGCTAAGATAATGAAAAAAGAACCTAGTGAATTTGTCTCAGCACAGTTTAGATCTTGCCTTCTGGTTTCTCCCTTCGGATACAGCTCTGATGGCTGAGTCTGGCATAAGCCAATGTCAGGTGCTGCCCACATCTGGCCTTCGGCCGCCTTTTCAGAGTTATAGGTGATCCAGTTTGTGGCTGATCCCTCAAGTCTTGGCTGCTCCCAGGGTGGGCCAAGCTACTCTGCAAAGCTGGCTTTTATCAGTACTGGGTCCGGGGGTGTGTCAGCCAATGTTCCAAGTTACCATAAGATCAACCTCTGCCTGTGTCTGAATGCTGGCTTGCTGTTAATCTTAGACTAGTCACAGACCTTATAGGGCTTCTGGTAGAAACAGGGAGCTCTGATTTTTGGATCTCCCATAGCAGGTGTCTTTTCAGACTTCAGAGGAGATGGTGGGTATGTTCCCCCTTCCCTAAGCCACTAGTCTGAGTCTGTCCAGTATTATCTCCCTGTACTCGGCAGGGCGCGGCCCTTAGTAGTCTTCCAGAACCCAGATTTTGGGTCTCTCAAACGATGTTTTGGGAGGATGTTTCTATGGCTCTCCCATGAAGGGGAGGCACCAGTGTATTTCCCAGGATTGTGTATGAGTTGACTACTCCCTACAGGCAGTCTCTGATGACCCCTGAGTCTGTTTATGTTGCTGTCTCCTCAACAAGGGTTAAGATGCAAGATAGGAGAAAAGAAAGAAAAACAAACAAATAAATAAAACAAACATCAAGAAAGAGAAAAACAAAAAAAAAGAACAAAAAAAGTTGCTGAGTGGAGTGAATAGGATTTCAGAGCTTTTGGCCAGATTTCCAGAGGGTAGGGGGAGCTGTATCCCACAGGATAAGTTAACTGATTTTTCCCTGGGAGGGGCTAGCTCTTCTCAAGGCAGATGGCTGTCGTGGAGCCCAGATATATCCGGCCTTGAAAATCCCACAGCTTCTCCCCAACAACTCTGCCTAGGGCCTCCCACTCTGGACTGTACTCAGGCAACTCCACTCCATGCCACCCTCCCTTCGCTGGGGCCCAAGGTGGGGTAGCCGCAAACAGAAACTCTGTGCTTTGTCCCTTTAAGGAAGAAAAAAGATGATGGGCTTGTCACCCGAGGTTTTTGTCTCTCCCCATAAGAGGGAACACCCACGGCACACACTCTTTGATCTCCTGATTTGGATGTTCTAAGAAATTTGGCTGGGGTAGTGGGGGAGCAGTTGCGGGAAAATGGTGACAACTGTACCTGAACAACAGTAAAAAAAAATGCCATTTAAAAAATTAAGTCCGGTTCCTCAGTGGCACTGGCTACACTTTGAGTGGTGAAAACCATGTGACTAGGAGCTACCATGATGAATGGCATAGACATAGAACATTTCCATCACTGCACAGAGTTCTAATGGACAGCTCTGGAAGTCCATCTCAATTCTTTCCTTTTATTTTGAAATGAAATTTAGTGGTGTTTTTTATTTTATTTTATTTTATTTTTTGAAATCCTGCAATCTTAAAACATGTTAAATAACACTATGAAGAAAGAATCAGTCCATAATGTAGTATTTTCTACAAGAAAACTTATCCAAGCTCTTAGAAAAGTCAATATCATTGGCAAAAAAAAAGTGGGTGCAGAAGATATTGTTCTGGATTTTAAAAGGCTTAAGAGAAATAACAAGCAAATGTAATGTTTGATACTGGTCTGAACAGAATCAGTTAAGATTATTTTTGTTTCAGTGAGAAAGTTTGATAATGGACTAGATAATACATGATATTGTGGAATTATTGTCAATTTTGTTAGGTGCTGTGGTTTTGTCAGAATATATTTCAACTTTGGGGGTATCTGTGTGGAAGTATTTAGAACAGAAATATCTTGACATTTTTCATTTTCTTAGGAATAATATAAACAATACAGAGGGATGAAGCAACTATAGCACCATGTAAGTAATTGCTAAATCTAGGTGGTGGATACTGTTGTTTCTAATTTTGATGTATTTTAAAACTGTCAAAATAAAAATATTTTCAAAAAAACCTGTCTTTTTTTTTAATGGTTTTGACTTTGGTGTCACACTTAAAAAATGTTTTCTTAAGCAAGAGTTTTAAAAGCCACTGAGATTATCTTCTAGTGTCTTAATGGGTCATTACTCACTTTTTTTTTTCTAGAAAGAGCCCCTGGTTTTCACTGAGGGACCCACCTCCATTTCATTTTCTGGTCATGTGTTTGGGTGGTATGGAAGCAGAGCATTACAAACCTGATGTTTTGTACTCTTGGCTAAAAAATAGCTGGGAAAGACTATCATCTTTGTTAGTAGGTTGATAGGAAATGTAAAGAATGAGTCTGTTGAGACAAGAGCAGACACACCCGGTGCTAACCATTACATCCTATTAAACAGATAGGAAGAAAGTTTAGAGAGTATTACCATATCTGTTACCATAAAATGTAATGTTCATTACCATAACGAACACTGTATGTTCGTTATACGTGTTATATTAAGAAGTTCTGTGTCTGTTTCCTATGAGTGCTCAGTCAGGCTCAGACAAGAACGTGAACAGCATGATACCTGTTTCAGGCAGAGGCTTCACCACGAGGGCTCGGGTGCTCACACAGTCACCCCAGAGGCTGGAAGAGGCGAGGCAGGAGACTGCCACTCAGTTTCAGGAGCACCACAAGTGGGAGAGCCTCTGTTCACCAGAGTCAGGAACATGTGGGAAACTCCTGTTCGTCTCCTGGTACTTAATAGCTCCAAGGTAGGTGGACTGGCAGGTGAACCAGAAGCCCCCCAGAAACTCATGTTGGGGGAGCCTGTGTCATGCCTTCTACTGCTGCCAAAGAAAGAGGAAATTGGCTTTGGCCTCCCTCCCTACTACCTTCCAAGGACCACAGGGGTTTATCTGTAAGATGGAGTCTGAAGATGCAAGCGGAACTTTGTTGCCCGGGGCCAGAGAAACAGACTTCTCCATCTTCCAGCCTCTTCATTGTAAGAAAGAGATAGAAGGGGTTTCAAAGCTGGATATCAACAGACACCTTCCATAGAGGGGTGAGGAGCTTTCCTACAATAGTCAAATGTTTATTTTAAAAATTCAAAGGATTGCTAAACTGAAAGGCTAAGAGTAGACTACATAGGATGAAACATTTGTTTGAATATTTGTTGAAGAAAGCAATTTGAAGTTTAAACCATGTTTGTCATAGAGGGTTGGTTTTACCCATCAGCTGGCAAGACTTAACTTCCCATGACATCATCCAATCCAGGAGAGCTTCTCAGGCAGGGCGGACCAGCCCTAGCAGTGGCTGGGAGGGTCGGAGCAGGCTGGTCCTCACCAGGGAAGCCTTGCCAAGGGCTTCAATTCCCCTCTTTATCCCAGTGTGCCATATAAACAGAACTATCCTCTAATGTGTTATGAAAAAGTCTGAAAAGCACTGCATTTTAGCAAAACAGGCTTCTGTTGTTTTACTGTGAATTTTATTCCTGAATGTGAAGGCTCCAAAGTGAATTAGTAGTGTACAAGAAGTGTAAGGAAAGACTCTTTCAGGGCACTTGGCTAAAGCAAAGTCCTGTGTGAATACATCATGGCCATATAAAGCTGTATGTAAATCTCAGGGTATAATATTAATATTCCAGGGAGTAATGTTAGGTAAATAATGAAGCAGGCTGATAAAAATTCCCTGGGTTTTCAGAAAAGTTAAAGGCTTGATTAATTAATTCTTTATCTGCATCTCCTCCTCCCTTTCTTTACTTTTATAGCAGCGTGAGACAATTATTCTAATCTGAGAGATAAGCCTGAATCTGCTGAGTCGTATTTGTGCAAGTTGGTGATTTGGGCAAATGTTGAATGAATTTAAAAAATTCATGTTTGGAAGCCTCTGCTCTTAAAATAATTTTCTACCTAGAAAAGATAATTTCCAAGTGTAAAATATAAAATTCTCAACTGAGTTATAAAACTTCCACTTAAAATAACCCACTCTTTCTGAGAAAGTACTGTGCACAAGGACACCCAGTGGTACTCAAAACATATTAGTAAACAAGACAGACAAAGATCTCTGTCTGACCTTGCAAAGCTGATATTCTAATGGGGGAAGACAGATACCAAACAATACACATAATGAATATGTAAATTATATAGGATATTAGAAGGTGAAAAGCAATGCTAACAAAAGAAAAAGTTAGAGCATTTTGAAGAGGATTAGGTTTGCTGGGGGAGCAGGGATGAGTTTCCACAGCCGCTAGGAAGGCTCACTGAGGAGGCACATTTGAGTTAGAATCAAAGATGAGGGAGTAAGCCGCACACTCCAGGCAGAGGGACTGGCCAGGGCCCTACAGAGGAAATATGCCCGGTGTGTTTGAAGAAATGGGACCAATGTGTCTGGAGTGGAGTGAGCAAGAGGATAGCAGGATGTATAGAGAACTCCTACAACTTAACAACAAAATAACCTAATTAAAAAAAAAAAGAAAAAGGCAAGGACTTGACATTTCTCCAAAGAAGATATACAAATGACCAACAACATTAGTGGTGCTCATCATCACTAATCATTAGGGAAATGCAAATCAAAACTACAATGAAATACCACCTCACACCTATTAGGATGGCTACTATAAAAAAAAAAAGGAAGATGAATGTCGGTGGGATGTGAAGAAAGTGGAACCCTTGTGCACTGTTGGTAGGAATGTAAAGTGGTGCAGTCATGAAGAAAAAAGTATGAGGGTTCTTTGAAAAATCAGAAATAGAATGATCACTTTTGGGTATTTATCCCAAAGAATTGAAAGCAGAACCTCGGAGAGATATCTGTAAACCCATGGTCAGAGTAGCATTATTCAGCAGATCCGAAAGGGCAAAGCAACTCAGCGTCAATCCACAGGTGAGTGGTTAACAAACTGTGCTTATACATACAATGCAGTATTACTCTGCCTTGAAAAGGAAGGAAATTCTGACACATTCTACACTGTGGATGAACCCTGAAGACAGCATGCTAAGGGAAATAAGCGAGTCACAAAAGGAAAAATACTATATAATTCCACCTATAGACAGAGGTCCAATGGTGGTTGCCAGGACCTGGGAAAAGGGATGAAGGATTATTCTTTAATGGGTGTAGAATTTCAGTTTTGCAGATAGAGTTCTGGCAATGGATGGTGGCTAAAATGGCCAGAACTCTCAGAAATAGTGGGAGAGTGACAAGAAGCCACTTTTTCACCCACACAGGCTGTCTACTGGGTGATTACCAACAAGATGCAAAAACACAGTTACCCTTGCCACTTCACAAAACCCTCCTTAGACCCTGTATTCATTAATACTTACTGCTTCATTTCCCTACTGCAGATTAGAGCAAAATTTGAAAGAGTTGTAAATACTCTGTGTCACATACCACTTTTCTATGCTCTTGGTGGGGATGGTATATCAGGTACCCGATCCCATAGGAAAGTTGGGAGGGCCAAATACTTCCTGTTGTCCCAAGGCTGGCAAGAGGGAGCACAAAACCCAAGTTCAACCTAATGGATTTTCTGTCCAGTGACTTTGATCTTGAGAGCATGATATGAAGACTAAGGAAAGAAATGGTTCAAGTTCATTAATCTCAGTGCGGACAGCATGACCAGGCTGTTTCTGCTATGAGTCCTCAGCTTTGATTCCTTCTGCCCAGTCCCCTCCTTTCTGCCTTTCAGCTCTGATCCCACAGCTTCCATCTCTGTGTGGATCCCCTCAGTAGCCCCTCTCCCCCAGTTTTGTTTTCATCAAGTTGGTCATTGTTGACTTTTGTTACTTGAAAACAAAAACCTTGATGGACACAGTAAGCACTGATGCTTGAGACAAAAGATCACACCGCAGGAAATGATTTTTGTTCCATCCCCCCCCCACTCATATCATTGCCATGGTTACTTTTGGTCACCTTCTGTAACTTTCTTTTCCACACAGTTAAGAGAGCCCTTAATATGCAGAGCACTTAGATTTATTTATTCCAAACTGGAATAGATTTATTTATTGAGTCAAATGTTATACTTTAAAAAAGCAATATCAGGAAGATATCAATCTCTTCACTTCTATCATGTTCTGGTCTTGGCATATGGAAGGTGAAGGCTGTTTCCTATTGAACCATTTTCATAGGTAGTTGTTTATAAGAATATTCTAGATAGGTGTGTTGTGGTTTCAAGAGCTCCTTCAAGCACAGTTTTATTCTAAGAAATATACCAGTAGTGTTTTTACATACTGACAGTCCAGACACATTTGAAAGTCATAAAAGTAATTTAGCACTTAAATAGAATGAAATAGAAAAGAATGTAGCTACTCAAGATGCAGTATGAGAGACAGAAACATCCACTTAGGAGTTTATTAAAATGTAGGCCCCCCACCCCCCCGCACCCCTGGCAGATACTGAATCACATATTAACAAGATGCCTAGCTGTTTAACATGCACACTGAAGTTTGAGAAGCTCTGGGGCAGAAAATATCAGAGGACATGACATATAAGTGTACTGTTTCATGAAACTTGCTGCAATTAAATACCTATGAAGATATGAATTTGGTCATGATGAAGAAATGTACTTCTTACCATGGCAAATTACTGTTTCAGTAAAATAAAATTTAGAGAGAGTGGCATAAGCAAGATGGCCTAATAAAACACCCCTTGTCATATCCTCCCTCTCTAACAACAGTCATTTGGCATCAATCCACGGACAAAGGTGACTTTGCGGGAGCTTTGGGATCTGGCCCCAGATGACCAAAGGATGGACGAGGAGTCTCTCTCACCCGTGAGTCAAGTAATAGTTGTAAACATCTTGGTCACGGCTTTGGGCCCTAGAGTGGCCTGTGAACCAGTACAGTCCCTTTGAGCGAGGTCCAAGAGGCCCTGGAGAGCACTGACTTGGACTATTGCTCACAGATGAGAAAGCCTTTGCGAGGTCCAGGAGTCTAGTGGCAAAGTTCCAGTGCACCCATGGAGCAAATGACTCCCACTGGACACACCAGAGAACGTAAGAGGAACACTTTAGCTTTACATGTGTTACTCCTCCCTCAAGGTGGCACAGCTCACTGCCAAGGTAGCCCTTGTCCACTGAGATGCCTCGCTTGGGAAAGCAAGAGCATGGCAGTGAGTATCTGGTGTTCTGAGCTGTGCAGGATGCCACAGGAGATCCATTTCTCTGCTGCCTCATCCAGGGTACTGGGTTGTGAGCTTCACAACTGAGGGGCAGCCAGGGTCTAGGAAAACAGTAGCCAGGGTTTGAAACATATCAAAGGGAAGGTGGCACCTGCCGACTGTGCCACAGATTCCATCAGGGGGCCTGCCTATCAGCCATAGGAGGTGAATTCTGTGAGCTCTAGTCTGCTATTGTAACTATGCAAGCTTTTAAATCATCGGTGGAAAGCACAACTGAGAGCACTACAGAGCAGGAGGGAGCCATGGGGCAAGAAGCCAGTCTTGTTTGCTGAGAGAGAGAACTGTTGGGTTGACTTGATTTCTTTATTGGAAATACTTCCAGACAGGTGAATTGAAGACATTGGAATATTTCTGGATTTATAATGTAATTGAAAAAAAAGTCCCGTGAAATCCTGTGGTTCAGAAGCAGAAAGCAGGTTGAGTGCAGAAAGCAGAGTTGTATTTATAAGTGGTTGAATCACCTTATTACAGGATGTGGATAAATACAGATGGAAAATAAAGTCTTTGTTATAATATGCCTTTGACTTTTACCTTCTTCCTCATGTTTAATATGTATTTGCTCAAAAGTATTGTGGCTTGCTGGTCAAATTTTACATATCTTGATTTTGAGCTAACTAATATGCTGGGACAGAATGAGCTCCATCAAAATCTCAAGAAGTCTAAAGGGACCACATGTAGAAAAATATAATTTCATGGGGTTAAGTGAATAGTCCTATAAGATTACTATGAAAATCCCAACTAATTGTATAAATATTTTAAAAGTCAGACTTAAGGGCAAACATGAAAAATAATTGGAGTATTAGTAGACTATAAATTCTATGGTAACAGAACAGTATACTTACCAACAACAAACAGGCCCATTTAATTTCACATGACACGAATGGTGTTTATAGTATTCAGAATAAAAGGTGTTAAAAGTCTCACTCGAATCCAGGTTGTTCGGGCTTCACCTGAAATGCTTCACGTGTTCGTTTTGGTGCTACATGTGTATCGTCCTGAGTTTTTTGGATGAACGCAACAAAAACCAAGTCTATTCAACTCAATAAAAATAAATAAAAACATAACAAGAATGTGAAAGAATTTGTTCAAAAAGTGGCTCCTAAATAATCAAAGGAAAACAACTTCCCCTTGTGGCCATCATGGAGGCACTAGACTGGACTTACGCTCCTGCCCTAACAACCAAAACTTGGACACAATACATGAAACAACTCTTTTCAGACACTGGTCAAGAGGGCTGTGATCCTTGAGAAAAGGTAACAAATGAGGTGAACCCTAGGCTCACTCTGGATTTCTGACGTGGAGGGACTCCCTGGAGCACAGTGCGGGTGAGCACAGGAGAGGCGGGTGTGGGAGCGGAGGGAGTAATCCAGACAGCGCCGTGGCTGAGGCACAAGAATAGAAATGGATGTGTAGGTCACACGAAAAGACAGCGACTACAGGAATAGACCCACTCTCACATGGCCAAATGGCTTTCAGTAAAAGTCGCAAGGTTATATCAATGGGGAAAACATAATTTTATCAACAAATTGCACTGAAACAACCAGAGATCTATGTGAAAAATAATAAACCTCTGCCCTTACTTCAGACCAGACACAAAAATTAACTCCAAATTAATCACAGGCCTAAACATAACAGCTAAAACTATAAAATTCTGGAAGAAGCCATAAGAGAAAATCTTCATGACCTTGGGATAAATTTCTTAGATAAAATGTAAAAATCATAACCATAAAAGGAAAAAATTGATAACTTAGACTTCATTAAAAATAACTGCTGCTGCTTAAAATACATTAAGATATTGATAGACAACAGACTGAAAGAGTATATTTCCTGTACATATTCCTGACAAATGTCTGGTATTCAAAACTTATTAAAAAAAAGCTCCTACAAACCAATAATAAGAACACAAATGACCTGGTTAAATATTGGGCAAGTAAATTTGGGCACTTTATCAAAGAACAAATGGCATGCAAGCACATGAAAATGTGGGAAATGTCTTTAATCCATCATTAGTCATTAGGGAAATGTAAATTAAAACTATGATGAAATAGCCCCTGGAATGGCTAAAATAAAAGGACAGACAATATCAAGTGTTGATGAAAACATGGAGCGACTCTCATACATTGCCAGGGGAATATAGAGTTATGTATTCACTTTAGAAAACCATGAATCTCTATTAGATAGCTACACACACACACACACACACACACACACACACACACACTTACTGTATAAACCAGTAATCTCTTGCTTCTGAAATAAGAGAAATAACAACATATAGCCACAAAAGAACTTATACAAAAATGTCCCTAGAAGCTTTATTTATAATAAACCTAAACTGGGAACAAATCCAATGCCCATCAACATTTGATGAATGTGCAAACTGCGGGGTATCCATCCACGGGAAACTTCTCATCAATAAGAAGAAACAAATTGCTTATGCAAACATTGATGGATCTTAAAAAAATTCTGCCAAGTGAAGAAACCTGGACACAAAGGAATATATACTGTATGATTCCATTCTAGAAACTTTAGAAAAGACAAATCTAATCTAGAGCTACAGAAAGCAGCCCAGTGGGCCAGGGATGAGACAAGATGGGGAACTAACTTCAAAGGGGTGGAGGGGAACTTTCCGAGGTGATGGAATTGTTCATTGTCTTGACTGTGGCAGTGGTTACGTGGGTGTGTACATTTCCAAAACTAATCAGACTGTACACTCAGTATGAGTACAGTACATTAAATGTAAGTCATACCTCAGAGTTGATTTAAAAAAAATAAACGGAAGTGGAGCAACCAGATTTCATAAAGCATAAGGAAGGGTAGTTTAGGGGATTAAGGGACATAAGTTAACGGCCAATTTCTAGAACACTGTCATATGGATCAGTCATCCCTAGAGTTATCTGTTCTTGGGGCACTCTAATCAAAGTTCAGACTCCTGGCAGAGAAGGTCCGAGGGTACCAGGTGAAGTCCTGGGTCGGTGATCCGGGCTGACCATCCCGTCCAGACTTCGCTAAGTGTGGCGGGGTTGGTCCCCAGAGAAAAACGTAGGTACTGTTAACAGAAGAGGAGGCAAGGATACCTGGTAAACAAACAAAACACAGTCTCCCCCTTGCGTTCCCAGCGTGACCAAGGAGAATGGTGAGACTCCAAACACGTACATGTTCATTCTATTCAAGCACAATTTTTAGCAGGGACTGTTTGCCAGGTCAAGTTACTGACTGGAGGTGCGTTTGAGGTCTCTGTAAAGAAAAAGAGACCATATTAATGCAAGAAAGAGAAATCTGGTAGGAAAGGATCACTTGATGTGGGTGTGGAGCACAAGGTTTTTTTTGGGGGGAGCGGGGATTGTAAGTGGGGGTTGGAGAGAATTCAGCTAAACATAGGAAAGAACTTTCCAGCAATTAGAAGTTTGTACCTGCTTGGGTCGTCCAGAGGCAGTGAAATTCTTTAGTAAGAAAGAGGAAGGTGGGCAGTCAGAGAAGTAGACTCCAGAATTCACCTCTTGTCCAATCCGCAGATGGAGAAAGACTTTCCCTGGTTTTAACTTTCTGTGATTGGGTCTCCCGGGACCTCCTTGGCGAGTCGGCAGAGGGAGCCATTCCCCAAGTAATTTTCGCGAGAGGCCTCGCGGAGACAGTTTCGAGAGTCTGGGGAATTCACTCCCTGCCCCGCCTCCGTGAAGCGGCTCCCTCAGTCCTACCCATCCCCCCAACTCCTCGCCTCCTCTTCCCGACCACTTCGTTGCTGCTTCACGCACTCTGCTACCGCTAGGTCACCATCCCTTCGCCCCACATTTGCACTCCCTCACTGGCACTGCTGGGGGCGTGCCGTCCACTCCTGCTGTCCCCACTCCCCCAAATCTTCCTAGAGGGTCCAGAACAGCTCTCGGACTTTGACCCGGGGGCGCTCGTGGGTACGGGCGCAGACCGGTGCTCTCTCTGCCATCCAATACGGTGACCTCCAAGGTTTGCCAACTTCGGGACCGGACTATTGGCGGGTCATTCTCGGACGGTGGACACAGCTCAGAGCTTGTCCACCTAAGTTCGGGGCGCAGGAGTTGGGCCGGCGGATCCAGCGGGCTGCAGCAGGGACTGTGCGCGGCGCCAAGCGACGCCCCCCTCCAGCGGTCACTGCCCCGGCGGCAGCAGCTGCAGCAGCGGCAACTGCTCGCACCCCGGCCCCGGCCCCGGCCCCGGCTCGGGTTACTCCCTTCCTTCTCCAGCATCTCGGGCCAGACTGGGAAAACCTTAATCAAGTTTGCATCGGGTACTTTCTCTGGTGCGCAAAACTGCGGGTCTGGAAACGCACCGAGACCGGCCTCCCTTCGGTGCCTCCACCTTTGAATCTGAACTAAGACTGCCAAGTATCACTCTCTTCAGAGACGCCTCTTGGAGGCCAAGTGCTCTGTTTGGGACAGATTCTGTTTCTCGGCTGGTGTTCAGTGAAAACCAGGGGAAAAGGGTTGCGCTGCGAATCTCAGGATCTCAGGATCTGGGTAAGATTTGGGTAAACCTGATTCTGGCAGCCACTGGACCTTAGCCGGACGCTGGATGGTTTCTCACGGGCGGGGGGCACATCTTCCTTTGCCAGGATTCCCCAGTGCGGCGTAAGGTGGGGCGAGACCGGCCCAGTCTGGGGCGAGACCGGCCCCGTCTGGTTTGTTTATGTCTCAAGGGTTTATTGTTATTGTTTGCATTTGGTCTTGTTATTTGGGGCTTGTAGGAACTTCTTCTAGTATTTTTCATGGGGAGACATCCCATTACGCATTTTATTTTGCAGAATCTCTGCCCTTGTGTTGCCCTCTCTGTTCCACGATGACAGGTGTCCTAATGGGTGTAGAGAGGTGTGGGGCGATCAGACTGAGAATGGAAATTAGTTTCAGCAGCGCCTTCCTTTGAGATCAGCTTCACTTCTCCTCTGGGATCTCGACTTGTTTCTAAACTTTTCTTTCTCCAGTACTTGATATTCAGATGGTGCAGATAGACTTGGGATAGTCCCTCTTCTTGCGTTCTCAGCATCCTGCAGGGGAGTCAGAATCAGAGGCTGGGTGACTTAGACCAGAGGGCTCTCTTCCTTCTGTGCATGCCTGGCTCCTCAAGGAATGGTGGGGTGGGAGGCGATTTTTCAAGCCACAGTTGCCATAGAAAGATCTACCTCATGCTGGTCTTTTAAATTCCTTTGATCTAAGATTTTACTCCTGGTTTAGGGAAATATTTTGTCCTCTTTTTTTCTTTCTGGAAGAATGATCCCACTGAGCAATGAAGTATAATGATATCTTTGATGCTTCTGTAGGAAATATCCTCACGTGAGGACCCAAATTCCTTAGTGGAAAGTTGAAGTTAGAGATTTGATCAGTCCAGAAGTTCTTAGGGAGTACTCTCCATGCTGTCCACAAGGCAGAGGAGAATGACATTCCTTCGTGGTTCTCCTTGCCTTTCTCCTTTATGTCTGGGGCCTCACTTTGTGTCGAGTCTTCTCAACTGCAGAGGCTTCATTCTCTGTGGAAGAAAAGACTGGAACCAGGTCATAGTCACCAGAAATGCCGTCTTCCTGACGTGACGGCTGCAAGAGGTCAGCTTGCAGGGTCCTGTTTGCTTTGCTGCCCTGAGCTTGAGAGTTGAGTAGATGGTAAGATCTGGGACTTGGTAGCCTGGTGTCATCTCTCTGCATTTCCCAGGTGTGTGATTTTGAGTGTTACTTAACCTCTCTGTTCTCATCTATACAATCAAAAGGATAATAACAGTGCTTACTTACATCACAGGGTTGTTAAAAGGACGAAATGATTTAATACATGTGGTGTGTTAACAATCTTGGCAGATAACTTGTAAAAAGCAAGTAAGTATTAACTATTACTAAGCTAATATTGGTAGCTATTGCTGTGTTAGGATGACATAGCCTTTCTTGGCTATCAGTGATTGTTAGCTATTATTTCTCTTCGGATGGCTTTTGAAGGCCATACTCATGTGGGCTTTACCCCCACCCAGGACAGACTGTACTGTCAGACTTAGCTGAGGCATGGCCTTTGCATTGCTTTCTGTTGGGGCTCCATCAGAAGAAAGAAAGTGCATGTGACAGATCTGGCACTTACAGAGGAGGGGTCATGGTTGGGGACCAAAGGGCTATTGGGTGAGGCTAGCAAGCAGAAAATCTATACATAGTGCCCTGGCTGGCATAGCTCAGTGGATTGAGCGTGGGCTGGGAACCAAAGTGTCCCAGGTTCAATTCTCAGCCAGGGTACATTCTTGGGTTGCAGGCCATAACCCCCAGCAACCGCACATTGATGTTTCTCTCTTTGTCTCTCTCTCTCTCTCCTTCCCTTCCCTCTCTAAAAATAAATATAAATAAATAAAATCTTAAAAAAAACTATACATAGTTTACAATGTGTAAACTACACTGCCTTAGAAATTCTTTGCATTGATAGATCTCCTTTAACCTATTTTTTAAACAGACCAATTGTTTATTCAATAATATTTATTAAGCACCTAGTATATTTCAAGCACTGCTCTCGGTTCTATGTCATTTAAATTCATTGGCTTTATTTTAAAGATGGACACACATGAGTATCTACCCTACCCACCCCCCATCTTATTTCAGGTATTTTAGGACTTCGTGTAATACTAGCACCTATAAATTAAATCCCAAATACTTTTTAGCTACATTTATTTCATTATCTGTTAAAATGAAAAGCATGTGTCACTGAGGAGTTGAAAAAACATTCAGTCTAACTTATGGCAGAGTACTTCTCCCATCAACTTCATCAAGGAAATTTGTGGGGGGATGGTGAGGAAAAAGCTGGATAGTCTAGTGTTCCTTCTGGCTCTAAAATCTTTAAATCAGCAGCCTTACTTCTTTGATGGTTATTTTTAAACTTCATTTTTTAAAAAACATTTGTTTTGGGCACATAAATATGTCATTTCCATTGTTGCAGGTTAATCAAAGTGAGTAGTGACAGTAATAATTAATAAACAGGAGAAGTATTCAGCTCGGTGTGGATTCCATCAGCCAGTCTCAGACTTTGATGGATATCAGAAGCAAGGAGGGGGCTTGTTAAAAATGTTAGATTGAATTGTGAGAAATTGCCAAAATTTGACCATTTTGACCTACATAAAATGGCAATTTCATATCGTTCAGCCTAATACAAATCCTAGCCCCCTCTGCTTTGCTTCAGATACAGTAAGTCTTGGGTAAGGTGTGAAATCTGCAGTTTTACTAAAGTTCCCCAAGACTATTCTAATACAAACCCAAGTCATAGGCTCATTTAGCAGCAGTGGATACACCTTCCTCATGATAGTCTCCTTGGTTTAAAGGCATATTTCTAAAATACAAACCTGATCACGTCATTCCCTTGTTTAAAAACCTTTGGCAGCTCCCCAGATGGTGAGTGTCAGAGTCACCCAGGAGCTGATTGAAAATTCGGATTCCAGGGCTGTATCTGGGATGCAAGGGCCAAAATCTGTACCTAGCAGGTCCCCTGCACTTGATTCTGGGTGAATCTAATGGGGGTGACCTCAAATCTCAGCTGGAGAAACACTACTTATAGCACACAGCCTAACCACTCTAACGTGATACACACGCCAGGTTTGACTGTCTTCTCTGGTTGTTTCTCTGCTCCCCTGTTCCCTAAGCGTCTAAGCCCCACTGATCTTGACCTTGGAGAATACTTATCTGCTTTCACTCCCCCTCCAACCTAGCTGCCTATGCTCTTCCCTCTGCCGGAAACGTCTTTGCTCCTCTTTTCAGTCTAATCAACTTTTTACTACCCATTTCTCCTTCAAGACCTTTCTTCTGAAACACTTCCTAGTCCTCTCATATAAACTTAGTGATAACTCACATAATTCCTATTCTACATTGCAGGTAGTTTTAATGTCCCCCATCATGTTGAATCAACTGTATTTATTGTCTGGAGATTTGTCCAACTGATTAGTGAGATGATCATTTCTTATTTCAAGCCTTTATCCAAATGGCTGGCACATAGTAGTTTTAAGATAAATGTCTAAAAAAAGGTAAGGGGAGAAAGAATGAACGAATGCCAGTTAACGCAGCCTCAGCACGCTGAGTATTTGCGACGTCACAATGAATGGACTGAGGGTTGTGGAGAAGACAGTCAAGAATTTGCAATTTGGCTAGACGTAGTCTATAAAATGAATAATGTGGAATGGAAAAGCGACAGAAAGGACAAGATAGAATATCCGAGGAAGACTCCGATGAAATGCCAGAGGTCACCGAATAAACGTCACATGTCCAACACTAGGGCGGCACTCGGATACAAGACCTGAGTGTCGTGCGACTAGGTGGCTTGGGCTGTGAATGACAGTGTCAGGGCATGGAAATGGAAATGCCAGTGCCAACAAAAATAAGCAGCTTTCACCCTGTGCTTTTCAGCATATAAATACCGTGCATTTGTTTTTGTATTTGATTGAAAACATGGCGACTCGCTCCATACTGTTTTTCCTACTTTCATACAGAATGCACTTCTAAAAATTGGTCCAAAGACTGATTGTGCAAAATCCTATATGTTATAAGGAACGCTGGCCCTAGAGGGCCAAATATATTATGAAGCTTGTAATTATATCTTTTTTTACTTTTATTTTTTAAAAATTTTTTGTAACATTTTTTAAAATTTTAATTGTTGTTCAAGTACAGTTTTCTGTCTTTTACTCCCATCCCAGCCCACCCCCCTATTCCTCCCCACCTCCCTCCCATTCCCACCCCCCTTAGTTTTTGTCCATGTGTCCTTTATACTTGTTCTTGTAAACCCTTCCCATTCTCCCCTGACATTCCCTCCCCTCACCCCTCTGGACACTGTCAGCCTGTACTCTATTTCAGTGTCTTTGGTTATATTTTGCTTGTTTGTTTTGTTGTTTAGGTTCCTGTTAAAGGTGAGATCATATGGTATTTGTCTTTCACCACCTGGCTTATTTCACTGTAATTATATCTTGACATTTAGACAAAACATTTGGTGTTTACTCCTCTCCTTAATGTCCCTGTCTTTAAACTTTCTATAATTTTGGTTATTTCCAAAATTATTTCCATTTGCATAACAGTTGACCTGTTCAAATTCGATAAATGTCTGATTCTGAATAAAGATTTTTTGGCATGACTAATAACTTCTATCTTTGTCTAACTTACATTAAGGTTATAAGACAACACTTGTAATTACTATTTTTTTAATTTAAAAATTTTCCCATTTCCCACTCATTTTTGGTAATAATGGTAATAATATACAATAAGATTGGAACAATGAACAACAACAACAAAAAAAACTACATAGGGTAATGACAGAGATGGTATTGCTGCAAGAATGGAGTATTTAGCTCACAGGCAGCCCTACCATAAAATAAACAACATCAGAAAGTTCATTCATTGGCTGCTGCATGAGAGTTCCAATGACATAACAGGGTAGGAAGGTAACAGCATTAATGCATGAAGTACAAAGGACCAGATTGTTTGGATTCCAAACAAAGCAATCAACTGCCTGTGATCCCAATTTCTCAAGGATGTGCATCCAGCATTTCATTCTAAAAATTAGCTTAGTTTGAAGAATTAACTAAGGTTCATTTGGGTCTGTTGATTTGTCTTCATTTTCAATTCTGTTTCCAAAATGAACTTTTTAACCTTTTTTTAAGCTGCATCTGGCTACACTTTTTGTAAGTTTCTTAGTCTCCTAATGTCTTCATTCATTTATTCATTCTATCTGAATTTCCCAAGATTTTATATTTCTTATGCCTCTCTTTTCTTCCCAATTTAATATTATTTTTCACTGTGATCATTGTCTTTTTAGTTATTGCAGAGGATTAATTAATTAATAGAGGAATTCTCATAGTATGAAGATGAAAATAAAAATAAGATACAAACCAGTGTAACTTCAGTTTACACGACTTTATTTCTACAATTGAAAGTTGTCGTGTGGATGTTATTTGATAATGCACCATTAGCCATTCTGGAAAGTGTGAATGTGCTAATATATCCTGTTATTAACAGTGTTCATTTCTAATGATTTCCTCTATTGTTTCATTTCCAGTGATTTATACTCCTAGATAAAGAAACTATGTAAAGCATTTCAACCACCTCAATTTCCTACTCAGAGGGCAATAAATTATACTCTTCCTCCTTCCTAAGACAAAGAAAACAGTATTTCAGCATGGAAAGCCTCATCTTGATAGGTCCATGTGCAGGATATTAGCATCTGTTAAACACATCTTATCTTTGGGAGCAAGGAGACCTCATCTTAGAGAGTGACTGAGTGCCTTGTCATTAACATCCTGGCTGACCTGAATTTGCTGCACAGATTTGGTGAGTTCTAAAGCCTCGCCACAGGTGGCCATTCCCGTAGTGGATCTTTTAAATGTTTTCTGGTAAAGAATCATATTCGTCTTTAAAAAAATTTTTTTATGGCAAATTGAAAATAAAAACACAAATTAAACTTGTCCTTATGGAACAAAATAGAAATATGAAATCTTTGTTTTGGGCCCAAGAGATTATTTCTACAATCAAAATGAAAAAGTTTAAAAAATTTTTTAAACCTTCATCGATATCTTCAGAAGGGCACTTTATTTTCAAGATGAGGAATTGAAGATAACCTATTCTTTTGTGTTCTTTCAAAAAGTAATTGGTTTGAGTTTTACTTTTGCTCCATCAGTTATTTATTAGGTGTACAGGGCATAAGGATAAATACTATGTGGAATTACCGTGATACTTGCCTAAAAGAAAACCAAAAAAGATAAAATACACCTGACTGTGTGAGACGGGGAGTAAGGACCAAGTGGGCAGTTGTGAGAGCAGGTCCGAGAGGGCGCATTCCAGAGAGAGGACTCTGTGTGCTCTGGGCTTTCCTGGTAGTGTGGGGTCTTGAAGGAGAGAGGATTTGAGTAGATGGTGTTATATTAAACAGGGGAGTGAGCTCATCAAACATGTGGCTGCAGGAATTCGCATGAAATCTTCAAGCAGTAGCGATTAAACTGTACCGCAGGAGGGGTGAGTTAATGTTTGAGAATTGCTTGATGACAGCCACGCATAGGGCTATAGGACTGGACTCCGCGTGTTCCCACATCTCTGTGGGCATTAGAGGAACCCCTCATCTTACACTGCTACAGTTTATTCTATATACCAGATGTGGTTTGGGGCACCCTATGGAGGTTCAAGTGAAAACCTGAGCCCCCTTTCCATGCAAAGGTGTGAAATGAGAAAACTTATTTCTTTCAGCCACTACAGGGCTCCTGGGAGTGGAGACAGGGCTCATGTTTCTGCTAGCATCAGCTAGCTCTGAGTTTGTATTTTCCTTTAAGAAGTTTAATTGAAAGATGATCTTGCCACACCACTTTACTGTCTCTTTTAGCATGAAGTGGTCCGCCCCACCACGGATATCACCTCACATCTCCTTGACTTCATAAAATACTACCAAACATGTGGCTCTGAAGTGGCTGGCAACAAGCCTTGGGAATGTGGAGGAAGTTCACCTCTTAAAGCTGAATATTAAACATGCTTGTTTTTTTAAGAGCCATCTGTCCATCCCACCACTGGAACTTCCATTTCTGAAGGAAATTCTCACCATCCACCCTTGTCTGAAGGCTCCAGCCTCTGCCAGGTTGCTTCAGCAGTCTCCTCTCCCTGCACCTCCTTCTTTCTGCTCATCGCTGACCGGACCCCACTGTTGTTGTTGTTATTATTATTATTTCATTTCCTGTCTCCCCACATTCTGTGGTGCCCTCATCTTTCTCACCTACCTTCTCCCCTGGTGTTTTCCCCCACAGTGAGGTGTGATTACCATGTTATAAAGTACTTGCCTTTTCAGAACTCCCCCATCTCCTGTACATCCCTTGAACAGATAGATGTGCAAAATCAGTCCACTAGTGAGGATAGAAATGTTCGAGGCCTCCTTTTAGCCTGTTTTCAAACTTCAGGGGCCTGAGAATCACTGGCAGATACTGGCTCCCATCTAACAATTTGGATTCAGAAGGGGTGCAGTGGAGTCCAAAGGTGTGTGTTTTCAACAAGGCATCCTGAAGCAGGTGGTGCATGGATGCACCACGACCCGTGTTAGGGCTCATCTGCTCTACTCAGAAGGCACGATTTTTCCTTTTTCTCTTTTTTAATATTATAGTGACTTGGTGAGAGTAGGTCACAGAGAATAGCTGGTCTGTGAGAACCCGTGCCTTTCGGCCTCTGCTTGGAGGGACAATGGCTGTAATGCAACGCTGTTCATGTGACAGCCCGAGAAAGGGGCCCATTGTTCTGGGGTTGGCTGATGCTCCATTCTGCTCCAGCCAGCCGTCCAACTGAGCTTGGTAGCCCCAAGGAAACAGACACACTTGAATCAGAGAGACACAGAAAGGAGGTCAAGGCCTTTCAGAGTTAAACTACTTGCAGCAAAGGGTCAGAGGTAGAGTTGGGGAGGGAAAAAAATTTTGTGGAAGCATCATTAATCTGCTGGTGTGGGAGCATGCCACACGGTATTAGGGGAGCAGAAGTCTATAAGAACTCCCGACTGATCTTTGGCCAAGGAAGAATTATTTCCTATGAGGGCCACTGACTTACCTAACTGCAGAGTTTTACTATTGTTTTTAAAATAAAAAAGATCTTCCTCTGTCCATGACAGGCAAAAGTACATTTCTTAACCTCTTTTCAACAGGTCCATCAAAGACAAGTATCTGCTCTGGAAATCCATCTAAACCAAGGCCTGTAAGCTCCGAGAATGATTCTTTGCTGTTGGGTAGTCACCACATATACGATGTATTAATCATTTCATTTGGAATCTAGATTCAGATATCAGTTTTGAAGCTGACAATTTTTTTGACTGAAATACAGTTAGATCCATTAGAAAGTTACTGATCTAGCTGTACAGTAGCGAGGCTGGGGGGCGGCGGCCCAGATGTCATCGACACCACTCCTCACCCCCAACTCCGAACTGGACTCTAGCCCTGGAGGGAAAGGGTTGCAAACTTCCTGTAAAGACCCAATCTGCAGCTTAACAATTAGCTACATTCTTTGTGTCAGAAGAAGATTCATATATTCAAGGTCATAGCCTCAGCGAAGGTCGCAGACATTTTTTGCCCAGGATTGTTCTTTTAGCCTGATCATCCCCTTTATGAAAAAAAGTATGTCATTCATTCAGCCTTTGCCTCTGGGTTTCTTTCAAAGGGAAACTTAGTCCCCAGTTCCTGTGGATATTTGTAAGTGGCTTTAAAAAAATAAAAAGAAAAGTTAGGCACAGAATGCAGCCTTGAGTGGTGCAGAGTGGAGAAAGCCTTTTCTGGATGTAATGGGCTGTCGAGAGCCCGTTCACCGTGCGCAGGCAGCTGGTGCTCATTGCCGTAGGAATCCTTTTGTCTCAAATGAGAGGTTTTCTGACTGGGAGTATTAGCCTTAACGGAGTTGGTACCCAGGAGAAGGCAACATGTGATTTGCTTGAGGTCACTTAGAGCTTCGTGTAATTAAGTCTATCACTGCACCTTGATTATAGACTTTCATTGCAAATCCATTAAAGAAGGAGAAGCAAGTGGATTGCAGAGAGGCAAGTGGCTTTATTTTCTTCATTATGTTTCCACTCCCCCCTTTCCTTGCTGTTTGTTTATACTTTACTGAGTGGATATTTGGTTTTACCGATGATATAGATGTTTTTGAAGTGGAGAAGGCGAAAAGGAAACCGTTCTTTGCAGGTGGCAATTGGATTGTGTTAAACATGCTTCTGATTAGTTAATTTTCCGTTCACTGTCATTAGGCCTATTCATGGAGCTCGTTCCTGTGATTTAGAGAGGCTCTTGCCTCTGTGCTGTGAGGGATGAGGGCTGTGCTCTACTTGAAAAAACAGAGAAGTGATATGTTGTCTTTTACTCCCAAGTAGCACATTTAATACTAATGCTTTTTAGGCACGGCTGCTTGCTGGGACTAAGCGTTGTGTGGGAGTGAGAGCCCTGTCCCAGGAGGGCTCCTGGGGCTAACATTGTTCCGTTTAACCTGGGCACTGGTTGTGTGGGCATGTGTATTTTGTGAACGTGTACTGAGACGTTACATTTTGATTTCTGTTCTTTCTTGGCGTGTATTTTACACTTCAGTAAAAGGTCAAGAATTCTTAAAGCATTGTGTTTAATGTAGAATTAAAGCTCTAGCAATGATGGAAAATGATAAATTCTGGGAAATCCAACTGTCAGGTAATTTGGGGCTTAGAGGGCCTGGGAGGGCCTAGAGCTTTAAATATCCATAAATGTGCCCTTATGTCCATAGCGGAAAGAGCTTTATGTCAGAAATCATGGGCCAGCACTATCATAGTGGATTGTTTTACTTCTTTTAGACAGAAAATTCAGTGCCTAAGAGGCCAAGAGTGTTAGCAGAGACCCGGTCTTTAGACCTAAAACACGAACACTCTTCCAAGTTGGCCAACTTGCAACTCTCATTTCTATACTCTAGCCTCCACCCATTCATTGTCACCTGTCCAGAAACATCAGAGAAAGGCTCTAAGGCTCTGTGGATCATGGACATTTCTCTGAACTTGTATTCTCTGAATTTTCAGATGACATCTCCTGAAGTCTAATGTTGTAAGGCTTTTATTTTTTCTCTCTCATTTTTTTCTGACTGGGACAAGGTGATGTGAGGTGTGAGGCTTCTGGCTCATCTCTCTTTCGTACTGCAGCCATCACTGCCTGGGCGCCACAGAGCGCTCCAGGGGCCATGCCCGAGAGGGTGGGGCAGCACTGTCAGCAAAGCGGTGCTTCTGGCATGAGAGAGGCTGTGGTCCCTTTTCTATCTAGAGGACATCTGTCATCAGCAGTGTGGGTCATTGTGCTTACAGAACATCCTGGCTTGCTGGTATAATACAGAGCAGGTAGACTTGAATGAAGAAAAAAGGAGCAGTTTTTTTTTCTGAAGGAGAATTTGGCTTTGAAATTATGGTAACACATCTATTCGAGGTCTGAGTATCCATTCTGCATACTTCCTTTGGGCATCGGTCTTAAAGTTAACTGTTGATTTACATGGAAACATGATTAAAGTGGTGAGTTGAGATGAGATTTTGATGGTGTGAGTCATGGACTGTGTGAAATGCAACAACCTGGGTTAGGGCCCCTTCTCCACCACTTAAAGCTTCATGGCCTTCAGCAGGCTGCCTAAGTAAGCCTTGGAAGCCTCTTTTCATTACCTGTGAAATGATAACAGTATGTACTTCAAAGAGTGTTACATTTAGCATACTGGTAAGCTCATATGAAGGACTCAATAAATATCAGTTATTATTATAACACCAAAAATGTTAAAATAGTGAAGAAGATTAACACATCTAAGAATAAGACCTGCTTATGCTTTTTATGAAAGAATCATCCTAGTGCTTAAGTAAGATCCTAGAATTAAATACAGAAGGTGAAAGGGTAGTCTCTGATACAAAATATTGGGTTGGCTTAAAAGTCCGTTTGTTTTTTTCTGTAAGATGACTCTAATAGCACTTAGCTGTCTGTAACTTAGTTGTCTTTGAAACATTTTTGCTACATTGTATTGTGACAATGGTCATATTGGCGTGCATTAAAAAAATTACCAAAATTGGTGAATTTTGGTGTAGTCTTTTTAATATTGAGGATGAAAGAAAATATCAACATTTTGGGCATATTATGCTTTGTTATTTCAGGAAAGGTAAAAACACAACTGAAATGCAAGAAAAGATTTGTGCAGTGTATGGAGAAGGTGCTGTGACTGATCAAACATGTCAAAATTGATTTGCAAAGTTTTGTGCTGGAGATTTGTTGCTGGATAATGCTCCATGGTTGGGCAGACAAGTTAAAGTTGATAGCAATGAAATTCAGACATTAATTGAGAACAATCAGTGTTACACCACGTGGGAGATAGCTAACATACTCAAAATATCCAAATCAATAAAGTTATTGATGAAAATAAAAAATGTGTCTTTCATTTCATGGAAAAAAATTTAAACAGACTTTTTGGCCAACCCAATAAAAGCTCTAAGGAGTTTAAAATATTCTATAATACAAGAATAGTTAAATTAATTGCTGGGAATGACTATGTCTTAATGGTGGTAGTTTTTTATTTTAAAAAATTATTTATCTCAACTGTAAAATAAGGATGAAGCTTCCAGTTAATGAGTTTGTTCTTCCTTAGCAAGATGTCAGCAGAATGAAAAGGGTTCAAACTAAAACTTGTGCACACAAGTTCAGAGCAGCATTATTCACGATAATAAAAGGTGGAAACGACCCAGATGTCTACCAGCTGATGACCGGAGACTGGCTACACAAAATGCTGTATGTCTGTACAAGGGAATGTCCATAGGAATGGGATCCATAAAAAGGAATGAAGTATGACACATGCTAGGACATGGATGGACCTTGAACACTTAATGCTGAGTAAAAGAAGCTAGACACAACAGGCTATGTACTGTGTGATTGCATTTATGTAAAATATCTGCTATGTGCTATAGTGACAGAAAGCAGTGGTTGTGAGGGCCTGAGGGGAGATGCTGTGAGGAGAGACTGTGCCATGGGCATGGGATTTCCTTCGGGGTGACGGAGAAGTTCTGGAACTAGATAGTGAACTAGGTAGTGGTAATGGTTGCACAATGTGGTTAAAGTGATGAATTTTACCCTATGTGGATTTTACTTCAATTATAATTTTTTACCTTTATTTTAAAAACATAAGGAGGTGTTTTACATTTAATGAGCTGTGTCTGCCTCAGCCATTCGATCTGTGCTCATAACGTGTCTGCTGGGAGCCAAGTGTTTTACTCCATGTTAGAGAGAATGCCAAAATGAGAGGGCACGGCTTCTGCCCTCAGCATGTTGCCAGTCTCTTTGTAAAGACAGCAAAGGAGGAGGAAGCAGGTGATTTATTTCAGGCGAACCCATCTTATAATAGGGTGAGAAGACTGTGGCTTTGGTGAGAAGGCTTCATGGAAGAGATGAGATTTTGAAAGATAAGTGAGCTCCATGTAGCCAGAGAAGTGGGAGAGAGCACGCCACTTGGTAGGAATGCATGTGGCCAGGGTGAGGGTGGGCGAGGCAGGAGCAGGCGGAGACGGTCAGGGTGGATGTTTGTATGATGGAATTACCCAGAAACAAGGTTGGAAGTGTAGGCTGAAGCCAAGTTGGAAAACTTTTGAAAGCTGCTTAAATTCACCAGGCAGGGCAATGCGAAGGATTTTCATGGATGAAAGAAGTCGAAAATGGAATGAAAATGGGGATGACAATAAGGAGACTGACTATTGCAGTAATTTCACTAAATCTAACACAACCTGTTATTTGTTTATTCAACAAATATTTATTGAGCATCTGTTATGTTCCATATGATTTTCTATGCTAGGGTGTAGGTAGGGCAATACCTAAGATAAACAAGGTCCCAACCTCTCAGATTTGCCTTGTGGTGTACATTCCAAGCATTGACTGCTTTGCCAGTGGACAAATGGAGTTAAGGCAGAGGTGTGCTGTAGTGTAGTGATTTAGAATGTGAGGTCTAGAACCAGATTCCCTGCATTTGAATCCTGGTTTGCTCCATGTTTGCTTGCTGTATGACCTTATGCCAGTTACTCTAGATTTCAGTTTCTGTATCAGGTATATGGGTATAATAATGGTAGCCCTCTAATAGAGTTGCTATGAGGTTTCATTGTGATAATAAGTGAAACGGACTTAGAACACCATCTGACATGGTAAATGCTCAGTAAGTTTTATTTACTTGTTTGTATCTGATTAATTTCTACTGAAAGATTTGCCTGGACCCTTCTGTTTTTAATTCAGTGAGCCTATTGCCAAATTCTGGTGTGTTGCATCTTAGGTCTATGCTGTCTTTAATATGTCATACTATGTTGTATATTGAACTTGGTGAATTAATTGGCACATAAACTCTGCGTTCATAATTCAGGGAAACAGCAAAGTTTCTCTAACCAACTACAGTCCTGATATTTGCTGGGCAAAAGCTTCTAGATAATGCTTCTTCTATATTCTGAGTCAAGAATCTTTTAAAACTTTTACCTGCCCTGGCTGGTGTGGCTCAGTTGAATGAGTGCTGGCCCACCAACCAAAGGGTCACTGGTTCCCAGTCAGAGCACATGCCTGGGTTGTGGGCCAGGTTCCCTGGTAGGGGGTGTGCGAGAGGCAACCACACATTGATGTTTCTCTCCCTCTCTCCTTCCCTTCCCCTCTGTCTAAAATTAAATAAATAAATAAATAAATAAATAAATAAGTAAAATAAAAAAACCTTTTATGTGAACAGTACTTGTCAGAATTAGGAGTCTGGTGATAAAGAATGTGGTTGATGTCCCCGACCTGAGCATTTCTGGTCTTCCTCTGGAGACACAGCTACAGTGTGAATTTAATTTCTTTACGTCACCTCATTTCGAGTGCCACAGGCCACCCAAACTCTCTGTGCCTCTGTGTCCCTTTCTGTGATTAGGGTGAAATAGCCAACCACCTCATCAGGAAGTGCACTGCTGGAGTGTGTCTGGAAAGAATCCCTGGAGCTTGTGGGAAGAGACTACATCAATGTTGAGGACCTTTCTACTTGTAGAATAAATTGATTCTAGAATGTAAGGCCCTTGAGCACCCAGCATCTGTCTTATTTACCTTTCCATCCCCAAATGGTCAAGCATAGTGTTATGGACTCAATTGTGTCTGCCTCCCCACCCCAGCCTATTCCCCATTCCCATGTTGAAGCCCTATCCCCCAAATTGTTTGTATTTGGAGATAGGGCCTGTAAGGAGGCAGTGAAGGTTAAGTGGAGTCGTAAAGGTGGGATCCTAATCCAACAAGACTGATGCCTTTACTGGAAGAGGAAGAGACATTGGAGCTCTCTCTCCATCCTGTAAGGACGCAGAGGGAAGGAGGTCAGCTGCAAGCCAGCAAGAGGGCTCTCACCACAAAGTGAACCTTGTCCAGCACCTAGGTCTTGGATTCCCCAGCCCCCAGACCTGTAAGAAGTAAATTATCTGTGGCATTTTGTTATAGCAGCTTAAGCAGACCAAGACATGTACACTTTTTTCTCTCTTTTCATTTATTTTAAGTATATTTCATTGATTATGCTATTACAGTTTTCCCAATTTTTCCCCCTTTATCCCCACTCTGCCCTGCACCCCCCAGCCCTCCATCATCCCCCACCCTCCTCAGTTCATGTCCATGGCTTGTACATATAAATTTTTTGAATTCTTTTTTTCCTATACCACTCTTAATCTCCCCCCATCTATTTTGTGCCTACCAATTATGCTTTTTATTCTCTGTATCTTCCCCCCCATTCTTCTCCTCCCCGCTCCCCACTGAAAACCCTCCATGTGATCTCCATTTCTATGATTCTATTCCTGTTCTAATTGTTTGCTTAGTTTTTGTTTTCATTTTTTTTAGGTTCAATTATTTATAGTTGTGAGTTTGTAGTCACTTTACTGTTCATGGTTTTTGATCTTCTTCTATCTCTTAGATAAGTCCCTTTAACACTTCATATAATAAGGACTTGGTGATGATGAACTTCTTTAACTTGACCTTACCTGGGAAGTACTTTATCTGCCCTTCCATTCCATATGTTAGCTTTGCTGCATAAATACAACAGAAACTTAAATATCTGTGGATCTGACTGATTTCAAGATTATTCAGAACTATGGGGACATAAGAATAATATGTAAAGGTGATATGACCCATAGTCCTAATCCTCACTTACATAGATAATCCTTGACCTTGTCTCCCACCATACAGCCGTGAGGCCACAGGCAGCATTAGTGCTTGAGGAAAACTTTCCCAAGACGTACTCTTCCCTGCAGTGGAGGTGCCAGTGGGCTGTGCAGCAGTCAGTGGTTAGTGAGAACCATTGTTGGAGCACATGAGGTAGGGAAGAGCCTGGGCCATTTATACGTTCAACTTTCAAGTTTTGAACATGACCTTCCAGCTGTTCCTTCTTGGGATGCTGCAGCATCAAAGTGGTGCGAGGGATTCGGATGTAATGGGGGTCGCACCAGCGAGGAAGCACACGATCTAGGCCGGGAGAGGTGAGGTGTTTCCTTGTTACAAGGACGAGACATCCTCCTTCTAGAAGGGTGACGCCTGCTCCGGAGCCCAGACAAAGATTCAGGTACAGAGACCTCCTCCGCCTAGCTGGCCAGATGGCCTACTTTTATTTCAGCGAAGACCAGCCTGCAGCAAAGGCACTTTTCTTCCGACATTCAAAAACAACAATAATAAAAAGCTTATAATGTAGAGCCCTGCCAAACTAGGGCTGCAAAAGAAAAAATCCTTGTCCTTCTTTCAAGGCGGTATGTAAATGAAACTTTGTAGTTGTGTTTATGAAGCCACTGGGGGCCTTGGGAGGGCCTCCACACCCCACCACCACATCCCACCACCGCTGTGGAGCTTGATTTTTATGTGTCCTATAAGCCAACCCTTTGGGTCCAGTTGTCACCTCGCAATGTAGCTGTCCATGGTTGAAGATACTGTGTTGTTAAGAAATCCAGAGATCTTCTAAAAGTGATCTCAGCTTGCTTTAGAAATTCATGTGCTTATGTATATATAGCTCTCTCCCTAAAAGACAAAACTCTGGTCTTTTTGAATGTTTCCAGAGTTTAGGTATGGCAGACACCTAACTCCCTCTATTTACGAAGAATTTCTTCAAGCTTGATCTAAGGAAATGCCTGTCTAGCCAGAGAATTTGGAAGAACGTTTTTTGTTTCTTGTGCTATTTTTGACAATCAGGCCATGTAATTAGGGTTCCAATGGCATATAGATTCACTTGCTGGCACGTAAGGGAGACCACAGTGTTTCTGTGGTGTGGGCTGTGTACTTCCTTTGGTGGTGAGCATGTCAGGCTCCACTGCTGAGCAGGATGGCAACCAAGGCCTGGCAGGCAGATTTTCAGAACAGTGGGTAAAGGAAGGGCTGTGGAAGCCAGCCGAATTTGGTCACTGAGTTCTAAGAACAAAAGCAGCTTCCCAGTCTGTGCCCAGGAGCTGGTGCATCGCTGGTCAGAGCCCAGGCCGGGCAGAGCCCCTTCAGTGTGTGCTGGGAGGCACAGTATGGTTCCCTCCACGGTGTCCTCCCTGAGGTGTGAGGAGATGAGGGGGCCTCTGCCTGGCTGTGGCCATTGTGCCCGCTGAGACAAAGCTATGTGCTCTGGCCTGCCCTCCCATTCTTTCTGGCCCCACGGTTCTTGGCAGCAGAGCAGCTTGAAAAGTGAAGTTGCTTGCAGGTGGTCCGGTCCGTGTCAGGCCTTAGAATTGTTGCTGAAGGCCCAACAGGGAGCCCGTGGTCAGAGGAAAGAACTCCAGAGGAAGCAAATGTCCTTAAGGAGAGGTGGATTTTTAGAGAGTTTCACTTCATGGGCTCCGTTCAAGTTCTACCTTAAATATATTTTATGCCGAGGTGAGGGGGGTGGTGGAATCACCCAAATTTAAAGTTCCAGCATTGCTCATGAGTATAGCTAGCTGCCTTCTTGTAGAATTGCACCAATTCTACAAGTAATTTGAGGTAATTTTTTGTTTTCTAATCTCGATGTCAGTGAAGGGCACTAATAGTGATGCATGTCTCGAGGTCAGCCTCATTAATCCATCATTAGTAATAATCGAACTTATTACTATTTTGGTATGTCCTTGAGTGACACCAGCAAATGCGAGAGTGAGGGAGCGAACTTCGCTCCCCAGCACTCCATCAGGCAGCCCAGAGTGGATGAAAGGTCACTGCTTCTGGAGCCAGCAGATCTTGTCTTGAGATCTGCTTCTGTCACAGTTCCATCTTAGGCACCTAACCCCCCCAGAACTCTTTCGTGTCTGTTTCCTTATTTATAAGATGAAGAGAACATGAAGGCCCTTTCCAACTCCATGCACTTACCTAAGGGAGCCTGGGTCCAGGTCTGAGTGCAGGGGTGCAGCTGAGCGGGTGGGTGACAGTGGGGTCAGTGAGGGCTCACTGCTGGCAGCACCTGGAACAGAGTCCCTGCTTTGCCTGAGCTGCGTCTGGCCTGGCCACGGAGCCACACACCAATGGAAGAAGCATAACTGTGTGACACATATAGCTCGCTCTCTCTGCTCTCTGCTGAGCCCTAGAGAAGCAGAGTATGAGTCTGGGGACAGCTGTTTTCCTGGGGCTCTTCCTTTGTGTTGGCTCCTGGTTAGGTAGGATGCAGCCTAGAACCCACCTGTGGGAAATCCACCTGTGGAATTCTTTTCTCCTTTAAAAAATTTATTTTATTGATGAGAGAGAGAGAGAGAGAGAGAGAGAGAGAGAGAGAGAGAGAGAGAGAGAGAGAGAGAGAGAGAGAGAGAGAGAGACATTGATTTTTGTTCCACCTATTTATGCATGTATTGGTTGCTTCTTGGATTTGCCCTGACCAGGGTTTGAACTCACAATCTTGGCCTATCAGGATGATGCTCTAACCAGCTGGGCTACCTTGCCAGGGAGGAAGTCTCTCCTCTTAAAGCATAAATTTACCTAAGTCTCAACATTTAGCTGTCTTCAGACCAAATCTAAATCTTTGTTCTATCCATGATAGATACATTTTCTTCTACCCCTTATGACAGATCTTTCGGAACATATGTAAAAATTAATTGTTCTCTCTCTCTTACTCACTTTTTTAAACTTATAAAATATTTTAAAATAGAAAAGAAATTGTTGGCTTTTAAGAGGTTGTGAAGTGTGCCATCCCCTTCTGTTTCTCAAGAGACCTTGAAAAGAGTGGCAGGTGATGGCGGAGGCGCAGCTCCGGAGTGTGGTGCAGAAGCCCCAGTCCCGCCGCCCTGGGAGCAGAGAGCCAGGGCTCGCTCTAATCCACGCCACATGCCGTGACCCGAGCAGACCCTGCAGGACAACAGAAGTCTCGCTGTCTCCTCTAGAGCAGTTGCTCAGAAGCCCTGGTACAGCTGTGTCCTTCTTTGTTAGGAAGTGCAGAGTGACTTGATCTTTTAATCTTTTTTTCTCCCTATAGGTATTTAAATAACAACTGGTCTGTAGGAGTACCTGCCAGAAGGGATTGAGATCTGCATTCTAGACTCAAAACACCATTGTTTTGTGTAATCTTAACTTCGTTAGCAATTAGAGGGGTGGAGGGAGAATAAAACCCCAAAGCAAAGCTACTTCGTGACCCAGAAAATCCAACTTGAAGAATTTAAAATTGAAATGGAGGAAGACCAGGTCCTCTAAATCCTCAAATTCCTTAGAACTTTCTCTGAGAAAGTAAGGAGCATACACAAGTCCAGATCCCTAAAGCCATTCATTCCAAGTTAAACAATCAAATCAACAGTTTCAATTCAGGCAGACAGCAGTGGAGAGCTGGCATTCTGACATTACACAGTGGCTTCAAAACGCCTGCTGCCCTTCCGTTTCTGCTTGCTTCAAGTCGAGAGACAGTTAAATTGCTCTGTCTTGGTTTCTGTGTCAAGTTCTCAGCGATTGTCTTCTGTTTCACAGCTCCCGAGGAGAGCTGAGAGGGGATGTTCTGGCCAACTGTCCCACAGAGAAGGGCAGTGATGGGGCTGGGCGGGCACAGGGTCACACTGTTACTGCACTTGCTGGCATTCACCTCCTTCCACCCTCACGTTCTAGTGACTAGATGTCAAGTCCACGGGTGATCCCTGGAACACGTGAATGCTTGTTTCAGAAAGCAGCAAGCAGAAGTCCCTACCTCTTGGGCAGACATCTGTTACTCCTCAGGACTTGGCTTGCTTCTAGATATTTATTTTTTATTGCGGTGAAATACACATAACATAAAACTTACTGTGATAACCATTTTTAAAAGTACAGTTCTGTGGCATTAACTACAACCATAGTGTCGTGCAGCCAACACCACCGTCCACCTCCAAAACTTTTTCATCTCCCAGAACTGAAACTCTGTCCCCATTTAACAGCAGCTCCCCCTGTCCCTGTGCCCCCAGCTCCTGACAGCCATCCCCCTACTCTCTGCCTCTCTGCATTTACTATTCTAGATACCTTGCTTAATATGTATGTATACTATCATACAATATTTGCCCTTTGGGGACTGGCATATTTCACTTAGCATGTCTTCAGGGTTGATCCATGTTTTAGCATGTGCCAGCATGTCCTTCTCTTTTAACCTGAATGATATTGTACTGTGTGGATATGCCACACTTTGTTTATTTGGTCTTTCATTAACAGACATTTGTGTTGTTTCCATTTTCAGGGCATTGTGAGTATGTTGCTCTGGTCATTGGTGTACAAATCTGGTGGAGTCGCTGCTTTCAGCTCTTTTACAGTGTACACACAGGGGTGGGATTGCTGCATCGTACCGTGATTCCATGTTTCATGTTTTGAGGCACTGCCACACTATTTTCCAGGGGAGTTGCAGCATTTTGCATTTCTGACCACAATGCACAGGGTCCAGCTTCTCCACATCCTCCCCAACACTTGTTATTTTCTGCTTTTTGTTTGTTTTGTGTTTTGATAATAGCCATCCTAATGGATGTTCCAGAGTATCTCATTGTGGTTTTGATTTGTATTTCCTAATGATTATGGATGTTGAACATCTTTTCCTGTGTGTATTGCATTGGTATATCTTCTTCAAAGAAATATCAATTCAAGTTCTTTGCCATTTTTCAGATAGGTTGTTTGCTTTAATGTTAAGTTGTAGGTTTTTGTTTTTGTTTTTTTTTTCTGAATTTTGATCCCTTATCAGACATGTGATTTGCAAATATACTCTCTCATTGTGTGGGCTGCCTTTTCACCCTGTTGATAATGCCCTTTGATAACAGAAGTTTTTAATTTTTATAAAGTCCAATTATATGTTCTTTTTCTTTTGTTGCTTGTGCTTTTGGTGCCATATCTAAGAAACCATTGCCAAATGGCTTTTAGATATTTTGACATATAGCCCCTTTCTCTCTAATACCACAAAACCATTACTTGTGGACATTTATTTTTAAAGGAATTGGCTCTGAAATGGCCCTTTTTTTACATGTTTGGAGAGTGGCCTTTGTATGATTCCAGAATTGGTTAATTTCCCTTTTTGCCATGCTCTGCTATCTCTCTTCTCAAGGGATCACAAAGGCTCATTTGTGGATAAAGAAGAAAGAGAGAGTGAAGGAAAGGCTTAGTTTGAAAAGAACCTCCATCATTTATATTATCAGGGCCGAGGAGAGAAAGGCCAGGTTTAAGCAGTCTGAGGAATCGGTGAGGGCTCTTCAGCACTCACAACTTGCAGGACGTGTGTGACACCACAGAGGACTGCCGTTTGTCTGAGGAGGCTGAGATCTGTTTCCAAAACCCCCCGTTTTCCCCTCAAGCTGGAAAGATTGTTGAAAAGTGGTAGGCCATGGGGGCAAACCTCTAATAAATTGACTCCATCCCAAGAACAGAAACACTTGTTCCATGCACACTTTGTCCAAGCACACAGACAATGGCTTTTATAAATGTTCATTCCTTTTTAGAAAGCACCAAATATTCCTTTTACTTTCATTAAATCTTGGTAAGATTTCCGATAGCTTAGAAAGTCCTTTTTCCTCCTTGCCAATTTCTCATACTTCACTCATTATTTCTGGGTTAAGTTTGTACACAAATCTCCACTACTAGTAGCCACACATCCAAAACACCATGGATGTTGCTTGGTATAAAAAAGCAACAGAGTAGTGCATCATGAATTTCTACAACCTCATTCTCACCGAGGAAATTAAACACAGAGAGAGAATGCTTCAAGGACATTGTCCTTTATAATTGATTTTTCCAGAACATATTAACAGGATATATATATTTTAGTCTTTTCTCATTACTTATGTCACAATCATATGTCACAATTTCTGTAGCTCTGGGCTATTGTTAGGTGAGTACTTGTGTGTTTCTGTAAACACACCTGGTAAATGTACGGAGATCAGATTGCTTGCTGAGGTTTTCTTGCCTGTATATCTGGTCTGACGAGTGGTTTTCTATGCCAATAATTGTCCCTATGCTGTTTTCTGCATAGTAACTCACTCAGGGATGTGGATAGCTATGGGTGTCTGGATTTTTTGCACTTTAGAAAAGTTGAATGAGGTGGGGTGTGACTTCTGGTCAAGATGGCAGCATAGGTAAACACAGCTCACCTCCTCGCACAACCACATCAAAATTACAATTAAAATATAGAACAACCATCTCTCAGAACCATCAGAAATCGAGTTGAATGAAAGTCTAACAACTATGGAATTAAAGAAACTGCATCCATCCAGACTGATTAGGAGCAGCAGAGGCATGGAACAGGCTGGTCCCTCATAAAAATCCGGGAGGGATATCTTGGGAGCAAGGAGTCTCAGCCCCACAGCAGTGCTCCCCCACAGCCCAGGGTTCCAGTGCCAGGAAGATAAGTCCTCATAACTTCTGGCTGCAAAAATTAGCAGGGATTGAGTCAGTGGGAAACTTCTGGAGTCCCAAGCATTTCCTCTTAAAGAACTCACACACAGACTCACTCCCTCTGAGCTCCAGCACTGGGGTAGAAGCTTGAAAGGCACCAGTGCCATACGGGGATGAACTGAACTGTCAGGCATCCAGGCTAGAGCTAGGGGACAACTTTTTCCCAGACAGAAGGGCCGACAGAGGCCAATGTCCTTTTTCAGAGCCCTCCCCACACAAAGCCACAGAGCCAGCAGGCAGGTACCCTACCTGAGACTTCATCAACCTGGCTAACATTGTTTGCCTTGCCCTGAAGATCCCCTGAGACTCCATCCCACCCAACTAACTGGCCCACCCAAACTGTTAATCTTGACTTTTCCATACGAATGGCAGGTATTGGCTCATGCTTCACAACTACCTAAATCCTATTAAACAGGCGGCAGCCAGCCTCATTGAGTGTCCAGTCCCCATACCTCTTTCTAAAGTAGTCCCAGGCCATGCACTAGCAATAGCCAGCCCAGATTTACAGCTTGGCTTTGCCTGGGTGTCTCTAGCACAAGTAGCACTATCTCAGATTGCTTTATAGCTTACGTAGGGTGACCCCAGGAAAAACACAGGTGGGGGCTGACCTTGGCCTGCACCAACTAAGGAACTCCAAAACCTGTGAACTCAGTGGACAGCTACAGACCAAGTCAGAGCACCACCACCCTGCCTCTGCACAGCTGATACTCCACAAAGGGCAGAGGTTGGTGTTCAGTGTTCACAGCTAGTCCTTTACTGGCCTGGATAAATCCCTCCCATTGACCTTCCAACAACAATCAAGGCTCAGCTACAGAGGAGGGTGTACTCAGCCTACACAAAGGGCATGTCTTAAGTACCCAGCTTGGGTGATAGGAGAGGCTGTGCCACTGGACCTTATGGGACACCTACTACTTAAGCCACACTACCAAGGCAGGGAGTCATAGCAGCTCTACCCAACACATAGACACAAACAGAGGGAGGCTGCCAAAATGAAGAGAAAAACAAACAAGAATTAAGTGAAAGAACAGATCAAAACTCCAGAAAAAGAGCTAAACAAAATGGAGATAAGCAATCTGTCAGATACAGAGTTCAAAACACTGGTTATAAGAATATTCAAGGAACTTAGTGTAGACCTCAACAGCATAAAAAAGATCCAGTCAGAAACAAAGAAATACACTAATTGAAATAAAGAATAATTTAGAAGGAAAAAAACAGTAGAGTGGATGAGGCTGAGAATCAAATGAATTATTTGAAACATAAGGAAGCAAACAACAACCTATTAGAACAAGAAGAAAAAAGAATCCCCCCAAAACAAGGATAGTAGTGTAAGGAGCCTGTGGGACAACTTTAAATGTCCCAGCATTTGCATCATAGGGTGCCAGAAGGAAAAGAGAAAGAGCAAGAAATTGGAAACCTATTTGAAAAAATAAAGAAAGAATATTTCCCTGATATGGTGAAGGAAATAGACATGTAAGTCCAGGAAGCACACAGAGTCTCAAAACAGATGGATATAAAGAGGCTCACTCTGAGACACTTTTTACTTAAAATTCCAAAGGTTAAAGATAAATAATCTTAAAAGCAGCAAGAGAAAAGCAGTTAGTTACCTTCAGGGAACTTCCCATAAGACCATCTGCTGGTATCTTAAAAGAAACTTTGCAGGCCAGAAGAGATTGGCAAAAAATATTCAAAGTCATGAAAAGGCAGGGACCTATAGCCAAGATTGCTCTACCCAGTAAAGCTACCATTTAGAACCCAAGGGCAGATAAAGAGCTTCCCAGACAAGAAAAAACCAAAGGATTTCACTATCACCAAAACATTATTATAGGAAATGTTAAAGGGACTTACTTAAGAAAAAAAAAGATCAAAACTATGAATAATAAAATGGCAAAAAATACAAATCTATCAGCAATAAAATCTAAAAAGCAAACTGATCTAACAAGAACAGAGACAGAATCATGGATACAGATAGTGATTTAGTGGTTGCCAGGTAGGCAGGGGATGTGGGGAATGCGTGAAGAAGTGAGAGGATTAAGAGGTACAAATAGACAGTTACAGAACAGCCATGGGGATGTAAAGGACAGCATAGGAAATGGAGTTGCCAAAGAACTTATTTGATGACCCATGGACATGAACATTATGGGGACTGCCTGAGCGGGTAGGGAGTGCTGGGTGGAGGGGGATAAAAGGAGAAAATTGGGACAACTGTAATAGCATAATCAATAAAATATAATTTTAAAAATAAAATAAAAAATAAAAAGGTTGAATTTTGGCCTACTTTATGAAGGCAACCAACCCTTTTAAAATGAACTGCAGTTTCATTAGTAGATCTCACTTGCCTACATACACAGACTTGCAGGAATCTATGAACAGCGTTACTGGGGTTAAGGAATGATGGCAATACGTTTCTCTAATTATGTATGTTACAGAATGAGACATTAAATGCCTAGAATTCAATTTGGTGGTTGGCTCATAGTGCCCAACACATCCAAGGGACTAGGTTGCCTGAGAAATTGGCTTCTCCATGTTGCATGGGAGCTGCCTTTTGAAAGTCATCATAACCTCAGGGGCCAGAAAATGCTTTTCACCTGCAGCATCCCATCATGCCCCCAGATCTTAATAACTGCAAGTAGGCATTAAAACAGAACCATAGCCCAGCCCCTCCTAGTCTCGCCTCACTCCTTCCTTTCTCCACTGTGCCCCCAAGTCATGGGCTGCAGGGGAGCAAGGTGGAGCCCGACCCAGAGAGAGAGAAGCAGACGGTAGAGCAAGCAGCCCAGGCCTTGCTCCCAGCTTAACTGGCACCAGGAGAAAGTGCCTTCATCTGGCATGGGAGCTTGTGCGTGCCCAGCTTTGCTTGTTTGCCATGGAAATCCTGGTTGTAACAGAGGCCAATGCCATTCAGGCAGTGAGCAGGAAGCTGCTTTTATGGGAAGGCTTTTTTGGCATCGTGTCCGACATACACTCCAGTCAATCACAGTAAAGTGCCTAATAACAGATGTGGTAATTAAGCCTGAAGAACTCTGTCTCTATTTTTTCGTTTTTATTGCAGGGAATAACAAAGTGCCTCATTAAACCCCCAATCACGCTGATTTTTGAATCGGGCATACCAAGGTCCTCAAAAATGACATCTCTGCAAGATCTTCCTTCCCAAGTCCATAGCTGCCAGGGGAAAGCTGGGTCAGTTTGGGGGAGGACAGTTCTGTTCTTTCTGGGCTGCCATTGTCCCTGCAATAAAAAGCATATGCAGTACTGGTTGTACTCCTGGGGTACAACCAGTTTTCCTTAAGGACCTTGGATATAAATAGTTTTAGCTTGGATGTGCTTGTGAGAATATAAAATGCTCCCTGATTCTCTTCAGTTCAAATTATACTGCTTATAGCAAGAAATTGACTTCAGTTTTTAATCTTAGTAAGGTTTCAGATAACCTGAAACCATGGTAAATTACCATATTTTAATAGGCTACATTAGCTTGGAAAAAATTTAATTACATCTGAAAAGGTCTGTCTTTGATTGTGGCAGTTTCTAAAGCAAATGTCTTCATTAAGTTTGTTTTTCCTTCTTTCTTTTTTAATGATGAACAAGAGTCTGGCTCATCATTAAAGAAAATGAATCTAAAAATTTAAGGACTTGGGACAGGTAGAAGATACATGTCCTCGACAGTAAGAGAACATGCTCAGATGTCCTTCCGAGCCCTTCCTGGGTTGTTCAGTGCTGGTTGTCTGTGACCGCGTGTGGTGGGAAGGACAGCCAGGTGCTCCACCCATCTCTGATACGTCTCTATGTGGCTGCACTGTTGGATGGTGTGGATTTGGAAGCTGCATTTATATCATGGAGATGATTATTTGCTCCTACTCCAGTATGACCATAGGCATAGCGATTGGGCAGACGTTTCAAATTAAATATTTTGAAAAGGTCTTGGATCCCATTATGTAAAATTATTGATTTGTTTCCTTGAATCCTAAATGCATAATTTGAGTTTTCAGGATATTTCCAAGAGAATTTGTGGGTGACTATATTCTTAAATTAAGCTGTTAATTGGACCCAATGAAGCAGATGATTCCTAAAGCATAATCAAAATTTAACTTAATTCCAGTTCTCAAATTAGTAAAGCATAAACTTGACCTGTTCATCTGGTTAGCCCTAACAAGTTATATGTGTGTGTTTAACCTTTGCACGCACACATACATCTAAGGCCTTACCAAACTTAATGGTACTCCACCTTAATGGTACTCCATGTTTGTTTACTCATCTGATACCTAATATTTACAATTCACTTTTTACCACCTTTATGCATTTAAGACAACATTTTATGCCATTGATCTCAACTGTATTTCTTGCCATATATGAAAGTAAGCATGTGAACACTCAGATTTTACCACATTAAAATGCATTTTAAGAAATCATCTCTACATACACTGTACATCAAAAAGCAAGGCTATCTAGGTACAGTGAGTACGACCTGTGGTTCAAGCAAAAACACCATCACCAGAACTAGTCAGCTGTGGGAAGAGCAAAGCTGTTCTTTAAATAAGACTCAGATTCATTATTTTTAATAGCTTCCCTAACAATAACAAGATCTTCTGGGATTATACAGTTTATGTTTCAGTTCCAATTCCATTGTTGGAGGAATAGTTCTATAAATTCATAGAAAAGCCTTCTTAGGCAAGAGGAAACTTGGCCGATCAAGAGTGGCCCTACTAGAGTGCCACATCCTGGAAGAGTAGATCATGTCAGGAATCATTTCTCAAAGTTAACTCAGGCTTCCAGCTGAGGCATTTGTTTTCCCCAGGTATGGATCTCATTCTCAGTTATTTATTAATCTCTTATCTCAAGCCTCAGGACTCATACCAGTTGTCTTGACCCATACCAGTCAAGGATATGATCTGAGTTGCCTTTTAACCTTGAAGATGATGTGAATATTGCATGCACTGTAGCCCCAAGTTTTGATCTAACTCAATCATTTATTGAGCATCTGTTATATTCTTACAGATGGGAGAGAAGTAGAAATCTCAGGGAGGAATGGAGTGTAATATAAGACAAAGACATGGGCTCTGCTTTCAAGGAGAAAGTCTAGTTGACTAGACTTATAGTCTAGTTGAGGAGATGGGATTGGTTATGTCAAAAGATGACCAGCAGCCCAGGGTAGCACATATGCATCGGAGGAAGGACGTGGAGGGTTGGTCCCATCAGAAATTACTACGTTTTTAGTGAAAAGGCTTAGGGATATGTTTACTTATGTCCTAAACACATCATGAAGTGGATATGGAATAGGAACATAAATTATTGCTAAGAAATAAGTTGACAGGAAGCTTATATAATGGTTAGAATTTTGAACAATTAAAGAGGCTTACATGTTGACCTGGATTCATAGAAATGAATCATAGGCCCTTTCAAATTAGCAGGGCAGGAAGAGTGTAATTCAGGAAACCATTTCCATCCTCCATAGATTTTTCAGTTGAGATAGTCTTCATGTTATAGTTTAAATTCATTAGATTTTATTGTTCCTTTTTAAATTAAATGATCAGAAAGTTAAAAACCTTGAATAAGTTACAGTAATACAGTTTATAGGAATTGCTTCTTCATAAGAAGGACACTAATGTATTCAGTGTGATGGGGTCAAGTTAGTCTTGAATGTTTTCTGCCAATTGTAGTTTCCAACATTTATGATAAAGTCAAGATATTGCCATTAGAGGTTTTGAAAATAAAAACAGAGTCAAGGAAGAGAACTTATTGTAAAGGCAAAAGGGAAATGATATTTTAAAAGAGAATGAATGGAAGAAGGGAAGTGACTAAAGAAAATGTCGTAAGTTGCAAAGCCAATGGCCCCGCAGAATTCAGAACTCAAGGCTTTAGTTCAGACACCTTTAGTTTCTTTGGTTCAGATTGCCCTTGAAGAGTTATCAGAATCTGCTTACAAGTAAAGGTGATATTTACCATGAAACCTGTAATTATTTTAATGTTAATGTTATAGTTATTTATTCATAACATTCTGCTTGGTATACACTTGTGCCCACCTGGGCTTTTCATTTCTTGCCCCATTTGGGTAATGTACAAGCACAGGTACATTTGGGGTCCATTACAAGATTCTTTTACTTGTAATCAGAATGTGACCTTCACTGAAAACCATCAAAGTTACTTAGTTACTTCTCAAAATTAAGTCTTAAAATATATATGAATCCCTTTATTTCCTTTCCATCCATATTTCAAGCATATGTTTTAAATCACTTGATGATATAACCTTTCTCATTTCTAAACTGTATTTGTATTACTCTCCATGAACTTGTTGAAGCAGGATGATCTTCAGTTACGTTAGGCAGTAATAATCTGCTAATTACTGAGGGTTCATTCTGGGGTTTTCCCAGACATTGTTTTTCTAATGAAGTTTGCTGAGATGGGTCTCTTTGCCAGCCTGCACTGGCAGGCCTTAGGAATTGTGCTTTTTATTCATGGGGATACTACTCTTCCAAAGAGTTCTTAGCACAGCCCGTTGAGAATTTGGTTCTATTATTGCTCTTTTGCTCCTGACGCCTGCACCTTCCTTTGTGGCTTCTGTTGCCCGACTCCCAGCACATCTTGGACCCTCCCTTTGCTGCTCCCAAATGTCTGCTCATGGTCTCCTCACTTTGCCCACAGCTGAGATGAATCCCAGCTCTACAACAACTGTGACCCATGTTTGAGCAGGCCTACTTACTGAGAGTAAAGGAATGCCAATGAGAAGAAAGCCTTAAACTTTTAAATGAATTTACAGAATAACTATTAATTAAGCACTTGAAAGTATCCATAGGTTCTCTTCAGAAACAACATAATTTTTTTCTAATTAAAACAATATTTTTATAGCAAAGCTTTCATGGTTTTCCTGTATTTATAATCACTGGTATTGCAACCATTTTGCAACTCTGGGATTTTCCTTTGCAAGTGTATAGTTTAAAAATCCAATGGGATAATCTTGACCTTTTATTTCTTTTTTTTTATATTGGGAAAATTATTCCAAGATCCAGAACAATTGATTTGCATAATCTGAGCTTTATTTTCCCTATAGTTTATTCATTTATTCAATTAGTCAATCAGTAGTTGAGAAGTTACACACAGCATATGTGGCAAGAACATGTAGAGAGGAACACTGTGCTATTTTGACTTGAGGGAGTTCTCTACCTAGGCAAGAGATGAGCCAGAAAATGGTGAGTAAAATAGTGTGTTACTACTCTGACAAAGTCCATGTCATCTACTCCCAGGATGCCTCGGGGGTTATGGGCACAAAGATGGATATCTCCACTGGCCTGGCAGCTCTTCTAGAAAGAAGAAACATTTGATTCTTTTTCTTTGTTTGTTTTCTTTTGTTTTAAAAAATTTTATTGAATTGATTGGGGTGACATTGGTTAATAAAATGTATAGGCTTCAAATATACAATTCTATAATACATCATCTGTATATTGCATTGTATATTCACCACCCAAAATCAAGTCTCTTTCCATCACCATTTATCCCTTTACCTTTTTCTATCTCCCCTCTATCTCCCCTTTCCTCTGGTAATCACCACACTGTTGTCTGTGTCCATGAGATTTTTTTTGTGGGGGTGCTTAATCCCTTCATGTGTTTCACCCAGCCCCACAACTCCCTCCCTCTGAAAGCTGTCAGTCTGTTTTTTTGTGAGTCTGTTTCTATTTTGTGTGTTTGTTTATTTTGTTCATGAGAGTCCACATGTAAGGGAAATCATATGGCCTTTGTATTTCTCTGACTGGCTATTTCACTTAGCATAACACCGTCCAGGTCCATCCATTCTGTCAAAGGAGGTAAGATTTCCTTCTTTTTTATGGCCTTGTAGTATTCCCTGCATAAATGAAGCACAGCTTTTTTTTAACAAACTATAGAAATGATCCCTGAAAGTATAGCCGTTGAACCACAGCTTTTTAATCCACTCATCTACTGATGGACACGGGCTGCTTCCAAATCTTGGCTATTGTAAGTAATGCTGCAATGAACATAGGGGTGCATACATTCCTTTGAACTTGTGTTTTGGGTTTCTTCAGATATATTTCCAGAAGTGGAATCACTGGGTCATAAGGCAGTCCCATTTTTAACTTTTTGAGGAAACTCCATACTATTTTGTTGCGCATGGGTCACCCGGTCAGCAGTGACCACAGAACGCTGTGGATGGCTCAACGATAAACACGCGAGAAAAAACACACATGCACAGAGACAGACTAGTTTCTGTGGGGAAGTAGGGACGAAATGGCCATCCCCCCCAATGGGGAGCATGCTGATTTACCATCCATACCTGCTTTTATTAGGCTCACTTTGCATAATAATTCAGGTAAAGTACAGTACTCATTAGGGGGAAGTAAGGAACCATAGAAAACAAAGAACTCTGCCGGTCTATTGAGTCGGGGTCAAAGAGCTGTAAGATTGAGGAACAAAATAACTTCCTCCTAAGACCCTTCTCATTCAACTGAGAGCATTCTAAACAAAGGAGGTTTCACAATAATTTACATATTGTTTCTTAGGCCTGATCACCCCGGGGAATCCGCAATTCTCAGTACAGAGCTGCACCACCCTGTCATTGTTTCAGGCTTAGGTGGAGCAAGGGAACTAAGGCAACCGAGAGACAAGGAGGTTTTTTTCCCAGACGCTGAGAACTCAGGCTATGTCAAAGCCGGAGGAGCGAGGGTCCATCACCCCCTTTTACTGCAGCCCCCCAAGTCCTTCTTTTGGGGGGCCTCCCAAAGTGATTGTGCCTGTCTTAGGTCGTTCTCCCCGTGGGGAATCTTACCCGTCTTTGGCTAACCGACCAAGCTTTTTGGGTCTATTCAAGCTTTATTCAGTCATGAATAAAGCAGCAGAAGCAGCATTCCTGCCAGGAAGATAAGCTTTTGTCTCCTTGCTGGCTTACAGTTCCAAGGGCGTTCCCTTAGCCTTAGCCTAGGTGGGGGTTTCAGCTTCTGATACCAGTCAGGGCGGTTCCCAACACTATTTTCCACAGTAAATTGTACCAATCTGCATTTCTACCTACAGTGCTCATCCTCACCAACACATTTGTTGATTTATTGATGATAGCCAGCATTATTGATTCTGTCAGGTTTGAGATGATATCTCATTGTGTTTTTAATTTGTATTTCTCTAATGATCATTGATGTTCAGCATCTTTTCATATGTCTGTGGTCCATCTGTATGTTTTCTTTGGAGAAGTGTCTATTCAGTTACTTTGCCTGTTTTTTAACTGGATTGTTTGTTTTTTTTGGTGTTAAGTTGTATAAGTTCTTTATAAATTTTGGATATTAACCCCTTATCAGATGTATCATTGAATAATATGTTCTCCCATTCAGTGGGTTGTCTTTTCATTTTGTTGATGATTTCCTTTGCTGTGCAAAAACTTTTTAGTTTAATGTAGTCCCATTTGTTTATTTTTTCTTTTGTCTATCTTTCCTGAGGAGATATATCAGAAAAAAATTACAATGAGAAATGTCTGAAGTTTTACTGCCTCTTTTTTTTCTTCTAGCATTTTTATGGTTTTGAGTCTTACATTTAAGTGTTTAATTCAGTTTGAGTTTATTTTTATGTATGGTATAAGAAAGTGGTCTGGTTTCATTATTTTACAAGTATCTGTCCAATTTTCCCAACACAGTTTATTTAAGGTTGTTTTTACCTCATTGTATGTTCTCATCTCTTTGTCAAGTATTAATTGACCATAATGGTGTGGGTTTATTTCTGGGCTCTCTCTTCTGTTCCATTGATCTATATGTCTTTTTTATATCAGTGCCATGCTGTCCTGACTGCTCTGGCCTTGTAGTATACTTTGATATCAGGTAGTGTGATTCCTCCAAATTTGTTCTTTATTGCCAGTGCCCTTTTGTGGTTTTATATAAATTTTTGGAATATTTTTTCTAGTTCTGTGAAATATGCCATTGGTGTCTTGATAGAAATTGCATTGAACCTATGCATGGCTTTGGGTAGTATGGACATTTTAATGATGTTAATTCTTCCTATTCTTGAAAATGGTATGTACTTCCATTTGTTTGTATCTTCTTCAGTGTCTTATAATTTTCCAAGTATAGGTCTTTTACATCATTGGTTAAATTTATTCTCAGGTATTTTTAAAGGTACATGGGATTATTTTCTCATGTTCCCTTTCTGATAGTTCAGTATTAGTGTATAAGAATGTAACTGATTTCTGTGTATTTATTTTGTATCTTGCTACTTTACTGAGTTTTTAAATCAGTTCTAATTTTTGGATAGAATATTTAGGGTTCTCTATATACAGTATCATGTCATCTGTAAATAAGGTAGTTCTACTTCTTCCTTTCCAATTTGGATGATTTTTATTTCTTCTTGTCTGATTTCTGTGGCTAGGAGCTCTATCACTGTGTTGAAAAAGAGAGGTGAAAGCAGATATCTGTCTTGTTCCTGATCATAAGGGAAATGATTTTAGTTTTTGCCCATTGAGTACAATGCTGGTAGTGGGTTTGTCATACATAGCCTTTATTATGTTTAGGTTTGTTCTCTCTATTCTCACTTTGCTGAGAGTTTTTATTATAAATTGGTGCTGGATTTTATTATATGTTTTTTTCTGCATTTAATGATATGATCATATGGTTTTTATCACTCATTTTGTTTATGTGATGTATCACATTTATTGATTTGTGGATATTGTACCAATCTTGCAATCTCTGGAATAAATCCTCCTTTATCATGGTGTATGATCTCTTTAATTGCTGGATTGGGTCTGCTAACATTTTGTTGAGTGTTTTAGTATTTACGTTCATCAGGGATATTGGACTATAATTTTATTTCTTTGTAGTGTCCTTACCTGGTTTTGGACTTAGGATAATGCTGGCCTCATAAAATGAGCTTGAGAGTCTTCTCTCTTGTTGAATATTTTTGAATAGTTTGAGGAGGAAACATGTTAGATCTTTTCTGAATGTTTGGTATTGTAAAATTCACCTGTGACTCTATCCAGTCCAGGACTTTTGTTTGTTGGGAGTTTTTTGATTAATCTCAATTTCATTAGTTATAATTGGTCTATTCAGATTCTCTGATTTTTTCTGATTAAGCTTGGGAGATTGTATATTTCTAGGAATTTATCTGTTTTGTCTAAATTGCCCAGTTTGTTGTTATATAGTTGTTTGTAATATTTTCTTACAATTCTTTTTTATTTCTGTGATGTCAGTTGTTACTTCTCTTTTATTTCTGATTTTATTTATTTGGGTCTTTTCTCTTTTTTTTTACTGCTGAGTCTGGTTAAAGCTTTGTCAATTTTATTTATCTTTTCAAAGAACTAGTTCTTGTTTTTATTGATCTTTTGCATAGTGTTCTATTCTATTTCATCTACTTCTGCTCTGATCTTTATTATTCCTTTTCTTCTACTCACTTTGATATTTGTTTGTTGTTCTTTTTCTAATTCCTTTAGGTGTAAGATTAGATTATTTATTTGAATTTTTTTTCTTGCCTTTTATGTAGGCCTGTAATGCTATGAATTTTTCTGTTAGGACTGCTTCCACTGTGTTCCATAGGTTTGGGGTGGTTGTGTTCTCATTTTCATTTGTTTCAAGGTAGTTTTGATTTTTTTCCTTGGTATCATAGTTAACCCATTTATTGTTGAATAACATGTTATTTAGTTTCCATGTATTTGTGTGTTTTTCAGATTTTTTTCTTGCAATTGATTTCTAATTTCATACCATTATGGTCAGAGAAGATACTTGACATGATTTCAGTCTTCTTAAATTCATTGAGACTTGTTTTGTGACCTAACATGTGGTCTCTCCTAGATAATATTCCATGTTCACATGAAAAGAATGTATGTTCTGCTGCTTTGGTATGAAATGCTCTGAAGATATCCATTAAAGCCATCTCATCTAGTGTGCCATTTAAGGCCACTGTTTCCTTGTTCATTTTCTGTCTGGAACATCTACCTGTTAATGTCAGTGGGGTGCTAAAATTCCCTGCTATGACTGTATTTCTGTTGATATCTTCCCTTTGTCTATCAAGATTGGCTTTGTATATTTAAGTGCTCCTATATTGGGTACATAAATGTTTATAAGCATTTTATTTTGTTGTTGGATTGCTCCCCTTACCATTATGTAGTGTCCTTCTTTGTCTCATATTATAACCTTTGTTTTGAAGTCTATTTTTTTCTGATATAAATATTACTATCCCAGCTTTTTCTTTCATTTCCATTTGCATGAAATATATTTTTCCATTCCTTTAATTTTAGTCTAGATGTATCTTTCATTCTCAGGTGGGTCTCTTGGAGGCAGCATATATATATATATATATGGGTCTTGTTTTCTTATTCATTAGCTACCCTATATCTTTTGATGGGAGTATTTTTTAAATATATTTTATTGATTATGGTATTACAGTTGTCCCTTTTTTTTCTCCTTTTTATTCCCCTCCACCTGCTACCCCACCACCAGCATTCCCCCACCTTAGTTCACGTCCATGGATCATACATATAAGTTCTTTGGCTTCTCAATTTCCCATACTATTCTTAAAACCCCCACCACCTGTCTATTTTGTACCTACCACTTATGCTTCTTATTCCCTGTACTTTATCTCCCATTTTCTGCACTCCACCCCCCACGCTGATAACCCTCCATCTGATTTCTATTTCTGTGAATCTGTTCCTGTTCTAGTTGTTTGCTTAGTTCATTTTTTATTTTGTTTTGTTTTGTTTTAGGCTCAGTTGATAGTTGTGAGTTTGTTGTCATTTTACTGTTCATATTTTCCATCTTCTTTTTCTTAAATAAGTCCCTTTAACATTTCATATAATAAGGGCTGGGTGATGATGAACTTCTTTAACTTGACCTTATCTGGGAAGCACTTTATCTGCTCTTCCATTCTAAATGATAGCTTTGGTAGATAGAGTAATCTTGAACGTGAGTCTTTGCCTTTCATGACTTCAAATACCTCTTTCCAGCCCATTATTTTCTGTAAGGTTTCTTTTGAGGAATCAGCTAATAGTCTTATGGGAACTCTTTTGTAGGTAACTATCTCCTTTCCTCTTGCTGCTTTTAAAATCCTCTCCTTGTCTTTAATTTTGGGTAATGTAATTATGACATGCCTTGGTGTGTGCTTCTGTGGGTCCAACTTCTTTGGGACTCTCTGAGCTTCCTAAACTTATTGGAAGTCTATTTCCTTTGCCAGATTGGGGAAGTTCTCCTTCATTATTTTTTCAAATAAGTTTTCCATTTCTTGCTCTTCCTCTTCTCCTTCTGGCACCCCAGTGATTTGGATGTTGGAATGTCTAAAGTTGTCCTGGAGGTTATTAAGCCTCTCTCTTAATTGTTTTGAATTCTTATTTCTTCATTCTGTTCTAGTTGAATATTTATTTCCTCCTCCTGGTCCAAACTGTTGATTTGAGTCCTGGCTTCCTTCCTGTTGACTGTTGGTTCCATGTATATTTTCCTTTATTTCACTTTACATAGGCTTCACTTCTTCCTCTATTTTGTGACCACACTCAACAATTTCTGTGCACATCCTGATTACCAGTGTTTTGAACCCTGTATTTGATAGGTTGACTATCTCTTCATCGCTTAGTTGTATATTTTCTGGGGTTTTGATTGGAGTATTTAAACCATTTCAATTTAATGTTATTATTGATATCCTCAACCAATGTGGCTCATTTGGTTGTGTATTGTCTCACAAAATGAAAGGTCACTGATTTGACTCCTGGTCAGAACAGATGGCTGGATTGTGGGTTTGGTCTCTGGTTGGGGTGCTTATGAGAGTCAACCAATTGGTTTTTCTCTCTCACATCGATGTTTCTCTCCCTCTCCTTCTCCTTCCCTTCCCCTATCTCTACAAATAAATGAATAACATTAAAAAAGTAATTATCAATAGGTATGCATTAATTGTCATTTTGTTCTTTGTAAGTATATTGCTCTATTCCTTTCTCCTTCTCCTCTTCCTCTTTCTCCTCCTTCTTCATCTTGTTCAAGACAACCCTTTAATATTTCTTATTTGGTGGTAATAAACTCCTTTAGCTTTTCTTCTCTGAGAAGCTCTTTATTTCTTCTTCAATTTTACATAATAGGCTTGCTGGCTAAAGTAGTCTTGGTTGTAGGTTCTTGTTGTTCCTCACTTCAAATATCTCTTGCCAGTCCCTTCTTGCCTGAAATGTTCCTGTTGTGAAATCAGCTGACAGTCTAATGGGTACTCCCTTGTAAGTAACTGTCTTTCTTTTGTTGCTTTTAAGATTCTTTCTTTGTCATTATCCTTTGCCATTTTAATTATGATGTGTCTCAGTGTGGGCCTCTTTGGGCTCATCTTCTTTGGGAGTCTGAGGTTTCTGAATTTGTATGTCTTTTTCCTTCACCACATTAGGGAAGTTCATTATTTCTTCAAATAGGTTCTTGATTCTTTGCTCTCTCACTTCGCCTTCTGGTACCCTTATGATATGGATGTTGTTATGCTTATTGTTTTCTCAAATGTCCCTTAAACTATCCTTATTTTTTAAAATTCTTTTTTTCTTTTGCTGCTCTGATTGTTTTCTGCTACCTTGTCTCCCAGATTGCTGATTCAATCTAACCTATTGCTTATTCTTTCTAGTGTATTCTTTATTTCAAGTATAGGGAAGAGTAAATGGTGATGGAAGGAGACTTGACTTGGGGTGGTGAACACACAATACAATATACAGATGATGTATTATAAAATTGTAACCTGAAACCTACATAATTTTATTAAGCAGTGTCACCCCAATAAATTCAATACAGATATAAATAAATAAATGAAACATTCTATCAGCAAACCCATTTATCTTTACCATAAGAAGTCAAACTTAAGAACTAATACTACTTAACTGCTATTGCTGTAGTTAGAATGAGGAATAAAACTAAATTATTGATAAATGATAGAGGCATATATTTCTCAACTATTTATTTCATTTTCCAATGTTACAATAAAATGTAAAAAGTTTACTCTTTTAGGACTAGCTAACTAAAAATTGGCTATTTCCTATTTTCTGATAGAAGGTTTTCCTAAAATATAAAAGCAATAAGCAATTTAAAATGATAGGACTATAATAAGTAGGTACAGTCGGCATCACTGGCTGAAATGAACTTAAAAGTACTTTGAAAAGCAGATAAAAATGCCAAATGATATGTTTTTAAAAAGTTGTAAATGCACCCTAATTATACAAAACTTACATGAGGTGGGAGATGACTACTCTTGCAGCAATCTTGCCATTGGGAAATTGACTTAAGTCTGAAAAATAATGAAAAGTAAATTTAAAAAAACATTTCTGATAAGCAGATGAAGTATAATTGGCTGATGATGAGAGAAATAACTGTAGTGTTCATAAAACCTGTAAAACTATGCCCTATTTTTAAACTAACAAGTGAAAGTCATCCCTAGAGCTTTTAAAAAATAAAAGAAATGTTTTAAGGGCATATAGGAACGCACAACTGCTTTATGGCTCATGAAAAGTATTAAATCTTGATAATACTGTGACTTGAGATTTACATTTTTCAACAGGATTTTTCAATGGGATTTTTACTTGTCCTATTGACCAATTGTAAACGTGCTGGAGAAGTCTTACCAGACTCCAATCTTTTCTTCTTCAAATGAGTTTTTCTTTTCTTAACTTCTCTGTTAAAGTTCGCATTCCTGTCTATGCTTTTTATTCTCTAAATCTCTTCCTTCCTTCCTTCCTTCCTTCCTTCCTTCCTTCCTTCCTTCCTTCCTCCCTTTCTTCCTTTCTTCCTTCCTTCCTTTCTTCCTTCCATCCTTCCCTCACTCATTTATCCATTTGCCCTCCTCTTTGCCAGGTACCAAAGATACCACAGAAAACTAGAAATGCACCATGGCACTGAAGAAATTGGGGGATGACCATTTATCTGTCATTAGCTCTTTTGCCACTGGTATTAAAAAACTTTTATGAGGCCTGTGTCTAATCTGCTCCTCTGATATAGAGGCTGAGTAAATGTAACTCACTGTGAGCACCTACTCCTTGGAATGAAAAGGAGCATTCACAAATTGCCTTATTAAAGTATTGGTCATTTCACCACTCCTTTAGTGTTAAACTTTTATTAAAAGCCCTAGGGTTTATAATTTGTATATTTGCAAATTATATGTAGATTGCCACTCTATGTAGAGTGGCACCAGCTGCAGAAAACAAATGTGACTTCATCTTTATTATTTTTTATATGTAGCAGTTTATAATATGGCAAAAGACAAACTGATAGGGTCTTGAATTTTTGGCCCAATATTATCCTAAGGAGAAGCTATTGATGCAATCACTCTATGACCTTGAGCATGCACTTAATTTTTCTGAACCACAGCATCATCATCTGTAAAATTAGATACTGGCCCATCTTTCTGCTAATGGCTATGTTCACACAAAAGTTAGTGAATCTTAGGTATTCTGAAAGTTTCTAAGGAAAAAAATGGAAAACACAACTCTCCTTATAAGCATGTGCCAATGCATTTGCTTTTCTGGCTGACATTTCTGAAAGGGATGTAAAGCAGAGTGACTCATCGGTGATCAAAGTTTGACAATGAGCCAGAATAGACTTTACCTGTCTCTATTTCTTTCTGTCCCCATGGCACCCAGGTCCCAGATTTCCCTATAAATGGCAAAGAATGACAAGTAAGGAAGTTCAGAGAAGTAAGAAGAGAGAATTATGAATAATGTGAGTGAAGGAAAGTAGTATGGAGAATGGCTCTTAATTTTCCTATCAATGTCTGATTGTTCTTGAACTGTTATTTAGGGTCAGACAGGGTCACTTCCTGAATAAAAGATCTGTCTGGCTACCACAGGAAGTGGTGTTGCTACTTCAGCATGTGGCACTTTATCTACTAAAACAAAGCCCTATTTTAAGAGTGATGAAGTTGGGGTTTGGGTTGTGGCTTCTTACATTCTCATGTATATATGATTGCTGAGGAAGCGGAGGTGGAAGGAAAGGCTGCCCAAGAATTTTCTCCTGCACGTCCTGGCCAAATGCAACTTTGAATAATTACCTTCTTCCACCTACTTACACTTCCTCAGCAGTTTCCTCACATTTTGCCTCAAATCTTCAAAGCTTTAGACCATGTGGACTTAAAACCACAAGGATAAATGTGTCCAAATTCCTTTGTGGCACAAAGGAATGTCTGATGCCCACTGATGTCTGTGGTCACTCTGCATTCTGGCGTGGATTTGTGGTTCAGAACTGCGTAACCTTGGGAAGAGGGGCAGTTGACTCCTGATGCCACTGATTATTTGAAACAACTGTATGGTATAAATGTGGAAATACCTCAGGCACTCTCTCATTCAGATTATCAGTTTGACCGGGAAATAGTTTAGTCACTTGCAGAATCTAACTTTTAGTGAATTTACATTTCAAGAAGTATTTGTTGCTTCAACACACAAATGGAATACTGTTTTAGAAAGAGTCTGTTTTACCTGACAGAGAGATGATCTGACTGTAGGTAAGAAACCTGAGTTCTGGTGCTCGTGTTTGACCACCCGCATACTAGCTCTGTGATCATGGTCAAGTCACCGTAACCTGGGACAATTACTTTGTCCATAAAATGAAAGATTTTGATGGGATCCCATAATGTCTTATACTGTAACTTTCTGTTCTATTTTTGAGCACAAGAGCTGCATAGAACCCAGGACATATGTGGTATTTTGGAAACTATTGGAAGCCAAATAAAGGCTAAAAACTTAATTATATGATCTGTTTTGAAGTATTTAAAAACAGAGGAATGCTGTGTGTGTTTTCATAGAATCTGGATAGATGCAGAAATTCTTTTCCTCATAGAGTCTTAGTTCCTCTGTGTTTTCATCTCTAAGAAATGGCCTTTGATAAAAAGGGTGGCTTGACTTGGGTTGCTCAGCTGTGCCTTAATAGTGAGTATCTCAGAAATTGAGGGTTAGCATAATGACCCAGAGTTAGGGAAACAGGTGACCATGTATATGTCCCTTGTCATGCCAGCGATGGGGACAGAATGAGTGCTGTCATCTTTCCTACCTTATCAGCACACACAATTGAAAAGGACCTTCCCAAGAGAGGGACTGTGCAAATTCTTAGTCTTCCCATTATTGTCCCACTTCCATGCAACGAGACCGAAGAGTCTGATGACACTTGGCATCCTGCTTGCTTCATGTCACAGAATTATATTTTTCTCTTTCTTTTTATTACAGTTGATTTTTTCTTTCTAAAGGAAATTGCCTTCTTTTGTCATTTATGGTGTTGCAATTGGATTTTTTCCTTGCTTATTTTATCGAGGGATTGGTTAAACCTGAAATGTTCAGCTTCTTTAATCAGTATTGTTGATTGAAAAAAAAAATTAATAAGTCCCCCTTTGTTCCTGGGCTCATAAAGTTCTATTTTCTTGTTCATTTTTTTCAAACCTGTTCACTCTTGGACTACCTGAGCTCTCATGAAGTATTTGGATATTTTACCTTCCACCATGATATTCAACACTATTTCTGACGTGGCTCCAAAATTCCTCTTCCACTCCTTTTTCTACTCTTGTGTTCCAGATGACCTTGTCCATCTGCCATTCCCTCTGTGATGTTCTTCTCTCTTGCCTTTGCTCTTACTACTTCTTCTGGGTGCAACCTCCCCAGCTTCATGTACTCAGCAAAATCTTCAGTCATGTTATCGCTTATGCCCACTCACTAGTTGGAAATACTTTCTGAATGCCCATACTTATTTTGTAACTTTCTCTGGACCCTAATCGTTTGTTAAATTGTCTTGTCATTATCTTCCACACGATACTACTTTCACATTACATTGTCAAGTCTTTGAGGGCAAAGATGGTTTTCACCAGTGTTTGGTGATTGGCAGAATAAATGTTTGTTCTTCAGCAAAGGCTTTGAAAAATTTCTGTGTGAAATATTGTTACAATGATTACATTATTAGGACAGTTGGCAAAAATAGAATTAGGTCTGTAGATTAGGTAGTAGTATTGTACTAGTGTTAAATTTTCCCATTTAGATAATTGTGTTAGAATTTTATAGGTGAATGTCCTTATTCCCAGGAAATGTACATTGAGGTATTTAGAGGAATAGGGGCATGATGTGCACAAATTACTCTCAACTGGTTACAATATGCATCTACTCCAATATATTACATTTATGTGTGTATATAGATAGAGACTGATAAGGTTAATGTGGCAAAATGTGAGGAACTGGCGAATCTGGGTGAAGAGCATTCTCTCTTTCATTTTTGTAGCTCTCAAATAAATTTGAAGTTATTTTAAAGTAAAAAGTTTTAAAAAATAATTAAATGTTATATATACCACCTAACGAGAAATAATCATAGAAAACTAGTTCAACTGCAGGAAAATTAAAAAAGAAAACATTTATTTGTAGGCAAAAAGGTGACCCAGAGAGGAGTCCAGAAGCCACTCACACAACACTCTGTGCACGCGCCATGCCACAGAACACACGGTGAACACATGGTCACCTCTCTGGGTCTTTGTGAGGCAGGTCACTTCTCCAGAGAGTCAAATGCTGAATGGTTAAGGATAAATGGCAGGATAATCTGGGGCAGTGCTTTGTGTGGAGAAGCAGCAGATGCACCTTCAGATGCAGGCATCCTGAGGATCATGCCTCTAGGAACAAAATAACTCAAACTGCAATTAAAAGGTGATGGGCTCTTGCCAGAAGTTATAATGTAGGGAGAAGATTTTGGATTCACTGCAGGCGGTTTCTTCTGTGTGCTAGTGCCAGTGAAGATGCAGCAAAATAGTGGGCATTATTGAGAGCTCTTTAGAAGTCAAACAAAGTATTTTTGGTATAGACATATTAAAATACAGACATATTGGTTATCTATTGCTGTGTAACAAAGTACCTAAAAACTTAGTGGCATAAGCCCACAAACATTTATTACCTCACTGTTTCTGTGGGTCAGGAATTTGGGAGAAGCTTGGCTGTGGTTCTGGCTCAGGTTCTCACAAGGCTGGAGTCACCGTGTCAACAGGTGCTGTGGTCACCGAAAGGCTTGGCAGGGGCTGGAGGATCCACTCACACGGCTGTTGGCTGGAGGCCTCAGTTCCTCACTTTGTGCATATCTTCATATCTTCTACTTTAGTGTCCTGATGACTTGGAAGCTGAATGGTGATCCAAGAGGCAAGATGCAAAGTGCAGTGCCTTCAGTAGCCTAGCTTGGAAGTACACTCTGTCATTTTTGCCATGTCCCATTGGTTACAGAAGTCCCCTGTATTCACTGGAAAAGTGGGTCACAGAGGGCAGGGATCATTAGAAACTGGCCCGTCGTCTAGCTATACCAATAGGATACAGTTAGGGCTGCTGGAGCACAGTTGTTGAAAAAAGGAAAGAAGGAGTACATTTCATAAAAGGGATAAAAAGGGCTTTTCAAAAAAATTTTGGTGGAAAGGCCAAAAAAGAAAAAAAAAGGACTCTTCAGGTTGAGAAGAATGAATGGGTATGTTATTGTGGAATATTAAATCATGAGAAGTTTAGGGAAATTTGATTTTACCCACCAAATTCTGGAGTGAGAAGTAGTGTTTGAAGTTTTTTTTTTCTACTAAAAAAGAGAGAGATTGTTTTCCCAGTAGGAGATAGAATGAACCGAGAAAATAGAACTGGGATTCAGAACGGTTTAAATCCCCAACAGCTGTCTCTAATGTCAACCATATTTTGTACTGTTTCTCCCAGTCCTGCTAATTCTCCCTTTCCTTGGTGTCTCATATACTTCTCATTCCTTCGGCTACTACCCTGGGATGGGCAGTTCCACCCCACACCTGAATGCACTAACCTCCGCCCACTTTCTCAGCCCCCAATCTCTGTTCCCGTGTTGGATTTTACACACCTTCTCTGTGTTCATCTCCAACACAGCTCTTTTGTCAAAAATTCACCCTGCTCAAAGACTTAAGTGTATTTCACTGTAGATAAGAAAAAATACATCTTAACTCCTCGTTCTGGTGCTCAAGATCCCTCATCACCAACTCTGCTTACCTTTCCAGCACCACTTCTCAAGATTCCCCACTGTCAGGGCCTGGCTCACACCGTTGTCTTTGCATCACAGCCATGGCTTTCATTTACCCAACTGCTCTTTTTGTTGGTCCACATGTGATGCTGAGGGCAGATTGCGGACACTGGTCATCAGCCAAACTCATTCAAACCTCCGCTCTAATTGTCTGATTTCAGGTGAAATATTAATCTTAGCCAATGAGATTACATATATAAGATGAGAGGCATGCGGTAAGTAACTCAGTGATTTCTGGTTTTCTTTTGTGAGCTTTCGTTCAGGTTTGACCTCTGTCATGAGCCCTTGCTACTCACATTGACCTTTTTCCCTCCTCTTAAAACTCTAGTGATTTATTGCCACATTGGCTCATCAGACAAATATCACATTTTACTTATAATTCTTCTCCCTAGTACATTTTGAACTGTTGAGGGCAGCAACCCTGCCTTTTAAGTCTCAATAGTCCTCACAGTTGCCTGCACTATAGACCCTTAGTGAGTTTTGTTTGGGGATTTTCCCCATGTGTTGTGGGTGATGGATTCATAGGGACATTGTAGAGTACTTCCCAAAGTTGATGACAAGTGGGAACTAAGCCCTCCCCAGGCAATCTCTGTGGGGTTGGCTGGGTAAGCTGATGAAGCTGCACCTCTATTCCCACAGCATCCTCTTCTGCTCTTATTCTTGGCTGCATCATGTGTGTTGAAATGGCCTGTTTGTGGCCCATCTCCATGTAGGGTGGTGAGCTCCCTTGGGGTAGCTCAGTGCCGGGCATCCTCAGGGCTTTGCCGAGGTTCGCTTGATGTGAAGTGCCAGAACTATTACTAAACACTCACTTCATGCTAATATCTAGGGATTTTTTGGGTTGTTTATGGAACCATTATAAATTTATAAAATAGGATTTGAGAATTTTTAAAATTAATGTTAATAGCTGCACTCATCCAACTTATATTCTTAGAAGCTTCCAAGGTAGGCTGAGGGACTGCCATTACAACATGATTTAATTTTCCTTAGAAGAATATCTTTGCTGTGATATTTGATGTCTGCATAAGGACATGAGCCCCCTTCCCCTCCCCTGACAAAAAGTATATATAACCCTTGTGCTGCTCCAGATGAACATATGCTTGGGAAAAGGAACAAGCTAGTAGAATACCTAGCTTTGGATGGTGAAAATAGAAATCATGACAGTGCCTCAAGGATTTCTTTTTATCAGCAAAGTAGTATTTCCAGGGGAGTCCCCCGCTGGGCTTTCCTCAGGGCAAGCAGCAAGCATTACTCTTTTGACATCTTTAGTACTCTGTTAAAATTGTTATCTAATACTCTATTCCCAGGCTCAAAGCTGCAGGAAGAACACGGCACACCAGGTTCTGACCCACCTGGGCAGCCTTTCTGAGTAGATCAGAGAAAAGTGAGAACATCCTTTGCAGATAACAAAAGTACAGTGAACATAGGTGGCCCTTGGTACCCTGGGGTGGGGGTGGGTTAATTTTGGAAATATGGCTATTCTTAATCAAGAGATTAGTTTTCATTTGGAGAACTGTGTGAGGATTTTAGGGAAATGAGCTTGAGACAAAAGCTGAGTGAGGGCACCCCAGTTATTTCTATGTGTGCCCTTAATGATTCTAGGAAGGAAATTGATTTTAGAGCTAGAGTGCATCGTCTGGAATCACTTATCTCTCTGTTGCTGCAAAAATAAATTAGCTAGTCAGCACCCCATTATCCATTTCTCCCCAATGCCCTGATAGAGAAATGACTCCCTGTCATCAGAACTCAGGACTCGTGCATTGTCTAAGGGTCTTATTCAACCTGATTATTACTGAGGTTTCTGTGGTAGCAGAAGCAAAGCCTGACTTCCTCATAGGCAGCAAGAGTTAACTCTGCCTGCTGTTCCCTCTCTCTAATAGGAGCACTTTAGCAATGCTAATCAGTTGTACTGATTTTCTGTTTTGATTTTCCCATAATAATTAAGTAAATGATATAGAATGCAATCAAGTTTGGCAGTAGGGGGTTCATGCAAATGACTTTATTTTTTTTACATTTTAAATTTGGTTAAATGGAACCGTAAGGAAAGTTATCTGAAGACCAAAGACTGCGTGGGTGGAGTAGATTAACACCCAATTTAGAGTTTTGAATATTTTCAAACTGTCTGTTTCAATAAAGTAAATCCCCACAGTCTTACCTTTATTTTTCAATAGAAATAATGCAATTTTCTGAAGACAGTATTTCATTTTCGGTTGCATTCCAGAGCGGAAGATTATAGCGTGAGACATGATGACACAGCTTAAACGAGAGAAATGAAGAAGAAAAATGCATCGAACTTTCTTCCTTCAAAGTTGACATAAAGAAAAAAAGATACCCACATTTACTCATGGAAACCTGTAAAAGAAAACAAATAAGATAGGGAAAGAATATATGTAATGCCCTATCTACTTATTATTTGGATTATTTGTCAGTGCCTTTATTAAACTAGCTGGAACCAAAGAAAAGACCATCCGTGTTTCTGAACGAGTGCAGTGCTGCCCGTCCGTAGTTCTCTGAGGTGCAGTGGCATTGCAACAGATTGTCTGCTCCTCCCACCCCCTGCATAACATTTGAGTTATTTTCTCGACTTGTTTTTGAGTTTGCATGATCTGAGCCTCTTGCTCTAGCAATTCCTTTTGCTTTTGACATTTTACACTTTACTGTATATTATTCTAGAACCCAGTTGATTTCTGATTTTGATTTGGAAAATGCTTTGGGAATAAGAAAACAAATGGAGCACATATATATTTTTTAAATGTACTGATATTTTCTTTTTCATGAGCACAGCCAGTCACTTTGCAATGCAGTTTGATTTTTCCGTATGCCGAATTACAAAAGCAATGAGGTGACTAAATTCTGCTTCCCCACCCTCCCCCACCTCATTATTGCTTTAGAGAAGTTCAAGCCATCAGATAGCCCCACATCAAGTGCAAAGCAAGACGGGAAACCAAAGATCAGTATTAAGGTTTTTACATGAAAAGAGAGCATTCGGGCCTGTTTTTCCCCCCTGGCAGTTTGATTCATTGCTTGCAGCAATTTCTAACTTTGCAGACTAAACACTTCTAATTGGAAAATGGATGGTTTGAATCTGAGATGGTGACTCAGGGTATAAACTTTTCAATTTGGGCCAATTGTTTGTGAGTGGATGGCCGATTACTGCTGACCAACCCTCGTTTTGTCTTTGAGGAAAGAAGGAAAGTTAATATACACATTTCACACTTCATTGAAATGAAATACTTATCCCGACAAAGATAAAGCCATGAGGCAGAGAGGTGTTTGCCAAACTTATTTGTTAAAATCAAATGTATTAAAGGTTTTCTTATTTTGATGGATGAGGAAATCACAAGCAGTATATTTACACATCTTCAACTATGAAATGAGGTAATAAAAATACCTACTTCTTAGGTACATTACTGTGAGGATTAAACAGATAAATCAAATAAAATGTTCAGCACTAGGTCTGGAACTCAGTAATCAGTCAGGAAATGTTAGCTGTTTATTGTCATCATTACTTTTTATTCACTCCTATTAAGTGGAATAGCTTTAGTTATATAACATTAAGCCTCAGATTTTATAGCTGCATGATGGTTAGCCTGTGAGAAGCGTCAATAGCTTGAATTAATTTACAAGCCATGTTTTCACTACCCGTTTATTATCTACATGTTGGAATTATGTCATGGTGGTTGAAACCCCCTCTAAAAATTTCATAATCTCTCACAGTAGTTTACACTATCTTTTAATTATTCTACAAATTCGTGGTATGTTTTTTCTTTTTTCCAATTAAACATTTTCTGTGGGTTTAGCCTTTGTGGGGTTAGATATAGGTAACTTGTCATAATATACTTAAATGTACTTGTCCCTATAAGCAATCTTGATTTTGAAGAATTTAATACTTCTTCCTGTCATCTCTTCTCTCAAATTTGAAGGATAAACTATTTCCTAAGGTTAGGTTTTTGTTGGCATTTTTGTTTATGTGTTTGTTTTCAGATAAACCTACCCTTTTAAACCACAAGTTTATTTTTTAATAAATTTGGTTCTGAAATACTAAAGGCTGATAACTTCATGGTGTGGAATGTTCGGGTAACATCTAAAAATGCAGCTGTCACTCAGAGAATAACTGCTTGGGTCACGTAATCAGGCCTGATGTGGCTGGTTTCACTGGTATACCAACAGGCAGGTTAATTTTAATTATTTACTCAGCTTTAGTTATTGCTTAGTTTCTTTTTAATTAGTAAATGGATCAGCTGTTTGTAATTCCAGGTCCATTTGTATAATGATTATATAACATCATTTTACATAGTTTTACAAACTTCTCCTTCTTCCTGTCCCTGGTGGTGAAGAGATGGGTGTGATCCCCAGGCACACGCCGTCACAGCTGTGACACGATGGGGATGGCCTGGCACGTGCTAGGTTTTGATAAGTGCCTGCACTGATTCCATTTGAATATCTCACAGGAACTTCAAACTTGACATACCTAAAACTGAACTAAAGCTTATCCCCCAGAGGAGGAGAGCTTCTGGGCTTCCCCTCTCAGTGGGGACCCACCTCTACGCAAAGGACTATACCAGAAGTCCCTTCTCTCTCTTTCACTCCTGCATTTAGTCACCAAGCCCTATTGATTCTACTTTGTAAAAATGTGCCAGGTTCAGTCAGTTCCCTGAAATCCCAATGCTGCTTCCTTGGTTCACCCTGCAGTCCTGTCTTTCCTGATCGCCCTCTAATAGTCTCCTCCTTCAGGCCACTCTCCCCTGCAGCCAGAGTGACCTTTCTGATGTCCCTCTGCACCTTTTACTAGCTCTCCCCTATCCATGGGTGCAGTTCACCTTCTTTGAAATAGCATAGAAAACTCGTGATATGCCCACTGTCTCTTTCTCCCACTGAAGTAAGTTGACCCCCTAAGTGTGCCTGACCCTCCTCACCTTCAGCCCCTCTCTGTGGAATGTTCTCCTCCCTCTTTTATCTCCTTCGCTGGCTTGTTTTGCAAAAATGCCATGTTGCTATTTGTTTTTGTATTAGGGTCTCTCTTCCTCTAAATCATACCAAGCTCATTTTCTCTAACACTGACCTCCAAACAGCTTTATGCTTTTTTCCCCCCAGTACATCCATATAAAAACCTCTGTAAAATAGCTGGTTTTGTTTCTATTCGCAGATGGGAAAACTGAAGCACTAAACGTAAGAAATATATGTCATGATTATTAAATTATAAACATCTTAAAGGGTAGTAACAGGAACTAGATCTGTATTTTATGTCCGGTGTGTGCACAGTGCTGAAGATAGAGTAGATATTCAGCGCATTTGAATGAATTATTGAATGAATCTCTGTTTGAGCCTGAGGTTCTTCTCTCTTGAGTCAATGGAGCTTCTGTTTCATCACTGATGCTCTGGGACAAATGAGGCCAGATTCCTCTCTGAGCCCTCTTCTTCCAGAAGGGAAATATGCCTGGTGAGAGAATCTGGAAGGCTGTGTTGCTTTGAGTTGTCCGGGTAGAGTCCTTTCATGTTAGCTGGCGTGGATGAGAAGGGCTTTGGTTGTGGTGGCAATTAATGACGATGTGCACATTTTAGTAATTTACAAAACGGTGGCCACCCTGCACAACATAAGAAATACCTCTCTCCCCTGGACCGTGAAATCTGGTGCCGCGTCTGCTTGAATACATGGCTTGTTATGCGTGTTCAGCCCTGGTGACAACTGGTACCGAAGGGTTGCTCTACTGAAAGGAATTCTGTGTGGGTCATTTTAATGAATATCTGATTTGGATCTTTTTTCTTGTAGGTTGTTCTTCAGAAAAAAAAATGGTTATTTCTTTGAACACATGCCTGGGCTTTGTCTGTTTGTTGTTATGCCACTGGGTAAGGACAGCGTCACCTCTGAATCTCGAAGACCCCAATGTGTGTAGCCACTGGGAAAGGTAATGGTTCTGAAAGTAATCATAGAACTAATTTCTGATAAATTCCTTTATATATTGTCCTTATCAGTTTTATATGTAAATTAGAATTCAACAGATTGTAAAATTACTTTTATTAAAAATCATTAGTTATGCCTAATAACTCAGACAGTATTATTCACCTTGGTCTTACAGAATATATATTATGTGAATAAAACTTGATATATTGATCCTTACACAGGTGCAATTGTAAGATTCGGGGGAAACATGAAAAGCTCATGTAAAATAAGCTCCCTCCGGGCCTCTCCCTGCTCTGAGTCTATTTGCAATAATTTGGGGAAGTTGAACTTCTGTATGGGAACCAATGAGTTAGCAGTGGAAAGGAGTATGTAATAATGTATTTGAAACATATGGCATGAAAAAAAATTGTGCTGTAGGTGGCCTGCAAAGGACATATGATGTCTGGAAACACTAGCAAAGCTCCATGGAGGCAGTGTCACCCGAGATGTTCTTGAAGAACTGAGATGAGTGGGGGCAGAAATTGGGAAGGGTTCTGAGAATGGGAGGTGGCTTGAAGCCAGAGATGTGCAGACCCCTAGGGCCTGTGCCCAGCAAAACTAGAGCCAGTGCAGTACTGGAGGGTGGCAAGGTTCAAATGATTATACAAGAGCAGATGAGGTAATGTCCAGATCGGGGCCATCTGCAGTAGGAAACATAGAGGAAGTACAGAAACTAAGCCATTCTCGGAGATCTTACAGTCCCTTCTGGAACACAAAAATAGCACAAATCCCATGAGAGTGCAGTACGGTCATATGCAGCCTACTCTGCTCTGATGTGCCACTTGTATTGCTAAGAAAGTATCTTTATCTGAAAATAACATGGCAAATGGGAGTTTTCAAGCAAATAGGAGGCATCAAGTACTAGAGAGTAATATATGTTTTTAATATGTGTAAGCATAATGACATCAAACTTTGGTCTCTTTTTCCTGTCACCGTCAGCACCGTGATCACTACCCCACAGAGCACGCATTCTCATCACTGTTGTCACTCACTGGTAGGATGCCCAAAGCTCAGAGCCTTTCTTTCAAGTGCAGCAGCTCTGTTATTCGAGGGGCACCCTGGTTCTTCACTCACAGCATTGCTTTTCAATGAGGGCTTGTTCCCATCTCCACTGGCAGTATTACAACCAGGATAACAAAAATATATTTTCCTGAGCTATCAATGAAGTTATATATCACTATGAAACTTTAAGCTGTAGAAGAGATATGTATATGCAAAAGAGTTCTATATATTTGTGGTATTAACTATATTATATGGAATTTTAGAGGAGGGACCTCCTATTTACTATCTTTACAATCACCATAGCACCTTTCATAAAACATTTCACCAACAAAGTACATATTTATTAAAGTAATAAAAATGAATCAATTAATACATGAATGGGTACTCAGCAAATTTAGAAAAGGGAGAGTCCACTGGTGGTTGAACTTCGTGCAGGAGAATAGCTTTGGAATGGAAGGAAAAATGAATTTGTGAGATACAGTGAAATAAAAGTCAATAGATCTTGGTGAGATACTGACGATAGGATGTGAAGGAGGCAGAAGAAGCTGAGATTTAGAACCTGCTGTGTGAGAGAGTGGAGGTGTCATTGCACATATGGAAAAATAAAAGGAAGAGAGTTGCTTTGAGAGGGAAGAGATTGGTGTGGTTTGCCCTGCTGTGTTTATAAAATTAATCTGAAATATGGGCCTGGAAGTGTTTGAGAATGTAGATCTGGGATCATGATAACATGTGAACAGATGAACTCTCTGAGGGAAGGGCTATGAAAAGAAGAGACTAAGACTTCAAAAAATCTAGCACCCACTCCAATGTACACATTTTGTCCTGATTCCTTGCTCAGTATTTGACCAAATTTGCCAACACTTACTTGCATTGTTTCATTCACCACTGACTATTCTGCATGTCTAAAACACTGCCTCGCATATGGCATGTACTCAGTAAATAACTGTTGAGTGAGCTTTCACCTCCTAATAGGAAACAGAATGACTAATATGAACATCCGCTGGGGAGGGCAAAGAGAGATAGACAAGGGGCGCATTCATTTTTAAATGTAATGTAATTCCACTGTTGCACAAGTAATTAGAGTAACCTCTAAAATGTCCACTAATGAGGCAGGGAATTGACCATGAAAAAAATAGAGAAATGATAGATATTTTTTCCCGACTATGTTTTTTCTACATTACATGGACTACTGGAAGGAAGGATAGACAGCTACAATTTTCTTATTGATAGATTTCTGTTACAAGGCTAGATAATGATTTTTTGAAGAAAGGTAAAACAAAGTGGAATTACTTTGACAAGCATGCAGAACAGAGCATGAATGAAAATGATCAAATAAGGGTGCAGATGACAGGTTCCTGTGTATTTTCAAAAACTAAAATGGGCTTGAAATGAAATGGGGAGAGGATGACTGGCTTCAGAGACAACAGCCTTGGTGGGAGGGCCGAAGAGGGCTCAGTGTGGGCTTCCCTCATACTGAAACCCACCTGTCCCCAGTGGTTCTGGGCCATGGGGTCACCTGGAGACTCGCTTCTCCTCCTGTGGTGTGTGGGATTGCAGTGTGAGCATCCTGTGGAAGCTTGTGGGAAATTCAGGTCTCAGGCCCCACCCCCGGCCTACTGAGTGATTTATGTTCAAGTGAAAGTATGCCTCATTTTAATGCTGCAATTCTGATCCTCCAAAGTTGCACATAAAATGAAATTAAGGACAATTAATTAATTTAAAGTACACAGGGGTGCATGTTATTAAAGGAATTCTGCACAGCATTCTTTTGGAAAGTGAATAATTTCATGAACCATTCTGCCTCTTCTCTCCATCCTCTTTCCTCGTACTGTGATTTTAAGTTCTTTCATCTACCGGGGTTTCTTCTAAAGAAGACACAGAGGAAGAGAAGCCATTCTTTGCCCAACCAACCCCTTGGGGGTGGAGCACAGACCTGGCAGTAATGGAAGCAGCAGTCCTGCAGCAAGCAGAGATAAGAAATGATGATCATTACCATACCTGATTAAAGTAACAGGATAATTTAAGCAGATAAAATGTAATTAACCACTTTGGAATCTGTCCAAGTGATGATGGCTGATTTCCCCCTGTTCTTTGACCTTAAATTATCTTGCTAGGGCTTCTCCCCGGATAATACTTAACAGGTTAAAATCACAGTGATGAAATGTTTTCAGTGTGTTGAGAAGATTAAACAAACAAGGAGATAAAGGGTTTTGCATCTGGATACTTCAAATAGTGCAGAATTGAGATTAGATTCCTTTTATACCACAACTTGCCACTCACTCTCCGCTTTAGAAGCTTCAGGTCTTCTGGTGACTTTTGAGAGGAGACGGAGGGGCAGAAGGGTGTCTGGGGTGGTGACGTTAGTGTCGTCTCTAGACTGCCCATAGCACTGGGGGCTCAGTGTTTGTGGTGAGAATGGGATTAGAATAGACCAGCAATTTTCAGCCTTTTCATCTCATGGCACACATAAACTAATGACTAAAATTCTGGGGCACACCAAAAACTACCTTATTTTTTGCTGATCTGATAAAAAAGTAGGTATAGTGTTGATTCATTCACACTGGCTGGCTATGGTTGTGTCAGTTCTTATCATTTTTTAATTTGACAGTTTACGGGAAAAGAGATCAGGGCGCTTGACTAAATAGTCAGGCATTCCATGTTTTTAAAAATTCTTGCGACATGCCAGTTGAAAATCCCTGGGCTAGACAATCCCACTCTGACTTTTGGAGCAGCTGTTGATGAATGTGAAGATGTGGACTGTTAGCAAAGGTGCTATTTAATTTCAAACAGCAGCCCAGGCATTGGCCAGAGCAGCCATGATAAAGACTGGAGGGGGCGGGCCAAATATTGAGGATGTTTCCCTTCATGGTACGAGCACACAGCTTCCAGAAAACAGCCCCTAGAAAAGTGACAACTTAATTGTATAACAGTAGGTGGGTATTGAGTGAATCAGGTGGAGTCACTTAGGGAGTATTTGGCAGTCAAAATTTGAAGACTGTTTACTAACATAGAAAAATGTTTATGAAATATGTACTGTTAAGTTTAAAAAGTGGGTTTCAAAATCAGGTACACAGCATGATTATAAGAATATGAAAAGAAAAAAAACTAAACTAAAACTAAAAGAAGTACAGCAAAATGTTATTGATGGTGCTATAAGGAGTTACAGAATTCTCTCATCTCTCTTTTTTAAAATTTATTTTTGAAATTTTGTAGTGTTATTATAATACCACTAAAAATGAAAAAAAGAAAGATTGTATAGAAAAGAAAAATTTATTTTAAAAAACAGAAGGAATAATAAGAACTTTGGGTCAGCAGAGCTTAAAACTCTTCTCCTGTAAACTTAGGTGGAAGCCTCAGTTTCTGACCAAGTGAAAAGTAATTCAGATTCAGTCAGTTCTGAATTGAGTTTGAACCTCTGAGTAATTCTAATGCGAAGAGTCAAGATTGAAGAGAAATGCTCGAGACATAGTGAATTTTATACTCCTGTTTTCCCCAAACTGCCTGTATCACATTCATGCTGTATCACATTATTTTTAGTATTTACAGGCTAGCTTTTCTTGGGAACTCTTTGAGAGCAGGAATTGCATAGAATTTGTTCAATAAATGTTTATTGAATTGGAATCCTAAATGCTTTGATTATCCTTTTATAGGAAAGAGCTTTTTATATCCTCAAACCAGAGAAGCATCCTGCAAATGCATACTATTGGTGAGCAGCAGCTGGCAAGAAGAGGAAATTCCTGTACTTTACAATGTACTCTTACTTAAGCCCTCTTCTAAGCTGCTAGAAGTCAGTGAAAATATTTTTCATGTTTGCTTATGGAATCAGTGCCCCCATCCACATCAAATGGGATGTGCCTGGCCAGGATTATTTGCTGATGATCACTTTTGCTCTAAGGCATTCAGACCTTAACAACATACCATGCCCTTTGAAATTTTAGGAAAACTGCATCAGGCCTAGTTCCAACGAAGTAATTTAGTTAAGCTAAATTAGTACCGTAGAGCTCACTAGAGTGCATTTTTTCCCCAACTGGTGCTAATTTAGAGTGGTTTCTTATTCCAGTAGCACATGTGGAAAGTTGCTCTGTTTGGTCACAGGTAACGTAGGACTGCACTTACCTCTACAACAGTTCATGCACAGAGGATGTTCATTGGCTGTGTTCTTCACCTGAAATGGAATGGAGAAATAACGAGGCAGGCCTCAAACTTTAGGAAGGACAAAAATTTGGCAAGAAAGTCCCAGAGTTTACATCAACCAAACCTGAGGATACTTCTAGGGGTCTGAGGAAAATATTAATAGCTTAATGTGAAATTTCATTCCAAGAACATTTATATTTTAATGGAGACCTCTCGCTTTACCCAAAAGTAGTAATATTGCAGAGGTAGGCAATTGCATATATGTATACTCCATGCTTTTCTGAACCTGTTCTTGCAGGTAACAGCAGGTGTCATTGACTAGAGTAGAAGGGAATACTCATCTAAAATGTGTGGTAGAAATTCAGAAAGCTGAGTGGGAAGGGATCTTCAAGATCACCTTGGACCCCCTGGTTTTAAGATGTGATCATAAAACCCAGGGAAGTGAGGTTACCTTCTAAAGGGCATCCAGTTTTTCAGTGTCCGGTCAGAAATGCAACCCTGACTGCTTCTAATCCAGTGATCTTTTCAATAGGGCCTATTACATCTGCCAAAGATCTGGGGAGGATCCCTAAATTTACCTAGAAATCAAGTTGCAATGCTCCAAAGGGTGAACTCAAAAGTGACACAGGGGTGTCCAACCTTTTGGCGTCTCAGGGCCATACTGAAAGAAGAAGAATTGTCTTGGGCCACACATTAAATACATTGTGACACGTAATCACAAAAAAAATCTCATAATGTTTTAAGTAAATGTATAATCTTGTGTTGGGCCACATTATAGCCATCCGGAGCCGCATGAGGCCCGTGGGCTGCAGGTTGGACACCCCTGATTGTATGATTATTTCACCGATGTCCTGTTGAAGCCTATAGACTAACAGACCAGCTGGCTAAGTATGTAGTGACTAACAGACCAGCTGGGGAAAGAAGGCCCACTCTCTGTGAGGCCTGTGCCACACAGCTTTTCAAATGAGGAGGTTCTGCCCTATATCTTACCTGAATTCTTCGTGCTGAAATTTTGACCTCATTATTTCCATACTTTCTCTAGTTGATAGTTCCTTTTAATAAACTTAGGCTATTGATTTGTAGCCAGTGAATTCGTGATTGTGGCTCATTTTATTTGTTAGTGTGAACTAAAGATTTTAGTGGAAATCTTTAAAAGAATGTTAAAGAAAAGAAAAACTGTTTGGAAAGGAGGATTCTTTAGATTTGCCTGTAGGTAGGAATTCAAAACTTTGAGCATGTAATGACTGCTTTACAATGGAGAAGTGTGGCATTGAACATTGAAAGTTCTTTATATTTTACGGGTGTTTTTCACCCACATTCTTAAGCCAAGAGGAGTGCATGGTTTTACTTTAATAAGATGCTGCCAGAGGGGAGGTGGGAGGAGATAATTGGGGGGGATGGGAAAGGGTCATTAAGAAACAGGTATAAAGGACACATGGACAAAGCCAAAGGGGGTTAGGATCAAGGGTGAAAGGTGGAGTGACTGGGGTGGGGGGTAGTGGTAGGGGGAAAACAGAGAGAACTGTACTTGAACAATAATGAAAAAAGAGAAAAAGAAAGAATTGTTAGTGAAAATGTATTGGAAAACAAATTGATATAGATGGTATGTAATTAACGTAAGAAAGAGAAATACTGATTCCTTACTTTCCCTCTTCTTTTCAGCTACTCAGTAACTGTGCAAGAGTCATACCCGCATCCCTTTGATCAAATTTACTACACCAGCTGCACCGACATTCTGAATTGGTTTAAATGTACACGGCACAGGTAATGAAAGCACAGATAGGTTTATGGCTTTGACTAACTGGGAAGGAGTTGATAACAGAGTCATCAAATACTTGAGCAGGTGTATGCATCCATCTAGTGAGTACTTACTGAGTGTTTGCTGTTGTCCCGCCCTTGATGCAGATCACAGGAGATACAGAACAGCAAAAAGGTTGTCTGTGCTCTTAAGAAACTTACAGAGAAAATGTCCACTGGTTACCATTGTTTGTTAAGGATTCATCCACCTTTTGTATTGTGCATAATTGGGGGAGACAGTCTTAAATGTGGACATCACCAGCTCTCAAGAAACTCGTATCCCAGCATATATTTCTACTTGAACATCTGACTCAATTTAGACTAAGTTAAATGTGCTAAATTTTGACTTAGTAAAATAAGCTATATATATATTTCCCATAAATGTGAAAACAGAAAACAAAACAATGTATTAAATATTAAGGTTAATGTAGAGTGACCTGTGTTACCTTAATTTCACTTGTAAAATCCTTACAACAGTATGAGTCATGGGGCTAGTGCAGCACCTGCCAACTGACACTGCCCTAAATGATGTTATGCTCAATGTCATTCTTCAGACAAGCTTTCCTTGACCACTCTGTCTAAACCAGCATTCCCTTCTATTCCTCTACTTGGGCTTTATTTTCTTCACCATTTAGCCATTACCAATCATTACATGATAGATTTATTTGTTTAATGTGTATCTCTATTAAATTCTTCAGGTCTGTCTTTCCCAGTAGAATTAAGTTCCTTGAGGGTGGGCTTTATGTTTTTTCTTTTCTTTTTCTCACTGTGAGCTATTTCTCTGATGGCTAGAGTAGTACGTAAAAGATAGTAGTGCTTATTAAACATGTTTTGTATAAATGAATCAGTGAGTGAATGAGGCTTTAGTTAAATTTAAGGGTTTTTCTCTGTAAGTCTTCTGTAGGGTGGGGCAAAAGGAAGTTTACAGTTGTAAGTACATGAAATACAGACTTTATTCTGGTATTGTATTTATTAATTATTGTATCATTTTCCATATGAACAACTGCAGATCTACTTTTGCCCCTCCCTGCATTTTATGGTGGGATGAGATTGCATGGCATAGAGTTTTGAAGGAATTCTCTGAACTCTTCCTTTAAAACATATGCTAAGGGAATGATGAGTACATATCTTATTTAATCAGTACTTTTCAAGGTATCACAAAATTAGTGAAATAGGGAAGTCATAAAACTTTGGAACTCTTTTTTTTTAAAAGATTTTATTTATTTATTTTTAGAGAGGGAAGGGAGGGAGATAGAGAGAGAGAGAGAAACATCAATGTGCGGTTGATGGGGCTAAGGCCTGCAACCCAGGCACGTACCCTGACTGGGAATCGAACCTGCGACACTTTGGTTCGCAGCCCATGCTCAATCCACTGAGCTACACCAGCCAGGGCTAGAACTCTTGAAATAAAGTATAGGTTGGCTTAAATGGGCAATCTTAATATATTCTTAGCAAATTGATAAGAGCTAGCATAATATTGGTCAAGAAAGATAGTCCGTGTTTCTTCTTAATGATTTTGGAGTACTTTGCTTTTGTACTTATATTCAATAGCTCTTTGTATTAAAATGTAAATTTGTTGTTTCTAATCAAATAGCAGGTCAAAAGAGGTAACAGTGTGCTTTCCCCTCTATACAGAATCAGTTACCGGACAGCCTACCGACACGGGGAGAAGACGATGTACAGGCGCAAGTCCCAGTGTTGTCCTGGATTTTATGAAAGCAGGGAAATGTGTGTCCGTAAGTAAGACCTTCACTGCTTTGAGGCTCACTTATTTCTCCCCCTGCTGGTTTGCGTCTGTTCATGGCAGCAGAGGTGGAGGCCTGGGGAGATGGGGTGTCTCGGGTTTTTCCCTTTCACTCTTGGCCGCTGCTTTTTTGCTCTGTGTGAAGAGGGAAGCATTAACTCTGTCCTTCTGTCCTATTAAAATTCTCCAAAAGAATGTCACTTTAGGAGAAAACAGATGTTATAAAAGAATGGTTCAAGGCCGGATGCAGTAATGTTAATCACAGTTCTTCAATAAATGTCTCTGGAAATTGGTCAAGGAGTCATTAGATTCAGTTCACAGAGGAGAACAGAGAGAATTTTCCCATAGTGGCTGACCAGAGCTCTGAGTCAGCTCCTGAGAGGCCAATGTGTTCTTTGCTGGTGAATACAATCCTGAGGCTTATTAAAAGTAGGGGAGTTTTCACAATGAGAATGACTGTAAATCTGGGTCACAAAGTAGATCTTTTTTCATTGCCATTTTCTCTCTTCCTTCCCCTCCCCATGTCACAAATCCACTCTGAGATGTCTTGAGAGAAGTTTGATATTTTGTCATACACTTTAGAAAATCCTAGACTATCATGTGGAATGCAGTTTGCAATTGCAAGTTTCTTTCTATTGTGCATAGGACACATAGAAGGGAGATCTTAAAAATGATTTCATTCAAATGTCTTGTCTCAATACACAGCTAGAGGGGCACCTTTGCTTCTGAGCCGAGACACTTGTGTTTAGTAGCATAGAGAGAGACAAGGCTCTGCTCTAATTTGAAGGCAAACTAGAAATGACTGGACACATCTGGTTTAAGAATCTGCAGAGCCGGGCAATAGCACCACTCAGCTGGGTGACCTCAGATAAGTCATTAATACCTGTTTGGGGCTCCTCTGAAAGAGAAGGCATCAGGAAAAGAGGAAAGCCAAATATGAGATGGATTGACTCCAAAAAAGACACCATAGGCATGAGTCTACAGGAGCTGAGCAAGGCTGCTGAGAACCAGACATGGACGTCACTTCTTCATAAGGTTGCCAGGAGTTGGAGCCGACTCAGTGGCACATAGCGCGCGCGCGCGCACACACACACACACACACACACACACACACACACACACAGCTTGGATCAGTGTATGTGTTCTCTTCCTTCCAACCCCGGGATTCTATTCAGAGCCAGGACTATATATGATGATAAATGTTCATTGAAAAAAGTTAGAAAATGTAACTAAACAAAAAGAAGGAAATAAAAGTGCATTGTGACTGTCTGTCCTGGTCAGTAAATGTACTTCTGTACATATTGCAAATGTTAGTGTTATTGCTTTATAGATATTTACCTAACCAGTTTCACCTGTTGAATATTTGTGATTTCCAAGTTTTGCCTATTATGTACTGACTGGTCTAGAAGATATTACTGTAGTTAAATCTTTGCTCATATCCTTAATAGGTAAGGATAAATTCCTAGAAGTAATATTGCTGGGTTAAAGGCATACACACATTTCTAAGATGTGTGGTATGCTTCCAATTTATACTCCAACCAGCAATATATGGGAATGCTTTTTTGTTTATACCCTGTGCCAGTTTTTTTCTTGGCTAATTTTTTTTCTTAATTTGCATGTCTTTGATTAAAATGATGCTTAGTAAGAAAAATTCCGTGTTTATAATGAACACCTTCAAGGATAATCATGAGCTGGTTTCTGTGGCCCCGGCTGAGGGGACATTTTCAAAGGAAAGGTCTCAGTGCACACAGAGTGGAGAGCGGGGAGGCCAGGCTGGCCGAGCGGCCACTCCTCAGAGCTTCGGGCTCCTCAGAGCTTTGCTGCCAGGCTTCGGGGTAACATTATGTTGGTGCCTTTGCACGTGTTCAAACTTACAAGCACAATGGTCAGCATACTGGGCGAGTAGTTCTCTCTCCCAGGGTTTATTTCTGCTCACCCAGGTCATGGAAATACATATGTAGCCAGGAGCTTGGGCTTGCCTTCAGGCAGATCTTGCACGTGGGAAACTAGATTTTACCGGCAAGCTGGTATGGAGAGCGTGGCTCCAAGCAAGGCCAGTGATAGACAGAGTCTCAGCGCTGCCACAGCCCAGCATCTCTGTCTCCTTCTTCAGCAGTGCAGCCCATCTCAGAATGCTGGGCAGTTCCATCTGCTCTGTTGTATCTGAAAATTACAATGGGAAAAAAATTTCTTTATCTTACCTTAGACAGGTTGCAAGGTGTTTTCCTCCTGCTTCGAAGGATATCGCTGGCATTTGTCCATAAAGCTCTCCTTTTTCTAAGACTTCTTGGCCGGAGACTGAAACACTTTTCTCTTGTTAATATTGGCAATCAAATACATTAATATATTTGATCAGGGTACTGTCTAGTCTCAGAGGCCTGGGAGCTCTTCGGTCTCTTTAAGGGTGTTTTGCATCTTCCCTCTGATGTCTTGATTTCATAGCTTAACCCAGGGAGCAGTCAAGCTCCCCTTACTTCCTTGTTCTTGGGATTGCCTGCAGTCAATCCATACTCTGAACAGCTCATGAGCTGGTGAGGCACCCTTGTAGGCAGAGAAGGAAGAAGAGAACGTACCATTCTTGGTTCTGCTTTCATAACCTCTTTTTCAACCAGGTTTTGCTGCCAGGCACAAAGCACAGTCACTATTTTTAACAGTTTCTTGTTACCAATAAATTTAGACACAGGAGCCAGTTATATGTTCTGTTTAATTTTTAGTAGTCAGTTTACCTAGAAGGCAATAAAGGATGCTTTCATGGAAAAACTTGTACTTGAACAAAGTTTCTCTTAGGTAGAAGTAGTAGCTCCTTCCAGAGACCAAGTCCCATCTTTCCGTACCTCTCCACCCCCGCTTCATCTTTCCCAAGACTATACATTTCTGCTAAACTCTTGGGCTGTGTAAAGCTCCTGCTGTACAGAGCACACTTGAGTCATATGGCTCTATGGCTCTGTGTCCAGAAGACAAATGTATGCCATCAGGTGGGAAGAACCCAAAAGGATGGTGAAGGGAATAGCCTTTCTTAGGAATCTGGCTTAAAAAAAGAATGGGTTAAAATGTTTTCCATAAAGAAAATATTACTAGGCATGAAGATGCCTGTGATTCCTTGATGATGTTTTAACCTGTTCATAAAATTAAACTTTTAAGTTCACTCATTCTTCATGGTTGCTATTCTTACCTAATCTTGTATTTCATTACTTTTGATTTAGAGAAATTCAAGTACTAATGAAGAAATGCCCAGAGGAATGAAATGTTTTTAATGTGTGTATATATGTACATTTGTATGTGCATATAGTGTGTGTACATATCTGTATATGTGTGTTTGTGTATTTACATGTTTTTATAATTGAGATGTAATTGACATATAATATTTCATTAGTTTAGGTATAGAACATAATGATTCAATATGTGTACATATTGCAAAATGACCATCACAAAGAACCTAGTTAACATCCATTGCCACACATAGCTACAAATTTTTTTCTTGTGATGAGAATTGTTAAGATTACTGATTCTCTTAGCAACTTTCAAATATACAATACAGTATGTTAACTATAATAAAGATGGTGTACATTACATTTCCAGGACTTACTTATTTTATAACTGGAATATTGTACCTTTGAGCAATTCTACCCATTTCACCTGCCCTCATCTGGTAACTTGCAATCTTTTCTCAGTATCTATGAGTTTAGCTATTCATTTGTTTGTTCATTTGTTTGTTTTAGATTCCACATATAAGTGAGATCATATGGTATTTGTCTTTCCCTGTTTGAATTATTTCACTTAACATAACGTCCTTAAGGTCCATCCATGTTGTCACAAATGGCAAAATTTCATTCTTTTTTATGGCCAAGTAGTATTCCATTGTGTGCATTTGTGTGTGTATCTCACATATTCTTTACCCATTTATCCCTTGATGGACACTAATGTTGTTTCCATGTCATGGCTATTTTGTAAATAATGCTGCAGTGAACATGGGGTGCTGGATATACTTTTTCAAATTAGTGTTTTTATTTCCTTTGGATAAATATCCAGAAGTGAAATTGCTGGATCATATGGTAGTTCTGTTTCTAATTTTTTGAGGAACCTCCGTACGATTTTCCATAGTGGCCACATCAATTTATATTCTGACAAACAGTGAACAAAGATTCAAACTAACATGAGGTGATATCTCATCATGGTTTTGATTTGCATTCTCCTGATGACTAGTGACAATGAGTACCTTTTCATGTACCTGTTGGTCATTTGTATGTATGCTTTGGAAAAATGTTTATTCGAATTTTCTGCCCACTTTTTAATTGGATTGCTTTTTGCTATCAAGTTGTGTTTATATATATTTTATACACAAATATAACTTGGATATTTATATATTTTGGATATTAACCCTTTATCAGATATATGATTTGCAAATATTTTCTTTTTTTAGGAGACAGCCTTTTCATTTTGTTGGTAATTTCCTTTGCTGTACAGAAAAGCTTTTTAGTTTGATGGAATCCTACTTGTTTAGTTTTTTGCTTTTGTTGCTTTTCCTTTTTGTGTCAAATCCAAAAAATTATTGCCAAGATTGATGTCAAGGAGCTTACCACATTTTTTTTTCTATAAGATTTATGATTTCAGGTCTTACATTCAAGTTAATTCATTTTGTGTTGATTTTTGTGTATGGTGTAAGATAGGGATCAAGTCTTATTCTTTTGAAAGTGGCTGTGCAGTTTTCACAACACCATTTCTTGTACCATATATACATGGGATTATTTCTGGGCTCTTTATTCTGGTCCATTGATCTATGTGTCTTCTTTTATGCTAGTATCATTCTGTTTGGATTACTATAGCTTTGAAATGTAGTTTGAAATCAAGAAGTGTGATGCCTCTGTTGTTGTTCTCTTTTCTCAAGATTGCTTTGACTAAGGGGGATCTTTTGTGATTCCACTCAAATTTTAGGACTGTGTGTTCTATTTCTGTGAAAAATGCCATTGGAATTTTTATGACCATTGCATTGAATCTGCGGATAGCTTTGGGTAGTGTGGACATCTTAACAATGTTAATTCTTTCAATTCATGGCATGAAATATTTTTCATTTATTTGTGTCTTCTTTCATTTCTTTCATCAATATCTTATAGTTTTCAGTGTACAGGTCTTTCATCTCCTTGGTTCAGTTTATTTTTAGGTATTTTATTCTTTTTGATGAAATTTTAAATGAAATTTTTCCTAATTTCTCTTTCTGATAGCTTTTTAGTAGTGCTAATTACTTTTTGAGTTATTAAAGTTATAAATCCAAAACTTCATTGTTTCTTAAGCTAAATTTAGCTTATAGGTGTTTCATTGATTAGTTTCACAAATTTTTAAAAACACATTAAGAGGCCTTTGACTAATGTTTTCTAGATATAAACACCATCAAATTTTAAAAATGGAATGTGTGTATTTAGCAACTTTAATGTTCATTTTAAGTAACCCAGCCTCCAGGCTGATAAACTGTCCTATGTGCTTAAATACTTCTTGTAAATGTAATAAGTTCAACTTATCAATAAGGTAAAATAAGTTCTTTTAAATGTTGTAATACTGTATTTGTAAGATTGCAACTTAAAAAGTTCCAATTAATTACTTCACTGCACATTTAAAAATGAAATTAAAAGATTAACCTTTTATCATAAGTCACATTCTTTTAAATATTACAAATATCTTTGTAATCTAAAATGATAAACACTATATATTTTAATTCTTACACATTTCTACATTAAATTAAAATATTCACAAGACTAAAAGATAGTTAATTTCTAAGCAAATATTTTTTGTCATCTCGTGTTTTTCAGTTCACTTTTAAATAAAATTTTGGTGGTCTCTTCTGTTTGTGAAGTGATTTATTTGTTTTTAGATTTTAGTAAAAAATATATAACATTAAATTTACTGTCTTAGTCATTTTTAGGTGTACAGTTTAGTTGTGTTAAGTATGCTCATGTCATTGGGCAACAGAGCTCTAGAACTTTTTCATCTCTCAAACCGGAAACTGTGGACACGCAGGATTCCCCCTCTGCCCTCCCCTCAGCCCTTGGCAACCACCTTTTGCTTCTACTTTCTGTTTCTAGAGTCTTGACTGCTTTAGAAATCATATGGTATTTGGCCTTTTAGGATGGACTTAATGTAATATCCTCAACCTCATCCATGTTGCAGCCTGTGACAGGATTTCTTTTTTTAGGGCTACATAATATTTCTTTGCAGTTTTTGGAAGTTTTTTAAATGCCAGAAAACATGGTCCTTGAGCCTTGCCTTGATGGAACATACTGAGCCCATTGTCTAATTTAGATGCTGTATCCTGTATCACTTAGATTTAAGTTCCTAGTGCCATTTGTGTTTTAGTTTCAGTGACAGGAACAGGCTGGGAATGAAGTGAGACTGATTGGTTTCTCAAAGAGCCACAGAAGTGCTGACTAGAAGCAACAGGTGGCACTGGAGAAAGAAACCGCCTGATTTGGAGGCTGGTAAAGGAGACAGTTGGACTGAGACTTGAATAACAAAAGCAGGGAAAAACCAGAGGAAGGCCTAGCCCTTGGAGCTCCTTACCCTCACCAAGTTTGTAGGGGTCCATTCTTTCCACACCCGAGAGTTCCACGGGTCCTCTCTCCCAAGATCTCAACTGTTTGCAACTCCAAGGGTGATTTGGAGCCAAAGCTGCCTCTTCTCTTCTTCCATGACCCCCCATCATGAGTGCTGAGACAAGAGGACTAATCTCTGGTCCTGTGGCAGCAAGGAGTGCTCTAGGCAGCCCAAACTGAAGTGTGAATGGTCTGGTCCATGGGACAAAGTAGAGGCCCACCCTCCTAATGTCCACAGTTCTGTAAATCAGTGATTCTCAATCCTCTTCATCTCACCTCACACATAAACTAATTGCTAAAATTCTGCTGCACTCCAAAAATAATATTTCTCCCCTATCTGACTAAAAATGTAGGTATAATTTTGATTCATTGACACCAATGGCTATTGTTGTCTTGGCTCTTGTCATTTTTTTGTTTGACAATCTAAGGGAAAAGAGGTCAGTGCCCCTGACTATATAGTCAGGTACTACATGTTTTAAAAATTCTCATACCAGTGCAGGTGCCGTGGCACACCAGTTGAAAATTGCTGCCATAAATAATGGAGTAAATGCACATTTGAGGCTGCCTTAGGCACCTAACCATTATTTACAACATTAGAATTCTGGGAAAATGTGTTTAGAGGTATGCACAACTGATTTCCAAACACATCTTTGGAACCAAACCTATTAGCAAGTAGAGATTACCTACAGACTTGGTTTTATGGGACCAGGGAAAGATCACAGGAAAAGCAGCAGCAGAGTGGGAAGTTGGCATCTCACCCTCTCTGGGCAGGATCAGTTGATCCTAAGACAGGGCCAACCATACATTCTCACTCCAACGTCCTTGGCTTCACCTTGGCTGATGGGAGAGAAAGTAAATTATTTTAAGCAGGGCTACTTGCAGCAGAACTGTGAATGGACAAAAAGCATGGCCAAGGAGGAGTCCCTTCTACAGTCCAGCTTCCATCTTTTGCTAAGATGCCCAGTCTTCTCCTGCTGGATGCTACTGCAAAGGAAGGGAATGTTCTGAGAAAGTTTCCTTTGTGGTAGACAGCTCTGTTACCCTGTTTTTGTTAGATGGAGGAGGTCAAATGCTAACTTCACATTACAGCTGTGATGCGGGCACTGCAGCCAGTGTGGCTTGCAAGGAAGACCCAGGGGAGGTCTGGGATGGGGGCACCCACTCGATTGCTTGTAGGCCAGCTCTGGTGGTAGAAGATCAGTTCCCATGGATGTGCCCCGCATGTCTTTGGCACTTGTTAAGAGAACTTTGGAACCGTAAATAAGAAGCCTTAACTCCCACACACTGAACTGTATATGATTTCCTGTTCTTAGCAGAGATGAGTGTGACAATTGATTACCATGCAGTGAATGAATATTCACAGCTGATTTTTAACTTGGCCAACTTTATGAAAAAAAGTGAATTGGCTGTAGGCAAATAAGGAGTTGGAACTGTGGTTGGTGTTTATATAAAAATAATTCCTACAGAAGAATTTTTGTTTGAATGTCATGCTTTGGTAAGCAATGGGGTTTAAACCCAAACTTTGGGTTAAAGGCTTAGAGACATCTGCTGCTTACTTAACCAGGACTATTTTCCCTCCAGGTCACAGATATACCACACAGGTAGCACTCTAGGGGACCACATTAAGCTATTTATCATGTAATCCATGTTTCCCCCATTTATTTTTTTTTACTTTGGAATATTGTTAGACTGAAATTAACAAAAAGCTCCCCTTGGGGAGTAAGGGCACCATCTCTTGGAAGTGGCTACCTGGAGCATTGTGTTTGGAAGGATTCTGAGGCTATGTCTGTGCTGAGAGAGAGAACAGAATGACTCATGGGTAATTTCTGTCATGGTCTTGGGTTCGCCTGAGAACCCCATGTTTCTCATCCCTGTATGAGACTCTGTCTGACATCCTATGGCATTTTGGACCCTTTGAGTCACGGAGGTGGCTGAGGTTCCTGAGTCATGCACTTGGCCACAGGCTCCTATTACACCTAGCTTCCCCATTTAACTGGGAAGTCCTATGCACTTGTTCTTGCTGTTGTCTCCAGAAAATGAGCTTCCTTTTTGTGAACTGGAATATTTGCCAAGTTAATTCAGGCTTATATTGTCAGAAATTTTGTTTAGGAATGAAAAAAGATGTCCAATAGCTACATTTTGCCTCAGTGTTGGCCATAGGAGGATGTGATGGGAAGGCTATTTTAGACTTGGGCAAATTGACTAAAATGGGTCATGCTTTTGGGAAGAGCTGGGCAGCAGGGACTTGTTTCTCTGACACGGAGATCATGGAAGGGTACATTTAATTCCATTTTTAAGTTTATTTTATTTTATTTTATTTATTTTATTTTTATTTTAACTGTTGTTCAAGTACAGTTTTCTGCCTTTTACCCCCACCCCAACCCACGCCCCAGCCCTCCCCACCTCCCTCCCATTTCCATTATCCTCGCTTGTTATTGTATGTGTGTCCTTTGTACTTCTTCCTGCAAATCCTTCCCCTTTTCCCCTGAAATTCCCTCCCCTCTCCCCTCTGGTTGCTGTCAGCCTGTTCTCTATTTCAGTGTCTTTGGTTATATTTTGCTTGTTTGTTTGTTTGTTTTGTTGATTAGGTTCCTGTTAAAGGTGAGATCATATGGTATTTGTCTTTACTGTTGGTGGGATTGCAGACTGGTATAACCACTGTGGAAAACAGTATGGAATTTTCTCAGAAAATTAAAAATGAATCTGCCTTTTGACCCAGCAGTTCCACTGTTGGGTTTATACACTAAGAACCCTTAAACACCAATTCAAAAGAACCTATGCACCCCAATGTTCATAGCAGCACAATTTACAATAGCCAAGTGTTGGAAGCAACCTAGGTCCCCTTAAGTGAAGGAATGGATCAAAAACTATGCTACATTTACACAATGGAATTCTATGCAGCGGGCAGTGAAAGACATTTAGTTCTTTATCCAGGCATCATGTCACTCTGGTCTTTGGCTGCTGAAAAGGTTGGGGCACAGATTTTTCAGGCCGAGAAGAGCTGGAATGCGGGACAGGATGTGTGTTCGGGGCTGTGAACATTCAGCCCTCAGTGAGGGCTGCGTATGGGTGAGCTGGGCTTCTCTGGGGCCTTAGAGGAGCATGGGCAGGGTTTAAGGAGAGGCTGAAGGCAATCTGAACTCTTTGCTCTGAGTTCAATTGACTCTCACAGGCTTGTTTAACAATAAAGTTGTGATCTTGTTAAATATTTTCAAACAGCATAGGGTGTGGACCCTTTTAAGCAGACCCTTTTGAGTACAGCTGAAAGTGAGATAATCCGGTTAGGCTAGCCAAAGAGACCCTGAACTGACAGTGATCAGATGGTATGTTCTCAAGTATACATGCTCCTGATGCCCTTTCTGCCAGGGACAGTGGAGTTTTTCATGTTTCCATAGGGACCCTGTATTCTGTTGCTATGGAGCCCGACTTGGTTCAGAGGAACCTACCAGTAAATACTGGGGAAGGTCCTTTGTCTACACACTGCACTAGCAGAAAGTCCAATTTCCCCACTCATCTATTGGAACCTAAACTTCCGTTTTCCAATTTTGGTCCTTGGTCTCTGCTAGTAGTGAAGGTGTGACATCTGGTAAACAATGCAGAAAACCTTTGTTGCCTTATTAATTGCTGATGTATGCTCATTAGTTAGGATTTTATAAGTAGAAACCATGAACTTAATAATAATTAAAAGTACTAGAAATTTAAGATATTCTCAGTCTCAACAGAGGAAGTCAGGGCTCAGTCTAAACAGACGGAAATCATGTCTGCTACTCTTTTTCGCTAAGGAAGCCTGGCTTTAGAGTCCCATGGAGAGAAGGCTGAGGGAAACAGTGAAAATTCCTTTGCCTTCTCACTAGAAAATGAGTTCCTGCAATTGCAGTCTTTGCAGGACAGGTAGAATTTTTATAGGCCTAATAATTTATGCAGTCCCCTTAGAGGGATAAATAATAGCTAATATAAAGTCTCAGAACCGAGAAGCAATGTTTATTGTACAATCATTCAAACCTTTTTAGAGCAAAGCAATTTGAAAGTGATGAAAACAAACATATTTTGATCTAAGTGACAAACTGCAAAACATTCACATCATCAGGTGGTGTCAGAACTTGAGTTTTTTTTAGTTTGAGATAGCAACTGTTCATTCTTTTACAGATGATCCAGTGGTACACCTAGTGCACCTGCGGGCAACACACAGGGATGCCAACACGAGAGAGACCCATGCATTGATACAAGCAAAGCGGCACTGAGACTATTCTTTGCTTAATCTGCAGTCATAGCCCAAATTCTAATTCTTTTTTTTTTCTTGAGAGAAATCAGCTAGAGCTCCAAGAGAACCACCCTGCAGAAAAGGAAGCTTCTCATTTAGGTCTCAGAGGGCAGCCTGCTCTGAAGGTGGGCCTCCATGGCCAACTGGGCACATTGAAGGGGCAAAGGCCGTTACGGGGATTCTGAAGACATGGCAGCCAACCTGATGTTTAAGCCTAAAAACGAACTCAGTTAATTTACTGTATTTAGCGTGTAATTGAGGGACAGAAAAGGATATGTGCCACTTTAAATAAAATCTGCCTCCCCCGTTGCTAGAGAGAAGACTAGGTTTCCAGAAACCTGGACCTGGTAGTTGCATGCCCCTGTTGTGAGCTACTGAGTACTCGTCCTGCAAAATTCACTGTCATATTGCCCAGCAAGATTGGAAAATGCCTTCTGCTAGATCCCCCTTTTCAAAGATTTATGTAGTCTGTTCAAGTCTCTGAGCATGCTTTGAGTTAAGGCATGTCTCGAACTTATTTGACCATGGAATTGCCTGTCCCTCCCCCGTCCCCATGTTTTTCAAGAACGTGATGGAACTAATAATCCTCAGAGTGTACTTATTGGAAAACAATGTTTTAAGGGATTTACTTTGCTTTTAAATAATTTTGGACTGGTAATTGTAAATATTTAACCTTATCAGAGATTCTTTGAATTTTTTTTTAGTTTTATTGGATATGATTGACATATAACATTGTTAAGTTTAACATGTACAAATGGTATGATGTGATGATTTGGTACACTTATATGTTGCAAAATGAGTACTACAGTAGGGTTAGTAACACGCCCATCATCTGGCATATTGTGATTACCATTTCCTCTCTGTGGTAAGAACATTTAGGATCAACTCTCTTAGCAACTTCCAGTCTATAATACAGCATTACTAAGTTGCCATGCTGTACATTAGATTCCCCAGAACCTACTCACCTTATAACTGGAACTTTGTGCCCCTTGACAAACATCCCTCATTTGTGCCACTGCCTTCCCCAGCTTCATCAACCACCATTCTACCCTCTGCTGTTAGGAGTTCAATTTTTGATATTCCATATATAAGTGATAGCATATATAGTATTTGTTTTTCTCTGACTTATTGCACTTAGGGCCATCTGTGTTGTCACAAATGGTAGGATTTCCTTCTTTTTTATGGATATTATGAATAATATTCCATTATATGTATATTATTGCATTTTTGTCCCCATCGAGGCAAGGCCCTCCACCAGCAAAACAGTTGAGGAAGCTCAGATGATTAGCATTTTTTTTTACCTATGAGTATTTTTTAAGTAAGGTGTGCACATTGTTTTTTTAAGATGCAAAACTATTTTTCACCCTTAATAGAGTACAGTATAGTGTAAACATTACTTTTTTATGCACTAGGAAACCAGAAAGTTCACAGGACTCGCTTTATGGCAGTGGTCTGGAATGGAACCTGCAGCGTCTCTGAGACGTGCCTATAAACCACGTTGTCTGTACTCACTCATCAGGCATTTAGGTCGTTTTCACATCATGGCTGTTACATCTACTGCCAATGAACATGGCAGTGCAGATATCTATTTAAGATCCTGATTTCTTTTTTTTTTTTGTATATATACCCAGAAGTGGAATTGCCGGTAGTTCTGTTTTTAATCTTTTGAGAAGTTTCCACACTGTTTTCCAAAGTAGTTGTGTCAGCTACATTCCCTTGTGCAAACAGTGTACAAGGGTTTCCCTTTCTCTACGTTCTTGCGAACACTTGTTACCTCTTGATAGCTATGCTGACAGGTGTGATGTGATAACACCCTGTGATTTTGGTTAGTGTGTCCCTGATGATTAGTGATATCAAGAACCTTAAATATCCATTCAGGTCCTCTGCCCATTTTTAAATTAGATTTTTTTTTTTTTGGCTACTGGAGTGTATTCGTTCTTTATATATTTTGGATAGATGGTTAGAAAATATTTAAATATTTTTCTCCCATTCAGCAGGTTGACATTTCATTTTGTTAATTGTTGTTGTTGTTGTTTTTTTTGCTGTGCAAAAGCTTCTCAGTTTGATGTAGTCCTGCTTTTGTTTTGTTTTGTTTTGTTTTTGCTTTTGTCGCTTGTGATTTTGGTGTCATATAAAAAAAAATCACTGCCAAGATCTATGTCCATGTGCTTTTCCCTTATATTTTCTTCTAATGGTTTTATGATTTTAGGCTCTATATTTAAGTCTTTAATCCATTTTGAGTTAATTTTTGTGAATAGCTTATGATAGGGGTCAATTTCATTCTCCTGCATGTGATTGTTTAGTTTTCCTAATACCATTTATTGAAGAGATTATCCTTTCCTTGTTGAGTATTTTTAACTCTCTCATCAAATATTAGTGGACCATAAATGCAAACGTTTATTTCTGGGCTCTCCATTCTGCTCCATTGGTCTGTATGTCTATTTTTATGATGATGCCATACGGTTTTGATTAGGATAGCTATTTAATACAGTGAGAAATAAGGAAGTTTGATCCCTCAAGGCCGCTTTGACTCTTTGGGGTCTTTTGTGGTTTCATACAAATATTAGGATTACTTACTCTATTTCTGTAAAAATGCCATCATCATTTTGATAGGAATTGCACTGAGGCTGTAGATGGCTTTGGGTAATATGGGCCTTTTAACAATATTAGTACTTCTGATTCATGAACATGGGATATCTTTTTGTTTATTTCCTTTCATTTCTTTCATCAAAGTCTTACAGGTTTCAGTGGGGTCTTCACCTCCTTGGTTAAATTTATTCTTAAGTAGTTTATGTTTTTGATACCATTGGGAATGGAACTGTTTTTCTTATTGTTTTTAGAGAGTTCATTGTTAACATATAGAAATGCAACTACTTTATATGTGTTGATTTTGTATCCTGCAACTTTACTGAATTCATTGACTAGTTCTAGCAGTTTTTGGTGGAATCTTCACGATTTCCTGTATATAAAATCATGTTCTTTTCAAACAGAGACAGTTTTCTATTTTCCTTTCTGATTTTGATGACTTTTATTTCTTCTCTTTACCTGAGTTTGTTTGGAGACTTAAAATATCTAAATCTCCCAGATTTGGGAAGTAATACCCCATTATTTCTTTAAATAAACTTCCTGCCCTCTTACCCCTCTCTTTTCTTTCAGGGATTCCAATAATTCACAAATTGCTCTTTTGATGGTATCCTATAGCTTATGTAGCGTTCTTCACTCTTTTTCATTGTTCTCCATTAACTGGATAATATCAAAATATCTGTCTTCTACCTCACAGTTTCTTATCTTGTTTGATGCATTCTTCTCGTGATGCTTTCTTTTGCATTTTTAAAATTTCATTCATTATATTCTTCAGGTTCAGACTTTCTATTTGATTCTTTTTTAAATGATTTCTATTTCTTGTTAAAGTCCTCATTTTGTTTATGTGTTGTTTTCTTGATCTTGTCAAATGTCTTCTGTGTTTTCTTATAACATACTGAGCTTTCTTAAAACAGCTATTTTGAATTCTTAATCAGGTAAGTTATAGATCTCCACGTCCTTGAGGTCAGTTGGTTCCTGGAAGAATATTGTTTCTTCAGTGATGTCATGTTTCCTTGATATTTAATATTCCCAAAGATCTTGTATCGCCGTGTTCACATTGCCAATGGCAGCCGCCACCTTCATCCTTTCCTGAAAAAAAAAGGGACAACTATCTTTTGTCAGCTCTGCTGGGGACTGTGAGGCTTTCTCGGAACTATTGATAAGTCTGCTCCACGTTTTTTGCTCCCTCTTGTGGCAGAATTCTTAAGCTCATATACCTTCTCCACATCTTGCAACACACCAGGCCAGGTGCTGACAGCCTCTCTTTTGTGCTTTCCCAAGGGTGGAGCTAAGCTCAAGTTCATGATGTCTTCCTGGCTCATGGATATGAGCTGGCTTTCTTCTGTGCTCACTAGACATCTGACAAAGCTCACTCTCACCACTGTTGAGAGCATGGACAGAGAGCTGGATGGAGTGGGGTTTTCTGTAGGTTATATGCAGAGAGCTTTGAGAGTACCTGTGGGCCAGTTTGGGCTGTCCACGACCTAGGCATTCCCAGTAGCTCATGGGTGGACTCCTTGATGAACTCTGCTATACAGCTAGTGGGATCTACATCCTTTAATGCCCTCTGAGATCCCTACCTGCTGCTTTTCTAGCCTCTTTCCCATCTCCAGTCATGCAGCTCATACCTCCATGCTCTGGATGTGGTGAGATAGAAATGGGCTTCTTTGACAAAGTCCACAGCTGGGGAAGCTCTCACTCATACGTTCTCACTTTCCCCTGCCTGAGAAATCACAGGTTGAGAAGACATTGAGTTGTGCCACCTTGCGGGAGGGGTGATGTGGGTAAAGTCTAACTGTTCCTCTTTTCCTCTCCAGTGTGTCCAAACTTGTATTTTTTTACTCCAATGATGTGCTGGAGCTTCTCTGCTGGAAACCTAGACTTCCACAAAGGGTCTTTCATCCATGGGTGATTGTCTTAAGACAGTGTTCTCCTGAACCATGGCCAAAATGGACCAGAGACAGTTCATGACCCCTGCAGGGTTCATGGCTGGGACTAGTTCATGACTATTACCTGATGTGTGGGTGGGCAAGGCTCTTTCCGGGTCCCTGGCCTTTGGTGCTGGATCCCACAGCTCCCACAAAGGCACTTTTGTCCACAGATAGATGCTGAATTCTTGTGGATAGAGGGGGTTACCGTGATGCATGTCTTTTTCGGGCATGTTGCTGATGTGACTCCTCTTTAACTTCTAAGGACAATCATGTCTGTTTGCACAACTGGGGAAAGGGAAGTTTTTATTTGAGCCATGACAGGATGTCGCAGACACTTCCTTCCTTCTTTACCATGGTATAGAAGATGTACGCATTTACTGGCTTTACCAATTGGGTTCAGCATTGCTGGGCATCCCCTCCAAGTGTTGAACTGTGATTAAACAGAGGTATGCATAGCAACAGTTGTTTACCAAAAGTAAAATTGTCAGTTAGTATGCTTATGAAACATATCAATATTAAGTTCAAAACAGTTCTATCAATGAGAGATTTGCAGTTGATTTACAGGGGAAAAACTAAAATTAAGAAAAAAGGGCAGTTAAGTTTAAAATGCAACCTGTCAAAGATCTTAAAAGCTTTATTCTGAACATTTTAGGACCTTCACTGATGTTTTCTAAAATTTTTTTTAAAAGATTTTACTTATTTATTTTTAGAAAGGGGTAGGGAGGGAGAAAGAAAGAGACAGAAACATCGATGTGTGGTTGCCTCTTGTGCTCTGTCCCCCTACTGAAGACCTGGCTCACAACCCAGGCATGTGCCCTGACTGGGAATCCAACCAATGGTCCTTTGGTTTGCAGGCCAGCACTCAATCCTCTGAGCCACACCAGCCAGGGTGATGTTTTTAATAAAGTAGGCCAATAGTCCATGCCAGCTATGGCAGACTAGCAGGCTGGATGATTTGATGTATAACCATATTTTGTTTGAAGTTTCATTTTCCATGGAAAAACAAGTGATTGATGACAGCTTGACATTCTTTCCTCTTAAATATTTTTTTTATTTTTCAATTACAGCTGGTGCAATATTGTATTAGCTTCAGGTGTATGACGCAGTGATTAGACATTTATATAACTTACAAAGTGATCACTCTGATAATCTAGTACCCATCTGACTATATTCCATATGTTGTACTTTATATCCCCATGACTATTCTGTGACAACCAATCTGTATTTCTTAATCCCTTCAGATTTTTCACCTATCTCCAGCCATTTGGGAACTGTCAAAATGTCCTCTGTATCTATGAGTCTGTTTCTGTTCTGCTTATTTGTTTATTTTGTTTTTGAGATACCATATATAAGTGAAATCATATGACATTTGTCTTTATTTGTCTGACTTATTTCACTCAACACAATACCCTCTAGGTCCATCCATGTTATTGCAGATGGCGAGATTTCATTCTTTTCTATGGCTGAGTTGTATTCTATTGTATATCTGCGCTGCTTCTTTATTCATTCATCTATCAATGGACATGGAGGTTGCTTCCATATATTGCTATTGTAAATGATGCTGCAATGGACATATGGATACATGTATTTTTTTCATTTTGTGTTTGGGTTTCTTTGGATAAATACCCAGAAATGGAATTGCTGGATCCTTTTTTGCCTTTTGGTATAGCCTTTGTTTTAACGTCTACTTTATCTGGAATAAGTATTGCGACCCCTGCTTTTTTTCTTTGTTTTTATTTTCAGGAAAGATCTTTTTCCATCCCTTACTGTCAGTCTGTGTGTGTCTTTTGATCTCAAGTGAGTCTTTTGTAGGCAGCATATGTGAGGGTCTTGTTTTCTTATCCATTCAGCCACCCTATGTCTTTTGGTTGTAAATGTAATCCATTTATATTTCAAGTATACTTATTGATAGATATGTACTTATTGCCACTTTAGTATTCATATTTTTATCTTTTGTTTTCTTCTTCTTCTTCAAGAAGCCCCTTTAACATTTCCTGTAACACTGGTTTGGTGATGATGAACTCCTTTAGCCTTTCCTCATCTGGGAAGCTCATTATTGGTCCTTTGATTCTAAATCATAGCTTGCTGGGTAGAGTAATCTTGGCTGTAGGTCCCTGCTATTCATCACTTTGACTATTTCTTGCCAATCCCTTCTGGCCTGCAACTTCTGTAGAAAAATCAGCTGATTTTTATGGTAGCTTTCTTGTAGGTAAGTAACTGCTTTTATCTTGTGGTTTATAAAATTCTCTCTTTGCCTTTAACCTTTGGCATTTTAATCATGATGTGCCTGGGCATGGGCCTCTGTGGGTTCATGGCTTGACATTCTTATGTGCCAATAGACAGGAGACAATGAAAGGGAGCTGTCCTTCCATTTATTTATTTTTATTGAGATATAATTGATACATTATATTAGTTTCAGGTGTACAATATAATGATTCAATATATGTGTATACTGCAAAATGATTACCACAGTAAATCTCATTAACATATCACCATACAAAGTTCGAATTTTTTGTATGATGAGAACTTATAAGATTTACTCTTTGAAACTTTCAAATATGCAATATGGAATGATTAACTATAGTCAGCATGCTGTATATTACATCCTCATGACATTATTTATAACTGAAGTTTATACCTTTCAATCCCCGAGAGCTGTACTTTCAGATGAACAAGTAAGGTCCTGAGTTTTCCCAGGCCTTACATGACCTGCTTCCGTCTCTCTGATCCTATCTGGTTTCTGGAGGCATCTGAGTTTGTGTTCCTTGGTTTTTGGCAGAGTGTTCTAATAAGGAAGGTCCTGCTACTAGCTTTCTCTCACACCCTTAATCCTGCCCTTTTTGAAGAAATTTTACCACCTAATTTACACATTTGGTTTAAGGCTATGACACTGAAAGGCAGATGTCCCTGACAAGGGAAATAAGCAAAGCTGTCATTATTAGTCATTCACCACTGAGTAAGAGAATTCCACTTATTCTGAAGTTAGTGTAGAGAGGAAAAGGGAGTAGAAAGAACCTAAGGGCACCAGAACCCAAAAGGAAATGTCCAGGGACCAGCACCGAGGAGGGAGGAGGGGCAGGACAGTGAATGGGAAAGTGGTGACATTGATGTTCACCACTGCCCCCCTCACTTCCCCTTGGGCCGGCCTCTCCTGTTAACATGTGGTTGAGGTAGTGGAGGACCAGAAGCAAAGTATTGGAGACCAGTGTCAGCAAGATGAAATAGGACAGACTGGGGGAAATGCCATGTGGTGGAAAACATGCTGTGGGGAAGAATATTTGTGAAAGAATTCCGTGACTCCATAGACAGTGGCTGGACCAAGAGGAATGCCATTCTAAAAACAGAAGAGCCTGGTGCGGCACTTCCCGTAGAATTGCCATTCTTTCCTCACAGACATAAACATAACAGTTCCAGGAGGGAAGTAATTTATCCCAAATGAAGGCACCTTCCATCTGGTTTCTTCTGTAAGCTGTATGCTGACGATTTTGAAATCTTTTCCCAGTTGAATCAGTTTGTAGTTGTATCATCAGACCAGTGACAGGGTCTGTTGTTAGGAAGTTGTGCTTAGGAAAGTTGTTCAGTGCTTGCTGATTTTTAGAAACTATGGCCCATTAGGATCATATTGCTTATTACTCAAATCTAATTTAACCTAAAGAGACACAATGCAAGAGTCATGGCCAAAATAGATAATGCCTGTATATGGGTGGAATTAAGCTAAAAACTCTTTCCATTCTCAAATAAATGAATAGGATTATGTGCTCCACAGATGGTATTTCAATCCCTTGTGTGGAATCCATTACAATAGTCTATTTCAACACAGACTTTTTTTTTCCTGTGTAAGTCATTCACTTTGCAAAGGAAAAGCTTAGTAGAGTATTGCATTGTGAATTTTAGTATTAGCTTTTCCTCAAATAAATATTTCCTGGGAAGGTCTAAAGCCAATACCTTCATAAGCATTTGGAGAGCTCATCCATCAGTGACCAAAGACTCTTACTGGAATTGCAAAGTGTGTGTAGTATTTCAGTATTAGCTCATATTTTTATATAAAAAAAATCTGCCTTCATTTGTATATAGAGAATTTTTTTTGTCCCTCCCTGGAAGCTCTCTTCACACTGTAGCTTTTATTTGGAAAAGCTTTGTTAAGCTAACATTGACATAAAATAACTATACAAATTAAGCATACAATTTGATAGGTATGGCATATATACTCATGTACAACCATGAAACTTTCACCTCAGTTATGCTAAACTATTCATAATGTGTAAACATTTTTTCACACCCCTTTGTAATTCCTCCCATCCACTCCTACCTGCCCCCACCCCGCTTGCTGCAGATAGCCATTGACTTGCTTTCTGTCACTCAAAGTTAGTTTGTATTTTCTAGAGCTTTATATATATGGAATTAGCCTGTTTTTTTCTTTTAATGTCTGATCCCTTTTACTCAGAGTAGTCACGTTGAGATTCATCTGTTTTGTCTGGATCATTAGTTCACTTTCTTTTTTTAATTGTTGAGTAGTGTTTCATTGTATGGATATCTCACAATTTATTTCTCTTTCATGTATTTATGGACAGTTGGATTGTAGCCAGTTTTTGGCAATCACAAATAAAGCTGTTCTGACAATTCCTGTACAAGTCTTCATATGGACATCTACCTCTGTTTCCCTTGTGTGATACCTAGGAGTGGAGTGTTTGTATCATTTGGTACTAGTACACAAACATTTAGAGATGCTTTATTTGAAATAGCCAAACTGGAAATCATCTGAATGTCCTTGAATATTTTCTTAGAGATTTTATTTTTAGAGAGAGGTGAAGGTAGGGAGAAAGAGAGGGAGAGAAACATCAATATGAAGGAGAAACATCGATCAGTTGACTCTTACCCACGCACCAACCTGGGACCAAACCCACAACCCAAGAATATGCCCCAACTGAGAGTCGAACTGGCAGCCTTTCCTGTTGTGGGACGACCCTCCAACCAAGTAACTGAGCCACACCAGTCAGGGCTGTGAATATTTTTTAGAAACTGCCAAACTTTTCCAAAGTGGTTGTTATTTTATAATCTCACCAGCAATGTATGAGAGCTGCACTTATTTCAGATGAACCCTTGACAACACTTGATCCAGTTGTTTTTTAAATTTCAGTTTCTTCACTACACATGTAGCATTACCGTGTCATAGTTTTAGTTTGCATTGTTCCAGTGACTGATGACAGTGAGTATCTTTTCATGAGCTCGTTTGCCCTTAGTATATCTTTGGTGATATGTCCAAATCTTTTGCTCATTTGTTTGTAACTGAGCTGTTTGGTTTTTATTTAGTGTTCTTTATATATTCTGGATACAAGTTATCAGATAGTATTTTTTGAAACCATTTCTTTCAGTCTGTGATTTATCTTTTTATTCTCTCAATAATGGTGATTTTTGAAGAGCAGAAGTTTTTAATTTTGATGGACACATTCATTAATTTGTTCTTTTGTAGGTTGTATTTTGGTGCTATATGTAAGAAATCTTTGCCTAACTCAAGGTCACTGAGATTTTCTCCTATGTTTTCTTCTAGAGGTTTTATACTTTTTAGGTTTTACATTTAGGTCTATGATTCATTTTCAGTTAATTTTCGTATATGGTATGAAATTATATATCCATGTTTATTTGTGTATGGATATCCAACTTTTCCAGCATTGTTGAAAAGACTTTTTTTCTTCACTGAATTGCCTTTGTGCCTCTGTCAAAAGATAATTATCCATGTACATGTAGATTTATTTCTGAACTCTATTTTGTTTCATTGATCTGTTTGTCTACATTTACACCAACATCACACTTTCTTGATTACTATAGCTTTTTAAGCCATTAAATCAAATAGCATTAGTCTTCCAACTTTGTATTTCTGTTTCAAAGTTGTTTTGGCTATTTTAGGTATTTTACATTTACATATGAATTTTAAAATCAGTTTGTGAATTTCTACAACAAATGCTGCTGGGTTTTGATCGGTATTATATTGAATCTATACATCTGTTTGGGGAAGAATTGACATCCTAACAGTATTGAGTCATCCGACTCATAGACAAGGGCTGTCTCTGTAGAGAGAATACATATATTCTACTGTTGTTAAATGGAATATTCTTTAAACATGCAGTAGGTCAGATCAGTTGATAGTTTTGCTCATTTCTTTAATTTATCTCAGCAGTATTGTTAGTTCTTAGTGTACATTACTTTCACATTTTTGGTCATATATATCCCTATGTATTTCATATTTTTGATGCTATTGTAAATGGCTTTAAAATTTTCAATTTCTGATTGTTCATTGCTAGTATATGGGGTTATAATTAAATTTTGTACATTGGTTTTATCTGCAACCTTGTTAAACTCTCTTATTTTAGTAGCTTTTTTTGTAGATTCCATCAGATTTTCTACATACATATATTTACATAATCTGTAAATAAAGGTAGTTTTACTTCTTTATTTTCAGTCTGGATGTTCTTTAATTTTTTCTTGCCTCATTACACTTGCTGCAACCTCCAGCACAATACGGGATAGAAATTATGAGGCTAGACATCTGTGTCTTGTTCCGAATCTTAGGGGGAAAGCATTCATTCTTTTACTACTGAGTATAGTATCAGTAGCAGGTTATTTGTATTTGCCCTTTATCAGTGTAAGGAAGCTCCTTTTGGTCCTAGTTTGCAAAGATTTTTTTTTATCAGGAATGGGTATTGGATTTTGCCAAATGCTTTTCTTCTGGCATTTTTGGAGATAGTTTTCTGCTATCATGGATTTTTTTTTCTTTTTTAATTAGGAACTGACTCACCTGAAATGTATCCCAAAGAGGCAGTATATTAGTCAGGAATCATGTTTGTCTACAATAAATAGATATCTGAAAAAATGGGAACATATACACACTTGGGGTTCATTATCTTTATGTACTGGCAAGCCTGAAACTGGGTGCTTTGTGGTATTTATTCATCTGTGTAAGGAATTCGGAGCAAAGGTTCACATGGTTCTCTGGGTCCTTCCCTTAGACTTGCCCGATTTTGGCAAATTCAGTCATTTTATCTGCACATCAGGCATATAAAGGAGAAATAAAAGGGACATTACACCGACAAATAAGTCTGTCCCCTGCACTGTTTTCCACAGGGACACCTCAGGCCAGAATGAGGGCTGGGAAATTTCCTGTGTTCCTGGCAACATTATTCTCCCAGAGAAAGTGGCATTCTGTTAATAAGAGTGGAGGGAAGAATGCGCATTTGGTATGTGATTAGCAACGTTCGCCAAAGACACTGCTAGTCATCACCCTTAGTACGTGTCCTTAAGAGTCTTAAAGGCCCTATCAGGAATGGAGGAAAAGGAATTTCAGATGTGGATGCTTTTTCATTATACTTACTAGGTGCAAACTGGTGGACCCCCAGTGCTGTCTCACTCTCCGCGACTGATCAGCCACGTATGCAGGCTGTGTACATGAACCACCAGCAGTGGGAGGCAAGAGTCCCTGACCCCACACGGCGGGTTATGCAACTTTGAGGATGGAATGGAAAGAGAACGGAGTATGAGGCAGCTGTCGTTGCCATTCACCCTGCAACTTGCTTACAAAGGCGTCCACTTTCTCTGTTCAGATGTTCTCTCTTTCGTGAGACCCACCTTGATCTCGCTGGAGTTGGAACTAATGGCTTCCTTCCCACAGCACCCGCAGGGTTCTTTATGACAGCTTTATTGGGATAGAATTTATATGCCATATAATTCAACCATGTAAACTGTGCAGTTCAATGATTTTTCTTATATTCACAGTGTTATACAACCATCACACCATTTTAGAACATTTCATCACCTCAAAAAAACAAACACAACAACAAACAAACAAAAAAACCCTGTACCCATTAGCTACCACCCCACATTCACTCCTGATCCCGCCTAGTCCTAGGTAACCACTAATACACTTTCTCTCTCTATAGATTTGACTACACGGACATTTCATATTAATGGAATTATTAAAAGTGCTTTCACAGTATTGTGCTCACACCTCTGTTATTACCCCTGCATTCTGCTCTCTGTTTTTTCGGTGTAAGGGGCCTGTAGGTGACTAACTCTGCAGACTGTGTTCCTCGTCTGCTGTCTTTATATCCACAGCAGCAAGGTGTCTGCTACATTAGTAAAGATGAAACACGAAGGGTAGACTGCAATGTAACAAATATGGAACAAAATTATTCCTCTCTGTACATCAACATTGTTGAGGCAATTAGATTTTGTAGAGACTTTGCATGTAGTTGTCCTCTAACAAAGGTATGAAATGGATAAAGTTTATTTTGGAGGTCGACTCTCTGCTTTTTACGTCTTCCTCATTTGAATCTTCTAACTTCTGACTCCTGGCCATGTAGTAGCACATCTGCTCTGGTTTCTGGCTCAGCACAACCTGTCCCATCTTTTTTACCCCTGCCTCTCCCCCCACCCTTTAAAACCTATCACCACTTTTGTTCCTGTGGGAGTCAGGCACCAGGGTTTAATCCTACGTCTGCCTCTCATACCAGCTATAGATGTTGGGACAATCATTCCATTCCCCAAGCTTCAGCTTCCTTGTCAGAAAAATGTGGGAATGATGTTCAGTGAAGGCATCCTTAACTCTAAACATCTGTGTTCCTCAATGTCAGCTCAGAATAAATAAATGAGCAAGAATACGTTTTGTGACTTGTGTTTTTTATTCATAAGACCAGAGTAAAAGGAACTTCTGAGGAAAGATGGATTAGGTGGAAGCTTTGTTTAGTTATTTTTGAGGAATACTTGGATCATAGAAACATTTTTCAAATTAATTTAAATGAATTGATTATATTATATCGTTTAGGACGATAGTAGGTGCCCACATTTAGAGAGATAATTGGTTTACAGAGGAGTCTTTTGTCTGCCCACTCTTGCTTTCCCCTCTTTGTCATGCCCTAGGTGTAAATACAAAGGCAAATGTACGTGGCAGAAGAGAAAGCTATTGAGCATAGTCAGTGGGTCTCAGTATTAAAGCGAAATATTTGCAAATGAAAGGAATGAGGTCCATGGCACTGGTAATGGGATTTAAATGGATTTAGGAACTAAGGCTGAAACAGGAGCATAATTAGAAAAGATTCCAGGGTCGTCATGTCAGTCCTCACCTGTTCGTCAGGCAGACAGGCTGTCCGCAGCTTTCACTTCAAACACGTGGCGGATTCTTCTCATCAGTGTCTCTTGCCTTCCAGTTCTTAAGGGAAAAGAGGGGTTGGCTGTCCCTTACAACTTGATGGGCCCATAGCAGTGTACTTACTGTGGGTCTGGAGGTTCAGCTTCCATCTGACCTCTAACAGAGACTACTGAAAACTCAGAATATGATATTTAATGACTTTCTTAGGGGGAGATGTGAGAGATCAGTCATATAGGTCATATCACCTTTGCTAGCTTTTCCTGGTTGAAATCACTCTTAAGAACAAGAGAAAGAAAAGATGTGAACAGAAATAAAATGACTGTTTCCACTGATGCCCAAGCCACACTTATGATGCCTCTTTTGCATCTGTCCTTGAAATCTAAGCTGTTGAACATTTGCTAAGGGGACCTCCATTCTCTTTCTCTTTGCTAGCTCACTTTGGGATTTTCCACACGACAAATTCATGGGTTTAATGTACCTTGGTTTCTCATGTCGTGTTTTCATCATGGAACCTCAACATCCAAAGTAGGTGGCATTTAAAGCTGAAAGAGAGAGGATGAGGCTGGGGTGGGGATCCAGCACAGCTGGTCTCCTGGAGGGGACAGTCTGTGTTTGCCACCACTTATGCCATAGTCAGTCTCCCTGCAACTTGGTGAGTTGGGCATCAGAGAACACAGAGTGTTACAGCTCCCTCTGTTCACCTGTTAGCTCCGGTCGCCCCTGCTGGTCTTAGAGGGACTGGGTGAAGGCTGTCAGGGGATGTGCAGAGCCAGGAGCTGGTGGGCTAAGGACTTGGGGCAGAGGTGGCACTTGCGTGACAGAGTCTAGTGCTGTGTGTAGATTCTGCACCATGGATGTAGAATTTGGTGTTCTTCCCATTTAGAATCCCTACCAACAGTAATGCTCATCATTTAGATCATTATTTGACTTTAGGCTTCGGTGCTCAGAAGCAATTCCATTGGCATTAAGCTTTAATTAAGAAAATTACTAGAAAAGCTGATTCCCCCTTCTAATTCCTAATTAACTTACAGACAAATTTGTTTTCTGCTATCTATTCACATTTTGCTTCAGACTTTGGCCACATGTTAGTTTGTTACTTCCAGGTTCTCATAAATATAATGTGGAATTTCAAATTACTGCATAGGATTTTTCCCCTTCAATTATAATTAAACTTCTTGATGTTCATGTCATAAAACACAAACATTGTATCATCCGGAATCAAACGTGAGAACATTCATATGATTATTCAGCCATCTGAAAGCATTTTGAAGCAGATCTTTGATTTTTACATGTAGAAATTTGCTTACTATCCCCTCTTTTGGAATTAACAAAACAAGAGCAACAAGAAACAATTGATTGGAATCCTAGCACACGCAATTCTGAGTGTTTACCCTCTGGGGCTTGTGTTCAACATATGCATTTCTTTACCCATCTTGATATTGGACGAAGAGTACTAGACCTGCTTGTTTAATCTTAACTTTCTTCCTACTTTGATTCAGGTGGGTGCTTCAGGATATTTGGGGTCACACCAGGGTTAAGAGTCCACACAACTACAACTCAACCCAAAGTTTAATATGCAGTCTCTATGGTAACTATGCATATCAAAGAAGTGGTTCATGGGGAGAGAAAGATGAGTGGTAAAAGAATGTACAAGGAAGAAAAGGAATGAAAAAATGAAAGCATAGAAAAGATGGACAGCAAGAAACTGAGATCCCACGTTCTCCTTTCATGGCCTTTCTCCCAGGCAGAGAGGAAATGCCAGGCTGCCTTTACCCAACCCAGTGTCTTGGGTTTCAAATTTTCAAGTAGTGAAATTGATTCTTTCGTCCAAAGAAGTCTTATACAGATGCCCCAAATATAAAGACAAGTGAAGTAGTAGTTTTTAAAATTCATTTAAACTAGAAATAAACTAGTTTACCCATTTCGTCTACTCTGCGCCCCCTGCCTCTCCTAATCACCAATCTCTTCTCTGTACCTATGAACTTGGGTTTGTTTTTTTAAGATTACACATATCAGAGAGACCATACGGTATTTGTCTTGCAATGCCTGACTGATTTCACTTAGCATAATGCCCTTGAGTCCCATCTGTATTGTGACAAATGAGAGGATTTCATTACTTCTTTATGGCTGAATAATACTTCCTTGTGTGTATTTACCACAGTTTCCTTATCCATTCATCCACAGATACTTAGATTGCTCCCATATCTTGGCTGTTGTTAAGTGATGCGGCAGTGCGCATGGAGGTACATGTGTCTTTTCAAATGTATTCTCATTTTCTTTGGCTACATACCCAGAAGTGGAGTGGCTGGATCATATGGTAGTTCTATTTTTAACTTTTTAGGAACTTCCATACTGTTTTCCATACTGGTTATACCAACTGACATTCCCCCCAGCGGTGCAGCAGGGGTCCCTGCTCCCACATCCTCGCCAGCGCTTGCTGTGTCTTGTCTTTTTGATAATGGCCATCCTAACAGCTGCGAGGTGATACCTAGATCGTTACGGTTTGGGTTTGCACTCTCCTGATTGTTAATGATGTCAAGTGTCTTTTCATGTACCTGTTGGCCATCTGTGTGTCTTCTAAGTTAGTGTTTTATTGATATAAATTTATAAGTTAACATTTGTAACATTGCCTTAGCATAAAATTGTCAAGAACAACAGGACTCTTAAATAAATATAAGAATTTGAAATTCGAGAGAATAGGTAACACTTCTTTTTTTGTCAACCACTATGCCCAAGTTTTGTTTTTTTTTAAATGCAGTGTATTAGAAAACTCTAGTTTCATATTAAAAGCAAATAGTATCTGACTGTTAAAACTTCTCAAGACATACACAGAGGATTTTAAATAGTTTTAGGTTTTTGAAGGAGGAAAAATTGGTAAATCTGGGGCTGAAAGCTGATTGCTGCACGTTGCAAACAGCGACGTCATCAGTATGTATGACAAGTGAGCACTCCTGCATTTGCACACTTTCAGTGGGTGTGAGCACTCTCTGTAAGCCAGTGTCCTGTGCGCATTCCACCACACAGCACAGTGCGATACAGCGTCCAGAGCATGCCCTAGACCTGAGCCATCCATGCCATTTAATTGGTCCTTACCCATCTAAATCTTAAAGAAAGAACACTGCAGAGCTATGTCCTTATGAATGAACAACACATCTATAGTCAAACACATGCATAAACATGTAATTGTCTGAATCAAATACTGGGAGGTTCCCATGCATCTCCTTCAAACTCTAATGTCACAATTTCTGCTCTGTACCAACATCCCAAGCTCAGCTGGCCTGGAACCCCTCACCAAATTGCCTGGGTGCTAAAAAATTATTCTGGGGATATAAGTGAGCCTGTGTTTTCCTGAAATTTATGGTCCCTTTATTCTGCTCTGGTGCCCTCTACCTGATGGATTTTTGTAATAAATTTATATTTTTCATTAGCATATTCCAGGCTAATTCTCAGACTAAAGCCCTACCACCTTAGTTTGGTTTTCAAGGTCCCTCTCTTGCTTTTTAAAGCTATTTCTCCAAACAGTGCACCCAAACAGACCTCATTTTCATTTATTTTTCTTTCTGCATTTTGCTTTGCTTTCTTCTTACCTAAAATGACTTTCCCTTAAGTCTAAATCTTTTTAATAAAAAGCTTAGAAATGATTGTCATTTTCACTTTTGGTGCAGCAATATAGGTAATATAGATACACATACATGCCCAAAATAGAAAGCTCATAAAAATTTTTAATAACATGGAAATATTTCCCCATTATATTAAGTGGGAAGGCAAATTGAAAAAAATATTATTTTGTTTTTTTCTTTTCCTGGAGGAGAAAAATTTATAGGAAAACATTGCTGAAAGTTTCTACCTACACAAAAATGTTACTAGTTGGTGGAACTGGAGATGAAATTTATTTTGTTTATGGTATGTTTTGACAGTAGACCTGTTTTATTTTTGTTTATGTAATAAGGCATGAATTAAAAACTTATCTCTAAACCATGTGGTATCTTATTTCATCCTCATGTAACATTTTAGAATATCTTAACCTAAAACTCTTTCATATTGTTCTCAAAATTACTCATATATTCAGGTATTTTCAAAAATGTTTCATCAGTGTTAGGGGTACTAAGGTTGAAAGTAATGCTCATTAACGTGCAGCACAGAATAGTATTTTTGATGTCCTTTCCTGTCAGTCCACTGAGCTTTGCTTTGGAAATGATCAGACTGCCCATCTGCTCATAATTCAATGACACCTCTAACCTCCACGGGTTGGGTGACACCTAGGATGGTCACTAATGAGAGAAGAATTGAGATTTACTGTTTCCCAACACCTGGGTGACATTTTTCAAATATTCTCCTCCAATAGGAAAAGGGCATGTAGTTCCTCTGTGTCGTAGTTGTGAACAGCGTGTGCCCAAAGAAATCTGACTGTTGTTTCTGGTGAAGCTGACTGGGGATACCTCCCGGCCTGCTTGGTCACCCTGGAGTCCTAACACCTTGCTTTGTGATTTGTTTCTGCGTTCATTGCCCATATGCTTCTTCCAAAACAAAGAAGATGTATTTGATAGTCACTGATAACTTTTTAAGTGGATTAGGCAGTTTTCCTGGAAACTTCTTTCTTAACTGAGCATGAAGTAGAATTAAATAGTAGAAATGAAGGAATTTATTCGGAGATATCAAAATAGGAAGGAGAATTGTTTGGTTACACCGCAGACTGTAGGAGGGCTGAGGAATGGATTGAAGAAAATTATCAAGCATGCATGTTGTTTTTAAGAGATACTCGAGACCGGGATATGAAACAGCTGTGTTGTTGGTGGAGGGGTGGGGGGCGGTTTCTTGTGCCAACTTTCCTTATTTGATTGATTTTTCTTTCTGACAGCCCACTGTGCTGATAAATGTGTCCATGGTCGCTGCATTGCTCCAAACACCTGTCAGTGTGAGCCTGGCTGGGGGGGCACCAACTGCTCCAGTGGTGAGTTTCCACCTGCTGTTGTCTGTCTCGGGATGTTTGTGCTGGAAGGGCCCCCTTGTCTGCAGATTACCCTGAACCACGGGCTTCCCTCTTCATTCCTCTGCAGAATGTGCTGTGGATTCCCGGACTCAACTCAGCAATACAATTTCCTCTCAATCTGTGTATGCGTTGTATACAGAACTGAGTTTAGAGAAAGGTACTTGGGATAAAGGACATTTCACTAATCTGATGTGAAATCTATTTTTGTGAACACGAATGCATTTTCCAGAGTAGGGCAGCGGTGGTAACATAGTTATTGTCTTCTGGCTCCTGTTTCTACTTGTTAATTTATCTATGATATTTTCTTGGTGATGAAAATGTACCACTTGTTGGTTTTAACTCAGAAGTAAAATTGATATCTTCAGTGCTGAAGCTATTTTTCTGTACATTCTGAAATGCAAATAATGAGCACTTGCTGAGATAGCTTTGGGGAGAAATATTGGTATGAAAATTCATGAACAGTTTGGTATTTAATTAAAACATAATATTGTATATAACCTGTCTCTGTTATGTTAGAATTACAATTGTACAGTATGATGTTTTGCACTATAAGCAGGTTGCACTTAAAGTCTCATCTTCTTTATTATGAGTGTTAAATGATGGGATGTCATGGAACACAGCTGCTTTTCTAAATTTCACAGTTAAAATGTTAGTTTTCCGGCTAACTTGTTGCTGTGTGTAGGACTGTGAACACTTCCTGCTCCTTCATACTTCGTTTCCCCTTGAAAATATGAGAAGGAATCCAAGTGCAACTAAATGGTAATGCACAAATCATTATGTTTAAAGGAAACAATAGTTTTAAAAATTGGCAGGGCCTCACGACAGCACGAATGTGTCCTCATGGCTATGAAACAATGTTCTGAAACTAGTCTGAAAGGACTTCCTGCCGTCTAGGGAGCCAGTTTGGAGAATTTTTACTTGCACGCACTTGGAGTCGGGATCTTGTGATCTTGTTAGAGCTGTTTGCTTCAGCTGTGCGATCGCTTGGCCGTCCCTTGCGCTGTCTGTGCACAGAACATTTGCCTGAAAGAGCCCTTTATTGTATCTTAGACAGGAGGTGTGTGTGTGTGTGTGTGTGTCTGCCCCTGACAGGCTCCCAATTCCAATGGGTAACTGTCTCGCAGGGTTTTGTCTTGCTTCTGCTGGAGATCGGGAGGAGAGGGGGCATTCTGTTCACATGCCGTGGAGGCAGAGTGTCTGGGATGTGGGCTTTGGCTCATGTCCATTTTTCTGGCCGACTGACCTCAAATGTGATGTGGCTTTCATGAACTTTTCCAGCATAAAAATCAGTTGTGCCTACACATTTTGAGGAAAAATAACATTCTTATATAAACTGGTAGGAGAGAGAAGAGTGGATGTATTTGTCATTTGTAAAGTGAGGCCCGTTGCTGATTCCAAGGCGAGCGTGTGTTCTGGAGAGTTCCAGTGGGTCCAAGCACCATCTCCTGAGGACTGCACCCATGTCGGGCTCAGACGTCAGGCCAACGCGTGTCTGTGTACACAAAGCAGGGCGCACAGGGGTCTCAGATTCCCAAGAACTGGTTCAGGCCATCTCTAAAGTAAACGGGTGCTTTGTTTTCAGGGTAGGCCTTCTCGAAAGTAACTGCTTTATTTTGGGGTTGACTCATTTTTAAAGGAAGCCTCTAGAACTCTGAGAACACGTGTTCTTTCATTCCTGGAAGATGATATTGCTACGACTTTTAGTTTATTCTCTACAACTCATGTTTTGGCTTACTAATAATGAACAAAAGCATAAATAAACATGGACAGATATCTGACATCTTCAAAGATGTTCAGAGAAAAACTTCTCTGGCACCTTTTCAAATGCATAAGAAAATGCTCTTCTGAGCCAGAGCACTGTGTCTCATTGCCTGGGTTGTAGCTGCTGCTGTTACTCTACTATCTCTCATTGGGGTGGTAGAATTTATTTATTCTTGGCCAGGTAATTATTGAAATGAAATGCATGTTCTAGTAATCTACTGAGTAGCATAGCTAGAATGGCCTCATTTTCAAAGATCTTATTTTTCTCATTAGTCTTATAAATATATTTGATAATACATATTAGACCCATAAAATGATTGCATTGATAATAAGAGTAGTTCCTTATATCAGTCAGTGTCCAATCATGAGACAGAAATCACAATGTTTTTTTTTGAGTAAAGCTTTTATTTTGGAGCAATTTTAAATTTACAGAAATGTTGCAGACATAGTAGAGAGTCCCCATATACTTGCATCTAGTTCTCCCCCTTGTTAACATCTTACCGTTGGCTTGTCCAGCTGAGAAACTGACCTTAGTGCATTACTGAACTTGCTAGAAATTTGCCCTCTGGAACTTGCTAGAAATCTACCCTACAGGACACTTGGGAAAGCTTTTAATGGAAAAGGTCTTACCAGAAGCTCTCTGCTACAAAATAGCCCCAGAGGGATGCTCAGGGAAGTTGCTGGCTGATGGGGACTGCTAGCCATGGTGTTTGGTGTTTGGCAGGAGCTAGATGCTGGAGAAGCTGCTGCAGGAAGCTAGAGCCTCTTTTGCAGAAACCTGGCACTGTGAAAGCTGTAGGTGCCACAGAGTTGGATGCTGGAGAAGTCACTCCACCCACTGTGCTCACAGGGCAGGATCTGGGTGCTGGCGTAGCCACATGCGCCTCAGGAGTCAGTTGGGCTAGCACACTAGATCCACCATGGAAAACTTTCCTCCTGGAATGTCTCTCCAGTGCCCTTTAAAGAAAATGCTCAAGATCTGGCCAGCTGGAAAAGGAAAAAATATTTAAAGGGCCCATATCCATTTTTGCAGAGCAGGCAATGAATGAATTTAGCACTGAGCAGCAATAGAGTAATAACTATTGCAATCCATGCCTTGGGTTACACAGCTCCTTTACTTACATTTCTAGACACACTTGAATTCTTATTGATCAACAAAGCAACTCTACATTTCCATCTAATAAGATACAGCTACCATGTTCTAAGTAAAGACCTTTTCACCCTCTTCCTCAAATGATGAGATCAAGTCCCAACAGTTGTGTATCTGCTGCTGGTTAAATTAAAATTTTCTCAAATTCAGTCATAGCTCCACTGAATATTGTTATTTAGATACTAAAGTTAATACCCAACAACTTGTTTATAAAGTAAAATAAACATAGAAAGAGGAAAAAGGAAAGTAGCATCTATAAATTAACATATCCATATAGCAAACCAATGGAAAGTATTAAAGCCTACCACAGGCCCCTTTTCTGTAATTAGCCACAAGGCTGTGCTATTATGTGCGGCCTCCTTCCTTCGCTCAGCAGGGCGTATGTGGCCCTTGGCAGCCCACACCCCACCTGCTTGGGGTTCTTTCCGTTAGTGGGTGACTAAAGCTTCATTCCTGAAGGGCCTGAATTCTCAGTTGTCCTGCCTTTTAAAAAAATTGTTGATGTTTTCTATTACCCTTTACTAGTGGGCATGGAGGTATGAAGAGGTGACCCCCAGAGTCCCTCGGTTTTCAGGCGTGGTTTTCCTCCCTCCCGCTGTGTAGTGGCACCCCAGTTTCCTCTGGGTCGTCAGGATGATCATTTCATCTAGAAGAGGGAGTACTTTTATTTACATTGAGAGATTAAAATACCCAGATGGTAATAAATTAGTAACTGTCACATAGAACTATCTGTATTTTTTTTCTTCCTAATATACTTGGGAGATTAAGGAACTACAGATACATTTGCATGTACAGGTTAAGAAAGGCTTCCCTCGGAGATTGAATCTGTTCTCCTTGTCAGTGGAGGGAAGGTTCCTGTCTGTGATATATCATCAGTGTCCCTGGGTCTCAGTGTGTTCTCTGTGTAAACAACCAGTGTTGTCCCTGGTCAGTGTGTCAGAGAACTGCACAGCGTTTGTGCCCCCAAAGTGAAATCAGGATTTATTTGACTAGACTCGGACATAGTGCTTCTTTTTAGATTTGATTAAATGATTTTTTAAAAAAGCCCATATATATTTTACTTTTATTGGCACCCAAATGTATACCCCAGCCTATATGACATTAATCTACCTTACCTCCATCTCTCTCTTTGCTCCTCTCTCTCCTGCTCTCTGATTGTCCCCCTCCCCCATCCGTCTCTCTGTCCCATCATCAATCCTCTACCTGTTCCTCCCTCATTGATGACAAACCACTGCTGAAGGCAAGGGCTGCATGTTATTAATCTCTTTAGCCTCCATTGTGCCTGGCACCTGGTTTGTTCCATTTAATTAGATTAAATGAACCATATGATTCTCTATGATTCTGAGAAGGTCATTTGTATATTCATGACACAAACTTCCACGGAAAGATCACAGCGTGCAAGGCACTGTACTGGATGCCGGGGTAGGAAACAAATGTGGAACAAAGCTCATGCTTGGAGAAAAGCAGACAGCAGTGTGAGTGTCCCATCACAAGAAAGAGAGCAGCCTGAGCCAGAGCCATGGCTTGAGGAAACACAAAGTGGAGTTAGGTAAGGTAGTGCAAGGTTTCCTGGGTGGACTAGGGCAAGAGGGACCTGATGTATTGCTGTGGGGTGAGGGGGGATGAAACGAAGATGATAAAGTGTAGGCTGCCCTTCCAGAAACTTAGCTGAGACTCCAGCAAGGAGGAGCAAAGAGGGAGTTAGGAAAAAGGCAAATGTAGGCTCAAGGGAAGTTTTATGTTTGTTTGCTTTTGTTTGTGTTTTAAGGTGAGAAAGACTTAGAGGCTGAGAGAGAGGTGAAAGAAAGAAGAGAGAGGCTAGAGACTCAGGTGAAAGAGAAGCTCATGTAATTGTGGGAACAAGGCTTCTGAGAAGACATCTGGGGGATGGGCTGGGATCTCAGCAACTGATTAGTGAGGAGAAGTACTTCCCACTCCCAACAGAATAAGGAGGAAAGAGTGGTGGGCAGGGATGTCCACGGGTGTCTAGTATCAGGGGTGCTCATGGGCGAGCAAGCTCATATTTGATGACCTTTCTTCTCTTGGTGAACTTGGAAGAGAGGTAATCTGCTGATACTAAGGGGAGCAGAAGTGGGGTCACACTGATGATGACAATGACAGACAGTTCTTCACTGAGCACTCGGTATGTGCTAAGCATCATTATAAGGGCTTTACAAGAATGGCATTTAATGCTCACAACAGAGAAACAGTTACAGTTCTTGTTCCTGTTTTACAGATGAGCAAACAATGGTGCAGAAAAATTAAATGACTTACCTGAGCTTACACATCTAGTAAAGGGTGGAGACAGACTCACATCTCATTCAAAGCCAGAACTTTAACCACAAGGGTCTGTGCCTCCTGAAGTCGGGACGGAGGTTGAGTGAAAGTGACGCGGGACTGAGAGGAATGACGGCGGGAGGCAGGGATGGAAACGCCAGGCAAACCCTAAAACGAGTTTCTTGAGAGACGTTGAGGGGGGCACGTGAACATTAAAGGTGAGGACTTTCAAACGACACCAGTTTGGTTGGCCTCATTTGTAATTTTTAATTTCCTAAAAATGTTGGGCCAGATTACATTGACGATCCCTTTCAAGTCTGTGATTCTGTGAGTGATTCACTCCGATCAGTACGTGTATGCAGTCCCCAAAACCTGACTTTGTGTTCAAAGGAAACCCTTTAAAACTTTTATATGAGTAGCAGTAACTCGTTTGTCCTCTCAAACTGTATAATCCTATTTATGATTTTCTAAATGTCTGTAGAGAAATGTATCTCCCCTCTGGCTATAGGGCACCTCCAAAACTCATGGGAAAGTCCTAAATCAGTAGCAGCCAACAAAGTGTTCTCAAATGCTTGGTCCCCAGGATTTGGACATTAGGCCCAAATAGAGGCAACAGTGGAAATTTGCTTTGTTTTAGAAGATGCAAACTGGAACTGTTAGTCACCAATAGCATTTCTGGTTAAATGTACTTGGAAGTGGTGAAAATTTGCCTAGGAGGCAACACTAGCTCAAACATTTTCAGGCCCAGGTTAGGAATACCCATAAGCTTTTACAGAAAGCAGGCCTGCCGCTGTGAAGCACTGAGTAAATAATAAGACTTCGCCTGCAGGATATTCCAATTGGGGAATTCATTTGAAGGATATTGCAAGCCAGAAACATAAGACACAAAAAGCAGACTTATCCCCCAGCAAGATTTGTTGTAAAGGTCTATTGACTGGACACAATAGCCAGATCGATGTTGTCTGGGAAGAGAAGGCACTCAGAGCCCGGCCCTGGAGGCAAGTCATTAACATGCCCATCTCTCTGTCAGAAGTACTTTAGAAATCAGGTTGATGGAGCAGGGAGAATAAGACTAGATCATTTGGGTTCACTGGCATGGGGGCAGGGCATTGATGATGGGTGCGAAGGACTGACTTCAGAATGGTCGAGCAGAATTGCCCAAAAGCAATTTCACCGATGGACTGCCCAAATATTCTGATAGAGGTTACAAACAGAAACTGCTGATTTTGACTTTCTGAAGGAGTCTGACATCTGGGCTGCTCTTGGTTACTCTCTGGAGGGTCACGGAGCCTCGTCCCTGCTTCTTCCAACCCCCCTGTTGGAACTGAAGTGCAGTAGTCCTGCTGCTCACCCTTCTGTGCTGTTTCTGAGCCTCACTTTCCTCATGCATCAAATAAGGAGAAGAGTACCTACTTTATTTGCTTGTGAGGATTAAATGACGCAATACCCATTCAGTGCTCAGCACTGTGCCTGGCAGCATACGCATGGCTAAGTAAGTGGTACTTACACTGTCTTGTGTGGCAAGTGGGCTTCCACCAGGCTTCTCAACATCGTTCTAGGCCTTAAACTGGACAACGGATGGGGTGGCCCTTTGTGGCCCTCTCGTTTCATCTTGCAGGCGACACCCTTTGTTAGTGCAAATCTCTCTCTGCCCAGAGTTGCATGCCAGGACTCCCCAGACAGCCCTGGTGCAGATCCTTCTGTGTGATTTCCAGCCTCTGACCGTGGTGTCCTCCTTACAAGATGAATTTGTGTCAGCTCATGTTGCTCTGGGTGCAGTGAGAATGCTGGATGTTTATGTGACTCATGCGACCAGTTCACTCGCCATGGGCGTAAAGACCAGGCTGGGCTGTCATGTGCTGTAACTCCATTGCACATCATTTATTGATTTTTTTTGCTTTGTGTAATATATTTCCACATTTATTTATCAGAAATTCTTTATTCAACCTCAAAATGTAACGAAATCTAACCTTTTCTCACTGTCTTTACTGCTGCCAAATTCGAGGCACCATCTTTTCGTTTAGAGGCAAAATTGGTTTTTAGTAAAACATATCCTGAGGAGACTTCCGGCCAAGATGGAGGCATAGGTAGACACACTGTGCCTCCTCACACAACCAAAAGAAGTACAAGAACAATTTAAAAACAAAAAAAAACCCAACCAGAACTGACAGATAATCGAACTGTATGGAAGTCCTACAACCAAGGAGTTTAAGGATAAATATTCATTCTGATGGGTAGGAGGGGCAGAGTTGAGGAACTGGGCAGAGGACTCATGGCAAGAGGGTGACTGGCAGACCCAGTGAGGCAGCAGCCTTGTGGAGCAGGGCATGTAAGGCTGCAGCTGGCCGGCAAGGCAGCAGTGGGCAGACCGGCGAGGTGGTGGATTGCGGACTGGGTGGTCTCACATTCGCAAGCAGATAAACCAGGAGAAACAACTGGGGAGCAGGATGGACTGTGAAACCCAGGGTCTCAGCTCAGGGAAATAAAGCCTCAAACGACCGATTGAAAACACCTGGAGGGTTGAGGCAGCAGTGGGAGAAACTCCCAGCCTCACAGGAGAGTTCGTTGGAGAGACCCACAGTGTTCTAGAATGTACACAAGCCCACCCACCCAGAATCAGCACCAGAAGGGTGCAATTTGCTGGTGAAAAGTGGGGGAAGTGACTGAAATCCAGCAGAGAGTGGTGCAAGTGCCATTGATCCCTCTCATACCCTTCCCCCACATAGAGTGTCACAACACTGTGACATGGGTTGCCCCGCCCAGGTGAACACCTAAGACTCCACCCCTTACTATGTAACAGGTGCGTCAAGACAAAAAAAGAGGCCCAAACGAAAGAAAAGATCAAAGTTCCAGAAAAAATATAACTAACCAATGAAGAGATAACCAACCTGTCAGGTGCACAGTTCAAAACACTGGTGAGCAGGATGCTCACAGAACTGGTTGATTTTAGTCACAAATTAGATGAACAAATGAAGGCTACACTAAGTGAAATGAAGAACAATGTACAGGGAACCAATAGTGATCAAATGAAAGCTGGGACTCACATCAATGGAGTGGACCAGAAGGAAGAAAAAAACATTCAGCCAGAACAGAATGAAAAAACAAGAATTCAAAAGAATGAGGAGTGGCTTAGGAACCTCCAAGACATCTTTAAATGTTCCAACATCCGAATTACAGGGGTACCAGAAGGAGAAGAGGAAGAGCAACCAGTGGAAAACTTATTTGAACAAATAATAAAGGAGAACTTCCCCAATCTGGCAAAGGAAATAGACTTCCAGGAAGTCCAGGAAGCTCAGAGAATCCCCAAAGAAGTTGGACCCATCGGACCCAAGGAGGAACACACCAAGGCACATCATAATTACATTAGCCAAGGTAAAAATGAAGGAGAGAATCCTAGAAGCAGCAAGAGAAAAGGAGACAGTAACCTACAAAGGAGTTCCCATAAGACTATCAGCTGATTTCTCAAAAGAGACCTTGTAGGCAAGAAGGGGCTGGAAATAAGTATTCCAAGTCATGAAAGGCAAGGACCTACATCCCAGATTGCTGTATCCCCAAGGCTTTCATTTAGAATGGAAGGGCAGATAAAGTGCTTCTCAGATAAGGTCAAGTTAAAGAAGTTCATCATCACCAAGCCCTTATTATATGAAATGTTAAAGGATTATTTAAGAAAAAGAAGATAAAAAGTATTAACAGTAAAATGATAGCAAACTCATAATCATTAACAACCACACCTAAAACAAAAACAAAAGCAAACAACCAGAACAAGAACAGAATCACAGAAATGGAGATCACATGAACGGTTATCAACAGGGGAGTGGGAGGGGAAGAGAAGGGAAAAAGGTACAGAAAGTAAGTAGCATAGATGGTAGGTAGAAAATAGATGGGGTGGCGGGGGTAAGAATAGTATAGGAAATGCAGAAGCCAAAGAACTTATATATATGACCCATGGACATGAACTAAAGGGGGGGAATGTGGGTGGGAGAGGGTGTGCAGAGTGGAGGGGAGTAAAGGGGGGAAAAATGGGACAACTCTAATAGCATAATCAATAAAATATATTTAAAAAGAAAAAAAGACTTAGATCCTTCCTTTTTGTTCTCACAGACAGCAATTTAAAATATCTACTATATTTTGATTAGTTTGGAATTTGCAGATATTCTAATTTTTTAGTAACAAAATATATTTATTCACTTAAAATATTTTTTCAATTACAGTTGATGTACAATATTACATGGTTTCAGGTATACAACTTAGTGATTAGATATTTATGTAACTTACAAGTAATCACCCCAATAAATTTAGTGCCCATCTGATACCGTAAATGTTTTTGACAATATTACTGACTATATTCCATGTGCTGTAGTTTACATCCTCATAACTATTCTGTCACTACCAATCTGTACTTCTTAATCCCTCAGGTTTTCACCCATCTCCTCCAGCTACACTCCTGTCTGGCAACTGTCAAAATGTTCTCTGTATCTACGAATCTGTTTCTGATTTGCTTGTTTGTTTATTTTGGTTTTTAGTTTTCACATAGAAGTGAAATCATGTGACATTTGTCTTTCTCTGGCTTATTTCACTGATCACAATACAGTCCAGATCTATCCATGTTATTGCAGATGGCAAGACTGATCTTTCTCTCTGGCTGAGTCGTATTCTGTTGTATACATGCACCACTTCTTTATTCACTCATGTATGGATAGACCTTTAGGTTGCTTCTATATCTTGGCTGTCCTAAATAATGCTGCAATGAACATATAGGTATATATGTCTTGTTGATTTAGTGTTTGTGTTTCTTCAGATAAATACCCCAAAGTGGAACTGCTCTTTTAATTGGTGGTCACAATAATATCCTTGCTGCTTTATCTCCTAGGGCCCCACTACAGTCAGTTCTCTCTAGTGAGACCAGGCAACCTATGAAAATGTACTTCAGAGGATGTTGCTCCCCTTCTCAAAACTCCCTAGTATTTCCCATTGTAGTTAGAGTAAACTGCAGTATAGCCTTGACCTCGATCCACTAAGGCCCATTGGATCTGTCCCACACTGTTTCCCTGAACCCTTGTCACCACACTGCGGCTCTGGGTGGGCATCACACTGCTTGGCCTCTGCCTTCCTTTCTTGGAGCGCACTAGTTTCACCTCTGCCTCTGCATTTGGGGGTTGCTCTGCCTGGAAAACTCTTCTCCCTGGATCTTCACATGACTGGCTTCTTTAGGTCAATTAGGTCTCAGCCCAAGTGCCACCACCATGAGAGGCTTTCCCTGACCTCCACATATAAAGAGTGTTCCCCTGTTACTCTCTATCACATCTCCTTTTTAGCTTTTTTTAATGGCACTATTTGAAATTATTGTTTTTTGTCTGTGTTCCCCTCCAGAATGCAAGCCCTTTGAAAATGTAGGTTTTGTCTCTTTTATTCATTGCTTCTTAGCTCATTTATTCACCTAACATCCAGCACAGTGCTGGGTACACAGTGATGCACAATACATATTTGTGGAAGGAAGGAATAAAGACATAATCATTCCAGAAGCAGGAATGACATAAAAATGACAAATGAGAAATGAGTAAGACTTTGTCTCTTCTTTCAAGGTACTTTCACTTTAACAGAGGAACTAGAAGTACATACACAAGTGTATAAGCAAAGTATTCAGAGAAGTTGAGAAGTGGTCAGAGGTCTTCCTGAGAAAGTCTTTCCTCCAGTGGTATTAAGGTAACTCAGGCCCGTTTGGCTTCAGGGTTCACTGTGGCTTTGTACCTTGCGGGCTCACTCATTTCTGTGACTTAGCGAAGATCCCTTCCTTGTCCATCCACCGGCCACTGCCCTGACACTGCAGATGACAGGAGAGATGCACCAGGTGTGTTTCCATGAATGGCGAGGAAGAGGTGGCTGTGGGAGCTCCTCACCCTTAGCAGGGGGAAGTTGTACTATAAACATCAAGGTTCTAACCCCGTGGGGGAGTGACTCCTGAAAGGGCAGCCTCATGACTGTGAACAGCGTTTAAAGTCAGCCCTTATTTGAAAGGAGAGTGTTTAACAATGTGCCATCTCAACGTTCACATATTGCTTCTCAAGGCAGACATTTGGTATGACAGTATGGAACTTACCTGTGAACTTCTACAAACACAGTGTATGGACAGTAACAAATAAGGCAAAGAAATTCAAACTACAAGTTATTCCAAATCATATTATCAGCCATTTTCTGGTGGAGGCAATAATGTGCTTCCTGGCCATTCTGCTTAGAGGGAAATAATGATACTGTATGTATTAGCCTCATTTGTTACTGTACCTGTAAAATGGGATAGGCTGATACCCGATTTTAGTAGAGATGCATACCTCTCCTCTGATGGGGTTATGTTGCTAATTGGCTGGAATTAAGTGCTCTGGTTTATTATGTAAGCTGGTTCATTTGAAATATGTTGGAGGAGAGCTCTATCAACACTCTGGACCACCAGAATGATGAACAAGTGGGTCCTAGAGCAAATTAAGCCAGAATCATTGCTGGAGGCCAAAATGACAAAACTGAAGCTGTCCTACCTCAGGCACATCAGCAGAAGGCAGGCTTCTTTGGAAAAGACAGTAATGCTGGGAAAAATGGAAGGAAGGGGGAAAAGGAAGACCAACGATGAGGTGGACTGACTCCGTGAAAGAGCCACAGACATGAGTCTGCAGGAGCCGAGTGGGGCTGCTGAGGACGGGGCATTATGGACATCACTCCTCCTTGGGTGGCCAGGAGTCAGAGCTGACTCAATGCACATAACATACACACCTTTCATGACTACATCTGGTTTTTTATTGGTTGCGATTGTGTCAAAGAATTTTGTTTAATGCTTGAAATAAAAAATACTTCAGTGACAATAAGAAAAAAAACCCTAACCACAATTTTTCCTATTTTGGTCCATGTATCTTTTAATTCATTGAAAACCTTGTTGATTTTTTAAGCTTTGAATATTTGTATCTGTGTGCTGGAGCAAATTAATCATGGTTCATATGTATAAAACGAATAAGGGTTAGAAAGCAATAAAGCAATGAAAACTATTCCAGTAGAGTAAATAGTAGAGGTTATGAGATCCTTGCTCTTGGACCGTAAATGAATGGTATCAACTTAAAATTTTGTGAAAACCTGATGTTTTTACTACTCACTACTGTTCTATAGAAGTAGCAAAGTAACTTCCAAAGAAAGTTTAAATTTTAATGAAATTTACTTGAACTTGATATCAAAGTTAAAAAATTCTTTTTTAAATATATTTTGATTATGCTATTACAGTTGTCCTATTTCCCCTCTTCATTCCCCTCCACCCTGCACACCCTCTCCCACCCTCATTCCCCTCCCTTTAGTTCATGTCCATGTGTCATAAGTTCTTTAGCTTCTACATTTCCCATACTATTCTTGCCCTCCCCCTGTCTATTTTTTACCTACCATCTATGCTACTTATTCTCCATACCTTTTCCCCCTCTCTCCTCCTCCCACTCCCTTGTTGCTAACCCTCCATGTGATCTCCATTTCTGTGGTTCTGTTCCTGCTCTAGTTGTTTTCTTAGTTTCTTTTTGTTTTTGTTTTAGGTGTGGTTGTTAATAATTGTGAGTTTGCTGTCGTTTTACTATACATGTTTTTTTTTAATCTTCTTTTTCTTATATAAGTCCCTTTAACATTTCATAAAATGAGGGCTTGGTGATGATGAACTTCTTTAACTTGACCTTATCTAAAAAGCATTTTATCTGCCCTTCCATTCTAAATGAAAGCTTTGCTGTATAGAGCAATCTGGGATATAGGTCCTTGCTTTTCATGACTTGGAATATTTCTTTCCAGCCCCTTCTTGCCTGTAAGGTCTCTTTGGAGAAATCAGCTGATAGTCTTATGGGAACTCCTTTGTAGGTTACTGTCTCTTGCTGCATCTAGGATTCTCTCCTTCATTTTAATCTTGGCTAATGTAATTATGATGTGCCTTGGTGTGTGCTTCCTTGGGTCCGATGGGTCCAACTTCTTTGGGACTCTCTGAGCTTCCTGGACTTCCTGGAAGTCTATTTCCTTTGCCAGATTGGGGAAGTTCTCCTTTGTTGTTTGTTCAAATAAGTTTTCCACTGGTTGCTCTTCCTCTTCTCCTTCTGGTACCCCTGTAATTCGGATGTTGGGTCTTTTAAAGATGTCCTGGAGGTTCCTAAGCCACTCCTCATTTTTTTGAATTCTTGTTTCTTCATTCTGTTCTGGTTGAGTGTTTTTTTCTTCCTTCTGGTCCACTCCATTGATGTGAGTCCCAGCTTTCATTTGATCACTATTGGTTCCCTGTGCATTTTTCTTCATTTCACTTAGTGTAGCCTTCATTTGTTCATCTAATTTGTGACTAAAATCAACCAGTTCTGTGAGCATCCTGCTCACCACTGCTTTGAACTGTGCATCTGATAGGTTGGCTATCTCTCAGCCGCTTAAAAAAACTGATTGAGGGGCTTTCAATTCTGTTTGAGCCACCCGCCCCCCCTTTGGTCTGGTTGCACCTGTTACGTATGAGGGGCGGGACCTTAGGTGTTCACCAGGGCGGGGCACCCCAGTTGCTGGGTTGTGACGTTGTAGGTGGGGGCGGGGTCCGAGAGGGAACAGGGGCACTTGCTCCACTCTCCGTGGGACCTCAGTCCCTTCCGCTGCTTCCCCTGAGCAAACTGGGCCCTTCTGGTGCCAATTCCCATGTGGGTGGTCTTGTGCATGCTGTGGGACCCTCCAAGGACCTCTACTATGAGGCTGGGAGCCTCTCCCTGCTCCTCAATCCCTGCTGGTGTCCTCAATCAGTGACCCAAGGCTCTATTTCCCAGTGCTGTGATCCTGGGTTGCGCACAATCGCCACCTCGCTGGGTCTGCCAGTTGCCACCCCTTGGCCAGGGTCTGCCAGCTGCTGCTTACACATTCAAGGTCCACCCGCTGAGGTCCTGTGTGCCCCAGCTGCCTTACACACCCGGTCCCAGGGCTCTCTGTTCTCCACACCGAGACCTGCATCTGGCTGCCTCACTCTGCCCCTACTACCGGTCTGGATGAACATGTCTATTTTCTTAGTTTTCCAACTTCCATTCAGATTAGTTTGCTGTCAGTTTTGGTTATTATTCTATTTCTAAATTGTTGTTGTCTCTATCTTGGTTGTGCAAGGAGGCACAGTGTGTCTACCTATGCCTCCATCTTGGCTGGAAGTCCCAAAGTTAAAAAATTCTTTAAGACAGAATATACCACAAGCAAAGCAAAATGTGAAGCAAGAGAGTGGGGAAATATTTTTGCAATGTATAAAAAAATGATTCATATATAGATGATGTAAATAACTTCCACAAATCAATAAGAAAAAACTCCTAACTTTAGAATAAGCTAAGGATACAATAAAGTAATTCAGAGACCAGAAAACGTAATTGACTAATAATCATATGAAAATATGATTATCTTTGTAAAAACTAGTGAAATGCATAAAAAAGAACAAGATGTCATTTTTGCCATCAGATTGACAAAAGATAAGAAGTGTGACAATATTGAGTGTTGACAAGGATGTGAAAGAAAACTTCCACACACCTCTCTCATGACAGTAAATTTGCAGAGTAACTTTAGAGAGCAATTTGGCTATCTCTAGAGTAAAATTTTAATTTGTAAACACCATATGATTCATTAATTTTATTTCTACCTCTTTATAATGTATCTATATACTTTAGAGAAACCCTTGCATACATATACTAGATGATATAGTCTTTCCATCTTTGTAATAGTGAGAATTTAGAAAAACAAAGTGGCCATGAATATGGGGAAAGATTGATTTACTGGAGGCTGTTAATATAGTGACATGTGCACAGCCATTAATTCCTCCTATAAACTGCTGTGTAGTATTATACCATATTACCAGATGTATCAGTATTAGTAGATCTCAATATCATAATATTGGGTAAAAAAGCAAGATGCACAGTAACATGTACATTTTACATAAAACTAGTAAATATATACAATAACATAGTATGTCTCTAGACACACACACAGACTAGAAGGATCACGTTAAAACCATGGCAGGGGCTCCCTCTGGGGAAGGAGGAGGGAGGAACTGAGAACTCACTGACGGAGGCCGAGGAGACTTTAACTGTATCTGTCGTGTTTTACTTCTTGCATCAAATGATGACTAGAATTAACCTAGACAAGCAACCATGTCTGCTTAGACATGATGGGATGTTCATTTACAATAGGTTAATTCTAGATTGTGGATTCATGGGCCTTTGTTTAAGTGTTACTTATAGTCTTCTGTAGTTAAAATGTTTTCTCAGGGAAATGTTATTAAATTTCTCAGACCATCCAGTTAGCATTAAGGGTGTGAGGACAGGCTTCTTACTGTGGGATTTTCAACAAAATGTTTCAGACCTTTGCCCTCTGGTCTCTCACATCCAGAATAAAGATGCTAAGGACTTTCATAGCAGTGGTTCTCAGTGCTTACCCTTTGGTGCTCACCCCTTGCCCGCCTCCTCTGGAAGCCGACTCTCCCTCTGCCCACAGGGGCAGTGCACAGAGCCCTCGGTATTCCCCCAGCACCCTGTGCACGCAACGCTTACGCGGTCTTTTGTGATAAACCTCACTGTGGGCCAGTCTCTCCTGATAGATACGGAAACCTTAGCTGTAGAACATGTGTTATGTAGGAGTAAGGAGGAAGTGATCCATAAGGAGAAGATGCTCAATCCATTTGTAATAACAGAATAAATGAGCAAAAAATGAAAATACGACAAAACTTAAAAAAGCAAGACATCCTGGGATGGCTCCTGAGGTTGTTATTCCTTTGAGTTCAGTGAACAAATGTGATGCCCTCAAATCCCTTACTTAGTCCCAGCCTGCAGTATACAGAACCTTGAGATCCCCTCCAAACTGTGAATAGGGTCACTGCTGTGCTCCCCTAGGGAGACGTGAGAATTTATATTCAGTCACATGAAGGAATAAACATCTCATGCTGGCCTATAATTTGAGATAAGCATACACTGAATTTATAACCTGGCAGCGTTGCTTTGAAAACTTATTTAGCTACCATTTTTTAAAAGAAGAAGGCAGGTCCTCCCTTGGCCACTGAATGAAATTAATACGCACAGCACTGGGTGGTTGTCCACAGGGACTGTTGGCACCATGTCAGCTCTCCAGCAGGTTTTTTGACATGTGAAGGACATGAGGTTTTAGTGCTTTCAGAGGATCTGGAAAATACATTTTTATTGTTCTTGTTCATGGATATAGAAGCTATACAGAGTTGTTTTATTTTTAAAGCACTTGATGTTTTGAATGAGGATCTTTTCTTCTGTGTTAACAAAGGGAATGACACACCGTAGCCTGGGTAGCCCGCAGCACAGGGAGCCAAATCGCAGGGAGATGAAAGCCCCTGAGGGAACCCGGTTTAGGAAGAAAGGGTGCGTGTTTCAGGGAAGAACCGTGCTTTTCTGTCCTTTGAGACAACAGAAAATTATTTTGGTCTCTTCTAAAAGACACTCACTCTGTAGAGATATTTTCTTAAAAGTGATTTATTTGTGCTTTATCCATGTATTAGAATATGAAGGGTTGGATTTTCTTCCCTATTAATTTCTCTCAGAGTCACAAACTTTCCTATGTTTAAAGTCAATGGAGAGCGTCATGGCAAGATGCCATGTGAAAATCTATTTTCAAGTTAGCACAGCTGACTGATGTGTCCTAATAGATACTTGACATTTATGTGTTAAGAGCACTTATAGTCTTCCTTGCTTCAAACAGCAACCCTGGTGAGGGTAGTTGTGTATTATTAGCTGATACCACTTTTCCTATGATGAACTGGAGTTCCAAGATTCAGTACATTATCCTGCTGTATCTGATAGAGATGTATCCACAAGGTTCCCAAACCTTGTATAGTTCTACAGTTTGATTTCTTAGATCCCAGAGGTATTAAATCAATACAAAAAGAAAAAAAAAACAGAAACAAAACCAAACAACAACAAAAACAATAAAAGATGGACTGTTTGTTCATCTAGCATTTGTTTAGACCTAACACAAGTACATGGAATTGGGCACTTTTGTTGTTCTTTGTAATTCAGAACCAATTACTTTTAGAAAGCATCTTATATTTCAAAACATGTTTCAGGGCCAGCCACTCTGTGGTCTTAGTGGGCCCAGATTACCTGAGGTAAAATTAAGTCATTGGGATTGGTGCCTGCGAAAATGGCAAGATTATCCAGATTTTGTTAATGACTGTCTATTTTTTATGCTAAGGGGGGATGACTAAGGAGTTCATGTGTTTGTTTGTAAGACTCTCCTTTTCCATTTCTGGGCCCCATCGCCTCTGCCTCTGGACACATTAGTCTTCAAGTGGGAAATGATTAAGTCCAGTTTGAAATGGCAATAAAGGCCATGATGTAAAATGCAGGGGTTCATTGCAGGCCCGAGTGTTATCCCACTGGCTTTGTGAACACGATGAAAAGGGTGATGCCAGGGCTTGTTTTTACTTCATGGAGTTACTGGTAAATTTGTTTTTGAACTTCACATTGTGAGAACCAAGTTGTCCTTTTTGGCATGAATGATTCATGCAAGACAAACAAAGAACACAAACCACCGACAGGCCTGCTACTCCAGCTTCACGTACAGCTGAAGGATGTTTTTCTTGTGTTTTCTTTTTCCTAGGGTGGATGTTCCAGTGTGCCAACCGTGGAATAAAATTTCTGCTCCTGTTAGGTCTGTGCTGTGTCACACACAACAACAAGTACTTTTTGTGTAATTAGTATGTTCCGCCATCCCCATGTTACACGGAAAGAATGAAATAGATCAAAGAACAAAGATCGGGCGCTTGCTCAAGGTTCTAAGGCTATGAAGTGAGGGTGGCCTAGCTAGAGTCCAGGTGCATCTGATGCTAAATCATGGTACTTCCTCCTTGAGCCAGCTGGTGATTGATGAATTTTGTAACAAGGTGAACTTGGTGGTAAACATGACTCCATCACTCCTTTCTCAAAGAGAAAAATGACTTCATCCTCTTCCTCCCCCCCTTTTTTTTTACTGGAGCCCTTTGAATGAAACAATGTATTAACATGCCCTTGTTTCTTCTCCCCAGCATCTCTCAGCTTGGCCTTCCTGTTTATCTCTAATTGTATTCTTTTTTTAAAAAAAATAGGCATTCTTATTTTCTTACAGACTTTATTTCTTTTTAGAGGGGAAGGGAGAGAGAAAGAGAGGGAAAGAAACATCAATGTGTGGTTGCCTCTCATGCACCCCCTACTGGGGACCTGGCCTGCACCCAGGCATGTGCCTTAACTGGGAATCGAACCAGTGAGTGACCCTTTGGTTTGCAGGCTGGCACTCAATCCACTGAGCCACATTAGAAAGGACTAACTGTGTTCCTTTCCTTATTCTTTGTCTACACAAAGGCAAGTTATTTACTAACCTGTCTTCCTTTTGTTCAAGGATGTTTCCTAATGCCTTGTTTTTATTAATACTTTATGTGGCTGTGGACACGTTGAAACATTCCTTATCAACACCATTCTGACGAACTTGCTACTAATGAAGCCTGGGAACTGTCATTTGGAGCAAACAAGTATTCTTTCCCCAACACATGGGAGACTTTTGTCCAAGAATGTTCTTCTCTGGAAACCAGGCAGAAGCAGTTAATATGCACTGAGACTAGTTTTTTAATTGATGAGCATCCCTTGCTGGGGATGGTCTGCGTGATGGGGGAAGGTCACAGCTTTGGAGGCTGTGGTAGATGGAAGCCTCTCCCTTGCTTTTGCCCCTTAAGCACTGAGTGATCTTGAGCAAAATTATCATGAGTCCATTCTGCACATGAAATGTAGGAATAATTATACCTGATAACATTGAATGTTATTGTGGGGTTTAAGTAAAATAGCTGCATAAAGCTGACAATGCATGCAACTCAGTCTGTCTTAGAGCCCCTTCTCTCTTTCCCCATCCTTTGCATGGAAAAGTAGGCTGAGGGTCTGAAGTGTGTCAGGAGAAGAGAATGTGCCTAGAATTGTTATGGTGGTTTTACAGGCTTCTGTGCTGTGAGAGTTCCAGTGCCCTACATTCACAGGCACACTCGTTTATTCACCAAGTACATCTCACACCAGCCGTGTGCTCAGTGATACTGGGCCTGGTTTTCAGATCTGTGTACTCCAGAAGCTAATGACATCAATACTGTTTTCACAGTGAGCTTATTGGCTTTTTTGTTTGCATACAATCATTATCAGCTTACAAAAGCTCTTCACATCTGTCCATCTCCTCAAGTGTTTTTCTTTCTGAGAAATTCCCTGTGTTCCTACTGCTGAGGTAACTTCCTCCTTTCATTGCCCCTAAATATCGAGTCATTGGCTGACCCCCCGAAGGCTTGCTCATGAAAGGTCTTATCATTTGTTGCTCTGCCTTAGTAGATCACATTGGATGAAAAACAATTGTGGGAAATTATGTTTAACCAAAATATATAATTTTACTACTTCAGCAGCAGAATGGTTTCCTGAAAAGTACTTGGACTTTTGTTTGCAGAAAGTCTTAGATTTGAATGTTGGTGTCACCACTTACTAACTGGGTGTCTTGGGACATTTTACCGAAATGTTCTCATCCTGAATACCTTCCAGGTGGTAAATGTGATCATGATGCCCACCTTGTTACAACTGCAGTGAGGAATGGAAGGAGGTGTGCGAAGCATGGAGCACAGACCTTGCACAACGTAAATGTTCAGCATATCAAACCACTTAAGCCTAATTTTTGCTTGCTTTTCTCAGAGTGCCGAAAGGACACATGTTGATTGCAGAAAATGTAGAACATCTAGTTAGTGAATGAATACAAAAAATCACAAATTCAGAAACACTCTTAAGACCTGGAGATATCCGACGGGACCATTTGACAATGGAGCTTTTCAACATCTGTCTCTCTGCCTCTGTCTTTCTCATTAGCCTGCTTCCCCCTCCCTCCCCAGACGTTGGATTCAGCTGTATATAAGTGCTGATATTTGGCCATTTTTGACCTAAATTATTAATGACAGTTAAAATTAATGTTAATGACAGTTTCATCTGGTTCATTCTAATATAATGCTAAAATTGAATCATGTGGTACCTATCATTTTTAATCTACTTTTTATAATTATGATATTGCTAATGTCTTTCAAATTCATTAAATATTCTTCTATAATATCACTTTAAATTGATACATAGTATTCCATTATATGATTATTCCAAGTGAATAGTCTTCTATCACTAGAAAATTAGGTTGTTTTAATTTTTTTGTTATTATAAACAGTGCTTGGATAAACATCCTTATAGCTTTGGAAGGAGTAAAATGTAAAATACATGGGTGGACAAAAGTAGTTTTACAGTTGTTTGTATGGACATAACACAAATACATAATACAGTCATTAATTAAATAATAATACAAGAATAAAAGTCTGTGTTTTGCATACTCACAATTGTAAATCTCCTTTTCCCACCCTGTACAGTGGTTTAAAATACAGACTCGCAAGACAGGAGGTCCTGTGTCTCACTGCCTGCCATCTGTGCAACTTTGAGCAAGTCCCCTGGATCACAGTTTTTTAATCTATAAAACAGAAATAACAACACCTCATAGGGTCCCTGTGAGAGTTCCTCTATTTCAAGTGCTTCCGAATGGTGGCTATGGGTGCATGGTGAATGTTATTAATTAGTTAATTATTGTACATTGTTACTGTCTTTACACACATAAATTTATGTCTTTTGGAAAAATACCAAAAGAGGAATTTGTGAATGAAGAGCTTTTGATCCACTTTTCCAGACTCATCTCTAAAATGGATGTGGTAATCTGTTCACCCTTAGTAGCACTTGAGAGCACTGGTTCTCATGAGAAGGGAGAGGTTATTGCCACCACTGTATCAGCTTCATCACTGTTATTACCCTACTTCCTCACTCAGGGTATGAAGTTTTCCACAGTTTGGTGTCTCTGAGGTCAGATGGCTTCCAACCACTACAGTCAGCCAGGTGACTGATGGACCATGGTGGCATGGAACCTTCTGTTGCTAACTGCCAAGATTAAGAAAGGGTATCAGTGTGTCTAAACACCTGTGAAATTCAGTCTTATTTGAGAGGTATGAGGAGATATAAGTGGGTGTCATAGAACATATATGGTGCTGTTTTCAGAGAGCATCTCGGATTGGGTCTGAGAAATGCACCTGAAAACCGGAGGCTTCTGGGCAGACTTTAAAAGACTAGGGAGGACAGATGGAGGGAAGGACTTGTCTAGTATCTCTCCATCTCTACGTATTTTCTGTTTCTTCTTGCTGTGCACGTGGCTAAGAGAGATGATAATGGCCATGGCACCACAGTGTAGAAGTCCAAGAAGGCATTCATAGATTGCTATTTAAAAGCCTTTGGGTGGTTGCATATATCATTCACTCTAAATGTAATACCTCCTACAACCTCCCTCCCCTTCCACTCCCCCCTCTTTGTGAGTACAAATCCTCTACCCTTTACCTGAACATGGCACACTCTGCTTTTAAGTCCAAGCTGAGACATCATTTTAGCTGGACAGCCTTTCCTGACTCACCAACACTGGTTGTCATTTCTGCGTTTTCAGTTGCACTGAGTCCATATCCTTACCTTACTGCTTATCCAGGCTATTTTATTGCCTAGTAACTTGTTGCCATTGCTACTAAAGTCTAAGGTTCTAGAAGCACGCCCTTTTGTTCTTCTTTCAGCTCTAGGCCTGGTACCAGGGCTGGCACGTGGCAGGTACTTAAGGGTTATCATTTGAGTAAATTTCCACACCCAGCCCATGAATGCGACCTGTGGTTCCTGTAGTCACCGGAAGTTACAGTCATCAGGGCTCCAGGGTCAGAGGGCTCGGTGCTCTGCCAGGTGTCACCAAGGGTTGTAGCATGGACCGTGTACTTCTGATATTGCTCGGTAGTATAAATCCCTTTTATCTCCAACTTATTAGAAGAGCCTAATAGAGCAAGCTGTCCATGCTGCCTTGGACCCTCATTAAGCTGTCTCCTGAAATGCCTGCAGGAATCTGGGTGCCTTGCATCCAACAGCTCATTTCTAACTGTACTAACAGAAAATGACAGTGATGCTGAAAGTGAGTCATCACTCCCTTACTTGCATTTGGGTTTTTTCAAATCTGAAACAAAATTTTGTTCATTTACCTTTTCCTATTAGGATATTCAAGCTATTTCAATGTTAACTACATAAAAAAAAGTGGTCAGCTTGAGCAAACACACCAATCACTTTCTCTTGTGGAGTGGAACACTCGTCCCTTGAGATTAGGGTGAAGTGTTAAGTAAAAGATGTCAGATGATTTGAATTCAGATTCTCTTGAAACTGTCTTTCCAAACACAGTACTTAAATTCAGGATAATTGGTTAGCTTGGCACTAAACATAAGGAACACATTCTGCCTCTTGTCTACACAGTCTACAGACCCTTGTATTTGTAGTAACCAGAGAAGAAAGCTTGCTTTCGTGCGATGAACTGTGCATTTCACTGGGATACATTGAAAGACGGGTGTGTTGTAGTGGTTAAACATGACAACTGAAGAAAGGAAAGGAAGTCACAGTGATGCTAAATTTATAAGCCAGGCTTCTGTGTCCTACTCCTTCCACTTCCTGCCTATTCGTCTGTAAACTTCTGTATATGGATCCCCCCCACGCCCAGCATAGCCCATGTTGGTGCCCAGTGAACACGTTTCGAGGCCCATGTATCAGGGACCTTTTAGGGAAACCCAGCCCCGAGGGGAGAAACTGTCACTTCAAAGCATGCCACAGTGCTTCATCATAGCCAGGACATTAGCTGCATCGACATGATTCTTTAAAAGCCTGAAACCCTTTCTTTGATGCTGATAGTTATCAATTCATGCTATAAACTTGCTTCTATCATGAGATATATTTAGGGTTTTCCCTTTTTTTTTTTAAACTGAATCCCAAGAAGATAGAACTGGTTTCTGCCTGATTGCTCTGCTGGGAGGAAGTTGTTGAATGGGATGTGGAAACGGGTCAGAGGACCAGCTCTGTCCCCTCAGCACCTCTTCCTCCCACGCGCCTGTTGTCGTCGTCGTATTCCCTAAAATGTGTGGGCTCCGGCCCACTCTCACCACAGTGCGTAGTGGGGAAAAAGGATAACTGATCATGTTTGAATGCTTTTCACTTGATCTTGATGCCCTTATCAAGGTAATTTTATTAGCTGAAATTGTTTTTTTTTATGTCAATTGATTATTCCTCCATTATACATAGGGAAAAAAATAGGTATTTAATATCTGGGGCTCCTGGAAGTTAAGAGGGATATGGAAACATTGGAGAGGGTTTAGTAAAGAAAAGGAGTGAAGCTGAATAAACTTTCAAAAAATAAGTGAAAGGATCGGGCTATAGTATTTAGTCTAGCAAAGAGCAGGGTCACGGATGCATCCATGTTCCAGGAATGAGATCATTTATATACAGTATAGAGAATAGTGATGAACCAACTGTCCTGTAAGGAGGAAAGGAGGAAAAGGGATCAAATTATAGGATATCAGATTCGGCTTGCATGGAGTGTAGCTTTTTCTGTATTCTTAGGGTTGATGAACCAGGGAACACAATAGGACTATGGAATTTATTTTGGTGGACCTTAAAAACAGGCTAGATACTTCTCTAACTGGGATAACTGAGACGATATAAAGGAACAGGAGAGGTAATTTAAAAAAAAAAGAATACATTCTAGATGGAAAGAGTTAAAATTGGAAAAAAATTTCTTTATTCATATCTGTAGGCAATAAAAGCAACAACTCCTATGAATAACAATTAGGCTTAAATCTCATCTTGAAACTACCTCCTAATCTTATTTTGTGAAAGAAGACTGTTGAGTTCTTAGGTAATTGCTTTCTTAATCTGCTTTAGGTTCAATAATTTTCTCTCATTGTTTTTAATTGTGTTAAAGTATGTTTATTAAAGTACTAATGAGATGAAAGCCACACTGATTAAAAACAGAATTATTCATTTAAACCTTTTGATATTATGAAATGAAAGGTAGGTGCTCATATTGGAAGATGAATCCTGTATGTCTAATACATTGTTTGCTGTGTACCTAGTTTTTTAAAATAGTTTTTTCCAGATCTGTTTAAGTCACAAACTCTTTATGAAATAATACTTTTTTTTAATCATAAAAGCAATTTATCCTAACAGCTCTAGGTAGGGTGCATCTTCCCTAGTGATTTTTATAGCATCTAATTAATAAATAAATGCACGGCTGGCTAGGCAATGCATATTAAGAGTAGGTTTTGCTTATTGTTGCCCTTTATAATTTTTAGACTGCTTGGGGTTGAGTTTCTCTTCTCCTTCCTCGCTCCCCTTTTTCCTACTCACCGACATGAGTTACAGCCATTCATCCTTTTCCTTGAAACTGTACTTTTAGATCTATCTTTCAAATGCTGTTTTCTGCCTTTGTCTTACTTGGTTTTGTGGACCTATTATTTCTTTATTTGCTATTCATTTTCTGTGTCAGAGTTGTCTTATTTTTTAAATAAGTCAGTGAATTTAAACATTTTAGTCATTTTATTCCCCAGCCTTTTCTGCTTGCCTCCCAATTGAGTGATACCTGGAAAGCAGACCAGTTATTCCCTTGAGAGAGCTCAGCCCGGCCCTGCAGCAGGAGAGGGGCAGCCCCCCCCTCCCGTCTTCATGACCACCACCTGAGGTCAGCCCCTCACTGAGTTCCTGGTCTACTGCCCTTCTCTCAGTGGCAGCTCCTTCCTCACACTGTAGCCAGCTGACCTTACCATGAAACAAATCTCAAATCTGTAGTGTTCCTCATTGTCTAAAATCCTTTACTATCAATTCCTTGTCGAAAAGATGCAGTACAAACTTCTTACACACATCAAACCCCTGCATGAGCTGACCATTACCACCTACCTAGCCAGCCTCATCTCTACCCACAAGCTCTCACGCCTTCCCCTGGCCAGTCACTCTAGTCACACCAGACTCCACACTCCAAGTGCATGGAACAGGCTGAGTGAAGGCGGCTGGAAAAGGTAGCCACGCTGAAGCAGTGGCGAGATGGGAAGTGGCTCGCCTAGTACTGAGCCTTAGTGTGTGAGACACTGCCCTGGGTCAGTGCTGGGGCCCTGATGCTCAGTTAAGGAATGGTGATGAAGGGGTCATCAAGCCACTTTCTCCGAGGGAGAGGGAGGCTAATTCTGAAGAGCTTGCCATTACCCATCCCACACTCTGATGCCACGTTTTCTTCCCCAACCTCAGCCTGCGACGGCGACCACTGGGGGCCTCACTGCAGCAGCCGCTGCCAGTGCAAAAACAGGGCTCTGTGCAACCCCATCACGGGGGCTTGCCACTGCGCTGCAGGCTTCCGGGGCTGGCGCTGCGAGGACCGATGTGAGCAGGGCACCTACGGTAACGACTGCCACCAGAAATGCCAGTGCCAGAACGGAGCCACCTGTGATCACGTCACAGGGGAATGCCGCTGCCCACCTGGATACACTGGAGCCTTGTAAGTGGCATAGTGCTGAGCAGCACGCAGAGCTCATCCCCGCTCCCCCGCTGCTGCTGCTGCTGTCTTATTCCTGGGCTCCTGTTTCCATAGCTGCCTGAGTCCAGGCACAGATCTGGAGGCCAGCAGTGGTCGCTGAGATGATCCTGTTGTTTGACTCAGCAGTGTCTATGGGCCAGAGCCCAGCAGAGTCTATGGGCCAGCTTCCCTGCTTTGCTTTGGCAGGATGCTGTACTGGATGGCAATATTTGGGGGTTGTTCGGGGCAGATTTGAAGTTCCACTTTGATTCTCCCACAACCACATTCCTTTTACACTGCAGGCGTTAATGGTCCATGTTGCTCTGTTCTCTGTGGATGGGTTCAGTGCCTTAGAAAAGAGGAAAGGGAGAAGATGTTAGAAATAGCCCAGGATAAAATGTTAACTGGGTTATTTAATGCCCATAGATACGAATGCTGCTTTGTGAATACAAGGCATGTACATGACATCTGTGTGGGATATGTGCACATGGATCATTTAACTTCTTCTGGAGAACGATGAAGCAACCCCTTGACCTCCCCTACTTCCTTTTGTGGGAGGGGCCTTCTTCGGTTCGCTTGTACAGATGGTCCCCAACTTAACAGTGGTTTAATTTGGTGATTTTTCAACTTACAGGATAATGAAACAATACACATTCAGTAGAAACCGTACTTCAGATTTTGAATTTTTGAATTTTGACATTATCTCAGACTACTGATATGTGCTATAATACTCCCTGGTGATGCTGGGCAGTTACACTGAGCTGCAACTCCCCAGCCGCCTCTCAGAAACATCTGATTCTCTGTAGTATATTCATTGTGTTAGACGATTTTGCCCAACTTTAGACTAAGAGAAGTGTTTTGAGCATGTTTATGGCGGGCTATGTAAGCTCTGATGTTCAGTAGTTAGGTATATTAAATGCATTTTGCAGTGATGATGTTTTCAATGTATGATGAGTTTATCTGGATGTAACCCCATTGTAAGTTGAGGAGCATCTGTATTAGCAAATGTAGTAAGAGACAGAATTTGCCAAAAAAGTAGGAGACAGAAAAATTTTGTTCCCTTGCGGAGAAAATTACACTTGTAAATCACAGAACTAAAACTTGGGGGCAGGGAGAAATGGGGCTGATTAGGTAAGTACTTCCTGCTGACAGTGCTAGGGCTCTAAAGTAGAGCTAAAGAAAAAAGTGCATTAGCCTAGAAAACTCTGATTTTCAGAAGAATGAATGATCATCCCAACCTACTTAATTGTTAATATTGCTTCTATGGGTTTTTATCAAGGCCGCAATTGAATAGGGCTTTGGGAAACTTGGAGCGATTTCACAGGAGAGCAAAAACAGACAAAAGCTTAGGGAAGAAGTTTTGTTCACAGAACATGGGGCAGGGGGTTGAAGGCATGGAAACTGGTCGGTCTGAGGGAGAGAATGCTGGAAACTGATTATGAAGAACATGTGCACAAAGCAGGGATGTGCAAACATTTCAATTTCCTTTGAGATCAGAACAAATGCACAAACAAAAGTAGACTTCAAACATAGCGTGTGGGCTTTATCAGAGTTACGTGGAAAGCTCCTGACACTGAGGAGTGTTTTTCCAGCTGAGAGTCACCCTTGGTACTCTCAGGACAGATTCTCCTCGGACTGAAATGTTTTCCACAGCTAATACCCCAAAACAAAGGGAAGGACTGGGTGACCCCTCTGAGGCCCTACCAGCCAATATGATTAATGCTCTTGAAATTGATGAAATGGACAATACTGAACAGAGAAAGCGTGTCTGTGTTAGGGCCCTGGGTGCCGTTGTATCTGTGAACCTAAGGGTTGTGTGGTTGGATAAATAATGGTGTTCTTTGTTGCCCATTAATCCCTCAGCTGTGAGGATCTCTGTCCCCCTGGCAAGCACGGTCCACAGTGTGAGCAGAGATGCCCCTGCCAAAATGGAGGAGTGTGTCATCACGTCACGGGGGAGTGCTCTTGCCCTCCTGGCTGGCTGGTAAGCTCCCCTCCTCCCTTCCAAAGTCACCTGTTTCATGAAACTCAAGTGAAAATGCATGTGGAAGATTTTAGCACAGAGTAGAGTTACACTGATGGCTGGAGATACGAACCATTTCAAAGCTACAATACTTCAGTCCAGAGAAGGCAGAAGAGGATTCAATCCTAAACTTGAAATGCATGAAGGGTCCTCATGGAAAAGATACTAGACCATCTGTTCTGCAGTTCCCCTCAGGATATAAACTCCTCTTAACACCCGGCAGCCAGAGCTGTTAAACTCTGGATATATTTAAATAATCATTTTCATAACTATGTTCTGTGGACCACTATTGTTCTTTGAGAACATTATTCTCAACAGACTATGTGTTATATGAAAAGCGTTATCTGGTCATATAAATCTGGAGGCACTGTCAGGTAAACCAGGTTTCCCAAGTGTTATAGAACTTTTCAGCCTTTAGAATCATAAGGCAAGAGGAAGCTATAACTCAGCATACTTCCCTGACCTTGACCGTGATACTCTTCCTTTATGTAGCATCACAGAAGCTTAATGTTCTGTGGAATGCACAATGTCAGAACTGGTTTACTAACTAGATTTCTCTGAAATGGGGAAGTATTATTGGTTTATATTTCTCTCAGCTGGTTTGTGTATAAGTCTGTGAAGGCAGAAGAATGAATGACCAATGTCTGTTTCCTTCATTAACAAACAAAAAATAAAAGAGCAATTGACTTCATGGTCCTTTTCTATCTCTGTGAGTGCTGGGGAGCTGCTCTTGCTTGGTTACAGAGAAGTGACTTCTTAATTGCCAAATCCATCCTCATTCCACTCTTCCATTCTCATTAGCTTCACTTCTCCAAAGCTTTTGACCTCCTCACTTCTCCCCCTCCCTTTCCTAATCTCTTTTCCTTCCATTTTTCTGATAATCCCCTCTCCTACCTCCCACTAGAGATCTTCTTTCCTGATCCTCCCCCTCCTCCAAATCACTTGATTGCAGTATTATCTAGTTTCAGTCTTATCCTTCTCTGTTCTTGCTATAAATCTCTGGAAATCTCACCCAGACCTGTGGCATTAACAATCATATGCTGATTTTCCCAGATCTTAACTTGCCCAGACGTGTATCTTTCACTATCCTGTTAGATACGCCCACCTCAATTACCTGTGGATGAAGCCACCATCTGCCTGGGAGATGCCCAAGTTGGAGCCTTAGGACCCAGACTTGGGATGGAATTGGTCTGGTATTGCCCTTGTGGTAGGCAGAGAGCAAAGGAGAACTGGAGTCCACTTCCCTGTGGCAGTCACAGGAAGTAAGGGGGAGGTCAAGATGTTCAGACCAATGGGACAAGCGAAAAACAAACAGCAGACCCAAGATGGGAATGGTAAGCAGGTAAGACAAAGTCTGATTCTAGAGGAAGGGCCTGAAGAAATTCAGTGAAGCAGCAAAGTCAGAGCGAGGGGGCCTTTTCTTGAGTGCCAGTGATAAGGTGAACAGGGGAAGGAGCACTGAGGTGGTTCAGGCAGGCCCACCAAAGTCAAGGTTGATGAAACCAAACTGGCACACCCAAGGCTTCCTTAAGGCTACTCCTCTCCTACCTTAAAAAAAACAAAAACAAAAAAACAATCTTAGTTAAAACCAACATTTTTCTCTTAGTGGCCCAAGGTAGAAATGTTGAATTATCTTTTACTCTCTCTTCTTTCATTTCTTATATTCAGCCTTTTGTTAACACTGGTTGTTGCTTTGTCCCTGGTAGGAGCAGGATTTTGCTGGGGAGAACTATGTGTTCTTTGAATGAGGAGCTGTAGGCTTCCTACTCCTAGGACTTTTGTGTAGTCATTAAGTGTGTATTGCCTCATCTTGAGGTTGAAGCTCTTTTTTTCTTGATTAAGGTCATGATGTGGCACAATGGTAATCACAGGCTTAAACTGTGCGTCCCAGTAGGTGAGAGAGTCTCCACCAGCCCGGGGGAGCCTCGCCTCTACTCTGGGCCCCCTACCTCGGTCGATGTTCCCTACCAAGTGCTTCAGGTCATTGTTCCCAGTGTGCGACTGAGCTTCCATCTTATCCTTCTACTTTAAGCATTTTATTTGCTCCATCATCCTAGGTGTTTTTCACAGATGAACACACTTTCTATTCACTTACACATGCATATGTATTTCAACGAGCAGAAATAATGTCCTCTTTAAAGCTGTTTGTTTACATTAATCCTTATTCATAAACATTTCAACAGCATCTCTGCTGCTCAGTCTGTTACAAACTGAGCAGATAAAATCCCTAAGAGAGTAGAATTTTTACCAGAACCCCTGCTTCCCCAGATTGGTCCTTAGTATATTATTCCTTCAGTCATGTTTATACGTTGGGCTCATGGAGGGATTAGAGTTATTTTTGCATCCGTCCCCCTCACCACATTGTCAGCTAATAAGGGTTGTGACCTTATCTTTGATTCTCCGAGTTTCAGCACTCTGCCTGGCACACAGATGATTCTCAGTTAGACATTGATTTGAATCATCTCTCAAAGGCTTTTTCTGTTCCAAGAGTCTGTGGAAGAACTTTCCCTGTTTGTAGATAGATAGAAACCACCAGAGGAGACTTAATTAGCACACCAACTGCCTTTGTGGGTAGCCAGGAGTTAGAGGAAATGTATTTTCTTATGCTCTCCAGAATAAACATTTACAAAACCATCTGGTGCTCGCTAGCCTCCAATTTCACAGTGCCCACAGTCTGCCTTTTTTTAGAGAGAAGGAGAACAAAGCAACAGCTTCCAACAGTTAAAAAACATTTTTTAAAATTCCTATTACTTGCGACATGTTGTTTACTCTAACGACACCCCCAATAAATAGATAAGCTATAAGGCCAAGTTATGTAGCCAAGTGAGGTAGAAAAGAGCAGAATATTTCCTAGATTTATGGGTACAGTATCTTATTCTCTTCCGCATGGGATTGGAATAAATACGACAAGATGGACAGTCTCTAGGGTGGGAGACATGTCCAAGTTACTCTTGATTTTTCTCACTGGGAAAGAAGCCTTCCTATTGATCTTGGCCCAGTGATGTTTGTTGAACCTGCTGAAAATAGAAGTGTTTTTCTTCTGAAATAAAGTGTCCAGGTTCATTCCTTTAGAAGTATTTATTGGGCAATGCTATTGTTAATTCAGGTACACAAAATTTCAATCTTATGTTATGCTACATGACAAGAAATAAAGCCAAGGATAATGTGTATTTTCTCTAGAACATATGGGAAAGCATCTGGATATTCCATTTGGACCAGATGTTGCTGTTTCTGTACTGGCTGCTCAGTCAGCATTGTTGACTTATTGTATGTGTAAGACACAAGGAAGAACACTTAGAAGGATTTATACATTCCTTAGGTTACTGTAATAATTTGATGTAACTCTATCTTAAGGTTTAGTTTTTTTATATGGGTCAGCATTTCTTAAGATTACTATTCTGCCACCTTTTGAAAAAAAGATTGTATTTATTAATTTTTAGAGAGAGGGGAAAGGAGGGAGAAAGAGGGGGAGAGAAACATCATTGTGTGGTTGCCTTTTGTGTGCCCCCACTGGGGACCTGGCCCACAACCCAGACATGTGCCCTAATTGGGAATCAAACCAGCGACCCTTTGGTTCTCAGACCAGCACTCAGTCCACTGAGCCACACCAGCCAGGGCTACTCCAGCACCTTTGAGTGTGTCTTGAGATTTAGGCTTACCAAGTAAATAAGTCAATTTAAAATTTCTAACTTTTTTTTAAGACAATGAACAGAGTTTCTCTGTTCTAAAATCCCCTTCCTCCGACTTTCTTGCAACTCTGTTCCCATATTTCCCCTTCCCTTTCTGTTTTCTCGATTCTCCCTCCTCCTTTGGCCCTTCCCTGGCTGGAGGCCCATCTAATTTTCCAAGTCTCTTTGAATGCAGGGCACAGTGTGTGGTCAGCCTTGCCCCGAGGGTCGCTTTGGAAAGAACTGTTCACAAGAATGTCAGTGCCATAATGGAGGGTCGTGTGATGCTGCCACAGGCCAATGTCACTGCAGTCCAGGATACACAGGGGAACGGTAAGGGACAGTCTTGTATTTCTGTTTGTAATGGCGTGAAAGGAAAATGTTTGAAAGGTCTGGAGAACACCTCCGCTACCGTGTGTCTGTGACTGTTCTCTAATACTCCACAGCACTAATGAGGTGCTTGAATAATTGGCAGGTTCTTTCCCAACTCAGTGCACAGAAACTGAATCATAGACAGTGATGGTGAATTGAAGATACAGAGAAAGCACTAAAAATAATAACAACAAAAATGTCAACCACTCAAAACCTACAATGAATGTGTCATTGTGAACAGTTGAGTGTTCGGGACAGCCACTTCAAGCACCAGACTTTTTACCATATACATATTTTCAGATAGATTTATTTTTAAATGAGATGTGTACTTAGATATCTTTAAAAAGTATGTGACACGTAATGTTGCCTTCTTATGAGTCAGAATTCTATTAAGAATATCAGTCATTTTATTGTGCTTGGATGGGACTCACAAGGCTTTCTGGTCCCTCATGAAATAGGAGAAAGGGACTGAGCTCACGTGATTCTTTGTTGTTGTTGTTGCTTGTTTGTTTTAATTGAATTTGTTGGGGTGACCCTGGCTAACAAAACTATACAGGTTCCAGGTGCCCTGGCTGGCGTAGCTCAGTGGACTGAGCGCGGGCTGGGAACTAAAGCGTCCCAGGTTCGATTCCCAGCCAGGGTACATTCCTGGGTTGCAGGCCATAACCCCCAGCAACCGCACATTGATGTCTGTCTGTCTGTCTGTCTGTCTGTCTCTCTCTCTCCCTCCCCCCTTCCCTCTCTAAAAATAAATAAATAAAATCTTTAAAAAAAAAAAACAAAACTATACAGGTTCCAGGTGTACAATTTACATTACATCATCTGTACCCTGTACTCTGTGTTCATGTGGTTCTTACATTCACTGTTGGTCAGTTTTTGTAGATGATAAGCTGTTAACCCAGAGAGCTTTGCTCTCCCTAGGTCTTCTGATTTGCTCTGTAATCTGTTACATTCTGGAAGGCAAGGCAATCAAGCTCATTGGATGTGTGCATAAAATTAAAGAAAAGAGACTTGAGAGGCAGAAGAGTATAATGGCTAAAAACAAAGATTTTGGAACCTGTGTCCTCATCAATAATGTTCAAATAATAATTGCACTTTCCTCTGGGATTATTCTAAGGATTAAATGAGTATATTGACACACTTAGAACAGTGCTGAAACATTAGTATCAGCTGTTACTATAGTTGAGTGATTTCTATGAGCTGTATAAATACTAGTGATCTCAATTTGAGGGATGTCTAGGGCTGTATAAATATTAGATGTCATTATTTTTGATATCTATGAATTAAGAATTCCTTCGACATTCTTCCTTAATTTTTTTCTTTCTAAAATTCTGGTCTAATTTTATGACATTTGATAAGACACTGCGGGGTGTTTTTCCCCTCAGTTAGACTCTGCACTTTGTTCAATTTACTTGTAAGCATCTTACAATTTTTGAAAAATCCCACTTCAGTTTCTCACTGGGTATTTTTATATAAAGGAAAACTTACTTTTGAATATAGGGTGGAGCAAAGTATGTTTACAGTTGTGAGTACATGAAACACAGAGTGCATTCTTGTATTATTGTTCATTAATTATTGTATTGTTTTCCACAGCAAAGACTGTAAGCCTACTTCTGCCCCACCCTGTACTCACTTGCTTATTCAGTCACTCTACACATTTTTTAGTTAAATGTTATTTTTTGGCAAATGCTAAAGTTATTTCATCATCTACAAATAAAGAGAAATTAGTCTCTTCTTTTCAATATATATGATGACTATTTCATTTTTTTTGAATTCTTGCATTGTTTAAAACCTTTAAGTCAGTTTTGACAAAAAGAGGTAAAATTGGGAATTCCTGTCTTGCTCCTCATTTTATTGGAAATGACTTCAGTATAGTTTCATGTTTGTTATTGGTTTTTAGTAGACTGTCTTTCATGCACAAGTGGGTTTTCAAAAATTTTTTTAATTAAACTTATTAGGGTGATATTGGTTAATAGAATCATATAGATTTCAAGTGATCTATGATATAAGATCTATATATGGCACTGTATTTTTGTTAGTATATATTTAATTTCATTAAAGGCTTTTAAATGTTTTGTTAATATTATTATGCAGTTTTCCTTTAATTCTTTGATATTATGAATTATTGACACCTTTACTGCATGGTTTTTATAATGTGTACTTAGGCTACTCAGAAGGTTTTTGTGGCCTGCATCCTGGTTATGGTTGTATTCAGATAGAGAAGGCTGTTAGGTGAGTTCCCTGTATCATTAACATCTTATCGTAGAAAGGCGAGTCAGGGAAGGAGGGGCACAAGATCAAGCAGAATCCTAAATAATAGTTTGTGTAATATTTTAGGGCACTAAAAATTTAAGTGCAGTTGTTTTTTGCCTTCTAGGGATTTCAGTTTCAAATTCAAGGTGACACAAAAATAACAAACATACAAGGCAAGCTTATACTCACTTTACTTAGAATACAAGGAAAGGGAATAACAGCTCATTTTCAGGTGAATTTTAGATCTGAGGCAAGGAAGGTGGAGAGCCAGAGAAAGGGAAGAAAAATGAAGAGGGGACTTGCTTCTTGAGTTGTTGTTCTTGTAACTATTATTTTTCTGATGAACTGATGACCTGATCTGTGTTTCAGATGGACTCTCCCCATCTGGGTTCTAGATCACGTGTGCGCATGCACACACACACACACACACAGTGAGGACAAGCGTAGTTGTCACTGTGAAAGGAACATAGATGTATGGCTCTGGGGCAGTTAGTGGCAGGAGGTGTGGGGACAGGGCCTAGGCTCTCAGCTTGCTATTTCCCCTGTGTCAAGAAGTCAGAGCGGTAACTCAATGACTGAGGCAAGGCCAGGGCTGCTGCCTGGAGGAGCAGGTACTGCCACAGGTGGCGCCAGCAACGCAGGAGCAGGACGTGAAAACAGCTTTCCCAGCCAGAGGGTGAACAGAAAAAACCAAGCAGGCACCGTGTGGGCAGGCAGAGCAGCTCGTGGGATGCCTAAATAATAGGCTTTGTGGTTTGTGGAAAGGTTGAGCGGATATTGTGCTAGGGAAATGTATAGTGTCACAGCCAAGCAAGAGTAAGAAGATGGTTTCCAGATCCTCCCAAAAATGCTTCTGAAGGGGTTAAAAGTGTTTTTAATGCTAATGGGCTATCATGGAATCTATGCATAGCTGGGGTCCCTGCACTCAACAGGTGGGTGCTCCGTCAATGTCTGCTGGGCGCACAGACTTCTGGGTCAGCTGTGGACTATCCCAAGACAGCCTGTGTCCATATCACCCTCAAAGCAAAGGAGAATGTGTGTGACATGAGGTAACGCCAGAAATCACAGACAGAAGTTGGAGGGTGCAGTGCTGGTCTCCAGTGGAGGAACTCTTTCTTGTATCAGGACTGGAGAAAAGTTGGCTCTTGTCCAGTGCTGCTTTTTTCCCCCTATTTTTCCTTTTCTTATCAATTTGTAAGAGACCTTTTGTATATAAAGATATTGGTCCTGTATGAAATGTATTGCAAATAATTTTCAAGTCTCATTAGGCTTTAAATTTATAGATGGGGGTTGCAATATAATTTTTTAAAAATTTAAATAGTGAAAATTATAATTTTTTTTATTTTTTGGAAATTTTGCCACTCTTAGGCTCTTCACAACCCAATTGTAAAAATACTACCACATATTTACTTCTAGTAATCTATATTTCTATATGTAAATTTTTCATTCATCTAAAGTTTATTTTTGTTAAAGATAGCAAGAGTAGCATTTTATATTTAATCCACAAATTACACTTACTTATACAGAAACCACTTACTAACTTTTGTGGAGGATTTTAAGAGCAAGTTTTTTAAGAGCAAATTGTGATTTATACACTTGCTTCTTCCTGGACTTTTATTCTTTTTCATGTATTGATTGGTCTGTTCTTTTCCCACTGCTTTTTATATCTTCTCTTGAGCAGCAGTTCCAGAAGTTTGAAAGGCAGGGGTCTGATTCATCAATCCAGGTTTAATGAGGGATGTGATTCTTTCACACTGTATCATCGTTTGGCCCAATTAATTTTTCCAGGCACCCTGGGAAGGTTCATGTTCAAAAGGACAAGGGAACAGCAGAAGCTGACACCCCTTCCATACAAATTCAACTCCTTTTCCACAAGTTCACAATGAGACGTAATGTAATTATTGAAATGCTGTTAAGACAATCCCATGACCCTCAATGAGGACTGGTGTCATGCTTTATTAGTTTATCTCTATTTGCTGCTTTCCTAATTCCAGGGCATTATTCAAAATCTTAAAAAATACACAGAAACTGTGTATCTCTATAGTACTACTGTGGCCAATATTTATTGCAATATCTTTATCTGCCTCTGCCATCTATTTCCTCTTCTCCTGATTCCTAAGATAGTGTTTCTTGTTCCACTTGGTACCACAAAAGCAACAGTAAGGGCATTAATTTGGCTGGGAAATGATGCCTCTTTTCCATAAAGGGGCCAAAAAGAAAAGAGAGAGAAAGAGAGATATGACAGCTTGACAAAGACTTTTCATTGAATCAATCAGAAAAGTAGACGGTACTTTCTGATTGTGTTTATTTTCAAGATGGAAAATGTCTACTTCGAGAAAGATACTCTACCATTTTGGTTTGGTAGATGGAAATAGACATAACTGTTATTAACAGGACTCTCTTACAAGTGCAACATTGATGAAAAAGAAGCAGGAATATGAAGCAAGTTTTACATCATGGCTACTTTTTAGTAAATAAAATTCAAATGGCTTCTTGCCATTTATAACACAAACTAGTAGTATACTTAATTATAGGTTAGAAAGATAAATATGGCCAGGACCAGCTATTATGAATATTGTTTTCCCAGAGAAAAGGAAGTCTCTGCCAAGACATGATAAAATATGCACACTGGTTCCCTGTCATTTGGTAGTTGATGCTTTTCCAGTCTTCCGATCTATACTCAGTTCACCCAGAAAGAGCTGTGCTTTGTACTAAGTTACAATCATGCAGTCCAACGCTTAGCATTTGGGTTTGTTTTAAATCCGTACAAGAGGGAGAAACCCTTGTACCTTCTCTCTCTTTTTTTTTTTGATACTGACTTGCAAAAAAATCTGTATAGATATGTTGTCTTGCTAACATTTAGCAGAGCCATGATGAGGCCCAATTATTATACCTCAGCATTTCTTTCTCTGAAGTTTACATCTTTAAGGAAAAAATTAAGTGATGTCACTTACGAAAGCTTCTTACAAGCTAAAAATAGGGTACCTTTTACAAACACTCTGCTCTAAAAATAGGCAGACTCATGTAACTTAAAAGCACACATCTGATTTTATGCTAAATGTTAGAGCAATTACTGAAGAACTTATCTAATAATTTGTTGAGCTGTTGATTTGAAGGCTTTGCCTATTAACAAACACACCTAAACATGCCTAGAGTCTGCGGAACCCAATTTGCAAAAGGTTCTTTTTCTTGTCTCTATCACATTATATATATTTGAGAGCCAGAGTTTACCAGAAAAGTATCAAAGGATTCTCAAGATTTATCCTTCTTAAATAGAATTCCTGCCCAGCCCTGGTATTGCTAGTAATCACATCCTACCATTAAAATTATGCAAAGTCATGTGGAAAAAATGTTGCCTTTTCGGCCACTTTGCAGTTGCTTTGAAGTATGCTTGAGTTTGCTTTGCACTTGCTGCTTGCCCCATGCCCATCTGAAACAGCGCAGTGCTGACCTACATTTAAGACACGGGGTCTGGCATGACGAGAGCCACATGGGAAGTGGCTGCTGAGACTCACAATGTTGCCCTACTTGTGGCAAGTGCTTGGCTAGGTGAGACCCATCTCCCTCTCCTTTGGCAAAAAGCACTCCCTCTGCTGCAGGAAGCTCCATCAAGTCACCTTGCTTGGTCGAAAACAGGCTTGGCTGGCCAGGAACGAGTCCTGCTTTCTGTGGAGCGATGAAAATGTTCGCTTCTCTGTCACAATTCCCTTCAACAACTCTGCTTCCCACCTGATCCAGCTTATCCAGAGCAGTCTCTCCTCTGGGACTAAGCTCTAACGTTATTTTTTTAAAAGACAATAAAGTGAATTTTTGAGGTCTGATATTTTTTCCTTGCCATTTGGCAGCCCTTCCTCCCAGCAGAGGACAATACCCTGTTTAATAAAAATTTTGTGTTAGGGAACTCCACGCCTTCCTGCAACCTACCGGTACCCTGCTCCCAGGTCGGAATCTGGGACACCTGATTTCAATAGCTCAGAGCTCCCCTGATCTAAATCTCATGGCTGAGATTAAAAATTAATGTCAGCATGAAAGCCAACAGAATTAAAATTTAGTTTTGAATTTGCTATAAAGTTTTCTCTTTGGAACTGGGAAACACATTTTTTAATTTCCCGATTTGGACTGGGACTAACATTTGGACAATTTCTTTTTTCTCTTTCCTGATACCTACTAAAATGTTATAAACCTTTGGCAAGCACTATGTATAAACTGTGCTTCGTGTCCAAGGCTCATAATTTTATTTTGTTTATGTTATTTCTTTGATCAGGTCATATTGTTGTTACTACTAGCTGTGTTCACAGGAGTTCATCTTAATGTTCTTCATACCTGTAAAGGGGTAATCACTAAATAAATAATGAAGTTCAAAAAGTAGTTTCAATTTATATGTAAAATTGTCTGAATTGAATGTTTCCGCAAGGTACTAACCACCCTCTGTCATGCTTGGCAGGTGCCAGGACCAGTGTCCTGTGGGTTCCTATGGAGCTCGCTGTGCCGAGACCTGCCAGTGTGTCAATGGAGGGAAATGCTATCACGTGAGTGGCTCCTGCCTTTGCGAAGCAGGCTTTTCCGGCGAGCACTGCGAGGCACGCCTGTGTCCAGAAGGGCTCTACGGCATCAAGTGTGACAAGCGGTGCCCCTGCCACCTGGACAACACTCATAGGTGAGGGTCCATTGCCCCTGGAAGGACATGTCCACTATTTGAAAGGAGAGATTCGCAGAGAGATTCCCACCCCAAGACCTTCATTGCCTCTGAGTCTTCCTGGGCAGGAACCACTAAGGAAATGGAAGACTTTTGTCCTGAGTGGGTGATGGTCCAAATCAAAGGTGCTAAAGCTGTTAGATGCTTGTCAGTGGATATTAAATTCTATCCTCTCTTAATGGTTACTAGCAAAAATTAAGTTTGCTGAGGTTAATAGAATGTTTCCCTAAGAGAGGGATTCTGTGACATTCCCTTAGAAGCAAAGATGCAGTGAGAGAGATGGGGTAAGTCCAGTTTAGTATGTAAAAATCTCACAAAATGATTCTCACGGCAGTATCTTGTGCTTGACAGAAAGAACATCTGTGTGGAGAGGAAGTGTACCGGTGGAAGTTTTGTGAAAGTGCTTCGCATGTGGCTGTCACATGTGAAATATGTTTTCAGAATTGATTACTCTGACATGGAACTCACAGGGGTCTTTTAGCTCAAAACTCTTGAAGAATTTAAGAACAGGAAACCATGATCCCACCCACCCTACTGTACTTTGTCTGCCCCTGAAAATATCTTCCCACCCCCTTACTTCCTCTCCCTTCCCCAAGGACCAGATCCATATCACTTAGAATTCTGGGTTTCATTTGTAAACTGCTGGGAAAGTTGAGTTTGACAAAAATGTTGTGCATTATACAGCAGCTCAGACATTATAACAATTACTTTTATTTGCATTCAGCACAGCTGTTATTTCATTCATGATTCTAAAAGACAACTTGTGGCCACATCAAATCTCAAATGCACAAAGGTTAAGAGTAAACAGAAGCCCATGGTTAGTCTCTTCTTTAAACCATTGTTAGGAACAAAAAAAAAATGGACTTTGTTCTGTGTATGTGTGGGCACACACATTTTAGTGGGACATATCGAAGAAGTGCAGCCTGAAGTCAAATAGACTACTATGCCCTACAAAGGAGCTCTGCTCTGGGAAGAATTGGAGGGGCAGGTAAAATGTTGGTTTTGTTGTTGGCTCCCATATTAGCAGTGGCAGGTGCACATGGACAGTCATTTGATTGGCATCAACACCATGATAATTTTGACATAGCTCATGTGTACCTTCACATGCATGCTTTAACAAGGAAGTATAGTTACCCCTTGGTATCTTTGGAGGATTGGTTTTAGCCCCACCCCCACCCTGGTACTAAATCAGCAGATGCTCAAGTTCCTTATATAAAATAGGGTTGTATTTGCAAATACAACCCTATTTTGCTTATAGAGCAAATCAATATTTGCTTATAAGCTATATCAGGGTATGTCTACACATCACTGTTTCAGGTGGATTCAGCATAGTGCTCAACATACGGCAAATTCAAGTTTTGTTTTTTGGGACTTTCTGGATTTTCTCCCCCGTGAATATTTTGGATCTGCATTTGGTTGAATCCTGAATGCAAAGCCCCTGGACAAAGAGGGCCAACTGTACATGAAATTCTTTGGCAGTCACATAGATGGAAAGAACATTAAAACCTGTCTCATAATGTATGACAATCAGAAGATTAAAAATCCAATAGTCTCTGCAGTGCTTCCCTAATAATAAAAGCTACTTTTAAAAATTAGCTTTTACAAATTTATATTAAAACCATTTGAATGTTGATTACATGGCTGTATCTTGCTGAACTCACAGTTGGTGCCATCCATCTGATTTTTTGTATCTTGAAATTCCTGGAAACATACTGTTCCTTTGAGCTAAAAGGCATAGAATCTTTGTGTTAATTGAAAGTCTAGCTTGTTCATTTTATCATTTAATCAAGCAAGTGGAGCTTGCTATTCCATAATTCATGATGTATATTTATCCTAAAACCTTTCATTATAATTAATGAGATAACCACTACAATGCAAACTATTAGTTAACCTTATCTTTAGGTACATTTTGAGTTATGTGGACACACACATTCACATATATTGCAGCCACATATTTGGGTAGAGGTTTATCTCAGTTAGCATTTGCTGCGTTAAAACTAAAATTCTTTCCCAAGTCTAGTGATGTAAAACAACTATTTATTAACTGGTGATCTCTCGTGTGGCTATTTGTGCGGTGCTCAGTTTGGTGGTCCTCTTGCTGGACTCCCTATGTTCAGATGGCAGATCCACTAGAGCCTGCCTGGGCGGGCCTGAAAATCCTCACTCACGTGTCTGATCTTCGTCTGGGTGACAAAGGGTGACTGAGCCCTATGTCCCCAGCATCTAGCAGGTTAGCCTCGCCTTCTTAGTATGGTGACTGGCTTTCAAAAGCATCAAGCGACAGGGCGAACTCCACTCAGCAGACACTTTGCAGACGTTGGTTATGGCATGTTTGCTAATGTTCCTTTAGACCAAGCCAGTCACACCACCAAGTCCAGATGCAGTGTACTCAACCTCGTGATGGGAGGAGTTGCAGCCATTTTTATTTCAGTATCTATTATAGGGTTCACATAAATTTAAATACAGTTATAGGTGATATTCGTATTTAAAATGTTAGCATTGTTTCAGAGCCTAAAGACAGACACTGTAACCTGGACTTTTCCAATGAAGACTTTTATGGTAGAAATGATTTTGATCTGTTGATAACAATCACATTTGATAAAAATCAAGTAAATGATTTTATTTGAAAATAAAATTTGAGATTTAGTAAGATTCCACATGAGATATTTGTATTAGCTCTTGTTAATAAGGACATTTACTAGCTGTGGGCAATCAGGATATGCCTATTTGCAAATGCTACTTAATTGTCATTACATTTGAATATTAATAACATCTAAGGAAATGAATAAAAGGAATTTCAACAACTCATTCTATTTAGCCAATATTCTATTGTACTTATAATAATTTAACTCTTAAACTGAAAATTTCCCTAGAAGATGGGTATCTTGTTGTATATGTGTATAAAATGATCAGTATTCCTACATGTGTATAATCCTATTTTCCCATACATAAAGCCACCTGTTCTGAAGAAAGGAACAAAGTAGGAGTATATTTATTATCCTTCAGCCTCTAATCTGCTGCACTAACATCAGCACGCAAATCTCATTACCAATTAAGCTGCCTGCGTGAGAACACATCAAATGCCTCCGAAGTGCTCTGGCTTCCTATACCTAATTACAAATTGCAGAATACTAATTTTGGTGTCAATCAATCTGAGAACCAGTGTGCTGCATTAATACTCACTGGGGGGCATTGAATGTCAATTTCTCCGTCTGCCTCTAGCTTCGTTCAATTCCCTGTCTCCAAATTGTCTGTTTTATTTAACAGTTATGTCTATACCATGAAAGTTATTGTCTCACTTTTAGAAAAAGTAATATTTTATACTAAAAGATGCCCTTTTTATAGCATGCTTAGATAACCAATCCATTACTTGAAACATTTCCTTTTCTCAAATGTAGGGCCTTACTGAAGTAAATTTAAATTGTCCCTGCTTTTTGCACAGTGCAGGCTTATATTGGTCCTACTAACCTTTTACCTAGGCTATTTCCTAAATAATAGCAATTCTTTTTTCATAAGCTAGTCTTCTTAGCAGGCTGCTATTAAACTTTCTTTTTCTTTGGTATACAAATAATTAATAAATTGGGTTTGAATTTGATCAGTCAGCACCTGTGTGAGACTTTGAATGAATTACTTACTCTCTCCAGGTCTCTGTTCGTTCATTTATAGAATGGAATCATACCTAATACTTAGGCCGGCTGTGGGGATTCAGCGAAGTGATGCACATGGGTTGCTGCGCCTGGTGTTAGCACTCATTCGGCGCTCAGCACACGCTAGACACCAGTCTGTGCCCTCACTTGCAATGTCATCATAAGTGTCATATAAGTGAGTGTTCCATGGTGATCGATCCCCTTTAAGCCATGACTTAGACATTTTAAAATCTATTTTTAGGGGAGATCTTGCCTTTGTATTCAGATACATACAGATTATCATTTAACATTGCTAGATGACTCAGAGATTAGGGAGAAGCAGATTAGCTCAGGGAAATAAGATCCCTGGAGTCAGACCCCCACTACACATCAACTGTGACATTTTCACTTATTCACTCAACCAGTATATACGATGGGCCTCCTATGCACCAGGGACAGGTGAAAAAACACACTTAACTCTCGCCCTCATGGAGCTCAGAATCTAGAGGGGAAGGAAGGCATTAAAAGACTGTGAAAGTAAACTGGATTGTAGACCATGATGAGTGAGAGGAGAAAGAACAGGGTGCTATGAAAGAGCAGGACAGGAGAGGCCTGTTTTAAATATGAGCGGTCAGGGAAGGCCTCTCGAAGGAAGAGACTATTTGAGCTCGGACTGGAAGGGGAGGGTGGAGGGAGCTAGGCAAAGTGGGAAACAGCATTCCAGGTATATGGAATAACCCATGCGAGGCCCCCAAATTGGAAAATCTCACTCCTTTTTTTTAATCAATTAAAACACATCCATTACAGCTGAGCATAGTAATAAGGAGAAAGAGATGAAAGAAGAGGCTGGTCAAATGGCGGGCCTTTGGACTCTGTGTAGGGCGACCCCATGTCTGGTGTCCCAGGGGCCATCCGGCTTAGGACTGTCGTCCTAATGTACTTATCAGTAACTTTTTTTCACTCTTAAAAATGTCCTGGTTTCTGTAATTATATGATCACTCTAGCTATTAAACAGTATGGATTTTTTATTCTAAGTGTAGTGGGGAGCATCTGACGAGTTTCAGGGAGAATGATACAATATGACCTACTCTCAGGTACTGAGGCAGGAGTGGATGCAGGGAGGGAAGTTAGAGAAGGCTATTCAGGAGTTTAGGGGACAGATGGTGTTGGCTGGGAGCATGATGATGACAGTGAGGACAAAGAGCTGTGGCTGGATCCAAGGTGGTCAGGTCCTCGTGATGGAGTGGGTATGGGCGATGAGAAAGGAGGTGTTATCAAGAAAAACTCCAAGGTGTGGTGTAAACAACCGAGAGACCGGAGGCGCCGTTACTTTGGTGGGGACAGCTGGAGCAGCCCCCAGTGAGGCATGAAGACGGGGAAGAGCACAGGCGCAGTGTTCGATGGGTTAAGTTGGAGATGCCACGGAGATGCCAGGGGTTTGCCCACAGATAAATAGCAGATAACGAAATCTGCATCCATGTAAGGAAATCTGAGACTCGGACCCTTGTCTCCCAAATTCAAACTTTTTATATCTAAGTGACCATCTTAAATGTAGAGTGGTACTTAGGTATTTCTTTATGCCATGGTTTCTGAGTAAAGCTTTTGATGGATGCCTAGGCCTTTGCTTGCGGGAATTTAGTTGCAATAGGGGCCTAAAAGTATATTTATATAAATTTCTTAAGTGGGGAACAAACCATCTCCGCTGTAAGGGTGTGGCTGAGACCCTCACTTGACAGGTGGGGACATGGGGCCCAGAGGCTGTGTGCCTTCATTCTGGTACCTCGGTGTGGGACAGCCGGACTTAAACCCTCAGCCCTCATCCACCCCGGGAAAGCGTTCTCTCTCCAAGTGTAGAAAATCTAGGAACAGTCCTCCAGGGAGAGGTTCTTCAGCAACTGTCTGGATGCAACCATGGGTTTTGTTGTTGCCTCTATGTAAGGGGAGGGTTTAACCTCTGGAGAGGAAGCCCATCTCCAACAGTCTTCCAATTGTGCGCAGAGCTAGTTTGGCTGTGAACATTTTCCTTGGTGGGAAGCACATGTGTTTTGAGTGCCACAGAGTGCCCTATTGTGTCAACCTCAGTAACGAGTGCATCTCAGCACAGCTGACGTGTCCATTTGCTGTGGAGTGACAGCCGGCTGCCTGGCCCATCAGCATGGCTGCTGTTTCAGGTGGGGACAGCTGCACTGACACCAGGTAGGGGGAGCTGAGAAAAGAAACAGGCTGAAAAGGTTGCAGCTTTTGGAGCTCTTTGGATATTACCCTGGTGAACCAATTTGGTGTTGTTCCTTGGATGGGGTCCTTTAGACCTTCTCATCGTGTCACCCTTTTGTTGCATCAGGGCTTTTGGTTTATGAAAATTAAAGTGAATTTCAGACAAAAGGACACTGAGTGACAGTCATTGCCTTAGAGTGTGATGCTGATTTCATGCAACATTTCTGTAGTGCCCATCAAGTTTCAGCCAATTAATTAAATCACGCCAAGCCTGGGAATGAAGTTTAAATGATTGTGCATGGAATTACCCACACATTTGGTGATCATGACTGAAGCCACATTTGCATGGGCCTTGGGTGTCATGTTTGCCCGAGAGTGACTTGCTCCTTTCATCCGTGCTCTCAGCTGTCACCCCATGTCTGGGGAGTGTGCCTGCAAGCCTGGCTGGTCGGGGCTCTACTGTGATGAGACATGCTCTCCTGGATTCTATGGGGAAGCTTGCCAGCAGATCTGCAGCTGCCAGAATGGGGCCGACTGTGACAGTGTAACGGGAAAGTGCACCTGTGCCCCAGGATTTAAAGTAAGTGGCAAGGGCTCAGGAGGAAGGAGACAAGGGTGTGGGGTGGAGTCCATTGATACCGTGACCTTTCCTGAAGTGCAATGAATATGCTAAAATCAACCCCACAATTAACAAGAAGAGGAAAGAGAAAACTAGTGATAGGTGATATAAGTAATTACCTTAGAATGATGACTGAGAAATCTGGTAAAACAATAAGTGTGCCATTAATAGTTAATTATTAATATATGTCATAAAATATGGTGTATTGTAGTTATTTTTACATAATTGTTTTACTGTTTTATAGGTAACAAAGAAATTACTTTTCCAAGTAGGATATATCTTATTGTCAACAGTTTCTGTCTTAATTCTATATAATTTGAAAGCACATAATGTATTAAATTAGCATGTATTATGTATTTACATGCAATGGTTAGTAATACATATGCCTTTTGGTCTCTTTGAGAATCTAGGACTTAACAAAAATGCCCACATATGCCAATAGAGCAGAATTTTGCCTAGATTCTAGGCTATCTTAGCTACGGGCCAGGAATATTTGTTTTAAAGGAAAATGGATTATTCTTGAGTAATTTTCTCCCAGTTGAAAAAGGAGGACACTAAACTGTGAAGGACATTGATGATTATTCCAGGGCACATCATGCAGAACAAGGGGATCATAAAGTCTTTGAGCTGAGGGAATCTTTACAGGGTTTTCTTTTCTTTTTTTTTAAGATTTTATTTTTATTTATTTTTAGAGAGGAAAGGGAGGGAGAAAGAGAGAGAGAGAGAAACATCAATGTGGGGTTGCTGGGGGTCATAACCTGCAACCCAGACAAATACCCTGACTGGGAATCGAACCTGCGACACTTTGGTTCGCAGCCCGAGGTCAATCTACTAAGCTATGCCAGCCAGGGTGCATTTTCTTTTTTTAAAAGATTTTATTTATTTCTTTTTAGGCAGAGGAGAAGGGAGGGAGAAAGAAAGGGAGAGAAACATCATTGTGTGGTTGCCTCTCTCATGCCCCACCCCCCACCAGGGACCTGGCCTGCCACCCAGGCATGTGCCCTGACTGGGAATCAAACCGTTGACCTTTTAGTCCACAGGCTGGTGCTCAATCTACTGAGCCACATCAGCCAGGGCAGGGGTTTCTAATCTATGTCACAATCCTTTGCTTGAGCCCAGGAATCTGACTTAAAGAGTCCCTTCTGTTTTTAAAGTAAGTGACCTCCAGTCACCTTTGGTAACCAACTTCTATGTTTCAGATACTGCGCTGTCAGATAATAAATTGAATCATGTGGGCCGTTCCTCTGCTGCACCCACTGATCAGATTACATACTTATTATACTAGGAAGTTTAGGAAGCATTGCAATGTAATGTACAGTTTATATTTATGTTTATTTATGGACAGTAATTTTACAGCTATGGTTTATTGTTATATATCTACTTGCCTGAGCAAGGACAAAAGGTTTTGTATCTGCTACAAATACATTAGGAAAAGTAATGAAGGCAGCAGGCTTTCTTGGGCATTATTCAATACTGCATCATAAACAGGCCAACCAGCATTGCCCTTCAATTTCTAAATTTGTATAGTGGTGACATTACAGCAACTCTTTAATATACAATGTGTTACAATTGGAGAGAGACTATAATCAGCATCACCAAGACATATTTTTGTTTCCTGGTGTGGGCCTTATATCAGTTGGTAGAACTGTGTGCACTTTCCTGGTTGCCTCCATCTAGGGGACTGACTGCTCTGCCCCGTGCCCTCTGGGGACCTACGGGGTGAACTGTTCCTCTCTCTGTGGCTGTAAGAACGACGCTGTCTGCTCTCCTGTGGATGGGCTGTGTTCTTGCAAGGCAGGTGAGTACTAGAGTCCTTTATCTGATCCTGGCCCTGCCATGTCCTGAAATCGCAGGGAAGAAAACTTGACTAGGTTTCTAGGTCCAGCTGTTCCAAAATTCAGTGCCTGGCCTCAGTAAGCCCTTCAGCCAGGGTGGGTTCTCCTGCGCTCCTGAGTCAAGGGCAGAGGCTCATTCTTAGGAGATAATCTCTGAAGCTGCTGCCAGCTCCAACAGTCTGTGCATCTCTGCACTTTGGGGATGAGTGAGCCGAGCAGACAGGTGTTCATGCCCCTAAATTCACTGACCTGGAGTCATGATGAGAAGTGCAGCCAAGCACCGATTTCACGTGAGCACCAGAATGGTCTGTCTGGAGTCCCTGCAGTGGCCAGGATCCCAGATACTCAGTGTTCATGGTTAATAGGGTCCTGCCTTAAAGGCAGATAAATATTTCACTTTCCCAACCTGAACAAAACTCAGTCTCACTGTGCATTAAAGGGACCCGCACTCCATACCTCTGTACTCAATGGCACTTTCCATATTAGCATCTGTGTGACGGATCAACAGTGCACATCTCTGCTGGGGCTGCGGGACACCGCTGTGCATCTCGAAGATGCTTCTCAAGGGAAAGTGACATGGGAGGGCTGAGCAAAAGCCCCTGCTGCCTCTGTTCCCTCACACGTTCTGCATCCTTGTCGTGGCAGGCTGGCACGGTGTGGACTGTTCCATCAGCTGCCCCAGTGGCACATGGGGCTTTGGCTGTAATTTAACATGCCAGTGCCTCCACGGCGGAGCCTGCAACACCCTGGATGGGACGTGCACCTGTGCACCTGGATGGCGCGGGGCGAAATGTGAGCTGCCCTGCCAGGTACGATCAAACCAGTACCCCAGCTGGGAATGCCTGGGAGCTGATGCCAGAGGGTTAGCCTCTTCTCGCAGTTTCCCTGATTGAAAGTATCTGAGTGCAAACCAAACCTCAGGAATTATTAGAAGAACTAAGGTAAAGGGGTAGACGTGGAAATTGGTTAGGTAGCTTTGTGAGAATCACTTTCTTTTTTTCCTTCGTCTCTATTCAGGTTCCCCCCAATGCCACCCCCACCCCTGTCTATTTTTTTTCTGTTTTTACACACACATCGCTTCCTGGCAGCCAATCAGCAGCATCTGTCCATCACCCAGTGTATGTCTCCCTACTCTCCCAATAGTGTGTTTCCATTGTGATGGAAATCCTCCAGCCTTTGGGCTGGAAAGAGGCAGGGAGTGGAAGGGGTGGTGAAGGTGTCACAGACATGCTCACAGAGGTGGTAAGAGAAGGTTTGGAAACAGCCATCATTTAATGCAAATACCTCTGGAGTCACAAGAGTCCACAGAGATTTCCAGTGCTGACTCTAGTGCCTTAACCTGCTTTGGAGATTTTCATCACTAGAAATCTTACACTGTGTCAACTGCAGGCCAGCTGACAAAGGGTGCAACTGGAAAGTGCTTTCTATAGTCACGTGATTTCTCTTTCTTCCTGAATGAAGCACGTGGCCGTTTCTTTCCTTCTTTTCCATCATTCTTTCTTCCTATTACACTTCTTTTCTCCTGAGCCCTTAAGCATTCTCCCTGGTGTGTGTTCTCTGCTTCCTGGAGAATGTCGAATAGCCAAGAGGACACTGTGACTTCCTGAACAGAGCCCCTCATGAAGGGCCATCCACAGGGGTTCTTTTCTCCCTGGGCTTCCTCCTCATTAAGTACAAGCCATTTCCCAAAGCAGAGAGGGCCTGCCCTGGCCTATTTCCTGTCCTGCGAACATTTAAAGGGGACAAAATTAAGTTAGCCATGCTGCCTCTCACCCAGTGAGCACAGTATCTGTGCTCTTAAAAGGGCTTGAAGATCTCCTTTCACACCCAGCCTGGCTGTGGCTGGAGCAAAGCCTCTGTCACAATCTCATCCTTTCATTTATTTGTTTTTTCATATATTAGGTGCATTATTAAACCAGCTAAGCCAGTAGTTTGGCGGCTGATATGGTAGCACAGCTATATCCTATGCAACCCGATCAAACATTAGTGGGCCTAAAAAGTCATTTATTTATTTTATTTTATTAAGTTTAATAATCTGGTAGACAATGATTTGCCACCTAAACTCCATGGGTGTTTTGTGGTGGTGCACAGGCTCCTCCCCTTTGGGGCTTGTGAGCCCCTGCTTTCCTCAGTGCTGGGTGGCGCAGGAGGTTTCTAGCACTCGCCCTCCGCTCCTTGGGATCTGGCAGGAAAGAGCAGGGCTTGTCAGTGCACAGCTTTCCACTCCTCGCCCACAGACTAAGTGGCCACGCCCACAAAGAGCCTCCTGTCCGTGGACGCCCAAACTGACTGCGCGTGAGAACGCGGATGTCCGGGGTGGGGCGGGGAGGAGGGCGAGCCAGCACGGGCTTTGTGTCCTCAGAATCCTCCATCAGAACACCCCATTTTGTCTAGATGTCTGCCTCAAAAGGGGGGTGTTACTTAGGAAAAGTAACAGAAGACTTTCGTCTCCCTTACAGTTCCACATATCCCACTGGCAACTTATGGAAACAAACTTAGCTCAGAGCTATAAAACTTCTTAAAAATTTGGAGCTTCTCTATGTGGGTCAGGCTACTCACCTTGCAGTAAAGAATAGAAAGCCTTGTAGGGAACATTAAACTGTTTTACAAAAATTTTTAGGAGCAAAGAAAATATGTTAATAAGTCACGGCTTACGGTAAGATAAAAAAGATTATTTGAATTAGTTGGCATATATGCATACCTCTGCATTATGCATATCAGCATATTAGTGTCATTGATTTCACCAGTCGTATGTCCCAACCATACGTCAATGCTAAAATAAGGTCTGAGGGACTTTAAAATACTGGCCTCCTGGAGCCTATAGTTTGGGGGCCATGAAGATGTGGAAAGAGGTGGCTGGAAGGCATGATGTTGCTGACAGGTGTTTGGGAGAAGAGGAGGGTGCTGCACCTGAAACGACTGACCGAGGCCCCTTTGATCTCCCGTTGTCGGATTCCCCCCGTCCTCACTGCTGTCTTCCACGCAGGACGGCACGTACGGGCTGAACTGCGCTGAGCGCTGTGACTGCAGCCACGCAGATGGCTGCCACCCCACCACGGGCCACTGCCGCTGCCTCCCCGGATGGTCAGGTGAGCCCAGGAAACAGGAGCGCGCCACTCTATGCCTAGCACTGCTCCTTGTTCTTGCAAAGACACACATACAGGTTAGCTGTATAGAAAAAATGAAAATGCAGTTGTCTCTGGTAAGCTGACAGATTTTTACCCAAGAAATATTACTATTGGGCCTAATTCATCTGTAATCAAGGAGTGACTTTTTGTTGAATGGTACAAGGGCAGTTCTCTGGAGCCTTCATGGAAGGTCCAACTGTCAGAATTCAGGCCAGTGAGAGGAGAAAATGTGAATTGCTTTGAAGAGTGGAGCAGGATCTCTGTGGTATTTTTGAGCACTAAGAAAAGAATTGTTGAACCATAAAAATGTAATTAAGCTCACTTTACTGAGACAGAAATATTAAATATTAATATGGTCAATATGCAAATATTAAAATAGTCATGCTAGAAATTAAAGTTGTCAAATTTGCCTTTTCTTATAATAATGTTTGTCATAAAAATTCATAATATGGTTGAATACCAATGTTCTAACCAAGTCTCTCCTGATTTATATAACTCCATGGTTTCAGCAGGAAGTTTAACAAATTAATGGGGGTCTTAAAGAAGAATAGCTTTTGCTCATGGTGTATAGACATGGAAGAATGGCACCAAATGTCCAAGCAAATTGGAATCTTGCTCTTTTTCACACATCAAATCAAGCCTATCCTTTAAAAAAAAAAAAGCCAAACGACCTTTTTAAATGCTTGTTAGGAAAAGCTACAAATGGCAATAGAACAGTGACTGAATATTGGGATGAATGAACTAAACATATTGATGACCATTTCTGCTGGAAGTAAAATAAAATACTGATTGCTGATTTGCCAATTTAAAGTGAAACCTTGTTATACTAGGGACAGGATTAGAGGTAGATAAATGAACCAGAACTTCCTTCTACAATTACTTTCCCTTGTAAATCACTGGTGTGTGCATGTGGATTTTATATATATTGTATTCATATCTAAATATATTTGTATCTAAATTTAGAGAGGAGAGGAAATTTGTAAGAGCACTCTTTCCATGATGATGGTTCAGTGTCCTTCAAAACATTTTCAACTTATCCTATAAAAGAAATTGGTAGTAATGAGCTAAATATCCTTTTAGTGATGTCCATATTTTCAGAAGGTGGATCTTTGAGAAGAGACTCTTAAGCCTCCCTACCAGCGATGTCACATTTAGGAAATTGTGGCATCAGGATGATCTTACTCTTTAGCAAAAACACATACAAAGAAGACTCTAGAGAAGTAATAACAAGTAAAGCTTACTGTGTGCTTACTACAGGCTCACAACCCTAGGAAATATTTGTTTTCGCCTTTTTACAGATCAGGAAGCTGAAGCAAAGAAATGTTAGGTGCCTGAGCCAAGGTCCCAGAGTCGATGAATGTGAGAGGGTTTGCACTAATGCTCCCTGCTGCGTATGTAGCTCTTTTAACTACTGCACCCACTTGCTGTATGCAGACTTATTCCAGGAGGTGCTGGTGCAGAGGGCAGTTATGTTGAGATTTATTTTCACTCTGGATGAAGACTTCTAGGAATTATATGAGAGGACCATGGTGATCGGTGTTGCTATCTGTCCATCAATCAATTTCTCTCTCTATATGTATATATGTATAATAGCTTTATTGACATATAACCATATACCATAGAATTCACCTATTTAAAGTATACAACTCAGTAGTTTTTAGCGTATTCAAATAATAGTACATCATGATCAATTTTAGAAGATTTTTATCACCTTCGAAAGTTAGTACTCAGTAGCATTAATTCCCCATTTACCCCCAATCCTTTCTACTGCCTCCTCCCCCTCCCTAAGCAGCCACTAATCTTACCCTCTGTCTCTGTAGATTTGCCTGTTCTGGGTATTGTATGGACTCATACAGTCTGTGGTGTTTTGTGACTGGTTTCCTTCCCTCAACATTTGTTTTTGAGTTTCATGTATATTGGAGTCTATGCAAGTACTTCATTTATTTTGACTGACAAATAATAATCCATTATATGGATAGACCACATTTTATTTATCCATTCATCATTGATAGATATTTGGGTTGTTTCCACTTTTGGGCCATTTATATATAAGTTTTTGTGTGGATATATATAGGTTGGATATATATTTAGAACTAGAACTTCTGTGTCATATGATTATTCTAACCTTTTTAAAAATTTGAAAGAATGCTAAAATTTTTTCCAAAGCGGCTGCACCATTTTACATTCCCACCAGCAGTGCATGAGGGTTCCAAGTTTTTCATGTGTACACTATCATTTGCCTTTTTTATTATAACCATTCTATTATAGTTGGTGGGAAATAGTATCTCATTGGTTTTGATTTGTACTTCCCCAATGAGTAATGATGTTTAATATATTTCATGTGGTTATTGACCACCTGTATATCTTCTTTGTTGAAATATCTATACACATTTTTGTTTATTTTTAATTGGGATGTTTGTCTTTTTATTATTGAGTGGTAGTAGTTCTTATATATGCTAGATATATGTCCCTTATCAGACACATGACTTGCAAATAGTTTCTCTCATTCTATAACCTATTTTGTTCACTTTTGATGGTGCCTTTTGCAGTAGTAAAGTTTTTATTTTGATGAGGTTCAGTTTGTCTATTTTTTCCTTTTGTTGCTTATGCCTTTGCCATCAAATCTAAGAAACCATTGACTAATTCAAGTCCACAAAGATTTATGCTTCTTTATTCTTCTAAGAATTTAGAAGTTTTAGCTTTTACACTTTTAGCTCTATGTGTAGATCTTTGATCCACTTTGAGTTCACTGTTTTATATATAATATGAGTTAAGCGTTCAACTTCATTCTTTTGCATATGAATATCTAGTTCTGGCACCATTTGTTGAAAAGATTGTTCTCCAATTAGTTGTCTTGACATTCTTGTCAAAAATCAATTGGCCATGAATGTGTTAAAGTTTATTTCTAGACTCTCACTTCTATTCCACTGATATATATAGGTCTCTCCTTAGGCCAGTACCATACTGTTTTGACTGTTACAGCTTGGTAGAAAACTTTAAAATTGAGAAGTGTGAGTTCTCTTACTTTGGTCTTCTTTTTCAAGATTGTTTTCACCATTCTGGTTCCCCTGAATTTACATATCAGCATGTCAATTCCTGCAAAGAAATGAGATGGAAATTTAATGAGGATTGAATCTATAGATCAATCGGGGGAGTATTGCCAACTTAACACCATTAGGTCTTCAGATCCTTGAACATAGGATGTCATTAGTAACCTCTTCAGTGGTGTCTTTCTGTCCTTTGGAATTTGTTGAGAGCTGCATTGGCTTCTGACAGGAATGAACTGAGACCAACTGTCACTACTTGATTCCCAGCATCTGAGAGCTACCTTGGGAAACAGGCTGTGGCTGGTGTAATGGCCTGTCTTTTCTGTTAATAGGAGCTGCCCACAGACACAAGGACTCCCTGGCCTTCTAGTTCCTCCTTCATTTACAAAAGCTGAGATAACTCAGACTTCACAATATGAAGTTCCCTCTTCTCATGCTTCTGTTTGGTTCTCAGTGACTAAATGTTAAAACCATTACTGCAGGAATTAGAGCTGATTTTGTGATACATGAGTTCTTGAAGTTCTCAATTGGAGTGATCAACACTAAGTTCTCAATGACCACCATGAAGCTAAGTGGTATTTTTAATCCCCAGTGAATTCAGAAATTTCCTTACAGAGAGGCCATATTAGTTGCTTGGTCAAAACTCCACCAAATCTACACTTGTCTTTTAAATATAGAGGAAATGTGAGGTGTTCCTGAACACACCAGTATCCACCTGCTTCGATGATTTAGGACCAGCCTGTGAGAGGCATACTCTTATGTACATGAGAAAACCAGGAGCTGGGATTTGGCCTGGAGCCAGTCACAAAATGTGCTCGTTGCATTCCACAGTCTGGGTCATGGGGTAAGACAAATTATCACATCTGGCCTTAGACCCTGGGAGCTCCTGCGGGAATGCAGTGGCTTTGTCACACAACATAATCTTGTAATCCTTTGTCCATCTGTGACTGGTCTGCTTCCCAAAGAAGAGGAAGCCTTGCTGCTTCGTGTGGCTCTGTCACGTGTTGCCCGCCATTTCTTTGCTCATAGCCCTAGAGACTTGCTCACCTGGGGCTCCGGTGTCGGCGTTGGGTCTGCACGTATTGAAGGCTGCCGTGAAATGTTTTTTTAGAGAGGTCACCCCTCTACTCACAGAACACACATGGTATAAGCAAATGTCTGTCAAGGAAAGAGAGTTCCTGAAGTTCCAGAAAGCACCCTACAATTGGGTCAAGGATTGGCTTATTTTTCTAAAAGAAAAAATAAAAGAAGCATAGCCTCTGTATATTTATACAGAACATCATCACATCATCAACGCTGTGTAGGCTCATGATTTTTCCTCACAAACTTGTTTTGATTAAGTACCTCGAAAGGACCTTCTCCAGTATAAAGAAAGGTTTGCTTTCTACTTAAACACCAGTTTCAGGGACAAATCAATAGCATCAGCTCAGGGAAACAAGTGTTTCTGTTTCCTCTGCTCCCCATTGCTGAGATTGCTGGAGGTAGAATGTTAAGAATTGCCAGACAGGGAAGCAATGTGTGGGATAACAGTGAGGTTTTTGTGATGGAATCAGTAAAATCTAACAGAGGGACCTGGGCTCTTCCCCTGACCAAGCCAACAAGGTGGCAGAGGGGCACTGGCGGTGCTCAGTCACTGGCTGAGGGAGGCTGATCAGGCCTCTGAGGTTGGAGCCAGAGACAGGGGTCAGAAGAGTTGTGTCCGTCTTTCCAAAGAAACGGATACACCTAAATTGAGCAAGTCGTGTGCTAGCCTGATACACTAAGGAATTCGCCTTGCTTTCTTACCATTGAGCTCATCCTCCACTTCTTGTAACTTCACCCTCTTTCATAATGTTTGACTGTCTTTTTCGCTTAAAGGAACCAGAACTCTTGTTTATTTCTACCATAACTGATAGCCCCATTTTATGTAGTCATAAAAAATTCTTCATGATGTACTACCACATAGGTTAAGCAAAACATAAGTTGCATCTGACATCCCAGATACCATTTCCAAAAGAAATGTCCCATTTTCCAAAGGAAAACACGTGCACTTCTATTATATGTGGTTATTTAAAACCCCAGTTTATTGACATTTTTAACCAGTGGACTGCTTTATCAAGAAGGGGCAGATTTCAGTAAAAAACATGGGGGGAAAATGAAACACCTGTCAGGATGTCCTAACCTATGTCCTGGGCTCCTTCTCCCACACCTCTGCCATACACACACACAAACACACACACACACACACACACACACACACACACACACACACACACACATAGAGCTATAAAATAAGACTGGCTTTTCAAAATGAGCATTCTGAAATTCCAGATGTCAATGAAATATAATTTGAGGCATGTGTGTATGTATTCCCAAAGCAGTGGAGCGGTATGCTTCACAAAGTATTTTTCAAAACCAGTAGAAACATGCTGACATTTCTTCCTTTCTGCTGTGACTTCAGTCAGCCAGGGTTTCGAGATCTCATTCCAGCGTTCTGGAACACATGCAGTCCCAGCCTGTTTCTCAACCCTGGCTGAGCTTACTGTGACCTAGGAACTCTTTTAATTTGCATGTTCCCAGTCTCCACTGCACATCTACTGCCTCTTGAATGGCAGTGTGGAGGGTGGGTGAGGAGGAGCATGGTGCCATTGCCAGCTCAGAAGCACTTTCTGTACAAATTTGGAAAAGGTTTGGAAGTTCCTAAGGGTGTACTTCTTGGGAGGTAGAGCGTGGGCTGGATTTTTGTCCTGACTTTGCCCCGGTCCATGCACTGGCAGTTCCCAGTCTGTAGACTGGCCTCTACTCTGCCTTGCTACTCCTATTATTGAAGGAGACCATTTCTGTGACAGAGTCTTACAAGCAGTTGTGAAAGACTATAGGAGGTTGAGGGATGAATTCATGTGAGGAAAAAAAAACACATTATTTGGTAAAGGGAGAGAAAAGAGATTAGGATGCCACATCAACCTCCAGGAGTCTTGGGAAAGAGGAAGGGACTAGCAGGGCATGGTATTATGGAAAGAAGTGCAAAGGAGAGGAGGAAGAGAGGTGGGCTGCTCTTCTGAGCCCAGCCAGGAAGGGGGGCATTGGAAGAAGGAAAACCTGGAGGCAAGTTAATGAGAAGAGGCTGGCTTCTCTACTCTGCCCAGCAAGCAGAACTAGGCCTGTAGTGGTACCAGCCCCTCTCCAGAAGGATACCTCCTCTTCGAAACCTTCCCCAAACACACCAAGTTTGACCACTTGAGTAAGTGATCTGCTACTTCAGGCACTACTGATCTATCCTAAAGTGATCTCTCATGCAGCTGAGAGATACCTGAATTGTTATAATAAGGGGAGACATCCCGTTCCTTGTCCAGTGACATGTAAGTGCAAATTCAAGTGCAAGTGAGTTTTAAAGAACATACCTAATCATCCACAAGTGCAAGTGACACAGTATCTGACTCCTTAGGGTATTGAAGGGTGGAGAATGTGTATGCAGGAGCATATGTCTCTCTGTTTACATGGTTTTGGGGGAAAAGGGGTCATGTAAAAGCAGAATGTGGGGTCCCTGAAAGGGGGGGTGGTGGAGGGAAGGGCTCACCTTCACAAAAGAAAGGCTGCAGGAAAAAAAAACACGAAGTTCCCAGATCTCCCAGCCTGCCTCGTGGTCTGTTCTCTGCTTTTGTCTGGGTCCACTCTAAGGCAGGCCATGTTTTCTGATGTGTTTGTCTTACAGATGCAAATGCAAACATCTCTGATTTATGACTTTTCTTTTTTTTAAGCAATCTTTTTTGTTTTTTAAGGATTTTTATTTATTTTTTATTTATTTATTTTTAGAGAGGGAAGGGAGGGAGGGAGGGAGGGAGGGAGAGAGAGAGAAAGAGAGAGAGACATTAATGTGCGGTTGCTGGGGGTCATGGCCTGCAACCCAGGCATGTACCCTGACTGGGAATCGAAACTGTGACACTTTGGTTCCCAGCCTGCACTCAATCCACTGAGCTACGCTAGCCAGGGCTTGATTTATATGACTTTTCAGTACTTTTTTCAACTTGGCTCTTTGTATAAAGTAGATTCTTTTCTAATGGATCTTTGAAATTCACAGTATCTAAATACCTGACAACCATTTGTTGAGTGTCTCCAAATTGTGTCAGCCACAATGCTTAGGTGCTGGGCACATGAAGCTAAGTGCCACTAGCTGCCACACTGCAGAAAGACGTTCCCAGTCTCTCAGGCAGGCACTGCACAGGCAGGGGTAGGCACACCAGCGAATAACTTCTCACACTATAGTGTTCTGCCTCTTCATTGGCCGGAGGATTAGAAAAAGCAGAAAAGTATTATGACTAAGTACTGTAGTCCCTTTCTTCTATAATCACCAAGCCCAACGATTATTAACAAATCTCTCTCTTGGCTCTACTGTATGTTTAACAGCTTGTTGCTCAGGAACGAGACAGCAACTTGAAATCATTTCCTTCATTTGCTAACACCCCAAATATTGCAATACTGGCATAAGGAATATAAACAATTAAACAGGACAAGGAGTTTGGGTGTTACCCCCGAGAGGGGGAAATAATGACACCCCAGATGATTCATTTACCACATTCATGGAATCACAAGTGCCTAGTGAATGCTGACTTCACATTGAGGCCCCTGGCATTCGGCATCAGGCATTAAAGGCACGAACATTTCTTTAGAGCTGCTTAGCTGAAGTTTATCACGATCATTCAGCCATTGCCTAGCAACTTGTGAAGGCTATCAAAGAGCTCTTTGTCCTCGGGCCTGGCAAAAACAGTCCCTCACACATCTCCTTATCAGCATCAGAACATTTATCAGGGAAAAAGGCTTCCTTTGAGCCAGAGTCCTGCAAATTTAAAGATACCCACTTCCTATTTTGTCTCTTCAGCCAAATAGTTTAGGAAGTTGTTTCCTGAAGTAACTCATATTAGAGCCTTTATCTGTACTTTAGGAAACATTCCGCAAGGATTTCCTCAAGATGTCCCATAATTCTTCCATTGCTTTATAATCTGGGCTAGCATCAAAGAACACAGACCTGAGCTCATGAAAGTGAATCTTCTCAAACATAAGCAAGGCAGACATTTCCACCCCCTTTGAGGGAAGGGCCACCTTTCTAGGTGTACAAAATGTGAACATGCTGGCTTCCTACTTTTGGTGAAGTACTTCTCAGCACCTCTTCAGGGAAGGAAAGCATGGCCTGGTTCCTCCATCCGGTTGGAAATGGTCCTAAATATCACATCGAAAAAGGGACTGGGCTTGTGAGTTCATTCAGCAAATACTTGACACTTTCCATGTGCCAGGCACTGTAGTGAACTGAAACAGGCTCTGTCTCTCCTTCACAGAGCTGCCAGCCTCCATTAGTTACCCTGGTGGGGTGGGGGGCGGGGGCTGCTCCTTGCATCTGCATCCTCTCCTGTACTTATCTGGAACTCATCTTTCCCTGCATCCCAACTGCCATTATTTTTATTATATATATATTTTCCCATTACTGACAGGTCTTTGTTCCAAGTTCACCATCAAAGCATCTTCTGCTCTTCTTCAAAACACAGGTTTAATTACACACATCCCCTACTTAATTGTCCCTTTGGTCCCTATTAGCACCGTTACCAAACTAAAGGGATTTGCTCACCTGTGTGCATCAAAGTCCAATCAAATGTGAACAAGAGTTTGCAGCAAAGAAAGTAGCTTTTTATTTTAAAAATGGCACCAAACTGGAGTCACAGGTGAGCCATTGCTCTAAGACCTGGCTCCCCGACGGCGCCCAAAAGGAAAACTATGAATCACGGTGGAGTTAGGGTCATGGTCCCTACTGATTGGTCAGCGCTAGGGTAGGCATAGTTAGTTGATCAAGGCGTCTCTGGGCCTGATGTCGGCTACCGTGTCTCTCAGCCTGATTTCACAAGGGTGTGGGATGGTGGGGTCATTCCGCTTTTCTGGGTCTGGACCTGAAGCACAACTGAAAACTAGATGTTATCTATAATTTGACTAAAACTCTGTCTCTTTGATCAACAGACCTGCAGTCTTGTTCCTAAGATTATTTGATGCTGATCGAAACTTCATTGTCCTGAGGGCTTTATGATTAAGGGAGTGGACACGCAAGGGAGAGGGAGGTGGCTGAGCCAGGGTACTGAATGAGGCTAGTTTTAACAAAAGGATGGAAAGGAGAAAAGATCATGTTAAAGATACAAAGTTTCTGTGGGGTCACAACACCAGGAGGAAGCTCACACTCCACAGTGTGGCATTCCTGGCCCTTCTCTCCGTGCCCACTGCCTGGCTGCCCTGCCGACTCCCCCACTCTCCACAGCCCCAGTTTCAGTGGTCCCCGACTTGGGATTCCTGAACAATGAGACACATAACTTCGTTGGGCCTCTGAGCCTCACACCCAACTCTCCTTTAGCTTGGAGCCTTCACAGGCTACCTGCTTCTCCTACCGTGATCCCCAGCAGGGTTGCTGTGCCTGTTCTGGGGCCATTGTCAGCCTAGATTTAGAGGTTGTTTCTGAAAGGACCCCTCACCAGCAAGCCAGCAGCCATCAGGCCCCATGAATGTTTATTGAGTTGAAGTCTCTCTTCTGTCTTTGACAAGCAAGGAAATAAAAAGATGTCTTATAGGACTCTAGCAAAGTTGGCAAAGATGAGGATGAGATCAGTGGAAATAATTCAGGAATAAAACACACACACACACACAGAGCCAAAAATAATGGTTAAAGCAAACTTATGGCTCCCTGTCCCAGAGAAAATGTCACTGTATGCCTGCATAGAAGTCACATTGGTAGCACGGACTCTGGTATCCCCTCTGCGAGTCTCATTGCTTAAAACCTCACACTTAGAGATTTACTTCTAAGGCTCTTAATGTATGTTTTCTTAAAATATTAATATTTTCTAGAGAAGGTAACACCTCAGCAATAATAAATTTGTCTTATCCTTTCCTGGCTATAAGATGAAGGGAAAGATAGCAAGAAGATACAAGGGGCGTGAAAGGGGAAATACAGTAACAGGAGAAACTGGTGCTTCAAGAGCACAGAAAAGACAGCTTCACACTCTCCCCTGGAGTCACCCCCTGACTGTGACATCCTTTATGTTTGTCTTCAAGCAGATGAGGCACTAATATCTGCAAAATAATGACTCCTTTCTACTGATGACAGAGAAAAAGAAAATGGATGGAATGTTTAGGGGAAGTTGGTAATAGAATTATTATAACACACTTTCCAAGGAAAGACTTCATTGCAATCATAAAATAAAAGTTATGTCAAAGGAAGCTTGATTCTGTTGAAATGTGTGTATAGAGTACATGGTGGGAGGCAGAAGATTTGATAGGTGATCTCTAGAATTTCCTGTGATTGTCTACAAATGAAATGATGAGTAAATCATGTGAAAAAAGCTTATCTTTGCAATGGATCTCCTTCTATATCGTGGGCCTGGTTACATGTATGATAATTATCTTGATAAAGTTGATTATGACTGATGCTCATGCTAATCAACTGAACAAACCTATTAGGCAAGAAGAATCAGGTATGAAATAAAAGATCACTTACTCACATTTGTCAGTCTGCCCATGAGTCATTTTTCTTAACGTGCTCTGATTGAGAATGTGCTAAGTCATAGATAAATCATGATGATCTATAATGGCAAAAGTCAGCATACACTTTTTGACCTGAAGGGTACTCCATTCCATCTTAACAACATTGATTAAGTGCAATGTGAGGAGAGGTATGGCAGTCTGCTGATAAACTAAATCACTATCAATAACTAAATCTCCCTTTTCCCCAAGCTCCAACCCCACAAAAAAAAGTGCCAAAAATCAAGATTAATTTTCACGATGATTTTCAGAGTGGCAAAGTCATTACTCAGCTTCCACATCAAAGTCCTAACGGGGAGTTGCCTGGGTGGCTCCAGACCAAAAGGGCAAGGGCGTCGTCTGAATCTCTGTGGAGCAGGAGTCCCTATTTTAGCTGTTGATCAACAGGAGTCCTGGTTCATGGGCAGAGCTCAGGACCTGAACTTGAATAGAGTAAAGCCTGTAGCAGATTAGCTCTGTTGGTACTTCCTTCATGTTCACAAAGCGAAGTTTAGGTTTGCAGGTTCTTTAGAAATGGTTCACTCCTCTACACATTTGATCATTCTGCCTTGTAGGGTGTCAGTCAAAACACCAGATAGGATTCTATGGCTGGTGAATTACGTGTGGGAGGCATAGAGTTTGCAATTCCGTCTCAGCTTTTCAAAAAAAGATATGATTTTTTTAAAAAGATTATATATTTGTGAGCACAAAAAATAATTGTAGTAGGCCAAAATTCCATATCTCAGTCTATGGGGAACTCTTACACTCTAATCAGCTTTGAACAGGCCTGATCTCCTTTCTCCAGCCAGCAGTCCGAGCTTAAATAATTATCTATTGTTGGTTCAAGACAGGCACAGTGAGGCCAGTGTGCTTTCATGCCTGCTTACCATGTGGGAGACTTTCTGAAGGAAAAATCAGAACAGTCAAAAGTGGAATATGTGGTTCAGCAGATATGTCTGTGTATCAGTCAGCAATGTTCACATTCTGGTTTGGGACTACTTCTGTTTTAAGGCTTGGGCCATGGTAACTTTTCTCCTAATCAACATAGAAGCAAAACCTATAATACGAATGTTGCTTTCTCAGCTTCCTTGGTGCTGGGTTGTATTAGTGTTCTGGAGTGCGTGCATGCTTGTTCTTACTGTGTTTTTTCTTGGTCTAAGGCCAGCAGGCAGCAGTTCACTACTAATTATAACTCATTCTTATTGCCTGTCAATGCAAAGAGCATTTCTTTGAGTTGTGAAGGATTCAGACTTACAAGAAAGGAGTTCCCTGTTGTATTGCAAATGCAGACTTACAAAAGACACTTCCATTTACCTCCAGTAAAACCTAGTTGTATTTTGTACTTTTGCAACTTGAGTTTTTCTTTATGTTTTCTCTAGGCATTTTGATCATTCATGACTGACTCTGAAATTTCTCTATGTCCAGAGTGAGAATTAAACACCTACATAGTTTCATAGTGATCAATAACTTAGACAACAGCTGTAAAACACATCAATTGTGATATTGTTAGAGAACAGAGCTAAGGGCGGGTATGATATACTATTACCAGAAGGACCCCCCACTAGGTTTGCTATGCCTGCTGCCAAAGGAAAGAAGTCTCTCAATGCCAGAGATTTGTGAAAAGGAAAGGAAATGTTTATTTAAAGCTATACAGACTTAAAGTAGTGACCCAATGTCTTCATTAAAATATTAAAGTCCTTTAGGATACCCACAGATGCACACAGTCCTTCCTTCTCCCTCTGCCCTAATCTGGGGTACCGTATCTCAGGAAAAGAAGCAGAAGTCTGTGATTTGGGCTCCCAGCACCATCACCTGTGTCGCTGCCATGATCTCCAGTTAATGCAAAGCCATGTGGAACTTCTCATGGCCCACTGGCAAGAGTCCTTTTACCCCCTTTCTTCCAGGCAAAGTCTCTCCTGCTTCCTAAGCCACATGGCAAAAGGGAGCACCCCAAAGCCACATGGCCCTCACTCTCATCAAGGCTGCAGGGTCCCCACTCTGCCAAAGCCACATGATTCTCTCCTACATGGCTGCCAAGTCTGGGTTTAAATCCCCACGCCAATCTTCCTCTACAGCCCCATTTCTGAGTACTCCTACAATCGGTTACACCTGCCAGCATTCCTGTATTCTTCCAGCTTTACTGGGGTGCCCTAGTGAGTCTGGGCAGGCGTGGCCTCATGGCGTGGAGCCAATCATCTCCAAGCTCTCATGCAGGTGCTGTAACCAGGGAGAGCTGCCTCCCACTTACATCTTGGGTGGAAGTCACTCTCATCCCCCTGGCTCAAAGCATGGCCACAGCTATTTAACATATTTATGAAACCAGTTAAAGGTTATAGATATGTTAAATGACCATGCCAGAGATTGTCTGCAAAGCTATGGCTGTATAAAACAGCTCTGCATGTTCCTGCTCCATGTGTCCCTTCCCCCAACTCACACCTGTGGGGGGGAAGGGGTGAGGACATCCTATATATCTTTCTAATGTTTCCTGGACACCTTGAGTTCTGGACCCCATTCCAAATCCTTATTTGGAGCACCCCTCTTGGCTGCACCCTGTTAAAATATTGTCTATAGCTGCCAGAATCAGATTAAATTTTTAAAGAGGAATTGGTGGCACAGACTTCTGCACTACACAATGTATCATCACAATACTTTAAAATTGTGTTATTTCCTTGCTCCAGGGGGACTTTTTTAAAAAATGTAAAACAATTTAAACACCTTTTATCTCTCCTTATCTTTTTTATAAAAAGATTCTATTTATTATTTTTAGAGTGAGGGGTAGGGAGGGAGAAAGAGTGGGAGAAAAACATCAAGAGTTGAGCGCAACCTCGCCTCTCTCACACGCCCCAGTGGGACACTAGCCCGCAACCCAGGCACGTGCCCTGACCAGGAATCGAAACAGCGACTTTCCACTTTGCAAGATAATGTTCAACCAACTGAGCCACACCAGTCAGGGCAATTTCTCCTTATCTTTTTACATTTTTCCCATTTATCTGTAAAAATAAAGAATGGAGGGGAAGGCAGGAAGTCACTATGAGCTAAAGGATACAATATTTTTTATAAATTTTGCTTTTAGTAGAACCATTGGGCTCCTTCTTTGTTCTCTTCTCCTGAAGAGGAATAATCATCGGTATAACAAAGGTGTTTTATTCCTTCTTTTTTATGACTATAGAAAATAGTCTCGGGATTACTTTCATGTTAGGATGATACTCGATCACACACTATGTGGTGGCACGTTGATGTGTATAAGTGGATTTTAAACCTCATGCCACCTCAGCTCGTTGTTGTCTGGGATGACCCAGCTTTGACATCTTGACCTTAGACCTTGTCTCTGACTTCACATTGTAGAAGCGCCCACCTGCCCAGCCTCTCACTAGCCTTGCCCATCTGTGCTCTTCCAGGTATCCACTGTGACAGCGTGTGTGCCGAGGGGCGCTGGGGCCCCAACTGCTCGTTGCCCTGCTACTGTAAAAACGGGGCCTCGTGCTCCCCTGACGACGGCATCTGTGAGTGTGCGCCGGGGTTCCGAGGCACCACCTGCCAGAGAAGTAAGTGCTCCTAAGGCAGCAGCTCCCTTTTCTCCTCAGGGCACCGTGTGTGCGCAGCGTCCTCTCTGTCCCGCTCCTCAGTTCGTAGGGATGTGCTGCTGTAGTCGAGGGCAGAAGGAAGTGTAATAGGTCATCTTGTCCTTTGCAGAGCTGTCCTCGATAGCACATCCCGAGTTTTATTCCGTCCAACCTTCAGGACCAGCAGAACAGATTGTGGCTCTACCATTTTTTCCCAGTAGTGGTTTCATTGCCTCGTTGGCATCATCGATAGGATATGTTTCTTGATCCTGCCTTAAATCTTGCAAATGGTGTTCCAGAAATCCAGTGACCTGTAAATATTTTATTCAGCAGTTTTGGCACTGGACCTATTTCAATTACTAGAAGTCAACATCAGCCAAACCTTGAGGCAAATCACGCATCCTGCTAGCAGTCTTGAAGTTAGTCCTGTGGGGAAAATAGAATTGCTGAGTTACAAATGGGGGCTGTTGACACTGGTCAGTTGAAATTTTAAGTTAGGAAATATGCCATAAGATTTTACTGCATCTTCTTGTAAATGTTCTCAGGAAAGGAATATATGACTAACTATAAGATACGTTATTCTAAATTTTTAATCACTTTTTAAATGAAGAGTTCTATGCAGTTTTCCTATATTTAAATCCAGATACTGCCTTGGGAAGAACCTAATTATGAAGCATTTTGCTTATTCACTTTTCATCCACAATCATTAACTTGGATGATGCTGAGGAGGAACCATCTTTTAATTCTGGCTATAAATCTATTTATTGCCAGTAATGACTCAAAGAATAAAGGATCAGCACATGGCTTGAGAACATTTATTTGGGCCTTGTTAGAATGGAGAATGTTATTTCCTTCCTTCATTTATTTCTTAAAGCCTCTAGCTCCATGCCAAACCTCAAGCTAACTGGGGCAGTAAATGGAAAAATAAAGAAGACTAAGTTATTTACCTGCTTTCGGGCAACTCAGAATTTAATGGCTTTTTTCAGCATTAAAGAATACTCTTGTTTCTTTGGTGGCCGTTATTTTACACTTGGAAAAGTTTAACTATCTTTAAAAAAATGTTTTGTCCCAAATTTGAAGTAGATCTCGATGTGGCGTATGAAAGAAACACATCTGCGGTAAGACGAACTGTCCGTTTCCGTTCTCTTTTCAGTCTGCTCCCCTGGTTTCTACGGGCACCGCTGCAGCCAGACGTGCCCGCAGTGCGTGCACAGCAGCGGACCCTGCCACCACATCACCGGCCTGTGCGACTGCCTGCCTGGCTTCACCGGCGCCCTCTGTAACGAAGGTGAGCGCAGTTTTGGAGAGCCGCCTGCCGAGGAGCAAGCCCCACGCAGCCTGTTCTCGGGCTTCCCCGAGGACACGTCTGCAGTTACCAGCTACCCAAGACTCTGCTGCGCTGTGTCTGCAGCTTCTGTAAAGACAACTTGGAGCTTTGGAAAAGCTGGCTTGCCACTCCAGCAAAACCTCTTCATTCTCTGAGCTGTGCTCCTCTTCAGTTTTAATTGGAAACAGCCTCCCATGAAAAATCAGTATGAGGAAGGATTTTGGCTTCCTGAGTGAAAAGTTATGAAGTCAGATTTCTAGAAATGTGATGCTGTCTTCATAGGGGTGGTTGGCTCCATGTGTTTGTAAAAATGAGTCCATTGAGGATGCGGGATGCTGTGAAGTGGAGGCAGCTACTAAATGCACACCTGGGTTGATGACCTTTAGAGCTGTTTCCTGACCCAAGAGTCCAGAGTTCTGTGTGATCAGATGTGGTGATGAGTTTCTGACTTCTAACTTATTCACAGTGTGTCCCAGTGGCAGATTTGGAAAAAACTGTGCAGGAATTTGTACCTGCACCAACAATGGAACCTGCAACCCCATCGACAGATCGTGCCAGTGTTACCCGGGGTGGATCGGCAGTGACTGCTCTCAGCGTGAGTCTTGTTTGAGAACAACTCACCAACCATTTTATTCGTTCATTTTCACGTTCTTTAGGGTTGAAGTATGAGTGTGAGTGGTTACATAATCAAGCAAAGTATGTGAGTGATTATAAGATACATTATCTTAATTTTTAAATGGCTTTCTTTCCCCATTAAGAATTCTGTGCAATGGTCCTATAGTTAAATCTAAATAGTGTCTTGAAAAGAACCTAAATAAATAGTAGTTTTGCTTATTTACTTTTTAGTGATTCTTCATCTGTAAAATTGGGGTCCTGTTCTCAGAAAATCTATTCTAAGATTCATTCCAGACCCCAAGTGTCAGATATTATTTTTCCCTTGCTTCTAGGGGGGAAAAATGGTCACACAACCATGAAGATTTTTTTTTCATTTAAAAAAATATTTCAGATTTATTCATTGTCTGTATTGGGCCATATTCCCAACTGGGTGACCATGGAGAAATTATAGGTGGTCCTCCTTTTAAGTAGCTATGTTCTTGGAGCATTAGCATGAATGAAAGGATTTTTATTGTTATTTTTTGTAAATGAAATCATTTTACCCCATAACCTTACATTATGATTTCACAGACGCTTTATCTGAGGTTCTGACGGCCCTTCAATGGACTATGACCCCCTTCTAAGACTTAATTCACCTTTTTTCAAACCTAAGATTTTAAAACTCCTAGATTGAATCTCAGGTAACTGAAGATTTAGTATGGTTTTCTGCTTTTTCTAATTAAGAAGTTTTACAAATAAACAAATTCTTACATACAACTGGGAACCTTAACATTTAAATCAAGCCTCTAGTGATAACTCTAGGCTGACAAGTGCTAGGTTTCGAGATCAAAGACATGAATTACATGACCTTGAGTCCCTTAACCTCTCTCAAGTCACATAATTTTTTCTGTCTGATCTCTGCTTAAACAGCCCCTCCTTAGAGAGGCATTAAGAAGCAACTTCATCACTCTTTCCCCCCTGAACCTGTTTTATTATTTTTTTTCATAGTATTTATCGCCATTGGTTTTTCGGTTGGCTGGTTGGTTTTCATGCCTTCGCTACTAATTATAAACCTCCAGAGGATAGCCTGGACTTTATCTTGTGCCCTGCTATCTCCTTTGTCCCCTGAACAGTGCTGGGCACAGAGGTGCTAAATGTGCCTTTGGCAAATGACCAAATCTGTAAACTGGTGATGATTTTTGCCTCACTCTGCAGTCTGCAAATGGACGCATGTGTCAAGGATGAGGGTCCTGTTGCAGTCAGCATTGCCATCTGGGTCTGAGTCAGATCTGGAGCAGCTAGCTTTCCCAATCCTGATGCATACAGCATATCTCTCACATGAAGGGTATGGGAGAGTGGGTAGAATTTTCCCTGCCAGGTGCTGGCCTCAGAACTCTAACCGATCCCCCCATGTACATTGTGGTTTCAGCTTGTCCACCCGCCCACTGGGGCCCGAACTGCATCCACACATGCAACTGCCACAACGGGGCCTTCTGCAGCGCCTACGACGGGGAATGCAAATGCACTCCCGGCTGGACGGGGCTCTACTGCACTCAGAGTAAGCGGCCAGCCATCCAAACCCACCAAGAGAACCACACCCCTGGAGGACACAGCCTCACCCTTTGCACACACGAGCAGAGCTCAGAAGGCTTTCCTGGCATTGGAGTGTTTCGTCTACCCATGACCTCTAGGCATCTAAGTCTCTCTGAGAGGTTAAGAGCTGCCACATTCCAAGTTTTCTGTCTCCGTGTCCCATCAGGGCACTGAGGTGGATCAGGACTATGTGTTATGGTGGGCAGTTTGTTTCTCCTCTCTTCTGTAACCAGACCCAATTTATGTGGCTCAAACTCCTTACCGAGTATTCATTCTATCAGCACAGAGGTTAGGATAAGTGACAGTGATTAGAAAGGTAGTGAAGACAAGAAGCCTGGCTGCCCAACCTAATGTGTGCTCTCGGAGAAGGTTGGGCTCAGTGGGCCTCGAACTTCAGGGGGCTTCCGAACCACCTGATGGCTCGCTTAGCTGGCCCCACTCCCAGACTGTCTGGTTCTGCAGGTCTGGGGTAGGACCTGAGAATTCACATTTCTTACAGTTCTCCAGGTGGTGATACCAGTGTGGAACCATGCTTTCAAATCAGTAGGGGTTTTTTTTTGTCCATTTTATATTCCACTGTCTCCTAACCATTTATTCTTCAATGAGGTTATTAGTGTCACGGGTCATAATGTGCAAAGTACTCCACAGCTCGACATCATTGGGGATAAAAAACTATTCTCTTCCCCCTTGTCTTTGATTGAATAAATGAGAAAAGACAGGAAAGCATGTATTATGATTATCATTAGTACTAATATATAACTTTAAATCATAGAGATGAGTGGAGGAGGAAAGATGAGTTAGAAATTAGGCAATTCTTGTTTAATACTAATGAGAGCACATAAAGAAGAGGCTGAACAAGTCTTTTGAAACTTTCTGGGAAAAGGTAAGGGCCTTGAGCCATGATTTGAAAGGGAGAATTGGCAAGCAGGAAGGTTGTCCCAGGCATTTTCTGCTGAGATGGTGTGTGTGTGTATGTACACATATATATTTATTTATATATGTACACACAGGTTTTTGAGCTCCTTAGGGAAAAGCACTTATGTTATTATTTATAATTCCTGAATTAGGACCTGCCTCAGTCGGAGGCACTTCTGAAGTGAATTACCACAACACAGTGGGAGGCGCCGCGGTCTGGAGCCAGGCCCCCCTGCGTGTGGGTCATCGCCCTGCTGCCCCGCCATTTGCTGGCTGGGAGACAGGGCACACAGGGCTCAGTCCCCACATGCAGGGGGGGCTCTCCCACCCCTGCATTTCTGGGCTGCCGTGAAGCTGCAGTGAGAGCATGTGCGAGAAGAATCTGGCACAAGTTGGTTCTAAATAAGTGCAATGGCAATGGTGGTCATGGTCGCATTCTGACATCTGTGTCTGCCTCTGTTTCTGAGAGTTGAGCTCTCAAAAATTAAAAAAAAAACACAACTCCCTCTAAGAAACACTTAAAATAAAAGACACACGTGATGCTTGGGAAACAGCCATGAACCAAGTATGGGAGATTTCTTTGTGCCACGGGGCCCTCTTCGTGCCACGTGAAACCCTCTCACAGGACGGCTGCAGGCCTGTGAGCACCAGCAGGGCTTGTGCAGGTGCTCAGCCCCAGGGTCCCAGTGGTCTGCATCTTGAAAACTCTGCAGCAGTGGGAAGCTTTACTGCTTGTTTATAAAGGTCCTGTGGAGTGCAGGGTTTCAGCACTCTACCACATAACGCTGGTGCAGGAGATCATATCGCGGAAGTTAGTACCGGATACAGCAGGCAGGGTGAGTAGCAGAACTGAAGACATTCTGTACCAAAAGTAAAAGCATATACAGGCCATTTGAATATAAACTACTCTTTTCAGTCCATGGCATTTGAGTCCAGGATTCTAGTAGCTGAATGAAAGGAAATGCCCCAGACTTCTGCAGGGTTGAGGATGCCTTGTTAGAAGACACCAACCAGCCTTGCCTCCAGGGTACCAGGAATGGTTAAACTGCCAGGTATAAAACTGTTCTGCCTCCTGCTTATGAATGACAACCTCCTCACAAGAACCCCTTCTTGGGACTTCAAAGAAGGCTTTGTGACAAGCTGACATGTGTATTACTGTCTTCATTCACTCTCTAGTGGCTCAAGGTTTTTTAAAACACTGGAAGCAAGAGCTGTGTTTCTTCTCAGCCTCTTGACCCCTGCTGTCCTTCTTCCCCCACACAGGATGTCCCCTGGGGTTTTATGGAAAGGACTGTGCGTTGGTATGCCAGTGTCAAAACGGAGCAGACTGTGACCATATCTCTGGGCAGTGTACTTGCCGCACGGGGTTCATGGGGAAGCACTGTGAACAGAGTGAGTATGAGAGCGTGACATCTCTCGACGGTCTTTATTCCGTCCAGAATCACTTTTCCTAGATGCCTGAAGATAATAAGGCAGCACTCGCAACTTTGAAATTGTGTGAGCTGATGGCTGGTCACCAGCATAGCTGACTTCCCCTTCAAAGGCCTGGCCACCTTCGGATCTTTGCTGGCTGTCTTTTCTCTTGAAATTCTTCTTCTGAGTAACCAACTACTCAGTGCTCTGGGTGGAGGGGGTGTGGCTACACAACTGAAGACAGAATTCAAGTTTTCCATCTGTTCATCCTGGCTCCCTCTTCCTCTCCTTATTTTTGGAATGTGGATGCTCAGAGCTTTAAAAGAGCCAGTTGAGCTTTCTTCACGGCAAAGGCAGAGCCAAAGTCTCTCATGGGAGGAGGGTGCTCTTGGTGGGGCCAGGCTGGGTGTGCAGGAGGCAGGGGCCCACTAAGGGTGAGCACGTAAGGCCATGCAAGCACAGCCACACTCTTAACAACCTCATTTAGAAAGTGCTTCTCTACATCTCTACTAACAGCTTCTCATTGGAATCTCAACGACCTCCTTCAGGACAATATATTGCCTTAAAATTTTGTTCCAAAAGCCTCATCCTGGGAAAATATGCTCCGTTGGAGTTACCCACTCTTGGCTTCCCATTTCTGTCCCACCAGCTGTGCCTCTGCTCACAGGGTTATGAGAACATTTCATCTTAGACTAAGTACTTCAGACTAGTTTATTGTTCTTTTCCTCTGTGACTTCTGGTATTCAGAGGAGCTTTGTGGGACTCACTTTCTAATCGTACTGGCAGGGGAAGGAGCAGGAGATTACCTGCTCACCAGAGGGCATGGTCCTGGGAAGGAAGAAGCAAAGATTATGGGGTGTGGGAGCCACGTGGCCTAGAGAGATGGATCAGCTGAGCAGGACTTTGTCAATAAAGCATCACTCTCCCGCCACCCCCCAGCACCTCACTGCACCACTGGACTGCCCGATGACATGTGCTAAACCCTAGAATATTTGTGTGCATCCTTCCGCCTGGCAGTTATGACAAGAGTGGCGTCCAGAAAGCTGCCTGGATGGAGAAGGCCGAGTTTTAGCTTTGCTCTGCTAGTTCATGTAATCATGAAAGAGGTACCAAGTCAGAGTTACTTGCACACCCCTATGTATATGTAAATACTGTCTGTATGTGTACAAATGTCTAAACATGTGTGCACATGCATACAGGGGTGAGCAAAAGTAGCTTTATAGTTGTAAGTAGGTGAAACAGTTTATTATATTATTATTTATTCATTATGGAATTATTTTTTTTTGCAAACAATTGTAAAGCTACTTTTGCCCACTCCAGTACATGTATGAAAACCAAAATAAGTTCTAAAATGACTTTCACTTGAATGGTGGACTGTAACCAGTTTTATCACATAAAAGACTCATAAGTGCTTCGGTGATTATTCTGAATGTCACATTAGACCGTCCCAGTGCTCATTCCAGACGGAAGCCCCATGTCGGACAGAGAACTCCGAGAGTAATGGCACATTGCCCCCTGCTGCTCACTTTACAAAAACATCACTGTATTGTCATGATTTTTAGATTTCATATACCTATGCTAGTCTTTGAAATTTATGTCCAAATTTAGTAAGACTACATTGTAAAAATCCCATTCTTTCAGTCTGTCAGCCTTCCACCTGCAAATCCTATTTTTGAGCCATTCTATGGTAAGTGAAGTTCTTACCTAGAAAATGAACAAAACTCATCCCCTCCCTCTTTCCCCTCTGCCAGCTAACCCGAGTCAGAATGTGCCGCTGGTAGGATCCCGAGTCTATAGTAGGATATGCTTGTTCATGAAGAAGCATCTTTACTTTACTTTTCAGTCTAGCCCCCTTCCATCCCACAGTTTTGTCTGGTGAGGTCATCTCAGGCCGCCCTTAGTGACCATCTTTATCAGTCCCCTTGGGATGCCACAGACTCTGTACCCACCCATCCTCGAGGTGGGGACATAGAGGCTGGAAGTATTAGGAGCTGTGACAAGGGGTACTGTCTCCAGCTGTGTGTCACCTGGCCTGTGACTCCCACTGTGATTCAGGCGTATGAGTCTTCCTGAACAGGGATCCCCGGAGAGAGCTGGCCCTCAGACACACAGGGTCATACTGTATGAGGCAGCCGTACCCCAGGTTCCCAGGGCTGATGAGCTGTCCTGGACTTCCATTTCCTTCTCAGAGTGCCCTGCAGGCACGTATGGCTACGGCTGCCGCCAGATATGCGACTGTCTGAACAACTCCACCTGTGACCACATCACTGGGACCTGTTACTGCAGCCCAGGATGGAAGGGGGCACGGTGTGATCAAGGTAAGGATGCTAGTAAATAATAGCCAGCACCGCATGTTGACTGCCACCTGCCACCTGGCATTGAGGGTTTTCACCTGTGTTCTCTGACGTTCTTCTCTCCAGGACTCTGCAAGGCACAGCTGGGTATTTATTTAGTTGCCAGGTGGATGCCTGATTGTTGATCTCCTACAGATGAAAACACTAAAACTTAGAGAGGTTGAGTAATTGGCCCAAGTTCATACAGCTCCTATAGCATATGTCAGGGCTTTGATGTCAAGTTTTCCAAAGTTCATGAACTTTCCATGGTGCCTACAATTGTTTTCAGACTTACTGAGATATAAATAACCTATAAAAAGCAATACACATATAACTATACTATATAAAGATACACAATATATATACCTATATACAACACATATGTACAGTAACACAGATTATACAATTTGATAAAATCTGAAATGTACACATCCATGAAATTGTCACCACAATAAAAGTAATTAATATATATATCACTCTCAAAAGTTTCATCTTGTCCCTCCCTGCCACCACTACAGAACCCTGCGTCCCAAGCAATCACTGATCTTTCTGTCACTATAGATTAGTGCAGTTTTTAGAATTTTATATAAATGGAATCATACTGTATACTTTGTTGGTCTGATTTTGTTTACTTGGTGTAATTATTTCAAAATGAAACCGTGTTGTGGTGTACGTCAGTGGTTCCACTGTCTTTCATTGCTTTCATTGCACTGCATGGATGATATCATATTTTGTGCACCTGTTCACCTGTTGATGGACATCTGGATTGTTTCCAGCCTTTGGCTGTTACAGATAAGGCTGCTATCTGCAATAGCATAACACATTTTTATATGGACACATGCCTGCATTTCTTGAGTAAATTAGCAGGAGTAGAATGATTGGGTCACGTGATAGTCATGTGTCTATCTTGTTAAGAAACGTGTACCCATAGTTTCTGACTAGGATGTGTGTCACAATCACCTGGGGACACTTCTCCTAGTCATCATCGTCCCACTTGGTCGGCTTCTGGGTCAATGGGGCCTTTGAGAAAGTGCTTCTCATGGTTCCAAGCATGACCCCTGAGAGTGCCTACTGTGTGCAGTGCCCTTCAGAGGTGGTAAGTGTAATGAGCTCACGGGGTGTCAAGGCTTTAGAGTTCACCTGGCGTTGCAGGCAGTCATCCTGGACTGTAGGTCAAGTAGGGACTCACTTCCTCTCTGCTCACGCAGCAACGTTTACATGCCTTGGCTTATGTTTGACTGCCACAGCAGCAGGGGGTTGTGTTCCACAGTCACATCGTCATCACACGTGCATTGTCGCCACACCACGCTGGCCTTGGTGCCCTGTTTTCAGGGCAGGCTGTCTTACAATAGGGTCTGGCATGGAGAATCGTAAGGTTGTAGGGACATTGAGCTAGAAGCACCTTCATGGAGGCCAGTTCCCCATTTTCAGGTGATAAAATTGCAGATTAAGAACTTAAGGGGAGGTTCAGAATATCTGGATCAATTTTTATTGACTCCCAATCCATACCTTTTGTGTCTTCACTTGATGAAACAAGGGGAAGAGCTGTGGAAAACTGAATTTTGACTTTTAATAAGTAAGATTTTAGGGTGATGTTATCAGGTACTATTGGAACAGATCTTTATCATGGAAAATAACTGCATAGAACAGTATCTTCCGAAGTAAAAACCCATTGAAATCAACATAACTCCTGGTCTTAGACTAGATTTAAAATAGGGTTATTCTTTCTTGGAAGGAAAATTACTATTAAAAATGCTAAAGATAGACATAAAATTAAGTTAGTTGAGACTCTTAGGCGCTAGCCCTTCATAACCTCAATACTGTATAATAAAGCACAATAAAAATTAGATGAGGTATTAATCCCAATTCATTGTCAAAGTGTTTAATCTGAAATATATGAGAAGCTCCCAAATCCTACTGATGAATCTTAAGGTTCAGGAACTCCTCTTTTTTGAGGCTTAAAGCAGCCTTTCTCTGGGCACAGACAAGCCAACAACATCTGAAAACAGGGAAGGTTTGTTGTTCCTTCCCACTTTATTCCCAAATTAACATTTCATGAACTGAAAATATCCAGGTCTTAGCACAGTGGGAGAGTTTTATAGCTAGAGATCAAACATTTCTCCAGCGCATTGTCATCCATACTGCAATCTCTTTTTCTCCCTTTTTCAGCTGGTGTTATAATAGTTGGAAATCTGAATAGCTTAAGCAGAACCAGTACGGCCCTCCCTGCTGACTCCTACCAGATCGGGGCCATTGCGGGCATCATCATTCTCATCCTGGTTGTCCTCTTCCTGCTGGCGCTGTTCATTATTTATAGACACAAGCAGAAGGGAAAGGAGTCGAGCATGCCCGCGGTGACCTACACGCCCGCCCTGAGGGTCATGAATGCAGACTATGCCATCTCAGGTAAGACTGCGGTCCTCAGAAGCATGTTCCTCCTTGAAAAGTAAGGTTTTCTTACCTGGCCCTCTGAAACTGAGTGTTTGGTGGTGCTGTCTGCTGTTACAGTCAGTTAGCCCTGAGAAAATCTTATGTTTGGAAAAGATATGTTGTTAGAGATGTGGTTTGGATGTTAACAGTAGTAACATCATTACTGTTATCTTCTGGGAGGGTTTTTAAGTTAGATTCATTATGCGATTGCTTAGACTTAGATTTTAACCTGGAAGAAGCTTCACTGGGTGCCCAGTCCCGAGCTTTTGTCAGATGAGGGGGACAGGGAGAGGAGAGGAGGGGTGGCTGTAACTTTCCCAAGGCCATGGGGCGGACCAGCAGGAGGGCCAGGTCTTCTGTCTCTGGCCTTGGGCTCTTCCCACGTTCCTTGCAGCCTGTCCCTGAGCCCACACCCATCATTAACTACACAGCAACCAAGATATATAAGAAACAGTATTTTGGTTTTAGCAAGAACCAGGGCATTTCTTTAAGAAAATTATTAAATCTTCCTTTTGGTAACAAGTCCCCATAAAAGTAAATTTTTAAGTGACACGGTCAGTCATCAGAAGTAGCCACTTAAAATGAAGAATTTAGAAACTTAAAATATTTATTAGTTTTGGGGCAATTTCTCAAGGAGTTCAAGGGTGTCACATGTTTATATGTGTACTGATTGTGGGAATGCATGAAGTAGCTGTACAGAGTGCTGTAGTGCAAAATAGTGTCAAGAATTCAAGTGCTTAAAAAAGAGAAGAAAAAAGAGGAAAATTACAGCAGAAGTGGCTTCAAAGTGATGCATTCCCAGCTTGTACAAGCCCCACAGCAAAAAGCAGGTTGTTATCTCTGGATATTTTCACACTTTTCGAGGAGACAGGTAGGAAGTCAGACTCCCGCTGCGTCTAGAAGTTTTGCTGAGTGTACTGGGCAGGAGGGTATTCTGCCCGGCTTGTGCAATGGAAGCAGTCCAAACATTTGTTCTCATTGTCCCTTCTCTTTTTTTCTACCCAGATTTAGGGGAGCCTGCCATCCTAATCCTCTCCTTCTCTGCTTGCAGAAACTCTTCCTCACAGCAATGGCGGACACGCAAACAGCCATTACTTCACCAACCCCAGTTACCACACCCTTACGCAGTGCGCCACATCCCCTCACGTGGACAATAGGGACAGGATGACCATCACGAAGGTGAGAGGGAATGGCTCCGGCGTGGCAGGTCGGCAGCGGGGAGGGAAACGAATGGCAGGTATTGATGGCCGCTGTCTGCCAGAGGCTCTTCCAGGCTCTTCTCCCTATTACCTCATTTATTCCTCTAAACAATCCGGAAAGTGTGTGTGTGTCAGGATCTCAAATTTAATGATAAAAACCCTGAGTAATGGAGGATGTAAGTCACTTCTAAACACAGCTCCCAGCGAGCAGGGGAGGCAGCTGCACTGTGCGTCCAGGCCTCCCTGTCTCTGCAGTGTGTGCTGTTTCCATTGCTCCTCTTTGGAAAAATGTTTCTAATATTGCATGAGGTGTAGAAATAATATCCCACATGGAAGAACTATAGCAGGCTCAATCCTGGGTAAAATTGCCAAGTTTGTCTTTTCTGACCACCTGTCTCCTGGTGCCCTTTCCTGGCTGGTACTTCTATGACGGCAACAATAGTGTATGTTTATGTTTGTTTAGGCTGAACCACATGGAACTGCATTTTTGTAGCTCAAAAATGATCAAACAGAAACAAAATAGCAAGCATTTCTAATTATTTTACAAAAGAAACTACCTCAATTTTCATACCAATCTTATGAATCAGAAGTGTTACCCCTGTTTCGCAGATGTACAGAGAGGGTGGAGACCCAGGGCTGGCGGGGACCTGAGCTGTTTCTGTAGAACCACCCAGCACACCCCAGGTCCCTTCCACAGCTCTCCGAAATCCCAAACACTTCTCCCTTCCAGTTGCACCCAGATTATATTTCCAGTCTCCGTTGTTGAATTCCAGCTCTCTCTTAGAAGAAAACCAAGCTAATAAGATGAATTCACTTGCAATTAAGTTAATGCAGCTGGATTTTAATTATAGTGCCTCAGAGTTAAATAGCACTCCACATTCTCCGGAGACTTTCATGTGCATCATTTCATTTGTTCTCATTCACATTCCGGGAGAGAGGCAAAGTAGATAATCTTATCCTCATATTTATAGCTAAGAAAATTGCTAAGAGTCACTTGTGACTCATACAAGATCATACAGTGTTTGATGGGAGAGATCCAACCAGGAGTTTGTTTTTTTCCGTTTCAAGTTCCATGTGTGTAAACCCCAAAAAGCTCTAGCTGGTACAGAGTAACAACATGAAATGAAGAAGCCAAGGCAGTAGAGGAAACAGCTGGGGACACGGGACATCCACTCCAGCTGCCCTCGATGTCCCTGCAGGTCAGACACGGGCACCCCTGGCCCTCAGCCCAGCCTCGTGTAAGAACCAGTCGTGACACCTGCCATGGACTGGTTTCCCCCAGATCAGCAGTGTTGTGCTGTGCCACATTGGGGTCTCTTCTTACACCTTTTGTTGTTTATATTTTTAACAGTCAAAAAATAATCAGCTGTTTGTGAATCTGAAAAACGTGAATCCTGGAAAGCGAGGCCCCGTGGTGGACTGCACAGGAACGCTGCCCGCGGACTGGAAACACGGTGGCTACCTCAACGAGCTGGGTGAGCTCTCCGCCACTGTGCTCATCACGCTGTCTCAGTCACCTCACAGAGCCAAAGTGATCTCTTACAAACATGCATGAAAAAAACAAAATAACAGACTTATACCTAGCCCCCATATGGGGCTTAATACTGTCCCAAGTGCCTTATTTATTCAGCATTAATTGAGTTTCCATTGTGTTCGAGGAATGATAAAATGAAATAAGGATGTCTGCCTGCTTGTAGCTTACATTTGAACTCTCTATTTTAAGTTGCTTAATTATCCTAAGTACTCTAATAGTGAGGCATTATTATTTATCATCCTCATCTGCACATTACAATTAAGAAACTGAGTCTTAAAGAGATTAAGTAACTTGTGCAAAGTCTCAAATCCTGCTGAATGGTAGACCTGGGAGTTAAACCTAATCAGCTGGGTTCCAGCTTGTGGACTCTTCTTGGTTCTCCTTTCATGTGGGCACCCGCACTTGAGGCCCCTTCCCCTGTTTGGTGAGGAAATGGAGATACCAACAGGAATAGAGTAAGTCGGTGGTTCTCAAGCATTTTGGAATCAAAACCTTTTCACATATTCTTAAAAGTTATCAAGGACCCCAAAGAACTTCTGTCAACATGGGGAATAGCTGTTGATATTAACCATATTACAAATTAAAACCGAGAACATTTAAAATATTTATTAATTTGTTTATAATAATCATCTCATATCATGATAAGATGCATTTTCTTAAAATTACTTCATTTTCCAAAAAAAGTGAGAAGAGTGGCACTCTCTAACACCTTTGTAAATCTCTTTAACATATGACTTAGTAAAGGAGAACTAGACTTTCATTCTGCTTCTGCATTCGAACAGTAGCGACCTCACACGTGGTACAGCTCCTAGAAAACTCCACCATGTACTCGAGAGAGAAGGACAGCGAAAAAGGCAAAAAGTGTTGTTATATTATTACGAGAAAAGCTTTGATCACACAGCCCTCTGCAAAGGGGCTAAGGATCTTGGACCACACACAAGGAACTGCTGTGATACCCCAGCAAGTAGGGGGTGCCACTTCCAAACATGTGTACCTAATTTTTAAGGAGGAGCTTGTTGATACAGTAACTAACGTGTGTGTGGTGCCTTATGATTAACAAACCCTTTTATGTGTGTGTATTTAGTGGTAAGGTTGCCATGAAGCCCAGTTAAATCTGAATTTCAAATAAGCCTGGGCATACTTATACTAAAAACTATTTCTTGTTTCTCTGAAATTTAATTTAGCTGGCCTCCCTGTGCTTTTGTTTGCTAAGTCTGGCACCGCTAATGGATGAGCCCTTCCATGAGCATTGTTTTATGGAGGGAAAAGCTGGGAAGCACAGACAGGTTAACCGAAAGGAAGCAGGTACAGCTAGGTCCCACAGTTGGGCTTCCGATTGCTCCCCCTGTGATCTTTCTGTGAACACCGTGTGTGTTCAGTCTCCTGAGCCAGATGTGGGAACCCATCCCATGGGCTCTGACATCCCCTCTTGCTACAGAAATGCAAATGTTTAAGAAGGAAAATGAGTATGAGTATGAGAAGGAAAAATTGTTCATTTTTATTTGCATTCTATACCAATATTATCAATTGAATGGTATTTCTATACACTTATAGTAAAATTATAAGATACGTATATTTAGCCCTGGCTGATATGGCTTAGTCAGTTGAGCATTGTCCCACAAAGCAAAGGGTCATGGGTTCAATTCCCAGTCAGGGCACATGCCTGGGTTGTGGGTTTGGTCCCCAGTTGGAGTGCACACAAGAGGCCACCAATTGATGTTTCTCTCTCACATCAATGTTTCTCTCCTTCCCTTCCTCTCTCTCAAAAATAAAGATATACTTATTCACAGTATACTGATTTATAACATACTTTTTGGTGAGATTATTTAACATGAAGGAGGCTTTGAAAAATTCCAAATTACATTAATAATTTAGCTCAAAGAAGTACCTACATTGACATTCAGTAAAATACAACAAAATACTCCTCAGGGAAAAGTCTTCTGTTTGCACCTTCACCTACTGTAATTTGTTCTGACTCCAGAACACACAGTCATTGCAGTTGTCACAAATAAACCCCTGCTTTCTGTCTCAGTGAGACCCAGGGCTCATAACATCTTCATTGGAAATTCTGGATCTCCTTGGTTTGTTCTATTCCAAGAACAATTCTGCACTTAATGTCTTTTTAAAATTGCTGCACAGAAAATGTCTTCTCTTACAAAGAACAGAGTAAGGCACATGGTAGATGATGAAGTGTGTAGGTGTTTTAAATGATGGGAAAGATGTGGTGATATTGTTGAAAGAGCCCTGAACTTGACAAAAAAGCCCAGAGATCAGTTCCTGGTTCTTTGATATGACACTAGGTCAAGCTTCCTCTCAAGACTGATTTGCTCATTTGTAAAATCAGGATAATGATCATGTTCTGGCTCATTGTCGATTAAACTGAGCATTTGAAAGCACCTGTCCAGGGATTTGGACAGATGGGAGTTTATGGAGAAACCTACCTGCTCCCTTGTTAAAACAGCACCCTGATTTTCAAAGGCAGTGAAGTGAATCTGGTGGGGGTATTTGGTCTCACAGCCCCAACTCTTGTTCCCGAATTTACCCTCCACCCCATGCTGCTCTTTGTAACCCTCTGGGGAAGGCCCATTGTAAGCTAAAGCCAAGATGTACATTTGATAAGACTGTGGCACACTTTGGAAATGGCTAAGGGAATCTGGCAAAGAGTAATATAGAGTTCCTTGATAGGTGGCTCTCAGAAGCCACAGCCCCTGCCCATCTTCTTTGGGTCCCTTTACAAAGTCTGGGAATCCTCATGACCACCCTCAGGAGCAGTAACTTGCTGGAAAGACTCACAGGACTCACCAAGCGCTGTTATCCCCACAGTCACAGTGTATCACAATGAATGGATCCCGATTAAACTCAGTCAAGGAAAGAGATACGGGACAGAGTTCAGGAAGGGTCAAAGCATGACACTTCCAGTCGTCCTTTCCCAATGGAATCATGGAAAGTACTGACCCTTTCTGGCAACAGTGTGTGGCAGTACACATGAAATATTGTCAGCCAGGGAAGCTCACTTCAGCCTTGGTGTCTGGAGTTTCTATGGGGGCTTGGTCACGTAGACATGGTTTACTGCCCATGGGGTTGACCTTTAGTCTCCAGCCCCTCTGGAGGTTGAGCTGATACCAAGTGGCCCAGCCCCCTCCCCCATCAATCACTTTGTTGGACTATTCAGTGTAGCCCTAGGCCCCCAGGTAAACAAAAACACTCTTACTGGGCAGGACATTCCAAGGACTTAGAGACCACCTCCCAGGAACCAAGGGCAAGGGCCATACCTCTCTTAGGTAAGGTTAATTCTTCCCTACACATCCTTTTGTTCTGCCTTCCTATGTAACTCAGTGCCTTTCCCACCAGCCGAGAGTTGGTCTAGTCTTCACAGCCCAAAGCAAAGAAAGTGTGCCTGAGAAAGGAAAACATTTCCATTTCCTGTCCCACAAATATTGAACCCCCCTTTGTCTACAAATGTGTGCCCCTAACAGGGAATCACCACCAGAACTTGAGCTGAACATCACTCTAAGAAACACACACACAGTAGGTAGGGACTCATCTCTTTTCCATTCTCATGCTTATTTGAACATTCATCACGAGTCATTACTTACTCTGTTTTTAAGCCAAATTCATCACATTCCCTTCAAAGATAATTTAAAAGGCTATGGAAGGCTCACAGATAGACTGAAGCTGAGACACAGTATATGTTACAGTGGCTGAAACACCATTCGTTTCTGTGGCACGTCCAAGTTTACCAAGCCTGCGCTCATTTTCACGTGGTGACTGCCACAGCCCTGTGAGGCCTGGGAGGCAGGTTTTGTTTTCCTCATCTTGAGTTAAGAAAATTGACAGTCAGGGAGTCAATCATCTTGCCAAAAGTTGTGTGGCTAGCAAGTGATGAAATTTAAGTTTCTCGTCTCAGTTCCAGTCCTGAGATGTACTTTCTACGGTGCAACTTGGAATCCTGTGTACTGATTCATCTCACCCTCAGTTTCTACCCTATATTGACCAGCCTTTCCCAAAGTCACAGTAACTGAGCAGAAGAGAATGATATACATGTGTTTTTAAATTCTGAACACTGGGGCTATGTGGCAGGAGAGATTTGGTGTCACGGTTTGGAAAGCAGCAGCCTAGGTGATCACCTGCATGGGAAGGAAGTGGCTGCCCAACCACCTTCCTCTGATATGATCCTGGGATGTCAGATGGGCTTTCTCTTGCTTTCAGTTCTCACTGGGTACTTTTTAAAGATTTTATTTATTTTTATAGAGAGGGTAAGGGAGGGGGAAAGAGAGGGAGAGAAACATTTGTATGTGGTTACCTCTTGCGCACCCCTAACTAAGGACCTGGCCTGCAACCCAGGCATGTGTCCTGACTGGGAATCGAACCCTTTGGTTCACAGGGCCAGCACCCAATCCAATGAGCCACACCAGCCAGGGCTCACTGGGTATTTTTTTTCTTCCTTTAACACAGGTGCTTTTGGACTGGACAGAGGTTATATGGGAAAATCCTTGAAAGGTATGGTGTGAATTTGAGGAATACATTGATCAAAATCACAATTTAATATATTTCAGAGACTGAAATAATCTTGTTCATTTGCTAAATGAACAAGAGTGGCAATGTAGAGAAAATGTAGAATTGTTCATGTGGTTGTTCCAACAAACACATAAACAAAGTCTAACTGACTGCAAGATAGTGGCCACAGGTAGATCTAGTTAGAGCTTAAGTCTATGAAATCTCGACAAAACAGAGGTTTCAGTTTGCTAGGGAAACACTCATATTTCCTTCAAAAGAAATATGTCTGATGGGGGAGAAAGAGAAATAGCAGGGAAAATAGGAAGAGATCAGCATGGTTACATGTTCACCTATTTATTCTTCAGGAAGAATTTGAGTAATAACTTCAGGTGCCCAGGATGAAAGTTTTGCAAGGAACCCTCACAGCACAGATGCCTTCCTCACTATGATAACAGAACCCTCTTGGGCTCCTGGATCCATCAATAGGTGGTTTCTTGATGGAAGCCTTTCAGAATTTGGAGACTATTAGTAAAATAGAATGGAATTAATTTTATTTGAGTGTGATCATCAAAATGAAATCAAATCCATGATTTTTATATTGGTACTTACCTTAGAGGAGAGTTAAAATTACTTTGTAGCTTTTTAGTATATTCTATACTGATTTTATAGCAAATATGCTCCAAACACAAGTGAAAAACATTTCATATTATATTCAGTGTATGTAATTTAGAAAACTAGCTACAAAGAAAAACTGTCCAACTAATTATCACTAAGAAAAAAAATAACATTTTTCAGTATACCTGAAACTAATACAAAATAATATTGAATGTAAACTGTAATTGCAAAGTAAAATGAAAAAATAACATTCATGAAATACCATTTCATTTTTTCCACCATCTCTCTTTACAGAGTTGGGAAAGAATTCTGAGTATAATTCAAGTAACTGCTCCCTAAGCAGCTCTGAAAACCCGTATGCCACGATTAAAGACCCACCTGTACTTATCCCCAAAAACTCAGAGTGTGGCTACGTGGAGATGAAGTCCCCAGCACGGCGAGACTCCCCGTATGCAGAGATCAATAGCTCCACTTCAGCCAACAAGAATGTCTATGAAGTTGGTAAGTTCTCCTAACCTAAAAAGAACCTCTAGACCTTTTTTAAAAAAAAACAGCTTCAAAGTCTTTGACTATACAATAGCATTTCACATACCAATAATAGCCCATATTTTTAAGGTAAGCTGTGTTTACTGTGGTCATACTAATTGGTGTCAAATGAATAATTATTCAGAGTAACACCATTTAGAACATTTAAAGGAAGGTTTTCTTATTTCCCATGGTCATCCAGCCTTTCTTTTGAAGCCGTAGTGAGTATTTTAGCCCGCATGTGGGCTAGCATGTACACCGTATTAGCTAATATGTCAACTTAGCCAAAACAAATGGTTCCACAGATTAAACAGGTGTTTCCAATTCCTGGCTGCATTCATTATACTCATATAATGCTTTTAGCAGGATTGAAGCAATTTACTTTTAAATTTGCCTAATATATCAGTAAGAGTCTAAGATGTGAATCTGATACAAATGAATAAGAATTCAATTTAAAATTAGAGATATGTTGATTGTTCTTTGCAAATACAATTTGGGGAAAGTTGAAATATATCAGGGCTATAAGTATATATATATAGTATATATATATATACTATATATAGTATATATATATACTAGTATATAGTATATATATATACTATATATATATACTATATATATACTTATATATAAGTATATATATATAATATATATATTAACTTTTGTTACTCTCTATCTCTTTATCAGTATTTATTATTTAAATTTTTAAAAATTCTGTACTGCTTGTAAATGAAGTGGCTAATTTAACTCCAGTAGCTAGTAATTCATTTTATGCTATAGACATGTCACTGAACACATATAACTATTTTAAAAGTATTAAGACAGCTTTTTTAAATGGAAGGCATAGGGAACTAAATGTTACAGAAAAGTCAGTAACAAGTCCCCTTTGAACTGTCCCATAAACTCACCACAGTAAGATTGGAACTGGACTGAAAGCCTGAGTTTTAACATTATAAATGTGCGTTTCCTGAGTTGAGATAACTTTTAAGGATCTCAGTCTTCTTATATGTAGAGTAAGAGGTTGCACTAGATTATTTCCAGGGTTTTTCAGGCAGTGGTTCATATCCAGGGTTTCTGTATATTCCCTTGATGTCTTCATCCCAGCCGTACCCAATGGTATTGTATCCCAACCAATGATGTTTGTTCTGAATGCCATTTGTGGGCACCAGTGAGTCTGCTCACAGTATTGTAGTGATTACTTTTAATAGGATAATTTGTCATTAAAATATTTTCTTTTATTTTTGTAAGAAACTCCTCCTATGTGTTTGATATTTGTAAGCAATGCCATATTCTATTTATTAAGTGTTTTTCATTGCTGATAAATTAATGTGTCCCTGGTTGTCACAGAACCTACAGTGAGTGTGGTCCAAGGAATATTCAGCAATAATGGGCATCTCATCCAAGATCCATATGACCTTCCAAAGAACAGTCACATCCCTTGCCATTATGACCTGCTGCCAGTCCGAGACAGTTCATCCTCCCCCATGCAAGAGGATGCAGGCAGCAGCAGCAGCAGCAGCAGCAGTAGCAGCAGCAGCAGCAGCAGCAGCAGCAGCAGGGAATGACACCAAAGGACCACTTGGAGGCCACTGGAATTCTTTCCAGAACTGCAGTTCAGTTCTTCTCCATCCTCAAGTTTGCCACCTTATGTGAATGTTAATCCACTTGGTAGGCAGTTGCTGGATGTAAACCAGAAAGGTCAAAACTGAGGCTTTGGCAGTTATGTACAGGCCACCTGTACATAAGGCCTTTTGTACACGTGGCTTGGAAGGAAATGTCAGTGTGATTTTTTTTCCATTCTTGTTAGTTTAGAACTGCACCCATGAAGTATGACTTACTGTAAAATCTTGGCTATGAGCGTGAACTTGCAGAACTCCTTCAAAGATGTGGGTTGCAGTGGACATTGGTATTATTGCTTGAATACTAAGGTTAAAATGTTTTCTTTCTCACTTGCATTGTAGATCTGTACCTAGGATTATGCAGTTTACCACAAAATTTAGTGTGAATCACTAAACGTGTAGGAGAAATGGGGCATATTATCGAGTCCCAATTACTCATTTATTTCTTTTCAGCTGGACTCAGAGTTGTAGGGATAATATAAACCCAGGAGGAAACATTCTCTCAAGTGGCATAACTGGATAGACTGAATGAACTCTAGACGTGGATAGAAAATTTAAATATGAACACTTTAGACTTTTTTTAGAATAAAGAATGTATGATTAGATTATTTTAGGAATACTGGAATTTTTACAGGAATCATTATGTGCCAGACAAGTGATTTTTCGCTCTGTTTGACCGTTGGCCCACTTTAGATCCATGCCCTTATTCCGATCACTGTCCCCGTCATACACACCACTTGAGAGCCACAGCATATCATTAGTTATTTCATAAATATGGAAATGAAATCATTTTATTTTTGATGGGCTGGATTGAATGAGTGTATAATGATTGGAAAAGGTTGTAAATTTTAAGTGTAAGGAGACACCTAAGTTTTATAAGCCATTAGTAATACGTGCTGTAATATAGAATTAGCAGAAAGTTTTTATTAATTTTCCCCTAGAAGTGACTGAAATATTTTTCTGCGTATTTGAGAAAAGGGCACTTTTCTTTTATTAATTGTTGATTTAGAGAAAGTATGCTTAAGCTGGTCTTTTGCATTGCTAATATGACATGTACCCCATTTTTCTTTAATTTGTATTTTCATTTTTAAGTTGTATATTCTATGTTTTGTAGTGTTTGAATTGTTAATGAAAAATATTATATGTTTGTTGTTTCTTTTATTACTGCCACTTTTTGCTTGATAAAAATGCATTATTTTCTTTTGGAGGGAGGAGATGGACATACATAAATCAAATATATTATAATTGGTCATTACTAAAATAGTACAGAAACCACAGGTGAATGACATAATTGAAACAGAAAAGCTTTTTAGTATTCCAAAATGGAGTTCTTTGATCTGTGGGGTTTGAGTCTTTGTTAAACCAAGGAGGAGGAGAGTAGGAAGCTATTGTTACTGAGTACCACAAACTGAGTGCCTCAAACTGAAAAGATGATCACCTTCATTAGGGTCATCATACAATTGGTCATTCAAACTGGGACACTTTTGAGAGTAAATGAGGGCATTATAATAATTATCCTGCAGTGGGCTTTAATCTGGACTGCTCCAGGCAGACCAGAACAGATGCTCATCCTGTGCGTACTTACCAGGCGCTAACATTTTCACTGCAGGTCAGTTGTCTCATGAGAATGATGGTGTGAGGGCTGAGAGATGAAGCAACATCATAAGAAAACAGTGGTCCTCAATCTTTTAAAGACACCCTGTGTGGTGTCCTGTCTCAGTAAGTCAATTAAAAATATATATTGTACACCCATTCTGCCGGTAGTATGGCTCTGTCCCTGCCAGTTACCAAGTGGGGAAGTCCAGTGACTTCACATCACACACGTGCACCTGCAGTGGTGGTTTGGTCAGTTGGATGACAGAACAAACACTGAGAGCATTCACTCCTTTGATGTCTATTTCATTTAGGAAGCCCCAAAGTTCATTCAAGAAAATGTGGAATTGCCTGGAACACACCTTAGAAACAATTGATTTATTCCAACAGTTAACCACTCCCTGACTCTTCTTCGACAATGGCGGGTAGGCATCTAATGGAGGCACTTATTAGTCAATAGCCATAAACAGTCCTTTTTGGTAAGAAAAAATGACATTTTCCCCTTCTTTTTTAAGGATCATCTCTTCAGATCTCCATGGTAAATTTGTTTCCTCATTATTCCCTAGAGATAAGTAAAAGAAAGAAAAACACCTATTTCTTTTTTCATTCTACTACAAAAAGAAAGAAAGGGAGGGAAGGGCAACAGCAAGTTAAGTAAAAAACCTGGGCAGCAGATACAGACTCCCAAGTGGCACCACCACCTCTCCCTGAGCATTCTTGCTGATAAATAAATTGCTCAGGATGGCTACTGTCCTGAGCAAGGGGTTCTTACTGATCAGGGTTCACTCAGGACTTTTCAAAAATCAGAACACAGCATTTTGGATATTGTAAAACTGTATGTTATGTTTGGAGAGATCTAGCTGAGAAGTCAAAATTTTCTAGATATTTTGATATACTACTAGGTCTGTCCGGAAAAAGTCCAGCCATCGCTAATACAACAAGGATGGTTTGCACAACATTGATGTAACCTGGCAGCCAAGGAGAGTGGACTGGAATGCACATGTGTGAACAATGATGACTTCACTCAACTAGTCGGTGGGGAGCATAGATGTTGTTGAGTGAGCTTGCATACCTTGTGGCCATTGCATTTAAAATGAGCGAGTAGAGTGACAAATCTGCATTAACTTTTGCATTAAGCTTGAACATTCCTCCATGGAAACTATTTAGATGACTCAGAAGGCTTTTGGGGACAATGCAATGAGTGCAGCACAGATAAAAGTGTGGCACAAATGTTTCAAAGATGGTCAAGGAATCTGTTGAAAGTGATCCATGTACTGAAAGGCCTGCAACAAGCAGAACACCTGAGAATGTTGAATGTCTATAGGCTGCAATCAACAAAGACCAGTGACTGACAGTGTGAGAACTAGAAGCTGATCTGGGGATTCCAAAAACTACTGTGTCTGAGATTTTGACACAGGATCTTGGCATGAAATATGTTGCGGCCAAATTCGTTCCATGGCTTCTGCTACCAGAGCAGAAGGATCCTTGTGCTGCAGTTGCTAATAACTAGATTCAAATTACTGCCAATGGACCAGATTTCCTCAAGAAGGTCGTAACTGGAGATGAACTGTGGGTCTACAGCTACGATCTGGAAACCAAGGCCCAGTTGTCCCAATGCTAGTCACCTGGTTCTTCATGCCATTAGAAAGTACAGCAAAGTTGCAGCAAGACCAAGAACATGTTAACTGTGTTTTTTGACTGGGAAGGTGTTGTGCACCATGGGTACACCCCTCCAGGCCAAACAATTAATAAGGAATACTACCTCCCTGTTCTTTGTTGGTTAAGAGATGTAATAAAACAAAAAACAGCCACAGCTATGGCCAACTGGTGATTGGCAGCTCCCTCACAACAAGGTACCCAGCAGAGTTTTTTGGTGAAACATCAAATCACCCAGGTGACTCAGCCCCCCCACAGCCCAGATTTGGCACCCTACAACTTCTGGCTTTTTCCCAAAGTAAAATCACCTTTGAAAGGGAAGAGATTTCAGACTGTCAATCAGATTCAAGAAAATACAACAGCACAGCTGATGGTGACTGGGAAAACCGTGTGAGGTCCCACCGTGCCTAGTTTGAAGGGGACTGAGGCATCATTGTCCTACGTGCAATGCTTCTTGTTTCTTGTATCTTCCTCAATAAATGTCTCTATTTTTCATATCACATGGCTGGCTACCTTCTGGACAGACCTCGTAGAGTTGGTTAAAGAAAGAAATACTTTGGTCAGAATGAGAACTAAAGAGAAGTGAAAAGGACCTGGCAAGTTTCCTCCCTGAAATTATGATCTCTAGGAATTGTTCCAAATACACGAAACATACTTTGATGATGATATGATTCTTCATACACAGTGAGTCTATTCTCATGATTTTTGAATCCCTATTGATTTGGGATCCTAAAGATGATTTTCTATGTCCTACAGTGCTCAAAACAGTGGTGGTCTTGGTGTTGCCTGGCTCAAGCCTTCCGTGTACAAGTGTTTGTAAAATTACCGTTCTTCCCCTAGTGGTTGATGTTTCAGAAAACACTTTAAACTAGTATTTGTATTTATCTATAAATACATCAGAACTGGCCCAAATGATAGCTCACAGGTTTACTTTAATTGGAGAATGTTATTTTCAGTTAATTATATGATAAGGAATATTTCACAATTATTTACCATGCTTGATATAAATTCCTCTCCCATGGTATAAGAGTAATGTTAACAGAGAGTTTAAAGTGCTTAGCACTATCTCTATGAAAAACTATGTTCACAAATTTTAGGAAAACCAGAATAAAATTTTATAATGCACTGTTATAACCTATTCTAATCAAATCTATTAACATAATGATTCTGTGTTGTGAGAAATGTAGACAACTTTATGAAGATATGATCAAGTTGACTCCAAAAAGCCACAGTAGTAGTTAAATTATTGGGATTTTAAAACCATAAATATTGCAAAAACCTCTCAAAAGTATCACTTTATCATTTAGAATTCATGCTAGTATTAGATATATGCTTACCCTTAAAATAAGATTAAGTCATAAAAAATGAGTTTTAAGGTTATGTTTTTTAAGTCAATAAATGAACTATTTATTTACAAATTATTTAAAATTATTTACTTATGAAATAAGTGTACTTTTGCTAAAATGATATTGACATTATTTACAAAACAGTGCCCAAAACTTTACATAGGGGTTAATATATTCCATAGTTAGTTATAATTTTTAGTTTTTAGATAAATGATCACCAAAAATGACAAGTTTAAGGGCTGTAATTTATGTTAGAGCTGGCTTACATTTGGAGCTATATAATATATTTAATGTAGATTTTTATAGTTTAAAAACTATTTTGATGACTTTATAAGAATAGTCCTATTCTTTTAAATAATGCTTTCAAAACATTAAATGGTACTGCACAAATTGTTAATTAAACCCAACATGATACAGTGATTTAAGATCTGCACACTAATAGTTGACAAGTATTAGCTATAAAATAAACATATTTACAAACCAGATACATTTTGATTGCAGCTTTAAATATAATTTCTAGAAAACTGACAGTAAAATCTTAGGTAAATGAGTTTTGTTTAATCATTTAAAAATTCTTTCTTAAAAGCTCTTCCTGTAAATGTAAAAACTATTTTATACCTTGTAGCAGGCACTAGCATCTTTAATCTTGAAATATCTTTAAATAAAAATCCAGCTCAACTCAAGATCAACCCATCACTTCCCAAAGTCCATGTAGGGTGAATCTCTCCTTTGGTTTCTCCATTGCAAGCCCCAGTTCTGATAATACAGGTTCACAACTGTATTGTTTATTGCCATCAGCAAAATAAGCCACAAAATCATCTGTGTGCTCATCCAAATCTATTTCTACATCATCTTGAATTTGTGCAACTTTCAGAACTTCAAGGGGCTGTGACTTTCCTTCCATCTCATAATCTACTCCGAATACAGGACTGGTAGAATAGACTTTGTGAAGTGGATTGATTTCCTTAACTAATACTTGTAGTTTTTCCACAGGGTCTATTTTAAAGTGAAGAACATATCCTCTACTGTGCTGAGAGAGCTTTCAGTGACAAGAGCAAACCAAGTTTGGAATCTCTCCACTGTGCTGAGAGCTTTCAGTGACAAGAGCTAAACTAAATTTTGAATCTCTAAACTTTATTGGAGGAATTTGCAGACATGGTATACTGACGTTGAAACTTGTTCATATTTGCACACCACATAATTCTCATGTTGGTAACATAAAAGGTTCATAAATTTCCCTGATTACTGAATAAATTCCATACTCCACTGACTTTATAATATACATGTTCTTCTGGTATTAACTTTAGTTGCTTATTTTGAATTAATGTACTTCTATATTTAAAATCACAATACATGTTAGAAGTTTCACATGCTCTGTGTACTGCAGTCACAGACATAAAGTCTAAAATTTTCAGGAACCAAATTTGTAAACATAAACTCAAAACAAGTGCTATTTCACCCTGTTAGTATATAAAGAGCTTCAGTTTGTCCTCGTAACTTAGAGTTATCAGGCCAGGTTGCAACATTCAATATAAAGTTGTAACCAATTGAAAGACTGACTCTGGGAAATGCCAAAGAGTGTCAGAGAATTCGTAAATTGGTTACTAGGCATCTACCTGTGTTTCCATCACTTCCTTTTGTTCTTCAATTGAATCTAAACAATAAGGACTTCTCCAGGCCTTGTTGTCATTTGTGGTGTGGACATGTCACAGTGGACACTCTGGTTCCCCCAAAGCAAGTGCTTCCAGCACCGATGTGGCCACTGAGGTCCGCGCTGTGCCCTCTCCACAGAGGGGGGACTGAGGTCACTTTTTTTTAAATAATGAATTTTCTATCCCTGGGTAATGCCTTTATCATTCAGAATAAATGCAAAGGCTTTTTGTCATGGAAGTGTATATAGATATGCAAGTGTGAATCACACGCTGTGGAGGGGCACTTGTTCATCAGCTAAAGATGGACGGCAAACTGCCCTTTAGGGTCCGCTTGAAATTGGTGTTCGAACACTAGGTCTGCTTATTCAGGTTTAGTATTTAGACCAGGCTTCATTTTGATATGAAAAAATCATAACATATTTTAAAAAGGAAAAAAATTAAAATACATTAAGTTTTCTTGATTGTAGCAAAGAAAAAAATGCTTTTGGTGTTAAAATATCTCATTTCCAAAGATAAGAAACTTTCATCAGTATTAGCCTACATTGTCATTTATATCATCAGTTATAGATTAATGCAATAAATTCTTAATAAAAAATTTTAAAATACTGTTTATTTCCATGTTTCATTCTATTATTAGTTAAATAGAGGAAATAACTTATGATCCTACTGGAAAAATTAATGTTTTTTCCTTATGTGTGGTTCCAGAGCACTTTATATATACATTAGAGAGCAGTTATATTTTATTATATTGAATTGCTTGTGTACCTGCTTCCCCTTCAGACTTCTTGTTCTTTAAGGACAGAGGCAACGTTTCATTCACATTTGGATCCCTGGAACCCTGGTTAGTGGCTGATAGTTAGGTCTTCTGTACACAGTTTTGGGTTATCTTATGTGCATTTGCTTTTTAAATCTCAGTAGCCTATTAATGTTTTCTTTTATAATTAAAACATTTTTGAAACATTCACTTTATAGAACAGTGTTCTAGGTATCAAACATGAATAAAACATTGCCTCTTCCCTCTTCTCTCAGTAACTGTTTCTTGACTGAGGGTCCAAGTGGCAGGCACAGTTGAGGAGGCAGAGAAACAGAAGACATGGGCTATTTTCAAGTAGATCATCATTATTATTATTTATTAGAGAAATAAAGCTTGTTACTAGCTGTGTGAGTTTTGTTAGTTACTTGACTTCTCAGGGCCTTGGTTTCTGTATTGTATTATGCTGGAAATAATAGCACCCATTTCAAAGGGTTTTGTGAGAATTTAATAACTTGATACACACAAAACACTACAGTGCCTGACGTGGTAGATAGCTGGTAAATGTTAGCTGTGTGCCTCTTATGAAAAATTAGCTAATAATATGACCCATTTTACAATAACCAGATGAGTTATGAGGCTGGTAAATCAGAAGTGAGCATTAAATGAATATTATAAAACCTACATGTCCATGTGACTATAACATAATCTACTTTTGTGCTAGAAAAAAATCCATACATATTTTATTTCTGGAGTAGTAATTTAGGAAAACAATAATAATATGATTTCATCTTCCAGTAATATGTTCTCTTCCTAAGAATCGTGAATGCCTTTAAAATGTTGGGATGTGGGACTCGAGGAAGAGGGGCGCCTGGCCTTGCGTTCCCATCTGGGCAAATACAACTGTCCAGAAAACGTCAAAGGTTGACCTTGGTCACCTGGACCGGTTCTACACACAGACAACAAGTCCTTGAAAGAAGGTGTAGGTAGGGGTAAAATGTAAAAGGGAGTTGCTGGGGGCACTGCGGAGAGGGTGTCCAGGGAGAGCCAGCCGGCTTGGGAGAGGCACAGAGACAGAGAAAGGGAAGAATGTCTCTGCTGTTTGCTTCTGCAATAATGAGAGAGGCGGACTGTCCCTCGCATGATGGCATCTCAGGAGGGCTAGTTTCCATGTTGGGCTATGAACGGACTTTCCCTACTTGGACTTGGATACTGAGAGGCCTCTGCCACTTACATTGGCAAAGGGGCAGTGGGGACCACTGGCTGCCCACTGCAGGGGAGATCCCTACTCTCACTGTCAATACACAAGAAAGAACCAGAGAGATCCACGGGAGTGTTGAAAACTGGCATGAATTGGCAGAGAAAGATCACAAACCACTTGAGGGGAACAGCAGCTCAGGTAGAAGGAAAAGCTAAATTGGAAAACTACAATAAACCTCTATCATGGAGTTGGAAGAGGAAGAAAACCTAGATAAAATATAATTAAAACTCTTTGAGGGATATAATTGGGGCCAGGGAAGGTTTCCTGGAACTGAAAGACAATGATTTCCCAATTTGAAAAACACTGATGGGGAAAGTGGAAACCAAATGAGTCTGGTAACTGCAGAGACTGAATTCTTGTCTTGAAAGGTGAAATGCAATCAAAAGTAAAACCCCAAAAGTGGTAATCATGGGTGAGAAAAACAGGAAAGGCTGATCCAGAAAGAGAACAAAAGAAACCATGGAGACATAGTGATCAAATAAATGATAGAAGAAAATGCTCCTGAACTATGCCCTTCCATAACTTGAGTTTTTCAGATACTCCAGTCTTTCAGACGGGAGGGGCCTGCTGAGCACATGAACCAGAAGTAATGAAAAAGTATGGATGGACGCAGCCTGGTGAAAATGCTGAACTCTAAGGATAGATAAATAAACCTAAAATGATACAAGCAGAATTGACAGACTGTTCCAAAGAAAAGAGAATCAGACTGAATAGAGAAAGTGCAGGGTGGGAAAGGGCGAGACTACCTGACAGATCGGTTGTGTGGCTGCCCGCCGTGCTCCTGCTGCAGTGGCTGCCCCTCTGCCCGTGACAGCTGGCTCCTGGACACTGACTGGTAACTAGGCCCCATTTTCTGCTGCCTGAACTCTCTGGCCCGATTGGCACAACCAGGAAGCATCAGTGGCAGCAGGAGAAAGAAAAGCAGCCTATGTGGAAGACAGATGCAGGATAAGCTACAGATCCGAAAGCACCAATTTACCGTTTTCTTTTATTATTAACTGAGTTGCTATCAAGGAATCAGCAAAAGTGTGATCAAAATTAGAAGCCTTGAAGAGCAGCCAAGATTAGACCATAATCTGACTCCATATTAGCTGACAGCCTGCACTTCTTTACTGATGATAAAGCAATAGAAAAACCCAGCTATGCCACAAAGTGGCCGTTCTGCCATGGTATATGTGATGATTGACATATGATAGAGTAATGAAACAAGAGATCTTATAAATACCTAAAAGTGGAACTTGAAGCCCATTAATTACTGGTAAGCTCTACTAAAAACTCCATAAAACAATATATGTTGAACTAACACTTGAGCCTTTCTATTTTCTAGGCTTCTACCTAAGTATGTAGGCTAGTTTCACTTTAGATGCATCTTGGACATTAGGACAATTAGGGGAACAGCCAGGAACGCTGTGCTCTCTGAAGGTCCAGCCGGGATCAGGGACTTGGGATATTGCTTCCCAAGTGTTTAGAATAAAATTTTAGATGCCATACTGAAATAAGGTAAAGAATTCAGTGTAAATGAAAGCCACACTTTATTGACACAGTAGTTATTACATATTGTATGCAGGTTTGGGGGCTTAGTGGTGGCTTCCATTCTTGAGTTCTACCAATCATTTCACAGCACAAAGGACTATGAAGAAAGCGGAGCTAGTATTTGTCACCACGTTCCAATGTTTGGAGTCACGTTGCAGATTGATTTTATAGTTATTACCTATTTCACATGAAATGCTGGTAAACCTGGTTTGACACTAATATATTTTCATACTATATAATAATTTAATCAGTATATCAATATGCAACTGTAGAAAAAAGCCTAAATGACTAATTACTTTGCTTCAGATTAAATATCTAAATCTTATGTGTAACAATAACAAAGAGGGAGGTGGGGGTGGCTGGGGTGGGAAGTAAATGCAGACAACTGTACTTGAACAACAATAAGATAATGTTTTTTAAAAGAAGACAGTTTTAGTTTTTTATGTGCCCTGATGTTTTGAATATTAAAAATTATCTAAAATTGGATGAAATGTAATAATTCAAGATAATAATGCTTGAGTCATATATGTCTAAATATACAAAAACTTTTTTATTTTTCACACCTCTTACACTTTGAGGAGAAAGTACAAAAGGGACACTGTTGGTTTTAGAGAAAAAATTTAAAAATGTGAATATCCCTATAGTCTTGCCTACACATTCATGGAATTCTAGTTATTATCAGTCTTAAAAATTTGCTATCACCCAAAAATATTGGAAGGAATTTTTTTTTAAATAAATGGTTTTAGAACTAAGAAACTAGTACAGATAATTCTGCTTTCAATGTGTTCATCCAGAACATCTATTGGCTCTTGAGCTGGTGGTAAATGGAAATGAAGTCAATATAAAGTGGAGGTTCTGTTAGTTTGTATGCAATTTTTCTGAGTCAAGGGGAGCTGAGATAGTGGGAGTTCAAGTACCGGTATAGGTTCAAAAGGAAAAGGTGAAGCTCTAATCTTGGCTGCTGCTCAGTCACCACTTCTTGAGGAAGGCCTTTCCTAATGGAAAGTTAGTTAACCTTTTTGTTTATTGTTTGTTTGTCTTTCCAAACAGAATGTAAGCTCTATGAAGGTAAGAGTTTTTTCTGTATGGTCTACTGCTGTATCACCAGAAACACTCAATAGTATCTGGCACATACCAGGGTTTCGATAAATATTCATTGATTATTTGTTGAATGAATGAATGAATGAATGAATGACTAATGGCTTCTGCTAAGTTTGGCAATGCCAGTTTGGCTTTGCTCTTCCTCAGCATTCTTCTTAGGTGACTTGGAAGCGTTGCCCCTTCTGTCTCGTCCCACAGTTGCAATAATTCATGATGAGGGCTACAAGTTCAGGAAACTGGCAACCTAAGGGAATATAGGATAACAAAAGCTTGTCTATCTAGCAAAATATTTTCTTCTTTCACTTCAAAGCTCATGTGAGTTTTCTGATACTTTAACAACAAAGCAGGGAGCCCCAGCTTCAGAGGTGTTGAATGTTGAGTATTTCCATTGTATTTTTCAATAGCTATTGCTAGGGAATGCATTTTAATTGGAAATGTTACACTCAGCATCACTCACTCTTTGCTCCCATGAGCCCTACATTACAGCCAAGTTGTACTAGTTGCTGGTCTGCATTCTCCTTCCAGTCCACACCATCTTCTTCCCTGTGCTGCCCCATCTCTGCCTTTGTCCCTGTGGCTATTCCTGTAACATGTGCACCAAGGTCATGCTATCACCAGGCTGCTCTCAGTCAGTGATTGAGTGCTAGGGGAAAACTAAGGAACACCCTTTTCTGCAAAATGAGGGACTCCTTTGACAGGTGTCTTTGGCTTAAAGACTCCTATGGGCCTGACCTAGGCTTCCTTAGAACTGCACTTGCTATTGAAGACTCTTCTTTTTCTTTTTCCTCACAGGACCAGACTGGCCTAAAGCTAAAGAGGACATATGACCCAGGTGCACTGAGGTAAAAATATACCTTGTGGAATCAGCTCTGTGGAAACACCTGTGTGGTCAGCTTTAAGGTGGCACTCTGGTTCTCTCATGGAAATCCAAGGCCTGTCCTTTCATTAGTTTCAGCCTGGTGACCCCAGCAGTGTTTGGAGTCAATGTTTAACAATCAGGTCTCTGAAAAACATTGAACAGCACTGATCTTCAGCATTTTCCCACTTCCGTGACATACATACCCCCACCAGGGCCGATTTGAAGCCACAAACATGACATCACTGGGTGTGGATTAGGAACAGATGCCCAGTAGCACACTGTTGTAGAGCATCTCCATGATGTAGACGCAGTAAATGCAAAATCACCAAGAGCATAGCTAATGGAAAAAATAGTAACATCATTAAAATTGTTGAATTTTAAGTATTGCTTTTTAAGCTGTAACTTACTGAATTATGAATTTATATACCTTAATTTTAATAATGGCTATGTCTAACAACTAGCTCACAAAATTCCTGAAAAGTTAACAGTTGGCTGGCTCTCAACAAGCTCCTACCCTCACCACATCACTGAGACTGACACTAACTCACACAAGGAGAGCAGAGTACATTTTCTCCTATCTTTTAGTTTTACATCCAAAAAAACTGAGGTTCATTCACTTATTCATTCAAACAAGCATTTATTTCCTGAAAATACCATGAGATGTGTCTTCTCAAATGTAAAGATGTCCAATATACTCATTTTACCAGAAAAAAAATTATAGAAACTAGATTCCTTCTTTCTTAAAATCTTCTCAGACTAATTTGGCCATGAAGGAGTCCTCCTCATTAGTGATTTTTCTGCAAAGCCTTGAATTGAAGGGTGACTTTATTCAAGGGTCCTGGGCTTCTTATAATATATGAACTCTTAGCCTGACACTTTATTAATGGATTGACATTCAGAAAAAAACACACATGCACAAAGCTATTTAATGATGCCATTGCTTATAACTATACAGAATTCCTTCACTTTGTCACAGAACCCACAGGACACTTTTTCCAGGGTGAATGCCCAACTGTCAGAGACTATTAAAAATGGATGACTGTTATAAGAACTGGATCGACTGTTTTCTTCATAGTGTACTTGTTTTAAAAAGATTCACTTTAATATTTCTATTCACTAAATAGCTGGGCATTGATAAAAGCAACAGTTGTCCTTTGTGCTTGAATAATGTCAGCAAATTTATTTTTTAAAAGTCCTGAATATTTTATTTGCATTGCTGGTAGATTTTATTTCTGATAGAAAGTAAACTAGTGTTGAGTCACTACACAAACATAATTTTAAAACACCAGAATGTAAGGCAGGAGTTTTCTTACATGTCTGAGATGTTAAAAGAAAATCTTGACAGCTTAAGCTGAAACGTTGATCTCTAGAAAGAATGCATTATTTAAAAAGTGGAGACAAGGAAGGAGAAAAGCTTGGAGAAATAAGCAGAAGCCCAAAACATTGCTATTTGCTTTTGTAAAGAAACGTATAAGGTGGTTACCAATGAATAACCTTAAACTTGGAATGAGGAACCATGTGGACATATTAATTATGAGAAAATGCCTTTTGGTTATTCAAAGAGTGCCATTTCCCTTAGTAAGGTAACTAATTCTTCTGTGAACTCAGTACCTGATATATATAAAATACATTTCTATTAAGTGATTTTGATTAAATAAACAAACATAACATTATGTACTTCATTAAATGTTTTTGACAATTTAAAATCAAAAGTCAGTATTAATATAAACGAACAGTGAAAAGTCACAGTGCCTTTAAACAAAACCTTAAAGACTGAGCATAATCTATGAAAATATCATCATATAATTCTATATATTATATAACACAAGACAAATTTCCTTTTTGACTGTTACTGGTTCTAAAGGCAGACTGATTTAGGCCAAGACAGCCTGTCTTAGACTAATCTTGTCACCACCCAAGACAATGACTTCAAAGAAAACATTTCCTTGGATATTTGCATCCTGAATTATTCACTTTTAAAAACCTAGACTCCTTGCTTTATAGTCAGAGCTCTTACATTGTTAGAAATTGGCTCAGAGGCGAAGGGAAAACAAGTTCTCCAAGGAAAGCCTTAGAGGAACCGGAGAAAACTAGCAACTGCTTGGAGAAGCGGTGGCCCTTGGTCTGATGACAGAGCTGGCTGGTGACTTCGGCCCTTATGGGTGTGATCAGCCAGAACCCAAATCCTCTGGTCGTGATGGATTCCTTCTTGACATTTTTACTCACAGCTGTTCTCGGCGTCTTGTTACTTCAAGCATGCAAAAGTGGAGAATGTCACTTGTACACAGCCATTACTTCGCTGATTAGAACAGAAGTCTCCCAGCATTCCAAAGTAGAATTTAAAGATAGATGTCGATGTGATTTCTCTCTGCTAGTCTAGGGAGGGTCTTTTCACCCTTCCTTGAACTCCTCCCCACACCCCTCTCATCCCGCCACACACAGACCACACCATCACTTCCAAGCATTGCTTTACCATGCAAAGAATATTTCGCTCTTGTACCTAAAGAATTCTGATGTCATTTTATGGTTAGTCACAGTCATTATTTAAATGTCCATATTTATTTATTTTGCCCTCTCGTGCTATACCTTACTATACTCATTGTCTATTTTTGCATTGCTATAGATGAGGCTTTTGTTGTAAACTGTAAATTCTTTCTAGGATTGAGAGGAATATCCTTGAAATGATGTCTAAAGTGATATCATTTGGGAATGATAGAAACACGAGGGAATGTGTAGTTGTTCAGATTGGTAACAGAGTTCAGTTTTGACACCTCATGAGGTCTTGATCAAGGTAATTCATCTCACTTGACTCTAGTTGTGATTCACCTGAAAAATATTGACACTGTTTTTCTCATGGAAGTGGCGTAATATATTTTAAAACTTCAACTAGAAAATGATATAAATTAGCCTTAACAGTTACTGAAATGTTTTGTTGAAACTGAAATTTGCCAAAATTATTATCGTAGAAGGATCAAAAAGAAAGAGACATAAATGTGACTTTTCTGAAATTAGCAGAATGGCATAAAATACATTACTGGGCTGACTCCTCACTCTGTAGATTCTTATAGAATGGGGTCATGGAAAGAGAAAATTAGTAGGCCCAAATCCTGATTTAACCTGTTCAATTCTAAAGTAAACTTTCTAGGCATATCTGTTAAAATCAGTTTACCTCCCAGCATATCAGTGACATCTGGCATTTCCAGAAGCTGACCACATCAGATTTTAAAAGGATGGAAAACAATGTCCATGAGATAATTTCTGGAAAGGTCTTAACCTTTTTGGAATAATGCTGCTATAAAAACAATAAATATAATTTTTAGTACAAGGATAATCTCATTAAGTAAAGGTTTAGGTTTACAGCAAAATTGAGGAAAGGTACAGTGTACCCACAGGTCTCCTTCCCTCACGTGTGTAACTTCCCTAGTAGTGACTTCCTGCACCTGAGCTGCAATTGGGGAACCTGTATCAACACAGCATCAGGACCCAAAGTTCATAGTTTACATTAGAGTTCACTCTTCGTGTTAGACATTCTATGGGCTTTGACAAATGCCATGTGTCCACTATTGCAGTATTGTACAGAATAGTTTCACTGCTCTAAAAATCCTCTGTGCTCCCTCTATTTATCCCTTTCTCCCTGATAACCAAGGCAACCTCTGGTCCTTTCACTGTCTCCATAGTCTTGCCCTTTCCAGAATGTCACAGAGTTGGAACTGTGTAGCCATCTCAGATTGGCTCCTTTCACTTGGCCATATGCATTTAAGGTTCATCCATGGTCTTTTCATAGCTTCATAGCTCATTTCTTTTTAGTGTTGAGTGTTGTCTGGATGTACCACATTCTACCTCTTCACCTGTTGAAGGACATCTTGGTTGCTTCCAGGTTTGGGCAATTGTGAATGAAGCTGCTATAAACTTCTACATGCAGGTTTTTAGTTTGTGTGGATATAAGTTTTCAGTTCATTTGGGTAAATGCCAAGGAGTGCAATTGCTGGATCATATGGCAAGCATGTTCAGTTTGTAAGAAACTGCCAAATTGTCTTCTGACGTGGCTGTGCCATGTTGCATTGTTACCAGCAATGAAGGAAGGCTTCTGTTAATCCACATCCTCACCAGCCTTTGGTGCTCTCAGTGTTCCAGATTTTTGGACATTCTAATAGGTGAACAGTGGTATCTAACTGTTTTTGTTTTGAATTTCCATAACGACATATGACGTGGAGCACCATTTCATGTTTATTTGCCACCTATGTATCTTCTTTGATGAACTGTCTGCTAAGATATTTCATTCATTTTTTAATTGCTTGTTTACTTTCTTGTTGAGTTTCAAAAATTCCTTGTATATTCTGGATAATAGTTCTTTATCCAATGTCTCTTGGAAATCTTTTCCTCCCGTCTCTGCCCGTCTTCTCAGTCTCTTGACATTGTCTTTCACAGAGCAGAAGTGTTTTTTTAAGTATTTATTTATTTTAGATTTTATTTATTTATTTTTAGAGAGGGAAGGGAGGGAGAAAGAGAAAGAGAGAGAGAAACATCAATGTGCAGTTTCTGGGGGCCATGGCCTGCAACCTAGGCATGTGCCCTGACTGGGAATTGAACCTACGATGCCTGGTTTGCAACCCACACTCAATCCCCTGAGCTACACCAGCCAGGGCAGAGCAGAAGTTTTTAATGGACTCCAGCTTATTAATTTATTTTTACAGATTATACTTGATGATATACTAACAGTCATCATTATATCCAAAGTCATCTAGTTTGCTCCTGTGTTATCTTCTAGGAGTTTTATAGTTTTGCATTTTACACTGAGGTCTATTATCCATTTGAGGTAATTTTTGTGAAGGGTGTAAGGTTTTTGTCTAGATTCTTTTTTTTTTTTTTGCATGTGGATGTCCAGTTGTTCCATGGCTGTTTGTTAAAAAATACTGTCTTAGCTCCATTATATTGCCTTTGCTCTTTTGTCAAAGATCAGTAAACTGTATTTACGTGGGTCATTTCTGGGCTCCTGATTCTGTTCTGCTAATCTATTGGTCTACTCTTGCACCAACTATCTCCATTTCCTCTGAGTGACTGAGTGTCTGATTAACTTGGGGGAAATTCTCTGTCATTATTGGTTAAGTACCATTTCTCTTCCTGTCTCTTTCTTTTCTTCTTCTTCTATTCCCATTGTATGTCATACCTTTTGTAGTCACCCCATAGGTCTTCGAAATTCTGTTCTGTTTTCTTCTGTCTTCTTTCTCTTTGCTTTTCAGTTTGAGAAGCTTCCATTGTCCTATCCTCAAGCTCAGAGGTGCTTTCTTCAGCTGTGGCCAGTCAGAGCCGATCGAATGCAATCTTCTGTTAGTGTTTTTTTATCTCTAGCATTTCTTTTTTATTCCTCCTTAAAATTTCCATGTCTGCTTACATTATCCACCTGTTCTTGCATGCTGTCTACTTTTCCATTAAATCCCTTAGCATATTAATTAATCATAGCCTTGCAAAATTCCTGGTCTGATACTTTCAACATTTGTGCTACATCTGACTTTGGTCTGACGTTTACTCAGTCTCTTCAAACTTTGTTTTTGCCTTTTACTATGTGTGATAGCTTTTTGTTGAACAATGAACATAATATGTCAGGTAAACAGGAGCCGTACTACAGTGGTAAAGTGTGAGGCCAGGGCAGTCTTCTATATACAGTCCTATGATGGCTCTCAGTCTCTTCCTGAGTCTGTGCCCCTGGGCTCTGAACCTCACAAGAGTTCCTCAGTTCCCTCCCTGCTCCTGTTAGGTGGGACAGGCTAAACGTGGCTGGAGTGGGTGCCTGGAGATGAGCCCAGGTGAGTTAGGCTCTGGTTAGGTAGTTTCACCTGAGGTTGGGCCTCGTTAAGAATAGCATGTTCTGGTACATTTCAAAATGGCTCCTTTTCCCCTGACAGAGGCACCAGGGGGGTTGTCTCCACTATTCTCTGTGAGAACCTGCTCTGAGGTCGTGGCAGCAAAACTGGCAGAAGTATGGGTGCCCCTGATGACGGAGTCCCCTGGGGTTCCTCTGCTCTCCAAGACTTGTTCATCCTGAGCCTCCAGCAACAGGTTCACTGCAGTTCGTTCTCTCCTACTGGCTCTGGTCCGTGCGGAGGCCTCTGCTCGGGTGGGTTGTGACTCTTTATCCACCTGTCTGTCTCTTCACATGTGGGAGGAGTGGTTTACCCTGTGACCTCACTTCACTGATGGAGCTAAGAAAAGTTGTTGGTTTTCAGTTTGTTCAGCTTTATACTGGTTGTAAAATGGTGGGGTGGCTTCTAAGATCTTTATATGAAGGAATGGAAAATGGAAGTCCAAGATATCATTTTTATATCAAGGAAATTAATACATCCTAAAATGAGTATGAAATTGCAATGCAGAATAAATGCTAATTTTTTCTTCTTGAATATGCAAAAGACCCTTAGTCCTTGGGTCAGTGCTATATTTAGGAGGGACTATTGTGTGTTACTGGCAATTTTCAATGATTAACATTTCAGCTGTTCCTCCTTTTAATAACAGAAGAAACGTGCACTTTGAAATTTTCATTTTTATCATTTCATGTAATGGTATATATATATATATATATATATACATACATATATATGTATATAGTGTGGTGTGGAACATTGTACGTTAAAAAATTGTTCTTACCTTTTGGGAACTTGTAGTCTAAATTAAATTCTCTTCCTCTTGTATAGCAACCATTCTTTCTGGTGTATGACAGAAAAGCCCAGAGGAAAAAATATCAATGCCTTTTCCTCTCAGTACCTCTAGTCTTAGATTCCATTAAAAGCCCTCAAGTGTTAAAATGCAACAATGCAGCTTTTCTAAGGATATAGGGTCACAATATTTATTAAAATAGTCATTAAAATAAATGTAAGCTGATTTGAGACAGACTATTGTTTATTCTGTTAAAAGAGTGTAAAAATCATTCAAACTGCCCAACTCTACACTTTTTTCCTTTGGTTTTTTTCATCCAAACATGTATGAAATAGTGGCTGAATCCTTTCCTGTCAGGACACTGCTAGGTAATAAATCACTTTCTATTTCAAGCAGTAAGTTGCTTCATTTATCTCTGATCAGGGTGTCCAAACAGTTGCGTAAATTGGTAAGACAAACCCAAGAGAAATAGGGGTTGAGTATCTCTGTAAACCTTTTATTTCTTTGCAATTATTTTCAGATATCTTGTTCAATGGTCTCATTTCTCTTTAGTATTTGCTATCATTTGTGCTCCTCTATCAGAGAATGTTTTGCCCAGATTCAGAATCATACATAATCAATCTCAAGTTTTTTAAGGTATTATCATGACTTAAATGAAAATGGTATATGGTCATTTATCACTTTTGAAAGCTAATGAGTTTTTCATAGTCCTTCAGCTTACCCATGAGATGGGGCTAGGCTTTCCATGGCTGATCCACAGCTCAGAGCTTACAGAGGAGTGTAATGTATTATCATGTCCACACAGTTATAATGCCCCACAGCTTTACTACTTGTGTTTTCTGTGAGGCAGCCAATATTAAATAAAGTCCAAGCTCATGATAACTTGGCAGTTTCTGTTGTAGAGCTTTGAATTCTCTTAGCTCAGAGCTTCAGTCAGAAACCACAGGGGTTAGGCAGGAAGTAGAATTCTGCCTCAGTGCAAACTCAGGAAGGAGCCAAAATCCTTTCAGATCCGGAATGAAGAATCTATGCTGTCATAGATTTGTATCCAATCAGAGGAGAAACTCAGCATAGACTAACAACCTGATTTGCAAAAGCATCCCATAAGCATCTGATGAGTGCTCCCTAATCTGGCAAACATTCCTATGTGTGGACACCCAGGTCAAGCAAGACTCAGGGAGATAACAGTTTGCCTTGAGCCTAATTGAAGTGAGCTAATGCTCACTTCAATTCTGGCTTAGCATCTGTGCCTGAACTGAAATGGGCTGTGAAGATATGACTGGATCTAAAGAGTTTCTTAGATGTCTGGCCTTGGGGTAGTTGCAAATTTTTAATAAAAGGCAATTAATTTGAACGGTTCTAACACTTTTTAGAACAAAGGTTGGAGCTGGGATTTTGCAGCAATTGCCTTGTCATGTGCTGTTGGGAATATAAGTTAATATTTGTCTCTAAACCTACTAATCTGTTTTCATTGTGAGGAAATAACCCTATAGTCCTCAATGGAGATTCTCTAAAAGGGACCAGAGATACTCATTTCATGGACTTGATAAAGAATTTAACTCAACTGTCAAGATTACAGGGTCAAAAATGGGAAGGGAAACTTAAAGAAAAATTCCAATTACGTACCTAAAACTGATTCTGTATTTGCATGAAATTTATAACTGAGGATGTCTCATAGGAGTTTTAGATGATTTGTGTGTGTGTGTGTGTGTGTGTGTGTGTGTGTGTGTGTACTCAAATCCATTGTCATAAGATCGGTAAACATATGTTGGGGATGATAAAATGGTAAAAAAAAAAGTTAGAAAACAATTTACCTAATCTTATAATATGTTTTAAACCCAAACTCCTTCATCTTATTTGTTATTTTATGACTATTTTACTTTATTTTTATTTACTAACTTAGTACTTGCTCATTGTGAATTTTTTTAGTCCAGAAAAATATAAAAGAAAGTCACCTTCAGAGACAGCCATAAGAACATTTTGTTCTTAAGCACACAGCACAAAGAATCATATTGTATGTACTCTTTTTCAGCTGTGCATTTTTATCATTAAATATTCTTCTATACATATTTGTAATAGTTTTTACTAGTCCATTCTATTTATTCATATAGTTTACGTAATTACTTATCTTCAGATATTTACTTTCTAAATTTCCAGTGCATATGAAGGGGCAGCCCTATAATACAGACCCCATTAGCCTTAATCATAAACTTAAAAAAAGTGTTTAAATGTGGAAGTTCTGTCTCAAAGGACACACACACACACACACACACACACACACACACACACACAAATAGTCCAAAGCATGTGCTGCCTGCTGCCCTATTTTTCTCTGGAAGTTTTAGTATCAATATATCTATACTATGTTTTAACCTTTTAGAAAGGGCTGGGGAACAAGTGGATAGTAAATTCCCATTCCACAGCGAGTAAGTGACTAGGTTTCCTACTTGAAAATTTCAGAGGTTGCTACAAGATTGGGTAGAGTTTAGATTCCTGTCTGGTGACACATGTCGACCTGTGGGCCATGCATTTAACAGAAAGCACCAGCTTCTCTCCTCTTCTCTCGCTGCCCCTCTCTCTTGCAGAGTGAGCCAAGTTTCCTTTATTAGAAGGACAAACACCTAAGGCAAAATCACCTGCAAAGCCTTTTGCTGGTGCCTCCCACCATAAGAAATTGATGGGGAGGGGCTACTTAGCAGCAAAGGGGGTAATGATAGGGCCATTTCGCAGAGGTCTGGGGAGGAAAGACCAGAGTGGAGGCATGTTTGTTCAGAGCGCACACTGAGAAGCAGCCCTCCCATCCAGACAAATGGTCGGAACTTGACGAGGGGACCTAGAAGAAGGCTACTTTCCTTCCCTTGAGTTTCTCCGATCATTAAACATTCGGTGAAAACTACTGGGAAAAGCCAACAAGGCCAGATTTCCAAGGAGCCCTTCACACTTAAAAGCCTCTGCTAGCCCACTTTTGTCAAGACCACACGCTTTCGAGGGCTGACTGTGTCCGGGAAAGGAGTGGCTGGAGGGAAGTGAGGGAGCGCAGGGTGTGGGTTGTAGATGACAGGCTTGTGAAGTGTGAAAATTGGGGGTTTAAATTGCAAAAACAAGCAAGAGAGCAAACAAAACTATTTTTAATGAGGTCTTCCCTGGATTATTATAATTTTCTAAGTGAATATTTTTAATAATTATTAATGTGATTCCATAAATCACACTATCAGTTAATGACTAAAGTCAAATGTGAAAGATGATTTATGTTTTTAAAAGTTAATTTTCTTACATTTAGTCATTACCAAGGGGAAGGCATTTCCTTTACCAAATCCATGTTGTCTCATTTGTCATGAATGTTGACTCTGGACTTAAAGATACAAGAAAATACACAGTTTCAAAAACAACATCATGACTCACAGAGACAAGGTAATTGACATTAAGGTAAAGTGTGATGTTGAAAGACAAACTTCACCCAAATAAATGTGAAGATCTGACTGGCTTTATTTAGTGATTCATGGATCAGGCAGCATCCACCTAGCAGCTAGAAGGGTGCTCTGAGGGATGGTATGAAATGGAAGGTTTGTGTAGGAAGCAGGGTGGGCCAAGGGAGCTGTTGGTGAAAGAAAAAAAAAAAAAGAGATTGATTTTGGTTCAGGGGCCAGGACATCTTTTCTTTGGGGGCAGCAAGGGGAAGGGTTTGTATCATGCAGGTTGCCTCTTCTTTCTATGGCAGATGGAGAGGGCCTGTGGGACAGGTTACCTTCCTGGTGCTTGACCCGTAAATTCCAGACTGGTTAATTAAGATTATGTGTCTGGGAGAGTTTGAACTGCAAGTAGATCAGGAGTTCAATCTAGGTTTGTTATCATGGGATTTTAGTAGGAGTGACACCGTTTTAGGTCTGTGTTTTTTTTTTCTTTAACAGTTCATATCACTTATTTGCAAACTATACATTATACTATAGATATGCCCCAGAAATATTATGTATCCTTTGCCTTAACCTAACAAATGTTGACCAAGAATAAGATTTTGTGCCAGGCATTGTGCTAGGTACCAAGAATAGAAAAATAAATAGACTTCAGTTAAAATATGGCATGACAAGCTATTTCTGCTCCCTGTGCTCTATTTTCTTTGAACTTTGGCAACAGCCCTGCCCAAAGCCTCCATCTACGGAGGAATGTTGGTAAGAGCTGTGAAAATTGGCGTGGTCAAATGAGATAGCCACAGGAGGATGCTTTTTATCTTGGTCATCCCAGGCAATAGCTTTCCAAAAAGTAGTTTGAACCAACCTCTTGTCTAGAAAAGTACAATTAGTTTGACTGTGTGGGAGCTGCCCAAGTCTCCTGGATTCCATACACACCACTGAAGGGCAGGTGAGGGGGCCACAATCAGAGATGCTGTCTTTGCAAAGAGCAGATGACCTTCCAGCTCTGAAGATGATAGTTAGGTCACCTAATCACACGAAAATCTGAACACATGGAGCTCTACTACCCAAGCAGGCTTCTCCGTCCTCCACAGGGGAGGCAGAGTCACGGCAGAGGGAGATAATGAAAGACATATGTTGGGAACTTCCCTACCTGATATCAGAAGCTGTAACCCCCCCCCCCCCCAAGGCTAAGGCTGAGGGAGTGGTCTTGGACTGTAAGCCAGCAAGGAGACAAAAGCTTATCTCCCTGGCAGGAGCACTGCTTCTGCCGCTTCATTCATAACTGAACCCCAATGCTTGGTCGGTTAGCCAATGACAAGTAAGATTCCCCAAGGGGGGAACGATCTAAGACAGGCACGATCACGTGGGAGGCCCCCAAAAGAAGGACTTTGGGGGCTACAGCAAAAGGGGGTGATGGACCCTCGCTCCTCGGCTGTGATATAGCCTGAGTCCTCATTGTCTGGGAGAAAATCTCCTTATCCCTTGGCTGCCTTACTTCCCTTGCTCCACCTAAGCCTGAAACAACTACAGGGTGGTGCAGCTCTGTGCTGGAAAGGGTGGGTTCCTGGGTGATCAGGCCTAAGAAAGAATATGTAAAATCCTGTGAAACCTGCTTTGTTTAGAATGCTCTCAGTTGAATGATAAGGGTCCAAGGAAGAAGTAAGTTTGTTCTTTAAAGTTTTACAGCTCTTTGATCCTGACTCAAAATAGGCCCTCAGACTTCCTTACTATCTATTGTTTGATCCTTACTTCCTGACAATGTTTAATAAGCTTTTACCTGAATTCTTATTCAAATGAAACCAATAAAAAGCCTCTCCGGAGGGGGAATGGGGTGCTCTCCCCACCAGGGAGAGTGGGCAAGGGGCGCTTTCTTCATCAGAGAGAGTGGCCATTCTGTTCCTACTTCCCCACAGGACTTGGTTGTCCCTGTGTATGTTTTTTTTAGCATGTTTCAACGAATATCCACAGCTGAGATGGATACTGCTGGCCGGTATCCTCCACAGACATGTTCAAATACTCAATAAATTAGGGAGATACTAAGAAGACATTTCCAATACCTAAAAAATCAACTTAAGAAAGAAATATGGTTACTCAATATGAACACAGGAAAAAACAGTTGACTATTATTAAAGTCACTTTAGGATAAAATATAGGCTAAATAAAAATTGGACTTAAAGTTTTTAAGTAAAATATAAATATTGTAAACCACCACAGCATAAAAGTAGCAAGCAATGTGATAACAAAAACAGATGGGTGGAATAAGAGAGAAAAGGTGAAATACAATGAACTTAAATATATTGATGACATACTTTTCACAGTGGGGAATATTAAAAATATGTTGTCTCCAGGTGATAGCTCAGGAAAAGTATATTATAATGTGTTAATTAAAGAAAAACTGAGAAGAACTAGAAGGAATATAAGCAAAAAATAAGATGGTGCAGTGTGGGGAGTGCCCCCTCTCAGTGGGAGGGGATAGTATATTCCTCATTTTTGTAGTGGAAAGTTAATAAGTGCTGCAAAAAGATCATAAATCAAGGAATAAGACCATAAGTGAATTATGTCAAAAATAAAATATACAATTCACTGAAAGAAAAAGAAAATGAACAAATTTTTAGAAGGAAAACATGAATAAAAGTAAACAAAACCTATTCATTAGAGCAAAATATTAAAATTTAAATCAATATTTGAAATAGGTATAAAGCAAAATGGCAAAAAAAGGATTGAAAATAGATGTCATATACAAATGTAAATACTATAAAATGTTTCTTAAATAAAAGGTTTTAGGAATAAATAAAAAGTAAAATCCAACCATATTTGATATACAAAATGCATATTGACAAAAAGAAGTCCAAAATGTTATAAGTGATGAGATGAGCAAAATATAACAGGGAAATATTACAGAAAATCAGGAATTTGATGTTAATATCAAACTATGCTTAATTCAGAGTAGAAAGCACTAAATAAAAGAAGAAAGCCAATTTATATCAAACCATGATTTGGTAAACTATCCAAGCAAATACACCATACAGCAAATAAATCAAAATGATCTGAAACATAAGCTACAGAAGGGAGAAATACAATAGACGTGGGAGACTTGAATTTTTCCAGTCAGTCCAAGACAGGCTGGAAGGTAAGGATAGAAGGGACCCAATGAACATAATGACTAAGGAGAGACACAGCTGAAAGGGGGGCAGGATTGAGGGTGGGAGGTGGGGGGGGGCCAGTGGGAAGTGGTGGCAGGTAAATGGAGACAACTGTACTTGAACAACAATAAAAAAAATAAAAAAACCCACAGGATACATTGAACTCTATAAAGGCACAGAACAGACATTAAATTCTGCCATGTTGTATTTTATGAAACTATTCACAATTATGCTACAAAATATCTTAGAAAATACAAGTGGCACATATACATATGCTATGAACTGAATGTCTATGCCTCCCCCTTCATATATTGAAGCTTTAATCCTCAAAATGATGGTATTTGGAGGTGGGGCCTTTAGGAAGGTAATTAGATCATGTAAGTAGAGTGCTTGTAAATATAATTAGTGCCCTTGTAAAAAGAGACACGAGAGATGGTCTTTCTGTCTCATCTACATAAAGACACAGCAAGAGAGTGGCTATCTGCAAACCAGGCAGAGGGCTCTCACCAGGAACCTAATCAGTTTTCACCTTGATTTTGAACTCCCTAGCCTCTAGAACTGTGTTTGTTGTTTAAGCCACCCCACTCTATGGCACTTCTGCTACAGCAGCCCAAACTGACTAAGACGTATTTTTAAATGCTCACATTATCCATAAGTTTTAACAACACAAATTTAGACAAGATGCCATTCAGCAGATTGGAAAAGACCATTGTGTTTAGTAGTACACAGTATCATCAAAGACATGGAAAAAGAATATGATACACTGTCAATGGAAGTAAAATTCAGTAATCCACCTTTAAGAATTCTATCGTAGAAATTTAATACGTGCTCATAGAAATAAGTAGGATGTTAGTGAGGCATGTTTATGACAAAAACAACTAGAAGCCATCCAAATGCCCCTTTGCAAGAGACCATATCCATAAAAAGAAACGCCATGCTGTTTTTCGGAACGACGAGGTTGAGCAGAGGCTCATGTGAAACACTTCGTAAAAATACTGTTAAAGGAAAATAAAGAATGTTCAGCATAGGTTCTGTTACATCTGTTGTAAGAAACATTCCTCTACCCTCAAATATGAGACAGATGAGCAAGAAAAAATAACCAAATATAATTACATACATATATATCAGAACCCCACACATATCAGAGAATCAAGGACACCACAAATGTGAGAGGTTCAGGGACAGACAGGGAAAATGAGGTCTGTGACATTCTGAGCTATGGGGAAGGTGAGGCAGCAAGGGGCTTCAGGAGGTAAGTTTGGGTGAGCACGTGATCAATAATTATTAGTTTGCTTTGCTGTATAGAGAGGTAAGAAGTTATTGCCCCCCTCTCCCTTAACTCTTATCATGGGCCAGAACACTAACTTAAATTCTTCTTAATAGTTAAGGGAGAGGGGGCAGAAGTTTCCCTTTAGCCCAAGGGGTCGTGGTTGCTTTTAGCTCAAAATAGTCTGCACAACTGAGTCATATCTTGGGTGGCTCATTCTGTACCCTACATCATCATGTTACAAACACTCGATGCTCACTTAAAACTTCTTGAAGGACATGTACACAAATCCCAGTGGTGGTTGCTTCTGGTGAAAAGATAGTCATTATGGAGAGAGAAGGAAAGTTATTTTTTATTAAATATACCCTTATACTGATTTTTGATGTCTAAATATTAGTTCTGCAATTTTTCAAAAAGACTAGAAAACAATGAATAAGACAGGCACCCTATGTGCCCCCGAGGAGCCAATAGGCTAGTGGAGGAGACATGCACATCAAAACACAATGCAAAGAGAGAGACGGTGAAACGGATCCCTGCAGACGGGGCCTGGAGGAGGCGCCTCACTGCAGCAGCGGTTTTCTTACGAAATAGGAGAAAGTGCTGCCTGATGGTACCTCCCCCTCTTCTTTTCTTCCTACACTGTTAGCACCTAACTCTTTTGGAAAATAGGCCTCATTTGCCAATTTGAAACATGAAATTCTGTTCTACCCATGAACAAAGGGAGCAAAAACCCAAAAGGAATTGTTTCTAAATAGAAGGCGCCGTTCTCGCTGTGGGGGAGAAGCGTTCTTTCATGCGGTGTTCTCTGATTATTTTCCCCATTGTCTTCTTTTCTTTCTAGGCATCTTTCCGGCAGCATTGAGAATTATGTTCACAGTTTGCTGCTATCAATAAGTAAAGTAAAATATGTCCCACAAATGGTCACACCTGTGTTTGTATTTTAAGTGAATTCTATCTGGAGTGACGGCCTTAGCCCGATGGCTCCGTTTGCTCTGTGGCGCCCACTCTGCTCTGCCCGCATGTGATGCAATGGTGACAGTGCCGCTGCAGTTGTGCTGAAGGCCCTTTGCACAGTGTGACATGCTCCCTGCTTTGTGCACGTCCAGGGACTTTGATGCTGCGGTTCATTGTTAGAAACAAGGGGCCGCTTCATCTTGGCCTGGACAAAAGGGGCGAATTCCTGAAAAGCCTGAGGAGTTAAGTTTCTCACAATAAACAGTCTGGGAAGCATCGGCAGCAATACAATCCTTTAGAAACATTGATCTGTGGGTCTGTTCATTGTCTGCTAGAGTTCAGAATCCCATGCTTCTAAAAGAAAAAAAAGAATGGAATGCTTAAATGTGCGAAACATAGTAGTTTATTATATGGGTGAAGAAGGCACTGTGTTGGTTAGGCCCTCATTTGACAGTTTTCCCTTGCAAGTTTCAGGATCTCATGTTGAATTTTGATTCCTTTAATTCTAAAATGTACTTCAACTCCAAAGTCACTGCATTTCTGCACTGTCATAAAAAGATGCTTGATTGGTTTTTATGTGTCTGCATGTTTCGTTGTTCTATTTTTCTTCTTGCTGTCTAAAAAACCACTGAAAGTGAATTTATTTCCTATATTTAGAGTTCATCTCAGTTGTTACTAAGGAAAATAATTCCATTAATTAATATAGTCAAAATTAATAGGAAAAAATATCCAGCTGAATATTCTGTGTGTTCTCCCATGACCCCTTTAAGCTTTCTAGTTGGTAAAAGCAGAAAATACCTATACTGAGGAAATTTGTATACTGTTCCGCCTTATTTAACAGCCAGTCTGCAACAAAAGACAAAGCAAAAAGGGAAATGAAGTCAATAGGAATTTACAAGTCTTCTGAATGAAGATCAGAATTATATCAACATTACATTCTACATTTCCAAAAAGATTTTTCACTCAAAATGAAGATTATAAAAATGACAAACACAACTTAGAATCATTCCTTATTTGTCATTGTCTTATACATTACTATTTCTAATATTAGAACCTTCCATTTCAGTATGAAGCTGCAGGTCTTTTTGTATTTCATAACAGATAGAGTTTAGATGATGTTAGAAACTAAGTTATCATAACATTATTTGATCATCATTTTAAGTATCTACTAAGAGCACATGATACAACAGCACAAAGAATGCAACCTAACCTGTGTTAAATGAAAATAAACTTCCATTTCATTGACATTGAAAATTTAGTTTAATACAGTAATAGAACAGGTTCTTAGATTTTAACCCCTCTCTTTACAAAAATGATTTTACACAGCAGTTGAGAGGGTTTGACAATGCTGATTTCCCTCCACCCATGCTGTGTGCTTTGCAAAGGCTCTGCGATCAATTTGTGATTCAGACTGGCTTCCCCCTGCCAAGCTACACGCTGCTTCCTTCTATGATGGACTATCGTCTTCGTAAAATGAAAAATCATTTTAAATTGACTTCAGCAAGACACTTTAAGACAAACTGGCCCCTAATGATAACATCATGCTCTTCAAAGTCAAATAAAATGAATTCAGATCATTTTCTGTTTGCAATTATTGGCACCACTGCTCCTGCTTTTCTGTTGCCACAGGTGGAAGAGTTAAACACACTTCCCCCTAAATGCATCAAAGGTAATTTGATGAATGACATCAAGGTTTTTGCCAAGTTTCTTTCATTTCTGTTTCCACCCAACCATTAATCTATGGTCTCTGACAAATATTTAGCTCAAGATCAGTTTCCTATCTTCTTAAGAACTCTGTTCAATTTTGTATTTCCAATACTTACCCCAGTGGCTGGCCAGTAGTAGATCTTATCATTGTACTTACCGGCATACGTGCCAGATGTTGTTCCAAGCTTTATATATACTCATTTAATATAATGAGGAATAATAATAGTTCTTACTCAGTTAATACTCAGACCAAGGAGCATTAATGGTAAGAACTATTATTCTCCCCACTTTACAGATAACAAAACAGAGAGGTGAAATTACTTGTCCCAGTCATATAACTAGAAAGTGGAGGAGCCAGCCTTAAAACTGAGGTAGCCTGTCTCCCAGTCCCGTGTTCTCAACCAGTGAGGTCGGCATACTCCCACAAATGGATGTCAGCAAACTGACTGATTCTGCCGCACACGTTCACAGATTTCAGGACCAAACTGCTGAAAGGGTGATGAGGAAAGCTGCTGGGGTGCTGAGATCTGATAACTCAACAGATGTGGCAGCTGGATTATATTCTCACAAACCTAATTTATTTTGTGCTACTCCAAATTAAATAAATACTAAGGCAACATTTCTTTTGTATGTGTTGAAAAACTCTCCATTTATAAGTTCTCTTAGAATATCATATGCAATTTAAGTTTCCTATTTTCATCACTAACTTTATTTCTCTTTAAATGAAATAATTCATATTAATTAACATGCAAATCACTTCCTCATCAGATTGTCCTTCACTGCATTTCATACAATGAAATCATAAAAGTATAACCTTCTACATATTTCCCATTGATTCAACAAACATTGGTATAAAATATCTCAGATTTACATAACTCACTGAAATTAATAAGGCTCCTCTATGTACAGTTTTTATTTTATCTCCCTACAATGCTGCAAGGTAAGGGTGGGTGTAATAATTCACTTTATAGATAATTAAAGTGGAAAGATGTTAAGGTACTTCACAAGTGTGTAACAATTAAGTAGTTTTTCCTCTACACTGTGCATATTTAGACAAAACAGGGTTGGGTGCTTGGTTATGGATACATGTTTTCTCTTCAAAATTCTAAGTAATCCAATAGCTATGATCAAAGGAGCCCATGCTGTGCTTAAGGCAGATATTAAATAATGTAGCATTATTGCTCAGAGAAATAATCATTTCTGACTGATGGAGTAGGCTGTGGAAAGAACAACAGACCCAGAAGAATATCTCTTTAAATGAGATTGAATGAAGAATGACTTACAAAAAAAGATGCAGAAGGCCATTTCAGATAGAAGGGATACTCAAAGTGGTCAGGACTTCTCTGGTTCCCAAAACACAATAGACTTGGCTAACATGGAACCTTTCATATTACAAACACCTGAGGATTCTGAACAAATATGTAAGAAAAATAATGTAAATGCAAGGCTGATGTTGTAAGAGGAAAAAGAAAGAATTTGAATCCTCCTGATATTGGGGAAAAAAAGAGTCCCTTGAAAGTTAGAACAGTAGAAGTAGAGGCTGATACACTGTGATTAGCAGGTGGGATATTAGACCTACAATTAGGTCTTACAGTCCTAGAAGCTAAAGGCTCAGTGTCTACAGAGAAACAAGAGACAAAGCTTTTGTTCCTAGTGAAAAATAGGAGCTGGAACCATAAAGGTAGGACAAGCTACTTGCTTCACAAAAAGAAGCTAGAAAAAGTACATATTTAGGAGCATGGATGGTAAAGAATGTCCAGAGCAATGCATAGAAAAAAATATCCAGAAAAAATGTATGTAATTCATTTGGTAAAACAATCATCAAGATTCAGATTTGACATAGAAGTCATTCAGAGGCTAGTGAGAGCCCTAGGGTGCCAGACATTATAATAATCAATACTACTGTGGAGTGTCACTTCCACAAGCCAATCCACATAGGACTATCAAAGATAAAATAATTCCTACTAAAGATAAGCTCACAAGAAACATTACAAAACTTATAAGGAAATGATACACATGAGGGGAAATCAGCAAACACAGTGAACAGAGGAGTAACACCTCCAGGAATGTGAGGTAATAAAGCGATCTGTATGAGAAAACCAAATAATTATGCTTATACTAAACACAGGAATAAGAGAAGGAGTGAAATTCATGAGGAAAATAAAGGCAATACAAAAGAACAAGCAGGTTTGAGGAAGAATAAAATGATATTTCTAGAAACAAAATGCACAATCATTGAAACAGTCAGGGGTAAACAGCAGATGCCACACAGTTAAGTAAGGAATCTGTATCAGCCATGAAACTGTGTCACTTAGATCTGCTATGGGGACCAAAATAGACAGACGGCCCAGGTGCTTTGCTCTGAAGCTAGAACCACATCTGTGCTGAGTCCATGCTTCCAGCAGCCAGATCCCAGCCAATGGCTGAGTGCTCTAGGGACATTAATGCAGACCTAGTCCTGTGAGACTCAGGACTCCTCAGATGGGTGACTTTCTCCCCAGACTTCCCCTTGGCTGGGCTGCAACTTTCTCGGGCAGTTCAAGGCCCTGCTTATTCAACACTCCTCCCAACCCTAGTTCCTTCACAGGAGTCAGAACTACTTCAGACTCCATCTCCCTCCCTTTTTTCTTCACCGCCATTCCCCTCAGTAAACCTCTTCCAGTCCAATCTCCTCTTGATGTCTGCTTCTCAAGGGACCCCATCAATGTAAAACAAGATCTGAAATACAGATCTGAGAAAAATTATCCAGAATGTGAAAGCATGTTATAAGCTGTATTCATCTAAAAGTGAGGGCAAAAAGAAAACCTTTTAGTTTTTAAAGAGAGAGAGAGAGATAAACAGTTTACTCATAGACCCTTGCTAATGTAGTTCAGGAATAAGAACACTGAGCCCAAAATAAAGGAATTCATCCTAGAATCAATAATGATAAATATAAGGATATTTTAAGTGAGGGTTAAATATAAAACAAGTACAACAATGATTATTTTTAACCACCCAAGATATTAGGTTGTAGAAAGATGGGAGAGTACATAGAGTGACTTAAGTCTATGGACTTTTTATTACTCAGGAAAAAGGTAGATATATTTGAATAAATATATCTTTATAAGTCAACTAGGCAAGCCAGATTGAACATACGAGTTTATCACCACTTATTGTCCAAATCCCATTAAACTGGCAGTAAATGAATAGGAAAAACAAGCCCACAAGGAAAAATAAAACAGCAGCAAACAGCATGATTTAAAAAAAAATGGCAACTTGAAATGTGTGAACTAGAGACTATCTTAGAGCAGAGAAGAAGGAAGTGCAAGAGCCTTTAATGGATGCAGCCAATAAAAAACAGTTTCATTCACTCTACAGAATCAGAAAAGCTAACAAACTGGAGGCAACAGGTATGGCTAAACTGTTCGTTGGAGGGTGGGGTGAATATCGTGGGAGGATTGATGGAAAGACAGCTTAAAAAAAAAACAGTGTGAACCTCAAGTGGCTTTCATGATCCATACAAGGCAACTGTTTTTCCCTCATCACACCAAAAAATAGAAAGTTTATTCTCTGAAAAAACTGACCAACAGAAGTTCTCATGTGATGGATGCCGGACGTAACTGGGAGCAGAGGCGAGGTGCTGAGCTGCAAAGAGGGAGTTCAGCTCCACAAGCTCTCTCCTCAGCTCTCCTGTCTCCAGGCTCTTGGAATGCTGAAAACCTGGCTGACAGTCTCAGATGGAAGATACGAAATCCCTTTTATGATGAAGCTGACCAGCTCAAGAGAACAAAGTTAAAACCAAAACCACAACTATGGATCCTCTAAAATTTGGATGTTGACAAGAGAGTTACAAAGTCTAGTTAATTTATCAGGGTCTTGTTCTTAAATATGAATACACAGCCAGCCAGCCATCACTAGAAATTAAAGAACTTCCAATGTGAAACAATAAAAATAATTGAATAAACATTAAAAAAGGAACTTGGAGGATGAAACACAAAATTTTAATATAATTATGATTACTATTCTATGAAAGATAAAACTTATTACACACTGGAAATATTATCAGGGGTTTTCACCAATAAATTAGAGAATTTGAGTACAAAGTTCAAAATACACTCCAGAAAGTGAGACAAAATATAGATCAGCAATAGGAGAGAACTTACAAGAAAATTAGATGACCATTTCAAAAGCTCTAACTTCCACATATGGGGATTTCATAAAAAGAGAACAGAAAACCTAGGAAGAGAAAGTATCAAAGACGTAATACAGAAAAATCTGAGGACCAAAGGACATGAGACTCTAAGATGCAGGTATCCTACTGTATGCACAGCAGAACAGGAAAACAAAAACAGAAACAACTTTCTTACCAAAGCACATCACCGTGAACTACCAGAGCATGAATAATTAAGACAAAAATTTGAAAGTTTCCAGAAAAATAATCACAGGATCCGATAGGATATGACATTGCACTCATCAACAGAAATACTGGATGGTATAATGCAGGGGTGTCAAACTCATTTTCACCGGGGGCCACATCAGCCTCTCCATTGCCTTCAAAGGGCTGAAAGTAATTTTAGGACTGCATAAATGTAACTACTGCTTAACTAGGGGCAAGGAGCTCGGCATTGCCACCAGGTAGAAAAAAGGTAGCAGGCCGGATTCAGTCTGTGGGCCTTGTGTTTGCCACCCGTGGTATAAGGCAAAGGGAAAGTGCTTTAGAGATTCTAAGGGAAAATTATTTTCAATTTAGAATTTCATACCTGCATCCCCAGCCAAATAATCAAGTGTGAAAGGACAGACAATATATATATACAGAGTGGTGCAAAAGTAGGATTCACAGTTGTTCATATATAAAATAAAGCAATAATTAATAATACAAGAATAAACTCTGTTTCATGTACTCATAACTGTAAACTTATTTTGACCACCCTGTGTTTTTAGACATGCAAGTTGTGAGAAAAATTGGCCTCCTGAGCACCCCATCTTTAGTAATCTATAGAAGGGTGCATTCTCACAAAACCAGCTGGCAAGCTAAGAAACCAGGAATCACTGGGTCTGGTAGGCAGGGGAGCCAACCTAGAAATAATGGGATAATGGTAAAGCAGAAAACCCAGGAAAATGATCATAGTAGTAAGTCAATAGACACTGCCTAACAGTCAAAATAGTGAGTCAGTAATGTCTAAAAATATTTGAAAGTAGCATAACAATGTTATTTAGAAATATGAAGATAATTATTAGAAGAAAGAGCTCAGAGTGTTTGAGGAGGCTGCTTCTCAGAAGTGGGATTAAAGAACAGGGAAGCTGGGCCTGCTCTTTTTCATCATAAGCCTAAACACAAAAGCTTTGACTTTTTAACCTTCTTGTAATATTTTTTTAAAATAACTTTTTTGATTAAGTGTACCCACAAAGTATGGAAATAAAGTCAGTGGGGCGGCAGTCAGTGAAGTGGAAAAAAGGAAATGTGGAAATTTTGATGAACTGAAAACAGGAAAGGAGGATAAAAGCATATAAAAATAAAAGCAAAACTATGTATCAAAAGCACAAAAATGTTGATAAAAATAAATCTAAAATACAAATAAAAATAATAAAATGGATTAAAGTCAGATAAAAGTCAAAGTCTTGTATAAAATAACAAAATTCAGCTCTGTGCTATTTAAAAGAGGCATACAGTACTTTAAACATAATGATACAGGAAAATAGAAATTTCAAATACAGCAAAAGGCATGCAAGCAGACATAACCAAAAGAAAGTTGTTATTATATTAATGTCAAACCAAACAGATTGTAAGGCAAAAGGCTTAGGAGCAACTAATTCTGACATATGGTTAAAATAATTTACCCAGAAGTAATAATTCTGAATTCATGTAAGCCTAATAATGCAGCCTCAAACTGTTGGGAACCACCCTGCCTGGTATCAGAAGCTGAAACCCCCACCTAGGCTAAGGCTAAGGGAACGCCCTTGGAACTGTAAGCCAGCAAGGAGACAAAAGCTTATCTTCCTGGCAGGAATGCTGCTTCTGCTGCTTTATTCATAACTGAATCCCCAAAAAGCTTGGTCAGTTAGCCAAAGACGGGTAAAATTCCCCACGGGGGGAACGACCTAAGACAGGCATGATCACTTTGGGAGGCCGCCAAAAGAAGGACTTTGGGGGCTGCAGCAAAAGGGGGTGATGGACCCTCACTCCTCGGCTTTGACATAGCCTGAGTTCTCAGCGTCTGGGAAAAAAACCTCCTTGTCTCCCAGTTGCCTTAGTTCCCTTGCTCCACCTAAGCCTGAAACAATGACAGGGTGGTGCAGCTCTGTACTGAGAAGTGCGGATTCCCCGGGGTGATCAGGCCTAAGAAACAATATGTAAATTACTGTGAAACCTTCTTCGTTTAGAATGCTCTCAGTTGAATGAGAAGGGTCTTAGGAGGAAGTTATTTTGTTCCTCAGTCTTACAGCTCTTTGACCCCGACTCAATAGACCAGCAGAGTTCTTTGTTTTCTATGATTCCTTACTTCCCCCTAATGAGTACTGTACTTTACCTGAATTATTATGCAGAATGAGCCCAATAAAAGCAGGTATGGACTGTAAATCGGCGCGCTCCCCACTAGGGGGGGTGGCCATTCCGTCCCTACTTCCCCACAGAAACTAGTTTGTCTCTGTGCATGTTTTTTCTCACGTGTTTATCGTCGAGCCATCCGCAGCATTCTGTGGTCACTGCTGGCCGGTGACCCACGCAACATCAAACTATATAAAAAAAAATTGAAAGAATTTCAAGGAAGAGAGGAAAATGTCAAACGTTTTGGAAAAGCATAACATGTATTTAAAATCTAATTGACTATCTTGGGCTGATACATGTGTGACTGTATGTATGTGTATATAATATATAGGCATATGTATGGGTAAAGATGTAGGTATATATTTTTGTGTCTTTATATCTGATTTATTGAACTCTCAAGCTGGCTATTGTAAAATGCAAGGAGAAACCAGCTAATCCCTCTACTTCAAGGACTTTGCTCCTGAATATAATCTTGACAAATTCAGCTCTTCCAGTTACTTCTACATAATAAAAATGTAGTCCTGATATATAGACAGATATTCTATCTATCTATCCACCCACGCACAGAATTTTAGAAGTTAAATTTAATTTATACATGTGTATATCACTGTTATGAAGCTTTGCTTTGTGTGCCAGACCAATTTCTGGCCTTGTCTTTAAAGAGTCCTATGAAAAATTTTAAGAGACCCCCTTGTTATTGGCAGTTTCTAAATCCATAGCTTGGCCACTAGCTTCTGGCATCCACCCTTCTGTTGCAGTCACCCAATCCCCCTAAGTCATGCCCTTGGGGTGACTCCCTCCCAACCATCCATAAATCTTGAGAAAACAATGCATCCACATTTGCCCTATGAAAGTGCAGTCCATTTCCAGGAAGACCACTTTAGCCAGGGTCTTACCTTTAGAATATTTATTCCTGAGTCAGGTACCAATTATTGTGTCCCAAATGCTAGGGAGCTCTGTCTAGCTCTCTGATTGGTTCTTTTGAAATGGGTTCCTTGATTAAAATGAGAGCAGCAGTAGCACCACATCTGAATGGAGAGCAGAAACACTGAGGCTCTCAAAACTCTCTAAAGAAGCATTTCCTTTCTGACCTCTTATCACACACACAACCAATCCCCTAGGCTGGCCTCACACAACCTTGAAGTGAGTGAGGACCTAAGGGTTGTAAAAGCTGGCTCACATATTCTTAGAATGGCTAGCAAAGCTATGCATTGATGAGCTTTACCACTTTCAGCTGAAACATTGCAGCAACAAAAACTCAGAGTTCACATCTTTTTTCACACACACACGCCACCCTACACACACGATTTAACCCCATAAAAAAAAAAGACCCAGTGCAAGTCTCCACACATATTGGAGAACTGATGTGATACTGACCATGTTCTTTTTAATTTTATCTTACAATATAATTAGAAATCAATTGATAAGAAGACAGAAATCTTCATATAATGAAAAATTTAAAATAATTCTGTCAGTCATGGGTCACAGATAAATAATGAAATTAGAAAATAATTAGAAAGAATTACAAAGAATATCTCTATGTGTCAAAACTTATGCATCTAAAATCTAATTTAAAGGAAAATTTAAATGTTTATACTAGGAAAAAATTTACCTGTATAGAGTAAAAATATTTACCTATGCCAATGTTTATTCTATGTCAATAGGATGTTGCTTATCGATTTTATATTGTATTAGACCATGTACAGTCTTTGTGCCTTTTTAGAAAAATGGTTCATTATTTTTTCAGTTTAATTTTTGAGGATGTCTAAAGTAATTTCTTATCCTTTGCATGGTTAAAAGGAAAACAAGCATATTATTCTCTAAATACTGTTTGTTAATACAATATTTTCATATTATTACAATAAATAATTCATTAAAAGCAATTTATTTTCTTCAACTAGGTAGACACATGAAGGCAAGTTTCCTACATTTCAGCTGATCTAAAAAAATTTTAGGAAAATTCAGGGTCTTGAAAGATGAGAAGTCAGCAGCTGCAATTAAGCTCTAAAAGCTCAGACAGAGAGAAAAAAAATTAAGCTTTGTGCTCCCTCTACTGGCCCAGAGAGAAAATTCCCAGAAACAATTCCCAGAAACAAGACAACTTCTGTTAAGTAATAAATGTCACACAAAGATATTTAAAAATTCTTAGAACAATTCCAAATGCTGCTTCACTTTTAAGTGGAGCCTCCCTGGTGATGAAGACGTTGCAGGGGTAATAGTCTGTCCTTCTCAACTAGTAACTCATGAGGGATACATTGTCTCGCCCCCTAGTGGGTATTTGCAAAAATGACACAAAGATACTTTCAAACTAGGAAATTAAATTAGAATTTGTTTTTATTTAATAAAAAAACCTTCAATTACAGTTGACATACAATATTACATTAGTTTTGTGTGTACAACATACTGGTTAGGCATTTAAATAACTTACAAAGTCATCATCCCAATAAGTCTAGTGCCCATATGACACCATGCATATTGACTATGTTCCCTATGCTGTGCTTTACATCCCATGACTAATTTTAAAACTGGCTATTTGTGCTTAGTTCATTTGCCTTTTTACTCACCCCCCCAACTCTCTCCTCCTCCTCTGACAACCATCACTTTGTTCTCTGTAACTACATGTTTGTTTCTGTTTTGTTTATTTTGTATTTTAGATTCCATATGTAAGTGAAATCATGACATTTGTCTTTCTCTGTCTGACTTATTTCACTTAGCACAATACTCTCTAGGTCCACTGTGTCACTAGATTTCATTCTTTTTATGGTTGAGTAATGCTTGTATTCCATTGTATGTATGAACCACATCTTCTTTATCCACCATCTATTGATGGACCCTTAGGTTGCTTCCTACCTTGGCTACTGTAAATAATGCTGCAATAAACATAGGCGTGCATATGTCTTTTTAAATTAGAGTTTTGGATTTCTTCAGACAAATATCCAGACGTGGTATTCCTGGGACAAGTGGTAGTTCTATTTTTAATTTTTTGAGGAAACTACTTTTTTCCACAGTGGCTACACTATTTACCCACCAACAGTGCACAAGGGTTCCTTTTTGCTTCACATCCTCACCAACATTTGGTTTTTGTTGATTTACTGATGATAAACATTCTGATAGATGTGAGGTAATATCTTATTGTAATTTTGATTAGCATTTCCCTAATGAGTAGTGATATTGAGCATCTTTTTATATGTCTATTGGCCATCTGTACATCCACTTTGGAGAAATGTCTATTCAGGCCTCATGCCCAATTTTTAATCAATTTTTTTGGTGTTAAGTTGTATGAGTTCCTTATATATGTTGGGTATTAACTCCTTATCAGATGTATCATTGGCAAATATCTTCCCACATTAGTAGCTTGTCTTTTTGTTTTGTTGATAGTTTCTTTTGCTGTGCAAGAATTTTTTTAAAATTTTTTATTTATTTATTTTTTTAGAGAGGGGAAGGGAGGGAGGAAGGGAGAGAAACTTTAATGTGTGGTTGCCTCTCAAGCACTACCTACTGGGGACCTGGCCTGCAACCCTGGCATGTGCCCTGACTGGGAATCAAACCAGTGACCCTTAGGTTCACAGGCTGGCACTCAATTCACTGAGCCACACCAGTCAGAGTTGTGCAAGAACTTTTTAGTTTGATGTTGTCCCATTTATTTATTAATTTTTGTTTCCCTTGCCTGAGAAGATGTATCTAAAAGATGCTAAGACTAATATCAAAAAGTATATTGCCTATGTTTTCTTCTAGAAGATTTATGGTTTTATTGCTAGAATTTAGATAGCACTGGATGAGAATCTAGATATTATTTAGTCCAATCTGTGATTTTGTGTTTGAGAAGATATAACAAACCTACTTATGAAAAGAGGTGAAAGTCTTCTAATGTGTATATGCTGATGAATATTTATTTTTAAACAACACTTTTGTATTTCTAAATTCTTTTAGATTATTTTACACTTTATTAACAAAAGAGTTCCGTTTTTCTTTTAATGTTCTTATAAAGTGTGTAATTATTGGTAAAGCATCATGATCTCATTTATTTCAAGCCAACATATATTTATTGAGTACCCAGACCCTTGAGCTGCAACAATAAATAAAGCAAAGCCCCTGGGCTTATGGATTTTATAGTCTAATAGAGAGAGATGTCAACTTTAATAAATTCCATGTAACCAAGAGACAGTTGAAAAATGGTATTTTATAATGGGTAAACTAGAGGCCAGCAGTGCTTCTTTCATCAGTGATTTGGCCATGCCAAGAGTTGATGACAGCCCTCTGGGTGCAGAGGGCTCGGGTGAAGCCTGGTGCCAGCAGTACATGCTCTGTAACCTGGTAAGCTCAGCTACTCTCTCTGTGTCTCCGGTACCTCTGCTGTAAAATGGGACAATAATAACACCTACCTACGTCAGAGGGTTGCTGTGATAAGAATATAGTCTAGGCAAAATGCTTGGGTCAGCACTTAGGAAATATTGTGTACCACATATATAAGTTGTACTTAAGTTCAAATTGTGAAATAGAATGTTCATGAGGTAATGTTAGCTCATAAAGTATTTATTAGTAGTAAAAATTAAGACAGAAAAATAAGAACTGCACATATTCAAGGTAGCCTGATGACATGCATAAAAACAGAGTGGTTGAAATAGTTAAAGCACTAAATAAAAAAAACCACCAATGTAGAATCCTGTACCCAGCAAAATTGTTCTTCAGATGTGAAGGAGAAATACAAACTTTCTGAGGAAGCAAAAACCATGGGAATTTGCTACCAGTAGACTTACCTCATAAGAAATGTTTAAGAAGTTCTTCAGAAAGAAAGAAATGATATAGGTTAGAAACTCTGATCTACATAAAGAAAAAGCACTAGAGAAGGAATAAATGAAGGTAAAATAAAATATTTTATTTTCCTTATTCTTAATTTAATAGTTGAAAATAATAACAACAGTGTATTCAGTGACTATAACCAATGGCTAAGTGAAATGATTAAGAATAGTGTTATAAGGGATGGGAGGAATTGAGAATACTTTGTTATTGTGAAGTGCTATAGTGTTATTTGAATGTGAACTTGAATTAGTTGTAAACATATATTGCTAACTCTAGGGAAAGCATTACAAAAATATTTTTATTGTTGTTCTATCACAGTTGTCCCAATTTTCCCCCATTGTTCTCCCTCACCCCATCCACCCCTGATCCCACAGTCAATCCCCACCTTGTTGTCCATGCCCATGGGTCATTCATACCCATTTGTTGACTAGGTCCTTTTCCTTCTTTCCTTCTTTAACCCACCCCCCTCTGGTCACTGTTAGTCTGTTCCTTGTTTCCATGCCTCCAGTTCTATTTTGCTCACCTGTTTGTTTTGTTCATTAGGTTCCTGTTATAGGTGAGATCGTATGGTATTTGTCTTTCACCACCTGGCTTGTTTCAGTACAAAAATATTTTAAGTGTAATTTATATACTAAGAGTGGAAAGAAAATGGAATCATATAGATGGTCAATTAAAATCACAGAAGGCAGAAAAATAATGGAGGACAAAAAAGAAACAAACAACAGGGCAATAAATAGAAAACAATAAAAAATATATGGTAGATGTTAATCCAAATATCTTAATAATCATTTTAAACATCAGTGGTCTAAATGTACCACTTAAAAGACAGACTATCAGAGTGGATAAAAAAAAAAACAAGACGTAGCTCTACGTTGCTATGTGAAATCTACACATATAAAGACACATATAGATTAAAAGTAAATGGATGAACAAAGATATACTATTCTAACACTAATCAAAAGAAAATGGGAGTAACTTTAATAATGTCACTGAGAGTAGACTTTAGAGCCAGGACAATTATCAGAGCTGTAGTGGAACATGACATAATGACAAATGAGTCATTTCTCCAAGAAGACATAACAGTCTTATTGTATATGCAACTAACAACAGAGCATCAAAAGAAGTGAGGCAAAAACTGATAGAACTGCAAGGAGAAAGAAATGAATCTACTATTATAATTAGCAACTTCAACATCCTTCTATCAGTAATTGGCAGATCCAGCAGGCAGAAAATCAATAAAGACCTAGTTGCACTAAACAGCATCATCAATCAGATGAATCTAATTGACATTTATAGACTACTTCAACAACAGCAGAATATACACTTTTCTCAAGTTTACCTGGTCTATCTCAAGATAGACCACATTGTGGGCCATAAAACACACCTTAAGAAATTTAAAAGAATACAAATCACAAAAAGTATGCTCTCAGATCACAGTGAATCAATAACAGAAAGAAAACTGGAAAATCCCAAATGCTTGAGATTAATCACCACACTTCCAGGTAACACAAGGGCCAAAGAAATCTCAAGAGATAATTTAAAATATTTTTAACTAAATGAAAGTGGAAATAATAGAAATCAGAACAGAAATCAATGAAATTGAGAACAACAAATTAAGACAGGAAATCAATGACACCAAAAGTGGTTCTTTAGAAAGACCAATAAAATGATAAACTTTTACCAAGGCCAACTAAGAATAAAAAAGAGAAAACACAAATTACTAATATAAGAAATAAAACAGAACCATCACCACAATTTCATAAATATTAAAAAGATGATAAAGGAATACTAGGAACAACTCTATGCCCACAACCTTGAGAACCCAGATGAATGGAATAATTCTTTGAAAAGATACAATCTACATCTTCAAAAGTTAACTCCTAAAATTCAAGAATGAGAAAACAACATGAATTTTTTTTAATTCCAAAAGATTCAACCAGACACATCACTGAAGCAAACATACAGATAGGCAATAAGCATATAGAAAGATGCTCACCATCATGTTGTTAGGGAATTGAAAATTAAAACCGCAAGTAGATATCCACCTGTTAGATACTACCCAAAACATATGATCAACTGAAAGGGGATGGTAGCAGTTAGGAAAGACCAGGAGCATAAACTAGTTTTGTCTTCACTCACAGCAGGGGGTCAATAAAGGATATATAGAGGGTCAAATATATTTCATAAAGTAATGATTATAAAGGAAATCATTAGAACAAGGCCATAAACTGTAGACCATCAGACAATACACAAACATACAAAACTTTATAGACAATGTAATAAAAGATTATAAAAAAGAAAAAATCAATATAACAGAAAGCATAATATGAAAATATATCAGATGAAAACTAAACATACATGTCATGTAAATAAAAGTTGAGAACTCCTCAGTGGAAGAAAAATATCTCAAATTTAATCATAAAGCAATATTTAATTATACTTTCAAATTCAATAGGTACATCTAAGATTAAATCATAAAAATTAAAAATTGAAGGATGAACAAGCATGTCAGACAAATGTGAAGAAAATTATAAAGGGTACAATCCTCTTTGATGATCTCATCACTTTGGATACCTATGAATCAACTAACCTTGTATCTGCATAATTAAAGCAAAACTTACAGGAAACACAAGGGGAGATAACACATTCGTTATAGGATATTTTAATTCTCATATCTCAGTTCATGGCAGAGCAAGTAAATATGAAATATTTGTCAATGGAACACATAAATAACACAAGTAGTGGGTAGGTGTAATTGCTTTGCATGGAATTACATTTCATGATTTGACATTCATTTCATGTACCCATGACTCATTGAAGTTTACTGGCCGTATTTTAGGACACAAATGAAACCTTAGTCAATTTAAGAAAATTATAAGATAAATAAGTGTAAATATTGTAAAAGATGAGTAAATAAAAACAAATCAATTCATTGGCTATTGACAACAAGCCAATTCAGTAAGGTGACCTTTATAGAATTAATGTTACATTAAAGAGCATTCCTATATATGAGCAATAATAAATTACAAAGTATAATAGAAGAAAATACTCTATTCCAATACTCTATTGACCTAAGAAAAACTTATGAATAAATATTTAAACTCTATCTTTTAAGATAATCAAATGCTATCAGGACACATAAAAAGAGTTTTGGATAAGAAGGTGTAGTATTATAAACATGTCATTTCTCTCTGATGTATTCTATTTAATAGGATCTCAAAAATGTCAGCTGTGTTTTATTTTAATATAGAAGAAATGATTGTAAAGATCTAATAAATTTGCCTCAAAAGGATTAAAATTTTCTGCATGGAAAATAACACACACTCAGGCAAAGTCGAAATTATCAAGAACACAAAATATTTGCAATATGTATTGCATGAATAGGTCTCTTTATTGCATAAAGGCCTTCTGAAAACTGTTTAAAATCAATAATATAATGTAAGAGATCACATTAAAAGAAATACAAATGGCTTTTACATAAAATGCTCAATCTCAATCTTTAAAACATAAATGCAAAGGTATCTTTTCAACCTGTAAACCAGCAAAGATTCAAATATTTGGTAAGAAACCGTAGTTGGAAAAGGAGTAGAGAAGCAGGCTTCATACTTCACTGTGGAGAGTACAGACTGATACATCCTCATTGGAGAGCAATTTTGCATTACCTATTAAAATTCCAAAGACACATATCATTTGATCAAGCAAACCTACTTAAGGGGATTTATTCTACAGATATGGTTATACATGTGTAAAATGGCATCTATCTTAGTGGAATCAATATAGCATTGTTGGTACTAGCAAAAGATTGGAATAAACTATGGTAAATGTTCAGGAATTGGCACAAGTTAAAGAGATACATTCGATGGAAGCATATGTAACTCTTTTTAAGTGAAGTGGCATAAATACAGTGATACGGGATGAGCTCCCATATGTGTGTGTGCATGCAGTATTTTACACATACATCAAGCACTAAGGTATAATATAATATATCTGCTGTATTTTCCTCCACCCTGCCCCCCTCCCACCCACATTCCTCCCCTTTAGTTCATGTCCATGTGTCATACATATAAGTTCTTTGGCTTCCACATTTCTCATACTATTCTTACCCTCCCCCTGTCTATTTTCTACCTACCATCTATGCTACTTGTTCTCTACCTCTTCCCCCTCTCTCTCCCTCCCACTCTCCTGTTACTAACCCTCCACGTGATCTCCATTTCTGTGATTCTGTTCCTCTTCTAGTTGTTTGCTTAGTTTGTATTTGTTTTTGTTTTAGGTGTAGTTGTTAATAATTGTGAGTTTGCTGTCAGTTTACTGTACATATTTTTTATCTTCTTTTTCTTAGATAAGTCCCTTTAACATTTCATAAAATAAGAGCTGGGTGATGATGAACTCCTTTAACTTGACCTTATCTGAGAAGCACTTTATCTGCCTTTCCATTCTAAATGAAAGCTTTGCTGGATAGAGTAATCTTGGATGTAGGTCCTTGCCTTTCATGACTTGGAATACTTCTTTCCAGCCCCTTCTTGCCTGTGAGGTCTCTTTCGAGAAATTAGCTGACAGACTTCTGGGCACTCCTTTGTAGGTAACGGTCTCCTTTTCTCTTGCTGTTTTAAGATTCTCTCATCTTTAATCTTGGCTAAGGTAATTATGATGTGCCTTGATGTGTTCCTCCTTGGGTCCAACTTCCTTGGGACTCTCTGAGCTTCCTGGACTTCCTGGAAATCTATTTCCTTAGCCAGAATGGGGAAGTTCTCCTTTATTATTTGTTCAAATAAGTTTTCCACTGGTTGTTCTTCCTCTTCTCCTTCTGGTACCCCTATAATTCAGATGTTGGAACATTTAAAGATGTCCTGGAGGTTCCTAAGCCTCTCCTCATTTTTTAAAATTCTTGTTTGATTGTATGTTTTTTCTTCTTCTGGTCCACTCCATTAATTTGAATCTCAGTTTCCTTCCCATTGCTATTGCTTCCCTGTACATTTTCCTTTATTTCACTTAGCTTAGCCTTCATTTTTTTCATCTAATTTGTGACCAAATTCAACCAATTCTGTGAGCATCCTGATCACCAGTGCTTTGAACTGTGCATCTGATAGGTTGGCTATCTCTTCATCGCTTAGTTGTATTTGCCATGGAGCTTTGATCTATTCTTTCATTTGGGCCATTTATTTTTTGTCTTGTCCCACCTGTTACGTAGTGAGGGGCGGAGCCTTCATTATTCACCTGGGTCTGGCAACCTAGTTGCTGGGTTGTGGCACTCTATGTGGGGCAGGGGTACAAGAGGGAACAATGGCCCTTGCTTTGCTCTCTGACGGATTTCAGTCACTTCTGCCGCTTCCCCCAAGCAAACTGGGCCCTTCTGGTGCTGATTCCCATGTGGGTGGGTTTGTGTACACTCTAGGACCCTGTGGGTCTCTCCAATGGACTCTCCTGTGAGGCTGGGAGTCTCTCCTGGCACCTCAACTCCCACAGGTGTTTTCAATCAGTGTTTTGAGACTTTATTTCCTGATGCTGGGACCCTGGGTTGTGCAGTCTGTCTCGCTCCCCAGTTTCACCTGGTTTATCTGCATGCGAATGTGGGACCATCTGCCACCTTGCATATGGCACTCCTCCACAATCTGCCACCTCTCTGGGTCCACCCACCGCTGTCTTGTGTGCCCGAGGGTCTGCCAGCCACCGATTTTTTTGCTGGGACCCCTCTCTGCCAAGCTGCCAGACTCTGCCCTTCCTACCAGTCTGGATGAATATGTCTAGTTTAACTTCTTGGTTGTCGGACTTCCATACAGTTCCATTTTCTGTCAGTACTGGTTGTTTTTTGTTTCTAAATTATTGTCCTTATTTTGGTTGTGTGAGGAAGCACAGTGTGTCCACCTACGCCTCCATCTTGGCCAGAAGTCCTACCTGATGTATTTTCTAATTATGAAAAACCACATAAAAAGAATGTGTGTATATACTTGTGAGATAAAGAGCTGTAGTTGTCTCTGATAAGGAGAATAGCCTTATGAAAGAAAGTTGTCACTACATACTTTTCTGTACCTTTGAGTTTTGTTCACATATTACCTTTGAGAAAAGAACACCAAATCAAACTTTTAAAAAGTATAGCATCTGAAATAAAAATCTGAACTTATGCTTGCTAAGCAAGAGGGGGCTGTACTTGAAGAATACAGCCTCTGAAAAGAGCAAACTGCTGACTTATACATGGTCCAGATTTTACCAGGTCTCCTTTACACAGCTGCTACAACGTTAGATGACCATGATCATCTCTCACTTGCAAATCCCCCTAAGAGCCCACCTGCCTTCTCTCCTGCCTCTAAGGTACTTTCTCATTGAATTTTACTGTGGTATACAAGGCAATAAAATGCTTTAACAGATTTGGGGGCTTGATGAATATGGTTGGTGAAGGAGGGAGAGCTATCAAATGCTTTTTCTGAAGACTGGATACAAATAATAATAGTAACAAAATTGAAAAGGCAAAATATGAAAATAGTTTTGTGGAAAAGGTGATGAATTTATCTCTCACCTGATTGAAATTGAAAAGATGGTGAGTTTTCTAGTTAGTTAGAAACTGGAACTCAAGTTTTGGAGAAAGAATAGAGACAGACATGTAGAATAGAGGGTTTCTCTTGTGTATATAAAAAGAGAAAGAATAGATTCTTTCTCTTGTTCCTAAGTAGGGAATGTACAAGTGGGATTGGCAGTCTTTAAAAGCATTATGCCAAGAGTCTGAACCCTTCCCATCTGAGGTAGTGGGGCAGGGGGAGCAATGGTGGGTGATACACAGTGATTCTTGCAAGCCAGAGAGTAAGATTTCTTGACTATATGCTGGTTGCTGCCTTCCTCACCAGGAGGAATGTGATGTGAGTCCCAGTGTTGGCTCTAACAGTGTGTCTGGGGACAGCAGGAACAAAATCTGACAGAGCCAGTTAAACCCTTGTTAAATGACTCCAGTGCATGTGAAATAGGTGTTTCTCAAATAAGAAGACAGGAGAACCTAAAATAAATAGTAATAAATTTTGTAAGACAGAAGTAGTGGTCAGAAAGGAGTAAGAGAAAAGATTAGTTCAGAGACATGGATTCAAGGGAAGAGAGAATCTCAAAGGGGGATGGCCTGTTCCACAAAAGCAATGGTGCACACCCAAACATACCCACAGGTCCACTTCCTAATCACCAGCTGCAATTACACCCACCCCAAAATCTGTATGAAAAGGTAAACTTTTTTGTATAGTTCTGTGTAGTTATGTTACATGGTTTGGGTTCTCCCCTATCATTTCATGTGTACTTGTCAAAAGACCCCAAATTTTCTTTCTTGGATATTTGTGCTTTGGGTACATAGCTTTCCTACTGACTGTGATCATTTTTAGGGCAGGAATCCATTCATGTTTTTTTCTGGTCCATGGCTTCTAGAACAGTGTATTGGTCAATGAGCATTGGTTGAGTGAATATTTCAAAGTGTTTTCGGGAACTGTGCCATCTAGGAATTTAAGTCATGGACAATGACATGTGTGTATACTTACAAATTATATAAGGAATCTTAACTTCCATTTCAGATCACATTTCTGAGGCCAAGTCAAATTGACCCACACTGGGTAAAATACACTCGATATATATGAAGGAAATAAAGAACCAAAATGTCTCTGCAAAAAATACTTTTGATTGGATGGAATTGAAATTATGAGCTTTGTGTAAAGAATGATAAAAGCATTCTGCAGCATTATGATACTCAATACATTCATTTATTAAGTCAATGGTTGGTTGAGTGCCTATGAAGTACTTGGAATCAACAGGGATATGATGTTGAACAAAACAAAAAGTTGTCCTTGAGTTCATGGACACTTACATTCTCAGTGTGAGATGAACAGTAAACAAATAGATGTATGGGGATGTTAAGAAGTGCTAAGTGTTATGGTGAAAACATAAAAAATTATTTTAAAAAAAGGAAACATGAATCAGGCGTCTAGGGACTGCAATGGTCTCTCTAGGACTGAAATGACATAAGGAAGCAAACCAGTGCTCAGGAAGAGGGAGCAAGCCCAAAGTGTGAGGGAGCTGAGTGCACCTGGGGAACAGCAAGGGGAATAGAGTTAGTGGGGGTGGGGGGGTGGGAAACACGGGTGGAGAGGTTCCAGGGGCAGGGTCCTGGGAAACTTGTAGGCCACAGTAAAGCTCTGTGAGAAAGTACATTACAGGCAGGAATGGAAGCAGAGTGTGCCCTCAGGAAGCTAATGAAGACTTCCAAATGAGAGATAATGAAGTCAGAGCTGAGATGATAACAGTAGAGTGGAGGGGGTGTGGTCAAATACTGACTAAGGATTTGTTAAAGGATTGGAGATGGAGGGTCAGAGAAAGTTAGGAGTCCAGGATATCTCAAAGGTGTTTATTTTTTTTAAATAGTCTTTGTTTTTCAGAAGATTTTGATTCACAGAAAACCCAAGGAGGTAGTACAGACAATTCCTTATACCCCATTCTCAGTTCTCTTATTAATATCTTACATTTACAATGGTGCGTTTGCTATAATTAATAAACCAATATTAGTATAGTATTAACTGCTGAATTGCCAAAAGAATGAATACAACAGCTTTAAACATTGCTTGAAAATAAAGATGCTTGTAAGAGCAATTGTGTTATGTTTCCTTTTCTTTTCTAAACTATGATGTAAAAATCTAAAGGGGAAAAATGTAGTATTCTGTGAAGTCAAAAGCTTGAAAAACACTACTACAGATATATTGGTATATTTTTATTCAGATTTCCTTAGTTTTACTTAATGTCCTTTTTCAGTTGCAGGATCTCATCCAGATACTAATGAGAGACTGAAAATACAAATGGATACTGGCCACACCATATATAAAAATAGAGCTCTGATTCATAATATATAGCAACCTGCCTAGGAACCCAAACAGCAACACCTGGAGCAATCATCCCCAAAAGGCCAGGACTTAATTATTAGCTGACAGCTTCCCTAATGTTTGCCCTACTTCCAATTTAGGGCCAACTGGAGAAAGCCAAATATGCACCCCTAAGCAGTCACGCATAGAGTGCCCCACTTCTACTTAGCCTGCTCCCAGCCTCCCCCTGCCCACAGCCTCTAATCAGGTGTACCTGAAACCTTTCTTTTTCCACTATAAAGCTTTTCCACTCCTCTGCCTTTGAGTCTCTGCCAAATGCAAGTGATGGTGGCTGAATCCCTTGGGGGCTCTGACTAAATAGTCTATTCTCATTCTCATTCTGGTGTTCTTTATTTCCACACCACATTATATTTAGTTGTCATGGTCACTTTCGGCTCCACTGGGCTGAGACAGTTTCTTGGACCTTCCTGACTTTTGACCATTTTGAGAAATACTGGTTAGATATGTTATAGATATCTCTGTTCTCACGATTATATCAGGATTATGGACTTGGGGGAGGAAGACCACAGAGGTAACGTGCCATCTTTATCACTGCCATTTACTGAGTGGGAACAGTGAAAGTGGAGAAGGAATTTTTTTTGAAAGATCAAGAGTTTTAGTTAACCTCCTAATTAGACACCAAAGTAAAGCTATTGAATAGTTGTAGAATTTAGGAGAGAAGTGTGGTTGGGCATATAAATGTGGGAATCATTAGGATGTAGATGTTGTTTAAAGTCACAGACTTGGGGAGATTACTAGGCACTTGGGAAAAGAGATGAAAGGACTATGTATGGGAGATTTAAACAGGAATTTTTACTGCAAATAAGAATAATTTTGCTTCTCCTTTCATTGTAAAAACTTTTATCTCCTTTTACATTGTTATAACTTTAAGTGAAATGCTTCTAATTTCTCATAATTATATTTGCTATGTTATTTCATAGATGTCCTTTATCAGGTTAAAGTTTCTTTCTATTTCTAATTTATCAACAGTTTTCAGAAATAAGAGTGGAACTTTATCAGATGCCTTTTCCTGCATCTATTGATTGGTATTATCAGGTTTCTTTTCTTTTGAAATGTATTAAGTCATGATCAAATTTTTCTGAAGTAGAACCATCCTTAAGAAAACCTACTTGATCACAATGAATATTGTCATCATCATCACAAACTCCTCAATTGCATTTTCTAACATTTCATCTGCATTAGTAATGACTTCTCAGCTTCTTTGCTTGTCCTGTTAGGAAGCTAATCATGATTGACACTCACTACAGAAATCATTTAGCTCTACTGCACTTGCCCGGGGAAGAAAGTGAAGCTCAGAGAAGATAACCCTAGAGTTGCACTGTTAATTAATGACTGTAGTGCTCTATCCCTAACCCAGTGTGCTGCCCACCTTACCCTGATGATCTTCTTAGAAGTAGTTCTGTGAGGTGACAAGTGGGAGGGCACAAAGTGGGCATTTACATGCAGTGAGGTTGGTAGGTTGATATGTGACTATGTGAATTGGATCCATTGATCTCCTAGGCTGTCTACCCAGATTTTTCTTCCAAGCCTTAGAGAAATGCCAAATTGCCAAAAGAATGAATACAACAGCTTTAAACATTGCTTGAAGATGAAGATGCTTGTAAGAACAATTGTGTTGTTTCCTTTTCTTTCTTTTTTTTTTAAAGATTTTATTTATTTATTTCTAGAGAGGGAAGGGAGGGGGAGAGAGAGAGAGAGAAAGAGAGAGAGAAACATCAATGTGCGGTTGCTGGGGGTTATGGCCTGCAACCAGGAATGTACCCTGGCTGGGAATTGAACCTGGGACACTTTGGTTCCCAGCCCGCGCTCAATCCACTGAGCTACGCCAGCCAGGGCTGTTTCCTTTTCTTTTCTAAACTATGATGTAAAATCTGAAGGGGAAACATGTACTATTCTGTGAATTCAAAAGCTTAAGAAACACTACCACAGGCATAACTATTTAGGATTTATGATGCATTGAGAGCTATTAGTTGAAGTCATGCAGATTTTAACTTTATAAAAATACAAAAGCTTAGAAAAAATTTAGAATCCTTTATAATGTTTTATTGCATATTAACAGTATTTCCTTGGCCTCGGAACTAATTTTAGTTGCATGGTTCCTTATTCAAAGTAAAATTTCAAATTTTCCAAAAGAAACATATTTGTTCTATCTTTGACAAGATTATTTTTAGTAAAATCATATGTAGCAGGGAAAAGGATGATTTTGAGAACTTTTTGTGATGTATGTACTACACATGAATTTTAGGAAATTAAAATCAATTTAAAAATATTCTCAGAGTAATCATATGCAAAAATTTGAATGTATCAGGATTCAGAAAACAAAGTATTACTATCAAGGAGCTCATAAACAAATACAGACTATAGATATGTACAGTCAACAGAAATGCAATGTGAAAGGTTTCGTGATGAAAGAAAACTTTGATCTGGTCCTTGAGAAATGAGGAGCACCTACCAGCAGAGAAGGAAAGGGACCAAGCACATGGCTTCATCCTTACAGCTGAATGTGGAGGAAAATGCAGGAAGAGGAGAAGAGTCTAGAAAGTAAGAGTAAATTGAGTTTTTAAGATTTTACAGTGTAAGCAATGAGGAGTCATTGAATGTTTTTATAAATAAATATTTTAGAAAGATAGTTCACTGGTGACTTTAAAGCAAAGTGAAATGGACTCTGGTAATAAGGGTTATGTGCGTGCAGGTAGGCACAGGTACTGACATTTCCCCCCTGTAGTTCACATGTGCAAAAAGAATAACTTGTTAATATCTCTGTAACTAAGATGACCTTAAGAGTTATTGCCCAAACTGGAACACTTTTGAGAATAAATGGTGGGTACACTTAATAATTATGCTGGGACAGCATCCCTAAATTGGGAGTGTCCTATGCAAATTAAGTGGTAGAGTCACTCATTTATACTTAAACTAAATTTTCTTCAGTTGTTTTAAAAACAGCAAATAAAATCTTCATTCAGAAATTAGAATTCAGACTGACTCAATAAAAATCTTTTTGGTTTATATCAGTTATTGCCAGATGAATATTTAGATAACTTAAAAGTCAAAGAACAAGAGCTAACACATGCCAATTACTATGTGAGGTACCATTGCAAGCACTTCACACATATTAAATCATTTAATCCTCAAATAAAAAACTGTGAGGTACATATTAATATAAGCTCTCATTTTATAAGTGAAGAAATCAAAACACAGTGAGTTTAAAAGTCAAGCCCAAGGCGAGCTGCAGACTTAGCAGGTACTAAAGCCACGATTGAAATCCAGGTTGTCTGGTACCAATATCTCTTTCCCAATCATTTAGCCATACATTGCCTTTTAGACTCTAAGTCACTGGCTTGTTGGCTCCTAAATTGGAATTCCAGATAGACAACGAGTAAGTTTTTAGTACAAGTACGTCCCATGCAATGTGTGGGGGCAACCCTCCACCTCCTTCCTAGTTGCTGAATTAACTATCTTCTTTGCATGGGTTGGGTGTAGGGATGGGCCTGATTTCTGTATTGGCCCACACCCTTGACACATCTGCTGAAGTGTCCTTTGTGGCTGTATAACTCACTGACTGTTCTTTTAGCAGAGCCGTCATCTCTCAAACCAGAGGCTTTGCCTCTATTCCTGGTTATACTGCAGATGCTCAGTCTCAGCCTTGCTTCTCTCCACCTGAAAATATACATTTCACTATTAACATAAATATTTCAGACTTTGAGAACTGTTTTAGGGATATTTAAGGACAGATCTATTAACTCTGAATTGAGCTAGAAAAAAACCTTCAACTGAAGTGGAAAATAGTTTTGTTCGCCTGTGTGCAGTAACAGGAAAATTCAACCATTACAGTGTATCTCACATTACAGCTCAAAATGAACTCTATTATATATCAGAAACTTCCTGAAGGCATAACTTCAAGTGTTCTGTTAGCAACAACAAAAAGAGACAACTAAATAAAACCATGAAGCCATCTTTGTTCTGTCATTAAGCTGTAATTTTTCCATTGATGTCCTTCATTGCCCTCCATCTACCACATTCTCTTACCTTACCACCCCAAAAGCAGGCAAGAAGTTGGGGTGCAGCTAAATAATGTTGAGTTCCAGTTCCAGGTTTACAGAGAATTTTCAGAGCTTTAGTTTCCTTAGGAATAATAACTCTTAGTATTGGAGTAGTAATAATACCTGCCACATAGAATTCTTCTGAAATTTAAATAAGAAGTGATGAATAAAACAAAATATTATAAGTGGAATTCAAGGTTAACAACATCAAAAACCATCTTTTTATTTAGTTGATTCCTTTCTCTCATGGCCCATTTGGTGGTATAGTTCTCCACCCTCCCCCCCGCCCCGCAAAAAAAAAAGATATATCCACCTAGAATTTGTACATGTGCCCTTATTTGGAAATGGGGTCTATCTCCTCAAGGATCTTGAGATGAGATCATTCTGGATTTTGGATTGGCCCTAAATGCAATGACAGGTATTCTTATAAGAGAAAGGCAGAGGGAGACATGAGACACAGAGATGCAGAGGAGATGGTCATGTGAAGACAGAGGCAGCAATTAGAGTTATGGTGGCACAAGCCAAGGAACATTGGGCTTTACCAGAAGCTGGAATTGGCAAAGGATTCTCTCTAGAGCTTTCATTGAGGCCCTCCAAACCCTTGATTTTGGACTTCTGTCCCCTACAACTGTGACAGAATACATTTCTGTTGTTTTTAGCCATCTAGCATGGTATTTGCTTAGGCAGTGTTAGGAAACTAATAGAGTCCACATCCAATCCATCAGTAAGTCATGACAGCTCAACCTTCAAAATGTGTCCAAGACCATTCACCACCTCCTCCTGTCCTGTTAGCTACTCAGAACCACCATTTTCTCATTCCTGGCCATCCTGCTTTAGTCTTTGCACTCCTTAAAGTTATATAGCAATCTGAGTGTAATTTGAAATTGAAGTAAAATCTTGTCAGTCCTCAGCTCAAATCTTCCACCTGCTTCTCATTTCTCTTAGAATATAACCTAAAGACCTCATCACAGACCACAAGCTTGGATATGATCTGGCTCTGCTATTTCTCTGAGGTGATTTCTTACCACTTTCTCAGTCCCAGTTTCCTTACTGTTTTGCAAATGTGTCAAGCACCCTCCCTCAGAGCTTTTGAGTGCTTTGCTTCCTATCCGGATATCCTCAGATCTGCTTCCTTGCAGGTCTGTTCTCAGATCCCACCTCCTCAGAGAAGTACCTCACATTCATCTTATGCGAAGTGGTCTACCCCAATTAGTGTACATCACATCACCCAAACAATTTCCTTCAAAGTGCTCATAACAAACAGTACTTGCTTTGTTTATTTTCCTGTTCATAGCCTCTCTCTATTATGAGAATGAAACCTCCCTATGTGTTAGGACCTTGTCTGTCTTGTTCATTGCTACATTTCTGGTACCAATGCTCAGCACACTGCAGCCACTAGTAAACATTTGGTGAATGAATGAAGAAACCAACAGACCTTTGAGCTATTAAGGGTGTTAACCAAAGAGGATAGAGATGATAACTATTTTCTGCACCACCCCAAACAGCACTTTCTGGAGAGTAACCCAGATAGCCACCTACATACATTCTCAGTGGATAGAATAAGTGTCACCACCAAAGGGAACAGCCCACTGTAGTTTCAACGTGAGATCTGAAGTCAGAGCATAGTTAAATAGTATTAACTTTTCCATGAGGTATTTTAGAATGTTTAAAACTGTCAAGTCCAAGATGTAAATTAATGCTAAATCTAAGAATGAGTTCCTGAAGGGATTTGGGAACAACAAAAATGATTTTTCATGCATTTAGTACTCAGCAGTTTAAACAGTACTTTCATATGGCTTATTTTGATTCTTACCTGCCTGAGTAAGAGATGGTGGATAATATTATCATCTTATAAATGGGAATATGGAGATTAAGCGGCCTATGTGAGATCACTCTACTGCACAGCTGGCATTAGGGTAGTCCCAGGCCCAAACCAGGTCTTCTAACTTCAGATTTCTTATTTTTCTCCATTGCATGCTATTCATTGATTCACTTAATGTACTATATTACTGAGTACAGACTGTTTCTGGCACTGTTTTGAGTGGAACATAATGAAGTGAAGAAAGTTGATATTCTTTGTCTTCGGTTTTTCATTTTTTTTAAAAGTGTAATACATGTACTACTGGGGGAAAAATCGGTGCAGTAGCTACTACTTTGTACCCACCCCACGGTCTCTCCTGATGCAACCGATGTTATCTGGAAATCTTTGAAAATATGCAGGGTAAGTCCCAGTTTCTGGAGCGAGGTCCTTCCGGTAGGTGGGGTCTGACTAGATGACCTTGGCTGGCTCACCTGCATCCCTGAGGGTGGCCAAGGCACAGGATAACTGAGCTACTACTCCTAATAATAAGGGTGTCATTCTTGCGTGTTGGGGTTGTGGAGGGGAAAGGAGGGCAGTTCTGCTGGGGAACGCTTCTGGAGAAAGGCAGCGTCAAGGCTGCGCAGCAGGACCTTCGGGCGCAGGTACTCAGATTTAACCCGCGGCCTGGGGGCGGGGTTCCCGAAGGGACGGGGCGTGGCGTTGGGCGGGGCGGTACCCGCCGACGTGGCAGCCGCAGGAGCATGCGCGCCAGGTGGCCATCTTGGAGGCGGGGACGTGCACCGGGAGGTTCGGTGTGCATCTTCCTAGTCTCCTCTGAGCCGTAGTCTTTAACACCTGTACCTCCGTGTCTCCCACTTTTCAGCTGTCACAGGGTATTCTCTTGAGTTCACAGGTGAGCGTCAGCTTGGGAGCAACGCGGGTGCAAGCGGGTGGGGGCCGCAGTGCCGGTACGGGGTGTGGGCGCCAAGGGGCGCAGTCCCCGCAAGGTGGGCGGGCCGGCAGGCCCCTTGGTAGTCGAGGGTCCTTACTGAGACTCAAGCAGTCGTTCATTCCCTGCGCGGCTGTGGGAGGACGCAGCCCAGGCTCCGGTGCCCTTTGTAAGGCAAGCCACTGCTAGTGCTGTGGGTACGTTTCGGGGGTCTTGTTCCAGTACTTTACTCTTGTCCAGGCACCGCTGGCTGTTTGGCCCCTCCTTGAGGGCGCTGGCTGGTGTTCGAGACCAGTGGCTAGCGCCCGCTGACCTTAGCCCAGCCCAGCCTGGCCTGGAGACGTGGCAGAGCCTGGGGGGAGGCCTCTCCCGCTCTGGCTCGGTCAACAGACCAGAGCGGCAGTGGGAAGTAGCTTATTTTCCTGTAGGTTCTCGGGTCAGTGCCTAACACCGTTCTAGGGGGCTTTTGTACTCTGCTCTAGTACATCAACAATAATTGCTTTTACGGTTGTTAAAGCTCCGTTATTCAATTTCTTTTCTTTTTTATGGCTTTTTAAAATTTTAATCATTGTTCAAATACAGTTTTCTCCTTTTTACTCCCAATCCAGTCCCTCCTCCCACCCTGCCCACTTCCCTCCCATTACCACCCTCCCCTTAGTCTATGACCATGTGTCCTTTAAGTTTGTTCCTGTGAACCCTTCCCACGGTCCCCTTAAATTCCCTCTTCTCTCCCCTCCGGTCGATTTCTTTTCTTGTGTACGTATACTGTGTAACATTTATACATACTACTTTTTGTGTCCAGACTTGAGCACTAAAACTTTTACCCACTCTGACATTTCACTGTTGTTTTATCATTGTAGCTTTTCTTTAGTTGAAGGTAGTGCATTTACATATACAAAATTACCCAATCATGTCATTAAGCCAGTTCTCAAGTAGTAAAGCTTTTAAAGGCTGAAATAAATGAACAAATTATTCCATATTATGGGTTGTATTCATTGTGCAAAGTTCTTTTGCCAACACATTTGTTACTCTTGGGAATGAGGGTCATCTTTAAATATGATTTCCTCTAGCCACTGTAAGAATTTGGTAGCATCTATAGTAGGAAATGAATGACTAACAGAAAAGTGGGAAGCTGCAGAGGTGGCTTTGGGAAAGCATTGTGCATATTTGCCTCACCTCTCACTCCTCAGTCCAATTCAGAGTGACTTCTGCCCCCACTCCAGCTCTCACTACGTTCATCTCCAGTTAAACAAATCCACTGAATTTTTCAGATACCATCCTCTTTGGTATCTCTGCAGATTTTGTTATGGTTGCCTACTTCTACCTCGGAACACTCTGACTTTTGGACACCACAGTCTTCCTGTTTTTTTTCTTATCTTTCTGGTCATCTCTTTTTCTCTGTAGCTTGTCTTCTACCTGGCTACTCTTCAGGGATTGGTTGGGTCATCTTTTCTTCTCACTCTATTGAGTAAACTGAGGGAACCCACACTTAATGTGGTTTCTAGGCTGCAAACCAAGTCATTGTCTTTCCTTGGATGTTTCAAGGGGCTTATATTCAGCATGCCCAATATAAACACTGTATAACTTGGACTCCAACGATATCAGACTAATACCTTGACCTTTTCAGTGTTCCCTAAGTGAATGACACCACCATCTCTATCCGGTTGTGCCAGTCAGACATCTCCCCATCATTGCTCCATCCAGTCTGCTAGAGTCCTGGTGCCTGAACATCTCTTGAATCCACTCTTCTTCATCTCCACCATCACCTCCATAATCTAGGCCAGCAATTTTCAACTAGTGTGCTGCACTAATTTTTAAAACATTCAGTACCTGACTATTTAGTCAGGAGCACTGACCTCTTTTCCCTTAGATTGTCAAATAAAAAAGTGACAACAGCCAACACAAAAATAGCCAACTGGTGTGAATGAATCAAAATTATACCTATTTTTTGTCAGATGGGCAAAAAATAAACTTTTTGGTGTGCTGCAGAATGTTAGCAATTAGTTTATGTGTGCTGTGAGATGGAAGAAGTTGTAAATTGCTGGTGTAGGCCAGTTTTTCACCCTTGGCATTACTGATAATTTTTCCCTTGGGGTAGGGAAGGGCAGAAGCACCCTCTTCCCCACCTCCCTAGAAGTTTAGGGTATTATTACTTCCTATTTGAACTACTTCTATATCCTTCTTAATGGTCTCTGCATTTACTCTGACTGTCCTATGGTCCAATCTGCATATTGTCATCAAAATAATCTTTCAGCACAAATATGAATTGTCAAAAGCTAGACTCAGCCTAAATGTTTTTTAACAGATAAGTGGATAAAATTAGTATAAAATGGAGTACTATTCAGCATTAAAAAAGAACGAACTATTGATACATCCAACAACGTGATGGATTTGAAGGTACCATATTTTGCCACATATAACATGTTCCCATGTATCACACACACCCATGTTTTTGGCCCAGACTTTCAGGAAAAAAATCTTTCATTCTAATTTTTTAATTCAATTTTTTGATTTATTAATATTTAGAAACAAAACCAATTATTGTATTCCAGGGTATTATTTTGCATACAGGTATCATTAGTGTTTTCTAGAGTTACACTTTGAACGCATGAGCATGAGTAAAAGCATTAAAATCATTTATATAGATACAGAGTTAGTACTATGTGTGTATAATGCACATCCTTATTTTTCCCTCAAAATTTTGAGCAAAAATGTGTGCATTATACATGGTAAAATATGGTAATTATGCTGAGTCAGAAAAGCCAATCTCAAAAAGCTATATGCTGTGTGTGATTCTATTTATGTAACATTCATGAAATGAGAAAATGTTAGAAAACATTTGGTTGCCAGGGCTTATAGTTGGTGGAAGGGTGGGGCAGAGGAGCAGCTTCAGGAGTTCCTTGGGGGTGATAGAACAGTTCTGTGTCCTGATTGCAAGGGTGGTTACATGAGTCGATGCATACAATGCAACTTCATAGAACTACACACAAACACACACACACACACACACACACTCACATGTGCACAAACATAAAAACAGGTAAAATCCAAATAAGGTCTACAGTTACCAGTGTTATACCAATGTTAATTTCCTAGCTTTGATCATTGTACTATATTTATTGTAAGATGCTAATATTGGGAGAAGCTGGATTAAAGGTAGTCATGAACTTTGTTCTATTTTTTCAACCTTCTTGCAAATGTAAAATTTCTTCAAAAAGTTAAAATAAAAGACAAGAAATGTCACTCCCAGCTTAAATGCCCCACGGAGACTTTCCGTCCTTAAAAAACCTGGTCTGTAAGGCTCAACATGGCCTGGGCTCCTGCTGTGTTCCAGTCCTCATTTCTTTTCTGACCTGTGCTAAATGGGTTTTCTTGAATGTATCTTGTTCCTGCTACCTTATTAGGGCCTTTATCTGTCCTGTACATTCACTGTTTTTGAAATTTGCCCCCCCTTATCTCCTTTCCCTTGCCTAACTAAATTCTATACACTCTTCAGATCCTTGGGGAGGGGACCCTTTCCTAACCTTCAAGTCCAAATCATATTCCTGTCAAACAGAACTGTTCCTGCTCTCAGCACATCATTTGGCTACATTTGTTGCACGCTGGCATTGCTCTTTGATTACCTCCTGGGCTAGTCTGTAAGTATCCTGGTTTTGCCTTCATTGTGTTTCCAGAGGTGGCAGCAGTACTTGGCAAACAGTTGGCTTCACCAAATGTTAAATGAATAAAAACATCAAAAAACAACTTTGGTGTATTTAGAAGTTCTGAGTTTATTCTGGTGACAGGCTTGAAAATCTGTAATTTTTAAGGGAATTTTCCCATATTTTGTAATCATAATCATCTGTTAAGACCCCACCTGGTGTCTAGTGGCATTTTTGCTATTGTTAACATTTCTAAAAGCTGGGACATATCATTTACCCATTATTGGGATGCTTTAGAATGTGAAGAAAGCAGAAAATTAATCACATTTTATTATTATTTTTAATGTTTACATTAAAGGAGTAGTCCACATACAATGCTTTATGGGAAGAGAGGAAGCGTTTAAAAAATACTTCAATATTTTTATTTTTAATAGCGACTGGAACCTAGATATAAATCTAATATTCATTCATGTGGCAGAAATCAGTAATTTACTATTTGAAATATATTGGACAATTAATTATATAGTTAACATAAAAATCATAATGATTTATTATACTATTAGCATAAAATTATTTCCCAATAATAAGTATGTTTATGAAAATATCACAGGTTTTCTGCATATTTGACATTCTCACTAACTTTTTTCCAAGATTTATTTACTTGTTTTTAGAGAGAAGGGAAGGGAGGGAGAAGGAGAGAAACATTGATGCGTGTGATAAACATTGATCTGTCGCCTGTCACACGCCACCAACTGGGGACCTGGCCTGCAGCCCAGGCATGTACTCTGACTGGAAACAACTGGAGACCTTTTGGTTCACAGAGTGACACCCAACCCACTGAGCCACAGTCAGGGCCTCACTGACTTCTTTTTTCAGGAATTTTGACAGACCTTTCATCTGGAAATAAGTGGCATTATAAACATACCCTGACTGGTGTGGCTCAGTGGATTGAGCACCGGACTGTGAACCAGAGAGTCACAGGTTTGATTCTCAGTCAGGGCACATGCCTGAGTGCGGGCCAGGTCCCCAGTAGGGGGCGTGTAAGAGGCAACCACACATTGATGTTTCTCTCCCTCTGTTTCTCCCTCCCCCTCTCTCTAAACAAAATAAAAAGTCTTAAAAAAAAAAAGTTTAAAAAAACAAACATAAAGACATGTCTCTTAATGATTATAAAATTATTTTTTAACTATACAAGCTTTAAAAATATGCTTTTGACTAAGGTGTAATACTGCATTTTAATATTTTTATAGTCTATCATAATTGAAGAAAAATGATGGAAGAGAGTGGAATAGAAACAACACCACCTGGGACGCCTCCACCAAACCCTGCTGGACTGGCTGCTGCTGCTGCTGCCATGTCTTCCACCCCTGCTCCTTTAGGTAAATGGAGTTGTCTAGCATCTAGCAGGGGTGTCCAGCCCGCAGCCCACAGGCCGCATACAGCCCAGGTGGCTGTGAATTCTGCCCAACATGAAATTGTAAATTTACTTACAACATTTTGAGACTTTTTTGTGATTACGTGTTGCAGTGTATTTAATGTGTGCTCCAAGACAACTCTTTTTCTTCCAGTGTAGCCCAGAGACACTAAAAGGTTGGACACCCCTAGTAGTGTATTTTGAGTATAGTAAAAAGACTGTTATTTTTTTCTCACTCAAATAACAAAAGAATGCATATATTAAAACTTCTCTGATCTTTGCCAAGATGAAGGGAGACAGCCTTTTTTATTTAAGCCCAAAGACAGAAAACATGTATGTTTTGCTTTATAAAGGTAGACTTTTGTTCTTTTTATTCATATTGACTATAAATCATCTTTCTTATGACAAAAATGTTCTAAAAAGTTTTGTCTCATGTTCTGTGACTTTGTGGTCATTACCCTTCTGAAAAAGTTTTTGAGCCTTCAGTATATAGGTTTTTATGCTCATAGCAGCTTTATTTTGTTAAAACATCGGAACAAACAAAAACACAGAGATCTACTTATGAACAATACCATAAGTTAATTTTATATAGCTGCTTCCTTTACTTATGGAACTAGAAGTCATTTGTTATATATGTTAAGTTATACATTTTCAAAATAATTCTTGGGATATGGTCTGTTATTTTTTTAACAATGTTGCAAGAAGAAAGTAATGAGATACTTTGAAAACTTAGGTGAAAAGTGTTTCTAATTTTGTGTTTTTTTTTTCTGCCCCTGATTTTTCTAGCTACAACCAGTTCTTTTTCTTCTCCAAATGTACCTTCTATGCAGTCCTTGCCACCACTCGCATACTCCACCCCTCAGCCATCCGTTCCTCCTGTGGGGCCTTCAGCATCGTTGCCTTTTGTGCCTCCTTCCTCAGTTCCTTCTCCACCACTTGTTACTGCTGTAACACCTCCCGTTCCTCCACCAACTGCTGCTGCCTTCAGTAATCCTCCTTTATCCCACTTCCCAACTTCAACTTCTGCCCCGAGTACTCCTCCATCTGCGCCCCCTCCGGGTCCTCCTACATCAGGATTTTCTGTTGGCTCAGCATATGACATTACAAGGGGACATGCAGGAAGGGCTCCCCAGACACCCTTGATGCCGTCATTTTCTGCACCTCCAGTAACAGGTAATTCTCTTGTACTGATACTTTGAAATAAATGGCTATAGCTAATATTTTTTAAGTTACAGCTCTATCAAGGTATAATTTACATACCATGATTCTCACATTTGAAGTGTACATTTCATTATTTATTGATATATTTACAGAGTTTACACCACAATTTCAGAATCTTTTTAAATTCTTTTTTAAGTATGTATGTATGTACTTATTAGAGAGAAGCAAGGGAGGGAGAAAGAAGGGGAGAAAAATATTGATGTGAGAGAGAAACATTGATCATGTGCACCCTGACTGGGGACCAAACCTGCAACCCCCAAAGAAACTGCTTAACTTACTAGCAGTACTCTCAACTTTCTCCTCAGTCCTCACAGTCCTAAGCAAACACTAGTCTCCTTTCTGTCTCTATGAATTTGCCTATTTTGGACATTTCACGTAAATGGAATCTTATGTAGCATACATCATTAGTACTTCATTCCTTTTTGTGGCTGGATAATACTCCATTGAATGGGTGTACCACATTTTGTTTATTCAGTGCATCAGTGAATTATTTCCAGTTCTTGGCTACTATAAACAATGCTTTTCTGAACATTTGCATACAAGTTTTTGGGTGGACATATTTTTATTTATCTTGTGTAGCCATGGAATTGCTTACTTGAAAAACCCACAGACTATTTTCCAAAGCAGCTTTTTTATCAGCAGTATATAAAGTTCCAGTCTCTCTGCATTAGCATTTTTAACTCATTTCTTTGACTTCTTGAGTTTTCAGTTCTCATGTTTTTGCCATTTTAATTATTAAAATAAAGCTGATGTAAGCTAGTATGTGATTTTTATATGTTGTAAACATTATGTCAAACAAAATTCCAAATTTTGTCCTAATGCTTTGTGCATTTATAAAGAAACATCAAGGTGAAATTTTAAAGTTTCTTTTAAAGCTTCACTTAAAAAAATTATCAGGACTGAATAGCCCAAGGAGTGGTTTTATTTAGCCAGGTAAAAATTCAAAACCATATAAAAGCTCATGTGTTGCTTTAAGTTGGTGGCATTGGGCCATTTCCTTTTCTAGGTTAGTTGTAGCTATTATACAGTTGGCCTCTCTGGAGTGGTTGTTGGAAACCATTATCAAAGCTTCATCTGAGTCATTTTCTGCCTATTGTTTCTCATTGGAGAAAAGGAAGCAACTTTGTTGTAATTTTTATTGTCCAACTTTGTGTATCTACCTTTACAAATAAAAATTTTTGACAGAGTACAAGTTTTATACCCATGTTTATGTATATGTAAGTTTTTTTAAGTTAAAATAGGGTATATAGAGTATGTGTACTTACTGTTATATGCTTTTATATGATGGGCTAGGGTGCTCACATCAATTATTTTTATGCATTAAAGACATTAGAATTATAGCTGTCACAGCAAGGTACTAAATAGAGAAAACATAAAGTACTTTCTGAGTGTTTTTTTTTTTTGTCCATTTTCAAGACAATTGGTGTAAGCCTATGAAACAAAAAAATTTTCTTTTGGAGTTTTGTCTTATTTGTATTTTATAAAATAGTTATAAGAGATTCTTTGAGTTACATTATTTCAGCTGTTTTAAACCACCTTTTATGTATCTTTTTATAGGAAATAGTTTGTGGAATAAATTATATAATTAAATATTTTTGTCATTAACTAGGTATTTTGCCAGCCCCTATTACTCAGCAAGCCAGTCTGACATCTCTAGCCCAGGGAGCTGGAACCACATCCGCCATTACATTTCCAGAGGAACAAGAAGATCCTAGAATTGTGAGAGGTCAGGATGAAGCATCTGCTGGTGGACTCTGGGGTTTTATTAAGGTAAGCTGCATTTGCTTTAAAAACCATGCTTAATTTTTAGCTCTCAGCCAAGACAGAGGTATAGGTAGATACACTTTGCTTTCCAGCACAACTAAAAAGACAACAAGCAATTTAAAAACACAAAACAATTAGAACTGCCAGAAAATTGAACTGTATGGAAGTCTGACAACCAAGGAGTTAAAGGAGAAACATTCATTTAGAGTGTTAGGAGGAGCAGAGACAGACAGCTGGGGTGGAGAGGACACGTGGCAAGGCAGCAGCTGGTAGACTGGGCAGTCCCACATTTGCCTGTGGATAAACCAGGAGGAACAACTGGGGGGTGAGACAGACTGCACAACCCTGGGACCCAGCTTGGAAAACTAAAGCCTCACAACCTCTGGCTGTAAAAACTTATGGGGGTTGTGGCAGTGGGAGAAACTCCCATTCTCACAGGAGAGTCTGTTGGAGGGACCCATGGGGTCCTAGAAGGTGCACAAACCCACCCACCTGGGTATCAGCACCAGAAGGGCCTAATTTGCTTGTGGGTAGTGAAGGAAGTGACTGAAAGCAGGGTGAGAGCCAAGCAAGTGGCATTGTTCCCTCTCTGACCCCTCCCTGATAATACAGCACCACATTGGAGCCAAGTGGGTTGCCCTGCATTAGTGAACACCTAAGGCTTTGACGCTTACAGCATAACAGGTGCACCAAGACAAAGAAATATAGCCCAAGTGAAAGAACAGATCAAAACTCCAGAAAAAGAGCTAAGTGACGAGATGATAGCCAGCCTATCAGATGCAGAGTTCAAAACACTGGTAATTAGGATGCTCACAAAAATGGTTGAGTACAGATGCAAAATAGAGGAGGAAGTGAAAGCTATGCAAAGTGAAATAAAGAAAAATATACAGGGAACCAATGGTAAAGGGAAGGAAACCGGAACTTAGATCAACTATGTGGAGCAGAAGGAAGAAATAAACATTCAACTGGAACAGAATGAAAAAACAAAAATTCAAAAAAAAAATGAGGAGAAGCTGAGGAACCTCTGGGACAACTTTAAACATTCCAACATCCAAATCACGGGGTTGCCAGAAGGAGAAGAGGAAGAGCAATAAATTGAAAACCTTGGAAAAAATAATGAAGGAAAACTTCCCCAATTTGGCAAGGAAGTAGACATGCAAGTCCAGGAAACTCCAAGAGTCCCAAAGAAGTTGGACCCAAGGAGGAACATACCAAGGCACATCATAATTAAATTACCTGAGATTAAAGATAAGGAGAGAATCTTAAAAGCAGCAAGACAAAGGGAGAGAGTTACCTACAAAGGAGTTCCCATAAGACTATCAATCAATTTCTCAAAAGAAACCTTACAGGCAAGAAGGGGCTAGAAAGAAGTATTCCAAGTCATGAAAGGCAAGGATCTACATCCAAGATGACTCTATCCAGCAAAGCTATAATTTAGAATGGAAGGGCAGATAAAGTGCTTCTCAGATAAGGTCAAGTTAAAGGAGTTTATCATCTCCAAGCCCTTATTATATGAAATGGTAAAGGGATTAAATCTAAGAAATAGAAGATCAAAACTATGAACAGTAAAATGATAATGAACTCATAACTATCAACAACTGAATCCTCCAAAAACAAAAACAAACTAAGGAAACAACCAGAACAGGAACAGAATCACAGAAATGGAGATCACATGGAGCGTTATCAGTAGAGAGGGGGAGAGGGGAAAATAAGGGAAAAGGTACAGGGAATAAGAAGCATAATTAGTATGTACAGAATAGACAGATAAAGGTTGAGAATCGTAAAGGAAATGGAAAGCCAAAGAACTTATATGTATGAACCATGAACATGAACTAAGAGAGGTGGGGAATGCTGGAAGTGGGCAGATGTAGGGCAGAAGAGGATGAAGGGGAGAAAAACATGGGACAATTGTAATAGTATAATTAAAATATGCTTTAAAAAACCTTGCTTAATTTTTTAATTTTATTTATTTTTAGGGAGAGGGAAAGAGAGAAAGAAACATCAACGTGTGGTTGCCTCTCACATGCCCCCTACTGGGGACCTGGCCCACAACCCAGGCGTGTGCCCTGACTGGGAATCGAACCAATGACCCTTGGTTCATGGGGCCACCCTCAATCCACTGAGCTTCATCAGCCAGGGAAAAAAAATACACTTAATTTTTAAATTATGAAACTAATAGATGTTTATTAAAGAAAACTTTGAAAATAAAAGGGTGTAAGGAAGAAAATCTATTCTTTTTACTAGTTTTTGTAGTTCCTCTCAACCTTTTTGTATGTGCATATATATGTAGATGTATCTCTTTTTAAATAATAATCAAATTGGGGTAGTAACATTTGGACCCATACTATTTTGTGTTTTTGTCTTTACCTAGCATATGTCCGGAATATCTTCGTAGCTATAAAATATCTTCAGAGACGTTCTCCTTTCTGGCTGTTTTGCCCTATATACCATAGCATTTATTTCCCATATTTTATTTCACTAATGTGCTTTGACATTTTCTAATTGTGATTCTTATCAATAAAACTATGATGAGCATTCTTATATGCAGATCTTTGTGTTCATCTCTGTTTTATCAGGATTAAGTTTTGACGAATGTCAGAGAACATTTAAAAAATTACTGATACATATAAGCTGTCTAGGAAGGTTATACCAAAATACACTGTCACGGCATTTTTTACTTTGCTAGCACTGATTAATAAACTTGAAGTACAATATTTTCTAATTTGATACGCAAAAGTAATACCTGATTTTTATTTGCATTTTTTGTTACTGAATTTGAACATTTTTTCACATGATTTATTTGCCATTTATAGATTTTTTTTAAATCCTCAGTTGAGGATATATTTCTTGATTTTAGAGAGAGAGTAAGGGAGAAAGGGAATGAGAAAAACATTGATGTGAAAGAGAAACATTGATTGGTTGTTTTCCATACGTACCCTGATGCAGTTTTATGAAGTCTCTCATGTTGTTTGCTCAGTGTTGAATTGGGATGATTTTCTTAATGGATTTATATGAGCTGTGTAGTAAGAATATTTTATTATATGCTATTATATGTTGCAGTTTTCTCTGTTATAAGAAAAGATTCTAAATTTTCAGGACTCATTTTTATCAGCCTACTTTCAATTTTTTCATGATAAAAATAACCTTTTTCCACAATATATGATTTTTTTGTTTCCACAATATATGATTGTTTTGTTTGATATGAATTTCTTCTAATTCTTTTATTATTTTTACATTTATTAGTTTAATGTAGCTGATATTTTATTATATGAGATAGAAGTCAATTTTAATTTTCTTTCAGCCACTAATTGACTGTTCCAACATAATATCCCAGTGATTTGATATGTCACCTTTATCTTAGTTACTGAATGGTGGGTTAATGTCAGTTTCTGGGCTCTGTATTCTATTCCACTGCTCCACCTGTCCTTGCAATAGTACCACACTACTTTAAGTATTGTAATTATGATATTAATTATTGATAGTCTACTTTGCTCATGTGGGGTTAGGGGAGTATTCATTGATGGGTAAGCTGGGTCAGTTCCAAGCTTCCACATTCATAAAAACACATCAGCATTTGGTTGTTCAAGTTTGATCATTTTTTCTTTTCTTTAAAATTTTCCTTTACTATTTTTTTCCATTGATTTCTTGAAGAATTTTGGAATTGCTTTGTCAGGTGACCACCCCCCAACGTTCTGCTGATGGTTTGGCAGCAATTTAATTGTATATTAAACATTTTTCGGTCAGTAGGTGGTTAACTGATTTACTGCATTTTTCATGTTTTGGAGATGGCATTTTTCTAAGCTGTTTTTTAATATCCCTCTGTACATTTTAAAAGCTTTCTTTATATTGGGACTGTCACTTCCTTTCCTTGTTAAAAGTGTGTTATTGTGTCATGTCATTTGAAACACCCAGTTCAACTCCAGAGGTCTGTGAATAACTCTTCAACCCCGAAAGGTTGGTCGACAGTCCTAATTGTCAGTATTAACAATCTTTTTTCTGAAATCACCTGAGCTTAATGGTAGGTGGGAAGAGGTGGAATCCTGGCTGTAAGCCACTTGTCCTCTTGGAGTCATTCTTCCTTTGGTATGTGGAGCCGTGGGAGAAGTAGAGCACAGGCCCGCTCCTTCTGTCTCATAGTGTGGTTTTACATCCTGTGGGTGCAAGGCCAGCTGGGGGATCACTTTGTAAGTTATATAAATGTCTCATTGCTGTGCTGTGCACTGGAAACTAATATGTTGAATATTAACTCTAATTGAAAAAAAAATCCAGAGGAATAGGTCTGTCTTAAAAGGGAGAATTTGCATATGAACAAAACAATCAGGAACTAGGAAAAAGAAGCTTTGGTAGGACATGGAATATTTTACATGAAAGTAATAGGTACTTGTTTTGGGGGATAGATATGAGAAATGTTTTCACTCCTCATTTTTTTATTAGAGAACAAAGTATGGGTCTATGGAGCCATCCCATTACAGTCTTTATTTGGTACCCTGCTGGATGAGTTTTGCCTAGTCTTTTATATAAATAGAAGTGAAATGCAATAATTACATAAAATGAAATAAATAAATATACATGCACATATATGTGTATATGCAATATGCATACCTCCCAGAACAGTGCTGCTCAAAGTGTGTTCTGCATACCGTTGTGGGTCTGTGATGGATAAGCATTTTGAAACTTCATAGGAATTTCACATTGCCATCACTTTGTTTTTCTTATGTTTTACAAAAGTGCCAGTCTTGATGCATTGGAAACCTAAAAACATAATGTCTTTCATTATCAGGTTGTTTGCTTAGAATGGGTATTTATATGTTAATTTGTTTTATGCAGGGTGTAGCCGGCAATCCTGTGGTGAAATCTGTGCTTGATAAAACAAAACATTCCGTAGAAAGTGTGATTACAACGCTGGACCCTGGCATGGCTCCATACATCAGTATGTACTAAACATAGACCAGCATCTGCCATATTTTTTTAAAGTGTGCCAGTGTTAGCCACCAATTGTAATTCCACTGATCACTGGAAATCCTCTTATATTCTTATATTAGGTTGATTATGAAGTCTTAGTCTTGGTATTTTTTAATTCATCTTTTTCTTAGTCACCATTAAATGCACTTTGAAAACTCAGAATAAACTTTGGAGGAGTAAAAAACAATATGAACTATTAGTATACATCCTTACCGATTTTAATTGTAAACGTGGTTAGCGTTGCTCTGTATGACTTTTACTTTATTCGTCATTGATGTTTGAAGTAATGCTTTGTTCATATTTGGTTTCAACATTTCTCCAGTTATCTGTTTTAAATAAGTCTGGTTATTCTTAACTTAGTTGTAATATTTTTAGGGGAAGTTAGTCTATTGATTAACACTATCTGATTAGGTTTGTTTTAAAAGCTGTTTTAACCACTTTTGAATCCTCATCACTAAGAATCCTTCAGAAAGTTGACATAGACATGCTGTTTGCCCTTTAATTTCTAATGTATATATCCAGTATGTGAAAAAATATAATAGTGTAGCAGTAGCAGTGACCAATTATTAGTAATTCTGTTGAAGATAATTTATAAGCCAAAGCTGTGTACCAGGTACCTGAATACAGATTTTCAGTGGCAATAAAAAGTCAGTAGCCTTAATGAGTCTTGATAACACTTTACTATCTAGTAAATGTCAAGGGACAAGATCTAACAATGACAGGTACCCTTTATTAAATGCTTGGCTCTGGCACTGATTCTCACAAGAGCTCTGCAAGGTAGGTATTGTTTTCCTCAAGTTTTAGATGAGAAACTTGGGTTCAGAGAGATTTCAGTTATCCTGCGTCACACAGGTTGGTGGGACTAGATTGAACTCATGTTCCTTTTTTTTACACCTAACCACTTTGCTTCCTTTGAAGTAGAAAATTGAATCAGGAATTAAATCAGCTGAATTATTCTTGGTGTTTGTAACTGCTAAAGGATTTAGAAATCAGGCCCTATTAGTATATCAATTTTATATATATTCATAATAATCAAGTTTGACAATGATGCATTATGTATATTTTCCACAGCTCCTATTTTGAATGACAGGAAGTATTTTGGGAGCTCTTACTATTTTAATGGGTACTATATTAGACTGTGAAAGCAATTATTTATTCTTAGAGCAAGCCCTGTGAAGGGATAGGAATTTTTCTATGAAACAATCTCAGTGACTTCCCCAAGATAACAATGCTAGAAAATGGCAGTTAGGACTCAAATCCAAGACTGTTTCTCATGTCATGCAGCTCATAGTCTGCATGACATCAAGAAGTGGGAGAAATACCAAGGAGAGGGGGTAGGGGAGGAGAGATACAAAGTGAGGTGTTTTTTGTTTTCCTGAAATAGAGTTTTGATTTTTTTTAAAAGATTTTATTTATTTATTTTTAGAAAGGGAAGGGAGGGAGAAAGAGAGAGAGAGAAACATCAATGTGTAGTTGCTGGGGGTCGTGGCCTGCAACCCAGGCATGTGCCCTGACTGGGAATCGAACCTATGACACTTTGGTTTGCAGCCCTCACTCAGTCCACTGAGCTATGCCATCCAGGTCAAAGTGAGGTTTTTATCATTAGATAATATCGCAACATAAATCCTAGTCAGTCAGCTTTAAAGGGTAATAATGAGTATGGAAAAGCTGACATATTCTTGACAGGCAGCAAGATCATTCTTATAAAACTCAAAGGGAAACATGGTATTTTTAATCAAATATTCTAGAAATGACTTACTACTTTTAAATGTATCAAAATGGCACATGAGCTATTAGAAATGGGTTTTAACACAGTTTAACTTTCTGTATTCTTTTAATGCTCCTTTTGTTGTGAAAGGCAGCACTAAGCAAAATTTTAGTGGAGTAGTTAGTACTCAGCAAGGGTCAAGGAAGATGGCCCACATGGAAGGAAAAAACGAGAACAGTGTACTTTTCCTCTTCTATGTGAGCTAATTAGTTTTAGTAACTTCTGAAATTCTGGTAAAGATGGGATCTGTGGAACACTATGTCAATCAGGAATAAAAGGTATCCATAATAGAAAACCCAGATACTTGGGAAATATTTACAATTGTTCCACAAGATATTAGGGAAAAACAAAGCATTGCTTTGGGGCAACATGTTTTATAATACAAACAATATTAGGTCAAGTTTCTAAAAATAATTAAGCATATTTGATCAAATTACTGTTTTATACCAGTTTTTAAGCAATTAATTGAAATATTAAAATGTTTAAAATATTTTAATTTCATATTGCTCTTAGTCTTTTTAAATTTCAAGTTTTATGAAAGTTGGTATTTCATTTTTTAATATATGCTTGCATATTTGTGTTAGGACACTAATGGGATATGTCATTTATAAATACCCACTTATTTGTGATATATGCCCTTTTCTTTCAGTGATGGGGATGTAAAATATAAAAAGTTTAACTCCCACATTTTAAACTATCTCCTAGATAAAAAGCACATTTCACGGTAGTCCTCGAGTAGCACAGAACTTCTGTGCTATTCTTTGACAAATCATCGTATCAGTCAGTCATGTCCATTCTCTGTAAATAGAGTCAGAGTATCCCAAATGTGTAAATTGTATTTCACAAGTGAGAACACTTAATTCCTATGATTGCTGAAGGACTGGCATCACTATGGTGTTAGCATTTTGTGTATGACAGATACCTGTCTTTATTAATTAGCAGCAGAAACACCATTTTGATTTACAACCTTAAAAATGCAAGAAATTTGTCTATCTAAAATTTATACTAATCAGAAAATGAAACTTGGTCTGAATTAATAGAATACTATTATAGAAAAACTGTTTTCAGAGTGGCCAATTTTTTATATCAATATTAGGAGCTGTTATTAGAGGCTAAAAATGTGTTCTGTAAACAGAAGAAATATGGAAAGTACTGGGTTAAAGTCATGATTTTTAATTGTTGGATTTCTCAGAATCTTTATGCTAATTTGCATTGTAAATTTCCAAGACAGAAATATGGTGGGCACCATCTCCCAAGCTTGTTTGACCACAGCACACTGTTTGCAGGGAGAGCTACTACCATACTCTGGAACAGTATTTCATAGGATACAGAACATTGTGGTGCCATATTTGAGGCAGATATGTAGTAATCAGAAATGTTAGAAGGTGTGTGCCATCTTCTGCTTGCAAATAGACTCCCTCAGATAATGCATTAAATTCTTAATTTTTTTAAGATTTTATTTATTTATTTTTTAGAGAGGGAAGGGAGGGAGAAAGAGAGAGAGAAACATCAATGTGCAGTTGCTGGGGGCCATGGCCTGCAACCCAGGCATGTGCCCTGACTGGGAATCAAACCTGCGATGCTTTGGTTTGCAGCCCTCACTCAATCCACTGAGCTACGCCAGCCAGGGCTTAAATTCTTATTTTTAAAACTAAAGAAAATTGCATACTTCTTGACTAAGCTCTTACTGGAATAAGATGCCTTTATCTTAATCATTCTGTGAGCTTAGTCATAATTATGCAAATAAAATGTTAGTTTATGGTAGTGATTATGAGAATTTCATTAACTTGGAATTTTGAAATTTTCTTCTGGTCTTTGTAGAGTCTGGAGGTGAACTGGATATTGTTGTGACCTCAAATAAAGAAGTCAAAGTTGCTGCTGTGCGGGACGCCTTCCAGGAGGTCTTCGGCTTAGCTGTGGTCATGGGGGAAGCCGTTCAGCCGAACATTGCCCCACAACCAGTGGGCTATGCAGCTGGGTTGAAAGTGAGTAATTGAAGACCTTCGGGGCACAGAAACTGGCAGTTAATTTCTTCATAATTCTGGCAGTAATTCTGTGGTCTGTATAGAGCCAACTGGTTTTACATAATGAGATGGTCACCTTCGTTTTAATTAGATAACTAATATCATGAAGATATAGTGGAGTTTTAATTTAAAGAAACCTACAGTGGGTTTGACTGTTGGGGGAGGGGAAGAAACACATGCAGACAACACAAAAATAAAGTAAGTAGTTAGTCCTAAAAGAAATATTCTTGACCCAGTGTTAACATTCAGATCAATTACTAAAGCTATAATAACTCTCGAATCCTGTAAGTTTTTTTATTAATGCTACTATTATATTAAAGTTAAATGCTTTAAAGTTAAGGATTTTTTCATGGTTAGGTTCCAGTGAGCCTCTAGTCACAGCATTTTTTAAAAATTCTTTTTAATTTAATTGTTGTTCAAGTACAGTTTTCTGTCTTTTACTCCCATCCCAGCCCACCCCCCAGCCCTCCCCTCCTCCCTCCCATTTCCACCCCCCCAGTTAGTCACAGCATTTTTGCCAGCTAGTCAGTGCATAACTTTGTTTTATGTCTACTTCTATTTAAATCCACTTTAATGTATATATATCTGATTCATTAACATTAAATTCTCACAGCTAACAACACTATAACTCATGCCCAAATGAGGCTTATCTGACATTTATGCTCTCTCCATAACATACATCATGGTCTTCTGTGCTTAACAACACTAGGCAGCACTTCAGCCCTGTACTTGGGAGCCATTTTAAAATAGCAAAATCACGAAGGAAAAAAACAACTGAAAAACAGTACTAAATAATTTTATTGAAAAGCCAATCATAGTTATGACCATTGTTAAATAGTTTATATTTAATAAATATAGGTATAGTTAATATGTACAATTAAAAAACACCTAGTTTCCTTATATTAGCAACAGCTATTTAGAACATAGAAAATAAAAATAATCCATTTCATAGTATCAGCCAAAACAATAATGTATAATGCAATAATTTGGAAAGTACACTCTAAACTGTTAATACTGAGAGGAACACGTTGGGACTTTGTCACTTTTTGTCTTCTGCATTGCTTGAATGTTTATAATGAGTATATATGTATTTGTGTAAGTATATGCATGTATTGCCTGTGTAACCATAAATTGGTATACTTAATAATGAATAACTTGAAACAGTTTCTAACTTGCACTGTTACTATTCAGGGAGCCCAGGAGCGGATAGATACCTTGCGTCGAACTGGAGTGATCCATGAGAAACAGATTGCTGTGTCAGTGGAAAACTTTATTGCAGAATTGCTACCTGACAAGTAAGAGGCTCGCTTTTGTTTTCAGTTATAGATTTTTCTTGTAATGAGAACTCTTAAGATCTTTCTTAGCAACTTTCTGGTATACAGTATTATTAACTACAGTCACCGTGCTGTGCATTACATTCCCACCACTTATGTTACAACTGGAAGCTCATACCTTTCGATCCCCTTCACCCCCTTCATGTACCTCCAACCATCACCAGGCTGTTCTATGTGTGTCTTGAGTTCCATTTTTAAATTTCTTTAGATTCCATATATAAGTCAGATCATACAATGTTTGTGTTGCTCTGTCTTAGTTTCCTCAGTATTATGCCTTCAGGGTCCATACACATCATCATAAATGGCAAGATTTCCTCCTTTTTTATGGCTGAATAATATTCCAGGCACAAAATGTTCTTCATCCATCAGTAGACACTTAGGTTGCTTCCATGTCTTGGCCCTTATAAAGAGTGCTGCATGGGGGTGCAGCTATCTTTTAGTTAGTGTTTTGTAAATGCCCAAAAGTAGAGTTGCTGGATAGGGTATTTCTAGTTTTAATTTTTTGAGGCACTGTCATACTATTTTCCATAGTGTCTGTACCAATTTATATCCCTACCAACAGTGCATAAGGAATGCCCCTTTTCTCCACATTCTTCCTGCCAACAGTTGTTATTTCTTGCCTTTTAGATAATAGCCATCCTAACAGGTGTGAGGTGGTATGTCATGTGCTTTGGGTTCACATTTTCCTGATGATTAATGGTGATAGGGCATCTGGTAGTTTTGTGATTCTTGTTAAAATGCTGGTGGCGGTACAGTTGACTTCACTTAAGTCAATTTACAAGTATCTTTTAAATGGAAAAAGTTTTTTGATTTCATGAAGCTAGTTTCAGAGACTGGTTCATTGTGAACAGTTCAGAAAATGTAGTAAGAAGGATTTATTTCCTCTGAGCTTATTTTTTAATTTACTGATAATTTTTCTAGTTGGCTCTATACTGATAGAGATGGTAATAGACTATTTCCTCAGGTGACATTTTAAAAATACTACAAATGACAAACTATTTGTATGTTGTTGCATTATTTGAACTTCATTAGTGAAGGTTGCTTCTCTTCCTTCTCCCTGGGTAGGAAGTGAGGTGAAGTTGAAAGTAAGAAGGAAGAGAACCGAAAGTTTCCTCAGCCAACGCACTAGTAGTGAAAGAAACAGAAGAGTTTTGGTGGGCATGACAGGTATCGCAGTTTTAGACTTGAGGAGAACATGATATCCAGGTTGACAGGTTCAGGAGCACGACAGTATTGGGTTGGCCAGAAAGTCTATTATGTTTTTCCATGAAATAAAAGACATAGTTTTCATTTTCACCAATAACTTTATTGATCTGGATATTTTGAGTATGTGAGCTGTCTCCCCCTGTTGGTTTCTAGTGGGTAGAGGCCAGGGTGCTGCTAAACATCTTCCAGTGCATAGGACAACCCCACGGCAAAGAATTGTTTGACCAAAATGTCAGCCAGTACCAAGGAACTCAACAGATCACTTTTGACACATTCGATCAGTCACAGCACCTTCTCCATACGTTATACAAATCTTTTTTTTTTTGCATTTCAGTTGAATTTTACTTTTCTTGAAATAATTAAGCATAATACACTGAAATGTATATCTTTTTCCATCTTCAATATTAAAATGGCTGTACAAAATACACCAATTTTGATAAGGTTTTTCTTTCTTTAATGCACACTGATGTGACAGCTATCACAATACCATCTAACAAAACTGTTTCAAATGAAGTTAGGGACAACTAAGCACTGCTAGAGCCTCATATGAAAAAACCTAAATGAACTCTTTGGCCAGCCTGGTATTTTAGAGAACCAGGGGCACCTTGGAGTTCTCTACAGTGTAGTCGCTGGCATTGCAGTGAACACACGTTCAGGGCATTACTTGAGTCCTCTAGTCTCATTCTTTCTCCATCTCAGTGAGAAAAGGAACTTTCTGTATTTTTGGTGTGTTGTTCCCCATTCTTTTTCTCCTATTGGAATTAAGCCAGGAGAGGAATTTTATATATTGTTTTTGTGGATTCTGTTAAAAATGAATGGAAAAATAATTCCTTTTTTGAAATATTTTCTTTTTGTAATCTGCTAATATTTTTATCTGGATGATATTGCTTGTTGTTTTTCATTTTGTCTGTACATTAAAACTTTTATTTAGCACATAACTTGAAATGCGTATTGTGTTCTAGATGGTTTGATATCGGTTGTGTGATAGTTGAAGATCCTGTTCACGGCATTCATCTAGAAACATTTACACAAGCGACACCTGTGCCTTTGGAATTTGTGCAACAGGTTAGTTTTCTCCTTTTTTTCTTCATTATGCTCTAGGGAAACTTTTGATACTATCTTTGAAATAAGTGTGATTAGATTTTTTTTCCACTGGAAATAGCCTTTTGGCATTTTTCTTTTTCTTTCCAACTTCTTCTGTTTTAGTACCTCTCTACTTCTGTTTTCCAACTGTTTTTGGAAAGGCAATACATTATTACATGGTTAATCACTATTTTCCTCATTTTTTTTTGTTTTTATGATTGTGTTCCTTACACCATGATGGAAAAGACTACCTCTTCTGCTGGTTTTTTTCCCACCTTTCCTTCAGTTTCAAACCCTTTATCTCAAATTATATTTCCCTTATTACTTCATTCCCTTATCTTGACTTTTATTTTGTTCATCTTCGGTAGTAAGTAGAAACCTTAGTGAAAGGTACATATCTTTACCTGTCCACATAGTTACTAGACTATAAGCATAAATGTATAATGATGTTGATTCATTTTATATTTCTGTATCTTGAATTCTTTTTTGAACAAAGTGGAATGTACTTCTCCGTTCATAAAATTTCTGTCACATCTGTACTCATGTACATTGCCAAATGTCATCTCAGAACTTTCTCTTAAAGTTATTTGGGAATTTGAGGCTCTGATCAAGCTGTTGGATTCTCTCCCAAGCAAATACACATATTCACTCACATACACATTTGATGTGTTCTTAGAATTCCTGAAAGCACTTTGTGGCGATCTTACAGCTTTTCACTTTAGATGGGAACTAAGAATTCATGCTTGAAATTTTGAAGTTTTATTGAACTGTTTACTTATACCACAGTTTTTACCATAATTTCTTTTTAGAAGTACAGCCAAGCATTTTTATAGATGTTCACATTAAACTCACTTCAGTATGAAGGTGATTATAATATTATAAACAAATATTATATATACTGTTATACCAATAAATTAGAAAATTCAAACAAAATGGTTGATGTCCTAGAAAATTATAAATTGCCACAAGTGATTCAGGAATAAGTATTAGGTTGAACCATTTGAAATTGCTGTCTTTTAAGTCAAAAACAGTTACATATTGGCAGTTTCATATGATTCAACCTTAATCACCTTAGTGAAGCTTTCCAAAAGTCATCTTACTAACATGAGACATCTTTATAGCTTTTATCACTTAGGGAATTACAACAGTTTTATTCTGGCATCCCTGCCAGAAATAGGGATGAAGACCCAATATGTATTTCTTATTATAAATTGCAATATTAGAATCCACCAGGCAGACCAGGATGTGTCTTCAAACACAGATCCTTTGGAGGGGTGTCAGACTCATTTTCACTGGGGCCCACGTCAGCCTCACAGTTGTCTTCAAAGGGCCAAATGTAATTTTAGGGCTGTATAAATGTAACTACTCCTTAACTGGGGACAAGGAGCTCGGTGCTGCCACCGGGTAGAAACAAGGTACTGGGCCAGATAAAACAAGGTGCAGGGCCAAATTCAGCCCATGGGTCTTGTGTTTGCCACCTGTGGTTTATAGTGAAACAGTTATAAAGGTCAGAAGATACTGGCACATTACTAGAATCCCATTCAGTTGTTAGTAATTGTCTAGTCCACCATATTACATGAAAATGTCTCCCAGGCTGAGACCACTTAGGTTTGCTATTTAATCTGTTAGGCTTCTATTTAATCTGTTCAGGTTCCAGAAATAGAAGTGGTGTCAGTAATATGTGGCTTCACCCTTTCAGGCCTCTGGAACAGGAATACCTCATGGATACTGCAGGTTTGATCCCAGACCACCACAATAAAGCAGTATCTCCATCAAGTCACAAATTATTTGCTTGTTTCCCAGTACATATAAAAGTTACATTTACCCAATAGTGAAGTCTACTAAGTATGCAGTAGTAGCATTATATCTATTAAAAAAACAATGCCCATACCTTAATTTAAAAATGTTAACCGTTATCTGAACCTGTTAGGAAAATGGTGCTGATAGACTTGCTTGACCAAGCAGGCTTGCCACTAACCTTCAATTTGCAAAACAGTATCTGTGAAGGAAAAAATGAAGTAAAGTAAAATAAGGTATGCCTGTATAATCTCTTAAGATAGTGTCATCTCTTGCACTGAGTTTTTTGAGTTGTTAGTGTAATAGTAGATTTCCCTCATTGCATAAACCATTTATTCATTCTTTTACCCATAGCTATTTTCCCTTCTCTCCATTTATACCCAGACTTTTCTACCTTTGGAAGGATGGTAGGTTTGGCCACTGTGCTGGTCTGGATTGCAGGCAGCAATATGAGTCTAGTAAGTGTGTTTCCCTAAGTCCATACTGACATCCTTTTGATAGGCTAGGTTCCTGTTCCCCTCCTGCCTTATTATACAGCCAAGCCAGCGGTCACTGCGTATAAATCAGTAAAAACCGAAATGTGGATTTTACCACTGTTGGATTCTTTCATCACTGCTAGGAAAACAGCATGTACTTCAGCCCACCCAGCTGATTTGTTTCCTTAAGTCGGATTGGTGGCCTTCCAAATGGGATGTTGTCCATTCACCTTGGAACTGCCATTCATAAACCAAGGTGCTCTTTCAGTTGAGAGCTGTTTCATAGGGCACTGTTCATGCAGCAGTCAATTCCAGGAGCTCCTCAGGTGGCTCCAGAATTGGTCCTACAAGTAAAGAGACTCTCTGCTTGTGTCTCCAACTTGCATTCCCTAGGCAGCATGATCCTGTGTAAACCGTTCCATACTCTTTTGGTCATTGCCATCCCCACTGGAGCATTTCTTCAATGTCATCCCTAGATATTATGGGTATATTTTAGGTTTCAAGGTCTGCTTATGTCCTTCAGTTACAAGAGTAGTTTCAGTCAATAATTAATATCTGATAACAAGGTAGTAAATGCCTCTCAAGTGGAAATTCTCTCATCCAGAGTCCCAGGAGTCATTGCTGGGCATTCACAGGTTTTGCTATAAGCCCCAGCCTCCATTTCACATGGGGTTGTGGCAAAGAGATTTTTGTCTCTACAGCATGCTAGCTTCCATCCTATACCATGTGGGCCGAGGCAGCCTTACTGGTCCCCAGACAGTAATTCCATTGACTGTCATGTTTCTAACTGTAGTCTCCATTAGGACTTTATCAACAGGGTTTGGTTTTATAGTACTAGGTAGGGGAAGTATTCTCTAGCAAACATCCAGGTAAAGGAGACACACCTTCTTTACATATTCCACCTTCAGTGTTCCACCTTTGTAGTTGTATCAACCATTCCATTTACATTCCTTCAGTTTAGTTAGCACTCATCAGGGTTTACCGTTGGACTTTGGTACCACAACTAAGGGCACTCCTGTATCAAGGAGCCCAGGAAACTTCACTTCTCCACCCCCTGACCATTTTATACACTATTGTGGCAAAAGGCTTTCTATTGATAAACCAGTAGAAACTTTGTTGGGATGCTTCTGTCACTGCCACTCTTTACCACTGCTCAAGTATCAGGGGTCAGCAAAAAAATGGCCCATAGCCAAATGGCATGCCTGCCTGTTTTTGTGAAGAAATTTTATTGTAACACACTTCTGCCCATTTATCTGTATATTTTTTTCTCTTTTTGTATTATCGAGTAGAATCGGATAGAGTAGAGAATGTCTGCCCCACAGAGCCTCAAATATTTACTGTATAGCCCTTTTCAGAAAAAGTCTGCTGACCCCTGTGCTAGATGTCTGACCATTACAAAAGGGCAATTTTATTTTATTTTTAGGAATAAGAATTAGAAAAAAATAAATATAATGCTCAAAGAACAAAGCTGAAAAACTGTATGGGGGGACCCCAAAAAACCCTGGAATTATCTAATGGAGGGTGGGCCCCTTGTAGTACAAGCTTCTCCAGCTGAGTGAGTGTTCTAGGAACCCATCTGTATCAGTTTGCCAGCTGGTGGTGGTGTGAGAGGCTGCATTTGGCCTCCGAATTTTTTTTTGAAGACTCAACGCATTTGCCCATTTCACGATGGGTGATTTCCAAGTGCACCTGCCCACACTGTGCTGAGTGTTGAGCAGTTTTTGACCAAAAATGGCATAACTCCCTTGCTCCACTCTCCCTGTTCACCTGATCTCACCCTGAGCAACTTCTTTTTGTGTCACTGAATGAAAAAAGTCCTCAAGGGAAATGTTTTTCCAATGTGCAAGAGGTGGAACAAAAAACAGCAGAAGCAGTAAAAGGCATCAAAATCTGAGTTCAAAAACTGTTGAACAGTGGAAAAAATATCTTCATATGTGTATTGCATCAAATGGAGAGTACTTTGAAGGTGACTGAAGTTTAAACATGTAAGATTAAATACACAATTTTTTATAAATAAATTCTGGGCTTTTTGGGTCCCCCCTTGCATATAGTGAAAAAGTAAAAACTATATATACTAATATTAAAACTTAGGACATATTGGTAAGTAAAAACAAACTGCATCTAGTATGTATACATACACACACATATGTACTTTAAAATGTATGTAAGTGAATAGAAAAAGGCCTGTAAACATACACAACAAACTGTTAATTGGTTAACACTGAAGAGTGTATTCAAAGAGTGTCAGAATGTCGATTGCTTTTTACTTTGCCTTTTCTTCCCTGTTGTCATTGTTTTTGTTGTTAGGGGGGTCAAAATTAAGATACCAAAGTGTGCATATTGAGATGCCTTGCTTTTATCCTTGCTGTTCAGTTCTCCCTGTTTCTTTTTTATGCATCTTGAGAGTTTAATTCTGTGCTTCCTTGTTGAAGTTTTTTATTTAAGGGAATAGAAATCAGCCCATTAGGGGATTAAAATCAGCATGTAATATTAATGAAAAGCTAGGCAAATTTTTATACAATTTTTGCATATTAAACAAACATTAACCCCCACCCCCAATTTAAAACTGATCTATGCAGAATTTTTTCTGATAGTGTCAGATACCCTGTTTCTCAAAAATGTGAGTCTAGACTTAGCATCATAAGTATCACCTGGGAACTTGTTAAAAATGCAGATTCTTGGGCCCTAACCCAGAGGTCCTACATCAGGGTCTGCTGCTTCACAAGATCATTGGGTGCTTTATGTGCATATCACATTTGAGAAGCACAGTTGTGATAAAGTCTCTGAAGATCTTAGTGATTCATCCACTGCCTCTCTTCTCAGTATCTTTTCACTGATACTTATCAGTATCAGTGAAATACTGATAGTGTGGTGTGCACTGTGGAAGAGAGGACTTAGAGCAGGCCCCCCAGTTGCTAGGCTGTTTGCACAAATTTACTCAGAAACTATAAGTATTGTACACTTTCTCTTGGAACCTGCTGTAGAGTTCCAATTCAGTGATTTTAGCTAGGGCATAAAAAATCTCTAATTTTCTAAAATTAAAAAGTATCTGAGGTGATCATGATACAGAATGTATTTGGGAATCACTATGTAGAAAACCCATTTCTACATGTAGATATACCCCTTTGGACTAGACCTAATATCCTGAAACAGCAAAAATACATCATTCTTAGATACCAAGCAGTGGGTTTAACTCTTAACCCTGTGTAGGTGAAATAGGTTTGAGTGGGAGCAGATAGAGGTTGGGTCAGGTATGAATGATGGGTGATGCTATCCTGGACTGGATATTATTTCATAGATATTAACTTACTCACATGAAAATGAAGTTTCTGGGGATACTCCTCTAGAAATTAATTGACCTTTTCCAAATGGGTTGAAGCCTAGCGTGTAGTTTCCCTCTTTCTGGTAGAAGTGTCATGACTGTAAAAAGATACAATGTTTCCGTTATAGCCTACTCCTATGAACCTGAAGTGACACTGAATGTAGAAGCGAACTTAAGCGTTCTGACACCAAGCTCTGTTAGATGGAGTCATTTAAGACTCCAGATTATAGATTTAAGACTCAGATTATATTTAAACAACAAAATGAGCTTAATGTGGGCATTTTAAACAAATTAAATGTGTGCAATATTGTGTTGATTCTTTCATATCCTTGTAACTTAATACAGTTGGCAGCATTATCTCTGTTTCTCAGGCTTTGTCGTTACAGTAAAAGGGATCTGAGAGACTTTGAAATGTCACTTACAGCTATTTTCAATGATATTTTGAATATATTATAAATAATAGTAATATCACTTTTCCATAGGCTCAAAGTCTGACTCCCCAGGACTACCATCTAAAGTGGTCAGGCCTTTTGGTGACAGTGGGAGAAGTCCTGGAAAAGAGTTTAGTAAATGTCAGCCGGACTGATTGGCACGTGGCTTTCACTGGTATGTCACGTCGACAGATGATCTACAGTGCAGCCAAAGCAGTAGCAGGCATGTATAAACAGCGCCTACCACCCAGGACCGTGTGAGAGAAGACTTACCTAGGATGCTGAGATGTCCTCACTTTGACCTTGGTGGTAAAGAAGAGATTTTACTTTCTTAAATTGGATACCTTCAATAATCCAGCAGTTTTGGTTATTTTACTGTAGGCTACAGTTTTACTTTCCCTTTAGAAAGGCATGGGTTTATGTTAGTAGATGAGACAGATCCTTTTTATGATCATAGTTTCATGGAGTATAGTTGTCAAAAGAAATACACGGTATAAATATTTTTGTAGGCCAATTTGATATACCAAATTTATAAGGTGCAAATTCATGTGTTAAGACATTTAATTTAAAGATATGTACTTGATTTTTTTTAAGAAAACAGTTAATTAAAGGACATGTTTATTGAATATTCTTTAAAAGCATTGTTTCTTTTAATTCAAGATTAATCTCTTCTCAGTCTTTGAGGGTTTTTCTGTGTGCCCATGATCTCAGGTCTGATGCTGAGCAGTGTGCTCAACAATTTACACTAAAATTCCTACTCCCAGGGAGATGGTGCACATTTTTTATGCGTATTTTTAACATGGGCAAAAATAACAGATTTGATCACTTCCTTTTTAGTTATCATAAACACACATAGTCCAAATAATTCTACATTTTTCTTTTTTTTTTAAATAAGTTTGGGGTATTACAGATTTATACTCTGAACATTAGGGTAATACATTTTATTTTTTGATTGCTGTGTCAAATCATTTGACAACTAAATGACAAATGATTTGAATATTTTTTAAATTGGAAGCATTTGGATTATTAAACTAACAACAGCCATTATTTCTGTTCCTACTCATATTTTCCCACTGTAATAGAAAAAATTTTGAGAGGGAAGGAAATTACTTTGTTGTTCATGGGATTATATGTCTCTTATTTTAATTAACATTACTTCTTACTAAGTTTTCCTTAAACACTGCTTTTCTAACTTTGTGGGCCTTCTGCCTTTACTTTTTATGGAAGTTTCAAAGAAACTCTTCTATATTCAACTTGGTTTATTTAGTCCATTATGTTGATACTTAATGAAAGCTTCTTTTTTTCCCAAATATATTTACCATTTTTGGATTTATATAAATCAAAATTAAATAGTCTTAACACTTTTGAACTCTATATATGCAAATTCAAATAACTTTTCAAGGATAGTTTATCTTCATATAAAAATGTAATTTAATTTTTATTTACTCTTCTATGCAGTTCCTTCAATTTAAAAGAATTAGCACAATCTTACTAAGGGTGTTGAAGCTCTTATCCTGCACTGTCATTACATGTAAGGTTTGCTTTGTTTTGTTTTTCCTCTGTTTTTATTTTATTACCCGGGGATGAGATGAATAAGTATTAATTTTCCAACTATAGTATATATTAGTTTTCAAGCACTACAATAATTATTCAGTGAAATTCAGACTTGTGTGTCATTAAAAGTAATGAGAAAAAGATAAAACCAGTTGTTGTGGCATTATAGGGACAGAATGCTTTTTTCTCCCTCTTCATTTGAAGTTTATGGAACAGGTCATCTGTGTTTTTTCCGTTTTCCATAAGTAAGGGAAGCCTTTCTTTATCATTTGTGTTTATCCTTTATTTTCAAAAACTACTCTTTTCTAACAGTATTTTTTCATGTCATGGCCTGATGACTCACTAATTACAGTTATGGATAAAGGAAAGTATACTTGTTACAATGTTTTTTCTCCTCCACTTCTGTTATTGGGAAATTTCACAGATCCTAAAAGTAATTCCTTATCTCTCACATGCCACAGCAACGTTAACCAGGCGGTCTGCTAATGTTGGTCTTTTGGCCTAAGATGCTGACCCATCGATCTGAGACCATGGTTCCCTTTACCCATAATCCAGCTGGTTCTTTTTTTTCTGCTCATTCTTTTACAGCTCCCACACTAGCATCTCTTAGAGTTGGACTGGAGGCTATTTGCTTTATTCTCCCTCAAGCTTCTTAGGAAAGAGCTCCAGGGAACTACTTACTGAATTTTATAAGCTTGTACATGTCTTTGTTTCAATTAAGTAGTGAGAAAGAGAGCAGGAAGAAATGCAAGAAGAGTGATTTAACACCAACATCAGTTGACAGAGGTACCCAGATTGCTCAGTGCAAGGTTTTCCTGTGACTACGTCTGTCCAGTAACCCTGGGCCTACACTGTGCCACAGATCTCTGAAGTTGGTAAAGCTTTCGGCAGTACTAGTTTTCTCTTCCGAGTCTCTTACTGTTTTTACTTCCCCATTCTTCATTCCTCTCTCTCTCTCAAGGATCAATGAGGTAAGAAATTGAGGTGAATGAATATAGATAAAATGGTAGTATGATAGCAAGTCTAAGTAGATAAGTGTACAGATGAATGTCGATTATGTACCTCTATTAAAATTATGCAAATTAGTAATATACTCAGGGTCAACCAAATTACTTTAATATGTTGTTGGATTTACAGCTAGAAAAAAAATTCTTAACAGGAATCTGTATTCTGTGAAGCCAGACTTTCTATGTTCTAAAAGGTGTTGGGTTATGCATAAATTATTAAGAAACGTAGATTTTTACTCCCTGAATATGGTGTTCATTTTTAAGGTACTATGCAAGATGATATATTGGGTAAAACCAACTTTGTAAGTATGTAAATATGTCATAAATAAATAATACCTCTACTTATTTCTCAGAGGTGCATAGTGATTTTATAAATGCTTATGCATATTAATATTTTACAAAAAGGACTTGTATTCCCTTTGATGTCTAAATTGGCAATTGGCTACCAAGAATTCTTAAAGAACAGCCACTTCAAAACTTCAAACACTGCTCTGGCTGGTGTGGCTCAGTGGATTGAGTGCCAGCCTGTGAACCAAAGGGTCGCCAGTTCAATTCCCAGTCTAGGGCACGTGCCTGGGTTGCGGACCAGGTCCCCAGCAGGGGGCATGTGAGAAGCAACCACACAATGATGTTTCTCTCCCCCTCTTCCTCCCTCCCTTCCCTTCTCTAAAAATAAATTTTTTTAATTAAAAAAAAATTCAAGCACCATCTTTCAAGTGGGAACTATAACATTCAAATATACCACAGTTGTTAACTTTAAGGTCAAAGGACTCAGAATATTTAGGGGAGAAGATATTAATGCACTGGAGATAGTCAATAGGGAAGAAGTTAATTAAAACCTATGTTCATGAGGAGACCTCTTGGTTGCTGAATTTAATATACCCCTGATCTCCACAGATATCTTCAGGGGGAGACAGTTTAGTTGCAAACTATATTTGCTATTCTGAGCCTGTAATCCCAAGAGGAGAGATTTCTGTTTTGATTTGGCATGAGAAGTGGTACTTGTAAAAGATAATGAAAAATTGATTGGGGGGGTTTTATTTGCCAAAAGACAATAATATTGTCAGTAGACTAGAAGAACACCAGCTGAGGGCCCAGGAAGGGCCCTGTAAAATTTATACTTTTTTTGCTGAATTAACTAGAGGAGAAAAATTTTGGAAAGAAAATTGACAAGGCTGAAATGGAGATTTTTAAAATTCACAGATGAAGGAAATCTTATAAATTATCAAAAATTTAAAGAAGAGAGGAATATTTATATAATAAATACATTTGTTAGTATTTAGGCATTAGAATAGGTTAGGTAACTAAACATATTAAGCTGTTTATCTGCTGTCATCACAACAACTGAATTTCAGAGATAGAGGTCCAACATTGTGTGACTTAATCTAAACCATTCTCTTCCAAAACATCCTAAGTATTTACTTTAGGAAGTTATGGGTTATGATTAATCTTGTAAATGCCTGTCGAACTCAACTGAATTCATGTGATAGCATAAGGACTGCTCTAGTGTGATTTTAATTTTACAATATTATGTTTAAAGAAAACTATTCTTATTTTTTTGTTTTTGAAAGTGCTGTTTGGGCTTTGCTGCTAATATGAGAATATATTTGTGATATTTGCTCCCAAATTTGAGAAACCATAAGATAAGTTTACCTTTGAGAGTCGTTTTTAGGATTAAAGCCAGAAATGTTCTAATTGTTAAACTAGTCTTCAAGCAAGGTACTGACCTCATACCTTTAAAATATTTGAGGCTGCTTCAGGAACCACACTTTGACAACCACTGCTGTAATACGACTTCTGACTCACCCTGCATATCTTAAGAAATTTTAGAGAGAGTGATGTCACCATCCTGGTGACATAAGTCGTTCCTGACTTTGTCCCCCTCACAAGAAGAGCTCATAACTATTCAGTTACAAGATACTACTGAGAGAATCTGAGAACATGGGGGTGAGGCTGAAGCACCTTGCTGCACCAGAGACCCAGACAAAACCGAATTACAAGGGTAAGAAGAGGGGCAATATGTTGACCATGTTGCCCCTCCCCCAGGCTAGCATAGCGCTATGCCAAGAAATACAACCTGGGCCTACAGTTTCCTTCAATGGGAAGAGCCCAGGGTAGACATCCAGCTCCCCCAGTGTTGTGGGTCATTTAGGAGCCCCCATTTCAGTCTTGCTTCACAGAGATTGCAGAGAAATCTGCAGAGCTTAACCACTGGGAATCTGTGACAGAGAAGTGGCTTGTAGCACCCAGATCTTGGTATACCAAGCTCCTACCTGCAGCACCCAAGTAGTAATCCAAACCAGTGGCTTTACGTATCTTCAAAACCAGGTTAGTGGTACAGTCTGACCAGGGAACAGGGCAGGGTGCAGGTATGCCTAAATTGGATCCCCAAATGAATAGCCTTACCAACCTGGAGGCTGGTCTGCTCCCATCCAGGCAGGGAAGCAGAGTCATAGTCCAGCCACTGCTAAATATAGCTCCTGGTTCCATCTAAACGGAAGAGCAGACAAGAGTACCTGGAAACTGTGTAGCCTGGCAATGCTCAGAGAATATAAAATGTGCAACTGATTGTGCACAGAACAAAGCCAGTGCTGGGTATGGAGAGTTACTCCCTTTCTCCCAGGCAGGGGAGCTAATTCATAGCCTGGCCCACTTCCCACCAGAAAGCCTGTGTAGTTCTCAACCACTTTCCGCAAGAAAGTCTGATTGGGAAAACCTGGGAGGCTGCTTGAAGCTGGCCCTTCCCTCAGGGGAGCTGAGAATATCCCCACACACCATGGAGTGAAGCCCCCATGCCTGTCCAACCAGAAAGCCTGGCTGGACACCTGGAAAGCTAAGTAGCCCATCAACATTTGAGCAGAGTTCAGCAGACAAAAGCTTACAGTCTGCAGACCAAAGCCAGGGGCCCTGTTTAGTGAGGGAACTTGAGTCCAGACCATAAAGAGCCTTACCAGTTTTGGAGCTGGTTCTCTCACTGTCTGGATGGGGAAACTAGTTTGTAACTCTATTCATTGCTGAATACTGCTTTCAGCCTGCCCATCCAGGGAACTTAAGCAGAGCGTATGGGAAACTGTGAAACCTATCCAACAGCCCTCCTTACAGTAGAGCTTGAACAGACAGCATAGCAAAACTGGTGGCCTTGTCTGGCCAGGGAATTTAATGTACACCCTTACCTGATTCAAGCCCTCAGTCAACAAGCTGCGCATGTCTTGGGCCCCATCCTACTGCTCACCAGGGCAGGGAAGCTAATTTTTAGCCCCATCTACTGCTGAATATGGTATCTTATTCCAAACACCTAGTACACCTGACCAGAGAACCCAGACAACTTGTAGAACCCATCCTACCACCTCACTTGGGCAAAGAACTAAGTCAGTAGTGTTATCCAAGAGTTTTAGGACAATGGCATCACCCCCTCCTCTGTACCCCTAGCTTAGAGCTCAGAGTCAGCTCACTTCATAAATAGACCCTAAACCCTACCACCCTAAGGATGTTACTAGTAGACACATCTGGAAATACCCAACTGAGCTTACAGGTGAAGAACCATCTGTGTCAAAGAAAATTTATGAATCCTGGAAGAGGAAGTTACTCAGATGCACAAATACCAAAGTAAGGAATGAAGAATCATGAAAAATCAGGTAATATGGTAGTACCAGAGGAAACTAATAAAGCTTCAATTAACCCAAAAGAAATGGAAATCTATGAACTGTCAGACAAAAATTTAGAATAATACTCTTAAATGCTTAGTGAACTACAAAAACACAGACAACTAAATGAATTAGGAAAATGTATGAACAAAACAAGTTCAACTAAGTAATAAGTAGAAACTATCAATAAAGAAAAAAATTTCTAGAGCTGAAAAATACAATGAAGCAAAAAGTTAAAGAGAGCTTCAAAAGCGACTTGATAATGCAGAAGAAACAATCTCACTTAAAAGAGAGGACATTTGAAATTACCAGTCAGAGGAGCAAAAAGAGAGAAAAAAGAATAAAGTCTGGAAATATTTCAGGCCCAGATGGAATGGGCTTTTTTCTTTCAAAATATTGAAAGAAAGAAAAAAACCCTCAAGAGCAGCTTTGCTGGCTATAGAATTCTTGGTTAAGAAATAAAGGTAGACTTTCTTGAACAAAGAAAAGCTGAGGGAGTTCATCACCACTAGACCTGACTTGTGAGAAATGCTAAAGGGAATTCTTTTGAGTGGAAGTAAAAAGATGCTAAATAATACCATAAAAACAAAGTAGTGTAAAATTCCCTGATAATAGTAAATACATAGTCAAAATTAGAATCTGTAACTGGCAATGGTGCCCTTACATAATGCATTTACAACTCCAGTTAAAACATTTAAAACAGGAGCTCTCAGTCAAGATGGTAGAGTAGATAAGTGTGGTGGTGGCATCCTCCCGCAACCACATCAGACTTACAACTAAACTACAGAACAACCATCATTCAGAAGCACCTGAAGTCTAGCTGAATAGAAGTCCTATAACTAAGGATATAAAGAAGTTGTCACATTGAGACTTGTAGAAAGGGCAGAGACACATGATGGGCTGGACCAACACCCACATGCAGTGGTTACAAATTGGGAGGAATAGCTCAGCCACAGAAGTACCCACTGAGGCATGAGGGGCCAGCCCAGGGTTCCAGTGCTGGGAAGAGAAGTCCCCATAACTTCTGGCTGTGAAAATCAGCAGGGATTTTGACTGAGTGAGTCAGGGCTTTTGGAGTCTCAGGTATTCCTTTTCCAAGGCCTGTGCACAGACACACTCAGACTCACTCCGAGTTCACTGCTAGGGCAGCAGCTCAAAAGGTGCCAGGAACAAACAGGGAGAACTGAATTGTCTGGCAACAGGGCAAGAGCTGCAGGGCAGATTTCTCCCAGGCAGAGGTGCCGGGAAAGGCTATAGTTCCTTGCTGAGCCTTCCCCTCCTAGAGCTGGCAGACGAGCACTGTATCTGAGTCTCCATGAACCTGGCTAACACTGTTCACCCCACCCTGGTGATTCCAAGACCTCCTGCCACCCAACTTGTGGGCCCACTAAAGCCATTTCCAGTGGATTTTCAGTATAAATTACCTTTCCAAAAATCTCTCAAAGGTCCACAAAACCTAAACAAGCAACATCTGGCCTCAGTGCTTCCCATATCTCTTGCTAAGAGGCCCCAGGCCTGGCATTAGTGGCAGACAGTCTTGGTTCACAGCTTGCCTTCTCCTGGGAACCTCCAAGCCCAGTACAAGTAGCAGCCATCAGAAGATTGCAGTGTAGTTCATCCTGGGTGACCTCTGCATTTCCCTGGAGGCCCCAGAGCCCCTGGTGGACAGCTTCACACCACACCAGAGTACCACTTTCATGAGCATCACACTCAGTGGGCAGACTGATCAGGTATGAGAGCCCTTTTGAAGTGAGTCCTGCACCATGGGGTCATCCCCTGCATAGTAGCTCTTCCACTGTAGTCATCACCAGTCTTCTCAGCTGATTGTCTTGGATGTAAATCCCTCCCATTGATGTACCACCAACAACAAAGGATCAACTACAACAAGAGGGTGAACACAGCTTATGTGGGGAGGCATATCTGGAGTTCTCACCTCAGTTGACTGGGGAGGCTATACCACTAGGCCCTACAGAATGCCCACCACTTTAGGACCCGCTACCAAGACTGGGTGACATATCAGCTCTGCCTAACATATAGAAACAAACACAGGGGGGCAGCCAAAATGAGCCACAGATGTATGTCCCAAATGAAAGAACAGAACAAAAGTCCAGAAAAGGAACTAAATGAAATGGGGACAAGGAATTTACCAGATGCAGAGTTAAAAACAAAACAAAACTGGTTATAAGGATGCTTAATGAACTTAGAGGAAAAGTAGATGAACTTACAACTTCCACAAAGAGATAGGAAACATAAAAATGAAGATTGAAAACATGAAAAAGAACCAGTAAGAAATGAATAGAATAACCAAAATGAAGAGTACATTCCAAGGAATCAATAGTAGGGTTGATGAAGCAAAGGATAAAACCATCATTTTGGAAGATAAGGAAGCAGAAAACACCCAATCAGAACAGCAAAAAGAATCCCCCACTCAAAATGAGGACAGTTTAAAGAGCTTGTGGGACAACTTCAAATGTATCAACATTTGCATCATAGAGGAGGCAGGGGAAGAGCGAGACAAAGAATTGAAAACATATTTGAAAAAATAATGATGGAGAACTTCCTAACCCAGTGATGTAAATAGACACACAAGTCCAGGAAGTATAGAGTCCCAAACAAGGTGAACTCAAAGAGGCTCATATCAAGAAACATTATAATTAAAATGCCAAAGATTAAAGATAAAGAGAGAACCTTAACAGCATTAAGAGAAAAGCAGTTACCTACAAGGGAGCTCCCATAAGACTTGTCAGTTGATTTCCCAACAGAAACTTTGCAGGCCAGAAAGGACTGGCAAGAAATATTCGAAGTGATGAAAAGCAGAGACCTACAACCAAGATTACCCAGCAAAGCTATAATTTAGAATCAAAAGGCAGATAAAGAGCTTCCCAGATAAGAAAAGGATAAAAGAATATCAGTACCAAACCAATATTAAAAGAAATGTTAAAGGGTCTTCTTGAAGAAGATAAAAAATATGAATAATAAAATGGCAAATAAATATATGTATATCAAAAATTGCTTTAAATGCAAATGGATTAAATGTTCCAGTCAAAAGCATATTTTGGCTACATGGATAACAAGACCCTTACATATGCTATATACAAGAGACTCACTTCAGACTGAAAGTAAAGGAATGGAAAAAGTTATTTTATGGAAATAGAAATGAAAAAAAAAGCTAGGGTAGTAACACTTATACCAGATAAAATAAACTTTAAAACAAAGGCTATACCAAGAGATAACAGAGGGCCCAGTAGTTCCACTTCTGCATAGTTATCTGAAGAAACCCAGAACACTACATCAAATAGGCATACGCATTCACGTTGGCTGGATGGCTCAGTTGTTTGAAGTGTTGTCCTGCACACCAAAAGGATGAAGGTTCCATCCCAGGTCAGAGCACATACCTAGGGTCATGGGTTCGATCTGGTTGGGGTGCATACAAAAGGCAACTGATTGATGTTTCTCTCTCACATTGATGTTTCTGTTCCCCCTTTTTCCCCCCTTCCCTCCCTCTCCATCTAAAATAAAAAATATCCTTGGGTGAAGATAAAATAAAAGACATTCATACATATGTTCATTGCAGCATTATTTACAATAGCCAGATATGGAGGCCACCTAAGTGTCCATGAATAGACAAATAGATAAATAAGTGGTACAAATACACAATGAAATATGACTCAGTCACAAAAGAATGAAATATTGCCATCTGCAACAACATTGATTATGCCAAGTGAAATAAGTCAGACAGAGAAAGACAAATGCCATTTGATTTCAGTTATATGTGGAGTCTACAAAACAAAATAAATGACAAGCAGACCAAACAGACTTACAGATACAGAGAAGACACTCAGGGTTGCAGTTGGGAGGTGTATTGGATGGGTAAAAAAGGTGAAAGGAGTAAGAAGTACAAATTGGTAGTAGCAGAATTGTCACGGGGGTATAAATTAATAGCATAGGAAATAGTCAATAATATTGTAATAACTATGGATGATGCCAGGGGGGTACAGATTTATCACAGTGATCACTTTGTAAGTTATATAAATGTCTCATCATTAGGTTGTACATCTGAAATGAATATAATACCATACAGAGTGATTGAAAAATAAAAATTATTACAATTTGAGGAAAAAACTTAAAATGTAAAAATAACCATAACTATAATAATCTTTTATTAGTTATAAAATATTTAAAATATGTATATTGTGACATGAATAACAGAATGTGAGTGAAATAAGTATAATTTTAAGTTTAGAAATGCTGTTGAAGTTGTTATCAGTTTAAAATTGGGTGTTAATAACTTCGAGATATTTTATGTAAGCTTCATGGTAACCAATAGGGAAAGACATGTAGTGCGTACACAAAAGAACATAATAAAGAAGTCAAAGCATACTGATACCAAAATACATCAAACCATGAAAAAGGCAGCAGGGCCTGGGTGGGTGTGGCTCAGTGGATTGAGTGCCATCCTGCAAACCAAAAGGTTACTGTCTTGATTCCCAGTCAGGGCATATGGCTGGATTGCAGGCCAGGTCCCCATCTGGGGGTGTGTGAGAAGCAACAATCGATGTCTCTTGCACATCAGTGTTTCTATGCTTCTCTCCCTCCTCTCACCTCTCTCTAAAAATAAAATCATTAAGAAGTAAATTAAAAAGACAGCAGGATAAGAAACAAGGAGTAATGGATCTACAAAACAGTCAAAAAAGAATAAACAAAATGGTGATAGTAAGCCCTTACCTATCAATCATTACTTTAAATTTAAATTCTCCAATTAAGACATGAAGTGGCTGAATGGATAAAAAATTAAAATAAGATCCAATAATATGTTGCCTACAAGAGGCTATAACCTTAAACACACAAAGTAAAGGAATGAAAAATGATATTTCAGGCAATTGGTAACAAAAAAAAGCAAGGATAGCTGTGCTTACAGCACATAAAATAGACTTCAAACAAAAACTGTAATAAGAGATAAAAAAGAACACTATGTAATAGAGTCAATTCATTAGAAAAGTATCACAAATATAAGTATGCACCTAATATAAAGCAAAAGTAATAGAGCTGAAAGGAGAAATAAACATCAATATAATAATAATTGCATACTTTAGTACTTCACTAGCAATGGGTAGCTCATCCACACAGTATCAGTAAGGAATCAGTGGAACTGAGCAACGCTAGAGGAAATTAAAGGGGAAAATAAAGATGTATCTTGGAACAAACAAAAATGGAAACACACATCCCCAAACTTACGAGATACTGCAAAAGTAGTTCTAAGAGGTAAGTTCATAGTAATTAATGTGTATGTTAAAAAAACAGACCTTGAACAACCCAACTTTATGCCTTAAAGAAGTAAAAAAAAGAACTACTCAGGCTAAAGTTAATAGATGAAGGAAGTAATAAAGATTACATCAGAAATAAATGAAATAGAAAACAGCAAAACAGCCCTGGCTAGTGTGGCTCAGTTGGTTGGGCATCATCCTGGAAAATGAAAGGTTGCCAGTTCATTTCCTGGTCAGGGCACATGCCTGGTTGCAGGTTCAGGCTCAAGTGAGGGCATTGCAAGAGGCAACTGACTGATGTTTCTCACATCCATGTTTCTCCTCCTTTTCCCTCTTTCTAGAATCAATAAAAAAATAACAAAACAGAAAACAATAAAGGTTAATCAAACTAAAAGTTGGCTCTTTGAAAAGAGAAAATTGGCACAACTTTAGCTAGACCAGTGATTGTCAACCTTTGTCTTCTTGTGGTACACATAAACTAATTGCTAAAATTCTACAGCACACTAAAATGTATATTCTATCTTTTTGCTGATCTGATTAAAAATAGGTATAATTTTGATCAATTCATACCAAATGGCTATTGTATTGGCTGTTGCATTTTTTATTTGACAACCTAATGAAAAATGAGTCAGCGCCTGACTAGTCAGGTATTAATATGTTTTAAAATTCTTGCAGCACATCAGTGTGCCACTTGCACACCAGTTGCAGATCACTGAGCTAGACTAACCAAGAGCAGAAGAGACATGACCCAAGTCAACAAAATTATAAATAAAAAAGGAGACATTACAACTAACACCACAGATATACACAGGATCCTAAGAGACTAGTTACTGTGAACAACTATAGAACAACAAACTGGACAACCTAGAAGAAAAGGAAAAATTCTTAGATGCAGCCCACCAAGACTAAATCAGGAAGAAATAGAAAATACAGGCAGACCAATATAGTAGAGAGATTGACTTAGTAATCAAAAATCTCCCAGTGAAGAAAAGCCCAGCATCAGATGCCTTCACTGGTGAATTCTACCAAATATTTAAAGAAGAATTAATACCAATTTTCCCAAACTTTTCCAAAATTCAAAGAGGCCCAAACACTCCCAAACTAATTCTATAAGAACAGCATTATCCTGATACCAAAATCCAGAAAAGTACACCACCAGAAATGCCAATTTCCCTGATAAATATAGACACAAATATTCTCAATAAAATACATGCAAACATTGGGGTGCATCGGTTCTTTTGAATTAGTGTTTTAAGGATTCTTCTTAAAGAAAAAAGTCATTCTTCTTTAATTAAATGGGATTTCTCACTGAAATGCAAAAATGGTTAACCTATATAAATCAATGTGATAAATCACAATATGAAAGAAAAAATCTTGATTTTCTCTATACACACAGAAAAAGCATTTGAGAAAATTCAGCATCAATTCATGATGTTAAAAACTCTGAACAAAACAGCTATGGAAGGAATGTGACCTAACATAGTAAAGGTCATATATGACAAGCCCACAACTAACATCATATTCAACAGTAAAAAGTTAAAAGATTTTTCTCTAAGATCAGAAATAAGACAAAGGCGCACACTCTTACCACTGTTATTCAACATATTACTGGAAGCCTTAGAGCAATCAAGCAAAAAACCAAAACCAAACAAAAAACAGACCAAAACATTAGAATTAAAAAGGAAGAAGTGAAATTGTCTTTATTTGCAATGACATGATTATATGTACATACTTCTAAAGGTTCCCCCAAGAAAACTGTTAGAGCTAATCAAACAATTCAGTACAGCTGCAAGATACAAAATTAACAAACAAAAATCGGTAGTGGTTTTGTACACTAACAACAAATTGTCTGGAAAAAAGAACTAAAGAAAACAGTCTCATTTACAATAGCATCAAACACAATGAAATACTTAGAAATCACAATGAAATACTTAGGAATAAATTTAACCAAGGAGATTAAAGATGTCTTTTCTAAAAGCTACAACACTGATGAAAGAAATTGAAGAACACATAAATAAATGGTAAGATATCCTATGTTCATGAATTGGAAGAATAAATGTAGTCTAAATATCAATACTACCAAAAGCTATCTATACATTCAATGCAATGCTTACTAAGATTCCAAGTAGAAAAAACAATCCTAAAATTTGTATGGAATCACAAAAGTCCCCAAATATCCAAAACAATCCTGAAAAGGAAGAACAAAGCAGGGGGCATCACATTTTCTGATTTCAAGCTTTATCATAGAGCTATAGTAATGAAATCAGTGTGGTCTGGACATAAAAATGGACACACAGACCAGTGAAACAAAATCAAAAGCCCAGAAATAGACCCAGGTATGTACAGTCAATTAATATTTGACAAGGGAGCCAAGAATACTTCATGGAGAAAAGACAGTGTCTTTAATAAATGGTGCTGAGAAAATTGGATATTCACATGTAAATGAATGAAAGTAGACCCCTATCATACACCACTCACAAAAATTAATTTATCAAAGTAAAACTTAAATGTAAACCTAAAATTGTAAAACCCCTAGAAGAAAATATAAGAAAAAGACTCCTTGACATGGGCCTTGGCAATGATTTTTTTGGACATGACACTGAAAGCACAAACAATAAAATAAAAAAAGGGGTAACTGTATAAAACTAAAAAGCTGAATAGCAAAAGAATGAACAAAATGAAAAGACAACCTGTTGATTGGGAAAAAAAATAGTTACAAACCATATACCTGATAATGGTAAATATCCAAAATGTATGAAGAATTCATACTACTCAATAGCCAAAAAGGTCATCCTATTAAAGATGAGCAAAGGACCTGATTAGACATTCTGCCAAGAATACACAAGAAGATGCTCAACAGCAGGAATCACTAGTGAAATGCACATCAAAACCATGATGAGAGACCACCTCACCCGTTGGAATGACGAGTGTCAAACATGTAGGTCATAACAAATGCTAGGCGTGGTTGCAGAGAAAAGGGAACCCTGGTATGTTCTTGGTGGGACTGTGAATTGGTAAAGCCACCTGGAAACAGTATGGAGGTTCCTCAAACAATTAAAAAGAGAACTATCATACGATCCATCAATCCCACTTCTGAGAATATACCCAAAGGAAATGAAACACTATGTGGAGAAGACATCTGCACCCTCATGTTAACAGCAGCATTATTCAGCATGGCCAAGACATAGAAACGACCTAACAATCTAAGTATCCAGCAATAAGTAAATAACTAAAAAAGTTGTATATATGTAAATACACACAGTGGGATACTATTCAGCTCATAAAAAGGAGCAAGTCCTGACATTTGCAGTAATGTACATGGACTTTGAGGGCATTGTGATAAGTGAAGTTAGAGAGAAAGACAAATACTATGATCTCATTTATATGTGAAATCTAAAAATAAACACACCAAATTCATAGAAAAGGGATCAGACTTGTCACCAGAGGTGGGGTGTGGAAGGAGGCAGGGAGAGGGAATTGGATGGAGGTGGTCAAAGGTACAAGCTTTCAGCTGTAAGATAAAGTACTAAGAAAGTGTCTACCACATGATGACTAGAATTAACACTGCCCTATGATATACATGAAAGTTGTTATGAAAGTAAGTTCTACTGAGAGGTTCCATCACAAGGAAAAAATGTATTTTTTTTAGTATCTATATTGAGATGATGGATGTTAACTTATTGTGGTAACATTTCATGATACATTTAAGTCAAATCATGCTGTGCACCTTAAATTTATATGATGTCAAATGTCCATTTTTATCTCAATAAAACTGAGTGGGGGGATATTTTATCTCCTTAAATAAAATGTTGGGAATAGCAGGTGTTTAATAAAGAGTTTCTATCATTAGTTAATTAACATGGAACAATTGTTTGTGGCTGTTAACATAGACCTTTCACAAGGTGGTTGCTAACATACAGGAGAGCAGGCTACTAAGAAACGCCCTGAAGTGATTAATGTGAGCCAGTGGTCAAAGTGCCATACTGCTGCGTTCAGTGCCCATATGGGCCATGGGCCGGCCTCCAGCCATGATTCTGGTTAGTTCCCCTCAGTAAGTATCTTCTGTTGCTAACAAGGGAACTGAGTGACAGTACAAATATTTAAATGTGAATCCAGTATTAAATTTTTTAAAAATAACTCAAACCGGTGAATCACTAACATTTAAATATGTGATTGATAACATTTATACTTAGGTAGGTGGTTGGCATTAATTTTGATGTTACTATTACTGAAAACAACCTTATTCATCAGAAGAATTTGGGTATATTTAAAAGTTTTGGTCTAAAGTAGTATATACCAGAAAGGTTATTTACTTTCATATTTAGAATCAATTCAATCCTGTAGGCATCCTTATAGAAAAATTTAAAAGTATTTTGTTAATTTAAAATTTGTACTACTACTTAAAAGCAGGATGGACTGAATGCTTCTAATAAAGACGTTTATTTGATTTTGTTGGTAGACCTATGGACTAAAACTACTAGACTACCTGTTGCACTAAGATTCTGTTAACATGGCTTAAAACTACTGCCTCCTCATTGAAAACATTTTCATGCTAACTGTCCTTGTTAATGTGTCCCACAGGATACAATGTAGAAGTTCTTTTCTGATAACTGCACCTCAAAGAAAATTCTCAGTTTGAATGCTGTCAGAAAACAAAGAGCAAATTTAAAATTTTACAATGTAGAAATACTTATTTACCATAATTGTGTCATTTTCCCTTATCTTATGTTTTAAATTAAAACATATGAAAGATTTGAGTAATATTTAGGAAATTGGAAGAGGCAAGTATCATTAATGCTAAAAACACAAACTCCAAATGGTTTCACAGCAACGTGCTTGCACGTATCTAATTTCCAAGCCTGGCTGCCTGGGAAAATGCACCCTGGTCTGCCAGAAACAGTTCCGTGTGACTCAAGGCCAGGTGCACACACGTGGTGCTGAGAGAAATGGCCTGTTTCACCTGGTGCTCCTCACTCTACTGCACTAATATGACATTTGACACCAATTCTGCCGGCAGTTTTTTAACTACCCAAGGACAGGAGTAGGATTGCAGAAAATAGCCTCCGGATGTATGTTACATGACCCCCAGGTAGCCCTTAGCTTTAGAGCGGATTCCATAGGCACACATTTAGGCCCAGTATAGGGTGCATAATATTTACTGTTTCTTGACTGACTGCCTAAGATGTTTCTCAATTAGTAGAAGTTGGAATTATACTTGCAGGCAGTAACGTAAGTACCTATACACACGTTTATGAGTTCGGTGTCGGACGTGTAGATGACAGCCACTTGGGAGACAGGAGCCATGCCTTGGGTTCCTTTTGCATGCTCCTCCGAGTCCGGCACAGTGGTGCTCACGTTACTGGTACATTGATTCAGTGAATATTTACCAGGACTTCTCAAGGCATTCCATTATGGCATTTTTATAGAAACAAGACAATTTGGAAATTTTTGTAGGCTTTGGAAATTTAATAAATGAAAGGCACTTGCCATTACAATGGATCATAACTCAAAAAGGTTGTGTTAAATTTAGTTTAGGAATAGTGATTGCTCCCTGTGTCCCCACATGTGTAAATTAGAATCCAAGACACAGAGTTAGGAGGACACACTAGAAGACAGCAAGGGAGGGATGTGAAGAGTAGATTAAATAAATTGAAGATATAAAGTAACCTTCATAAAGAGAAAATATTGGGGAAATGCATAAAGTGATATTTATTTACTATTGTTATTCACATACAGTTGTCTCCATTTTTCCACCATCACTTTTCCCTGCCCCACCCACTCCCACCTCCCACCCTCAGTCCTTCCCCACTTTTGGCTTTGTCCATGGATCCTTTATACATGTTCCTTGACAGCCCTTCCCCTTCTTACCCTTGTTATTTAAAAAAAGAATAAATGAAACTCTTCCACTAAAATACAGCACAATGTTAGTAGAATTTTGGGAAAACTAAAAAAATTTTTACTCTTCCATATACTGTGAATTATAACTAAAAAATTACATGCTACTCAAAATGATTTGTTAAAATGCAAGGAGAATTTTTTTTATTCTTTGAGTTTCAACAACCAGAAACTAAAAGATCATAGTCTTAGACTTACATACTTGATTTTCTTACAAAGATAATTTTAGATATTATGGTAATATTTATCAGGAAAAGGTAGCCTCTGACAGTTAACTAATAATTGGGATAACCACAGTATTCTTATGAGCTTATAGTGAAACAAACTCACAAAGTTATTTTTAGGTTTTAATAATGAAAAGATTGGAAAAAAGTGAAAAACCACAAGTATGATAAAGAAAAGGCAAATGTAAATAAAGTTTACACATCAAAACAGAGAAAGTCCATAAGGCAAAAATTTAAATATTAGAAAGATGCTTCAAAAATCAACTGTCACAGGGAAAATTTTTGTGAAAGCAATACAGAAAATAAACACATCTTTCTTTAAGATACACAGCACTGAACCTTGATCTGTTTGGGATACAGAAGTCCATCCTTATCTGCAGGGGGATACATCCAAACCCCCAGGATGCCTGAAACCACAGACAGTACCAAAGTCTGCATATACTGTGTTTTTTCCTACACATATATACATACTTCTTCACTTAAGGGAGGTATTAATGCTTGTATTTGGCATGTCCACATCGCCAGCATCACTACTCGTGTTTTGGGGACAGTAAAATGATTTGATAACTGGGATGGTCACTAAGTGACTAGTGGGTCGGGGATTGTGTATAGCGTGGAAATGCTGGAAAAAGGGAAGTGACATGAGATTTCATCATGCTACTCAGAAAAAGGTGCAATTCAAAACTTAGAAATTGTTTACTTCTGGAATATTTTCAGACCGCAGTCAGTGTCTGGTAACTGAAACCATGGAAAGCAAAAACCACTGAGTAAGGGGTAACTGTACTCCACGATGCCCAGTTAATCATTATCAATAGTTTTCCTCGGGTTTTTCTGAACTCTGTAGAAATCTTTAAGATTTCTCTACTTACTGTTGCAAAACAATTTTCTTAATTGTGAAAAATTAAAATCATCTTTAAAAAGGAAAAAAATAAAGTGAAGAAACTCTTCAGTGTACTATGAAAATAGGATATCTGTTTATTTTGCCACATCACATTTAAAAAATTGTTACTGACATGTACTACGGAAAAGTACAACAATAACACATGAATTGGTGAGTTGTCCCAACCTAGACATACTTCTATCATAACTGCTGCTCTGACCAACAAACAGACTAGCCCTGCAAATAAGCTCTTAGGCCTCCTTGAAATCATAGTCCTTTACCTTTTTCCCAATGGTAACCGCTATCTTGAATTCTAACACCATAGAGAGTTTTGCCTGTTGTTAAATTTTATGTAAGTAAAAACATAAAATATGTACTTTAGTTACTCCTTTCTTTCAACATTATACTTGTATAAATCATTTGTGTTGTAGCTTATAGTTGTATTTGTTCATTTACCTTGCAGTTGTCTGCATGTACCATGATTCATGCACCTTCTTCTTCTGTTGCTGAACTGCTGGGCTGTTCCCAGTGAGATTTTTTTCTTATAATGAATAACGCAGCTGTGGACATCTCGTACAACTACAACTATGTTGGTACACATAGTTAAGGGCATTTCAGTTGGAAATATGCGTATGAGTGGAATTGCTGGGTCGTAATGTAGGCAACCGTTCAACTGGAGTAGGTATTGCCAAAGTGTGTTCCAAGTGATCATACCTATTTACAATACCTTCCCACCGTCAATGTCCAGGATCCGGCAGAAGAAACGCCTACTTGAATGTGGTTGGTAGCATAATAATATGGGTGTAATAATCTATAGTTTTAGTTTGAACATTTCGCCTAAAATGTCTATAGTGTGCCTGAGTGTGATATTGTTGTTACAGAATTACATGCTTATGATTCTGTAATAAAAGATTTTGTAATAAAAAAAGGGGCATTACTTGTGCTGGACCCTACATATATTTTACTTGTTCTATACAGCCTTGCCAACACATGTTAAGTCTTTTTAGTTTTATTGTGGTTGTAATTTGCTTTTCTCTGACATGAAAGATACAATTGAGCAGCTTTTCTTGTATTTGCCATTTGGATGTCCTCCTTTGAGAGGTACCAAGTCTCCTGCCTACTTTTCCATTGATCTTTCTCTATTTCTTAACAGATTGTTAGAAGTTCTTTATATGCTCTAAAAGCAGTCCATGTTGCAGATATCTCCCACTTGTCTTTTCATTTCCTTAATGGTATCTTTCAATGGAGAAAAGTTTTAATTGTAACACAACACATGGTTGACACATTCTTCCTTTATGGTTAGTACAATTTGTATCCTTTTTTAAAAAATAAAAAAGTATTTTCTTTACCCGAGTTCTTAAACACATTCTATGTTGAAGTCTAAATTTGTTAACAGTTTAATTTTCACATCTGATGTTGACAACCCTGGAATCAGTGTGTGTGTGTGTGTGTGTGTGTGTGTGTGCGCGCGCGCGTATGGTGTACAGAAGTATTAAAATCACATCTCGCCTCCCCCATCCATCCTGTTTTCCTGACACTTTGTAAAGAGTTTAAAAAAGACCACCCTACATTTGTTGAGTTTGGACCACGTTAACTAGATTGGCATCCTTCTGCCATGTGTGTTTTCCTTTCCTTTCTAAAATTCTACATATATTTAAAATCTCAGTGTACATTATTGGTTTATTTATAGTGTCAATATTCATTTCCATTTACCTACGACTTACCCTGTCCTATTGTTCTCTATTCCTTTCTGCGTTTATGAGCTTCCTTCTGTGATTATTATTCTTTACCTTGAAGAAGACCCTTTTATAATGTGCTTTTTGGGAATTTCCTGGTGACATTCTTTTTGTTATTTTTAAATATCTTTATTGCACACTTATTTTTGAAGGATACTGTCTATGGATATAGAATTCTAGTTTGTCATTTATTTTCTTTCAGTGCTTTTAAGATAACATACCAACATCCTCTGGCTTCTATTGTTTATATTGATAAGCCAATTGGCATTATTGTTTCTTTGAAGGCAAATGAAATACTTTTCCCTCTGGGTGCTTTTTTACAGTTTTTTTATTGTATTTTTTCCATTACCATTTATCCCCCTTATACTCTCTTCCACCTCTACACCCCCGCAATCACCACTCTGTTGTCTCTTCCCATGAGCCCTAGTTCTTTTTTGCCCAACCCCTGCATCCTCCACCCCAGAGCTGTCAGCCTGCTCTCTGTGAATCTTTGTTTTGCTTGTTCAGTTTGTTCATTAGATTCCACATATGAGTGAATCATATGCTATTTGTCTTTCTTTGACTGGCTTATTTCATTTAGCATAAGGTTCTCTAGGTCCATCCACACTGTCACAAAGGGTAGAATTTTCTTTTTTTACAGCTGAATAGTAAGTGTTCCATTGTGTAAATGTCCCATAGCTGTTTTATCCACTCACCTACTGATGGACACTTGGGCTGCTTTCAAATCTCAGCCATCATAAATAATGCTGCAGTGAACATAGGGGTGCTTATATTTTTTTCAAATTAATGTCTCAGGTTTCTTTGGATAAATTCCCAGAAGTGGAATCACTGGATCATAAGGCAGTTCCATTTTTAATTTTTTGAAGTAACTCCTTACTGCTTTCCACAGTGGCTGCACCAGTCTGCATTCCCACCAAGAGTGCACAAGGGTTCCCCCTTTGTCTCCTTCTTGGCCAGCACTTGTTGTTTGCTGATTTATTGATTATATCCATTCTGACAGGTATGAGGTGATAGCTCATTGTGCTTTTAGTTTGCATTTCTTTGATGATTAGTGACATTGAGCATCTTTTCATATGTCGGCCATCTGTATATCCTGTTCGGAGAAGTGTCTATTCAGGTCCTGTGCCCATTTTTTAATTAAATTGTTTGGAGGGGTTTTTTTTTGTTTGCGTTTTGGTGTTCAGTTTTATAACTTCTTATAAATTTTGCATTTTAACCCTTTATCAGATACATCAGTGAATATGTTCTCCTATTCAATGGTTGTGTTTTTATTTTTTTGATGATTTCCTTTGCTGTGCAATTCCTTTGGCTGTTTTCAATATTTTCTTTTTGCTTTTGGATATCAGCAGTAGTGGTGTGATATATGTAGAATATGTTGCTGCCAAATTCAGTGTCCCCTTTTTTGTAGGGCTGTAATTATAAGTGTACTGACATTGTTACTGTGTCCCTTACATCTCTTCTCTATGTCTGTTCCATTGACTCTGAACCTTAGATATTTTCTTTCAACTATCTGCTCCTTCACTAATTCTCTCCTCACCTGTGCCTACTCAGCTACTAAACTCATCTATTGACTTGATATTCTATTTTTCAGTTTTAGAACTTCCATTTAATTATTTTGATAGTTTCCACTCTTTGCTAAAGTTCTCCATTTTGTCTTAATTCTTTGAAAATGCTGATTTTGGTTATTTTAATGATCATATTTGATAGCTCTATTTTTGAAGCTCCTGTGGGTGAGTTTCTATTACCAGTTCTTTTTTCCTGATTTCTGGCAAAAACGTGTCTTCTTGTAATAGTGTTTTTTTTGTTTTTTTTTTTTACTAAGGACCAAATATTGTATATGAAAACTATTGAGGGAATTTGAAACTCCAACATTATTTTCTATCGCAGAGAATACATTTTTGCTTCTGGCAAGCAACTAGGTTAGGAGCACATCAGCTTGACCCAGTCTGACACGGAAGTCGCCTGAGGTGTGTTCAGTCCTTCTGAGGCCTGGGCTGCTCTACTTCTGGTTCACTCTTACTCTTCAATTGTGCCCAGAACCACCAGCAGGCCCTGCATTCTTGTTTCTGTCTCCCTAGTCCCGATAGTTTGTCCAAAGCTCCATTCACTCTCCCATCTCAGCCACTGCTTTTACACTTCGCAATATTCCTGGAGCGTAAAATGGTGCCAGGCTGTGCCTCTTTCCACATACATGGAAATGTATGTTCTCCCTTTACTCCTGGATATCGGTCCCACAACTTTTCTTCTTTGGTAGATTCCTGCTTATTTTGAACAAATATTTTTCATATAATATTTTGCCTGGCTTTTTCATTTTTTCTCAGTGGGTATGTGGGATCTAAAAACCTAGGTTGCTATTGCTAGAAGTGAAATGTACCTAGATATTGAAATGAAAGCTATATTGGGTATTTGGGCACAGAGATCGAGAAACTAAAGAATTTATGATTTAATATAACTTTTCAAATACAATGTTCTTTGTAGCCATGTGTTAAGTTCTAAGTAATTTCATTTACAATATGATGTATCAGAACAATAGAACTGTAAGGGAATTAGGTTTTGTATACAGTCAGGACATACCTCCTAAGCCTGAACTCCTCTACAGGTTTTACCTGTCATTTGGGAAGGAAAAGGTACTTGTAGTGGCTTTGATTGTAGATGGTGATGGTGGCATTTGCTCTGGGGCAGCCACTCTTCAGAGTACACAGTAAACTTCATGAACATAACGTGGTGACTGCTCATTATTCTGCCTCTTGTTCTGCTCAATTAGTATTATTATTTATCAGTTTAATAATAACTATTGACAACCAAATGGTTTTATGTGCTGGGCCTTTCTAGGTGAAAAGTTCCAAATTCTTACTGCATCCTTGCAAAAATAAGTGATAATACTTCCATTTCACATATTTTATAAAGGTCACACCACTAGAACATAGTCCCTCTGAGCAATAGAAGCATGGCTGCTATGCATACCATATAACTCAGTGTCTGGTACAATGATAAACATGAATTAAAAATTAAGTATTTTGTGAATAAAAGAACTGAAGTCTAGCCTCATATGCCAAATTTTCTGTACCATGCAGCATGATTGTTTAATGGATTTTTTCTTCCCACTGAAAAGACTTTGAAAATATCAAATATAAGTCTGACTTTAAAAAGGCAGTTAATCACTTCCAAAAGAAGCTACTGAAAGTTTAGAATTGAACTACTGAGAATTTAATAGTTAAAATGAACTATTGAGGAATGGAAGATCTCAGGGTTAGACACTCTGAAGGGAGTAAATATACCAGGTTTTTGATCCACTCATTTTGATGGGCACTTAGGTTGCTTCCAGAACTTGGGTATTGTAAATTATGCTTCTATGGGCATTGGGGTGCATAGGTTCTTTTGGATTGGTGCAGCAGAAAGAAAGAAGTACCTCCTACCCTTCCTGACAGCATGGGTGGAACTGGAGAGCATTATGCTAAGTGAAATAAGCCAGGTGGTGAAAGACAAATACCACATGATCTCACCTATAAGTGGAACCTAATCAATAAAACAAGGAAGCAAAATACAACCAGAGACATCAAAACAAAGAACAAACTGACAGTTACCAGAGAGGAGGGAGCAGAGGGGTAGTAGGGGAAGGGTCATCAAGGAACATGTATGAAGGACACATGGATAAAGCCAAAGGAGGTAGGTTTGAGATGGGAGATGGGGGTGGGTTGTCTCTCTAGTGGGGAGACAACTGTACTTGAACAACAATAAAAAAGAAAAAGAAACTGAATTGAAACTTGTGTCCACCAGTTGGTAGTAGGGTAATTTCAAGCAAACTTTTCATATCTTTGAGCCTTAATTTCTTCATCAGTAAAATAAAAACTGATTATCAAAGGCATAAGACCATTATGAGAAGTATATGAAGTGACACATATTCAATTCCTGTGAGCCTATTTATTATGAATATCTTCTCATAATGACTATGTTTCTGATGTTTAAAAATGGGAACTTTTTCATGAAATGTAACCCATAAAAGCTAGCCACTTACTAAAGATAACACCAGTATCTGTCCCAAAGTGTTAGAATGAATGGCTTTGAACTTACCAGGAGACATGTCAGTCTCCTCCATGGGTCTTTCTGAAGGGATTTTACAAGGATGGATTTGACTACACAGACATTTCTATTATAATTTCATATATATATTCCTGAAAACCTTTGATTTCTGCATATTTATGCACCAGAATAACAGAAATTATGGGAAAAGATGGAACAGGTCGTTAAAAACCTATGCAACTTTGAAACATAAAAAAACAAATGGAAACCTCAACTACAAAATTAATACAATTTAAAATCATGTTACATTCTTAATATATAAATAAAACAAGAAAATTTTATCTTAATTTTAAAAATTGGTTCCACCAATGAATGCATATATAAGTAAAACAACAAATCGATGTTTTTCTCTTTCCTCTCTCTAAAATCAATAAATAAAAATTTAAAAAATAATAAAAATGGGGTTCCAGACTTCCAGTCAAAATGGTGGAGTAGATAAATGCTCTGCTTGTCTCTTCCTGTGATCACATCAAAATCACAACTAACTTAGAGAACAACCATCATTGAGAACTGCCTGAAGACTAGCTGAACAGAAGTCCTGTAACTAAGGATACCAGAGAAGAAGAAACCATGATGAGACTGGTGGGAGGGGCAGAGATGCAAAATGGGCAGATCCCAATCCACGTGTGGCAATTAAGAATTGGGCTATCTTGGTTGTGGGGGTCCCCTCTACCACCAGGAGAGAGGGAGAATCCCCATAACTTCTAACTGTGAAAAGCAGTGAGGGTTGTGTCCAAGTGAGACAGAAGGATGCTGGCATCCCAGGCATTCATTCCTTTTGAGGGACACACACACTCACATACTCACTTGCTCTGGGCTCCAGTGGGGAGGCAGCTACTTGAAAAGCACCAGGGAAAGACAGGGAAATACTAAATTGACTAGCTCCAGGGTTAAGGCTGGCAGGTCAGGGGTCAGGGCAGCTTTCTCCAAGAAGGAAACACTGTCAGGTATCATTGTTCCTTTGTTGATCCCTCCCCACAAACCAGCTGGCAGGCAAGGGTGGGTGCCAAATGTCTGCTGTCTATTAACCAGGATAACACTGTTTGTCCCACCCTGGTGATTCCCTGAGATCCCACCTCACCCAACTCATGTGCCCAGCCTGAGCCACTTCTAGCAGATTTTCCACACATGTGGCCTGCCTTGGCTCATACTTCATGAAGTCACCCAGAGGTTCCCAAATCCCAAACAAGCAGTGGCTGGCCTCCTCATGCCATATATCTCTTGCTAAGTGGCCCCAAGCCTGGAATAAGCAGTTATATAAGCAGTCTCAACTTACATTTTAACTCCCATCAGGTGGCCCCAAACTTGGCATAAGCTGCATCCAGTGTTGGCTTGAAATGTAGCTTTAATTAAGTAGCCACAAGCCCAGCACAAGCAGTGGAAAAACTCAGCTCACATCATGGTGCCCACCAAAGAGTCCCAAGCCTGGCACTAATGGCAGCCAGCCTTGGTTCATAGCATAACCTCTCCCAAGTACCTCTAAGCCCTGCACAAGTGGCACCCAACCACAGATCACTTAGTAGCTCCAACTAGGTGTTCCCCAAGCCTGGTACAAATGTTGGCTGACCTTGGCCTGCTGTGCAGCCTCTCCTAAAAGGCTCCATAACTAACACCTGGTGGCTGTCTTCAGCCCACACCAGAGCACCACCCAAGTAGCTCGGCAAACAACACATTCAAAGGATGGACTTGGCTGGTACCAGAGCCATATGAAAGTGACTCCCATTCCATGGGGTAGCTCCTACACAACAGCTTGTCTGCTGTAGTCATAATCAGCCCTTATAGTCAATCAGCCTTAGGGTCAACGTCACCTACTTATGTGCCAACTCCAATCAAGGCTTACCTACAAAAGGAGGACACACACAACTCCCACAAGGGAAACCCCTGGAGCACCTGGGTCAGGTACACAGGACACTGTGCCACTGGCCTCATAGGACATCTACTACATAAGACCACTCTGCCAAGACTTGGAGATGTTGCAGATCTACCTAACACATAGAAACAAACACAGGGAGGCAGCCATAATGAGGACACAAAGAAACATATTCCAAGTGAAATAACAGAACAACTCCAGGAAAAGTATTAAACTAAATGAAAACAAGCAACCTACCAGATGCAGAGTCCAAAATACTGGTTACAAGTATGCTCAATGAACTTAGGGAGAGAACAGATGAATTCAGTGAGAACCTCAACAAAGAGATAGAAACCATAAAAAGGAACTATTTGAAAATGAAGAACACAATAATCGATATGAAGAATACATTGTAGGGAATCAACATCACAGATGAAGCAGAGGGTTGAATTGGTAGTTTGGAAACCAAGGTAGCAAAAACACCCAATTGGAACAGCAAAAAGACAAAGGATATTAAATATAAAGATCATTTAAGGGATATCTGGGACAATATCAAGATGCCAACATTCACTTTATAGGGGTACCAGAAGGAAAAGAGAAAAAGGGATTTAAAACCAATTGAAAAAAAATGACTAAAAATTTCCCTGATCTGGCAAAGGAAATAGACATACAGTTTCAGGAAGCACAGAGTCCCAACCAAGAGAAGCCCAAATAGGCCCACACCAAGACACATCATAATGAAATTGCTAATGATTAAAGACAAAGATAGAATCTTAAAAGTAACAAGAGAAAAGCAGTTAGTTATGTACTAGGGCCTTCCCATAAGACTATCAGCTGATTTCTCAACAGAAACTTTGCAGGCCAGAAGAGATTGGTATGAAATATTTAAGATGATGAAAAGCAAAGATTAACAACCAAGATTACTCTACCCAGAAAGGCTATTACTTAGAATCTAAGGAGACATAAAGAGTTCCCAGACAATGAAAAGCTAAAGGAGTTCACCATGACTAAACCAGTATTACAAGAAATACTATGGGGACTTCATTAAGTAAAAAAAATCAATAATATGAATAAGAAAATACAGAAAAGAAAAAATTATTCACTCACAGAGGCAAAACAGTAGTGTATTAACCAACTATAAAGCTAGTACAAAAGTTAAAAGGCAAATGTTGGAAGATCATGATTACATTTACAAGAAGAAAACTGAAAACCCACCAACACATGGAAGCTAAATAACATGTTACTAAACAATAAATGGGTTAACAATAAGATCAAGGAATGCACCAAGATACCTTGAGAAAAATGAAAATAAAAATACAGTAACCCCAAATCCATAAGACACAGCCAAAGCAGTTTTAAGAGGAAAATTTATAGCAATATAAGCCTACCTGAAGTAACCAGAAAAATCTCAAAGAAACAGTCTAATGTTACACTTAAAGGAACTAAAAAGAAAAGAACAAGGTCCACACTGAGTAGAGGGAAGGGAAATAATAAAGAACAAAGTGAAAAGAAATTAAATGGAGTCTTTAGAAAGTAATACAAAAGACCAATGAACCAAGAGCTGGTTCTTTGAAAAGATAAACAAAGTTGATAAATCATTAGCCAGACTAATCAAGAAAAAAGGAGATACAACTCCAATAAATAAGAAGTGAAATAAATAATAACTGACAGCACAGAAATAAAAAGGTTTATATGGAAATACTATGAACAATTAAATGCTAACAAATTAGACAACCTGGAAGAAATAGATATATTCCTAGAAACATATAATCCTACAAGGCTGAATCAGGAAAAAACAAAAAAAAAATCTGAAGAGATAACAGAAATTAAATCAGTATTCAAAAACTCCCCCCAAACAATTCCTGGACCAGATAGGCTTACAGGGGAATTTTAGCAAATATGCAAAGAAAAATTAATTAATACCTATCCTTCTCAAACTATTCCAAAAAAATTAAGAGGAGAGAGAACTACCCAAATTAATTTCACAAGGCCAGCATCACCCTGATACCAAAACCAGGCAAAGACACTATAAGAAAGAAAATTATAGGCCAATATCCCTAATGGACATAGATGCCAAAATTCTCAACAAAATATTAACAAACTGAATTCAGCAAGACATTAAAAAGATCTTACATAATGATCAAGTTGGATTTATTCCCTGGGTGGAAGGTTGATTAATATCCACAAATTGATTAATGATGTAACAAACAAGATGAAGGATAAAAATTCTATAATCATGTGAATAGATGCAGAAAAAGCATTTGACAAAATCCAGCATCCATTTATAATAAAAAATCAAAAGCAAAGTGGGAAAAGAGATAACGTATCTTAACATAATAAAGGCCAAAATGACACACAGCCAACATTATACTCAAGGGGCATTTCTCTTAAGATCAGGAACAAAGTAGAGATGTCCACTTTCACCATTTTACTCAACATAGTATTGGAAGTCCTAGCCACATCCATCATACAGGAAAATGAAATAGAAGGTATACAAATTGAAAAGGAAGAAATAAAACTGTCATTATTTGCTGATGACATGATCCTACATAGAGAGAGCCCTAAATATTTTATCAAGAAACTGTTAAAATAAATGTATTCAGCAAAATGACAAGATACAAAATTAATATTTGGAAATTTGTTGTATTTTTATACAGCAATGATGAATGCTCGGAAAGAGAAATTAAGAAACCAATCTCATCTACAATTGCATCAAAAAAAATAAATTACCTAGGAATAAATTTAAGAAGTTAAATGTACTGAGAAAACTATAAGACACTAAAGAAAAAAAATAGAACAAGATACAGATAAATTGAAGACTATACCATGCTCATGGTTAGGAAAAATTAATATTATTAAAATATTCCCCATACCCAAAGCAAGCTACAGGTTCAGTGTGATCCCTATCAAAATATCAATGGCATTTTTCACAGAACTGTAATGAATAACCCTGAAATGTATATGAAACCACAAAAGACCCTGAATAGCTAAAGCAATCTTGAGAAAGAAGAATAAATATGGAAGCATCATGCTGCCTGATATCAAACTATACTACAAGACTATAACAATCAAAAGTACTGTATAATAAGCAAAGTACTGGAATAAAAGCAGAATACATAGAACAGAACAGAGAATGCAGAAAAAATAAACCATGCATATATGATCAATTAATCTATGACAAAGGAGGCAAGAATGTAGAGTGTGGTAAATGTTGGGAAATGCCCTGCCTGGTTTCAGGGTCTGTAACCTCACCATGGCTAAGGCTGAGTGAGACACCTTGGGACCCTAAGCCACTGAGGAGACGAAGCTTATCTCCCTGGCAGGAGCACTGCTTCTGCCCACTTTACTTCACCCTGCCTGGCCCCCAGTGCATGATTGGTTAGCCAATGATGGGTAAGATTCCTCAAGGGAGGGATGATCTAAGACAGGCACGATCACGAGGAGGCCCTTGGGGAAGGACTTGGGGGGCTATAGAAAAAGGGGTGATGAATCTTCACCCCTCAGCTTTGATATAGCCTGTGTCCTCACTCTGTCTGCAAGAAGTCTCCTAATCTCTTGGCTGCCTTACTTCCCTGCTCGACCTAAGCCTGAAACAATGCCGGAGGTGGGTGAAGCCCTGTGCTGCAAAGAGTGGGTTCCCTGGGGTGATCAGTCCTAAGAAAGAATGCATAAAATCCTATGAAACCTACTTTGCTAATTCCCTCAACTTAAATGATAAGGGTCCAAGCCTGAAATGAGTTTGTTTCCTTAAAGTTTTATGGTCCTTTAGCTATTTGACCCTGACTCAAAATAGGCCCTTGGAGTTCTTCAGATGTTATCTATTTGATCATTACTGTCTCACAATGATTGATGGGCTTATTCTGGGAATGTGAGTCTTTGGAACCACTGGTTGCTTACTGATTATAATAATGCTCTGTGTACTTTGACGCGTTTGCAAAATATTTTCCCAGGGTTGTGTGAGAGACCAGCAGGCAGCAAGATTCGTGGGATCTATAGCAGTCCTAACTAAAAACAAGGGGGGAAATATAGGAGACCATTCTGCATGGTGTGGGCCCAGTTCCCACTTGGAGATGCACAGGACCCATGCCCACGGATAGGTTCTCTGGTGGGGAATCAGGCCTGCATTGTACCTAGGCAGCTTTGAGACTTGCTTTTTGCTAAAACTCCCTCACTCTGAATTGAAGCATCAAGTACTTACTGTAACTTCCTAAAGTCTGTGCTAAACCTCCCCAGTATGGAGTGTAACTGGTTCAAACACTTTTCCCTTTGCATTTGCAAATATCCTTATTCTGTGATGTGATTAGTGGCATCCTATCCTTTGTTTTCTGTAAAAGGTAACCACCTAAAGCAAATCTGTGCATAGTAAATAAGGACCATCATGTAATGTGCCCAGAAAAGCAATAAAACCTTGTCAAGGCAAGGGTTGGGGTGCTCCCCCCTTGATAGAGTAGTCGAAGCACTCGGAGGCCTTTTCTCCTCTTGAGAGAGAAGCTGTACTGTCCCTTTTCCTCCACAGGACTTGGTAGTCCATGTGAATTTCTCTAGTCTCATCCACAATGCCGCGGACCCCACGAGCCAGGGTCCACATCAGTAAAGAGAGTCTCTTCAATAAATGGTGTTAGCAAAACTGGACAGACATATGAAAAGAATAAAACCAGATCATTTTCTTACACCATATACAAGAATAAACTCAAAGTGAATCAAAGACTTAAATAAAGTAATTTGAAACTACAAAAATCCTAGAAAACCTAAGCAGTAAACTCTTTGACATCACTCTTAGTAATATATATATTACTAATATATATATAACTAATATAATATATTACACACACACACACACACACACACACACACACACACACACATATGGTTATGTCTCCTAGAGCAAAGAAAATAAAAAAGAAATAAATAAACTGCTACAAACTAAAATGTTTCTGCATAGCAAAGAAAACCATCAACCAAACAAAACTACAACCCACCAAATGGGAGGAGATATTAATCAATGATACATCTAATAAGGAGTTAAAATCTAAAATATTTAAGAAATTTGTACAACTTAAAACCCCCCAAAACCCCACAAAATATGATTAAAAAATAGAGAGAGCACCTGAATAGACACTTCTCCAAAGAGGACATACAGATGGCCAACAGATATGTGAAAAGATGCTCAACATCACTAATTATCAGGGAAATGCAAATTAAAACCACAATGAGCTATCACCTCCCATCTGTCAGAATGACCATCATGAATAGATCAACAAACAAGTACTGGTGAGCATGTGGAGAAAAGGGAACCCCTGAGCATTGTTGGTGAGATTGTAAATTGGTGCAGCCACTATGGAAAACAGTATGAAGAAATTAAAAATATAACAACCATATGACCCAGCAATTCCACTTCTGCGTATTTGACCAAAGCAATCCCAAACAATAATTCCACAAGTTACATGCATCCCTATGCTCACAGCAGCAATATGGTAACCAAGAATTGGAATCCACCTAAGTGTTCATCGATAGATGAGTGGATAAAGAAGTGGCATTTGCATATATACAATGAACTATTTCTCAGCCATATAAGAGAATGAAATCTTGCCATCTGTGGCAACATGGATGGACTTAGAGGGTATTATGTTAACTAAGTCAGAGAAAGACAAATGCCATATGATTTCACTTATATGTAGAATCTGAAAAATGAAATAAAAAAGCATAACAGAAACAAACTTATTGATAAAGAGAACAAACTGATGGTTGCCAGATGGGAGGGGCATTGGAGGCTGGGTAGGTAAAAGCTGAAGGGATTAAGAAGTACAGACTTCCTGTTATAGAACAGTCACCGCAGTGGAAAATACGACAGAGGGAATATAGTCAGCAGTACTGTAATAACTACGTGTGGTACCAGGTGGGTGCTGGGCTTATCTGGGTGATCAAAAGTTATATAGATGTCTAATCACTGTATTGTGCACCTGAAACTAATACAATATTGTGTGTCCCCTGTAACTTATGTTCAAGATGTTGACATAGGTCCTGAACTGACCTTTTGCCACAGACACACCAAAGTTGCAGCCACATATGAAGCAATTTCCTCTGAGGAAAAGCCTGGAAACTAGCTGAGTGGCTCCTACACATGGACAAATGTGGAAAAAATCACCTCCCACTGAAGCTGGTAGGAAAGGCTTCTCCCTTTCAATCTGCCCTTCAATCTTGTCCCCTGTGCAGCGACCCACACCCAGGAGGGAACTCACAACCTCGAGCTTCTCCCTGAGAAATGAAAAACTTGAATCCCACATGTGACCCCCCAACTTTGAAGACTCGTGATGAGAGGAGAGCTCCCCAAACATCTGGCCCTGAAAGCCAACAGGGCTTGTGTCCGAGAGACCCGCAAGGCTAGGGAACAAACTGAGAAACGGTCCTTGCAGGGCTCGCAGGAGCGGGCCCACCCTGGGGCCAGGGGCAGGGGCAGCTGACTGTGCCTGGCACTCAGGTGACCTGTTGTTCCCTTTCTGTCTGTCACTTAGATGACCTATTGTTCCCTATTGGGCTGTTTCATCCACTCTTTCCCCCGAAGAGTATAAAGACCAGTCTCCTCAAGCCTTTGCAGAGTTGGTATACCCAGGGCAGATTCTAACACTTTTTGATATATTAGGTCTTGATGCAATAGCTTCAAAGTTTTCCTCTAATTTTAATTGTTATCACTACTTTATTTCACCAGAAAATGAGAATAAAATTCCAAGTGTTTCTAAAAACAGAAGTAATTGGATTCCTCAGTTTCTTAGGCATCATAAAACCTGACGTAGTTTTGAATCTGAAGCACCAATTAACAGGCTTGTCATGGAAAGAACACTTACAGAGCAAAACTTAATACCCCGTTTGCAGATTTGCCTAATGGTTTGTTGGCAAGCCAGGCCTTTTCCCCCTGTTTCTCTGCCTGTGTTAAATGCTTTCAAAGGGTGTAGGCAAGTATTCTTGTCAGCAGGGACTTGGCAACCAATGTCCCCTCCCTGGACCCCCTGTGCTCAGCCTCAAGACAGCGAGACAGCTGGCCACCTGGGCGGTGCTCCGTGCACCCAGGGCTGTGGGAGGGAGGGCAGTAAGTCGGAGGGAGCTGGGGTTCATCTGTCTCCTTCAGGACCCCCCCGCTTGGGGTCTATGAAATACATTTGGCAGCATGAGTTTTTAAGACAAGAGGATGAAGTCGAGATCTGATTATGTGATTTTATTATTTTTTCAGCTGACTTGGCTCCAGTGGCGGATATATAGGAGGTGAGAGGGGGGAAATGATTAAATTGCCTCGTAGTAAAAAACACACTTCTCCTTGCTTCTTAGTATGAAACTAAGGAATGGTAGATAAATATTTTCATGAAGTAATAATTGCCCCTTGAAGAAGCTTCCATTAGTTAAAAAAATAATAATCATTCTAAGCCAGATTCAAAGGAATATGTTCATGGAATCAGGGTGGAAAGTATATATTCAGCATGAGATGGGAGAGACAATTAACTTGATTTTCTGAGTTTGCACTGTTGCTACAGGAATAGCAAATCCACTCAGTCACGTCCATATGTATATCACATATCAGATGGATAGACAAAACTCCATTCAGAGTGCTTACTGCCAGGTACCCCTAGGCACTTCACATACACTACCTTAGTCTTCACTTTGCATAGAACGTACTTTTATCCCTGCTTTACAGTGAAGAAATGAGGCTCGAAAAGGTTAACTCCTTGTCTCAGGGTAATCAGCTAGTAGGAGGTGGCAGGAAGACTCAAACCCTGCCCTGTCAGGTGCTGGGTTTTATGCTGCTTTTATCTTGACTGCTGAGATATAGATAAAATGAAGCTGTCCTTCAAACTGTATAAAATTCTTTCTTTCCTCTTTTCATCCTTTCCCTTCCTGTGTATGTGTGTTGCTATGTACCAGGCAAATCTGGGACATGTGAAAAGAACAAACCTGATTACACTTAGTGAAATGAGTCAGAGAAAGACAAGTAACATATGATCTCACTTATACATGGAATCTTAAAAAAAGAAAAAAGAAAAAAACTCCTTAGAAGCCAAGCTCAGAGATTCAGAGAACAGACTGGTGGTTGCCAGAGGCAGGACACAAGGTGTATGAAATGAGCAAGGTGAGCAAAGGCACAAACTTTTGGTTACGAATCAGTAAGTCGCAGAGATGTAATGTACATACAGCACAGTGAGCAGTTCACCATGCTGTATTGTAGGCATGTGAAAGTAGCTAGAAGGGTGATCTTAAAAGTTCTCATCACAAGAAAAAAAATAACTATGTATAGTAATGAATGTTAACTAGAATTGTTGTGGGGATTATTTCACAATAAATACAACTATCAAATCATTATGTTGTACACCAGAAACTAATGTTATAGGTCAACACTAACTAAAAAATTAAAAAACATCTTCAGTTACAGTGCTCCGTTTTTAGCAAATTTTGTGCACAGTATTTTTGTATGTAGTATTTTATGGTATTGCATTAATAAAGAACAAAAGTTTAAAGAACAAGCCTAGAGTTTTGCTCTGGTGGAGGTCACGGTGGAGACAAATGTATAAGCAAGTGGTAGCAAGACTCCTAGAACTCACACTGCTGATGACACCCATGCTGTGGGTTCGTGGGTGGGAGCAGTTAGGTTGTTGGGAAACTTCCTGGAGGAGATGACATTTGCAGGTCATGAAGGATGGCTGGGGCTCTGTGATGTCCCACATAGAGCACAAAGCATGTTTGGGCCCAGGAAGATGAGTGTGTGTGAAATAGGAGAAGAGACTGAAGAAGTAGGTTGGGGTCATTTTATGTTATTGGAGTTTTCCATGAGACCACCAGATCATAAAGTTGTGTGTGTGTGTGTGTGTGTGTGTGTGTGTGTGTGTTTAGAAAAACAGCTAGTAGCAGTGTCAAGATGGATTAGCAGGGGAGAGAGAAGCCAACTTGGAAGATGAAACCATTCTCAATTGGAAATGATCAAGGCCTGATTAGTGAAGGCAGCAGTGACCAGGACAGATGAATGGAAGATGTCCCAAAGCTAAGTGATGATGTCAGCTCAGAATGACTGTGGTCTCTGTCCTGCAGACTAGATGGCACCATCAGCAGAGATGGTCCTTCAGGCCCAGGAGCTGTTTTCATGAGAAGAAAGGTTTTGGACAGTGGATACACATATAAGATTCTCAGGTGGAGATTTCTGGTCCTCTGCTAGGGTAAAGGAATTTCAGCTCACAAGAAGGCCATGTTCTATCTATTCTGGCTAGAAATTGTGAAACATTTGAATTCTGCCTTATTATTCTAGTGTCTCTCAGAGCCAAGAGGAAATGTGCCATTTTTTGACCATATCTAAATTACTGGAAGTGGAAAAAACTCATTTCCCACACTAGGGAGGTACCCAGAAATACCTGGCAGATAAGTGTCCCTATCTCTGGGGGAACCGTGAAACTCGTAGGCATTTAAGACTCATATTTTATAAACCCAAGTATGACTTTTGGGACTTGTGTTGTGAACTAAAAAGGCACCCCAAAGCCCCTTCTTCCCTTCCAGCTTCTCCTTTTTCTCTTCCTTCCTTGTAAACCTGGAGTAGGATAAATGAGAAAGAGTGGGATTCTTTAGCTTTAAAATGAAACAATACATGGCTAGAGACTTCCCCTGTCACTAGAGGGCACCAGTTGCACATAAAATGTCCAGGATTCAACATTCTTAAACATTCTTCAAATATAGCAAAATGTCACATGGAAATGGCTTGTAATAAGGTAACTTACCCCTTATCCTGTTCATAGTAACTCCATTCCTGCACCTGAGAAAAAGGAACATTCTACCTCTGACTTTATAGTGTTTTCAGGATTTTTTTCAATGCTCACTTGAGGATATGTTTATTGATTTTAGAGAAAGAGGAAAGGAGATAGGAGAAGGAGAGGAAGAGGGAGATGTGAGAGAGAAACATCGATGGGTTGCCTTCCGTAGGTGTCCTAACGGAGGCTTGGACCCACAGCCTTTTGGCGTATAGCATCATGCTTCAACTAAGCCACCAGGCCAGGGACAGAATTTTCTTTTAATTCAGAAAACTAGTAAGTTGGAGTTAAAAAGAACATACATCCTCCACCAAATCACATGACTACATTGTCTTTGCTTCCACTTATCTGGCTCTTACTTACCATGTGTGCCCGATGTGTAAAACCTCCTGTGAATTTTGCACATGGTTTTACGCCAGATTCTGCAACAACTCAAAATGGCTGGTATGGGCTGAATGTCTGCCCTGGATAGCAAAACTCCCAGATAAAATTCACCACTCCACTCTGTACAGTATAGGTGCCTATAAAACCTAATGTTAACAACACCTTCTGCTGAAGGTTTAGAAAGAGAAACTGCCCAGACATTTGTTTTCTGTGACCCTGCAGGGGAATGCACAGAAACAGAACGTCATGGAGAAGCTGCCAGCGGTCCAGTTTCCATCAGCTTTGCCGCAGGGGGCTGACTCCCTGTGCCAAGACCTGGCTGGAATTTATACAAGCAAAACTGGGTTCATTGTTTCTCATCTAGGATGTTTTTCCTAACCCATCGTCTTGTGCTTTGGCGAAAAAAAAAAAGTGACCATTCACCACAGAACTATTTGATTCTGTTGAGTGCTGACAGGCACTCTGTACGGAATAGAATTACAGGGACTCTGCCTACCCCAGTGTCAGGTCAGCTATAATTAGCACCCGTGAGAGGGCACGAAATTCAGGCTGTGGGAGCGAGTGCATTATGAGCCCTGCGAGCACATTAGTTGTCGTGCATGTCTGAGTAATGTCAGGAAGGATCTTCAATCACAGTGTGCTTTGTGCTCTATGCTCTAAAAATGGAAATTCAACCACTGGCTCCTCACCAGGCTGTGTGAGGCTAGGTGAATAACCTTAGCAAACACAGGAGAAAGGAATTAGCTCAAGTAGAAAATAAAAGAAGGTTTCAACAGTGTGAGACTTTCTTGTCCTTGGAATCTATGCGTTTTCTCCGGGACCTGGGCAAACGGGTAGAAGGGGGCATTCCGAGGGTGAGGGCAGGGCTGCTGGGGGACGTGTTTACATCACATGTTGAAAAGCCATTGACTGCTTGGCAGTGGGCGAGGTTTTACATCATCTCAGTGGTCTCAGGGGGATGAACATTATTGCTGTTTTAGAGAGGAAGGAATGAGCTACACTGATTTTAAAAACATGCCTAAGGTGAGACTGCTCCTTTTAAGAGGTAACAAGTAACAAATAACAGCTGCCACTGACAAACACCCCCATACCAAACACTAGTCTCCTCTCTGACCCCACAACACTGCAAGGCAGATGGTATCATACCCATTTTGTAGATTAGAAACCTGAGGCTGGGAGAGGTTACATCACTCACCCAAGTGCATCACCTGCCCGGACCCTCTCAAGCCTGCCGGCAGTCTTCAGGCATCCTCTGCCAGACCACATCCCCAGAGCTGCTGCTTCTTCCTAGGGGGTAAAAAAGCCTGGTAACTAACTCATATGCACACCCTGAAAAAACTGTGTTCACATCATATCGCCCAAACGAGCATCTCCCAGGAGTCTGGCAGAGCAATGACCCTGTGCTTCTAGCCAAAAAAAGAGGCCCCATGGCCAAGCACACATAGGAAATTTTACGTGCTGTATCTTCCTCTTAGAGACTCCTGACCTTACCTGGAAAAGAGAAGATGCTTTCTTGATCAAGGATAGAGTTTGTGCAGACCACTTATACCTCAGTTATGCAACCTCTCCCTCAGCCTCCTCACCCCTGAAATGAGTGGATATGCATGAAACCGGCGAGGGCAGTTTCCGTAAGAGCAGGGAGCTTATTGCTGCCATGATTCCCACCTGTGAACAGGCTCCTGCAGCACGTGGGCACGCACAAGGGCGGCAGTGTGCGAGGGGGTGGGCCAACCCTCCAGAGCCCCCTCCGCACAAGCAGAAGCGTGGCTGGGAAAAGGTGGATTTTCAACCGGTTGGTCTGCACTTCACTTAACCTTCTTGTGCCCTGGTTTCCTAATCATAAGATAAGGATAAGATAGCCCCTCTTTTATTTTTGTGAGCAAATACATGTGAGTCATTATGTCATTAGAAGGTCAAGGGAGAACACCTGGTGAACACTGAACTCACCGAGGAAAAAAATTAATTTTCCCAAATGCATCTTACAAGCCATTTTGGTAAAAAGTAAAACTTTCCTTGCTTTAAAATTTATTTGGGCAAAGCATACTTGCAGCCTAATCTTTTCATTCTTTCTTGGGAGGAAATATGATGAAGCAATAGAGAAAGGAATTGGCTGGTATGAGAAACATGGAGAAGAGTGAACGAAATCTCTGGGAAAGAATGCAGACCACTGCTTTTCCTCAGGACTATGTGTGTATGTGTGGGTATATGTGTGGGGGGGTATATATATGTGTGTGTGTGTGTGTGTGTGTGTGTGCATTTTGTATCACAAACAAAATGTATGGTATGCACGTTGCTGAGTTGGGGCTGCTTTTTTATTTTTTAGAGATGTTATTTATTTATTTTTTAGAGAGAGGGAAAGGGAGAAAGAGAGGCAGAGAAACATCAGTGCTAACCATTGGTTGCCTCTCCTGCGTGCCCTGACTGGGGACCAAACCCACGACCCAGGCTTGTACCCTAACAGAGAATTGAACTGATGTCCTTTTGCTTTGCCAAATGACGCCAACCCAACCGAACCACACTGGCCAGGGCTGGGGCAGTTTTTTAGATACCATTGAACCTCTTAAGCCATGCAGAGGACTTTGACATCTTAAAACACGGCACTTGATAAAAAAATGAGTTTGCTGGAAGCCTGACAGGATTTTTCAGATCAAGGCAAAGGAGGGAATCCTTACAGTTCATAATAACTCATGGAAAATACTTGTCATCAAAGTAGGTACTCAGTAAATGTTAGCATCTTTCTACCTCCCTTTCTTTTATAAAAAAGGGATGAAAAAAACCACAAAGGCACATAGGAGAGAGAAAAAATAGGGAAAGAGAGAAAAGAAAAGAAAGAAGAAGCTAAAGAAAAAAGAAACAAAATTCTCCCCACTCCAAGAGATATGGAAGGAATATGTGGATTTAAATATTATGGGTATTTGAAGACATTTCAGGGAGTTTTCCACAGTGCATGGTATGAGCAAAATCCTGTGGTATAAGTGGCTTTTTAAAAAATTACTTTACAGTCAATTTTCTATATGACACCAAATGCATACCTTAAAGAGATATCAGCACCAATCAGATGGGACTTGTCCTCAATGCTTGTTTCTTATCTCTGGGTGTTTGTTTTAAAGGTTAAAAAATATTTTTAGCAGCAGTTGTTAGCTATAACTTTAGAAAATAACCTTTGAAATCAGACTGAGATCATCTTGTTGACCTTGGTTGGACCATATGATTCTCTTCAAGTCTAGAGGCGTGAATAGATCTCTTTGTGTGCTTAGCTCTCATCCAAGCCAAGCCAGCCTGGGTTTTGTTTTGGAATTTCTGTGAGTATGGCATAGACAAGTCGGTTTTGATTTACAGATACACATAAATAGATATGACTTTCTCTCCAGGAAAAAGGCAAGGTGGCCAATGTGCTTGAATTTATACACTTGCAGCTCTTTTAGAATGTGGTGCCGTAGCTGGGGCCTGGTCAAAGTGGGCCCTTCAGCACGAAGCATCGCCCCCAAATGCTTGTTGTTAGATGAATGGCTCTGGAAAAGCATCCAGACAAGGAAGTGGCAGGGCAGACTGGGGCAGAAGAAGAATTTGGGGGATAGGAATCTAAACATCTCCCTGTAAAGGTTTCACAAGCATTCAGACTTTATTTCTCTGGATCTGGCTTTCTTTGTTTTAGTTATGTCCTGTTTTTCAGGAATGGGTGGCCCTTTGGCTGGGGAACATTGACTGCTATACTTTTTCCAACATGTGGTTTTCTGTCGGATGAGACTTGTATAATAAATTAGGTTGATTTAGTCAGGTCAGCAGGTGTCGATTTTCCAGTCATGTATGTTGTTCCTTTTTATCACATAAGCAAAACCTAGAACTTAAACCACCCATCCCCGAAGCTCAAGAACACTTACAGGGGCCCCAGGACAGTGGCTTTTGGGCTAAGTACACTCGAGTAAGTGCAGCAAAGAGATAAATAGGTAGTGCCCCTTTAAGCGTCAGGAATCTCCTCTGTTTGGAGGCCCCCCAGTCAGTCAGGTGAGAGTGCTAAAGAGGTCAGGGCTGCCTCAGTTTCCAGGCCGGCTGGCATTGCACAGAGAAAGAGTGTTCCACGGCCCCAGGTCAAGCCCCTGCTCCTGGAGAAACAAATGTCTCTGTTGCGCAGAGGGGGCATTAAAGAAAAGCGTCCTCTGCAGCCTCTCCAGCCTGGTTCTACACATTCGCCCTTTGTTTCCACACAGCCCAGAGAGACAAAGAATGCCTCTGTCCTTTGTTTGGTTGGCCTCTCCTCTGTGGAGCTTTCTGCTTCCTTTCAGATCCCACCTTTGCTTACCCTGTTCCTGTGACTGGAAGGTGGTAAAAGAAACACATTTCAGAGAGTAAAAACAAGTGTCCAGGAAGGATCATGTCATGGGGCTCAAACAAATGAAAAAGCCAGGCCTTTAGTTTCTCCATCTGGATCTGGAACGGCTGCGGGAGAAACAGCAGTGCGGCTCCGAGCAGCTGTCAGCAGGCGTGGTGGCTCGGCCACGCTGCCAGCACTGCGGAGGCCGCACTGGGTGGCGAGCAGACGTTTTGAGGGCAGCTGCTCCGTCCACAGTCCAGACAACGGCTCACCTTTGTCCCACGTCCGTTTCTTGTCCCTTGTCCCCTTTTTATATTGTGTCTCACCGTCTCTCTTTTTCTTTCTTTACTTGTCTAGATGTCATTTTTATTTTTTTTTAAATTCTCACCAGAGGATATGTTTTTTGATCTTAGAGAGAGGAGGAAGGGATAGAGGGAGAGAGGAAAAGAGAGAAAGAGAGAAACATTGATGTGAGAGAAAAACATTGATCAGTTTCCTTCCATAAATTCCCTGATTGGCTATTGAACCCACAATGGAGGTAAGTGTCCTGACCAGGGATAGATCCTCGAAACATTTTGGTTTATGCGACGATACTCCAACCAACTGAACCACTCAGCCAGGGCTTTACTTGTCGTATTTTACCCTCTGCTCACAACTCTAGACTCCGCTCACCTTCCACCCACCTAGCAAATTGCCTCAAGCCCCCAGCTCTATAGTGTGCCCTGTCTATCATGACAATAATAATAGTAATCGTGGCTATTGGTTACTGAGACTATGTCACATGCTTTTACTCTCACTGCAGTGTCCCAACAACCTTTGGGGTGATGTGCTACCAAGAACAGGCCAATTATTGCAATAAACAGTCCCAGAATCGCTGCAAGACTGTTCATTGATCTTACACAGAACCTGGAGCACGTGTTCCCAGCTGGCCAGCTCACCTTCCAGCAGTGAGTGCAGGGTTACAAGCCCCCTTCATGACTGCCTCAACATGTGGAGTTTTTGCAGAGAACAGAGAGAGAGCATGAAGGACTGCAAGGATTGCAGGGATGTTTGGGGGCCAGGCTTCTGGGGTGCATCCCATCACTTCCTCACATTCTATTGGCCACAATCGGACACATGGCCCCTCCTAGCTGCAGGAAAACCAGGAAGTGCAGGAGGAAGACAACACTGCATGCAGCATAGTCTCTTCCACAAGTAGATGCTGTCAGACCCCCCATGTAAGGCACTGAGGCTCTTAATTTATTTGGAGACATCCGCTAGTAAATGGTAGAACCCAGATTCCAACCTGGGAAATCTGACTCCACAACTATCCTCTTAACCTTGTGTTCTCCTTTCCCTGACTGTCCACCATAAAAGGTTACTTGTTCTTTTATACTAACAATTCACCTTTTACAAAACTTGACTCCCCTGCTTATCACATTATGCTGCAATTGTTGTACCAGACTGCGGATGCCCCAGGGAGAAGGAAACCTCACTTGCACATCTGTGTCAGCAGCAGGAGTCACAGCACCTGGACACAGCAGGGCCCAGTACAAGTTTGAGGAGTGAAGGATAACTGTGGTTTGTGTGGGGGTTTGCCAAAGGGCACCCAGCTTGCTTCACAGTGATTGGAATACTTCACTCTACATGTTTCTGGAATGACTGTCAAGGAGTCTGAACTATCACAACAATCGCCCCATATAGCTGTTTTCAACCCAGCCATACAATTGATCCTTTAAAAACTGTAAGTCAGAGTATATCTCTCCCCACCTGAATCTCTCCAATGACACCTCTGCACCCAAATCGTGGTGTCTTAATACCGTGAAAGGAACCAGGGATCCTGAGAGAAATGGGCAATTCTAGGGCTGGGACAGGAAAAATACGGGATGAGCCTGGAGCACTTCATCATACCAGGAAATGAGGGTATGCTAAAATAGAATAGAATAAAGTAAAAAAAATTATGAAACACGGGGCATGCCAAATGGTGCAGAAACCACCATGCAGCAGTCTGCTCCCCATGTCTAAGGCCAGAATGACTGGAGAAACAAAACATGGCAGAATTGAATTGCAATCCCAAGAACAAAATATTTAGCCATGGGTCCATACTCAGATAAATAAATGAGCAAGTAAATAGAGAAGAAGGGACAAACCTGCCTTACAGAACAATTCAAATATGAAACACAGCAGGAAATAGGGAACCGCCATGGGAATACCGCTTGCTGCTGCCAAGATCCAGGGGTGGGTGCTCATCTTGTGTGGACAGAACTCTCAGGAGAAGCGGGATATTTTCATAGCTTCACAGTATCTCCTCCCAAACACTCATTAATTTCTGTGGTGGCTTTAACATAGATCCACAAATTCTTCAATATTCCTCAACCGGGAGGTGGAACTTACTTCTCCTCCCCTGATTGTGGGTTCATTTCTATTGAAGACAGCATGGAAAGGAGGAACCAGTAACTTCACAGTGGAGAAACGCAGTGTTTGTGATCAAGTTAGCATCACCAGGAGCAAACCAGTGATATAATGTACCCTGCGATGTGGTGGGAGGAGAAGGGCACTTCACCACTGTGGACTTCTGCCTGAAAACCCATAACTCCAGCCTAAATCACGATGAAACATCAGACAAACCCCAATTAAGGGACACTTTTCAAATACCTGACCAGTAGTCTTTAAAAGTGTCAAGGTTGTGAAAAGCAAGACAAGGATAGGAAACTGTCACAGATTGGAGGAGACAAAGGAAATATGATGACTGAGTCCGACATGGAATCCTGCATGGGATCCTGAGACACAAAGGACATGAGTGGGAAAACTGGTGAAATATGAAGAAAGTCCACAGTTTGCTAAACAGTTCTGTACCAGTGTTAATTACTTAGATTTGATAAATGTTTCTTTGGGTATATAACATGTAACATTAGGGGAAGCTGGGTGAAAAGTATGGGTACTTTCTGGATTGTCTCTGCAATTCTTCTATACATCTAAATTATTTTTACTTGGCTGGTGTGGCTCAGTGGGTTCAGTGCTGGCCTGCAGACCAAAGGGTCACCAGTTCAATTCCCAGTCAGGGCACATGCTTGGGTTGCAGGTCAGGTCCCCATGGGGGGGTGCTCAAGAGACAACCACACATTCATGTTTTTCTCCCTCTCTTTCTACCTCCCTCCCCCTCTTTAAAAATAAATGAATAAAATCTTTAAAAAATAAAAATATTTTTAAATGTTTCTAAAAATACTGAAGAAACAAACCCCTCCTTACAAAGTCAGAGGTGATGCTCACTATGACCTCCCTGACCGTGTCATCTGCTCTCATTCCCTCCCTACCTCACTGCACAGTTTTCCTTCCTGGTTCTCTGCCACTCCTTGCATGTTCCTACCTGTGGGTCTTGACATTTAGTATTCCTTTTTCCTGGTAATCTTCCCCAAAGATCACTGTATGGCTAGTTCCTTTACCTCTTAGAAATCTTTACTAAGATGTCCTCTAATCATGAGACCCTCTCTGATCAACCTGTATAAAATACATACATCTGGCATACCTGCTGCATTCTCCTGCTTTACTTTTCTCCATTGCTTTTATTGTTATCTGTCATTCAATTATATTTTATTTGCTTATTTTCCTTATCTATATTCCTTGTGATAGGCAAAATAATGGCCCCCACAGATGTCCATGGTCTAATCCCTGAAATTTACAAATATGTTTAGGTAACATTGTAAAGGGAAGTTGAGATTACAGATGAAATTAAGGTTGCTACTCATCAAGGTTGCTGCCTCAGGGTTGCTGACCTTAAGATGGAGTCTCTGGGTGGGCCAATATCATCTACAATGATCTTCAAAAGTGGAAGAGGGAGGCAGAAAATAAGTGGGATTGACTTGACATGAGAATGACTCAATTGCCCATTGCTGGGTTTGGAGGAGGAAAGGACCCATGAGCCACAAACTGTGGGCAGCTTCTAGAAGCTCAAAAAGATGAGCAAATGCTTCCCTAGGGACTCCAGAAGAATGTAGCTGACATCTAGTTGTTAGGACAGTGAGACCCTCATCAGACATCTGCTTTACAGGACAGTAAGATAAAATATGTGTCATTTTAGGCTACTAAATCGATGATAACTTGTTGCAACAGCATAGAAAATTGACTCATGGCACAATGTGATCATCCGCGTGGGATCTGGGATCTGATGACCATTGATGTTTGGCCAGTGGTGGGACTGAATGTGCAAGGTGAAGACTGTTCTCTCATAAAGTTTCCAGTGGTGACACAAAGTCAGGGAGATTCCATGAGCACAGAGTGTGTCTGTGAGTGTCTGGGAGTGTCTGTGAGTGTGCATGAGGAGGAAATCTGTCTGTTGGGTTGAGTTCACGTCATACCCTACAAGACCTCACAGGCACAGTCTCTCTTTGGGGTAAATATTAAGAATAAGGCCTTTACCATTTCTTGTGTTCAAAATTTAGAGCCTCTAGGAGGGCTTGGACAACATTCCCAGACACTGCCTGAGTGCCCTGCACCATGCTGTCTGCTCTGGACGAGAGAGTGAACGGTGGCCACAGCATCCTGGAGCTTTATGTTTGGGGCTGACTTGAGGCATTGAAGAAATCTTACAAGAAGTTGATTTACAAAGGCAGTGCAAATGCTTCTCCTGTTTTTACTTAAGAAGAGTCTTTCTCAAGTTCTGGACAAGGTGGAGGCATAGGTAGAGACCATTTGCTTCCTCGCACAACCAAAAGGAGGATAATAACCAATCTAAAATCAATAAACAACCAAAATCTCCAGAAAGTCAAAATGCATGGAACTCCAACAACCAAGGAATTAAGAAAAAATCAACCAGAATAACCAAACTGGTAAGCAGACGGCACAGACCAACTCAGAAAAAGTGCAGTGGGGCTGCTGAGGGGCGGGGCTGACTGCCAAGCTTGGGGGAGCCACTCAAGAAGGACTGACTTAAAGGGGAAACTGAGATTCAGAGCTGACTGTGGGCTATGACAGGGGTTGCCGTGGTGGGAGATATTTCCAGTCTGACTCAAGAGTCTGTTACAAAGTGTGCCAGGAGCGAGCAGGCGAGCTGCATTTCTCCCTCTCTGGCCCCTTCCTGACAGGCAGTGCAGCAAAGAGAGTTGCCCTGCCTGGGTGAACACCTAAGGCCCCGCCCCCTTACAACCTATCAGGGATGCCAAGACAAACAAATATAGCCCAAATGAAAGAATACAGCGAAACCTCAGAAAGAGAACTAAGCGATGAAGGGATTGCCAACCTATCTGATGGACAATTTAAATCATGGTAATCAAAATGCTCACAGAACTGATTGAGCTTGGTCAAAAAATGAAAGGACAAATGAAAGATAACCAAAATGAAATAAAGCAAAATATTCAGGGAACCAACAGTGACAAGAAGGAAACCAGGATTCAAAGCAATAGTTTGGAACAAAAGGAGGAAATAAACATCCAACTGGATCAGAACAAAGAAAGAAGAATCCAAAAAAATGAAGAGAGGCTGAGGATTCTCTAGGACAAAATGAAACATTCCAATATATGAATTATAGGGGTACCAGAAGGAGAAGAGCAACAGCAAGAAATTGGAAAATTATTTGAACAAATAATGAAGGAAAACATCCCCAGTCTGGTGAAGGAAATAGACTTCCAGGAAGTCTAGGAAGTCCAGAGACTCCCAAAGAAGTTGGAGCAAAGAGGAACACATCAGTGCACATCATCATTAAATTACCCAAGATTAAAGACAAAGAGAAAATCCTAAAAGCAATAAGAGATAAGGAGACAGTTATCTACAAAGGAGTTCCTATAAGGCTATCAGCTGATTTCTCAAAAGAAACCTTACAGGCAAGAAGGGGCTGGAAAGGAGTATTCCAAGTCATGATAGGCAAGGGACTACATCCAAGATTGCTCTATCCAGCAAAGCTTTCATTTAGAATGGAAGGGCAGATAAAGAGCTTCCCAGATAAGATCAAGTTGAAGGAGTTCATTATCACCAAGCCCTTATTTTATGAAATGTTAAAGGGATTTATCTAAGAAAAAGAAGATAAAAAATATGAACAGTAAAATGACAACAAACTCACAACTATCAATAAGTGAGCCTAAAAGACAAGAAAAACAGCAAAAACAAATACTAAGCAAACAACTAGAACAGGAACAGAATCAGAGAAATGGACATCACACAGAGGGAGTTCAGTGGGGAGGGGGGAGGGAGGAATGGGGGGAGAAGATACAGGGAAGAAGAAGCATAATTAGTAGGCATAAAATAGATGAGGAGAGATAAAAATGGTATAGGAAACAGAGGACTCAAAGAACTTATATGTACAACCCATGGACATGAACTAAGGGGGAGGGATGCTGGAGGGTTGGGGGGCAGAATGGAAGGGGGATATAGGAGGAAAAATTGGGAAAACTGTAATAGCATAATCAATAAAAATACTTAAAAATACAAATTATAAAAGAGTCTTTCTCAACTAGAATGAGAACTTTGAAGGATTATAGACTGATGGGTGAATTTGTTGTTTTTATTATGTAAAATAACAAAAGACTGAAAAGCAATATAATCATGATAATAGAGAGCTTTATAAATAAAATAGGAATAATAGATACTTGAAAGATAATGTCCCCAAGCACTTTAGAATGACAAAAGTATCCTACAAAATTTTAGATGAATGGCTCAGAATTCATTTTGAAATGGGCTTTGGTTGTTAAATTTCCTTTTCTGAGTAAGTCAGCAAGAGTTTTAACTAAATATAAAACACAAATTGAACACTAAGAGCATCCAGCATAAAGTATTTGTTGATGTATTTAATGTAGCTATAATTATGCTGTATCAGGAGAAGATTTTGGTTTGCACATGATTGAACTTGGCTTAAATGATAATGGGAATTCACTGGCTTATAAAACCATAAAATCCTGCAGTAGGGCAGGCTTTGGCAACATTCATTCAGAAGTTTACAGCACCACCAGGACTGTGTTTTTGTCCCTTATGATCTCTATTTTCCAAAGTTCGTTGGCTGTTTCCTTGGACTGGCTTCTCTCACCATGTTTGGCTCCCAGAAGAGGCTACTTCTCACTCACAGTTGGTGGGCAGAGCCACCCTGGAGCCTCTCTTCAAATCACTGGGCTGGGAAATCCAAGGTTGGCGGTAGGAGACTAGAGGCCACAGAACAAGGTCTATGGGTGAAATTCAGCCAGTTTTCTGATGTTGTAAGTCTACTTATACTGGAACATAGCCGTGCCCATGTGTTTACACATTGCTTAAGGCTGCTTCCACACGACTGTGGCAGAGTTGAGTGGTTACCACAGAGACCTTCTATCATGCAAAGCTTAAAATATTTACTATCAGGCCCTTGACAGAAAACATTTGCTGATCCCCGAGGTGGAGTAATTAATGGGGAATAATTCTTTGAGGTAACCCTCGGCTTGGAAGCTGTTCTCTTCTCAACAACAGTGGTTGATTCATTCTTGCTATGTCTCTTCTTTCTCCCAGCAAAGCACAGACAGATTTTTCTCAGGCCAGTACAGCAAGCAGTACTCAAAAGTCCTGAGTCAGACTTCCTGATGCTTTAGGATCTACATGGAACTGCACAACCGCTAATGATAACAGCAATAGCTGTGAGTGAGAGAACTAGAAGCATTGACGGCTGCTCTGTCAATTAATACTAATAGCACTCACTGGAGGCCAGGTTCTATATAAGCACAAAGTCTTAGGAAGTGTGTTCTATTACTGTTCCTATTATATAGAGGAGGCACTGAGAGTTTAAGAAATGTCCCAGTTTACTTACCTGGTAAGTAGTACAGCTCTTATCAAAAGCCAGGCTATGAGACTCCAGAGTCTCAGTACACAGGCTACCTCTAAATCAGAATTCAAACTGAGCAAATGCAGAAAGAGGTTTAGACTTAACTGAGGTTTGTGATGTGGCTTAACATTGAACATAAAAAGTGTGAGACGTGCAAAAAACAAAAACAAAACAAAGGTAGACCTTCCAAAAAAACAGAAGACCTAGCCTGCACACGGTAAGAGCAGGAAACAAAACACAGAGGAAGTCAGGAACAGAAAATAAACATTCCCTTTAGCCTTCCCTTGCAAAAGGCTCAAGCAAGATCCTGATGAAGGAGGATTTGGAAGGGAACCAGAACGAGCTCCACAGAAAAATGGTCTTGTGATCGATTCAGTCATAGAAACATAGCAAACACTTACCCACCCAGGGAGATCCTCAGTGCAAATGTTACAAGAAATGCTAGAGTAAGGAAACCAGTTTGCTTCCACTAGTATTTACTGAATTTGTTTGACCACTGAACATTTCTTGTGGTTATGGATGATATCCGTAAACATCTCAGAGAACAAACTTTTGATCCATTTGTTGTATAATTTAAATGCATCATTAAATGCTTAATAATATGATTTATTCCATAGCTCATAAATTAAAACCATTGTTTCTTTTTTTTCTTTTTTGTTTTGCTCATCTTTTTATAGTCTTAGTAAAAGAGCCCTTCCAGGGCAACTAAAATAGGAATGTGGTATGTCTCTGATGGATCTCTGAGGGCTATGGACTGACCTTCGAACAGGTGAGCTTCCTTGCCTAAAGGTGTTCTGTGAGGCCCTCTAGTGTGAGGACCTGCCATGGTAGGTTCACCCATCACAATGGCAGCATCATAAATAGTGTAGTATTATCATAATATACTGATATACTAAAGGGTTAAATTGTGCAAGAAAACTAAGTAGGAAATCAGAGTCCAAAAAACAAAACAAAACAAAATTACAATGACTAGAAATATTAATTCAAAGGAAGTTGAAGACTGAAGCTACCAGCATGGCATGGAGTATTGCCAACAGGAAGGGTGCATGGGGGAATGGTACACCTGAGCTGGACCTTAACAAGCCTTGTGGATGTGGGCAGTGGAGAGAAGGTAGGAAATGAGGAGTCAGACTAGCAGAAGCAGAGGTAGCCTGGATGTACTCAAGGCTGGGGGCTGGAATGAGTGGAGAGTGGTGGCTGTGGTTGGTGAGATCCGAGAAGTGAGGTACGGGGGTATGGAAGACCCTGAAAACCTAGCAGAGGAGTGTGTGTTTTTAATTCAACTGATAATAGGGAAACATTGTAGGTTTCTGAACATTGCAAAAGTGTGTGTTGTTTGACATAGATTGTTTGGCAACAGCACAAAAATGGATTGTGAGGAAGGAAGCTATAGGAGGGAGCATAATTCTCCTGTTACAGAGGAGGAAGAGACTGTTAAAGACTCTTCATGTTTGTAAGAGGGCTAACTTCCAAATTACCAACTTCAAAGTCATTGATTTTATTTTCTGGTAACATCCATGGACACTGATTGTATAAGCAATTGTAATTGACTCAACCCATTGAATCACCGATATAATTAGGAAGATGGTTTGCTTGCTTTCCAAAAAAAATAATATGTGTATATGTCAAGGGACTAAATATAGTATTTGTTTCTATAGCATATTTAGAAAATATAGAAAAATCCATGGAAGAAAACAAATCAGCCACAATGTCAGAAATGGCTGTATGTGTTGGGAATACTTCCTCCTGCAAATGAGATGGTAGGGCCAGTGTGAGGTGGTGGGGGTGTCAGCAGATGTGGCCGTGCTCAGTGGTCACTGCAGTGATGCCCAGTGGGAGCCCTAACATCCAACAGAGGGGAGAGGAGCAGGAAAAGGGCACGTGGAAGTCATGTGGATGCTCATCAGTCTTGCTCCTGATGAGCCAGTTCAGTGACTTTTTATTCTCCAGGGCAGAGCCTCCAATGCCACCATCTCATTATGTGACCCTTTCTCATGCTGCCCAAATGTGGCCATCAATTTCTGCTTTAAGGCCCAGGCCAAGTCAATAGCATATACAAAGGAAATACTTCTGCTTACTGCAAGTCTTAAAACAATGTGAGTCTGTTGTGAAGTTGTTGGAAGGGGGACTGCATCATGTAACCCAGAACTGAACTGCCTTGGAGCCTCTCTATCCATTCAGCCCTGTGAAGCCCAACACCGCCCAGCAGTTGCTCCTCCCAGTCTCTCCCAACAGTCTCTATCCCTCTCCAGGACCTGCTGGCTTTCACCTCATTGGTCTTGATTCTCAGCCTTGCTTCCTCCTCTCCCTGCTGCTCCTGGAAGTTTTCCTTGTCAGAAAGCTCAAACTCTTCCTTCCTTCCTTCTTTCCTTCCTTCCTTCCTTCCTTCCTTCCTTCCTTCCTTCCTTCCTTCCTGCCTTCCTTCCTTCCTTCCTCCCTCCCTCCTTCCTTCCTTCCTTTCTTCCTTCCTTCCTTCCTTCCTTCCTTCCTTCCTTCCTTCCCTCCTCCCTCCCTCCCTCCCTCCCTTCCTCCATCTCTTTCTTGTAAATAAATGTAGTATCTCCAAGTTTTTTTTTTAATTTACTTACTACCCTATCTATGAGACAAAGGGTAGGAAATTGAGCAGCTCCCTTAATGAATCTTGCTTAGAAAGCTGAAGAGGGTAAAAGATGGTGAATAACTATGTTTTTATATTATGCCTGCCATGCAAACAAGGGGGGGTAAACCCATATTGTTAGTCTGGAACACCTTCATCCAGATTATCTACAGATTAACTCCAGGCAAAGTGATCTCTGGAAACTAGAAAGCTGATTACTGCTAGTAAATAAACTGACCCTGAATTTGAGCAGGTGCCTAAAGAACACTCTGACTTCAAGTTAGTTGGCTCCTTTTGTCATGTTTTCTGCCACTTAGAAGCAAGAGTTTGGATACACTGATTTACAGGATAGGAAGTCTTGCTCCAGGCCTGGGGGCCCTGTATGTTGAGCAAGGCCACCTGGCTTCATCTGGTTATAATTTTATGTAAAAGATTTCAGAAACTTCTGAATGTTTGAGGGCTGAAATGATGACTTCCCAGCATCATGTTCTCTTAGTGGTTAATATGATCAAACCCAAAGTATTACTGTATCAGGTGCCTGTGTTAGTGTTGTAAGAGTTTAAGATGGCTGGATGTGGTCTCACTTTTGATAACATCTGTGAATCTTTCTTGGGGTTTCCAGACATCAGTAGGCACATCTTTCTCTCCTACTGTGCCTTGAGTCTGTGGATCTTCTCTTGTTCATGTCTCTGCTTTCCCTCTGTCTGTCTTGCAATTGTCTTCATGGTTTCTCTAGGGATCCCTTGAGTACAGACTTGAACCCTTCCTTTCTACCATTGAAATGATCTGTAAGGTTGGCCATGAATTCTTCAAAAAGGATTTCAGCAGCTTATGATAAAATATTTAAGTAACAAGAACCAACTAATGGATAGGAAGGATTCAATTGTACATGAAAATTATTCTCAGGTACCAGAGAGATTAGGTTAAGGACATGTTATAATTGAAAGTCAATAATGGTGACCAGTAAGGAGATAGTCCCTTCCTACTTTCACAAATAATGTGAATTTAGGAAAAAGGCAAATTATATAAGGATATGAATATTATATAAGGATATAAAGAGAAGTGCTGTTTTATAGTTAGAAGAAACTTTAAATTACCTAAGGCAGCTCAATGATTCTTGGATAAAAACCAAGGCCTAGAGCAGAGGAGTAACTTGTTCAAGGCTTTTCTGGTCAGTGGTTGGAACTCCTTCTGTTGGGTATCTATCTACCACGTGTCAGATGTTATTCTAGGTCTCAGATAAGCAGCCACAACAAGGTCAAGGTCCCTGTCCTCTTGGGATATAAACATCAGTAGGGGAGGCAGGTAAGCAAGCAAACCAATCACAAATGAACAGGGTCATTTAAACCCGGTTGTATTCTTTGACAGGAGGAAGGTGATAGAGGGGTGGAGGGAGGTTCTGAAGAGAAAACACAGGTGCCAGGCCTCTGTGATGAGAAGTCCCAGTCCCGTGAAGGTGGCGTGAGTCTGAACATGTGAGCGCGGCCACACTCCAAACTGCCTCCACGGAAAATGCCTATGACATCTTCACGAGTGCCACAGAGGTGAGATGAGACACATATTAATGACATGAGGTAAATAAGCATCATGTAGAGACAAAGTTATAGTAGACAACACATTGTGCTAGAACCTTTAAAAAAGAAACTCATGTAGCACCCACTCTGTGCCCTGGAGGGGCTCACCGCCAAATGGAAAGCTTCCCAGTCACAAAGGCAGCCTCTCGAACCCTGACAACTGCTCTAAGATCAACCCAAGTGGAAGTGAGGGAGGCAGCTAATTTGGCTTAAACAGGATTCTGGTCAAGATCCTGTCCTCTTCTAAAAGGAGCTTTTGGCCATGGTATCCTTGGCTTGGGCTTTCTGTCTTGCCTAACCCACACATCATGTTTAACGATGTTCTTGTGCTTACCCAGTAAAACAAAAGAGTCACTGTGCACACTGACAACACTGACTCTGGTGGATATCGATCACCAAAAATGATCATGAGAAGAGCAATTGCTGACATGCAAAGCATTTTTGTTGTTGTTGTTGTTTCAAAGTTAGCTAAATATGTTGGTATTGAATATGGAGAGTTTGAGCTATAACTTGACCACTATTCTTTAGCCTGGAATTACTTAAGGAGACACCATGAGATGGATCAATTTGTATTTAGTATTAATAATAACAACAAGGAAAGTACATTTGGCTGAAGATATTATCTCCATGCCAATTCTCAGGGAAAATTTCTCCCAGATTATATGGGCCTCTCCTTATCAATGCAGAGAGAAAAATGAAAGCCTTAGGTAGTCATATGTAAAGTTTGGAGAAGAAGGCTAGACCAGAACAGGGAGGTTTTTTTTGTTTTTTTGTTTTTTAAAGCAGGCTTAATGGAGATCTGGGATTCTTTAAGACTTTTCAAAAGTATCTTTTAAATGATTATAAAAATTATTTTCAGTCTTACTGTGATAATATTCTAGAAACTGTTGAGGGCAATGGGGTGACTGTAAAAAAATGTAGAAAAGTTACATAGCTTATAAAGGTGGAAAGTCCACATGGCCTAACCGTCCCCTGGGAAGTGGAGACGTGAGAGCCAGAGCAGCTTGCTGTTCACTGCTCAAGAGCCTGACCGTCAGTACCAGGAGTTCTGATGGTTACAAAGCCCAGAATTTCTCAGAAGGTGTCAGTGGTGAAAGAAAAGCATGAGGATGTCAAAGTGGACCCTTACTGGAGTGTAACAGAACTTCCAAACTTCTCTGAGCCTCCGGCCTGAGAATAAAACATAAGGTGTCAAAGACGCTGTTTCCCAGCTGCGAGGCACGATGAGGAGAGGGCTGAAACTCTGGGGTCACAGCTGTTTTCTTTGCAGGCAGTTTGGAGTGCTGTGCTATTTCTGTTCTCTCATTCTCCATTACTCCAAGTCTCACTAGAGGGGAGGGGAGAGTGTTAGTGCTCAAGGCAAGTGAGAAGATCTTAAGGAACCACTGAGACAGTTTAGCCTTGTGCCAGACACACCTCACCCCCAGGCTGGACGCTGCAGCCAGGTCAGGCAGGAGCTGGCAGAGCAATGGGAGAGGGCATCTCCTTGGGAGGGAACAAGATGGCAGGCAAAAGTGGCTGTTTTCCATGGATCAGATGTGGCCCTCACAGGAGAGAGCAAGCCTGTTCACGAGGAGAGTCTGGAGGGATAATGGCCGGCCAGGAATAAGGCATTGCCTCAGTTCAAGGGCACTGTGGTCAGAGGCCACAGTTGGGTTCTCTGAGGAACCTGCCAATGTGCTGCATGATAATAAAAGTCAACCTCAGACATTTCCTCATACCCAAAGGGCACTAACACTGATTTACCTCTGTACCCTTTCCCTCTAAACCCTACCCCTGGGCCGAGTCACAGAGTGTCAGAGCAAACTGGTGGGGAAAGAAGAGATGACAAGAGGGAAGAGGCCATGGTTGCTCCTCTCCTTCCTCACGACAGAAGTCCAGGGTGGAGCAGATCCAAATGGGGTGATGGGGAGAGAAGTTTTAAGTTCAAATGAATTTGGAGTTTTGTTACTCTATTAAAACAGACTGAATTCTGTAATTTTCAGCTGGACTGGACTCAATAAAATTTGAAGGTGACCAGAGAACTTTCATTATCTAAGCATTACTAGAAACCAAAGTCATCCCTAAGATTTCATTTTAGGGTCAGGAGAGAACAGGTGAGGGAGTTCAATAGGCAGAGAAGAATGAAATGAAATGGTCTCTAGATAAGTTAATAAGCTACTTCTGTGACCTGAACACACACTGAGATAGTGTGGTTCTTTGGTTCCAAAGGTCAAATGCGTGACCAGTGCTGGCGTTTGCTTAACTTGCATTCTCACTGACAGTGTCTGCAAAGTGCTTAGCACAGTGTCTGGGGCAGTGCAGGTCCTCAATAATGCATTATTATGCTAGTTATCTTTATTTATTATTACAGGGCATCTGATTTAGGACATAACCACTAGACTCTCAGAGTCTCTCAGCCAGCAGGTTAAAAAGCAGGAACACATACTTACCTGGCAGGGGAGATACCATCATCACAAAGGTGGTTTTCCCAGGGCAAGGCTTATCTATTGCACTCCAGACGTGCTGGCCCCTGCAAAAAAGAAAAAGAAAGAAGCAGGGACAGCTCCAGGCCTCTGTAGAGGGAGCTCTGAAACCATCCTTCCCGAGGAGAAGGGGTGGTGGGGCCTCTCCCTGGCAAAATGAGGTAGTGATAGGTCAGACTACAGGGAGGTGATATAGCAAAGGGATCAGGCTGTCCTGACTGGGAATCTTGGCTCCACAGCCAGTAATGGGACAAATTTTAACTTCTCTAACATCAGTTTTCTCATGTTTAAAATTCCAAAAATAATATGTGCTTACTTGGTGGGGGGATGAATCCTCACTGAATTGGGTTGTTATGGTATGTAATAGATATTCCATTTGTTCCTTCTTCCCAGTTCACCCAGTTATGTTCCTCTTCTTTTAATTCTTAACACCTCTCTGTGAGAGCCCAGCATTCTTTTTAAATTTTATCTTAAATCCTCACCCAAGGATATATATTTTAATTGATTTTAGAGAGAGAGGAAGGGGGAGAGAGGGCGAGAAAAAGAGAAAGAGAGACAGAGGGACAGACAGAGAGACATCAAGGTGAGAGAGAAACATTGATCACTTTCTTCCCATACACACTCCAACTGGGAACCAAAACTGTGACCTAGGTATGTGCCCTGACTGGGGATGGAACCTACAACATTTTGGTGCTCAGGATGATGCTCCAACCAACTGAGCCACTCAGCCAGTGTCAGAAGCCCAGCATTCTTAAACTTTCTTTCTCTGTGCCCTGTTTCCCTTACTTATCTGGGAAAGTAGTCTAATAAACTGATCTCTAATAACGTACAAATGAATGATAATTGCTTAGACTCAAGATTACCTTTTCACAGAAGAATCTGGAAAAGGAAAAGCAGAGAAGAAATCTCAGGCCCTGAACTTTCACACTTGTGTCAACCTGATAAAAAACGGCTTAGGGTTAGGGGACCCCAGTAAGCACTCCCACTAGACTGGTACTGTGCCAATGGCAAAGCTACCTTTTTTTTTCCCAATGTGGGCATCCCACTCTTACAGCCAGTGACTTGCTCTGTACTCCTCTGTGTCCGGCTCTAAACCAGGAGCTTTGCAACTGAATCACACTGAGTTTTTGCAGCATCTGAAAGGGAAGGTATGGTGAGCTGAGAGAGGTGGCTACTCCAAGCAGACAGACTTCAAAGTGGCCATTCATCCCAGACACATGCCCACAAGATGGTACTGAAGCGATTCAAAAAATGCATGTGTGGGTGAAAAAAAGACGAAAACTTTGCAAAGAGGAATAGAAGGAACAAAGAAGCATGAAAAGTCACAAATTTTAAATGCTTTAGATTGTCCTTGAATTCTTTACCTTCTTTCCTTGTGAGTTAATACCCATTTCTGTGGGATCAGCACACAAGCCACTTTCAAAAATCTGCCAGGTACTCAGCTGGTGACAAGGGGTCAAGTTGTTAATGCGCGTCCACGTCCCTTAATCTGGAGCTGGTGCTTGGCAGTGTTTGTGGGGACTTAACTTTAATTGACTCCTTAGGGATAGAGCTGACAACTTCCCTTTCATGGATTTTAGAAAGTTAGATAGTTTTCCCTCACAGAATCTTGCAGCGCTCTACATCTCTGCGACCACAGAGGAGGCTGTCATAGAACAGACATCTTCTCTCGTGGACAGTCTCTCCTTTCACACCGCAAATGCAATAGTAGTCATTGCCGAGGAAAACTGTAGGTCCTGCAGAGTAATCAAAGGGATATTCAGGGATGAAACTGGGGAGAAATAAAAATATTATAACTCAGCTGCGGCCCTTAAACCCCGCTCCTTCTCTTCAGGGAACAGTCTGATGATCTTCCATCTCATCACATCGAACTTTAGTCATAACGTAGTCCTGCTGAAGAAGTCTCGGCACTGCCTCCTAATCACAACCTCTCTCCAGAGGTTCTGCACCCACAGCCATTAGTCATCCCTAATCCATAAAGCAAGTGTGGCCTCATGCTGCTAGCAGGAGTTGCAGAGGCAGGCTGAGCTGTGCTTGCCCCAGGGTTCAGGCGTGTGTGAACTTGTCTGGAGGACCAGTGGACAGGCCTCCAGGCTCATTGCCCTGTAAGAACAAGGCCTTGCTAGGCCAGAAGGTGCCCTGAAAGCAAAGTGAGTCATGCTGCCTGTGTGGCACAAAGTGAGCTCTGAGGAAGCACAGAGTGGATGGGTAATTGCCCTCCCACCCAGAGATGTTGGCCTGTGTTTGAGAAAGAGCCTAAAGTGAGATGAGGCAAAAGCTAAAGAACTCTTGGAGATGAGAGGCCAGCAATCTAGGCCCCCAGAGTCAGCATGGATGAAAGACAGCTCCCTTCATGTGCCCAGCACTTTGTCTTGATGTAGCTTTGCTGGGAACAGCCAGTGGCCTTGTCATATGGAAGTGTCCTGGCCAGGTAGGACCTATGGGGGCAGCACTTTGGCATGAGCCCACAGTGCCAGGTCTCTAGCAGGCATTACCAGCCATAAGTGATGACGGGTTGGAAGTAATGGGGTCATCTGTGACAAGAGAGAGTTCTCTGGTGAGCAGCAGTCATAGCTATGAATACTATGGGAAGTGAAAAGTGTGAATACTGAAAAAAGTGCTTCATGGAGCCTGTGAAAATTTCCAGGTGCATCAAACTGTATTTTGAGGGGAGGAGTACGAGATTCCCCCCAGGCTCAGTGGAGCTGAATCAGAGAAATACCATGTAATGATATTATTTAACACTCTGGCTACCCTGGCTGATATGTAATAGGAAGTCAAGCAAGCCTGTATGTGTTGGGATACTGCATCTATAGTTTGATTGTTGACCGCGGGGTATGGAGATGAGACAGTCAGAATGCTAAGAATCATGCTAGGGCAGGAACTCGCTGGCCCCTGGAGCTGGAGGAAGGAGAGACCCACTGTTGTGTTGACCTTCCTTCCCCTGGCTTTGAGGCAGCTGGGCTATGTCAGCAGCACCACTGATTCTGTGGATCCTGGGCTATGCCACCCGTGAGGCAGGACCACGGACTCATTTTCCAAGGAGAATGGACTAATGGAGCCATGGCAGTAAGTGGTTGGGTGGAAGAATGCAGTTCTGGGAAGAACATGTGTTCGATGATTGGACACCTCTGGCCCAGCTACTTTAGCACCATGAGTGACTTTGGGATGGGGACCGAGTTTGTGTGTAGGATAGAGAGCTGTGTCTCTAGGGAGCTGTCGGGTTGAGAGCAGTCTTGGCCGAACAAGGTGTCAATGCTGCTCTCCTAAATGGGAAGAAACTCCTACTAGGTTGGCATCAGCTGGTGTGCTGTGGTCTCTTCAGCAGGTAAGGACTGCACTGCATAGTGCCAATAAAAACTACTACAACTGAAGAGCACCAGCTACTCCAGCTGATCGCTGTAGACTGAATGTTTGTATCCCTCCCCACCCCCACATTCTTATGTTGTAATTCTAACCCCCAATGTGAAAGTTGGAGATGGGGCCTTTGGGAGGGTGATTAGATGCTGAAGGTGGAATCCTTATAAAATGGGATTGTGCTCTTTTAAAAAATAACCCTGGGAGGTCTGTCAAAATCTCCACCATAAAAGGACACAGCAAAAAAAAATGACCATCTATGGACTAGGAAGTGGGCCCTCGCTAGACACCAGATCTGCCAGGGTCTTGGTCTTGGACTTCCCAGCCTCCAGTACTGTGAGGAATAAATATTTGTTGTTTAAGCCACATAGTCCATGGTGTTTTTGTTATAGCAGTTTGAATGAACTAATTTCTGACCAAGGATCATGTTCCATGTTCTCTTCTAAAGAGTTGGCCACCAAAACTGACCCATTGGACTGAGTAAACACCTCTGAGTCTTGGGACTTCTTTGAGGATGAAGACACCATGGACAGAAGAAAAACTTTCCTCCACAGGTGGGTTGGGGGGATAGGGTAACTTACTTTGAATATTAAAAAGAATGGTGCCTAATTTTGCTTCCCAATCTGGTAGAGTGCTGCAGAACAATTCCATGTGACACTGTGCCCATTGTGTTTAGTGCTGATGTCATGGCCTCGGAGGGCTTGGAAAAAATTGAGAAATCAGTAGTTCCTGTTGGCAACAGTGTTTGTGTAAAGATGTGAAAGAGCCTGAAGACACAGGGTAGTCCAGTGAGAAAATAAGCATGAAGCTGTCTTCATGAATTCATTATGAAATGCCTGAAGTAGAAGACAGGGCCCGGTTTGGAACACAAAGTCCTAGGCTGTAAGTCATTGTATTGTCCCCATACCATCAGCCTCTAGCGAGGACCTCTGAACTCAGTCTGTCTTTTCAGTCCTTGGGAAGAAACTTCTGGAAGATGGCCAGTGGCTAAAATAAGAGATGAAACCATAAATAAGACAATTAAACAACATTTGTTCAGGAAAAATGGAAGTAGGCATCTTCATATCTCATAAGCTTTGCTGTAAAAAGTCTTTTTTCTTAAAATAAGCAGATATCTATTTAATGTCTGCTGCATAGCCAGGACTAAGATTTAGGAACAGGTTGTGGTCTTGTTTCTGGTGTTTCATTGCTAATGCGGTACAGTGGTTTTATTTTAGACACACTGTCTTCTGAAGCATCGTGTCAAAACCTCCTAAGCCCAAAATAGTTTTGGTCAGGCAACTTAGATCATGTCCAGCAAGTGTCAGAAGGAGTAAGGCGTGCCATAAAGACTGTCAGGGAAACCAGCTAGGCCGACAGGTAAAAATCAATTAATTAGACATGTTGTTCATGTCATTGCAAGAATCAATGTGTCTTTAATGGATACTGCTGTCTACTGGGAACACCAGTGAATTATAATAGTATCTTAGAGCCTGTCTCCCCTTCTTTTCCAAAGGCAATTAACCTTTGATTGAGGTCTGTTCAGGTTAACTGGAGACTGCCTTTGAAACAGAGATGTGTGTGCAGTAGGTTATTGAGGTAGACACTCTACCTGTAAGGGAGTAAGGGAAGCAAGACTGAGGAGAGGAAGAAGATGAGCTGATATTGTGGCAACCAAGGCCTTAGCCTATCTCACTAAGAGCTTTGGAGCTGTGGTGATCCTTCTGTGTTCCCTGAATCAAGGCAAGGAGACCAGGTCTTAATATCTATCCTGCATCAGCCACTATTGCATGCAGATTGTCCTCAGGGAGGGGCTTACCTCCCACTGAGGGCAATGCCTGAAAAAGAACACAGCTATGAACCCTCAGCGTCCAACATTCCTCCCACTTGGGAGAACCAGTTCCTTGGTTATCCTGACTTGGATGGAGAGAGAAATAAAGGGAGAATCTGAGCAACACACTATAAGTCCATGGCAAGGCCCCTTATGGAAGAGGTCCCTTAATTAAGGAAGAGGATAGAAATTTTTTTCTATTATCTAATACACTGTAACATATTACCCCAAAATTTTGTGGCTTAAAACAACAAAAATAATTTATCATTGCTTCTGGTTTCTGTGGGTCAGGAATCCACAGATAACTTGGCTGGGGGGTTCTCCTTGCAGGTGTCTTGGGTGAACGCAGTCAGGTGGTGGGGGCTGACTGGGCTCCTCCCTCTCTCCATGCAGTATTGGGGCTCTCCACGTGGTCTCCTTGTGTGAGCACCCAGAACTTCTTACTGACTTGAAGGCGTGGGGCACCAGGTGAGTGTCCCGAGAAAGACTAGAAGACTCTGCATGGTGTTTTGTACTCTAGCCTCAGAAGGCATGTGGTATCCTGTCTTGTACTTCCTGTTTGTCAGGGGTTCACACAGTTTCAAGGGGAAGAGACATGGATTCCACCTCTCGATAGGGAGTGACAGGGTCTGTAAGAACGTGTGAGACAGGACATTTTTGATAACACAAAGGCTATAAAGCTTACATTTTCTGATGGTGATAAATCCAATAAAACGGCTTAAAACCAATGGCATACCTCAAATCCTTTGACTTTTTAACACATTCAAAGCATAAATCAGTCCAGAACATGCCAGCAGTTGTAAGGGACTAGACAGAGACCGATGCCACATCCAGGATCACTGTCTTCCCGTTAAGCACCTCAGATGAGAGTACAGGAGACACTCACTGCATCTATTCCTGTGTCACAAAAGTGAACTGAATAAAGCTTTTATTAGTTATCCTTCATTAGCAGCCTATACTTTCACCCATCATGTTGCACAGACCTCAAGAGTCAATGCTCTTTTCTGCAGTGGTATTGGGAAGTTGTGAAACCAGTGCCCGTGTTTTCAACGTTCTGCACCGCAATTTTAGATCCCAGAAATACTGTTGGCTGCCTTTCTTACTTGGCTGAAGAAATGTGGTCACCTCCATGAGAATGTGGACCTCAAATTCAATTTTAAAACCGACACAAACTTCGATATTAGGCAAATTACGTTAGCTCTGACTAGGAGAGACTTCTGGGTTACTTTGGTCAACACTAATCCGTTTGTCTCTCTGAAGTTTACTTGTTGTTTATCAGGAGGAAAACACAAATACCTCAGTGTGGTGCAGTGTGAGAAACAAAACACAGTCATTTTGCCTCAGAGTTTTGCTTTCTGGTGATGAAATTCAGACCCTTTTGCATCCTTGTCACTTGCCCAGTCTCTCTCAGGGTCATTCCAGGTGTCTGTGTTGGGCAAAATTATTGAGTCTGGAACACAATCCACATTTGTCTGGGGAAAGCCAAAAGATTTGTTTTAGATGAGCAATCCACCAACACATGTTTTTCAGAAACCCTCTGAAATGTTTTATTCTGATATCTATGGGTCTGGATGGGAAAGGCTGTTTAGCTTACAATATATTACTGTCAAGGGTACGAGGTACAAGTTAGATGATGATAAGTGAGGATCCAAATCCTTTCATGATGCAGGGGACTCTTCTGAGGCACTTGGAGGGCAATCAGTGTTTTTACAACTTAAAGAAAAAAGCATTTGATGGAAAACTGCTGTTGCAGAATGACATTGTATTTTAGTGCTTTCTCCAGAAGTGAATGTTTCTACAAAAGCTTTTAAAAGAAATGATTAAAACCTCAAAGATATAAAGTTATCTTAAAGCCATTAAATGATGAACATCTGTATATTTTATATGTCCCAAATTTGGAGATATAAAGCAAAGAATATGTATTGTTGGACAAATAGTACACATTTTAGACCCTAAAGAGAAGCTTTTCAACTCTTTATCCCTTTGAGGTTAGAGTAACTAGTTGGGAGATTGGTTTGTATATTTATCTGAAATACATTCAGAACTATTCTCAGTTCATTTTCCATTTGGTTCTAAACCAAGGGCTCTCTGACTTGAGCTGGTGCATTGTTTCTCAAAGTGCTGAGAAACACCATAAAGAGCAAGGCTTGAGAACCTACCAGTGGTACAAATAAATGTTTTGGATGTTCCCCCTAATACCTTTAAACCTCACTGAGGGAAGCAGAAAAATGAAAGGGGGAAAGCAAATGGATGGGGAGAAGAGGAGAGGACGGATTCCTTGCCAGCAACATGGCGAGTTGCCATCCACTGGGAAATGGCTTATTAGCTCTTTCTCGTGTGTGTGCGTGCACGAGTGTGTATCAGTGGATGTGTGTCTGTATCTGTGCCTTGAGTGTGTAGATTTAAGCTTGCTTATTATATTGCTCAGGAGACCCCCATGAAGCATGTTAGCATGAGTTTAATACTGAAGAAAAGTCCTCAAGAGAGTGGCTGGGAAGGCTGGAGCGGTAGGCTGCCAGCTCAGAGAATCCAGACGTCTGTCTTCTCAGCTTCCTCTCTGTCAGGGGGCACCTCTTCCTGGTTAACAGTTATCTGGGACGAGGATCTCCCCTTTAGGGGAGAACTCCTAAGGGATTCTGAAATGACCTTGAATGTTGTCTCAGAGGAAGATGGTTCTATTCTATGCTTTTCAACCTCTGTCCTTTATTCTCAGACTCTCTGAAATTTGTCACTTTTGTTGTCATTTTCCTTTTAAGAAACTGACAGTTCTCTGGAGATTTCTCACTCTACATCATCTTTTGACCTTTCTCTGAGAGGCTGTTTCTCATTTCACTGCCAGCTTGCTGCATGGCCCTTTTTTTATTTGCAAGTTTTTAGGGTGAATACTCTCTTGTGAGAACTCCCTGCACCTCCGGCTTATTTTACACTGGGGCCAACTTGCACTTGAAAAAGAGAAATCTATAGCCAGGATAAGGTGAAACAGTAACCTCCTGTGTTTTCCTGTAAGCTCTTGAGTTCTATAATTCAAACTTTCATATTTCAGATCTCATGCAAATTTGACTTTACTGGATTTTTCTTTATGTTTTCTGAGAGCTTTCACTGACCCTGAAGAAATATCTACCTTATTAAGATTATTGAAGAAATAACAAACGCTAAAGAATTTGATCTTCCTGTTCCTTTTAAATGTTTTTTGAGACACGAAAGTCCAACATTAATAGATGACCAATACCATGTGACATTTCTATTTTACCCTTCCTAGTTTGAAGCACCACTAATATAAGTGAATAAGATGCTGAGAAGGGGTCTTATATAGTGATAAGTTCTAAAATAAGAAGAAAGAAATAGAATTTGGAGAATAAATGTGTCTGACAGCATAGATTTGTTCTTGCAGTTTAATGATGGAAACAATATTTTACCAAGTTTTGACTTAAAATAGCTGAATTACCTTATTTGTTGAAATGAGGTTGGTTTGGACTTCAGTTGAATCACCTGATTCTGTCAAAATAAGTAGTAAAATATAATCCAATGTAGAAGATAACCTGGTAATGTAGTACAGATATAAAAAAAGAAATCCATCTTTCTTGGTTTTGCCTGTTTTGAAAACTTCTATATGAACCAAGGTAAGCAAAGATGAGTCTGAGAAATCATAGAAATTAAGATAGCATTAATTGAAGCCTGATTTCTCTATAAAATTTCAGTAGTTTACACATGTTCTAGTAAGTGTAGTACCTGTACTTATCTGGTTTGTTATCTATTTCTAGCTCTAAAATTTTACTTTTCCTGAGATGTTACGACAGGAAATTTTTTATCATGAAATTTTTCAGATTATTTAGGTAAGAAAATTTTCCCCACTCCATTTACTGCTATTAAATGGGTTCCAACTAGTGGGGGGACCCTGTAGCTGTCCTAAGAATCACACACACTCTCCCCAAAGTAAAAGTGATAGAAGGGACCTCCCTTCTTTGTTTTCCTTTTTCTTTTTTTAGGAGCTTGGTAAATCTATTAGTTCCCTATTGCTGCTGCAAATACCTCAGACCTAGTGACTAAAACAGCATAGATTTATTCTCTTTAGGAAGTGGAGTCAGAAATCATTCTTACTGGGCTAAACTCAAGGTGCTGGCCAGGCTGTTTCCAATGGAGGCTTTAAGGAGAGGATCCCTGTCCTTGCCTTTTCCAGATTCTGCAGGCAGCCTGCATTCCTTGGCTCCTGGCCCCTTCCTCCATCTTTAGAGCCAGCAGCAAAACATCTCTCCTCTCTGACTCTTGATTTTGTCCTTATATCTTCTCTCTCTGACTTTGACTCCTCCCGTGACCCTTGTGATTGACTGCAGCCACCTAGATAATCAGGATAATCTTCCCATGTCAAGGTTCTTAACTTAATCATATCTACAGCACTCACTTTGCTATGTAAAATTACATAGTCATGGGTTCTAGAGATTGGGATGTGGACATCTTTGAGGGCCATTATTCAGTACACCACAGTAAACAAATGCTCTGTAGCTCTCAAGCTGGGCTTTCTTCCAAACACCTGAACACCAGGGTGCCCTATAGCTAGCAGACCCTACTCTCATATCTGAGGAGATCATATGAAAGGGTAGTATAAAAGTTTAAGCCACAACCACTGTTACAATTTTAATATTTATACCGTCTTCTCTCACAGGATCTCTCTGGTGGTTTCTTTACAGAGTTCAGGCTTAGGAACTTAGCTTTTAAACTTATACCACTGTTTGCTAGAGAGAATGAGAATAGGACTATGTAGATGCTGTAGAATATATTTTAGGAATGGTTTACTTTGTTGGCCTCCCTCCCAGCAAAAACATTTTTCCTTTTCCTTTTGTAGTCTGTGTCATTTTGAAACAGCTTGGCAAGGTTTCTAGAAGCTGGCCAATGAGTTTCAAATATTTTTGTTAATGAACAAAATTAATTTTTACACTAAGACTTTTTCCAAAAGCATTAAATCAAGATGCAGATATTTCTGTCAACTGTACCGTTCTTAACTCAGGTACCACATTCTATGTCAACTCTCTGTTTCTTTTAAAAAGGGTGACATTCAACAAAAGGGTTCACTGGTGTGAGATAGGGACAAATGACTTCCCCAAATGCTGGTAAATGGAAATTAATGACAGACTGGTTAGCAAACGGCAAAATGGGCCGCATGGTCACAGTCAGACACTGTTCTCCAGGCTGACACAGGTGATGACCCCCAAGATACAAGGTGGTTTCAGAAGGCTGGGTGTCATCTCAGTGGCTCTCAAGAAACACCCTTGGTTGTGGCTGCCCTAGGATATCCCTAGGGTAAATCTACATGTGCAATGTCTTAGGTTTTTCATTTAGTCCCAGAGCAGCCCCCCAGCTGAAATCCTTTTCTACTGGCATAGACTTCCATAGGACATCAAAGCTGCTTCCCCCCATGGCCTGCTCCTTTGTGGCATCATAGCACAGGCCACTGCTGAAGGTCCCTGAAGGTCCCAGAGCACAGGTAACAGCAGGGCAGCATCCATCAGTACCGCCTTCGACACCCCCCTCAAGATGCCAAAGGTATCATCCCCCTTACTTAGGATTCACTGTGGTTTTTGTCATAATAAAATAAGCTCTGGGAAAGTCTCTCTTAAAATTTTTAGATCCAAATTAATCTGTCTGTGTTTTATTTTAGTAAAAAATATTCAAATTAGTCACCCAGTCATCATATATCCCAGTTTAAAAGTTTAAGGAAGTAGCATTTTTTTGACTCCCTTCAGCTTATAAAGCAAGTTAGGGATTGGCTTTCCCAGAAGTCAGAAACATACTTTCTCTGCAGTAGATTATCTGTTTTTCTTGAGAAACATGATAAATAATGGTGTTTCTTTTTCAGTTAATCTAAGAATTATATTTTATTTGTTACCATGGGTGACTGCTAATTGTTTATGAAAGTGTACATATTAAATCCACAACATTTTTTAAAATTTCAATCCATAGTAAGGATATTTTATAGTGCAGCCTAGCACCTATAAAGACTATAGAGACACAGTTACATATTTCTGAAGCAAAAGTTTTATAAGAAAATAATTTTCTATTCTATAGCTATACTCTGATATTTTCTACCTATTTTATTCTATTTCTTTCTATTAAGAAGCTACTTGTTATGACCCACTAAACTGATTTCATGGCCAGCAGTATGAAAAACACTATGTTATTAAATGGTACAAAAACTCATTTGAGTTGGAGACAGAAACAGGATCATGGACAACCCAAATTAATTGCCTGAACTTGGTCTATCATAAAAAGGTTAAAAGTGAAATCTTTGAGTCACGAAGATCATGGTTCAAATTTTTGTTAAGCCTATGCTTCTTAGATTTATGATGACATTTAGAACAGTGGTGTTGAGTAATACAGACTACCAGAAAAAATAAGATTTTTTAAAAAAGCCATGGAGGTGGTTCAGCCCCACAGTGTGGATATAATTCCACTGGAGCCTGTTGTGCTGTATAAACACCTATGGTTATATTTCACCACACAGAGAATTCCATCAAGGGTGTCAAAGCAAACTAAATGTGCACATCTAAGAGAATAAAATGTTAGTACTTTTTCCTTACATGTGTGACCACCCCGCTAAAAGAAAACTTACGAGGGCTGAGTATTTTTATTTGTGAGTAACATCAAGATTCTCTCCAGCTGGCAGAAGCTTCAAGATGTTCCAAAGGTGCTCTATTGGATCAGAGGAGAATATATTACTGGGAAAGGTAAGGTTTTGTCCAATGGAGGATGGAGTTTACATTTGCAGATGAGCTGAATGGTCACCTAAAAGAGGGCAAAATGACTAACTTGAGACATCAAAGCCCAGAAAAGATTAAGATGTCACTATTCCATAATTCAAATTTAAACAAGACTGAGCTGTAAAATAAGAATAACAAACCAATTGAATATTTATTTTTCCATTGCTTATCACTTTAATACTGCAATTAACTGTTGATATATAATTGTAAATATATATAATCGTTAAGCCCTGGCTTGCGTAGCTCAGTGGATCAAGCTCGGGCTGTAAACCAAAAATGTCACAGGTTCGATTCCCAGTCAGGGTACATGCCTGGGTTGCAGGCCATGACCCCCAGCAACTGCACATTGATGTTTCTCTCTCTCTCTCTATCTCCCTCCCTTCCCTCTCTAAAAAATAAATAAATAAAATCTTAAAAAAATATATATAATCGTTTATATATAGTTATATATGATATATAATGAGATATGTGTATATGCACATATATGTACATGTATATATACACACACAGGCAGGATATATACACACACACATAGGTATATATATACCTATATATGTGTATATATACACATACAGGCAGGGTAATGAGGCATGTGTGTGTATATATATATACACATATCACTATCCTGCCTAATGTCTGGCCAGCCACTTCTGGGAAAAAGTGAGGTTGTAATCTTGATTGGTGGTTGGTGGCCCATGGGCATTTATTTCTTAACCACATATAAAGCAATCCTGCAAGAGAGAGACATTTTTCTTACCTTACTCCTCAACACATTTGTACTGAATATAAATAACTTCAATTCATCTTCACTGTTATATTGCCTTAGATGTTACTTCTAAATGCATTTTGCATCAACTGAAGAGTTTGCTAAGTGAGTGACTTTCACACCCTTGTATGGGAGAAAGTACAAAATGAGACCTGGGATTACCATTTTAGATGGAAGAGCTGTAGTCACAAGAAAAATAGCTCCTCACAGCTCTTTCAGCAGAGTTGATCAGTCACGAAGAGCTTGAGGGCAGAACACCTCTCTTTGCGCTATTTTTGCAGAATTTCTTGACTGATTTTTAGGCTGTAGGCTTTAAACAGGAAATCTCTACATGTAAAGACAGTGAGTGAGGAATGGGATGTAATATTTGCACAGAAGGGGTTTCACTTCTGTGCTCATTCAATTGGCCCTATGATAACAATAAACCCTTCATTTATGGACTGGTCATTGAGCATTTCCTATGTGCCATGTACACACGCACACCCCACCAGTACTTTATATAGGTATCTCTGTATCTTCCCATAAGTGTTAGAGAAAACAACAACATATCAAAGGAAGAGGGAGAAGGAGTACGGCAGGGAGGCAAGATCTCTCAATAATGGTGATCTCTGACCAGAATCCTAAAGTACGTGATGGGAAAGGGCCCCAGAAGTATGTGCAAAGGCCTGAGGTGGGAGCTGCTTGGCCTGTCTAAGGAACAGCAGGCAGGTCCACGTGTCAGGAGCTGAGAGAGTGAGTAGTACAAGGTGATGCCATAGAGACCAGGAAGGGAGAGGTAGTGGGTGGGGATATATACACAGGACCTACTTCTACTAAAAAGTTTTTTGTTATTTATCTGAGTGTCCTTTTTTTCTTGCTATATCTGGCAACCCTTTCCCTTCCGTTCTTTGTTTGCACCCTTCCCTTCTGCGTGGTATCATTTGACCTACAGTCTGTTTCGTCTATTTCCATTTGCTTTCAGTGTCACTTTTATTTTTCTGTTTGATTTGACTTTATTTTCAAAAATGCTTTCAAAAACCAACACCACACAAAAGAATGTTCATGGAGAAGTATCATCCCCTCCTCTGTCCCTTCCACTGCTGCTACTCTTGCTGGCTACCAACTTCATTCTTTTCTGGGTATGTTGTTCTTGTGTGTTATCTTTGATGTTTTTGTGATAAGGAAACACGCATATTTTCTTATTTTCTCTTCTTTATTATGAAAATTTTGGCATTTGATACATGGTCATTTGTGCTTTGCTTTTTTACTAGAAAGTATCTGTTGGAAATCACTCTGTATTGGTTCATAGAGATTTTTGTTATCTTTTTTTACTGCTGTACAGTACTCCACTATGTGTAGTACAAAAAATTATCCCCAAATCTCCCATGCTTAAACACTTAGGAAGTCTCCAATGTTTTATACTTACAAGCAATGATGCAAATGAATAACTGCGCATATGTATTTTTTTTACTGATGAATATGTATCTTCAGGATACATTCCTAGAGATGAGATGCTGGATTACCAGTGAATTCATATGTAATTTGTTACTTAATGCCAATTTGCCCTTAGAGGGATAACATCTTTTTTCATTCTGAACAGCAATTAGGAGAGCGCCTGTTTCCCTACAACTCCACCAAAAGACTGCATTGTCAAGCTTTTGAATTTTTGCCAGTCTGGTGAGTGAGAAATAGTATCTCAGTATAGTTTGAATTTGCACTCTACTTATTATGAAGTGCAACATCTTTTCATATGTTTGAGATATTTTGAGATTCTTTTTGTGATTGAATCATCTGTTCATATCTTCTGCCCAACTTTATATAAGATTTTTCCTCTAAAAAATTCATTGTATATTAGGGATAATAGCCCTTTGTCTGTTGTAAATATTGTCTTGAAGTTTGTCATTTGCCCTTTGTTCTCATTGTGATTTTTTTAAGTAGATCAACTTCTGTACTTTATATTCAAGTTCATTGATCTTTCTCTCAATTCATGAAAGTAGATATGTTTGGAAGGCAGAGAGAGCTGACAGGGTTTAGTGACGGATTTGATGTGGAGCATCAGAAAAAGAGGAGTCAGGTAGGAGTCCAAGAATTTGACCTGAGCAAATAGAAGGTAGAGTTTCCTCTTACTGAGCAGAATTCAGTTTTTGCGGAGAATAGCAGGAGTTCTGTTTTGGCAACATTAAATGTGAGATGTCTGTTAGATGTGAAGCAGCAGATGACTTTGAATATATAGATTTATGGAAAGGGCAGGAGATATTTAGAGTGAGCCATGTAGTTACAGAATCTAAAACCATAAAACTGTTAGTAGGTTTTGATGCAAGCATTATGTCAATTTTAGGGAACTATATCCTCATATTTTGAGGATTTAAGTCACTTGTTCAAGTCAAGTGCAGAGCTGGGTCATGAATCTAAGTCTTACCCTCTGTATTCATCTGCTAAAGCTGAATAACAAAGTACCGGAGGCTGGGGGGCTTAAACGACAGAAACTCAATTTCTCCTAATTCTATAAGCTAGAAGTTTGAGATCAAGAGGTTGGCAGTATTGCTTTCTTCTGAGGTCTCTCTCCTTGACTTGAAGATGGTTGTCTTTTTCTCCCTGGTGTTCACATGGTCTTTTCCCTGTAATTTGTCTGTATCCTAATCTCTTCCTATAAGGATAGTAGGCATATGGGATTGGGTTTATCCTCACTGCCTAATTTTACTTAATTACTTCTATTTTAATTCATTCTTTATTGTAGTTTTCCATTACCATTTAGTCCCTTTAATTACCTCTTTAAAGACCTTCTTTCCAAGTATAGTCACATTCTGAGTGCTAGGTATAAAGTAGGCCTTCAACATGTGAATATTCGGTACACAATTTAGCCCCTAACACTCCTCTTCCAACGACACCAGTCTGCTATGTATTTGAGAAAAAAATGGATTTAGAGTCTGAAAGACCATATTGTCTCATAAAGAAATTAAAATGATGATTACTTTGATACTTGGGAGTTAAGATTTCTCCTTTATTTGAAGGATGCTTATGTGGATGGCACAAACATGGATAATATTTAATATGAGCCACAGTCCTCAGATCTGTTCTCAGGAAAAGTCCTAGTCCTCTCTGGGAAACATGGAATCTAGAAGAGCCCCTGACAAGAAAGTTCCAGCAGTAAATTTGGGTCTTATCGGGGCTGGAGGACAGTAGAGTGAACGTATTTTAGAACCAGGGTCAATATGGATCTCAGAGAAGTTGTTCTTTGACTGTTAACAAATGTGGATTAATGTAAGTCATAGATATATGCCAGCTAACAAAATATCCCAAACTCCATATTTTTGGTTAGAAGTAACCCAAAGGAAATTTCTTCTTTTAGATATTGGCTTTAGCTATATATGGAAATGAATCAAGATACAAATTAGTGCAGTTAATTCATTAAATAACTGTAAATACCTTGAAAACAAAAGAATAAAACTCTCTGGGCTTCATGGTATAATTCCATAATTTCTCCAAGTCACCTATACTTGGAAAGTTTTTAAAAGTTCTTGTTTTGCACTATTTTGTAACCCGTTTTTCAATATTTTTGGTACTTGGCTATTATTCACTAGACCACAACATTCTGGTGCATGAAAACATCTTCATAAATTACTAACTACAACTCATCAAGATTCTATGGGAGACAAATTACTTTGAGTTTTCCTTCCAAGAATTTATAGTCATTTTCTAGTAACTTTGTCACTGACATCTGTGATAAATTTTTTTTTAATTTAGAATGTTATCTAGCATTTCTACTTCTCAGAATAAATGATCTGGACTGAGTAAAATTTGCCCAAAGACATTAGGCTAGAATAAAGGTTGAAGCAACTAGGATTTTTAGCTAAGATATTTTAACAGAATTTTTTTAAGTATAAGATTAGAGGGATAGTCAGACAGAACATTTCAATTGCCTTGGGGTGCTCAGGAAGGCGACGCAGGGCTGTTTTGATGAGGGAAGCCTCTAAAGTCTCATCAGTGATGGCTAAAGAAGCATACACACAGCAAAGTGCAGCAAACAAAAATCATTAAAAAATGTAAAGGGTGATTTTACCAGTACACCAGTTAACTAAGGTGATTCATTCTTAACGATAAGAAAATCTACACTAGTTAGAGCAAAATGTGGAAAAGAAATAACTCTTAAATGTACTATCCTCTCTTTTCAGTGGCCCCTCGTCTTCAAGAGCCTTTGTCTCTCTCATCCTCCTTGGGCCCAGGCTTTGTCCACAAAAAATGGGTTATTAGGCTGTCACAGAGGTAAACAGGTGGGACTGGGCATTGTAAATGATGACACCCATGCTTCTGCTTTTGCATTTCTTCTTTTTTCAATAAACAAAACTGGCCTGTGGCTCTCTAGACCTCTGAGAATTGTAGCAGATACTTTTTACTTAAAAACACTGCCGATGAAACATCAGCCTCGGGATATCGTTTACATGCTACATTTTTCAAACGACATGGTTTCGAGAGGCAACAGACTTTGCAGGCCTGAGTCCCTCTCTTCTGTGGCCCTGACTCTGCTTCCTGTCTTCTTGTCACTGTGTTTTGAGGGAAAGTCATTCTGGACTTCAGTCTCCAGTTGTTTTTAGTTGCACTGGATTTTGGCTGCTCCCTTTCAGGGAGCATTACAATCTGGCACATTTTGAAAACATACTAAACCCAACCCAACCAAACCAAACAAAAAGCCCAAAGAGGTTAAATGCAGTTCCCCCTAGATCTGTTGTAATTAGCCTTCCTGACTTAGTTGTTTTTAAGACAGGCATTGACTATCTGGCTCAGCTCGTTGGCTGCCTCAGAGTGTAAAAGGACCAGAGAAGTGAGTACACTGAGCAGTTTGAGTGACAGCTGGTAGACCTTTTGTTCCACTGGATCACAGAGAGAAACTCTGAGATACTGCCTTATGGCCTAAACCATAGCTTCAGGTTCCTTACTTTCGTTATACCTCTACAGGATCCCCTGGAACGGCTTTAGAACCACAGTTTGTGTTGAAGAGGGAACTTGAAGAGTGAAACACAATAGAAGGACCTGGGCCTTTTTTCAAATCAGGCAGATGTGTTTAGGGAAAGAAAGTGGAAACCTTTGATCTCTGAGACCACCTTCCCCCATTTCCAAACACCGTGTAATCAAGGATATGCCTTTATAATGCTTTTTCTATAAATTCAAATGCATAAAGAATTTAATGAATCCAGGTCCCACTGTGAAAGTAAATGAAGACCACCCAAATGAGAACAAGCAAAGGCTATTACAGCAAGGGAGTCAGCCACCGTCCCTTGTGTTTGGCAGAGACTCCGAGTCAGGCAAGGGAGACCGACAGGTTTACAGTGGAAAAGGGGAAGGCTCCAGGTATGCCCTGACTGTGGTCAGCAGGAGGAAGCTGCAGGCAGGCTGACCAGACACAGGGCACCCTATGTATTTGGTTAGGGGTGCACATTTGGCTTTCTCTTGTTGGTCCAAAGATGGGAGCAGGGAAAAAAGTAGGGAAGCTGTCAGTTAACAATCAGGTCTCGGCTATTTTGAACCACTTGGTACAGGGGTTATTGTTTGACCTCCTGGGCTGGTTGCTGCAGGTTGTGGGTCAGAGTTCTATTTTTATAAATGGCCTAGTCTTTCAGTCTGTATAGGAAGTCTGTCACCATAGGTAATTATTTATTCATAGGCACTCTTTATATATTCAAAATAGGATTCTATTGTCTGTTGTATATTGCAAACAAATTCTTCCCTTGTTTTTCATGGAGGTTTTTTAAAATATAAATAAATCAAATTTATTTATGATTTAATAAAGAAGTCATTTTTATGACTGGGAATTTGTAGCTACCTAAGAAGGCCAGCCCCTTTATAATGTTCAACATATGTCTCCTAAATTTCTTTTAATGTTATGATAGCCTAGAAATAGCTTTGTAAGCCCTGGCCAGTAGCTCAGTTGGTCAGAGCATCGTCCCCATACCCCAGGGTTTCAGGTTTGATCCCTGGTCAGGGCATATGCAAGAATCAACGAGTGGATGCAGGAACAAAGTGGAACAGTAGATTAATGTTTCTCACTCTCTCTCCCTCCCTCTTCTCTCTCTAAAATCAATAAATAAAAATAATTAAATAAAAATAGCTTTGTAATCCAGATAAACTTTACTTTTACAAAGAATATTAAAGGTACTGCAGCTTTATTTGCTTTTCCAAATGGATCGTCACTTGGAATTGTACATTCTCCCCACACTGGCTCAAAAACCCATCCCTAACAAATTCTAAATTCTGATGTATACCTGTGTTTGTTTCTGGACTTTATTCTGCATTTTGGATCAATCTTCTTGCTACAAGTTCTAGAACATCACAGTTTATTTTGAGGGTGATAGTCTTTTTATTTGTTTAATTCCTTTCTTTAACTTTACATATTGAGGAAAGCATTTAAAAAAATTTTAAGAATCATAACCTTTTTTCTTCTACTATTTTATAGTTACTGCATCATAGTACAAGAATGTGGTCTGTATAATTTCTGCTTATTAAATATTAAGGATTATTTTGGTCAGATTTATATCAATTTTTATAAAGTTCTTCCAAGATTTTGGAAACAATGTATATTCTCTATTTCTTGGATTAAAAATATATATTCTGTTGTGTTATAATAAGCCTCACATCCTCAGTGCCCTTAGTGTCTTAACCAGTTTCTAAGTCAGTTATGTTAAATTCTCTCTGTATGATTTTGGGCTTACCGATTTCCCCCTTGAATATCTAACAGCTTTTGGTTTCTATTAAAGCAGTGTGTTTAATTGGATGAATATTCATGACTAGTATGTTTTCGTGGATGTCACACCTACTATATGGAATTTCTCTTTCCCAGTATCATAAAGCAATCCATAACTGGGAGGTAACTAAAAATCAAAGTGGAAAATGACTAGACTTGAATAATATTTACCTAAATATAACTGGGACTCATGGTCCCCTCAAAAGAAAATACCTGTGACAAACGAAGTCCTTCTTTGCCTGAGAAGCAACAGCCCTCTTCCTAGGGCTTCATTGAATCACTACAGCCACAGCGTGGCCCTGGGCACCCCCTCCCCACCCAGCAGTGCTTCTATTTCCACAGTCCCTTGCCCATTTATTTACCATGGTACCTCAGTACTTGTTGGCTTCAGAACTCTTCAGACTAAGGCCACTCATGGGGAAACTGCGAAATTTGGTTGTTTTTTTTTTTTTACTTGATAGTGTTCTTCCTTTTATGCTCTTACTGCTATGTATTGCTTTTATAGGTCAGGCTCTTCAGTCCTGAGTACATTTGGCTGTGTATCCTTTGTACTATCTTTAGCTGAAAAGGTTGGGGTAGGCAAAACAGTGGCTATCTAATTGCTATGAGACTGGTCTTTGAGTCAAGATTTCAAGTATTCAGTGAAATGGAGCATTTCCCACCAGCCTAGAAGTCTAATTTATAACTATCAGGTCTGGAAATGCCCCCCTTTAATTCCCAAACTGTGATTTCTAGGTGAAAGCAAGAGGTATGGGGTGCCCAGCACTGCACCAGAGACTGAGAGGGCCGGAGTCATACACTGGGGCATCATGGGACAGTCTTGTTTTCACGGATTTTGTTTCTTTTCAATAGAGGCAATCTATGAAAATATAACTGATAAAATTGAATTTTTATAATGTCAGCAGGCTTTAAAAGTAAATTAACAAATTCTAAAAACCCATTGGTCAGGCTTTGTGTCCCAGATTTTTATTCAAAAGATATGGTAACTGTAAACCACTATAAAGGGTAGAGGACACAAAAGAGTCTGGGAAATATTCCTTTAAATAGTAACAAATACCTTAGGGAGAAAACCTCCCATGAAGGTCATTAGAAAATAGTAGAAAACAGTGTGGAATCAACTGCTAACTTAAATAGCAATGGCTATGACATTCTGGAAGTTTAGAGAAATTTTGTTTTTCATATAGGCAGACCTTAATTACCCTGGACATAGCTGTTTCAGACAAGATGCCTCTTCCCATCTTTATAATTTAGTGCAGGCCAGGTAATTTAAAGAGCTTGGGAGCAAGTAACATTCCTGCCTCAGTCTGGGAGTTAACCTCTTCCATCCACACACAGGAAAAAGGCAAGCCTGTATGTGCTGGGGGCCAGCCATTTGCCAGGTGCTTTTATATATTCTCTGTCATGTGACCTTCATCACAGACCTGCAGTGGGAGTGTGAGAATCCCTGTTATACAGATGACAAAACTGCTCCTCAGATTAAATTTCATGCCTAAAATGGAATCTAAGGAATTAGTTGCTTAATGCATATTCTATCCAATACTGTGGACAGGGAAGCATCCTAGCTAAGAATAGACACTGGAGCCATGGAAACTCAGTTCTACATTTTCCCAGCTGTGTGGCCTGGGGTGCATGATTAATCTAGGACCCAGTTTTCCCACTTGTAAATTATGTGGAGTAATTACAAATACCTCACAGAAAATTGAAACAATGAATTATGATAATGTACATTCTTTGTATACTGCATGGCTTGTAGTGAACATTCAATAGATGGCTATTATCAAGCTGCCTTCAGTATTAAAGTTATGTCTGGTCTGATTACATTTAAAAGGGAAATTTGACAGATAAATGACAGAAGCTCAAACCTAAATCTTGCCAGCATGTTATTTTTTGTTTGCTAATGATTTAACAGGATCAAAATGACTTCTACTCATCTAGACGAGCTCACAGACAAGCCAGAGACACCCGTGAACTTGGAACTTATGGAATGCTCATCACCCCTAACAATGTCAATGTTGGGGGGCAAAGTGCCAGCTGGAGGAAGTTTAATTAGAGCTACATCTTCCACATTTTTATATTACATTTTATGTACATTTACCATAACTGGCTTGCACAGAAAAACCTTGCAATCATAGGATATGCATGAAAGTGGATTCTTATACTTCTAATGCTTTATTTCCTGGGTTTATTCATTCTTCCATCTTCCATCTCTCTCTCTCTCTCTCTCTCTCTCCCCCTTGCCCACCCCCACTGCCCACACATATACACACACACACACACACTTAATCTACTCTGAAAATCATTTATTGGTTGCTTTCTTGGTAATTGTGAAGCTCAACTAGCAGATGTCAGTGATCATGGATAAATAGCAGAAAAAAGGAAAATGAAAAACACTGATAGAAATTCCAAATAGAAGAGAAAACTCATAATAAATGAAAATATGGAAACCAGGGGAAGTCATAAGAAAAATGACTATTTGTTAAGTGTGAAAAAATAAATGATTCAAGGACAAACTATGTAAGAATGTCTGAAGACTGTCACCAACGCTTATATTGTATCTTTTTTCCCCTGGTTAATTCCTTTAACAAAAAGAGGTTATTGTTAATTAACAGCACAGAAAGGAAGTGAAGATTTAGCTTGTAGTTACCTAAAACACTTACTAGGAGCCTTATGTTTTTCCTATTTACAAGTACTTGCTTAATTTCCATTTGCTGGCTTTGCATCCTTGGCATTGGAACTTGAAAAAAGGTTACATGTTGAAAAATAAATTGATTATCAGGGTGCCCAGGTAAATGGGGGAGCTTACTGCTTAGAAGACCCTGTGCCATCACTGAGAGAGTTTTCCCATCTGTATATAAAAACCATATGATGCATCCTTCCAAAATATCTGAGCAATAAATAAATCAATGACTAATTTTGGTCAATGAGATTGAAATACACTCATATTTAATACTTCAAGGCAGCAAATTTCCAATGGATTCCACAATGAAATGGGGAGATCAGGGAGGAAGCAGTGATGAGAGTTTAGACCACTAGCCCCCAAATAGGGGACACACTGAGCATCCTGAAAACAATAGACTTAGCTGAATATATGCACATCAGATGCTGAGTGCTTAGATGGCCTACTATATTCCCATTACTCAGAGAAGACACAGGAAGATGCTCCTCTGGGGGGTCTGAGGAGCCCAAGAAGAAAGACCTCAGGTCACTGGTATCCTAGTTTTCTGATACATGGCCTACTGAGATCACATGATAATGAAGCTCAAAGTCATCCAACCTCACACATGTGTTCAGAGATTCCAATCAGGGAAGACCTCCCAAATGGAAGATAATAACCAGAACATACAAGAAAAAAAAACAATGTGATGAAAAAGAAATCAATAAGGAAGAAAAAATCTTCCAAAAGCCTATTATGAATATTATAAATTAAGAGAAGATAGTACAGGAACTGAGAACAAGATGTTAGGAAAAAAAGCTTCCACAAAACAAAAAACAGAACAAAACAAAACAAAAGAAAACAAAACAAGAGAGGGAGAGTTTTCTCGAAGATTATAATTATATTAGCAGAAATGAAAAACTCACTGGAAGGGTTAAAAATAAAGTTAGCAAAATAGCTCAGAAAATGTAACAAAAAGATAGGAAGGAGATAAGAAATTTAGAAAACAGTCCAGAAAAGCTAATATGCAATACAATAACAGAAGTTCAAAAAGAGCAACAACAGAGACAACTGAAGATAGGAAATCATCAAGAAAATAATTGAAGACATTTCCCCAGGACTCAAGGTCATGAATTTCCAGATTAACAGGGCTCATAGGAGGCCTAACCAATGAATAAAAATAAACTTATATAAGGTACATCATTGTGAAATTTCAAAGCTGGGCACAGGGAAGATTCTCAAAGCTTTCAGATGGAAAAACAAGTCACACACAAAGCATCAAAAAAATAATATAAACAGCTAAAAAATGAAGAGTTCCTTTTAACTTCAGAAAGAATATTATTTCCCATATGTAATTTAATACAGAGCTAAAATATCAGTGAAATTAAACAATAGAATAAAGCTGGAAAGCACAAGAGACATTCTTTTCCAGAAAACTACTGGAAAATGTGAGCCAACAAATAGTGAGTAAATCAAGGAGTAAAACATGGGGCACAGGAAATCCAATAGAGAAGAGACACAGAGGAAACCCTACAAAAATAGTGAGGAGAGTTTCCATGAAGACTGCTCTATGCTCATCATGTAGGACAAATGGTCCACAGTGTTAGATGGAAAATTTGTAGCCAAGGATAGCAAAGGTCCTTTTCACTATTGCCAGCCTTCCCCCCAAAAGAGGGAAGAGATAGGTATAGTGAGAGTCAGTGAAACCACTGTATTTATGATGAGATCCATGATGGTATATGACTAAGAATAAATAAGGAGATAACAAAAAATTATGATTTACACTAAAGGTTGGTGTCTCTCTTTTAATCAACATCTTGGTAAAAGCTTATGGTTCCCAGAGACAAGGATGAAGCAAACACAATTCTGCCTTAATAAGAACAAATATTCTTTGTAACCAATTTTTCAGACTCTATTTTATTTTCCTATTAATGAAGGTTAAGTATCCTACTGGTAATGTGTGGGTGGCCACCTTGGTGAGTGGTCACAATAATCAGACATCGTGGAAGCAGGACTTGTATCAGAAGAACTCTTAGCAGGAAACCTGGAAAGCTGGGAGCCTCTACCCCGATGGGTTAGTAGATGAGATCAGGGTTCTTTATAATACAAGACAAGGTCTGTAGCTCAGTTTTCCTTTAAGGAATCCCCTGCTCTTTACATGGAGAACTGGGTTGAAGAATATAGAACCTTTGTTTTTACACTGAGGCAACTGAAGCTTTCTATATTAATCTGTGACTCAGTTCAAGATACTTGGGGAATTATCTGATGAGTCATTCCTTACATGGACTAAAAAGCATGCCCCTACATTTATTAATTTTAAGACCCAGAGTTTTAGTGATTTTACATAAGAAATATGTAGCCCTGGCCAGTGTATCTTGGTTGGTTGGAGCATCATCCCATCACTGAAAGGTTCTGGGTTCAATTCCTGGTCAGGGCACATATGGTACCTGGTCTGGGCCGGTATGGGAGACAACCGACCGATGTTCTCTCTCACACCGATTTTTCTCTCTCTCCTTTCCTCTCTCTCTAACAGCAATGCAAAACTGTCCTGGGATGAGGAAAAAATAGAAATAAGCAGTTTTTGGATTGTTTTGGTCTATTTTATTTTGTATAAATTAATGCTACTCAGTTTAACTACAGTCCATTGTTTAGAATGTATGTTTATTTTTAAAAATATTTTATTTACTTATTTTTGGAGAGAACGGAAGGGAGGGACAAAAATATGAATTGGGTGCCTCCAGTACATGCTTTTACTGGAGACTGAACCCACAACCCAAGCATGTGCCCTGACCAGGAATCTAACCAGCTACCTTGGGCTTTGTGGACAATGCCCAGCCAACCGAGCCACACCAGTTAGGGCCTAGAATGTGTGTTCAGAATGATACAAGTATTAGGGAACGCCTTAGAATTTCATGGGTGAGATATTGTTTTTTTTCCCTCTGCCTCTGCACATCAGGAGGACATGTCATGTTCTCCTCAGCAACAGTAACTCTTGGGAAGCAGAACACGCTTGCACACGCATGCCGGTGGTGTACTGTCTTTTCAGATGGTTTGAATCCATGTCCCTCAGACCATTTGAACATTCCTATCAAAGTCAATCTATTCAATTTATTCAAGTCTCCCCTCTTTAATTTTTGTACTGGATTTGACAGATAAAATAACAATATCTAATTATTGAAGATAAAATGTTTTTCTTTACTTTTGTTTGTAAAAGTTACTAATAAAAGTCCAAAGTCAATTTTGTTTTCTTAGAGGAAAAATCATTTGAAGTTTATTTTCATGTCTGGAAAAGATCAGAAATATTTTCATTGCATTTTACCTGAATTAATTGCTTATGTACAGAACTTGCATTTTTCTCTATGACAAACTAATTCTTGTGTTTATGTTTTATTTCCCAAATCCTAACATCAGATTTAAAAGATTTATTACCTAGTATCTTTTGTAGTTTATACTCAAGAAAATATTATTTGTCTTGAGTGATTCTGCATAGTCTCTTTGGTTTCTCTAGAAAACATACCCTCTAATCCATTTACTTACTTGTAAATAAATAATGAGGGCAAGACCAGTGTTATACCATCAGACAGTAACTTTCACAAGCATATGAATTAAAATATGTATCAAACTTTTGTTCTAAAGATGTAAGAGGTTTTTGTTCAGTATGCTCTCATTCATCCAGCAAAATTCCTACCTTATGCACAACTCAAAAAAGTATTTTAAATACCACTTGGTATTCTCAGAGTTTATGAATATTAGTTTTGAATCTTATATTGTGAATGAAGTTAAAAATCACACAGTTGTTTATGTAATATATTATAAACCTGGGATGTGCAAAATAAATTCAACTTTATTGTTAAATTCTGAACTCAGGATAGAATGGTTTCTCATTCTGGTTAATAGTAGAAAAATTTTACCTACTTACTTCTGGGTTATCTGTGTCACTTGTAATTTCATTCTCATTCTCTTGGGTAAATCCCCAGTCAAATCCAAGGTATCCTGCATCTCTTCGTTCTTCTTCTTCCCCCGTTGTTGAGCAATGTTCATGGTGGGATTGAAAGGGGCAAGTGTTCTCATTCTCAATGTGCAAAGATACTTCAGCATCTCACTAAGCTGTGTGTGTCTATGTGTCTGTGCTCAGGGAACAGAATATCCCTGCTTAATATATGAGGTTTGTCCAGAAAGGACTCAGCCATATTATAAGAAAAACAGGGACATTTATTGGTGAAGATACAAGAAACACTGTACATAGGACAATGACACCTCAGGCCCCTTCAACGTAGGCACCTTGGGACCTCACACAGTTCTCCCAGTCACCATCAGCTTCCCAGTCATATTTTCCTGACTCATCCATGGTCTGAAATCTCTTCCCCTTCAAAGGTGCTCTTAGTTTTGGGAAAAGCCAGAAGTTGCAGGGTGCCAAGTTGGGGTTATATGGGGGCTCAGTCACCTGGGTGATTTGATGTTTCACAAAAAAACTGCATGAGACGGGATGCATGGATGGGCATGGTGTGATGAAGCTGCCAATCACCAGCTGCAGCCTTCTGAATCGCCCTAATAGTTTCTGTGGAAGAATGTTGAAGCTTAACACAAAGTTTGATGCAGATTCGTTGCTCTACCTGCTCAGTCATTTTGAATGCAATGGCCACACAGTACATGTGCTCACTCAATGGCCTCTACTTCCCCCTTCGACTAATACAGTGAAGTCCTCATTGTTCACACATATGCATTCCAGTCCATTATCCTTGGCTGCCAGGTTACAGCAATGTCATACAAACCATTCTTATGTTAACAATGGCCGAACTTTTTCCACACAGACCTTGTATGACTCTGTTATTGTTACTAGTATGACTTTGGATTGGATTAGTAAGAATGAATTGATGAAATGCTATATTTTGGAATATACATTGTGAATCCAATTTAAAACTCCCTGAGTAGGTAAGGCGATCAAGCAGATTTCAAGTTCCTGGTTGCTCTTTGGTTGGGAAGTTTTAGGTTAGCCATGGAAAGAAAGGGACTGATGATGAGCGTCCACATCAACTTTAAGATAAGGTGATTTGAATAACCAGGATGGTCTACAGCCATACCGCCCCAAACATGCCTGATCTCATCTGAATAACCAGGTATACACATACATATTCTTCGCGTAATATAAATTTACATATTGACATATACACTACATTTCTATTATTTGAATATATACATTTTTATTTGTATCTCTATATATGTTTAAAGTGTTCTGAGATGACATGTATGTGAATCTATATCATATACTCACACAATGCAATTAAAGCTATCCATTCTAACAATTTCACCATTATTGAAGATATTTAGGTAAAATATGTTCCTGGATTACAACTAGCCTAACAGAAAACTTACGTGAGACTCCTATGAATAATCTTTTCACTTTCCCACTGCAGTGCTGTGAAAGCCATAAATGAGGTGCTACAGGATTCCCACCTCCCATTCGCACTGGAGCACATGCACCCACACAGTCAGCAGTCTTTCCGACAAAAGCTGTGATGAGTGTGACACAGCCTCCCGGGCTCCCACGGCCGCTTGTAGCACCACCTCTCCTCAGGCCTTCAGAATCTGCTGAGGATCTACGCCCGGCTCAAACACCCACACAGCCGGTGGGTTTCTGTACTGTTGTGTGTGTGCCAGTAAGGGCAGAGGTAACAGTGCACTGAGACCCTGAAAAACAACATCACACTGCCAGCACGCAGCCAGTCTTCTGCAGTGGGAAATGCCCCAAGGAGGAGCTGCAGCCTCATTCCCTAAACTAAGCTATATCCCACACCCCAATACTTCAGGCTTCCAGGTTTCCTTGCCAGATTCTACACGAGGAGAAAAGCTGTACTATGAACATCATCCTGCCTCAATGGACCTCTTAAAGATCAAAATCATAGAGAAAGGCAGGGCTGCATGGATGCTTCAGGGCAACAGAGAGTTTCCCCTTGTCTTCCTGTTGAAAAGGAAATTTTTCAGAAATAACATAGTTTTTAACCAAAATGTTAATTTTGCCTTCTGGCATGAAAATATAAATCATTAGTACTCTATGTAAAAAGGACCTTTTTATTCCCAACCATCAAAAGTCTAAAAGGTTTATTTGTTATTATTGAACGAGTGTGGATTTTGGCATTTGATGATGTATCCCATCACTCACACCTCTGAAGACACATAGAACGATAGCATAGACTAGCTGGCAGGGCTTTTGTAAGAATTACAAAAATGATAGAATTAATGATAGAATTAACATCTGTGCAGGCATCTGGGTCCCTTTACCCTAGGGAAACTGAGCTATGCCTGGATAAAGTGAATCTCCGGGATAGATCCATTCCTGACATTCTGAACAAAATGTCTAGGGACAACTCTGGACATAACAAAGATTAAACTCAGTCCCTGTACTACCCTGAAGTCTAATCTAAGTCATAAAATGTGTACACAGAGACATATTAAGGATTTGACAGTTCAATTGAGTAAATACATACTTACATCATTAAAAGGCTCATATAGTCTATCTACTCCAGTAGAGAGTTATTTACTCAAGTAAGTAAACTAAGAATCATGGGAATACATATTTAGAGAAGACAGATTTTGGGAGAGACTCTCCCATTTTTTCAGGGGTAGCAGGCAAGGTTTTAGGTAATGTGTGCTGTTGAAGAAGCTCTTTGTTTGAAAAGAGAAGAGTGCTTGGCTTACGGAAGGTGAAAGTAGTGTTTGTGTTGTGAGCTGGTAGAAAATGAGCTTATATTGTGCCTAACAAAAACCTACAGATACAAAATTGACTGCTGCTGAATGACATCAAACATACTAAATTTATTTTTCACTTCAATTCAATTTCTAGACTAGAGGAATGTTCTAAGAACATGCTTTTTTATTGACTTTTATGAGTGAACTTCATAACCTGCCTTTCCTGTAATATCCCCACACTCCTGTTAATCACCAATGCAGAGGGAAAACTGAAACACATACAATTTTTACAAACTCATCAAAATTTTCCAAGTTCTTTTCTCAGCAGTTGGTGTTGTGAACTCTGGGTGAGTTGTCTGAAGAATGGGTCCAGCAGACAAACTGCCTCACAGGGTGTAAATCAGACAGAAGGATAATGTTTGGTATGGGAGGACAATAAATATTGCAACAGGAGCTCTAGTGTCTATGGAGGGCACTTAGCATTTCTTCCATCTGAAATGACCTAAGCATTGTTTTGATAAATGTTGAGGAGTGCTATATGATATCCAGTTTATTCCAACCTGGTAATTCTAAGATTTTTCCTCCTAGAATGAACTTAGTCTAGAGTTTCTGTCTCTTTGCTGTTGCTCATGTTTCAGTGGCTCTAAGAGTTGGAGACAGATACTCATTTGTATTAATGATTTGTAACTGCAGTAGTGTGGTTTAGTTTTAAAGGATGTACATCTCAACAAAAATGATTTAGTCTTATGCCTTGCATTATGTCTCTTAGGGGTCTTGCTATTCATTTGGAAAGAATGTGTCCTATGGACAGTCATCAGGACAGCCACAAGTAGGAAAATTTCTGAGCTGGCCCTAAACCAGTTTCTCCGCTGGGCACCAGGTACACTCACCATAAGTTATCAGCAGAGTTCAGTTCAGGTGCCCATTTGAAAACTAAAAGCACCATGCAACTCTGAAGACACTTCTTCATCTCAAGACTTTTCCTAGGTTCAGAAAAATATAGCCTTTTAAAAATTATTCTGAGGATGCTCTTCAACACTAAGGTTCTCATCAAAACATCATAACAGGCTTGACATCTCTTTCTTTCTATTTGGATTTGTTTTTTCTCTGCCTGCCATGCAGAATGATAATGGGACGAAGCCATTGCTCCATTGACAATCATGGCTTGCATCCATCTCTTCAGTCCTGATCTAATCACTGCAAAGCCCCAACAGCCTCTTGAAGCACTGCTGAGCAATCTACGCTCAACTGTGACCTGAATTCTAAACAGACAAAATAAAGGCAATGTTTCTAAATAACTGACCAAGAAGTGTTCTCACAGATAGTACAGTCCAATTTCAGCAACTCTTAAGGATATGATGACATTTCAGTTATTTATTTTCCTGTTCTTCTTTTCTTCTTCCTTGTACTGGTTTGCAAATTCTTGTGATTCTGAGCATTTAGAATCACTGCTGATATCAAGCATCTGACTATCATTCATTTAGATGAATAAAATATGGTTGTTGCCCTCAAAGTGCTTATAAATAAATTAAAACAAGGGCAGGGGACCTATGGCCTATGAGTCAAAAGCATACTCCTGCTTTTGTATGGCCTGTGAGCTCTGGGTTGTTTTACATTTTTAAATGAATTTTTTGGGGGGTGGCAAATCAAATTAAAAAATAATATTTTATGACACATTAAAAATAATATACAATTCAAATTTTGGTGTCCATAAATAAAATTTTATTGGAACACAGATGTGTTCTTTAGTTTGTGCATTATCTTTGGCTGCGTTTAGGCTACAACAGAGTTCAGTAGTAAATACCAAGACTGCCTGTTCTGCAAAACTAAAAATATTTTCTCTCTGTCCCTTTATGGGAAGTTTGCTGACCCTTGATTAGACTATAATATAGGAAATTCTAAACACAGATAGGAAGTAAGTGCTGCTCTAAATGGGAAGTGAACTACTGCCTGGGGCAGTTACATTTCTACAGTTATCAGTGCTTAATATACTGAAGACACCTCATATTTTTGGAGGTTTTTTTCATCCATAGTACTTAACCATCACAAGTAACACAAACTAAGGTGATCCTGCAATTACAATGAATCAGAAAGAAATGGCTCTTCCTACAGCGAATGAAGCTTAATCAGAAAATTGAGTCCATAGGAGAGGGAAAATTCGCTTTAAATCTAAAATCTTCTCCTAAATTTCAGTCCTGGCTAGTGTGGCTCAGTTTGTTGGAATGTTGTCCCATAAATGGAAAGTCACAGGTTTGATTCCCAGTCAGGGCACATGCCTAGGTAGCAGGTTCAGTTCCAGTGAGGGGTGGGGGGTGTGAAAGGCAACAGATTAGTGTTTTTCACCTCGATGTTTCTCTTCCTCTCTCCTTCCCTTCGCCTCTCTCTAAAACCCATAAGCAGGTACTCAGGTGAGGATAAAAAGTAAATAAAAATAAAATCTCCTCCAAAATGTCAGTAAAGAAGTGTGCATTGATAATAGAATTAGAGAAGAATTTTCCACTGTCCCTAGCGGAGTCTTGGCAGTTTTGTGATTGAAGAAAAGTCTAGGCCTACAGTTTCACATTTGAGAGGATCATGGGCCAAAAGGAGATGCTTCCCCAAGATTCTCCCACATTGCTGACTTCTAAATTCTCAGTTGCTTCCCCTCTGCCTGCTCAGACACTTTGGGGTTTATCATGCCTTGCCTTTGAGATTGAAGACACTAACCGTGCTTAACCCCATTGCATGTTGTTTTCATTTAGCAGGTCCTACTCATCCTTTAGCAGGGCATATGTTTCTTTGATGGACATTTTCAATGCTCCACTCCTTTGTAAAGTTTCTGAGTATTCTGTCTACTGGTTAATGTCTTAAATAGAGGAGAAAATGGGGGAGAAAGGGAAGAAAATGCTAGCTTTCAAGGATGATGATCCTCATCCTTCATTATCTTTTTACACCGTTTGCCTTTTAAAAGGAGTACTCTCAGCTGTTAAACTGTTCTCTGGAATTAAGTGAAAAGCAAGAACATACTCTTGTATAGCATAGAGAAGGTTAGCACATCTATCCTCATTTTACATCTGAGAAAGCTGAGGCTCAGAAAGGTTAGTAAACTACCCAAATTTATAGAGTCTGTGAAGTGGCAAAATTGGAATTGGAACCATTGAATAGAAATTTGGGGCACCTGGACTATAACAGCAACCTTCCTATTGTAGAATGTAACGAAAGCTACATGTTTAGATATAGCTGTCTCTGTTAGATATAGTTTAGATACATTAACTTAATACACTGTGTCCCTGAAAGGAAGTTTCCCTGAGACCCATGACTAGCCATGCTACCCAACCCAAGGATTCTTGGAATTTCTTGAAGCCCTGAAACAGACAACTTCAATTCTTAAGCCATCATTGTTTGGAGAGTCCCATATTCACATCAAGAGCTGAGTGATGTTTCTTTTAAAGCAAGATAGAAAAGCACATGGCTCTATGAGGCAGGGGAAGCCCTCCTGCCAGTGCATACTTGACCAGATGTATGGCATAGGGAGCGAGTACTGGCAGGGAAACCAATCCTAAATCAGAAGCAGAAAAATCACCTCATTTAAACTGAATTTGGTGATCCTTACAATCAGATAGGAAGGCATCACATTAAGTCCAAATATTTAGGGCCTTCTACATGCCCTAATCTATATCAGACTTTCTGGAGGATATAAGACTCCTCCTGGAGGTTAAAGTATGATTGGAGACAGGGCATACTGTGTATTATGCAATACTTTGCTTGTTAAACAAAAGTGTGCCCCTTGTAAAGAATCTAAACTTGGGCAATTCTGCTGAGTTATAGAGGGCAATAGTTGTCCATTGTTGTACAATAATAGTGTTAGCACAGGAATTGAAATGAGGAGTTTTGTGTCCATATCAAGAAGCAGTGCAGGGGTTAAACAAGTGGTTTCCACAGGCCAGATGTCTGCTTGAATCCCTCACTCATCAATTTCTGCCTGTGTGATATTGGGCAAGTTATATAACTAGTCTGTGTCTCAGCAGCAAAATTAGGATAACAATACCTAATTTGTAAGGATTAAATACATTATAAAATGTAAAGCACATTTTTAGAAACATATTGATTTTAGAGAGGAAGAGAGAGAAAGAGAAGTATTGATTTGCTGTTCCACTGATTTATGCATCCATTGATTGCATCTTGTATGTGCCCTGACTAAGGATTGAACCCGCAACCTTGGGTATGAGGATGACACTCTAACCAACTGTGTTACCTGGCCAGGGCCCATATAAAGCACATTTAAGGTGTTTGACACGTAGTGAAAATTCAGTAAAGTAAAAACTATGACACATACATTAATGACCCAGAATAGAGCTCAGTGTTTCTTTAGGACCCAATTCCAATTTAAACGTAAGCAGTAGTTTTTAAAATTATATTTGCGTTTAATTTGCTAAACTTATGCTGAAATGAAAAATTATAATGTACTTTGTAATTGGGAACTTCATGGGAAGGTGTGCTATTGATATTATCATTGGTGCAATCAGAAGAAAAATGTAAAAATAATATTTATCATTATATAATGCTTATATATTTATCACATATATTTCTATGTGCCAGGAGCTACTCTAAGCTGTTGTGTATGAATTTAAATTAATCTTTTTAGAAAACCCTAGGAAATAGGTAAATACTATTATTATCCTTATGTTACATATGCCAGAATACAGGCACAGAGAAATTGAGAGAACAATACAATTATTTGAATTGCTTTATGTCTTTGTTGATAATAATGATGAGCACTTGGACACCCATTAGATCTCATTTTTATGTATTTATAATCTATTGGTTTAATTTTTAAGCAAAGTGTTATCTACATTATTTATATTAAAATTTTTCTGGTTGTATGTTCTATGGAGGGTCATTTGGGGACAGGGCCAAGCTGACTGAGAAATGGACTACAGTGGTTGAGTGGCTTCTGGAGATCATTAAGAGATGGGTCAGCAAACTGGAAAAACCAAGAGATAATTGCTAACAATAGAAAAAAATTTAAATATATAATTTTTATTATATTTTTCCATTACCATTCAGCCCCCTTGTACCCCTCTCCCCCCAGTAATTACCACCCTGTTGTCCATGTCGATGAGTCTTTTTTCTCTCATGCTCAATCCCTTCACCCCCTAACCTCCTCCTGCACTAGCTGTCATCTGCCCTCCATCTATGAGTCTGTCTCTATTTTGCTTGTTTGGTTTATTCATTAGATTCTACATATGAGTGAAATCATACAGTATTTTTCTTTCTCTGACTGGTTTATTTCACTTAGCATAATGTTCTCCATGTCCTGCCATACTGTTACAAAAAGTAAAATTTTTTTTCTTTTTTTTTTTACTGCTGAGTAGAATTCCACTGTGTAAATGTCCCATACTTGTTTTATCCACTCATCTATTGATGAACACTTGGGCTCTTTCCATATCTTGGCAATTGTAAATAACACCCCAATGAAAACAATTCCATTCACGATTACTTCAAAAAAGAATAAAATACCTAGGAATAATCCTAAGCAAAGATGTAAAAGATTTGTATGAAAAATTATAACACACTGAAGAAAGAAATTGAAGAAGATACAAATAAGTTGAAGCACATACCATGTTCATAGAGAGGAAGAATTAACATCATTAAAATGTCAATGATACTCAAAGCAATATATAGATTCAATGCAATTCCTATCAAGATACCAATGGCTTAATTCACAGAACTAGAATAAATATTTCAAAAATGTATAGGGAACCACAAAAGGCCCTACATAACAACACCAATCCTGAAAAAGAAGAACAAAGTTGGAGGAATCATGCTAACTAATATCAAACTGTACTACAAGGCCATAGTAATCAAAACAGCATAGTACTGGCATAAAAACAGACACGTAGATCAATGGAACAGAAGAGAGAGCCCAGAAATAAGCCCACACCTTTATAGTCAATTAATACTCAACAGAGGAAGCAAGCACATAAACTGGGCTAAAGATAGTTTATTCAATAAATGGTGTTGGGAAAATTGGACAGATATGTACAGGAAAATGAAACCAGATCACCGTCTTACATCACACACAAGAATAAATCCAAAATGGATCAAAGACTTAAATGTTAGACCTGAAATCATACATAAAAATCCTAGAATAAAACCTAGGCAGTAAAATCTTGGACATTGTAGAAAATTTTTATTTGCTATATCTACCCAGGCAAGAGCAACAAAAGAAAAGATAAACAAATGGGACTTCATCAAACTAAAAAGTTTTTGCATAGAAATAATTTTGAAATTACATTACATTATTTAATGTGACTAGATTTTAAAATAGTGAGGATGCTCAAATATAGGTAGTCTATTGTTTTATGAGGAAATCCTAGTGGTAAAATTCATCTATCAAATCATAATAAGGAACTTTTCATTGGAAGTACTGATTTAAGCATCACGATTTCCAATTACTGAAATGGCTATTTATTTAGATATTCACAGACTATGCTTCTTCTCAAAATCCATTGAATTTATTTTCATTTTAGAAATAAGAAATACTAACCTTTGAAAGGAATACAGCCAGTGCTATTAGCAGCCACTAAGTTTGAATTGAACCAATTATTCAAATCATGATGGATTTGAATTGGTTTTCTTTGTGTTTATGACAACAAGTTTGTAGAATTGAATTTTTCTTCCCCATCATTGAATAGTAAGAATAAAGCTTGAGAATTTTAGAATAATAATATAATCCCCAACGATTAGTTTAAAGACAACATTGAACTGTTTTGATGCTCAAATGGATTATGGAAAATACTTCTGGATAGATGATATTTTCCATATTAAATGTAGAATTGTGTACAGAAGTTGTTCTTGTGCTTAATTTACACAGATCTGACTCTCTTATCCCCAGAGAGTGGCAAGAATATGCATTAAAACTGCATAGGAATTCCTACAAAGGAAAATATCCCTCACCAGTTCTCACTACACTTCAGGGCCCTCACTCAGACCTAAACAGCTGGCTCCTACCCCTGCAGATGAAGACCTGAGGCAAATAGAAATGAAGAGTTACCCCTATTTCTTCTATCTATCTTTGAGGGAAGCAGTCCATAAAGCAGTACTGCAAAATATGTTTTTGAAAAACATTTTAAAAAACTGAAGGAATCTCTTTTATCCTCAAATGAAAATTTCCTTCTAATTTACCTCCTGAAGTGCTGGTGAGACCATTTGGCCCTGGAAAGGTGACATTCTTGAAGGGCTTGCACACCCTCTAATTATCCTAATGGAGATGGCGAATGCATGTTATGGTAGGCTCATGCAAGCATGGGAAAACAGTGATGCTTCTCCTTTCTTATGGGCATATGGTAGACGTGGAGTCATAGAATTTCAGGTCTAGTTATAACCTCCTTAATTTAATAGCTAGGGAAAGTGGGACCCAAGAGGTAGCTTTCTTGGGCTAACTTTGCCCCACAGCCTCCATAAGAATGCAGATCTCAAGGATCTTTGCACTACTTTGCCTCCCACAGGTCACAATGCAATGGGTTCAGGAGTCTTCAGGTAACTTTCAGTCCTCTTTTCTCCGTAGATTTCACTGCTTTGAATGAATGATCACGTCCAAAATTATGTAAGCTTTCCTCCAAACTGCAGCTTGTTTGCATTCTGCTTATAATGTGTAGCCTGGGACTTAGAAATATCCTTCGTGAAATAAAGAAACAACATTCTGAAAGCAGCAGAACACTGAGTGCCTTATTTATTGATACCTCCTACAGTAGAACATCACTGAGATGGAGCATGGAGCTCTCTTTCGGTTCCAAGCTCTTGGCAGCACGGTTTTGAGGAATGATTTTAAAATATAAAATTTGAGCATAAAAATAGTGATGGAAATGTCTTCTTTAAATCAAGTTGTAATAATTTTTATGGACTTAGAGGTTAGACAATCTATTCCCCAAACCAACCCTTGACCCAGTGCTGTACTCAGTTGAGAGCCACCTCTAGGGCAATATTTTAACTCAAGAGCACATTCAACTGCCTAAATGTAAGAAGTGGGGGCAGGTGGTCAAGCACCAAAGGAACTCAGTGGCTCAATAGTGGTCTTGCCACACAGTGGTCACTTCCAGACCCATATCAACCTCAAAACTCTTAAGTGTGCATGGGAAGGTGCAGCAGCCAGGCCCTATCACAAACACTGACTGTAGGCATGAGAGTGTTTTGTTTTATTTTATTTTGTTTGTTTGTTGCTCCGAGGAGCTTTCTGCCTCTGCACTCAGAAAGTCATCAGGCTTATGTTCCCCTCTGAGGACATCAAGGAAGCAAAACATTTAAACACTATTTATGCTTTGTGGAGTCACCAGTAGTTTAAATCAGCACTACTTCCTGATTAGAAGTCTTGCAGCTCTTTTAAAATTCTTATTCTACATGCATCTAGGAAAGGAGTTGGCCAAGCTCAGATGGTTACAAGCATTTCAGAAGTGCTGTCCACTTAGGGGAAAAAAGTAAAACAATAAAAGATGGCACAAGAGAACAAGGAGAACAAAAAAATCTCTGATCAACAAAAACACTTATTTTTGAAATGTTGCAAGTAGGTCAGAATTATGAAAAGGGGGTGCCTAAGTGACTTTTCTCTAAGGATCTCAAACCCAAGAATTGGTCGGTTGCCTTATTGCAGAGATCCAGCTCACCACTCCCACCCACTCTCAGACTCACTCAGGCCACGCTCTTTTCTCCTGCTGCAGCAACACATTTCTGCAGACCAGACAGGGCGATGCACACACTCCAGGTTTGATGCAGTCTCTTTTGTGTCTACATCTACCTCCCCTGCCCACACAAAAATTAATATCATTGTTTGTCCAGAGACCCCTATCAAACCTCAGTTATCCTGAGACACTGCGCCATTTGTTTATCTGAGGCCCTGCAGAAGAGCCAGAGGTGGGCAAAATTATGTCAAGTGTGATCTTTGTGTTCCTGAGCAAATTACTTCACTTCCTAAAACCTTGTCTATGTAGCTATAAAACTAAGATAATAATATTATGTACCCTGGGATGGTACTGGGTGTGATACCTCACCCATTAGGTCAGGAACCAGGGTGGAAGACTGGATCCAGAAGTGTTCAATTGTGACTTTGCCCATTACGAAAGATCCAGAGTCTGGGACTGTGTTGGAAGGGCAACATGCTCGATAAACTGTCTTATTGCACCGAGCTAAAAAGGTGACAAGACATAATCCAAAAGGGGATACAAGAGATTAGAGGTTAAAGAAACCAAATGAACCCAGGCACCAAAATGTAAATTGTGACTGAAAGCCAAGTGGAGGTGAGGTGTTTAAGCAGGAGATCAGACCAAGATCAGGTGGAACTGGAACAAGGGCTGCATGGGAGATAGCACTGGTGCAGGAGGAAGCTTCAGGGTGCTGACATGGGGGACGGTGTGTGCCAAAGAAAGGTCATGGTGGGGGCATAACCTATGGGCATTCACTACATAGAGGGTAACACTATTGAATGTAGCGGTAGACTATGTCACTGTTTGACTGTGTTGCATGTTCCTTCCTAGGAAGGATCATACTTCTCAGCTGATTAAATTCAGATGTAGCCATGAGATTTGCTTCATCTGGTACAGTTTAAGCCACTTGGTAGAGCTTAAGGCTAAAGAGCTAGCATATGGTTTTCCACACTCTCTCTTCCCTTTACTTTCACATTAGGTAGAGACTTGCCTCTGTGTCTGGGTCTCAGAATGAGTATAAAGATGACATTGAAGCAGAATCCCCAAATGATCTTTAATGAACCTGTACCAAGAAATAAATTTTGTTGTTTTCTGCCACTGAATTTCTTTTTTTTCAAATATATTTTATTGATTATGCTATTACAGTTGTCACATTTTCCCCCTTCACTTCCCTCCACCCTGCACACCCCCTCCCACCCACATTCCCCCCCTTTAGTTCATGTCCCTGTGTTGTACTTATAAATTCCTTAGCTTCTGCATTTCTCATACTATTCTTGCCATCCCCCTGTCCATTTTCTACCTACCATCTATGCTACTTGTTCTCTGTACCATTTCCCCCTCTCTCCTCCTCCCACTCCCCCACTGATAACCCTCCATGTGATCTCCATTTCTGGGATTCTGTTCCTGTTCTAGTTGTTTGCTCAGTTTGCTTTTGGTTTTGTTTTAGGTGTGGTGCTAATAATTGCGAATTTGCTGTCATTTTACTGTACATGTTTTTTATCTTCTTTTTCTTAGATAAGTCCCTTCCATATTTCACATAATAAGGGCTTGGTGATGATAAACTCCTTTAACTTGACCTTATCTGGGAATCACTTTATCTGCCCTTCCATTCTAAACGAAAGCTTTGCTGGATAGAGCAATCTTGGATGTAGGTCCTTGCCTTTCATGACTTGGAATATTTCTTTCCAGCCCCTTCTTGCCTGTAAGGTTTCTTTTGAGAAATCAGCTGACAGTCTTATGGGAACTCCTTTGCAGGTAACCGTCTCCTTTTCTCTTGCTGCTTCTAGGATTCTCTCCTTCATTTTAATCTTGGGTAATATAATTATGATGTGCCTTGGTGTGTTCCTCCTTGGGTCCAACTTCTTTGGGACTCTGAGCTTCTTGGACTTTCTGGAAGTCTATTTCCTTTGCCAGATTGGGGAAGTTCTCCTTCATTATTTGTTCCAATAACTTTTCCACTTGTTGCTCTTCCTCTTCTCCTTCTGGTACCCCTGTAATTTGGATGTTGGAACATTTAAAGATGTCCTGGAGGTTCCTGAGCCTCTCCTCATTTATTAGAATTGTTTCTTCATTCTGTTCTGGTTGAATGTTTCTTTCTTTCTCCTTCTGATCCACTCCATTGATTTGAGTCCCAGTTTCCTTCCCATCACTGTTGGTTCCCTGTACATTTTCCTTTATTTCACTCAGCATAGCCTTCATTTTTTCAAACTGGTCTAATTTGCAACCAAATTTAACCAATCCTGTGAGGGTCCTGATTACCAGTGTTTTTAACTGTGCATCTGATAGGTTGGCTATCTCTTCATCACTTCGTTGTCTTTGCTGTGGAGCTTTGATTTGTTCTGTCGTTTGGGCTATTTTTTTTGTCTTGATATACCTGTTACATAGTGAGGGGCGGAGCCTTAGGTGTTCACCAGGACAGGGCAACCCATTTGCTGGGTTGTGACACTGTATGTGGGGGAGGGGTCCAAGAGGGAACAATGGTGCTTGCCTCACTCTCCACTGGATTTCAGTCACTTCCCCTGCTTCCCCCAAGCAAACTGGGTCCCTCTGGTGCTGCCTCCCATGTGGGTGGGTTTGTGTACGTTCTAGGACCCTGTGGGTCTCTCCAACAAGCTCTCCTATGAGGCTGGGAGCTTCTCCCAGCACCTAAACTCTGACAGACATTTTCAATCGGTGTTCTAAGGCTTAATTTCCCCAAGCTGGGACCCTGGGTTGCATAGTCTGTCTTGTTCCCCATTTTCACCTGGTTTATCTGCATGTGAATGTGGGACTACTCAGTCATCCAGCCACCTTGTACACCACGTCCCTCCACAATCTGCCACCTCTCTGGGTCCTCCAGCTGCCACCCAGTGTGCCAGAGTCCACCAGTCACCCTTTTGCCACGACCCTCTCCGCCCGGCAGCCCAACTCCACCCCTCCTACTGGTCTCGATGAATGTGTTTACTTTAACTCCTTGGTTGTCAGACTTCCATACAGTTCAATTTTCTGTCAGTGCTGGTTATTTTTTGTTTCTAAATTGTTTTCCTTATTTTGGTTGTGCAAGGAGGCACAGTGTGTCTACCTACACCTCCATCTTGGCTGGAACTGCCTGTCACACTTCTTAGCACAGCCTTGAGCTGGCTCTACTTTGAGCAGGAAATGGGAAGAGTAATTTTGGCTTCCATTATGCTGCTAAGCCAGTTGCACCTGCCACTGAATTTCTTTTAATCACAGCATTATCTAGCCTATCTTCACTGATACAAATGAAGATTACTGGTTGGAAGCTAGTAATTAATGGTTATTCCTGGTTAGACTTATTTTAATATGACAGGCAAGGTACAAAAATGACGTTGCAGGAGAAAACAACTAGAAAAACTACAACTACATGTTTACTTAGGATGATTTCTAACAGAGAGTGAAGTCGTTAGGTAAATGTGTGATGTATGCCAGTGTCATAGCCAGCCGGGTGAAAAACAAAGAAACAGGAGACCCAGTCTCCTTTGTTCTCAAGTATCTCACAGTCCAAACAGAGCAAATCCATACACCCACCCACACACACACACACACACACACACACACACACACTTTCTTTCACTGGATTAAAAACAGATATAAAGTCCAATTCTTGCCATTTTGTGGTTAAAACTCTAAGAAGACCACAGGTACAAGGTTGCTGAGTTTTGTTACTGTGATTGTGGTGTTACTCTAACTCATCATCATCACTGTCATCATTGTTATCATTATTATTTCACTGTTGCTTTTGTGGTGTTAGATATTGAGAAGACATAAAAGGAGTGGTTGTTGATTAGAGTCGCAAAAATAAGTTTCAATGTTCTTCTTTGTCATGTTTAGCTCCCAGAGCCAGGTAGACTTGAAGGTAATTTATTATTTTACATAAACAAATGGCTTAGAAATAGTTGTGGTTTTGAGATGATGGGATTATAGAATGAGAAAGATTTTTGAAAAAAATGATGCAAGAAACTGTAATCGGGTAGACAGACCAGAGATGGACTCCATCCCTAGAGGAAAAGCAAGGCAAAGCCCCAGGAGCCAGCAAGACCTCACCTCAGATCACAGAAGCTAACTCTCCAAGGCAGGCCCAGGGAAGGGGAGACTGTTAATGATGAATGGCCCTTCATCTTTAGATACCACCACAAGGCTCAATTCTATACACCATCATAAGGCTATTCCAACTTGGTCGAAGAACGTGGGCATGTACAGGGGACAATAGAGATTTTTCTTCATTGTTTTCCCATTTGCAAGCACAGCTTTCCTTGGCTTACACATTAATAATACACTGTCCACTGAATGTCATATTGGCATTTGACCCAAGCCTCTTGCCCTGTTCATGATATGCAACACCAACTGCAGGGCTACTGGCAACACCAAATGTTCATTTTTTCTCAATTGATCCCACATCTACTTTTGAATTAAGAAAAATGCTTAGAACAAAGGCAAGGACCCTTTCTGAGAATAATGCTGAAGGGCATTCTCATGAAGATGAAAGCAAATGGAAGTGATACATGCTCTGGCTTGGTCTATTTTAACAGTGATATTCTTGAGCATTTTAAATGCAGAATTGCCTTCTTCAGGAGCTCTTTGAAAAATTTTCCTAAATTGTATTCAGTCCCTACTAATTTACCATGCAGCATTTTCACCTTGTGTTAATGTACATGAAACATATTTGAGTATATGTTATTATTTTTTATGTATAATTGCTGCAAAATGAAGTTTATAAATGACATACCTTTTTTAAAAAAGATTAAATATGGTACCTAGTGCTTTAGCTGAACAACCATTCTAAAAATATTTTATTCTTCACATATTGAAAACAAATATGTACATTTGGCCTTTTTTTAGATCAGCAATGGGAATATTCATTGAATACATAATAAAAGTGATCTCCTGCTACCACAAGTTCATAGCTTTCTTCAAACATTTCTGAAATTTAATGGGGAATAATACATATACATAAATAAATAATTAACTAGAAGTTAGCTATAAAAATAAATAAATAGAAAACATGAAAACAGATGACGGCTGCATAACATGGGAAAACCAGGGCAATAGTTTAGATTTTACTGCACTGCAGGCAATGACAAGAAATCACATGCTAAGTGTGCATGAGATGTTTGAGGACTGAGAAGGATTATCTTTACTTAGATGCAGAATAGACCACAGCCCTTAAGGGGGATTCTGGGTATTTGAGGAAGCTCTTGTCCTCAAAGAATTATCCAGTCATTTCCTGCTGGTACCTAAGATGTCATCATAAGAGATTCTTTGCCTGGATTTCAAGAAAAGTTTTTCTTTATTTTTCAATGGTTTGCTCACATTGCACCGACAATTTTTACAAAGCAAAATTGCACATAGTTAAACAATGTGCACATGGTTAAACAATCAAATTGCTTAGGAGGGACATCAGTGAAAAGTAGCGACCCTGTGCCCTGCCCTTTTCTTTCAGGCCTAAACCCAGGGAGAATGGAATTTAAACAGTTGCTTTTTTCAGGTCTCTTGTTATTTTCTTATTAAAAAATTGACCTCATCTCTTGCCCAGTTAGTCAGTGCTAACATTCTCCATTCTCCTCCTGCTATCATCAGTGATAATTCAGCCCATTGTTCACCACCACCACCCCTCCTAAGAGTTACATCAGGATTCCTAGCCCATAGTTCCCTCTACAGCCTTGGGAGGCAGTGGGGTCACTCATTTGTCCCCAGGCCTTCCATTTCTTCCTGTTTATAGCCACACTTCTCATCCTGACCTGAGTCTTCCTTGCTGGACAGTCACCCGCCTTGTAGCTGTCAGCCCCTTTGTAGCTGTCACCCCCTCTGCATGTCTTCTAAGCTCTGCTTCCCTGTTCAGCACTCCTCCATTCATCTTCCTCTCCCAGAATAGACCGACTTTCTCTCTTCCTGGTTATTGTTTATTCTGGGCATTGTCTACCATCACTTTAATGGGAGGTAAAAGGGGAGGGAGAGAGGGAGTGCAGAAGGAAGAGCAGATGCATGTACTTTGAATGGGAATTGCAGGCAGAGGTTCTCAAAGCAGGGTGTGTGCATTTTCATGGATTTAATCAGTTTTTCAAAGCTTAAGGCTCTTCCCTCACAGAGTTAAAATACCTAATATGGCCAAACAATCAAGGAGAAGAAAAGAATTTACCTATATCATTTTCAATGTGTAGATTTCAATGACCTGCATTATTAATGATGTAAATTTTTTATTCAAAATACAGATTATTGGACTTACTGAATTAATTAAGCTGGGCCTGGGACCCTCAAATATGCATCCTTAACAAGGTCCTGAGGTAATTTAATGTTATATAACAAACAGATGATTTTATAATATTTGCACATTACTATATATAAATATAAAATATATTATTTGCAGGCAAAATTGTAGATGGTAGGCCTCCTACCAGTTCAGAGCATAGAATTGGAGAGAAAGGTGTATCCTTAATATCTGACTTTTTAAAGTCAGATATCACTAGAACTTCTGATTGATCCCTTCAAAATATTGGAATATTGGTAAAGTTAAATTTTTTTTAAGCAGCAACTTGACTGCATCATTTATAAGATGTCACACTGAGGCAGCTGGAACTGCCACTCAGTAACTGTAATATCACAGCTTCTGTTTCCTGCCATTTCCTCAGCCTCCTTTCCACCATTTCCACAAGTTTAAGTATCAGAAATTGAGATTGACTTTTCATAAGTTTTTTAATAAGGATTTTTAACTGCTCTGTATGATTATTTTTTACCTCTAGGTTTTTTCAAGTTGATTTTTCAGTGGCAAGAGTTTTAGTTCCAGAATGTCTCAGCTATGAAAGGGTCAGTAATTCTCAGGTAAGTTCAATGTCATGTCCTAAACCATCTTGATGTGCTCAGCTGCTTAAACCTCCAACTGTCCGTGAAGCACAGTCTCCCCTCTGACATGCAGCTGTTGGAGGAAAAGAAAGAATAGCTCCAAAATGGCAGCTTAAAAATCTGGAAGGATGATTTGTGTAAAACTCTAATTAGTACTTTACATGACATCTTAAAGGCATCAAGTATTTCAAAGTCATTAAGAAACTGTTCATTGTACCACCCATTTTAGAAGAATAAATTTACCCACCAAGCATTTAACTCCTCAGTATGAATTTCCTTTGAACAGTGAATAATCCTTGGTGATGCTCTTATCCTTTCAAACTACAACTAGAATTAATAACTAAAATTTTGCCAATATTGTTTCTAAATAGAAACAGTGGGACATTTTGTGAAGTTGCTTCTTCTTAGGACTGGACACTGGGTTTTTCATGAGTGTGATGCTTTTCCTTCCTACGGGCTTTATGACTTTTGACTTACTAAGGAAAGAATGAACAAACTCATTGATTTTGCTGGGCCATTTGTGATCCTCACAAGTATTACGTTCTTTTTTCAAATAGACTTGCACTGAGTTGAAGTACTGTTTGTTCTTCATTTTCATTTCAAATACTTCTCTGTTCCAGATTCATTGACTACTAATTGAGCATTCAACATACCACAGATGTGATGTGTGCAAAAATGCATTCAAGAAAAGATCAAACCAGGAGGCTTCCAATTTGCAGTTGGACTTTAACCTGCTTGCTTCTAATAATTCTTGAATATAGATCCTAATTTATAGGCTCAGCATGAATATTATTAAACCTTCCCCAGTGTTCCCTTGCACTTTTTTCCCCCACAGGTCCCCTGACCTGTAAAGATAACTGAGTGGATAAATATACTTAATGATATACTTAGACCTGGCAAATCAAATGGCGACTGAAAATCAAGCTAATCTTCATTTAAAAATATTATAGTATACTTCCAGCCAAGATGGAGGCATAGGGCAGACACACTGCCTCTTCACACAACCCAACAGGAGGACAACAACAAATTAAAAAACAAAAAGCAACCAGAACTGCCAGAAAATCGAACTGTATGGAAGTCCTACAACCAAGGAGTTAAAGAAGAAACATTCATCCAGAGGGGTAGGCAGGGCAGAGACCAGCAGTCAGGAGGAGGGGACTCAAAAGCAAGGCGACTGCTGGCAGATAGGGTGAGGCAGTGGCTGGTGGGCTGGGCAGTCGCACATTTGCATGAGGATAAACTGGGAGGAACAACTGGGGAGCAAGACAGACCACACAACCTTGGGTCCCAGTGCAGGGAAATAAAGCTTCAAACCTCTGACTGAAAACACCTGTGGGGGTTGAGGCGGCAGTGGGAGAAACTCCCAGCCTCACAGGAGAGTTCGATGGAGAGACCCACGGGGAGAATGTACACAAGCACACTCACCCAGGAATCAGCACCAGAAAGACCCAATTTGATTTTGGGTATTGGAGGAAGTGACTGAAATCTGGCAGAGAGCAAAGCAAACGTCATTGTTCCCTCTCTGACTCCTCCCCCACAGACAGCATCACAATGTAGCCACCTGGGTTGCCCCACCCTGGTGAACACCTCAGGCTCTGCCACTTACTATTAACAGGTGCACTGAGACCACACACAAACGCACACAAAAGATCCAAATGAAAGAACAAATTAACAGATTAAAGCTCCAGAAAAAAAAATACAGTTAAGCCATGAAGAGATAGCCAACCTATCAGATGCACAGTTTAAAACACTGGTAATCAGGATGCTCCAGGAACTCGCTGGGTACTTCAACAGCATAAAAAAGACCCAGGCAGCGATGAAGGTTGCATTATGTTAAATAAAGAAAAATCTACAGGGAACCAACAATGACAGGAAGGAAACCAGGATTCAAATCAATGGTTTGGAGCAGAAGGAAGAAAGACACATTCAACCAGAACAGAATGAAGAAACAAGAATTCAAATAAATGAGGAGAGGCTTAGGAACCTCCAGGACATTTTCAAATGGTCCAACATCTAAATCACAGGGGTGCCAGAAGGAGAAGAGGAAGAACAAGAAATTGAAAACTTATTTGAACAAATAATGAAGGAGAACTTCCCTAATCTGGCAAAGAAAATAGACTTCCAGGAAGTCCAAGAGTCTTAGAGAGTCCCAAAGAAGTTGGACCCAAGGAGGAGCACACCAAGGCACATCATAATTACATTACCCAAGATGAAAAATAAGAAGAGAATCTTAAAAGCAGCAAGAGAAAAAGAGAGAGTTATCTACAGAGGAGTTCCCATTAAACTATCAGCTGATTTCTCAAAAGAAACCTTACAGGCAAGAAGGGACTAGAAAGGAGTACTCAAAGTCATGAAAGGCAAGGATCTACATCCAAGATTGCTCTACTTAGCAGAGCTTAGAATGGACAGGCAGATAGAGTGCTTCTCAGATAAGGTCAAGTTAAAGGAGTTCATCATCACCAAGCCCTTATTATGTGAAATATGGAAGGGACTTATCTAAGAAAAAGATAAAAAATATGAACAGTAAAATGACAACAAACTCACAGCTATTAACAACCAAACCTGAAAACAAAACAAAACAAAAAAACACAAGCAAACTAAGCAAACAACTAGAACAGGAACAGAACTATAGAAATGGAGATCACATGGAGGGTTATCAGTGGGGAAGTGGGAGGGGGAGAGAGGGAGAAAAGGTACAGAGAACAAGTAGCGTAGATGGTAGGTAGAAAATAGACAGGGGGAGGGTAAGAATAGTATAGGAAATGTAGAAGCCAAAGAACTTATGTGTATGACCCATGGACATGAACTAAAGGGGAGGAATGCAGGTGGGATGGGGTATGCAGGGTGGAGGGGAATAAAGTGGGGACAACTGCAATAGCATAATCAATAAAATATGTTAATAAATAAATAAATAAATAAATGAAAATATTATAGTATATGACATTTCTTAAACTAAGAAGACAGAAAAGTAAAAATAATATACATACATTGACTTCCACTTCTTTTTTATGAATTAAAACAAGTAGAGTTATTAAGGTGTATTGTATCCTGTTTTCCACCCTAAATTTCACATTTGCTGGTGGTTACGTGAGTAATGAGATACCCTGAAGGGAGAAGGCACCAAAGAAGAGGGGTGTAAGGGCTAAGAGACCAGTCCCTGCCATTCTCTCATACCCAGCATGCTGTTTTATCTGGACATTCCCTGAAAAGAGTGGTCAGCCATGTCCAATGTTACCATGAAGAGCAAGGAAGATAAATGCTGAAGGGTTTTTTTTCTTTTTAGCTTGAGGCAGTTAGAAGCCACAGATGACCCTGTGAAATCAAGTTCCATAGAGAGCTGAGGACATAATTCAGCTGTCTGCTGGGGGAGCATTTAAGGGGAGGCAAGGAAGTGGGAGATGGTGAAGGTGAGCTCATCAAGAAGCTCAGCAGCCATTGCCAGAAGGTGAGCTCCCCAGGCCCTCACCAGGGAGCCTTCTAGACTGTACAGTGCACAACCAACTTCAGCAGAGAGCTAGAACCCAAATGTTTCATTCTTTGCAACACCTAATACAGAACATACCTGACACTTAATGCATGAACTTAAACTTTCTTGAATATATAAAAGAAAAAAATCTATACAAAAGAAGAAAATTTTTTACAGAGAGTCTAGTGATGAAAATGAAAAGAAAATTGTATCTATATTTTGGAATATAAATATGCATAAAACAAAACAAAACAAAATATTTTATTTTGAATATATTCAAAATATATTTTGAAGATCATACCAAGAATTGATTCAACTTTATTTTGAGAATTAGGCAGAGTCAGAAAGAAACACAATAGTGATGATAATAATAACACAGCCTGTGGTGGCATAAATCTTGATGACTCATGAAGCCGTTTTCATATTTACCATCTATTTCCCTACGGAAAAGTGCAGCATGGGATATTTAGGAAAGAGTTGTAACCTAAAGCCATGAAAGGTGAGACTTGAAATTAGCATATAGGAAAAGTTCCCTAGAATAGAGTTCTAACGATCTTAAGTCATTACGTTGCATATTTGAAAAGAAAAACTGAATCAATGCACAGGAATAACGCTAGGATCAGATGGGATAAGAGAAGCATAGCCAGTGCACCTGTGAAATCACCCAGTTTCATCACAATTCCATGTCAGTCTGAGCTTCATACAGCTCCACGGAGCATTCTAGGCTCCCCATTGAAAAGCTGGGCCCGAGAGCAGAAATCCAAGGCAGAATTCAGAGAAGAGCTCTAAAGATTAGTAAAGACTAAAGAAAGAAGGTCTACTATGAAATATTCACAGAACTGGACTTTTCCTCATTGTTTCACAATTCATGGTGATTCACATAATGTAACAGCATGGGGGAAAGCTGTTCCAATAATTCCAATTCTAATTATCTTATAAAAGAAATGTGCAAACTTGGTGGCAAGATCTTGGTAACAGCAGCTCTTTATCCAATGATTTTTGGTTCACCTGGTTCAGCTTCTGTTGGGGAAGAGCTTTCTCACAAGATTTTGTGGAGGTTTGTGACTGACTTTTTGCAGGGAAGGTGGAATAAAAGAAAAAATATTCTTATTTAGACTAAATATGCAATGGAGGACTTAATTTAAACAGAAGTTGTCAGGGGGGTTGCAGAACCGACTTCTCTGGAGAGTTGTACAAACAGGCCCCACACTCATCTCTCTGGATGGTTTCCGCCTGCAGAGCAGCTAGAGCACAGCCACGGCCCACTCATGTTCCCTTCCGCCTCTTGAGTCTCCAGGCTACAGCTGTGTCTGAGCAGGCCTCCTGCGCAGGGCCCGTTGTTTCTAACTACAGTGTCTTCTTGCCCCTGGAATGATGAGTGTAGAAGGGAAGGTGGGGTCAGGATGCTCCCTGAGCTACACCCTGTTGGTATTACCCATCTACTAGCACCATCTGCTGAGAAGCACAGAGGATACCAGTTAGTATTAAATGATACTGCTCTGTCGGATTTTATTTGCCCCATTATATTGTGAGTTAGTGAGTGTGTGTGTGTGTGTGTGTGTGTGTGTGTGAAAATACTGTGAGTAAAACTAACTGGAAAGAAAATGTCGTTAAAAATCCAGAAAACATAAAGGGAAAAAAATCCTCCCTGTCCTTTTGAGGTTAGGTTCTAACGTCAAGCATTTGATTCTTACTTTTAGAGTCTAACACTTAGCATCTGAATTCGCTGAGGTCTGAGCCCTATCTAGGATTGTTTTTTGTTGTTAGCACATATGGATTTTTCCTCTTAGAAAATGAGCTATGCTCTAGCCCCCTAAAGCTACAGGGTAAGGGCTGACTTCTCACAAGAGCTGAAGAGACAGTAGAGCTGACGGGCACAGTCAGAGTGAGCTTTAAATACCATGTACCCCATCATTTGGTGGGTGGGTGTTGTCGCTAACTATGCCTCTACTTCAACAAAGAAAGTGGTGAGTTGCCAGAAACCAGGGATGTTGCATCTGAAGGATTATGCTGAATCCTTTCCAGAGAACGACTTTTTGTAAAAAGATAAATTTTATCCTAAAATATTTTCTAAATTTACTTCGGCACTCTATCCAAGGAAAATAGTTTAAGTATTGTGCCATGGGAACTACTATCCGTAGAATTAGAACAACTTCCCCTCAGCGAAGGTCTATCTTTATGCATCAGGTGGTGTCAGATGGCCTGTGTGGGGTGGGGAATCTGCCAAGGTCGCAGTTATGCAGGCTGGCCAAGGAGACACAGGGCAGGCATCCTAAGCCTAGCACATTTACAAACAGGTGGTGAAATTAAAATTTTGTTCTTTTTTAATTTTTTTTCTCTTGGCTCCCATAATTGCTGCTTTTCTTTAGGTAAAACAGCCTTTTTTCTTTTTTTTTGTCTTTCATCTCCCAAATGCTAATTTGATGCCCTTCCCTAGGAGTCTTCTCATTAGTTAAGTTGGCCTGAAGGTCATAAACCATAATCGATATGGTAGCTGCAAGGTGCTAATTGTCGTCCCCAGAGAGGGACAGTATCAACAATCAATGGGGAAGAGCAGAACACTAGTGGATTTGTGGCTCTGGTTTTGAAAAGGTGTGGGAATGCCCTGTGATGCTTTCCCCCGTACTCCTTTTGAATGTTAATGCTTTCTTGGGGATGATTTCAGACACACTGCTAGGATACTGCCTCTACTCGCTGAAGCAGAATCCTCTGAAGAGTTGCTGAGGCAGAACTGAAATCATCGTTCGCCTCAAAGAAGCAGCCGTGTTGGCCGCTAATGATGCCTCACACAGAAAGACGATGCTCCTTTAACTCAAGGGTTTTAACGGGAAGTTTCTAAGCCTGAAACAACAGCTTTAGATCTGGGGTGTGCCATCAGCTGCTCGCAGCCACCACTGTCTACTGCTTTCACACAGCCCGGTCGGTCAGGAGGAATGGAAACTGAAGAAGCTTATAACTACCTGTAACAGTTCCACCAGGAAATGGATCAAGTGTTTGTTCAGTCAGATCCAGGTACTTGACCAAAACTGTGTCTGTGACAGGCTAGTTAAATGTTTTTCTCTAACTTTACAATTTATGCATGAGCAATAATTGCATAGATGCCTTTTGGATCCAAGTTCTGAATGCAGAGCTAGCTGTCAGATAAAGTCTAATTAAACAGTTGCTAGGTGAAGTTAATGTGGGGGGAGGGAATGTAATGATGCTTTTGTTTTTAAAGCATGCGTAAATTTACAATGCTACTGACACTGGATTAAGGAGTAATAAAATAGGCTTTTTTCTTTGCTAAGCTGCAGTAAATTATTCATGAAAGCTATTTATCCATGACAATATTTTTTTTTCCTTCACCTCAAATATCCAAACTCCCAACATGTAAGAGGGATGTTTAAATTTGTTTACAAAGGATCGCAACTCAACAATTCAGAATGATAGTGGGGACTGGCCGTGGCGTCCCTGGGTGACGGGCAGTGTGCAGCCTTAGGCTTGGGAGGCATCCGCAAGCACTCTTTTCCACTGGGAAACAGAAGGAGAAGCAAAGGAAACTGGGTGGAGTCGTAATGTGCACTGCTTGAAGTCAAAAGGTCCAGTTTGCTAATGGTGTCTTTTGATACCCCCAGCGACTGACTTGAGACTAGGTGGTATTTTTCTGATGTTCTCAGCCATGCTGCAGCCTTGCCCTTCTGCCCCTTTAAAACTCTTTAAGCAGATGTTAGGAAGAAGGTGAAGATAGGGAAGAAGAAAAGCCGAGGTTAGGGCTCGGGCTGAAGAGAAAGGTCTCCTGCTGACCCAGAGCTGGCAAGTATGGGAATGCAGGGTCCACCCCAATCCCAGGCTGATGAGTCTGCAGGCTGACTTTGCGGAGGCAGAGAGCTGGAGGGACCAACCCCAGGTGCAGCACTGGGGGCTGGCAACAGTTCCAAAACTGCCTGTTGACATTTGTAGCTGACCACATTCACATGTCTTTAAAATCATTGTTTATGGGTTCTCTAGTAGCATTGGGTCTCTCGTCTGAGTGTATAAAATGATATTCACTCTTAGCTGTCCAGTGAATTCTGAAGCAGCAGGGCTATTGTATTGGAACAGGAGAGCTGTATTTGGAAAAGAAGAATATGGAAGTTGCGGTGTATTTATATGAGCCAAAAGAGGGGTTAAAATGCATGAAGTACCTGCAAGAGCCAGGAAATGGTTCCCTGAAGTTCTTGGCTGGCCACCAAGAGGGCCATGAATTGTTTGAATTTATAGGAAACATTTTGTATCTTTGTGTATATATCCTGGAAGGCAAGTTACTGTTCCCGGAGCTCATACACAGAATTTCTACAGGATTCAGAGGTATGCACACAATTCAGTTGCTTACATAGTGATTTGATTGCTTAGGGGATGAGGTGGCTTTTGTGGAGGGCTCCCAAAGGTAGGGGGGAATGTACAATAGGGTCAAGGTGGGGTGTTCACATGTCTGGGGGTTGTGGAGGGTGGGTGGGCCTCCAGATACTCCAGTTATGCAAACAGCAATGCAGTGGAGGCTTTCTTTAGCTCAGAAAGTAGAGAACAATTCTATTTCACCTCAGTTTCAGGATATGTATTATTTTAATCATTGAAAGCCACATTAACATTTCAACAGTCAGCTTCAGAACTGTGGCAGAATAATGCTGCACTTTGAGTCAGTTTGTCTCTGCCAGTTGTTGCAAATTCAGTCCTGCTTGCCTCATCAATTCCCTTCCTGTTGCAATCTACAGATCGGGCTCCCCAGTCTGCTGGATAAATAGAAATAAGGTACACAGGGTGTCTTTACAGGACGAAGTGTCCTGTCTGTCACATGCGCAAGTACTCTGGACAAGCCTGTGAGTGTTCTTTCTCAATGGACAAACTGTTTTTACACCTACTTTTGAAAACATGTCAACTCACATAACTAGGCTTCTGGCCTAGAACTTTTAGAAATTAGGTACAGCAATTATGTGGTTTCGGAGTACTTAAAATACAGACAGCATTGCTTAACTGCGCCCTGTTCACTGTTAGCAGCCGAGAGATGATGACTTGCTATTCACTCCAACATGCCAGAGAGAAACTTGCGATCCAGTATCTTTAGGGGGATGCTGCTTTCTTGGTAATAGATTTTTTTTTAACTTGGGGCAATTTACTTATAATCTCTATTGTTTTGTGTGCTGGTTTGCATAATGGAAATCAGAAGTAAATCTTACTTTGCATAAAAATGGTGTAAAGAGAATATACCCATTCACTATCCCCTACTTACTGACCACTCACTGCACACCAGGCAGGACTGCACGTGCACTGACTCGGCCACAGCTGTTACTGCGACGCGGGCAGGAGGCTGAGCACAAGAGCCGGTGCCCACCGACGTGAGGTGGCGGAGTGAAACGCCTGTGTGCGGGGCCGCGTGTGCTCAACGCAGCCTGCTTCTGTCGCTTCAGAAAGAAGAAGAGAAACGTGTCATTGCTTTAAGATGTATTTTCTTCCGATGAAATACTTTTCTTTACTGTGAAGTTGTATAATGAGATGCTAATGAAACGAAATGTCCAAAGGAAGGATCCAAACTTGAGAAGGGTAGATATTGACATTTATAGTCTCCATGTAAGACGTTTGGATTCGAGATATTTCCAATGGCTGCCTTTCCCAATCAAAAAATAAAAAATAAAAAGTGGATTAGGTAAGAAAGGGTTGACCCCCTTGAATAGAGGGACACTGCTTATCTCTAGTTGATTTTTATACTTCAGACCCACCAATCAGCACTGTGACCCGGGAAAACTTAAAGGACTGAATAACTGCCTTTTTCAGATCATGAGAGCTGTAACTGCTAAAGTGTCACCAAGACTCAGACTCTCTGCACGCCTTTGACCCGGGGTCTATTTCAAACACAATGGTCTGACATCCCAGTTCAGCTGGATGACATGCTTTTATTTTCCCCTCTGTCTGTACAGCTGGCACCCTGAAGTTTGAATTCAGTACCCTGGACTGTGAGGGGCTAGAGATTTGAGTGAACCCCTCTTGAAAGAGGCAATGATCATCGAACAGCAAGAAATGCCTCACAGAGTCTGTTGTTTAATGAGGGGAAGAAGATGAACCCCATGGAGACATAAGAAGGTGCTGCCACAGAAATGCAGGTAATGCGCTCTTGGAGAGAAAGCAGAAAACACCCAGTCCCTTTGGTGAGGGGGCAGATGTAGGCCCGCTGCAGAGGTGGTATCGGTGAGGACCTTGGAGGAAGAAGAAAGACCTACAGGCGGGTGGGAATAGGGCGAGGAGGAGGGCACCAGGACTCTGAGCTCACAGGTGGAAACCTGGGGTGTTCAAAGAACAGCAGGCATTGGGGGAAAACCGCAGAGCAGACCAGACCAGGTGAGGCTTTCTCCCCCAGCATCCTGGACTCTGTTACTGTCAGTTTGTTCTTATCAATACATTGATCATTTTACTCAAAACCAAACGTGATTTGATGTTTGTCTCTTTTTAAACTTATTGTAAAGATAAAGTAATATCTTAGAAAAATTCCATTGTCAGAATATGACGTAATTCGTGGTCCAGAAAACAGGTGCATCAGGTCTGCAAGGGGTTAAGGGGAGGGTTTGGGTTTTAGACATTGGAGGACACAAATTTTCTGAGGGAAGGAGGGGCAAGATCTGAGCTCAGAAAGATAAATCTTGACATGGCATGTAGGAAGTATGGGGAAAGAGAGAATGAGCCCCTTTGCAAATTACTCCTAAGTGAGTGTGACTGTGGCTAAGACGGACCACTCACGTGGAGCTGCATAAAATTCAGGGCGTGATTCTGATACTTAGTGAGTATCAGAGTCCCAGGAGCCTGACTTGAGAAAGGGGATGTATCATGTCATCGATGACATATTTTAAATATGACATATTGTAAATTGTTTAAATAAGGTTTCCTTTGCCCAGTGTTAAAATTAGGCTTTATTTCCTGAGTGCGCGTACACACAGACCCAGCAGAGGGTAGACGGGATGTGCCGGCTGTGGGGGGAGCCAGTCAGGATTCAGACGCTGCTGTGCCTGCCTCCTGCTCCCGAGGGAGATAACTGCCTTTTGTGCTTATTAACACTCAGGGCTGTGTCGAAGCCTTCTGAAATCATTTACCTGCCCGGATGTCACTATTCATGTGAAGGAAAAATTCATTATTTTGCTAAAAGCAACTGTGAACATTCTGAAGAAATATTTATACCAAAAGGGACATTTGACTTTAAGACAGACTTTTTTTTAATGCACATGTTTCTGAATATTTTTGTATTGTGGTTACATTTAGTTCTTTTTCTGCATCTTACTATACCTGATGCTTCCTTTAACTTAAACAAGCTGTTGAACTTTCCAAATTTGTAAATTATTGATGAGCTGATTGTGGGTTTAAAAAACAAACAAACAAACAAACAAACAAACAGACTCCCCTAAGGATTTCAATCAGACCTAGGCAAAACTGTGGCATAGTTGGCGTTTCTTTCTAGATCCCTGTGTCTCTAAGTCCCTTTATAACCACCTCCTGGTTTCCTCATCTCTGCCCACCATCCCCCATTACCCCCCAGGACTCTCGTGCTGCGCCACCTCTCACAGCACCTGTGTCTGTCTCCCCCTGTCCTCTCTTGCAGGCCCTCACTCCAGTAAGGTCTTCCTTCAACTTCCCCCCTTTTTAATCCTCACCCAAGGATATGTGTATTGATTTTACAGAGAGAGGAAGGAAGAGAGAGAGAACCTAGGCATGTGCCCTGACCAGGAATCAAATCCTCATCCTTTCATGTACAAGTTGAAGTTCTAACCACTGAGACACCTGGCCATGGCTTTTCTATTAACTACATTTCCCCTCCTTCAAGGAGGAACTGTTTTTACAGACAAATCCCTACTGTTACTATGTCACTTTCCTTGGTAAACTATTGCACTTTAACATCCTTTAATGATATGACCAAATGAGGTAATTTAAATAGGAACTTGGGCACCACAGTATGCTGGGAGGGAAGAGGCTTACAGTTTATAAAGAGCTATAGAGTTTTCAAAGCATGTAATCATGCTGCAAAGAGACCTAACCATGTTCTTGCATCTGCCTTTTAATCAGAACAGGGTGATAAAACTGAAAATTTTTAAATCATTCTAAACTGAATCAGATGACTAGGTTATTTGCTGGGGCTTCTTCAGATGGTTGCCCATCACTGAAGCCTTCAAATGAATGGTGTCCCAGCTCTAAAACCAGAGTTATTAGAATAGCCTAGCAAGTATGAGATGATGAGCTCGGAGAAAAGGAGTTGGCGTTTGGCTTTACAGAGGACAAGGCTGGGGAAGACTGTTCCTGGGTGTCAACACGCTTTTATCAGTGGAGACCAGGGGTGGGACTCGAGGGATGAACAAGGCCCTGCTATCCTCATCACCAAGCCTGTGGATGGGGAGGAATTATCACAGGCTCAAAATATCCTATAACCAGTTCTTTACTGTCTTCACTGAATTTCACAAACCTAGAAATCTTCATGTTGTTTCTCCTGTGTAACTTTAACTGTCTGTATTTCCTTTTTGGTTTGTATAGTGTTTCATAAGGAACTTTGTGAAAATGCAAACCTGTATTTTCAGATGTATTGAGAACAGACATAAAAAAGGACTCTGCCCTCATTTGGCATGGAGAGAAAATGGATTTGGATGGGACCTAGTAAGCCAGTAGGGAGTCAGGGATGCAAGTGTGGGCATCCTCAATAAACCATGAAAAGACAAGACAGAATATGGCAGGGACACCTTAGGCTTCTATTCTACCAATACCTGGCTTCCTTTTGACCTGGCTTCCTTTTGATCTGTCCCTTGGAGAATTTTCTATTTGGTAAGACTAAGTCCAGTCTGGGTATTTGGGGTGGGTACAGATGGCCCTCGTCAGAAGCATTCAGGAGAGCTATGTAGGAAGCTCTGGCCCCATTTCCTGCCCTCCCACCCCCACCAGTTTCAGTTACCTATGGAGAATGAACAAACACCCAAGCAAACCAACACCAAACCCAATCCATGAATGGCCTCTATAGTCCAAAGAAGCTTAGTTTTTAGAAAATACAAATTTCATCTCAATTTTATTTCAAAATAAAAATGAATCATAAGTGATTCCTTTGTAACTATGTCAGCCGTTTTTAAAAAATCAAAGAACTGTAAAATATTTCCCCCCAAAACTGATAACTCATTCCTCTCAGATACTGCTTGTCATTCCCTTCATAAACTGTCTTTAAAACTGTGAATTTAGCCCTGGCTGGTGTAGCTCAGTGGATTGAGCGTGGGCTGCGAACCAAAGTGTCGCAGGTTCGATTCCCAGTCAGGGTACATACCTGGGTTGCATGCCATGACCCCCAGCAACCGCACATTGATGTTTCTCTCCCTCTCTCTATCTCTCTCCCTTCCCTCTCTAAAAATAAATAAGTAAAAAAAAAACCAACAAAACAAAAACTGTGAATTTATGGACTTTGAAGTGTTGACATACATGCAAAGTGTTATGATTACTACTGCTGGACTTCAACGCAATGGTTATAAGTGAGCTGAGGAAGTGTTGCATTAATGCTTTAGATCATAATTTCTATTTTGATTTGATTGCTTGTTTTTACTGAGGGTATTTTTTTTGAATCCATGTTAATTGTCACACCTGACTACTCTGCTATGTAACTTTTCCAATAGACAGATTCATGAGTAAATGTGTCTCAGGGTTTTCTATACAGTAAACTGTAATATAGATACTCTTCTTTACAAAAGTTCATTTAAATAGATTTAGTTCAATATCTGAAGCTTCTAATAGTCTGTGTATATTTCAATTTGCCTTTAAAGCCAAAGAATAATATCCACAGTCCTTAATCTTTCTACCAGTAAAATTTCCTTCTCTTTCCACTAAATGGTCTTCAAGAGTAAGAAGCCACTGTGAGGCTTCTAAAAACTGCAGTCATGGGGACATCCGCAATAGTGTTGACAATAAAATAAAGGAAACAACACAGTCAATCAATTCCTCTGCCCTAGCTCAGTTCTCTAAGTACTTCCTTGGGTCAAGTATTGAAACTGGTCTTCGTTTTCTGCAGAAAAGAGAAAAAGCAGCAGGAGCCCGATGGTTTGGAAGTCCAAGACACCTCCTTTCTCTCATGGCTCAGGCAAGAGACAGCAAAGAAGCATCACAGCTCTCTTAGTCACGTCTTAAGTGAAGCAACACTTTGTTTTTCTTCTGTGTGTACTTTTCAAAGGTTTTTCACAGACATTCATCCACATGAGAGCAACATGAGATACACAGGCATTTCTGCTTCCATTTTCACAGTGTAGTGACCTTTCCAAGGTGTTGCACTCTTTTAGCATCACATGGAGACTAGAGCCCAGAACCCGATGCTCCCCGAGTTTCTATATTAAGCACATTTTCTAGCCTCCATCTCTTTGCACTGAAGCTATAGAGGTCCCTGCCTCCATGGAGCCTGTTGTAGGGTGGCTCACACATGTTGTGTTTAGCCACAGTCCTGGTGCATAGTTGGTGTTCCATCAATGGTGGCATTATAGGAATGATGTAAGAGTAATGTTATTGGAGGGAATCTAGAAGAGACTTGGCAGGGAGACTGGGTTTGGATGTCAAGTTGGCAAGCACACCTTGAGGTTGACATTACCTTGTACATTTCTCCTTTTCTGTACTCTGGTTACCTTCCCTGCCCATCCCTCCTGGCCTCAGGTGGCTGCTCGGAGGACAACCTGGTAATTTCATGCAAGAGTAAAATGTTATACACAGAATTAGGCATCTCTAGTGAACAAGTTTACAGATTCCTTCCTCTCTCTGAAAAACATGACTGTGAGCCTAGAAATAAAGTTGCTCTTTATTAGTCATTCCCCCTTTTTTTTTCTTTCTTCCTCCTGCAGATAACTTAGCCTCTCCAAGGTGCCAGCACCATGATCTCAGCAGACTGATGATGGAACAAAAAGAAACGGGGCGATCCCCTACTCTGTCTTCCTCAGACAATGGATGGAGGACAGCCGGTTCCTTCACCCCTGGTGCCCTTCGGGAACACGTTGTCAGAGTCTAGCATGTCCCTGGAGCAAAAGACCACGTTTGTTTTTGTGATTTTGTTATTTATCTTCCTGGGCATCCTCATTGTCAGGTGCTTCCGGATTCTTCTGGACCCCTATCGGAGCATGCCGACCTCGACCTGGGCTGATGGACTTGAGGGCCTGGAGAAAGGGCAGTTTGACCATGCTCTTGCTTAGCAGGGGGAGTGAGACCCCCTCCTGAGGAGGTGAAGTGTTTCATGTCTTGGCAAAGAATTCTCTTTCATCAGTGTTCTCAGCAAACTGAGTTTTAGCAGCATCTGTTCCTAAGACCACCATCCATGATTCAGTAAGCATGCTGTTGGGTTAAAACATTGAGAACATTGGAAATGGAGATTTATATTACTGACCAAAAATAGATAGGTTTAAATTTCTGTACACAGTCAATGAAGGAACACTGTCGAATGTGTGCAATGGAGAGACCATGAGCATCGATGCTGTTGTAAACTTTGCCGTAGGAGGAAGTGCTACCCAACCCAACCCGGGAATAAAGACCAGAAAGGATCTGGTCTGAATCTGGTGACAGGGCCAAGAGGATGCTTTCTTGCTTTAGTCCTGTCCCTCAGGCTGCTTTATTTTCATGGGAATCTGGGTCCCAGGCAGGGAGTGAGAAGACTATGTTCAGTGGACCAAAAGCAGGTACTTGTTTTCACCTAAAGCAAGGAGCATGGGGAGGCCCTGGCTTACAAGAGATGGTTCCATCCTGGGAAAATACAAGTGAGGATGATGTTTCATTTTTTAAATAAAACTGAAGTCAAAGGTTTATGGTGGTTTTAAAACTATTTGCCAGGGCAGGTACATTCTATGTATTCATATTAATAACATGTGTGGGTGTTGCTATACATAACCTGAATTTATTCTCTTTACACAAACAACTGAAATAATAGGTTACAAGTGCAACCTCAAGTTTATTTGTTTTTTTAAATAAAAAGTTAATTGTTTAGAGGAGGAGACTTTCACGGTCTCAAGAGAACTGTGTGTTTATGACTGGATATAGAAATCAAATAAAGCTTTTTAAGACACAGAAGTGTCTCCTCCTTTATTTCTCCGAGACTAAACGCACTGGAGGCAGTGTGTTATGCGGAGCGCTGGGGGTCTGGGTGCTCTGGGGAAGAGACGAAGAGCAAAGACCATGAAAGGCCACCTAACTCATCCCTCTCCCGCTTCAGGAAGGGCTCCTACAAATTGTCTCATATGCATAAAACCTATTCTAAGCACTATTTAATTCCACCAAAAAGAGAAACACGAAAACCTCTTATTCCAACTTCTATTGGGCAGAAAACGTTGTATCTAAACTAAAGCCCTCAGGCTGTATTTATAGCCTATGTCTTTCAATTTTCTCCTTAGCTAGCCATCATTTTTTATATTTATAAAAAGTTTAAAAGCCACTTCTGTGTAAAAAAGGCAGCCCTTAGTAAACACTGCTGTCTTCTTTCCTTTTTTTTTAACATTCTTTGGGGGGTCTGCCACCTAAGATTTCCTGCTTCATATTTTCCCATTGATTTTTTCTTTACTTAAATAAAATAGCTTAATTGAGAAATAGCTTTACTTAAATAAAATAGCTTTATAAAATTTATGCTTTTAAAGTATGCAATTCACCACTTTTAGTGTATTTAGAGTTTATGCAAACACCACCACTATCTGATTCCAGAATTCTATGTCCCCTAGCAGTTACTTCCTATCCTCCTTCCTCTTGGCCCCTGGAAATCTCTAATCCACTTTCTGTCTCTGTGAACTTGCCAATGCTGCATATTTCATATAAGAGAAATTGTAGAATATGTGGCCTTTTATGCCTGGCTTCTTTCACCAGCATGCTTTCCAGGTACGTTCATTTATACTGTAGCATGACCAGCACTGCACTCTCTTCTCTGATGAAATAATATTCCACTGTTTGGTCACGTCACACTTTGTTTATTCATTGGCTGTAGAGTTTATTCATTGGCTAGTATGAAGAATCATGCTATGGACATTTGTGTACAAGTTTTTGTATGGATATGTTTTCAGTCCTCTGGGTATATTCCTAAGAGTGGATCTGCTGGATGATAATGCTAACTCTATGTTTACTTTTTGAAGAACTGTGAGGCTATTTCCCAAAGTGGCTGCATTATTTTATATTCTCATTAGGAATGTATGAAAGTTTTGATTCTTTTCTTGTCCTCCAACTATTCAACTTTCTTTTTTGGCTGTAGAATTTACAACTGAACATATCACTTCAGGAATGAGTTAGGTTAAAAAAGAGTGAACCACTTCATGGTTTCTACATGCTAAAAGTTTATGATGCCTTCAAAGAGCCTTTGCTGCTACATCTAAAGAAAAACACAGATACTGATCTGTGGTCATCTTGTGGTATATTAAGTCACCTGAGTATTTTGGGTGCCTAAGTAACACATATTTCCTTAACCTACCAATTATAAAGTTTTCTTTTTTCTTCAAATGTACCATGCCATGTATCTCCTTGCTAATTTTTTTTTCTTATTTCATTGGGAGTTTAACCAAAACCACTCAGGTATTTCTTGAGCACCTGCTTTGAGCCTGGCATTTCTAGCAATGGAGAGAAAAAAAAAGCACGGGGTTGGTTTCTGTGCTTCAGTACCTTTCTACCTTGGTGGAGAGCTAAGGAATGAAAGAAGATATGTGCCTGAGTCATTGTCCAAAGGATGAATATGGACCTATGGCTGTTACACCATCGGAATCATCGGGGAGCTATATATACATCTCCACACACTAATTTTTATTACACAAGTTGTACGTGGTCATGGTGAAAATACACAAGCAATATGGAAAATTATAAAGTAAATAGCAATAATCAAAATTGTGTTTCCTTAGGTCACTCCTCAGTTTCTCCTGGAGGGCTTATTGAAAACGTAGATGACTACAGCATGCCATCCCTAGAGGTGGATCCTGTTAGAGTTAGGGCAGTGAACACAGGCTTTAGGAGACAGCCTACGGGACAAATGGATGTAAGCCGAAACAGCCAAGGGAATGCCTCAGGAAACAATGGCTCAGATCCATAGTGCATAAGTTTAAGTGCTTGGTGTAAAGCTTTATGCAATATAAGTCATCATTACGAAAGAAATCTTGTCTTGAGCTAGGAGATGGAGGTATTTTAGATATGTGCGAAGGAAGAGAGGAAGTAAAACCAAAGAATAAGGAGAAGGAGGTGTAGGCGTTGGGGCTTTTAGCCAGGAGAGCAGCCTAGCTGGAGAACGTGGTTGGAGGGGCTGCCGGAGCTCACATGGGAAGGACAAAGGTGGAGCTGAACATTGGAGGGTCCTAAAAAGCAAAACCAAGCACAGGAGTCACTGTAGCTTCAGGAGGAAGACGATGCCTTGCAGAGTGGTTGTTGGTTTCAGTTCCCACCCTTCCTCAGGGCAGCAGTAGAGTCTGCGTCTATAACGGGAACAGACTGAAATAGCCACCTGCACTCTGTGAGGCCTTTGAGCACAGGCCTGCCAGTAAGTGCCACAGAGCCTCCCAGAGCCTGCTCTTTCTTTCCTCCCTCCATCCCCCACCCCCACTCTATTTTTGTGTTTCCTTCTCAGGTTACTGCTCCTTGTTCCACCTCCCCTCACTGGGTCTCCCTCTCCCCTGCTCCCTTGTCCAGAACAAGAGTACCATAACAAGTGATAAAAAGCTTTGGGCTATTCAGACTAAATTGATCCCTCCTGTGAGAAGTGCTAGCTCTCAGTTCTAATTATTCAGGGCTCCTTGGGGTGAACAGCATATTCCCCAAAAGGTCACATAAGCCCTCTCTGTCCTGGCTTTCTGGCTACAGGAGTTACAGTGCAGCATTTTGCCTGCCTTACAAGATATTTATAACGAGTGCAGCTGCCCTCTACCGTGTACATCTGCATCCCAAGATGAAAAATTACTTTCCCAAGGTCACTCTAGAAGAGAGCAGCCTTCTGATTGAGAATAATGTGGCAAATTCATTCTCAGTCTGAGTTCTGACTGGTTTATGCCCCCAAAAGACCCCCAAGTTCTAGATCAATATTGTTCCCTCCAAGAATCCTTTTTTAAATGTCTTAAATACTGAGGAAAGTAAGTCTGATATGGGGTGTGAGGGGATTAACTTGACTCCTGCTGTTAAACTAATGAACATTCCAAGGCAGATCATTCTTTTACTATTTTTAAGGGTTGAAGCTGAAACAAAATAAGCAACAGTTTTAGGAGGCAGAAGTTAGAGCAGATGCTTATATACACAGGAAAAAATGTATTCAAATTCCTCTTTTTATTGAGTTCACCACATAGTCTTTTACTGTAATACTGACACTTTTACAAGTATATTGATAAAATTGATGAGAAATTTTCATTGTCCACCACCCATCATTAAAAAAACACCTTGTAGTTTCAAAAGGATGTCAACTTTCAAAATTGATGTGTAAAACATATTAAAACACAATTATTTAAAAATATATATTTTAAGCCCAAAGTATTAAGTTCTGAGATGTGATTTGTGACATCTGAGATGCGTGTCTCCTGAGACAAATTGTGCAAGAGAGGCCTCTCCACTTTGATTCATTAGAGTTGTCAGGTATGGACGCGACCTCTGGAACTAGGGCCCAAGCCACTGTGTGTGCACGTGCCACCTGGGACCAGACTGGCCCCTGGCAGAAGAGGGTACTGTTTTGAGATGCAAAGGAAGGACCCTCTAAACTTTGTATCTCTTCTTTCTTAAAAAGAATAAATTAAACAATTTTCAGATAGATTTCAAACAATTTTCAGAAGGCCTTCCTCACCATCCTACAGGGCCCAACACGTCAGCCAGTCCAGAGCCCTTTCTTTTTTTGTTTTTATTGTTGTTCAAGTACAGTTGTCTCCATTTCCTACCCCCTCCCTCACTACTCCCCAGAGCCCTCTCTAAGGTCATGTTTTTAAGAATAGGATTGCCTTTCTTAAAAAAATATTTTATTATCATTCTATTACAGTTGTCCCCATTTTTCCCCTTTGCCCTCCTCTGCCCAGCCCACGCCTGCTCCCACGGTCCATCCCCATGCTGTTGTTCGTGTCCATGGGCCCTTCACACGTGCTCCTTGACCAGTCCCTTCCCCTTGTTTCCTCCCTGCTGGATTCAACACCGAGTGAAAATTTCATTTCCAGTTTCCTGACATAGCTGTATGCACGTCTTGTTCCAAAGCACTACAAGACACTCTCATATCCCTTCATCCTAACTGATGGAGCCTTTCCCTGGATGCTAATTGATGTTTCTATGCTTTAGCATAAGAGATTCCTTTTAAAACATCTGTCAAAGGGATTTCCACCCTTATTTTCTCCTTAGCCCTTTTACCTATCTGTTACCAAATTTATGGAGTTTTCAAGCAGGTAACTCTTCCTGGATTCTTTGGAGTTTGAAAAGCTGCAAAGAAACATTGCTGTTATCTATGTCAAACCCACACTTTACACAGTAAAAAGTAGAGAAGCAAAGAGATCTAACGGCCTGTCCACAGTCACGTTTCCACTTCTGGTTATAGTTGCATCACCTCCCATGTGTGGTGTGCAGATGACTCTGAACAGAATGAGCCATTAGTAAGTCCAGGAAGAAAAATGTACATTTGCTAACAACAGGATAATTGTTTGTAAATAATCTCTTTTCTCATTTGCTTTTTTGAGGGGGAAACAAATGTGTTTTGCTTCTTTAAAAGGCTCCTATGAGCAATGTATTTTCTCTTAGGATATTTCCAAGCTTCAGTTTAAGCACCTGCATAACAAGAAGTATTTCCAGGTAAATTATAAATAATTCTTTAGCAAAGATTGTGTTCCTCAAAACCCAGTAGAATCAGTTTAGAATAAGTTTTCAGGCTTTCTTTATTCCCAAATGGACCTTTGAGCTGTCTTTTTTTTTGTTCATTTGTTTTTTGGGTTTTTTTTTTAACTGAAGAGGCCCAACAAAGGAGATTACAAGATGAATGAAGTTCATAAAGGTTTCGGATGAGGCTCTGTCTCTGGTTTATCAGAGTTGTTTGGACACTCTTGGGACATAGATAGAGCATCAGAAATTATACAATAAAGCACTTCAAGTTTGAAAGTATCCTTTTCCTTTTCTGTCATGCATTTTTTCCTAGTTACTTCACTTCTTTCTTTCCCTATATTTTCTGAGAGGTGGAATGCTGGAAGATGCTCCCTGTAACATCAAATTCTATACTTTTTTGTGTGTGAATATTTCCTCAGGTCACAGCAAACAGCTAACTGGTTTCTGCCTGAACATGTCTGGCTTCTAAAGGAGCCCTTCCCACTTTGACACTGTTCTGTTTTTCGTAAAGTATTCCCTCATCTGTCATCTTTCGGTGATTTTCACCAATTGGACATTGTTTTTTCTTAAGTGACAGAGTTCTAATGTTCTTTGACATGACGACCCGCAAGATCTAGTTATTGTTGAAGACAGTTCTCCATGGACCTCTCCTCCTTCTGCATGCCTTTCCAGTAGAGGCACTGCTAGCATTTTGTTCCTTTCAAAGACGTTTGTTTAGATAGAGCGTCTCCCTTCCCCTGTGGTTGTGGGGTTTGATTGCAGCCTATTATAAAAGACTGAGGTTCCCCAACCTCAGGGCTCTTTTCCTGTAATGCTGTCAACTATGTGTGCAGATGTCATCTGGCCTTTTTGTGTGGCCCTGTGGGTATCGGAGCTTATGGACCTGGCACAAGACAGTGCTGAGATTTAGGTGCTGTGACTCCTGTGAGTAATAAACTGTCCTCTGTTTCTTAGTTTTGTGTCTCCCTCCCAGCATCTGTGAAACTGTGTCAGGCTAACTAGTCTGCTTGCAAATATGGTAAAATCTTAACTCCTTAGAGTTATTGACTTATTATTAATTCCCCAGGATAAAAAAAATTCCAGTACCTTTAACCATACTTCGTAGTAACATGTCTTTTGAATCATCTCTTGTTCTTATCAAACCTTCTGGATGCTCTTCTGTACCTATGTCCCTGCTGCATAGAAAGGAAAATAAAATGAGTAGAACCAAATTGTCATTTATTTTGTTCTGAAAACCACATGTTGCAGACCACTCCAAGATAAAATAATCTTTTTTTGTGGCCACATTACTGTTGACTCATATCAAATTTGCTGCCAGCCTAAACTCCTGGGCATTTTTATATGCCAAAGGAGAAATTTACCTATGCCAGTGTTGTGTCAAACACAAATTAGCATTCTATTCTTGCACAGTTTTTAAATTTTGCACCCAATCCAGGAACTTAAAATTTTCCTCTTTTTTTTAATCTCACTGTATTACATTCAATCTATATCCTAGGCTTTTTATAACCAGAGCCCCGTTAACATATTCACTGTGCTCACCATCTTTGTCATCCACCAGTCAGCTCAGCAAGCTAGCTATCTATATATTTATCTGTGTTAGTGGTAAAACTTTGAACATATGGAACCAAGGAGAAAACTATGGGCCCTGCTGCAGGAATTTCAGTGCCTCAAGGAGTCAGTGGCAGCAGTAATTGCAAGCAACTGTTCCCCCCTGGGAAAACTCCATGGACACGTTTCATGGAGATGCCACAGAGGGGAAACTCACAAAGCATGAGGACGCGTTGAGGTCTGCAGCAAAGCTTCAAAGAGAGGAAAACCACCAAAGGAATATTTGTGTAACTTTCCAAGCTCAGCTGAAATGCTATGGCACCAAATTGGCAAGTGGGAGACACACGAATGGCAATGGCAACAAGGGACTCTTCACATTTGCTAGAGCTTAAAATTCAGAGGCAATGAAAATACTTTTGGTTACACCCACCACTCTGCCCTGTGCATAACTCTGGTTATATATAAAAATAATCACGCAATAGCTGCCGAGGAGAACTTCTCCTGGTGACAGACATCATCAATCATATATTCAATATTCATCCACTTGAGAATAACACGAAATAGTGAAAGAGCGCATACCGGGGACTCTGGCAGCTTGGGTACATTACTTACTTCTGCAAGGACCTGGCTGAGAGGCTTTTTTATTCTTTAATATATATTTTTGACTTTGCTATTACAGTTGTAATAGCAAATTTTTCCCACTTTGCCCCTCTCTGCCCAATACCCCCATTCCCTCCAGTGATCCCCTCCCTTAGTTCATGTCCATGGGTCATGCATATAAGTTCTTTGGCTACTCCATCTCCTATACTGTTTTTAAAATACTCCTGTCTATTTTGTACCCGCCAAATTGTACTTTTTACTCTTTTAATTCCTCTGGGCCTTACTTTCTTCACTTGTAAATTAGGATGTTTGGATTAGTTAATCTCCAAATACCCTTTTACTTCCTAAAAATAATTTATAGCTAGAAATTTGAGAACCATTGACTGAATGCCAATATGAAAGGGGCCTGAAGGACTTAGATAATATGCCCCAGGTCACATGGCTAGGGTGAGGCCAAGTGAGACTCTGAATTCAGTCTGCCATGAATGATTCCCTATTTATGAATGGTGCTAGGTAGAATCAAGCCAATAGCAAAAAACTCTTGAAATAAGGAAAGCTCTGGAAATAGATATATGGTTTTCTAGACATACTACATTGAGTCAACATTCTGCTTCATGAAGGTTTAGTTGTGATTATTGTTATTTTTAAGAAACTACTTAGAAAAGAGGTTTTATGGACAAAAAGTAGCTGTTGACAGGCTGTGAGGTTGACTATAGATATACTGAGTTTTGTTTTGTTTTGTTTTGTTTTGGAGACTCAGCTTGTTTGCACTTGACCTCCAACCCTCGCTAAGTTTGTGACTGTGAGAAAATGAGTTAACTTTTTTTCATCTGTAAATGGGTATGATATTAATAGCATCTCCCCCATGTGCTTTTTTTTAATAAGGACTAAATGAGAAGATGGGAACAGTAACTGAGTAACAAGCTTTCAACAAATATTGGCTTAATGTTATAAGGCAGGAGTGATCTTTTACATGCATCCCTCATTGAGATACTAGTTATGTAAATATGTGCCCCAAACACAAAACACTGCCATTAAAAATTAGACTACCAGGGGAAATTTTTTATAAAAATGTGCTTTTGTAATTATTTCCACTTTTTTTTCAAGTTCAGGATAGAATAAGGAAAACGTCCAGTGAAAGTGATGATTAATTTAAGCGCTGTGCCTAAAATTGAAAGAAGCTATATCTTTGGAACTAGCATAGACCTCTAGGCACTGAGAGACAGGTTTCTCCTTTTCATTCCCAGAAGTGCTCTTTCATTACACATTAGTTTTTTCTTTACATGAGCCAAATATTTCAAAATATTTGGAAGCAGAAAGAATCTGTTCTCAGGTTTCTTATCACTGGTTTCCTGGTGACCCTGGTAAAGTCAATTGAAGTCCTTCATGTTCCACATAAAATAGAAATGATGGGACTGCTTAGCAAATAAATTGATAATCTTTTGCATACTTAAAATTATAAAAATATATTAAATATTAAAATGTAAATATTTAAAATAATGTCTGATCATTTATTTCTTTTTATGTTTCAAAAAGAAATAAATTAAGCCTATATTTTGTTGATCAAACAAGATACACTGCGCATGTGACAAATGCTACTTCATAGTCTCCTAGTAACATACTCAGTGCTGAAACACTGGAGAATTTATGTGGATGTTCTCCAGCAGCACCTGCCCTGCCTCTCGCCAGCCTGCCCCCACCCCTTTAAGATAAGTAGAGACTGTGGCAGCTATTTTTAGTTTTAAGTTAGTTTTATATGGAGAAAACATTAATCTTGTAATTGCCCTCCTCGTAGAGTCCGAGATTGAGCTTTCATGAAGGTCACGCTGTTCCTTTGAGTGATCTGTAACCGAATTTTCAAAGAATACCTAGTTAGTGAGTACAGAAATGAAACTAAGTGTTTACTTAAATCTCTCATCAAGGAGGGCAAAATATGAGAATGATATGTCCTCTAACTTTTGCAAAGCAATTCTTGGCAATAAATCTTGTTGACACTTCGGAATTGGATAGCTCTGCTCAGTATGTTGGACAGTTTTCCAGGACATCAGTTTATTGGCCACAGCTTTTGGTGGCCAGGTTCCTGTGGGGTAGACACCTCCAGGACAAAATCTACAACTGATAGGTCCTGTAGGACATCACTGGGAGGCTGAACGGAGTAACCCCTGCGGTCAGCAATCCTCCCCGAGCATCTTTTCTCAAGAATCTCAGTTCTCCTTTTTGCCCTGGGAAAACCTGCTTATTTACTTGGATTGTTCTGCATTAGTCATTCTCTACCTTTGCTTACCTTTCTGGGCAATTTAAATTTAAGAAGTAAAAGTTGCTAAATGCTGCATGACTCGATTCATTCCATCAGCGTACTCAGTGCCTACGGGTATCAGGCATTGTACTGGGCCCTCATTATGTTCACAGAAATAAAAACAGGACCTTCCCTTGAGGGGTAAACAACCCAGTAAAGAAGCAGAAAACGGTTCAGCTCATGGCTAGTTAACACTTAACAATTTTTGAAGAAGCTCACATTTTGATAAAGTTTTGCTGAAGATGCCCTTTAAGTTTGATTTGTGTTTTCATTTACCTTCTAGAAATACAACTATTCTCCATCAGTTTTTTTTCAGTGAATATGATTTTTAAAGTACTCCATAAAATTCAGTAAAACATGATACATGAGTAAATATTATTGAAATGCATAAATGTCTTTTTTTTAAAGATTTAATTTATTTATTTTTAGAGAGGGAAGGGAGGGAGAAAGAGAGTGAGAGAGAGAAACAACAATGTGTGGTTGCTGGGGGTCATGGCCTGCAACACAGGTATGTACCCTGACTGGGAATCGAACCTGCGACATTTTGGTTCACAGCCCTTGCTCAATCCACTGAGTTACACCAGCCAGGGCGAAATGCATAAATGTCTTAAATGAAGACTTTAGATCCCAGAACTTCCCACTGTTTCATTTCTGTACATATCTTTAAGATAAAGAAAGCTCTTGGACTTAAGCTAAATGAAAAACCCTAAGTTCTAGGAAGCCAAATTAAATCAGTTAATTGGTGAATAGAAAGAGTCATCCAGGTAATTCAGGCCCCTTCCCCTAAGGAATCAGTGCTAAAGACTGTGACTGGAGAGGGAGTTGATGTTCAGATCAGCTGATCAATAAACAGTATCTCTACTGTGTGGAACCTCTGGTTTATTTACCTCGTATTTTCTAGCCAGCACATTGCCTTAGATTTAACAAATATTCAATAACTAACTATTTGTCGCATAACATAGAAGTAAATTTAATCAACTGCCTAAATATCTAATACTTACCCCAAGGCCACTAAACACTTTCTGATAAACTTCCACACTCTGGCTCTCGAGGTCAAAACAGGGAAGGCCTGTTAGTGCCTTTTTCTTTTCTTTCTTTTTACCCCTTCTGGTAGGCCCTCTGTGAGGGGATTTTTTTTTCATACAGAGAGTTTCCTCAGGGTTAATTTTCATTTGGAGGTAAGTTCTACTTTCTAACCACCATATGAACCCCATGTAAACAACATGTTTAAAAATAGAAATGTATTGATGATTTTGTCCCATATAAACTCATCTTACCTTATATGACATTTCTGTTTTCTAAAAGTCACTCCCTCACTCTAGTTTGAAATGGAATTTAGTGTAATAAACATTTACTTAATAAACACACCAGGGCAGAGGAACTGGGGTGATGGATTATCTTACTTTTAAACATCCACTGGCCAAAACTAACTTACTCTATTTCAATTTAACTTGACTGAAACTTTTTGGCTGGCAGCCTTTCTGCACTCCATTGAACTGGTACTCATATTTTCAAGAGACATGCAGATTTCCAAACTTAATCTTTAAATCCCTAATAGCTTGGTCTCTGCTATAATTCACTAATTCCCCCCTGCTTGTTCAAATGAAAGGAAAAGCTTAAAGGGGAGGGGTGAAATTATTTTTAAAAAAATCAATAACAAATCTTGAAATGGGTATGGAGCCCTTTTGTTCAAGGAGATCAAAATGCATTACATTATGGCTTATACTTTTTTTACATTTTCATGCATCCATTTTCTCATTGTACAGATTTAATAGCCAAGGCTTCAAGTTGCTGTGTTGTTTTCCTTTGTTGAATCATTTATTTGACAAAAATGCATGGAGTGTTTCCCATGCGGAAGGCATTTGACTGGATACACATTGTGTCAGGTCACATCATTGGCTTCAGTGTGTTTAAAATCCAAGAAGGGAACTAAGGATCACAAACACCAGCTAGTTACAGACTAAGTGTGGGCAATGAAGGATGGGCCTCTGCTGGTTAGTCATGATGAAGGAGGTGCCGTTCATCTCAGAGCTTGAAGAACAGGTGAAACTTCAATATGCAAAATCGAAAGAAAGAGAATTTATGAAGGACACAGTGTAAAAGGCACAAGTCTGGGAAGTGGCAGATCTGGTTTCTGACCACTGTTAGAAATTTACTTCATGAGCCCCAGGACCTCCGGGTCTTCATTTGTACAATGAGGAATTGGGTTAAGTGATCTCCATCTTCCCTCCAAACTTTAATTAGTATGAATGGTCTGGAATGGGCAGTAAACAAGATGAGCTGGTGAAAGAAATAGTAGTAGGTTTTAAGAGCCCTGGCTGGTGTGGCTCAGTGGATTGAGCACCAGACTATGAAGCAAAGGGTCACTGGTTGGATTCCTGGTCAAGGCACATGCCTGGGGTGTGGGCCAGGTCCCCAGTGTGGGGCATGCAAGAAGCAACCACACATTACTGTTTCTCTCCCTCTTTTTCTTCCTCCCTTCCCCACTCTCTAAAAATAAATAAATAAAACCTTTAAAATATATATTTAAGAAAAGAAATAGTAGTAGGTTTTGGTCTTGAAAATAAAACTGAGTCAGTTACCTTGAACATAATAATATTGGGTTGGCCAAAAAGTTAATTCGCTTTTTCCCCTGTAAGATGGTTCTAGTAGAGCTTAGTTGTCTTTAATCTCATTTGAAACAATTTTGTTAGATTATATTGTGACAGCTATCATATCAGTGTGCATTTAAAAAACATCAAAAGTGAATTTTTGTGCAGCCATTTTTAATATTGATGATGGAAGAAAATAAGCAATGTTTTCAGCATATTATGCTTTATTATTTCAAGAAAGGTAAAAATGCAACTGAAATGCAAAAAGAAAATTTAAAAAGATTTGTGCAGTGTATGGAGAAGGTGCTGTGACTGATCAAACATGTCAAAAGCAGTTTGAGAAGTTTCATGAGGAGATTTCTCTCTAGACGATGCTCCACGGTCGGGTAGACCAGTTGAGGTTGATAGTGATCAAATCAAGACATTAACTGAGAACCATCAGTGTTACACCACGTGGGAGACAGCTGACATACTAAAAATATCCAAATCAATAAAGTTATTGGTGAAAATGAAAATTGCGTTTTTATTTTATGGAAGAAACTAAACAAACTTTTTGGCCAACCCAATGATAATATGATCTAATATTAAAATGGTACCAGATTTTAGTTTGCAAGAACAAGAATGTTTGAGTCTGCTCCACCCATCGTTCGACAGTTGGAAGACAGTCCTGAACTGCCAGGGATGTCACACTTCCCGTCGCTCCAGTTACTTGTTTCAGAAAAGTTTGGTATTTCTTGCTCTTCTCAGAGAGGAACCAGGCCCACTGCTGGGTAAAATTTAGGAATTTGGGATCTTTAAGACACGATATCACCAATTGTGGCATCTCAGAGGGGGATCCAAGACCCTTCGCTGGCATGAGGAATTCCTCTTTCTATTCTGTTTTACAAAAGCTGCTGATTTTTTTTAACAGGTTGGTGGCTTAGGGAACTCATGAAAGAAAACATATTCTTTCAGCTTATAGAATATTTATGAAGGTTAACTTACTCTGAGCCAGGTTTGGTCAAATTGAAGTCATTGACCAGCTCTTATGGAGATGCCGTGTGACTCCCCCCACTTTCAAGTTTTCCCTCCAGCTAAACAGAGCTTCCCCTTGCCTTGCATTACCTTGTTATCTCAAGGCATCATAGCTGAACGTAAGGGAGCAACACACTGGGGACTATAATAGTTTGAACTTTATTTGATGGACAGCGAGAAGTAATTGGTTTTTATTTTTGAGCAGGGAATGGTTTGATTTGAACCTGTCATTAGGAAGATTGATTTGGAGACAGAAGGTAGCATGGTCAAGGACACTGGAGGAGGGAGACTGTATAGGAGAGAAAGCTACGAGGATGCACCATGAGAAGCTTGACCTGACGACAGTAGTGAGATTGAAATGGAAGGAGTCCAAGAAGTGTTGAGAAGGAAGATGCTGTCCAGCAGAAATATAAAGCAATCCTTGTATGTAATTTAAATTCTCTGATGGCCACATTGAAACAGAACAAAGAGAAACCAACAAGTAATTTTAATAATACATGTTATTTAACCCAGTATATCTGAAATATTGTCATTTCAACATGTCATCAATGTAAAAAGACACTGATATATGTTACATTCTTGTACTGTACTGTACTAAGTGTTCAAAATCGGGTGTGTACTTTGCACCTACAGCTCATCTCAGTCCAGACCAGCCACACTGCAAGTGTTCAATAGCTGCATATGGCTAGTGGCTGCTTCACTGTTCAGTGAAGCCCTGGAATGGCAAGAAATCATATCTAGATTAGAGCCTGGAAACAGAGAGGAGAGAGGATCTGAGGGTTTGAGTGTAGAGGAAATGGCTCCTTTACTAACACTGGAAATGTTAGAAGATGCATGTGGTTGTAGAAAGAGAGTGGAGAGAGAGAGAGAGGATGAGCAAGTAATGATTCTGTCATTTTGATTTAAAGATGCCAGCAAAACAGCTGCTGGCACGTATGAAGCAGGCAGTTGTAAAGGCCAGGTGAAAAGATAGCATGGAAGACAGAACTCAAGAGTGGAGATTCAGACTTGGGAATTTATTGGAATGAGGGCATTCTATGTGGTTACCAAGTGCAGGGAGAGGAGAGAGTCTTGAGAAACACTCCAACTGGAGGGTACAAGAAGATAAATGACAAGGGGTCACAGGCAGAAACCTGGAAGGAGAACCAGGTTGAGCAGTGCCAGAGTGAGGGGCCACTGAGCTGAAGTCTACCCAAGATCCAGAAGGCACAGAAAACAGGAGGAAAGTGGAAGCAGAGTAAAAAAGTTGTGCTAAGAAATGCATGTTTTAAGTTTGAGTTTCATTCTGCCATGAACTGACTTGAGAGTAATTACTGTTTTTCTGAGCTCCCACTTTCTATGTAGTAAAATAATAAAATGTAACACTATTAATTGCTTCCTCTTCTAGGTGCAAATACTGTGCTGAGAGCTTTATAAACATTGTCTTGTTTAGTTTTCACAAAAGCCTCATGAAATACATGTTAGGGGTTATGCGGTGATAGGGCACTGTTAGCTGATGGTATGGCCAAGGGACCATGTACAACTCATCCCAGACACCTTTCTTCTAAACAAGGCTCTCAAGATGCACATGAGATATGGCAAATAGCAGATGAATAAATTTGTGGAATTATTATATATATGTACATATAGTAGGTATATATTTCATTTCCCCTCCTCCAAATAAACACCACTTCTATCAGCTTAGCCACATATTTTCTTAGACTATTGGGCATATTAACCCCCAAACACCCAGTTATTATATTTGGGTTGCTCCTGAAATCAACAAATCAACTTTGCCATGCTCACTTGATCTAAACTCTCTTAGGTCAGCCTCTAAAAAATGTCTAGGCTGGGGAAAGACATTCCATTATAGGCTTTTGGCACAGGCAAACATTGATTATTCTTGCCTTGATTTGGCATGAACTTCCTGTGATTTAACTCAGACCTCACTTCTTAAGTAATTATTTATCTTCTCAAAACTGAGCCTAAAATGACATTGTTTTTTTTTCAAACCACTAACAGCTAACTTTTGTGCAAGTTGTCAGTTTAGAAATATAAGCTATGACTATCATTCAACTACAGCAGAATAGTCAGTTTTTGTTGAGTGCTTTTTATGTACCAGTTATTCTACACGCTGGTTGTGAATTAATTCATTTAATTATCCCAGGACTCTGTGAGTTAGATGTTATCATTATACCTCTTTCATAGAGCGAGTTAAGGTGAAGGACATGTATGATACTTGCTCAGGATCACACAGTTATTAAATTGTAGAACTGGGATTTAAAAATAGCATGGCTTTAACCACTAAGCTATGTTGTATTTCAAATTAAGGACATGGGTGTCTGAAATGCATAGAAACATTCTAAAAAGTTTAGGCCCCAATGTGAGAACCAATTTTAATTTCTTAATCAAAATTACAAGCTCACTGGAAATTTTGTTATTTCATTACACCAATGCTCATTTATTCAGCATCCATGATACAGCACAGCAAGAGAGGATATTGTAATGCATACAATCTAGTTGGGGAGACAAAACTGACACACGGAACAGCCAGAGAGCAATCAAAGTGTGTAGTCAAATGTTAAGTCATGTGTTGTATTAAATTGTTTATTAGAAGCATAAAGAAGAGGGAACATGCAGAGAGCCAGTGTAGGCTGGCAAAGACTCGCAAAGCATCTTAAACGATAGAAACTGGATGAGGAGAGGGGATGGAAGGGTACATCTGCCAGGAAGAACAAGGGGAAGATAAGTGGAAGCTCAGGGAGGGGAATGAGCATGGTATGCTGGTTTCTATGCTTCGCATCTCTCCACCCCCGCCTCCCTCCCCTGCTCTGTACACACACACATAGGGTGGGGCACAAGTCAGTGTATAGTGGTTTTATGGAAAATGAGACAGCAATTAATAAATAATAATGCAAGAATAAACTCTATGTTTTGCCTACTTACAATTGTAAATCTTCTTTTGCCCCACCCTGTATGCTAACCATACATATATGGTTGTGGCTGTATATGACTGTGTATATAAATATATGTGTGTAGATTTACCTCCAAATAATACTTGCCTTCCTTACGCCAGTGCTAAAATGTTTCTGATAAACTCAGAAATGTGATTGGATGCTACAGATGACGATTTGTCATTGTTAAGTCTGCAATGGCTAACTCATAAAATAAGAGGATATGAGAGAGAAATGAGGTGTCGGTTACCCTTGACTCTATTCATCAAAACCAACCTTCTTTCAGAAATCAAGGACAAGCCAAAAATTACACCAGTAAGATATTTTTCATTAAAAAATAAGTCTTTAAAATGGCAAATGTGATGGCTTTTTGATAGACACCATACTTTTACTTGTATACAGTTTTGGTTTATCATTGCTATGGGAAATAAAGGGAAAATTACTCTATAATATTATCCCTCTGTGTTCAATAATAAAATTCAAGAAAAATAAAATATTCCTCCAGCATAGTGATGAAAATCCTTAGTTTTATGGGTTGAAGTAGAGTTCTGAGTCATGGTTGCTGTTACCAAAAAAAGCTAAGTGTCAAAGACCAGGATAAGGAATTCTTGCATAAAACTCACATTGTCCTTTGCTGCCTAGATTGTGTAAAACAAAGGAACTAAAATTTCTGGGTTTTAATTTGGAAACATTGTAAATTGAACTTGATTTGCCACAGGATTTATACAACTGGTAAAAATGTTACTTCATATTTAACTGGAAAAAAACTATAATCCACAGACTAGCACTTAAGAGCTATCTTTCCTCATGTAAATTGAGTATAATAATTTTTGCTCTATTATTGTATGTTTAACAATCCTCCACAAGCAACTTGAGGAGGAATAGTCACATCTTAATTCTGCAGATTTACTCAAATGGCTGGATGCTATTTGGGCACCATCATATTTGGGAGTTCACTAACATAGTAAAAACATGTGGCCAAATTGATTCCCTCCACTTTTGTGAAACCCATTATGAACTTGCAGTTGTGATAAAAGGCATCTTAGTACAAGTATTGATTCTGATTCCATCAACAGAAGGCATATCTCTCTGTGAGTCTCTGTGTCTGGGTGTGTACTCAAGACATTGGCCTCTTGGTTTTGATTTCTCTTGGTTTCTGGAGTCATTTTTCCCTTAATATTTAAGCAAAAAGTTCAGGACTCCTCTTCTCACATATTGCTGGAAAACTAGCATATTCTCCAATAGCTACAATGATTTCTGCTAGGGTCAATTGGTAAGAGACATAACTTAGATTTTTCTGACAGCTTCTGACTTCTCGTTCTTGTTCTATTGAATTCTCAATCTTTTCTCAGCTCTTCATTTGCTGTTTCACAGTCCCTTGTCATGCACTGCTTTTCTCTGCTTTACATTGTTTGAATCACTGTACTACTGAAATGATACTGAGCCTAGGCTATGTATGGAACAGGTTTTTCTGAAAACTTGGGGGTTAAGAAAGAGTTACATAAAATATGCAACATATTTGATGAAATCTAACCTTCAGTGTTAGACAGGATTGTTCTTAAACTTGATCATCCTCATTGCTGGCCATATATTTGGCTTGAGCAGTAGTCTTCTGTCCTATTGCTGATTCCCCTCTCTCTTCAGTTTGCTAATCCTTAACTTGTAATCCTTAACTTCTGTCAAATTGTTTATCTGTATCTTTAAGTAGAAGTGCATTACCAAGAACAGCTACCTTAGGCTCTGCTCTGAGGACCTTATCTTCATCACCAAAGCACTCCTTGATATGATCTGTGTGGTCAATTTATAAGCTTAAAATGTTTTTTGAAAAAGTGACACATGCTGAAAATACTACAGGAGAATATGTCTGGCACTTATTTCAAAATAATCCAGGGGAAAGGAGTAGGCAGAGGCAGAGATGAAGCAATGGGGAGTATGGGGTTTTGTACCAGTATTGTTGTATCAACACTGATGATGATTGTGGAAGTTGGGTGATGGGTACATGACAGGAGTCCATTATATTTTTCACTCTATTTTTTATATCTTTAAAACACTCTATAAGACAAGCTAGAATCTTTTCTACCTATATGTAAATATATAATTTATATATAATTGGTTAACATATACTATAATATACATAGTAAATATATTACATAATGAATAATTAGATGTAATAATTAATATTATATATAATTATAGGTATATATTTAGTATAAGCCAATTTAAGAGATTAACAGACTAAAATTGGAGGGTAAACACAGATATTGGATAAAAGGCCAACTTAAAGACACACTAGAGGTATTTTAGGAAGGAGAGATGCAATGATAACAAATGTATTGGTTATCTTTCAGTGCACAACAAATTATAACAAAATTTAGTGACTAAAAACAAGGAATATTTACTGTGTCAAAGTCCTGTGGATTAGGAATCTGGGCAAAGCAAAGGTGTGTGTCTCTAGATCAAGATGTCTCATGGGGCTGCAATCAAGTTGTTGACTGGGTTCTAGACTAGGTGAATAGTTGCTTCCAAACTTGTTGTGCAGCTCTTGGCAGGCATCAGATCCTCAGCAGCTGTTTGCCAGAGATGTCAGCTCCTTGCTCACACAGCTCTCTCCGCTGGGTAGCTTCATATCATGTCAGTGATGTTCTTTAGAGAGTGACCAAGAGAGAAAACTCCAGATAAAAGCCACTTTTTTGCAACCTATTTGTGATGACATGCCATTGTTTCTGCTATTCATTTTGTTAGGAGCATGTCAACTGAGTCCAGCTCACAAGGGAGAGGACTGCATAGAGGCGAGAATGCTTGGAGGTGGGGATCATTGGGGCCACAAGGGAAGCTGCCTCTACGGTATGCACTTTAGGCCCCAGTAATTCCCATTCTTCCCACATTCAAAATGCATTCAATGCATTCACCCTCTTCCAAGGTTCCCAGTCTCATTCCATTACAGCATCAACTCAAAGTCCAGAATCTTTCATCTAAATGAGTTCCAGGCATGGCTGGGGTTTCTTGGGTATAACTCATTAAATACAGCTCCTTGTGTGCACTTTCTGTCAATATATGGGCTTGTGATTCAGCCCATAATTAAAGATCCAGCTTATCTGCTCCTCACACACTCAACACACAATAGTGTGATGGGCAAAGGATAGCCATTGTACACATTCCTGGTCCAGAAAGAGGGACGTGGGAGCCATCAAGGACTTTCATGCATAGCAATTCTGAAATCGAGTAGGAAAAATGTTGGAAATTTTTAATTAGGCCCAGCAATCATTCCTTTGGCTCAGCCCTCTGGGCTTGTATTAGTTAGCCCAGACTGCCATAACGATACCACGGACTGGGTGGTTAAATAACAGAATTTATTTTCTCACACTTCTGGAAGCCAGAAGTCTGATATCAAGGGGCCGGCAGTGTCGGTGTCTGGTGAGACCTGTCGACCTGGTTTGCAGGTGGCTGTGCCTTCATTCCACGGCCTCACATGACCTTTCCTCTGCGCTTGTGCAGTGAGGAAGAGATCTGGTATCGCTCCCTCTTCTGAGAAAAATGCCAATCCAATCCACTTAAGATTTACTTTTATAACAACATTTAACTTTAACTACCCCCTTACAGGCCCTATATTCACATGGAAGTTAGGGCTTCATATAAATTTTAGGGATGTAATTCAGTCCATAACAGGGCTCCTGATTCTACCTGCTGAGTCATCTTTCCCTTTTCATGAAAGATACCACTTTTGCCAATGAGTAGTTTCCCAGGCTACCTTCTGATCTTTTGGGGGATCCAATTGCCTTTTTGTACTTTCATGCTGTCTCTATCCTATTCAACCCCAGGTGGCAGTGGCACACCTTTAATCTCAAAGGGACTTTTGTATGGCTGAATAGTTCTCTGAGGCATTACCTTTGATCTTTCTGAGGTCTTAACAAAAAATTGTGCAGTCACACCCTTGGCTTCATCTCTAGACTAAGGGTACAATACCACGTCTTTGATATTTTTTGCCAGAAATGCACAACAGTATTTCATCATCAGGAAACATCAGACAAACCCAAAGTGAGAGACATTCTATAAAACAACTAGCCAATACTCTCCAAGAGAGTCAGGTCATGAAAGATAAAAGTAACAAAAGAGATAGACAACTGAGTACAACCTGTGGTCCTGGCCTGGATTCTAGTCCAGAAAATCATCAAAGGAATGTGTAAACTGTGATATAAATTAGGTTTGTGTTGTTATTCAAGGATACTTACCAATCTGATATGTCTGAAAAAAATGGGGGGAGGGTGCATTTCTAGACAGCCCTGATTCAAAATTGGAGTCACAGGTAGTAGGGGTTAGAGAAATATAGACCATCCAGTTTAGCCAATTGGGACTGTGTGGTAGGTGCACAAATATGTTAATTTCTAAAGAAGAATAATTAATGAAAAAAGGGTAGACAGACAGTAAATGGAGTATAGAATAAGCATTAGAACAGTTTTTATCATCAATAGATTTTGGCTCTGCCCTTACCAGTGATGTGAGCTTTGGAATGATGATTAATTCTGCTTCCAGGTTTTAGCATAGCAAGACCTGCCTCAGAGAGCTGTGTGGATTAAACAAGGAATTGCATATCGAGAGCATGACGTGGAGTAAGCATCCAATTAATGGCAGCCTTTGTTTACATCATGTTGATGGTGACGATGATGGTAGGCCACATCTAAGCAGACTGGTGAGGTGGACAGAAGTGTCTCATAGAGACACTAGATAGCAATGCAGATAAAAGAAAACAGGCAAAATGACTCTCGTGACAATTTATCAATATCCCACGGGTTAAAGGCACGAGTTACAGCTGGATGAGCCTTGGAAGGTTCAGGATCCCACTCAGACACTACAGAGAGTTGTCTGAATCCAGAAAGATTATTTCTGAACTCTCCACCCACAGGTAGAAATGGAACTAATATATTAATTTTATCACTCAGGAAATGAAGAGAAATTAGCTACAGCAGGGTTTCTCAACAGCAGCATTATTGATGTTTGGAGTTAGATCACTCTGGACCCTGGCCCCCCGAAGGACGGGTATGTGGGGAAAGCCAAGAGGAGAATGAAGTCACCAGCAACCAAGGCACCTTGAAGATGAATTTAGCAGGCTTGCATTTCAAGGGCATGGACTGAAGTTCAAAAATGTAGCACTATTTTCTATAAGCCAAATACATTTTCTGACTTTGAATCTTCATTTGTTCATAGGCACAAACATAGTCATAATTTATTCTAGGTAAATTCTGTGAAAATGTTGTAATTTTTCAGGCAATCCTAGTTTATAATCCAGGCACACTTGGGGATAAAACTTTATCTTTGGGTTTTTTCCCTTCTTTTCCCCCTGGATTTGAATCTAAGTTGGAGGAGTATGAAAGGTTGATAAAGAACTTTGCTCAAAAGCCATGCAATAGTGTTAGGAAGAAAGCCATCTGCTTCTTAGTTTCGATGTGTTTGATCCCATGCAGATGCCCTTTGAGCTGTAACTCATCTGCTTTGGTTTTCAGGCACACATCTGCCAAGATGGTCATCAGAGTTCAGTCATCAGCCTCTGCTCAGGGGTTACCCATTTAGAACTTTGGGAAGATGCCATGCCACATGTACCTCCGCCGTCCAGTCTCTAGGCTTCTTTTGGTCTTCCTTCCATGTCCTAGCTATTCTCCCCAGATCTTGAGAGAGAGCGTTCAGGGATGCTGAGAGGTGCTCCCTTGGAGCGGCCTCCGAGGGAGGTGATGTTCACTGGATATTCAAGTGGGAGGACAGAGAAGCTACTCAGCTGTTGACAAGCAGAGGCAGACAAACACTTATGCCAGTAAGTGTTCTCTGCTCTCACTGAACTCACTGTGTACCTAACACTGTCTCTTACCTATCTCTGCTCTATTGTCAGCAAATGCTATTTTCATGAAGGACATTGGCTTGGTCACTAACTCTCAGAGTTCAGACTAAACCAGTGAGGTATTCTGTTCCATCATCATGGTGTCAGGAATTTCTCTATGAAGGTTGCTCTCTCTTGGACCCTCATCTAAAATGCAAGAGATGGGTTCCTTTTGTTATCGGAAACCAAACTTTATATGACAATTCCATTGAGTCCTTCCCTTCCTTCAGGTGCAGAGTGAGTGATGGGGAGAGTCAGGGTCAGGGCACAAAGGAAGACAAAAGTCTACATGTGCCTGATTCTCTTTCAAATTTGCTACATTTCCAGCACAGCTCGTATGGTTTTGCGATCAGAGGGCAGTGATAGAAATGTGGATATACTTCACCATATTGTGTTTCCTTTCAAATCTTTTTGAAACCATACATTATACTTGCATTGAAGTTTTTGAATTTAGGAGCCATGAATTTTGAAACTTTGCTCTGCAGCCCCAGCGGAGAACTGGTTCTGGGTGAATGACAGCTTATATGTCAAGCTCCACTTTGGAATGGGCACAGGAGAAAAGATCAACTAGTATTTCAAATTATTTTCCTGATGAGGGAAATAATTTCCTGTTGTTCAGGTTTCGCATGGCTTCTAATAGAAATATTTCCTTCCATTCATACCTCTCTAACAATAGATTGTAGCATGCTCTTAAAAGGATTCTAGTATCCTAGACACTCTTCTCATAAAGCACCACCAGTTCTCCTCGGGGCGCTGTTCTGATTTCACTCCCGCCATGTGCATTCCCCTCTCTGTTGTCAGGTTCCTTTTGTGTCACGTGCCCTCACCTTCCTTACACTTTCCTGGATCGTATCCATAAGACACAAGGTCCGGTTCAACTATCTCATGACACCTTTCCCAAGCATCTTTCTTTTCTAATTAGCTAAGACTTAATTCCTTCTCTGTTGAATTATTATTTGTTTCATGATTTCCAAGTTAAACTTTTTTCCCTATAAGAAATATGTCACTTGAATGTAGTGATCTTGCCACATACTCTGTATACTGTGGAGGGTTTAGCACGGTGCTGGTGCATAGTAGATGATAAATGCTGATTCATTGCTCTACACTGGTTTAAAAAGAAATATGAAAGTCTAAGAACTGTTGCAAATCATTTTCTGAGTTTTGACAACAGTTTTATTTCCATTTCCTGGAGACACAGAAGGCTTTTGAAATATAAAAGTGAATAAAGCTAATTTCCTAAATTTTTACCGTATTATTTACACTGAGATAATGATCATAGATATGACAAGCTTTAAAACGGCCAAGTACGCAGTCTGGTTTGCTCTGTGTAGTTGCCGTTACTGTTTTCCCAGCATGTTATGTTGTTTTCAGAGTCAGCTGTCCTTGCCATTTCAGCGTTCCCTTTACAAGAGATGAGTGTGAGAAGATGTTTAACAAAGCAGGGAGAGGCCAAACACAGAGATTAGAAAAATAATAACATATATTATTAATATCAACCATAATCATAATTTCCCAGAATGTCTTTCTTGTAGATGAAGATAAAATTACTAAAAATTCCACTGGATAAATTAAAATCATAGTCAATTATAAACAGAATTATATAATTATACTATTACTTTATTATTATTTTTATCTTACTAAAAAGACTTTGATTTTATCAGTATCCCATTCATATATTCATTCATTCAACAAATGATTATTAACCATTTACTACTTGCTAGGTGTTGGGGTTACAATGTTCTCTGCCCTCACTGAACTTACAAATTTTAGTTTTTAATTTATAAAGTGATTTAATTTTTATGTTAAGAAAGAACTATAATCAAAATAATGATTTTATCAGGCATTTATAGACTCCCTAAATGGTTCTATTTTTGAACATACTTAAAACTTATTTTTGTAAAAAATCACTTAAAATGTTTCAAAGACATGCTTAAAAATTAAAAGGGCAGTAGATATATGAATACATTGTATGTTGTTTTAAAATTTGTATTTGCTTCTTTTCTTCTGGCCAAGAAGACACTTGTGATTCGTGTTGAAAAAGTAGCACGGTGACTTATACTTTTTAAGGTAATTGCCCTTAGGGAGGACTCAAGAAGAGGAGAAATGATGCTCAAAAATACCCTGACTCACTGTTGCCTGAATCAAGAGCATCGTTTTAATATTAGCACTTGGAAGATAAACACGAGCGGCCTCCGAGGGAGGTGATGTTCACTGGATATTCAAGTGGGAGGACAGAGAAGCTACTCAGCTGTTGACAAGCAGAGGCAGACAAACACTTATGCCAGAAATGTACACACTTACTATCATAACATCATCACCCCTACTCTGCCCTGGTAGGTAGATGTTTTAGAGTCTTCCCATGAATCTGGCATCTGTAAGATTTTAATTTAAATAGCTTTCAGTGGGATGTGAAAGAAGGTCTCTACACAGACAAATAAACCAGATATGTAGTAGTTCTCTGGATAACCTGAATAACTTCATAGAGCCAGAGACTGCCATCTGACGAGGCCAGCATATTACCGGCATCTCTGTTCCTATCAGCACGCTCTACTCTACTAACGTCTGGTCCACAGTGGTGCTCTGCTGACCTGGGAGTCTAGGGATCACTTGCTATCTTACATTTATTTGGACAAATAAAATATAGTCCTAGAGGGAAGAAAGGGCCTTGTGCAGTTCTACCTTCTGGGCCATTACTGAATCCCAATTACCTCTCTTTTCCTTTGCTGGAAATGGCACATAAATTGCCAATCTCCCTTCTAAAATTCAAAAGTGATCGAACAATTAAAATGTATCTCTGTTTAGAAAGTGCTAAAGCCTCGTTGCTTAGTTTTTTTTAATCTTTTTTCCACAGCATTGTCATGACAGGATATCTTTGTAAGCTTGCTTTGATTCTTTGCCTTTGACTCTATATACTTAGTAGGGTCCTGATCTGGATATTTTCGTTTGTTTAGCAAAGCCCATATAATGATTTTTCAGTGCAGGTAACAAGTTCTAGTTCATTAATCACATCCATCTTAATTACATTTGAGATGTGATATACTGATAACAATTCCTTTTTAAAACCACATTAAATGGGTCATGAGTGAATGCCACATCACCTGATACATGGCTAAGTGAAGGAGGAAAGTTTGCTATTGGAAGGGGGCTAAAGAATAGAGAGCTTTTTCCTGAACTTGTAATTACTGGTTAGGTTCTTTGGTGGGAAGTATTAAAATATTAAGTTGCGGGAGCTACAGTGCAGCCAAGACTCTTCCCCTCCCTGCAGCCACAGAGGAATAAAGGGGAGATTCCTGATTCCCCTGAGGGGGGTTCTGTGTTTCTCAGCTAATTAGAATGGAACTACAGATAGTTTTTTTCCATCAGGTCTTCACTCTTGCCAGATATCCTAGAATGGAAGAAAGCAAAACTACCATAGAAGTCAGGGAAAAGGAAAAATAGTTGAATAATTATTTCTCATTGTACAAGTTGCAATGAGATTCTGTTTTTATAATAAATCCCACCTAACACAAAATGCCTGCAAGAGAAATTACCAAGTGTCTCAGAAGGCCACTTTGGAAAATGTAAAATGAGAAAAAGCTTTTTGAAAACTTTCCTAATGTATCTCTCAGGACTAAAAGAACTATAACTGTTTTAGGACTGCCCTCCTGACCCCACTTTCCTTCTAGAGAGAATCAACAGAATTCAATAATCAAATGCTTCAAAGGATGCCAAAAAGTCTGACATAATTCCCAGGGACGGTTATTGGTATACCGCTGGGGAGAGGCAGAAACCAGAGGGAATCTTTGTTGAGTCTAGGTCTGACTCAAAACCAGAGGAAAACCATAAACGCATGAAGCCAAGAAGACAATTGCATGTTTGGCCTTCCTGTAGAGACAATGGTAGAACTATCAGACTTCCACATCACCTCAGAGCAGGTTTCTGGATTTCCTCTATCAGAAATTCTATTTCTGAGACTCAGATCAGCACAGATTCAAGGACAAGGCGCAGTGAAAAAAAACAAGATTTAATTAGGGACCCAGGAGGTGGTGAAGATTTAGTATTATACAATCAAATTAAATATTCTTCTGCAGCATTTTGTTTTCTTACCAACGTAGCAAAGTTACTCAGAATATAATAAATCCAATGAAGAAAGAACCAAGTGATTAAATCAATAGTGGCAAGCTCTTTGACCTTTTCAGAGAGTACTTGGTTTTCCATTTTTGCCTGAATCCATTCCAAGAAGAAATAATGTGGAAAATTATTTGATCCAGTGTGTAAAATGCAGGATTTTGTCAGAAAGAATCAAATTGTGCCTTTGTCTAAGAATTTAGTGACTACTATTTCAGTGAATTCTTAACCTTTAAAAGTTTTAAGTGTGCACTGTAGAATAACAAGGAAAGCTCTGGGATCTAGTTCCAACCTCACACATTAATTTGTTTTTTCACTCATTCATTCACTCACTCATTCATTCACTCACATGGCTATGTGTTAGGCACTAGAGAGACTACGTTGATCAAAAAAAAACCAAACAGCCTTTTTCCTCCAAAGCTTTTTAGTCTAGTGAGGAGGACACACATGCTACCAAATGAGGACTATATTATAAATTTCTCTAAAGGAACGTGAAACATGAGACCTCAACCAGTCTGGGCAGCACTGGAAGGTTTTCTTAAAGAAACAAGATTTAAACTGAGATCTAAAGGATGAGTAGGAAGAGTTCACCATGTGAAGAGGAGGGAAGAGCATCCCAGGCAGAAGAAACAACCCATGTAAAAGACTCAGACAGGAGAGAGCATGGTGTTCTGGAAAAGTTAAAGAAAGCCGAATATGATTGGAAGCAGCAACAACCCTAACAGCGTCTGGATCCTGGTTTCTAAACATCATTTTTCACTAACAAAAAACAGAACTTCCTGGAAAAATGGCCAGTTCCAGGGCTGGGGAAGGGAAAGTACACAGTGAGCCCAGGACATCTCGCTGTGTCAGAAAGTGAGGAAGCACTCAAAGAGAGGGGCCAGTCAGAACAACACTGCAGCGCGGCCAGCCTTGTGAAGTTCCCTTTGACCACATTTCTGGCAATTTGAATATGAAACTAAGTAATGACGGTAGCAATTACAAAGCATTCCATAAGATAGGAAACAATGAGTCTATACTGATATGATTATTATGTATGAATAAATTTAAAGCTGGGCAAGGAATGAAGTAGTCTCATTCCTACAAAATAGTTGTTAATTACAAAGGGAAAAGAATACAGTGGAGAACCTTGGCAGATACCGCCTTAAATGAATAAAGTTAATGTTATTAATAATCACAAAAATTGGAATTATATGCTATTCTCTAGTAATAACTGAAAAGAACACAATATCACTTCTTTAATATTCTTGCCAAAATGAACAACCATCAGGAAATAAAAACACACCACTCCACAATGGAGGACATTATCCAAAACAACTGGCCTGTAATCTTCAAGTTTCAAGATGATGAAAGCCAAGGAAATGATGACAAATTATTCCAAATGGAAGAAGACTGAAGAGAGGTGACAACTAAGCACAATATATAACTCCAGACTGGATGTCTGGCTACAAATGACATTATTTGGATACTCAGTGAAAACTGAAGGGGATCTGAGAGCTGAATTGGTGTGATGTTCCTGATTCCAGTGACTGTGTTGTAAGTACATAGGGGAATGCCCTTGTTTATAAGAACTACACTAAATTACTTGGGGATCATGGGATACCATATCAGCAATATATAGATCCACATGGTTAAGAAAAAGCCAACTTATCTACAAGTTTGAAATTCTTTCAAAATAAAAGAAGTAAGTCAATTAATTTTAAAAAACATGGAAAAGGCCACTACGGCTATAAATCTTGATCCTCTCTTTCACCATCTGGTCAAAAGAAGTAGTTGAAATCCCTGGATCTCAGTCCCAAGAATGACATACGAAAGGAAAAGGATATATATTAGTTTTCCTATTGCTGTGTAACCGATTACCGCAAATTTGGTAGCCTAAAATAGCAGCCCTTCACTATCTCACCGTTCTGTAATCCAGAGGTCTGGAGGGTGGGACCAGGGTCCCTGCTGAAGGGTGAAACGAAGGAGCAGCTCTGCATTCGTATCTGAAGCTTGGGGTGTTCTCTTCCAAGTTCATTCCTACACTCCCAGCTGAATTTGGTTCCTTAGGGTTGTAGGATTGAAGTCCCGTTTTCTTTCTTTTTAAAAATTTTATTGTGCTTTTTATATAATCTTTGTTTTATTTTTTCCATTACCAATTAGTCCCCATACACCCTTTTCTCCTCCAGAAATCACCACACTGTTGTCCATGTCCCTGAGACCTTTTTCCTTTTGGTTCAATCCCGCCCCCCACCTGTCACCCTGCTCTCTGTCTATGAATCTGTCAACGGAATGCTCTCAACTCCCGGCTCCATGGTGCCCTCTATCTCAGCAATGGACAGCCTTCCTTGCATGGAATCTCTCTCACATCTTGAATTTCTCTAACTTCTCTTCTGCTACCATGTAGAGAAAAATGCTCTGCTTTTAAAGAGTTTCTGTTGGTTAGGTTAGGCCACCCAGCTCATTTTTCTATCTCGAGGTCAGTTGGTTAGTATAACCTCAACTACATCTGCAAAATCCCTTTTACATCTAACGGAACACAGTCGTGGGAGGAACAACAGGGGGCAAGATTGTGGGCGCTAGCTTAGAACTCTGCTGCCACAGCAGGGAAGAGAGGAATGTGTCAAAAAATATAGGGAAAGAAGGGAAGGTAAAACTCTGCCTCTCGATTCATGAATTGGGGGTTGGGGAATTCTGGGCTATGATCTTTGAGACATCTTCGGCAGTGAAATTCTTCAATCTGCTGTTATGAGGCTTTAAGAGCAGGCACAGTATACTTCTGGTTTACTATTATTGCATTTCCAGCACTTCTCTTAATGTCTGGTACATAGTAGATACTAAAAAAAAATATTGAGGGTATGAAGAATAAAAAATGATGAGCAAGTAATTAGCTATGGCAACCAGAGATTTATTTTTTTTATTCGACTAATCAAAATCTTTACTGCTGGTCTCTCGGTGAGTTATTCTTCCAGAACAGCCAGGTTAAGGAGAAACCTGACAGTTAATTTCTAGTTGCCTTTTGATGGATGGCATTTGTGTGTATACAGAATTTGAGGGGTTTTTTTAAGTGAGTATATTTTGCCAAGAAGCTTGGAACATTTCATCTATCAATAGAAGCAGCTAATGCATTCAGAACAAAAGAATCTTAAGAATGCTATGTAGTTTCAATTAACATGATAAAAGCTTAAAACATGCGTATATCAAGATATAGGAGGAAGTTGTATTAAATATATTAAAATAGTTTTATTGCTTTCTGTTATTATAAAATGTACATGTGCTCAAAGTCAAAAATGGGAGAACACAGAAGAGTATGAAAAGGAAGATACAAATCACCCGTGACCCCACAACTCAAAGGCAAACACTATTACTATTTTGATAGCTATCCTTCTCCTGCGCCACAGTGGATGCCACACCAGCACAGACACATACACTTCCACGCACATAATTCCATGCATGGTTTTTACAATCTGCCTTTTTGTTTAAAATATATCATATGCATAGGTCCATGATTATAAATGACACCTGAACCACCATGTTTAACAGCTGCAATATATTTCACAGAGCTGTATTAACATCTTTTATTTAGCCCGTACTTCCTGATAGACGTAGCACTGCAACAAACACCCTGGAACACACATCTCTGTACAACAGCTTCATGATTTCTGTAAAATAAGTACCTAGAAGTACTGTGGATAAGACAAAAGGTATGCAAATCTTAATGTTACCAGATTGCCCTCAAAATGTTTAAACCCTCAAGCAGATGATAAAGGGTCTGTTTATCCTTACCAACAATGAGTATTATCAATTAAATATTTAATGTTTTCCAATTTGACAAAAATAATTTATTGTTTCAATTTGCATGTCTTTTTAGATAGCTATTTTAATCTTTATTTTTCTTTGGAGTTTTAAAAAACATTTGAAGATGAGGTTGTTAAAATGGCTCTTAGGCATTGTTTTTTCATTTCTTTGTCAAAAAGAGTATTTTTTTTACCTCTTGTAAATATTTAAGCCTTTATCTAAATGATTTTTGAAATAAATTAGTATGGTAGATAACCTCTAGGGGCCCCAACAGCCCAGCCACTGGTATTTACAACCTCCTGAGATCTCCCCTGGAGTGTGAGCCAGCCCCGTGGCTCTCTTCTCTGTCCTGCCCGTAGAACACGGCACAGGGATGGGATCTCACTTCCATGACTAGGTTGTTAACACTGTGACTTCTGTCTTGTGAGCAGGTCCCTCTCTTGCCTTCTTGGCTGCATGATTCGATGTGACGCAAACTACTGTGTTGGAGGGACATACCTGACAAGGAATTGAGGGACACAACACTTGGACCAAAAGCCAACAAAGGGCTGATCGTGAGGAAGGGAATCTTACCAACAACCTCGCGGGCTTGGGAGCAGGCCCTTTTCCGAGCTGCATCTTCAGATGAGGCCTCGCTGACGCCTTGGTTACAGCCGTAGCTGTACCCATCCCACTGTGTTCTACCGCCTCACGAGGAGACTCCCTCTGGGGCGTATTATTTCTCCTTAATTTACAGTGTAGCCTTTTCAGTGTATGGAAATGTAACCTTAACATGTCGTGTCTGACAGTATAGAGATCAAATATTGCTTTTGAAATTCCTATGTAGTGTTATCATACACTGTATGGCAGTGTGGGTGGGGGCTTAGAATAGCCAAAAGGAAACCTGGTCTCAGGCTAGTTTACTTTTGACAAAAAAAGGTGGTGACAGCTGTAATATTTTTGCTCGTCATCCTAAAGAACTCACTGGATACTCAATCAACATTTTACTTTGAAGCTAGCACTGGGATTCTTAAGGACTTTCCTCTGCTTTGATTTCACAATAAATATCAGAAATTCTATACAACTTATTTGCATGTACTTGTATTTATATGGATTTAAGGGTGCACTTATATATGTCCAGACTTGTCTAGAGTCCCTGAAAAATTAAAAGATAAATATTTTACTTCTGGATCCCGGGATGCACAATTCCCCTGGGCCATGTTTCTTGGGGCCGCTAGGTGCTGTGTAACGGCACTCTCGTTCTGCCTCCAGAGGATCTGCGGGCACAGCTGCTGCCTCGTCTAGAATAATGATCCACGTCACTCACCACTTCTGTGTTGATGTGGGTGAAAGTTTAAAGCCTTTAGGCTTTTTCCCAATGCAAGGAACTGATCTATCAGTGTCTCATTTGGCCCCCTGTTTACGAGGCCTGGTCAGGGATCCAGAAACTCTAATTTTGGGAGAAAAAAAGAAAGCCTCTCTTTCTATTCCACATTGCCTCTGCCGCCTTAATGCTTTGGCTTCTGACTTCACCACATTAAATGCCATCTCAAAAGATTCCTTTGGAAGGGGGAGGGTAACCATATTTTCTTCTACTTATTTAAATGTGGTGTGGGTTTTTTTGTATTATGAGGGTCAGAGGAAAAATTTAATAATACCTTACAGGCATTTTATTCATACATTTACTAAGTGTAAGTCACCATGATTTTACAAAATGATGAATTCAAGCAGTGAACAAAACAACTTAATGTTTTTATGAACCCAGTTTAAGGAAGGTGGCAGCACAAGACTCACAAAGGTGAGAGTGAGGGGGCCTCAGGTGGGAAGGAGGAAGACCCCAGAGTGGAGAGATGGATGGAGAAGGGGAACCTATCACCCTGTCTGCAACAGTGCCCTGGCCAAGCCACACTGGAGTGACCGCTACACATTTTGTTTAAAACAAAACAGAGTAGTTGCTTCCCCTTCTGCCCAAAGTCTGAGTCCCTCTTCTTTTTACCAACCTTTGCTATCTTATTGTGATTAATTAAGAGAAGTCCAAAAATCTGTGTGAAAGGCTAAGTGAGTTCCCACTCAGCCTTGGCAGTTCAAAAGAAATAAAATCCATGATGCCTCCCATGGAGGAGCTGAGGGGTTATTTTACTTCTAGACCGAGCCACGAGTACAAGAGGAAAGACTGCTGACCATGGAAAGTTTGACAGAACATGCATTTCCGTAGGGAAGTGGGGATTGGTCCACCAGGAGGAGAGCCAGGCCTTGTTCACAGAGCGTTGAAATAGTAAGGCAATAATTCAACCCCAGAGAAATGCTGTCCAGGATTTTCTCCAAGGAGTGATTCATATCTAAGAAGGGACAGCCCGGGGTTTCACTCTAACTTCCTCCATTTGGCGATGTTCAGAATGACCAGATATGCCATGCAATCTGATGGAAGGAGGATATAATTTGGAATCAGGACACTTGGATTCCACTCAGTACTTCAACTGATGTGAGCAAGTCACTCAGTCCTGTTAAACCTCCTTTTCCTCTTTAGCTATAATCTCGCCAGGTTGTTTTGAAATCCATTGAAATAAAAGTGTGAAATACATTGTTCTACATATTATGCTTGTGATTTTTATTGCTATATATGTGTACAAATTCCAGAAGATTCCAAGAGAAGCAGCATGACTTAGCTGTCCAAATACAGATGCTGTCACAGAAATGTAACTCTGCCACTCATAAGCAGCGTGAAGGACTTGAATCTTCATTCCCTTCCTTTAGGACACACCCAAAGACACGCCTGCTACAGAGCATCCCTGGAAAGTTTTTTCAGTTGACATGAAGAGAGAACCTTTGAGGCTCATTATGTAAACCTTTTAAAAAAGAATTTAACTAAAATAATCTTTCTAAAATTGTGTTTTCTTTAATTCTACAATATGCACACAAATCAGGTAAGTCTGGCCAGTTGTTTATATTCTTTTTGACAAGATGAGTTTTAAGAGAAACCAAATCTGGAGTTAAGTTGCCATGCCTTTTGCATTCAACAAAATTAATCAATGCAAAAAAGAAAAACAAAGAACGGTGGGGTCACACTTACTAATGCTTGTTCCTGAGAAGATGTGAGGGAGTGGACTGGAGGAAAGGCAAATAAAACCCCCCTCTCCAGTTTCCAGAAGTATGTATGTGCTGTGATTACAAGGCTTCTGATTAAATATTCCACAGATGAATTGGAGTACTCTGCTTCACAACCCACAATATCCACAACAATTTGAGTGGTGGTGAGCTATAGGAACTGCAGTATAGCAAAGTGGTGAAGAGTATGGATTTTAGTTCCAAAAAGACCTACAGAATATTGGAATTTCAGGCCCTCTAGGTACTAGCTGTGAGGTCTTGGGTAAACTGCTGAACTTCTGCAAGCCTTGGTTTCTTCATATAAGAGGAGGCCATAATCTTTTGGTCTGCAGGTCAGTGCTCGATCCACTGAGCCACAGCAGCCAGGGCAAGAAGGGGCAATGATCTCAAAGACTGTCACCACAGAGTTGTAAGAGTTAAGATAAAATAATATAGCTAGAACTAGGTCTGGCATGTTGTATATTGTAAGATCTCAGTAAGTGGGAGCTCTGCTCGTACTGCTCTTCCATGCACTTTTTAATTATGTTTAAAAATGGAGAGGTTGTATTATAGGTAATGATATTCCTAAGGTTCTGAGTATATCCATTCTCATAATTAACACACATATATATTTTTCATTTGATAACAGTTTTTTCTCATGTGGCTATACATTCTTTTGCCAAACAAATAAATATTCTGTAAATAAAATATTTGATAATGAGGGGTAGATATTGCACTAAGCATAATTTTTAAACTTTGTTGAAACACATAATCTTTGAAAATTGGATGACAGCTATGTGTCCTCTTTCCAGCCAAATGCACAAATCCTCACACACACAGAACTACACATAATTAAAGGGGCGCATGGACCTCCCCTAAAAAAGTTGAGATTTTTTTAATGACATGAACAAGCTGTCAGTAATGCAAATAGACCAATCCTTAATTTATCTATTGTATACACTCGAATTTTCATACAGTGGCTTTTAATGATATACCTTACATAGCTTGTTAATGTTTAATGTTTATAGTTACATGCCACATTTGCCACATAAGGTTATCATGAACCCAGGCTTATGAACCACGCTGCAGCTCTGCACTGAGCAATTCCTGTGCAGTGCATAGTCACTGGCATGCCATTCACATTAGCGTCAGGTTGTAGTATCAAATTATTCAATCTGAGTAATGCTTTCCTTTTATGTGTTTTCTGTACCAAAGAATCAGCAAACACAATGATCTTTTTTCCCTGAACAGTTATTTTTACTTTGTATTTTCAGTAAATACCTTTTAGAAATTCATATAACGTACATATTTTCCTAGCATATCAATATCTAACAGGAGTAATTGAACATTTGAGTCATAAAATCAATCAGTAAGGCGACAACTTTAGCATTAAATTCATGGCTTTTCTCCTGCACTCAATACTATATTAAAGTTAATGTAATATAGTGTTCCAATTATTTGAAAATAATAAATGGTTAATGGACTCTGAGGAGTTTCCTGCCAGCAAAATTTGATATTTCTGCTAATATAAATAAATCACAATAGTACCTTCTGAAGAAATGTTCAAAGATAAGCCTCAAAAGACATGAAAAATCTTGAGAAAATATAACTTAGTTATTAGGCAACCTTTAAAATTTTACTTCTGAAGCTGCAAATTAACCAGGAAAAAGATTTACTTGAAGAGAGGTTGTCAGTCTATGGAAACCCACATTACCACCTCATTTGTGATTTCGGATCTCCTTTATGTCTCCTAACTTCAACTAATGGAGTCAGGAGTCAGATCGTTTGCTTCCTACTGTTTTTCTGTAAGCTGTGGGATTTTGATAACCCATCAGGCCTCACTGTGAAATTTACAGTGGTTTGTTGTTAGTTGTTGGTGTCATTAGTGTCATTAGGTAAACCCAGAGGCAAACGAAAGCAGTCCCTGGAGAAGGGGCAAGAAACAACCTTCACTGGCAGGAGTTTGTTTGTTGGCTGATCTGTTGCCTCTGCTCTGTGTGAAATGGCAAAGGGGTTACTCAGGAAACTCGATACACCTGCAGAGAGAAGCCAACAGGACAGCTTATTTTGGGAACTGTTCTGTCATGTGGATACATTTGTTCTTGGAGCAGCCTTAGGAGCCTCTTTTTATCTCTGTCTTGATGGGAGGGACTGCTGGTGTCTGCTACCTAGAGAACAATTTTCTCTTGACAAAGTTGTCTTATTATAGTCAGTGTTTTTCCTATTGAGAGGAAGATATTTTATTGTTACGTATGTGGTAGGTGTCCATTTCCAGCAGCACAGATTGAAAGATGGCTCTGGAAGGCTGGGCACAGCCATGTGGTCAATTACAAACTGGAAATCCTCATAATGATGTTTATAGAATTTTCTTGAAAGTTCTGAAGAAAGAGACATGGCAATGTAACTGATATTTCTTTATATTTTTTATCTTTACAGTAGTAGTATAGTTCACCAAAACTTATTCAGTAATTAAAGTTTAGAAACATTTTAGATAAAAGCTAATAATAGTATGTTAATGATAGCTAAAAATTAAGAATGACATCTGCTAAGGTACTTAATCATGCTTTTTACCTTTCATTCTCTTAAATTATTTTCTTTTTTTTATTTAAATTTCTACCCAATCTTGGGATTTACTGTTCATGTAACTTTTTTTTTTTGCTAATGCAAGGTAGGATGGCCAATATAATATTTGTAAATGATAAATGACAAATGTGATATATTTAAGTGGGTGTGTAGGTCTACCTTATCAGCTTCTGGGATTTGGCACACTTACTGAATTGCTTTTAGATTCAGCAAGCATCTTACAAACTTTCCCACAGAATAATAAATAATCGACATCTTACCAGCAAAAGCAATAATTCACTGGTTCAGATGTGTTTGGTAGGTTGGGAACATTTTCTCCTGTGTGGCATAGATTGGGTATTCCCTAATCAACACTACCAACACTTGACAAACCACTTGCTTTTTTGAGCTGGTTTATTTAAAACTTTTTTTCTTGTTTTTGACTTGCCACACATTGTATCTCTCCAAGATCAAATTTCTTCTCTTTTGCTTAGATTGCAATTAATAATTCTTTTTTTCCCTAAAATTAAAGCTACAAATATAACAGTTTTCAATACTTTATAGTGGTTTCAAATTTACTGATTTTTTAATAATTTCCATGTATCACCCATGAAGCAAATACTGTCTATGCTGAAGGGGCGAATTGTAAGAAGAATCTTTTCTCCACCAGGCTGATAGCTCAGAATGATTAATACTTCCAGAATGGCGAACAAAATGCTTAATGCAGGGAACAAGTACAGATGGGGCTGTTTGTCTTTCCTGCTTGTCATTGCCTTCCAACTCACATTCACATCAAGTACCAAGGTGTTGTCTTCTCGGTGAAGGATAATGATGAAGATGTGACCCACAGGTTACGGATGTGACTTGCTGTTCGTGTTTAGACTCTGGTATTTGGAGTTGAGGACTCTTTCCTGCTACTCAGGGGCCTGGCATCAACACTTCTGTAAGGGAAATATGTGTGCTTTTATCACATCTCTGATCTCTCCTGTTATTGCCCAATTCTGAATTTTCTAACCTTTCCTTCAATGGGCTGTGTCCTGCAGAAAGGGTAGAGAAACCTCTCACTGTCCTTGTCCACCTGTGCAAGCAACACATGCACAATCACACATGCACTCAGTGCAGAGTACAGTGCCTGACACACAGCAAGTAAGTATTCAGTCAAGGGGATAAATTCGATGAGTGTTCGGAAAATAGATGGACAACTCATGAAATTAACTACATTGAAATCTGAAGAAATATTTCAGTGAATTTTTTAACTGATCTAGATATTTTGTTTTGTTGCCAGTTCTATGAAGGTAAAGATGAAGACTCAACATTCTTTGCAACAGATTAAAATAGATGTCATTTTTCAGTGAAATAAATATATTATTAGACATAAAAATATCAAAATAATTTCTAAGCTATAGCTACATGGTGATTGGTAACTTCATAAGTATAATAAGATTAGTGAGTACAAAGTGTTTTAATGAAAATATTATCATCTGAAAATAAATTATGTATAAGCCTCTATATAGTTACTGTTTATTAACTTCCTAGTTTTGTCTAACACAGAAATTCTCAAAATTATATTTCAGATCAAATTTCTAAGTGTTCTTTTCACACTTTCTTTAACTTATTGTTTCCCTTACTGGTATATGCCCCATTACAAAAGATTAAAATATAAAAATAAGCAAATAATTCATAGTAAATTAATATTATTGAATATTTTCCCAATCTAGATAATATGAAAAATGTATAAAGTACTTATATGGCAACGCCCTATATTAGTAAGATCTGATCACTATTATGTCTACCATAAAATAATTAAATAAGAAATACATATGTGAATTATACAGATTATATACACAAATATACATCTGCATTGGATATGTTGGAGCCTCCCAAGTACACTTCATCCTTCCCCAATATGTAGCAGCCACAGAATTTGAATGGATTGGATCCCACCCTCAGTGCTAAGGGTGGGCTCTGATGGATCCTTTTCCATCGCCATAAGTGACTGGTTTCAGTGTGAGCATATCTTTCAGATTTAAGTCAATCAGTACTTCTCTGGCTGTAGTGATCCAGCTATTTAGGATCACCCAATTAGAACAAAACATAGGACTTTTGTTCCAAGGTTGTGGGAGGCAACCTTCCTTCTCTGCCTTTAGCCATGAACAAAGTCACCAACAGTCTCAGTCACTATCGGCAGCCACTCCATGTCCCCGAGAAAAGCAGGCCTTCAGAAGAAGCCAACACTGTTGACAGAGTGACAAGATGGAAAGGTACTGTGTGCTGATAACATCATTGATTAACTTTGAAGAACCTTGAAACTTCTGGACCTTCTAGTCACATGAGCTAGCAATACTTTATGATTAACTACTATGAGCTGCTTTTTTGGGGAGCTTGTAACTGAGAGTATCTTTCACAGTACAATATCCATCAAAACATGTTTATCCACTTGGCTATGAGCCATGAGAAAGCTAGTGGAGAAGATGACTTTTCTGAGAAATGGCTTCTTAAGATTCCCTACCATCACCTTGTTTGTTTTTGCTTACTTGAGACTAGATTCCTTATTGGCGTAATAAGAAAATTATTAAATAAATTAAAATATAATACTTGAATGAATTATATTTAATTTTACAGCTAATGAATCTCTATGAACTTTTAACAGTGACATAAAGGACATATACTCTACAAAGCCTAGAATAGCAAAGCATAAGGAGAAAACATAAAGAATATTTAAAAAAATTAAAAACAGAAACAAACTAAAAGAGAAATTTCTCAGTAGTGTACTAATGTAACAAATATGTCCTGGAACCATCACTTTTTTGAACTATGCCTATCTCCAATATCTTGCATTGCAATAAGCATATATATAATAATAAATGTTTTTAAGTGAATGGATGATTTACTCTCAAGAGATGAATGACTATAAGAGAACAGATAATCAATCATAGAAGAATTATAAATTTGTACTCAACAAGAGAGTACTAACATTTTAAGTAAAGCAATGAATGTAAGCAAAAGAATCAATGATGATTGTGCTATATTGAACAATTGGTTTTTGGGGGAAAACCAACAATAATATAAAAAATACAAGTGCATGAATTAGGCTCTTATCAGTTGGATGCAATAGAAACCAATTTTAGTTAAGGAAAGAAAAAACAGTCTTAATTGACAGTATGTGGGTGCTCCCAAGATCAGCAAAGCTGCAGTTAAGGTTAGGAATGGGCAGAAACAACGGTCATTGGAGAGATGAAGAAGCAGGACTCATAACAGGGAAAATTCGGTCAGGATGCAGTTATTTACGGGAGGTGACAAGGTAGAGGTGGATGATAACTTGAATGAAAGTCATTTCAGTGGAGACTATGAATATTTATTTGCTTGGAGAATATTGAAGAAGAGATGGGGAAAAAAACAACTCTTTTGATGATTTTTTTCTGTGAAGGGAGCACAGAAAGGCATGAGGTCAAGAGAAGTATGTCTTTTATTGCTGCTACCTAGCCTGTTTCTATGATGATGGCACTGAACCTCTGGCCAGAATACTCTTCCCTGCCAACATGCCCAGGCCAGTTCCTTCTCATCCTTCATGTCTTAGTTCTGTGTTACCTCTTGATTCTAGCTGTATATCCTCATTGTACTTTCTGTACAGCACTTGTCCCAGTCTGAAACTATCTCCTGTATATGTATAATTGCCTCCATGGACTAATGTATGAAATTAAAATAGTGACAACTTTTTCTTGCTTTCCACCGTACCTGTATCACCAGCATCTAGAAAAGTGCCTGTCATACAGCAGAGCCTCAGTAAGTATTTTGTGGGATAAATGAATAAGCAAACGGATAACTAGGAATTCAACTGTTTCATTCATTCTTTTACCTCTTGTTTGAGATTCAAAGTCCCAGGATCACGATGCCAAATAGCCAAGTTCAGATGTAATGCAGTCCATTGTCTGGACAGGGTTTTTCCTTCCTTGGGTTATACAGGGCAGGACAAAGTAGGTTTACAATTGTTCATATGGAAAATAATACAATGATTAATAACTGATATACAAGAATAAACTGTTTCATATACTCAAAACTATAAACTTACTTTTGCCTCACTCTGTGTGATCAGGGCTGAGTACATGAATTTACTGTCCTTTCAAAACCAAAGACGAGGGGAGAGAGACAATTCCCACAGGGAAAACAGGATTTCCTATGCTCACTGTAGTATAGAACTATAAGGAGGGAGAAGCAATGTTTACTTCCTGCCATTAAAAATGCCATTTAAAAGTTTACATTTCTGCCTATCAATTACCAGCTTTCAATTTCATTCCTGTTTCCTGAGGAAAGATTTCAGGATCTCGTGGTAGGCAAGTCTCTGTGCTCACACAGATAAACATTCCTCTCCATTAAAACAAGCTGGAAGCCTGGAGATAATTAGACCCACTGTGTCAAGCAATCAGCATCAGAGGAAGAGGTCACAAAAAACAATGACAAGACAGCTGGTTAATTCTTGAGAGAAACAGAAGGAAAGCCTCTGCAATCAGCTGAATGATGTTTTGGTTGCTGTGGCTCATGGACTGATCTGTACTTATTAGTATGATGTTACTCTGGTTTCTGTCTCACCTTTACCAACTCTTCTCTTGTCCTCCCTCCCGCCACCCCCCCCCCCAGACACACCCAGACTCCCAGACATAAGCATAATCCCCTTGCGTCCATCACAGTGAAAGCATAGTGAAGTTCCCTGGGTTAGTCCAGTAAAAGCACTTGTCTCCACAAGAGAAACACCTATGAGGTACTTCTATTTGCTTTTATTTATTTATTCTTTTTTATGATTGGAATATCTTGAGTTAGAAGAGCCCGTTGGCAATCCAGAACCTGTTTCCTTTATTCTTTTTCCAATAGAACATTCATGGCTACTAGAATGATAACCTTAATAGAAGGATCCGCTCCATAAGAACAGGGACAGCATGGATTCATGTCTAGCACCATGCCTAGTACACACTTGGTTTTCAATAAACACTTGGTAAATACATGCATAAACAATGGGAAGTGAGTGGACTGATGAAGGCCACGTGGCTATTTCCCAATCAAAGACTCAAAAGACCTCCACTGTGGCTTTCTCTCCTCTCCTCAGCCACACCAACTGTATTATCAATCTACTATTTGTTCTGTCTTATCTTTCCTCAATTCTATATTTCCTCTTCTACCCTTCTTTCCAGTCTTACTGATACTTAGTCATCTCAGTTTGATAAGGCATCCTGATAAATATTAGGATGAGAGCATACAAAGTACACATACTCCTTAAGCTTCCTCCTTGTTATATGCACATATATAACTTGTGATTCCAAGAAAAGATACATTTTTTACAAACCACAAGGTAAGTGTTAAAATTGTGCATAGTAGTCTATAAGAGCCCCAATGAACGTATAGTGCCTGTTTTTTAGTTTAAAATATTATTAATGGTGGAAGTGTCAATAATATATATAATATTTCTATATATAATACATTATATAATTATAATTATATATACAATTATATGTTATATATTTCTATATATTATATATATATATATTTCTAGAAGTTTTGTTACAATACTTGTTTCCTTTAGACTTAGAGGGAAACATGTAGTTCTTAAAATTCAGTTCCACTTTTTAAAATAAGGCCATTTGAATGACTTTCATTCTTAAGTCCTTTTTCTTAACTGAATCATTAAAGAACATTATTGTTAATTTTATTATTTAGCCTCCTCAGGCCAAGAATTCTGTAGTCAAATATGTCTTCAATAAACTTGCTAATTAGTTCACCACCTTCTCCTAAAATCCTTCCCCCATAGTATTCATTGAAGGAGATGTAACAATGGAAAAATCACTCTGTTTTTCAAGGACTTTTTGAAAGTCTGTTTTTGTATCAGCCACATCTCCCCACCTCCCTTTTTGATCAGTGAGATGTAAGATAAGACCAATAACCATTGTAAATAATTAGTGCCTACACTGCCTTTCACCAGCCATTACTGAGATGACCTTCCTTTCATAAATTGTTATGAACCAAATACATGGTGAACATTCCTCTAAAATGTACTGAAGAATAATCCACTCTGTGGCTGTTTTGATAAGATGGACTAAGGAAACAGAACAAAATGTTAGAGCTGGGAGAAATGGCAGAAACAGCTCAAGCGAGGCTTTCATAAATAAGAAAACAAAGGCATAGACAGGCGAGCTGACTTTCTGAATGACAGCAACCAGCTGACCGCTAACTAAATGCAACACCATCACCACTATCTTTGCTTTTCCCCATCCAACTGGTTAGTGATTTTTTCCAGCCAGATACCAACTGCTCAAAGTTCACAGCTTTACTCACAGAACTGCTTTACCAAGGGGATGGGTGATTTAAAGTTCTTTTGGAGAAGTAAATGCTAATTACACCTTCCAACTGACACCTTGTAACTATCCCCACTACTACTGTGGTTATTTGATCTATATGCTCTATCCCTAGAAACAAATTCTGTGATTTAAAAAAATTGCTGTCAAATCAACCTAATTTAGTTTGGGATGGGCTGTGGGATTAGGTTTGGGTGAGCCCAGGATATAAGGGATCAAAACCCAGGAGTGATTTTCATCTATACTCTGCAGAGCTCCCACATGTACTTCCTGCTGGATCAGGGTGTAAAGTGAACACAGACGGTGGTGGGCCTACAAAGGTGACCAGAGAGAGACGTAACAACTGGCTGGGAGGAAGTGGCTGCTGTCTTCAGACAAGCAACAGGGAAGAAGTCCTGGCTGCAGACTTGTGACAGTGAGCAGCACTCCAGCTCATCGGGCACGACTGGTCACCTCTGCAACACTGTGCCAAGAAAGAAGTCTCAGGACATGGCTGGGTGGGGATTTTCTGTCGTGGGCCTATGAGACCCAGGGAAAGATCATCACAACTGGGGACCTGCGGCAAAACTACTGTTAAGGCTGTAATCCAATCCATTTCTGCACACGCACCCGTCTCGGACAAGCAGTGTGGCTGCTTCCTTAGCACGGGCTCTGGATGTAACAGGTGAAGGTATGAGCGCAAAACCACTGCTGCTGGCCCACTTTGAGTGCTTTTTCCAGAAAGAGTGAATATGCGGCAATTCCTCTTGTATAATTATACCTGTGTCTGATTTGTGAGGGTTTCCATGGTTTTACAATTGGGATTTTTTTTCTTTTGGGGAGTTAAAAGACTTTGGAGTCTTTTCCACAGCCATTGTGGTCGCCTAGCAACAGCAGACAGCAAAGCAGTAAAGGGATTCTAAAATTCTAAGCATTGGGATAGTTGATGTCTGTCGCATAGACAGGGTATCCCAGTCTATGGGATACCAGTTGGTCCGAGTTAAGATGGGACAGTGTTGTGGCAGGAAATCTGTAGCCTCAGTGTCTAAGAGAGTCAGGTGAGTCTACAGATCCTCCTTTCCCAGAAGAATTCATGGGAATTTTTAGATAAAGAAGGCACTTGCTCAGCACTTCAAGGAAAACCTTTCTGTAAAATCTGGGGGGAAATTTCAGAGACTTTTAATCCTTTCCTGGAGAATGACCCCATTCTTTGAACCATGCTGTCTTCCCAGATCATGGAGCAGGACCTGAGCACATAGTAGGTGTTCAACCAATATTTGTTGAATGAATAAGCTGTCTTCACTTGCTCTTCTCAAAATCACATCCTCACCCCAACCACTTTACTGGTGTGGGGAGGGGTGTGTGGGGCAGCGATGGAGGAGTAGCTGAATCAGGCCTGTTTTAGAGCCACTGCGAGGAAATGTTCCCTTCAGTGACCTCTTGTCAGGAAATGAACACAGAAGAAGATAGGTCATTCCAGCATCCCCCAGATAAAATCCTAAACAACTCTAGCTCCAAATATGGAAACACAGTTCACCTCTGTGGTTGATCTATGGTTAATCACTAGAAAATTTTCATGTTGGCACAATACTCTTTTCCCCTTCAAATGTTGGAAACACCTCCCATTTAGAATTTTCTTACAAACCTTGGATGACAGCTGGATCCTGGAGGGCGGTGTCCTGTGCAGTATGTTCATATGTAACCTTAGTTCTGCTTTGTTAAGCTTTAAAGCGTATCTTTCACTACGTGAAATGTATGGGCCTTGTTTTCACTTTTAACCTTGGATCTGCGGTCTATAGTTCATATAAACCAAATGAGAAGTTGCTCCTATGTTGTCTAAGCAAGGGAGGGATAGACCTGGCATTCAATTAACCTACCGAATAAAAAAAAAACAAACATTTTCTCAGGGAATTCTTTCCTATAAAAGTTGGGTACTCAGTATTTCTAAATTGCATATCTAAACTTTATTAAAATCATTTATTCACGTGGACTAATTGGTGACTGAGTACCACTTCAATCCAGCATTCAGAACATAAGGTAAAAAAAAAGTTTGGAGGACAGATAGAAAGGTATTTGAAGACATTACTTACTTCAAAAGAAGATGTTTGTGTTCCTGTCAAGCACAGAGAAAAGCAATGACTGCAAGGTTTGCTTTGATGTCATATTGTACCTTGCCAATAGAAATTTAAACTTTTTTGTTTTCCCATGAACCCTGACAAAAACGCTGCAATTCAAAGAAAAGTTTCATAAGTATATTTGTTGATTGTAATTTGTTTCTTCTGAGGCTAATAAGCTTTATAAAACTGTTTTCCCTCCTTAATTATGATACAACATGACCTGTGCTGTGTATGCTGAGTTGCTATGGATACTCTGAGGCCATGACTCATGACCTTTAAATATTTTTGTCAGGCAGCCAAAGCTCCGTCACTTTTAAATCAGTAGTTTTGTTTCAGGCATTGAAAAAAGAAAGTGGTTTCAAAGAGTTTTTGCTTGTATACTTCTGGCACATCTGAATATGCACATAAGGATATTATACTCACAATGTTTTGTTTTGCTTCATTTTGTGACAATATAATATCTTGTGTGGCATGTCACTGGTGAATAAAAAAATAAATAATGCATAGTCCTCATAGTCCTATGAGGGTGTCACTGAGAAATGCAAAACCACAGGTAGACAAATAATGATACACATCATGAAGTGTAATAAGGGATGTAAAGGACAGATATCTGAAAACTACAGAGGCAAGAGGGACTTCTGATTGGTAGGATCAAAGAGGCAGCACTTGAGTCATGGTGCGAGGGACTGGTAAGGTTTTTTGACAAGAGGAGAAGAGAGCGTGAGCATTCCAGTTGGAAATAAACCTGAGAACAAGATAAACACATACTCTGGAACTACTGGGTAGAGTCTGGTGGAAATATCCGTTTTGTGAGATGCACTGATAGAAAATAAAATTGCTCAGAAGGTAAGAGAGGCCAGACTATTAAGGTCATTTCATTCACTGTATTGCCCAGCACAACTGTGATAACCCAAAGGCTGTTTTCCATTTCATGATAAAGAGTTATTGTCAAGTAGAAAGCATGAAAATATGGGTCTTGTTGATCTAAGTGTGATGCAAGAAAAGCAATTAGACCTCTCAGAACCCCAGTGTGTCCTCCCACTAAGTGGGAATTTCATTAATTTTGTTTAGTAGTCACTGAATACTTTGTGAACAGTTTTAAAAGAATTTCAAATTTTTTTGAAAAGTAAAATGAATACAGAGAAGTATGGAAATAAAATAACACATTTATTAGGCAGATAGTAGGATAGAAAATAATAAAAGTATCCCTGGATTGTAAAGGAAGGCATTGGTTGGCAACAGTAGAATGAGACTTATCAAGATTTGAGATTTATTAACTCACCCATTTATACATTCATTTATTCAACAAATACTTATTGACCTTCCTAGCCTCTTCAAGATGTGAAGGATAGAGTAACAAAAATAACAACAGAAAGGATTTTCTATCTTCAAGTTCACATTTTCAGTAGAGAGGGGACATAGTAAATGTAATAAGCATATTATATAGTGTGTGAGAAGACTGTAAGTATTTCAGAGAAAAATAAGCAAGGTGATGAGGATGGATAGGTGAGTGGGAGTTCAATTTTCAATGAGGTGCATTTGGCCCACCTCACTGAGAAAGGGGTATTGGAGCAGACAGGGAGGAAATGGGAAAACAAGAGTGGGCAGGTGTGGAGGAAGTATTCCTGACACAGGAACTTAAGATGAGTCTTTGTGAGATGGTTGGAAAAGAGCGAGGAGGCCGGTGTGACTTGGAAGGGAGGGAGTGAAAAGAGGAATTTTTCCTGGATTCATAGACGGAGTTGCGAGGGGGAGGGTCAGAAGGTGCTGGGAGGGGCCCTACGGTGGAAAGGAAGGGTGAATGGCACAGACATTGACATCAATAGGACCTTGAAGGCTGTTAGGTGGACTTTGGATTTTATTCTGAGTGACATGAGATCTCTCACTGGAGGATTTTGAGCAGAGGAATACAATGGTTTTTCTTATGATTGATGTATTGAAAACAGGATATGGGAGCAAAGGCAGAAGCCATTTAGAAGGTTAATGCAATAATTCAGGCAAGAGCTGATGGATGGCAACTTGAGGCTTGAACCAGAGTGTTAACAGTGAAGGTGGTGAGAGCGGTCAGATACTAGACATATTTTGATGATAGAACCAAAAATTGCCTGACAGATTGGATATGGGTTCTGAGACAAACACAGGAGTGCAGCTGTTAGCCTGAGCAATGACGTCATCAACCAAGATGGGAAGACTGCGAGTAGAGAAGATTTGGGAGTGGGAATCAGGAGCTAGGTTTTGAAAATGTTAAAATTGAGATATCTAGTCTTACCTCAGAAATAAGATATGAGATGTCATGAAGGCAGTTGAACCAGGAAATCTGGAATTCATGGAAGAAGTCTTGCCTAGAGATACATATTTTGGAGTGATCAGCATATTGATGATATTTAAAACCAAGAGGCTGAATGAGATCACCAAGGGAGTGAACGTGCTGAGAGAACAGAGGAAGCCCTGGAGCCTGCCAAAGCTGCAAGCTCAGGGAAATGGGAAGGGACCGTCAAAGGACACTAAGGAGCAGCAAGTGGCACAGGAAAGAAATCTGGGCCCTGAAGGTGTCCTGGAGCCAAGTGAGGAAAGAAGGTGGGAGTGTGGAAAGAGCAGTTTCTGTGGACTGTTCATTGTTATAGTCTGAATGAAGTGGCTTTAACAAACATGTAGAGGAAAGGAAATGCAAACAGTGAACATATAGTTCTTATAAAGGGGGTGGGAGTGATGAAGCAGAAACTAAAGGGTTAAAAGGGTTTGAGATGCAAAAAATAACAGCATGTTTGGAAACTACTGCAAATGATCCAGGAGGGAGGGTGGGAGGGGAGAGAGAGAGAGAAATTTTTTAAGACACAGTGTAGGAGACAAAGAATTCCTCATCTGCTGTTTCATAGGATGATAGGCCTCCCTCCCTCTGCTTCTTTTTTTAGTGGAAATAAGAGATTTTGCAGGTTTACAGAACAGATTGTACTGTTCAGACTGCTTATTCTCAAGAGAACCTTTAAAAGCTATTTTATCTTCTTTGAGTACAGTTTACATTCCATACTTTTGATTTCCTTCGGAAATGTTCAAAAATTGACACTTGGAGGAAATACTTTAGGAAATTTATCTTCAATGTTCCAGTATAAAAATCTATTTTATGTGTGTGTGTGGGGGGGTGTATGAGTGTGCAAACTTCTGAAATAAAATGTTGACATTGAAATACTTATTTTATTTCAGCATCCCATCAGGAAGTTCAGATATACAAAAAGGAAACAAAAAATTGGTAAGAGATAAAGTTTGTATAAATTATTTTTGAAAAAAAAATTAAAGTTAATGCAACCATAACTTCTTTAATGTTAAGATTTTTGTAACATATTTTATTTTTACATTTTGCTAACTAAAGATTTTAAAAATAAAACATGGAATTTTCTTTCCAAGAAAAATGATGTCAAGTGGGCAGAGTGCCAACTAAGGGAATCACTGGGCAGCAGAGAAGTTAGGCATCGTGTGGGGTGGCCTCTCCCACTTTCACTTGCTCTCCATGGCCCTATATTATCATAAACATCCTGGGTTACTTCAAAATACTGTCTTGCATATGAGGAAATCCTGACATTCAGACATGATACAGATTTGGTAAATCACATTATTTGGTTTATTTAGACGATTTTGAACCACAGTCTATGCTAGACATTTCCAGTTCATGCTCTTTGGGTCAGCTGATGACACACCTAACTCTGCCTTCTGAGGACTTCTCTCTTCCATCAGTTCTGTTATGCTCTAGGACAAGGGGGTCCTTTCTACCTGAGCCTCATCTGGTCAGCCCTTAGGCCTCAGGTAACAACTGTGTAGGTTGTCAGCAAGTGTGGAAGCTCAGTGATCACTACACGGGGGCTTGTTATACTAGTTTTCTACTTCTCTGTAAGTTTGAGAATTTCCTTTTTAAAAAAAAAAAAAAAAAAAAGGTATCTGTACCCTGGATTCAGTTTTAGTAAGGATCCCCCAACTCCACCCACAGACATTTCTGAAACAATCCTTTAAGCTCTAACATGGAGGCAGTGTGATACAGGAGAATCATTGCAGGACTAGGAATTAGGTCCAAATGAGCCCCTCAAGCTGTGTCATGAGAGCCAAACTAGTACAACACTCTGAGCCTATTTGTCATCCATAGACTGAGGATGATGAGACTTTACTAATCTGTAGGCATACCTTGGAGACAGTACTGTTTCCAGATTACCACAATATTAAAGTGAGTCACATGAATTTTTTGGTTTCCTGGTGCTTTTAAAAGTTATGTTTACACTATACTGTAGTCTGTTAAGTACACAAAAGCACTATGCCTTAAAAAGTGTACATAACCTAATTAAAATATGTCATTGCTAAAAATACTGACTATTATCTGAGTTTCTGGGGAGTTTAATACTTTCGCTGGTAGAGGGTCTTGCCTTGCTGTTGACAGCTGCTGACTGATCAGGGTGGCAGTTGCTGAAAGTTGGGGTGTCATGGCAATTCCTAAAATAAGGCAACAATCAAGTTTACCATGTCAATTGATTCTTCTTTTTATGGAGGATTTCTCTGTAGCATGTGATGCTATCTGATAACATTTTGCACACACTAGGCTTTTAAAAAAAATTGGAGTCAATCCTCTCAAGCTTTATTGCTGCTTTATCAACTACATTTATGTAATATTCTAAATCCTTTGTCATTTCAACAATCTTCCCAGCATCTTTACACATCCATAAGAAACAATTCCTCATTGGTTCAAGTTTTATCATGAGTTGCAGCAATTCAGTCACATCTCCAGGCTCCACTTCCAATTCTGGTTCTCTTGCTAGATCCCCATCTGCAGTTATTCTTCCACTGAAGTGTTGAACCTCTCCAAGTCATCCATGAGGGTTGGAACCAACTTCTTCCAAACCCCTGGTAATGTTGATGCTTTGACCTCTTCCCATGAATCCTGAAAGTTCTTAACAGCATCTAAAATGGTGATTCATTTCCAGAAGGTTTTCAATTTACTTCACTCGGGTCCACCAGAGGAATCACTCTCTATGGCAGCTATAGCCTTATGAAATGTAATTCTTGAATAATAAAACTTGAGATCAAAACTACTTCTGATCCATGGGCTGCAGAGTAAATGTTATCTTGGCAGGCATGAAAACAACACTAATCTTGTTGTACATCTCCATCAGAGCCCTTGGGTGACCAGGTGCTTTGTCAATAAGCAGTAGTATTTTGAAAGAAATTTTTTTAAGTGGTAGGTCTCAAAGTGAGCTTAAAATATTCAGTAAACCATGTTGTAAACAGATGTGTTATCATCCAGGCTTTGTTGCTCCATTTATAGAACATAGGCAGAGTTGATTTAGCATAATTCTTAAGGGCCTTTGGATATTTGGGATGATGAATGAGCCTTGGCTTCAACTTTATGTTCCCAGCTGTATTATCCTTTAACATGGGAGTCAGCCTGTTGTTTGAAGCCCTGAAGTCAGGTATTGACTTCTCCTCTCTAGCTATGAAAGTCCTAGATGGCATCTTCTTCCAATATAAGGTTCTTTGTCTACATTGATCATCTGCTGTTTGAGTAAGGATAACTTAGTGCAGCTTCTGTATCAGCACTTGCTGCTTCACCTTCCACTTTTATGTCATGGTGATGGCTTCTCTCCTCAAACCTCACGAACCAACCTCTGCTAGCTTCAAACTTTTCTTCTACAGCTTCCTCACCTATCTCAGCCTTCATAGAATTTAAGAGAGTTGGGATCCTGCTCTGGATTAGGTGTTGGCCTACGGGAATGTTGTGGCTGGTTTAATCTACGCAGACCATGAAAACTTCTCCCTATCAGCAGTAAAGCTGTTTCACTCTCTTATGACTCACGTGTAATTACTGGGGTAGCCCTTCTAACTTCCTTCAGGAGTTTTTCCTTTGTATTCACAAGTTGGCAAATTGTTTGGCACAAGATGCCTAGCTTTTGGCCTATCTCAGTTTTCGACATGCCTTCCTCACTGAGTTAATTATTTCTAGCTCTTGATTTAAAGTGAGAGACATGTGACTCTTCCTTTCACTTGACCATTGCAGGATTATTAGTTGGCCTAATTTTAATGTTGCTGTGTCTCAGGGATAGAGAGGCTGGAGGAGATGGAAAAAGATGGGGGAATGGTGGGTTGATGGAGTGGTCAGAACACACACACATTTATTACTTTAGATGCCATCTTGTGTATGGGGGCTGTTTGAGGTAACCCAGAACAATTAGAGTAGTAACATCAAAGATCACTGATGACAAATCACCTTAAAAATATAAGCATAATGGAAAAGTTTGAAATATTGTGAGAATTACTGAAATGTGACACAGAGACACAGAGTGGGCAAATGCTGTTGAAAAAAATCACACTGATAGACATGCTTGATGTAAGGTTGCTGCAGAACCTCGACTTGTAAAAAATGCAGTATCTGCATAGCTCAATGAAGCAAAGTTTAATAAGATGAGATATGCCTATACCTCAGGTGAGATATTTGGGATGTGAAAATTATTAAGGACCTTGTAAAGGAGTACAGGAGTATAGTTATTGGAAATCTATAGCATTCAAATGGGCTCTCCCATGGGTCAAGGGGCCTTGTTTCTTGAATACTCTTGTTTCTTTCTGGATTCATAAAACCTGACATTAATTAAAAATTTGTTTTCTAGCTCTAGTGCTAGTTTAATCTTATATTGCTTTTATTTTGCATTTAGCAAAAGAAAGCCTAAGAATGAGCTTTTTATTTTATATAATGGAACTATTTACGATTCCATAGCTTAAAGAAGGAGTATCCCCCTTACTATAGGGAAACATTTACCTCTTTTTGGTTAGAACCCTTGGGTTAGCAGCTTAAGAAGTGGGAGGCTTTAGCTCTCCCATCTCCATTTATTGCCTTTTCCTCTGACAGTGTTAATCAATTAGCACCCTAGAGGTAATCCTCTCACTGAAAAAGACCAGGTGCCAATTAGTACCACATTTAGGTTTTATGCCTAAGGCTCCCAATTAGCTTCCTGGAGTTTAGAATCTATCTCCTTTCAATTTATAGCTAACATAGCTGAGAGCCCTGGGGCTTGAAGTAGCTGGTTCTACTCCAGTTACTGAATTTTTGCATTCCCAAAAGAATACACTTAGCTGGAAGGGGTTAGGGTTAGAGACCTCAAGGCCATAAGATATCCACAATTAGTGCAGCCTCCTCACCCCACAGTGTCCTTTAAATCTCGGGACTCATAGAACGATCATTCAGCAGATCCTATTCTGCTCTGTAGCAAGAGGAACCAAATTGCAGGTGGATCTCAGATGCTTTGGTAGAGAAGGTAGAGATGAAGGGTGAAATTTGTTCCATGCTGTGAAGAAGTCTTCACTGCCCAAGCAGAATGAAACTCCCTCCACCTTTGTAGCACCACAACCTGGAAACCATGGTTCCTAATTTTCATTTTCAGCACTGGTCTCTGAATACTGTTTTAACTTTTGGACTCCCTTGGTTAAACTGCATTCTTACAATGAGGCTTAGCCTTTCTTCATGTCCGTGTTCCCGGGACAAAGTGACTGACACTAAAACAGCACTCGAGTATCGTTTGAACTAGAACAAATGGGCTGAGCTCCGTGCATAGCCCTAGGTGACAGACAGATGCCGTTCCTTTGAATCCCTATAGCAACAAACAAGGGTAGTTTCCAGAATCATCACTATTATATTGTTACTTTTTTCCTCATTATTGTTAACACTTTAGAAATTAAGAAATTGAGATGCAGGGAAGTTGCGGGAGATTCCAACTGTTGACCAATCAATGAGCATGTGTTCACCACACAGCAGGAACATCATGCGACAGTCCAGTGAGAGTTAGTTTATTTATACTCACTGCTCAGTTGTCAGGTTGTCCCTGTTTATCTGGACCTTATTCCTTTGGGCTTGTTGAAGGATTAGAATGTTATTTGAATTGTTGTCTTTATACCATTTTAACATCCTCTGACGGAAAACAGCTAGTGCATATAAATCATCTCATTTGAAACTGTTTAGGAAATAAAAATTTTATTGCAAGGACACTTGGCATGAACCAGACACCTGGCTCAGGATGCCTTGCACTGAAGGATTCTGAGGCCTGGGACACATGGAACTGAACACTGTAAAACATACAGGGTCATTGGTCATGGGGACTGGCACAAAAGTGAAAATGTGGGTATGAGTTCATTAATGTTAGAGCATGGAGAAAATACTCACTCATTGTACAAAACTCAACTTATTATAAAACCTCACTAAGACGTTTAGCTTTCAAGCTGTAATGTAGTGATGACTTCATTTAAAAATCATTATTTTAAGTGCCAAAGATATGAAAGCATTAAAAAAATTTTTAATTTGTAAGTCAAATTCATAGTACACTATATAGGAAGCCAGCTTTATAAATGGCTTTAAAGTAGCTAAAAGATTTTACATTTGCTAAGTGAGAAAGGCAAGCAATGCCTTAAATTGTGTCAAATTTTATAAATTCTGTTCTTCTTTTTTTGGATTTAGTATATAATACAGCACTATTTTTCAGGAAGGATATATTTGATAACATTTCTGATCAATTAAAATTTAGCATTCTAAAATGGCTTTTGGAAGATCTCTCCCTTTGATGAGCAAACTTTCAAATCATTAATGAATCCTGTTATTATCACTTGTGCTTTCAATTGAACATTTCAAGTGATTTAAAGAAAACATTCCTATTCATACTTAAAAATGAGATTAATATAGAACTGTATTTCTTTTTATTAAATTTATTAGGATGACATTGGTTAATAAAATTATATGTTTCAGGTGTACAATTCTATAATACAACATTTGTGTATTGAGTTAAACAAAAATTTATGGAGAGGTAGAAGAAGGTAAAGAGGGGATAAATGGTAATGGAAGGAGACTGACTTGGGGTGGTAGGACTGTATATATATATTTCAGTATAAAGATTTGTTACTATTTTAGGATATATGTTATTTATTTACTTTTTGCCACTCTAACAGATAAGAAATATCTCAAAACTTTTTGTTTTTGATCTTTTTCTCCTTCCTTCCTTCCTCTCTCTCTTTTCCCTTTTTTTCTCTTCCTTCTTCCCTCCCTCCCTCCCCCCTTTATTGAAGCATACCTGACAAATTTAAAGTGCATAAGTTTATGAGTTTGGACATATGTATACATACTTAAAACCATCACCACAGTCAAGAAAATGAAACTATTACCCTTAGAAGGTTATCATGCTCCTTTGTAGTTCCTCTCACTGACTTCTTCCCACCCACCTATACCCAATTTCCAAGGAAGCATTTAATCTGCTTCATGTCACTATATTTTATTTTGCATTTCCTTTGATTTTTACATATAAAGAATCAGAGTATATACCCCTTTTAGTGGCTTTCAATCAGCAAAATTATTTTGACATCCATCCATGTGTTAGTATATATCAATAATTCTTTTTTTTATTCCTGAATAGAACCCCATTGTATTAAATGTTCCTGTTGGTTTAGCCCTTCATCTATTGACTGACAGGTTATTTCTAGTTTTTGACTCTTACAAATAAAACTACTGTAAATGTTTGAATACAAGTCTTTGTATGGACATATGCTTTCTCTTCTTTTGCGTAAATACCTAAGAGTGAAATGGCTGGGTCATGTGACTGGTAAACATTTTTAAAATACTCCTTAAAAATGTTTGAACTTTGAAAGTTGTATCACCAGCACTATACAGAAGTTTTAGTTTATACACCTTGTCTCCAACTCTGGTAAGGTTAATCTTTTAAATTTTAACTGTTCTAATAGGTATAGTAGTATCACACTGTGGTTTTAACTTAAATTTATTCAATAATTAATGGTGTTGACCACCTCTCCATGTACTTATTTGCCATCATTATATTTCAATTGATGAAGTAACCATTGAAATCATTTGTCCTTTTTTAAATTGTGTTGTTTGTTTCTTATTATTGGGTTTTGAGAGTTCTTTATCCTTGTATATTCCAGAAACAAGTAAAATTTTAATGTGTTTTGCAAGCATTTTCTCCAATCTGTGGTTAGCCTTTTCATTTTCTTAACAGTGTCTTTAGAAGTTATTAATTTTGATGAGGTGTAATTTATCAATTTATATTTTCATGGATCATGATTTTGGTGTCTCATCTAAGATGTATTTGCCCAAGGTCACAAATATTTTCTCCTAAGTCATCTTCTAGAAGTTTTATAGCTGGAGGTTATATATTTAGATTTATTATTTATTTTGAGTTCATTTTGCTTGATGATGACTTACAGCTGAGTCTCCAGGAATTTCCCTTAACAAAGAAGCTCCATTGTCTTAAAGTCATCCCTCTTCATATAATCAACCTGCATCCAATGACGGGTAAATGCAGAGCCATGAGACCTGGCTTTCTTCTTTTCAGAGGGGACAGTTATGAAGGTCCAGACCAGCTCTTGATCACCTCTGGAATTGGCTGACATTGCTATTGCATTTCTATTTCTCTTCTTACTTTATAGGTGTTGCTCCCAAACATTGTCTCCAATAAGCCCTCTGCAGACAAATGTCTCAGTCTGTTTTTTAATAGTATCACAAAAGTAGAATTGGTCTAATTTAGTGAATGAAGTTTTGTAGATGGAAATTCATAAGAAATGCAAAGCAGCCATTGTGCTGTCACTGAAGACAAGCCAAAAGGTATAAACAGACACTATCATTGTAACTTTGATAGCCCTTCAGAGAAATTTTAATATATGGTAAGTTAGAGATTTAATGAATATTTGTTTGCAAACTTTAAGGAAGTAAAACACTTCATTTAATAAAGCATGATAATGTTTATTTATTCACTCTAAAAAACTAGCGTTTTCCCACAAAGAACACAAATAGTATGGAAATTGAATCTTTACTGCTAGGGACATCTGGTAGACCTCTAGATAATATCTAACATTGCTTTATCTGAGTAAGTAATGTTATCTCCTCAGATGTTGGGATATTAAATGTTAGTTGGAGTTTCTACCCATTGTTCAATCTTTCATACAGCAAGTTTTATGTTGAGATCTTGCAATAAATGAGGGGCTTATCCATATCATGTCCTCCTGCCTCAATCTTTATACAGCAAAGTTTACCTAAATTATTCATTAATTTTTAATCCTCATCCAAGGCTATGTTTATTGATTTTAGAGCAAGAGGAAGGGAGAGAGAGACATGCATCAGTGTTAGAGATAAGCATCAATCAGTGACCCCCCCATATGCATTCCAACCAGGGACCACATGCAGAACCCAGGTATGTACCCTGATCAGGGATTGAAACCACAAACTTTTGGTGTATGGGATGACACTCCCACCAACTGAGTCATCAAGCCAGGGAAAGTTTACCTAAATTGTGTAGCTTATATTCTATACAGAAACAACTTCAGCAGAGATTTCAGGTCAAGAGGTGCATATAAAGGTGGTAATGATGGTACCATTGTAACTGGTAAGAAATGTAGTATCAAGAAAGGCCAGAAGCTCAATTCCTTTCAATTTAATTTGATTATCATTAAAATTTTTGAAGGTTATTAGTTGCAAGTGGTTAATGGCTTGTCTTAATATTTTATTTATCTGAATAATTTACTTTTTATTCAGAATACCCATCCAAGGCAGGAGGCACAGGGTCTCTCTCTATTCATTATAGTTACTAAGGGATCCTCTGGATATAAGCTTTACCTGGGAATGCACTTCTGCAATCCAGACGGGCAGCAATAGGAGGGACAAACTACACAGCAAGTGCTTACCTGGAAGTTACACATACCACTTCCACTTCTATTTCATTAGCCAAAGAAGCTATCAGCCATAAACAATTTTCAAGGCCTAGGGGAGTGAAATTATATCATGTGCCTAGGAGAATTTTCAGAAATATTTTGGTGAACACAATTATAGCAATATAAAGCTAGATATAAAAAGGAAATAATTAAACTAAAAAAGAAAGAAAATGCCATTGATACAAAAATAAAGGAAAACATTAGCTCCAGAATTTCTCATCTTAATAAGTTCTATTTAAGTTGAGAACAGAGACCAATAAAAAGATCTTAACAGTTTAAAATGAGGTTGGGCAAAAAAAATTAGACATGTCCTTTAGAAAATGATCCTTTGCAAGCAACTGGACAAGATGACCAATTTTGTTTTTAACTTCTGTGATAGAGTAAATATATAAGAAACAAAAGGTCCTGTTTCCACATGCAAATGTGTTCCTTTATATTTTTTAAGTGTCAACAGACAAATCAGTTTAGAAAACATGTGGCACTGACGGTGAGTTTACAGACAGACTGTTTTGCGGAATTTCCCCAAAAGGCATGAGTGGTGCAAAGGACCTCTATAAACTGAAGCATCTGAGTGTCTGCAAATAGGTTTCATCAAATGCCCATGACATTTTTTTCTCCATTTGGCTCCTTCACATGGCAAAAAAATTCCAAACTATTATGTGGGGAAAGCATGCTAATTTGTGCTGTGTGGTGCTGATACATTTCCTTTTTCATGAGGGTGAAAATGTTGAGAAGTTTGTGTGTGTAAGAGGAAGGAAGCTGTGAGATGGAAAATGGGGATGGAAGTTAAATGTATACATTTAAATGTATAAAAGTTAAACATATAGAATGAGTTGAATTCAAGGATTACTCTGAATTAATATTCTGGATAAACAAGTTTCACATATAATTTTCTCATCTTCTGAAACCTGAATGTTTAGATCAGAGGAAGACAGGGCAAGGGGAAGTGTGTTTTGGGGATGATCTCATCAGCCTGACTGACAGCACTTCAATTGCTGTGGCCTGAAGAAAAATACTCTCCAAAACTTCAAAATTTCCTTGAGAGAGAATACCCCACAAAGGGCTAGGACAATTATTCAATCTAGCCTTTCTCAAAGGAGTAAGTCTCCCTTGGGGAAGTGCTCTTTGGATGCCTGGAGAGAAGTTGGGAGAGGCTAGGGCGACTTGGGAGTGAGAAGCACAGGGATGCAGGCTGTTGGGACGGAGCTTGGCCCCGGGGTGCCCTCGGTCTCTTCAGGCAGATTGGACAACACGAGTTCATCTGTTTTAATAGATTTGTTAAACTGAAATATGCTGCTGGGATAACAATCCCAAGTTGCCATGTCAATGGCTGAGCTGTTTGTGTTAGATCAGGTATCAGAGTCAATCAGTCATTTCAAAATATATTTAATAATTTGAATCAATGTGGTGTGTTATCTGTACTAAATGAGGTTCAGAGAAATCAAGGATTTCTCTAAGTTCTGATTAGAGTTTGTTGCTTCAAAAGTTGACTACTGTCTCCTCAAACAAAGTTAAGCATTAATGCACAAAGACAAAGAGATAATTTAGTCCTGAAATTTCTATACCTCATAAGCAAACTTACCACTTACCCCTCTTCCAACCCATTTAAGAAGCATTTGTTAATATTCAAAAAAGTACTAGAAAATATTTGTAACATTTATTACGACATAATATCCTTAATATGTTAAGGTCTCATATAAATCAGTGAGGAAAAGATTTACCCTTAAATAAAAAAAAATGGACAAAGTATACAAATCATAATTTACAAAAAAAGACCTATGACTATCCAGTAAGATGTCCAAACTTGTATTTAGCAAATAGAATCTCCAAACTGAATAGAAGGCAAAGTGATACATTTTTTAAAACTTATATGCCATATTTTTCTGTAATTTGACAGTTAAAAAAGTATGAAAATGTTATTATAGGATAATATGTAAGAAAACTACCCTTCTCCTATAGTGTTGGTGGGAGAATTGATTTGGGGAATGTAATCTTAAGTGTTTATCCAGTATACAGTATAAAATTCAATAAAAAACACTTTATTCATATAGTAAAAAAATAAAAAACAAGTTCACAAAAATGTATAAACATGCTTATTAGGTTGTCAGGTAGTGATAAGCTGCATTTGTACACAATAAAATATACTGTTACCATGGAAATTATGTTAATTTTTAAGGTTAAAAATTACATCCATCATTATTCAAATGCAGATTGTACCTATAACATATTGTTAATTGAAAATAACTATAATTTAACTGTATATAACCACATATAGTATGAATCAATGTTGGCCATAGCTTGGGCTTCCCTGACAAAATACCACAGGCTGGGGGGCTTAAACAGACATTTATTTATTTCTTATAGTTCTGAAGTCAGAGATGAGGGTGCCGGCATGATTGGTCCTGGCGGGCAGATGGTTGCTTTGTTGCTGTATCTCATGCGGAGGCTGGGGGAAAGGTCAGGAAGCAGCAGGAGAGAGAGAAGGTAACAGAAGGAGAGAGCCCTCTGATTTCTTCTTATAAGGACACTAATCCCATCATGAGGTCCCCACCCTGATGACCTCATCTACATCTAGTAACTTTTCAGAGGCCCATCTCCTGATACTATCACATCAGACATCAGGGCTTCAACATATGAACTTGAGGAGGCAAGGAACACAAACATGACCCCACAGCATGTTGCAGTCTCCGGGTGGCAGGGTTAATGGATAATTTTTCTCTTTCATTGAGAATATAATATATAGAAAAAGATCTGTATATTAAGCAGAGTTAATGCTTAATACATGTCTTTTTCCCTTTCTTCTCTCCCATTCTTGTAGTATTGAAACTCACTTATCTGAATATTTTTCCACCCTTTTTCAACCTTTATCACACATGAGCTCCCGAAGGGAAAGAGATTTGATTACTCACCTTTGTCCTCCAGAGTTTGGCCCTGGGACCTACACATAAAACATGTGAATGGTTCCCATATGTTTGTTATTGAATAGCTGGGCATACCATGTTTTTTAGGAAAGAAAATGCTCTTGAACCACACAATTAATGCAAAGGAAAATTAAATTATGAGAGATTTTTAAATAAGTGTGGTTCAGAAACATTCTTTGGGAAGGAGTGAATTCTATTTTGCTTGCCTCAAATGGCCAAGGAAAATGCTATAAATTCTAAAACAGCCTACTTACCTTAAGGGTTATTACTACTAGACTCTTCCTTAAAATAGAAATACCAATGTCTGTGGTGACTATATTCGGAATCCTATTCATTCTTCTCCTTTTAAATAAAGCAGGACTTGGCCTTTCTACTTTCAGATGCGTTCTTATATATATTTTAATAATCATGTCACTGAAAATTTAGAAAAAATCTCTCATAATGACTTTCTTTGTGACTGCTTAACATGTAATGCTGAGTTTCAAATGATTTGATTCCAGTACTGATTTGTGGCTTTTAAAAAAGTAGTTTAATATCCACAAGGTAACTTTCAAATTACTCAGGTTCTTAATTAACCCTTAGTATACTAGGGAACAAGTCATCATCATTTACTGTCTGGATCCATCTTTTTTTTTTATTTTATTTTGAAGTAATTTTTTAAATAATATACATAAAAACAATGACATTATATTATGCCATTATTCTTATGTAAATTAAACTGTATTAGAAATTTTAATAAGAATTTAAACATAGCAAATCTTCTTGTATCAAGTAACAATTTTGGCCCATTAGCACTTTAAAAGATGGGAGAATACCATCACATATCCGTTTAGCAAATGTGAAAGCCTAAGTTCTTATCACCAAAGGTGTGATAGTCTTTGCTGTATGAGAATATCCTATTTCTTTTTTTGTCCTTAGAGATATGGTTTTCACTCCCTGATTCACAAATTTGAGGACATTCATCTGTTTCTAGGAAGTTGTTGTCCGAAGTCTCATAGTCTATTTCACTCACATGACTAATTCCACTGTCAACATTAGTGTCTAGAACAACACTGTCCATAGAAATACACTGCAAGACATACATGTAATTTTAAGTTTTCTAGTAGTCACATTGTAAATTTTAATAATATATTTTATTTAACCTATCAAAAATATTGTCATTTCAACTTGCAATCACTATATACAAATGTACTGAGGTATCTTACATTCTTATTTATTGTGCTAGGAAGTCTTCAAAATCTTGTGTATATTTTATATTTACAACACATTTCAATTCAAGCTCACCCCATTTCAAGCCCTGAAATGCCACCTGTGATTAGTGATGACTGCCTTGGACAGTGCTGGTCAAGAATGCTGCTCTTCACATTCATCTCCTGATTCGTGTCAGCATGGTAAAATACCCTCCTCTACCAATTTTCTTCTCTTTGGACATTACATATTGGAAAAAAGTTTAGTATTCACAGCTGTGTTTAATGAAAGCCAAAACTAGGTCATAAAAATGGTGTCTTCTCTTTTATACCTTGAAAGATGATGCAATACTTTTGGCAACACAATAAGAAAATGAAGAGTGATTATTAATTTTACTATTGTATTGCCTTCCTAGGCAATTTCACATTTTTTAACCTTTAAAGTCCTGGTTGAAAATAATTGATGAATAATGATAGAAAATAATTCCTGGACTGATTAAGTAACAATGTGTTTCATATATAGGGAAACTAAGATTACCAAGATTCCATAATACAGCTTAGATCTGAAAAAACTCCAATGGATCTGTATTGTATTTGTAAGACAGAATGAATTTTATTCTATTTTTAAAAAATAAATATATATTCCTTGGTTTTTTATAAGACCTCAAAGAAAGAATAAGAGCCATTGGAATATAGGTTTTTATGAATAGAATGACTTAAAAACAGGAACTCAAAACTACATTTGGGTCCAATGAACACCGGCGATATACTGGAGGTCAAATTGCATTAATTATACAGTATGTGGAGAAATTTTTCAGAGATATATTTTTAATGCTTTTTTTTTCTTTTCTGTAAGTTTCTGTCTCACATGACAGCTTTTCCCAAGCTTTCTTCTGAAAAGTTCCTTGGAAAACTTTTTCTTTTAGCCCTAGTTCATGCTCTTCTTCGTCTTCCTCATTCTCTCCCTTTTAATTTCAGAAGCCCAAAAGAATATATCTAGCAAGAAGGTCACAAGAAAAGAGAGAGAGTAGACCAAATAATTTTTGCTCTTATATTGTGCATAATGAATTACTTTTTTCCAACAAGGAGTAACCAGCCAAGATGTAGTTGCATAATGCCAAGACACCGGCATTTCTAAGAGTTCCAGGTCTTTATGATCAACTCTCTGGTTCTTTCCTAGAATGTGAGCTCTCAGAAGCTTTTATCAATGAAACATAAAACCCAGAGCTTATACAGAGGATGCTTTTTTAAAAAAGCTTACTTCTAAGGAGTAGGCATTTTCTTGCATTACCACATTTAATCACCACAGCAACCCTTACTGAGTTATCATTTCTCCCATTTTTAGAGGTGAGGAATTGAAGGCTCATAATAAATTACTTACTTAAACTTGCATGAACAGTAAGTAATAATAAGTCAGATTTACATTTAAATTCAATAGAACCCATTCTAGTTAGTATTAAGGGGAAATGAATTATTAAAGGATAATGGGTATTTCAGAGGCTCTCTAGGAGAATCAGAGAATCCAGCTTGGAGACTACACACAATTACCCTGCCAGATTCAGGTGAGGAACCAATTACTGCTGCCACTGGACATAAGCCCTCCATTATTTATTACTTCCCTGAAGATGAGATATCAGTTCTAAGTCTTCTGTCACCACAGCCTCTCAACCTGGTCAGATTCCATTCTATTTGGCACCTATTTCATATCACTCTTTTCCATTTTGAAGTCTCAGGCTGGTGTTTCTGGTGGAGACACATGCCTACAACTTGGCTGCAAAGGATGCTTGAGTGGGAGTTCTTGGCTTATATTTTGGGAAGATGGGAAATTCTCCAAACAGTGAAAGACACTGGACCATCAAAACAGCATGACAAATACCCACCAAAGAGAGCAAGGTGAATTAGATATAATAGTCTTCTTACTTCACAAGTGAGAAAGGTGAGGCCCGCGAATAGCAGACTCACCACGCCACCTCCTCTGATATTCCAGCCATGCCTCTTGGTGATATTTCGACTGGGAGACCTTAAAAGAAGTGGAAATTCACAGCAAAAGAGAGCTCTTCCATCTGTTCTCTGCTTACCTTATCATATTGGAATGTACTATGGAAATTGTTGCTAAACTTTTATCTGATCCAAAAGAATGCCTGACACATTTCTCCTTCAAATCTTGGTAAAGAAGGGAGTCTGTGCAGATGCCAGGCTGGGCGAGGCGGTGTGCGCTCATGGAAACAGTTTCTCATGGAACATCAGGTTCAGTTAAGGATTCCCTTGTCAGGTTTTGGGAACCACATCACTGGAGTACCGAAGTTCTTATCATTGCAGTTAAATTTCTTCGACTTAAAATGTTTTCTTATTTAGAGCCTAAATTTAACTGGCAGAAATTAAAAAAACAAACAAACAAAAAAAAACTTCAGTCCGAACACTGTTAATTATAAAACATTTGTTGCTGATTATACACAGTTTAGTAATGTTTTATTCACAAAGCTAAGTTGAAAAACCTCAGTTAATATGGGCAGTAAAGTTGTTTCCTTTTACTTATAGGCTGACCTGAAATTACAACTCATTCTTCCTACAGGCATGTACACTTCCTACAGCACTGGGAAACCAGGGGGAGGGGGAATGGCACTGATCAGCGTGCCCAAGTACTCAAAACCTAAACTTCTGTATGACGTGTGAGAAAACAAATAATCCTGACACCGAACACTCAACTATTCAAAGCACTATCTTTAAAAATAGGAAGAGTACTTACATTATTATATGCTGCAGAAGAAATAAGACTTTTTAAAGGATGTTTTCTTTATTAAAGGAACAAAAATCCTTTCTTTCAATAAGATTCTTTTGTTGTGTTTTTCCCTTATTATGTTTCATTTAATAGTACTTATTATTTCAATCTCCCTGTGTTCACTGTGTTCTCACAGCAATCCTGGGAAGTAAGTAAAGAGTAGTTGAATTGATTTTAATATTTATTAATTCCTTCTCTCTGTAATTTACCTGCTTTCTACATTTGTTTGATATTATTTTTTATTTTTAATGTAAAATACATATAACATAAAATTGACTATTTTAACCATTTTTAAGTGTGCAATTAAGTAGTATAAAGCATGTTCATATTTTTGTGAAACTGATCTCCATTTTCATTTGCAAAACTAAAACTCTGTACCTATTAAATGACAACTCCCTACTATCCCTTTTCTTTATTTTTTAAAGATATCAAATCTTTTCTTAATAAATTGAAATGCTTTGAACTGAATTAAAATAAGAGCTGGCCCATTCAGAGTTATGGGTAAGCCATTGTTTAAAGTTATTTATGAAGCTATCAAATGTCACATGGTCATTTCTCTTCAGCTTCCATGCCAACAATCCTTTTACAAGTTAAAATCTGAGTCAACAAGTCCCTTCTGATACTTTTTCCTTCTATTATTTTTTATCAGTGAAGCTATAGAAATGGAAGAGTAATTGTATCTTTTTTGAAAGACTGACCTTTGTAAACAGGTATTTTCTAGAAAAGTAGTATCTTGGAACCTTCTTAAAGCAACTTGACATTGAATACAGGTCCATCCTGAACTTGGTCCAGAGGAATTCAGGGACCATAGTTCTCGAAAGAGCTCCTGACAAAACATTCAATTCATAATTTAACAGATGATTTAGATAGACAGTCTCTAAACTTTTAGATTTCATAAAGCCATAAGAATGTTCATCCCCAAATAACTGGGGTCAGGCCTCATAAAACTATCAACTTTTCCACTTTGTCTAGGAAAAAAAACATGAAAACACAATAATTTCCATATACTATCACCACCATTTGTTTAAAAAAGTCCTCTTAACACCACAATATATAGAACTAAAATCTCAGAATAATGGACTGTCCTCTACATGGGGTAAATTTGGCTTCATGAAAACTTTACAATGTTCTTTTTAAATTCTTTGTCTTTTTCTTGCTAACTGGTGAAAATGTTATCATATTCAACACTGATCTATGGGCTGACAATTGGGGCCCACTAATATAATTAAACCCCTTTGTTTTTGTTTTTTTTTAATTTCAATGGAAACTTTATTTTTTATTTTTAAATATTTTATTGTTTATGCTATTACAGTTGTCCCATTTTCCCCTTTGCTCCCCTCCACCCAGTCCACCCCCACTTCCATAATCAGTAACCTCACCATTGTCCATGTCCAGGGGTCCTTCATACATGTTCTTTGACTAATTCCTTCACCTTCTTTCAATTAGTCCCCACATACCCGCCTCCCCTCTTATAGCTGTCAGTCTGTTCCATGATTCTATGCCTCTGGTTCTATTTTGCTCAATAGTTTATTTTTTTTTCATTAGATTCCTCTTATAAATGAGGACATATGGTATTTGTCTTTCCCTGACTGGCTTACTTCACTTAGCATAATAGTCTCTAATTCCATTCATGCTGTTGCAAAAGGTAGGAGTTCCTTCTTTCTGCTGCATAGTATTCCATTGTATAAATGTATCACAGTTGTTTTATTCACTCCTCTACAGATAGACACTTAGGATGCTTCCAAATCTTGGCTATTGTAAGTAGGGCTGTTATGAACATGGGGGTGCATAAATTCTTTTGAGCTGATGTTTCGGGATTCTTTGGGTATATTCCCAGCAGTGTAATTGCTGGGTCAAAAGGCAGTTCCATTTTTAGTTTTCTGAGGAAATTCCACACTGCTTTCCACAGTGGCTGCCCCAGTCTGCATTCCAACCAACAGTGCACTAGGGATCCCCTTTCTTCACATCCTCACCAGCACTTGTTGTTTGTTGATTTATTGATGATGGCCATTCTGACAGGTGTGAGATGATATCTCATTGTGGTTTTAATTTGCATTTCTGCATTGGCTAATGATGTTGAGCATCTTTTCATACGTCTATGGGCCCTCTGTATGTCCTCCTTGGAGAGGTGTCTATTCAGGTCCTTGGCCCACTTTTTAATTGGATTCTATGTCTTCCTGATGTTGAGTTGTGTAAGTTCTTTATATATTTTGGAGATTAAGCACTTTTCCAATGTATCATTGGAAAATATGTTCTCCCATATAGTTGGTTCCCTTTTCATTTTGAGGGTGATTTATGCTATGCAGAAGCTTTTCAATTTGATGTAGTCCCATTTATTTATTTTTTCCTTTATTTCCCTTGCCCTAGGAGATATATTGGCAAAAATACTGCTATGTAAAATATCTGAAATTGTATTGCCTATGTTTTCCTCTAGGATTTTAATGATATTATAACTTATATTTGACTTTTATCCATTTTAAGTTTATTCTGGTGTATGGTGTAAGATGGTGGTCTACTTTCATTTTTTTGCATGTACCAGCATTTCCCTAAAGATCAGGAACAAGATAGGGATGACAACTATCACCACTCTTACTCAAAATAGTACTGGAAGTCCTAGCCACAACAACCAGACAAGAAGAAGTAATAAAATATATCCAAATTGGAAAAGAGGAAATAAAGCTGTCATTATTCACAGATGACATGAAAACTCTACAGACTCCACCAAAAAACTGCTCTACCCAATAAATGAATTCGACAACACAGCAGTATACAAAGTCAGTATTCAGAAATTGGTTGCATTTTATACAGCATAATGACAATGTATAATGCATGTATTATATATACATAATAATGAATTATAGCAAGAGAAACTAAGAAAACAATCCCATTTACTATTCCAACAATAACAAAGACAACAAAAATAAAGTACCTAGGAATAAATTTAAACAAGGAGGTGAAACACCTATACTTGGAAAACTACAGGACACTTAAAAAAAAACTGAGGAAGCTACAAATAAGTGGAAGCAAATAACATGTTCATGGATCAGAAGAAGAATTAGCACCATTAAAATGTCCTCACTACCCAAAGCAATCTATAGATTGAGTGCAATTTCCATTAAAATACCAAAGGCATATTTCACAGATCTAGAAAAAATATTCCAAAAATTTATATGGAACCAAAAATGACTCTGAATAAGCTCAGGATCTTGAGAAAGAACAAAGTTGGAGGGATCACAGCACCCGATACCGAACTGTACTACAAGGCCACTGTAATCAAAACAATGTGGTACTGGCATAAGAACAGACACATAGATCAATGGAACAGAATAGAGAGCCCAGAAATAAACCTATGTCACTATGGTCAATTAATATTTGACAAAGGAGGCAAGAGCATACAATTGAGTAAAGACAGTCTCTTCAATAAATGGTGTTGGGAGAACTGGACTGGTACATGTAATTAAATCCATATGGCCTGAGGTTTCTTTCTCTTCCTTCCAGATTCCCTTTCTACCCTCCCCCTATGTTGCTCTTTTCCTGGGAAGCTGGTCTCTCTGTAATTGTCATTCAGGCTATCTTGCCCTCTGGTTTCTTGTTGGGTTCAGCCCAAGGGAGATACAGATGGAAGGGCGGAGGCTATTTATTCCACTGATTCATCTGCCACTACTGCCTGGACACAGGGTGGCAGGGGCTGTATTCCTCTATCCAAAGTCTCAGCTCATGGGGTAGCCCTCTCCACAAGCTCTCATTCTTGAACCTGTACCTCTTCCCTAACCTATTTTTGTTTAATTCTCACCTGAAAATATGTTTATTGATTTTAAAGAGAGAGGAAGGGAGAGAGGGAGAGTGAGGGAAAGACAGAGAGAGGGAGAGAGAGAGAGAGAGAGAGAGAGAGGGAGAGAGAGGGAGAGAGAGAGAGAGAGGGAAATGTTGACTGGTTGCCTCCTGAATGCACCCAGACCAGGGATCAAACATACCACCTAGGTATGTGCCCTGATAGGGAATTGAACTTCCAACCTTTTGGTGCATGGGACAATGCTCCAACTAACTGAGCCACCTGACCAGGACTCTTCCCTACCTTTTTAAGGTAAGGCAAATGGTAACTTTACTTTTAGGGGGTGCCTCACCATACTTTGTTGATGTCCTTAACTGTGTCCATACCTTCGTATATAGTTCCTTCGTTAAAATTCCCTCAATAGTTCCACTGGAATGGCCATGTTTCCCACTGGGATCTGACCAATATATTCATCATTTAAAGATGAAAAACTGAGGCCCCAAGAAATGAATCCTGAAAGTCACATAGCTCAAGTCAGACAGTCAGGATGTCCAGACCATGGCCTTCAAGATTACAGGGTCCTTAGTCAGCACTCATCCGTCACCCTCCCATGGCCATCTGCTGCATAGTCACATTGGTGGGCACTTCTTAGAACCCTCTTTCTACTGAGCTTTGACAATAGTTGTATTCAATAGTTTGTTCAAGTTTGGAACTAAAACGATATTTTATTAGGTGACTCCTGAGGCAACCTCAAATACAGAGGATACTGTTTTCACAAGAATTCATTGAAATCAGGAAAACTAAGTTTTAAATTGTTGCCTAAATAGAAATGGAAAATTTAGCCTAAGAAACTACTGCAATGTTGAGTCAAGAAGGGCGTGAGAGTCATAAAATTTCCACTCTAAAATGAACTCTGACCACCAAAGACAGGGGCGAGGATGATGAGAGCTGCCCAGGGTCAGGGGCTGAGCTAGGGCTTTGGGGAGAGACTTTAACCTGTGTGAGAAATGCAAACAGGTTGTAGAAGGGTAAAAAATGTTAGAGCCTTCAGAGGCTGTCAAGAAAGGGGAAAGAGCAATAGACAGCAGCAGTAAATAGACAACTCATCAAGGAGAAAACTTGACTATGGAAAGCATGTTTTATCTGGCGAAACATTACTGCATTACTGAGCAGGGGCTCATGCTGGAACCCTGGGCGTCTGAAGCTTCAGACTGTTAGAAACATTTCATTGTACTAAACTGGCCCATGTCAAAAGGCTCTTCCGTAAAGATTAAATTTTCTATAACCACATCTTTAGTTAGCAATCTTGCTTTTAAATAAATGCACATATTTAACATATTAACTTTGTTCTGACTGCACGCTTGGCTGAATTTCCCAAAGCTGTTGTTTGATCATTTGCTGTTACAAAAATGTCTCCATGGGGAATTTCTTTTACTAGGGTTTAAAAATAAGCTAGGAAGTTTTAAGATTAAGTGATTCTCTTTAAAGAGGGGAGTTAGTATGATGGAATTATTAATAACAACATTAATTGGACACTTCACCTGTCGAAGCAGGCACCTGCTTTACCTCATTTAATCCTCACAACAGGTCTGTCATCATCACTCAGCTTCACGGTCATCTCCTTGCTGCCCTCTGCACTATCTTGCACCCAGCCCGGCAAGCAGAATTTCTCTAAGGCTCCCATCCCTGTAAGTGTTCCAGGCTGGATGCATGGAAAATATTGCTCAAAGAAGTCACTGGTGCAGCCTCTCAGAATGATTGCTGTTTCTGGTGCAACCACCTTTCTGACTGCGGACAGAGTCTTTCTGGAAGCAACAACTATTTTCTGAGCTCCTAGTAAATGTTCAGGGCAGTGCTGCCTGCCCCCGCCTCCCCCCCCCCCCCGACACAGGGGCTTTTCTAAGTACTGCACGTGGATTCTGAGGTGGGTGGAGGATTCGGATCAATCAGACCTTGAACCAGTCCAAAAGGGTGGAAGGGGTTTGTATGTCTGAGAAAGAAGAGCAAGGTCATTGTAAGACAAACAAATACTGACTTAACAGCGAGAAAGGGGACTTGATGTTGGGAGGTAAACACAGTGCAACAGACAAGTAATGTATTTATAGACTGTGCACTTGGAACCTATATAATTTTGTTAACCAATGTCACCACAATAAATTTAATTTTAAAAGAAAAGAGACAATGAAAAGAGATTTACATGAGTTAGAGAAATCAATGAAAATTAAATTAGAAAAAAAGGGAGATTTTCCTCCAGATTCTCAAATGAGGAACCTCTGTGGTCAAAAGATAACCTACTCTTACAATTTTGTATAGGATTGGTCAATTTGGAAACTGTCGTCTTTGATACACATACATAATAGTTTAGTGCATTTACCAGAATCAAAGAGTTTATTGAATATTTTACTCTGTAGAATTCTTTTAGTTTGATCGTCATGATCAATTTAGTACATGTACCTGGATTACCAGCTTGATATTTAGGTATAAAATTTTAAGACAAAGAGTAGAATTTAAAAACTAAAAGTTCCATTGAATTGCTGGAATTTACTGTTTGAAAAATCTACAGACACAGGTTAAACCTCAAACACCTGTACACATCATATAATTTCAATATGTGATGTCATATAACTGACTTTTTAGAAGTATAATTCATTCATCAGTTACTTTAATCATCAAGACAGATTTATGTTCATGATAAACATAAATTGCTTCCTGGAGGGTGTGTCCACATGCACCTGAATCAGAATGCACTTAATGGTGTGAGTCCCACCCTCCTGCTCCTCCACCATCGTCGCATCCTGCAAAACCGTGACGTGACAATGACCATGCCTAACTTTTTATTAAGGATCCTTGAAACCACACCTCTGCCTCCAAAACTCCTAACCCCACATGGTTGCTTATTTCTGAAATCATTCTCAATTATCCTGAAACAAAGGATTTTATCCCTTTGTTTGGCTAATGGGAGTTGCCGGCTGTTAAAAAGCACCTGTGTTTGTATAAGCCCTTTTACCTCGGTGAAGATGCACTTATGGCCCTTGCCCTTAAGGGAGTGGGGAAACAATAAGGTAAGTCGGAGAGGGGAGAGTGATAGCTTGCAGTTGGGGTAATGAAGACAGACTGCATTCTTCACGGTTTGCTCAGGACTCTCTGTTCTATAACACGTGACAACTTCTTAAATCTACCTGTACGAAAGTCCTATGTTATTTAATAACAGTCTTCAGTCAAGCGTGTTTCTTTTAGCTTTACATGCAATGGCTTGTCTTACTGGGAATGGTTGTCTTTGGCTGGGCAAATCTGAGGTGCTTGGAGACAAAACACCTAGAGAAATGGATTAGCTGATCTTGCTTGGTCTGCTCACAAAAATTTTTAAAACTTCCTCTTAAGATCCAACATTATACAACAAGATCCTTCCTGGAAACAGCTACATTAGGGATTCCCAATCTTTTGGGACTAGTTTGGCCTCTTGACAATTTTCCCTTCCTGCATAAAACGTTTTACAGGATGAATTATCTGTAAGTGTAAATACACAAGACTTTGTTTTGAGGCTCGTTGTATTTTTTTCAATTTGTTTTTGACTGATTCTTAAAAATTATTGGAATCATCATGGCATGCTGAGGATCATTGGTTCATCCCAAGCGTCAGCACGTTAGCCCAAGATGTTCATGCCCCAAAAGCCAACTTTTGGGGGAGATAATGCAGCCACTGCTGACCTACTAGCCAGGCTATTTTGGAGCCCTAGCAACATTTCTTTGCCCCTCATCCCGTGAGTTCCATTTATAACAGAAGCCCATGTCAAAGCCCATTAGAGGGTCAGAGTACTATGTGACAATTGTAAGAACTGAAGGAATGCTTTATTTTTATGGCTGGTTCTATTGGCCAGCAGATGGCTCTATTGTATAACCAGGAAATGCGCATGTATGAAATCAGTGGGCTCCTAAACCAAAGTGAAAACAACAGAGTAGCAGGTTTTTCTTTTTGACTTTTCATATTGTTGTGTAATTTTAATTAATCATCTCAATAACCAAGGAGTAGTCAGGAAGCCCTCCAGCCTCAGTAGGGCCTGTGACTGAGATCTCTGTACCAACTGTGCATACTCGTCTGCTTTCAGATGAGAAAAAAAGCAACTTTGGAACAATTTGGAGGGGCAGAGTCTACACATCTGCTGATTTGAGTCACATTAGCTGCGCTCTGGGGAAGGGTGATCTGGTTCTAAACCATCTCATTTCTTTGTTTTAATGCAGGGGTGTCAAACTCATTTTCACTGGGGGCCACATCAGCCTCACGGTTATCTTCAAAGGGCCGAAATAATTTTAGGACTGTATAAATGTAACTACCCCTTAACTGTTAAGGAGTTGAAATTACATTCGGCCCTTTGAAGGCAACTGCGAGGCTGATGTGGCCCCTGCTGAAAATGGGTTTGACACCTCTGCTTTAATGGAACTTGTGATAAGAAAGTGACAGAGGAAACGAGTGTCTCTGAATTCAGGCGACTGTTCCTCAAGAGAGGTAAATGTTAAAAATGTAGGCGGTCTTGGTGACATCTCTTATTAGGAATGTGAAATTTTGGCCTTACCCTTTTGAAGGAAAGTTTCCTTTGTCTGAAGAATAAAAGTTTCAGACTGACCTAATTCCAACATGGGTGATTTTATTTTAACGTTTTAAAGCTATTCTTTATCATAATTTAATATGCACTTTTACCCTTCTTTTAGAAGCTAAATGTTAAATAGGACTGTTGTTTTTGTAATGTTTCACTGTCTTATTACTGTGTTCAAGAAAAAAGAGATGGTATGTATGAGTTTATTCAGCCTATCCTTAGTCCATAAAGTTGTTTGAGCTGTGCTCAGTACACTATCCATGTCAAAAAGTGATACTTATTTTTTTTAAAGAAAGAGTCCCTGGAAACTGGACAGACGACGTGTATTTTGGCACATCTGGAGGCCTTGGAAATGTGCCTGAAGGAAGTGGAAGAAAAGGCTAAAGCCTTATCTAAGCAGGTAATACCCATCACGGTAATGGAAAGATGGGTTCCTCTGTGTCCAGTTTTGCAAGTATAAATCTAAACACGTGTTTTAACCTCTGTGATTATTCACACACACACACTCGCATACACGCACATGTGTACATACACTATTTCATTCATTTCAGAGATATAACAATGATTACTTTAATCTGTATGGACCTTTTCAGCCTTTACAACTCCTTTTATATTTATATTTTGGTTTTCATTCACTGAAGCCCATGAGTTAGGCCAGCCATCTTTAGTCAAGTGGTTTTCCTGAATAAGTGAAAAAAATATTTACATGAGAAACAGATAAGCCCAAAGGTTAAATAAAACCTATAGGAGCCACACAGAAGTAATTTTCTCAGATTATTTGAGGAAAGAGAGTTTTCCAAATATTGACTTCCCTCTTGCTCTTTAGAAACTCACAGAAACAAAGCAGGTCCTGGGTGGACCTCAGCCCAAACTGGGCAGCCTGACATCCTACAGGAGATTGGCCTGCACAGCAGGTCTCTGATTTCAGGGGCAGTGAGTGGGGGTGTCAGCAAAACTCAGCGCAGAGGCTGGACTATTTCCCAACCGGATTACACTTTGCAAACAGCACAGTGTGCTGTGCAAACTCTACTCTTACTATTGTCCTTTGCCCCTGCGCAGGGGCGTTTGCCCCAGAGAGCAAAGCTGCTCAAGTCTGAGTCTTCTGGCAGTAACCCCACTGCTCACTCTTGGTGTCAGTCAGTGGAGGAAAACAGGTATCAGAAACCATGAGATGTTATAAACCTCTATTGATTTATCATGGATTGGTACATTTTGATGACATATTTTTAGAAACTTTTGAAAAACAATTTTGAGGTTTTTTTTTTTCATAACAAATTTCTGCCCAGCAAAATTTGATTGCATCCAAATTTTATTAATTTTTGCAGAGTCCTGGCTGCTGTGGCCCCATGGATTGAGCACAAGCCTGCAGACCAAAAGGTTGCTGGTTCAATTCCCAGTCAGGGCACATGCCTGGGTTGTGGGCCAGGTCCCCAGTTATAGGTGTGTGAGAGGCAACCAATTGATTTTTCTCTCCCTCTCTTTCTCCTCTCTCTAAAAATAAATATTTTTAAAAAAGAATTTGTTGCAAAAACTGGGGTGGGGGGGCAGATGCTTATGTTATGAGAAAAATAAGTTTAATTAACATGTAAGGTAGTAACATACACAAAAATGGCCTCTATTTCTTTTTCAGTTTACCAAAAGAGTGCATGTCTTGCTTTGGAGTATGTTTATTGTTTACTGACTAAATGTGGTCTCTGCAAAGGGCCTTGGGGGACTTACGTCATTTAATGAAAAGGTGTTGCTTTAGGCCCAGAGACATTTGGGAAAGTTTCCACACCAGCAGCACACCATAACCCTGGTTTACCAACTGGAATTTCCTCTGAAACAAATAAAAACAAGCCTTAAACTGTGGCAAAATTATGAAAACTACAACAATGAACATGAGGCACGATTTTTCCAAAGAAAAAAACTGAAGAATTTCATGACCTCCAAACCTGGAAGAAATTTCGAACATGCAACTAAAGGAGGACACCCTCATGGGCATTAGTTTTTGCACTAAGATACATGTTTATTTTGTAATGGAATGCCTTTTAATTATTTCTCATTTAAATCAGTAAAATTCAAGTCACTCATAAATATACTCATTCTTTTTTGGTCTTTATAAAACGTTTATCCAATACAAACAGTTTCTAATATTTAAGATTCTTAACTCAATGATCCCTTTATGTAACATCAAACAATTAGATCCATTTTTTTTTCAGTGTTTAGAAGATTAAATATATGAAATGGAAACTGGATTTTATTCAACTTCTTCACACCTACCATAAATAAGATGCTGGTTAGGTGCTTTGGGAAGAAAGATATATACACGGGGCTTCTCTACCCAAGTAGTTCACAATCAAAACAATCACTGAAAGATGTAAAGGGTAAAAATAGGTACTTGTAAGGCTTCCAGATAAACTGCCCAGTGTCATTAAGTTGCAGAATTTGTGTTATTTTCCTGAAGTATTGCCCTTGGAGTTGCGAGATGTGTATGACCAACTGGAGTCAACTGAAAGTTGACAATGGTTTGAGGAACAGGTGAGTATAATGTGTCAAAAAAGAAAAGCATATGACAGGCATTTTCAGTATTACATTTTTAATTAAAAGTTGAGTACTTCAATAGGTTTGGCTGTCTCCACTGTTACTGTTGAAATGGATATAATATAACATAAACACTGTTTCAGAGGATTTAACCCTAAAATTTTTGCTTTTTCCTATGTTTTAGTTTCATCTTATTCTTGAAAAGATAAAAACTGTAAGAACATCTACTCCCCTGCATTTTAAAATTCAGTAGATGTTCTAAAAATGGGGTGACAGAAGGATAATGAAAGGTAAGGGGAGCAGCTGACATTTCTTAAGATTAAGATACGAGAAGATTTCAGAATGAAACACCTGTCTCAAACAATCAAATGTTTGTCCACTGGGTGCCACTGTCTTCCTTACCAGGCTATGCCACTGACGGTTGCAGAAACAGAAATCATTTTTAGTATTTAAGACAATGACGTGTGTGTGTGTGTGTAAGAGAGAAATGAATATTTTGGCCTGTATGCATGTAGATATCTTAATGCATCTTTTAAATATCATGATTTGTCACAAGGATGGTGAGAATGCTAGCTGGCTCTCACTGATAATCAAAATTGTTTTGTCAGCCCTATGGCTGAGCAATGGCCCAATAGGCTGGCCTGGTGGGCTAGTAATGGGTGGGTAGGGAGAGCAGAGAACATGGCGATGACAAAGATTTGTGCTGTCACTAAGGAGTGGAAGCTCATGGCATTGTCAACCAGGCATTCTACCTTTGAGAAAAGGGTAAATCTCACTGTTAGCCAAAAATTTTACCTCTTGTCATTGCCCGTTAGCAAAGAACATAAAATTAATTCAGAATTAAAAGTACAAATGCCTAGGGTTTCATCTACAGTAAGCATCTGTTGATCCTGGGCCTCAGTTTACTTAAACTAAACCTTTCTAAAGTTCTTTTCAGCAAGGTCTCTGTTGCTTCACTATGAGAAGAAGAAAGAGAGAGTGAGAAAGGAAAGAAGGAAGGAAGGAAGGAAGGAAGGAAGGAAGGAAGGAAGGAAGGAAGGAAGGAAGATAGATTTAGAAATAATGAGAAAATAAGGAGATTGTGTCCATTTTGTCTGTGAGGTCACACAGTAAGCAGAATTCTTGTTGGCTTCCCTCTAACTAGTATTCTTTATTTCTCTGCAGTCATGTCACCATTGTCAAAAAAAGTAAATATGAGATCAGGATAATTTTCAATGAAGACATAATCTGGGCTATTCACAGTGGTAGGAAGTAAGTTTGCAGCAATTCAATTGGACAGTGCAACAGGGGCTTAAGATTCCATTTCTCATTCTGGGTTACAACAGTAAATAACTCATAACATTGCCAAGTTTTACTAAATAAAATACTTGTTTATAGTTACTATAGTTTAAAACCAGGGGAAGGAAACACCTGAAAATTGTGTAGTAGATTAAAAAAAAAAACTAGAAATGGGGATAGGAAAGAAGGAACAGTGTTAATTTGAAAGTTATATAAGCACCCCTATGTTCATTGTGGCATTATTTATAATTGCCAAGATTTGAAAGCAGCCGTATCCATCAGTAGATGAATGGATGAAACCACTATGGGACAAATGTAATATTCCAGAATGGAATATTACATGGCCATAAAAGGAGAAATTTTTACCCTTTGTAAAAGCATGGATGAACATGGAGAGCATTATGCTAAGTGAAATAAGCCAGTCAGAGAAAGACAAATAACATATAATTTCACTCATGTGTGGGATCTAACAAACAAACCAAACTAACAAGCAAAGGAGAGACAGACTTGTGGATAGAAAGCGGGTTGACAGCTTAGGAGATGGCGCTGGGAGAGTAGAGGGATTAAGCCAAAAAAGAGAGAAAGAACTCATGGACATGGACAACAGTGGGGTGATTGCCCAGCCAAGGTAGGGGCGTGGTGGAGGGAGGGCAGGTGGAAGTGGAAGAGGGCATGGGGGAATAAATGGTGATGGAAAACAGTAAAATAAAAAATAAATTTTAAAAAAGAGAAAAAGAATAGTTAAGGAAGAGAGGGAAAGAAGAGTAAAAAGGTTTCTGTAGAAACTCATAAAAGCGGTTTTTGCATGTGTTCTGGCTTTTGTCACCAGTGCAGACAGGAGGGACAAAGAAAGACACTCTGGGGGTTGCATTTTGACCATATGTGAGCAATCAGATCCTACAGCTTTTGTGCTGAGATGCCACAGCTTTTTGTGCTAAGAAAGTGTCAGGAAAAGCCAGTTTCACAATGGAGCACAGATCCAGAGACACCCCAGTACAGAGGACGCAGCAGGCCATTTCCTGAGAAGCTTCCTCTGGCAAAAACATTGGCCCAGTGTCTCATTCATCAGCAGCTCTGGTTCCCCGCTCCCAGCAGCAGACCCAGGAGAGCTCAGGCTTTGTTTCTGCTCCACTACTTGCTTTATGACCTTGGGCAATTCGCTTAATTTCTCTGAGTCACAGCTGTCTGATCTAGGAGGGGGTAAACATACTGGTTCCATAGGGCTGCTGTGAGAATTAAGTAAGTGTATGGGGCTCCTAGGAGGTTCTCAATACGTGTACATTTATCTTCACTCCTGCCTGTGGTCATAATAGAACTGGGTGATCCTCTGTGTCATTGACGTGTGTGTGTGTGTGTGTGTGTGTGTGTGTGTGTATCTGTAAGAAACTTCCTTTTTTTTTCCATTGATGTCTCTCCAAGTGTTTGAAAGCTACCCAAACATAACACAACAGCTCTTCTCCAGTGCTCACAATCTTATAGTCTTTCAATGAGGAAGAGTCGTCCTCCACACCCCAGCTCCCTTGTCCATGTTTGGCTTTTTCACCACCCTGCTTTCTCTTCTACTCTTTCTCGGCTTTTCACTTGGTAAAGGGACTTTGATATCTAACCTTGTTCTTCCTTTCTGCGTCATCTCCTTGGTCTTCTGTTTTTACCCATTCTCTGATTCTGCTAACCCCTCAGTGCTTATATCTGGTCATTTAGGGTTTTCTTAAGGAAACCAGAGAACAGGGGGATCTGTGGTCATTCCCCTATTGTGGAGGTGAATCCAGTAACAACTATGTAGTCAGAATTAGCTTCAGGCATCTTCTAGATATTATATCAAGCAAAATACTAGTGACATATTAAGTGTGCCCTAAATTACACTAGCTGGGAAAGAGGTGTCATGATTTGATGCAAAAGCTAGGTCAGAAGTTTGGTGGGGACCTTGACCTTTATTTTCTAACGATTGTTTTTTTCAGTTGGAATGAGACAAGACACAGAAAGGGGACCCTTTATGGCCATTTGGACCATAAAAATAATTTTGCTCCTTTTGTTTTTATAGAGAGAGATTTATTGGTGAGTCTCAAAATGCAGAGATGCTTCCATGGAGGCAGCTATGATAGTTTTATTTCCCAGGTTTGGGAAAAAATACATCTGATTCTTTTTCTTACTTCTTAGTGAGAAACTGACTTATATGTAAGCTAGGTATAATTTTTTTTTCCTTACCTGGTGAGAGGAACAATGTTGAAAACCAAAAATAAAACTTGTAACAGGACCTTCCTGCATCCTATCTCTGTAGTGAACTTGACCAGTTATGTAACAAAGAAGATTCTTCTTCCTTTTTCCTACCCCCCTCCCCGCTCACAGGGATCTCCCTGCCTAAGGTTCACATCCATTTTAAAGAATAACAGAAGCAATAATGGAGAGAAATAGTGAAAGGTGGTTGAAGTGAAGGGGTGTCTAACCTCGGATTCTACAGGAATGCGTGCCTGGTACCAGAGGCCTACATGCACTGCAAACGGTGAATAAGGAATGAAGGAACTAACATTTATTAAGTACCTACAGTGTTCCAGGTACTGTGCTTAGATTTATAGAAGAACCCTAGGAGGTGTGCTATTGTTATTACCCCATGAAGAAAATGAGACTTAAAAACATTAAGTCATTTACCCAAAGTTATACAGTTAATAAATGGTGAAGCTGAATACTAAGAATTCTTAAAATTCAATGTCCCTATTAAGAACACATGGTCATAGGCCGAAGCCATTTAAAAGACGTTTTCTGCTCAAGCAGCGCTGTGCAAGAAGAACTCACCTTGATTCCCAAAGCGGAGCCTGGAAGGCTTATGAGACTGAGCTCTAGTCCAAGTTTCTGGTTCAGGAGACTGGGCTGAGGTCAAGATTTTTCATTTCTAACAAGTTCTCACTCTAAGTGAAGCTAAGTTCCAGCCCTAACCCAAGCCTACAGGCCAAGGCTCCTCTTCACCCTTGCCCTGTGCCCCCACGTGCACAAGAACTGAGTGAATTAGTTAGGGTTAGTCTTGGGTACATAAAACAAACAACCCAAATTAGAATGGCCTCAACAAGTAGATGTTTATTTTTCATTCCTATAAAGTCAGTCTAGACACGGGCAGCCCAGGGCAGGCGTGGTAGCCCTGCAACCCCCAGAGGCCTGGGCATTCCCAGGCGTGGCTTCCACCCCCAAGGTTCAAGACACAACTGCGGCTGCAGCCATTCCAGGCACATGTGCAAAATAGGGGTAGGCAGCTGCCAGCCGAGCAGCCCCTTTAAAGAGCTTTTCTCAAAAGTTCAGCACATTTTTATATATCCCTGACCACTGCTATTTGCATAGGGACTAAAAACTATCGATATTTACCTGGCCACATTGCCATTCCAAGAGTATGGGGATTCCTTAGTACTAAGGGGAAAATGGATGTTAGGTTGACCAATTGCATGCTCTGCCTGGCTCATTCAACCCCTTCACCATGTTGTTGCACATAGGGCTTTGTCCTGGTAACTTTAAGGTTCTTTTGCAAGTGGATACCCAGTTTCCCCAGCACCATTCATTGGAGAGATAATTCTTTTCCCATGAACGTATAACTGAATAGACTCTCAGTTCTGTTCCATTGCTCTGCAACTGTGTGGCTTGGATGAGGTACTGTTGGTTGGAACCCCCAGGGAAATTTTCGAGCTGAAACTTAGATTCAGTCTCCCAGTTCAGAATATCCCAGTGAATCTCTTCTACTTATTCAGTAGCTGGGCTTTGGGTAAATCTTCTAACTGATCCTTTACCTTTAACACTCGGTATCATAAGGAAACACAATGACAAAAGACTAGCACGTTTGACTTTAATAACCAAAAGTTATTCGTCATTTTATACCTAAGGCTCTAAAATAAACTCCCATAATTTGCCTCTCAGTGTTCATTCTATATGTTCTTTAAGTTTAGGAATAGAAAGAATATAGACCTCCAGCAAATTTTTAGACTTCTGAGTGTGTATATAAGTGGCTAAAAGCAATTTGATGCATTTGAGATTGCTCCCCAAAAATGTGCTGGTTCTTTTTCATTGTTTAAATGCAACAGTGAATCTGTTGATGTCAACTTTATTTGAAATAAGTAATGTGCCCTTGGTAGGAGTATTCATTTCTGCAAATGCTCAGAAGTTATGCTTGATATGCCAATCTGAAATCATGAGTTTTTGTGAATGAGTTTTTGTTTTCCAATCTATTTGGAAGTCTACTTTAATTCCACAAAATCACAAGCTGTTTGTCCTGGAATGGGTTTCCTTACCACCATAAAAGGTAGTTATGGGGAATTTTGTTAAGCCATATAAATCTGGCTAATTTCACAGCAGAAGAGTTCCCTGTTAAAACACACACACACACACGCACCTATCTGAGCAGATGTCGATCCTCACCCCCTTACCAGGTTGTTAGGCATCAATTGGGAGCCTCAGAGAATGTGAGGGGAAAAACCACAGGCTGGAGAAGAGCTGCGTTGTTCTGAACAGTCAGGCACAATGACAAATGGGCTTCTGTTGCTATTGTTGTTACAGGCTGGATGTGGGGATGTGTGGACTGCAGCCTGTTACATAACCAAAGACTTCCTTTTGCTTGTAAATGTCAAGATCACAAGCAGCTTTAAATAGCTGACTGGGTGCTAATAAATGTAACTTTCTTGTCTAAGGAAAAGCAAAAGGCCTCCCTGTCCCTTCTGACTCATGGCAATGCAGATAAGAGCAGGTATCTTTTTGTGCAGGCGTAACCTGCCTTTTCTTCGTGTTTCTCAAAGGGCAACCTTACTTTTACTTTGCTTAATCTCTACACGGAAATTGGTAAATTCGGTAAATGTTCTGGTTTAATTATTCATATAATTGTTCAATAAATATCTGTGGATCCTGTACCGTGAGCTAAGCATTCTGCTCTGTTAGTTCATGTATTTCTCCTAAAGCCCCTGAAAAATCATGTCCCTGTTTTGCAAGTGAGGAAATGTCCTCTGCGGGATTGCAGCCCTGTTGTCTGCTCTTTCTATACACTCTCCCATGTGACCTGCCTTTAGGCCACACAGTCTGCTGGGAAGAACCAAGTCTTCATCATTAGTCCCACCTTCTTCCTGCCCCCACACCTGATACCCACCTGCCTGCTGAGTATCTCCACCAAGATTCTCCAAGTCAATTCACATTATCAAACAAATTCCAACAAATTTTGTCTTCAACTACTTGCCACTTCCTCCTTCATGTTTGGGTTAGATGTCCTTCCCAGGTGATCTCATAATTCCTCTCCCACTTTCCCACCCTCACCAAGTATAACTGTCTACTTGTATCTTCCTCTGTACCGTGTGTCCCACAGAAGACAGTCAGACCCTGAGGTCTCAAATCAGGTTGGGATTTATCTACTCACCTCTCTGATGTCAAAGCTGATGCCCTTTCCATCACATCAGTTGGGGATGTCCTCAGGAGAGCCACTAAAGGGTTAGGTAGGGGCTAGAAATACATTTTTCCTCCCATTTTTCATTTCCTAGGATTTCAAAGAGAAAACATTGGATGACCTTGCATTTTGTATATGAAGAGCTCATTTATTAGCCTCAGGAAGAGTTTAATGTTTACATTTGGAGTCTTTAAATGTAAGTTTCTCACCATTGTTGATACCCTTGAGCAGATATTCAAAGTTGAAAATATTTGTATACTACTACTAACAGGTTGTTGACCTTTTTCACTATTACTCTTTCACAAGTTGACAGAGAAGTGTTCCAGATGCTGCATGAAATATTGAATAGAGAGCAGGTATGAGACTCCAACTGTCCTCTGTATTAAGCCAGACATTAAGGCAATCTGAGTAGAGAGGGAAACTCCTGAGAGAAACTCAGGGACGGCAGAATGTATTCCCCCCGGAGTCAGAGAGTGGAGAATGAGCTCTGTGAGTCCTCCCAACAGGCCAATCTGCACCCTGTTCCAAGAAAGCGCTCTGAGAACATGCTGGAATTAGAGCGACAGGCTGTGTCAAATTAGAGCGATGGGTCTAGACCATTGCAACTGTTGGTGTCAATTTCTCAGAATCTGATATTTTTGCATTTTGACTTTTATATCCAAGCACTTGACTTTGACATCAAAGCATGTGATTAATGGCCTCACCTTTTCCCATGTTTCATTCTCTCTGTTATTCTTGTCTATCAATTAGGCCCAAAGAATATTTTGGAGGCTAAAGGAATCTTAAGACTCGCTATGCTGGGGCCCTCACCTTATGATTCAATTACAGGCATGTGTTGTTTAATTGTGCTTTGCTTTATTGTACTTTATACATATTACATTTTTTACAAATTGAAGGTTTGTGGCAACCCTACATCAGTTAAGTCTATTGGTGCCATTCTTCTAACAACATATTCTCACTTTCTGTCCCTGTGTCACATTTTGGTAATTATTGCAATATGTCAAACTTTTTATTATTGTTATATTTGTTATGGTGACTTATGGCCAGTGATTTCTGATGTTACTACTGTAATTGTTGGGAGGTGAGATGCCACAATTCCTGCCCATATGAGACAGCAAACTTAACTGATAAATATTGTCTACGTTCTGACTGCTCTACCAACTGACCATACCCCCATCTCTCTCTCTCTCTCCTTGGGCTTTCCTATTCCTGAGACACAAATGTATTAAAATTAGGCCATTTAATAGCCTTACAAAGGCCTCTAAGTATTCTAGTGAAAGGAAGAGTTGCATGTCTCTCACTTGAAATCAAAAGCTGGAAATGATTAACTCTGTGTGGAAGGCATGGCAAAAGCTGAGATAGGCCGAAAGCTAGGCCTCTTATGCCGAATGGTTAGCCAACTTGTGAATGCAATGCAAAAGTTCTTGAAGGAAATTATAAGTGGTACTTCAGTGAGTACACAAATGATAAGAAAGTGAAACAGCCTTGTTGTAATAGGAAAAAAGTTTTAGTGGTCTGAATAGATGATTAAATCATCTACAGCATTCCCTTAAACCACAGGTGGCAAACACAAGGCCCGCAGGCCAAATCCGGCCCTCCACCTTCTTTCTATCTGGCCTAGCACCTTGTTTCTACCCGACAGCAGTGCCGAACTCCCTGCCCCATAGTTAAGGAGTAGTTACATTTATACAGTCCTAAAATTACATTCGGCCCTTTGAAGGCAACCACGAGGCTGATGTGGCTCCTGGTGAAAATGAGTTTGATACCCCTGAATTAAACCAAAGCCTAATCCAGAGCAAGGCTCTAACTCTCTTCAACTCCGTGAAGGCTGAAAGACGCAAGGAAGCTGCATAAGAAAGTTTGAAGCTAGCAGAGGTTGGTTCACGAGATTTAAGGAGGGAAGCCATCTTCACTGAACAAAAGTACAAGGTGAAGCAGCAAGTACTTCTGATGTAAAAGATGCAGCAGGTTATCTGGAAGAACCAGCTAGCATAACGAAGGTGGCTTCAATAAACAACAAGCTATCAAAGTAGACAAATCAGCCTTGTATTGGAAGAAGATGCCATCTAGGACTTTCATAGCTAGAGAGGAGAAGTCAATATCTGACTTCAAGTCTTCAAAGAGCAGGCTGACTCTCATGTTAAAGGATAATACAGCTGGGAACATAGAGTTGAAGCCAAGGCTCATTTATCATCCCAAATATCCAAAGGCCCTTAAGAATTATGCTAACTCGACTCTGCCTATGTTCTGTAAATGGAGCCTGAATGACAACACATCTGTTTACAACATGGTTTACTGAATATTTTAGGCCCACTTTGAGACCTACCACTTAAAAAAATTTCTTTCAAAATACTACTGCTTATTGACAAAGCACCTGGTCACCCAAGGGCTCTGATGGAGATGTACAACAAGATTAGTGTTGTTTTCATGCCTTCCAACATAACATTCATTCTGCAGCCCGTGGATCACAAGTAGTTTTGATCTCAAGTTTTATTATTCAAGAATTACATTTCATAAGGCTATAGCTGCCATAGAGAGTGATTCCTCTGGTGGACCCGAGTGAAGTAAATTGAAAACCTTCTGGAAATGAATCACCATTTTAGATGCTGTTAAGAACTTTCAGGATTCATGGAAAGAGGTCAAAGCATCAACATCACCAGGGGTTTGGAAGAAGTTGGTTCCAACCCTCATGGACAACTTGGAGAGGTTCAACACTTCAGTGGAAGAATAACTGCAGATGTGGTGGATCTAGCAAGAGAACCAGAATTGGAAGTGGAGCCTGGAGATGTGACTGAATTGCTGCAACTCATGATAAAACTTGAACCAATGGGGAATTGCTTCTCATGGATGAGCAGTGCAAGTGGTCTCTTGAGGTGAGTGACTATGCTATGAAGATTACTGAAATGACAACAAAGGATTTAGAAAATTACATAAGCTCAGTTGATAAAGTGGTGGCAGAGTATTGTAAGGATCAACTCTGATTTTGAAAATAGTTTTACCATGGATAAAATGCTATCAAATAGCATCACATGTTATACAGAAATTATTCATGAAAGAAAGAGTTGATCAAAATGGCAAACTTCATTGCTGTCTCATTTTAAGAAATGGCCGTAGCCACCCAAACTTCAGCAGCTACTACTTTGATCAATAGCAGCCATTCTGTCAACATCGAGAAAAGACCCTCCACCAGTGAAAAGATTACAATTCACCAAAGGCTCAGATGATGATTGGCATTTTTTAGCAATAAAGTATTTTTAAGTTAAGTGGTGCACCTTGTTTTTTAGACATAATGCTATTGCATATTTAATGGAGCACAATATAGTATAAAAGTATAAACAATTTTTATAAGCACTGGGAAACCAAAAATTTTGTGTGACTCACATTATTGTGCTTTTCACTTTTTGCCATGGTTGGGAGCCAAAGCTGCAATATCCCTGCAGTATGTCTGTATTATTGACCTTTTGGTAAATATTTTTCTCTGCTTTTACTCAGAGCCTCCATATTTGTTCATTACTCAGAGTTTTCTTTCCTTCCAAACTTGATCCAGATTATGGGTTGAATTGTGTCCCCTCCAAATTCAGATGGTGAAGTTGTAACTCCCAATACTTCAGAACACATCTTCATCTGGAAATAGGGTTTTTGCAGATGTAATTCATTTATATGAGGGTATAGTAGAGTAAGATGGGTTCCTAATCCAACAGGGCTGGTGTCCTCGTTAAAGTTGGAAATTTGGAGACAGACATGCAGGAAGAAAGCCATGTGAAGACCAAGGCAGAGACCATAGTCATGCCTCTACAAGCCAAGGAACGCCAGATTCCCAGAGACTCACCAGTAGCTACAGTGAAGACACAGCCCTCAGAAGAGACCAGCCCTACTGACACCTTGATCTTGGACTTCCTGTCTCCAGAACTACACAACAATAAAGTTATGCAGTTTCAGCCATCCAGTCTGTGGTGCTCTTTTGTAGCAGCCTTAGCAAACTAATATGGGGGTAACTGTGCTTCCAAATTATAGGTCTTCAGAGTTCTATTTTAACAGGTGTGTAAACCTAAAAGTAACTGGAAATACCTTGTTAAAGGCAGAAATATTAATACACATAAAAGTTTGTTCTGTCTAGGATTGAAGTAGGCTGAGGAATCTGTTGCTTGTTTTTAGCTATAAAACTGAAATGAGACCAAACCACTTCTGTGAATTAAGTGTAGCTTCAGAGCCAGAGATTTCTTCCCATTCCACAGACAGGATAGGTAATGTTTCAACTGCTTGACTCTGTTATGTATTGCCAAGGAATTTCATAGTTTGTACCACTAGACTAAGTCAGCTTGTGAAGCATTTAGCACAAGGGAAGACTTCATTTTTAAATGAAGTGACTTCATTTTTAAATGAAGTCACTTCTCTCTCCATAACACGAGCTGCCCAAGGTTTTGTCAACTCTGTTTTTGCATGCTTTCTGAGTGTTTCTGAAGATAGAGTACAGTAGAGGGACAGAGAGGGAGGGAGGGAAGAAGAAGAAGGAGGAGGGGGAGGAGGGAAGAGAAGAGAGAGAAAAATAATGGTAGAGTGAGAGAGTTCTGAGAATCTAATTTGAGATTCAGAATCATCTGTGTCTCTGCTTCCTGGTTAAAAGACCCAGTTATTTCTCTCTCTCTTTTAAAAAATATTTATTTTCAGAGAGGGGGAAGGGAGGGAGGAAGAGAGGGAGAGAAACATCAGTAGTGGTTGCCTCTCGTGCCCCACACACTGGGGACCTGGCCTGCAACCCAGGCATGTGCCCTGACTAGGAGCTGAACCAGTGATCCTTAGGTTTGCATGCCAGTACTCACTCCATGGAGCCACACCAGCCAGGGCCCAGTTACTTCTCTCTTTAATCTGGATTGTGTTTCTGTAACATAACAGAAATGGTCCTGTCAAATACAGGAATTAAAAACATAACCAAAACTTGAATTTAGTACAATCCCCACCAAAGGAATGCCCTCACACCTGTTTCTTGATAGTGGGAAAAGAAGAAAAGGACAAAGAAGGCTTCCAGAGGTCAGAAGCAGAATCCAAAAGGTCGGAAACCTCCAGTCACTGACTACCTGGACAGGCTTTGTTATCTCTGACAATAGAATGTAGTGTTTGCAACAACCCACAAATAATATAAGTTGTTTCCTCTTGTCCCTTTTTCTAAAGGCAAATTACAATGTGATTGTCCTGTTTTTACTACATTTTAGACATATTATGGAAATACACTTTTTATTTAGTCTGCAGGTGCCGTATCATGATGAGACTTGTCTGGACTTGAGTCAGGGAAGATTGCACATAATTTGGAGATCAGAATGTGAAGCTAGATGCAGTAACTTGACAGGATTTTGAGTTGTCTCTTTTTGGAAGGGGGTGAGTGCATCTTTGGATTAATATAGAATAGATGTACCATATTATGCAGGAGTCGTTGGGGAACTGAACACCCTTATAAACATAAGGGTGTAATTGTGCTGAACACCCAGAGAGTGACAATTAATTGGCCTCTGTTTTTATGTCTACCTTTTCTGGAGAATTGCTCCTCCTAGTTTCAGTCTTGTAATAATTCTGTGGCTGTCAACCACAGTATTCCTAGCTAGAGAGAATGATCTTTGAGCATATGACATAGGTCCAGGCAGTATGATATTCCATTTTCCTGACCATAAATATTGACCCAGTAGAGGTCATATGAACAGGGATGGGCCAAATAGAGTCCTTTTTCAATTTGTTACTGCAGGGCAAATTGTCTGACAATTGAGGTCACAAACCTGGAAGGCTATAGGTAACATTTTCCACTGTGTGAAGAAAGTTTGTCTGCACTGGAAAATAATGAGGCCCAACCTACGGGAGCAGAACCAAGATACAGAGTTAAAAAGAGACAGAATACTAGGACTTTGGAGTTTGTGAAATCTAGTAGAGTGGAACAAAAATCTACTTCTGACTTCCCAGTTATACAAATGAATATTTTTGTTCTTTAAGAAAAAGGGAGAGTATGTATGAAACTGATAACAGTGTAGGTAGGCAATCATTTTAAGGAGCTGGAGTGGGAGAGAAGCACAGAAAGGGAATGATGGCGGTGGAGGTACAGAGAGTTCGATGGAGCACTTTCATACACAGGAATTATTTCACGACTATAACATGTTTATATGCTGGATAGAATCATTCAGAAAGAGTGAGAGAGACAATGCAGAAGTGGATTGGGGGTGGGGGAGGTGCAGAAATTACAGAAGCAAAGGAGTTGTGACAGGCAAGCGGGATTCTAAGCCCAGTGGATGAGCTGGCCTTTGTAGTCAGAAGAGCACCTTCTCCATTTGTTCAGTGAGGATGCTTTCCCCTTCAAGTAACAGAAACCAAATTAAAGTCTTGTAATAAGGCCAGCTCCCATCTCACATAAGAATGAGTCTAGAGGTGGGGCAATTCCAGGGTTGGCTGATTCAGGGGCTCAAGAGAGTCACCGAGAACACAGGTGTGAGACATCCTATGCTCCGCCATCCTCAGCGTTGAGCGTGTCACGCTTGTAAGATACCTGCAGCACTTTTAAGCATTATGTTCAGTCAGAATACCCTGAGAAAAAGGGATGTGCTACCTCCTGTGTGTCTTGTTTAAAAATCTAGTGAAATCCTCAGGTTTCAAGGGCCTCTACCAGATTGCAGGCCCACGTCTAAAATACTCTTTTATATCTGGGAATGAGACCAACATTCTGACTGGCTTAGTTCAACTGTGATTCATTCCATGGGACTGGACAAGGCCAAGCTCCCCAAACACATAGCTGCTCAAGGATCCAAATCTGCTGTCTGGTAGCAAGGAATAAATGGGAAACAACTGTTGGGAAACATGAGCAGTGTCTCCTGCAGCAAGGTTTATACACTGGCTGGTGGGAAGGGGTGGGAGCAGCCATCTGGCAGCTTCTATTTTTTTTTCAGTGAATTATGGATGGAGTGGTCATTTGGAGTAAGGCGTTGGATGGAAGTTTGAAGAGAGAGAAAGTATCAAGTGACATTTGAGTCAAGAGTAGAGAGTAATGAATAGTTATGTCAGAGAAGAGGAAAGCCAATTTATTAGAAGAAAAACATAATGCTATTTTGATTTCAGAGCATTGTTGAGTACCTGTCTGAGATTTGTGTTCATTAATTTGAAATGAAACCAGTCAATTCAATATTGTTATTTTTTTTCTAGTAACACTCAATTAATGGACGTAATGTTAATAATTTTCTTGATGACTGACAGCTATACAGTGACTAGAAAGTCATTGTATTTTTATGAAGGTTAAATTTATGTAACATATCATTAACCATTTTAAAGGACACAATTCAGTGCCATGTAATGCATTCACAATGTTTGCTACTACCACCTCTCAAAAGTTTCAACGCTTTTGCTTCACACCTAGAACATGTTGTACTCATTAACGAATCACTCCCCATCCCCCTCCTCCTGTTCCTTAAAACCATTCATCTGCTCTGTCTCCATAGGTTACCTGTTCTGGATACTTCATATGAAAGAAATAATGCAGCATGTGGCCTTTGGTGTCTGGCTTCTGTCACTGAGCATAATGTTTCTGAGGTTCATCCAAGTTACAGCATCAGTACTTCCTTCCTTTTTGTGTCTTAATAATGTTCCTTTGTGTGTCTGTAACACAATTTGTTTATCCATTCATCTGTTCATGGACACTGGGTTTCCACCCTAGGTATTATAAATAATACTGCTATAAATATTTGTATAAATGATTCTGGGTGAATATATGCTTTTATTTCTCTTGGGTACATACCTAGGAATGGAATTATTGGACTATATGGTAACTCTATTTTTAACTTTTTGATGAAACACCAAAGCTTTTCACTGCAGCTATACTATTTTACATTCCTCCCAGCAATATATGTACAAGGGTTTCTATTTCTCCACATCTTTACCAACTACTTTTATTTTTCCTTTTTTAAATTATAGCCATCACATGGACAAAACGAAGGGTGGGGTGGAAGCAAAGGAGAGAGGTGGGGATGGCTGGGGTGGGAAGTTGGGGGGTAAATGTAGACAACTGTAATTGAACAACAATAAAATAATTTTAAAGAAAGAATTAAACACCTTAAAAATAAAATAAAATGGTACTCTTTATGGAATATAAAAATAAATAAATAAATGCAAGCCATCATAGTGTCTGTGAAGTGGAATCTCATTGTGGTTTTGATTTGTATTTCCTTAATTAGTGAGCAAAGATGTTGACTTTTTTAAATTAAGAAACGTTTCCACTAACTACTATGCTGCACAACTGAAATCAACACAAAATAATATTGAATGTAACTGTGATTGAAAATTTTTTAAAAGAATTTAAAAAGAAACATTTCTAATTTTGTTCATAAAATTATTAATCAAAATAGTAAAGTGGATTTATAGAGCTATAATTAATAACAAAATGGAAGTAAATGAAACATTCCAGAGTAAAAACTTGAACTTCGTGGTGATATCTACCTGCACTGGGAAGGCTCTTGAACTTATTTTCATGTGAACTTATTTACTTTTCTCCAGAATATCTACTTGTTTTTTCCTAATTTCTATCCCTTGATTCATATCATCTACCTGAATAAATGGCTTTTGGCCATTTATATAACTTCTTTGGAAAAATGTTTAATTCCTCTGCCCATTTTTTAATTAGATTGTCTTTTTGCTGTTGGATTGTAAGTGTTCTTTATATATTCTTGATACTAAATCCTTATCAGATATACGATTTGCAAATATTTTCTCTCATGCTATAAGTTGTCTTTCACTTTCTTGATAATATCCTTTACTGTACAATTTTTTTTAATTTTGATGTTCAATTTATTTTTTATTTTGTTGCTTGTGCTTTTAGTGTCAAAGAATTCACTGCCAAATATGAGCTCTTGAAGACTTTTATCTGTTTTCTTCAAAAAGCTTTTCTTTGCACTTATAATTAGATTGATGTTGAATTAATTTTGTTTATGGAATGAGGTAAAGTATGACTTCAGTACCCTGCAGGTGGGTATCCAGTTGTCCCATCATCATTTACTGAAGAGGCTCTTCTTTACCTATTTATGGTCTTGGCACTGTTGTTGAAAATCAATTGGTGGTAGATGTTTGGATTTATTTCTGAACTCTTAATTCTATTTCATTGTTCTATGTGTCTATCTTTATGCCGGTGAGACACCGTTTTGATTACTGTAACTTTGTAGTACATTTTGAAATTGGGAAGTGTGAGTCCTCCAGCTTTGTTCTTCTTTTACAAGATTGTTTTGGCAATTCTGGGTCTTTGAGATTGCATATGAATTTGAAGATTGGCTTTTTCATTTCTATAAAAAGAAGTCATTATAATTTTAATACAGACTGTATTGAATCTGTAGTTTGTTATAGGGAGTGCAGCCATCTAACAATATTTAGTTTTGCAATCCATGAACATGGAATATCTTTCCATTTATTTAGGTCTTCATTAATTTCCTTCAGCAATGTTTTATAGTTTTTGGTGTATATCCTTACTTACTTGGTTAAATTTATTCCTTGGTAATATATTTTTTGGATACTATTGTGAATAGAATTGTTTCCTTTATAAGCATATCTCATTTTACTGTACTTTGCTTTATTGCATTTTACAGATAATACATTTTTTTTTTACAAATTGCAGGTTTGTAGCAACCCTATGTCAAGCAAGTCTATTGGCACCATTTTCCCAATAATATTTGTTTACTTCATGTCTCTCTGTCACATTTTGGGTGTGCTTGTAATATTTTTAACTTTTTCATTATTATTATACTTTCATGGTGCTCTGTGATCAGTGATCTTTGATATTACCATTGCAATTTTCTGAGTTGCCATGAACCATGCCCATTTAAAATGACAAACTTTATAAATGTGTGTGTTCTGACTACTGAACCAACTGGTTGTTACCCCATCTTTCTCCCTTTCCTGGGGCTTCCCAATTCCCTGACACACAATGATATTGAAATTGGGCCAATTAATAACACTACAGTGGCTTTCAAGTGTTCAACTGAAAGGAAGAATCTCAAATCTACTTCTGATGAAGATGCTATGAAGATGCTATGGAATGACAACAAAGGATTTAGAACATTACATAAACTAAGTTCATAAACTTAGTTCACTCAAAATTTTAAAGAAACTCTACTGTGGATAAAATGCTATCAAACATCACCACATGCTACAGAGAAATCCTCATGAAAGGAAGAGTCAAACAATGCAGCTAATTACATTGCTTTGCTGTTTTATTTCAAGAAATTGACAAGGCCAGGGGGGTAGGATTGAGGGTGGGAGGTGGGGGTGGGTGGGTGGGGAAGAGTGATGGTGGGAAAATGGAAACAACTCTTCTTGAACAACAATAACAAAATTTTTTTTAAAAAAGAAGAAGAAATTGCCACAGCACCCTGATGAGTCAGCAGCCATCAACACTGAAGCAAAAAGATAACAATTCATTGAAGGCTCAGACAATGCTTAGCATTCTTTGCAGTATTTTTTAACCAAGGTATATACATTGCTTTAAAAAAAAACATAATTCTACTGCACACTTAATGGACTACAGTATAGTGTAAACATAATTTTTATATGCACTGGGAAACCAAAAACTTGTGTGACTTGCTTCACTGTAATATTCACTTTATTGTGGTAGTCTGGAACCAACCTGCAGTGTCTCCACAACATACCTGTATTTCCTTTCTCTGGATTGCTCATTTCTGGTTGTACTAATTACACCTTTTATTTTCTGTAGTTCAGATGATTTGACATCTGGGGCTTCTCTAAACCTAGAGAGACAGTTCCTCCCAGTGCCAGCCAATGCCTAGGGACAGTAAATGCCTTGCCAATGAGCCTGCCTTTTACATGCAAACTAATCAGTGCACAGTTGATACCCTCACCACTGCCTCTATCAGGCTCCACACTCAGGGACACTGTTCCCCTGACCACTAATCGCCCCAGGTCCAGGTCCAGACAACTAGGGACAATCCCTATATGCTCAGAGCACACTGGCATTATTCAAACTAGCCAATCCTAGCCCAGCTTATCCTGACTCACCCCTTCCTTCCCAAAGAGACTACAATAAACACTCTTGCCCACATTTTCCTCTTGCTTCCTTTACCTTCTGGCTGATTCTGGAAATTCCCCACATGTTCCCCACCAGAATGAGGTCCCTCCATGTTGTGGCATGACCTCTCCTCCTGGGAAGTGTAACAAACTACTTTTCTGTGGCAACAATCTCCTGATCTGTTGGCCTCAGTATACCTGAATAAGAATAAAACCTACATTTTAAAACACTGGTATATAGCAAACAGATTTTTGTGTTTATATTCTAAAACTGTACTGAAATCATTTATTAGCCTTAGTAGTTTCAAATAATTTTATAAATTATTTGAAATTTTCTATATGTAGAATCAGATCTTCAAAAAGAGTTTTATTTCTGCATTTCCAATTTAGATGTCTTATGTTGCTGTTGTTATTGTTGTTATTGTTGTTGTTTTGTGTGTGTTTTTCCCCCTTGCCTAATGCCTCTGGGTAGGGCTTCCAGTACAAGTTTGCGGAGCAGTGGAGAAAGCAGGCATCCTTGCCTTGTTACTGGTCATAGCGGGGAAGCTACTCCCTTTACCACTGAGTATGAGATCAGCTATGGGCTTAAGTGGCCTTTATCATATTGAGGATGTTTTCTTGTATTTTTAGTTTGTTGAGTATTTTTATCATGTTTAATTTTATCAAATACATTTCCTGCACCTATTGAGATGATCCTATTATACTTCTTTTTTATTCCATTAATGTGGTATGTGACAGTAACTGATTTTTTTAATGTTAACCCCCCTTGTGCCCCTGGGATATATTCAACTTGGTCATGGTGTATGCTTGTTTTAATGTGCTGTTGGTCCAGTTTGCTAGCATTTTGTTGAGGATTTTTATATTTATATTTATAAGGGATATTGGTTTATAGTCTTCTTTGCTTATAGTATCTTTGCCTGACTTTGATATTAGGGTAGTGTGTTAGCAAGGGTTACCTCCTCTTCTATTTTTTGGATGAGTTTGAGTAGGATTAGTATTAATTGTCCCTGAAATGTTTGGTGAATTCACCAGCAAAGTCGTCTGTTCTCAACTTTGTTGGGGGAAGTTTTTGGTTACTGATTCAATCTCCTTACTTGTTGTAAGTCTGTGGAGCTTTTCTATTTTTTTCTTGAATCAGTTTTGGCAATTTGTGTGCTTCTAGGAACTTTCCATTGCATCTAGATAATCTAATCTGGTGGCACTGGCTGTCCATGGTATTCCCATTGTCCTTGTAACTCCTGTAAGGTCGGCAGCAATGGCCCCACTTTCACTTCTTTTTTTAAGTTATTTTTGTCTTTTATCTCTCTTTTAAAAAATCAATACAGCTAAAGATTAGTCAATTTTTTTATCATTTTCAAAATATAACCTCTGGTTTTATCGATTCTCTCTACTGTTTTTCTGTTCTCTATTTTGTTCATCCCTGCTTTAGTCTTGATTAATCCTCCCTCTACTGATGTCAGTTATTCTTTTTCTCATTGTTAGAGGAGTGAACCTAGGTTGTTGACTTGACATATTTCCTCTTTTTTAACCTAGGCATTTTTGGCTGTAACTTGCCCTCTGGCACCACTTTCACTGTGCCCCTTCAGTTCGGGCTTTTGTGCTCTGTGCAGGTGCATGCGCCTGTGTATCTAAGTACTTTCTGATTGCCCCTATGACTCCTTCTTTGACCCAGTGATTCTTTTAGAATGTGCTGTTCATTTCCACTTACTTTCAAGTTTTTCAGCTTTCCTTTTGTTGCTGATTTCTAGCTTCATTCCACTGTAGTCAGCAAAGGTACTTTGTATAATGTCAGTCCTCTTAAGTATATTGAGAATTATTTTATGGCCTAATATATGGTCTGTCCTATAGGCTGTTCTATGTACACTGGAGAAGAATGTGTATTCTGATGTCACCGGGTGGACTGTCCTTCATGTGTCTATTCAATCTACTTGGTTTGTAGTGTTGTCCATACCTATTTCTTTATTGAACTTCTGTTTAGATGTTCTATCTATTATTAAAAGTGGGTATTGAAGTCTCTAACTACTCTATTACTTATTACGGTCTATTTCTTCCTTAAATTCTGTCAGTAATTATTTCATACATTCTGGGGATCTGTTGTTTGGTGCATATATGTTAATAATTTTGGTGAATTGACCCTTTTATCAGTTGTATTTTGTAATAATTTTGACTTAGTATCTATTTTGTCTGATATTAGTATAGTCAATCCAGCTCTCTTTTTGGCTATTATTTGTGTGGAATGTCTTTTTCAACCCTTTACTTTCTACCCATTTCTTTGAGTCGCAAATTAGTCTCTTATAAGCAGCATATAGTTAAATCACATTTTTTATCCATTTTGTTAGTCTGTTTCTTTATTGGTGAGTCGAATCCATTTACTGTTAAAGTACCACTGATAATGAAGCACATACTTCTGCCACTTTGCTATTTGTTTTCTTTGTCTTAGTTTTATTCCTTAATTCCTCCAAAGCTTCCTTCTTTTGTGTTTCATTTTTACTAGTGTACCATTTTAATCAGCTTTTACTTTTCTGTATCTTGTTAAGTGACTTGCTTCTATAATGTGTTAGTATGTTTAGCAATGTCCCATAGGTCTCTTAGACTTTGTCCATTTTCCTTCATTCTTCTTTTTTTAATGTCCTGGTCCTCATACTGGGTAATTTCAGTTGTCACATCTTAAAGTTTGCTGGTTCTTTCATCTGCCTACTTATATCTGCTGTTGAACCCTTCTAATAATTTTTTTTATTTTAACTACTTTACTTTTCAACTCCAGAATATCTACTTGTTTTTTCATAATTTCTATCCCTTTATTCATATCACCTACCTGCTCATACATCATTCTTCTGATTTGCTTTACTTCTGTGCCTGTGGTTTATTTCAGCTCTTCAAGTATATTTAAGATGGTTATGTCCAAAAGTCCAATGTCTGGGTTTCCTCAAGAATAATTTTTTACCTCCTTTCCTTTCCTTTCCTTTCCTTTCCTTTCCTTTCCTTTCCTTTCCTTTCCTTTCCTTTCAATTTTCTTTCTTTCTTTTTTCTTTCTTTCTTTCTTTCTTTGCTATGTTTCTTTCTGTAAATGGGTAATATTTCATTTTGTAAGCATTATCACTTTTTTGTTGAAAGCCAGACATTTTGCATATTGTAATGCGGTAACTCTGGAAATCGGATTCTCCCTCCTCTCTCCAAGAACTGCTGTTGTTGCTTGCTGAGGGCTTCAGTTATATATTTGTTTAGTTGTTTTTAAAATTAATTTTGCAGAGACTATTTCTTGTTATGTGTGGTCACTAAAGCCTTCTATTCTATTATCTTTACAGTTAGCCAGTGACCTGACAGAGATCTCCTTGTTTTCCAGTTTCTTTTCTCATCAAATTCTTCCCTGGATGCTACAAGTGTCCTGCTAGACTGCAGAGATCTGAAATGATTGGTTTCAACAATTCTTATCAGCTCAATAGTTACTTAAGTAGAGGGATCAATTTCTGGAGTTTCATATTCTGCCATCTTCTGTGAAGTTCAAATCATTTTGTTTTAAAGTAAAATTATCTTGAATACAATTCTAAAAGATACCAGTACCCTTTCTTGACTATCAACAAACTATACAATAGACAAAATTTATCTTTCTGTGACTGTCAGTGTATTGTAATATTTTTATAATGATCTTTATTGAACATTGAGGTACATATTGAAATTTGAATTTTTGAGTGGACTTACACAGTTGCAAATGTATAATATGAAGTTGCCTCTTTATTTAAAACAATTCTTAAGACAAATGTTAATGCTTTTTAAATCACCTCTTCATTTCAAAGTCGTTAGGATCATGAGCAGAAGGCAGGGGGGCTAGTCTTCAAGAGGAGTCAGAAATGGAATACTAGCTTCTCAGTATCACACCAACCATATGTTCCAATGGCTAACCATATGGCTAATTAGGATACACAAAAATGGATCATTTAAAGACTATATACACTTCTACTCTCTTTTTGCAAGCAGATACTTGATGCTAAGTTCCATGGAGCTTTTGTTTCTATGCTCTTTTAAAACAGCTACTCTGTGAAACAAAGTAGCTCTTATGAAAAAAGAAAAGACAAAAAAAAAAGGGAAGCAATGCCCAAAGTCCCCAGAGTTCTTATATTCAATTGTGATATCTTGTAGCTACTAACTCAGATTTCCTCTTACTTCAGTGCCTTGTTTTCTATCCCACAATTTGAATTTAGGCAGCACTCTGAAGGATTTCCTGAATTAAAAATTAGACTTTGAAAGTTCTAAAGCCCCTATCTAAACAGTGCAGTGAATTCAAATTGACAGCTAACATTGTGACTCAGCAATAAAACACAAGTTTTTATGCAGTGCTCAAATTTTTAAAAAATTGAATGTATATATTTTAAAATCTTTCTTGCATCTCTTTTCTTTCCTTTAAATTATTAGGATTATTTAATGAGCCATTTTCAAAGGGGCTGGGAAACACCAATTTTTCTATGCTGATAAAAAGTTTTATCATTATTTAATGGAGTTTAACAGTGAATTATTAGTTCTTGCCCTAACAGGTCCACATGAGGAGGAAATAATATTCCTTTATACTGCTTTTGTGAGATGATGATACATATGAGAATAGGACATATGAAAGGATACTCAGCATCACTAGGCATCAGAGAGATGCAAATTAAAACCACAATGAGACACCACTTCACACCAGTCAGAATGGCCATCATAAACAAATCAACGAACAAGTGTTGGTGAGGATGTGGAGAAAAGGGAACCCCACCACGCTGTTGGTGGGAATGTAGACTGGTGCAGCCGCCTGGAAAACAGTATGGAATTTCCTCAGAAAACTGAAAATGGAACTGCCTTTTGGCCTGGCAATTCCACTACTGGGATTATACCCTAAGAATCCCAAACCACCAATTCAAAAGAACTTATACACCCCAATGTTCATAGCAGCATTACAAGAGCCAAGCACTGGAAATAGCCTAAGTGCCCATCAGTAAATGAGTGGATCAAAAAACTGTGGTATGTTTACACAACAGAACACTACACAGAAGAAAGAAAGAAGGAGCTCCTACCCTTTGCAACAGCATGGATGGAACTGGATAGCTAAGTGAAATAAGCCAGGCAGTGAAAGACAAATACCATATGATCTCACCTATAAGTGGAACCATATCAACAAAACAAACAAGTGAGCAGAATAGAACCAGAGACATGGAAATAAAGAACAAACTGACAGTGACCAGAGGGTAGGGGGAGGGTAATAATGGGGGAAAGAAGGGGAAGGGTCAAGGAACATGTAGAAAGGACCCATGGATAAAGACAATGGAGGGAGGATTGAATGTGGGATAGAGGTAGGTAGGGCAGGGGAGAGTAATGGGGGAAAATGGGGACAACTGTAACTGAACAATAATAAAAAAATTTTTTAAAGACTCATAGTTTAAAAGTTAATAAATGGAATGATCTTAGCAAAGATTATTCCTGGTCAGTTTGCTTATGTCTTGTTTTAAGTTTTGACCAAACTCTACATTCATCCTTCTGGACAATTTGCAATCTAGTTTGAATGGATATGACTAGAGAACTACCATGTAAAAATTTAGAAAGGTAGCATAGTACAATCCTATTATGGGTGCCAAGGTCATAGTGTCAGTGAGTTGTGGGGTTAGTACTGAAACACAGATCTCCTGACCTCAAGTCAAGTTTTTTCAGAGTGAAGCTGAACCTGAGACAAATATCTCTGAGTCAGAGATATGGAGACAGAAGCCCCTGACAAGAGGAGAGGAATGAGGTGGTTGCTGGTGTCCATATAAAAAGGAAGAAGATGGCAGGTCAGAATTTGCAGGTCTTAGAAAGGACGTTTATTTTCTTCAGGGAAATGAGTAAACACTCTGGAAACAAGGCTGAAGGCCTCCACCTTACTGATGTAGGTGGTGAGGTGGGGGTGTGATTCATAAGCCTCATCTTTGCAGGCCAACTGAGAGTTAGGGTTTGAATATAATACAGAACCCAGTGGTGGAAACAGACTGATGTAGGTCCAAATCTAACCTTTATTTTTTTTAAGCTATGGGCAATTTAACTCATCCCTAAAAGCATCTATTTCTTCAATCTTTAAAATAGTGACACCAACAAGGCATATAAATAAAACTCCTTATAGGGTTTTGAGCAATAGAATAAGTTAACACATATATAGATAGTACACAACAAGCAGCTACCAAGTAAATGTTAGTTACTGCTGTTTTTTCCATGAGCTTGACACACCTGTGGTCAAGAGCATAGAATTTTGAAATCAGACAGTGAGTGTATCAGTAAAATGCTTCTGATAGCAAGTAACAGGAAACTCAACTCCTACCTAATAAGGCAACTTATTAGCTCACTAGGCATAAGTCCCAAGGTAGGACATGCTTCAAGATTGTTTGATAAAACATTTCAATAATGTGAACAAGACTAGTTTTTTTTCTACTCTTCCATTCAGAGTGGTTTTATTATACAACTGGTTTCCTGATAGTTGTGGGATGGCTACAGTAGCACTCACATCTGGTAGATAAGAGAGATACTTCTCCAATCATCCAAGTTCCTCCTGTTTAGTGAGTGGTCCAAATTAGGTCACATCTCCTCATATAGTAACTATTTCCAAAGAAAAGCTCAGCACTGATTGGTTTAGGCCTTGATTCCTGAACCAATCAGCAGCAAAGAGGACAGGATTGTTGAGGTTATTAGGCCCCACTTTTCTTGAGCTGGGGTTAAATTTGCATATCAGACATAATGTCTACTTCTGAAAGTTTGAGTTCCAACAGTTATTTGCTGTGTCTTTGGGAAGGTTATACAACCATATTGAACTTACTGGATTTCCTCATCTGCAAAATGGGTATGAAGGTGAATTGAGATAAATAAACATGAAAACAAAAGGCTTGGCAGAATGCCTGGGTTACAGCCAGTAAATGTTAATGGCGATTATTATTTATCAACACATTTTCATATTACATAATGGTTTTTTAAAAAATATCTGGTATAGTGTGCAGTTTTTGAGAATATGAACAATATTATTCTCATTTTTTTATCTCCAAAGCCTTACATATAATAAATATCCATCAGATTTCTTTAACAAATGAGTGAATGAGTATCTGTTGAGTGAATGAATAAAGGTCTGAAAACAATAAAAAATAAATTTTAAATAAAGGCAATAAAATGGTGACTGAAAGAATTATAGATGAGGAGAAACATGAAAACAAAATACACAGGTATTTGAGAGAAAAAATTACTAGTCCTAGAGAAGTTGCAGAAAGTAAACAAAGCAAATACAATTTGAGGTTAGGGTAACAAGCTCATTGAGGCTATGAAGTCTACAATCTTCTGTTTTACAATTTGATAACTAATAAATATTTGGATAAAACTAAATAGGTATGAGCACTTACTGCAATCTAGAGGAGGTAGAAGAAATAATAATGGCTACTGATATGTTCCAGGCATTATTTTGAGAGTTTCCCTTACATGAACTCAGATTATCCTCAAAGCAAACCTATGAGGTAAGTACAATTTTTTTCATCCTCATTCCCATTTAAAGACAGAAAAATCAAAGTGCAGAGACACTTAGCAACTTGCCCAAATCATGTAGTAAGTAGCAAACTGAGATTTTTTACCTAAAGAGTCTGACTTAAGAGTCTGTGTGTTTAGCTATTACTCTACACTGTGTAACAAAATAGGGTGCTCAGGGAAAACAGACTACGTTCCCAAACCACCGTGCACCCATGAGGGGCACTGCAGGCCTGCCACATCACTGAGCGCAGAAAGGCACAGCCAACAGTCCCTGACACATGTGTTCCCTCTGGTCCTTACATCGTACTTCTGCAATCCCTTGCATATAAGACAATGGCTGTGAAGAGTGCCAACTAAGCAAATATTTGTTAGGTGGATGACTTGTGTAGATGGATCGAAGGATGGGTGGATGAATGCCAGTGTATATGATGTGCCCATCTGATTTCCACAGTGGACCAGCCTCTTTATGCTTTTCCACTTGGTAAATTGTCACTAAAATCTTGCCGCACTTTTCAAGATGAAACAACATGCTTCACAGCAACACTTGGAGTAATACAAAAGATACATGCCTCAGAGGGCATGCTGGAAGCTGGAACAAGTACAGGGTTGTGTGCCCCTTTGCAGGGATGCTTCCAGAATCGTTGCTGACCTACAGCAAAGAAGCACAGTACGCTGCCTGAATGAAAGGGGAAGCTAGCCCAGGAGCTCTCCAAGGGAACCAAGAACTATGGGCTATCAAACCACCACTTTCCTCAGGAGGAATCTACAAACAGTAAAACAAAGACAGTCACTTCTATGCTTTTTGGTTTTGCTTTTGGTTACTGTTTAGTATAGACTTGATTTTGAGCAGACTTCAACTTGAAATTACTATGTTTATCTTCAGCTCCTTTTAATCCAGCTGCTTATATGGTGAACATTTATGGGAGTCAGAACTCTTACTCTTTGTAGAGAGCTGTAGGCCCCCAGGACTTAAGTTTCAAAACCCATATGTAAACCACAATACACACTTCAGATACAGCTGTACAAAGAAAGTGCTTTTGAAACACAATAAAGATGACTATGGAGATCATTGCACTAGAAATCCCTCCACCTGTTGTAACTCTGTGGTCTCATTGCTTGCTTCTTGAAAATCTTTATTATGAAAAAATAAATAAAATCAACAGTATTACTTTATCTATCTATATTAATCATTTGTCATCTATGAGAAATATTCCAGAAGTCATTTTCTTTTTAAGATTTTATTTATTTATTTTTAGACACAAGAGAAGGGAGGGAGAAAGAAGGGGAGAGAAACATCAATGTGTGGTTGCCTCTCATGCACCTCCTACTGGAGACCTGGCCCACAACCCAGGCATGTGCCCTGACTGGGAATCGAACTGGCAACCCTTTGGTTCATGGGCCAGTGCTCAACCCACTGAGCCACACCAGCGAGGGCTCATTTTCATATTTAATAGATAGTGGTGGAGGTAATTCATTTATAAAATAGACTTTTAAAAGAAGCTTTTAAAAAAGTCACTGTACTTCATACCCTTACAAGCAAATGTCTTTTAGCTTTCAGTCTCTAAAGCAATGCAGACAAATCTGCTTGAGCAAGTTTCCTGGCTGGAAAGAAAACTAGAAGTTCTGGATGACAAGAAGCACAATGAGGAACCATATAAGAAAATGGGTCTTGAAAAAGACCAGGTATGTAGTAGAAGAAAAATCATCTTTATTTTAAAAGGTATTTAACCTGTTATGAACTGAGAATTCTGCTGTCCCCACTGACTCAGTTGAAAGTTCAGATTTAGTTCAGGATGGCAAATAATATTTATATTTGCTAAATATAATTGTATTCCCTGATAACTATTTATATACAAAAATGAAGTTTGCCAGTAATATTTTATAATGTTTAAAAAATTGTATTCCCAGCCAGGGTACATGCCTGGGTTGCAGGCCATAACCCCCAGCAACCCCACATTGATGTTTCTCTCCCTCTCTCTCCCTCCCTCCCTTCCCTCTCTAAAAAATAAATAAATAAAAAAATATTTTTTTTAAAAAATTGTTTGACATGTATTCCTTCAAACCACAGCTGAGTATTCTATTTTGTTAAGTGGCATTATTGATTGTACAAATGTTTCTAGTTTTCAAGGTTAACCTTAATCAAGGAATAGTTTCTTTCTATAGTAAAACAGTGAATCAGAAATTTTGTCATATGCTTTTAATTAATTCCTTTGAAGGAAATTATTAATCTTTGAGTCTCTGGACATTTATATGTGCATTATATAAATATATGTACTATATAACTTTATCTCTTGTTCAACCTAAATGAATGTGTATCTGTCTTTGGAATATAGTTTTATATATATTTCACAGAATATATATTTTATACATATTCTTAAAAAAAACATATCCATACATTACAAAGGCAGATACACACCCATTTGGTCCCATATATATAAATATATGATACAAGGTAGATTAGTGTTACCTGCAGTACACCAGTAAACATTCCTTTTCCCAATCACTTTCTAATTCTTAACATATTCATGTACTTTTTCATTAGGCTCTTCCATAGAATGGAAAAGAGATAGGGATAAATGCAATAATTTCTTGAATGACAATTCTTAAAACCTCTAGCTGAAATAATGCCTTTAAAAGATTTGAGAACTGATATATACTGATATCTATAGTACTTTGAATATGTAAAAAAAAGAGTTACACACTCTGTTTCTAAACTCTTCTCTGCTCTGGCACGTTGAGAAATCAGAGGCTGACATGAAAGCTTCCCGGGAGCAGCTCACAACACTTCTTTCTCTTTTTCATCCCTGAATTTATGTCATTGTCATTCCAGACGTGAACAGAACATTTTCAGAAGTTATTACTGGGGTCTTTATGCTACAAACCAAATCACAATACTAATTCTGATTTATGATGATGATAAAAATTACCAAACTGAGCCCATAGATAACCAAGTGGTCTAGTCAGGTACCACCAGCATAAAAGAACTGGAAATGAAGAGCAGAAAGACAAGGAAACCAGGCTAGTGTAGTGAGTCAATGGAAGTGGAAACTATATAGACACATTGAATACAGGCCTACAGCATTCTTCTTGAATTTTCATATAGCAAGAATTAACTGGAAAACTTTTGTTTTAATTTATATTTTTAATCTAGAAAACTTAAAAAAAAAAAAAAGAAACGGAACATGTTGCCTAGAGATTCTGTTTCCTGTATGCCTGGATTGGAACCTGAGAATTTATTTACACTTCTAGGTGATGCTAGATTAAAGTAATGCTGATACTGCCAGTCCTTTTTTTTTTTATTGTATTTGTTTTTTAGAGAGAAGGTAGGGGAGGGTGAAAGGGAAAGCAACATCAACATGTGAGAGGGAAAAGGGAAAGAAACATCAACATCGCACAACCCCAACCAGGGACCTGGCTGGCAACCTGGGCATGTGCCCCCACCAGGAATCAAACCAGGTACCTTTTGGTTTTCAGGCCAGTGCTCAACACACTGAACCACACTAGCCAGAGCGACACTGCCAGTCCTTGGACAGTATTTCGAGCAGCACTGTTTACTGTTTTCTTTATATTCATTCTGCCCCAGTCTTATAATTTTTAGGCAAGGGACCATATAAACAAATCAGGTACAGAGTTGTCCACTTTCAACAGCAAGTACTTCCCTGAGAGAGACCCTATGAATTCTAGGGTAAGTGTCACTTATACTTTAGCCTGTCTTTGCTCGGAGAACAACTAATGATCGTCTCCTGCCACAATACCTGTGTGTATTCATGCATACAAATCAGTCATCACCCTGACACTGTCCCTTCCCAAGGATCTGAACAACTCTGATGCCTAAGCACTTCCTCAAAGACTTGCTCACCATCTTACGTGACCTCCTCCACCTGCACCTTGGGGGTTACTGGATGACTTCTTGATTAAGAACACTGGCCAGTCACGTTAAATGGCCAATCTGAATAACAACAAACTCCTCAGGTTGATCTGAGGACTGAGAGGCTGCAGCCCACAAATTCTGCAAGAGAAACCCTGCAAAATAATAAAGTCACCATCCCTTTGGGGTCTGAAATGAGCTGATCCGGATAAAATCCCAGTAATTGTTCCAGTTTTGTGCTGCAACAGAGAAAAGCTAATCGGCTGTGGCAGTTAGCGGAGTTTTTAACTCTAAATTCAAAATCTTTTCTGACTTTGTATGCTCAATCGACCAATACGGAAAATGACTGAGGCCTGCGTTTGTGACACTGTGACATCTTCGCACAGAAGTATATCCCATTAGCCCTGTATTCTGTCATAGATGCCTCTCCCTGGCTTGCCCTGAGGGTGCCAGATAATGACTATTGTCAGAGAATGTCTCTTTAGCCAGATTGATACCTACAGCCATATGCCCAGGGGGCATTTAGCTCAGAATTTTTTAGGGAGAGCAAATAATTCACTGAGGTTCTGATATTAGCTTGGAGCATCTGTCTGAGAAAAACTGATGAAAAAGCATAGTCATGGCCACCTTAGGGAAATTGCTGTGGTGTCTTCTTACCTTGCCTAGCTTCTGTGGATTCTATTCCTGTACCTCCCTGTTCTGGTCCCAGGCTTGTCCGAACTGAGATTGCTTCCTTGTATTAGTGTGTTGATACCCACAACTGAGATTTCTTCTACATAATTGTTCCAGCCTTCAGGTTTAATATAGCAGTGTGATCACCAAAGTTTTCCTTCAACTCATCAAGAATATTTAAATAAAAATATTAATAGTATTGATTACTGAGAGTGGATTATGTGTATACTATGTGTTAGGTTCTTCATATATTATCTATTTGAAACCTCTGTACAATCCAATAAAGTGGGCATTATTTTTGAGATAAGAAAACCAAGATTTAAAAATTAGATCACTTGTCATACACCATCAACTCTGCAACCCATGCTTTTTCTCTCACAATTTGCTGCCTCTCCAAATTATATTCTCTGCATGCTGTTTGAGGTCTCAGACAATGTTAATAAAGATTCTATCTCCAATCTCCTTTCTCTCTGCTCACTCTGGGTGATTCATCAGTTCATAACGCTTCAGCTCTCACTTCCATGCAAATAACCCCTCCACCCCACCACATGCTCCCCATCTTAATCATCCCTGATTATAGCTCCTTAGTGCTGTCGTGAGCATTTCTTAAAACACTGTCCCTGGAAAAAACATTCCAGTGATGTTAATAGGTATTGTGGGAAAAAATGGAAAAAGCATTGGAAGTTAAATTCAATGGGTGTTTCCCCACAGGCCTTATCAGTGTATAGTCTCCAAGAAGGGACCAGAGGATGTCATTGTTCTATGGTTTTGGACTACAAATGGCATTTTAAGCACCCAGGTTTGAGGGTGCTGGCATATTACATCAAATTACAGTTTACTAAATATGACCCAGCTGTCTTGCTGATACTCCAGACTGAGCATATACAAAGTCGAATTTATCATCTTCTATTCCCATCTCTTAAATACACTCCTCTGTTTGTATTCCCTTGTCATGGTGAATAATACTGCCCTGCTGTATTTATTCTAGACCTACCCAGCAGTACTGGCATCCTACCTCTGTCTTCCTCCATCACACATTTAGCCTCCCACCACACCCCTCCCCTCCCAGTCACAAGGCTTTCCAGTTGCTTTCACATCAGCAAGCCCTGGGTGCAGAGGAAAGGATACAATCTGTATAAAAAAAGAGATGGGGTGAGGGCAGAAAATCCAACAGAGCCAGATTACACTAACAAGAAGAATGAGTGTTCCAGCAAAGTGGCAGAAAAGAGAGTGGGAAGTAAGGGACCGAGGTGGTGGGAATGGAACTCCACAGATGGGACAAAGACTGCTTTGGGAGATCAAAAAGCTCTTGGGAGTTCTAGGGCTGCTAAAGATTAGGAAATAACAGAGTATTAATAAGTGTTATCAGACAATATGTACTTGAACCTGCTTGTGTCAGAGTCATGTGTAAAGTTTAAAATTCCCATTTGGGCTGTGCCTCCTAGATGGAAGCCCACTGCAGGATTTGACTGCTGTGGTAGTCTCCTGGTTTCCCTTCCTTCACCTTGACTGAAGTTTCTGAAGGACCACCCCCAACCCTCATCTCTCTCTTCCCCCTCTCTCTGCCTCATGCTGAACAGGCCAGGAACTGCTTTCTTCACACATCCAGTGTCAGTTGGTGCTTTGTGACTTTGCTCTTTGGGTCCTCTCCATCTAGATTGTCTTTCTCTTTTTATCAACACAAGTCTTACTCTCCTTGCAGGATTCATATCACGAATCGACTTCTCCCTTCACCCCCAGAGCACCTTCTTTGGGCTCCCATAATTTCCCATGCATACACCTATCTTAGTTCAAAATACGACATCTGTCCTCAGTAGACCTGAAGGTCACTGAGGGCAGAACCAAGAATGTGTTTCTGTACCCACTGCACCAAGTGCTGAATTGAATTGGATTTTGCTCTGGTCATTTCAATTCCTGTTTCAAAGCCTAGAGTAAGACAATGATTGCCTATTTTCCCAGAACGAGGTCCATCCTCCTGACCATGGCATTTACCACTGAAAATGAGGGCCTCACTCCTTTTCTTGCCTCCTCTCCATCACACCTCTGTGACCCCCACATGCACCCAGGCATTCCTGTCCTAGGGACTTTGCCCTGGGTTTCCTTTTCAACTAGGATGCCTGTCCCACCATTGTGTTTGCCAGATTTTTCTCATTCTGCATCAGATTGTTCCTTCCTGGAAGGTTTCCCTGACCATCAAACTAGAAGAAACCTCTCCTTCTTTGGTACTTTCATAGATCTTCTCTGCACTGCTCTTCCATCACTTGTCACACTGTGACCCCCAGTAGATTATTGGATGTGGCCCTGCTCTTTCCCAAGACTGTGAGCTCCTGGGGGATCAGAGCAAGTCTGTTTACGCCTCTCACAGTGTGTGCCTCAGTGCCCTGTGTAGATTTCACTGAAATGAATTACAATAACTAAATGAAAAATGAAGATATTTTGGTATTTTCTTCTCTGAAAAGTTATTCTATGATATTTTATTTCTTAAAAATACCAGTTATATAAAAACATTATTGTGAAATTGATATTTTCAAGGTATAACATGAAAGGAAATAAAGGTAATGATCTCTCAGAATGAAAATAAAAAGAAAAATAACACAGAAAAACAAACAGTTATAGGAAACCCCCATTTCAGGAGAAGAACATCTGAAGGAAACTATGGTCTTAACATGAAAACTAACAACCTAGGGGTTCTGGCTTTCTTTAATTTTTTTAAAATTTATTGATTTTATTTTTATCTTTAAAAGTTTTTCGTGTTGACATTATTACAGATATCCCCCATGCAGCCCCCCATTTGTTGATATCAGAGAGAGGAAGGGGGCAAAGGAAGGCATAGGGGAGAAAAGGGGAGAAAAGGAAACAGAAACACGGACTTGTTGTTCCACTCATTGATGCACTCATTGGATGATTCTTGCATGTGCCCTGATTGAGGGTCAAACCTACAACCTCAGCATATCGGGCCAAAGCTCTAATCATCTGAACTACTGGGTCAGGACCCTGGCTTTCTTTTATTAAACGTTCACTTTTCCAGAATCCAATAATTGAATTATATTGTTATATAATTAAACCAATAGCTATGGAATGGAGAGGAAATACAAGCCTAAACATTTCAGAGTGAGTTGTCATTGATAATATTTCAATGATTAAAATTTCATTCCATTACCTTTACTACGTGTAATCGCTTTGCTTATTTTTTCAAAAGCTTACAAAGGGTTGCCCCTCCCAGTACATACATGGGTACTCACCCTGAGCCACCCACGGGACTAACCTGCCTGAGTGTTTTTATAACTCCCTCCCACGATTACTTATCTGCTTAGAAACCTACAGAGATTAAACAATATTTGGAGTAAATGTTTATAATCACTTAAAGATAATTGTTTGTGTTAGGGCAATTTGAGTCATAACTAGGAATCTTTAGAAGAAAAAATTTTTTTTAATTGATGCCTTCCAAATTGTTGAATCCATCACTTGCCTGCTTTTAGTCCAATATTTAGGGGGTGTAAATGCTCAGCCCTGCCTCTTCACTCCATCACTGATGGACTGATTATCTGCAGTGGTCCAGAGGTGTGCCTCCCCACCCTCACCTCCATCCTACCAGCTACCGGCCAGCTACCCCCAAGACCTGACCAGTGCCAAAATATCTATGATGGTGATGGGATAATTTCAGGGGACAAGTCTGGCTAACTGGGTGGTAGACACTCAAATGTTACCTTATTCTCTATACTGTTTTGTGTGCTTGGAATATTTCATAATAAACTAAAAAGTTAAAAATATCCAGAAGAAGGAGCCCTTCAATGAATACTACAGTGTGCTTCCAGCTGTGGGGCAGAGGAGTGTGTCTTCAAAACGGGGTGCTTCTGCCCTGCAGTCCCTGAGGCCTCTGCAGACCCAGAAGCAATGGTCCTGAAGCTCGGGCTCAGGAATGTAGGGCATGGAGGAACCACCATGGATACCCCAAAAAGTTGTTTTAACTTACACCTTTCCTTCTCTAAAAGAGCCATCAACTGCCATTTTGCTAAGTTTAAAATCTACAAAAGCCCCCAATTTACATCAAGTGCAGACTCCTCTCTGCCAGAATTCCTGGCCCTCTGCTAACTGGTCTTTTCCTACTGCAATAGAGAACATGGGCTCTTCTTGTCATTGCTGTTTTTGGCTAAGTATCCACTTACACATGTTTTGTAACACACCCTGATATCCTTTTCAGTTGCATCTCTCCCATCCTACGCAGGCTTAGAGGGCCTGTAATTCAAAGTATCCGATCAGCTACTAGGCAGCGAGTGGCATATGTCCTAAGCCAGTTGGACTCTGAATATTAATTTAGGTGAAGCAAGAAAGGAAAGACAGTGGTATATCCTAACAGTGATGCCCAGCCACCATGACGAAGGAGTTAGTGCTGCTGGGGCCAGAACTGCTCTAATTCCCGTCTATTTCTAAATCAGATTCCTGTCCCTTTTAGGAACCATCCAATAACCTTAGCTTGAAGAAAATCCCCCTTTTCTTTAAGCTGGCAGAATCAGATTCAGTTGTTTGCCACTCAGGGCTATAATTCTAATACTACCTGTTTAAGTACTTATTTAAATGTGGCCCCAGGACTAGAAGCATTGGAGTCACCTGGACTTGTTCAAAATACAAATTTTTGAGGCCCCAGCTCAGAACCCCTAAATCAGAAATTCTGGAGTAGGATCTAGCAATAGGCATTTTTAAAGTCCTCCAGGTTATTCCAGTCATGGCCGAAGTCTGAGAAGCACTGCACTGTTCAATCAAGTCCCCACCAATTTCAGCCTGGACTCTGTTCTCACCAGTCATTGTCCCTAACCATCTCGTTGCTGGGGGCCAGCCTCCCTGGCCTCATGCTCCTGGCTCTGGGAAACATCTCCAGGCCTGCTTCTTAGGGCAGTTAGCTGGCATTGTAGCACACAGGATATGTCTGTTCAACTCATGAGCCAAACAGGAATGATCTTCCTGCTCCTTCCACTTTAAATCCCACAATTCTGTGCGCTCTAGAAGTATCACTTCATTCCTAAAGCTTGTCATGACTAATTCCAAGGTAAAGTGACAGTAATTAATAACACCTTAGAGTCATATAACAACTTACAGTTTCCTAAAAGCTCCCACCCACATTGCATCATTTATTTTTCATAACAATCCTGTGAGGCAAGTATTACTCCTGCCCTATCAGATAAAGAAAGTGAGAGTCAAGAGAGACAGTAAGGAACCTGCTCACTGCAAACAACTAGTAAGTAGCAAAGAAAAATCTCAAATGTAGGTATTCTGACCTATGGGCCCCTGTCTCATAAGCTTGATTTTACTCTAATTTCAGGGTTTTTGCTGAATATGTACATTATGACTTTTTATGATCTTTTAACTTTATTGCAATCTACAGACCTCATAGCAGAGTTCATCAGCCTGAGAGACTTTGATAGTAGGTTCTAATAGAGCCCTACCTGGACCCAAGGGGGAATGGAAAAATTCCTTCCCAGAAGGCCATTCTTTTACAGCCAGACATGTTCCTCTAGATGGGGAATTCCCCAATGATTTTTTCTGAACAGAACCCATCAGTACTGAATGGCAGCATGAGGGATAAATCTCAGACATATTTTCACTACATTAGTTGATTATGTTATCGTCATCTCCTCCCTGCATCCCATGCTCTTTGGTTGGATTATTTGGAATGGATGACTACTTGCCTCTTTACTTTGACCCTTTATGTGACTATTTCATGGCTCATCTCCCACATGGAAAGGCTAAAAATCATAGAATAACAGGCCTTCAAATCCCACTGGTGAGTGTCGCTGCCAAACTTCTCTGTGAATTTAGAAGGAAAGGGGGTGTGAGCTCTCAGTCCCCACCAGCAGGTTGCTCATAACCCAGAGTCAGCGCTCTCTGACCGCCAGCCTTTAAACAGATCCAGTCTAGTAATGTGTGGCTGAATAGCTGATCTCTACCACACTGATGAGGCAATAATCAAAATAAAACTTTAGAGCTTTCCTGGCATCTTATTTAAATAACATTATCTTTGGCGGGGGGGCAGTTAAAAACCAAGCCACAATAAATTGCCATCAGAGCCTCTGAGTCTTTGCTGCAGGATCAGCTAGGGGAGGCAGACTGAGAGGCAGGGACCCATGGCATGAGTTCGGGTCTGCACATCACCCAAGCCTGGATTCTGGGTCCCACCAGGAGGCTTATCTTTTGTCCTCTGACCAGATTTAAGTCTGATTTCTTCATTTTCTTATATGACCAATTGGTTTAGCCTGGACAAGCCCCCAAGGACAATTCCTGCCACCCCCACTCCTTTAGAGCCACTGTATGTGCCTGAAATTTGTTTAGCCACTTAATTGTACATGTGATGCAATCCTCCCACTTTTTTTGGTAAATACCTATTAGCTAACTGTGCATTTTTCTTATTTGATAAACTTATATTTCTCACACCAACATCCTATCAAAAGAACACACAAAGTTTAGGGGCCCAAACATTCCAATACAGATTCTTGGTATAATCTGTACTCGATAAAAAATCAGGTATAAATAATGTAAAATTGTCCACAGCATTTTACTCTTTGATCCCGAGGTGCATTAATTTATATAACTTTCCAGCCACTAATTCTCACAGAGAACTCACACTATACTGTTACTAAAGCATCTATTAGAAATCACATTTTTATTATTTGTTTCTTAACAAATCAAATCACTTTAAGATGAGTGAGAGTCATACCCTTCCGTTATGGAGAATAGAAAGACACACTATTTATATGAATCATGAGGAGGGTTTTAAAATACCACTAGTCCTGCTACCAAATTCCCACCAGGGAAAATGACAGAGATGGAGAGGTAGCCACCAGCCCTGAACCCCACGGCCTTGTGCTGGTTACCAAAGTTCTATTCCTCTTAGCTGTAGAAAGAAGCTAATTAATAACATATCTTAGCCTCATAGGGTGCTTTGGAGGATACAAAAGTTTGTGAATAAGGTTCTGTAACTCCACATCGAAAGCAGTTAGAGTGCCTGACACATACTAGAGTTCAAAACAATGAATGAACAGTTATTTCAAAGTAAGCAGTTTCAGCAACTGTTCCACAATTTTAAGGGGTTGTGGTTAATAATCTGCTAGAATAAAGTACTTAATTTAAGCTGATAGTTTATTTTATGAGGGTACTAGGGAACTGATTAATCAAAGACTCAAAATTACTTTCTGAGGAGAATCTTGTCCTGTCCTTGTCAGTACTTCCTCAGCTCATTTTTTCCCCCTGGGGTATATCTTGTTAAGCCTTTGGTAGAACTACTTCCTTATAATTTGTCTGTTTATTTGTCTTTATACTCCATTAGGTAAGTTTCTTGAGAGTAGAGCCCGGGTCTAATTCACAGTGTCTGTCGTGTAGTAGGCAGCGAATCAGTGGGTGAATGAAGGTGAGCAGCCTTTCAGTTCAACAAGTATCATTTCAGGCCCCATAATTTCTAAAAAAGGATGTCACTTCTAGCTCCAACCAACTGACCATTTCTACCAGAGAGCTTTGTGCTTAACTGTGCTCTGAGGACTAACCAGAAGCCTATCTTGCACTCAGTACTTAGCTTTCTAATGCTTGGATGAAAGGAAGCATATCATAGAGAAGTAACTGGAATACAGTCCTTTTTTTTCCAAATAGATTCCCCAAAATCATTCCTGAATTAAGTGAGGTCAGCAGAAACCCACATTTCTAGTCTATATCAAGTTGCCTTAGAATTGCACTTACTGAACTCAGGGAGGTGGTTTGGCATGAAGCTAAAGATGATTTCATTTGGAGAGTTTTTATAAGAAACTGTCCACTGGAGTGTATTACTGTATTTGCTGTTAGATTGCTATTGAGGACATTTATTATTCCTTCAGAGAGTATGCCTTTCTGCACCAGAAACATCAGTGCTTCCACTGAGCACTGGGCTTGCTTCTCTTCATGGATTCTTTGTTTCTATAAATGGTTGTTTGGACCACCAGAAAAGCTAGAGTCAGGTTCTCTGTGCCTCACCTCCCTTTACTGTATCTTTCAAGTTTTTATGTTAGTGGCTTCTGACTCGATATATATACCTTTTCAAACTACCCTAAACTCTTTCTGAAATATGCCAGTACAAAATTAAGGCAATGAATCATAAGGGAAATTGCCAAGCTGACTCCCTAATGCCCTGAGCAGTTCCTCCAGAGATGGTTCCAAGGACCATAGATTTAGTTGCATAAGTGCCTTACCTAAGTCTCTCAGGAGCTGCTCATTGGCTGCAAGAGAGTCAATGACTTCCATGGACCTTGACCAGGTCCCTACTACTTTTCCTTTGACAGCTTCCTCTCCTGGCATTCTCCCCAACCCTCTACTGCCGGTGGGAACCCAGCAATGGTGCTGATTTGAGGATGTGAGATTCACCAGGGATTCCTCCAGGTCCAGGCCTCCATACCTTAGCAAATTGGGCTCTTCTCCCTGTTTCAACCCTTACTCACCTTTTGCACATAGCGCACTTGTTCCCCAGGTGACAAACCTCTCCTGACTCCTGAAGCAGAAACTGTTCTTCCTTCTAGTGAATATTCTATGGATCTCTCTTTTTGCTTCATTCTACTATATTAGTTGAGTCCCTAAGTCCTGGGATTTGGCTTTATTCACACATGATCCTTGACATAAAGTAGGTGTTCAATAGATGCCTTGCTGAGTGAATGGACAAGTAAATGAAGAAATGCATATGTGTATGTGTGTGTGTGTGTATATATATACATATATGTAGCTGCTATTTAATGTTAATTTTTAAAAAATAAAACAAAAACAAATCAAGCATGTTCCTGAAGTTCAGTGATTTTCAACTGGTGTGCCACAAGAATTTTTAAAACATGTAATACCTGAATATTTAGTTGGGGTCACTGACCTCTTTCCCTTAGATTGTGGAACTGAAAACTGACAACAGCCAACACAACACTGGCTGTCCCGTGTGAATGCCCCATCTTGAACCATAAGCATATAGGCCATGTAATAGAGTTGCACCTCATTGGTCACGTCTGCTTGGCTAATTCTTGGTATCAGAAACCCCTTTTTATAAGTATAGGCACCTGATTTTTTAAAAAGTCACTTTGGAGCAAAGAGTGTAGGTAATTACTATTATTTTTATAAATCAATCAAAATGATAACCCATTTTTGACAGATTGGCAAAAAATATATTTTTGAGAGTGCTGCAGAATTTTAGTGATTAGTCTATATGTTCCATGAGATGAAAAAGGTTGAAAATAGCTGCTCTAGTTTATAGTAAATCATCCAGAAAAAAAATACCAAGAAATTATTTATTTATAATCTTATCCTATTTTCAAAAGGAAAGAAGCAAAATCAAATAAAATTTATATCTCAAGTGGATATAGCCTGGTATTTTATGAATATTAAACTTTGTTTTCTTGCTATAGTTTTATAATGTTATTAAACATTAACTATAATGTTTAATTTAACCATTAACTATAATATTTAATTTAACCATACTTATTTATTTATACTCTATTTTCATAAAGAATTTGAGGCAGCCTATAAGAAATGCAAGTATAAAATAGTTGAGTTGAATTTTTTAAAATATATAAATAATCATAATTGAGAATGCATATTGAAATAAGGTAGCAATAAAAGGAGAAAAATAGATATACATGCTTAAGTCATAATTTCCCATATACTCTAACAGCCAAAAGACAAAACAACCAAAGATAAAATAGAGTAAAAAATCAGATAAATACTTTCCTTTGTATTAGGGGGAAAAGAGGTTATCAATTATTTTCTAATGAGTTATTTCTGAAATGAGGTTTCATGCGGACTTCATATAGGGAATATTGAGAGATACAGTGGGGAAAAAACCATCAAGAACGTCAGATCTTCAAATTCAATATCAATAGAGAGGTTTTATACGCTGTTTCTCTAATTTCCATCAAAAGCAGCCAAGGTTGTAACATGGAAATAGTTCACATAATCTTCCTTTATATAATTTTAGTCTAGTTGGTATTGTGTATTTTTTAATCCCCAGCTATTTATGATAATCTACCTGGGAAATTCAACTACATTCAAAAACTGTGTGGGTGATGTGGAAGAGGGGGAATGGTCAGAACAAGTCACATGGGTCCAGAGAGCGCATGGCTCACAGAAAACAGAAAATGAAGCCCAAGCTGGCCAGATTACCCAATTTTTCCTAAGATGAAAATCCAAAATTTTGGTGTGCAATTTCCTCATTTATAAATGTTGGAAACAAAATAGAACGCTCTGTGAGGTAAACAAAACACATTTATATGGTTTTTGTTTACCTCACAGAGTATTCATAGTTACCCTTAACTATGAACCTTATCCTGGATTTTAGGCTTAGATTGCTATTTTCTTACATTTGGTTTACAATTTGGAAGATGTTCTTTACAAAGGACATAGATGTGTGACAATTATAGGCAAGGGGGTTAGTCTGTTTCTGTGGTTGCTGTTTCAGCCACTCTAATTTTATTATTTAAGATAATCTAACTGTTGTAACATATAGACCCCAGAATTTCAGTGGCTTAACACAATAGAAGTTTATTTCTTACTCATCAAGTGACAGTTTACTGTGAGTATTCTTGCTGGTGGGTAAACCCTGCTCATTAATTGCTGTTCAGTATCATTCAGTGATAAAGACTGAAGGAGGCTCTGCCATCTTCGACATGTGGATTCAGTTGGCCAGAGGAGAAGAGATCATGGAGGCATGGGCCTGGGAGGTTTATAATGCGCCATATCTAGGAGTGGTACCTCACTTCTGCTCCCATTCCATTGGTTCGAACTCAGTCATGTGGCCACATTGATTGCAAGGAATGCTAGGAAAGGTATTCTACTTGTGTACCCAGGAAGAAGAAGGGAGGATGGATTTTGATTGTCATTCATCTTCTCTTGGAGCTGTAAGTATTGACAATTTATTCTCAGAGTGAAGGATATTAGAAATTGATTATTATTATTCCTATGAAATTTGAGATTAAAATGTATGTAATATATACCAATCAAATGGTGTGAGAGAAAATATACAATATCCTGTCATGTCTTGCTCCAGATTATTCAATGGACAAAAATACTACATTATTTTTTTTTTAATAAGTCATTTCTGACTCAGACCCTTTATGTTATTGTTAGTAGGAAATTTGGTCTCAGTCATTTGGTAGAAGAGTGGTCTTTTCTCCTCCCTGGAGTTTGCTGTCCACAAGATGGGCAACACCATTTTCTAGTCAGTTGTAGTTTCCCTTCCCTCTGCTCCATGCCTGTGCCTATGAGCCCATTCAAAAACATGTGGCTCTTTTTATTCATTGCTAAGTATTAAAAAGAAGATTTGTAGGACCTATGGGTCTATATACAATGTCTGTCCAGAAAAAGTCCAGCCATTGTTAATATAATGAGAATGGTTTGCATGACATCTGTGTAACCTGGCAGCCAAGGAGACTGGACTGGAATGTGCATGTGTGAACAATGATGACTTCATTGTACTAGTCATTCAGGGTGGTAGATACCACTGAGTGAGCATGTGTACTGTATTGCCATAGAATTCAAAGTGACTAAGTGAGTAGAACAACAAATCTGCATCAAATTTTGCATTAAGCTTAAACATTCCTCCATGGAAATGATCAGATAATTCAGAAGGCTGCAGCTATGGGCATCTGGTGATGGGCAGCTTCATCACGACAATGTGCCTGCTCATACTTTACGTCTCATGCAGTTTTTTGGTGAAACATTAAATCACGCAGGTGATTCAGCTCCCTATAGCCCAGATTTGGCATGCTGTGACTTCTGGTTTTTCCCAAAACTAAGATGATCTTTGAAAGAGAAGAGATTCCAGACCATTGATGAGATCTGGGAAAATACAATGGGGCAGCTAATGGCGACTGAAAGAACCATCAGGTGTGAGGTTCCAAGGTGCCTGCTTTGACGGGGCCTGAGGTATCATTATCCTATGTACAATGTTTCTTGCATCTTGTGTCTCCTTCAATAAATGTCTCTATTGCCCTGGCTGGCATAGCTCATTGGATTGAGTGCGGGCTGCAAACCAAAGCATCCCAGGTTCGATCCCCAGTCAGGGCACATGCCTGGGTTGCAGGCCATGGCCCCCAGCAACCACACATTGATGTTTCTCTCTCTCTCTCTTTTTCCATCCCTTCTCTCTCTAAAAATAAATAAATAAAATCTTCAAAAAAAATAAATGTCTCTATCATAATATGTAGCTGGATACTTTCTGGACAGACATCCACTCAGGGTCCAGGCTCCCTCTGAACAGCTGCCTGAGGGAGAAGACTCAAAGGACCTTGGTAGAAATCGAGTACAGTCCCCACCATCTGAAGAACACCCAACACTTCATTTTATTTGTTTTGGTTGAACCAACTTCCTCCTCAGAGCTTTGTTTACTTTCTTTTCCTTCTCAAAGCATCGGACTCTATCTCCTCCCTACTTGAGGTATTTTTAGGTTGTTTTATTTATGAAACCAGGCCTCTCAACCAAAAGCTTTCCAAGTGCTCAAAAGTCCATTGATGAATGTTCATTTCTTCTCCTTGAGTAGGAGTCAGGAATGGTGTTAATGATGAAGTAGGGGCAATTTCTCTTGTGATGTTGAAGTTTGCAGATGGGATTTCTCTGAAACTTATGGAATTGTCTAAAGAGTTACATTGAAATGTATGCCTGGATTATTATTAGAAATATGCTGTATTTTGTATTTTATTTTGCTGATAGATGTGAAGTATTAAAATTAAGTGAAATAAAATCTGAACTGTTCACTTAGCTATTAGTATTGAGATTGATTTTGATTGTTTATTCACATGTTAGTTTCTAATGCTCAATGACCAGTCTATCATCCTTACTAAGTTTACTAGGTAGTAACACCGAAAGAGGAAATGCGAGCTCTTACACCAATAATCGAGAGGTCCCTGGCAGTTCTGAGGAGGAGACCAGATAAGCACCTGTTTAACTTCTCCTTCACAATGCCCACATACACACCCCTCCCCACCCCAATAAATGGGGTAAACTGACTAGATTTGAGCATCAACTGTTTGTAAAAAACATTTTTTCCCTCTGAGGACTCAAAACAGACTGCATGGGGTTGTCTATGACCCCAGTCTTAGAGCCACACTCTACTAGCTTACTAGTTGTATGTATGACCTTGGGCAGGCTGCTCTATCTCCTTGAGGCTCACAGAGTTGTCATGAGGATTAAATGAGTTAATATCAAATTCTTCGATCAGTACCTGCCACACACTAAAACTTATGAAAGGGCTGGCTAACTAATAAAACAAAACAAGAAAAATAATAACAAAAAGCCGGCAAACACTCCTATGGTAAGAAAATGCTCTGAGAATTTAGCATCATGATTATCTGTGAAACAGGATAATTCTAGAACCTGCCTCAATAGGGTATTGTGAGAATTAAATGAGATGATCCAGGTAAAGGGCTTGAAATAGTGCCTGGGACATAGAAAACCACATTATCACGTTAATGCTGATATTACCTATTTGTTGCTGCTGCTGCTGCTGCTGCTGCTTCTACTGCTTTATCCTGATTATCATTTGCAGTACATGCTTTGGCATTTTTCTAACAGTTTAAAAACATGTATTTTCAGTACCTGACTCCATTTTTTTAAGCTTCGCTCTTAAGTACTTCACTATATTCACAATAAATACATGTCCCTGTTGAACCCAAAGACATACTAATTCTTACAAGTACTAAGTCTTCCCACCCATGAGAAGAGTGTGTAGGAGACAGCCTGCGCCTGCTAAAGGAGGCCCAGAGGAACTGGTGTTTTTGCTCACCTTCACCTGAGTAAGGGCAGGGTAACTGCTCTGGGCAGCTGTCGCTGCCACAGGGAACGGAAAACTACTGCTGAGGAGTTGTCCAACTGGAAAAGATCATCTCTGATGCTCTGAGGCAATTCTGACCACAACCCTGTCCCTCTGCCTTTGCCTTCCTAACCTTTAGTATCTCGGGCCCCCCGAGGACGTCATGCTGCCTGGTTCTCTCCAGTTCTTACTGGACCCAATAAACAAACATCCCAACTGGGAGTTCTGAGGATGCATACTTCCCTGTAGGAAATACAACTCAGCCGACTTAGCCGAAGTTTCTTTGACATTCATTCTTGAACAACATTCCTGGAAACATTACTGTGTCTTTAGTGGGGGAGCCAAGAGAGGGCGGAGGGGTTCAGCTGGCACGTACTTTCCAAAAGATCTTTGTGGTGCTATTCTTCACTTTCCTGATTTCAGTGCCCAAGATAGCACTTACATTGCCCCTATTTTATTCCTCTGCCCTTTTTCTATTTTAGCCTTCCCATGCTCAAGTGCTCTGTCAGGAATTCCTTTAGAGTAGAATTACCCTCAATTGAATGGAATGAGGAACCTCAGAATTATGGATAATTTACTTTTTAACAAGTAAATTTTAATATAGTTTCCTAGAAATCATTGAGAATGTCAATCTTCTGTTTTGCAATATATAAAAGGGTAGTTGTTTCTCATTTTAAATGCTAATTTAAGTAACTGCTTATGTGCAGATGTTTATCACTTGCAGTAATTCTATTTTTTGCCCAATCTCTTCCTGTGGCTTTAAGTGCCATTTGCTGAGAGCTGACATAAACCCCACCCCACTGGGAGACTGCAGGGAGAAAGAAGGGGTCCCAAATAGATCTCTTGAGCCTTTATAACTGAGAAGGTATTGTCATAGCCTTGAAACCTATAACAATAATCAGCAGCCATATAAATAAATGATTTAGACAGACTTGTTTAAACAGATGTGATTTCTCAGAGGATAACCAGGTCAGAGAATCAGCAAATGGTTTAAGTATGAGTTATCTTAAAAATAAAGAAAACCTAAAAGAATAACTCCACACCTTTTAAACTTTTTTCATTAAAAATCTGGGGCAATAATGTAATGCAGGAACTAAGGAGGACCTGAGCTTCTCATAGAAAAGATACAAGTCACAAGATTCCAGGAAGAGGAATGCAAAACCAAAAAAACCCTCAAAAAACATTACTAATTGTTCTCTCTTCAACTATTTTTGCTGATCCTAACAAGCCAGTCTCTTATCCTTCAGGCTTAATGGGTAGAGGGGGGCCTGGTTATAAGTTGTTATTGTCTGTCCTCGTGGAAGAACCAGTGAAGAGGAAGGATAAGAGAAGTGGGAGGAGGAGACTTGGCAACGGCACAGGGAGGCTGCTGCCAGCCCAGGGAGAATGCAGAGCACACCAGGGTGGGAGTGGGAGCGGGAACAATGCAACCAGTCAGACTGGAAGTTCAGAGAAGGGAATAGGCGGAAATGAGAATAGGAGGCATTATTCTGTTTTGTGGAATTACTCATGAGGATACAGCTAGATGTTTACATTAAGCATTGAAACAAGTTATGTGCAGTTTGACCTCATGAAAATGTTTCCCCCTCGATATTCTTCCAGGCCTGAAACACACCCATCCCCAGAAATAGGGCTCATGAGGTAACCAAAGTAATTGAAGAACTCTATCAGAGTAATCCTTAAAAGGCTGCGGTGCTCAGCTAGTCATTGCAGACAAAAGTTACACTATTTGGAAACATAAGATTGAGGTGCATTTCAGCCTGAACAACTAGCATGTTAAACGCTCATAAATGTGGAGCTTTTAATCCATTACAATAGTTCAGAGTATAATTAGAGAGAGATCCAGTCATATATGAAGGACAGTTCCATGACTTCTCCAAAACTGTGCTGCCTGGGGGGCTTACTTTGCCTTTCGGCCACAGATCTCAAGATAAGCACGATAAGAAATCAGACCTCCAGGATGATTTCCTAGCAAATCAATCATTTGCTGGTCAGTTTCAAGTCTAACCCCTTTGGAAATTCATGGCAATGAAATTAGGTGCTGCTTGCCTCACACTGCTCTCATTCACGTCCTATGCGTCTGCGCTGTGTTAAACAATTGTGCTCAAAATCTGTCTTCGGTATGGCAAAGTGAAACCAACTGGAAGCTTTAAAAAATGCTGAATCCTGGGTCCCACACTTCCACCCGCTTCAGAGACCCTGATTTCATTGTTCTAGAATGCAGACTGTACTATAAGATCTCCTTAGATCATTCTAACGTGAAATGGTTCAAAATTTAGAACTACTGCTATTAGGAACAGATTAACTGTGAATAGGATGAATCACGCATTATACCAAGTGGTATGTGGGCAGGAATCCAAAATTACTGTGGGAACCGAGAGAAGGCATCCCTAACCCAGGCTGGAGACGAGGATGGCTCAGGGAAGCCTTCAGGTGTGAGGCGATACCTGAGCTGAGTATTAAATTATGTAGAGGAATTGGCCAAGTGAAGATGGGGGTGAGCACGAGAGAGATCTAGGCAGGAGCAGCAGCCTGCCAAAGACAGGGAGAGGTGAAAGAAAGGGCCTGAATGTTATCTTGAGGAAAGGACTGAGTAAAAGCCCAACAGACTTGTCACACAGTTTGTAGCTGGCCGCAGCCAAGGAAGTTTCTTCAGAAACCCACTTGGGTTGGCAACACTGGGACTTTCAGGACATAGCATCTTCTTCCTTTCTTATATTTGTCAATATTTGATGAAAGACAGCTATATCCTCGTACTCTGTATTATGGACTGACAGTGGAAGAAGAAAATCTAGCAGTGCCAGGCTTTTCCAGTGGAGTTACTAGTTGTTGAAATGGATTCCGGAGTTGTTTTGTAAGGTGTTTAAAATGTGTCAACTTATATCAGTTACAGAGTCACTTTTTCAGAAGTGTTTGAGCCCATCGTCCCAAGTAAAGATCTTCCATTGTCCCTAAATTAAGTAGCCATTGAACAGCAGGGAAGGCACACGCTAGGTAAGTACTGAGAAACAAACTAAAAAAGACTTTCCTGATAAAGGAAGAGGTGCTTGTTTCTTTCTTACCCCTACAAGAACTTTGGGGTTGGATTGTCACCACCTAATTATGTCATCTGACCCTGCTGTAGGTTTTGAGCCCTGTACTCTTACTATCTTTCCAGTCTGGTTGCCAAACAAATACAGGTGGTTCGCAGGCAGGGTAAACACTCCCTGTGACATTTCCAGAGGAGATTTGGAGGTTGTGGGGAGATTGTCTTTATCTGATGTGGAGTCACTGGTGGGATAATATATGTTTTCTGCTATTGAATCTGATGGTCAGTTCTAAAAATGTGACTTCAAAGATCTGAAATGAAAGAAGCTTACATCTTGGCAAACCTTTAACACCACAGTGAAAGTTAGCATAGGAAGGATCTAGGCCTTCCAGTAGTTATTTCTTTTTAGATATCTTTACAAAAAATATATGTAGCATATGTGGTGCATTGGCTTCTTCTATCTTTTCACAAAGAAGCTTCCTCTCTGCTTGGATCCTGCCAGTTTATAGGGAGAGTCAACAGCTGGTCCAAGGTTGAAGAGTCATTGGTGTCAAACTTAGAACAGGCAGAAGGACAACGGGGCTCCACCTCCTCAGAATAAATGAATAGTCCATTGTCTACAAGGTGCTTGAACTTGGTCAGGCAGCCTTGGTCTTCAGTTTCTGGGATTCTTTTACCCTTTTTTGTTTTTATGAAATATTTTAAAGTGTGTACACACACTCACACATGCCCTCTAATATTTTTAACTTAACCTTAGCATTTTATGTACAATCATCTGCATATTCTTATTGATTTGTGTTGTTTCAATGCTTTTGGTTTTTGAGTAGCCAATGCTGTGAATTTTGTGGAACTCAATGAAGATGATTTCTTTCAAAACTTTTCATGTATGTCTAATGACATTTCATTCTCATCACATTTCTAAAGAAGTCATTCTTTACGAATCAGTTTGCTCAGTCAGCCTTTGCTCTTCAACTCCAATGTGTAACCAATGAATGTTTAGTCAAAAGGTCAATATTATAAAGATTTATGATTTTGAAATTTTTCTTTTCTTTCTTCCTACTTTCTCACTCTTTATGGCAATAGCTTATATTGTCTATGCTCTATAACACAAAAACACATACACATTTGTTTTAAGTTAGGATGTTTTTTATTTTTATAAAAATGTGATTTTCTGTATGTATCATCTTCCCAATATTTGTATCACCTGTTCCCCTTATCAATAAGTCCTAAGCATCTTTATAGCATTATTTTTAGTGATATATCCTTAAACTAATGAAATTCATAAGGATTATTTTAATTTGAATATATACGATGGGGTAAAAGTAGGTTTACAGTTGTGAATACATGAAACACAGAATTTTTTCTTATATTATTATTTATTAATTATTGTATTATTTTCCATACAAAGAAGTATAAACCTACTTTTGCCACACCCTGTATTTTTAATATAAAAATGCCTCATTGCCTTTTAGATCATCTTTTCCATGCCCTCTGCTCACCATCTGGCTAACACTTTTTCAAAGATCCTTTTATCCTTACACCTTCATAATATGCACACACAATATATATGTACGGGTCGGGGGGGGGGCGGGCGCTCAGAATCCAGCCAGGCAAGGCGCTCACACTAATGCTGAGTAATGACTGAGGGCTAGTGCTGGTTGGTGAATGTTTAACGACCCGCTCTCGGGGATGCACGAGGAGCCCTGGTGTACAGTGCCTGATTCAGGGTTTAAATACTCCCTCCCACCAAAACCCTTTCAAAACTACCTGTCTTATATCAGACTGTCCCCAACTTTCCTGATACCATAGAAACTCACTGTCTTAAGCTATAGGAGCTAGCTCCAGGATGCCACAAGATGAGCTATGTTTCTGCCAACAATAGAAGGTGCTGTGACTTGCATAAGGCATTCTGGGGGTGGTAGAGAGACTCCTTTAAGGACCAGCTTCTTTTTCAAGAAATCCCAAAAGTCATTTCAGCCCCCTTTCTCAATCCAAAATTGGCAGGATGTTGGAACACTCATCTTTCTAAGGATGTCAGGAGTTTCTTCTAGATTCCCTAGGGATCTTTAATGTGGGATTGGGCAACCAGGTTTTCATGGACTTCATGGATTTATCTCCATTTACCAATGTTGAAGCTAAGAGCTTATCCAGGCATCAGGCAAAAAGTCACTAAAGTCCAGCTCAGAACTTACTTGCTGCCCCCAGCTCCTGAAATTCAGAGTTTTGAAGAAAAGGATACTTCAGAGATCGAGCACCTGCTCAGGTGGTTCTTAAGCCCAGTGATATTTGAAGAACTTTCCTAATGGGTGAGTATTTCCTTCATGACTATATCTGCCCTAAAAGGCCTCACATATAAGATGATACTCAAAAACCATGGGACAGAAGGGCTACCATAAAATCCAGTTAGTGACCATTTTTTCTATAAAACTTAATTTTAAGATAACTGTAAATATTTCCCAAACTTTATCAGCTATCTAGGTTTCAGGAACTTAAATCAGGAGACAGTAACAGGAAAACTTAAAGAAATTTAAATATAGAGAAAAGTCAGTAGGTATTAGATTCTGGCATTTTCTAAGGCCACATTTCAACCTGTTGTCCTGATTCTTTCTCTCTGAGGATGGAAATTTGCTGTTGCCACTCCAGGGACCACATCTGGGGCTTGGCAGGGCCCTGGCTTGGAGACCTAATCAGGAAACACTGAAAACTGCTTTCCATTCTGAGAGTGAAGAAACTTTCGCTTTTCCTCTTGAGTACATTGATGAGCCTTGGGACTCTGGCCCCAAAAGGATATATACTTTTTGGGAGGGAAAAAAAGGCTTTTCCATCTGTCATTTGTCTTGAAATTTGGGCCACCATGGTTCTGAGGAAACTGAGATCAGAAAGAGTTACCAGCTTAGCTTAAGGCCTCATTCATTTATTTCCCAAATGTTTACAGAATGCCTATGGTGAGATGCAGTAGTAAACAAAACAGACAAAATCCCTGGCCTCGTGGAACTTCCATTCTATTAGAATAGAGCAAGAAAGACGACAAGCAAATAGCCTAGTAAGTATAAAAAGTATCTGATGCTGAAAAAGGCTAAAGAGAAATAGAACATGGAAATGAGGTAAGGGTCCTTGGGAGGGGAGCTATTTTATATAGAGTGATGGAGGAAAGACCTCATACATACGATGACAGCAGGGCAGAGCTGGCACAAAGCCAGGCTGTGAGCTCTGGGAATGTCTGGGGAAGGATGTTCTACCAAAGGTTCCAGGAAGGACAACAGCCACGAGCTTTGTTTGGGAGCTCAGATCTCTGCCTGTGAAGAGTTCCGGAAGAATGATACCTAGCCTCAGGGTTAGACTATATCTGGTTGAAGTCTGGATCATTCCTTGGTGCCAGGCCTGCAGGCAACATTTCCAGGAAGAGGAATGCTCCTCAACACTTCTCTGAGAAGTGTCTCAAATCCAGCAAAATGCCAGCCTATCAGCTCTTCATTGTAAGAGGGAAATTCAGACAAACCTGACCTTCCCCTAAAGGTGTCTATTACAGTGTTTGGTTGATTTGGGCTTGCCCTTTGAGTCATTACTGACAACAACAGTGCAGGTGGTAATCTGATCACATAGGCGTCTCTCCCACACCTTGTACAGGTGAAGTCCACCTTTTCAAGTCTGTGGGTACAGTTGATGTTGACAAAGCTTGGGGCCATTTGCAACCACACCTCTTTCCCCAATCCTCTTCCCCAGCCTGGGGTCAGAAAGAGTCCCTCTGTTTTTTATTACCAAGTGCCACATTGATATGCGTGCCCCTGGGATAGTCCAGAAGTCTCCATTATGCCGCATTATTGAGGCTTACATTTTAATATGTCCTTGACATACTCCTCTCCTTTCTCTGCTGACTTTCCCAATTCAATTCCTGACATTGAAGATTATTTTACTAGGGAACTGGCTTCTCTCTACCATATAGGTTAAAGGCTGCAAATCTATACTAGGCAAGCTTTCCCCCATGCCAGCCAATAAATTCTACTCGCAGGCCTTGTTGAGGTCTTTGCCTTATTTCTAAAACAGTCAGTGAGACACTGTAGAAATGCTCTCATTGGAAAAAGCCATCCCCGATGCTCTCTGCCCTGACTTCTAAGGTCATCCTGAAAGTCCTTACATGTCCCAAAGAGGTCACAGGATTTTCCCCAGTACCTCCTTGCAATCTTGTTGTAGAGGTTTCATTAAAATTGGTGAAAGCTTTTCTGTTCCAACTGTGCCCACACAAAAGGATCATTATTGATTTGACCTTAGTTGCCAACAAGCCGATTTTTTTCTTTGCTGATGGACATCATGGACATTTCCAAAATGCTCAGTCATCATGCCACCCAGCACACCAGACCAACCAGGGTGTCACATCAGCTGTGCACACTTCCCCGAGAAGCAAGGTTCCCAACCAGGGACACACTCAGCAAGAAGGGAGAGCAAACTAATGGAAGACTGAAGCTTCCGATACCACACTTGCCCTCTGAGAAACAGTAATAACACCAAGGAGAGCCGAGTGTCAAGGGCACGACCAAGCCCGAAAGCCGTGCTTCACTTAAGCAAAAAGATAGCAGCTGTAGTTTTCTTTGAAACATTGACAATAATATCAAAAACTTCTTTCCTAGCTTTTGAAATGAAAGGATACAGAGAATAATATAACCTTTAGTTTTTATTGAGAAAGGTACCAGAATTGCTCAATGTCCCATGAAATTCATTTGAATGGAGCCTGTTTGAATGTGCCAGCTGGAGGAAGTATTATTTATCAAAGCAAACAAACAACATTCAGCAAGGAAGCGGAACCTGTGAAATAATGTGGAAAAATTTTTCCCCAAAACTCCTGTTCTTAGTGCTTTCCTCATTAATGGTTCATAATAAATTAAATGGGTTTTGTTTGTTTTCCAAACACCCAAGTCACTTATTTAATGGAGCTCTTTCCGAGCACTTTTCTCGTGGAATTTCACAGACCCAAGGACAAAGATGCAGTTGCCTAGAGTTTGGATAACATTTGATTTCAACGTTGCCTTAGATAGACCAGCACAAAATCAGAATCTGTGTGTAAAAACATCAGCTGTGACTCACAGAGACGAGAGCCTGTGCGTTATGCAGAATGTGGAGTCACGGCATAACTCTCCTACCTTCTCTCCCCGCACAGGTGAGGCTGTCCTCCAGTCGGGGGCCCTCCCTCTTGGAAAAGAGAATGTTCAGGAAGTCCCAATTTCTTTCTAAAGTAGCCTCTTTTTCCACCACCTATGTTAAGATAAATGAGGTTGTGTTGATGCCAAATCTTTGAACCCAAACATACTTGTTTCAAGAGAAACAATGGAAGCTTTTATTACAAAGTTTTAATATGGGAAAGGACTAGTTTGGTAGTTGTTCAAGCACACGGGCTGATCTTTAGAGTAATCTGGATGTCCTGACAGGAATACTGCAGCCGAGCTGGCCAGCTCTCTGACCAGATTTCCATACTCTTATAAAATGAAAAATGAAGGCATCTTCATTAAGTGTTTGCTTGCAGGGGCTAGTGGAGGATTGACTAAGAAGAGATAATCACTTGGAAAGGGATGGCTAATAGCACTGTGGATGGCTAATCCACAGTGACATCAGAGAATAGCTTGGTGACAAAGACCAGAAGCCATATTAGTGGTGTCTCTCCAGAACATGAAAAGTGTTGTCTTTGAAATAAAATGAACTTCATTGATGGGGTAGAGAGGGAAGTTGGTCAAGATTTTTTAAAAAATAAAGTAGAAGAAACACTGCTTTAAACCACAACATACTCTGAAATGTATTAAAGTCAGAGAGACATGAACATGAGGGTTTGGGTTTTTTGTTTGTTTTTATCTGTACTAGGGACATAGTTGGCTTGCCAAAGAAACTAATTTAGCATAGGTGAAACTAAATAAGTGACAACAAAATTCTTATCCTTTTTTTTGGTTGTCCTATGCCCAACCTGTGTGTTTTCTGAACCACAGATAAAATGAGCTGTCTGCTTATCTTTTAAGAGTGGGATTGAGCAGAATGGAAAAAGGACTCATGGACATGGACAACAGTGTGGTGACTGCTAGGAGGAGGGGGCCTAAGGGGACTAAAGAGTAACGGAAAAAAATACAATGAAGATTAAACTTAAAAAAAGAATATTTTAAGACTTTAGCAACTAGACTTTGGTTTCAAGTAAATCTAGAAGCTATGTCTACAGGAGACAACTCTCTCCACTTCTGGGATTTAAACTTGGTCACTCTCCTCTTTGCTGAGTTTTGGCCCTTGTGATCTTGAACTGAATTCCATAATGACCTTAGAAATAAGTGCCTTTTACTGGAGAAGAAGAATAAAGACTTCTTCTCCAGCTTTTCTACCTCCTAGTTCCTGATAACTTTAATAAGGTAATTTTTCAAAGAACCATGTTTTGATCAATGTACTTTTCTACAATCAAATTTTAAAATATTTAAATCAAATATTAAAACACTTAGGCTCCTTTTAAAAATATGACAAAGCAACATAAACTGGAAATCCAGAATAAATTGTTATTTGTGAAGTGGATGTAGCCTCCCCAAGGCCTGTGTTTCAAGGCCCTGGCAGAAGCAGAAGCAAGGTGTGTGGGGGCTGGGCAGGCTCCACAGAGTGAGCCACGAAAATTCCCGAAGTGTAGAGCCTTTCCAGAAAAGTCCAATTGTTCCTTCGTTTCTTCCAGGGAAAGTAAAAGGAACACAGATTTCTCTGTGGGCACTAGATACCAATTCAGTCTGTCAAGGCATTAGACCCTGGTAGCAAACATCAAAGGGCAATTTCTACTTCTTTCTTCTATCATTTGCTTTTTATGGGGGCCCCTGCATAGCCTATCATCTACAGTGTCTTTTAAGAATAAAGCCTTAAAGGAGAACAATGCCCTGGAATTCCTTCCACTTCAGATGTTTTGTTTAAATGTGCATAAATGTTTATTACACACTATTTATAATAGCGAAAGACAAAAAAAAATACATTTCTGCCAGTGGAGAATTTATTAATCTGCTTAAATAATTAGTGCTACATCCATAACAAAGATACTACGCAGATGTAAAATAGAATAATATGTATTAAAGAAAAAATCCAATTAAGGTATATGCAGCAGTGCAAATATGTAATGTTCTCCAACATATAATATTCAATAGAAATGCAAAAACAGTGCTCTCATATGCATTAAAATATGAAAATATACTATACTTGTATATATACCTAAATATGCCTTAAGGACACATGAAAAACTGGTCATGATGACTGTCTCTGCTGCTTCAAATGTTCCTGATGGCAGCATCTAAAAACTCAGTTTTCATTTAAAACATTAGTTTATTTGTATCATTATAATGCTGAATGATTAGCCTAATGTCTTAGAGATGTCTGACATTATCAAACCTTTTGATCCAGACTGCCATGGTTTATTGTGTTTTTAAATACAGAACCTTTCTGTTCCTAAGTAATCGGTGTAAAATAATTAGGCACGGTCAGCAGCAGAGCTCCTTATGCTGCTGATTGTCATTAATGCTGGCAAGTGTCCCCTGCATCGGACACAGCTGTGCAATGTACAAGGACTGTCCAGATCGAATACTGGACCAACATATAAATGTCAAAACAATAAAGAAACTAGAGTTTTGGCTAAGATGAAGGCATAGTAAAAACCCTTTCCTTCCTTGTACAACCAAAAGTAGGATAACAACCAATCTAAAAACAATAAACAACCAGAAGTGCCAGAAAATCAAACTGCACTGAACTTAGACAACCAAGGAACTAAAGAAGTAGTCAGACAGACCAACCAGACCAGTAGGAGGGAGACCAGGGAGAAGGGGCAGACAGGAGCACAGAGAGAACCCGTGGCAAGGCAGCGGACCACACGGGCAGGGCTGGCTGAAGGTGAAACTGAGACTCGGAGCTGACTGTGGACTATGGCAAGGGGTTGCCACTGTGGGAGAAACTCCCAGCCTCACACGAGAGTCCGTTGGAAAGTGCACTGAGACGCAGGCAAGCTGCGTCATTCCCTCTCTGGCCCCTCCCCCACAGGCAGCGCCACAGCACAGCAAAGAGGGTTGCCCCACCCAGGTGAATACCTAAGGCTCTGACCCCATACAACATATCAGGTACGCCAAGACAAATAAATATGGCCCAAATGAAAGAATACAGCAAGACTCCAAAAACAGAGCTAAGCAACAAGGAGATAGCCAACCAATCTGATGGACAGTTTAAAGCCCTGGTAATCAAAATGCTCACAGAAATGATTGAGCTTGGTTGAAAAATGAAAGAACAAATGAAAGATACCCAAAATGAAATAAAGCAAAATATTCAGGGAACCAACAGTGGCAGGAAGGAAACCAGGACTCAAATCAACAATTTGGAACAAAAGGAAGACATAAACATTCAACCAGAAAAGAATGAAGAAACAGGAATTCAAAAAAATGAAGAAAGGCTTAGGAACCTCTGGGACAGCTTTAAATGTTCCAGCATCTGAATTATAGGGATACCAGTAGGAGAAGAACAAGAGCAAGACATTTAAAACTTATTTGAAAACATAATAAGAACTTCACCAATGTGGGAAAGGAAATAGACTTTCATGAAGTCCAGGAAGCTCAGAGAGTCCCAAAGAAATTGGACCCAAAAAGGAACACACCAAGGCACATCATAATTACATTACCCAAGATTAAAGATAAAGAAGCTTAAAAGCAGGAAGAAGGAAGGAGAGAGTTATCTATAAAGGAGTGCCCATAAGACTGTCAACTGATTTCTCAAAAGAAACCTTGCAGGCAAGAAGGGGCTGGAAAGAAGTATTCCTAGTCATGAAAACAAGGACCTACATCCAAGATTGCTCTATCCAGCAAAGCTATCATTTAGAATGGAAGGGCATATAAAGTGCTTCCCAGATAAAGTCAAGTTAAAGGAGTTCATCATCTCCAAGCCCTTATTACATGAAATGTTACAGGAACTTATCTAAGAAATTGAAGAAGATCAAAAACTATAAACAGTAAAATGACAACAAACTCACAAATGTCAACAACTGAACCTAAAAAAAGAAAAACAATGGAAAAAAGAAAAAAACAATGAAAACAAAAATCAAGCAAACAACTAGAACAGGAACAGAATCAAAGAAATGGACATCACATGGAGGGTTTTCAGTGGGGAGTGGGAGGGAAGGAATGGGGGGAAGGTACAGGAAATAAGAAGCATAATTGGTAGGCATAACAGATGGGGGGAGGTTAAGAATGGTATAGGAAACAGAATTCAAAGAACTTACATGTACAACCCATGGACATGAACTAAGGGGTCAGGGGCGGGGGATGCTGGAAGGCTGGGGGTGCAGGGCAGAGGGGGGATAAAGGGGGAAAATTGGGAAAACTATAATGGCATAATCAACAAAATATACTTAAAAATAAAAATAAAATGATACAAATAAAAGAAACTATTGCCTCCAACTTATCTTTCTGTCCAATAATAATTTCCTACTCCCTTGGATTATTCCCAATGTTTCCGGACAGAAGAACAAGAGGTGTATATATACCTGGACTCTCCCTGTATAAAATTCTTGACAAAGGTTGGCAATTTCTCATAACATTATTTGCTAAGAATTTGCAGGCTTCACTAATCAACTCATCTTTAAATATCCAATATTTTTTTAAAAAATTAAAGTATCCTTCACTTTGTATACATGTGTTCTAGAAATAAGGCTGGATTTTTCTTGACTAATTAGCAACTACTGGGAAAAATACATTGCATTTGAGAAGAGCAGTGAGTCATGGCACTTACTTATTTGCTCTATCATTAAGTATCAGGAATGGCCTAATGAGTCAACATTTGGATCTATTTGGAATCAGTACCATTTACTTTCCTTCCCTGTCATCACACTGCCCTTAAGAGCTGGTTGAGGAATAAGATAAAGGTTCACTTAAGGTACCTTCTGGATTTTTCAAGCATGTTTTCTTAATCTGTTATACTACTAACACATTCAAACAAAAAGACAAAATAAGGGTGCTATCGGAAATAGTATAATCTTTGCTTACTAATTACTATTTATCTGTTTATTTAACAAATACTTGTTCATCATCTATTACATGCCAGCTCTGCACACAAGCAACAGTGAACAACAGAAAGGTTGCCTCCATCTTCTGGCGCTTTCAGACTGGTGGGAGACTCAACCAAGGGAGGTGACGTTTGCAACGCAGTGTGAAGTGCTAAGATGGGTAAAGACACACCTGTGTAACAAAACCTGGTAATAGCCCTTAATTGAGGCTGAGAGCATGTGGTGAGGTTTCCCAGAAAAAAAAAAAATGACATATAAGTTGAGACATGAAGCACGCATAGAAGTACAGCTGAGAGGGAATATCAAGCAGAATGATATAATGTTCATTTCTTCAAAGAGGAGCATGGGCATTTTCTGGAACAGAAAAGTATCCAGAGATAAGGTTACAGAGTCAGGCATTACCAAGAGCAGTGGTGGCCACTGAACAGTTTTAGATAAAATCAGATGGATATTTTAGAAATGTCAGCCCTGTTGGAATGTGGAATGTGGAACGTAGCAATGTGCAAAGTGACCTGGAGCAGATGGGCCAAGGATAACCCACTGCAGTGACTGGGGTGGGAGGTGATGGCTTCCCTGGGACAGAGGCAACGGAGATGGGAAACAGAAGTAGCATAGGTGGGACCATGAGAGACTGAGGATGTGTGGGAGGAGCAGGGGAGAAGCTGGTGTGATACAAGAGCTTGGGCCAGAGGGTAAAAGGTGGGGCTGCTTACTGAGGAAGGGAAGCTGCTGAGGAACAGTTCGGGTGGGGGGCAACAGAATTAACTTGATTTGTACACATTGCCTTTCACTGGCTCATGGGACATGGACATTACCCATGGTCAGGAGTAAGTTGAACATGTAGATCTGAAATGAAAAGTGAGAACAGGATTAGAAACAGTTTTAAATACAAGTTAAGTAAACAAAAAATATTAGATCCCCTTTTATTTTTTTTTTTTGAGAATTATTTGGGAGTAGTTAACTTTATAAATGTCTTCTGGAATCTGCAAAGAAGTAAACACAATCTTCCACTCTAGTCCTTCAAATATGTATGACAGCGCTATAATTTCTACAGTATGTTTACTTTTAACATCATTGTTGGTGACCAGAGAGAAAGATAGCAATAAAACAAAAGAAATTGCTATAAGGGGATTTGAGTGAAGAACAGCTGCCCCATGAAATGTATTTTTAATACAAAACATAAAGCGTCGGCCTGCATGGGTCAGGTGATTGGGAGCCATCCTGCACACCCAAGGGCTGCCAGTTCGATTCCTAGTCAGGGCACATGCCTGGGTTGCAGGTCTAGTCCCAGCTGGGGTGTTTACGGAACGCAACCATCCATGCTTCTCACCCACATCGATGTTGTTCTCCCTTTCTCCTTCCCTTCCCCTCTTTCTAAAAATAGAATACAATTTAAAAATATAAAACATAAAATATTTCCAATTTCACAAAATATTTGCAAAAATTAAGTGCAAGCACACTTGAAACCTATATAATTTCATTAACCAATGTCATCTCCATAAATTTAATAGAAATAAATTTTAAAAAATTAGATTCATGAAGTACAGTATTTTACTGACTTTTTTATTTTTCAGTTTTTAAAAGGTTACTTTATTTCTCATATTAATAACTTTCAGAATTAGTGCTTTGTGTCTTTGTTGATCTCTATGGAGGCAGTTAAATACACAAACACAGTTGTAATGTACTCTCCCCACTGTGGCCTCCACAACTGCTCGCTAATGGCAAAATAGATACTGACAAGGATCTTTGATAGGTAAGAACCATATTCTGGTGGTTCAACTAGAGTTGTGAAGGAAAAATGTGCTTTTTTACAGTAAACTGTATTTTTATTATTTTTTTCTTTTCTATATTTTTATTTTAATCATTGTTCAAGTACAGTTTTCTCCCTTTTACTCCCATTCCAGCCCACCCACCCAACCCTCCGCACTTCCCTCCCATTATCACCCTCCCCCTAGTTTTTGTCCATGTGTCCTTTAAATTTGTTCCTGTAAAACCTACCCATTCTCCCCTGAAATTCTCTCTTCTATCCCCTCTGGTCACTGTCAGTCTGTCCTCTATTTCAGTGTCTTTGGTTATATTTTGCTTGCTTCTTTGGTTTGTTGTTTAGGTTCCTGTTAAAGGTGAGATCATATGGTATTTGTCTTTCACTGCCTGGCTTATTTCGCTTAGCATAATGCTTTCCACGCTGTTGCAAAGGGCAGGAGCTCCTCCTTTCTTTCTGCTGCATAGAATTCCATTGTGTAAATGTACCATAGTTTTTTGATCCATTCATTTACTGATGGGCATCTAGGTTGCTTCCAGCACCTAACTATTATAAATTGTGCTGCTATGAACATTGGGGTGCAAAGGTTCTTTTGTATTGGGATTTTAGTGTTCTTAGGATATAGTCCCAGCACTGGAATTGCAGGGTCAAAAGGCAGATCCATTTTTAGTTTTCTGAGGAAGTTCCATACTGCTTTCCATAGTGGTTGTACCAGTCTGCAGTCCCACCAACAGTGCACTAGGGTCCCCTTTTCTCCACAACCTCTCTAACACTTGTTGTTTGTTACTTTGTTTATGATGGCCATTCTGACTGGTGTGAAGTTTGAAAAATTGAAAATCTGCATAGTGGAGTAGAATGAAAAATAAAATGTGAATTCACACTGCTTGTCTACTTTTTACTGACTCCAAATTTATTTCTAAGAGTCAGACGGCTTTCAAAGCAGTCCACCTGGGCAGATGGTGTCACGTGCTGTAGAGCAAGAAAGGGAAATAGCCAAATGCTCACAGGCCACCGACACACAGATGACTTTGACTCTGTCAAGAGAGTAAAGGATTCCTCCACTGTGCTCATGTGTTTTGTCTGTGGATTTTTTGTGGAAAGCTTCGAGGACACATTCTTGTCCTGATTAGGCCTCAGGAGAAAAAGTAGACTCTGGCAGGAGTTTCCATTTATTACTGTGAAGACCGAAGAAAAGGAGTGATTACTCTGTCTATTTCTTTGCTAAGGCTGTTGTAATAAAATGCCACAGATTGGGTGGCTTGGGCAACAGAAATTTATGTTCTTATACTTGTGATGGCTAAAAGTCCAAGATTACAGGGTTGGCAGGTTGGTTTTTCCCGAGACTTCGCTCCTTGGCTTGCAGACGGCACCTTCTTGCCGTGTCCTCACATGGCCTTTCCTTCTTATGTGTGTGCCTTGTTATAAGAACACCGGTCAGATCAGGTTAGGGTTCACCCTAAGGATCTCACCTTAACTAAGCTATCTCATTAAAGACCTTATCTCCAAATACAATAGGGTCACATTTGGAGATACTGAGGGTTAGGACTTCAACTCCTGAATTTGAGGGGGGTGGGGCACAAGTCAGCCTGTGACACCCCCATGGCCTCAAACTCACAGGCAGGAGGGCAAGATCAGTTCACAAGGTTTCGCAGGCAAAAGGACATGGGCACTGTTCCCTCCTATTCCTATGACTTTAAAAAAGTTCTTCCTTATGGAAAAGTAAAAATTTAAATGTATCTAAACACAGCATGTTAAGTGATAGTTAAGGACATAGTTTGGCAGCCCACGGAAAACATAATTGAGTATCTTTTCACACTGTTTTCTGAAAACTCACCTCACACGCTTGATAGAGGGGCAAAACCTCCAGACTGGCTAGTTGTTGACATTTAATTCTGAAGGATGCTGCTTCCAGATTTCTATAAGATGTAGCTCATTTATTTTTTTGTAAAAGCACTGAGGCATTCTAAATCTGACAGAAGATAAATCCTAACAACAAAATTAATGTTTTTCTTTTAAAACTCCAGTTATTTCTTCCATTTCAAAGTTATTATATTTATTATGCTGTCAAAAATTAAGAAATGCTATTTTTTAAAGTTTATAAAAATTTAGCCCTAATTGTAGTAAAAAATGAATTTAAAATCAATTCTGTAATTATATAAGACTAAATTATGCTTTAAAATGTTAAACTATTATGTATTTGTATATATACATACATATATGTGTACATATGTATACATACATACTTCCATTCATAAAATTAGCAAATCACAGTATGTGAGTCATTTTTATAGTCTGATCTTTCTCACATAACTTTCTTTCCATCAAAATCAACACTCCTATATGGTGTGTGCTTTACATAGTTGTTATTAGAAAATAATCAGATGCCAGTAAGGGAATGATTTATTGAAGTACTACTTATTTATTATGATATAGTGATTTTTAAGAGTCTTGGAAATAAAGAATTAACTACATAAGGATAATTCTTAATGGTAGGACATAAAATGTTATGGCATGCTGGTAGAAAATATATCTTTCATAACCTTCCTCTGTCAGGAATACTTTTCACACTTCAAGTTTTCATATTTCTAAAGATTTATCTTCATTATAAAAGGATACTGAATGGGTAAAAATCGGCATAAGTCTAAACTTATTCTACCCATCTTAGAAGTAACTCCCATAGCAGACTTCAAGGCAAAGAAGTAGCCTCCCAGTGCAATGGCCCAGGGCTGTCAGCCTTTGTAGAAGACACACTAGACACAGGAAACCTCCCAGGCTGCAGTACAGGTACTGAAATGTTGGTAAATGTATAACAACCCCTAACTGATAAGAGACTTTCAAGACATAGTCCAGAGTGAAACAGGAAAAAAAAACGGAAATTCTCATATGCCAGACATGCAAAGTAACTCAAAGGGAGAGTGCCGAGTTGGAGTTGATGCCAAGAAGCTCAACAGAAACAAGGAACAAGTTATCAGTTCGTAGCTGGGGGCTTGGATGACTTGCGGAAGGGAAATGAGGCCCTGGGACCTGAAAGCAGAGGGCTAGGACTGAGCTTCGTGGGTTAAGCAAGGGGTCAGGAAAGACTTCCAGAAATAAAATGGAAACAAATGCCTGGAATAACTTAGAAGGAAGCTTACTATCTACCTGCAGGTAGGTATTAAAATATAATCAGCCACCAGAAAACAAAAACTTAAGCCTGTTCTGTTCAAGGACAGAGGTCTGAATTCATGTGATACACAAGGTGAGAAGCTGGCATAAAATTTACCAAAGACCATGCACATAGGACTATCAGACAGACGAACCCTATGGAAGAAAAGTTTATGATTAAAAAAAAATCAACCTCTCTAAATAAAGTAACCACCATAAGAGTGAGCTGGCAAATAAATAAAGGGTTTGTATAACACACTGGGAATGGAGATAATGGAACAATTTTAAAGTGATTTCTAATTATTTATAATGTTCAAATGGAAAAGAAAGAAAATCCTAAGACAGGGTTGTGTGTAAAAGAAAAGGAAGAGCTGAAAAATTACTCAATATAAATTTTAGAAAAATATAGTAATTAAAATGTTTTAAAGCTCAAAAGGAAAATTTTAACAGTATACTAATAAAGTTAGAGAGAAGAAGTGAATTAGAAGAGATATTCAAGACAATCATGTAAAATCCTGCACAAAGGGATAAATAAATGAAAAAACATGAAAGTGAATTTAAGATGTGGAAAAAAAGAATAAAAAGGACTAAGCATTTCTAGAGAAAATAGAGAATAAATATTCAAAGTAGTAATGAGTGTGAATAATCTAGCATATAAAAAACATCTCCAAGTTGAAGGATTTCATCAGGTTTTCAGCAGAAAGAAAAATTAAAGTCCACATATAGATACATTTACATATAGTAAAATGTCAAAAGGTAATAATGTGACCTTCTGACAAATCAATGTAAAAATGAGAAAATATTAAAAGCCACCAGAAAAAAAGATGTATTGTCCGCAAAGAAACAAACTGGTAGCAGACTTGCTCACCAGCAATGATGATTAGCAGAAAACAATGGGGAAAACAATTTTTCCAAGGCTGAGAGGAAAGAATAGACATCTCCAAGTGCCACACACAACCAAATTATCCCTTAGTGAAAGCAAAATAATTAGATAAACAGATAAATATACTATTTCCCCACTGAAAGAACTTCTAACATTCTTCATCAAGAAGGAAATCAAAACCAAGGGGGAGAGTGGAAGCAAGGGAGGGAGGTAGGTTTGGAGGGGGTGGGGGGGGGGAGAAAATACAGACAACTGTAATTGAACAACAATAAAATAATTTTTTTAAAAAGGAAGGTAAACCAAGAAAGCAGTAAATGAAAAATAAATGGTGAGCAAAGAAATATGTAATAGACTTTGATGAATATAATTTAGTATTGACTGTTTGAGAATGTTTTTAAATAGATTAATTTAGATAACTTTAAAAGCTATGTGTAAGTTTTAAAAGCATGGTAGCACTCCACTACACACCTCCCAAAATGGCTAAACTGAAAGAGATTAATATATCAAGTGTTGATAAGGATAAGCAGCAACTATAATGTTTAAATAATAAATTCATTTAACTGATCATTTTAAAATGCAAAAGAATTAAACAGTAAATTCAAATAAATAGGAATGAAATAAATAGGAGAAAAATATGAACTCCTACAAGTCGATTTGAAAAAAGGCAAAATCAGCAAAGTATAAAAATAATCAAAGGTATTAAAAAATAAAACTTGCAAGGAACACTGAATGACCAATAAATCTATTAAAATATCTTTAGTTTCACTCTGGTAATCAGGAAGAACAGAAATTAATATAAGACGATATAATTTCATACTCATTTGATTAGATAACATAGAAAAAGTACCAAATATTGGAGACAACATGAGAAATAAGGAGTCTAGCAAAATGTGAGTGAGACTTCACATTGGTACATTCACTCTAGAACCATTGGGCAAAACCTAATACACATGCAAATGCAGATGTTTTATATTTCTACAATTTCACTTCTGGGTAAATTCCTGGATGAAATTCTTGCACCATGAAAATCACAGAAGATTGAGATCTGTCCAGAAGCTACCCAGCCATGTAATATGAAAAACAGAGACATTCAATGAAGAAGATATAAGAAACATTGTACATAGGCAAACATTGTACATAGGACAATGTTGCCTCAGTACCTTTCAAAATAGGTGCCTTTGGACCTCACACAGTTCTCCCAATCATCATCAGCTGCCCTGTCGTATTTTCCTGAATCTCATTTGATGGTCTGAAATCTCTTCCCTTTCAAAGATGATTTTAGTTTTGGGAAAAGCCAGAAGTCACAGGGCACCAAATTTGGGCTGTAGTGGGGCTGAGTCACCTTGATGATTTGATGTTTGCCAAAAAAACTCTGCATGAGATATGATGCATGAGTTGGGGCATTGTCGTGACGCCGCTGTCAATCACCAGTTGCCAATAGCGGCAACCTTCTAAATCATCCGAATAATTTCCATGGAGGAATGTTCAAGCTTAACACTTAAAATCTGATGCAGATTCGTTGCTCTACTCACCCAGCCATTCTGAATGCGATGGTCACACAGTACACATGCCCACTCAATGGTGTCTTTCACCTACACTGTCCAGTACAGTGAAGTCATCGTTGTTCACGCATGTGCATTCCAGTCCACTCTCCTTGGCTGTCAGGTTACAACTGTCACACAAACCATTCTTTTTGTATTAACAATGGCTAGACTTCTTCCAGACCAACCTCATCATAGATGCCAGATAGATAGATAGATACATAGATACATAGATGTAGTTTTATAGACAGTATAATAGGATTAATGTGAAATTTTAAAGAAATGCATAAAACAATAAAAGCATGGGAACATCTCTATAGTGGAAATATGTGTAAAAGAATCAATAGGACAAAATAGAATAATAAAAAAAATTTAAATCTGAAAAAAATCACTAAAGAGTTCAAACTAGTAGTAGGTGCCTCTGAGCCTGAGCATCTTTGAATTTATCTTGGAGAGCACATATGTCATCTTAAATGTGCAGCAGATCCTGTCCAAGCCTCAAGCTGTGGTGGGTCCTCTTGGGGCATGAACTTCCTGGTTGTTGAAATGGAAGCCAAAACAGCCAGCCTTTTAAAACAATTATTCTCAACTTAGCCAAAGAAAGGAGTTATTTGGCAGGCTGATAGAATTTGAAGGAAATTTTTAATTATGAACACATTAAAAATGTTTGTTCCTCTTCTTAAGGGAGAATTTTATTATGTGGTTTTCCCCTATATAGTTCTTACTCAGAAAATATGGCTTAGAGCAAAATTCAAGTAGTAACATTCTCATACCCCTTCTTTCCTGTTTCACAATTCTGCCTTTCTCTCTTTCACTGATGGGTTGATAGCAGATAATTAACTAGTTAGTTGTCCCATAGAACATAATTTATACCTCCATTCTTGCACTTTTATTATTTGAACTATTTTATTAAAATTGTATTTGGTTAGGATTATTTTAAGTGGTCACCACTTTCAAAATTATTTAAGTTTCTAATTCATGGTCCTAGTATCCAATATTGGGTACAGTAGGTGCTCAATAAATATATAATAATTTGAATTTCCTTGATTTATTTCCTCTGCTCTCTGTGTATACTATATTATAAATATAAAATAGTAAATTTCTTGAGAATATGTGTATTATCTTCTGTGAACCCTGCTTACACATTTTACTACATCTTACATATAGCAGTTGCTTCATACTACTTGAATGATTATTTAGGTAGAAGAATATTTTTAATTTTTTGCACCAAAGCAAATCTCTGTATCTATGGATGTTCAGAGAGTCCCAGTGCGTGAAACCAGTGCTCTTTTGCAGATAACCTGCTGTTTGTGCTCTTAGAATTCATAAGTCTATGTATAAACAAGCCAAATCTCTAGGTATGCAAGATCAATCACTGCATTCAGCCATAATGTTAGAATAAGCTGTATAAAAACAATTAAGTTGCATTCTTTGTCTCACAGATTTCTTAATTTCCAAGCCAGAAAGAGAGCTTGAACATTTCCATCACACACCAAAAAAACTTACTGATAGTTTAGTATGCAACCTAAATTAAGAGAAAATTAACTAGAGATGAAGTCAAGAAAAGGAAAAATCACAATAACAAGAAGTGAAAATGTAATATCACTTAACTGTTACAGTACTTACACAAATGTTATAAATCACAAAAATTTGTTCTATACTATAACATGCTGTAATCTCAGCATCTTTGCAGGCAAGGAACTTAAAAAACAATTCAAAATCACCACCAGGGGCACTTTTTTTTTTTAATGGAGCAACTATTTTGTGCAAACAACTAGCTGTCCTGTGTGGAGTCAATGAGCTCATCCCTGAGGGGAGGCTGCTAATCGCCTGTCTCCAATGAAGGTATTGGATTGGCCAGAAAGTTCATTTAGTTTGTTCTGTAAGACAAAAGGCACATTTTTCATTTTCACCAATAACTTTACTGATTTGGATATTTCCAGTGTGTCAGCTATCTCTCACCTGGTATAACATTGATTGTTTGCACTTAATGTCTTGGTTCAACTTCAACTGGTCTACCCAATTGTGGAACGTTGTCCAGCGAGAAATCTCTGGCACAAAACTTCACAAACTACTTTTGACATGTTCTATCAGTCACGGCACCTTTTTCATACACTGCACAAATCTTTTTTTGCTTTTCATTTGTATTTTTACCTTTCCTGAAATAATAAAACATAATATGCCAAAAATGTTGCTTATTTTCTTCCATGTTCAATATTAGGATGGCTACACAAAAATTCACCAGTTTTGCTGTTTTTTTTTCTGAAATGCACACTGATAATGATAGCTGTCCCAATACAGTCTAACAAAATTGTTTCCAATGACGTTAAAGACAATTAAGTGCTACTAAAGCCATCTTATGGAAAAAAACAAAATTTTTTTTGGCCAACCCAATAAAACAGCTGTGAGAATCTTGAACCTATAATAATGGTTTAAGAGTAAAAAAATATGGTATTTGTCTTTCACTGCCTGGCTTATTTCGCTTAGCATAATGCTTTCCATCTCCATCCAAGCTGTTGCAAAGGGCAGGAGCTCCTTCTTTCTTTCTGCTGCATAGAATTCTATTGTGTAAATGTACCATAGTTTTTGATCCATTCATTTACTGATGGGCATCTAGGTTGCTTCCAGCACCTAGCTATTATAAATTGTGCTGCTATGAACATTGGGGTGCAAAGGTTCTTTTGTATTGGTGTTTTAGTATACTTAGGATATAGTCCCAGCACTGGAATTGCAGGGTCAAAAGGCAGATCCATTTTTAGTTTTCTGAGGAAGTTCCATACTGCTTTCCATAGTGGTTGTACCAGTCTGCAGTCTCACCAACAGTGCACTAAGGTCCCCTTTTCTCCACAACCTCTCCAACACTTGTTGTTTGTTACTTTGTTTATGATGGCCATTCTGACTGGTGTGATGTGGTATCTCATTGTGGTTTTAATTTGCATCTCTCTGATAGCTATACCATATGATCTCACCTTTAACAGGAACCTAAACAACAAAACAAAGAAAAAGCAAAATATAAACAAAGTCACTGAAATAGAGGACAGACTGACAGTGACCAGAGGGGAGAGAAGAGAGAATTTCAGGGGAGAATGGGTAGGTTTTACAGGAACAAATTTAAAGGACACATGGACAAAAACTAGGGGGAGGGTGATAATGGGAGGGAAGTGCGGAGGGTTGGGTGGGTGGGCTGGAATGGGAGTAAAAGGGAGAAAACTGTACTTGAACAGAGATTAAAATAAAAAAAAATTTAAAAAAAACGTTCTGAATAAATTCCAACACTTAAGAGTTAAAAAAAGAGTAAAAAATATGTGATTACACTAAAATAAAATGGGAATAAATGTGCTGTGCCTGCTTGAGTAGCATAAAGGGACCAGTGTATATTTTACTTTCATAAAGCAGAGAAAGGCAGATTTTAAATTACTAGCAAAGTTGATACACAAAATCAAAACTACATAGTTCTAAAATGTTTCTTTCTCTTCAGCCAAAGTCTACCAACTGTCTCAGGAACTTGAGAAAAGAGATTAAAAATAATGATCATGACTTTAAATCCTCTCCAAACATGATTTTTTTTAAGTTAAGCTTAGTTATATTTGGTCCTATAGTATGTATTTGGTATGCATACACTCCATCTTATTTCATAGGAAATTCAGAGGGATTCTTAAAGAGTAGTATCCTTACTGACATTGAAATGTTAAAGGGAAAATTGGTCTCACACATCAGGAAATATTCCATATTATTCAAGCAGTCAATCCAGAATCTGCATAATTGCCCAAATTCACTCTGATATTTTCCCTTTTGGAGTCTTTTCTCATCAGGTTCCTTTTGCCAAATTTCTAAGGATAAATTCTGAATCCACTTTCACAGTCAAGTCCCCACTGAGCCCTCCCTTCCACTGACCAGCTTTCTCCTCCTTTGAATGCTGGCTCTCTCTCTTCCCCTCCTCAGACAACACCTTGTGCGATGGTGAGTCTGGAGAACTTCCTCTCCCCTCACTGGAGTGTGTGTACTCTGTGCACAGCAACTATGCTTTAGCGACGTGTACGGGCCACCCTGAACACCAGCACCCATTAGCCTCCCAACGAACACTCACTACCTGATACTGAATAATAGAAACTAGGCCAGAATCCATATGAAGTTTCTAAATGTGAACTCTAGAAAGTATTAGTAATACAAATGTACAGAGTCCAGCAGAAGTAAACTGTGCTTGAGTGTGGTTGGTAGGGTAATAATATGGGTGTAATAATTTTACTTTTTTATTGTTGTTTAAGTATAGTTATCTCCATTTTACCCCCACCACTCCCAGGTATAATAATTCAGCGTTAATTGGAATATTTCACCTAAAGTGTCATATCATGTGCTTGAGTGTGATATTGTTATGTTACAGAATTACATGCCATGATTTGTGATTAAGAGGGGCATTATTTGTCCTGGACCCTGTATATTGCTTGGCTTCTGCCCCCGCACACAAACACAACCAGTTCACTCTTTCATTTCATCTCCCTGATCCCTAACACATTCTCTTACTCAGTTCAGTTGACAGCCTCTGGGAGAGCAATACTTGCACGTGGTGATCCCTAGAGCACCCCACAGTGTCACACATGTAGGTGACATGTAGTAACTGTTGACGAGGACAGAACAGTTAGAGATAATGGAGTGCCTTAGTTTCACTTAGAGAAAGTCATGGTTACATAGAGAATTCTAGATAATTCCACTGAAAATTAAAAGATGTTACTGAAGATTTTTAATTAGGAATACTGGGAAAATATCCCTCAGTTTTCAAGAGACATTAATTTTCAAGACACATTTTAATCACAACAGTGAGCATGAATTTCCCCAGAAAATAAAAGCCACAGATGACAGGTTATTTTCTGCAGGTGGGAACATGTACCAAACGTCTTTCTGGGGATTAGCGGATGGGCTGTCAGGAATGTGCAGTCATCCTACTGACTCTTCCATGTCCCTTTCTTCAGTTCTCTTTGCCCATTTTTAAGACTAAGCTTTGCTGTGATGATTACTTGCTGATTTTCCTCTCTACTGCTCGTAGTGAGAAGAGGTAAGAAGAAAATGAGACTAAGAAAGTGAAAAGCCCTGAAAGTGATTAGATCAAATTTCCCAGCCCATGATTTCCATATCCACTGTTTGCATGTGCCCCACAGTCTGCAAACTATCACTGGAAAGCAGGGTTCTGTCCAGTCTATAGCCTTTACCTCAGCGACAGGATCAGAACTTGTATGGAGCAAAGGCCTTGCTGCTATGGTAACTCAACTGCAAGAACACTCACTGCCCAGGCCTTTTCTAGTGGGGATAAAATCCCCTTCTAAAGAGGCTGAACAATGCCAAGTAGCAGCTCCATAGGAAGCCATTGGTGTTCTCTTTAGGGAAATGTTTCCCACCTGATCTCTGGATTTTATAATCTCTGGATTATAGAAGAGCTGACAGCTGACAGCTCTTCTATATGGGAGACACATACTCTTTTCATTCTACTGATAAACTGAGGAGAACATGATAACTTAAAAAGAAGCATGAACTCTTCTTGGAACCCTAAGTCAACAATAAGGCAGTTTATTGTGTGTGCTCAAACTGTGCATGTGCTGAAACCTGGCAACGTTCTAAATGTTCAATTATAGTACAGCCCAACAATAGTAAGTGGGACGGCATTCAAAGTCATGTCATCATAGAACATGTGACAATGCAGGAGAATGCTCACCATACAATGCTGAATGAAAAGAAAGAGATGCAAAACTGCATCACTGGTATGTTATCAGTGCTATAAATGTACATGAATGTGCATAAGGGGAAAAAAGCTAGGAAAAAGTATATCAAAATGTTGGCAATGGTAAATGGTAATAACTTAGTAGGATTCAAGTTGATTTACATTTTTTCTCTAAATTTTCTGCATTTACAGTGACTGTGTATTAACCTTTAAATCACAGTGAAAAGAATCATTGGTTTTTAAAATGACACATTTAGCCCTGGCTGGTGCGGCTCAGTGGATTGAGTTCCAGTCTGCAAACTGAAAGGTCGCCAGTTCAATTCCAAGACAGGGCACCTGCCTGGGTTGCGGTCTAGGTCCCCAGGTGGGGGTGTGTGAGAAGCAATCACACACTGATATTTCCCTCCCTCTCTTTCTCCCTTCCCCTGTCTCTAAAAATAAATAAAATCTTTAAAAAATAAAATGATATATTTAAATGTCATTATGAAGAGGAAATTATGGAGAAAAGAAAAACAGCAAGGATCATTGCCCCAAGTTGTAGGACTCTGGTCAAGAGCTTGGGCTCTATGGCTTCATGGCCTCCAATCAGCTTCTCTGACCCTGTCGATTGAACGGGGATATGATATTTCCTCAAATCTAAGACTCCATGGACTGGAGCATGCACACATCATCATTTGATATGCCATGAGGCTTTTTAAATGCTGCCAATACTCCATTTTTTAGGCCACATTCTATTTCAGTAATGTGTCAGAGAATCAATGATATTTTATAATATTTGTACCTATTTCATAAGCTTTTGTGAAACTAAGTAAAACAGCATATGGAAAGTTCTTGGAAAACTCAATGACAATTGGTGCTTAACCACTGTGAGCCATATGGCAGACTCACGTAAGACGGTTAGGAGAAACACTGAGGGTAAAGGCAGGTTTTGGGTTGGCATGTCCAAGGACAGCAGGTAGATTGACGTGGGAAAGGGTGAAGGTGGCAGAACACTCAGGGAGAATGATTCCAGCCATGAAGACCTGAAGGAAAATAGAAAATAGAAAATAGAACCATTATTTTAAAAAGCAGTATCACACAGAGTCCCAAAACTTGAAATTCTCAAATAACTAGGTAAGAAGTTAAATGGTTGAAGAGAGAAAAAGACGAAGAGGAATAAAGTTTGAGGTTGAGTGGCTCAAGGGTTGCAGTCATCCAATGATCTCATTCGTCCCTGTACCAACCGAGCAACCCCGGACACAGAGCGCCCTGCAGTCCCGAGGGTGTAGGAGGATGATGCTCAAGGGCAAAGCGCACTCACGATCTCCTCCCTTAAGGACTTCCCAAACAAGTGAACAAAATTTAGACATACATGTAGGAATACTTGCAATTTACATGCCTATGACAGTAAGCATAAGTTGCAGTAGAACCAAATAAATATAACTGCAAAACTGGAGACATGCTAAAAATATATTTTACTAAATCATTTCACTTTTCCTGGGCTACAACAAGGCTCTAGAAAATCAATGTTTTTCTTCAAGCACTTTTGAGAAAAAGATCTGTTGTGACTGAAGATAACGTATTCATGAATATCTTGGCTTAAGAGTAAAAATAACAAGAGAGTTATTAAAAGCATTAAAAAGCAATATGTTTCATCATACTGGTTGCTTAAAGGATAAATCTGTTATGTTTTTATTTAGTCATGTATAAAGTACTTACCAAATATTTACCATGTGGGTGGTTAAGTTAGATGAGTGTAAAAGTGCTAGCAAAGGCTACAGCTAGGAAATGAGGTATAAAGAATGTTGACCAAGCAGGAGAAAACTGGCAGGATGAGTCAGCCAGAACTTTGACCATTGAACTTTGTCAGGTTTTGTATAGAACAAATCTTGTATAGAAACAAGTCCTAGCCTGGAAATGGTCCAGAAAACTGAAATACTGTGGTGCCAGGAATCATAACGGGTTCAAACAAAGGGGAAAAGGAACTGTTGACAGAAAGATATTTTTATGTGCTCTTAGCAAAACAGCAGCCAAAGTTTGGTCCATAATACACTGCAAGCTGATGGTGAGTTCTGAGGTTCACCATGAAAGAGAACGAAGCACATGCTTTTGGAATATATGACCATTTGGGAAGAGCTAAGCCCTCCAGATTTACCCTCCAGCTTCCCACAGAGCATGATGTCTTCTTTTCAGGAGAAAGCTTCATCAGAGTACATCCGATGGGGTCAAACAGAATGACTGATACTCAACACTTTGCATACATGTTGATTTTAAAAGAGCAATTTTAAAACTAGCTTTGATACTTGCTAATTTTGTGGGCCTTTTCTTTCTTATTCTTTTTAGTTTTTAGAACAGAATCTTTCAGGTGCACATAAGATAATGGATTTTTTTGAATCCTAAAGTGAAGGGCTTGCATCCACCTTGCAGTCTTGCATTACTCGATGTAACCCCTCTCCCTTGATCGCACTTAGAACCAAAAGAACTGTCCAACCTGAGTGTGGGTGACCCCCACTTTCAGGTAGCAATAAAAGCCTTGTAGTGTGTCACTGCCCCCATGGGTAATCAATAAGCAAGTCTCTGTATGGGCAGTTTTAACCTTTAGGCCAAAGGACACAAACTCATATTTCTTCAGGGGCCAGACAAGTCATATAAATAAGTTCAGTAAGGACAGGGTGAAAAAAACGCAATTGAGCAAATAAAGTGAGGTATGTTGACTGACACTTGGCCTCAGCGTAGGAAATACAGGGAGTGTTTTAAAGGGACAGCCACCGCTCTCCTCCCACTGATTGGTGTCTGAGAAATGTGGGCCCTGCCACCAGCTCCTCAGAATTTTCAACTGGTGCTGGCTCCACAGGCATGCAGCCTGCACAGTCACACCAGGCCTGCACTGGGAAGGGCCCATGCGTGCTTACTGCTCCACTGTCCTGAAACTCTTACTCGTTTCTGAACAAGGTGTTTGCATGTTTAATTTGCACTGGACTCCCAAAATGATGTGACCAGTCCTGTTTTCAAGAGAAGTTGTGCATCCATAATTTTCTGTAATATATTCCAATTTGTAAGTAGTGGCAATTCAGATTTTAAAATGAAGTGAATGCTACCCACTTGCAAGCAAGGAGGTCCAGGAATGAGCATATTCTAGAATTTTGGAACTTGGAGCTGTGAGATCTTCGGTGCAACCAGGCCAATCCCCTTCTTCTCCAGAGGAGGGGAAGGTCACAAGAAGTGGAAGCAGAAGTGGGCTGTCATACGTGACACCCACTGTACTGGGTCTGTTGGGAGGCCCTTTTCTTGCACGTCATCCCCAAACACGAGGAGTCTGAGTTTTACAGCACCTGGGACAGTGTACACTCTCGGCTTTGCCACTTCCCCTTGTTTCATGGTGGTTCTATCGAGAAAGATTCTTTCATCTTTTGGTGACATATTTTTTCCCAGTGACTTTATTATGATTTATGCAATAATTATCCAAATAATTAATATCTGTTGACTAAGCCAGGGCCCTGTCCATTTCTAGGGCCCAGTCTATGGCAGTGAGCATACTACCAGACCCTACCCCAGAGCTGCAGGCTTTCACGTCAGCCATTCTTTTCTTCCCTCCTCTCTTTATGCCACTGGCCTTGGTAGCACTCTACAGGGCGTCAGAAGGGGGAAAATAGCATGCACAAATGTATAATCATATTCTGGTGTGACTGTTTAATTTTCTTTATTATTGGCATGTTAGGAATGTGTTCATTCCTGGGATACCGGATATATGACTGCTATTGTTATGAATTTGAGTTTTGTGTTAGATCCAGCCCTAATTTTTAAGGATGTGAAATGAACAACAATCTTTTTTCAAGAGTTCCCCAGTTTATATTTCTTTGCCTTTATGCCTCCATTTCTGTATCTTTCTCCTGGCCCTGCTCTAATGTATCCTATTCCTAAGAAAACTCTGGTGGGCTATTAGTAATTGAATATGTGCTTTGACAGATCCCGGAGCAAGCAATGATTATATTTCTAATAGTGAAATTTTATACCTAAAGCTGCAGGGATAGTCATTTCAGCACTGTGTACCTCAAAGTCTCATTTTCAAAGTAGATAAAACTTTTTAATGGAGTAGTTGGATTTAGAGACAACTTAATTAAAAAATTTTGTGATGGATCCGACAGGAGTTTTCAGGAATGGATTTGACAGACCTCAAAGTTACATGTCAAAAACCAATAACCTGTGCTTGAAATATAAGGGAGCCCCAGGCCCTGCCAGATTAAGGGTGTGATTTAATTCGAGCAGTTTTTCTTTGGAATGCTCACCTTGCCCTGTGAGGGTATCCACGCCTCCCCGGGTCACTTGGAGTGACCCAGTGGATCTTTTATGTCCCCTGCTAGACTGGGGTCACCTCTCATGGGGACAATGGTTGGGGAGGCAAGGCTGAGCAGCAGACAGGGAGATGTTTTGGGGACGCAGCAGGATATGGATGGTGTGGCTGCTCTTTGTGTATTCACGGTGGCAGCCTGCCGGGCCGCTTGGCCAGCACTGCCCTGTGTTTGCTCCTTTGTTGTTTTGTACCATGTGGTGCCAGCAATATTCTGGCAGCTGACACCATCAGCAGGTGCTCCTAAAACACCACATAGCCCTGGGAAGACAGGAGGAAGTAATGTTTGTGGCCACAAAGGGCCCTGTGCCACCATTTCACAGGGCCTTGGCTTTTGTTACTTGTTTATTAACTCTAAGCCAAAGGGTGCCACCCTTCTCTTTGTGGTTCTTTAAAGAAAGCAAAACTTCACCGCTGTTCTCTGTTCTCAAGACGGGTCATGTGTGCAAGATAAATAACTTCAAGGTAATCGGAGGGAGCTAGACTGACTTGAAAAGGCCACATTTGGAATAAAACAAGTGAATACTCCTATCCAAGCAAAGCAGGAAAAACAAAGTTTTCATTTTAAGAAATAGCTGCTATCATCTAAAGACACTATGTGACATATGTAGTTCTTGGTATGTCCAGTGTGTTGTCCCCTGAGTGTGTACGATGTTCACATGCAGACCATAGGAAAGACTGCATCCAGGATCTGGCCACAAGAAGCAAACTTAAGTCACTGTGTTCATTACCAGAAAACTCTTCCTACCTTACCTATGGGTTTTAGCCTGGCTTTCTTAGTGAAAAGTACTATAGTCCAAAAAAAGAGTACCCTTCAGGCACATCTGTGTGGCAGGCAATGACTTCTGGGAGGTAAGGACTTAAGGCTGAAAGCAATTTCAACCACCCATAGTTTAATCTTGTCTCCACATTTACTTCAAAATAGTGATTTTATGGAATGGAGGTGGGTTTTTTTTTCAATCAAAATCTGGTCTATCAAAGGGTAGCATGTCTTTTTTCCTCTAAATTTCATTAAGTGATCAGTTCTGACAGAAGAGATGCTTTACGTCAAATGAATGTAATCAAGTATTTAGGATGACTCACCCAATATAAATTGTCTCCCATGAAGAATGGTGCTCTTATATACTTCAAATGGAAAACCCTTATTAATTAATAATCCTACAAATTATTTAAAAGCTGAGAGTGACCTGAGATAATTAACTTCATTCAATCAGTCAAACATTTTCATGCAGTCAACACCTCTGGATCAGTCATGGAGACTGGAGCACGCTGGGGAGGGGAAGGGTGAGAGGGAGGTGACAAGTGGATATTATGCAGGTAGACGACTCTCTCCAGAAGTCTGGTTTTGAGAGGATAGCTAGAGGGAGTGGTGGGATGAACATGATGGTTTATTTGGTCATTTGTTTTTTAAGACAGGAAAATCCTGTGCATATCTATAACTGTTAAGAATAAATCTAGAGAGGACAGTTTGAAGATACAGGAGAAGGGATGGTCAGAAGGGAAAAATTGAGTGACAGTAGGAGGAGATGGGACCCAGAGCATCTGAGGACAATGGGAACAGAGGAGCCTCTCCCACCTGCAGATGGGAGGCTCCTCTTCTGCTGTGGCTGCAGGGTCAGAGGGGAAGGTTGGATGCCTGGGCAAGTAACTCAGTGGACGCTGGGGCCCAAAGTGGAGGGAGCTCCCTCCTGAGTTGTTTACTAAGTGAGGTTATTTTCTCTGTGTAGGTGAGCAAGGTCATCCACTGAGGTTATAATGAGGTTGATTATTTTAGGAGATTTGTGAATAGTATCGACAGCCTAACCTGGCCACTGTTGAAAATAAGAGTAAGCCAAAACAAACAAACAAACAAATAAACAAAAGGAGAAAAAAAAGTAAGAGCAAGCTTTAAGAGAGGCTCAGAGGAATTGCTGGGTCATTTTGAGAACTCAGTTGAGATTAGAAACCAATACTGCACAGTGTCATTAAAATGCAAGATTGTGAGCTTTTCTTCCACAGAATCATCAGCACCAATGTGATAAGGCTCAGAGGAGGCCTGAGGGACGGGGTGGGCACAGCAGGATGATGAAGGAAAACTGAGGATGGTATTGAGGAGAGCTGAAATAACAGGACAAGGAAACCACACTGGACAGACTTGACTTAGCTCAGGGAGGAGGTGGCATTTGAGGTCATCTGCACAGTCTCCTTAGTTAACAAAGCCAGCTGAAGCTTAGGGAGGTATGTTTAACCACCAATTTTTCTGAAGACTTTGTCATAAAACAAATCATTATAACATATTTTACAGTTCCCTATATGACTTTGTAATAAATGAGGATGTCACTGCTGAGCAAAACCTCGGCTTCAAGTGGATAAGCAGAAACAACAGAAGGTAATAAAAGAAAACAAAGCCATAAATTTCTGTAACATTTTAATATGTAAAAATTATGCTAAGAGGGACATATATGTGCTATTTTTTATAGTTAAAAAACTATTTTTATAGTTTTTTAGAGTTAATACATATTAACTCTACAAAAGGCTTTCATGTACCTTAGCATTCCTAGCTAGTAAAATGTACTTCTTATAAATCTGAAATTGATGTTCTGGCTACTTTCACTTAGGATATAACTTCTGTAGAAGCCAAAACTTTGTCTTTACTACCATATTATCCCCTGAACCTAGAACAGGACCTGGATAAGTAGGAATTTAATATTTGTTGAATGAATGAATACGTTAAAGTCTGGCTCTTCCCCTCAACCTCCTATGTGTACCTTGAATTCAAAATTGGACCTATCTTGTACCCATTCTCACCCCACACACCCTTACCCGACAAAAGAATCTGACCTTTCTCTGTGTTACCTACTTCAGTTAAAGGTGTTTCCATCCACCTAGACAACGAAGCAAAAAATCAAGGAAACATCAGTGATTCATCCCTCGTCCCCATTCCTAGGACTAGTTGGTTCCCTCCCATATGATGTCAATTCCATCTTGAAAAATGTTCGATCAATACTTTCCCCACAGAACATTCCCACAGTGCTTCTCTGCCCTGGCCTTTACTATTTTTCAACTTGATTTTTTAGTTTCCCTGACCCAAATCTTCCCTCCACTGGTCCAGTGCTATTTCCAAATGTCCACCTACTATATAAAAATATAGCCCTGGCTGGTGTGGCTCAGTGGATTGAGTGCCAGCTTGAGAACCAAAAGGTTGCCAGTTCTTGCTGGTTCGATTCCCAGCCAGGGTACATGCCTGGGTTGTGGGCCAGGTCCCTAGTAGGGGGTTTGTGAGAGGCAACCACGCATTGATGTTCCTAAAAATAAATAAAAAGTGTTAAAAAATATATATGGCCCATTATTTTCTACACATTAAATTTTCTTAGTATAGCCTTTAAGAATCTGCATATTCAAATCCTTACTATGCTTTGGGTTTTGTCCACTTTGTATTTTTGCCATTTGGTATTAATCTATATTTTAATAATTCTATGCCTTTACTCATGCTGGCTTCTTCTATTCAGGGTACTTTTGCCTCCTAGCCTATCTGATAAATATCATAATTATTCTTCACAGTTTTCCTCCATCATTAACTCATCTTTCAATGAGCTACTTCACTTGAAATTTATGTAATGACTACTCAGTTACATTTTTGCTACTGATATTTTTCAAATAAAAACATCATTATTTTAAAAGATATAGAGCAGCCCTGGCTGGCGTAGTTCAGTGGATCAAGTGTGAACTGCGAATCAAAGTGTCACAGGTTCGATTCCTGGTCAGGGTACATGCCTGGGTTGTAGGCCATGACCCCCAGCAACTGCACATTGATGTTTCTCTCTTTCTCTCTATCTCCCTCCCTTCCCTCTCTAAAGGTAAATAAATAAAATCTTTTAAAAAATAAGATATAGAGCAATATTAGTGGTATGATATTAAGAGAAAATGATAATTTTAAACTAGTATTTAAACCCAATATAACAATGGACAAATACAAACAGATATTTGACTTTCTGTATAATTAGATTAAAATAACTCAAAATAACTATAAATAAGATGTAATTTTGCATCTTTCTGTTTGGCAAAACTAAAAGTTTGATTTAGAAAACAGGATAGGCAAGGTAGGAGACAGACATTGTGAGCCTGTAAATCAGTATAATTTTTCTGAAAGGAAATTTAACATCCTTTAAATTCTTTAACTCAGATCCGATTGGTGTCTGAGAGGTGGCTTCTTTGGCAGGCGTGTTTGTTTCTCACCCTCCACTGTCACCATTGTTTTTCTCATTAGAAATGGAGATTCAGACAGGGGTGAGATCCTAACGGGAGCGGGTGGATGCTTCAGTGAGCACGTCTTGGTCACTTTGGTTGTTTGTCAGGAACTTTTTTTCTGGACAATGTGGTTTGTGTTTTTTTTTTAAAAAAGGAAAAAGGCCCATTAAAGATTCAAGTGAACTAACTCTCCACAACCAGACGTGGAATGTCTGGTCAGGAAATGTAAAGCAGGATTCGTGTTCAGGCAACTTGCGTTAACACATATGTGCTGACCATACAGGAGAAGTCTTAAGAAAGTGATTGGGAAACTGAAGACATTCATTTTGCAGTATGCATATCAGTGATAGCAGCAAAGGGTAGCTTGGAGAGTAAAGAGCCCTCATCCCTCAAAACTCGCATGATAAGAACATGAGCTAACCTAAAACAGTGTGCTTCCAATGCAAAGGTAGGCCTACACCAGTCCCTGGCCACACCCTTCCATCTGGATTAATAGCCCCAAAGCCTCTCATCCAGAAACTCCAGAGAGCCACTACTGAGGGCTAATTGAGACCTGAGTGTGACAACATCACTGGGGATCAAATCAAAGGAAGTAACGAGAAGTAGCAGGAGGTCTGGACTTTCTGTTTGTGTCTTATTTTCAATCTGATGGAAACAAAACACAGGGGAAAGCATACTTGTGCTCTAATTCATCTTCCTTTAACACATCTACTGTAAAAAAATTTATTTTATTCTTTTCTATTTTAAGTCGATTTTCCTTTTCTATGTAATTGAAGGCCAAACTATTGAGTCACTGCTCTTTTCTTGTCTTCGCTGATTCTTGTGGCTACAGCCTAGGAAGCATTTCTGTGTCCTCTTAGAATTATCCCACAGTGAACCCTCAACGTGGTCACATACTCTCAGTCCTTTTGAGGCTCATAAAAAAAGTCAAAATGTCACCAAGTGATTTATACCTGGATTTCGTTAGAAACACACAGACCCATGAGAAGAGGGGAGAAGTACAAGGCAGAGCGAAAGGAAGCAAATCTTCAACTTCTCAGTAATACATTTTCCTAAAGCCAGTCCTGTTTCCTAGACTGATTCAAGATCGACAGCTTGGATTTTCTAGGCTAAGAAAAATCTTTCATGAAAAAGAATCTCTCAAGACGAGACTCAGAAAATTCCTGTAAGACCTTTCAAATCTGGAGTCAAAATAAAATTACTTGAATTTATCATATTTGTTCAAACTTCTGTACTTACTCAGATGAGGCTGTGGATAAGAGCAACAACAGTAAAAAAGGGAGTTTATTTGCCTTTCTGATAACATCTGCCAATTGTGAAGCAATATTTTATGGCTTTAAGGCTGGTCGTAAAACAAAGGCCTTGTGGATTACAGAGTTGGGATCAGTGCTGCCGCCTCAATCTGCCAACTCTGTGCAGGAGGTTTTATGATTGCATTTAATCCCCTTATCCTTGGCAAGTGCAGAGCCATCGGGAACTATATATGTTACATGTGCTATATTTTTCAGACTATAAGACACACATTTCCCCCCCAAATTTGGGAGGAATAATGGTTGTTAGTGCTGCTGTTGAGTTGTGTTTACATATACATTGGTGAAATATTATGTTATTTATGTTATTAAATATTTTACCACATTTTTTGCTTCAAAAATTTTTTTTCCTAATTTCCTCATCTAAAACCTAATTGTGTCTTATGGTCTGAAAATGCAGTAGTTAGGTAGGTCATGTCATGAATAAGGACACGCAGCTGAGGGGCAAGGGTGGGCACTAATATCCAGCTGCGTTCTGCTTGCCAGAATGAACACCTTGACTCAGGAAAGGACCCCCCTAGAGGAAAGAGTACTTAAAAAAATTCTTTCAAAGGTACTCCAATGGCTAATGCACAAAGATGCCTCTATCTCCATGGGCCATCTTTTACTAATTCAAATGGAAGTACTCCATGGGATGTAGCAGCAATCTTGGTGGACAATTTTAGCTACCTAAACTCCTTACCTATGATGACGGGGTGCTCTATTATATAGGTCTGTAAGAGAAGCAGAGTCCATCAGGTAACCAAACAGACCAGATCACTTCCCAGCTTCCATTGCAGCTAAGGTGAATGATAATGACCAATAGGAAGTACATTTCTAAACTGGAGATAAGGAATTGGAGCTGCTCAAAACGGGCATGGAGAATCCCCTGGGGCAGCAGCGAATTCCAGGTTCCACAGCAGCAGAGACAGTAGCAGCAGAAGCCATAGCAAGCCCCCACCACACAGTGCCACAGTGAAGACTTTGCCACTGAGCTGCTTGTGGCTTTGCAAAATGGTTCTGTCAGAGGGTGCGGTTGTTGTCCTGGCCCATGCATTGCACTCCCTGGGTCCAGCCTGTTTCCCAGTCTGATGCTCTAAGGTTCTCAGCAGTACATTCTTTTTGTATTTAAATTGGTCTCAGTGGTTTACAAATAGGAACACTGAGTTCCTTTCAGCTTTGATGCTGAAACCTCTACCATTTAAAGCTAAAATCAACCTAGAAATGGAATCAGAACTCTTTTCCTACTACCACACACACAGGTGTACCTACTTCTTCTTGGCCAGTGTTTACCTGGGTTTATATCCAATCCTCTCCCCCCATCTCAGGAATCTTAGAATATCAACTATTCCTTTTTTTCTTGTATGTTTAAACTCCTCCTCTCAACTAGATCCTTCCTGTCAACATTTGAATATGACCGCTAGCTCCTAGAGAAGTAAAATGACTTGCTTTGAGCCCACATGTCTATCTAATTATTGGTCTATCTCACAATTTACCAGCTGAAGTGCTGGGGTACTGTGAGTTCCAAGAATGGGTCATAGGTGTGTCAGGAGATATTGAAGGTTATAAATATTTATGGTGATCAATATTTGGTAAATTAGAATCTCTACAATCAAGACCCAAGTTGCCCACTTTAAACTTTCCTTGCTACAACTCAATATAATTTTTAAGCCTGAGGGATGATGTATTCCTTCATTTCTGGAAATTTCTCCACCAGTTTTACCCCAAATGTTGCTTCTCCCTCTTTCTCTTTTTTCTTTCTTTCTGGAAAGCATGTTAGACTTACAATGGAGATTCGCCTCTCTACTCGTTGTCTCTTAACTGATCTTCCATATTTTCCCTCTCTTCATTTCTGTAGGTTCTCACGAGTTTACCCGAATCATCTACCCGTATCCTAAGTCTCTTGTCTGCTACATCTATTCTACAATTTAGCACAGATATTTTTCAATGATTACAGTTTTTGTTTCCAAACATTTACTTAATTCTTTTCCTACTGTTGTTTCTCCTTAATACCTTATTTTTGTCAAATGATTTTCAAAATTATCTTGAACACTGAAAACCCTTTCGGATTCCTCTGTTATCGGTAGTTCCTGGGTATGAGCTCTGTTTGTCCTGGATGCTGCCGCACCCTCCCTCAGTGTGGTGCCAGCTCTTGTGCTCTTGTCACTTTGATCTGTGAACTTACACTTCAGTGAGGACGGATTCCATGGGAGCTCCTAGTACTCATGCCTAAGTTCATGTCTCCTAGAACCCTTCATGTTTCATTATTTCTGAACCATTTTTTACATTTTTTGGCTCATAGTTTCTGTATGGCAAGATACATACAAATCAGAACCATGCCTACATGTCATGGATCTTGGATTCAGATTTTTGTAGGAAGTCTTCTTCACCACTCATTTCCTACATTCTTGTGATATCTTTGAGTTGGTGGGTGGTGTATTTTTAGTCATTGTTCCCAACTGGAAAGCTTCTTCCTCACTTAAATTCACATTCAGGAGGAGAACAGGCCCATCCCAGGATCAGAGCACGGGGTCCCCACCGTCTGACTCCCATTCCTAACTGATCTTAGAACTCCCACTCTAAGGTTCATGTCTGTTCACAGCGCCCCTGCAGACTGCTATATTTCCTGTCCTGTCCAAAATTACACACTTGATTAGAGTTCCCATTGTATTCTTAACATCCAGATATAACATTTTACTTTCCTGCTTTGGGGCTTTTTATGTTTTTGAATCTGTACTGTATTGATATGTTTCTGTGTCACCATACGACTTGAGGGGGAACGGTGTCTCTCCATGTCAATCCACTCTGTCATCTTCACCAACATTCTGCACTGACATTTTTAACAAACTTACCAGGTAATCCTTATAGACACTGAGGTTTGGAAATCATACACAAAAGTTTGAAAGCCACTGCCTTTAGGAAACTAATACTTCTTTTTTCACCACCACCCACCACTCACCACCCCACAAACACAGAGCTAATTACCCAAATTCAACTTTACTTCCTAAATTTTCTTGCCTTCTAACTATTCCTCAATTCACTTGGGCCACTGAAATCCTTTCATAACTGAAACCCATACAGCTAGACTTTCTCCTTTAAAATGCTACCCACCTCATACAGTCAAGGCAATCTGTCTATAGCATGCCTTTGTTCAAGTGTAAAACGCCTTCCATTCCCTATGTGAAAGAGCCCAAACTTCCTAGAACTGTATAAAAGATCGTCCATGATCCAGCCTTTATCCAGCCTGATTTTTATCTTAATCCCTTGAACTTGGCCTCTTGAGGTTTCCTATACAGACAATGTCTATGAACTTTCAGTCTTGTACATACTGTGGTGACCTCACCCCTTTACCCCTTTCTTCCTAAACTATCTAGCTCCTATCCATCTTTCAAGACTCAGCTCATGTAATATCTCCTCTAGGAATGGAAGTCAGACTATGGGGGCCACGTGCATGGTATGGGGCTAGGATGGGGCTGTTCTTCCCCTGAATGTACATTTAAGCGAGGAAGAGGCCTTCCAGCTGGGAACAATGACTAAAAATACACCACCCACCAACTCAAAGATATCACAAGAATGTAGGAAATGAGTGGCGAAGAAGACTTCCTACAGAAATCTGAATCCCAGATCCATGTCATGTAGGCTTTGTGGTTCTGACTCTCATGGATCTTCCCTGAAGATATGGAAGCCCATTGTCTGATGGATATAGAAGATATGGTACACATACACAATGGAATATTACTCAGCCATAAAAAGAATGAAATTTTATCATTTGTGACAACATGGATGGACCTAGTATAATGCTAAGTGAAATAAGTTACAGAAAAAGACAAATACCATATGATTTCACTTATATGTGGAATCTAAAGAACAAAATTAATGAACAAACAAACAGAACAGAAACAGACTCATAGATACAGACAGGAGAAGGGTTGAGGGGCTAAGGCAAAAAGGTAAGGGAATTAAGAAAAAAAATTTTTTAAACCTCCTAAACAAACAACAGTATGGTGATTACCAGATGGAAAGAGGGGGTAGCAGGGAGGCAGGAGAGAATAAAGGGGGGATAAATGAAATGGTGATGGAAGGGGACTTGACTTGAGGTGGTGAACACACAGTACAATATACCAATGATGTGTTATAAAATTGTACCCCTGAAGCCTATGTATGAGGGGGGGCCCCCAAAAAATCCACAATTATCTCCGGGAGGGCAGGCACTTGAAGTACAGGCTTCCCCCGATAGGTGAGTGTTCTAGGAACCCATCTGTATCAGTATATGTACCAGCTGGCATTGTTGTGAGAGGCTGCATTAGGCTTCAGTGAATTTTTTTGGAAGACTCTTTGAACGCATTTGCCCATTGTGAATTATGAGCACACCTGCCCACACAGGCTGAGTGTTCAGCAGTTTTTGACCCAAGATGGCATGACCCCCACGCCTCACCCTCCCTATTCACCTGGTCTTGCCACATGATTTTTTTTGGTTTCTCTGGATGAAAAAGTCCTCGGAGATGTTTTCTTGATCTGAAAGAAGTGAAACAAAAAATGTCAAAATCACTAAAAGGCATTAAAATTGATGTGTTCAAAAGCTGTTGTGAGCAGTGGAAAAAAGTCTCGATAGGTATATTGTATCAAATGGAGAGTACTTTGAAGGCAACTAAAGTTTAAACATGTAAGAATAAATATGTAATTTTTATAAATAAAGTCCATTTTGGGTCCCTCCTCATAATTTTATTAACCAGTAACCCCAATCAATTTTTTAAATAAATAAATAAAAATAAAACAATAATAAAGTGTAAAAAAAGAAGTACAAACTGGTCATAGCAAAACAGTCATGGGGATGTAAAGTACAGTATAAGGAATATAGTCAATAATATTGTAACAACTATGTGAGATATCAAGTGGGTGCTAGGATTATCAGGGATCACTTTGTAAATTACATAAATGTCTAACCACTATACTCTACACCTGAAACTAATATAAAATAATATTGAGTGTCAACTTTAATTGAAATATATTTTTTCTTAAAGAGAAAAGACCTTATTTGACCCTCTAGGCAGTGCTGAGGGCCCATCTCTGTGCTCCCGGAGGACCTGTACCTACTGTGCTGTTTAACACTATATTGAAAATTTATCTCTGTCTCTCTCACAAAATAAGAGATTCCAAAGAGAAGGGGTTATGCTTTATCTTTGCATTCCCAGCATCTAGTTCAGAGGCTGGAACATAGTAGATAATGTTTGCTGAACTGAACTAAATTATTGAGAATCTCAGGAAACCAGCTCTCTCTAATGAGCTGGATTCTCTTAAAATTGTATCTGCTTTGGAATGGTCAGAAAAACATATCCTCAAAAGTCTTAGACTAAATATTTTTCAGTTGATTATGTGCTTGGAAAATTGAGATCAGTCCAGTAGAAATGTTCAGTCCCTGATGACGTGCTTACTTGGTTCTTTCTGGTTGATAGAAATACCGCTTCTAGAATAATTTTTTAACTAATTTGCATATTTTCCCTACTTACTCTATCATAGAAGATTGTACTAACAGTCCCATTTTAAAAAATTAAAAGATTAAAAGAAATAATAGAGAAGAAATTAAATAATATATTTTCTCTCATTAAAAATAGGCACTATGTGACTCCAGCTTTGGATAGAAAAAGATAAACAGAAACAATGCAAATGATCAAAACCTGGTTAATAACTATATAACACATTAAACCTTTATGGGTGACTTAAGAGTCTTCCTTTTCATATTTTGGAATACCTTGGAGTACTCTAAGTTCCCATAAACTTTTCTCCCAATATAATGGACAAAAATTACGTGAGCTGACTTTTGAGGTTTTTTTTCCAGGGATATACTTTATGCCATAAAAATGGCATTTCTTTTATGGTGTGTGTGTGCATGTGTGTGGGGGTGTGTGTATTGTGTGCATAAGTGCACATGGGGGTTATCAAGGAATTTAAAGTATTTAAAAAGCATGAGTTGCTAATTTTAAAAATCTTGTTATTTTTTAAACAAAAATAAAATATAATGGTAGGACTAAAAAGAGATTTCCTTGAGGTATGCTTTTCATTGTCTGTGTTCTCTACCTCACTTTGAAAATTTGAGGCTCAAAGCATTTAACCAAGATGAGTTAATTCATCCATATGTAAACCCTGAGGTGGTTTTTAAAATATTCATTTGTCATTAGAGAAAGCGAACATCAAGGCACTTGTCTCTGATTACTGTGTTACTGGCAAAGTTCAGAACAGGACTTAGAATTTTCCTGCTAGATTTCTTTGAAGCTATGAAAGTCATTGAAATAACTTTGAACAATGCAATGAGTGTGAAAACAGGTGTGGAAATTTTTATTAGCTGTTGTAACCTGCAAAGAGTTTCAAGAGCACTGTGGGTGGGAAATAAGAATTAAGACTGAAATGTTTTCCTCCAAGTAAGAGTCAGGGAGGGTGGTGTGCCAGAGCTTTGAATGGTTAGATGCAGTTTGGTACTTTAATTACTATCTCTTGATATTTGCCCTAAGAAAGCAAGCTGATGTACTCTACAAATTTCTTAACTGTACTTCCATACCATAGTATGATTCCCAAAACCTGAGATTCCTTTGTTCCAACTACTTTCTTTCTACAGCAGACATGTTATACGAACCAACCCCCAGAGAAATCTCCATTTCTGGAGTTGTTGTGCTCATGCTTCCCAACTCACACTCATGTCTGCCTACGTGTCCTCATGTATACAAAAACACACATGTCCTCAGGACACTCACACTGCTTTTTTTTTTTCTTTTGACCAGCACCTGGTCCATGTCTACAGATACTCCTCCAATCAACCACTACAGATATGCACATCAGAACCAACCAGAAGACTTTAAAACCAGATTACAGTCCCACAACCAAATTTTCCCATATTCTGATTGAGTAGGACTGGAGAGAAACTCAAGCTGATGTATTTTTTAAAAGCTCCTATGATGGATCTGATGTGCAGATGTCAATCTAGAGAACAGAAGGGAAGCCTTAAGGCTGTGTATAACAGACTCACTTTGAAAAGGTGGAGAAGCCCTGCCTGGTGTACCTCAGTGGGCTGGGCGTCATCCTGAGAACCAAAAGGTTACACACAAGAGGCACGCAAGAGAGAGAAGCTCATCACTGAATCAACTTGTCTGATGATAATCTCCCATGTGCATCTTCTATTGACAGTATAGACCTTATCTTTATAAAAAGGAGGAAGGCCCTATGTCAGACATGAAAGGAGTGCCTGATTTAGAAATCTATGATAGAAATTGTCTTACCAAAATTGTGTAATAAGACCTGACATGGCTTCTAAACGTCTCCCCGCTCTGAAACCAATGTACGTGGTTAAAAACAAAAAGTAAACATTTTTTAGCAAAGGAAAATGCAATTTATAATTAAAGATGAAAAGTTCTAGTTCATCTAGGGAAGGCAAGTATTTTGTACTAAATTGTTGGATGACTATGATCACTATTTCAAGAAATATCTTCTACATAATGGCCAAGAGGGAGAAGCAACCCATGTGTTCATGAATGGATGAATGGACAAAAAAAATGTAATATGCACATTTGTTTGACCCTTAAAAAAAGAAAGAAATTCTGATAATGATAACCTTTGGGTGGACTTTAGGGATATAAGGCTAAGTGAAAATGCCGATGAAAAAATACAGTGTATATTCCACTTATGTGAGGTACTAGAGTAGTCAAATTCATAGAAATAGAAAGTAGAATTGTGGTTGCAAAGGGCTGAAAGGAGTAGGGAATGGTAAGTAGTTATTTAATGGGAACAGAGAGAGTCTCAGTTTTCTCAGGTTGAAAAGTTCCAGAGGTTGGTTGCACAACAATGTGTATTTACTTACCACTGCTGAACTGTACACTTTGAAATGGTCATGAGAGTAAATTCCATGCTATATGTTTTTCACCACAATATAAAAAGGAAGAAAAAATATTTCCCAGTTGAAAAACCAAGTGTGATGCCTTTGTGGCTCAATAATTGACATTGTCAGTTTAGATAGATCTCTATAGAATTGATATTAGAGCAGGTAGAAGTCAGTTTTGATTTTGACACAATATGTGAACAAAATTAGGGAGCTTATTTATCTACTCATTCTTTTAGGCTGTCAAAATGTATTTATTTGCTGTATATCTCCTGAGCTTTAGCTTCATAGAAGCTGGAATAGCTCTGGGTCAGCCTCGTCTTTATCAAGCAGGGATGAGATTCAGTCCAGGGTGTCCCAGGGATTATTTCTGGGGACTTACATTTCTATATTTGGGTGGTTCCTACATGGCCAGTGTCATTCCCACTATTGCTAAGGATGCCCTAAAAGTCTGAGTCTAAAGCAGAACTCATCCAATATGGCACCTATGGGTTTTCTGGGTCAGGACCAGAGTAGACAAATCACCATTCATCAAACTTGGGATATCTTCAGCTGATGAATAACTCATCTGATTATCCTAAATCTTATAATCTCAGAGTCTGGGAAGTTGTGCCACCCACCACAAGTCACTAGCAAGAGATAGGCGGCAAATGGCTATAAGCCCAGTCCACACATTTCCCTCCCTACCTGTTATCCTTGCATACCTTAGAGCAAAGGCTTTTGATGGGAACTGGTTTAAAAGTCTATCTTTAAGATCTACTTAAACATTCCTGTGTGGGAATTCAGATTTATGTGTTATCTTTACACTGTTAGCTTCCTTAATGGAATTAAAGAAAGCACCTTGCAAGAGAGTGAAATAAGACAGATTCTTGAGTCCAACAAAACCAAGTAACAATCCGTATTTGATGACTTGTTTTATAGCAAGCACATTTGTCTAAACTTGTTAAAATATGCCATCTGAAACTTGCTAAGATCTACATAGCAAAAGTTCACATCATCACCACACCTTTTCCTGCCTCTGACTCTTTGCATGCTATTTATAAGTGACAAATGCTTCATTTATCAGGTTATGCCTTTGCAACTCCATCTTGTGTGCATATAACTTGATTCACATACAATATCAGATTCTAAAATTAAGCTTCTCTTCTGAGAACTATTGAAAATTACTATATATACTATGAAATGTAGCTTCAAAGCATGAACATGACAGCTTCTCTAAATAGTGAGAAAGCTAAGACAAAAAATTATTTTCATGTTACAGCTGGAATGATGAGTACCAGGAGTGAAACTGGATTAGGTCGCAAATACTGCTTAATGCTCACACCATTTCCCCAAGTGCTAAGCTACCTCCACAGAGCAGGACTGATACCTCTTTTTTTTAATCTATATTGAACTTTTTCCCATTAACATTTATACACTCCCCACCCCCAGCAATCACCACACTGTTGTCCATGTCCATGAGTCCTTTTTCCTTTTTGCTCAGTCCCTCCACCACCTCATATCCCCCAACTAGTCATCATGCTGCTCTCTATTTATGAGTCTGGCCCCATTTTCCTTGTTAGCTTAGTTTGTTCATTAGATTTCACTTATGAGTGAAATCATATGGTATTTGTCTTTCTCTGACTTGCACACTTCACTTAGCATAATGTTCTCCAGGTCCATCTATGTTGTTGCAAAGGATAAAACTTTCTTCTTTTTCATGGCTGAATAGTATTCCACTGTGTAAATGTCCCATAGTTGTTTTATCGACTCATCTACTGATGAACACTTGGGCTGCTTCCATATTTTGGTGATTGCAAACAATACTGCAATGTTCCTAAGGGTGCTTATGTTCTTTCAAATTAGTGTTTTGAGTTTCCTCAGATCTATTAATAAAATAGGATACCTGGGTCAAAAGGCAGATCCATTTGTAATTTTTTGAGGTATCTCCATACTGCTTTCCATGGTGGCTGCACCAGTCTGCATTCCCACCAACAGTGCAAAACAGTTCCCCTTTCTCCACATCTTCACTACTTGTTTGTTGATTTATTGATAAGAGCCATTCTGACAGGTGTGAGATGATATCTCATTTTGGTTTTAATTTTCATTTCTCTAATAGTGATGTTGAACATCTTTTCACATGACTATTGGCCATCTGTATGTCCTCTATGGAGAAGTGTCTATTCAGGTCCTTTGCCCATTTTTAATTGGGTTGTTTGTTTTTTAAGTGTTGAGTTTTGTAAGTTCGTTAAAAATTTTGGATATAAACCCCTTCTCAGATATATCAGTTAATGTTTTACCATTATGTGGGTTGTCTTTTTATTTTGTTGATGATTTCCTTTACTGTGCAAAACATTTTAGTTTGATATAGTCCCATTTATTTTTTGTTTCCCTTGCCTGGGGAGATATATCCAATAAAATATTGCTGTGAGCAGGGTCTGACATTTTGCTGCCTATGTTTTCTTCTTCGATTTTTATAGTTTATAACTTTTAAGTCTGTGCTCCATTTTGAATTTACTCGTGTGTGGTGTAAGAAGGTAGTATAGTTTCATTTTTCTGCATGTATCTGTCCGATTCTCCCAATGCCATTTATTGAATAAACTATCTTTAGCCCATTGTATGTGCTTGCTTCCTCTGTCAAATATTAATTGACTATAAAGGTGTAGGTTTATTTTTGAGCTCTCTATTCTGTTCCATTGATCTATGTGTCTGTGTTTATGCCAGTACCATGCTGTTTTGATTACTATGGCCTTGTAGTATAGCTTGATATCAGGTAGTGTGAGTCCTCCAGCTTGGTTGTTCTTCCTCAGGATCACTATTGCTAGGCAGGACCATTTGTGGTTTCATATAAATTTTTGAAATATTTGTTCTGGTTCTGTGAAATATGTCATGCCATCTTTTAATAAGGAAGCTTACAGATATGGCAAATCACTGCTATCTTAGTAGCCTCTCTGAAGGTTTATGGTATATGTTGCCTCAGTGGTCAAGGATGGAACTGCAGGAAAGCTGGGAGGGAGAGACTAACCCAGAGATTTTTCACCTTTTTCATTATTTGACACATATAAACTAATTACTAAAATTGTATGGCACACCAAAAATATATTTTTTGACAATCTGACAAAAAAATAAGTATAGTTTTGATTCATTCACACCGAATGCTCTTGTTGTGTCGGCTGTTGTCATTTTTTTGTTTGACAATCTAAGGGAAGAGAGATCAGTGCCCCTGACTAAAGAGTCAAGCATTGCATGTTTTAAAAAATCTTGCAGCACACCAGTGTGCCTCTGGCTGTACACCAGTGTCCCATGGCACACGGTTGAAAATCGCTGGACTAAACTAATGGTGTCCAGATTGTAAGAGTTTAGCTAAGAAAAGCAACGGCTGATTTGTTGCAGTATTGAAAACACAGTTGTCTTGTCATCAGGTGGACACAGATTATAATGTCACCAATACTAGATAAAATGTCATCTATCACACACACATCATCAGTACACATTCATAAGAAAGCAGGAATGTGAACAAAATTGGGGCAGGAATTACGAAATATCCCTACAATGACACCTCCACAGTGACCCTGCATTGCAGCTCTCACACAAATGAACTTGAAGATAGTTCAGTTTTGATCATTGAGCTGTATCTATAGTTGTGCTGACTGTAGGTCTATAATTTATTTGAATATCAACTGTTTGCTTTGCACCTACAACATCTTGAAAAACTTGGTTGTAACAACTGAAGGCCAATACAGAGTTTTAGCGGTACTTGCTGTCACCTCTGTGTCTTCTTTGCAATATGATTTCCTCTTTAGTACAGTGGACAGTTGAGAAAAAACTGAGAAGAAGAAAATCAAGAAAAGAGAATCTTTAGCCATAACAACTGAACGGTTAAACACTGCCTGCGGTTGTAGATGACAGTACTTGGCTCACTCAGCACCTGCAGACTATAGGTCACTGCTTCCATAGCTCAGCAGTAGGAGACAGCTGTGACTTCCCTCCATGTGCTTCATTAACTTATTCTGTCCACTTTCATTTCCATTGCCCAACTAGTTCAATATTCAAGTGGATCCTCCTTTCAAGTAAGAGTCAGAAAGGCAAATCACCTTGTGAGCTGGGAGCCCAGTGTGAGGCTTTAATTGCTGATGGTTGGTCTACATGCATTTCACTGTTGTTGGTTAAACTGTCTGTCAAACACCACAGGCTGCAATGAACCTGATTAGAAATTTTAAATTATGTAGGGGGAACTTGACTTGAGGTCCTTGCCCCTTATAAAACTACTTTTGTTTCTAGGCATATGACAGAGTAAAACAATAGAAAAATTAAAGAACTGACACAAATTATTCGTTTAATTGCAGCTTATAATATTCAACTAATAGATATTCCTAAAAAGCCCTATGTTTGATAATACATTGCGAAGAATCATTGTCTCAGAATTTCTACTTAAAAAAAAAACGCCCTAAAGTAATATTAGTAACAATATTAACTAATATCATGCCTCTTAACAATTTATAAAGCATTTACCCATACACTCACTGTCTTACTTTTAATGCAAATACTTTCTAAATATGAGGTCAGGCCCTTTTTGCTTTAAACTTAGAAATTTCTGCTGCAAAACTGTTTCAATTTTGCATTAAGAAAGCCACAGTTTTTTTTTTATTTTTTCCTTTTTATGGAATGTATTGGGGTGACCCTGGTTAACAAAATTATGCAGGTTTCAGGTGTACAATTCTACATCACATCATCTGTACACTGTATTATGTGTTTGTCGCCCCCAGGGAAAGCAGCAGTTTTTAAAACACTATTCCATGGAAAAATAATACATTATCCTAGAAAACTCTCCACTTTGCTGCTTGCTCTAATCTCTCTTGTACACTGTCCAAAGCTATTTCATGTTATGTGAGAATCATTTCTCCTCTTATTTTCCTTTTTTCTACTTAGATTTATCATTTGTTAAGTTGTTTTAAGGTGGCTGTTATACTTACTAAGCCCGAGTTCCCTTTAAATTTCCCTGCTTTCAGGGCAGAGTGGAGTTTCTAAAGGAGAGTAATGTTTAATGGGAAGGTTACCTTCATTAGGTTTCTTTTACCATTAGAAAACCCTTCAAGGTGATTGAAGCACCTTGGTACCTCAGCATCTCAGTTTTCCAGTTCTCACATACCCCCACTTTTGGATTTGAGATAAGCTGCAGGTGGCTGATTTCTTCCCAGAAGGCAGCCTAGTCAAGTTCAAAAGGAATGATGGGTGCAGGAAAAACAACAAAAATATCTGCCCAATTATAAAGTCCTCATGGAGAAAAGGCCCTTCGTTATCTTTATAACCACATTAGAGGAGCTTAGCAGCACTTTTCACAAGGCATATGCAGGAATTCTTCTCGCTACCTGTATATTCTGTCCTCCCTGGTTTCTGTGTTCTTCCACCCACGTCTCCTCATGGCCGTTTGCCAACGGCACAGCTCGCTGAGGTGGGGCTGGGAAAGTGAAATTGCCTCATACACAGCTTTGGCCCCTTGGGCTCTCTCTGTCCCCCAGGGAGGATTGGACTGGAAAACAGCTTCCGACCAGGTTCTGTCTGTTAGGTGTGACAATGCGGTTCTCTCTCTGTTCTCAGGGTGTGATTTGAGATTGGAAGACCAAAGAGTAGATTGGCTTGAGCAGGTGTTGACTGTATTTTCTTCTTATAAGACTTTCCGAACACTCAGCTTTGTTCTGCGCTGAGCTCAGCCAGTGCGGCTGAGCTCATTGTTTACTGCACTGTAGGTCCTTTCTCGAAAATCTTGGTTGACAGTCTAATTAATGATTACTCAATGAGAATGGTGGGGCAGGGTTACATTCACACACAGAAAGAGCATACAGTAGTATTCCCAAATCTCAGAAATGGGTCTGTTTGACCGAGTACAGATATTTTAATGCTACATGGAGGCAAGTTGGCTGATAGACATTGGTCCAGCTGATTTCTCTGAAGAAAGCAGGATCTCAATGACCTAAAATTACCTATGACTCTTTATTCTTTCAAATGTAACCCTAATATGCACTATATTGAATGACCTGAGGCCAGTCTTTCTTGGTTCTCAGTATGCGGAGATCTTCAAGGGTAGGCTGCCCGCCTAAATAACTGCTAAGGTCCCAGGGAACTCAGACCTAGGGATCTTAGCTCGTGCTCCAGGTTTCAATCCTCTATTCATCCCACTGCCCTTTGGCTCTGACGGCCCAGGAACAACATGAGGTAGTGGGGAAAACACTGAGATAGGGAGTCAGAAAATCCAGCTTGAACTCCTGTTTGTTGCAGTTTTATTAGCTCTGGCTTGGGGCAAATCGTGGCATTTTTCTGTGCTTCCACTTTTGCCTCTCTAAAATGCTAGGGCTAGACAACTTGGTTTCAAAGATTGCACCCAATTCTGTGTCATCTAAGATTTTGTGATTCATTTGGTCTCCTAATTTGTGCTGAGGGGGTCAGCCCATGGCTCCAAACTTCATGATCAGAGGCCAACACTTCTTGCTTTAAGAAACAGGTTTCTAGAACAGGAAATGCCACCTTATCCCAAGTCCCCCCGATGTCAGATGCTGGGCAGGATGAGGCATGTGTAGCACAGTGGTGGAAGGCACAGCCTGGACCAGACTGCCCAGATTGGAATGGAGTCACTATTTGATTTGGGGAAAGTTACTCACACCTCTCTGTGCTTCAGTGTTTCCATAAAAAAAAAAAACAATTGGATTAATAATAGTCTTATTTCATTGGATTGCTATAAAAATGAACTAGTATGTATGAAGTTCTTAGAATCATGCTTGCCACATCATAGGTGATCAGTAAGTGTTAACTTCTCTCTGGATTTTTTCCAATAATCGTCTGTATACCATAAGCAAGGAAGGGCAAGTTATTGTCTTTTAGGGCAACAAATTCAAACTTTGGACAATTCTATTGTTAGAAAGGTCTACCTTATTATTGGAATTGATTTCTAGATAAAAATTATCTTTATCTTGTATTAATTTGTAATATCTCTTACATAAACACTATACAGGCATTTCTGGAAACTAGGACATATATTGGCAAACCCCACCTCTGTCTCTAATAATTATTTATCCCATAGAGGAAAGATCAGAGACTTGGCTGCAAATACTGGAAAACTCTTCCCCTATTGTGAGTCAAGATGTTTGTTTGCTTACTGGAATGTTATTTTATTTTTATTAGGAATGTTAAGCCTTCCGGATGTGGGGAACAGATTTAAAATGCATTTCCATAGCATGTTATAACATAAAATAAGCTACTCAGAAGGGAGGGATATTGCAAAGAACTGAAAGGTATCAGCTGTGATTTCTAAAATCTGACTGCTGGCCATTAAGTGTCAACAGTGGCTGTGTGCGTCCCAGCTCTTGGTCAAAGCTGTGGTGAGGCCTAAGGGCTTGTATATCACCTAGTTCCCTTATGACTTTATTAAGTGAAATAAGACTAAACTACATTTTGCATTTATAATTTGTCTTTCATTCAAGGTATTTTGTAATAAAGATTCATCTGATCCACTCTTCGCCACTTCAGGTGACTCAGCTGACTAGCGTGGTCACAGCCATCAGGATCAATTCAGGATCCTCGGGTGAATGACAGGAAGAGGGCTCAGAGCAACACCTGGCATGAACAGGTCTTACCTGGGTTCATCAAATCTTTCCTTCATTTCTTAGGTTCTCTAAAGATATCATGGCAACCCATGTTATAAATGCACCTCCCCCCCAACGTTTCAATGGTACCCTTTTAAAACAAAGTCTGTTATATGGCCATTCTACTTCTACTAATTAGAGCCATGCACATTTTAACATCAAAGGTTACCTTTAAGTAACTTAACAAATTAATGGTGCTATTTATTGGTGAAGGTTACTATTGAAAAGAATCAAAAGACCTTTGTTCAAGTCAGTTTAGGTCTTACTCATTAAGAGTCCATGAGTAAATCTACTCAAGCTCTCTGGGGCCTCAGCACTCTCACCTGCAAAACAGACACACTAACACAGATGCCAGTTAGGTTTCCTCAACGAGTGGTGGCTGCTGGGAACGCAGGTTATGGGTTTGAAGCCAGGTGCGTAACCCAGGGTGAAAGAATCCCCAAATCAAAGGTCTGCCATGCAGAAGGAAGGAACACACGTGACACATTTTTGCCATCCCTGGACTTTTAAAATACTCCCCCGAGGATTGTATAAATATAAAAGTAAAAATGGGGAATTGACCTTTTAAGCCAACTTGTATGCAAGTGCTACTATCTGTTTTATTAGTTTCATTATTAATGATAGGCTATTAGAAAAGAACTGAAAAGAGGAGTCTGCCCAGATCTTCTACATCCAAACCAAATTCTTTTGCGTGGTGGTATTCCCAGTGGCCCTGTGGAGAGAAAATCTTTGTTCTATATGCTAAGTGAATGATGGTGAGGGAAATGGGGTAGATTTCAGACAAAGTGGGGAAAAGCCATGCTCTGGCAGGCTCAAGACAGAGCTGCCATGGGAAGCAAGACGTAGGGCCTGAGAGTGCTATTCACCTCGTTCCATGCAGGCAGCCACCTCGTTTGCCTAGGCCCTGAGCCAGCGCTGGCAGGATGCAGGCTATTTGCATGTCTGTGTTCAGGACAGTGTATTTTGCCTAGCCATACAAAATGAGAAGGAAATCGATCCAATCATGCAGAGAACTTAATTTGGGAGGAGGAGGTGAAAGAAAAGGAGACAAATTGCTTGCTTTCAATGAAGTGCAAATTTTATTTTCTGTGAAGTGTAAAGTGTGACAAAGACATCTTTAGAGAAGATCATGTGGCGTTTTGGTAGAGGGTTGAGTGTTTCCCAGATGTGCTTCAAGAAGTAATGACAAAAACAGAAACACATCTACTACACTGCAGTCACAGTGCTGGGTACGGTCCTTTATGCGTTATGTCATGTAATCTCCACCAGCTCCATGAGATGGGATTGAGGGCCTGCAGACAGACGTCTGGCCCAGTTTCTCAGGGCCAATAACTGAAAGCCCAGTCTTAGATTCTTAGGCCTTGGTTCAAAGTATGTGGAAAGACCAAGAAATGTTAAACAGTGCGGGAAACTCTGGGTTGAAACTCTTCTATAAATAGTTCCCTGATTATTTCTAATTCCCACTGACCTGATACAGTGCAAGCTATTCAGGAATGTGATACAGATAGATATTTCCTTTTAAAAATAGTGCACAAATACATGATTTCCTCCCTCTTTCTACCCTGTAGGAGAAGTAGGAAAAGAGAAAGGTTAGGAATTTACCTCCAAGCTATAAAAGCTTCCTATCCTTTTAGTAATCACCGAGGGGAACTCCTAGTTACTAGGGAGATCATAACAGGCTCCATTAGATTCAAGTACAACACTTGGGTTGCCTGGCTAGAGAATGCCAAAAGAGCAAAGGAAAATATTGTCATTGCTGAAATCATTTGATGTCTATGACTAATAAAAAACATGTTGGCAAATTGAATTTGTAGAAGTGCTCAAAAGGCTTGGTTAGAGTTATGAATTTATAGCATACAGTAGTTCTGTCTGCAGAAAAGAAAAACAAAGGTAAAGATGTTAAACTATTTTAAAATTTATCTGAAAAACCAAAAGTGTTCAGCACAAACTTTAAGCAACCAATCTAGGTGCTTCATTCAATTCTTTTAAATTTAGATTCCCTCCTCCCCATTTCCTTATAGCTAAATAATACAGTTTGTACATTTTGAGTCACATTATCCTTGAATTGTAGGGGACCTACAGGCCTTCTTGGCCTTCTTACCTAACATCTCACAAGTACCAGAATGATCCTTAAAGAATCCCTGACACCTGTAGCCACCTTAGAGACTGTGAGGGCTAAAATGTCCTTTCACGCATGTGCTATGTCTCTCAGGGGCTGGAGGAAACCAGAGGCAGAAAGAATTGGGGGTAAGTCTGACCTCGAATTACCTCTTACCCCAGGCCCCAGAGGTTACTATGGGCCAGCCTACAGATGTTTATCCAGTCTCTGTGGGACCATTCCCAGAGTAGGAGGCCTTTGCCAGGACCCACCCTACCTCATTAGGTATGGACGCAGCTCTAGTTGTTGGAGGGTGCCTTCTCGGGCTGTGCCAAAGTGTGCTGCCTTGTATTTTCTACCCATTGTTCCTCGCGGTATCTCTAGAACAATGCTGTTTGACTCAGCTTCCTCTGCTCTGGAACAGTCCCTTAGACAGCCGAAGTCAGCTGTCGGGACTCCCGCGTGTACTGTCTTCTCCAGACTACACATCCTCCGTTTCTTCGTCACATCACCAGTCAAATACACAACTGTTATAACAATTTTAAGAGGCAGAACATATAATCACCATAAAAGAAAGACAAAAAGGTGATCTGAAATTAGACTTTTTTGTTCAAAAGAGAATTCAGATATTTAACTGGAAAGCTAGATTTTTAGCTGATAATGAGACATGCCTGCCTTCCCATGGAGTGCCTCCACGCTGCGCGTCAGCCATCCTGTCGAAACGGAAGTGCCGCTGGGTGAGACCTCTTTCAGTGACACCACCCCGGCAAGCGATGATCACTCAGCAAGTCTCCCCTAGTAGCTTTTATTTCTTTTGCCTTCGTTTACTGTTAATGCCTACCTTGAGAAAAGGTTCTAGAGAAATACTTATCTACATATGAATAGTTGTGGCATGATTTAAAAAGAAGCAATGTAGGAAAACTAAATTTTTAGTTATTTTTCTTCCCAGTATTATACTTTGAAAAATTCTAAATATACTGAAAAGTTAAAGTAATTTCATAGTAAACACCCCTATACTAAATAACTGGATACTACAATTAACATTTTGCTATCTTAGATTTATCAGTGTCTCTTCCATCCATCAACCTGCCTTACTTTGATTCTCAGATGAGTGTAAATTGCATTCATCAGTACGCCTGATCCCTAGTACTTCAGCATGAAAATCATTATCAGTTCTTTTTCAATACTTTCAGTTAGCATTCTCTTCTTAATCCCTCTTGCTATTCTTTTCCTCTTTCCCTCCACTTTCTCAATTTTCCTTTCTCCCACTTTCTATCCCCAAATTCTAAGCTGTAAAAGGAAAGGGTGAAGAATCTGAGCATGGAGCAGTCTCGAAGTGGCACCAAGAAAGACCAATGGTGACCACATGGGGCCTCACAGTTGTCACTGCCGCAGGCCTGGGACAGACAAAGTCCCCAGGAACAAGCTGATGCCTTCCAGTTTATAAGAGAGGGAGGTGTAGATGAGCATGCCCATGTAATAATCTACTATGGAAAACACAGCAGTGAAATACCCAGTCTCTCCCTGAACTCATCTACATGACAGGCCAAATTATGAAGGGTTTTGATGCATAGAGACTCAGAGGAAGGGAATTAATTAGAAGGTCCTAGTGACATATAGCAGAGAGACCTTCTCAGCGCTGATGTTTCAAAGCTGGCCTGCACAGCACCTGAGACCAAAGAGGTGCTTCTGAAACTAGTACAATGATGACACGAGTACGAGAGCACTAACCACCACTGTAGTAGAAGTGCCGTTCAGACCAGGCACTCGGGTTGTGGTTCAGAGCACCTCTCACCTGGACTACACCAGATGAACCCCACCAAATTCTACCCCTCCACCTCACTTTAACGAGTTTTCATGTTGACCATTCTCCTTTGAATAATGCATTCTCTTTTAGCCATATGTACGCCATTAATTAAGCTTTTGTCGAGTCCGAATCTTTCTGCTTTGGTCTGGAAGACAACCTGTCTCTAAAATGGGAGGTCTTCCCTGGCCAGGTGGCTCAGTTGGTTGGAGCATCATCCCATACACCAAAGGGTCATGGGTTCGATTCCCAATCAGGTCATATACCTAGGTTGTGGGCTCCAGTAGGGGCACATACAGGAGGTAACCAATCAATGTTTCTCTTTCCCTCTCCCCCTTCCTCTTTCTCTAAAATCAATATCCTTGGGGGAGGATTAAAAAAATTAAAAAGGGAGGTCTTTGTCTTTTTAATGTCACCTTTGATAAACTGATTCTACTGGCTTTACTCTCATAAAAAGGGAGTGATCTCCTACCGCCCAGGTGTATACTTTTCATAGACCAGGGAACACCATCTTCCCTGATGAGCAAAAACCATTCCTTTCCCATTCGAGATTTATGTCTGGCAAGAAACGTCAGTGATTTATTTTCTGGGCTTCCTAATTCTCAGCCCACAAAGACTTGGCAAGGTGAGTTCTTCAGTGGCAAGGCAGGAACCCAGAAGTGCAAATGTAGCACTTCTCACAGCAAACAGCTTCTCCAGAGTTGCAGATAAATCCAAGCTGAACAAATTAAATTCACTTTGAAATCCACAAAAGGATCTCCCTAGCCGTAAAGTCTCAAGGTAAATCCTTTGGTTATATAACAGTTTTCTAATGTAGTTCTTTCAAAGTTTCTGAATAAAATCATATTATTGTATAGCAAGGAATTCCTATCCTCTGTTGCTTAAAAACAATTCCTACCCCTGACCACTTTCCCTATAGAGATACCATAGTGAATATCTGTCAAATCAGCACCTCAGGGTGGCATCACACCCTTTTGAATGTATCTGAATGAGAGCCGTTAGGCTGTCAGGGTGAGAAATGATGGACAGTCAAGGCTTTGACTCTCTGGTGGGAGTTTCCTTCCATACTGGAAAATAAAACCAGGTACTTCTAGCCATTGGCACCTCGATGGTAAAACGCCAACTGCCAACTAGAGTCCTTCTCTAATTGCCTCTGTTATAAGCCACCAAAACACAAAGTTCAGATCCAGATAAAAACCCTTCCAGAAGGTAAAAGATACTGTGATGCAGAGAGTAGACTCTGCCAGGGGTTCAAATGCCCCAACAGGAGTGCACTCCCCGATGTCACAGACCTCAGACAGGACTCGGTCTAGGGTGCACCGGGAAGTCGGGCTTCAAAGGCCATGTTTGTTCAGACATCATTAATTCTTTTTATTCCTTTGATGTATCTGTCTCTAGTGATGGAAACTCTTATTCTTTTTAAGAAACTCGAATACAAAAATAAAAAAGAAAAAGCTTCAAACTGATTTGGAAACAACCAAGAAAGGGGCTGCCACCACCATCCTGGAACTCAGTTGCGAAGATAAGGACTCTGAGGGAAGAAAAGTCGGCCCCTAGAGGTCAGTATTACCACGTGACAGTGGCACAGGCCCAAGGTCCTGGGTGATGCATGTAGTTTATTGGCAACAAAGCAAAACGCAAGGCCGCAATGCCAGGCAGCATAGTGGCCTGGCTGCATGCTGACCTGGCTGACCTCCATTCTGCATGAATGGAGATATCACACCAGCTACTAACTACAGACTGGGTTCTCTGTCACTGTAAGAGCAGCAGAGAAGGAATGGATAAGCCATTCTTTAAAGCAAAGCCCCTGAAGCTGAAGAGCTAGGCTGAAACAGATCTGATAAGCGTCCTTGTACAAGTTGGGTGGCAATGAGGGAAGGGCAGGGTCTAAGAAGGAAGACCCAAAGGCCCCAGGGATGGGCCTCTGGAGTGGGCCAAGGAGAGGAGCTCATCTAAAAGTACAGGCAGGTTTGTAGACTCAGCCTGGCATAAGGAAGGAAACAAATTAATGTTCTAACAATAGCAAATGAGCCAGAAACAAGTAGGGAAGACTGGCTGGAGATAAAATCTGGGTGGTTCCAAAAATTTGTGATAGCCATTTTGGTTTGGATATTTTTTTTAAGTATTCTCTAAGAGACTATAAAAACACATTGGGGTGGGGAGGGCCAAAATTTCAGACAGTCATTAGTAATAATACGAGTTTAATATAAGTATTAACATTTAATACTTTAATACTATATGCTAGGCATTTTGCTAAGTATTTCATGTGTATTTAATTCTCAGAAGTGCATACATTTATGATTCTACAAGAATAAGCAGAGGCTTAGAGATGCTGATTGCCTCGCCCCAGGTTAGATGTGTCTGAGCAACACCTGGGCAGCAGCCTGCAGGCAGACAGGAACCCCGACCCAGGTGCGGGCACAGCTCACAGCTGGACTCAGTCAGGCTCCCTCACCTCTGCTGTGCCTCAGTGATCACAAACTTCCTTCTGCCTGCTGGGTCTCTTGCACAGCTGTGATTGGGGGGATAAACATTTTTCTTTGATGTGTGGCACTCTTGTAAAGCCAGGAACATGCCATTGTTCTTACTCTGGCTTCCTTTATTACTCATAAGTAATTCTGGAAAAAGAGGAGGACCATGGAAATAAATGGAGGAGGAGAAAGTAGGCGATGTGGCTTTGGAAAGTGAGACACTCCCAGCATCCTGGCTGCACCGTAAAGCTTTTAACATCAGTTTGGTTCTGATTTCCAGTTTTGAACAGCACTTTCCCAGGGTTACAACGGCGTGTAACAGTCACCTTGAAACGTACACTGAGGGTCAATTTGTTTTGCCCTTTCCACAGGACAAAATATAACTTATGAGTTTGCTTTTACCACCACGAAATCTAAAAGGATAAACTCTATTAGAGAATATCATCCATTTAAAGGTCTTTATCCTAAGGCATCACAGCTAGACTTCACCTGGGGGGCACAATAAGAAGCTGACAGTGATTGTACAGCACATTAGAGAAAGTTCTCCAGCTCACTTGAGAGAAGCTTTCAACTTCTCCACTGTATTTTTAATCTAGTGAAAGAAGATATTATTGCAAGGTAGCTAATTCTCATTACTCATTTTTGATAAAAATAACATCATTTGCTGTCTAATGATAATTTTGTCCCTTTGCTATTTTCATAGGTCAAAATTAAAATAACACTGAGGTACCAGGACTCTAATGGTTTGGGAAAGAGTGGAAAGTATTAAATCCCACCTTTCCTTCTTTGCACATTCTTTTCTATATTTTTGTTTAAAAACAAACTTCTAGTATGGGGGGGAATCTACTGTATTATGAACAGATATAAATTTCAATAAAGCCAGGTTTTCCACGGTCAATTATGGTTGAAAACAGTGACTTCCTTTTGGACCTACATGTTGCTTCTCTTAGTTGGTGCAGAAACTGAGTCAGTGGACTGAGGTACAGGACTCAAGCCTTACATCAGATGCGTGCACATTCTTACTCTCCAGTGGGTGCCATGCAGCCTTACCCCGAATTCCACAGGCCAGGAGATGACAAGGCCACTGTGGCCCCAGAGCGAGAGCAGCTCTTATTCTCAGAGACTTTGGTCACCTTGCCCTCCTTATCAGTTCTCTTCAAAGTAAAGTCTGGAAAGATGCTGATAACTCTAACATACAATGACCTCCATTTAACCACAGAACTACCTCCCACACACATTCCTCAACCAGAAAACCGTCCCACCCCTAGTTATCTGGTGTCCTTTTCTAAAATGTTTGTTTTCAGTTCTCAGACCTTTGTTTGCAAATGACAGCTGTCCAGGACTAGGGACTAGGACTGGTGACAGCTTAAAGAGAAAAAGGGGTTCGTTGGCACAAGTGTAAACAAACTAAGAAAGGGCCTGCCATTGGTCCTGGAGTGTGGTGGCTACAGGGTCTCAGATATCGCTGTGTCTGCCATCCCTGCTTCTCTCCGCACTGAGACTTCATTCTCTCAAGCAGGTTGTCAGACACGGCCAAAAGCAGCTATGGGTGCCTTCCCTGCCTGTCCTCCAGAGAAGACCGAACTCATTTTCCCAGCAGGTCTAATTAGAAAAAGTCTAAGAAAAAAATCTGCCCTGGCGTGGGTTGGGTACCCATGAGGGTCTGTGAATAATCTTTGTGGCCAGGGTAGGGAGCTCTGTAGGGCTGGACAAGCTTCAGCCCTGCACTCGCCACTGGGTGGTGGTGTGAAGGGAAATAACGGTGGGGAGGGAAATGTTCTGACTGATGGTTACCGCAGGGCTGGGGTGGGAGAAAAGCGTGTCCTTAGAGGAAGGGGTGGCCTATTACTGAAAAGAAAGAATAAAGGACAAAACCAGCATGTCCAACACACTCTCAGTTAATGCTCAAATGAAAATATAATGTAATGTCAATGAGTCACCCATCCGTGAGCACTCATACTTTTTGAGTAGATTCTTTTTGATGAACAAAAGACCTCCATGATCCCAGAAATAAATGTCCAATGGCAGAATTTCAGACCCCATAAGAGACTGAGAGTGACCCACTTTGGGAAAGGAGTCCGCTGTCACCCTCCATCGAGTGACACCATCGTCACCTACTCAGAGAGCTCCTGCTGTAACTGTTGAAACTGCAAGAGGGGAAAACGGGTGTTGATTCTAAATGGCAAGTCAACTGGATTGATATAAAATGACTTCTCCGTTGTAGTTACAAACTGATGCCCACAGTTCTAACAAGCAGGTTAATGAAACATTTCCAGATGAATGAGAATTTCTTTTTCACCCAAATATGCTTTTTTTCCCATTTGGTTCACTTTCTAAGTAAGGCTGTATGTGTGTGTTAGGTTGCCATTCGGCTCCTCTGATCACAGGGAGGCTCCAGGATACTAGAGCTACTTTAAAGCACATTCAAACTGATGAAACAGCGACCTACCAAACTTTTTTCTCAATACATAAACACAGCAGCTATTTCATTGGCTATGTACTTAAATTGCCTCCAAAGGAATAAATGATTTCAGTCAATGGACAGCTCAACTGAAAAGAAAAAACACCTATATTGTACAACTGGCACAGCAGGAAACTCACTTAGGGTCTCAGTGTGGTTTGTTGACTTGACTTGGTCTGAATAATCATGGCCCAGGGCAGACTCCTTCCGTCATTTCCACAGTCTGCACCTGAGGCTCAGGAAGCACTATTTACCAGCAGAACTCAGTGACTTGCCTGTCGTACCCTTGCAAAATGTGAGTCCACCTTCTGATAAACCTTAGTATGCAGGAGCCAAAGGTTAAATTTCAAAACAAACTTTGCTTCCTTTGGCCTCCTTCCTTAGGAGGACAAAATTACTCTGCAAAAGCCCTTATTGACTACTGGTAAGTCCTTCTGTTGGTGCTGGAGCTGAAAGCTCCAGATTTGCAAGTTTCAAGTTAGCCTATGAAAGGGAATGCACTCTTTTGGATTTTCCTCTTTAGTTCTTTTTTCTTACTATGCACAATATAGTACCCAGCCCCTGCTGGCATATTCCCATTGTCCCAGTGGAAACCATGTCAACTTGGAAATCATCTCTTTGTTTTGACAAGATATTCCCAGTGGTGCAGGTACATCCTGGGGCAGGCTTACTCAGGACTTGGTGCCTGAACAGAGCCAGCCACATTTTGAGGGAAGGCTTGTATAATAGGATTGACATCAGTGATCTTTCAGTGACACAAGACTGTATTTAAACACTGTATCATTAACTTTAAGAATCAAACTCTTGCTGTCTTATATTCTTAAGAAAGCCAGGAGAGATATTTCTTTGCCAACACCCCAGAGCCAACTCTGAATCAACTGCCCCAGGCACTCAGCCCACACTTTCTGTTCCTCTTTTCATCACTGCTCCTGAAAACTTCCTCAAGATTAAAGCTCCCACTGCTTCTAGGTGTGAAGAAAACAGGGATTTGAAAGCGATGAAAATGTTCTGGAATTAGATAGTGACATTGGTTGCATAAGATTGTTAATACAGGAACACTACTGAACTGTACACTTGCAAATGGTTAACATGGTGAATTTTATGTTTTGTAAACTTTATCTCAATTAGGGAAAAAGTTTCCAAAACAATCCGCACTAAAATGTAATGACTAACGCCCTGTCAAGTGTAAGTGTATTTTAATAAGAGTGCTCTGGGCCTAAATAAAATCTTGACTTGGTAGAATTCCAAGCATTTAGAGAGGGGTCATATTAATATTTGCTGGAGTAAGGCCACTCTTGAATGGTTGTCCATTTGTGTCTAGGTTTTTTGAACAACGCCATCCTTTCCTCTTCTACTTTCTCTCGGCCCAGCTCTTTGAGAGGTTGCTCATCCTGAGACCGGGAACCCATGACGTGACCAATAATTTTACATGCAACCTTCTGTCACCACTGAACACAAATATACATTATACCAGTCTACCTAGAGTTTCCTAAGAAAGTAACAAGGAAGGTCCTGGGAACTTACTGATTCAACTGCTGGGACTTTGTCAAAGAGCACCACTCACTCCCCGACTCCCCACCCCCATGTCATCAGACTGCCAGGGGCTCAGTCAGAGCACAAGCGAGCAGCCTGCACTCCCTCCTGCTGCCCTGACCGAAAAAAGTGCCAAGAACTTTAGGAAAACAAAAGGTGGAGATTCCCCACCTACATACATTATTACCCCAGCAATTGCAGAAAAGGGTTTTAAGCATCTATTAAATCCTCAGAGGCAGAAATTATTCCAAGGTGGGGTATTTTACGTTTGAACCAGTAAAGCTAGCAATGAGCAATAGGGAAAATGAGAGAAGATAGGAGTGGTGATTTCAAGTATAGCTTTCCAAGTATAGCAAATCCCCAAGGAGTTTTCATATTTACCTCATAGAAGTAGCTTGTAATGATCCTCATAATTTCCCGGTTTCATTCAGAGATTGCCTATCAGGCTGTCTTTCTTTTTTTTCCACTGAAGTCTCCCCAAAATAGAGCTGCTTTCTAAAATAGAACTCCAAAGCCAAAGTCTTCTTACTGATTTCAGGAGTTCCCTCAAGGACAAGCAACTGCTCCAGGAACCCCTGCAAAACTTAGGGATTTATTGTACCAAGATCCCAAGAAATGTTACACTATATGTACAAATTTAGGGTGATTCTAATTTTTTAAAGGACACTCTAGAGACCTCTAGGTCTAAAATTCACTCATACAAAAACCAGAAATTACTCAGGAATTTGTTAGTTGCCAGTGGTGGAAACCAAAATGAAATTAGTTCAAGCAGAAAAGAAATTGACTGGCTCCTGAGCTGGCAGGAAGGCTGAGCATGGGAGTTTCTGGGCTGCTCATTTGGAAAGAATTCCCTATTGACCCGATCTGAGCTATCACCGGCCCGGATCAGGAAAGATCCCTGGGTTGCCCTGGCTTAACAGTCTAGAGTGAACACCTGTTTCTGCCTGCTCACAACCACATCCCCCTTTTGGTAACAGAGGTATGATTTTCCTTGGGCAAAATGTTCCTCTTCCTTTCACTGGAGTCCTGTGGGGCTGTTGACCATGATGTCCCTCTCCCCATTGACTCAGGGGAAGGCTGTGACCAGCAGAGCCAATCACACCTGCTCTTTTTCAGAATCTTGAATATTGAGCTGAGTTGAGTGAAGGGCGGCAGAATAAGACTAGAGATGATTCATCCCCCTGAAGAAATTGTCTATTAGCTTTTGCTCTCATATTCCTAAAGCTGCCTTCCTTCACGAGGTCTGGTTGTTAAGCTTTCCTTCAATAATGAGAGCTTTCTTAACATCCTTCCAAAAACTCTTGTTTTTTTTCTTTGCTTAAAGTAGCTAGCATTGGCTTATGATACTTACAATCAAAGAACCTTAATTTATTCCAGCTCTAGGGAACCTCTCATGGAGCCTATGTGGAAATCTCAGAGAAGGGGTTTGGCCCTATTTGTACCACATTCTTACCCGTAGACGGATCACCGTGGCCAAGGATATGGGATGTGTTCATGGTCCACACCTGGGCCCTGTGCCGGAGGCAAAGGGCTAGGGAAAGTCATCAGCTGCAAGGAGAAGGGACAGCTTTCTAGACAGAGGACAAAAGCCTCTTACTGTCCCGTTTAATCTACTTTAGTTAAACCTTATAAGCTAGGAGAAGACAGCCATGAGTTGAAGATCAGTTTTATCTTGTCAGGAAAGTACAAAATTTCTCTTCTTTCTCTCCCTGTCATTTTCAAATTGCATAGTTAGGTCCTTCCTTTGCAAAAGGTCTGGAAATCTATTTATTTTATAATTAACAAAGAGTGAGAATATCCATTCTGAGATTTTTGGTTAGGGTCCAGTATTTACTAGCTACACCAGCTGTGGGAATTCAATAATGTTGAGGTCCCCTCCCTCCTTTGTTTGTAAGACTAATTTTGGAATTATACGATGATCAGGAAATGGTATTCCCTTCCTTCTGTCCATCCCTAAGGAATGGTTTCTTTAAAAAGTCTGTGGCTTCTGTATCCAGAAAAGTTGAATGAAAGGGCACAAACCCCAGCTAAATGTCAGACAAGGCACATGAGAAATGGAGCTTGATCAATTTCAGAGATTTCCTCCTTAAGCATGGAGACTGCTTTGATTACCAGAAGAGTATGTGCTGTTTGCAAATGCTGTTCAAGAGCCCCAACTAGAGCTGAGAAGGAAGAGGCTTCCTTTCAGGGAACTTGCAGAGGAACAGTGCGTGTTCCTTTGTCAAACATCAGAAGATGCACATTTATTTGTCAACATAAAATGAACTGGAGAATCTGGGGTTGCAAACAATTGTCAGCCAGCTGCCAATACACGAGCCGCTATTCCTGGTACAAGCCTCTTCATGCCAAGGCAGAAAAAGTCAATGAGGTTCTTTCCTGTATTCCCCAGAAACCTCAATATTATTTTATTTAATGACTCAGTGTTTCCTGATAGGATGTTAAAGTTAGAAAATGACCTCACTGGCTGTATGGAAGTTTGGGGGAGCTTATCAAATCAGATTTAGAAAGGATGCGCAGAACAAGATTCTGCTGCACAGGTGGGTACCTTCTGTTCGAAGGCACGGAGCTTGTTTCTGGCCAGTGAGATAGGGTTAGAGATATACTCTTACATACATATTAGATAACACCACTATGTTCATTGCAGGAGTCTGGAAGAATGTCTGTTTTTAAAGATCTACTTCCTTGAAACAGACTGCCCTGCCATGTCTCTAAATTCCTTAATCAAAAACAAACAAACAAAAAACAAAACCCACAGGTTGATACTGGACAAAGAACATATAACTAAGAAGAAATAAAGAGAAAACATAAAAAGAACAGCATTGCTCCTGATTTGCTTGATATGCAGATGGATCCAGGAGATGTGTATTAATTATGTTGGCATAATAATTGGTGCCTGCAGGACCTGAAAACAGTATTGCTCTTCTGCCAGTGCTTTTCTTAACCCCAGAAATTATGACCGAGAACATTGCTCTTAGTTTCCATCTAAGACCTGGAAGCCCTGCCACACCAAGCTGTGCTCTCAGCCTGGGCACACTTAGAACATCTGCTCCACAAAGACAGCCAAGACATGATCCAAGGGCTGCTGTTCCTCGGCCACTCCTAGTGAGTAAGGGAGGGGCTCTGTTCCTATTCCAGGGAAGTTTGCATAGAGTTTGGCAAACAAAGGAAGGAGGAGCCCTCAGCTACAAACTGAGTTTGTATTCTTATAAATTGATCAGTAACATAACTACAAAGGTGAATTTCTGAGGCCAAGGAAATAAAGGGATGCAAGAGAGCTATATGGTGCTTCATGGGTAGATGAAAACAAGAATCCTTCTGAATCCTCAAAGACAGAACAAGCACGTAGAGACTTGGGTCAAAAAGATAAAACGCACTAAGTTTGTTACAATCCTAGTATTACCCTAACTCTTAAAAAGTTCATAAATGTATAAGATAATAGGATGGCAAAATTTTGTCACACTGAGCTGCCTATGACAGGATCTGACCTCAAGTTAAAGTCTCCTTCCCTAAGTTGACTCAAAGTATGTCAACCCGCTTGACAGTCTCTCCCAGTTTCTTTATCCCAGCTGACAAAAGTAACAATTTTAATAGACATTTGGGGTGAATAGGTCATTCTAACTCTGGATAGGTGGCAAAACCCCTGGTCTTATCCCAGGATGCTAAGTAAATTTCTGACAAAAAGTAGTTAATATTCAATTTGCTTTTATTTTATTTTATTTTTGTAAGGTATGCCACCACCAGACACTATTCATTTTCTTTTAAAGTTATATATAATGTTCATTAATCTATATGTAATTTTTATTTACTATTTTATTACTTTTTAAATATTTTATTTATTTATTTTTAGAGAGAGAGGAAGGAAGGGAGAAAGAGAGGGAGAAAAACATCAATGTGTGGTTGTGCCTCGTGCACCCACAACTAGGGACTTGGCCTGTAACACAGGCACGTGCTCTGACTGGGAATCGAACCGGCGATACTTTGGTTCTCAGGCACTCAATCCACTAAACCACATCAGTCAGGGCTTATTTGCTTTTTTAAAAAAACTACTTGAATTTTAAAATAACTCATTTAAAATACACTTTTACACTTCCAAATTTTAAAATCTCATATCTATATTGATCGTATTATTAGAACCAAAAATCAGGACACTGCTTGACACGGTTCTAACACAAGATTACATTCATACTTAAAAATATTTGAAATCAGGAGGTGTGCTACAGAATCCTAGCTATATTACTGCTATATTTATAATTCAAATAGCGTTGCATGAGAAAGTGGAAATGCCACATTTACCTAGCTGATTTTATTTGTGGATCTTAGTAGCTAAGAGTCTTGGGGTCTTAGATGGGAAGGTTAGTAGAATGTATTTAATTGATGCCACAAATCCAACAGACTGCCAGCCGTCATTGAAGGAAACAGAGAATCCTGTTTAAAGTGAGAATCAGTGCTTATCTACATTTATTGTATCAGAAGAGAAAATATGAGAATTGAACCTTATATAATACACCTATATATGGATGCTATAAATAACTTATTCAGATGCAAGTGGCTGATATTTTCTTTTTCGTAGCCATAACTTTTCTAGATGAGTCCCAAGAGTCAGTAATTGAACTTGAAAAATGATGTCCTTCTTTTGAGGTTGCTTTTGATTTGAAGCCAAAGGGATGTACTTTATTTAGCAGAAGCTGTGGGTTGTAAACAATGTGTATGTGGTGATATTGGCAAACACAATTAAATGTACCTTAACTTATTTGTCAATAAAGCAGTACCAAGATGCTCAGAATTTACTTCAGGATAAATTCTTAAGGAAATGGAAGCTAGTTTGAGGTTTTCTTGTTCTTTTCCCATGAACATATGCTGACAGGCACTCTTATTTATATTATATAAAAAGGCTTTGGTGCTTCTCCAAAACATTCCTGAAAAAAAAAACACTGATCAACCTATTAGTTTTTTATTGCATCAATTATATCAGATTTCTTTTTTATTAATGTAAGGGAATAAACAAACACTCCTACTCTTTTCTAATGACTGATTTTACATGTATATTTCTATTTTGATAAGATTTTACTTGTAACATTTGTGGATTTAGTAAATGTATCCTTTATATTTGGTCTTATGAAAGCTAAGCAAGAATGGAAAATATCTTGATTGAGCTTCAGATCAAGGAAGTAAAAAAAAAGTAAAGATTACACTAGAGAAATAAAATCCAGGTGAAATGAGTAAAATCCAACCTAACTGAAATGTTATAGTGCTATGCAGTTACTGGGAATTTCCCCTGAAGTGCCTCTTGGCCACTGAAGACTTTGTACCAGTTCTTTCCTCTTTCTAAACTGCCTTGACCTTTTACCCCTATCAGCAATCCTGCCCCCTTTTTTCTTCTGATCCTTCCTCAAAGTGTCCTTTGGAACTACCTCCATCACCACTAGCATCTCTCCACCCACTCCCTGGCCTTCCCAGGAGTTATGCATCCATAAACCTTGTGCACACTGCAGTCATAACATCTATTATTAACATTCCTTTGCTTAGCTTTCTTTAGTAGTATACTACAGGTTTCTCGAAGAGGAACAGAAATAGTGTCTTTTTTCTTTGTATCCACAGCCTAGTGCAGGGCCTGACGCTTCATGGCCGTGAAATGTGGGAAGAACGAATATGGAATCAAACTTAATGAGATTCTGTGCTGGTGTTTCACTGCTTAACATGTTTATGAATCACTAGGTGATGGAGAGGGTTTGCTTATTTAGTTAAAATTTTAAAGTCATCCAGAGTGGCAGATGTACCAGGGAACAGAGTGTACTTTCAGACTGCCAATGACATGCATGGGATCACTAGCACAGCCCACCAGGTCCCAGGTTGAAGGAGATTATCAAACCCTAAAACTAACTTGAAGTATCACTAGTCCTTCTGCATTGTATTGTAATAAGCTGATTTTGAGTTACCACTGTAACTCAAACTGTCACTTAACCATTTCAACTCATGCTGATGTCATGTGCACATGTTTAGACGGGATAAAATCTAGCACTCAGGGTCCAAGTCAGAGCTTTGTCACTAAATTAGACAGTCCTATATAACTAAACTGAACATTTGTTACAAAGTCCTTCTAATCTACTCTTTAAATTGCCTGGCCTACCTGCCCCGTTCAGCACTTTGAGCCAGCGCCCAGCATCCTTGTATTGGCCACGGTCTCTGCCTTGAGCCTCTCTGACTCCCCCCAGCATGTGTGCCACTTCCTGACCTCCTCCTGATCTCCCCTGGCCATAGGGCCAGTTGACAATTTTATGATTATTTATTTGGTTCCAATACACCAGGTGACTTCTTGGATTCTTACTCATTCTGTGATTAATTGATATGTCCCTTGATGTATCTCTGCTTCTGGTTTTTAGGGGGGAACATCCTCCCTAACCTTGGCCCAGCCCTTAGGATTCTGTTTCTGTGGCCTGATGGTCCCTTCAGGTTGGTCTTGTTTCCACAGATACCAAGATCTCTTAGGAATTTAACCTTCAGGAGTCTGACTGAAGTCGACTGTTGCTTATTTTCATTTAGATCTTGATTAACTTTTGTTCCTTTGCAAATGGTCTTGTTGCTTTTTCTTAGTCATCTCAGTGATTTACATTAAAGACAGGTTAACTGTTCAGGAACACAGTTTTGGCAAAATTACTTTCATAGTCAAAAGTACTTTGATGGCTTCCCATTGCCTGCGGAGTAAAGTTCATATTTTTAGCCTGGCATTCGGCACCCTCCATGAATTGGTCTCAACATAACTTTCTGCATATCTTTGCTGATAGATTTCTTAAAACCTTTTTTTACACACTCATATTCCTTCTCTCCATCACTTGCCTGACAAAAAACATCTGGAAGAAGCCCTCTATCTCCTTCTCCACTCCTGCTGACAAAATAACAAAACCTGTCTGATTGGTTTCACTTCGTTAGCATGATTACTTTGCCCATCTGAAACAGCCATGACCGTCCCAGGAGGCTGCTTTCTCATTCTCCAAGACAACTACTCTACCTTCATATCTCTTCTCAAACTTCTGTCCCCTCCTCCACACTTACACCCAGCTGATGACCTCACCTACAATTCACTGAGAATACACAGGTCATCAGAGGCAGACTCTCTCATCTTTCCACCACATAATCCAAATTCTCACTCCATGTTCTCACCTGTGTTCTCCTGACTGCCTTGTGTCACCAGTGGGGAAAGCGTTCCTCCTCCCATTCACGGCTCTATCCTCCTACTAGTGCTCCAGACCCCGCGGTTCCCACCTTCCGGGGTATGTCACTTATTTATCCTGTTTCACACTTGCATCATGTACTCCTCTTTACTAGCTCATTCCTATCTGCATAGTTTACATCTTAGTATCTCACCTCTCTGCAAAAACTTCCTATGATTTCTCATCACTCAGTACCTTTTCTCCCACTCTTCTTCTAAGATAAACAGTCCCACACAACGTCTTCACTTTCTCACCTTCCTCACATTTGCAATTTAACCCACTGCAGTCTTGTTCTCTCTACCCCACTTAGGTGAGGGCATTTGACTGAAAGCGCTCTTATCAAGGTCCCCAGCGACTTTCACAATGTCAGGCCGAAGTAAGTTTTTCTGTGCCCATCTCACTTGAACTCAGAGCCTCACACAGCACAGAAGACCACTCCTTTCTTCTTGATACATTTCCATTCTTGGCCTGTTGTCAAACCACATGGTCCTAGTTTTTCTTCTTCCTTATTAATTACTTTCCTAATTTGTTGAATTCAACTTTATAAAACCTCTGAACATCTTCAAGACCTAGTCCCAGGTCCCCACCTCTTCTGAATCTTCCATTTTTCCCTGATAGTCTCATCCACTCTCATGGTTTTAAATATCACTCATAGTCTAATCATTCCTAAATTTGTATCTCCAGTCTAACTATCTTCCTTTAACTCCAAATTCATGTTTTCAGGTGAACGTTTTATGTTTAGCTAATGGTTCCAACCTAATCTGCTTCAAATATGGCCCTCCCCTATTTTCTCCCGTCTTAGACAATGGCAGCACCCACCCACCCTGTTACTCAAGCTAAACAAACTGTTAAAAGAGACGTTACAAATTGGAGTCAAGAAAATGGAGTTCTATGATATAAAATAAATGTCAGCAAAAACTGCTTTAAGAAGAACGTGACATTTCAGCTGAAGCAAGAAATTATGAGAGGGAGCCATGCCTGTAGTGAGGCAGAGGAAGAGCTTCCTCCAGGAGGAAATAGCAAGTATAAAGCTGTTTCAGGGAAACAGTTTGGTGTATTTCTATAGTAGTTCCATATTTAATATTCCTGGAATTAAGTAAATAAGGTGCAGGTAGCAGGGAATGAGTGTGTAATGATAGGGCCTATATCAAATGTGAGTATTTCAATAGTCCAGGTGAGAGGTAGTGGCGGCTTGGACCAGAGAAGTAGAATTAGAGAGAATATATTTGATTTTTTATTGTGGTAGAAAACACATAATAAATGTTTATCACTCTAACCATTCACAGGTGTAAGTTCAGTGGCATTCGGTACATTTGCAGTGCCGTGTAACCATCACCACTATTGATATCCAAAACTTTTTCATCGTCTCCAACAAACATTCTGTACCCACTAAACAGTAACTCCGCCTTCCTCCCTGTAATCTCTGTTCCACTCTCTGCCCCTATGACTCTGTCCAGTATAGGACTGCATAAAAGTGAAGGCATAGAGTAGCCCACTGTGTCTGGCTTATTTCACTAAGTTAAGCATAAAGTTTTCAAGGTCCATCTTTGTGTCATAGCATATACCATTTAAAATTTCACTGCTTCTTATGGCTTAACACTATTCCATTGTATGTATATGCCACATTTTTAAAGATTTTAAGTGGATTTAACATTTATTTTGGAAACAAGTGAGATGTGGTGATGAATTGAATGCGGGGGTGAAGGAAGTGAAGGTGACGAGAGTGATTCATTCCTAGGATTCTAACTTGTAAAAATAAGGGGCAGGAAACTCATTTAATAAAATGGGTAAGATTTGAAAAGGATCTTTCTTAAGCCCAAACTGAATTAGAAGTCACAACCTATCGAAAGGAGGAGGACTGCTGAAGAATGAGGCCCCCACTGAGTCTTAAATAATAAATATGCGTTAGCCATTTTAAGAGGTACACATGGGAGCAAGTTAAATACAGCTGGAAATTCCAAAAGTGTGGACCAAATAACAAAAATATCAAGATTTTTGTTTTATTTCCTTTGCCTGGAATACTGTCCCCTAATTTCTTATTTCCCTTTCCAAGATTTTCCTGATCTTCAAGTCCCAGATGAAATACCAGGTCTTCAGACTCCCCTTAGGCATTTATTTATTGTCTTTTAAAGACATTTACCATTTTTTAGCTTACATAACAATTTTTTGTCCATTTCTTCCCTATTATACCATAAACGCTTTGAGGGGGTGTATTATGTCTTTTGCATATTTGTATCTTCGGGACTATTGCCTTGCATAAAGAAGACTATCCACAAGTATTGGTTTTTAGCAGAGTATCATTATCAGAAATGGGAATTAAAGATATTGTGCAAACTACTAAGTCTAAAACAAGCAAAGAGTTTACAATAACTATTATTGCAAGATTAAGTTTTTTTATACCAGAATTAAGTTGTACAATTATCTGATGCCATTATGTTTTTGGAGCGGTGAAAGAAGCTTCTAAGGTATAGAATAAACATTATAGAACTTTATTATCTTAAAAGAAAAAGTAGACAATTCTGAGATAATTAAGGGGCTGTTTTTGTTGTTGTCATTATTATGTTCTGTCACCATGTAAATCTAATAACCAAAAAGATTAATTCCAGGATGCAAGTAGCAGTACAAAAAAGTACAGAAATAGTCATTTGTAACACATAAGATTACTCTAGTATCTAAGATGCTGACATTAGTTGACAGGTAGCTTATAGCTTAAACAATCTATGTGAACTAGAAGGATTTACAAGTGTGTATACAGATTTTAAATACATAGGTATGATGGAGAGGATTTAAATTTTATCTTCTCTAACTAATAGCTGGGATACCAGTAGAATTACTTGAAGCCACAGAGACTCAATCTGTCAAAATCCTAATAAGAATGTCAACAAATGTGGAAACAAAAGCATGGCTGACAGGCTACAAATATTCAATACACATCCCGATTCTCAAGAAAGAAGATGCCAAGGAGTGTGGTAACTATAGGACCATTGCTCCAAACTTCGATGCAAGTAAAGTGATACTCAAGGTGATACAACAAAGGTTTCTATCTTATAAAGAGTAAGAAATGCCACCTGTTAAACAGCTAGTTCAGAAAAGGAAGAGGCATTTGAGATCTAACTGTGAACATTCTCTGGATACTGAAGTGCTCCAAAGAATTTCAGCTCAGTTTATGTTTTCCCAACTACAGGAAAGCCTTTGACTGCATGAATCATAAAAAGCTACGGGTTGCTCTAAAAAAATTAGCGTGGCTCAGCACCTGACTGTCCTGATGTGTAACCTGTATTGCGGACAGCAAGGCACTGTCAGGATAGAATGTGGAGAGGTGGAATGGTTTACTATAGGCAAAGGTGTCAGACCAGTCAAACAAAACTCCCTATTTGTTTAATCTGTACACAGAAGATATCACACAAAAAACTGGGCTAGACTCAGAAAAAGGAGTAAAAAGTGGTGGAAGAAATATTGTAACTTAAGATATGTAGATGACAACATCTTACTGACAGAAAGTAGCAATGATTTAAAACAACTTCTGATGAAATTGAAAGAATAAAGTGCCAAATCAGGACTGCATTTGAACATCAAGAAGACAAAAGTCATAGACTACATTAGAAATATACAACTTTAATTAGACAATGAAGACATCAAATTGTTAAAGACTTTGCTTACCTTGGTTCAGTCATCAATTCAAACAGAGACTGCAGCCAAGAAATTAAGAAAAAAAACTGAGACTCAGAAGGGCAACAATGGAAGAACTAGGAAAGATCACCAAGGACAAAGATGTGTCATTAGAGACCAAGGCTAAGATATCCATACCCTCCTTTTCTCAATTAGTACATGTGGATGCAAAAGTTGGACAGTGAAGAAGACTAATTGGAACATAACTGATTCATTTGAAATACGTTTCATTTTCATGAGAGCTCTATCAACACTCTGGACCACCAGAATGATGAACAAGTGGGTCCTAGAGCAAATTAAGCCAGAATCTTTGCTGGAGGAAAATTGACAAAACTGAAGCTATCCTACCTCAGGCACATCAGCAGAAGGCAGGCTTCTTTGGAAAAGACAGTAATGCTGGGAAAATGGAAGGCAGCAGGGGAAAAGGAAGACCAACAATGAGGTGGACTGACTCCATGAAGGGGCCACAAACATGAGTCTACAGGAGCTGATCAGGGCTGCTGAGGACGGGGCATTGTAGACATCACTCCTTCTTGGGTGGCCAGGAGTCTGCGCCTACTTACTGGCATGTACTACGCACAACTCTAATGGTTCCCTTGGCAGCTGGCAGTGTGGTCGTCCTCTGACATCATCTTATCATTGTTGTCCAGTTTTATAAAAATGTGGCATTGTTTTATATGATGTCCTAAAGAGAACCTACATAATTATGGGCTTTTAAAATGGATTTAGAAATCTGTATTATAATTGATCAAATGTGCAAAAAAAAAAAATGTCAACAGTCTGGTTAAACATAACCTCATGGTTCAGGGCTGGAAAAAGAAACAGTATAAAGTAGTTTATATGAAAATAAAATAACAGAGAAAATAATGCTCTCCATTGTTTAGAGCGACAAAGAATAGGCAGGAATCCAAATACCACAGGAGACAAGATTAATATTAAGTATATCTGTCAACATCCTGCTTGAACTCTGAGCCAGGATCAGAGGTATCTAAAAGCATCTAAAGGGGATTTTGCTTAAGAATGAGTCACATTCTCTGCAGCAGAAAGCCCAAAAATATCAGTATAGGATGTTAGAAATCAAAGAGACCTTAATGACCATCTTGTCCGACTCCTATTAGAAAACTGGGGCCCAGAAAACCCTCTTTTCCACTCTGTAGCCCTGGGAGGGGCCAGGAAGCAATGAACAGAATGTGGACTCTGGAACCAGATGGAAGTGTTTTCGGACCCCAGCTCGGTCACTCAGACGAGTCCTTCACTGTCTCTGAGCCTCAATTTCCTCAACTGTAACATCAGAAGAGCTATATTTCGGGGTGGCTGTGAAATTAGGAATAATGTGCATAAAGCATCTGACGCACAGAGAACTGACAAATGCTAGGTCTCGTTACCCAAAGCCTGGGGTTCGTGGCAGAGCAGGGACAACCCCCCCAATCCTAGTGTGTCTTCAGGGTACCTTTAGAAGTCCCCAGTCAGTAGAACTCTTCTCCAAAACGGGTGAGCAGAGAGGGCAGTACACTCTTCTATAAATACTTAGACCTTTAATAATCTGGAAATATCAAATGAGTCAGTATTGTATAAAATGCCAGAGGGAACTTCCAAATTTTTCCAGGACTTCCACAAAGTAAACAATAGTTTAACACAAAGGGCCAAAACCTAGTAACTTCAGGAAAACACTTCTAAATGCTACTGCAGGGGTCTTTCTAAGCTGGAGCTTTCGTAACTAAGTAGGTGTGGGGATGGAGTGTCAGTGCTGTATTATGTACCCCAGAGTAGGTTTTTTAAATTATAAAATGACCTATTTTTTAACTCAGCAAAACTGCATTAAATGTATCTAACATTAAAAAAAAAATTCCAAACCTTCAAAGATTGAATGAATTATACAGAGAGGTAAAGGAAGATTCCTGAAGCCTTTATGATTTATAAAACAGTGAGGCACAGCTAACACGTTTATTTGTCCTAAGTAGCTATCTCCATTGTAAGTGTACATGGCACGGAAATATAGGCCCTACGGTGCCCAGGACAGACTTAATGAATCACAGGCATTCTGACTGGTCAGACCTTTCAGTGTTATCCAATCTTTATCTCATTCATATAACAGAGTCACCAGCCATTGCATGTTAAATGAGGATGGATGATTTAAGTTTCCACAACTAAGCATCTGCTCTGCTGAGTGCCTTCTTAGGCTCATCACTTTGAAACTAATACAAATATTTTACAATGAAGTAGGATTAAGTCTATAATGAAAAAGTAGCTTCTCTTGGTTTCTACTCAGGTTGCCTCTAGGTGCCTAGAGTTGCCAATATGGTAATATGGATCTGGAAAGCTGAGAAAGGTAGGAGATACATAGGATTTTGGAACTAGAAAGGATCTTAACAAGGGCACAAATTAGTCTACAGGCTAAACCTAGCCATCGAAAGTGTTTTAGTTGTTCTTACTGTATATTATATATTAGATATTTGACATTAGTTGCAATTATTTAATGATCAGATTTCACGTCACAGGCAAGATCTCCAGCTTCCTTTGAAAAGCTGGGCACTGGTCATCCTGCGTCTGAATTTTTTCCTGTCAGCATTTGGTTAGAGCACAACAGTGGTGGCACCCTTAAATGTAATGAGCTCTCTCCAGTAGCCCCATCTCCCGTCACTCCTGATGGGCACCCAGGCCAGATCCACTCACCGTCACAGCTCCTGATCCAGCCCAAACCCATGTTCAACAGAAGAGAAAAGCCAAAGCACAGAGAGAGCAAGAGGCTGAAGCTAGCTCCCAAAGACAGATCTACTCAGCTACACCTTTTCCCATTTCAGAAAGTCTTAAATGAGTATTAGTTTTTCGGACATTTCCTAAGAGATAAACACAAAAATACAACCTAGAGCAAGAGCTATAAAAAATTAAATACTTAGGTAACAATTAGTGCTGCCTCACACAAAATATTATTGATTACTAGTTGCCACTCAGCTTGATCTTAGATCACAAATATATGCTTAGAAGGAGGCTTAACTGGCTTTGTGTAATTTTAAAAAAACTTCTAAATTGGCTTTATTTGGATTTCAAATGTTAACATATTTGTGTGTCTTGGAGAATTAGGGAAATTTAAATTCCTAAGCCTTTCTTTAAAAGGTTCTGATTTAGTATGTTTGTGTTGAGATGCAGGAATTTGCATTTTTTATGAGTTTCATAGGTGTTTGTTACAGTTACTCATCAAAGTAAGAGGTCACTTGAATTTCTTCAGTTCTGATCTTAAGTTCCAGACCTTAATCAGGGAACTCTGTACCCCTCCATTCAGAGAACAGAAGTTCCCTGTGGTTCCTGACTCTTTCCTTTCTTTTTCTGTGTTCTCTGCTTTGTGGTTTATGGAAGAAAAACACAAAGAAGTTATCATGGCTGGTACAATATGAAGGACCTAAATGTACTTTCCCAAATGTAACTGCCTAAGTGAATGTTTTTACCGTGGTGACCAGGTTACTAATATACCATATCTCCTACCCATTCTACTGGCTTTGCTCCTCTTTCTAAAGAATGTTTCCTTTGAATCAAGAAAAATAATTCAATTCAAATGGAAAACAAAAATTTCCTTTAGTTTTAAAGAACCAAGTTAACCATAAGTTTCATATAACTTCAGTTGGAAACTTCAGGTCAGCTTGGTTTGTGTTTCTGCCCTAAAACTTTTCTTCATTAAAGGTTTTGTACTTTATCTTCTACACCTTTTAAACAGACTTTTAATATAACCAAGCAAATGAAATAAACACTGTTACATGGTATGTTACCCTTATTTGTTCCCACCAAATTGAACTACATCTCATATGCAATATTATAACAGAATCCTTTTAAGTTTATCTTATTTGTAGCAATTTTAAAGAGAAGTATATATTCAGTCCAAAAAAGTAATAAAAAAAGAGAGAAAAAGAAAGTTTCTTAGAGGATCAAGTTTGCTAAAAAGGAATATGATCTGTTTCAAACTAATCCATGTTGAAACTCTGCAGAAGTAACACCACATTACAAAAGATAAAGAAGAAAGACTTCATCAAAGCACAGAGTTGAATTCCCAGTAGGATAGTTTCGAAAGTGGAAGTTAGGCTTCTCAAGTTATGAGTAAGACAATAAAGTAGCTCTTGATGTGAAAGCAGGTACATACAACCAGGCCACTCTTTTAGTAAGATGGAAGAACTTGGAGAAATTTTAACATTATTTATGGAAACCAAATTTATGTATATATGGAATAATGTAATTTTAGAAGCTGGAAATATGCCTATATAGTGTTTTCTTCCTAGGAATTAGCCATCAGAGAATTTTCTCATTCCTTCTTTATCTGTCAAAATTTTGTCTTAGGATGGGTGTTCTACTTTATGAAAACACATTTTTAAAAAACCATTTGAGAATGTGAGAATACTTAAGCCTTTTTCAGCTTCTAATGTATTTTATCTCAAAAGTAACTTTTATCATACTAGAACATATATTAATGTGCTACAGAAGTAATTAATTGACACGATTCTATCTAGTAATTAAGACACTCCCTGATATCAAATGAGAAGCTTAATAATATACTGAGGAGTGTAACAGTAACATCTTGAAAGCATTAACTTCAGCTTTATCATTAAGATAGGAATTTAGGAGCCAGAGAGCTTAAAAACATGCTAGAGAATATTTCAATGGCCCAAATGGATCCCTAATATTGTGCAAATATCAGTCAATAGAGGAGGAGAGCTGGGTTAGTTAATTGGATTCAGGTTTCCCTATATAATAGCATGACTGATTATACATGCAATAATTGAAAAAAAAAAGAAACCCCCCGAAATATGCCCTACTTAAGGCAGGAGTATTCCTGCTTTGCAGGGATGAGCAGGAGAGGGAAGAAGGGGGAAAGTAGGAAAGAGAGAGAGGAGACTGGCAGAAAGTTGTCTGACCCCAGGAAATAAATACCCAGGATGTGGAAGGTCCAGCCTTCCAGCCCCTAGCTCTGCACAGAGCACTAATGGTTCCAGGTAAATCTGTAGCGATTCAGTACCTAGGACAGAATTATGATTTTCTAAATAACCCCTGTGGCCCTGGGACATATGGGTCATATGTAATGAGGACAGATATTCACTGTGAGCAAAGGTTCCTGCCCTCAGTTTTGCCTGCTTTGTGGTGGCTGTTGTGAATTCCAAAGCAGTGATAACAGAGAGTGGACTTCTTAGAGTCAGCTATCTTCTTAGGAAGAAAGTAAAAACTTTTTAAATAAGGAACAAGTCACAGACATGTTTTGAAATTTAGTTCCAATTGTCATAGAATGCTGATCATTTTAGACTCCAGGGTAAAAGGTTAGAATTATGTCTTTATTTCTGCATTTTGTGGGGGAGTGATTATTTTCCAATTTTTTAAAAAAAGCAATGCTTTAATACAGAGATAAAAAGAGGACTGAAAAGCAACCTTTCTAAATAGCCTAAGAGACGAAGATGTACAAGACAAGTGGTGGAAAGGTTAGGGCACCTTTGGAAGTGGAAACCCTGACCCTGTTCTGAGGCTGAGCCCCATGGAGCACACGGCGTTTGCAGGACATGGAATGTCTGAAGAGTTTCTGGGACAACAGCGAGGCTGACTTAGTCAAAAAGCTGCTCTGTCAACAAGTCAAAGGTCCCCTCCTGAACTTAAAGGGAATAAATAGAGCTCCTCAACTGCCAGCCATAAATGCAAAATGTTGTGATAAAGATGGATGGATGGATAGATAGATAGATAGATAGACAGACAGACAGATAGAATGAGAAGAAGGAGCCTTAAACCACTGCCCATACAACCCAATGATCCAGTGCTGAATCTGGTGACTCAAGCTCATTTGTGGGCTTGGGTGACCTCAGTTTAAAGACTCAAGTGTGATTTAGATTTTGCAGAACCAGACTCACAATTTGTAGTGTTTTTAAAAAGTATAATAAGTTATCAAAACAACCTGCACATTTATCTTTAAATATTTACCCAATCCCCTGAAAGCGGGCATGTCCCATAGGACCAGCTATGGGTATAAGCAGGGGGCATGGGGCCTGAATTCTGTGTGAGCCCACAGGTCTCCGCAGTGGTTACTCTCAAGTTCATGTTTCCATCTACACTGAAGGGATGGCTTCGATCCCTAGAGAATATGCTCCAAAATGAAAGCATTCGCAGGTATTTAGGATAGCATGCAGGTTTTTCTGTTGTCAGAGGCACTTTAACATTTACCTTGACTATCTCGTTCTCAGGAGGAACAAGGGAGCCAAACAGAGAAGCAGGGTTCTGAGTTCCAGCTCTGCTGAGTCTAACACATGTGTGCCTCAGTTTCTTCACTGCTCTAAAGCTGGATGGGTGCTATGAGATTTTGTTGAAAAAAGCACATGGCAACTCCTGCACCCTTCCTTCAGCTCCTTCCTTTTCCTGCAGGCGTCTCTCCTTTTTAGATATGCTACACATACACAGCAGGGTCACATAATTCAACTCATTCTAAGCACCAGTAAAATGGAATTATGGTTACTCTATTAGTTATAAGAAAGTAAGTACTAAGGCCAATCCGGATTCAGGGACGGGGAGCCAGATTTCACCTCTTCACAGAGTACGGCTGGTTCACATTTCAGAAGAGCATGTGGGATGAGACACATTGCCCCGGACATCTTTGGAAAATATGGTCAGCCACACATGGCTTGCTGTGTAACCCAGTTTTGAAGGTCAAAAGCTGAGAATAGCCTGTTGGTATTTTCTTTGTAGCAAATTCCAATTTCTCCTCAGGCAGACAAGTGCTTACAGTGGAGTAGTACAAAGGATTTTTGGATTCAGGAAAACAAAAGAGAAAGACATGTTAAATAGTGTAAAACATGATCACAAGTATACCTACAACTCACAGAAACTGACAAGGCTCCTGAGCCTGGACCCTGTGGTTCTACAGGCTTAGCTAACAAGTGAGCGGGTAAAGCAGACTCTTATATTTAATTATGTTTTCTATAAATTCATTTTTTATTAAAGTAGTATGGGATAAAAGCTGATATTGCTTTGTGGCTCAAGTCTTACTAAATAGTTGGCCTCTTTTCTGAAAAAGGACTGACTTGAGAAAAACCTTAACTTCTGGATTCAGAACAAAACATTTTTTCCTAGAGAACACATCATTTGGTTGAAAAAATGTTTAAGTCTGCATCAGTTATTTTTAATCAGAAATATAAATTACTCTAAATAATAAGACATAAGTTTACAGTGAAGGAAACCATCGACAAAATGAAAAGACAAACTACTGATTGGAAGAAGATATTTGCCAATAATACACTGATAAGGGGTTGATATCCAATATATATATAAGGAACTCATACAACTTAACACCAAAGAAGCACACAGTCTGATTAAAAATGGGCAAAGAACCTGAATAGATACTTCTCCAAGGAGGACATACAGATGATCATAGACATATGAAAAGATGCTCATCATCAATAACCATCGGAGAAATGCAAATTTAAATCACAATGATATATCACCTCACACCTATCAGAATGGCTATCATCAATAAACCAACAAGTGCTGGCGAGAACACGGAGAAAAAGGAACCCCAGTGCACTGCTGGTGGGAATGCAGACTGGTGCAGGCACCATGAAAACCAGTATGGAAGTTCCTCAAAAAACTAAAAATAGAACTACCAAATGACCCAGCAATTCCACTTCTAGAAATTCAAAGAAATCCACATTACTAATCTGAAAAGATATAAGCACCCCTATGTTCATTGTTGCATTATTAAAATAGCCAAGATATGGAAGCAACATAAATATCGATCAATAGACAATTGGATAAAGAATATGTGGTACATGGTTAGTAACTGCAGTGGTGGCTCTGGGATTTCCAGGCAGCCTGACCGGGGGAGCCAGGAAAGGCGCCAACATCCAGTCGGAGCACGGGACGGCGAGAACACGGAGCTGGAAACGGCCGGGCTCGCGCACTGTAGTCGGAAAGACTGACTCTCATGCGCCAGTGTGTAGGGGCGCATAAGGTACCTGGCGGACTTGCTGAGATCGGGTTGTGAGAGAGAGAAGCATTTCAAAGGCCCCTCAGCCAGCTGAAGCCAGCAAGAGCAGAAAAACTGGTCTGGCCAGTTAGAGACCAACAAGAGGTTTTTTTGTTTGTTTGTTTGTTTGGTCGGTTGGTTCATATTTGTGTGTGTGTGTGTGTGTGTGTGTGTGTGTGTGTGTGTGTGTGTGTGTGTTTGTTTTGTTTTGGGTTTTGTTGTTGTTGTTGTTGCTTTTGTTTGGTTTCTCTGGCTGTGGTTGGTTGATTGATTTTATCTTGTTTTTACGTGACTTTTTTTTTCAATTCTTATTATTTTTATCTTGCAATCCCTTATATTTCTCTTCCTTTCAACCTAATATTATTCTTTCCACTCCAAATTTATCTCTCCTGCACTACATCTTCTGCTTTTCTTTCCTTTCCCTTTTTTTTAATCTTGCAAGTTAATGTAAATTTGTATTATCTTTTTCTCACTTTTCTGACTATTTATTTTAATAGTATTTTGGTATTCTTTTTCTTTCTGTATAGTCTTCTTTGCTTGGCTGGTTATACTATCATTTGATAGGTTCCCCCTGGTATCTCAGTCACAAGGTGTTGATAAGTTACTATCCTTCATCTGTGTTCCATTAACACACCCCTCAAGGTTCTATACCCTTTATTCTGGTTATCTAGACCTCATCGATTCTGCCACAAGACTGTCACTTTACTATTACTGCTAGTAAGACCTAGTCTATACAATTGTTAATGCTTCTCAATGCCCCCTACCTGATCTCAGCCCACTTTGCAATTTTCTGAACTATACTATTGTGGGGGTTGTCTCTATTCTTGAACTCACTACTCCTATATACTAATCTTTAGTTCAACCCGACCTTAGAAGCTGACCTCCCACAGCTTCACAGCTTTCTAGATCCAACTAACAATCCTCTCGGCCCTAATAAGAGTCTTACCTTCTTTCCATCCTTTCTAAAACGTGGATAGTGGGGTGGAGGATCACGGTTAACACTATAAGGAGCCAAAGGATAACCCATCTCTTCTCTACTGGCTGCTAAGTAAATATCATAGTATACTGTCTTGCTGTTTTAAACCATTTTGCCTTACTCCTCCAACTGATCCCCAAAAAAAGAATAGGGGGAAGCTGTGAACACCAGGATACACGAAGGAGATTGCACCACTGAAACACACAAATATTCTACCAAAGAAGTTCACACCATAAGTACAGGGAATCAGAACAGTTCAAATTAACAATCAAGAAGAAAAAAGAAGAAACCCACGAACAATGAGAAAACAAAGAAACAACCCCCAACTGAAGGGAAACGAGGAAGCCTCAGGAAAAATGCTAAATGAAATAGAAGCAACTCAACTATCAGATAGTGAGTTCAAAACAATGATTACCAGGAAGTTCAACGAACTCACAATGAGCTTTCAGAAATTAGAGGGAAACTACATCAATCTCACTGCAAACTATATAAACATGAAAAAGGAAATAGAAACTCTCAATAAAGGTCAAGAGGAAATGAAGAATACAATTTCTGAACTGAAGAACACAGTGGAAGGAATGAAAAGCAGGATTGATGAAGCAGAAGATCGGATTAGCGAGCTGGAGGACAAAGTAGAAAACAGCATCCAGAAAGAGCAAGAAAAGGAAAAGAGGCTCAGAAAGAATGAAGAGGGATTAAGAGAAATGCAAGACAATATGAAACGTAATAACATCCGTATAATAGGGATACCAGAAGGAGAAGAAGAAGAGCAAGGGATCGAAAACATAGTTGAACAAGTAATGAAGGAGAACTTCCCTAATTTGACGAGAGAAAAAGTCACACAAATCCAGGAAACACAGAGAGTCCCAATCAAGAGGAACCCAAAGAGACCTACCCCAAGGCACATCATAATTAAAATGACAAAATTTCAAGACAAAGAGAGAATCTTAAAGGCAGCAAGGGAGAAGAAGGAAGTAACATACAAGGGAGCCCCAATAAGGCTGACAGCAGACTTCTCAATGGAAACACTTCAAGCCAGAAGAGAATGGCAAGAAATACTCCAGGTAATGAGAACCAGAGGTCTGCAACCAAGGCTACTATATCCAGCAAGGCTCTCAATCAAGATAGAAGGCCAAATAAGAAGCTTCCCAGACAAAAGAAGTCTAAAAGAATACACCTCGACCAAACCAGCCCTGCAAGAGATTCTAAAAGGACTGCTTTAAGGAGGAGAGAAGAAAGAGAGAGAGAGAGAGAGAGAGAGAGGAACACACGTACATAAAAGACAATGAATAAGTACCTATCAATAATAACCTTAAACATAAATGGATTAAATGCTCCAATCAAAAGACATAGAATAGCTGATTGGATAAGAAAAAATGACCCACATATCTGCTGTCTACAAGAGACCCACCTCAGGATAAAAGACCTACACAGGCTGAAAGTGAAGGGCTGGAAACAAATCTTCCAAGCAAATGGACAGGAAAAAAAAGCCAGGGTAGCAATACTCATATCAGACAAAATAGACTTCCAAAGAAGGTCCATAAAGAGAGACCCAGAAGGTCACTTCATAATTCTCAAGGGAAGAATACATCGAGAAGACATAAATATTGTAAATATATATGCACCTAATATTGGAGCACCGAAATACATAAAGAAAATCTTAGAGGACTTCAAGAAAGATATGGACAGCAACACAATTATAGTGGGAGACTTTAACACCCCACTATCAAAAATGGACAGATCTTCTAAACAAAATATCAACAAAGATATTGTGGCATTGAACAATACCCTTGATGAAATGGACTTTACTGATATATACAGGACCCTCCATCCAAAAGAACCTAAATATACATTCTTTTCAAATGTACACGGAACATTCTCAAAGATAGACCACATGATAGGACACAAAGCAAGCCTCAAGAATTTCAAGAAAATTGAAATCATACCAAGCATTTTCTCAGACCACAAGGGACTGAAGCTAGAAACCAACCCCAAGGAAAAAAAACCAAAAACACTCAAAATCATGGCGATTAAATAGCATGCTATTAAACAATGAATGGGTCAAGAATGATATTAGGGAAGAAATCAAAAGGTTTCTGGAAACAAATGAAAATGAACTCACAACAACCCAAAACTTATGGGACACAGCCAAGGCAGTCCTGAGAGGGAAGTTCATAGCGATACAGGCCCACCTAAAAAGGTTAGAAACATTCCAAACAAACAACCTAACCCTACGTCTACAAGAACTCGAGGAACAACAACAAAGGCAGCCCAGAGCAAGCAGAAGGAAGGAAATAACCAAGATCAGAGCAGAATTAAATGACATAGAGACTAAAACCACAATTCTAAGGATCAATGAATCCAAGAGCTGGTTCTTTGAAAAGATAAACAAAATTGACAAGCCTTTAAGCAGACTCATCAAGAAAAAAAGAGAGAAGACCCAAATAAACACAATCAGAAATGAAAGAGGAGAAGTTACAACTGATACCACAGAAATACAAAGGATTGTAAGAAATTACTACAAAGAGCTGTATGCCAAGAAATTTGAAAACCTAGGTGAAATGGAAAAATTTCTAGAAAAATATAATCTTCCAAAACTCAATGAAAAAGAAGCAGAAAGTATGAACAGACCAATAACAACAAAAGAAATTGAAGCAGTAATCAAAAAACTCCCAACACACAAAAGCCCGGGACCTGATGGTTTCACAGGAGAATTCTACAAAGCATTTAAGGAAGAGCTAACCCCCATCCTTCACAGACTATTCCAAAAAATCCAAAAAGATGGGAGTCTCCCCAAACTCTTTTTATGAGGCCAACATCATCCTAATTCCAAAACCAAATAAAGGACACAACAAAGAAAGAAAACTTCAGGCCAATATCACTAATGAACATTGACGCTAAAAATCCTCAACAAAATACTGGCAAACCGCATCCAACAATACATTAAAAAGATCATACACCATGACCAAGTGGGATTCATTCCAGGGATGCAAGGATGGTTCAACATTCGCAAGTCAGTAAATGTAATACATCACATAAACAAAAGCAAAGACAAAAACCACATGATCATATCAATTGATGCAGAAAAAAGCATTTGATAAGGTACAGCACCCATTCATGATAAAAACACTCAGCAAAGTGGGAATAGAGGGAGCATTCCTCAACATAATAAAGGCCATATATGAGAGACCTTTAGCCAACATAATTCTCAATGGACAAAAATTAAAACCTTTTCCATTAAGATCAGGAACAAGACAAGGCTGTCCACTTTCACCACTTCTACTCAATATAGTACTGGAAGTTTTAGCCACAGCAATCAGACAAGAAAAAAGAAATAAAAGGCATTCAGATCGGAAAGGAGGAAACAAAACTGTCACTGTTTGCAGATGACATGATAGTATACATAGAAAATCCTATAGACTCTACCAAAAAAACTGCTTGACCTAATAAATGAATTTGGCAAAACAGCGGGATACAAAGTCAATATCCAGAAATCAAATGCATTTCTATACACCAACAATGAAACAGCAGAAGCAGAGATCAAGGAAAAAATCCCATTTGAAATAGCAAAAAAAAATAAAAAGACCTAGGAATAAATCTAACCAAAGAAGTAAAAGACCTGTATTCAGAAAACTACACAACACTGAAGAAAGAAATCAAGGAAGACACAAACAAATGGAAACATATACCGTGTTCATGGATTGGAAGAATTAATATCATCAAAATGTCCATACTACCCAAAGCAATTTACACATTCAATGCAATTCCTATTAAAGTACCAATGGCATATTTCACAGACATAGAACAAACACTCCAAAAAATTTATATGGAATTATAAACGACCCCGAATAGCTGCTGCAATTTTGAGAAAGAAGAGTAAAGTAGGAGGGATCACAATACCCGACACTAAACTATACTACAAGGCTACTGTAATCAAAACAGCCTGGTACTGGCATAAAAACAGGCATATAGACCAATGGAACAGAACAGAGAGCCCAGAAATAAGCCCAAGTCTCTATGGTCAATTAATATTTGACAAAGGAGGCAGCAACCTAAAATGGAGTAAAAATAGCCTCTTCAACAAATGGTGTTGGGAGAACTGGACAGCCACGTGCAAAAAAAATGAAACTTGAGCACCAACTTACACCACATACAAAAAATAAATTCAAGGTGGATAAAAGACTTAAATATAAAACATGACACCATTAAAGTCCTAGAGGAGAACGTAGGTAGGAAAATCTCAGATATTTCACGAAGAAACTTTTTTACTGACGTGTCCCCTAGAGCAAGGGACATAAAGGAAAGAATAAACAAATGGGACCTCATCAAAATTAAAAGCTTCTGCACAGCTAAAGAAAACAGTACCAAAATTAAAAGAGAACCAACTGTATGGGAAAACATATTTGCCAATGATACCTCAGACAAGGGTTTAATCTCCAAAATATATAGAGAACTTACACGACTGCACTCTAAGAAGACAAGGAATCCAATTAAAAAAGTGGGCAAAGGATTTGAACAGACACTTCTCCAAGGAGGACATACAGAAAATCCAAAGACACATGAAACGATGTTCAATATCGCTAGCTATCAGAGAGATGCAAATTAAAACCACAATGAGATACCACTTCACACCAGACAGAATGGCCATCATAAACAAAGCAACAAACAACAAGTGTTGGAGAGGTTGTGGAGAAAAGGGGACCCTAGTGCACTGCTGGTGGGACTGCAGACTGGTACAACCACTGTGGAAAGCAGTATGGAACTTCCTCAGAAAACTAAAAATGGATCTGCCTTTTGACCCTGCAGTTCCACTGCTGGGACTCTATCCTAAGAATACTAAAACACCAATTCAAAAGAACCTATGCATCCCAATGTTCATAGCAGCACAATTTACAATAGCTAGATTCTGGAAGCAACCAAGATGCCCATCAGTAAATGAATGGATCCAAAAAACTATGGTACATTTACACAATGGAATTCTATGCAGCAGAAAGAAAGAAGGAGCTCCTACCCTTTGCAACAGCATGGATGGAGCTGGAAAACATTATGCTAAGCGAAAACAAGCCAGGCAGTGAAAGACAAATACCATATGATCTCACCTTTAACAGGAACCTAAATAACAAAACAAAGAAACAAGCAAAATATAACCAAAGACACTGAAATAGAGGTCAGGCTGATGGTGACCGGAGGGGAGAGAAGAGGGAATTTAAGGGGGTCAGTGGGAAGGGTTCACAGGAATAAACTTAAAGGACACATGGTCATAGACTAAAGGGGAGGGTGGTAATGGGAGGGAAGTGGGGAGGGTGGGAGGGGGGACTGGATTGGGAGTAAAAAGGAGAAAACTGTATTTGAACAATGATTAAAATTAAAAAAAAAAGAATATGTGGTACATATGTACAAGGAATATTACTCAGCCATAAAAAAAGAATGAAATCTTACCATTTGTGAGAATGGAGCTAGAGGACATTATGCTAAGTGAAATATGTCTGACAGAGAAAGACAAATACCATGTTATTTCACTTACACATGGAATCTAAAAAAATAAATGAACAAACCAAACAGAAACAAACTCATACAGAGAAAAAAATGATGGCTAACAGATGGGAGGGGGGATGGGAAGTGGGCAAAAAATGTGTAGGGGTTAAGATAAGAGGTACAAACTGGCAGTTATAAAATTACAATACTATTGACTGCACTCCCTATGGTGCCTGCATACAGAGTTTAGTCAGTAACACTGTGATAAGTGTGGATGGTGCCGGGTGGGCACTAGACTCACTGGGGGATCACACCATAGTTATACAGATGTCTAACCACTAAGCTGTACCCCTGAAACTAATGTCATTGAATGTCAACTCTAATTGAAAAAAAAATTTTAATTTTTAAATAGTCTTTGATAAATCAAAAAAATGAGATGTGATATAAATTATAGTCAATTTTATTCCACTCAATAAAATTAAGCATCTACTTGCAGTAAACAAAAAAGATGTATTCCTTGCTCTCATGAAGCTTATGTAATGAAACTCATTCCATGTTGTTCTGAAATATTCCTCAAGAAATTAAACTGGTTTGTTAAATCCTAACACTGCCAGGTAATGGCATGAAAAATTATTCTATTCCAAATGGCAAAAATCAATGACTCCAAGAATCAGAATGACATGAATAATCATCAGTAACTTCCAGTTATTTCAGATGAAACTAGGTTAAAGATGGAATGCTTAGGAGGGTATCACCAAACCTAGCTCTTATTTATATTTTTATTAATGATAAGTACGTTTTACTTATAAGATGTGTGTGTGGTGATGCACCCTTTGTAACATTATACTCAGGTCCCCAGTGAAGTTGACTGATTAGAAAAGTAAACAAATATAGTCTGAAAATTAATAAAGAAAACTGGTGAGCCATTAATGTAGATGAGAAAAGCAAACACGATTGAAGTTAAACCAAAAATCATTAAATACTTACTGAAGATTGAGAGAAGCGAAGGTCCTTTTTGCACCAGTTTCAAAAAAAGCTTAGGGAATGAGCATAGCGTCCAAGAATTTTCCTCCTTAGAAGATTCTTCCTATTTGGAAATCAGTCAAGCCTTCTTTTATCTATGCCCAGGCCACACATTTTTGATGGTTCATCTCAAACCCTACTACCCTGAGGCTACAATATTCCAACCTTATTTTAACATGGACCCTCACTGACATACATTAACTCAGAGCATGTGCTTCCTATTTGGGTCCTTGATTATGTTCTATTTTGCATCATTTCCCAAGTGTTGTATTCATAAGCTTTGAAAAAGCAACACCCAAGTATGGAAGAAATGAGTCAACCTTTAGGACTAGAGGTCAACAATGGAAGAGTCAGAGGAGAAACAAGTAATTTTGTTTTCTCAACATGGAAACATGGCCAGTGAAATGAGGTACAATGGAGAGTATTAGAGTGGGCAGAATAAAATCCAAATTTCCTTCAAGCTTTTCTTTTTATGAAGATCCTTGGGGCATGTTCCTATACCAAGGCCAAAGTCTCAAGTGGCCAATACTGACCAGGTACCAACCTCAGCCTTAGTCCAGCAAAAACAAACAGAACTCAGCTTTCCCTGGCCTCCCTGCCACACACACATCTTGTCCAGGGAGTTGGAAGTCCATGCTGCACCACAGATAGATAATGGTCTGAAATGGTTTAGGCAAGGTGGTCAGGGAGCTGGTGGGTAGTTCGCTTCTCAACTAGGTGAACACTAATGTAGGGGAGGAAAAGTTTCTCCTGTACCCTCTTAGGTTTAGTGACTGGAGCCTGCAAATTAAACTGACAGGTAAACAGGAAAAAAAATATAAAAATGTATTTGATGTTAATACACATGCATTTTCACAGAAAAAAAAATGAAAATCTCTAGTAAGTGGTTAGGCCTGACAGCATATATACCATTTTGAAGAAAGGATGATACGCTGAAAACGAGAAAAAATGGTTTCTGGGCTTTTAGAATGGTAAAATGAGGGAAAGTAAATAAAAAGGAACAGTAATCAAAGATAAAGGTCATTTAGTAGATGTGTTTGCACAGATTAATCTCTGCATCAACTCCCTCTATCCGGTGACAGTAACGGTAGAGAGGGGGCACCTGTCTCAGGGGAAATTTGTGCTCTGCTTTTAGGCATAAAAGGGGAGAGGGCAGAGAGCCCTTCCTATATCTCCTGTTTCTCAATTTCCTTCAGCTCCAAATAATCAGTATGCCAAAACAGCATATTTGGGGGTGGCATGCTGATCCCTTCACTAGCTACCAGTTCAAACCTGAAAAACTCTGTCTAATCATTCATTCAATATCTTTTAAGAGTGTTTTTCAAAGAATGATCCTGGGACTGACTGCATCAAAATGAGACAGTGCTTGACACAATAAATGGTAATCATTATTTTCTTTTAAATGATGAGAGATGCAGATTCAGAATCATGGCTCTACCCCTGACCAGCTGAATTAGAATATCTGGGGTGGGGTGGAGGGTGCAGAATCCACATGTTTCGAAAGCTTCCAAGCAGTTCTCAGGCTTTTGTTTTCTTTGTGCTCAGGGCTGTTTCATGTCAGCACAGTGAGGAATGGTTACAGCTGTGTGGTAGCCTCTTTTCCATGGGGGACGGGATGTGGTAGAGTCCACCATAATCCTCACTAGCCCCCCTCACTCCCTCATACTTATCGGACTGGCCCAACCAGGAATTTTATATTCACCCCCTGGTGAGAGCCTTCTGGGTTTTGTGATGAGGACCAGCAGCCTCTCAAATATCAGGCTTGCTAACAGATGTTTCTGGAAACCTCTTCTGCCTAATTTACTTCAGGTCAGAAAAAAAAATCCAGTGAGAAAAGCAGGGACTTTCGTATGGCAGATGGCTGCATTTAGTCCCTTGGGACTTGGGAACAGCTACGGGCCCCCTCTCTGCGTGCGCCAAAGGGTTGCCCGCAAGCTGTCCGGGAACTGATTTCCAGAGCCTCATCCACGTTTGACGGCTAGAACAAGCGGATCGATACAAAACAGCTTTATATCACCTCTTACACAGCTGCTGAGAAGTCATTAGGGAATTTAAGAGGCAAAGCGAGGACTGGTTCCCAAGACCATGTTAATTCTGACCCGCGGGAACAGAGGTCAGGGAAAATGTCACAGGAGAGAGGCAGCAGGACTGGGAAATTAACGGCAGTCGACGTCAGATCAGTGGCTCGCAGTGAAGCCGCTACATACGTCCACGTGATCAGAGCATATTTAAATAAACATTCTTACAAGTAAGCTGATTATTCTTATCTCTACCCAAAATACAGTATTTAACAAATATTTCATTAATACTATTAACCAAGTTTTTAGGCAAAATAAAAATTACCCATAATCTTACTGCTCCAACAATGTTTTTCATATTAGATCCCTTTGTACATATACACATAATTTTATATTCAAAATATTATATTTTGTGTTCTGCTATTTTAATAAGATTTTTTTTCAGTTTTAGTACTGTTGGGTTCTTAAACATGATAAATCAATTGTATACATAAGTGACTAATTATTGAGGAATATAAATCTTCTAACAATAATAATCAAATAATCTAGAAAAACCATGAGATCAGGAAGCTTTAAAAAAGGTTTTTTCCATTTTCTGGGATCTGGGTCCTGGCATTCACAACATGCTTGCTAAAATAACCAAAAAAAAAGCAACCTTCCTGCCCTCATTCAAAGTTTATTAAATACTCAGCAGTTCACTCTCATGAATGTTCCTGACTTTGTCATCATCATCCCCAGTTTTCATGTCCCTTCCATCTGTGTGAATCCATGGAACACAGATCCTACTTGGCTGTGAAAGTCAGGTGATGCACCTGTGGTTGGCCTGGCCTTCAGCAGAGCATTCGACACCCCGCATGCCTCTAAAGTGAGAAGTAAACACCTACAAGCTTGCTGCCTGACATGGCTGCAGACAGTTCTCTGGGTTTGTGGGCACCACAGAAGGAACAATCTGCTGGGCAATTAGCAGTGGGATTTTTACCAATGATGACACCAGTTATTCTGGGCAGGTAGCACCTGTGAGGGTCAAAATTCTTCCTGACCTGAAGTTGTTCCAGAGCATGTGACTTTAACTTTATTACCGCTATTTAACTGTATCGCCTCTATCGGTCAAGCCTCATGTGATTGCAAGTGTCAGGCACCTGAGTTCAAATGGCTTAAATAAAAAAGAAACTGTATAGACTTTCAAAATAAAAATCACAGGCATGCTTAGATCCAGATGCCTGGATGAAGTGAATGGGTGCCAGGACTCTGTCTGGTCCTGCAGCCCTTCCTTCCGCTGCTGTGGCTCGTGCTCAGGTGTGCTCTTCCCCTCTGCAGAGAGGCGCACACCAGCAGCTCCACACTGGCATCGCACATGCTTAACAGCCCCTGTGCGCTCAGAACACCTCTTTTAAAACAATCTCACCCAAGTCCTGAAATACACTCTCCTGGGGGAACTTTTTTAATATAAATCATTGTGATTGAATGATATAAAATTTTGGATGGGCCAGCAGAGCCTTGTGTAAGGTCGGCAGCACCCAAATTATACAGTACAGCCTGAGAACAGAAAAGGGAGATGCCCAACCAAAACTGGGATGGCATTGCTAATAACAGGACTACCTGACAGAAACACAAAAATCGCTCTCCACAGCAAATAGAAATGCTAAAACTTTGGTCTCAAGGCTGATCTTATGTGACCAAATTATAAACCAGTAGTTTTTAAAGAGATTTTGAAAAGACACCAGAAGCTTCTATTAAAAACTGTTTTTGCTCTAAAGTGGCAGCCGTTTATTAACATTACATTTTAAAAAGTAGATTTCTTTATGATAATAAAAGTGACTGTGATAGGTAGAATAATGATCCCTCCCTCCATCACCCCCAGAGATGTCCTCATCCTAAACCCTGCAACTTGTGACTATGTTACTTTACTGGCAAAAGGAACTTTGCAGATGTGATTAATACAAAGAGCCTTGAGATGGGTAGATTATCCTGGATTACCCATGTGGACCTAATGCAATCACATGAGTCCTTGAAAGCCAAGAACTTTGCCTGGCTCTGGTCAGAGGAAGGTGTGACCATGGAGGGTCAGACAGTTGCAACGGTACTGGCTTTAAAGAGAAAGAGAACCAGGTCGGGAAAATGGAAAACCCTAGAAACAGATTCTCTCCCAAAGCTGCCAGAAGGAGGCCACCCCACCATCACCTAATGGAAGCCCACTGAGACCATGTTGGACTTCTGACCTACAGACCTGTAAGACAGTCAGCGTGTGTTGTCTAAGCTGCTGTTTGTGGGATTTGTTAGACCAAGAGCAGAACACTAACGCAGCAGCTATTTGGGACATCCTGACGCCTAAATTCTTTGGACATGGCTCAGACTGAAGAGCCATGTTAGCAGAGACATTTATTTAATGCCACCTGCATATACATGTCACCCACCTTTCCCAGTCTCTGTGCAGTGAGGTAGGGTCATATGATTTTCTCTGGCCAATGGACTGTGACATTAAGTAAATGTGTCATCTCCCAGACTAAGACAAGGAAATGCCCCTGCACGCACTCCCCACCATGCAAACCGGAAGGCTCGTGTTGAGATGGTGGTGACACAGCAGACATCCTGGGTCCCTAAGACATGGCTGGAAACAAGCGGCCAGGACAACCACTGGACTGGCAAAAGACCTGCATGAGTGAAAGATAAATTTTTAGGTTCTAAGTCACTGGAGTTTCCAGGTGTATTTGTTTCTGTAGGATAACCAAGTCTACCCTGAGGAGCAGTATACTTACATAGAGTAAGGCCATCCCAGGAGACAAAGAGTCCAACCTATCAAGTTTAACATGGAAACTATTTTCTAAATCTCTCTCCCTTACTAATCTATTAAATTGCATCTTTTGTGCCTCAATTTCCCTGTACCTACAATTTAGAGATATGTAATTTTACACTAGCACTTGAGAAAACGCTGAATATTATGTCAATAACTATCTTATTTGTGTTGTTCACATAATACAATAATGAATTTTAGTTTAGAAAATAAAAGTTTTACATTTTATTAGGAAATGATTCCTGTTTTTCTGTCATTGACTGCTAATGACAATGCAGATACTATTCCTTAGTGTCAAGTTTATATGATGGAATTTTATATTTAAATGATGACATTTGCTTTTTTCAACCAATATTTTGCATTTAAGACATTTTCCAAGATATTAATGAACTGTAGCAAAACAGCATGCTTGTGGCCATCAAGAGGTACAGCTGACAAGAAAAAGTAAACTCACAGTCTGTAATGCTTTTCTAAGAGGACTGGAATGCAAAAAAGTAAACCAAAAGTATAGTCTATTTTAAATACACTAATGGCTGACTATTTTCCATTTAATCATCCAAGGTGATGATAACAACTCAAGGAGAGCCAGAGATTACCCAATTCCTCTCCTTCATTTGATGGAAGAGAAGATTGAGAACTATAGAAACTAAGTAGTAACTTATGCCAAGTAGCCAATAGGGAGAAAGAGAATCCCTGAGGGCAAATCTCAGGGCAGGTAGAAAGTAGCTATTTTGCAAAGGAGGAGCTAGAGTCACATGCTCACACATCACATTTTTTTATTATGGTAAGGTATACACAACATTTAACCATTTTCCTATGTACAACTTGGTGGCATTACACAGAGCCACATTCCTATGCAACCATCATCACCACCAGCCATCTCCAGACCTTGTCCCTTACCCCAAAGTGAAACTCTATACCCGTGAAATAACTCCTCTCCCCCAATTCTCGGTAACCACTGTTCTATTTTCTGTATCTTCAATTTGACTATTTTAGATACCTCCTATAATTGGAATTACAGCATATTTGTCCTTCTGTGACTTGTTTATGTCACTAAGTATAATGTCTTCAGGGTTCATCCATGTTGTAGTGTGTACCAGTATTTCCTTCCTTGTTTGGGTGGACTAGTACTCCACTGTGCGCATCTGCCACATCTTGTCTAGCCATTCATCTGTCCGTGGACGCTAGGGTTGTTGCCACGTTTTGGCTACTGTGATTAATGCTGCTATGACGTCTGGTGCACAAAGATATCTGTTCGAGTACCTTTTCTCAGTTCTTTTGGGCATATAAATAGGAGTAGAATTGTTGGTTCATATGGTAACTGTGTTTCATTTTTTGAGGAATTGCCATACTATTTTCCACAGAAGTTGCACCATCTCACATTCCTACCAGCAAGGTGCAAGGTCCCATTTCTCCATATTCACGCCAGTATTTGGTATTTTCTGGGATTTGCAGGGCTGTTTTTGCTTTGTTTGTTTTGATCATAGCCATCCTGACAAGTATAAAGTGTTATCTCATTGTCATTTTGAAAAAAATTACATCTTTTTACCACTGAGAAGTCTTTGCCCTGCTACTTTTTGTTATTCTTGTTCATTCCTATCAATTGGAAAATGACTGCCTTGTCACTTACAAGAGGAATTAAAACAATGAACAAAGTCCAACTAACCCGCAAGTTAGCAATCATTTTAATCCTTTTAAATTAACATAAGCAAATAAAATAATCCATTTATTTGGGGGGCTAATTTTTTCAAATTTTCTCTTTTAGAACAAATTGAAGTGTTTCACCTAACTTAGAATCTCAAATTTAGTTTATAAATTTATCTCAAGTAATTTAAATTATTAAATTAAGTAGCTGAACATGTTTTGCATCTTATTTTTTAGCTACTACAATTCAGTGTCAGTATTTATAGTAGTTTTAGATTTGACAAAATCTTTTTTTTTTTCATTGCTTTTAGACAGAAACACAGATGTGAGAGAGAAACATCTATTGGTTGCCTCCTGTCTGCACCTGGACCAGGGAGCAAACCCACAACTTAGATATGTGCCCTGACCTGGAATCAACCTGGTAACCTTTTGGTCATTGGACAATGCTTCAACCAACTGAGCCACACCAGCCTGGGAAGATTATGACAAAATCTTTCAATCAGCCCTGGCTAGTGTAGCTCAGTGGCTTGAGCATGGGCCTGCCAACCAATGGGTCGCAGGTTCAATTCCCAGTCAGGGCACATGCCTGGGTTGCAGGCCAAGTCTCCAGTAGGGGGTACATGAGAAGCAATCATACATTGGTGTTTCTCTCCCTCTCTTTCTCCCTCCCTTCCCCTCTCTCTAGAAATAAATAAAATCTTTTAAAAAATCTTTCAATCATTTTCCTTCTTGAGGGACTGATATAGATAGATGGTAAAGTCTGACAACTATTTCAAAATTTAACTTTATATTGCATTTATCTTAATCAGCTATTATAAGTAATTAAAATTTTCACCTTAATTTTACTTCAAAAGGTTTTAAGTTTCCATTAAATGCACTACCAGTAGCCAAAACTAGTAAACATAGCATGACAAATTAAATCACCAAAAACCTTTGGTGTGATGGTGACTCCTCTCTAAATGACACAACCAAGGCACCCTCTAAGAATCCTTAGCCCTTCTACAATCAGCTGAATTACTATAAAGTGACAAGCTGGATATCTGATTTGGTTACGCACAGCATTCTGCTTCTCAGAACACAATGGGAACAGTTTATTAACTCTGTAGATAGGGTAATCAGGCTGTAATAAATTGGAAGTGTATTTGTGAAGGAATGCAAAGAGATCATTGTCTACTAAATGTTGGTGCTTCCTAAGAATATAATCACAATTCAGACTGGCTTAATGTATCATTTTGCTCTCTCATAAAAGAGTCAGGCCATCTAATGCCTCATCTCATATGCACACTAACTACACATTTCACATCTTATTCAGCTCTGGGAGAGCTAACTTTATGGTTCTTCCCCAGGATGGATGGTTATTTTGAGAAGGAAAATACTCACAACATACTAATAGTCTAAGTCCAGTCACTTCTCCTGATCACGTAATTTAACAGTTCTTTAACTTGGGCCAACTCAGTTTCTCCCTTAGGAACTTAGAGGTTTACAGGCTATATTTTATTTAATTTTTACTATTCTCTGATGTAATTTTATTTATTCTCTCACTAAAAACTAAATAAAATTTAATTTGAAAGTGAAATCCTCTTACAGGCTATATTTTATTTACTTTTTAATATCCTCTCATGTAAACTATATTTCACTTTTAAAAATTAAATAAAATATGGTTTATATGAAAGAGGTCTTTTCATTATGATTTTTAAAGTTTAAAGGAACATTATTTTAAAAATTACATTACCAGTCATTCTTGTTTCATCTTTCACTTTCCCAAAACAGAATAAAAACTTCAAATAAGTTAGATCATAAGTAAATTTTAATATCACTTTTCCTGAAAAAATATACATACATTAATGCTACTATATTACTTCCTTAAGAAAAACTTAGAACTATTACATAGATTACAGCTTTGAATTTTTGTAGTGGTAGGAAAATGTTTTGAAATACCCTCTAATGTAATTTTGAGTCTCAGTAATTTACTTTTATTCTTATTTCTCCCTCAAATTTTTGTTTGCCATTCAGGTGTAGATCTTGAGTCTGAGGCTTAATTCTCAGGATAGGGCAGAGTAGCAACTGCGTGGTACAAAGACTAATTGTGTCACTCTGGCATTAAAACTAAAATTTTTAAGCTCCATAGAGAGATAATAGTTTTGAAAATTGGACTCTGAGGAGAAGTTTTCTCAAATTCTCAAAATCATATTATTATAGGTTAAGTCACATGAAACTTCTAATAGCCCAGCATTGTTGAGCTATAAAAATAGAAATATGTTTCTATTAACCCTATAATATATATCAAGAACCCAAGCTTGGAAAATTGGCCCTAGATTATATCATAGAAAAGGAAGGAACATCCTTAAGTTACTGTTGCTAGCAGGGGAAGCCAGAGAGAGAAGAGAAAGAAAAGGTCTGTGAAGACAGATACACGGTCAAGCCCCAGACAGAGCACAAGGGCAGAGGCACTAACACCCAGTTCACTGGGGGCTAATTCACCACTCTGCGTACAGAGCCTGAGGGGCCTGCCCTTCAAGACACTGGCCAGAAGTAGGGGCACTCTGGCTTCCCATGTGTCACGTACACCATTAAGGGAACACAGTTCTCGTGCATGCCAATTAGGGTAGAGGGTCAGAGGCAAAAGAACTGAGACCTGAAGAGGGGCAGGATTGGCACAAGGAGATGGCATGAAGACCTGGAGAAGATGGGCTACGTCAGAAGCCAGGGCTGTGGTGTCCAGTTCCAGCACATGTGAAAAGCAGGAGAAACCAACCACAGCAAAACAGACACTAATTAGCAAAGGACACAGGAGAGCAGGACTATGCAAAGGCATCTTTCTGTTATACGAAGCAGTGTGGCATATGAACTTCTGAGAGACTTTACCACAGAAAAGTAGAGATAGGAGAAGATGGGTTCTCAGAACTGACTGGCCTACATCCATAGGGACTGGGAAGACTGTTTTAAACTACAAGGACAGAGTTATCTAAGTTCAAGTTCACTCTTCTCCCCTGCTACCAAGTGAGAATAGATCAATAAAAAGAAAAAAATCAATAAATTTTGAGGTATACCACACTACACTTAGATAAACATGTCCTTTGAAATTCATTATGATTAGGAAACAATTTTTTTTCTATCATTAACATGTTTGCAACTTTTACATTTGCTGCCTAATTTTCAGTCTTAGTATATGATGGTCCCAATCTCAACAGCTCTAAAGGTGTGAAGTTAAACAACTTGTCTCCTGTAACTAGCTAGTTACAGAAAGAACTAGAAGCAACACTCACATTAGCAGACACCTGGTCCAGGATGCTTTTTTGGTAGAGTTTTATTTGTTTAAGTTACAAAGTACTAAGACAATGATGTATTAAAATTTACTAAACTAGTGATAAATGACATTTCTTTCTGGTCAAAATAAATAGACAAGTTCAACACTTGATAGATTAGATACATATATTTGATATATATATTTGATATATATTATTTGTGTCTAATAAAATTACTATGTTTAATAATATATATATATATATATATATATTTTAATTCTTAGAGATGACCAGAATCTCAGTTCATCTCTAAGATGGTTTTTATCTTTACCTCTCCTATGAAAAAGAATCAATACAAGATCAAATGTCAGTGTTTTCACATGTGCTCATTTTAATTTGTCACAGTTTTTTTAACTTCCACTTGTCTGTCATGACAAGGACCTATGTGAAAGATTATGTCAAACTGAGACAGAACTTAGAGGCATTCCTGTAAGAAGAATGTGCTACAAAGAAAAGTTGACCTTTCCGAGGCTCCATATCCTGAAAGTGATCTCAGATCTGCATCTTCTGCCTGAAGCTGGGGGCTAGACCCTTCCTGTCTTAATTATATATCTGCAAAATGACATATATATTTATGGCTTTCAAGGTGATGGATTGTAAATCTCCTATTTACCTTTAAACTAGACTTCCCTATGTAGTGGGTCCCAAGAAGTCTTTGACATTCTCACTTCAATAGAAAATGCAAAAGCTAGACAATGATGGGTGGTGGTGCTTTATACTGGCTTCCTAAATAATTGCAAAGAATTCATGTTCAAAGTGCTCTGCCTTTCTCAGATTTGCTAATGTTTCCATTTTTATTAGCTAGTGAGTAGTGTGGAATGATGCAATAGAAAAGGAAACTTCAGCTGTGCATCTGAATGACTGTGTGTATAACAGGGAAATTCAGAAAACAATGAACTAAAAATTGTTCAGAACTGAATACACAGGAGTTTAAATAGTTATAGGTAGCACAATTCCCCTGACCATTCCCATTGTTTTTTTCCATTGCAATAAACATGGGGATGTCATTTCCCATGCAGGAGCCATAGGAAAGGTGGTAGCCAGTAGGAAGCCATGGCCCACTGCCTTTCCAGATCACAGTATTTCACATGACCCTGCATACAGGCTAAGAGCAGTGTCCTGCCAAACCATAACCCATGGGGAATAGGCCTTTGAGGTTGTTTAGAAGTGGCAGATTGTGAGAGAGAAGACTATTTCCTCTCTTAGAGCCTAATTTAGCTAGAGTATGAAGATAGACAGAACATGAGTTTCCTGTAGCTTCATGCATCGTGTAATTTTATGAGACATAAACAAACTTGCTCTGATTGACTTATATTAGCCAACTGATGCTTTCACATGAGATGTGACCTTCAAGCTATATATAGCAAGCCATCCAATAAGAACACAAAATAGCCCCCAACATTGCTCCTTCACCATCAGTCTAATCATCAGATCCCAAAACAGAGACCGCTTTAACTCCATAAAGTATATGTTGAGTCCCACAACCTTGCGAAGATGTCAACAGACATTTGTGGAACACCTGCTATGAGCCATGTGACTATGTGAGACCTGGAGATAAGAAGCCTCTGGGAGTTTATGTGCCAGAGGAGGAGACAAGGATGTAAACAGGCAGATACTAACCACAATCCTCTGTGTTCTGACCCCTGAAGAGAAGCTGGGAAATAACCCTGCTGCTGCTGCGTAAATGTGGGAAGCCTCATGATTCTGGACATGTCCTACATCCTTTCCTACTAATCAATCATGGGGAGTGAAAAGTGCATATTTGTATTCCTTCCAACACCACAAAGTAGGGGTGCTCCACAATTTATATGCATTTACTGATAGATATGAGTGTGTATAGAGAGAACTTTTTCTTCTGAGTCCACAGAGGGGATGACAATGTGTAATAAATGAGAAAGAAGAGAATTAACACTGTAATTCCCTGTTTTAAGCCATTTATACATTTATTTTAAGTTCTAGCCCCACTATTCTCTACCCAGCCCCCTCTTCACCTGTCACCAAAAAAATCTTTTGTCAGGAAACAACATCAAGTAAGGAAATGCCACTGACCTGAGACAGTGTCTTCAGGCTGTTCTTCCAGCAGCCTCCTTTCAAAGCATAATAGTGTGTCCAGTGGGTTATGAAGCTGTTATCCTGTTGTCACCAAGGAGAACAAGTTCCTCGGTTTAAGGAAAAAAGGAAGAAGTTGTACTTGACACTTAATTCAGTGTGGTGTTGAAAGGTTATACAAAAGAAACTTTGGAACTTAAAGTATTCCAGGGAGCCAAGGGCTTCTGCGTTGGCAGACATCACAGGGGAAAACTGGCTTCTAGATACTGGGAGGCTTCGAGCAAGGGATGATTCCTTTTGGTGATAAGGAGGTGTTCATTGGAGCTCTCGTGTCTCAGATACCCAGGGTCGCTCGGGAAGAGGAACTCTACTCTCTGTTGAGATTTTTTTTAAGCAACTGAAATTTCTGCTGCAGTTTCTCCTCTTCTGCTCGGCTTTCTGTGAGCTCCACAGTGCTCCCATAAACCCTTCTAAGGCTCACTACATGGTACCACAGGTGTACATCTAACCATAGAAGAACCACAGCCAACTCAGATTGCCCTTCCTGTCACCCCATTATGTAGGTCAAAGGAAGTCTTTTAAATTTAACGCTGCAGCTGTGCTCTGCATGTAGCCCTGACTGACCCAGGTCCCACCGTCAAGAGTTAAACCGTCCAAAAGCTCTTCCACATTTTGTACATAGCTGGCTGTGCTTGTTCAGCAGCAGAGGGAATATTCTGTTTTACAGGGGAACTTTCTAGAGACAGCATGATGTAAGGATAAGATCAGTGTTTGGAGAATCAAACAGATGTATATTTGAATTCCAGCTCAGTAATTTTCTGCTGTGACCTGGGGTAATTCTGCAAAAGCAGCTATTATGATGCCTATAGTACTGACTGAGAAAATGAAGCCCAAAGAAATGAAGTGGTTTGCTCCACGACACACAAAGCATAAATGACCCAGGGAGAATTCCGATGCACTTTACCATATTTCCTTTGAAATAGGGTCTTCACCTCACTGGGGCTGGAATGCTCTGCTTGTTCAGATTAATATCTGTTATAAACCTGTATTTACCTCCTTACTGTTGGCCACCTTGGTAACTAAGTAGTTTTACATCTTGAAGGCTCCCTGACCACAAAAGAGAAAGAAAACATCCTGAGTGCACTGGAAAAGAGATTTTCAGATTCATTTCTACCTAGACTGCTGCTTTCTATTAGTCACAAGAGTGAGAGCAGATTTTTAAACCCATGAGTGAGAGCAGACTTTTAAACCCAGCTGGAGTTACTGTGGTTAAATTTAATGTGGAGATTAAGTCTGTTTGGAGAATTTTTAAACACATAACTTTAGCCTCCTGGAGTTAGAGAGGAAAGAGCCTTAGAAGAATTTTCTCCTAGATATCTCTGGAGATCTTAGGGCTCTTTAATAAGAATAGGTATTTTAGATTGGGATCTACTGTCAACTTCCTGAGATAAAACCAGATGAACTGCCTGGAGACTAGACAGTTCTTCCAACCAGTGTCTCAGGCATCAGAGGGACATGTGCTGGAGGGCACAACGGAGTTACACGTGCTCCGTGCTCCACAAGACTCATCCCTCTTGATTCCTTGACTTGTCCCAAGGGAGGGTGGGGGAGGAGGATGGAAAAAGCAATCAAGAACAGGGTTGAGGAGATACATATCTCCACACAACCATATGAGTTTGTTTTGACCCATTCTTTATGGTGTGTTTGTCTGAATGTGGATGGACAGAGGCTGGAGGAAAGGGGGTAAGACATAATTGGAAGAGGTGTAGAATTATTATAACTTGATAAATGTTCCAAAACTAAAATAACTGCTTCTTGCAAATGATAGCAGAGGGAACAAGTAGGAGGGAAGATTGGCCTAGTGATAATAAATGTCATGGGGGAAACAAGTTTCACATTTCTTGGATTTGGAGAGCTGATAGGTACAGAATGATTACAATTTAGGAAACTCACATCCTTGCTTCATAAATCTTGCCTGCAGAGCCTCAGATGGAAATTTCTTCTGTACAGTCTACCCTGACTATTATAGGTCTACAATTTCTTATTTGGGGGCCAAATATGTTCCAGAATACAGAATTTTTCACATTTGAAAGGTAACCCCAGTAGAGTCTGGGATAATATTCCATAATCAAATGTATCAATATTTATACTGAATAGGATGTATAAATACTATAAATAGTTTCCCATTAGTTCAGATCAGATTTTGCTGCCAATAAATTCAAATCAGGTCAGGTCAGATTTTGCCACCAGATGAGCCACAAAAAACTCTCATTTTGCAGAGCTCTTTTGGAAATAAAGCTGTGGAACTGTGAACTATACCTCACAAATGGACACTTCTATTTGACCCTCCTTACTGAAAAGAAACATCACTTGATTTATAGGAACATGGGGAACTTAGATTTGGGGAATGCGCTTAGAAACAGCAGGTAGGCAATACAAATAACATAGCTAACATTTCTTGAGCAATTATTACCCACCAGACATTATTTTAAGAGCTTAACATGAATTAACTCATGTATGTCTCTCTCAACACTGTGAGGTACTGTGTTGATGTATTGATAGGCCTATTCATAGATGAAGAAACTGAGGCACAGAAAGTTTAAGCAGCTCTGCCAAGCTCATACAGCAACTGACTATATGCTTGTGTACTTACAACTTACAGGTTCACACAGATTTTCCTCTGCCCTGAATATTAATACTATAATTTTATGTTCTATACAAAGAAAACAGTTCTACTCACATTCCTTTTAACTATAGGAAACTAAGGGATACATTTTACAATTTAAATTACTACATACGTCTCAAGATGCTTGCTTTGTTCAGGGAGTATCTTTTGAATTAGAAAACATGTGCAATTCTTTATCTTGGGAATCTATCTATTTACAATCTATTAAACTGATTAATAGACTGTAGACAAACAAGCTTATTATAATCATGTAAGAAGAGCTGGGCATTAAAACTTTTTCCTTGAGGACAGAGGCTGGTTTATAATCACTGTTTTATTCCCAAAGACTAACTTAGATGCTTGTGTATAATAGATACTTTGCGGAATGAATGAGTCCAAATCTCCAAAAGTCCCCCCCAAAAACTGCACACTGTTCAGAAATCCTAATCTGTATTCTTTTATTTATTTACATTTTTTCTTAGTTGATGCTAACCTATTAGAATTTTTTATGAAATCAAACTTTTATATTGATTTGTTTTATATGAAAGTATAGTGTCGATGGAGGGAAGTTAGCAACTCTGCACTTTGCTGAAAGAATTATTTTAGCTGGTCTCTCCTGGTTCGGGCTGTGTGAACGGGCATGTGTGTGGAGAGCACCCATGTGCATCTGGAATGGGTGCCGCATCCAGAAAGGAGCAGGCCTTACTCAAGCAGCACTTGGGAAATGATGCTGCTTATCCAGTTTTACCGCTCCAGGTACTTGATGGCTAGGGTCAGGTGCATCCACCTGGTTCCCATGTTTATCTCTAACAATATCTGAAGGGTTTTTTTTATTAGGAACTTTGTAAAGATGAAAGGACTGATAGAGCCTGAAAGCATACTATAAAACATACTATAGACAATTTTCTAAAATTACCTTAAGCAAACCATGTAGTTCTCATATTAATGTCTAATCTTTTCATTAAAGAATTTGTGGATAGCCCCAGCTTCTGTGGATTGAGCACTCGCCTGTGAATAGAAAAGCCACCTGTTCGATTCCCTGGGTTGCAGGCCAGGTCCCCCTTGGGGAAGTGAGAGAAGCAACCAATCAATGCATCTCCCACACATTGCTGTTTGTCTCCCTCTATTTCTCCCTCCTGTCCCCTCTAAGAGTAGATAAATAAAATCTTTAAAAAATAAAATCTGATCAAATTATTTTTTTTTTAAAAGAATGTGTAGATAAAAGAGTTCCTTTCTGGTCCTGTTCCCGCTTTGCCTCATGGCCATGGTTCCGCAGGATTCACTGTGCTCTGCTTCACCCGTCACTGTCCCAATGTCAGACTGGATGGGGTGGGGTCGCTCTTTTGTATCAGGGCTTCTGTACTCCAAGCAGAGAATTCTCCATCTATCAGCAGCTGTTCCAAATTCTCCCTCAAAGCACAGAGTTTTTCTCACTGAAATGTGAGAGAATTCTACTTTGCTACTGCACAGGACAGTGCTGGGACTTCACAGGCACTATTTTTCAAAGCATCCTCCCAAAATTGCCCAAGGAATGCTCATTTCTATAGTTTTCCTCTCAACTCTGCTGCCTTACTAGATCTTACTTCCCCTCCCCCACCCTCCCCCAACCCCATGCCCCTGTTACTTCTCCCTATTGTGTACTTTGGGAACAAGACCAGCCATTCTGACAGTGCCACTTTCAGGTGGCGTAAGTCCAGGTAAAGGATTCATCACCAAATAGTGGCCACTTACCCTCTGTTACTTTCTGTGTCACGTTATCGACTTTCTCTCTGGACACACACCTGCACTCTTACACCATCCTTCCAGACAGATGACAATGGGAGGATTTGAGTTGTCCTATTGGTTTTTCAAACATTATTATACCAGGTATTGACATTAAACCAATTGTAAGAATCTTATGTTTTTCCAATTTTAATTGAAATTCTTACTTGACAAAATTCTTATTTTCCCCACTGGAGAGACTCACCCTCATATGCAAATATGTAACTTTGTGGTTTATCACCAATAGGGCTCATAGTGTCCAGGAAGCTGAAAAAGCTAATGAAGTGATAACTAAGTTATTTCTGCCCACCTTTGATTCTTTGGCTGTTTTTCTGTGCTTGGGATCATAGTGACATTAGAGGGTTACTAAATAAACTGTTCACTCCTTCCCGCTATTTACTGAAGATGACAGAATCATCAACATTGTCTCCAGTTTAACTCAACAAGAATCTAGGACTTACCATGAACCTATTGCTGGGCAACATCAAGTATAGGAAGCTTAAGTGCCAACATGTAAACTAATAACACAAAACATTACGTTAACTAACAAAATACTTCAGAATATATGCCCAGAAATTCAAAGTTCCTAATACAATCATAGAATTCTAGAGTCAGAAAATTTTTTCATTGATCACATAAGTTAATATTTTTATTTTATAAATAAAGAGGCTGACACCCAGAGGGGCTGATTTGTCCAAGATTTTAAGAAATTATTGTAGTGCCATTCATGCAAGTGCAGGCCCTGAACATTCTTCCCCTTGCATCTTTTGGGAGCTGCCCTTTCTTCTCACACTGAATCATATTGTTCATTTCCTGGCTCTTAGACACTATTAACTTGTCCAAGAGTATATTTTATGATATATACATATGATATATATATATTTTTTTAACTTTGTGATGTACAGAGTAGCCATTTTGGGGACGTTGACATTCCTGGCACTAAGCATCACTGTGCACTACAAAGTACATGCTACTAAAAATATTTCTTATTTATTTAGATTTAAAAAGTCACTTCAGATGAAAAAACAAATATCAGAGCCAAATTTGAAACTAAATTAATTGAATTTTGTGTGAGTTCTTTGGACAAAAAAATAATTCAATTTCTCCAGTTTTAAAATGTTATAATGAATAACTTCTTAATCTTTTCAAAACCAATAAATAGCATCCAAAATAATCTTATTCTGCCAGAATTTTGATACTTGCATAGCTTTCACTAGATGTTTCCTATACATTTTATTTTTATGATTTGCTTTATTTTAAGCTACCTTCCCGACAAGAATTATTCAGCTGATTGAAACTCTTATTGGAATAATGGCTATAATACAAAATCCATAATAACTGGAAGAGGTCTTTGTTACTTATTCATTCATTCACTTCTCTTCCTGACTTCCTTTCACTTCTGTCAGAGAAAAATCAGTTAAAATCTCATTGTTTTAATTGCATTACAATGTTATAAGCTTAAATATCCATTGCATAGCCTATCCATTGGTTCAGAGATGAGCTTATGATCTAATATGATCCTCCTCACTCACCCAAGAATGTTAATGTGCATTAGTATTAACCAATCAAGGTGATTCTATTTCCTGGTCTAGAGCAAATGGAACATGAGAGATATTTATTGAACTTCACAGGAAAGAAAAGGCCCCTATTTTTTCTGCAGTAGATATGTAGAGATGCTCTCCAGCAATAGGCAGAAGGAGGGCAATCATGGGGAGACAATGGCAGTCATATGACCACCAGAATAGTACCAGGCTTAGAAAGAAGCTGACATTGTGAAGAAAGAGCAGAGAGACCAAAAAAGTTTTAGTTACATTATTGGGTCTACTGGTTCAAGTCTTGCCTAAAATTAGCCTTATCTCAGTACATTCTCTTTATTCTTTAAGCCAGTTAGAGTTGGGCTTTCAGGTTTGGGCAGCAAAAAATGGTAGTGAATGACACACTGTCATTGGCATTTTGTATAAAAACAGTTTTGTCTACAATGGCAGAGTATTAATCCCCTACACAAAGGGCACTATTCTTCTTAACAAGAAGCCCAATTTTATTCGTAATTTACTCATGTAATATATTTCAGGGACCCACCCCACCCACCCCAGGATGTTAATATTTTTTAGTCTTAACCAATCATGGTGATTCTATTTCCTTGTCAAGGGCTGTTTTAGGAGTATAATATAACCATGGATGAAATATTTATATAAGGTAAATTCTTAGAAGCTAGGGGTAGATCATAGAAGCTTTTCTAAGTCTTAAAAAAAAAAAGACAAGACTTTTCTTTTTCTTTCAGCTGTTAGGCAATGCCCTGTAAAGAATACAGCCACCTTACAAACAGGGAAAACCTGAGAATCCAACAGAAGCCCACCTGGCTTCCTGGAGCCACCGATGAGCTAGGGCTGCAGTCCCCAGACTTCACCAAGTGTAACAATAAACCCCCTATTGTCTAACTTGCTGATAGTCACACACCCTGGTGTTTGGAGTTGAAATCATTCTGACTGATGTATTCACAGACGATATTGATGTTTTGAGGCCAACTGCAAGTAAAGATTACCTTATTTGATTGATTAAACCCAATCTGAATCTAAAAAAAAACAGATACTTTTACAGTTTTAGGCAAATTTTCTCATTTGAAAGTTTAATTTAAGGTTGAAAGAATACAATTGACCAAAAATACGTAATACAGATTAAATTTTAAAAATTCCTATATCTGAAACCAGAGGTAAAATGAGAACTTGGCCTGCTGAACATTAATGTGTCCCTAAGCCTTTGTTTATCCAGATGGTTAGAACCAGAAGACACTGGGAGGGTCACCTTGGAAAGTAGCCAGAACAAATGCCCACATGTCCTAATGGCAATCCTGCTGCCAATGCTTAAGATTCCTATTACCTTAGCATTTTCTAGTTCAGGAATTAATAATAGATGGAAACAAAAAAGAATGAGACACCTAGACTGCTGTTTTATTCTTTTAAAGCCAGGAATGTTTCATAAACAACTGAGAAATGCTCAGGATGTGGACCCCCATGGATATGCTCTAGCCTGCGATTGGGAGGAGAGGCTGATGGGACAAGACTTCTGTGGGCTCCCTGGGTACCTGGGTAGGAAGGGGGTGGTAGCGCGGGTGAAAAGTGGCCTGCACGTTTCAGACCCACTCTTACAAGGGCATTCTGGCAGTACTGGTCATAGCAATAGAAACAAGAGGTGAATATTCATCCTGCTCTGGTGTGATTGTTAAACAAGTTCCTAGTAAAATGACATGAAGCAGGAGCTCTGTAAAAGTTTCTTTCTTTTCTTACTACCCTGTGTTCCTCTCTTTTCCTCATCTTACGATTATAATTATGAAGGAGGAGGCTATGGAAAAAGGAAAACCATAGTTATGGAAATTCTTTGACATCATTAAAAATTATAAATATTCTTTTGTAATATTTTTGTATAATATGTCCAAAACAAATACAATGAAACTTCCCAGTTTAAGCATGGAAGATTTTTTTTTGCATATTGCTAGTCTTCTAGACAATAGTTGGTGCTTCTCTAAAGCGCATTGGATTTAAGCCCCACCAGAAAATAACTTCTTTACCATTAGCTTTAATAATGTTCTCAAGGCACATAATGTATGTGGTGAAGGATGTAACTAATGGGGAAACATCTATGAAAATTAATGTTTGTACCAAATATCAGAAGACTTCCTATATAAAGTTTATTTGAGTTCCCTTGTGGGGAATTTCTCCATCACATTTGCATTATCTTGTGTAATTTTAAGATGAAATTACATCTTGAAATTTCAAAAAATGTATAATCAAGCTGATAAGATTGGAATGGCATTCCATTGGGAGAAGGAATCAAAAGTGCTATGTTCCATGGGTTGTCCTCAGGATCGGCATTTGTATGCTGCCAGTTTACCAACACAGCAGAGACATCCCTGGCGCTCATCCATCCCTGAGTCAGTTTTTTACTGCTATCTTATTACTAAAAAAATTTAAACTAACAGCAAGCTGCTCCACATAAAATTGGAACAGTTAACAAAAATCCAGTTAGGTACTATTACCAATGGAGGAGGTGAGATTGACAAGCCGTGTCTGTTTCTGTGAGCTGTTTCTCTCGGGTGTGCCAGGAGAAAGGGCCCTCCCCTGCGATGTTCTCCTCCCACTTCGACTCTGCTGTTCCCTCTCACGCACTTAAACCACATCTCTGTCTCCTTCTGTGAAACCTCCTTTTCTCTTGGTCTCTTCTGAACTGAACCCTGTAGGTTCCAGCACCGAATGTCCCAAGTGCTCGGGCGTATCATCTGACAAAGCCCATTGGTATCCTCTGATAAGTGGTCCTCTTCAGCTTGGTAGTTTCCTGACCGTTGATTACATCTTCACAATGTGACTAGAGCTGAGGAGGAAGTAATGGAGTTTGAGAAAGTTCTTAATAAAATAGTACCCCAGAGGGATTAAGAAAATAATTTTTGATTGAGAATTACAAGGGCATAGAAGCAAAGATACTGCAAGAGCATATTGCCTTACCTAAGGAGTGCAAACCCTATTAAAGTTAAGAGTTCAAATCAATAGGACTGTGTGATAAGATGGATGGAAGAGCGTGGAAGAGCAAAGGAGAAATCTAAAGTAACTCTCAGATTTCTGACTTCAGCAAGTAGACACGTGATAATGCCATTTTACTCAGCTGGTGAGCCCTGAAGGAGATCAGTTTTGGAGGTTAGATAATGAGTTCAGTCTTGTACATATTGAATCTGAGGTGTTTATGAGATAGCTTATTGGAGGGGTGCAGGGTCCAGAACTCAGGTCTACTGTGGAGTGGAAAATGTGGGCATCATTCACACAAATAGATTTTAACCAAGGCCACAGGTGCTACTGAAATGACCTATAAAGAGAAAGAAGAAAGTTTAAGTCCAGAAACATAGGGATCTCCATGTAGAAATTGCTCTGAGATAATCCCACAAAATGAGACCAAAGGAGTAGTCACAAAGTTTGGAGGAAAAGAGATAGAAGTCAAGGGAAGGGTGTTTTAAGGGGCATGTCAACAGTGGCAAATATTCAGAGGTCATTCACGATCATTCTGCCAATATACCACTCCTCCCTTTTTCTCAAGTACTGACAGACTTGCTGAGAATTATGGATGGAGCTTTAAGAGTTTCCACTACTTGATATGTTATATAAATAAAAATCTCAGTAATGGATTTCAGCAAGGTCTTTCTCAAATGATAGAGTGTTTGACACTTGGAGAATTGGTTGTGGGTGATGTGAAGATTCTACTTGGTCAGGGCTAGCAGGAGTTGATTTCATCATTATGGATGTTCCAGGGCAAAAGTAAATGAACAGCCCCAATAAATTCTGTGTGATCCTTCAGCTGCTATTTTTAAAGAAAACATGAATCTGTCACTTGTTCAAATGGTAAAAAAGACTTTATTCAGAACTATTGTGATAGGTGTCAAGGTTATCACATTAGGAAAGAGAGATCTGCTCAACTCTGAACATGACAAGGAACAGTGGAGACTGGCAGCTGAGGGGCAGAGTGGTGGGATGTGCCGATAGACCATGGCTAAGAGGAGAAGGCAGGCTGGCCCAGGTGATCAGATGTCATCTGAGAGCAGGGTGGGAGATGAGAAACTGAATCAGAGATTGAGAGTGAACAGACACCAAGCACAGGCGGCGGCGGCGGGGGGCGGTTCTCTCTAACGTGACCCAGCAAGATTCTTGCTGCAACTGGGCTCTTGAGGATTATTCAAGAAAAGGTTCAGAGTAGTCTGCCTAAGGTTTGGTGAAGGAAAAAGTTTTTGTCACTATAGTATTGTTTGCAACTGATTACATCTCTTTTTTTAATGTTTAAAAATATGTTTATTGATTTGAGAGAGAAAGAGAGAGAGAGAAACATCGATGTGAGAGAGAAATATCAACTGGTTGCCTCCCACACACACCCTGACCAGAGATCAAACCCACAACCTTTTGGTGTCCAGGACAACACTCCAACCCACTGAGCCACACCAGCCAGGGCACAACTTATTACACCTTCTATACAGACTCCTTAAGTCCAGCCAAGAAGTACTAAGTCTAAACCTGCACTCTATGTAGGGGGCTCATAAAGTTCAATGTCATTATCACTGTCATCCTGGAGCTAATCGAAAGGAAGAAAATGAGGAATAGAGTCAGATGTAAGGAAGATATGGAGTGTGTGTACTGAGGTGCAGTTGCCCATGCCACTCAAAATTGTGCACACAAAATTGGGCGTGTCCAAGTGTCCTGTTGTCAGCGACATTTAATAGCAATGTCAAGTCAGCAAAATCAAAGTGCCTGTAACCCTTCTTCACCAACCACATTCCTCTGCATGCTTTAAACAAGTAAATCCTGCTCAACAAAAATAAAGAATCTCTCATCCCATCATTTAACACACAGAACAGCTCATTTTTATTGTCATTGTTTTAAAAAATAACTAACCCTACCAGTACTATTTTTACTATAGTATCATTTTATTTCTCAATGCTATACAACACCAGAAACTGTAACATCTTTTGAAAATTAATGCAAACAAACTAAACTGGCATTTCTCACTTCCTGGGCATCAGGAAGAAGAACAGGGAGAAGTCTCACTGTTAGACACTGGAGTTAGACATGCCGTCCAAAAGATGTAAAAGAATCTCTGTATTTATTCCTCCAAGTGACCTGAGTCTATACTACTCCACTTCAGGGAGGATAGAAACAGTCCTTCTCTATTGTCTTTTTCTTTCTTTCTCACAATCTCTTAGGTCTCTCTCCCTCTCTTGAATCTCCTGTTCTCCCATCAGGACCCTCTGGCCAGGCTGTCAGTCACTGGGTTCATCCATTATTCTCCTTAAAGGGGATGTTAGGCCCTGCTGAAAGGACAAGGTAGACAAGTTTCCAAAAAATCTCTGCTTAGACTGATTTTCTCTTGCTGTAACTCAGCTAAATGGTTAGGCTGACCGTGTTTGTGTCATTTCTCAGCCTCGTCCAATAACTGCTGTAGAATAACCTGATGAGGTCTGAGGCCCTGCAGTGGGTGGAAAGGCGCCCCACCCAGAAAGGGCACTGTGGGCTAACCTGTGCCATCCTGCCATCCTGCCGTGAAACACTTCGCCTCAGGTGTATGCATGGAAGGTGGAAAACAGCTCTGCAATCAGCCCAGCAGCAGGTGTCTGGCCACTGCCACATGGACGAGCCTACATCCATTTATTTATATTCACCTTTGAAACATCCTTACTTCTGTTCCACACAAACCAGTCCCCTGAGCTCCTGCCAAGGTTTCACACATCCTTCTGTGCTAATGTTCTTATCAGTCTTCTTGGACATATTAGTTGACTCGAGCAATCTCCAAGAAGAAAACCCTTGAATCAGATCTTCAGAAAGGGACTCTCTTTCTCCCTGTGTGTCAGTGGTAGCTGGTAAACTCTGATGGAAGCTGGGGTGTCACTGTGCTCCCACCCCAAGGCATAATCTCTCCCCCACCCACTCCTAGTTGGGGAAGGAGAGACCCCTCTCCAGACCACTGGTGAGGAAAGAGGTCCACCCACTCACTGGGAAATAGAAACAGGAGCAAAAACAGAAACAAACCCCAAAGCATTCAGCATTTTCTCTGGATCTTCTGGAGATAATTTAGCCAAATTAGAAGTCACAAGGGGCTGCTGAGCTTTAAGCTACTTGGAGGAGGACTGGGTGCCAGAAGGCACAGAGCCTCTCAGGCGTGCTCTCTTCTCCTGCTGTGGGGACTGCAGCCTGGTCGAGAAGAGGCTTGCCTGGGAGATTTCTGGCCGACATTTTTGAATTTAGCTGAAAGCTTAGTTCATCATGCCCTATTGCAGGTCAGCAGAAATTCAACTGCAAAAACCTGGCTGATCATCAGAATTACCTGGAGAGCTTTGTAAAAATATAGATTCCCAGATACCCTCCTAGACTCACCCGGGCAGAATTTCAGCAGTGAGGCCTTAGATTCTCTGTGTAAATGAAGCTTTCTGCTGCCAGCTTAGAGGACCATTTTTATAGCTCATGGACTCTCTGGACAAGATCTGTTCTAATTTTTCCATTTTTCTATTGCAAAAGAACTTAAACTCAGAGTTGTTAAGTACGCTGTTGTAGAATCACAGCAATTTATTATCTAAAAAATGCAGTAATGAAAATCTTTGTGTAAAAAAAATATATACTTGCCTGCTAAGGAAATTGAGGAACCAACCTAATGGTACACCAGTTAAAGTCTTTGGGCCAGCCGTTGCTACAGTGATTGGTATCATATATGCACTTAACTTTCATTCATTTATTCGCTTAAAAAATGGCATAACCAAAAAGCTCTGTTCTCATGGAGCCTTCATTCTAGTGTGGGGTGAGAGCCTATCAACAGGATACAAATAAAATATAGCCAGAAATAGCATGTCAGTAAAAACAAAATATGGAACAGGGATTTGATGTGTTTAGCACTTGGAGTCAGGTTGAAATTGTAAGCCAGATGGCCAGGGAAGGTTTCACTGCGTGAAGATGACTTTGGAAAGGCAAGACCTGAAGGAACTGAGAGAGCTAGCCATGTACGTATCAGGGGTACCATGATCCAGGCAGAGGAAATAGCAAACGCAAAGGCCCTGGGGTAGGAACTGGCCTGGTCTGTTAGCAGTGAGGACAGTGGGATGCGGCAGGGTGAACAAGGAGAGGAGGAATAGAAGGTGTGTCAATGAGGTCAAGAAAGGTGCGAAGATCACACAGGACCTTGCAGTGTAAGCACTTGGGTGTTTAGTCTTGCCTGAGTTGAAAAAAATCATTAGAGGGTTTTAGACAAAAGAGTGTCAAGACCCAATTTATATTTTTATAGAGCTTCCCTGTGCAGAGTTACAACCAGACTGCAGGGGCAGGAACAGAAGCAGGGAAGTCAGATCTGAAACTATTGCAATATTTCAACTCCACGTGCTGGGCAAGAGAATTAACCATCTCAAAAATGTTAAGCATGAGCATCACAATGTGCGTATGCTTCAGAATGACATAGGAAGGAAGCTGGGAGTCTGCCACCCCCTCGTCTGCCCAGCCCCACAGGTCTTACGCTGTGGGCATGCTACCACCACCAGAGTGAAGCTAGGCCCGTCTGGGAACTGGTGAGAGTTCTGTCTGCCTGAGGCCCTGTGAACTGGAAGCAACAAGTGCTTCCTACAAATTCTCTCCACTTCTTGTTTTTCCTAAGTGTTTTTTGCACTGAGTGTTCTATAGGCTCTCTGACCTCATTGATCTCTGAGACACTTCCTTCCCTGTATAATTAGGGCCGTGGCCTTTCCATCATGGTTGCAACCAGTATCTTGTTCGCTCCAAAGCACTTATTAAAACATAGTTTCAAGCTCTTAGGTATGGAAGCGGTTGGGCTGTTGCTAGGTGAAAATATCTATTTGCTCTAGGCAGCCATTACACCTCAAATTTTCCCTCTAAAACATAATCCTGTTATAAGAACAGTCATCATTACGAAATGGAAAGTTTTGTGATACATATGGAAAATTCCTATAAAATATGCACTGTATTTTAATTCTTTTAACTGACCAGACTTATTTGTCAATTAAATCTGTTCTTACAATGCTGGTTGTTTTTCCAAATTCACAAATACCTGCTGACTTCAGGTGTATTCTAAGTGTTCACAGCATTAGTGGAAAAAAATGGAAAACCCTTTGAACTCAGTTATTTGGCACTAGAGACTGGTCTCTACACAAAACACTGAGTGGGGCAGGATAGATAAATCTTCAAGACGTAAAACTAATCTGATTTTCAAGAAGTATTTGTGTTACAAGAATACAAAAAATCAGTGAATCATTTATTCCAGAGAATTACCATTCAAAAAGGTTCATTGTAACAGTCTAGGGAAGGTTAGGAAACTAGGAAAGCTTTTGTTGTCAGTTTTTTATGCAAACAGTGAGAGGGATGTCTTGACAAGGATGTGCCAGTTGTTCAAGCCCAAGTATGGCAATAGTTGAAACTGGACTCATTTGTGGTTACTGAGAAATATACACAGCTTTCAAAAGCAACATGTAGGTGAGTCACAGTGATGGGCATTTGTACAGAGGAGGAAGCTGACATAGTCGTTCAGGCCAAACAGTAATCCTGGGTGGCTCTGGTGGAATGAGGTATTGAATCACCTCACCAGTAAGAATTTTTCTTCTTAAGTAAATAGTTGGCAACCTTGCTCATTAGCTTGAAAGGCAGAGAGAAAAGTAAGCGTTTGCAAATGAATACCCAGCAGAGGTGTTTGTTTGAGCTAAATCCTAATTGTCCTTGAGGGTTTAACTCTGGGTTACCTCTTCCCTACCTAATTATAGAGCTGTGACTGTAGAAGCCAACACATCTGATCCATTCTCTGTCTATCCTTGGGTCTAATCACTGAATAAATGAATGAAGAAGACGACCGTGGAGGATACCTGACACTCTGTTGGGAACAACTGTGCTTCCCATTGCTGGAGAGATTTTAATCAGAAATTACATCAGTGCTTCTCAGCATTTCTCTGTTCAATGAGCACTTTTGAGTGGTGGCATAATGAAGGGACCAAAAGGGGAATACCCTTTCTAGAAAGAAATATTTAGAAAATCTAAAAGAAAGCTTCCCAGCCATTCACTGAGCCTCCCTTCAGCACTGTATCAGCGTTTACAGACCTATTAACTTCCGGGATTCCCAGGCAACACTTTCCCGTGTTGTAGGGTTCTGCCCCACATCTCCACCACAGCTCCTTTCTCTGATTAGCAAGCAGTAGGCTGCTCTCCCCACAGGCTGCGCATCACAGCTGTCCACACCGGCCAGGCGTCTCTACAACAGTGTGGAGCTGCATGATGGTCAAGTGCAAATTTTATCCATTGACTGCAGTTGGCAGCTGACCTAGAAAGAGCTTGAGGGACACCAATACCGAGAGTCACTCATTTAGAAAATCATCAGTTAGGGATGTTGTAGAAATGACTCCTGTACAGGTAAGTCCAGATCGCTTCCAAAATGCACATTCCAGCTCTAATGTCTAAGCTGCTCCTTGAACTAGGTGTAAACAACACAGAAGAAAGTTCCATTAGTTTGAGGTTTCAGAATGCCCCCAAACCAGGACCAGCACCTTGGTAAGGGCTAGGTTGGGACCCTGAACAGAGTATGACTTTGTAGGTAACATCCCTGAGAACCCAGAGACTCCGTGGACCATGGGTGCTCCCGCTGCATAATTTGCTGAACTGTCTTGCCAGTTTCTACACTGGCTTGACTGGGCCTAATTCAAAAAGGAAAAGCTCATATTCATTCCATTCTTCTGGAGTTCTGGGATAGCATTTAATAACACTACAGTGGGGATGTCTTCCACATATAGTATTATAGTATTTCTTCAGGTAATTGCTAAAAAATACAGGGTCTAATTTTTCTACAATACTCATACCCATTTTATCTAGATGTTCAATGGATCTATAAATCTCCCCCTGGGATTCATCCTAGTAACTGTAATGGAACCTCTGACCCCAATGGCAAAAATCAGAAGAAACCACAAAGAGAGTACTAGGATCCATTAAATATTTACTGAAGAGTTTCCTGAATTCTTGTTCTTTTAACTCACTCAGAGGTCCAACCAGTACAGGAATAGTCAGTTGTTTTGGACATAACTCTCATGCGGCACTTTGCTGAGAGCATGAAGATATTGAGAGCACGAAGAATGAGAATCTGGAAATGGTCACAGGCAAGCGTCACAGTTTCTCCTAGGCCTTTCATCTCTCAGGGCTGACACAGAAAACTGAGCATAGTCCGGCCCAGCCATGAGCAGAAAGCTCCATTTTCTGTCCTCTTTCCAAACATTTCTAAACCTGCCCAACTGCAACACCCTCCTCCTGTCTCCTCTTTGCCACAAAGCCACAACAGTAGCAATTTTGATCAGTTCATATCCTGACTGTGGTTAATCAGATTTGCCCCTTCTCTCTGACAGATAAGAAGAACTTGTCTCTGGTTCTCCTCGGTAACCCCATAGCCTCTGGGTATGGGGTTACACCTGAGATTATCTGTTCAGATGACAAAACCTCACACCTCAGGTTAGCCCTGTCCTTGGCAAAGTTATCTGAGCTGCTAGGAAAAGCTTAGGAAAGACCACAGGTGTTTGAGATTGGGGAACACATAACACTGTCAGGACCCTGGGGACACACATCCTTTCCAGACTACGGAGCCTGGCCTGGGAGACAGCAGGTCATGAGAAGGTCAGTGGCAGAGTCTGGAAAACTGTCCTTGGGCTACTTCCAGTACAAATAGGATGTGAGGCTCTTGGAATCCCCCACTTTGTTGAAGAGCTTAAACATTTTTGATATTTGTAATGTGTTTAGAAACAGAACAAAAATATTTTTTATGTGCAAAGAGGTCATTTAAAAGTAAAATGTACTTGTATGAGACATTTCTTTTTTGTTATCTTTACCTCCTTTCATCATTGTCATTTAGAACATAAAACAATACAGTAGGTATCAAAGGCCTCACGCCATCTTTCCTTCATTTAGCTTCATGTTCCTCCTCTTCTCCTTTTCGTTTTCTTTTCCTTGTGCTACAGACTGAATGGTGCCCACCCCCATATTCATGTGCTATGTCCCTAACCCCTAATGTGGTAGTATTAGGAGATGGTGCCCTTGGGAGTTAATTAGGTTTAAATGAGGTCAGGAGGATGAGGCCCTCTTCATAGGATTAGTGCCCCTATGAGAAAAACCATCAGAGAGCTGGTGGTCTCTCTCTCTACCACATAAGGACACAATGAAAAGGTGGCTATCTGCATACCTGGAAGAGAATTCTCACCAGAACTCAAACATGCTGGAACCACAATCTTGGACTTCCAGCCCCTAGAACTCCGAAAAAAATAATTTCTGTTGTTTAAGCCACCCAGTCCATGGTATTTTGTGATGGCCGCCTGAGCTGACCAAGACACCCCACCTCTCCTTCTCTACCATTACTATCTTCGGAGAGGCCTGTGGCAGCGGTGCAGGCCTAGTGACTGTAACGCCTCTATAAGGCCGCTCTGCTGCACTGTGGCCCCTTCATCATTAGAATTAGGTAGACAAACTGTTCTACCTCTATGGCATTACTTTTAAAACTAGCAAACAAAGAAACAAACAAACAAAACCCCTTTTGACCAGTTTTCCTTCCGGAGTGGCACTGAACTCCTTTCTTCATTGTGCAAATTGGGAGAGAAAACTTTTCCTAAAAGGAAGGGGGAAGCTGGGAGGGGCAAATTGAAGGGGAGGTAAAGAGAAAGGAGAAGGTGACAGGCAGGCGCACACAAGGCCTGATGCCCGGCTCCGTGCCTGAGCCTCGCGGAGGCCCAGGCTGCCCCACCCCGCACGCCATTCCTCTCCCTACCATCTCCCGCTTGCCCCTCCCTGCCACGCCCACCTTTTTTCTTCTCTCCCGTTGAAATTCACTTCAACCCGGAAGAATCCATTCACCCAAGCCCAGACTTCCACACCTCTACCTTCTGGGGTGACGGAAAGATGACCTATGTGCTAACAGTTGGGGGCCAGTGCTCCTCCCTCCCAAACAGCAATTGTACTCGTTAACTAGAGCCATCTCCAAGGAACACATCCACCTGGGTTTCAGAGTGTGCGCACCCTAAAGGAACTCTGGGTGAAAAAGCGGAAGGGACCGGGAAGCACCGGTTGGAAGTTACAAGGTGGTCATGAAGATGTGAGGTACAGCACAGGCAGACAGCCAATAATGCTGTAAAAGCTATGTGTGGGGTCGGATGGGCACTGGAACTGTCAGGGGCAACACTTTGTAGGGTGTATGATTGTCCACCTACTGTGCTGTACAACTGAAACTAATACAAAATAATATTGACTGTAAACTGTAATTAAAATTTTTTTAAGATTTTATTTATTTTTAGAGAGGGAAGGGAGGGAGATAGAGAGAGAAACATCAATGTGCTGTTGCTGGGGGTTATAGCCTGCAACCCAGGCATGTACACTTGCTGGGAATCAAACCTGTGACACTTTGGTTCACAGCCCGTGCTCAATCCACTGAGCTATGCCAGCCAGGGCTAATTAAAATTTTTTTAAATAACAATTAAAAGAGTGAAAAGAAACTCCAATCCAGTTACTATTCAATAAAAGGATGACGAGAGCCACAAATAATATTTAAAATCTTTTAGTGCCTACATTTTTTCAACAGTAAAAACAAGTGAGTGAAATTAATCTTTAAAATGTACTTTCAAACAAAAGATCCCAAATATTATCATGTAACACATGATTCTTAACATTTAATATTATTTCACATTTTTTAAAACTCTTCCAAATGAAATATGTACACTTCAACTGCAGCACATCTCAGTTCAGACTAGCTGCCTTCAGTGGGTGGAGGGCCACCCGTGACTAGTGGCTACTGCACTGGCCGGCACAGCTCTGGCCGGGGGTGAGGACAGTGGAGGCGCTGGCACACAGACCGACCAGGAAGGCCTACGGCCACGAGGACGCCCGGCCTGGGCCTGAAAGCACAGGCCCATTGCAGCGGCAACAAGCTAAAGGCTCCTTGGAGATCTGAGATCTTTTTCATTGCTTTCGAAGAAAGATGCTCAAACCACGACCTCTTTAAATATTGTTGTTAGGATTCTGAATGTTCAGAACAAAAATTTCTCCATGGATTCTTGAAAGCTAGTATGCTGTTAACAGTAATTTCTAGGAGCAGAGAATAGTCTGTCTCCCCCGCATCACTTTTGTGAGGCCAAAAGCACTTGCTGTGTAATTCAGTGCACCAGTTCTCTCTCACCTGTATGCCCTTGAGGAAGTGATGACTTCAAATGAGTTCTACTTGATGAAAAATGGGTGATTACCTGCCTGCATGGGCTCTCACAGCAAAGCTGTCTCATCTTTAGCAGGCACACAATGGTAGCAACCTTTAATATTCTAGAGTACCCGTGCAGCTGTGGGGTTTATTTCCACTGGGGACTGAGTGAATGCTGAACCTCCAACTATAGCAATTCACTATCAAGACCATGTGTCAGATTCACCCATGTGCTAGTGGCTCAATTATTCTGACAATTATACCCAAGCTCTGATGTCCCTTACTTCTTTGTGTGTGTGTGTGTGTGTCCAATGTATTTATTTTGAATAATTTATTTTTCCATTTTTCCTAACATATACTTAATATCTTTTTTCTTTTGAAATTTTTTTATTATTGGTCAAGTACAGTTGTGTCCATTTCACCCCCACACTGTTCCCTCCCACCCCAGCCATCCCCACTTCTTACCCTTGATCCTAACCCCCCTTTCGTTTTGTCCACTACACGATCTCACCTTTAAGTGGAACCTAATCAACAAAAGAAACAAGCAAACAAAATATAACCAGAGACATTGAAATAAAGAACCAACTGACGATAACCAGAGGGGAGGTGGTATTACAGGGTGCAGCAAAGGGGGGGACCCCAAATAGGGATTTGGAATGGGGTCTGAACTCAGGGTGTCCAGGAAATATTAGAAAGACATATAAGATGTCCTCACTCCTTCTCCCACAGGTGTGAGTTGAGGGGAGGGACACATGGAGCAGGAACATGCAGGGCTGTTTTGTATAGCAACAGCTCTGCAGCTAACCTCTGGCATGGTCATTTTACATATCTATAACCTTTAACTGGTTTCATAGATATGCTAAACGGCTGTGGCCATGCTTTGAGCCAGGGAGACCGAAAGGACTTCCACCCAAGTGTAACTGGGGGAGAGGGGGCAGGTCCCCCTGATAACAGCATCTGTGTGGGAGCTTGGAGATGTTTGGCTCCATGCCATGGGGCCACGCCCGCCCAGACTCACGATGGCAGCCCAGTAAAGCTGGAAGGACATGGGAGTGCTGGCAAGTGTAGCCGATTGTGGGAGGAGTTGGAAATGGGGCCATAGAGGAAGACTGGCTCGGGGATTTAAACCAAGATGCAGCAGCCAGTGCAAAGAGGACCACCCAACTGTGGCAGTGCAGAGGGTACATGCAGTTGTGGCAATAGAAGAGATACACATGGTTTTGCCAGAGTGGGAACCCCTGCAGCTTTAGTAGGGGGAACCAACATGTGGCTTTAGCAGAGAACCGCCACTCAGCTTTGGCAAAGTGGCGACCCCACCTCCCCGCAGCTTTGGTGGAGAGAAGAACCATGCAGTTTTGGCCAGAGTGGGGACTCCCCTAGCTTTGGTAGAAGAGGACCACATGGCTTTGGGGTACTCCCTTAGGCCACGTGGCCTGGGAAGCAGGAGAGACTCTGAGCCAGGAAGAAGGGTGAAAGAACTATTGCCAGTAGGCCATGAGAAGGTACCACATGGCTTTGGATTAGAGATCCTACCTGGATGGTGACACAGCTGATGGTGCTAGTGGCCTGAAACAGGGACGTTTGCTTCTTTTCCGGAGTTATCGTACCCCAAATTAGGGCAGGGAAAGAAGGAAGCACTATGGGTGTCTGAGGGTATCCTAAAGGACTTTGGTATTTTAATGAAAACATTAGGTCACTACTTTAAGTCTGTATAGCTTTAAGTAAATATTTCCTTTCATTCATACAAATCTCTGGCATTGAGAGCCATCTTTCCTATTGGTGACAGACAATTGAACCTAGGGGGGTCCTTTTGGTAATTGTATATCGTATCCCCCTTGGCCCTGTGTGTCTGTTCTGTAAGTTTTTGGCATCCCTGGGTAGGACAATAATTGCTCCCCCAGGAGAGGGGACCACCGCCCCCCTCCCCAGTCTGTTCTGTAACAGTGGGAAAAAAAAGGTTTTCAGGAACATGATGTCCCTCACTTCTTATAACTAAAATCGGTCTTTTATATAACTTAGAAAAATGGTTACAATGGTGGAAATTTCAGGATGAGAGTGGTAAGGAGGATGGCACTGCTAAAGTCTAATAGGATGAGGTTTGCTTCAGCAGCTGAATTTTTTGATGGTCTAGTGAGATTTGTTTTCAAGGATTTCCTGCTGGCAGCCACTAATCTTTTATGTATTTATTGGAGCCTTTCTTTCTCTTATCCTTATCTGAGGGGGTTAACTGATAGAAATTAATAAGGAATAAGCTTTTGTGTCCAGGAAGGATTTGTGATTATTATTTTAAAATGCTAAAAAGCCTTCAAACCTAAAAGAAGTGAGTCTCTATGGGAGATCTCATGCTAATGGAGTTTTTCTAGATCACCTCAAATTATACCCTGCCAACTCTTAAAGAAACTAGTCTTTTCTCATTATCACTTCTCCCAAAAGAGGCAATGACCTTTTCCCCCCAGTCATATTAAAATTCAAATTGAAGCACATTGCCACTTGATTGTGGCTCTTGTGAAAGGTTCTTAGAGGAAGGGATAACATGCAACTTGGGATGGCTTTTGTTTTTAGACTGGATTTTTCAAGGACAGCCCATTCCCATGGTTAATTAAAGTTAAATGCATATCAAAAAGAGTTGGCAAAAACTGATTTTCCTCTCTCTCCAGGGCCCTCCAAGTTCTTTTTCCTGAGCGCCCAGAATCTTTCCTTTCACTGGGTCCAGATTCTATTCTCAGTGTATCTGACCAGATGATGTAACATCTGTGTTGTCTTTTAAGAACGTGAGAAATGAAGCTTTTCATCTTCCCTCTTTTTGGGTTCTGGGAAATTCAATTAAAATTGCTCAGACTTTCCTTTTCCTGTTTGCTTTAGAAGACAACTCACTGGAAGAGTCCTGTGACAGTCTCCCGCCCGTGGAAAAATGTGACCAAAACACTGGCCTGATTATGAAGTTGTCCACGCAGGTTTCTCTTCAGACTGAGAAGATAACTCAGCTGGAAGAAGCTTTAGAGGAAAAGGAAAAGATTCAGCAGCTGGAAGCTGAGCAGAGTGCCCATCCTTCCCAAGAGGTCAAGGACTCTCCAGAATGTTTACAAGAAACCCAGTTCTGCTAAAGGCCTGATTCAGACAAATTAAAAATCAGATTACAGCCCATACTCAAAGTCAAAGTCTCATTTTCTCAGGAACAAGCTGGGTTATTGAAGTAGTCTACTGATCTTTAAAATATCTGGTGTAAATTTCACAAGGCAATTAGCATGCTGATGACCCTATTGCTTAATGGAAATGTGGCAAATCATCTATTAATATCCCCCCAAATAATAATAAGAAAAAATAGATTTCTTAGACACAGGATATATATCTAGTTCAAAATTAACTGGAAATTCAGGAAAATAAAATATTTAGCAAGTAATTCAAGCCATTCTCTAATATTCTCAAAACATTAAAGAAATATATGTAGAGTTTTAATCTTCCTTTTTCTCAGAAAGTTAAATTGAATGTGTGATATGTCTCACCAATTGAAATAAATGTTGGCTTTAAGAATTTAGTTTCACTATTACATACTAGGCAAGCTGAAATCATAACACACTTGTTAAAAGTTTAGCATGAAAGCCAGTCATTGAAGAAACAGGCCCAGAAATCTGGAGCAGGTACCATAGGATTCAAGGGCATTCAGCAAAAGCAAAGTAATTCTAATACTTCCAGACTAAATGCATTTCTGGGAAAGAAGGATTTAATCAAGTCATAATGATCTCCTAAACTCCTTGGTGCTTATCCCAAAACACATCATTTGTTTCTACCTTGCACTGAAGAATTTTTGCTTCAATGCAACAAATAGAGAAGTGTCAATGAATGTTGCAGGCCTAAGTCAAAATAATATTTATTTGGCAATTCATAAGTATAGGGACTGTAGAGACAAAACTGGTCCAAAAGATATAGGAAAGATTTTTAAAGGACTTAAAAAATCAAAAGCCTGAGATTCAAAAAGTCTGACTCATAATTTGAAAACAATAGACAAAAAAATAATCAAGTAAATTGTAAAGAATAAATTATTAGTATAATTTCTCCCTGCTGTTACAACAAAATCACCTATTAATATTCCCTCCCAAATAATGTAAAGAAAAAAAAGTAGATGTTTTAGACACAGAGAGTTTTTTTGCTAATAGAAGAGAATCAAATTCAAGTAGGAAATAACCTTTTCTAAAATAAAAGTACTGGTATACTGGAACAAAGTTCACAGCAAAAGACAGAGCAGGCCACAAGATTTCCCATACCTAACGAAATCAGGATTTTTATGGTGAAACAAAACAAAACTGAAAATAGTTCCTTTTCCAGGTTTCCTAGAGAAACTGACCATCTGACTGGAGTCAGGCACTCAGTACATTCCCAATAACGTGGGACTAGACGGGGCAAGGTGGCCGTTTCCCTCTATGAGGTTTGCATTTGCTTTTTGTTTGTTTAACAAAGAATGGCCCTTAAAGGTCAAATTCAATAATGCCCAATCCTTTGTTCTTAGGTGGAAAAATCACACAACATATGATCTAATAAATCTCTTAAATCCATCTTCCTAAATGTCACAAGTAAGCTTCACCAAGAGTTTAGTATCTGATATCACATTTTCCATAGAGCGAAATCACAGGTAAAGAAGGAAAGCAGAACTGGGCAGAACGAACTAGCTCTTTGTCCTGCGGGGTCCAAACCATGACAATAGTGAGTTCTAGTGAAATGGAAAAGCTAATAATATAAACCTTGACCATGTAATAAAAGGCGTGCCTTATTGCTTAGCTCCTATCTCAATGAAGCTGGTATGAAGGGGGTGAAAGGAAGGAACAGCTCTAGTGGATGCCCTTTACTCTTGCCAGGGCCCAGCATTTACTAGCCCTCCATTATGAATATGGGAAGGTAACTAATATTTACATTGCAACTTATAGTTAATTAAAACACGTTCAAATAGATTATTTTACATAATCCTCATGAGGTAGGTTTTAGCTAGATAACTGATCCCAAACTTATAACTGGGAAATACCAGAAGCAGGGCCCATGGCCCCGAGGCCGGGATAACTTTGACCACACCTCCCACCTCTGTGCAGTTGTATAACAAAAATACTCATTGTCTGCACTTTTTTCTCAGGCTAGCCTTTATTTCTGCTTAGAGGAAAAACCTTTGTCTGACAATTCCACAATAGGAGTCATAGAGCTGTTGAGACAACTGACTGACTTCTTTGGTTTAGTCAGAACACTGTTTTGGTTTTTATTTAATCATTGTCTTGTTTTTTGTTTTGTTTTAAAGTAAATGTCTTTTTTATCACTGGTAATTTATACTTCTTATAAAAATAGAGGTGTAAAGTACAGCATAGGGAATATAGTCAATAATGTTGTGATAACTATGTATGATGTCAGATGGGTACTAACCAGACTTATGGGGATGATCACTTTATCAGGTATATAAATGTCTAATCCACAGGCACAGGTGGCAGACACAAAGCCCGTGGGCCACATCCGGCCCTCCACTTTGTTTTATTTGGCCCAGCACCTTGTTTCTACCCACGGCTGACTCCTTGCCCCTAGTTAAGGAGTAGGTACATTTATACAGACCTAAAATTACATTCAGTTCTTTGAAGACAACAACGAGGCTGATGTGGCCCCAGTGAAAATGAGTTTGACAGCCCTGGTCTAATCACTATGTTTTACACATGAAACTAATACATTATTATACATCAACTCTAACTGAAAAATAAATTTTTAAAATAAATGCCTTGAAGAAGTGGGGGCTACACTCTACTGTTTGTCCCATACCCATGACAATTCCCTATGGTCTTATGCCTGGCTGCTTAAGATGTTACCCTACCTGCCAGGCCCTGTGCATAAATGGGTTTGGAATTTCTGCCTCACAATGGGTACACTAGGTTCAATTTGGTATGTTATGGCTATCACCATAAATTTCAATGTCTTGAGCTTTTAATTTATAGTCTAATATTTACATTCAAAATTAGTACGGCACATCCTACTTTCAGCATTTATGCATACTCCTCTATATATGACGGAGACAGCACAGCAGAGACCTAAGGAAAGGGAGTAAAACCAAGAGCACACTGAATTTTCCTCATCATTCAGGACAGTTCCAAGTCTCTCTTTTCTCATGTGTGTGCTGTGTGGAAGGGAATTCTGGTAATAAAAGTCACTTTATACAACACCACAAGGACACGTAAGTCAGTGAATGACAACTACCAGAACTGACATTTTCTGAAAGAAAACATTGCACACAGAGACATTCTACTTAATCCACAAAACTCCCCTTAAGGTCAGTGACGTCAATTCTAGTTTGCAAAGATGGAGAAGCAAAGACAATCTTGTAAGTGACATCTGCAAAAATTGCTGGTCCAGCTCTAATTGCTTTTGTCTTGTATTTAAATGAAAATGTAGGCATTTAATCTCCTTAGTACATTTAGCACATTTAGCAATAATGCCTTAACTTTGTAAAGCAAATGCCCCCGCTTGTCTGACAGCCCTGTGAGTTATGTGTTTCCCTTTTACAGGTGGGAAACCTGAGCTCTAGACATTAGAGCTAGACTCTTAGAGTCCAAGAGTCCAGAGCAGGAAACACAGCCATGGGCCAAATCTGGCTTGCATGAGTGTTTTTACATGGCTGCTGAGTTTAGACTTGTTTTCACATTTTTAAATGGTTGAAGAGACACCAACAAAAAGTCAAAGAATAATATTTATGACACAAATAAATTCAAATTTTACTATCTAAAAGTTCATGTACACAGCCATACTCATTTGTCTGGGTATTATTGTCTCTGAGCCATTTTCTTACTACAATGGCCAAGCTGAGTAGCTGTGGCAGAGACCTACAGCCAGCAAGCTGAAATATCTGGGCCTTTGTAGAAGAAATTTGTGGACCCCTTGTGTAGAGCAAATTAAGTGAATTGCGTGAAGTCACATAGCTAGTAAGTTCCAGAACTAGACTTGAGAGCAATGTTATTCTTGCAGTTTGATTACTACTTGTGATCAGAGTACAACCATTTTACAAAGATTTGTTCTCAACTTGGCATCTTAAGGAACATGTTACCCAGGGGTGCCCAAATCTCACCAGGCTATAGCTAAAATATAAGCTCACATGTCTTTAATTATCCTGTAACGGAATGCTTTAGATCATTAATACATTTTCCTACCTGTGTTCATCCCATTCTCTTTCCACATTAAAAAGGTAGCTTGCTCTCTGCTCCCTTGCCTAGGACCGAGGAGCTTTGTATAAAACAAGCAGAGCAGAAGGAGATGCTGATGATGAGACACTTCCTTTCTAAGCCTTTCCCCACCCCCAAGCCTAAGTCCATTGAGGAAAGGAGGGCTGAGAAAGTCCATCAAGGTGAATTTGAGGGGAAAAGGAGGGGTTCCCACTACTCCTGAGGACAGAACATGAGAGGTATGTGTGCACTGTTAGCCACAGAAGCCTGTCACTGCTCCCTGATATGGCAGTAGGGGTGCAGCAGACCCTCAGAAGGGTCAGCCACAGGGAACCCAGGCAGGCTGGATTCTGGGGTCAGCTTTCAGGCCCTGCCAAGGGTCCCATACCCGTGTGTGGCTGGGATATGAGCAATCGGCAGACCTGAGGGGGCCACGCTGACCAGGAGGAGAGGGGATTCGGCATCATGGGATGACAGAAGAGTGTCAGAGACAAGAATCCTGGCGTGAAGCCAGGGGCAGGAAAGACTCAGAATGACTGGGGTCAAACTTCCTGCCTCCCTGGTGGCATGGAGACTCAGAGTCAATATTTAGATGACTTATAGAAAATAAAGAAAAGGAATTCATGCAGACTTGAGTTTGCAGATTGAGATTCACACGGCCATACTATTAAAAGTCTTCGTTAAAAGTGAAAATCACAAAGGCTCCACACCTCCATCCAGAAATTCTTGCTGGGTCAAACTTTCCACTAAGTTCTGCTCCCCAAGAAATGCATGGAAACCCCACCATGTTGGTTTGGCAACACCTCAGTCTGCCATTCCCATGCTGAACCACTGCAGCTTCAGAGAACAACGGTCACCTCCAGCCACATTCTGACTGTCCACGCCCTTCCCCCACACCTTCACTCTGGTACCCTCATGAGCTCAGGACACCGTCAGAAGCATCTCTCTTAACTCCTGAAGCATAGCCAAATCATGCTATGGTATTTAACAAAACTTTATTAGCTACTTGGAATAATCAAGATATGTTGCAAAAAAAAATCACACAGTTAATTCAATTTACTCATAGACCTAAACTTAAGATCGCAAGTTCTTGTTCTCAGGAGCCACGAGCTCAGCCACTACCCTTGGCATAGCACTGCAGACATGCTACCCCTTCCTCCAGAGAGAGGAACAGGCCTCCACTTCCCCTAGTCCAAAACTGTTTGTTTGTAATCTCAGGATGACTAATGATAACGATATTCTCCTTCAGGAGAAAACTCCACCCAACAGCCCACAGGGTGTGGTCTCACTTCATGGATTGAACCATATGTCCTAGAACCTGGGTTACTCAAGCTTAAATAACACCTTCTGTGGGATATCAACAGTCCTATAAATATCTGTGCTTAGGAGGAAATGTCCTCAATATATACCACTTTACAGAACGCTAAGTATCAGCCTGCCCACCTGCAACCATATATATGGCAACTTCATCCTCAAGAAGGAAAAATATATATTTGCTTTCCATTCCTGTAATTAAATGGTCATTTTTGTGATTTTTTCACAAAAATCACAAAAGGTAAGGCATCCTTCATGATGAATTAAAATTGTAACTCTAGAAATCCAACTACTGATAACATATATAGGAGTTCTTGTGCTAAGATAAATACCACTTCCTCTGCCATATCATCCTCCACCATTCCAAAAACTATACAAAGCAGCACCATTATAAATCAAAGTAGAAATCTTTTCACCATGCTGCCATTTCTGGTCAAGCTAAATCAATTCTTTCTTTCTCTCTTTCTTTCTCTTTCTTTTTCTCTTTTGTTCTAGCTATGCAAATAGTCAGGGGCAGTGCTTCATTTGCAACAACAAGCCATGTGGCTCGCAGTTCAGCCCACTGGCTACTCAGACCTACTCCAGTATCAAACCAGATTGTTTCTGTCTCTGGTTGAACTGCTACAGCAGTCCACACAGCAGGCTGGCCTCCGCTGGCCCCATCAGTATACTATGCACCTGAGGGAATAGGCGCCCACCCTTCCAGAAGGGGCTAGCTTCCATCTCTTCTATTGTAGCAGGGACAGTAGGTTTTTCATCTACCCAGGTGACAGGACCCAACACTACCTGCAACTCAGCCTGTAGGGGGCTAACGGACAGAGTACTTCTTTGTTTCAGATAAGCCCCCCACTTAGCCAACATGGATGTCTGAGCCATCCCACTACAAGGCTTGCTATCCAATCTTGGACCAGCCCTGCAATGGGATACGTGGTCCTTACAGTTACTGGGGCAGTTCCTGTTATTGCTTCCATGACCTACAGGGCAGCATACACTGCCGCCAGTTGCTTTTCAATCAGAGAGTACAGTACCTCTGCTCTTTTCCATGGCTGGGACCAGAATCCCAGGGGTTGATGTAGCCATCCCAATCGCTGCCAATGACCCCACCCAAAGCTTCTTGTGTCACACGCACATCTCGCTCACCAGGTAGCAGGATCCAGAGCATGCAAGGCCTGAGCACGTTTAATGATGCGTTCGCTCCTTGGAACACTTGTTTCAAGGTTGGGGTCCCATCCCAGCTCGTTCCCTTTTTTACCAAAGCATACAAGGGGTGAACAACTTGAACGAGGTGCGGTACAAACACTCTCCAGCACCCAAGTAGGCCCAGAAACGTTTGGAGCTGCTTCACAGTGCTAGGGGTAGCATACACCTGAATTTTATCTATCACTGCTTCAGGGATGACTTTTGTCTTACCCAGCTAGACAACCCCTAAGAATTTGACAGACAATCCACATCCTTGCAGTTTGGTTTTGTTGATGGCCCAGCCACACAACTTTAGGTGTGACAATACTGGCGGCACTGCTTTCTCTAACCCTGTAAGAGAATCACAGAATCCACCATCATTCTCCACATGCTATCCAGCTTCTACACTGGCCACACGTGAGAGCTGAAGGGACTCTGGGTGGCCCTAATTATCCCTGCCTTTTCCAACTCTCCTTCAGTAGCCATGACTTCCTCATGTCCCTGGTACTGGTACTGCTGCACCACTGTCACCTGTCAGGGGGATGGCAACTGAATGGGTGGATGCTCAGCATGCCTCTGCAAAAGAGCTTTCAACACTCACACCCTCAAGCAAAACTCCCCCACAGTGGTTTGCAGCCATCAGCCTTGGAGCACATCAATGCCCAGAATGTATATACTGAGGAACGGGGGACATATAAACAGTATATTCATGGGGGCAGAGGCAATCACCCAGTACCCAGGGAAAGCTGCGTGGCCCTCACCTTTACATTGTCCCCCCGCCCTGTAACCATCAGTAGAGGCCTCAGGCCCCAGAAACTCATCAGGGTTTCCATACAGGAGAGTACATTCTGCCCCTGTGTCTACCAGTGCCAGGACCCACTGTATATTTGTAGGGGTCCAGTGGATAGCCAATTCCACATGTGGCCTCCGGTCCCCAGCCCTCCCCCTATTCAGGTGTCCAAAGGACATCTCCTCCCTCTTCTCAGGAGGTTGGCAGAGCCATATGGTCCTCCAGACACACAGGATGGGCCTCCCGAGTTGCATCCCTAGGTTTTGCCTTCGCAGCCTTCTCCTGGGGCTGCAGGAAATGTTGGTCAGCTCACAACTGTTTAGAGTTCCAGTAAGTCAGTGTTTGGCTTCCTATTAATCTCATTTCGATCTACTCCCACCCCTAAAAGGTCTAACCACATCTGGGTCCTAGTCACCACTCTGGGTCACTCTTGAACTGCAAGACAGAGGGAGCTCTAGACACTGTGTGTACTCCACCTCCCCCAGACTTGCCACTGTTGTGGTGATGTCATTAATACAGCTCCCAACTTATGGCACCAAGATAGCCCCGAGGGATCCAAGAGAGGCAGAAGGGGCGTGCTGTAGTACCAGATCCTTCAATCCTTCTGTAAAGCATTCATCATCCGGGCTAAGTGTAGGGTAAGAGTAAACATGGCCTGGAGCACGTCCAACTCCTGCAGGATCCGCACTAAGTCCGCATAGGACTGCCATTTACTCAGCATCTGGCAAGTCTCCTGCATCCTCCCAGACCTTATGGAATCACAGCCATGACTCATTCCAACAGAGAATGAGATCCCTGCCTCCTCCCCTTTTGCCAGCTATTCTGCAGCCACTGGAAGGGGGGCAGGGGAGGGGGGGAGGGGGGCAAGGGTGAGTTGTAATGGAAGCTAACTTTTCTGTTTCATTATCGCTGCACATGATACTATCCACCCCTAAATCCCAAAGGCAGAGGAGCCAGGCTGTCAAGAGCTCCTCCGCCCACTCCTGAAATTGCTTCCTCAGCTCTACTAGTTTGGCCTGCATATAGTGGCAACAGGTCATCAATTATCTGGGTGAGGCCAACCGTATTCCCCCCAGGCGCTAGGGGCTGCAACCACTTCATTTTCTATATCACTGCTGGGTGGCCCGCAGGGAACTCGGTTCCTCCTCCCCATCCTCCTCCGACTGGACTGCTAGGACAGGGAGGAGAATCGCCAGGGTTCCACTGTTCCGAGGTCCTCCTCCAGGGTGCAGATCCACGTCTCCAAGTCTTCCTCCCTTCCTCGGAGTTTGCGTATCTTCGCTGCATTGTGAAGTGCAGTCTCTGTCTCAGCTTGCAAAGCTGAAAGAAACACCCAGGCCACGCCCACTGCAGCTGCCCAGGCACTTGGCTTTTCCAGGGTCTCCCCTACCACCCGCAGAGCCCTCTCCACTGTGCCGGGGTGCCACTAACATGGAGCCAGTTCTGGGCAGGGAGCCCAACCCACAAGGAGACTTGCCAGCGGAGACCACATGCCAATTTTGTATCCAATTTTTGGATACAAAAATTTACCAGATATATTATTGGCAAATATGTTTTCCCATTCAATGGGTTGTCTTCATTTTGTGGATGATTTCCTTGGCTGTGCAAAAACTTTTCAGTTTAATGTAGTCCCATTTGTTTATTTGTTCTTATGTTTCCCTTTCCTGAAGAGATAGATCAGAAAAACTATTGCTACAAGAAATGTCTGAGCACTGGCTGGTGTGGCTCAGTGGATTGAGTGCCTGCATGCAAACCGAAGGGTTACGGGTTTGATTTCCAGTCAGGGCACTGGCCTGTAGCAGGCCATGTCCCCAGTGGGGGGTGTACCAGAGGCAACCACACGATGTTTCTTTCTCTTTCTCCCTCCCTTCCCCTCTCTCTGAAAATAAATACATAAAATCTTCAAAAAGAAATGTCTGAGATTTTACTGTCTATGTTTTCTTCTAGCACTTTTGTGGTTTTGAGTCTAACATTTAAGCCTTTAACCCATTTTAAGTTTATTCTTATATATGATGTGAAAAGGTGGTCTAACTTCACTTTCCTGCACATTATCTGTCCAACTTTCCCATTACCATATATTGAATAGACTACCTTTACCCCATTGTAAGTTTTTGCCTCCTTTGTCAAACATTAATTGCCCATAAATGTATGGGCTTATTTGGGATCTCCATTCTGTTTTATTGATCTGTATGTCTGTGTTTATGCCAACACGATGTTGTTTTGATTACTATGGCCTTAAAGTACAGTCTGACGCCAGGTAGCATGATTCCTCCAACTTTGCTCTTCTTTCTCAAGATTTCTGTGGCTATTCTGGATCTTTTGTGGTTCCATATAAACTTTTTGGAATATTTGTTCTAGTTCTGTGAAAAATGCCATTGGTATCCTGATAAGAATTATGCTGAATCTATAGATCGCTTTGTGTAGTATGGCCATTTTAGTGATGTTAACTCTTCCTATCCATAAACACAGTATACGCTTCCACTCATTTGCATCTTTTTCGATTCCTTTCTTCCATGTCTCATAATTCTCCAAGTACAGGTCTTTTACATTCTGGTTAAATTTATTCCTAGGTATTTTTTTAAAGTAATTATAATGGAATTGTTTTCCTAGTTTCCCTTTCTGATACTTCATTATTGGCATATAAAAATGCAACTGGGATCCAGATGTGGTGTAAGCAGACATGGCTCACCTCTTCTTACAACCACATCAAAATTACAGCTAAAATATAAAACCACCACCACTCAGGAACTTCAGAAATCTAGTTGAATGGAAGTATGACAACTATGGAATTGAAGAAACCACATCCACTCGGACTGACAGGAGGGGCACAAATGCAAAACAGAATCGTCCCACCATCCACATGCAGTGGATAAGAATCTGGGAGGGATATCTTGGGAGCAAGGAGTCCCAGACCCACACCAGGCCCCCCAGCCCCTGGTTCCAGTGCCAGGAAGATATATCCCCACAACTTCTGGGTGCAACAACCCATGGGGATTGAGTCAGTGGAGAAGGCTGCTGGAGCCCTAAGCAGTTCCTCTTAAAGCACGCGCACACACACACACACACACACACACACACACACAGACTCACCTCCTCAAGACTCACTCCCTCTAAGCTCCAACACCTCTAAGCTCAGTGAACTGAGTGCAGGCATGTGAATCAAAAGGTCACTGGTTGATCCCCAGTCAGGGTACATGCCTGGGTTTCGGGCCAGGTCCCCGTTGGGGGCATGCAAGAGGCAACCACACATTGATGTTTCTCTCCCTGTTTCTCCTTCACTTCTCCTTTCTCTAAAAATAAATAAAATCTTCTTAAAAATTCTCAAAAAAAAAAAAAAAGAAATGGAGAACAGGTCAGTGGTTGCCAGATGTTAAGGGATGGAAAGGGCACCATGAGGGCTCCTTGTGGTGACAGCAGTGTTCAGTGCCTTGACTGCATCCATGCCCACATACTGGCTGTGATATGATAACTGCAGTTTTGTAAGTTGCTGCCATTGGGGAGACTGGGTAAAGGATACACAGCATCTCTCTGTATAATTTCTTACACCAGCATGAAAATGTACAATTATCTCAAGTAAAAAATTTTCATAGGAAAAAAATCTCAGTCTCTTTTTCGTTATCAAGAATATTTCTTATTTATCCTCATCCTCAGGTTGATGCTGACAAACTCTTGAGAGGGTGTAAGCAGATGGCACTGGCTCAGCAGCCAACAGGAGGTGTCTATTTCTGTGTTGGGCCCATGCTGGCCTCCCAGGTGTGACTCACCCTGTCTTATTCCCATGGTGCTTGCACAGACTGCAGACCTTGATCTGGCTCCCACATAGTATCCTGGCATCCATCTGCAAACACGAAAACGTGGCCTCGATCCCCGGGTAGTGAGGTAACCCTTCCTTCCCGCCACAAGACCCATGCTGCCCAGAGGCTTCCCTCAGCACACATCAGTGACCTGCTCTGGAGACTCGAAGGACTTTCGAGTGCCTTTGCCCACAACTGCAAGTGCACATAAAGTTGAGGAAACTGTCTCCAGCCCCCCACTGCCTTGATACACTGTGCCACCAGTTCTCACCAATACCCACCAGCTGTCACAGCAGAATGGCGTGGGAAGAATGGGTCAGTTCCCAGAGAATCACTGTCTCCTAGTTCAAATCCAGGTTAAAATTTTCTGTTTTTTCAAACTACGCACTTACTCATGTCTACATTCTCCCGGGTTTGACCACAAGAGAAACTGGTTCTACAAGGATGCTTGTGATTTTTTTTCCATATTTCATCTAAACCAGCAGCTTTGACTTTTGGAACAGAGAATATGCTCCCTTTGTTATCCAAGTTCCATAACAGCTACCTTTCCCCAAGGCAATGTGTAGCTTATGTCCAACTTATCTGGACTGCAGGGAAGTATCTAGGGGTTAAACAAGTAAAGAGAAGAAAGTTAAAGAGCCTGTCAAAAAGAACAAAGTACATCAGTTAACACATGGGAGGCTGGGGGCTACACCGCTGCAGAAGAGTCTCTGTGTTGTATGAAAGGCTCACGTCGGCACCACTCCCAAAATAACTTCCCTCCACACAGAGCTTCAGCCAGGCCTCAGCTATGACTGCCATGCAGTTTGTTTTCCAAAGACAATCTACACCTGCCATGGACCTGATGACTCAAGAGTCTCTTTGGAAATACTAATGTGAATGTTTTCAGGTTTCTTAAAGAAAAGGGAATAAATACATCAAAGAAAAAAGCAAAAGAGGAAAACCTTGAATACGAAACGAGGGAAACGGACTGTATGCAAACTATTGTCTTCATTTTATCTTGACACTAGGCTTTTCTTTTTCTGTTTCCTTCCTGCTGTCCTCCAACTTCCTGGCACCTTGTAGCATGCTGAATCTCCATTTTCACACAGGCCCTTCACGACACCTTCCCTCTGCACACACAAAGGTCCTTTTCAGAAACTCTGGCAATACAATTGTTCGCTACCAGCCAGCTGCTTGCTAAGTCACCTCACATCCTGCTGCACAGAGCACTATAGATAATTTAAGTTGTAAATTCCCTATAAAAATCCAAGCCAACGTCCCCTTGGTCAAAGATTTCAAACACAAGAAAATTCTTTGTGTGGACAGGAAACTGATTTGCGCACTTACCGTTAACTAGACAAACAACTTTTAAGTGAATTGCATTTGTTCTTTTGGCACCTATGTTTGCATAAAGAGGCTTAACTGAAGATTAAAACAAATTCTATCTCAAACTAGTGTGCCATAAAACCATACGCCTGCTCAGGGTGCAAAGGACTATAGTTATTACAGGTTGTACGAGCATCGGGGAAAATTTACATGGAAAACGGTTCAGAGTAACAAACCTGAACACCTAAGGCAAAGCCTCCCCAAGTCCAAGGTTTCTTGGGACCTTGGGAAAAATGGGAAAGAGAAAGCCAGAATTATCAGCTTTCTGAAGGAAGGCTGGCTAGACAGTATGGAGCTTTTAACACTTCCAAAGTACTGTTGATGAGAGAAACTGATGAGTTCTAAAGGGCAGCAAAAGTATAAAGCCACTTTGGGATCCTATGGCAGAAGGATTTTGCTAACTCCAGAATAATCATGGGTTTGAAAAAATGTTGCTTCCTAACCTAGGTGGTGATCACCCTTTATTTTCTATCAAAGATAAGTGTGGGCTGAGGCGACAGAAGTAGACAGGAAATGTCGGAGAAGTTTTAGAGAAGCAACAGGATGTTCAAGCTTTTACCAGGATTGAAACTTTCTGGAAATCTCCCCCACACAAGATAATATTAATATAACCCAGGTGTGATAAAGGCGCTAAGAGACTGGCTGCTGTTTTCCTTACTACATGCAATTTTCAAATTAATGACCTAATGCTGCACAGGATGAATGGACCACCTCTTAGAGGACAGTTAGATTTATTTTTTTTAACCCAAAGCAGGAAATTCTCTTTCTGGGCTCTGTCCATCTCCTGAACCTGCTCCAGGCACCCTGCCGAGAATGGCTCACCAGGCCCCTATTGTCCTTTTCTGAGCTCATCCAATCCTTTTGCCTTATGCTCTCACTTCTTTTCTCATTTTGTTCTGTACTATACCTCCTGCATGTGAGGTAATAGAAGCGACCTGCTTGCCTTGGCTGTCTGCTTAGAGCAGGGAAAGATCAGCTCAGCAGATGTAAAAATCAGTTGATGGCTTTGTCTTCAAGACACTGGGACACATAAAATCTACTAAAAGTTGAGAATAACTGGGCATTTGTGGGGCTCGGAGGTGACTGCTTTTCTCTTGGATGAAGCAAATGATCTTTAGGAACCTGAGCGATTCCTGTGGCTCTGTCCCGTGGGTGTGTGAACAAGTGGGTCACTGTGTGCCCGACGCCAACGAGTCCTCCCCCAGGGAACTCACAGAATGCCCAGTGGCGGCTTTCACTCTCTGGTTCCTTGCAGAACAAGGTACCCAATCTCCTGGTGAATTAGGCTCTGTATCTTTCACTGCAAGAATTGTCTTAATTATTCACCTTCCAGAGAAACTTTCTTTACATAAGCCCCCAAGGTTATGTTTCTTAGCAGCTTCTTGTTGGTTTATTTAGTCTCTCCCTCAAGCTCCCCTTCTCTTCAAATGTCTGTTCTGCTTCTGGGTAACGAATATATTTAATTGTATAAGTCCTGTTGAAATCCCCTAGAAGTAAAACTTGAAGGGGTTTAGCTCAGAGTGGAGGAATCATGGCAACTACATGGAATGCCACCTGTTGGACTTTGCTTTTACTGTAGAAGAAATATGCACTGTAGGAGCTACTCTCCAGGAGGCACCCTCCACATAACCTCACACTGCCAAGTCTTTCATTTCCCGTTATTTCGGGGGGGGGGGGGCAGCGAGCACCCTGGTTCAAATCCCCATCACACCACTCCCTAGCTGTGTGACCTCGGGGATGGTTCTGCTTACCTCTTTAAGCCTTGGTTTCTCGCATAGCACTATGCCAGTCTTATCTGGTCTTCCTCTCTGGGTTTTGCCTTGGAATTCGAGGCCATCTCCACCTGAGCTGAGAAAGACAAAGCACTGCCACGCAACTAACGAAGAAGTGATGCCTTTCCCTTGACCCTCTCTGTAAAAGATTTCCTGTTTCCTGCTGCAGCTGCTGAAATTAGAAATTTACTGATTTGAACAGTTGCTGTTGACTCCCTTCTCATCGTCCTGTGATGTCCGCAACATTTGTCACACATATATAAGTGACCTTTATACTTTACCAACACTTTGTAATACCAGACCTGAACACCAAAATGACTAACTGATGTCACTGAAATGATTTACTGCTTTGAACACAATTTTCCTCAGCCATTAGGTTTCCCTACCAATATTGTTCAGTGAGGCACCCAAAGAGGCCTGATTCTTCTGAGCCAAAGGAGGTCAAATTATCTTGTCTGTGATATGTCAGGTGTTTCCTTATGCCATGTGTCACAGGCTATTTTTATGCAGACTCAGAAGTCTTGTGTTGCCAGAATAAATAATAGTAGAACAAAATTGCAGGTAGGAAATGACTCAGAAAACACTGAAAGTATAAACACTGATAACAACAGTGATCTCACGTGGTCATGGTGGGGATTAAATGAGATCATATATGTTACATACTGAGCACAGGGCCTATACATGGTAAGCACTCAGTAAATATTAGCCATTGTTACTTTTACCAAAGTGTAAAATGGCATTTTGAAATCTCAAAGATACTATAGGTAAGCTAAGAATATGCAATGATGCTTGTAGACATGCACTAATGACAAGTGTCTGCTGTCTTTTAATACCATGTCATCATAAAACAGCCACCTTGAGAGTGATTCATAGAAGCAGGGTCTGAGCCAAGGAACTGGGCGCCTATGAATTATTGAGGGAGTACTCTTCAGGAAAACCCTGCAAGGGGGTGAGAAAGGTAAGAGCAGAACAAGGATGTGAACCAAGATAAAGTCTAGTTTTTCCTTGATCCACAGCGGGGGTCTGGAGCTTAAATCACATCACCCACAACCTTGCTTCTAGGGGACCTGGCCATCAGCCATCTGTATTCCCGTATCCATCACTCATTGGCTGTGGGGCACATCTCCTTCCCCTCACACACACACACACACAAAGACGGGGCATAATCCCTAGGGCGCTTTTTCCCCTAGGAAAAAAGGGAGGCATCAGTGGGCCTTTGGCAGCTAACACTCACAGCAGCTGAGGCATGGGTACAATAAGTATGTGTGGCAGATTGTTTCAAAAATGAGGCTAATTATTCTCCTTTCTGTATCCATGCCCCTTCCAATATGACTTTGAAGATCCCTGCCCTTTCTATGGGCTGAATTTCTGACTTACTTTTGACCAAGAAAATATAGTGGAAGTGACATTGTGCCAGTTCTGATCCTTGGGCTCCAAGAGGCCCAGTGGGCTTTTAATTGCTGCCTTGGAACTCAGATGCCACCACATGAACAGGCCTGGGTTGGCCTGCTGGCTGGTGAAAGACACCACTCCAGCCAAACCAGCCAGCCAGCCAGCCAGCCACAAGTTGTGAGTAGAGTAGTCAGTTCCCAATCAACACTCAAGCCGAATACAGACACTGGAGTGAGCCCAGGTGAGATCAGCCAAGCCTGGACACATCAACAGGACTGCCCAGCTGAGTGGTAGACTTAAGAACGGTAAATAAATCGTGGCTGTTTCAAGCCACTAAGCTTGGAGGAAGGGTGCTTTTAAATATGACAATAACTAATATACCCTATAAAAGAAACACAGACAGAAAGATGGAGTTAATATAAGTGATCAAGCATCTTAAAGCAATTCCTATAATCATACCTGTAATTGGTTTTCTTGGGGGGGGGTTGCTTTTCAAAGGAATAATTGGTTCTATGCCTTTTAAAAATATAAAAATCTAATTTTTTAGAATCAGTTACTTTTTTCATTAAATACTGAATCTAACCCCAGCAATCTAGTTTAATTCCTATCTAACCTCAGGGATATACATCTTGACTTAAAACCAGTTTTTGTCTAAAAACACTGGTCTCACTTCATTCATTAAAAAAAGAAATCCATATGAGGTATACACAGAGAAAGAATTTCAGGAGAATTGCAGGGTTTGATATTTTATTTGTATAACTTGGCAAATGACCTCCCTAAATCAATTTGCTCATGTATTACATGAGGATAATATTCCATGTCCACTGAGAAAACTTGTCAGGAGGCTCAAATGAATATCAACATTAAAGTCCATGTAAGATGAAAAGTGTCCCACAAACATAAGTGAATTTAAGGGAAGCTAATCTCTATTTATTCTCAGAAACTCTTGATGGTAAGATAAACAACCTGGAGTCCTTATTGTATAGAAGTCCTGAAGTCACCTAAAATAAATGTGAAGTAGATTTGGAAATAGTTTCCAAAGTTTGGGCCTTTGTGATTATATTCCCTAAAAGGTGAGATGAGGTTGTCGGCCAGCTCCCACCCTGAGGAAGGAGACGTCCACTTGAGCCCCAGGAAGCGACTCTGATTAACCATGACCCAGGAAGGGCCTTGGGGCACAGCCCAGAACACTTCTAACTTGACCTTAAGACATTTGTTCTAAATTCTTCAACAAAAGAAACAATAAAATCGAAAAGTCCTGGTTATACACTGAAGGCCTAAACAAAGTGTTGATTTCCCAGTTCAGGTTGACTAACTGAACACAAGGTTTTCTCTCAAAAAAGGGGGGAAAATCCCACTAAAACAGCACAAAAACGTATGTACACAGAAAAAGAATAAATCTTAGAAGAGGAGTAAATTTGAAAGTGATGCTGCCAGACACATTTCTGGAGGTGACAGAGACATTCAGACCAGACTGAAAGAAAAAACTAAAAAAAACTAAGGAAGTCACGATCTCATATAGAAGAAAGAGGTCAAACAGAGTGTGTTTTCCCAACTGTGAACCAAAATAATCCGAAGAGCAGAGACAGTGGGAACTAGGGGAAAGAGCAGGATGAAGACAGTTGGTGAGGCGACTCATTAAGGGTGACAAACATTTACATCAGGATCTAGCCCCTTCCCATCTTGTCCTGGGAAAGGGAGTGGTTACTTTTTAGAGCTACAGACTCTTGATTGGTCTGCAGGTTCAAGCTGTGAGAGCAGCTCTCTAAAGTGGGGGTTGAGGCACCAGAAACTCTGGAGCGGTGGGAACTGGAGAAGCAGAGCAAGTACTGTGGACAGCCTGCACTTCCAGGAGGGACTGGGACGAAGGTCTCCAATGCACCTACACACAAACCCTGGAGCCCAGCTCTGGTGATCAGAGCCTGTTTGGGTGTTACTTGAGCAGTGATGTTTGTTAGACAACTAGAATGTCTAAGTATTGGAGGAAAACCAACAGAAAAGTTATCATGTATAATTTTTTTTAAATGAGTTCTAAACTCAAGAAAGACAAGAATGAACCCCTGGAGAAATCATGGAATCATGATTCCATGAATGAAAGAAAGCTGTGGAAATCATGGAATCATGATTCCACAGCAAATGAAAGAAAACTACAAAATAATATAAACAAAGGAAATTAAACATAAATAAATATAATCAATACCTTCAAATTGGTTGGGAGGGATATTATATTCAAAAGAAAAGAATACACTGTAATAAAGAAAATGAGAAGAGTTAAAAATATGATCAAATATGGTGGGCCAAAGAGCAACATACGCTTGGCTGAAGAGTCAGATAGTCAGCTAGGAGATAAAAATGAGTGCTTCTTATAGCACACAATGCAGAAAGAAAAAGGTGGAAAATGTCGGGGAAAACCTGAGGAACATGAGGGAAAGATCTAGGAGGAAAGTCATCCATTTAGTAGGAATTCTAAAAAACAAAAAAAAAGGACAGAGAATGGACAGGAAGAAATAATAAAAATAATAATAGAGAAAAAGGCTCCGATCAAATCTTCAGGTGAAATGCCCCAAATTTAAAAGAAAAGCAAACAACACTAGGCTGTCCTGGGGAAATTTCAGAACCCAAACAATAAGGAGACTATCCTAAAACACTTCCGAGAGACAAAAACTGTACCAATACGGAAGATTAACACTGAGCTTATCTGCAAATAAGGTTTCCAGAAAACAAAGAAACAATATCATCCCAATTCTGGAAGCCATCCTGTCATAGCCAACATCTCACTGAAAGAAAAGCCCAAGGGAAATATTAGGGCCCATGTCCTTCTTAGTCAGGAAGGTGCCACTGAAAAACTCTTTCAAATGGAATATTTGGCTGTTGCTATGTTTCACTTAATACATGTGGAAAGAACAGTATCCTTAACAGTAAGAGAATATACCTTTTTTAAGTGCTATGGGCTATTTACAAAATTGGCCATGCATTAGACGACACACACGTATACACAAAGGATTGATAATTTCTAAGTGGAACATTTATTTCAGCCACATTTTTCTAACTCTAATTCACAGTAAATTAACAACAACAAAAGAGAGAGACATAGTCCTTTTACTTGGAAATTGATAAGCATCTTTCTGTGATAAATCCTGAGTAAAACCCAAAGTAAAAGTATAAACAAATCAGAGGTGAATGACCAGGAGGATGTGACCTATAGGATGTGACCAAAGCAATACTGAGAAGAAAATTCAGAGCCCTAAAAACTGTATATGGGAACATTAAAATAAATTACCTAAATATCAAATTTAAAAAGTTAATAAAGACAAATTATAAATTAAAAATAATTATAAAATGGAAAACCAAAAAATAGTAATGATTTGATTAATAAAACAAACCAGATATGTATCTTTATGAAAGATAAATAAATTAGTGAAACCTTCAGCAAATGTAAAAACAGAGGAGAAGGCAGAAAATCTGCAAAGTTACTTCCAGATGAATTAACAGGATCTTATAAACGGAGCTGAGAGGCTTGAAATGTATTCCAAAGACCATGGGGTAGCCATGACGAGGATTTGTAAGCAGAGAAATGATGTGGTCAGATTTGTGGTTTTGAGAGAAATCTCTCTTACAGCAATGTGTAAGGAAGAGAGGACAATGAAGTCAGAGATACCAGTAAGCAGGCTTTGCAAGAACCTGAATAAAGTGCTGACTTTAGTATAAAGGCAGCAGTAGTCAAAAAGGATTCAAGAAGAAATAAAGTGCAGGCTTCAGTGACTAATTGGATTATAAGTGTAAGGAAGACAGAAGAGAAGCAGGTGTAGCAATAAAAATGAGGATTTTGTTTGGGCATGTTGAAACTGAAGTATTTAAATAATCTAGGTAGTGATGGACTCTCATATATTCAGATACACAGTGTGGGGGTTAATCTGGGTCAAAGACTGATTAATTGTGGGTCCAAAAATAGATTTGGTGCCAACTTTGATCAATGTAGACTGTTAGACTGAGGATGTGTGTTGAGGTGTCATGAGGACAAGGACAAACCAGCAATGTGTGCCACAGGCATGGGCGAGAGGTGACAGCAGGCATGCAGTACCTTCGCTCACCCTGTTCCAAACAGGAGTTGCAGTCACAGATGAGGGTGAGTTTGCCCCCAGGCAGCATGCAGTATGAATAAAAAAGAGCAAGGAAAAGGAATCCAACAGATCACCAATATTTAAGTAGATAAAGGTCTGTCTTCACATAGGTTCAGCCAGCTTTGTCAGCCTGGGTTTTTAGGCATTTTGCCCTTATCACATGGAGCCAATAAGGAGTTGTGCCTATAAATTTTAATGGTGCAGTTTGAAAGCTACATGCATGGACTTTACTGCTTTATAACTACATACACAAGAATTTGAGCTGGAAGAATTGTTAACAGTGCTTGGGTTAATTGTCCCAATTTTTATCCATAGAACAGAACACCTATTCATTGCCGTATGCCTTTTATCCAAGCCTCATATATTTTAGATCCTATAACTATGACCCTAAATGAATTTCCAAAACAAATGCTGTCTTGGGCTATCCTCAATATATTTCATTGATTGTTTTCCCTCCATTCACTTAAGACAGAAACAGCCTACTATCCTTATTAAATTTAAATTAGGTTATAAATTTATGTGCTAAGGCTGAGTTCTTAGGGATAAGATGGCCTAGATCAGAAGTGGAAGAAAATTTCCTAAACACCCTAGAACATAAAGTCAAACTGATATTACAGTATTCTAGAATTTTAATATGTTGCTCATGAATGAGGAGATATTTTTATTGTATTATGTTGCCATGCAATGGGATAGACAGAAAGCATGGATTTTAGCCTGCAATGTGTCAATAACTGCTATGAAGCTCTGAGCTAGTTAATTGGTTGCTGGGGTGACAGGCATCCTCACTTGCCTTGGGCTTTCCCAGGTTAGCCATGAAAGCACTGGAATCAGGGCAGTTGGTTGGTCACTGTATTGTTGGTTGCAGTCTGTGAACCTTAATTTCCTCATTTGTAAAATGGGAAGACTAGAATGAACGACTTGTAAAGTTGCAGTCTGCTCTAAAATTCTAAACACAGATAAATTATATATACCAAAAAGTGGCTGTTTGCATGACACAATTTTCCCAGCACCAGAAGCCCCACCTATTTATATATACTTCCTCTGATATGTAACACAGTAATTTAAACCCACAGGATTTATACAACAAGATTATAGAGATGGTCACAGCCTCCTAACAAACAGCAGGATTAACATTTTGGGGGAATCTAAAGCTATGAGAAAGTAGGAGCTGCTTCTTCTAGCTGTAGGGGCAACGTGGGTGTGGGGGCAGGGGGCGGGTGCTGGGAGAGAGCTCTGTTTTGAGACTAAGAGGCTTCCACTTCACAGTTCTGCCCATCCTGGCCCAGCCAACATCAGATCCCTTTTCTTTTATTCGGTGGTCACTGACAACAAAGGTCCTCAATAGAGATCAGCCTCCAATTAGAATGAAAGCAGAGCTTTGTGAAGCCATGAATGCAGGATGTGGTGACCTGGTTAGTACAGGGATGGTCAAAATAAAAGGGAAGCTATCTCCAGCTGAGGCCAGGAGGTTGCTTATCTCTGTGACCCCCAGTACTGAGTCCCTCGGAAAGATAACAGATCCAAAAGAGTGTATGTAGCTGTATTTTCTGCTCTTCCTCCCATGAACAACCACCTTAAAAAAAATTCCACTCTTCTGAGACACAAGCAGTGCTTGGTGGGGCCATCTTTTTACTAGCATCTCCCTAGGAGGCATTTTACAGCACAAAAAGAAAACTGAGTTCCTAGGGATAAGATGGTCTAAATCAGAAGTGGGAGAAAATTTCCTAAATATCCTAGAACATAAAGTCAAACTGATACTACAGTATCTATCAGTTGGATACTTTTTTCTAATAAAGAGTTCATCAGGTATAAAAAAGTTTTCACTAGGAAAAAAAATATAGAGGAAAACTAAATACCAAACATTAGGGTCCTGTGGTTCATGTCCCACAGCCACTTACCTGAGTCAGCTTGATAACTCAGAGTTGGATCAGAAGTTCTTACTTGAACATCTCCAGCCACAAAGCAGACAGTAGTGTCTTCTCAAGGCTCTGAATTGTGGCAAATGTATCCTAGAAAAATGAGAGATGGATTCAGAGATACACCCAGTTCTAGGAAGAGACAGACATGACTTAATAATTTGCATCTAATAAATTTAAATTATAGTGCCTGAAAGATGAAAGCTAACAGCAATTTTTTGACCACTGAGAACAATATGGAAAGTGGGTTTAAATTTATCATGTTTCTCTCCTGCTTAAACAAAGCTTCCTACATCTCATACAACAAACTCCAAATTCCCTGGACTGGTAAATATCAAGCTCCACAACTGTTTATTCCACCCAAGATTTTCAATCTCATCTCCCATTTGTAAGCACAAACCTTACTCTCTAATCACTTTCTAGCCATCATTTCAATCAAGTACTCACGCACCTTTCCACCTCTGTGCCTCACTCATACTGGGCTGGCTGAAAAGTCCAATATGTTTTTTCTGTGCAACGGCTCTAGTTGTGCTTAATTGTTTTTAATGTCATTCAAAACAATTTTGTTAGGTTGCGTTATGACAGCTGTCATATCAGCGTGCATTTAAAAAAGTTATCAAAATTGGTAATTATATTAAGCCTAATGGGAAGTATTACATAAAAAGCAGAACTGCACAAATATCCTACAGTTTGTGTACATTCCATAGTCTTAAAAACACTTCTGAGGTGGATAAAATATAGTTGAAAATACTAAGAAAGCGTCTTCTTTAAAGCCTTGGCTTTATCACAGGATTTTTTTTTTCATGTATGATCCCTAATTGTTTCAGATATCTGAATGATCTCTGTGGGTTGTCATGTGGTAGGTTTGTCTATTTGACAGTTATTATTGTGATGGTTGTATGATAAGTAAGCTCACACCATTGCATTACTGTAACCTCTTTTGCTCTTGAAAGGTATCTGTTATTATATAGGCAATGTAGAAATACGTAAGAAAGAAATACAAGCAGAATGAAAAACCCATTCTGATCTCACCATGCTGAATTAACTAATGTGTTTCAGTATATTCTTCTATAAATTGTTTCCTTTTATAACTTTATTACTGTTACTAAAAGTCAAAGAACATTAACATTTAGTAATGTCACCTAAAAGGAACCAGAAATCATATAACATTTTGAAGATTATGTCTCCATAGTCAAGTCCCCATATTTATATATTCTCTTGCAGAAGAGGAAATTGGAAAAGTCTAATGTCTCTAAATCTATTATCAAATATAAATGGGTTTTCCAACAATGTAATTCATATGAGAAGTAAATTGCTTAATTGTAACCACAATTTTCTTGATACACAGAGCAGGTATCAGCTGCCATCATATTCTCATTGTCCCCAAGAAATATCCTTAAGCTATTGATATTTTTTAAGAAAAATAATAGGTTTGATTTGGTATTGAAAATATATCTCTTAATACCAAGAAAAACTAAAACATAATGCTAGTATAATTTTCTTTGTTATACTTACTAACACATCCAGCAATTAAAGTTTCTCATTTTTATTTTAACTTTTAAAGAACATTAAAAGAGGCACTTGTCTTGTGTTAAATTTATTTTTTTTTACTTTTTATTATTTTTATTATTTTTAAATATATTTTATTGATTATGCTATTACAGTTGTCCCATTTTCCCACCGTCATTCCCCTTCACCCTGCATACCCTCTCCTACCCACATTCCCCCCCTTAAGTTCATGTCTGTGTCATACTTATAAGTTCTTTAGTCTCCACATTTTCCATACTAGTCTTGCCCTCCCCCTGTCTATTTTCGACCTACCATCTATGCTATTTGTTCTCTGTACCTTTTCCCCCTCTCTCCTCCTTCCACTCCCCCGTTGCTAACCTTCCATGTGGTCTCCATTTCTGGGATTCTGTTCCTGTTCTAGTTGTTTGCTTAGTTTGTTTTTGTTTTAGGTGTGGTTGTTAATAATTGTGACTTTGTTGTCATTTTACATGTTTTTAATCTTCTTCTTTTTTTTTTTGATAAGTCCCTTTAACATTTCATATAAGATCTTGGTGATGATGAACTCCTTTAACTTGACCTTATCTGAGAAGCACTTTAATTACCCTTCCATTCTAAATGAAAGCTTTGCTGGATAGAGCAATCTTGGATGTAGGTCCTTGCCTTTCATGATGTGGAATACTTCTTTCCAGCCCCTTCTTGTCTGCAAGGTCTCTTTTGAGAAATCAGCTGACAGTCTGATAGGAACTCTTTTGTAGGTAACTGTCTCCTTTTTTCTTGCTGCTTCTAGGATTCTCTCCTTCATTTTAATCTTGGGTAATGTAATTATGATGTGCCTTGGTGTGTTCCTCCTTGGGTCCAACTTCTTTGGGACTCTTTGAGATTCCTGGACTTCTTGGAAGTAAGTCTATTTCCTTTGCCAGATTGGGGAAGTTCTCCTTTATTATTTGTTCAAATAACTTTTCCACTTGCTACTCTTCCTCTGCCCCTTCTGGTACCCCTATAATTTAGATGTTGGGACATTTAAAGATGTCCTGGAGGTTCCTAAGCCACTCCTCAGTTTTTTGAATTCTTGTTTCTTCATTCTTTTCTGATTGGATGTTTCTTTCTTCCCTCTGGTCCAAACCGTTGATTTGAGTACCAGTTTCCTTTCCATCACTATTGGTTCCCTGTACATTTTCCTTTATTTCAGTTAGCATAGCCTTCATTTTTTCATCTAATTTACGACTAAATTCAACCAATCTTGTGAGCATCCTGATCACCAGTGTTTTGAAGTGTGCATCTGATAGGGTGGCTATCTCTTTGTCGCTTAGTTGTATTTGTTCTGGAGATTTGATCTGTTCTTTCATTTGGACCCCCCCCCCTTTTTTTTTGTCTTGACACACTTGTTACATATGAAGGGTGGAGCCTTAGATGTTCACCAGGATGGGGCAACCCATGTCACTGTGTTGAGACACTGTTTGTGGGGCAGGGGTGAGAGAGGGAACAATGGCGCTTGCTCTGCTCTTGGCCAGCTTTCAGTCACTTCTCCCACTTCCCACAAGCAAACTGGGCCCTTCTGGTGCTGATTCCCATGTGGGTGGGTTTTTGTACATCCTGGGATCCTGGGACCCTGTAGGTCTCTCCAGCAAACTCTCCTGTGAGGCTCAGAGTCTCTCCCAGCACCTCAAGCCCCACAGATGTTTTCAATCGGTGTTTTGAGGCTTTATTTCCCCACACTGGGACCCTGGGTTGCACAGTCTGTCTCACTCCCCAGTTTTGCTAGGTTTATCTACACACAAATGTGGGACTGCCCAAATGTGGGACTGCCTGGTCTGCCAGCCGCCTTGTGTGCTGCACCCCTCCACAATCCTCTGTCTCACTGATTTTCTGGTCCACCCACCACCACCCCATGCCCAGGGTCTGCCAGCCACTGCTCTTTTTGTTGCAACCCCTCTCTGCCCAGTCACCCAACTCTGCCCCTCCTACCAGTCTGGATGAATGTGTCTATTTTAACTCCTTGGTTGTTGAACTTCCATACAGTTCAGTTTTCTGTCAGTACTCATTGTTTTCTTGTTTCTAAATTTTTGTTGTCCTTATTTTGGTTGTGCGAGGAGGCACAGTGTGTCTACCTATGCTTCCGCCTTGGCCAGAAGTTTCTTATGTTAAATTTAGATTACAAAAATAATTAAAGGAATTTCAAAAAATAAAAATAAAAAATAAAAAAACTTATCAAAATTGGTGAATTTTTGTGCATCCATTTTAATATCAAAGATGGAAGAAAACACACACCATTTTCAGCATATTATACATTATTATTTCAAGAAAAGTAAAAATGCAACTGAAACAGAAAAGGATTTGTGCAGTGTATATAGAAGTGCTATGACTAAAGGAACATCTCAAAAGTGGTTTGCAGAGTTTCTTGGTACTATATATATTTTGGCCAAGTAATTCTTTGCTGTGGGGCTGTCTTATTGCATTGGAAGATGTTTAGCAGCACCCCTGGCCTCTACCCACTGGAAGCCAAAAGCAGGAGATAGCTGACATACTCAAAATAGCCAAATCAATAAAGTTATTGGTGAAAATGAAAAATGTGTCTTTTGTGGAAACAACATAATGGACTTTTTGGCCAACACAATATAATTCCCTCCACCTGGACTGCCCTCCCATTTCTGTCCTTCCCTGAGTTCCCCAGCCCACAGTAATTTCTCCTGTTTCTGAATTCCCACATCACGTACTCAAAGCCTACATTAGGTACTTAATAACCTACTGTGTTAGCTGTTTTTTCACACACATGTGTCTTACCTCCCCAATTAGATGCATATATCCTTGAGGGCAATGATTTTACACCTTGCATTTCCCTTCACTATTGCTAAATTGAAACAGTGCAATCTGCTGAACCCTGGACTAGGTCACAAGGTCATGATCTGCCCTGGGGATGAAAAGGCCTGCTTGCCCGTTGGTCTGAAACAATATAAAGGAAGGATTAAAGCTGAGAGGATAATAATAGACTCCAGAAGAATAATAATAGATAACAGATAGTTGATAACAAATAATAATAGATTCCAGAAGGATTCTAAAATTTTAAAACCAGATAAAACTGCCAAGCCACCTGTCCTAGGCCAAACAGAAAACAGGATAGAAAATCTGGGTTATTATGTCAATAACCACTGACCGAGGCATAGAAATATTTAGTCAAAGAATCTATTATATTGGATTGTCAAACACTGATTCAGAGGTATTATTAATTTTTTGTAGAGAATTTTCATAGAAAAATAAGACTGGGGGCTCTGCTGCACACCAAGTCCCAAGCTTGAGTAAGTTCAATTTCCTCCTCATACTTTTCTTCCTATTAAACTTATTTTCACAAGAGACTGTTTTGGTACAATAACTGAGTGTATTTATTGCAAGACTGAGGGAAATTTAGAATCTGCAAGCAGATGATGAAATGTACTCAGTAAGTGTTAGCAAATTTTAGTTAAGACATGAAGAGATGATGTAAAAGACACTGAAAGTTTATAAATGAACCTTCTCAACCTACCAGTAGGGGCTCAGTATGAGGTCTGTGGTTTCATCGACTGCCCCATTAAGATCTCTTGTGTCTTGCTTTATCTTTTTCTCCCTCTACTTTTAGTACTTCATTTTCTATAAGACATATAGAGCTGTGCTGAGAGGCAAAAGTAAATTTAATATGTAAAGTCAGAAGCACCACATGTAAAACAGAATTACCAGGGAGAAAGTTTTTAAAAGGAAAGGAACTTAATGGTCAAGGAGAAGGAATCACTCTCAAGAAGGCACACCTGATTGAATTTTTTTAGAGACTTGATTTTCTTACAACAAAATTGATAGGGAGGTACAGATATTCCCTATATATCCCCCATTCCCACACATGCATATCCTTCTGCATAACAACATTATTCACTAGAATCGTATATATTTTTAACCAAGGATAAACCTATATGGACAGATCATTATCACCCAAAGTCCATAGTTTAGCTTACTTTAGGGTTCATACTTGGTATTGTACATTCTATGGATTTGGACATACACATAATGATGTGTGTCCACCATTGTAACACACAGAGTATTTTTACTGCCCTAAAAATTCTTGGTGCTCTACCTATTCATCTGTCCCTGTCCTTCCCCTACTGGCAACCACTTCTCTTTTTCATTGTCTCCATAGTCTTCCTCCTTCAGAATATCATATAGCTGGAATTATACAGAATGCCTTTTCAGACTAGCTTCTCTCACTTAGTAATAGTCACTTGAGGCTTTTGAATGGTTTGATAGATCATTTCCTTTTAGTGCTAAATAATATTCCATTATCTGGATATATTTATATTATCTATTCACTTATTAAAGGACATCTTGGTTGTTTCCAAGTTTTGGCAGCTATAAATAAGCTGCTATACACATCCACGCTCAGGTTATATGCACTCCTAAGTTTTCAACTCCTTTGGGTAAATACCAACAACCATGATTGCTGATCTGATTGTAAGAGTATAACATCTGTCGGGGAAAATTTCAACCATTGTTAATTTAATGAAAATGGTTTGCACAACATCAGTGTAACCTGGCAGCCAAGGACAGCAGACTGGAATGCTCATGTGTGAACAATAAAAACTTCACTGCACTCATCAGTGGGGGCAGTAGACACTGTTGAAGGAACATATGTACTGTGGGGCCATCACATTCAAAATGAGCAATCTGCTTCAAATTTTGTGTTAAGCTTGAACATACCTCTGCAGAAACTACTTGGAAAATTCAGAAGGGCACAGCTATGGGCAACTGGTGATTGGCAGCTTCATCACAACAACAGCACCCACTCATGCATCACATCTCCTGCAGAGTTTTCTGGCAAAATATCAAATCACCCAGGTGACTCAGCACCCCTACAACCCAGATTCAATGCCTGGTGACTTCTGGCTTTTCTTAAAACTACAATCACCTTTGAAAAGGATGAGATTTCAGATCATCAATGAGATTCAGGAAAATATGATGGGGCAGCTGATGGCCATTGGGAGAACTGTGTGAGGTCCCAAGGTGCCTACTTTGAAGGAGACTGAGGCGTCATTGTCCTATGTACAATGTTTTTTGTATCTTGTATCTTCTTCAATAAATGTCTGTATTTTTTTTATATTGTGTGACTGGATGCTTTCTGGAGAGGCCTTTGTATGTTTATTTCTCTAAGAAATTATCTAAACTGTCTTCTAAGGAGGCTGAACCATTTTGCATTCCCACCAGCAGTATATGAGAGTTTCTATTGCTCCACATGCTCACCAGCATTTGGTGGCATCAGTTTTCTGGATTTTTACTATTTTAACAGGTTTTTGTTGTATCTTGTAGTTTTGATTTGCGTTTTCCTAATCACTAATGATGTAGAGCATCTCTTCATATGTTTGTTTGCCATGTGTATATCTTCTTTGGTGAGGTGTCCAATAAGTCTTTGGCCTATTTTTAAAAATTAGGTTTTTTTTATTGTTAAGTTTTCAGTTCTTTGTATATTTTGAATACCAGTCATTCATCAGATATATCTTTTACAAATGCTTTCTCCCATTCTGCAGACTGTCTTCTTATTCTCTTGATATTCTTTTTCAGAGCAGAAATTTTCATGAAGTTCAGCTTATCAATTATTTTTTCATGAATAATGTCCTTGGCACTGTATCTAAAAAGGCATCACCATACCCAAGGTTACCTGGGCTTTTTCCTATTATCTTCTAGGGGTTTTATAGTTTTCTTTAATCCATTTTGAGTTAATTTTTGCAAAGGGAGTAGGTATGTCATTTCTTTGCATATGATGCCCATTTGTTCCAGACCATTTCTTAAAGAAACTATTTTTGCTTCATTATATTGCCTTTGCTCCTTTGTCAAAAATCAGTTGATATATTTACAGGAGTCTATTCCTGGGCTCTCCACTCAGTTCCACTAATCTGTGTGTCTATTCTTTTACCAACACTGCACTGTCTTCATTGCTGTAGCTTCATACTAAGTCCTGACATTGGGTAGCATCAGCTCCCCAGCTTCACTATCATGTTCATTACTCTGGATTATTTGCTTCTCCATATAAACTTTAAAATAATGTTGTTGATATCCATTAAATAACTTGCTGGGATTTTAGTTTGGTTTGCATTGAGCCTATAAATGGTTTATTTTTTAATTTCAAATTCTACTTTTTCATTCTTGGGAAGAAAATAATCTTATATTCTGCAACCTTTCTGTAATTACTCTTTTGTACATATTTGTCCAATTCCCCTGGCAGCATTTATTGAATAGACTGTCTTTATCCCATTGTATGTTTTTGCCTCCTTTGTCACACATTAATTGGCCCTAAAGGTGTGGGCTTATTTCTGGGCTCTTTATTTAGTTCCACTGATATATATGCTAGTACCATGATGTTTTTAATTACTATGGCCTTGTAGTATAGTTTGATATCAGGTAGTGTAATTCCTCCAGGTTTGTTCTTCTTTCTCAAGATTGCTTGGCTATTCTGGGTCTCTTGTGGCTCCATACAAATTTTTTAAAATATTTGTTATAGTTCTGTGAAATACATCATTGGAATCTTGATAGGAATCCAATCCTATAGATTGCTTTGGGTAGTATGAACATTTTAATGATGTTAATTCTATCTATGAACACTGTGTGTGCTTCCACTTATTTGTGTCTTCTTCAGTTTCTTTCTTCAGTGTCTTAAAATTTTTTGAGTAGAGGTTTTTAACATCTTTGGTTAAATATTTTTGCAGGTATTTTTTTTTGATGCAGTTGTAAATGAAATTGTTTTTCTTAGTTTCCCTTTCTGATCATTCATTGTTGTTGTATAAAAATACTGATTTCTAGATAGTTATTTTGTATCCTGCTACTTTACTAAATTCACTTATCAATTCTAATAGTTTTTTGGTGGGATCTTTAGGATTCTCTATATACAGTATCATGTCATCTGCAAATAATGATAGTTTTACTCCTTCCTTTCCAGTTTGGATGCCTTTTATTTCTTCTTCTCTGATTGTTAGGATTTCCTTTACTATGTTAAATAAGAGTGGTAAAAGTATACATCCCTTCTCCACCTTAAAGAAAACATTGGCAGTTTTTGCCAATTATGTATAATGTTGGGTGTGGGTGTGTCGTATGTGGCCTTTATTACATTGAGGTGTGTTCCCTCTGTTTCTACTTTGCTGAGAGTTTTTATCACAAATGGGTGCTGGATTTTATCAAATGCTTTTTCTGCATCAATTAATATGATTATATGGTTTTTACCCATCATTTTATTTATGTGGTATATCACAGTTGTTGATTTGTGGATATTGTAAACAGCCTTGCATTTTGGAATAAATCCCACTTGATCATAATGTATAATCTTTTTAATGTATTGTTGGATCCAGTTCACTAATATTTTGTTCATGATTTTAGCATTATGTTCATCAGGGATATTGGTATGTAATTTTCTTTCTTTATAGTGTTTTTATTTGGTTTTAGAATTAGGATAATGCTGGCCCACTCAAATCATTTTGGGAGTTTTTCCTGCTCTCGAATTTCTTGGAATAGTTTGAGAAGGTTGGTGTTAGTTCTTTGAATGTTGGGTAAGATTCACCTGTGAAGGCATCTGTTTCAGGACTTTCGTTTGGTGGGAGTTTGCAATTCATTAGTTGTAATCTGCCTATTCAGATTTTCTGTTTCTTCCTGGTTCAGTGTTGGAAGATAGTATGTTTTCAGGAATTTATTCATTTTGTCCAGATTGTCCAATTTCTTGGCATATAGTTGTTCCTAATATTTTCTTACAATCCTTTGTATTCCTGTGGTGTCAGTTGTTAGTTTTCATCTTTCATTTCTGATTTTATTTCGGTCTTCTGTTTTTTCCTTGATGAGTCAAAACATAGTTTTGTCAATCTCGTTTATCTTTTCAAAGAACTAGTCCTTGGATTCATTGATCTTTTGTATTGTTTTTTACACTCTATTTGGTTAATTTCTCCTTTAATCTTTTTTTTTCCTTTCTTCTATTCGCTTTGGACTTTGTTGTTATTTTTCTGGTTCTTTAGTATAACATTAGATTTTTTTATTTGAAATTTTTTTTGCTTCTTGAGGTAGGTCTGTAATGCTATAAATTTTCTACTTAGGACTGCTTTTGCTGTATCCCATAGATTTTCTGTTATTGTGTTCTCATTTTCATTTGTTTCCAAGTAATCTTTTACTTTTTTAATTTCATCTTGGATTCTCTTTTTATACCTTTTTTGGATTTACTTGATTAAATTTTTATAAAATTATTGAACCCATGAATGAAAGAGAATAGAGAAAACTGGGGTTCATAGGATTATAGAACAATTTCTCTATGTTTCAACAAAAGATATTTTTCTCATGATAAAGAGAATGTCCAGGATGTAATACTGAAGGCTGATCAGTCATATCTACATAAAAATTCCTATAGATAAAGAAATAGGGCCTCAATCATATGGTTGCCCATAATCAGACTAATTATAATATCATTTTACACATTTGCTTTCAGGAGCTTCATATTCTTTGATGTCGTCATCTGTCTTCAGATCTTAACCTTCTCCCTTTTCAGGAGAGAGGCAGGCTTTTTGTTGCTATTTCAGTGATAATTTTGTCAACATCTGATATTCCTGCATTTTGTCTCCCTTTCAAATGTCAAACTCTACACTAACTCTTCTCCTTGCTCCTCTGCAAGGAGCTATTGTAGATGGCCTGGTTAGTGAACTAATGAGTCACCTTATAAATCATTTCCTTTAATTTCTTATTAACAGTCCTTTCCCTCATCTCTTTCAGACTCCCACTGTAATACATAATCTGCAAACTTCCACCCCAACTCATGTTTCTCATTTTGAGGAGTGACTTATCTGCACTTTACTTACACCAAAGCCATTTGACAGGACATTCTACAAATTCTCTTCTCTCTCAATATATTTCTGTATTTGCATCCCTCCCTTTGTAACTCTCTCAAGTAAAGTGCCAGGTATCTTTCCTAATCTCTTATCTTCTTGATTTTTCTCCTCCCAACTCTTCATCAGCCTGACTCCATTAATCATTCCCCCCTTCTTCACCTCTTTCATGATCCTTTCTCACAACTTTATCTTTATTCTTTGCTTACAGTTGTGTATCTCTTTCTATTCTCATTTTTTTAAAATATTTTAAACCCTGTGTTATAGAAAACATTTTAGTTTTACTTCCTTCTTTTTTATGTTCCCTGGACTTTCTTCCATTTAATTAGTAAAGGAATCCTGTGTTCATTTTTCAGAGAACTGCTGTAACAATTTTTAAATAGATGAAGAAAAATTTTAGCCTTTCTACTCTAAAAACCTAAATTAAATGAGGATGAAACATGAAAAGAAATAGGATATTGTAATAGATTTAGGAAAACACTGATAAGAAAATTCAGAGATGTGGAGAAAATATCCAAATAAATATTTTAAATTTATGACTTATGTTTATAATATGTAAAGTATTCATGAAATCATTAATAAAAAAACTGGCAAGAAATCATTGGTAAAGATGTGGAGCAACTGGAATTGTTAAATATTGCTTATGGAGATGTAAAATAGCACAACTTTTTTAAGAATTATTTGGCAATTTCTTATAAAGTTAAACATAAACATATTCTTTGACTCAGAACCCCATTCTATGTCTCTACCGAAGAGAAATAAAGAAAAATGTACACAAAGAGACCTGTATAGGAAGCATTATATAATAACTGAAACAACCCAAATGTCCATCAATAGTAGAATGGATAAGTAAATTGTGGCATATCTATATAATGGAATGCTACTCAGAATGAGAAAGGAATGAATTGCTGATCTACTCAATAGCATGGATGAATCAAAAACATAGAAACCAACAAGTACATACTAACTCATTCTATTTATATAAAGTCCAAGAATAGGCAGAAAACCTAAACCATGGTGAGAGAATTTGGAGCAGTGGTAGTCTCTGGGAGTGGGGAAAAGAGGGAATTGATTGGGGAATGGAAATTTCTGGGATGATAGAAATGTTCTCTCTTAATAGAGGTACACATTCTCTAACCACATACAGTTACCAAAATTCGTTAAACTGAAAACTTAAGATCTATTTTATGACATGTAAATTATACTTCTATTTTAAAAGAACTCCAAAAATAAAGGTAACTTAGAAGTAGAAAAAAGAAATATGTATGTATATATGTGTCTTATATTCCTCAAAGTCTTCATCTGGGTTCTACTTGTGATAGATTGTATCATACCTAATGATTCTCACCTTGTAAATACTTTTCAAAGCTTGGTAAATTATTAATTTCAAGGTATACTCTTATAAGCCAAACTGTTTCTGCCTTTAAGTAGAATTTATATTTGGGAGGCTTGGTATTGCTGTGTTTGAAAGTATTGATATCCAACTCAAGAAAGTGCCTTTTTTCTTGGAAGTCATTGAGAGGCTGGTAAGAAACAAGGCACTGAAGGAACAAGTAGTTGTTAGGCTCCAGGATGACCCTGCCTGGTGTGTCTGTTCACCACTGTTTCCACGGCCTGGCACATAGCATGATGTGCCTGCAGGCACTCAGCATCTGCAGAATAATGACCAAGCTGGGATGGATAGAAAAAGAAGTGAACAGGATTACAGAAAAAGAGAAAAGGTATAATACCCAAAGGTAGTTATCCAATGAAATAATTAATATTAGACATTTAGTTATATTATGTAGACTATATTATGGATTTTGTATTATTGTCACTTTCCTAAAAATGTTATAGAAGGAGAAGAGTGTTTGATAATAGGGTAATAATAAATGCTTTGGTTTAACTATGCATAAAAAATTTAAAGTTGATTTTAGGCACTCAGGACTGAGACATAAATAATATTTTTAGACCTGTTCTTTTTCAAATTTAATTTTTATTGCATTTTTTATTACCATTTAATCCCTGTTACCCTCCTCCCCCCAGCAATCCACACACTGTTGTCCATGTCCATGAGTCCTTTGTACTGTTTCCTCAATCCTTCCACCCCCTAACTACCCCACTGCAATAGCTGTCACCCGCTCTCCATCTTAGGAGTCTGTCTCTATTTTGCTTGTTAGTTCAGTTTGTCCATTAGATTCCACATATGAGTAAAATCATATGGTATTTGTCTTTCTCTGACTGGCTTATTTCACTTATCATAATGTTCTCCAGCTCCACCCTTACTGTTGCAAAGGGTAAAATTTTCATTTTTCTTATGGACGAGTAGTATTTCATTGTGCAAATGTCTCATAGTTGTTTTATCCACTCATCTATATATGGACATTTGGGCTTCTTCCATATCTCAGCAATTGTAAATAACATTGCAATCAACATAGTGGTGCTTATGTTCTTCTGAAGCAGTGTTTTGGGTTCCTTTGGATATATTCCCAAAAATGGGATTGCTGGGTCAAAAGGCAGATCCATTTTTAATTTTCTGAGCTCTCTCCACACTGCTTTCCACAGATGCCACACCAGTCTGCATTCCTACCAACAGTACAAAAGGGTTCCCCTTTCTCCACATCCTCACTAACACTTGTTTGTTGATTTATTGATGATAGCCATTCTGACAGGTGTGAAATATCTCATTGTTGTTTAATTTGCATTACTCTTATGATTAGTGACATTGAGCATCTTTTCATATGTCTTTTCATATGTCTTTTCATATGGCCAAAGAAATTGGCCATTTCTTTGTCCTCTTTGGAGAAGTGTCTATCAAGGTCCTTTGCCCAATTTTTAACTAGGTTGTTTGTTTTTTTTTGGTGTTGAGTTTTATAAGTACTTTGTAAATTTTGGATATTAACTGATATGTTCCCCCATTTTGTGGGCTGTCTTTTTATTTTGTGGATGTCTTCCTTTGCTGTGCAAAAACTTTTTAGTGTGATGTAGCCCCATTTGTTAATTTTTTTCTTCTGTTTCCCTTGTCAGGGAAAATATATCCAATAAAAAATTTCTATCAGCAATATCCAAGATTTTGTTGCCTATGTTTTCTTCTATGATTTTTATGGTTTTGGGTCTAACATTTAAGTCTTTGATCCATTTTTAATTTACTCTTCTGTGTGGTGTAAGAAGGTGATCTAGTTTCATTTTTTGACATGTATCTAATTTTCCCAACACCATTTATTGAATAAACTATCTTTAGCCCGTTGTGTGTGCTTGCTTCCTCTGTCAGATATTAATTGATCATAAAGGTGTGGGTTTATTTCTGGGCTCTCTATTCTGTTCCCTTGATCTGTGTCCCTGTTTGTATGCCAGTACCAGGCTGTTGTGATTACTATGACCTTGTAGTATAGTTTGATATTAGGTAGCATGATTCCTCCAATTTTGTCCTCCTTTCTCAGGATCACTGTCACTATGTGAGGCCTTTTGTAGTTCCATATTAATTTTTGAAATATTTGTTCTAGTTCTATGAAATATATCATTGGAATCTTGATAGGAGTCACTTTAAATCTATAGATTGCTCTGGATAGTATGAACATTTTAATGATGTTTATTCTTCCCCAGCTGGCGTAGCTCAGTGGATTGAGTGCGGGCTGCGAACCAAAGCATCACAGGTTCGATTCCCAGTCAGGGCACATGCCTGGGTTGCAGGCCATGGCTCCCAGCAACCGCACATTGATGTTTCTCTCTCTCTCTCTCCCTTCTCTCTAAAAATAAATAAATAAATCTTAAAAAAAATGATGTTTATTCTTCCTATCCATAAACATGGCATGTGCTTCCATTTATTTGTATTTTCTTCAATTTATTTCTTTGGAGTCTTATAATTTTCCCTATAAGGTATTTTACATCCTTAGTTAGATTTATTCTTAGGTATTTTCTTTTTGAAGCAATTGTGAATGGGATGGTTTTTTAAATTTCCCTTTCTGTTAGTTTGTTATTGGCATGTAAAAATGCAACTGATTTCTGGATATTAATTTTGTATCCTGCTACTTTGCTTAATTTATCAGTTCTAGTAGTTTCTTGGTGGAATCTTTCGGGTTATCTATGTACAGTATTGTGTCATGTGCAAATAAAGACAGTTTTACTTCTTCCTTTCCAATTTGGATGTTTTTTATTTTTTCTTGTTGTCGGATTGCTGTGGCTAGGACATCCAGTATTATGTTGAATAAAAGAGGTGAAAGCGGACATCCCTGTCTTGTTCCCTATCTTAAAGGGAACACTTGTAGCTTTTCCCCATTGAGTGTCATGCTGGCAGTGGGTTTGTCATACATGGCCTTTATTATGTTTAGGCAAGTTCCCTCTATTCCCACTTTGCTGAGAGTTTTGATCATAAATGTTTGCTAGATTTTATCAAAAGCCTTTTTTGCATTCATTGATATGATCATGTGGTTTTCATCTTTCATTTTGCTTATGTAGTCAATCACATTTAATGATTTGTGAATGTTGTACAAACCTTGCAGTCCTGGAATAGATCCCACTTGATCATGGTGTATGATCTTTTTGATGCATTGTTGTATTTGGTTTGCTAATATTTTTTTTTGAGGATTTTAACATCTATTTTTACCAAGGGTATTGTGAAATTTTCTTTCTTTGTAGTGCCTTTATCTGGTTTTGGAATTTGTATAATGCTGGCCTCGTAAAATGAGTTTGGGAGGTTTCCCTCCTCTTGAATTTTATGAAATAGTTTGAGATGGAGAGGTATTAGTTCTTCTATATTTGGTAAAATATTTGGTAAAATTCACCTGTGAAGCCATCTAGTCCAGGGCATTTGTTTGTTGGGAGTTTTTTCATTATTACTTCAATTTCATTAGGTGTAATCTGTCCAATTCAGATTCTCTGATTCTTCCTGACTTATTTTTAGAAGATTGTATGTTTCTAGGAACTTATCCACTTTGTCCAGGTTGTCCAGTTTGTTGGCATATAATTACTCATAATTTTCTTATAATCCTTTGTATTTCTTTGGTGTCCATTGTAATTTCTCCTCTTTCATTTCTGATTTTATTTGTTTGGGGTCCTTTCTCTCTTTTTCTTGATGAGCCTGATTAAAAGGTTGTCAATCTTATTTATCTTTTCAAAGAACCAGCTCTTAGATTCATTGACCTTTTTTTTTTTTTAAATAGGGGACACTTCACAAATTTGCATGCCATCCTTGCACAGAGGCCATGCTAATTTCTCTGTACCTTTCCAATTTTAATATATGTGCTGCCAGAGAGAGCACTAGAATTCTTATTAAAAGTGATCATCATACTATGAAAGTACAAGGTTGATAATTTAGTCAGTTATCATCCTCAGAAAAAAATGTGTTAGGTTACCTCCAAATTAGACTTCAATCTTCTCTGGGGCTGTAATGGTACTAACTAAAGACAAACTTATTTACTCTGCTTGAGATCTACCAAGACCTTCAATGCTGGTATACACAACCCCCTCCTTTTGATACATCTCCATCTGTATTGAATTATTTCAAAAGACATTAAAAATTTTTTTAAAATTTTCAGATAGTTTCAAGTATTTTAAACAAATTTTACAATAAAAATCTTTTGCATTTCACCCTTTGGGAGAGGTGAAAAATGGGTGTCACTAAACCTATCAAGCTCAGAAAGTGTTGCAACTAAAAAAGAAGGAGAGAAAGCAGAAAATTTAAATAACTGGAATGGGGGACGGGAAGATAAACAAAAACAAGATGATGGCGAATATAACAAGAATGATTTGGAGAAGGAAGATGGTATCAGAGTAGGAGGGAGCAGGTTCAGCTTTCCTCTGCACACAGGAGAAAATCCTGGCCTATGGAGTAGAGGAGGAAGCAACCAACATACTTCAGCATATGTGAAAATAGGGGACCAAGGATTGTGGCGGAACCAAAAAACCAGACCCTGAGAGGAGTGCTGCAACACGGTAGGGTCCCAGGGACCAACTCGGGGTCCGAGGGCTGCAGCCCCAGGCCCAGCACCCGCTGCTGGGTTTGCCACAGAGTCCCTGGGAGAGAGCTGGGACAACTGCTCCCTCCCCAGCCAAACAAGGTCTGAGTGGCACTGGGAGGAACCCAGTTGCTAGCAAACACACAAGGGCTGTGAGCACCCTTGGAGGCTGTGGACACCGGTGGGGTTGGGTCGCGCAGCAGACCCTGATCCCCATGGTCCCCGGTCTGGCTGGAGAGTTGGGCTGCGGGAGAAGCCAGGCCATTGTATGGAGCGGCAGGCTCGAATAGGGGGAATTTCTCAAGAGGAAGGAGTGACAAGACAGACACTGTGGAATTCTCCTAAAGTAATCAATCACTCCAGCTTCCCTGCTACCCAGCCAGGCAGCGATCCCGAGGTTGCATGGAAGGTGTGCTTCTGTGGAGGACCCTGCACACCCCCATAGCACCGGGAAGGGTGAGGCAGTCTGGCCAAGGGCGTGCAGGTGTGCACAAGTGGGAGAGCATCCCTGCACCCAGTCCACAGAAGTAACTCTGGGGAAAGGCCTGATTCCCACACCCAGGGCATAGGGCTGAGGAGCCACAATAGCTTCCCAGACAGTGCATGCCACTGACAGAGGAAGAAAAGCCATACCAATCACCCCTCAGCCTGCCGCAGCCAGCAAGACCACAAAAACCAGTTTGGCCACTTTGAAACCAAGAGACTTTTTAATTTTATTCTATTTTTTTAGCAATTCTTAATTTTTTACTTTTTACTATTTTTATTCTCTCTTAATTTCTTTTTCCTCTTTCTTGCTTTCTTGTTTTATTCCCCCCTCCTTTCTTTCCTCCAATTTTCTCTCTTCTTCCTTCCTTTGTCTGCCTTTTTTATTTTATTTTATTTTTTAATACCTACAAGTGAGACAAAATCCTGGATCTGGGAAAAGACCAGAGTTGAACCCAAAGAAGGGGCGTCACAACAGCTAAGACAGTGAGAAAAATTTCACTCTGCTATTACAGAGAACCTGCAAGTTATTGCATATTTCTATTATTATTTTTCCAGTATTCTTACATCTTTTGTTAAATAGTATTTTTGTATCCCTCTTCTTTTTGTATAGTCTGCTTTGCTAGGCTGGTTATATTGTATGACCTGACAGGTTTCCCCTGATATCTCTTTCATAGTGTATTGCTAATATACTGTCCTTTAACTCACCTGTGTCCCATTAGCACACCACTCAAGGTTCTATACTCCCCATTATTGTTACCTAGATCTCATAGATTCTGTCATATGATTGTTGCCCTAATATTACTGTAAATAATTGCTGTTCCATGCAATTGTAATTACTTCACAACAACCCTCCCAGATCTTAGCCCATTTCAAAGTTTCCTGAATTCTATTACTGTAGTGGTTAACTCTATTCTCTCATACACTACACCTATTTACTATCCTTTACTCTCACCTTACCTCAGAATCTGACCTCACACAACCTCACTGCTTTATAGATCCAACTCATAATCCTTCCTTCCACAACAAGAGTCTTATCTTCTTTCCATCCTTTCTAAAAATCAGCTAGCTAGGTGGAAGATCATGGTTAACACCATACATAGTCAAAGGATCTCCTATCTCTTCTCTACTGGCTGCTACTGTAAAAATCATAGAATACTCTCTTGCTGTCTTAAACCATTTTGCCTTCCCCCTCCAAATGATCACAAAAAAAGAGTAGGTGGAAGTGGTGAACACCAGGATCCCCATTGGAAGAGGAAACCAAACAATAAAGGAACCACTAACAGATAACAACAGAAGAAGGTGAAGGAGGGAGTGGAAACCACACAAACCTCAATCTAGGACCTATCTGGAAATACAACTAAACAGTAGAGACAGTACCCAATTCAAACAGCTGAACAAGAGCAAGAGAGAATCCTCAAAACCTTATACACACGGAAGAACCTTCAACACAACCTTCAACACAACCTTCCCTCATGAGCACAACAAAATACAAGAGGTGGTGGACAGAGTGACCCTCATTTAACCAGCTAGTGGGAAGGAACCACCAAAGAAAGACCCAACAACAATCAAAACCCAAAGACAAATACAGAACCAACTTAAATGACAGCCCAAGACCGGTGAGTTTGGGAGATCAAGGAAATTGCACCACTGAAACTCACTGGTATTCTACCACAGAAGTTCATACCACAAACACAGGGAGCCAGAACAGATCAATTTAAGAAGCTGAGGCTAACAAGAAGAGTCTCACGAACAATGGGGGACAAAAAAACAATCCCCAGATGAAAGGAAAGGAGGAAGCCTCAGAAAAAATGCTAAATAAAATAGAGGCAACTCAACTATCAGATATTGAGTTCAAAGCAATGATTGTCAGGAAGCTCAATGACCTCGCAATGAGCTACCAGAAACCACAGGGAAGCTACAATGAACTCACTGAAAACTATATCAACATCAAAAAGGAAATAGAAACTATCAAGAAGGGCCAAGATGAAATGAAGAATACAATTTCTGAACTGAAGAACACAGTAGAAGGAATGAAAAGCAGGATCAATGAAGCAGAAGACGGGATCAGCGAGCTAGAGGAAAAAGTAGAAGAAAACACCCAGAAAGAACAAGAAAAGGAAAAGAGCCTCAGAAAGAATGAAGACGGGTTAAGAGAAATGCAAGACAATATGAAACGTAATAATATCCATATAATAGGGATACCAGAAGGAGAAGAAGAAGAGCAAGGGATAGAAAACCTATTTGGAAAAGTAATGATGGAAAACTTCCCTAATTTGATGAGAGAAAGAGTCACACAAATCCAGGAAACACAGAGAGTTCCAATCAAGAGGAACCCAAAGAGGGCCACTTCAAGACATATCATAATTAAAATGGCAAAATACCAAGACAAAGAGAGAATCTTAAAAGCAGCAAGGGAGAAACAGGAAGTAACATACAAGGGAGCCCCAGTAAGGTTAGCAGCTCACTTCTCAATGGAAACACTCCAAGCCAGAAAAGAATGGCAAGAAATATTCCAAGTAATGAGAACCAGAGGTCTGCAACCAAGGCTACTTTACCCAGCAAGGCTCTCAAACAAGATAGAAGGCCAAATAAGAAGCTTCCAAGACAAAAGAAGTCTAAAAGAATACATCTCCACCAAACCAGCTCAGCAAGAGATGCTAAAGGGACTGCTTTAAGGAAAAGAAGGGAGAGAGAGAGAGAAACACAGGTACAAAAATGGCAATGAATAAGTACCTATCAGTAATAACCTTAAAAATAAATGAATTAAATGCTCCAATCAAAAGACATAGAATAGCTGAATGGATAAGAAAGCATGACCCACACATATGTTGCCTACAAGAGACCCTCCTCAGGACAAAAGATCTACACAGACTAAAAGTGAAGGGCTGTAAACAAATTTTCCAAGCAAATGGACAGGAAAAAAAAAATCTGGCGTAGCAATACTGATATCAGACAAAATAGACTTCCAGAAAAGGGCCAAAAAGAGAGACCCAGAAGGTCACTTCATAATACTCAAGGGAAGAATCCACCAAGAAGACATAAACATTGTAAATATATATGCACCCAACATAGGAGCACCTAAATACATAAAGAAAATCTTAGAGGAGTTTAAGAAAGATATTGACAGCAACACAATTATAGTAGGGGATTTTAACACCTCACTGTCAAAAATGGACAGATCTTCCAAACAAAACATCAACAAAGATATTGTTGCAATGAACAATGCCCTAGATGAAATGGACTTAACTGATATATATAGAGCCCTTTATCGCAAAGAAGCAAAATACATTCTTTTCTAATGCACATGGAACATTTTCAAAGACAGACCACATGATAGGACACAAAGCAAGCCTCAACAAATTTAAGAAAATTGAAATTATACCAAGCATTTTCTCTGGCCACAAGGGACAGAAACTAGAAACCAACCCCAAGGGAAGAAACCCAAAACACTCAAAATCATGGAGATTGAATAGCATGCTATTAAGCCATGAATGGGTCAAGAATGAAATAAGGGAAGAAATCAAAAAGTTTCTGGAAACAAATGAAAATGAACTCACAACAAACCAAAAGTTATGGGACACAGCCAAAACAGTCCTGAGAGAGAAGTTCATAGCAATACAGGCCTACCTAAAAAAGATAGAAACATTTCAAACAAACAGCCTAACCCTATGTGTACAAGAGCTCAAGGAAAAACAACAAAGACAGCTCAGAGCAAGCAGAAGGAAGGAAATAACCAAGATCAGAGCAGAATTAAATGACATAGAGACTAAAAGCACAATTCTAAGGATCAATGAATCCAGTAGCTGGTTCTTTGAAAAGATAAACAAAATTGACAAGCCTTTAAGCAGGCTCATCAAGAAAAAAAAGAGAAAGGATCCAAATAAACACAATCAGAAATGAAACAGGAGAGATTACAACTGACACCACAGAAATACAAAGGATTGTAAGAAATTACTATGAAGAACTGTATGCCAAGAAATTTGAAAACCTAGGTGAAATGGACAAATTTCTAGAAAAATATAATCTTCCAAAACTCAATTAAAAAAAAAGCAGAAAGCCTGAACAGACCAATAACAGCAGATGAAATTGAATAAATAATAAAAAAAAAATCCCAACACACAAAAGTCTGGGTCCGGATGGTTTCACAGGGGAATTCTACAAAGCATTTAAGGAAGAGCTAATCCCTATTCTTCATAGACTATTCCAAAAAATCCAGAATGATGGGAACTCCCAAACTCTTTTTATGAGGCCAACATCATCCTAATTCCAAAACCAGATAAAGACACAAGAAAGAAAGAAAACTTCAGGCCAATATTGCTGATGAACATAGACGCTAAAATCCTCAACAAAATATTGGCAAACCATATCCAACAATACATTAGAAAGATCATACACCATGACCAAGTGGCATTCATCCCAGGGATGCAAGGATGGTTCAATATTCACAAATCAATAAATGTAATACATCACATAAACAAAAGCAAAGACAAAAATCACATAACTATCTCAATAGATGCGGAAAAAGCATTTGATAAGGTACAGCACCCATTTTTGATAAAAATACTCAGCAAAGTGGGAATAGAGGGAGCATTCCTCAACATAATAAAGGCCATATATGAGAGTCCTAGAGCCAACATCATACTCAATGAGCAAAAACTAAAATCTTTTCCACTAAGATCAGGAACAAGACAAGGTTGTCCACTTTCACCACTTTTATTTAATATAGTATTGGAAGTTTTAGCCACAGTGATCAGACAAAAAAAGCAAATAAAAGGCATCCAAATCAGAAAGGAGGAAACAAAACTGTCATTGTTTGCAGATGATATGAGAGTGTACCTAGAAAATCCTATAGACTCTGCTAAAAAATTGCTTGACCTAATAAACAAATTTGGCAAAACTGCGGGATACAAAGTCAATATCCAGAAATTAAAGGCATTGTTGTATACCAACAATGAAACAGCAGAAACAGAAATCAGGAAAAAAATCCCATTTGATATAGCGAAAAGAAAATAAAATACCTAGGAATAAATCTAACCAAGGAAGTAAAAGACCTGTATACAGAAAACTACACCACACTGAAAAAAGAAATTAAGGAAGACACAAACAAATGGAAACATATACCAAGTTCATGGATTGGAAGAATTAACATCATCAAAATGTCCATACTACCCAAAGCAATGTACGCATTCAGTGCAATACCTATTAAAGTACCAATGGCATATTTCACAGACATAGAACACTTCAAAAATTTATATGGAACCATAAATGACCCTGAATAGCTGCTGCAATTTTGAGAAAGAAAAGCAAAGTAGGAGGGATCACAATACCTGATACCCAAACTGTATTACAAGGCCACTGTAATCAAAAGCAGCCTGGTACTGGCATAAAAAAACAGGCACACGGACCAATGGAACAGAACAGAGAGCCCAGAAATAAGCCCAAGTCTCTAATTAATATTTGACAAAGGGGGCAGCAACATAAAATGGAGTAAAAACAGTCTCTTCAACAAATGGTGTTGGGAAAACTGGACAGCTATGTGCAAAAAAAAATGAAACTCGAGCACCAACTTACACCATACACAAAAATAAATTCAAGGTGGATAAAAGACTTAAATATAAACCATGTCACCATTAAAGTCCTAGAAGAAAACACAGGCAGGAAAATCTCAGATATTTCACGCAGCAATATTTTTACTGATATGTCCCCCAGAGCGAGGACATAAAGGAAAGAATAAACAAATGGGACCTCATCAAAATTAAAAGCTTCTGCACAGCTAAAGAAAACAGTATTAAAATAAAAAGAGAACCAACTGTATAGGAAAACATATTTGCCAATGATACCTCAGACAAGGGTTTAATTTCCAAAATATATAAAGCACTTACACAACTCCACTCTAAGAAGACATGCAACTCAATTTAAAAATGAGCAAAGGACTTGAACAGACACTTCTCCAAGGAGCACATACAGAGAATCCAGAAACACATGAAAAGGTGCTCAATATTGCTAGCTATCAGAGAGATGCAAATTAAAAACACAGTGAGACACCACTTGACACCAGTCAGAATGGCCATCATAAACAAAGCAAAAACAACAAGTGTTGGAGAGGTTGTGGTGAAAAGGGGACCCTAGTGCACTGTTGGTGGGACTGCAGACTGGTACAACCACTATGGAAAACAGTATGGAATTTTCTCAGAAAACTAAAAATGGGTCTGCCTTTTGACCCAGCAATTCCACTGCTAGGATTGTATCCTGAGAACCCTGAAACACCAATCCAAAAGAACCTATGCACCCCAATGTTCATAGCAGCACAACTTACAATAGCCAAGTGTTGGAAGCAACCTAGATGCCCATCAGTAAATGAATGGATCAAAACACTATGGTACATTTACACAATGGAATTCTATGCAGCAGAAAGAAAGAAGGAGCTCCGACCCTTTGCAACAGCATGGATGCAACTGGAAAGCATTATGCTAAGCGAAATAAGCCAGTCAGTGAAAGACAAATACCATATGATCTCACCTTTAACAGGAACCTAAACAACAAACCAAAGAAACAAGCAAAATATAACCAAAGACACTGAAATAGAGAAGAGACTGACAGAGTTCAGAGGGGAGAGGGGAGGGAATCTCAGGGGAATTTCAAGGGAAAAGGGGAAGGGTTTACAGGAACAAGTATAAAGGATACATGGATAAAAACTAGGGGCAGGTGGAAATGGGAGGGAGGAGGGGAGGGTTGAGTGGGTGGGTGGGTGGGTTGGGATGGGAGTAAAAGATAGAAAATTGTACTGCAACAACAATTAAAATAAAATATAAAAAAAGAAGAAGAAGCAGATGGCAGGTGAAAGGAAGACCTGTGGAGTAGCCATTGAAATGAGAGGCAAACACAGCCAGTATCCCTCCCCAAACTGCTACTCATGCAGCCCTGCAGGAGGAAGTAAGAAAGAAGGAAAATGGTACTTCCTATTTACTTTATCTTTCCCATTCCTACCCAAATCCCATTCCTAAATCTGGTTTTATTACCTGTCATCTTAAGGGGAAAAAAATTCCACTAAAGGCCTTCTTTCAGTTGTTCTAATCTGCAAGACAATTGACAGAGACCTAGCAGGGTCTTTGGGTGACCTTGGTCAAGGAAACAGAAAAGCAGGGGAGAGCTCTTTTCTCAGTCTGTGGAACTTTGCATGGGATTCAGATCAGTGCCTTGTTTGAAATGTAAGATTTTCTTCTGAATTTAGACTGCAACACATGGTAAGCTCAGAGCAACAAACACACAGTGGGCTGGAGCAGCAGCTGTTGAGCTAGGAGAGCTCTTAGGACTCCTGTCTACTAGAGGCTTCTATTTCACATGCTTCAACACCCACGCTTTTTCTTTTTTTCTTCAAAACGAAAGCTTATCTCGAAACCCCGCTCCTGCTGCAGGGCTAAGCTGAGGTGAACCTCAGACCCAGGCCTGGCAACCCAGGGGATTCCACTCTTCGAGTGAGCTCCCAGCTTGACTCTTTTTTCCCCAACGCTGTCCATTCCTCTTCAGTCCTACACAAAATCCTGTACTGTACTCAAAAAATAGTAATGTCAAAGTCATCTCAGTTAAATGTAGGAAAGCACTCCTTTTTTTTTCTATAAGGATTATTTACAATTATTTTAGCTCTATATGTATATTTTTTATATGCAATCTTTCTTAAAATTTGAATCCTTTGTAATATTTAAATACACTCCCTTCTTCAAACCTCAAAATAGCCAGAGCCATAGTACATTACCTGCAGCATTTCCTAACCTATTTAATTAGGCTGTATTCCAGCATCCACAACCCTTCCACCAGTCTGGCGGTTTTTCCATATCCACAAATGCCAGAATTATCTCTGAGTAGTTCACACACCTGCTGAAATATCTCCAAGGGGACTTTTTTTTTTAACCTGCAGGAGAACAGTCAGTACAAACTGAGTACATTTCATCCTCCATACCGCGTGGCAAGTGTCCTCATTTAGGCTTTTCTCCTCCACATTGTGCGTGAAAGGAAGAGGGTGGAGAATGTTGTTGCCCATCTAAAAAAGAGTGACAGCCTCAGATGCAATAGGACAAGGGAAAAGTCAACTGTTATTGAATGCCTGCTATGTGTAAGCCATTGTTGCTTGGTATCTTATCTGTATTTTTTCTACTTAATCCACACAATATCTATATGAGGTAAACATACTTATTTCTATTTTACAGATGATGGAACTGGAACCCCAAAGGGTAAGAGATCTATCTGATGCCACTACACTATGTTACCTTGTCAGTTCACCAGACTGTTTATATTAAACCCAAGCAAGGAGCACTGACTGCCCTGAGGATCTAAATTTCTCCCTGCTTTGGCTGGTGATTTCACAAAGGCTCTGACAATGAGAAGGGAGCTCCTCTTCTGAGCTGAGCTGAGTGAGCTGAGTAAGCAACCGCGTAGCCAGGTTGCTTGTAACAAAGTGCTGAAGATGGAAAGGGCAGGGGCATGAGGTCGACAGCTGGGTCTGGGTGGGTTCCAGTTAGCTAGATGACCTTTGGGTGAGTCTGGGTCCCCATTGATTACACGACCTAGGGTTGTTTGTGAACTCCTTCAACCATTTATTTTACAAGTATTCATTGAATACCTACTATGTGCCAAGCATTCTTTTAGATGCTCAGAATATAGCATGAGCAAACTAAGTCAGGCTCTCACAGGGCCTACATACTCAAGGAATGTAAAACACTATGCCTCTACTTTCTTCCTGTGTGAAATGGGAATAATCAGGCCTCCCTCATGGTTTTGTGCTAAACGTTAAATAGGTGAATTTATATGGTGCTTGCCACAGTATCAGGCACATTGTAAGCACTCAGTAAATGTCAGTTGTTATTTTAAACTGGAAATTCTTATCTGTAGCACATATTGAGTTAGTCTAAATATAGGTGACAATAGCAGGACCTTTGGTATACAGAGATGGGGTGGGGAGAGGAGCACAATTGTCCCCTGAAGTGTCTGGAGAAGTTTCCTGCCACATTCATTTGAGACTAGAGGGCCCTAGTGCGAGCTGTGTGGTGCTAATTCACTTGAACACTAATGGCTGTGTCCGGCTGGACTGAGTGTCCTGTTGCCCTGCACGTCTCAGCATACAAAGTGGTCCTCAGGGTTATTTTTGCCTCATACAAAAAAGCTGCAGTCTCATCAGAGAAAGAAAAGTGCAGGTGTTACGGTAATTATTTTAAATAATGTAAGCCTAAGAGAGAGCTTTTCTACAATACCTTTTGAAAACTGGACATTTTTTCCCTTTCCTGTGTTTTCAGAAAGTTGGAGCTGTACCTAATCTGCTCTATAAGCTTCAAGAGCTAACAGTCATTCCAAGGACTGCCTAGACAATATAGCAGCAGGGTGCTATGGGCATTAGTCCGTTTCAGATAATCAACTTCCTGAAGTCAAGGGGTGGGGACGCTGGCGAGAAATGAGGCATGGCTACAAAAAAATAATAATAATAAAACACACACACACATTAATCTTCCCATCAGCTCCAGTAAAAAGCCATATTGGATCTTACCTACCTTAAGCAGTGTCCCAATTTCTCCCTTTGATTACAGATCTTGGAATTTAAAATCCATACATTTTGTTTAGTGTATTTCTGAGAATATTTTGAAGTGGTTGATCAAAAAAAGAAAAAAGGTTTATTTCTAACCTATTCATTGAAATTTCAAAAAGAAGACAAAGTTTTTTTAAACACTTTCAGTTAGCCCATGTCCTAAGTCAAAATTAACTGATTGATATACCTTTAGTTCAGGGTTAGTAAGTTAGTATGGTGGTTACGGTTTTGATACAAATTTCTGTTTGGTTTAAATTCCTGCCCCCCAAGTCTACAGTGACACAGAAATGAAGTGAATCTGAATGAGAACGACGAGGAAGGGCATAAGGAATTCTTCAGGAGACATTTTCTACCAAACATTACTAATAATATAATTTCTGGTTATAACTTAATAGTGAGATTTTCAGTCACAGAAATCTCCTTTCTTCTTATAAAATATAATGCAACTATGATGTTCCTATCTCCTCAGAACTCTCCAGGAAAGAGCCAAGAAAGAGCCGTGTGTATTTTTCTGAGGTCTGTAGTCCCGACCCTCCAAAGCTGCAGCAAATATTTGGATGAGACCCGGGAGGCCTGTAGACCACCCTCACACGAGGAACCCTGAAGGACTTTTTTAACCAATTATGCATCTCTTTTTGACTATGTTAGTGCAGTTATTAGCTTCTTGACTAAAAACCAATGCTATCTGGACTTTTAACCCATTGGTTTTCTGAGCTACAAGGGGGTTCGTGGGAGTCAGCTGGCTGGGGTGTCTAAGCTGCCTCCCTGCAAGTCATGTGCACCTCAGCCTGGATGTCAGCCAGTCTGCATCTCTGATGAAGGACTCAGAAATCACTGGATTGTTCTGTATGTACGTGTTACAGCACTGCCTAGCTTCCCTGCCAGGACTCAAGAAATATTCCAGGACTTTAACAACATGTAAAGGGAAAGGGAAGGTATTGAACATGAAATTCTATCAGGTTGACTTATTTTAAACCATGACTCTGCCCATAAACGGAAACTGTGAATACACAATAGAAATTAAACACAAAGAACAAGTATTTGCTCTGGAAAAGTACACTCTAATATTTGCCAAGGGAGAAAAATAAAGATGTGATTTTTTTTTCTTACTGAATAAGAAGGCATCACAGATTTTTCAGGATATCTTTCAGAGGTCAATTGCATGGAGGACAGCTAGCAGGCTAAGCCGCAAAATAGCCTTTGAGTTTCCTGTCCCAGAGTGGACTCTTCTGAAGTTGCTGATGAGAAAGAGGCTACTGCCTCCACGTAGTGCTGCTCCAGAGCCTTACTCCAACTGCTGCCCATAGAAGAGGCTCTGTAGCGTCGTCACAAGGCCTGAGTTTGTGTCCTGGCTGTGTGATCTTGGACGTATCACTTAGCCTCCCTTCAGGTGAAATTAGATAATGTCTGCAACAGACTCTGTGCCAGGTGTCCCAGTAAGTTCAAATCAGAATTCAGGGTCTGGCTGTGCCGAGGAAATAGGAGGTCTGCTAATTCCCAAGTCTGTTTCATGGGCTGATTTGCATACAGGTAAGCGGTAGTTATGAACTTGGACAGAAAGTCAAAAGGGAGAAGAAAAATAGTATTATAAAGAGGAAATTTCTGTAATCTCTAAACTTTTTATTCTATACTTTATGAGGCCTAAGATCCGTGTATGGGTGTGTGTGGGAAGTTTCAGAAATACCTGGAGGAAATTGAGGAAGAAGGAGATTGTTGGGATGTTCTGCAGTAATGTTCATAGAGGATCTGATCCAGGGAAGTTGGGGTAAAAATGTCAACATGACTTTGTTTCTGCAAACATGAGGCCATTTAATCCTCACCATAACATGAGGAGGTAAATATTATTGTCCCTATTCTGAGCTTCAAAAAGTATACATTGAGAGCTGAAGTTAATGCTGGTATGTATGCAAAAAGATTTGAGACAAGGTTTTATCAAAAAACAAAGGTCCTTTCCAGTAGATCACATTGCCTTTAAGCCTCGAATCGGGAGGCTATAAAATTCTTAAAAAGACAACTGAAAGGGACGCTCAATTGCTTTGGATGCAGAATTAAGAGTCAAAAAGAGGGTAAGCAGAAATTGGTTCTCAGAACAATACAAGAATATAAATCAGGAAGCTCAAATCTGTATAAACACTTTCCTTACTTAGATTCCCAGGAAAGCAGAGTGGAAACCCTGAGAGTGAGATCATCGCTCTTCTAAAGGTCAAATGCTTTCTTATTCTAACTCTGATTTTCTTGGGTTGTGTGGAAATCGGGGAGTTTGCATTAATCATTAACAGCTCTGGCACTTCATGGTGGAGATTTAAGCCTTGATTTGCCTTGGCCTTGGAGTAACACAGTAAGCAGCTCCCCCAACAAGTGGTTTCAATTGTTTCTAATGTGGTGACCTTACATTGTAAAAAAAAAAAAAAACCTCAACGAAGTTGAGATACTCAAAGCTGAGATACTCGCTAGCAGCTTTAGTTTTACCTCAGGTCATGTCTGAGCTATCTGGATTTCTTGAATCCTAAACAGAACCACACAAATCTTGCCTTTTCCAGAAGGAATTTCAGTCATTTATGGTTAACAAGCACTGAGTTCTTTTCATGTTTCAGAGAGATTGCATGTGGTTCCCAGGGGCCAGGTTTTCTTTTTTCCCCTCACTGCCCCACCAGCTCTGCCCAGGGAAATCATCACACCTGTTTTGCCTTAGAAAAAACACATACAGTTGACTCAAAAGTTAGCCTTTATGTTTAGGCATCTCTTCATTGGAGAGTGCTTTACACGTTCACATCCATCTCTACCAAGTGCTTTCACACTATTTTCTCATTTGATTCTATGTGGTTTTGGAAAGGCAGATGACACTGTCCCCACTTAACAGGTAAGTCTAAGAAAGCTTAATTGATATAATGAAGGTCTTAAGACTGACAAATGACAGAAGTATTATGACTCCTTATTCTCTGCACCAATTCATGAGTGATCCATTTACCTACTGCTATGTAACAAACAACCCCAAACTTAGTACTGAGCATTAAGAGCACCAGGAATTTGGACAGGGTACAGAGGGGGTGTCCTGTCTCTGCTCCTCAATGTCTGGGGCCTCACAGCTGGAAGAACATCTGGGATGACTAAAATGACTGGGCTGGCATCATCTGGAACATTCTTTACCCACATGGCTGGTGACTGTGTGAAGATAACCACTCATCTGGGATCAGAAGCCAGAAAACCTACATGCTACGGCCTCCATGTGGTGGGACTCCTCCTACCATGGCATCTGTATACTGAGGAGAACAGGGAATGAATATCAGAGGGGCAGTGTTTCAAGAAAACCAGGCAGAAGCTGAATGTCACACAGCATCCCTTCTGCTGCATTCAGTTAGTTACAAGAGAGAACTAAGCCCTGGTCCAGTGAAAGAGGACTCTCAGTGGAGAAGTGCAAAGGTCATGTTTAGAAGAGCATGTGGATGGGAGATGCTGTTGTAGCCATCTTTGAAAAAATGCAGTCTTCCACAGTGAGCAAAATATATTTCCCACACACATAACATGAAATAAAAAAAAAAATCCGGAAGTAGGGCTCTGAGTGGTTATAAAATAAGCAAATATTAAGAGCTCTTCTATACACCTAAAATACATAAGAAAAGAAAGTGACAAAAACATGCCCCATTTACATCAGCAGAGCAAAATATGAAAGAATTTAGAAAAAAGTTTAAAAATTATACAGGACTCATATGAAGAAAACATTAATAGTCTGAAATACACTTAAAAACTGAAATAAAGGGAGATCCATATTTTTCTTAATAATGTCAGTTCTAATCAAATGCAACACATCATTTTCCTGAACAATATTATTCCTGCTAAAAATGTATCTTAATTCTCAAAAAAGCCCTACATAGACTTATGTGAATTAGCTTATATGAATGTAAAGTTCCTTAGGAAGAACAAAAGTATTTGAAAAGTCAATAGCCTTTTATTAAATAAAGAATAAATAAGGGCTCCCTGGCTGGCATAGCTCAGTGGATAGAGCACGGCCTGCGAACCAAAGTGTCGCGGGTTCTCAGCCCGGGGTTATGGCCTGCAACCCAGGGTACATGCCTTGGTTGCAGGCCATAACCCCCAGCAACCGCACACTGATGTTTCTCTCGCTCTCTTTCTCCCTCTCTTCCCTCACTAAAAATAAATAAATAAAATACTTTTTTAAAGAACAATAAGGGCATAAAAAGCATACCAGGTATTATTATTAAAATGTTATAGAGTTCTGGCCAAGATGGAGGCATAGGTAGAAACCCTTCACTTCCTCACACAACCAATCTAAAATCAATAAACAACCAGAAGCACCAGAAAATCAAACTGCATGGAACTCCAACAACCAAGGAATTAAAGAAAAAATCAACCAGAATAACCAGACCAGTAAGAACCTGTGGTGAGGTCGAGTGGGAGGGGCCAGCTGAGAAAAACCACAGCGATGCATCTTGGGGGAGAGGCTGGGTGCCAAGCACAGAGGACTGTGCAGGTGGGGCTGCACAGGTGGGGCTGATTTAATGGAAAACTGAGACTCAGCATTGACTTTGAGCTATGCCAGTTGCCGCAGTGGTAGAAACTGCCAGTCTCACACAAGAGTCCATTGGAAAATGTGCCAGAGGTGAGCAGGTGAGGGGCACTGTTCCCTCTCTGGTCCTTCCCCCACAGGCAGCAGAGGTTTGCCCTGCCCTGGTGAATATCTAAGGCCCCACCCTCTTACAACCTATCAGGTTCACAGAGACAAAGAAATATGGCCCAAATGAAAGAACAGAGCAAAACCTCACAAAGAGAGCTAAGTGATGAGGAGATACCTGACCTATCTGCTGGAGAATTTAAAGCCCTGGTAATTAAAATGCTCACAGAACTGACTGAGCTTGGTTGAAAAATGAAAAAAACAAATGAAAGATACCAAAAATGAAGTAAAGCAAAATATTCAGGGAACCAATAGTGACAGGAAGGAAATCAAGACTCAAAGCAATGATTTGGAACAAAAGGAAGAAATAAAAATTCGAACAGAATGAAGAAGCAAGAATTCAAAAAAGTGAACAAAGACTTACAAACCTCTGGGACAGCCTGAAACATTCCAATATCCAAATCATAGGGGTGTCAGAAGGAGAACAAGAGCATGAAACTGAAAACTTATTTGAACAAATAATGAAGGAAAACTTCCCCAATCTGGTGAAGAAAATAGACTTGCAGGATATCCAGGAAGTCCAGAGAGTCCCAAAGAAGTTGGACCCAAAGAGGAACACTCCCAGGCACATCATCATTAACTTACCCAAGGTTAAATATAAAGAGAAAATCCTAAAATAAGCAAGAGGAAAGGAGGGAGGTACCTGCAAAGGAGTGCCCATTAGACTCTCAGCTGATTTCTCAAAAGAAACCTCTCAGGCAAGAAGGGGCTGAAAAGAAGTATTTGAAGTCATTAAAGGCAAGGACCTACATCCAAGATTACTCTATCCAGTAAAGCTTTCATTTAGAATGGAAGGGCAGATAAACTGCTTCCCAGATAAGGTCAAGTTAAAGGAGTTCATCATCACCAAGCCATTTTTTTAAAAAAGATTTTATTTATTTTCAGAGAGGGGGAAGGGAAGGAGAAAGGGAGAGAAACAGCAATGTGTGGTTGCCTCTCATGTGGCCCCCACTGGGGACCCGGCCCACAACCCAGGCATGTAGCCTGACTGGGAATCGAACTGGCAACCCCTTGGTTCTCAGCCTGTGCTCAGTCCACTGTACCACACCAGCCAGGGCACCAAGCCATTATTATAAGAAATGTTAAAGGGACTTATCTAAGAAAAAGAAGATAAAAAATATGTACAATAAAATGACACAACCTCACAACTATCAACAAATGAACCTAAAAGAAAAGAAAAACAATGAAAACAAAAACTAAGCAAACAACTAGAACAGGAACAAAATCAGAGAAATGGACATCACATGTAGGGATTTCAGTGGAAAGGGGGAAGGGAGGAATGGGGGAAAGTACAGGGAAGAAGCAGCATAATTAGTAGGCATAAAATAGACAGGGAGAGATAAAAACTGACATGGGAAAACAGAAGACTCAAAGAACTTATATGTACAACCCATGGACATGATGCTAGAGGGTTGCGGGGGCAGGGCGGAGGGGGCATAAAGGCAGGAAAATTGGGTAAACTGTAATAGTATAATTGATAAAAAATACCTGGAGACTTCTGGTCAAGACGGAGGTGTAAATAGACACATCATGCCTCCTCGCAGAACCAAAAGAAGGACAACAACAATTTAAAAACAAAAAACAACCAGGACTGATAGAAAACCGAACTGTATAGAAGTCCAACAACCAAAGAGTTAAAGAAGAAACATTCATCCAGACTGGTAGGAGGGGCGGAGACAGGCAGCAGGGCAGAGAGGACTCAAGGCAAGGCAGTGGCTGGAGGTCCAAGGCAGGCAAGGTGGTAGCTGGCGGACCCAGTGAGGCAGCGGATTGCGGACTGGGCGGTCCCACATTCGAGTGCAGATAAACTGGGAGAAACAACCTGAGAGCCAGACAGACTGCGTGGGAAAATAAAGCCTCAAACCACTGATGGAAAATACCTGTGGGGGTTGAGGCCACAGCAGGAGAAACTCCCAGCCTCACAGGAGTTCATTGGAGAGACCCACAGGGTCCTGGAATGTACACAGACCCACCCACCTGGGAATCAGCACCAGAAGGGCCCAATTTGCTGGTAGGAAGCAGGAAAGTGACTGAAATCTGGCAGAGAGTAGAGCAGGTGCCATTGTTCCCTCTCAGACCCCTCCCCAACATACAGCATCACAACCCAGCAAATGGGTTGCCCCGCCCTGGAGAACACCTAAGGCTCCACCCCTCACTACATAACAGGTGCATCAAGACAAAAAAAAATGGCCCTAATGAAAGAAAAGATCAAAGCTCCAGGAAAAATACAACTAAGTGATGAAGAGATAGCCAGCCTATCAGATGCACAGTTCAAAACATTGGTGATCAGAATACTCACAGACTTGGTTGAATATGACCACAAATTAGATGACAAAATGAAGGCTATGCTAAGTGAAATAAAAGAAAATGTACAGGGAACCAACAGTGAAGGGAAGAAAACTAGGACTCAAATCAACAGTGTGGACCAGAAGGAAGAAATAAAAATTCAACCAGAACAGAATGAAGAAACAAGAACTCAAAAAAATGAGGAGAGGCTTAGGAACCTCCAGGACATCCTTAAATGTTCCAACATCCAAATCATAGGGGTGCCAGAAGGAGAAGAGGAAGAGCAACAAATTGAAAACTTATTTGAAAAAATAATGAAGGAAAACTTCCCCAATCTGGTGAAGGAAATAGACTTCCAGGAAGTCTAGGAAGGTTAGAGAGTCCCAAAGAAGTTGGACCCAAGAAGGAACACACCAAAGCACATCATAATTACATAACCCAAGATTAAAATGAAGGGGAGAATCCTAGAAGCAGCACAAGAAAAGGAGACAGTTACCTGCAAAGGAGTTCCCATCAGACTGTCAGCTGATTTCTCGAAAGAGAACTTACAGGCAATAAGGGACTGGAAAGAAGTATTCCACGTCATGAAAGGCAAGGACCTACATCCAAGATAGCTCTATCCAGCAAAGCTTTCATTTAGAATGGAAGGGCAGATAAAGTACTTCTCAGATAAGGTCAAGTTAAAGGAGTTCATCATCACCAATCCCTTATTATATGAAATGTGGAAGGGACTTATCTAAGAAAAAGAAGATCAAAAATATGAACAGTAAAATGACGGCAAACTCATAAGTATTAACGACCACACCTAAAACAAAAACAAAAAGAAACTAAGCAAACAACTAGAACAGGAACAGAACTACAGAAATGGAGATCACATGCAGGGTTATCAACAGGGGAGTGGGAGGGTGAGAGGGGGGAAAAGCTACAGAGAATAAGTAGCATAGATGGTAGGTAGAAAATAGACAGGGGGACGGCAAGAATAGTATGGGAAATATAGACGCTAAAGAACTTATGACACATGGACATGAACTAAAGGGGGCGATGTGGATGGGAGGGGGTTTGCAGGGCAGAGGGGAGTGAAGGGGGAAAATGGGATAACTGTAATAGCATAATCAATAAAATATATTAAAAAATAAATAATAAATTAAAAATACCTTAAAAATATTATAAAATTTCATTAATTTAAATAAAAGAACTTCTGAGAGTTAATGGGGTAACCATATATCTGATACAGTTCCAGGTTATACTTCTTGCCCCAGTGTAATTATAATTCCTTTCACTCCTAAAATGTTTTGGTTTGAATTTTACGAATATTCTATAATTAATCATATATATAGGGAGGGGCAAAAGTAGGTTTACAGCTATGAGTATGCAAAATAGTGTTTATGCCTTTATTATTGTTTATTGATTATTATATTATTTTCCACACACCCGAAAACCTACTTTTTCCCCACCCTATCTCTACTCCCTCCCAAAATTCCACTTAAATGGCAGCAAATACACCTTTAAAATATTAGTTTTAGAAGAAAACTAAGAGAGAAGAAATGGACAAATCACTGGGCAAACACATATAGGTGAATAGATATGTAAATGAATGGGTGGATAGGTAATTGAGTGGATATATAGGTAAAATGTAGATTAATCATTCAATCAACAACAAACCAATAAAAAGAGGATCAAATAGTGATATGTGTGTTGTGAGAATTAAAGCTAGTTGTGATGATCAAAAGCTGCTTTGGCTGTTTCCATGCTTTGGCCACAGGAAAGGGAGTTGGGGGAGGGTAGAAGAGGGTAAAGGGGGTTGAATATATGGTGATGGAAGGAGACTTGACTTTGGGTGGTGGGCACAAAACACAATATGAAGATAATGTATCATAGAAATGTATACCTGAAACCTATGTAATTTTATTAACTAATGTCACCCCAGTAAATTTAATTATTAAAACATTTCTAAAGAACAAGAACATAATTTAAAAGACCAAGTAAATAAAGCTCCCATTTGGGGAAAAAGAAAAAAGTACCTTGGCTATTTTTGGAGGAAGATCTCACAAGAGATTAGATTTAAATTGTGACATGAATGGCAAGAAGCAAGTCATTCAGAGAACTAGAAAGGATGCTTTCTATTCCAGGAGAATAATTAGTGCAAAGACCATAAACTAGAAATAAACTTAGCTTGTCTGAGAAACTTTACACTTATGTAGGTGAAGCATTGTAACCATGTAAGATGAAGTCTGAGAGGTACGCCAGACCATTCAGGGCTTGGTAAACTACAGTAAAAAGTATGGATTTCATCGTAAATGTAATGTGAAACAATGAAAGAGTTTTAAGGAGAGGAGTAATATCTGACAGACATTTTTAAGTGGAAGAGGCATAGAGAACACGTTGTGGAGAAGCAAGACTAAATAAAGGCTAGCTGATCAGTTAGGAGGCTACTGCAGTGGTCCTGACAAGAGGGGATAGAGTCCTGGGCAAGAATGTTAGAGAGAAAGGTGGAGAGAAGTGTTTGGGCTTGAGACAGAGATGACAGGGCTTTCAGAAACCATAGGGGAAAACAGATGATAGGGCTGTATGGAAACGTAAATCATGTATGCCAAAAGGACCATAAACAAAGTTAAACAAAGTTAAACAAAGTTAAAAGTTAAATTAAGAGAAAATATGTATAACATATAACAAAAGATCAAGATTAAAAGTATATGGCATATTTTTAAAGGATTAACATCCAAAATATATAAAGTTATAAATCAATAAGAAAGAGAGAAACAACCCAATAGAAAAATATGCGACAATATAAACAGATAATTTACAGAAAAAATACAAAGGGAAATAACATACAGAAAAACAAAAACATTCAATTCACCAATAAGCAAAGACATAAACTAAGAAGATATCATTTTAGGCATTCTGAATGGAAAAATTAAAAGATATAAAATTTAAAACTTAACAAAAGAGAAAAATATACAAGTTTCAATGTTGTGTATTGGTTGAGATTATGAAAAAAATGTACTCTCATAATCTACAAGTGAGACTATAAATGAATATCAAAATTCAGAGAGCAGTATGCCTACACCTATCAATTTTTTAAATTTACTTTGGAATTTTCCAGGTAAACATATTTTCAAATGTATATACAGAGGTATGGAAAAGAATATTCATTGCAAGGATATTTGTAGTGGGGAAAAAAAGAAACCATTTACTTGCGCATTTTTAGTGACACACATCATGAAATACAATGGAAATACTGTGAAGACATTTAAAAGAGTGGCATTGAGGTGCCTCATTAGTGCAGTAGGTAGTGCATCAGTCTCATAAAAAAAGTGGCATTGATGTACAATATATTTCCTTTGTCGAAAACATCTCTAGATGTTGCTAGGAGGGAAAAAAATCAGGTAGTAAGACAATATGAAGAGTCTGGTTTCACTGACATGAAGAAAGCTAAAACTGTCCGGGAGTGTGCATCAGCACATGGCCCAGTACTGGGTAAGCCACGCAGCGGACATCTAACAGCGGTTCAGCAGTGCGGTGGGGCACTCGCTGGTCTCGCTCAGGGGAAAGCTGGGGGCAGAAGCAGCACTCCGGCTTTTCACCCCAACATTTCTACATTGTGTAAATATCTAGTAACATGGATTTGTGTATTACTGAGTAATTATCTTAAAATATTTTAAAAGAATTGTTCACTTTTTAAAATCTAAATACACTGGGTGATGAAACTTAGAGTCTTGGCAATCACCAATGCCTCAGAAAGAATTCCGTCAACACTCATAGAAGGGGCCTTAATGCTAAACAGTTGTGCTACTCTGGGGGCGGGGGGAAGATTTAAGTTTTTCTTTCTTTCTTTCTTTTAGACTTTTATCAGTCTGTACTGACCAAGGCTCACATGAGACACTGCAGGGTTTGGTCAGGGGCCATTATAGAAGGGCTGTATGCCAGAGTCCAGAGAGGGAAGGTGCAAGGCAGTGATCTCTAACCTCTCTGGGTGTCCTTGTCCTTGTCTACAAAACAAACCACTGGCGAAAGCAGCTTTGCAAACTTTTTTTTTTAAAGAGCACTTTTGTGCCCCCAAATGCAATCTTAGGAAAAGGTCACTATTTAAAACGGATAAAAGCAGCATTTCTTTGGTGAAAGCAAGTCAAGGGCCAGAGTGCCACCACCTCTCTCCTTGGGCAGCATGGCGGGCTTCCCAGGGTTGCTGAGGCCTCACAGAACACTTCATGAAAACCTCTAGTCCAGATCATTTCTGAAGCCTTTTCATAAATAAAGTGCATAATTTTCACTTACTAGGTGCAATTTATGAGAGCCAGCCCAATGAAAGTCCCACTGAGTGTAGTGTTACCTGTGGGTAGGATTTGACTGAGGGATATGAGGAAGGAGAAGCAAAAAGGAGAGCTTATTACATTGTTAACATGTGGTGGGCATCATGGAAGGCATCTCAGCATCTTATTTTGTTTAATCTTCACAATCACCCCATGTCTTTAGCTGAATAAGAATGAGGAAACCTGGAGATAAGTAACTGCCACAGGCTACCCAGTAAGTACTGAGCTGGAATTCTACCAGATTTGCCTCACTGGAAAGGTCACACTGGAGTATAGTGTCCGACCAGAGAAAAGAGGACATTACTAAAGACAGCAACACTGGGGGCCACTGGGATGGCAAAGGATACCATGAGAGAGGAGGGGAGGACTCACACTTCCAAGTTCCTCCAGGGACTATGCCTCTTAACAATCTATTTGGGGAACTAAGACTATTATATGTGAATCAAGTTAAGGAAAACAAGAGGCAGCATGTAATAAGCTATTTAACCACATGGCATATTCTAGAATTTGGGGAGCTTTGAGTTGTTTTTTTTTCCAGGAGTCATGATAAATTTATGCTATTCTTGTCCCACCCCCTCCTGATGCCTTGCAGAGGTAGGGTTGTAGTCAGTGCCGGTGGGCACGGCACTGTACACCTACCTGTGAGTGTGATGTGCTCACACATGAACACTGCAGTGACATCACCAGTTGACCTAAATGCCTAACTTAATAGGTAGGGCTTGTAGGAATTCCAAATGACCTGTGTGCTAGTTGTCCCTACTTGTAACTTCCCACTGTAATTTACATTATTTCCCAGGTCACTGATTTCATAGGACAGCCAGTCAAGAACTGAGTCATCTTGGAAGAGAGCCCCCAAATCTTCCCTGCACAGCAAGATTTACAAAAAGATCAACCTTTGTGGGATGTGAACAAAATGGCCCCTATTGCTTATTAATGTTCACGAGAGTTATTATATCATAAGTGCAGACATTTTTATCCTCTATTGAATCTAATTTCACCACACACACAAAGTATCTGCCTACAAGTGACTCAGAAGCAGCCTGAGGTACAATGTAAGCCTCCGGATTCTGCCAAATATAATTGGGAGCATTTAATCTTTTAGCTGGAAGGCTGGGCAAGATTTACACTGAATGCAGCCACAATACTGAAGCCCAGTGATCAGCCAATCACTGAAGCCCAGCTAAGCCAGAGTATACATTTTGAGTCATCACATTCTGTAATTCTAAGGGGAATAAAATATTGGCATATCCCCAATCCAAACCATGGATGCAACTGCTGTTAGTATAAAGGCAAATTTAAAATAATAACAAAGAAGGAATTCACTAAGGCACCAAACATAAAATTTTAATTTTAATGCCATCTACTATAAGGGATACTGGTAATTTCACAGGAGAAACAATAGATGTAGAAGGTGACATGGTTTGTTTACTCAAACAAGTGGACAGGAACTACATCTATTCATGTCCCCATGGCTGGCATAACCGGGCGTGTAGCTGATGTTCAGTAAATGTTCATTATGTAAATAAAGAATACTTAGTTATGGGACATTGTGAGGCTAGCATGATATCCACCTTTATTTGAAAACAAACATGATTTCTCTGTCAAGGTTTAAAAGTTGTATATGTTTATTTATTGTAGTAGAATGCCCATCATAGGTTAAATTTGCTTTTCCTTCCCCTCTCTAATGTAAAAAGTTTATACTGACCAAACATCCTCCTCAGACTCGTTTTATGATGAGTCCTGATGTAAATATTAATAGAGCCCTTTTAACAATGTCCCAGTTTAGAAAACAAATTAAACGAAACATATAACCACTTCAAAAAGTGCCATCGAATCACCCTGATACCACCTGAGTTTGGGCGCTGAAGACAGTGACCCTCCCCAGCTGAAGGAAGAGTGGCTGTGAATGTCTGGGACGCTCGGAAACCTTCTCAGAGAACAAAACACCTTTGAGTTACTGAGGTGTCCTCCCCCAGCAGAGAGATTGAGCAAGTGCTTGTTTGTTTGTTTTAGTATGAGAGAAGTCAGACTCTTTAGTATGAGAGAAGTCAGACTCTTTCAATGACTCCACAGGGGAGAGGAAGATGTGGTCTACCATGGCACACAGGTCAGACCAGCCCAGCCCGCCGGATGGAGGCCCGAGGAGTGCCTGCGTGAGAAAGAGCCAAGCTTAGTGTGAAAGAGTGGTACAGGCCTCCCCATGAGGATCCCTACGACACAGGCAGGGTCCAGATTAGCGTAGAACTGTAGAACCATCGCAGATGTAACAGTCACCACCTCTCTCGGGAGCAGTCTGCCACAGTGACATCACGCGACAGTCAGAGGCGACGGGAGCTGATCAGACTCACTTTCCCTTCCTGCTTAGGTATGAGTGGCAAGCTCTGACCTCTCCTTGCTTCCCAGGATTCTTGGAGACTCAAGGAGCAGTTGTGGGCTCAAGAGATTGCTTGAAAAGAATAAAAGAACGGTGGCTTTAACTTAATACCAAGTTTGCAGAGGAATTTACCCAAGACAGATGAAAAGAATAGGGCCCCAGTTACAAGCAATTCTAAATAATATATGGTTGGACAAAAGTAATTTTACACTTGTTCATATGGTTAATAAATAATACAAGTATAAACTCTTGTGTACTCACAACTGTGAACCTACTTCTGCTCACCCCTGTATTTTGAGAAGGATGTCTTGTGCACAGACAGAATGTCCACACCTGGACTTGTTCAACACCCAGGGTGGCTTGCCGACCAATAGGCGCATGATCTACTTGAGCACAAACATCAGGCAATGGCCAGTATCTTCCACTTCTGAACAACTCACTCTAAGTTAGCCCTGGGCATGATGTCAGAGACCAGAGTGCAGTCTTCTTGTTGTGCCCTGCCCTGCCCTGCCCCACCCAAAAAAAAGAACTAAGCTGATAAAAAAAATATTGATTCTTAGAAGTTTCAGGACAATGACATGGTTTATAGAGCTACAATTGTTTGAGGACCATCAGAAACTGAGTTTTTTTCTACACAGAGGTATTATCAGAATGGCTATAAGAAAAATGAAGACTCTGGAAACCAAAATCCAAATGTACCAGTGCTATTGGGAATAAGTGTCTCTATCACCTCTTGCTATTCCAGAGAAATCTCTTTAGAGACACCATGACTCTCAAGGAAGAATGAGTAAAAACCAACAGCACTAGAGAATTTATTGAAAAGATACATGTAAGGAAGACGAATTAAAAGAACAAAGAAAGGAATGCAGGGTAAAATTATATAGGGGACAAGGAAGATGGAAAGAATCTAAAAGGCACCCAAATAGGGCACATGCCTTGAGAAAACTACTGATACCTTACCAGGATTTTAGGGAAAAACTCCTCAAAACAAAAGGATAGCCAAGAGATATAAATGTATTCACACCGAAAGAAAAAAATGATTGAGAATCTTAGAATAAAACCCTACATGTAGAGTTAACATTTTTTTCCCTGTGGGTACAAGGCCACTGTGTGTACAGCCCAATGTTATATTTCTAGCTATGAAACGCAGGAGGTGGCACTGAGTCCCATGCAAGCAGTCACAGAGCTGGTTGCTGGGCGTAGTGAGTCCTCTGATCCCGAAGTGAACAGGTCTCCCAGACGGCACGTGGGAATTTTCCGCTGCCTATGGACTGGGCCCTTGTGTCCATGAAAAGTACATTCAGTTCTTTACAAATAGCTTGATGGCTTCGAAGGAAAAACTACAGTTTTAATCTCATCTCATCTCCATGAAAGTTGAAAAGGATTAGTTGCTGCCAATTATGAAATGCTTCTATTGTTGGCTGTTTGGTGGTGAGGTGTCATTTTTAAAAACTGGTTTCACTGATAATTGTGCAGCGTAAGGTTTAAGTTCTAACTTCTCTGAGATCTGGTCAGCAGTTTCTCAGGTTTGAAACAGAAGTAGATTCTTTGCAAAACTATATTCTCAAGATCCTACCACACCAAGTTCTGATTTTGGAAATCAAAAACTCTGTGAAAACATCAGGATTAATCTAATTAGTGAATTGGATCCCTTTAAGAATTGTTTTAAGTAATACTTAATATAGAATGAATCATTTCTTTAATAGCCAAGCAAAAGAGCTTGTAGAATTTCCTCTACTCACCAACCCCCACCCTGATCCTATGAATTGAGTTGTTCAATAATACAGTTGCGAAATGTATTTGCAAGAACTAAACAAACTCAAACACATAAAGGACATGTTAAGCATCCGGTGAGCTGTGAAATAAGTAACCCTTGTGTTATAGAACAGAAGAAAAAAAGAATAATTGTGAACTAATCCAAGTAAACAGGATGTGCTGTCATGATTAATTTAAAGTCAAACACAAGGATCTGGCAATCTGAATCAGGAAAGAAGAGAAAGCTTCCCTCTGCCAGTGTTCCAGAAGAGTGCCAGCCCTCGTAGACAGGTGTCGAGGGAAGCTGGCAGGGGCTCACTGCTGCACAGGTCCTCATTCCCACTCCCCACCTCCTGAGGCTTCCCTCTGTGGTGTGGACAAGTCACTCACTCGTTCCACAAACTTGTGTTGGTAAACAGGAAAAACAAATACCCTTGCTTGCCTTGATTCAGCAACGTGTGGAAAGAACCTCTGCCAAGACAAAACGATGCAGTTCTAACTGACATTTGATTACTTATTCTGTGACCACGAACAAGTTAGATCCTGGGTTTTCTCATGTGTAAAATGTCTTGTAAACAACTGCCCTGTGTTTGATGGAGAAAAGCACTTATAAAATTATAAGTGATGATAAATATTAAGTTGCTAGGTTTTTCATCGATTGTAGAAGGGCTCTTAAATCCCAGACTGACAGATGTGGGAGAAAACCTTGTTACAGAAAGGGGTGACTGGTGATTCCATCCTCTCCTTTGCTCTACTGCCCATAAAGTGGGCCCTTGAAACACCAATCCCCACCTCCAACAGTGATGGGCACCCAGTGCAAGCCAGGCCTCTCGTGTCACATGGTCAGAGCTCTAGGCTGGTGCGAGTGGAGCTATGGCACCTGTATCTCTACCACGTAAAGAAAGCTGGGCTGGGAGAGTTAAGTAACGCTCTGCTTTTCCAGCAGAGATGGGAGACAAAGAGAATTCTGATCAAGTGTGAACCGGTTCTGGTTTTCTGGAGACTTCTCAGGCCGTGTTTCCCACATCTGCCTCCAATTCTCGTCCCTTTATGTGTGTGTGAGCTAATTTGGGTTGGTTTCTGTCACCAGTGCAATAGCTGGCCCATGGAATAGGCAGACACACTCACATGATTTTTGCTTTTGGATTAAGGCTACCTATAGCAAGGCTTGGGGCTGTGAAAGGGGCCAGAACTCTTCTATTAGGAAGATTCAAAGCCACAGACCCTGGCTTTCTTGAAGAAGGGATGGGTGCTGATTTTTTGACAGGGCTGTCTGTGTTGGCTGCAAGAGGGAATTGAGACTACGGTCTTCTGGCCTCAGTCTGAGCTCGGGCCCCTGAAGCTACGCCATGCTCACCTGTAAGCCACTGTTAAGATATTAGAGCTATAAACAGGATATTAGGCCTGGCATTGCAACCTACTAGGTTGTGACTTTGAGCCATTCATATAGTCTTTCCAGGACTGATGGTCACCAATAAAGTAAGGTCTCACACACAAAGAGTTGCAATTCTTGAAACTCTCATGAAAATTTACCAGGGCTGTCAAACTCATTTTCACCCGGGGCCATATCAGCCTCACTGTTGCCTTCAAAGGGCCAAATGTAGTTTTAGGACTGTGTAAATGGAATTACTCCTTAACTAGGGGCAAGGAGCTCAGTGCTGCTGCTGGGTAGAAACAAGGTGCCGGGCTGGATAAAACAAGGTGGAGGACTGGATTCAGCCTGCAACAGCCTGCGGGCCTTGTGTTTGCCACCTGTGCTTCAGTCTAAACAAAAAGTAACTGGAGAAATGCTATACAAAGAGTGGACCGGTAGATACTTAGATGAAAATAGTCAACTGAGACTATGTTTATTTTTAATAATAACATTTACAATAGCAATAATAACTAAAGCATATAGCATTACTGTATGACAGGCACTGTTCTAAATGTGTTACCCATGTTAACTCATTTAATCCTCACCTCAACTCCATGACACAGATACTATTATTATCCCCATTTTATGGTTAAAGAAACCAACACACAGATAAGTCAACTAACTTGCCCAAGGCTATACAGGGGACATGTCAGACAGAGGAACTTATTCGTGCAATTAGTGTTCAAACTCCAAGCTCTTAAAACTAAGCTACACATCTGTTGTTAAATGCACCTACTCTGCCTGGCACAAAATAGAATTCAACAAGTGCTTATTAAATGTTAGCAGATGAATAAAGTGACCTTCCTGAAGGCACTGATAGCAACCAAGCGATACATTTCTCAAAGTCATGGTGGCAGTAGCAGAGGGTCCATGGAACAAAATATTCTCTGTTGGGGATACTTTGCAGTGGCACTCACACATGCACATTTTTTTTTACTTATTTTTAAAGAGAGGGGAAAGGAGGGAGGGAGGGAGTGAGGGAGGGAGAGAGATAGATGTGTGGTTGCCACTTGTATGTCCCCAACTGGGGACCTGGCCCGCAACCCAGGCATGTGCCCTGACTGGGAATCGAACTGGTGATCCTTTGGTTTGCAGGCCAGCACTCAGTTCACTTAGTCACACCAGCCAAGGCTTCACAGTCATTTTGTCATGCTTTGCCTCGAGTTCTTAGAGCATGATATCAAGGGCTAAGTAAGTTCCATTAGTGGTAGGACAACCTTTGTGCAATTTCCTTGGAAACTGCAGAATGGCTTTTGACCAGCAGTCCTACCTCAGGCCAATGTGTAAAGTCATAAGAAATAAACTACTGGAGACAAAGAAGAATACGATCGCCAAAGATCCTCACTTTCCTCCCATTTGTTAAGTAAAGGCACTATTTCCTGTCTCATTAGAGCCCTACATTAAAACAGTCCTCTAAATCTCAACTTTCTTAGCAGCCAGAGATTTGGCAGAAGTGGCTTCTGTATCTAGCATCTATAATTTGGACAATGTCCTTAAGATCTATTGAACACTGTATATTAAGAATTTAGATCAAAATACAATTTTGAGAAGGAATCTCACTGCCCCTTTAAGCAAGAATAGGATTTTCCGACATTAACTTTACTGTGAAGAATTCTGTTGCCAGAATCAAACTCAGTGGTTTAAAAAGCCACTCCCTCACTGGAATGCTGAGATCAAGTTTATTAATCCGTACCAGCAGAGCTTATCTGAGCAATGGAAAAGGCCATTGTAATGATTATCTACAATGTGGTTTTACAAAACAGCCAAAGTTTAGCAACTTGCACTTTTATTGTCTAATGGCTTCAAAGACCTAAGGAACAAAATGGTTTAAAGATTAATTGAAACTCAAATCATGACAACTGCCAGGGTTTGGAAAATTTAGATTATAAGGACTACCGATAGCTCTCATGTGATCCGAACAATAGCTGTGGAAAAAAACCATTAGGTCACTGCACATACCCATCCCCCTGCCAGTTCTAGAGAAGCAATTAGAGCCTCCCTTGCTCCCATGGCTTCCCTCTGTGGGGAGGGGCGGCCTTAACTCCTTGTGGTGCAGCCAGGTTGGCTGGCGTTGAGAGATAGGGTGCTGTCAATCCAGCCTGTGTGCCTGATGGTGGCGCGGGAGTGGGGGGTTGGCCCAAGCTGAACGCTGGACTTAGCCTGGGGGTGTGCTTCACAGTGGATCTTAAACAGGACCTCCTGGGACTCCTATTTTGCAGAACTTTCTCCCTGTGGAAATGGAGCCACAGGAGCAACACTCTCCAAGCCCTGAGAAGATGGAAACACCCCACACAGGGGACAGTCCACTGAGTTCATTCCAGGGAGGGCCTTGCTATGCCCTGCCTATTTGAACTCAGACCTCTCTCCAGGTGCACCAGGACACAGGGGCAGGTCCTCACTACACAGACGGCTTTTGAATTGTCTGGGCAAGGTGTGAGACTGTGGATATAACCCTGTCTCGATGGAAATAGACTTATTTTTTTAGAGACTGTACTAGAGGCTCAAGGAAGTCCGTGCAGTAAAGGCAACCCTGATGTCAGAAACAGGTGGTACAAGCCAGAAAAGGAGGTCCAGAGTTATCAAAAGTATTCACCCTTACTCCCGCCCATAAAAGTAACTAATAAAAGCCGAACTGAAAAGGTGAGTTCTTCCTGCCCCTTCTGAAGGTTGAATAGATAAGAATGACCCAGAGATGCTTGACTAGAGATAAATTTCTGGCCATGCGCTCAAAATTAGATAGATCGGGGGCATTCCATACACACAGTATACTCCGTACTGTAGCAGAAATCCATGGAAGAGAACTTTGGACTTAATTTCAAACTTGTAGATAACTTACTCTTTTACAAAAATATTACTCAAATATTTCTATAACCCAACATAGACTATAAACTCCTCGAGGGTTCAGATTAAGCCACTCCTTCCCCTGTGCGGACTCGAACTCCTCTGAACGGTGCCCACAGCCCTTACTGGAACCAGCCTCAAAGACGGCCCTGGGGGCTGCCTCCTGTACCCCACACTGCGACAGCCGTCTCCCACATTGTTCCCAAGTTGGTTTGTGTGGACAGTAGAGTGTAGTAGAAGTAAAAGGATCTCTTTTCGGAGACTAGGTTCTAAAAGACAGTGGCTTACTTTTGTTTCTCTCTCTCTCTCTCGCTCTCTCTATCTTTCTCTCTCTCTCTCTCTCTCTCTCTCTCTCTCACACACACACACACACACACACACACTTGCTGCTCTGGGGGAAAAGCAGTGTGCCTTGTCTGAACAGCCAGACACAGAGGTCCACAGGACCAGACCTGCAGGCCTACCCACAGCAGTGAGGAGTTGAGGGCCAACGACAGCCACATGAGTGAGCAGGGAAGCTGACCCACGAACCCCAGTCGAGCCCTGACAGAAGTGCAGCCCGCGCCAAGTGCCTGGCAGCACTCTCCTGAGAGACTGAGCCAGAGCCACCCAGTAAAGCTAGGCCCAAATTCCAAATAAGTTGCTACAGTTTAGAGCAACCTTGTTACTCAGTAACGGATAACTCATAACACTACAGAGCCTTTATTCCTTTTCATAGTTGATATTCTACAAGACTCTGGACTACAGGCATGAGAGAGGCAACTGGGGATACAAAGAGCCAATGACAAGTCCAATTGGGTTACAAATTTTTCTCAGTGGCCCTGATCTAAATGTTTCTGTCCAGTTACCCCTGGACCTAAACCATCTTCCTGCCTCCTGGGGAAGACTGTGTGGTCCTTTCCTAGTTTGATGGCTAATTTCAGTTGAAGATGAATTGTGCTCATGCAGTTTGCTTTAAGCTGGTTTCCCTCCTGCCTGAGTTGCCATGAGATGCCCTAGTTACAGTTCACTAATTACTTCATTTAACAAATATTGAATGAGTGCCACTGTTCTCGGTGCTGGGGGTACATAGTGAACAACACTAATAAGGCCCGTGGCTTTGGGAGCTTACATCTAGCATACTCCCCTGAAAAGCTGTATCTCTCTAACTATAGAGCTGACCTTTCAAGCTCTTCTGCTAGCTACCTGGGCTCTGAATCCCCATCTAAGCTCTTGCTTATGGGCACCCAGCACTAGACAGCCTTTTCATGGGAAGACTGAAAGACACACTTGTGTAAGAGGCAGCACTATAAGCAAGACAACTGTGGAACGCAGTTATGGGCACATACCTTGCTTCCATCCCTATAATACATATGATCTACGGCCTTTAATAGTGTTCCTTATACCATAAAGTTTTAATAAATCATATTTTATTAGCTGATAAACATTCTAATGTGCCATTTCCTGCCCAGCACCCAACTGGATCTCGACCACACAGATCAGTAACATACTGATAGGGGACTCAAGAGTTGGAAAATTTTAGTTTAACACAACTAGTTATAAACCTAGTAGGTAATGCATATGTTAAAGCTATTGTTCCAGGAACTGAAGGAATGACCCACCCTGACTCCAGGAGACCGTAAACAGTTCCACCTTCGTGCCTCGGGAGGGCTGCAAGCAATCCATGACGGTATCTGAGCCTCTGTGCTCCAGAGTGAGACAACCACTGCCCAGGGCGAGAATGCTGCAGTTTTTAATTCAATTAACTTCTCCCTGAGTTCCAAACCCCTTACCTGCGCTTTGGTCTCCTTATAAAAAGAGTGATTTTAAAATGGAATTTAAGATGGTCCATTAGGGTACAAACCCACTGTCTTCTCAGATTGCTGGCCATCTGAATAAAGTGCCCATAGAGATTCAATCCCTGTCTCTGCTTATTGGGCCTGGTATGTAACAGGCAGCATGAATGCTGGTTGTTGTTTTTTTTTTGGTTTTTTTTTCCGGTTTCAATATAACCAATTCACTTAAATAAAAATTGGGCAATAAATGCACATCTAATTATATTTGCATGCCTCAAATGCTTTTTCCTCCTACCTTGGTTCATTTTTTTGTTTATCCTTACCTGAGAACATGCTCGTGGATTTTAGAAAGTTGGGAAGGGAGGAAACAAGGGGAAGAGAGAAAATCAAGGTGAGAGAGAAAACATCAGTTGGTTGCCTCTCATATGAGGCCTGGTCAGGGTGTACCTGTACCCTAGGCATGCACCCGGACAGGGAGCGAACCTGCAACCTTTCAGTTTACAGGACGATGCTCCAGCTGAGTCACACCGGCCAGGGCCCACCTCAGCTCGTTTTTGCTCCAGCACACACTCTAAGTTGAAGGAAAATTCATGTGTCCTAGGTCACTGCACCCAGAAAATGAATAGATAGTCAAAACAACGATCACAAAACAGTATTTTCTGACTCTGCCCCAGTCAGCCTCAGTTCTTCCTAGTAACTATGAAAAGTCTCCAAAATTGCTTCCTCTGCCCTGGCTGGCGTAGCTCAGTGGATTGAGCGCGGGCTGTGAACCAAAGTGTTGCAGGTTTGATTCCCAGTCAGGGCACATGCCTGGGTTGCAGGCCATGACCCCCAGCAACCACACACTGATGTTTCTCTCTCTCTCTTTCTCCCTCCCTTCTCTCTCTAAAAATAAATAAATAAAATCTTTAAAAAAAAATTGCTTCCTCTGCATTCCACAAACCAGTCTTCAGGATGGCCCCTGCTTGGTGCCCTGCTTCTCCTGTCCTAGACAGAGGGTGATACTCACAGACACCAGCCATGGGCACCGAAAGCAGTGGCCACCCCCAGTGCGCACGAAGAGCGCGCTGCCCCATGCTGAGGGTGCAGACCTCCAAGCCGAGGCTGCTGTCTGCAGCTGCGAGGGCGCTTCGCTTCGGGCAAACCTGCGGGAACTGCTCCATAGGAACCAGGGACTGACGAGTCCGAATATTAGGGGCTCATTTGAGGGGGCGCTCCCATGTCACCCCTCTTTTCTACTATTGCTCCCTTTTTCTTCCTAGGAATAAAATTTTGCCCAGGAGACTCATGAACACAGCATTTTCCCGACTTCCTTTTGCAAGTTTTTCAGACTCATTCTCATGTGCCTAAACGCTGGGTAAATTTAGGCTTCACTTAAGACCCCTGACTTAAGGGTATCCTAAGAAAACTAGTCTGGGAACCAGATTAGCCTGTGTACCTCCAGAATAATAGCTATTTGTGAAAGTCCCCAGAAAGCCAGGAAAGCCTAACTTGGAAAAAGTACACAGATCAAAAATGGAATTTTTTCATTCATCGCACTAGAATTTATCAACCAAAACCTATTTCCTGCCTTCAACATTTCAGATATGAAATTTTCAATCCAAACCAAACAGGTTTAACACCTTATTCAGTAGGTTATTATTTTTTTAGAAAGTCTTTGAAATATATAATTACAAGGCCAATCCATTATAAGGAAGAAAGAGAAAAATTTCCTTCAGAGAAACTGGATTTCTTAGTTACAAGGAATGAAACTACTTTGCGGGTATTATGTTCAGCTGTGATTTTAAAACAACAAAAATAGCTCCATTGCTGTGGGTCAGAGTGTAAAGAAGGTTTTAACTAAACAATTAAGACTGTGAAATCAAACTGCATTCACAGCCTTTTTGTTTACCTTACTTACTCGTTGCTTGGCTGTATTCTGTTCATTTTCTTAAGGTCGCATTTTATAAGACAATTCTTTTATAAAAAGATAAATTTTGAATTAAATACTCTTCAAGATAAATTAAGAAAATTAGTTAAAATATATAACTCAGTGCTAGGAAAAACAAAATTATGAGAACAGGTTCAGAATGAAGGTGACCAGGGTATTTTAACTTGCTGAAAAATAACATAAAATAAAAATTAGAGGGCTATACATTTGTACTATCTTGTACAACAAATGGAGTATGCAATTCTGCCTTTTCTTTTTCAGTAGTTCATAAAAGGACCATCTGTTATCTATATGCTATATTGAACTAAATTTTGGTTTTTAAAAATCTAGTCCTTATGGGCTTTGGAACCCTTTCTCTGATTAACACATGCATTCATGAAGTATCACAAATATAAATAATAAATCTTGAAAAAGAATGGCTAAAAGACTTGCAAAGCATTTATAGCTATTATTTCAGAGTAGATGAAAGGGTAATTTATGGTTTCTTCTTTACACTCTGCTACTGCATGATTATTTTCTATAACAAACAGGTTTCCATTAGAAGAGATGGAAAAGGAGAATGCCCGCCCAGCCCTGCTGCTGCATGTGCTCCTCTCCTTCGGAAGAGCTCTGGAAGAACTAGCTCCCACAGAAAAAACACCTACTCACTCAGGTGTCGATGCTCTGTTCCACGGCAGTGTCTGAAATGCCACATACGCAGAGGCCGGGGGACCACGCAGCCTGCTCTCTCAGTTTCGTACACTAACAAGGGCCATCAGCAATGGATGGTTAGTATCCGTTTCCACTAACAGAAGATGACAGTCCCATTGAGAATGTAACCAGCAAAGTGTGGCTTTACACCTGGCTCTCTTTAAGGAGAGAGGGCCACAAGGCCAGGATGGACCGTGATGAGAGAAGAGCAGCATTCGAGGCAGCAAACACGCATCTTCTCTAGAACTTTGGACTTTGTGGTAGGCATTTCTGTCAATAAAGGTCTACATCTACTGCTTTTCAGAACACTTCCATTTTTTATATGATACTCCATCCATGAGCTATGGGTTCAGAATACAGCCTAATGGTTCACTAATCTTGTTTCCCTGCCTCCAAACAGAAAGGAATAAATGGAGCCATTACATACCTATAGAAATGTTTTTAAAAACCTGTATGTACAGTCATGTTCACTGTAAATGTAAATAGCATGATATCAGAATAGAGAAGGTATAAGATTATTTTAATGGTATCCAGACATTAATGAAAGCCAATTTGCAATTAGGTGATTAACGTAAGAGCCAGTGGTAACAAGCCATGTGTTCTTATTCCAAACAGCTTTGCTACAAATTGCTGTTGAAAGTTTCTCCCTGTACTTTCTCTTTGTATTTTGACTGCACGGTGATAATATAAGGTAATTGCCCAGCAACTGCAAAATGCTGCATGTTATTTCATGCAAGCCATTTAGCAACTATGTCAAGCAACCATATGGAAACCCATTTAATTACAAGATATAAGAGCTTGCATTACACAGCTGTAGTTTCTCTGGTTAACCTTGAACTAAACGTTTATTCCTAAAGCTCCCATTTGTCCCAGGTTGTGCCCCACCAGCTACCAGGGCTGCAAGGACTCTGGGTGAGTGCTCCTGCAGCTTTAGGTATGGAGGAATATTCCCTTATTTCTCTGTGCTGGATGCCAAGCAAGGCTTGGCTGCAAATTGCTACTTGGATCCACCTAGTTCTGGTTAGCAACATCCTAAAGATTCTGCTCCTCATGGCCTCTGTACAGAGACCAAAAATATAATTGCTGATGACTCAGCCTCCACTGAGGAATAAACTACATAGAGGTTCCTGGGCAGCTAATTTAAGCAAATACATGCATACCTACATATATTCACTGTAAGTAATATAAAGTTTGGAATTACTCCCTTTTAAAATTCTTTCTAAGTTTTCATCAGTTGAGAATGGTCACTCATTTAGCTAGTGTAACTAAGAATAATATAGGAGCCTTGTTCTTAAGTGTGTCCTCTTTTTTCTGTTGCTTTTTTTCAGTTACTTTTTTGCTATTGCTCTTCCTAATTTGCTACCGAACAGATACTGACATTTAAGGGAAAGATTTCTGTGAATGGCTCCCTGGCTTTTGAGAATGACTTCCAAGCTGGACGTTACTGTGAGGGAGAAAATAGATACTATTGCGCATGGATGGATCACCCTGTGGAGCGCTTTCACCAGCTACCGCTACCGTGGGCCTATTGTTTAACTACTTCACAACCGGTTACTACTGTTATGTCTAAAAGAAACCTCAATTTTTTTTATTGTTTTTCACAGGGCTTAGGGGTATGAACAATGACAGAAAGTTTAAGTGGAACTCTTAGATCAACATTAGAAAACTTTTATTGTATCTGAAAGTTGCATTCTAAAAATTTACCAGGACCCTGGCCAGTTAGCTCAGTTGACTAAAGTTTATGAAGTTAATAAATTTCACAATAGGGAGAAATATCACTGAGGGTTTTCTGGTCTCATGAAAGGTTCAGTACTTCATGCTTTCACAAGGGCTTATTTGTAACACACTCCTGCCTTGAGTTCCTGAGTTAAAAGACATCCCAACATGCCTGTCCAAATCCACCTCATCTTCAGCACCAACTCCACCCCGTGAGGCCTCTTTCCAAACTTCCTGTCTTGGTCAATACACCACATGCAGCCCAGTCCTCCAAAGCGCCCAGACCTGAACCTACAGAGTCTTCCTTGACTCCTGCTCACAGGCACCCACACGCATTGTCAGGCAGCAAAATCCTGCATGTTTAGAACTGTAAAGACAGGAAAGACACACTCATTTTTTCAAATGCCTAATGGAAATGACATATTTGCCCATGAAAGCATATGTATTTCTTTGTTTTGCCTGGAATTAGTTTATATCAGTATGGTAACTTATCTCAGGGTCATGAAAATATTCCACTGGATTTTGATGGCATCAGAAGAATTCCTGAAACATGAATGTAGATCGACTTAAATTTAAAATGTTCACCATGTGATTGACCTTGAATATGGGCACAGTGACAAAGGCCTGCCACTCAAAGCAGTAAAATATTTTTAAATATCTGCTCACGTGCTCAAGTTTGGTGCTTCTCACAACCAGGACAGAGCCTTTGAACTGTTACAAACTGTTAGTTACAACCTGGATGTGTTATAATGGGGAAAACAATGACCTCATGTGGAACACATTTCTCTTTGTTTAGTTAAATTCAGCTTGCTTCATAAACCAATATTACATATCATGGAATCACAGTGGGTAGGAAGATGGGGAATTGCCAGCACAGCCTACCTACACAGTTGCTCTTGCCTCCATCTGCCTCACCCCATTTCAATTGCTCTCACCCTAGTTTACTTCCTTTCCTTTTATTTGGTCTGTTATAAAAGACTTGAAACTAGACTTCCACCCTTTTGCCTCTATTGATTATATATTGCGTTGGCCAAAAAGTCCATTATGTTTTTTTCCACAAAATAAAAACACATTTTCATTTTCACCAATAACTTCATTGATCTGGATATTTTTAGCATGTTGGCCATCTCGACCATTGGCTTCTAGTGGGTGGAGGCTGGGGTGCTGCTAAACATCTTCCAGTGCATCAGACAGCCCCACAGCAAAGAATCATTTGACCAAAATGTCTATAATACCAAGAAACTTCACAAACCACTTTTGACACATTTGATCAGTTACAGCACTTTCTCCATACCCTGCCCAAATCTTTTGTGTGTTTCAGCTGTGTTTTTACCTTCTTGAAATAATAAAGCATAATACACTAAAAATGTTGCATATTTACTTCTACAATATTAAAATGACTGCACAAAAATTCAGCATTTTTGATAAGCTTTTTAAAATGCATGTTGATATAAGAGCTGCCACAATACAATCTAACAAAATTGTTTCAAATGAAGTTAAACAACTAAGTACTACTAGAGCCATCATACAGAGAAAACATAATGGACTTTTTAGCCAAACCAATACATTTCTACTCAATTAATCTTGATCAAACTTGTCAGTGCATATCAATTAACAGCCTAAGTACCAAATTCCATACCCTGGCATTTAAGTCCTCTGAAGTATAGCTGCACCCTCCATGCTAAGCCTTAATTTCCATTACTGCCCCCCAAAATGCCTATGTTCATCAAGATGTACTACTTCCTACTAAGAATTATAGCAGTTAGACATAATTATCTGAGTTGTTGCCTTCATGGGTTCAAATCCTGACTGTGGGCTTATTAGCTCTGTGACTTTAAGCAAGTTCTTTAATCTCTCTGAAATTTACTGGTAACCTCCTCACTGGCAACATTAATATTAATTATTATTATTACTATTATTATTTATTATTATTTGACGTGCTCTTCAATTTCTTGCCTCTCAAATTTGCTCATTCTCGACTTCTGGCCAAGATGGAGGCATAGGTAGTAGACACACTGTGCCTCCTCTCACAACCAAAAGGACAACAACAAATTTAAAAACTAAAAACAACTAGAACTACCAGAAAACCAAACTGTATGGAAGTCTGACAACCAAGGAGTTAAAGAAGAAACATTCACCCAGACCGGTAGGAGGGGCGAGGACAGGCAGCCAGGTGGAGAGGACGCGAGGCAAGGCAGCGGCTGGAGGAGTGGGCGGTCCCACATTTGTACACAGATAAACCGGGAAGAACAACTGGGAGAAAAGACAGACTGTGCAAACCTAGGGTTCCAGAGCAGGAAAATAAAACCTCAAAGCCTCTGAAATCACCTGTGGGAGTTGAGGCCACAGCACGAGAAACTCCCAGCCTCACAGAAGAGTCTATTTAGACCCACAGGAATGTACACAAACCCACCCACCTGGGAAACAGCACCAGAAAGATTCAATTTGATCATGGGTAGTGGGAGAAGTGACTGAAAACTGGCAGAGCTCAGAGCAAATACCATTGTTCACTCATGAACCCCTCCCCCACAGACAGGGTCACAACACAGTGACGTGGGTGTCCCACCCTGGTGAACACCTAAGGATCTGCCCCTTACTATATAACAGGCATGCCAGACCAAAAATGGCCCAAATGAAAGAACAGATCAAAGCTCCAGGAAAAATATAACCAAGTGACAAAAAGATAGCCAACCTATCAGATGCACAGTTCAAAGCACTGGTGATCAGAATACTCACAGACTTGGTTGAATATGGTCACAAATTAGATGACAAAATGAAGGCTATGCTAACAGAAATAAAGGAAAATGTACAGGGAATCAACAGTGAAGGGAAGGAAACCAGGACTCAAATCAACAGTGTGGACCAGAGGAAGAAATAAAAATTCAACCAGAACAGAATGAAGAAACAAGAACTCAAAAAAATGAGGAGAGGCTTAGGAACCTCCAGGACATCCTTAAATGTTCCAACATCCAAATCATAGGGGTGCCAGAAGGAGAAGAGAAAGAGCAACAAATTGAAGACTTATTTGAAAAAATAATGAAGGAGAACTTCCCCAATCTGGCAAAGGAAATAGACTTCTAGAAGTCTAGGAACCTCAGAGAGTCCCAAAGAAGTTGGAACCAAGGAGAACACATCAAGGCACATCATAATTACATTACCAAAGATTGAAAATAAGGAGAGAATTTTAGAAGCTGCAAGAGAAAAGGAAACAATTACCTACAAAGGAGTTCCCATCAGACTATCAAAGCTGATTTCTCCAAAGAGACCTTACAGGCAAGAAGGGACTAGAAAGAAATATTCCAAGTCATGAAAGGCAAGGACCTACATCCAAGATTACTCTATCCAGCAAAGCTATCATTTAGAATAGAAGGGCAAATAAAGTGCTTCTCAGATAAGGTCAAGTTAAAGGAGTTCATCATCACCAAGCCCTTATATGAAATGTTAAAGGGACTTATCTAAGAAAAAAGAAGATTGAAGTATGAACAGTAAATGACAACAAACTCACAGTTATTAACAACCACACCAAAAACAAAAACAAACTAAGCAAACAACTAGAATAGGAACAGAATCAGAGAAATGAAGATCACATGGAGGATTATCAGCAGGGGGGTGGGAGGGGGAGAGAGGGGCAAATGTACAGAGAATAAGTAACATAAATGGTAGGCAGGAAATGGACAGGGGAGGTTAAGAATTATATAGGAAATGTAGAAGCCAGAGAACTTATATGAGACACATGGACATGAATTAAAGGGGGGAATGCAGGTGGGAGGGGATATGCAGGGTGGAGGGGAATAATGTGGGAAAATGGGACAACTGTAATAGCATAATCAATATAATATATTTTTTAAAAATTTGCTCATTCTCTTTCTCTGGGTTAAATACTCATCCTTCTTTTCCCATTTATCTACAGGGCTGTCCAACCTGCAACCCATAGGCTCCATGGGGCCCAGGGGAACTATGAATGCAGTCCAACACAAACTCATAAATTTACTGAAAACATTACAAGATGTTTTTTGTGATTACATGTCGGAATGTACTCAATGTGTCACCCAAGATGATAATTCTTCCAGTGTGACCCAGAGATGTCAAAAGTTTGGAACCCCCCACTAGAAAAATGGGTCTCCAAGTTGTCCCTGAAAAGACAGTATGCAGATCACCTGAGAACTCATTAGAAACATATTTCCAGGCCCCAACTCAGACCCATTAAATAAAAAATGTTGAGTGTGAGGCCTAGCAATCTGTGTTTTAACAACTCCTCTGGGGAATCCTGATGCACAGTAAACCTTGAGACTCAAGATCCACCCCAAATGCTACCACCTCAGTATTTTCCTTCTCCCTCCCAGGTACTTGACCACTTCCCCCATTCACACCCGCAGAGCACTCTCTACAATCTCCTAGCATTCTTCTTCTTTGTATGGCCCGAACCGTGTGTGTACATTTACCTTATTTTCCACCTTCCCTTTGCTGAATTATGAACTTTTCACAAGAAGGAACTTTGCTCACTAATCTTCAAGTAGAAAGCAGAGCTCAACAAAGTTTCTTCCAAATATTTCTTTGACTAAATTGAATCAAATTATTTTAGTACTCAAAGTATTAAGAGACTTAATAAAAAACTAGAGTAGAGGAAAAACTTTCTTTTAATGCCTGCAGGCATACCTCATCTTATTGTGCTTAAGTTTATTGCACTTTGCAGATATTATTTTTTACAAATTGAAGGTTTATGGAACCCTGTGTAGAGTAAGACCATTGGCACCATTTTCCAACAGGTTCAGGTGGTAGTTAGCATTCTTTAGAAATAAAGAATTTTTTAAATTAAGGTACACACATTTCTTAAGCATAATGCTATTGCACACTTAATAGACTACAATATAGTTTAAACATAACTTTAATATGCACTGGGAAACCCTGAAATTTGTGTGACTCACTTTATCATGATATTTGCTGTATTGCAGTGGTCTGGAACCGAATCTGCAGTATCTCTGAGGTATGGCTGCGTTAAGAAGTCCCATGTGGGAAAATATAGCAGTAATGTGAAGCATTCAATCAAATGCTTCAAGTTCTTCACTGGAAGCAGAGTTTCAAGATAGGCAGAGGGACTAAAGTTCCATCCCTACAATCATCTCTTCATTCCTTGATTCTGTAGTGTGAGCTATTTTTCAAACATAATTTTCTAAATGCATGATGATGGGTGGGGGTAGCTAGTATCAAGAGTTGAGGCAAAATGAATATTTAAGTCTGGAATTTCTATAAAAGTACTTTCTATTTCATTTGCCTATGGAAGGTATATGCAATGTTATTTATTTTTCCCAGTTTGCTTAAGTAATTTTGAACTTGAAAATGAAGCCAAGTTTAGCCTATTAAATTGCAAATCCATAAAAACAAAAGTCTCTATTCTTTCTGAATGCATGGAGTTTGTCATATACCAAAGGAAAGAAACAATAGTTATTTATAAAAGCATCATTCACTAATTAGTAGCAATAAGCAATTTTTTTAAAGAAGAAAAATAGTAGGTCCCTAGATTTTTCAAATCATGGGTGCACAGCTATATATATATATTAATGAGATTATTAAGAACAAAAATACATGATTGATTGGGTGCTTGCTATCATCTAACTTGATAGCTGGACAGTAATTGAACAAACACAAGCCTATTTTTTAAGCAGTTTATAAGTTAGTATGGTTTTCAAATGATGAAAAAGTAATCCATTGTTATCGGTAAAAATTTGATTTCTTTTGATCTAGTCCTTTGGCTATACAATTTACTTTCCTTGGAGGCATCTTTAAATTCTCCACACAGCCTGGATGCTGATGTAATCAAAGACCACACCGTCGCGCCGTTCTAACCACAGCTATCAGATGGTTTTCTTTCCCCCTTTGACAGAGTCCTGTGCTGCTGCCCTGCTCGACGTAAGACATAGGCCTATGAAACCAAATACGTACAAGTAACGATGGTTAAAAGACTCTCCTGTCTTTTAAACTGTTTCACAACCCTAGTATCTACTTTCTTCAGTCAGTATGTGAGAAAAAACAATAGCCATGTTAATGACAGAATGCTAGAGGTAGTTTGCCTGGCAGATAAATTCCAATCCATACAACTTCTAATAGCTACTTTTATGGTTTCCTATTTTTGAGGCTGTTGGCTTTAAAAATTACTTCTAAAAGGATCTACAAAGAGAGCTCTTGGCAAAATCCTAAGGCACCGAAAGTGTTTTTGGAACACTCTACTTGCTGTGGCTGGTTATGGAACAAGACTATAGCAGAGACTTTAGTAACGCCCACACATGAGTCACGAAATGAATAATCAGCACACAAAACTCTATTCACCTGCTAGCAAAAGCCAAGCAAAAGAAATGATCCTAGAATTCTTATCTTCAAGATAAGCACCCTTAGTTTTTTTAAAAAAGGTGGGGTGGTGGGGAGAGGAGGTTGTCATATAACTAATAAAACGTTAATGTAAAAGAAGAGCTTCCTTTTGGAAAGGGCACTCGAGAAAAGGCAAGCTGTATTGCAGAGGTCTAAGAAGAAATGCAGATTATAAAAACAAGCAAAAATGAAATGGAAATGTTATTGAAATGAAATAAGCCAGACAAAAAAGAATAAATATTATAGGATATTATAATATAAATAATATTATAGGATTCCACTAATAAGAGGTGCCTAGAAGTGGCAAATTCGTAGAGTCAGAAAGTGTAGGATGGAGGCCACCAGGGACCAGGGAAAGAGGAGAAAGGAAAGTTCAATGCGCACAGAGTTTGTTCGGGATGATGACAAAGTTCTGAAAATGAATAATGGTGATAGTAGCACAGCACTGCAAATGTACTTAGTGCCACTTAACGGTACACTTTAAATTGGTTTAAAAAGGTAAATTGTATTGCGTGTATTTTACCATAATCAATATATATAATGAAAACAAGCAAACAAAAAGAGCAAGCAGGGAGACCCTCTGACAGAAAGTAACTGATGTTAAAATGAATCTAGGAAAAAGAAAAAAAATTTCAGAACTAGAACAAAGACAAAATTAAACTAGATTCTCATCTGCAGAATTACATCATGTTTTCCACCCAGGAAAAAAAACAGAACAGAAAATCGGCTAGCACTGAGTAGTGCTACTTTGAGATGGGAGGTGACCGTAATTAGGACTGATGAAATAATATCTTGCGTATTTGCAGTACTTTTATTAAACTCAATGTATTCCTTAGACAATCACCCTTACCTGTGAAGAGGAAAAACAAGGAAGGGACTGTCACAGCTGACTGAAGAGGAAAACAGTCTGTACCACAAAGTCCAAGGATATGGGGTTAAAGCACAAAGTGTAAAATAGTAGTTAAAGCCCAGTGAAGGGGAAACACAGCGGCAGTTAGAAAATCTGGCCCTATAATATTTGTCCAACACTTGAGATTCAGCAATTTGGGGAATTCGGGGAAGATTTTTAGAAACATTTAAACACACGTAAAAAGTGATGGGTAAGCATACTCCAGGGTCACAGAAAAGCATTTACTTTTGTTAATAAAGAATTTACTATAAAAAATACCTTCACTATATTTGTGAAAGCAGACCAGCAGCAACAGCATCTCCAGGGACTTGTTCCAAAGGCCAGTTCCCAGGCCTCACCCCAGAGCTACTAACTGGGAAACTCAGGAAGTGGGACCAGCAGTCTGTTTTAGCAGACCCTCCAGGTGATTCTAATGCTAAAATTTGAGAACCAGGGCCTTCCGCAAGAACTGGAACAGAGGTAGTTAGCAAGGCCTGCAGATGGTTAAGGAGACAACCCTAGGGAGGACCACGGGCAGGCTTCTTGCTGGAGGCAGCTGCTTGGGAAAGTGGGGAAAACACTGAAGCCCACAGGGAGGGTTTTCTTCTCCTCCCCAGACAGGAGACGTTCTTATTTGACTCGGGGGAACTTCTTGTCTGTTGCTAGAGTTGGTAAACCAAAGCTGCGGAGAAATGTGAACAGGGATCTGCTAATGAGACAGCACAAGGACTCTTCCTGCTTTTCGAGAACCTGCTCCCTCTCTTTTTCCTCTGCATTTCTCCTTATTGAGAATGTATCTGCAATGTATTATGTAGATTTCTTCAAACTTTCAGAATGTGTTTTCATATCTTACCGTTGTCAAGAAGACTGTTCAAATGAGGCTCACCTGTTCTCACTATCCAAGTACAGGCATACCTCATTTTTTTTATTTCACTTTATTGGGCTTCACAGGTGTTGGGTGTTTTACAAATTGAGGGCAAGACCCTTCACCAGCATAAAGATTATGACTTACTTTAGTGCGATACTCACTTTATTACAGTTGTCTGGAACTGAATCCACAATATTGCCAAGGTATGCCTGTATTTGTATAACACAGTGGCTCAGCTGCAGATTTAAAGAATCTCATCAGATGTGTGGTCTTTTTAATACATTGCTCTTTTTTCTGTCATAAACTATCTGGAAACAAGAACCATATATAAACTTGTAGCAGAGCCCTTTGTTCATACTTAGACTAGGGTTATGAAACACCCTTAACCTCACATATGCTGCCAAATGTTACTTTACAAAATCCATGTGCGTATATTTCTTTTATAACAACTTCAAGTTCAATGAACTCTGGCATTTTTCTTTTATGTTAAAGGCATTCTCACTTTTCTCAAACTGGACTGAGAGTCTAACATCATTTCCCATTTTTAAGTCCATGGACCTGCCCCTTCACAGGTGTGTAGGCTGCACTCAGAAAGAACAAGGCCCAGTGTTCTTTCTTGATTCACAGACTACTTCTCGAATCATCTCGTGTCCCACCTTATTTTCCAACCTTTTCACCCATGGTCTTGTCACTTCTCTAGAGCTTCACACCGATTTCCGTATCCTGACATTGTCAACGTTTCTTTGGCACGTAGGAGAGGGAAAATTCTCTTGTACACACGTAGGGTCTCTGGCTGGGTTTAAGAATTAAACTGACATAAGACAAATTAACACGAGAAAAGCATGCAAGTTTTATTATAATTTTACAAGTGCATGGGGGCCTTCACAAGAGAATGAAGACCTAAAGAAGTAAATGAAAAAGAAAGATTTTTATACCTTTTAGACAAAAAATAAATTGTAAGAAATAAGGCATGGGGCTTGGGATAGACACAGTAAAATGTAGGAAATGACTAGATTTATGGAGGTACAAAACTTGGAGGATGAGATTATTTTAGTAATTTGTTTGTACTGATCCATTTCAGCACCAATTCCGAGTCTCTACTGATAAGCACATTCTCCTCCTCATGGTTCAGGGAGGGCATCTTCCTGGGGATTGTGTGGCCGGTTTTTAGGTAGAAAGGGTAGGTCAGAGAACCCTTCCTGCATCTGCTATATTTTAAGTGCCTTCAGCTCATTATAATCAATACACCAAAGCAGTATGTTTTGGGGTGGCACGTGCTAGGCCCTTTCAGGTACCCTTGTGGTGATTTGCACTGGCTCCTGGAATTATGTCTAATTCTGGATGCTCCTGGTAACAACTGAACAAGATCTAGGAAACATCCCATCAAGCTAACATCTCTACCTGTCTTCCGAAAGAGAGCTGGGCACTGGGAACCATTTTCACAGTCACACCATTAAAAAAAAAGTGATTAAATAGAGGTTTTCCATGTAGTTTAAGTGATGGTTCCTACAAAAATAAAAACAGAAATATTCACTCTATGCTGTGCCTGCTGATGGCTAAACTCTGAAGGTAACCTAGCAGAAAGGAAACATAATTTCTAAGCCTTTGACAGAAAAGGACATCATTTTTAAATGTCATGAAAATATGCATTGACTCAGTGTCAGGGCTTCATGGAAATAAGGTGGACTGAGTAAAGAGGATTAGCTGGTATGCCAAATGAAAACTTTAATGCACTTTTTTCTCCTTCCTATTTTCTTTTAGGTTGACCTTCCTGGAGTCTATGTTTGGGGATGAGCTAGGAGTTTTATGTGCAACAGCAATATTTTTATGTCCCATTACTGAGGGCAGAAACCAATACTTTAGCTCCATGTCCCACTAAAAGAGACAATGTGAGTAGTTCTGTTCAGTGCAGTAGTAGTGATAATAAAAACAACAATAATAATGACAATATGTAGTAATGAAACAAAAAAAATTTTAGTGCCATAACACAATCAACTTGTATTTTATGTTTACACAAAGTCCAATACAGTCTGGAACCCTTCCTGAGAAGTTCTCCTTTGAAAGTGACTCATTTCTCCAGAATCCTCACCTGTTACAGCTACACTGTCACCAAGGCTGCTGCTGCAGAGGCAAGAGATACAGGAAACACACTGGCTTTTAACTGTGTTGGCCTATAAGTGGCACTTCCCCCTCACAGTTCATTGGCCAGAGCTAGTCACATGACTCCAATCTCACTATTATACAAGGTAGACTGGGCAGTATACAAGAACATAGACTATTTGGTAAGCCTTTCCCACAAATACTGATGATTTATGGTCAATACTATCTATCTATATTCCAAGCATTGTGATGGTTCGTTTACATGCATTCTCTCAGATCCTCAAAACAAACTTTCCAGGCATGTGTTACCGCCCTAACCAGTATGGCTCAGCTGGCTGGGTGTTGTTCAACAGAGCAAAGGGTCGCCAGTTTGATTTCCAGTGGGGCACGTGCCTGGGTTGCAGGTTCTGTCCCTGGTAGGGGCACATATAAAAGGCAATCAATTGATGTAGTGAAACATGTTTCACTACCCCTCTTTCTCCCTCCCTTCCCCTCTCTTTAAAAATAAATAAAATCTTTAATAAACACATAAATCCATATGTGTTACTAATTTCACTTCATAAATGAGTAAACCAAGGCACACAAAAAATGAACTAATTTGCATGTATTATCTCAGATTCTCATAGAAATGGTTAAAGGTATGTATTATTAACTCCAATTTATAATTGAGGCTCATAAAGATAAATAAATTTTTAAAAATTCAATGGCAAAAATGATATTTGAACTCTGGAATGAGCCTATCTTCTTGCTTCTCCACATGTTGGGTCCAAATATAATGCTGTGCTCAAGGAATACCAGAAACAAATGGGAAAGGAGAAGAGAGAGGTCCCCTTCTGTTACCATGACAGCAGATACCACCATCAGCACCATGCTCTGGTACCTTGAGGGGGTGTTGGCACCTGGACCAGAGATAGAACAGTATTTCCAAAGGCAAAAAATTCAAGCACTTGGTCAGAGTCAGGTTTTCTGCAAAGATAATGGCATTTAAATTTCAGAATGTCACTTTCATAGGCATCTTCCAAGGCCCTGGGAGGGATGTCAGCAGTGTACGCAGAGAATATCATATTTCTGTAAAACATGGGAATCTCTTCTTGGCCTTTTGGCTAAAATCGAGTGTAGTATCTATAAAATATGGAAAAGTGATGCCTTATGACAACAGTTAGTTAAGACCATTGTTTCCTTCCATTGCTATGTCTTGACTCTCACTTAACTCTTCATGTTGATGGTAGTAACCTTCCTGTAGGCATGTTTAAGATTTAGTTAAGGAGAAATTGAATGTAGTACATATTTATTGTAGCATAAATGAGATATTCATGTGATTCATGATCATTTCCATGTATAAATAAGTTATTGCTAGCCTCCTACTGTAAGGAATGGCTGTCAAGAATATCCCTAAGGCCTACAGTGTTGACTCATTTGACACCACCACACAAATGTGCAGAGACAGAGGCAGTACTGTGACAGGAACATGTCCTCTGACACCCCGCAAGAGAAGTAAATAGCTGAAGAAGGAAACATAGGGAGTCAGAGCTAATCTCTGGAAAATTCTCCCGCTTATAAAATTGTGTAAACCATGCAGTTCCCATAAATGTCTAGTCAAAGTAGAAGCTCTTCTTCTGTCAGGAATATTCTCAATAATGTACCATTTACAATTATAAACCCACCACAATTTTTTATGGCAATTGCATGAAATTAAATTATTACAATTACTGCAGTTGAAGGAATACTAAGGAAATACATATGTGAATGAAACTTTTAGAGGTTTCCCAAATTGACAACAACCTTCATGACTAATAATGGGTTGTAGAAATCAAACAGACTTTTTAAACTATCAATACTAAATAAAATAATAAATCACACTAGTGAAAAAATTAATTTATTCTATTTTCTCTACAGAAAATGATATAGACTTCCAGTCAAGATGGAGGCATAGGCAAACACAGCTCCCCTTCTTACACAACCACGTCAAAATTACAGCTGAACTATAGAATAATCATGACTCAGAACCGTCAGAAATCAAGTTGAATGGATGTCTGATAACTACAGAATTAAAGAAGAAACCACATCCAACCAGGCTGGTAGGAGGAGTGGAGACACAGAGACATGGAGACACAGAGATGTGTACACATGGAACAGGGCTGGTCCCACACTCACATGGGGTACATAAAAATCAGGAGGGATATTTGGGGAGAGAGGGGTCCCAGCCCCATACAAGGCCCACCAGCCCAGGGTTCCAGTGCCAGGAAGGGACGTTCCCATAAAAAGCACCTGATTTTCATGTTGTAAAAACCGGTGGGAATGGAGATAGTGGAAGAAACTGTTAGATTCCCAAGCAGTTCGTCTTAAAGGGCCAATACACAGACTTATTCAGACTCACTCCCTCTGAACTCTAGCTGGGGTAGCAGCTTGAAAAGCACAAGTGGCATAAAGGGAGGAGCTAAAGTCTCTGGCATCAGGGTGAGAGCTGGAAGATAGCTTTCTCCCAAACAGAATATTGGGCAGAGGTCATTGTTTCTTTTTGAGACCTCCCCACACAGAGCAGCAGAGTAGCAGGCAAGTGTCATAACTGAGACTCCATCAACCTGGCTCACATTGTATGCCCTTCCCTGATGATTCCCTGAAGCTCTGCCCCACCCAGTTTATAGGTCCACCCAAGCTGTTAACAGTGACTTTTCCATATGAATGGCTTGTCTTGGCTCACATTTAAGATCTTCCTAAATCCTCTCAAACTAGCAACATCCTGTCTCAATGAGTCCCTAGCCCCCATACCTCTTGCTAAGTGGCCCCAGGCTGGACACTAGTAACAGCTGGACGTGGTTCACAGCCTGGTCTCACTTGGGCACCTCCAAGTCCAGCACAAGTAGCAGCCATATGCTGATTACTTTACAGCTTATGCTAAGTGGCCCCAAACAGAACACAAATGGTGGCTAACCTTGGCCTATATCATCTAGGACCCCCCAGAACCTGTTCACCCAGTGGACAGCTACAGAACACATTGGAGCACCACTGCCCAATGACATTCACAAGCAACACACTCAAGGAACACAGTCAGCAGGCTCCAGAGCCCGTAAGTTATGCTCTATGGAGTGGGGCCCTGAATGGTTGATCATCCATCCACAGAGGGTAGAGGCTGGTGGTCAGTAGTCACAGCCTGTCCTTGCAGCTGACTGGCCTGAGTAAATCCCTCCCACCTGCCAACAGCAATCAAGGCTCAACTCTAAGAGGAGGGCGTACTCAGCTGACACAAAGGGTGTACATCAAGTACCCAGCCTGGGTGATAGGGGAGGCTGTGCCACTGGACCCTATAGGACACCTGCTACATTAGGCCACACTACCAAGACAGGGAGTCAAAGCAGCTCTACCTGATACATAGAAACAAACACAAGGAAGCTGCCAAAGTGAGGAGAGAAACAAACATGGCCCAAATGAAAGAAAAGAACAAAAACCCCAGAAAAACAGCTAAACAAAATGGAGATAAGCAATCTATCAGATGCAGAGTTCAAAACACTATTTATAATGATGCTCAAGGAATTTAGTAAGGACCTCACCTAACGGCAGATTAAGAGCTCCCCAGAGAAGAAAAAGCTAAAGGAGTTCATCTTCACCAAATCATTATTATATGAAATGTTATAGGGACTTATTTAAGAAAAAAAAAGAACAAAACTATGAACACTAAAATGGCAATGAATGCATATCAATCAACATTTGAATCTAAAAAACAAACTAAGCGAACAAGCAGAACAGAGACAGAAGAATCACAGCTATGTAACCAGAAAAGCCAGTGTTTGTGCTGCCTGTCACCTACCAGACCCAATTAGCAGAGACAGGGATTGGATCTTTATGGGCGTTTTATTCAGATGGCTGTCGATCCAAGAAGAAAAACAATGGGTTTGTATCCTGACTGTCCTAAATTCCATTTTAAAATTGCCCTATTCAGGGTCACTGGTTCGATTCCCAGTCAGGGCACATGCCTGGGTTGCAGGCCAGGTCCCCAGTGGGGAGCATATGAGAGACAACCACACATTGATGTTTCTCTCCCTCTCTTTCTCCTTCCCTTCCCCTCTCTCTAAAAATAAAATAAATAAAATGTTTTTTAAAAAATTGTTAATGGCCCTTTTTATTAGGAGAACAAAGTGTAAGTAAGGGGTTTGGAATTCAGGGAAAAGTTAATTGGATTAAAAAACTGCAGCATTCTCGCCCTGGGTGGTGGTCTTGAGCTGTGCCCCAGGCAGTGGTCTTTAGCTGTGTCCTGGGCGGTGGTCTTCCACTCTGGAGGACAAAGGCTCAGATACCATCTTGAATTGCTTGCAGCCCTCCTGAGGCACAAAGGTGGAACTGCTTATGGTCTCCTGGAGTCAGGGTGGGTCATACCTTCAGTTCCTGAAACAACGGCTTTTACATGCATTGATTACTAAGCTTATTAGCTATTATTTAAACTAAAATTTTCCAACTTTGGAGTCTCTTATCAGTTACTGAGTACTTTGATTTTGCTGGTTTGGAGTGGGTATGGGGGAATGGGTGAAGAGGTGAGGGGATTAAGAAGTACAAATAGGTAGTTACAAAATAGCCATGGGGATGTAAAGTACAGCACAGGATATGGAGCAGCCAAAGAACTATATGTATGACCTACAGACCTGAGCAAAGAGATGGGGATTGCCTGAGGGAGTGGGAGCTGCTGGGTAGAGGCAGTCAAAGGAAAAATTTGGGACAACTTTACAGTTAGCATAATCAAAAACATATATTTAAAAAATGAAATGATATAAAGATTTTAAATTGTTGCAGTATGAAGAGGAAATAAAAAGGCATACATGTAAAAATATTTAAGAAAGGTCAATTAAATTTCAGGTATTTCATTTAATTGATGCTATTTATCAGTTTTTTAAGTTATTTCATTAACATATATTCATCATCATACCTACCCTGTGTTCTTTAGAGTCCTCCAAGCACGTAAGCATTAGGCCTGCTCCAATCTGTCTGTGTCCATCCCACACCCCCCAATTCATATGTTGAAGCCTAATCCCCAGTGTGACCGTATGAGGAGGTGGGGCTTTGGAAGGTGATTAGGTTGTGAGGGGGGTGCCCTCATGGATGGGATTAGTGCCCTGATGAAAGACACCTCAGAGAGCTCCCTTGCCCCTTCCACCGTGTGAGGACACAGTGACAGGACAGCCACCTATGAACAAGGAAGCAGGCCCTCTGCTAGTGCCTTGGTCTTTGACTTCCCAGCCTCCAGAACTGTGAGAAATAAATTTCTGTTGTTTATAAGCTACCCAGCCTGTGGTATTCAGTGATAACAGCACAAATGGACTACAACTGGCCCCCAAAACCTGGATTAACCCTTCCACTGACATATATCAGCCAATAAAATGCTCACCTTACTGGCATAACTTCAGAACTTCATTTGATGTAACTTCAATTGATGTAACTTTTGAAAGCCATGAAAAAATAAAATAGTAAAGGATCAAGATGACCATCATGTGGTTAGTTCACATGCCAGCCATTTCAAAGCAAAATAAGTTTTTGATGTTTCAAATGATTCATCCCATGAGATAAGTAATTGATCTGGAAAGACGTGTGCATTTGTAATTTCACTGCCAAGATAAAGAACAAAACCTTCAGATTGTTACTAGTTATATCCAGTTATGCAAATTATATTTATCAATCACTGATACTATTCTATTTTAAAGGATGTCAATGGCTAAATTAGGCCAGGGAGTAAAGGTCCTTGGATAAAAGTGGCCTTCACAGAACTAAGAAAAACATCCTTCTGATCTGCTCTACACTGAATGAAACAGTTTGAACTCTCCAGGGAGAATTAAAGTTTCTCTCTGGCACAAAATGAAGTCACCTTCTTGTAAGTGGATATGGGATACCTTTAATGATCAAGATATGCCAAGAAATTGGATAGTTCCCTAAAAAAGGGGGGAAACTTAATGTTAATGACTGAGGCTTAATAAACAGTGTTAATGCTTATGCTTAGTAAATATCTGATTGATTTTTCTTTTAAAAACTGTTGCTATTACCATCAACACTTTCAAGATTTCTGCTTAGGAAGCAGAAATGACATTTCTCACGTTGAATATTTTTAATGCCAGGAAGAGGAAAATGAGACTAAGAATATCTCAGAATATCAGAATATCTCAAAACATGTTATAGAATTTAACTTGGTAACCCTTAAATTCTAGATGATTCTGAAATGATACCACTGTCCATTAGCTGGGCAATCTGTAGCCTTGAGAGATGAAGCCTTAAGTAGTAAACAAGTACAAAAATAAAGATGAGGAGAAGGGAAATAGAAGCTAAAATCCTGAGCACAGATTCCCGGATTAATCCATTCCAGCAAATTTCCTCCTAAGATAAGTGATTCTGTATCTTCTTAAGAAAACACCAAGGCCGTGTTTTCAATAAACTAACATAGTCCCAGGGACATTAGTGGTCAGTCTGAGAGTCTGTCAAGTGGATCTAATTATATTCCAGTGTTTCTAATATATTGTGAACTACAGAAAATGTTGAAGAATTTGATTCACAGTAAATGTACAGAAGAATAAATCAATGGAGAAAATCCTTGCTGTATAAAAATAGTCCTGTTCACACTTTGTACCTCCTCCAAATTCTATTTCACTCAAATTCTGAGAAATCTGAAAAAAAGAAAGAATTCTGAAGCTAGATAGATAAAATCCAAGAATCTTTTTTTTTTTAAAGAATCTGGACGAGATTTCAATGACCATCCAATTAGTTTTCATCTTTATTGTTCTACAACAAGTTTCAGTGACTTGTCTGAAATAGTTATTTTGCCAGAGGCAGAACTAGGACCAGAAAACAAATCTCCATTCCTACTGTCACATGACCATCACTTATCACACTGTCTCTTCCCAAACCTGTACCCTTCCCCCAAAGAAGATAAAGAAAAAAATCTCACAGTGGATGATCACATTGAAAAATAGCTCTAGGTTACACGAGCATAATTACAAGAACCTAAGTTGTTTATTAATTGCTTGTAATCAAAATGAAACATTATTTGAAGAGACAGATGTGGGGATGCTATGTGGCTTATAAGTTTAGGAATAGTGTTTGCACAAAGGTGGGAGAGAAAACTAAGTGAAGGGGGAAACTGCACAGAACTCTATACTCTGCAACCCTATTCAGGCCATATGCTGGATGCAGAGGAAAAGGAAATGAAAGGCTTTGAAATGCAGCTGTCCCACTCCCTATTATTTCCACTCAAACCCAACGGTTTTTCCGCCAAGACCCAACACATGTGCGGTGACACATGGAAACAGGGTGAGCTCATGAACCCAGGGGAACGGAGTCCAGCATTTCCAGTGCAGCACCCTGGAAGTGCACGGCCGCTCCCCAGCTCCTCTCCTACGGGTAGCAAATGTAACGGAAAAACCCACTTCACAGCTGAAAAGGAAAGCCAAAAAATAACTCAGGCACCTGCCTGCCATTTATTAATTATGCCAGCAGACAGAATCGTTAGATCTAAAACTGGTCTAGTTTGGACCATGCCTTCATTCATTAAAGTCATAGCAAGGAACTCCTTTGGGAAACTGGAAGATAGTCATACCAAAAACTAGCAATCAATGAAGACTGCACAAGCACAGGGGAGGAAGTGGTTCTGTCTAAGTTCCTTAGGTAGAACTTATTTAGCAAGAGAAAACCTCTCATCTGAACCCAAGGCATGACAAAGCTCAATCATACAATGGAACAAAAGCTTATTTTATTCCATCTTTCCTTTTGGTTTGTACGTTTCTGACACTGCCATACTAGCATTTTAAATGGAATCTTTAACTAATCATTCTAATGAGAACCACATTATTGGGAAGCCAGGCTCAGTAGATGACCTTCAGTGAGGTGGTCAACGACGTGGTTTCCAGTAATTTGGCTTTGTGATATATTCTTCTTCTCCTAGGTGTTAAGGTCTGGTTTGAATTAACGTGTACAGCATGCCCTGAACTGTGAGAATAACTGAAAGGACTTGTTTTCAGCTGGTGGCCAAAAGGCTTTCTTGTAGTTCGTAGCATACAGTTTATTCATTTAATTACTTACTCATTTGATGAGAATTTATTGACATTCCTCACACACACCTCATGCCACGCACTGTGCTAGGTATAAAATATGACCTAGTTTCAAGCCTGTTTCTGCCAAGTATTTACCTGACAGTGAGACATGATATTTAACCCCTCTGAGCCTCTGTTTCCTCTTAGGGTTTTTGTAAAAACCGAATGAGATAACATGTGTGAAATAATAAACAGTGGGCTTTTAAAAGACAGACTCTGCCTTTGAATAGCTCAATCTGAATATATGCAAGTATATAAAAAACGAAAATGTAATATGGTATGTGCTACATCAGAGAGTGTATGAACCAAGAAATATGAGAACACAGAGAGGGGAGTGGCTAATTCTGTCCAGAGTCGGGTGGGGGAAGGTCATCAATAAAGCATTAAAGGGCCAGTGACCCTGCAGTATGAATAGAGGGGCAGGGAGAGGCATTCAGAAAAGCTAAGTCTGAATTCACCAGGTCCCTGAAAAGTAAGAAACGTCTCCCAGTAGCAGCAGAAACACTCATTCTTTCAGGCTGGTGATGCTCTTGGTCTTGTAAGCTGCAAGTTGTGCAGGTGTTGGCCATTTCCAGCTTTACCCCACCCACACTTCATGATCCTGGTGCCCTTTCTTCCCACTCCTGGAAGTACACACTGAGGGGCCTGACCCCCCGAGGCAGCAGATGAGTCATAGGAGGAAGCTGGGAGAACTGCTGGAGTGGGTGTTTCTCCTAACGCATAAGAACAATAATCTACAGTCACAATGCAGTAAGTTTATCACTAATGAAGCAATGAGCTAGTATGAAGATGACAAATAGAAGCCACCATTGCCCCCTCCCCATCCCTGGGCAGACGTTATTAACCAATCTCGGCATGATTTCCCACTGGGCCTGGACTTGACCTCATAATCTTGGCCCTCACTGTCATGCCTGAACTAGTAGCTCTGTGGAGAACATTTTTCTTTAAAAAAAGAAAAGAAAAGAAAAATATGAAGATCATTATATTGTGCCAACAGAAAGATTAGGATTGCGGACTCACTGGTATTATGAAAAGAGCCCTGGCTGGTGTGGCTCAGTGGATTGAGTGCCGGCCTGTGAACCAAAGGGTCGCTGTTTCGATTCCCAGTCAGGGCACATGCCTGGATTGAGGGTCAGGTCCCCAGCTGGGTGTGTGTGTGCAAGAGGCAACCACACATTGATGTTTCTCTCCCTCTCTTCTCCCTCCCTTCCCCTCTCTAAAAGTAAATAAATGCAGTATTTTTTTAAATGAGTTGTACATGGCAACTCACTCACAAGTTCCCTGGCATCCATGTACTTTTCCTTCTCTCACAGCGGTGCCCTGTGAGGCTGGCCACCCGGGGAGCAGCTGGGCGAAGGCAGGCTGTCCCAGGCTGCCTCCCAGGCTTGGTCTCCAGGAACCCAAGTCCTGGCCGCATTATTTTTCCCTACTGGAATAAAACTTGTTTTCTCTCTCTCAAAAAACAAACAAACAAACAAACAAACAAACAAAAACAAGTCATACACACAAACCCAAGGTTCAACTAGCCTACACATATTTAGTGTAAAATGGGGCTGAGACACAGTTTGGACATTGAGGACTGGCTTACTCAATATTCATACCAGCTCCCTCCTAGAACTCAGAAGCTATAAAGCTAAGAAACAACATCTCCTGGTCCCTTTAAATGTAGGGTTTCTTTCAGATTTTGATTTAGAAAGACCCTCATGGAGAGAAGGCAGGGTTCTTTGTCTACATTTTCCTGGCAAAGTTTGTGACAGACACAGCATTGTCCACGGTCAGCAGCATGACAGGGACTGCCTGACCCAGGGACGGGCTGGCCCTGGTGGAGGAAGGCTGCCCAGTTCTGCAATGCAGCGTGGGGAGTCATTCCTAGAAGCTCAAGCTAGAGTCTGTTTCTTCAGTTCCCTCCTCCACAATGATTTCACAAACCCCTTGATTATGAAATCATCTTTCTGCTGCAACAGGCTAGACTCTGTGGCCTACAACTGAACTCTGCCTGATAAAGGCATGAAAACTACCTTAAACCACATTTGCTGGAAGAGAAATAGCTAGCAAAAATAGTTTTATCACCATGGATGTTTTGGTTAAAGCTCATATCCTTGTAGCTTTAGCTATTAGCTTTGTGAAAATGAATTCCAAGTGTATTTCTACTTTCAACTGCTGACCCTTGCTGCCTTCTCTTATCGCAAATTGTTTCCTGGACTCCTACAGCTGGATTTCCTGCCAGCGCTAGGAAGTCATATAGCAATAACTTTATTTTTCATCTTCTCTTTCATTATTCTGGTCACTTGAACTCAAAATTTCAGCATAATTTGACTTTCCTCTTTCTCCCTTACCAAATCCTGACAGCTCTTTTCCATAATCCCTCTTTCCCATTGACACTATTATCAGTCTCCTTCAGGCCCTTGCCAGTTCATGCAGGCACTATTACACTGTTCTCCTGTCTACTTCCCCTGCTTTCACTACCTCCCCAACCCCCTTAGCCCTCAAATTCACACTCGCTATGGCAACCTAGTTAATGCTCCTAAAATCATTCTCATCTTGATACTTCTTGCGTACACAATTCCAGACTTCCAATACCTTGAATATAAAATTCAAACAACTTAATTGGGCACTCAAGGCTTGGTGCATCTGACTACCACCTACCTGCCCAAGATGATTTCCCACTGCTTCCCTGCTTCAATCAACACTACAGCCATCTAGAGCTAAACCAGCCTCTTCACTTCATCTTCTTATCAACATGCTCTTTTGAAGAACCATGTCTTGCATTTCCCCTTCTTGCAGTGCCCTTATCCTCTTCTCCAAATTTTATGTCATGGTGAAAGGAAAATGACAATCCCTCATCCATTCTGTGAAAAAAGGGGGAGGAAAGCAACTGCAGAAGCTATCTGAATGACAAACAAAAGGATTTACTAAATTAGGAAAGTAGCATTTTAGATTACTTCAGTTGTCTCTTAGAAATGTTTTATTTAGATTCTGGAAGAACTGCAATTTGGTGTTTGACTTATGGTTCTCCAGGTAGAGAATATTGTTCAAATGGGCTAAAACCATCAAATTATCCCCACTGGATGAGGAAAAGTTTATAGAAATAACTTTTCGAGTAAATGTTATTGTCAGTAAGGCCAGGCCAGAACTTGGTTAACTTTATCCAAGTGAGACATCGAGGCAGATGACAAGCTAACTGAGGCCCTCCATCTGCACCATACAGTTTCTCATTTTTATGACCTGTATCAGGAATGCATTATTCATTTTGTCTATATCACCAGATGGCCCCAACTCTGCTTGTAGAACAGTAAGATGCTTTTCTTTTCCTTCATCCTCTCTCCTCTTCTGCAGTATGCTTTCACCAGTAGGTAAACTGATTCTTTTAGCTTCTTGACACACATCACCTCTACTCTCTCCCGGCCCTGCCAGCGCACTTTTCCACTGGGGCTCTGGCACAGTGGTCCAAGTGATGCATCTGAATTCACACTTGCTGGTGATGGTCCAGGCCCCTTTTGTTCACCTCATTTGCTATCTCTATCCATATACACCAGGGATGGACGTCTAAGGCTTCAAGAGTTATATCTGGCCCCCTGTCACTTGTCAAAATCTGAGCCACTCCCACAATCTTTTCTTGTCAACCAACTCTTCCCCAGAGGGCTGGATGTTTCTCTTCATCCCTTCCATATTTAATTCAAAGAACTGTAGGCCAGGCAAATGCATGCCTCTCTATGCTAATAAGATATGCCCCACCCCCTGGGTAAAAGTTTAGCTCACTATTATTTGCAACCACGATTCAGAGACCTAAATCCCATTCCTAAGCCATTGGTAATCATTTCTTACCTTTTAAATCCTTATCACCCAAATGTGCTTTCAAATCCGTTGCTTTGCCAATAAATGGGCTCAACGAGTCTTTTTAGATTTTCCCTCCCAATTGTTGTACAAAAAAAGATGAGCCATAGGCCATGTCAAATCTGTATATAGCCATGAACAGGAAATCACAACTTTCATTTTTCACTTAGAAAGTTAATTTTCACCCAATACTAAGACCCTCTTTGATGAATCAGGATTGGCATCTGAAATGGAATCCTCATTCTTTGTGACTCCTTTCTGTGACTGCTTGACAAAAGGATTAATCATACATTTCTCTGCCAAGGAAGCTGATAACTGCTCTGGAAATTACCCATTGTACTTTATTCAGCTACTCAGGAGTGGGTGTCTTGGGCTGCTTCGTAAATGCAAAACACTCCCCTCTCCCACCTTATAAACTAGAATAGTTAAAATCTTGGATTTCATCATTCAGCAGGCCAAGCCAGGTAGCCCCTGTTATGTGATTGCAGGGGGTTCTATACCTTTCCTCATAGCCCTGTTCACAGTTGTTATCAATTTTTTGAGTGATTATCTGCTTACATTCTGAATTCTTAACATTGACACCTAACATCACCCTCCAATCTATTACTTGTTACCCAAAATATAGATCACAGACAATGGGTTTCACAATCATCACTCAAAATAGTCAGCAGTCTCACAGAGAGCTAACATGCCAACTTGCAGCAAAGGCAAACAAGAAGGATGATGCGCTTAGAGGCACATGCTCTGAATGCAGATGGGGTACCAGTCCACAGGCACTGCAGAAAGCAAACAGAGCTGCTGCTCAGGCTGCCGCATCACTGCAGAAGATTATAAACATCCTTGCTTGTACCAGAACCTCCTGGGCAACAGAGTCACAGGAGACATCTTGGTTTCAACTCTAATAACCTGAGCAAGAGACAGGGCAATTAGCCCCAGGCTGTGGCCACTAGGGCATGCTTTTGGTCACTCTGCAACAGGCACGCCTTACTGCTGTGGTCCAGAAAAACCCCACACTGCTCTGCCATCCATGTTCCCCTCTCCCCCAGAAAGAATCAAGTTTCCTTCCTCTGTCCCAAATGTTTACACATTAAGCCAATTGTTCTCCTGACATTTTGGCAGTTTTTGTGACTTCTTACAAACCCCTGTTGTGCTTGTTCTTAGGTCATAAGAATCAGAAGGTGAACAACTAATGAAGTGTAGGACAAAAGAGAACTGAATTCTAATCCTGACTTTTTCCCTTGCACAAGTCACATTTCTGGACTTGCTTCTTCAGCTGTTAAATAAAGGAGCCATCTGTTTCAGGATTTAGTTTGGTTTTGTGTTTACCTGAGGTGGACCTTCTAGGACAGTTTTTCAAACTGAGTTATAACTCACACACTAGTGGCTCATAAAAATCAGTTTTTGTAATGGAATGGAATATATCAGAGTATATTGCACAGAGTAGGAGTATGGTTCCATGAAATTTCTGTTGTGTCTATGTGGGCATCTGAGTTGGATGTTAATGTATTTTTTATTGTGGATAGAGGAAAAACATTTTAAAACTCAGCCCTGCAAATACAGAGAGACAGAAATGTTACTGGTTGCCTGGGACTGGGGTAGCAATGAGGAGTGACTGTACATGGACTTCAGATTGTACACCTTTCTAAGGTGATGGAAAGGTTCTAAAATTAGTTTGTGGTGGTTGTACAACTCTATAAATATACTAAAATTCATTAAATGCTACACTGAAAATTGGTGAATTTTATGGTGTTTAAATTACATCTTAATAAAGTTTATTTAGAAATAAAAGGAATCATTGCTCTAGAGAGCAAGGGATTTGCTTCAGGACATTTACAGACCCTGAGAAAGTATAACATAAATTTTATTTTTCTAGAGAAGGAAATACAGCTTTCACCAGATTCTCAGAGGATTCCAAGACTCACAGAACTTTCAGAACTGATTAATCAAACTGTCAATTTGTTTCTAGCACTAAAATTCTATGATTCTAAAATCTTAAGGATTATTTTAACTTTATTTCCTCAAAAATTAAAATTATAAAGTTTTGTCTCCAAAGCATTTGCAAGAGTTCATTTATTTATCCAATAATCTGGGTGGATCAGATTATATGTATCAAAATACTTTTAAAAGTAAATTATTGAGTGAATTTGAAGTATTACTAATAGTATTATCATCATTTGATATATTTTATTATATTTACCTGTGCTTGGTCTATACCCACAGGATTTTTAGTCATGTGCATTGGTGATTCATATGCCAATTGCATATTATAATGGAATTTTTACCTCCACTTTTCTTCTCATATTGGTGATCCATAATTCCAAGGGTGGCAGAACTCACAGGTCCTCCACAGTCCTTCAGTGGTGTGCAAACCCTTTGGTAGAGCAGAAAACTAGAATATGCCACCCCAAAATAAGCCATTTTGGCATATAGATTATTTTGAATTAACGGCACTTAAGAAACAACGATGCAAGAAAGACACTCTGGCCCCGCTTTTTCTTCCTGAAAGCAGGAGATAAAACTCCCGAGTGAAAGGCACCTTCCCCATTCCAGGAGGAAGAAGACATTTGTATCAGCCCCGACACAACACCAGAAGAATCTGCAAACAAACCTTACTCCCTTAGTTTCCTTCCCTATATTTATTTACCTTCCCACACTTTGTCATCTTGGGAGCCCAAAACTAGCTTCCTTTGTCCTGTCATTACTCCACAGATGTTGTGTTCTCTGTTGAAGATGCTATCTATGCAAGCTGGAATTCTAAGTCTCCCTTTTCAGTTATAGGGGGCTCCCCCATAATATATGCACCACACACATTAATAAAGTGTTTGTTTTTTTTCTTGTTAATGTGCCTTTTCCTTTTTCTTTTTTTTGAGTTTCAGTTGAAGACTTAAGATGGGTAGAGGTAAAGCTTTGCCTTTCCTTCAGTACAAAAATAAAATCAAGAGATATGAAGGGACCAAAAAAAGGAGGGGGAGGGAGGCTTGGTATCTCTTATGTGAAGAAAAAGACAAAATTGGGGTTTTTGAAGCAAAGTGGCAATCTGGAGACAGGACAACACATTTCTGAGTAAGGGCAATATCTATGCAAGAGGATGAGTTGGATTCTTGTGTATAGGCCATGAACTGTCAGCCACCTACACTTAACTCGGTTAAGAGAAACTTGATGGCAATAAACATATCTAGTTTACCCAATAATGCTAAAAATGGGCTTTGTACACAGTAAGTATTTAATGTTTGTGAAACTGCATTGAGATTTTACATTGCACACTGGGTGGTAATGAACAGAGGACTGGATAGAACCTAAGTGTCTATGAAGAGGGGATGAGTTAAACAACTTGATGCTGTCAAATCACTGAAATGAAGGATGTTTACAGGTGCTGTTATAAAATAATCTCCAGAGTATAGCATTAAGTGAAGAAAGCATTCTGTAGAATATCCTCATTGAAGTAAAAAATAAATAGGGAGATTTTTTTATGTAATATAATATTTCTGGAAAGATACAGGTATAGTGTACGTTTATGACTCTAGGCATAAATAGAGTGAATGCCTCTAGGGAATAGGGCTGTTATAGGTAAACACAGAATTGCTTTTCACTGTATACCTTTGTTTATACTTTTGGATCTTTTAATTTATAAATTCATTATTTTTATTTAAAATCTTTACAAAATAGTATCATAGAAAATAATTCAGTATCACTCTGTATTCAGCTCTTTCACCTACCTTATCACATTTAATGTAAGTGAAAATTTGTCATTATGGATGAAGAAACTGAAGATCAGAGATTGTAAGTTACTGGTACAACCTCGTGCAGCTTGACCAAAAACTGTCTATCTAGTGCTTGACCCAATTTCTTAGACTTCACAGTCAATTACATTTTTTCTTGCAACTTCTACAGACCAAATGCACAGGGGTGTAAAACCAAAGTACACTTAACATTGTTCAGTCCATTTAATTCTGTGCTCAAGAGTGTTACTCTTGCTACAGATGGCAACTCAAGCTGAAAAGTACTATATACTACTTTCCACAAACCTCCTCCTCCTTCTAGCCCTTATAATTCTTTACTATAGAGCCCAAATTCTTCATTTAACTGGCTCTTATCTTAGCTTTAACAATAGGAGAGTATATCTTTGCACCAACTCTTGTTTCCAGCTTATGCACCATTTCTGTTCCCCCCACTATAACAAGACCCTGGACTCCTGATCTGCCATCTTGGTTTTCCCATGCTACCTTCATTGCTCCTCTCTAGTACCCTTTGTTCTCTTTAGTCACTGAATTCTAACTTCATCTATTTCCATTTCTTCTCTCTAAATACTACATTATCTCCCCACATTCTGTACAACTTCCCATCCTCCAATCCATTCCCAACTCACCCCAAATAATCAGTCTCTGCTAGCAGTTCCTTATTTTCCACTGATCTTGGTTATTTTGATACCTTTTACTCCAACATAAGTATTGTGATATTTTTGGACACTATTTTACAATTTTACCACATTTTTTAATAGTAACTAGACTGCACTTCTCTGACACTAAAATGATAAATAACATGGCTCAAGAATACGTTTTAAAAATTAACACCTGTAAACTCATAGTAGGCATTATAGTACAGTGATTAGAACCACGGCTCTGAAATTAGTTAAATATTTAAATCTGGGTTTAAATCCTACTTCTGTCAATTCAATGATGGTGTGATCTTGGGAAATTTTCTTAATCATAAATATTTCCCCATTTGTAATAGTAGCTACTGGTGCTACTTATGATAGAAAAAAAATTGAATGAGTATACTATTACTGTATAGTTTTTCTGTGGTGATTGTGTGAGATAATGCAAGTAAAATTCTTGAGATATTAGTAGCTTCAATGTAGGTGACAAATAAATGTCCCTCCTTTGCCTCTATCAGCTCTCCATAACCTTGTGAAACACATCCTTCTCTTTCAAACCCTTATTCCACCCACCTTTCAGCCTAAACATCCATCACCTTCATGAAGATCAAGAAAGCTAATTCCTCAAACTAGTTACATTAAGAATTTCATAGAAAAAATACTAAATAGACATCCTCTGGCATATGATATTCTGTGCTTTACCATTTCGGCAGTAGGCTAAAAACTTTCCCCCAAATCATAAAACCCTAGGTTCCTATCTTAAGAAGTTAACCGAGTTTGGGGGTAAGCAATGAAAATCTTCTTGTGCTGCATTAAAATTCATTAAAAAAAACCGATTTGATATTCATTTACATTAATTATAGTGGTAATTGCCTATGTCTATGCCAGAGAATGCATTCCAGCCTCAAGTTCTATTTTTAGACAACTGCTCTGAGGATCATCAGACACCTGTCCTATTAGCAACTGGAATATTCAAGCACCCTCGTGTTTTTAAATAGCAGAGAAGCCAACCACAAAGACATATTTTAAACAAAGGGGTTTTAGTATTAACGATCATGATTTGAATTCTTTCAAGCTCTCTTAATGGAAATATATTAAGGTCCAAGGTAATACAAGTCTGTGACAGCTAACAAAGTCAAAAGGAGAAAAAAAATGGATTTTTTTTCTAAAGGCAAATAAAAATGCTTTCCTTACCTCTCCACTTCTACACCTTTATTGCAGTTCCTGATGACAAGTTAGAATGGACCTGGATTCCATAAAATCCCATTGGAATGGAGAAAGAAATTTATGAAAAAGTCTAATATGCCTAGGTATCATTTGTGCTGGAATGAACCTTTAGTGATTTCCCTGAAGGGTTAGACTAGGGAGTCTAACTCCAGTCCCCTGGCTTTACAGAGCAGAAGAATGAGGCTCAGGGAGTAAAAGTGACAGATAGTCCCAACATGGATTCCAAAGACTATGAAAGGAGTCATGGTAACAGTGGGATTTAACATAGTATGACTTGTATTCCTCACCCAGCAGTGGGGTATGAGGCATAACTTGTCTAAGTGAGCATAGTAACCCATCCTCATTTGGTAGAGAGTGGGTTACAGGGAGGTATATAACTCTGCATCAGTCAAATAGATATAAGGGAAATTTTCTGTGGGAAATGATGGAAGGGATTTGATCATTAATGGAAGGAAGGAAGGAAGGAAGGAAGGAAGGAAGGAAGGAAGGAAGGAAGGAAGGGAGGGAGGGAGGGAGGGAGGGAGGGAGGGAGGGAGGGAGGGAGGGAGGGAAGGAAGAAAGAAACAGTGAAGAGGGCTAGATCTTCTTCAGGCTGTGAATGCAGTAGTTTGAGGAAGCAATTCCCGAAGGAAGCTGCAACAGCCACATTAGAACTTTGCTATGACAACCATTAGAATGAAGGTAACCCATGGAGGATGGCAGAGAGGAAATGTACAAAAAGAGTGGTGGTCACTTACAGTATTGTTGAATGCTCTACCCAAGTATAGATAGCTATCTGTAGACTTCTTATTGTCTGAGATAATTAAATGTCTTTAACATTGAAATGTTAATTACTTGATAGTCAAATATTATGTGACTTATAGTCAAATGCATTCCTATCATCTACAGGTCCAAAAAAACCCAAGTCTGTGATAATTTACTACATTTGTGCTAGACTATGAACCCCTAAAGAGCAGGAATTGTGACTTGATTGTTTGGGAAATAATAAACCAGTGCAGTCTAGAAAAACAGTAGGCCTCAGAATGTTTGTTGTTGTAGGATTATGAATTGCTTAGTCACTGTGGAAAATATTTTGGTAGTTTCTTATAAGGTTGGTCATATATTTACCATATGACCCAGCATTATCACTCTAAAGAATCTACCCAAAAAAGTGTGTGTATATGTGTGTGTGCATGTGTGTATTCACACAAAGATTTGTAGACAAATGTTCATGGCAACATTATTCATAATACCCAAAACTGGAATCAACCCAAGTGTTCTTCAGTTGGTGAATGATTAAATGAAAACGTGTTTGCTTATAATGGAATAGTATTCAGCAGTAAAAAGTAACAAAATACTAGACACTGTACAATACAGATGAATCTCAAAAATAATTGTTAAGTGAAAGAAGTTAAAGATTGTATATTACATAATCCCATTTATACGAAGTGTCCAGAATGGGTAAATTTATGGAAACCAAAAAAAGATCAGTGATTATATGAGTAGTCAGTAATACTGGGAATAGGACTAGGGATTGGGGTGGGCAGGAGGAGTAAGTGAAATGTTTTAAAACTGGACTGTGGCAAGTGATATACAATTCTATAAATTTACTAAAAATCATTGAGTTTTTCACTTCAATAGGAAAAAATTATGTTGTGTAAATTATATCCCCCACAACTGTTAAAAATAAAAATGTGCCCTTATTATTGACATGAAACAAACATTTGTAGAGTTATTAAAATACAAAAAATCACCCAGTCAAGGCTTCAATGTAGACAACTGTCTACCTATACTGCACATACAGCATACGGACACAGAGCTGCTGCCTTCCGGTGGGTTACGAGACACTATGTTCTGCCCGACAAATTGCTACAGTTCAGTCCAAAGTGAGTGAAGCAGATGAAAGAGTACTAAAAGCTCAAAGCAAGAAGCAATCATTGAGAACTAGATTTGAAGGAAGATATTCTGAAAAAGCAGAACTTCAACCAGGTTTGGAAGAAAAGGAAGTATTTGGGACAAAAGGGAAAACTGTTTAGCATATTCTGGCAGTGGATAAACAAATTAAGGAAGGAAAAATGCACAATATTAAGTGTTAGGTGTTTCAGTTTTTGTTCAGAAAGGGCTACAGTTAGTTGGGTTTCAAATTAATATTCAAATTTATTGAATTTAATGTTTTCTTAAGCCTTTGAGATGGACATCCAAATCTTCTAGTTAAAAATCTAGTAACTGTTATGTAAAACAAGAAAAGTTGCTTTCAGATAGTCTTTTATCAATGTTCAATTAACTCATGTTGAACAGATTAAAATCACATAAGTAATTGTTTAAATACTTAGTGAATTACAATAGACCACATTTTAAGTTACACATTTCACAGAGTTGATTTTTGTAAGCATTTCAAATGCCTAAGCAGACACACTTATAACCCTAACAAGTGAGACCTTCCTTGGCTCCAGAATAACTCTTTTACAGATTTAATAAATTATACCTTTTAAAATGTCAATCACAACTGTTCTTAAATATCTGATTTAAGAACAAAACTGATTTTTAAATTTATTCAAATTCTATTACTCTTTTCACTTAAGTCATGTCTAACCCAAATATATATTTCAAGTGAAAGTCACACGTGTAATCTCTCAGATTAAATAACAAATACACACATTTTCTGAATGACTGTGTAAAATGTTCTTATATGAAATCATAAGTACCATGACCTCGATTTACTTCATTGTATTCATATTTTATTCTAAACTTTCCTGAATAGTAAGACATTTATTTAAATAGTGGAGATTTATCATCTCAGGCAGAATGAAGTTATTAAATCAAAGTCCTAGGATCTTGCTACAGTTACTGTTCTGAAATTTAAGACCAGGAAGTACGACTTGAGATCTACAGCTCCATGATTGTGCTGGATTTACAAATGGACTGCACCTTTTTTTTTTAAAGATTTTATTTATTTATTTTTAGAGAGGGAAGGGAGGGAGAAAGAGAGAGAGAGAGAGAAACATCAATGTGCAGTTGCTGGGGGCCGTGGCCTGCAACCCAGGCATGTGCCCTGACTGGGAATCGAAACTGCCACACTGGTTTCACCTCTTTTATGTAAACTATGTCAACAAGCCCATAACACTCATCACATCCATTTCAATCACACACCCAGGATAGCTAGAATTCTGTACCCTCACTCTAGTTGCAATGAATTTCCTTCTTGCTTTGATTTGATTCTATTAACCTTTTTATGGCCTCTTGGGATGCAAACCTTCCTATTCACTTAGTTCTGCTTGGATCTTGCATGCCTCTCATACTTTGGTCTAGCTCTAGACATAACCTGCAATCTTTTTAATGACACAATTGGCTTTGCAAGGGATCTAGCCCACAGTTCCTTATTTCCTTCAACAGAGATCTCTTGCCAAGGACCAGTGCCAAAGAAGAAGGTCTATAAAGTCATGAAACTGATGCCCAAGTCATCAAAAGTTCAAGGTGGAAGATAATCTAGGGTGCTGGAATGGTCAGAATGGAGGTCAGGCAGAGAGTGAGTTCAAGGGGATCAAGAAGACTTCACTGACAGGGGAGCTGACAAAAGAGGAGTAAGTAAAGAAGGTAGCAGCTATGAGAATGTGGTCCTAAAGGAGAAATGGCTCTGTTTAAAGTCTTTGGAAAATTCATGATGATAAAATCCAGGGTAATGCCATGCCCACATGTGGAAACTATGCAGGCAAGCTGAAGGCATTACAGAAATTAAAAGATTGAGAAGGAGCCTAAAGTTAACTAATGAAGATATAAAAAGCATTAGGATTGGTAGCAAAGAAAAAGTGACAAAAAGAATTTGATCCCAGAGCTCTAGAAATCTAATAGAGAGAAACCCATGGCAAAAATATCCCTGTTCTGCATATTCTGGGTAATCCAAGGATGGCTAAGCAGCCAGGCAGCTGCCCTTTCATTTCCAGCAACATCTGCAACATCAAAATTCCTAGCTAATGACAAGAACTGAGAAAATAGAGTCACTTTAGAGCGAGTAGTCATAATGGAATTTGACATGAGACAGCTTTAAAAAATAGTTTTGTTGAAAATAAAGTTATGAAAAAATAATAAAAATTATATCCACTTTCTTTTATCACATTGAGTTAATCTCATCCATATTTGAAATCAATTTCCAAGGCTTATCTGCAATGTCTTATATATATATTTGGAAATGTTTTTTAATTAGGTGGCCTTGTTTCAAACAAAAACTAAAATGCAATTGGCTAAGAAACTTCTTGTTTCCCATTAAATTTCTAGCAGGAAAGAAGGAGGAAAAAATACTGATGTTCAACTTATTTCTCTAATCATTATATGGCTTCATCATCCCATCCTTAATTCAAGTGTATTTAGAAGTTTAGCAGAAACAAGTGAAGTCAAATTAGCCTAATATTTATTGGAGATAGCAACTACATTTTTGGTGAAAATTGTGGTTCCAGAGTCGCCATATTTATCAAATAAAACTACAGAAGATTCAGTTAAATTTGAATTACAGAAAAACAAGCGCTTTTTTGAAAGAAGTATGTCACACAAATTATTCATTGTTTATCTGAAATTCAAATTTAAAGGGTGTGCTGAATTTTATATGGAAACACTGGTCCTACAGTGAGTAGAGTTGCCCCACCTGGGTAGTTCAGTTGGTTAGAACATTGTCCCGATATTGCAAGGCTTTGAGTTTGATGTCCTGTCAGAGCACACGTAAGAATCAACCAATGAATGCATAAATAAGTGGAACAACAACTCTCTCCCCCAATTCTCTGTCCACAAATCAATAAATCAGTAAAAATTAAAAAATTAAGTGAGTAGAGTTTAAATCAAATGGCCATGAATCAGGAGTATTTGACAAATACCACTAATAAGGTTAACAAGCTAATCCAAAGCACCAATCACCTTCCACTCCCTGTCCTTCACTCCCATCCCTGTAATATATTTTTAAATTTTAGTTCATATTCTTACACAGCCGATCAGAGAGTCAAGTGAGTAGCAACTTTGAAAAGCAGCTTAGCTCTAACAGAAAATCAATCCTTTTATCAGACAGTCTAGAAGAAGACATTCTACATTAAAATTCCTCATTTATTTTGTCAACATTTTAGCTAATAAGAAAATAAGCATAGTTTGTACACAGTTGTTGCAACCTACTAAATCACCTAAAATTTGCGGGTTTAATAACTGATTTACATATCATATAAATGGAAATAAATAACAGCAGATTATTGACTCAATTGTTAGTTGTAATCAAAACCCAAAATGCTTAATTCATTGATTGTCAACAATGAAAAATCATCCCCATTAAATGGATGTCAAATATATGAGAGTAACTGAAATTCCTAGAAAAGGAAGTGAAGACAGAATATCCATGATATCAGTACAAACAGGGAGAGGAGAGAAGCAAAAATGGTTAGAAAATGAATGTCTATCAAGATACGGTAAGCAGTGTATGACTTCCAAATATTTCTATTCACTATTCCTCAGAACCAGATGTTACCTTACACAGCCAAAAGGACTTTTCAGATGTGATTAAATGTAAGCATTTGAAATGGAGAGATTACTCTGGATTATAGAGGTGGTTCCAAACTAAACACCTGAGTCTTTAAAAGTAGAGAACCTTTTCTTGTTACCTGGAACTAAAGAGATGGCAGCAATGAAAGGGCTCCACCCACCCTTGCTGCCTTTGAAGATGGTGGCAGGGGCTGCAAGCCAAGGAATGCAGATGGTCCCAAAAAGCCAGAAAAAAAGGAAATGAATTCTCCCTTAGAGCTTCCGGAGAAAAATTCAGCACTGCCAACAACCTTTGTTTTAGCTCAATGAGACTCATGTCTACCTTCTGAGCTGCAGAACTGTAAGGTAATAAATTTGCGTTATTTTAAACTCCTACATTTGTGGTAATTTGTTAAGGCAGCCATAGGAAACTAATACATAAGGTTTGACTATCTGCAATAAAAACACAGAATTCGAGAGAGGGATATCTCACAGAGAAGATTCAGGCATCTCTATAGGAAATTTAAAGGATTTTCTCTTGATATTTGTTGTACATTGGCATGCCATCTCCAACCCTTGGCCACACCCCCTCCCCAACTGATAGAGTTACTAGGGATTTGTCAAAATGCTGCCTAGCTCACCTTTTTGCATTAGAATCTACCCATGTCGCTATGGTGACACAAATACTATTTTTAAATCACAAAACATAATTTTTTAAGAAGAGAGGGATTCCAACAAATATTTAAACTCTGAAAACAGAAAACAGTTCCAACTTTTGTTATTCCCCAGGAAGCTTATAGTCTGTTAAGCATATATCAGGAAATCACAGATTTATAGGATGTTTAAAGAAAAGATTTGGGTGTGCATGTGAATAGTTAATGTCATTTAATATGAGAGCAATCAAGCAGAAGCATTACTTTATTTTTTAGAAAATATTATTTTATTTTAGGAGTTGTGTGTTACAAAGAAGGAATCTTAAAGGTGAAATAACCCAACATCATCCTTTTGTTACATAAATGCCTTTTTACCCATTCTTCATGTGACATATAAATGAATTGCTCTAACAAAATGGAGACAGAATTCTTAATTGGATTACAGCAGTATGAATAATTTAATAGTGCATTGATGGATTTATAAAGCTAGAAAAATCTTGTCTGTTGTCTATAAAATTTCTCAGGTGAAACTGGAGAAAACCCAATCAGGAATAGAATGAACATTTAGGACTTTAATCTTAGATAATGAATTGGTTAAAGAATTTGATGGCAGATTATTAAATAATTTGCATTCACTAGAGAATATAGCAGAGATGTGGAAAAAATCTTACAATTGAATGTGATGCACTTGCTCACAAAGAGTAATCATGTTATTTAAAAGCACAGCTAGAAATGAATGTTAACACTACATCTTTTCAACATTTTTAATTCTCTTCTTTATGGATAGATTCAGCATAGTTTTTAAGAAAAGTCCTCCAAATTTGACTCCTCTCCAGCTGCTTCTCCAAAAACAAGTGATTAAAACATGGCACAGTTTCTATGTATGACTGTTTCACATAAAATATGATATTTACCTGTTGAGAGTATGTACTTTTTATGTACGGCTTGGAACTATATAAACAAAAACACAGCTAGTTAGTGTTGGTTAAAGAAGGAATGCTTTTGAAAAATGTTTTGTCTACACATTTGTGTTCTTTGCTTACCTCACTTTCCTTTCTCCTTTTCATTTCTCAACATCACAGAGATTTTTAGTTTATTCTAGGGTATTCGTCATTGCTCAACTTATAATTACAAGCTAAACATGATTCAGAATGCCCTCAATTTTTAGCCCTCCACAGACTTTGGTTACCGATGTCCCTATCAGTCAGCTCAAGCCAGCTCAACTATGATCCTACATTGCAATGACTTTTCTCTGAAGCACTTGCCTTTTGCATATAAATCAGGTGCCTCTTAAATTTTAGCTGTTCCTTTTCTTATCTGTATTCATTCAGCAGCTGATGAAACTGTACTATATCTTCCAAATTATTTGGCCTTCTCTATGCAGAATTGTAAAGTTAATATAAATCAGCCAAATATTTTTAGAAGTGGCAATAAAAGTACTGAGGCAAATGAACAATATGGTTTCACATGCATGTTTCTGATTTAGGTCAGCTTTTAGGTAACTGCTTTTATTTGAAGGTCAGGGAAGAATTCGTGTGAACAATGCTTGCATTAGGTAAAATCTGTAATAATTTTTGGCCTGCAGATGTTAACTACATTTATTATACAACATATACATCAACACCTTCCAAAGACAATGGATGAATGCTCTGCAGCTAAACCCAGCCAAGAGGGAAATTCTGTGGATAGACAGACTGCATGATTGTCTGGGCCCTCAGGAGTTTGCATTCCCTTGAGCTGTCTCTGTCTGGTCAGCAGCTGGGGGAGAAAAGGTCGGAGTGACCTACCTGCACCATTAATCAACAGTATAGAGGGGAAATGGGGGCTGTGGGTGTGGGGAGAGGAGAGACTTAATAGTGGGAATAAAAAGAGGAGAAGGCTCTGAGAGGATAAATGAATGAGTTCTGAATGAGAAAAATAACACTCAGGACTATGGAAATGGCTAATGTCCAGACTTTGAGTTATGATGAAATGTGGCTCATCCTTGGAATGGTTTTATTTCTACAATTTTTGATAACCTAAATGAGGATTCCTATAATTCCAATTTTTTCTCCCAAAGTTTAATCAGTAAATTCAGAGGATATATGGTACTAACAGAGTATGCAAAACAAACAAAATATATATATGTATCATATATAGGGATTGGCAAAAGTAGGTTTATAGTTGTGAGTATGCAAAACAGTTTATTCTTGTATTATTATTTATTAATTATTATATTATTTATTTGTATTTTTTGTAAACCTACTTTTGCCCACCCCTCTGATTTTATTTTGGTAATGAATTTGCGGACTTGCTCATTATTTAACTTATACTAAGTATAATTTTAGGTTATAATCAGTGGGTCTATATTTAAACTTTCATCAAGTAAAAATAAACATATAATCCACTCATTAGAAAGATGATATAGACACTGTTTTAAAACATCATTAAACATGTACATCAAATTCCCACTAACATTCTCCCACAAGCGTTACTATTTCTAAGGTTTATAGTTTTTAAAGTGAAAAATAGGGAAATTCATATAAGTTCAGTATACCAAGTAAATAAAGAGTTAATTCCACATGTTTGTTTAAATTTTAACATTAGCATATGGTAATTTAGAGGAAAAATTTAGAGATCTTTTAGTCTAATTTCCTTCATGGTACAAGTGAAATGGTGATACCCACTAACACCCTGGGTTGCCAGGTTTACACTGAGAACTAAGGTCAAAGTCAAAGGCAGAATGTGAATCCAGGTATCCTAATTTCTGGTCCCCCTTCTGTTCCTTTGTATTACACTTCACTAGAAAAATAATTTTTAAAAATCAGTAAACACTCTAATGCTAAAATATTGCCAAAAATGCTCCATTGGTAAGGTTGTTTTATCCTTGTCAGTGTTCAGTAAAAGTGGACTATAACTAAAATTTGACAGTAGATACAACAGAGAAAACATATGCTGGTACAGTTACCATATTTTGATAATGTGTTTGTTAAACTTAGAGAAAACATTCTGGGATTCAGCTGCCCCAGATATAAGTTATATTTAAAGAAACTGCTATTCTGGGAGACTTTTTCAAGCAATAAGAGAAAAACTAGGATCAGTTTTGCTGCTACTGTAGCAGTAGTAGTAGGAGAAAAAATTCATCAATTACTCTTTTTTTTTTTAGTGAAAGGAAATGACCAACATTCAAGACTTTGCATACACCACTGTAAGAAATTACAGATTTTTTTCACATTAATTTCTTTTCTCATGTCCAAGAGAATTAAGAGTTGCTTAAGCACATTTGTCCCCAGGGTGTAGGGGGCAACTGAATACAGTGATGTTTGCCCTATGATTTTCAGACTCAAATAAAGTGACTGGTGGGGTAAATGTGTATTGTAGTTGATAGTCTTCTAAATTTGATTTAAAAAAACTATAATTACAGCCAATCTTACCTGATGCTGTAAATAAAATATTTACAGTATGCAATGAGGACATTGTTGTCCTATTTAGGACCTGCAAAAATGGCTTAGAAATTATAGCTTAACTGTATGTTTTGATATAATTAAGTATATATTTAGCTGGCTGCCTAAGTTTCATGTGACAGCAATAAAAATGTAAGCCAGTGTTTTCTTTTTTTCTTGTTGAGTTTCTCTAAGAATTACTTATGACTGAAGTCAATTGCAATTTTTTAAAGTAATGCCTATGAGAGTAAAAGATATGATACTTTTTCTCACACATGCAATATTTAGGAGGCTTATATAAGTCTGTATCAGAAATAGACATGAAGAGGCTAGAATAAAAACTGTAGCTATTTATCCCGTTTAAAATATAATCAGAATTTTAACCTTTAACTTAGATTTTTTCAGTTTTTATCATCCTTAGTATCTTTAAATTTTTCCTAATAGCACAAATCTCTACTGCAATGATTGAGTCCAATTTTGAGTTTCCACTTCCAACAAAGATAGAGCCATTGGGTGGAGCCTATAATATAGAAAAGTAGTTGCCAGTTAGTTACAAATGTTTTCTACTATTAAGGATGGCTTAGAAAGATGTTGTTTCTATTGAAATTGGGTAAGCTGCTGAAAGTTCAGGACTTCCACTCTGATTGCAGACTGAGGCATAGTTTCCTCACCAGGTCCTTTATTTCTGTTGTACTTAATGACAAAGAACTCAGTTTATTGTCACCTCCTAGTATCACTTTATCCAGTAAGGAACAGACAGGTGGTGGGATGTGGGGTAATAATGGTTTTTCTCACAAATGGGAGTCCAGAGGTAGTCATACATAACTACCACTTAGATCCCATTATGCAGAACTGAATTACTTGGCCATACTCAACTGCAAGGGAGGGTAAAAAGTGCAGCTTTCATTTGGGGCAGCCATGTGCCCAAATGAATATGAGGGGCTTTATTAACAGAACATAAGTGGAAAATGGATTTGGGGAAAAAACTACTAGTCTCTTCCACACTCCATACCACACATTTTAACTCTGCATTAATAATCAAATCAGTTATGCCTAGAATCCTTTAGGAATTTCTTTAATCTCAGTTAGACCCTCACCCAAATGAACATTAGTCATAGGTTTCAAACTACTCAATTGTACTTCATACAGGGAAAAAATAAATTGGCATCAAGGTCAATATAGAAGAAAAAATAAAATTTATAAGCATCAGATTACCTAGAATTTACAATAAGACCTCCTTATCATATATTTTAGAAGTGAAATATTATATAAATAGATTGTACCACAGGGAAATCTCTTATTTAAATTAATTTATTTTATTTATTAAGTGCTTGGCTCTGATCTTTTTTGTAGTTATTGAGGCATGTCCTCAAAATAATATGAAATGTCACATAAACAGACAGGACTTGTTCGCAAAACTCAGTCTGGTTTGGGAATTCCAACACGTGGCTGCTTATTATCATGCCGGGAGGTTTCAAGGTGCTCCACAAAAGATGCACAATCACTTACCAACAGTAATGCAATCTGTGGTTTTAAGATAAGGACTGAAAGCAGAAGGAAACGAGTCATTGCAATGATTGGCTTCTATTTTTGATAAGGTTATAAAGGAGTGACCGGCCTTCAGTCTTAGCTGCTTCCTATGTGAATAAGCATGAAGAATGTAGGTGTGGTAAATAAAACAAAAGGAGCTATTTCAATACATTTTCACAACATCTTGCACATACTTTTAAACTGAGTTCATTGAATACAATATGATCTTTTACAAAGTTATATTACATTAAAAATAGAAAGAAAAAAAGACAGCTCTTTCTATTTTTGCTAAATTAAGGTCCTGATTTGGTGTCCTCTAAATTCCTATCTACTTGTGTTCTATAGAATATGATTTAAATTACCTATATGGAAGCTTTCCATATTTAGTTTTTTTTTCTTTTTGGCCAGGACTATTGGGAATCTTTCAATATTTACAGTTTTTTCTTTTTGGCCCGGGCTATCGTGTATACAGTCATGAATACTTCCAGATTTCTGGGTTTTGTGTAAGAGTTGGAGACAAATTAAATAAGGATACATTTTCTCTTCAAAATTATGCTTTTCTGACTTATGATAGCCTTCAGCAAAGAGTCACTCTCTGATCCCCATCCTTCTGATGGGTTCACAGTTTTATCAGTGACATCTCAGCCTTCCTGGCCTTTGTACACTTTTGACGTAACTCTTTATGTCTCTGGTAAGAACACACAAAAACCTGAAATAATGTTTTGAAAAGATATGACTAATGGTCAGAATGGTAACAATGAATCTGGGATTTTCAGGGAGGATATTCTATGATGAGTCTAATTTAATTTCAAATAAGGGATCACTAGCAGCACTTAGTAAATAAATCTTACAATAAGGGTTAATAGAAATCACAAGTACTATACTGCTGTATCTTTTTCTTTTTTAAATTATATTTTATTGTTTATCCTATTACAGTTCTCCCAATTTTTCCCCTTTTCTCCCCTTCCACCCAGAGCCCCCACCCCCTCAGGCAATCCCCCACATTTTCTATGCCCATGGATCATGCATATATGTTCTCTGGCTACTCTGTTCCCCGTGCTGTGCTTTACATCCCCATGACTATTCTGTAATGACCAATTTGTACTTCTTAACCCCCTCATCTTTTTCACCCATCCCCAAACCCCCTCCCATCTGGCAACCATCAAAGCATTCTCTGTATTTATGATTCTGTTTCTGTTCTGCTTGTTTATTTTGTTTTTTAGATTCAGTTGTTGATAGATATGTATTTATTGCCACTTTATTATTTATATTTTGACCTTCTTGTCTTCTTGTTCTTCATGTTCTTCAAAATCCTTTAACATCTCGTATAATACTGGTTTGGTGGTAATGAACTCCTTTAGCTTTTTTTTTTTTGGCCTGGGAAGCTCTTTACCTGCCCATCAATTCTAAATAATAGTTTTGCTAGGTAGAGTAATCTTGGTTTAGGTCCTTGTTTTTCATTATTTTGAATATTTCTTGCCAATCTCTTCTAGCCTGCAAAGTTTCTTTTGAGAAATCAGTTGACAGTTCCATGGGAGTTCCCTTGTAGGTCACTAACTGCTTTCCTCTTGCTGCTTTTCATATTCTCTGTTTTTAACTTTTGGCATATTAATTATGATGTGTCTTGGCATGGGCCTCTTTGAGTTCATCATGTTTGGGACTCTTTGAGCTTTCTGGATTTGTATGCCTATTTCACCAAGTTAAGAAAGCTGTCATTATTTTTTCCAATAGGTTTCCAATTTCTTGCTCTCTCTCTTCTCCTTCCAGCACCCCCATGATGTGAATGCTGGTACACTTGAAGTTGTCCCAGAGGCTCTTTGCACTATTTTCCTGTTTTGTTTTGTTTTTTAGATTCTTGTTTCTTCTTGGTGTTCTGATCAGTTGTTTTTTGCTTCTTTATATTCCAAATTGCTGATTTAATTTCTTGACTTACTCTACTCTACTGCTGGTTCCTGTAAATTTTTCTTTAGTTCAATTAGTATATCCTTTGTTTCTGACTGGATCTTTTTTTATGCTGTTGAGGTCCTCACTAAGGTCCTTGAGCATCCTTATAACAGTGTTTTGAACTCTTCATCCAGAAGATTGCTTGTCTCCATTTTGTTTAGCTTTTTTTCTGGAGTTTTGTTTGGATCTTTCATTTGGGCCATGTTCTTTGTCTCCTCATTTTGGCAACCCTCCTATGTTTGTTTCTATGTATTAGGCAGAACTTCTATGTCTCTCCAGTATGGTAGTGTGGCCTAATATAGTGTCCTGTAAGGTCCAGTGGCACAGCCTCCCCTATTATCCAAGCTGTGAACTCAAGATGTTCCCTTCATGTGACCTGTGTACACCTACCTATTATAGTTGAGCCTTGATTGCTGTTGGCACACCCAAGGTCAACCACCACCTGTATTCTATCTGGGGTCACACAGCAGAAGCTACAGAGTGAAATGCAGATGGCTGCTACTTGACCTGCGCTTGGAGGTGCCCAGGTGAGGCCAAGCTGTGAACCAAGGCTGGCTGCTGCTCGTGCTGGGCCTGGGGCCACTTAGTAAGAAATGCAGGGCTCAATTAAGCCAGATGCTGCTTGTTTGAGAGACTTGAGGAAAATTGGAAGACAAGCCATTTGTTATGAAAAACCATAAGAAACAGCTTGGGTGGGTCTGAAAGATGTGTGGGGCAGGACCTCAGGGAATAACCAGGGTGGGCGAACAGTGTGAGCCAGGTCGATTGAGTCCCAGATGTGGCACCTGCCTGCTGGCTCTGTGGCCCTGCTGGTTGTGGTTCCAGTTTTAGCCTGGAACCTCTTTATCTTATTGAATAGTGCACATATATAAACTTGGAAGCTGATAGCAGTGGATCTAATTTAATGTGGTAGAACATGGATTAGGTAAGAGAGAAAACTGGTATCAGTGAAAGAAAAATAAAGCAAAACTTCACGGAAAAGCAGAGATGGCTTCCTGAGTTTACTGTAGTGGCTAGATTGCAAAACTGGCTCCAAGTCTTCACTCTCCTCCCTGGATACAGCTCCCTTCACAGTGTGCCTTTGTAACCCCTCCCATCAGGAGGCAGAAACTAGTATCTCATGTCTTGCATCTGGGCTGGACTTGTGACTTGGTAAAAGTGACAGAGTGCCAGTTTATACGCCTGAATCACAAAAAGCCTTGCATGTTTACCTTAATCTCTTTGACCCATCCACTGCCTGAGGACATACTAGGTTAGCTTGCTGGAAGAATAAGAAAAATAAGATGGCCCATCCAAAGCTTCCCAGCACTAAGCTTCCACGGCTCACACTTGTAATCTCATAATAAATTTTTCAATTTGTCTTGTTTCCTCAACTGAGTTTATTTTTAATCTCAACCAAAAGAATTCTAACTATGTTTTCTTTCTGAGATCTAAGGAGAGCAGGGATAACATCTTCCTCTGTAAGAGTCCCATAAGACTTAACCTGATCTGTGATAGGGTGGCTCAAATATACAAATGAGCAGGAGAAAGGGAGGGTCTGTTAACAAGATTCTAGTCAAGAAAACAAAAACCAAACTAAATATTCCAATTAGAGGAAATTCAATTCAAGCCATCAATTATAAAAATAATGGAAGAAAGAAAATAGGGAACTAGGGAAAGTGGAGGGTGAAAAGCAAGGAGAATATACCCAAAGAATAAAACCAGTCAGTGCTCCCGAGCTGCAGCTCTACAGCTGGTACTTGCCACTGTACACTGAGTGCGACACTGGTGCGGTCAGCCCTAGACCTGCGGTTGAGGCGCTGCCTCAACCAGGAATGCGATTTTTGCAATACTGTAGCTGCAGTAAACATCATCGTTGCTGCCTGAGACACCATCAGAAACTGGAAGGCACTGATGAATGCCTTTCCCTCACTTTATCCTGTCAGTCCCTCCCATTAGCCACCCTAACCAGAAGCCTGAGGGCAAGGAACCCTGGGGAATGTAACTTACAGACTTTCAACCCTGTACAAAATTAAAAGAACAAAAAAGAGCAGCAGAAGTTGAGCTGCAAGCAAATAGACAAGTGATCAGTACAGGGGAGGCAGCAATAAACTTTGAGAGGTCTCACGGAGGATTGTTAAAGGTTCCTCGGGGTCAAAATTAGGTAAAAAGAAGCTGAGCTACCTCCATTCGAGACCTTACAGAACTGAACAAGGAGAGCCTTACCAGTGCTGAGTGTCGAAGATCAGCAGGTCTGCCAGACGTTTGACCTGCACACTGTCTCTGGGGCTCTGACAGAATCCTGTAATAGGGGAGGGAAATTTGAGAGAAGGTTGACAATGAATTTTCCCTGAAGCTAATAAAAGAGAAATTAAGAGTATTAAATTTTATTTGAAGGAAGAAAACAAAATGACAACACTTCTTATAACCGAACATGCAAATGAGAGCCATACACACTATAGAAAGGTGGAGTTCCAAGAAGCTGCAGCATTCCACCTGACACGGGATGAGGAAGGAAATGGGGAAGTTAATGACACGCCCGAGCATTGCACAGCCAAGTGGAACTTTGTAACGAGGCTGTTACAAAGCCAAATGACTGGCTCCAGAACTAGTCTTCCCAGTAGACCATGCAGTAGAAATGGATATACTACCTTGTTAGCTTAGTTTTTTTCATTAGATCCCACACATGAGTGAAACCATATGGGAAAAAGGGAACAGACTCATACGTGGAGAGCAGGATGACAGGTAGTGGTGGTGGCGGGGGGTGGGGTGGGCAGGGAGGGCCTGGAGGGAATGAGCAAAAAGGAAAAAGGACTCGTGGACAACAATGTGGTGATTGCTGGGAGGCAGGGGTTAAGGTAACTAAATGATAATGGAAAAAATAATTTGATAAAGATTAAGTTAAAGAAAAAAAAAAGAAAGATATGCCACGAGCTCCACTCTGAATGCTTCAAAGTGTTTGAGGCCAATTTTCTACTTTTGTTTTGTTGGTGGTAATGTTGACAGTTCTTTTTTCAATCATATAACTAATATAGGAATATATTCTTATTGCAACAATTTAAAAATATATATAGGTCTAAAGCATGAATACGGAGTCCCTCTTTGCCATTGCTGCCCACAGTGAAGACACTCCTCAGAGTAGTCATTGTAGGAGTTGAGATGCTAAGCAAGGAAAAAGGACCTTGAATTTTACCTTTATTGAAACTTGGCCAACTGAAACCTGGATAAAAAGATAAAAGCCAACAAAACAGTCAAAGGAGTGAGCTGGTTTTTATTGTTTGTTTGTTTTTGCAGTATTGAATCTTCTTTTAGGGTAGACTGTTCCTTTGATCTGAAAATCCTGAATAGGCCATTTAATTACGTAAGTATTAAACTGATTCCTTATCTGAATAGAAGGCATTTGAAATGGTGAGCCCCCAAAACTCAAATGTTTTAGTACAAAGACACTCACAGAGGATGCTGCCTATCTGGGTGAGCGAAGTGAACTTAGCTTACAGGCATCTGGTGCTTAATGTGTGACAGGTATTCTTCTGTTTGAGAGAAATGTTTTGTTCTATACATTTGACTTAAGATCTCACTATCCTAAAAATGCCATTTGTTCTTATGGATAAGTGTGGGTATTAGTTTGCAGGTTTGCTGACAGAAAATTGGAAGCTGAGCTCTGAGAAACAGAAAAACTTGTCTGCTCTGCCTTCCTTTAGAGTTGTCCCACATGTCAATGCTGCGTTGAGGCCCACAAGGTAGTTGGCAGTCTTCTAAGCACTGTGAGATGGGAGGTCCCTTCATAAAGGCAAGGGCACCATTAGTAATGGTGATGGTGAGGCTCCCTCAGGGACCTTGAGAGTCGGTGAACATGGACCCAGGGGAGCCAGGCAGGGCAGGGAGGAAAGGAGGTGGTGGATACCTCCTGGAGATCAGAGCGGGCTGACTGCACAGTAATTAGAAATAATCTGGGCATTAAATATTAATACAAGCCCAGTTCTAATCACAGATTGTTAAAGCTTATGGTATCCCATTTAATACATTTTTTTTCTCAAAAAAATGTTTTATTGCGTTTTAGAGACAGGGATAGAGATAAACATCAAATTGTTGTTTTACTCATGCATTCATTGGTTGATTCTCATATGTGCCCTGACCAGGGACTGAAGCCACAACCTTGGTGTATTTGGATGATGTTCAAACCAACTAAGTCTTTCCTTAGATGTCTACTTGATATTTCTGCATGTTTGGAAAATGTCTGAGCACGTGTTTGGCTAAATCTGCTATGAATTTTGGTAACTTCTTTTTTTTAAAGAAAAGGGCAGTGAAACAACAAAAACTGCATGTTGAAATTCACTCAATTTGTGCTTTTGCTTTGTAGAATAAATCCTTTTCATATTGGAAAAAACATATATATATATGTTTTATATATATATCCCTCCAAAATTTGTTTGTGTTTTTGAAGGATATATACCAATATAACAGGAATGAGGGTGCTTACCAATTATTTTGGTACTTTTGCATTTGTGTATTTTCCACTTTTCAGCAATAAACATGTACTAGTTGTATATTTTTTAAATAGTTAATAATTATCCCCCAAAAAGGTAAACAATAAAATATATACACTACATTTTAGTTAAGATCAACTACCTGCTTTATTTTATACCTATGTGATACTTTTTGAAGAATATGTGAAAATACCTTTTACTTTCTGGAGTATGATTAATGGAAATACAATTTCCATTCATTAGTCACTGGATTACCTAGAATAGCATTATTTGTGTGTGTACTGATAATTTGGAAAACATAGTCTTTTCTAGTCACTTGGGGTTTGATTTGGCTTACTGTTCTCTGGAGGAAATAACAGGACTGTGATTGGAGAATTTATCCCAGTAAATAGGTCTTCCAGCCACTGAAGTTACTTGTTTGGTCCTATTTGCTACAAAATTAACACCCCTATAGGGTTTCCAGAGTTCTGCACAGCAGAGGAGGAATAAATAAGACATTTGTGGCTTCCCATCTGCTCTGGCAGAAGAACATGTATCCATGGAGTCTTAAAGTTGGACCTTCTGATTTAAGTTCATAGGTGGCCAAAAATCTTTGACTGTCTAATTTTAGTTATTGTCAGGCCCTTTGTCTTTAAAAATATAGTTTGAAATAGGGGACTTTGCACTTCAAATGAGCAAATAGTATGACACATGACATGTATATTAATAAAGCTGTTTTAAAAAGATAGAGCTAGAATCCAGCGGTGATGGTAGAATAATAAAGAAAATGCAGTTCCCTGAACTTAATAATTATTTGTTAAACTAATCAATAAATGAGTGAATGGGCCCTAGAGAGAGACATTTAATCAACCTGTTTTTTTAATAAGCATAATATATATAATTTAGGATTTATATCATTGGTAAAAATGTGAATATCTGCTGGACCCCATGCCCTAAACTTTAGGAATATTTGAAGAAAGCCTCTACATGCAAACTATAAAAATACAATCAATTTGTAACATTATTATGAGTATCAAAAAATAGAAGGGAATCAGAGTTCCAGAGATACAAACATAAACCAAGATTTGAGGGTAATTTTTAAGATCTGACAATAGTATATGTGCAGACATATGTACACATGCTGTTGTGAATAGTATATGTTTAGTTCTTCATGGTCAGTAGTATATGGCAGAAGTAACAAATTGGAGACTTTCAGTCAAGATGGCACTGTAAGCAGACATGGCTCATCTCTTTGCACAACCACAACAAAATTACAACTAAAATATAGAATGACCATCACTCAGAACCATCAGAAATTGAGTTGAATGGAAGTCTGACAATTACAGAATTAAAGAAACCACATACATCCAGACTGGTAGGAGTGGCAGAGAAGTGGAATTGGCTGGTCCCACATCCACCTGTGGTAAATAAAAAGTTGGAAGGGATATCTCGGGAGCAAGAAGTCCCAGTACCACACCAGGCCCCCCAGTCCATGGTTACAGTGCTACAAGGAAGGTAAGTCCACACAACTTCTGGGCACAAAAACCAGCAGGATTGAGTCAGTGGAAGAAACTTCTGAAGCCCCAAGCAGTTCCTCTTAAAGAACCCACACACAGACTCAACTACTCAGATTTACTCCCTCTGGGCTCTGGTACTGGGAAGACAGCTTGAAGGGCACCAGTGGCAGGCAAGAGGGGACTGAGGTGTCTGGCATCAAGGTGAGCAGAGGCCACTGTCCTTTTTCTGGGTCCTCACCACACAGAGCCAGCAGACTGGTGCGGTATCTAAGATTCCATCAACCTGGCTAACACTGTTTGACCTGCCTTGGATGTTCCCAGAGATTTGGCACCACCCATCTTACAAGCCCACCCAAGCTTCTTTTCCATATGGACAAACAAGCAGCAGCTGGCCTCAGTGAGCCCCAGTCCTGGAATAAGCAGCCTAGATTCACAGCTTGGCTTCCCTTGGAAATCTCTAAGTCCAGCACAAGAGCAGCCATATCAAATTGCTTTATAACTCAGGCAGCATGGCACTGGGCAAAACACAGGTGAGAGCTGATCATGGCCTTTACCATCCTGGAAACCCCAGTGCCAGCAAACCCAGTGGACAGCTACAGACCATGTTGGAGCACCCCCACCCTGCCCCTGCACAGCTGATCCTCCACAGAGGGTGGAGGTTGGTGGTTAGTGGTCTCAGCCAATGCTTGCAGCTGACTGGTCTGGGTAAATCCCTCCCATTTATCTGCCAACAGCAACCAAGTTTCAATTATAAGAAGGGGGTGTACTCAGCCCACACAAAGGGTATACCTTAAGTACCCAGCTTGGGTGATAGGGGAGGCCATGCCACTGGACCTTATAGGATGCCTACTACATTAGGCCATACTACCAAGATGGGGAGTCAAAGCAGCTCTACCTGATACATAGAAACAAACACAGGGAGGCTGCCAAAATGAGGAGACAAAGAAACATGGCCCAAAAGAAAGAACCAAACAAAATTCCAGAGAAAGAGCTAAAAGAAATGGAGATAAGCAATATATCAGATGCAGAGTTCAAAACACTGCTTATAAGGATGCTCAAGGAACTTAGTGAGGACCTAAGTAGCATAAAAAAGATCCAAACAGAAACAAAGGATACACTAACTGAAATAAAGAATAATTTACACGGAAGCAACAGTACAGTGGATGAAGCCAAGAATCAAATCAGTGATTTGGAACATAAGGAAACAAAAAACAATCAATCAAAACAGTAAGAATTAAAGAGAATCCAAAAAAATGAGGATAGTGTAAGCAGCCTGTGGGACAACTTCAAGCAATCCAACGTTGGCTTCTTATGGGTACCAGAAGGAGAAGAGAAAGAGCAAGAAAGTGGAAATCTATTTGAAAAAATAATGAAATAAAATTTCCCTAATTTGGTGAAGGAAATAGACATGCAAGTCCAGGAAGCACAGAGAGTCCCAAACAAGATGGATGCAAAGAGGCCCACACCAGGACACATCATCATTACAATGCCAAAGGTTGAAGATTAAAGAGATGGGAGGGGGTTGTAAAGAGATAGGAATGGGTGAAGAGGTGAGGGGATTAAGAAGTACAAATAAGTAGTTACCCAATAGCCATGGGTGTGTAAAGTACAGTATTGGAAAGGGAGTAGCCAGAGAACTTACACACATGACCCGTGGATAGGCACAAGGGTGGGGGATTGCCTGAGGGAGTGAGGGGTGCTGGATGGAAAGGCGCAAAGAGGGGAAAACCAGGACAACTGTGAAAACATAATCAATAAAATATAATAAAAAAAGAAGTAAGCAATTGTTTTGAAACTGGAAAAGCCAGTGTTCACACTCCCTGTTGACTACCAGACCCAATAAGCAGAGACAAGGGTTGAATCTTTATGGGCACTTTATTCAGAAGGCTGGTGCTCTGAGAAAATGGTGGGTTTTTACCATAACAGACCATTTTATATCCCATTTTAAAATGGCCCTTTTTATAAGGAGAACAAAGTGTAAGTAAGGGGTTTGGAATTCAGTAAAAGTTCATTGGATTTTAAAAAACTGCAGCATTCTTGCCCTGGGTGGTGGTCTTTAGCTGTGTCCTGGGTGGTGGTCATCTACTGTGGAGCACAAAGGCTCAGATACCATCTTGAATTGCTTGCAGCCCTCCTGAGGCACGAAGGTGAAACTGCTTACGGTCTCCTGGAGTCAGGGTGGGTCATACCTTCAGTTCCTGAAACAACGGCTTTTACATGCATTGATTACTAAGCTTATTAGCTATTATTTAAACTAAAAATTTTCCAACATTTAAGCTCCTCCATCATTTTGTTAGTTCTGAGGGTAAGTCATAAAAGGCAGTGTAGCTTCAATGCACCCCCCCTCTTAGGTAATTTGATTATCTAAAAGAAGGATAATTTCTTTCCCTCTTAGATACTTTGCTCCCAGGTAAGTGAGCAGGCATGTCATAAGCAACCCCACGGAGAGGCCTGTGTAGTAAGCAAGTGAGGCCTCATGATAATAGTCATGTGTGTCAGCTGAGAAGCAGCACCCCAGTTAAATTAAGCCTTCAGATGATTGCTGCCCAGCTGACAACTTCACTTCATGAGACCCTGAGCCAGAACCACCCGGCTAGGCTCCTCCTGAACTGCTGTGTGTGATGAGAAACATTTGGTGTTTTAATCTACTAAACTTTGGAGTTATTTGTTATGTAGCAATAGATAATATACAGTAGAGAATAAGAGAACTGAAAAAAAAAATGTAGAGGTCCCAGACTTATGCAACATTATAAGCTTTACTAGAAAACATGTAACTTTCTTTACTAGAAAACATGATCAAATTCTACAATTCCTAGTTTGCCTTGGGCCATCTATCTCATTAATTCCTTCCTCTCCAAAAGTTTCCAACGCACTTGACTAGAGGCTTTCATTCTCCTGTGGAAACATATTTCTAATTGCATAATGAAAGTCCATAGGAAATTTAGATTTACTTTAAGCTCATCATGATTTTACCCTATAAATATTAATATTCTATTCTTAAATATTAGATGTATTTTTCTTGTATCTACCATAAAATTCCTTATATGAGAAACACAGTTTTACATATGTTAAAGTGTTATACCTAGAAGAGATCTGACAAATTTTAAGACTGTTTCCCATCACAGAATTTTCTTAATCGTGAGTTTGACAATAGACAATTTCCCAGTTGAGACACCAAAGATGGTGCTTGTAAAGGATGGTTTCTCCTTTGCAGATGGAGACTCAAAAGCCTATGATGATGTTGCAACCTCCTTCCAGATCAAATTAACTCACTCTTAGAAAGAGCTAGTCTAATTAAAGGGGAAAAACAATTTCCTTTTTCCATTGGTTTAGCAGTGACAGCTTCTTGCAATAAATATCTCCAAATAAAAATGGGTGTGATGAGAATGTGATGGTATTTATAGGTTGTCTCCCCAGTCCCTCTTTTCATCCCCGTCATTTCCATGGCTATGGGGTGACTCCTACCAACCACGTCCATCAAACATCACCCCTTGACTCCACTTGACTCAAGGTGAACATCTACTAATCTTGGAAATCTGAAATGGTGGATGAGGTAGAGAGATGTGGAAGGATTGGAATTGATTGAATTTTTCTCAGGATGGCTAGACCTGTGACATATAAACTTGAGTTGCTGTCTGCAGCCATGGTTTTTTGTTTTTTTGTTTAATTGAATCTATTGGGATGACATTAGTTAATAAAATTATATTGGTTTCAGAGGTATAATTCTATAATACATCATCTGTTTATTGTATTATGTGTTCACCACCCCAGTGTGGCCATGCTTTTATCCAGGTAGTATGAAGCACAGGGAAATAGTTAGGTGAGAGAGAGGTAATGAATCAGAAGTGCAGAGACCAGTACACACAGGAGTCAAGAGAATGTTTCCAGCCCTGGCCAGGCGGTTCAGTTGGTTGAGGCATCATCCTGTATACCAAAAGTGTGGTCAGGGCACATACCCAGGTTGTGGGTTCAGTACCCAACTGGGGCGCATACAGGAGGCAACCCATCGATGTTTCTCTCTCACATCATTGTTTCTCTCTCTCTCTCTTTTCCTCTCTCTCTAAAATCAATAAACATAACCTTGGGTGAGGACTTTTTAAAACTTCAGTCTAAAAAAATACAATGTTTCCAACAATATCCTTGTGTTTAGAGTCCTCAAGATACTCCCGTGTCCCTCTAATGTAATTCCTCTTTTTGTTAAACTCAAATGGGTTTCTGTTACTAAAAAATAAGAGTTCTAATACAGATATAATAGAATAGTGATATAGTTTAATTAAGAAAATTGGGAAAGATTTAACTAAACAGTTATTGATCACAGCATGGAAAACACTAAACATTTAATGCATAGCATCTACAATGTACTCACTATAAGTCATGTTGTAGGGCAATGTTAGGCTAGGATTATATGTTTATGATACATGTTAATGAAAAAAGCAAGTTTTGGATATGGCCTATGTGATCACATTTTTGTTTTTAATTATTCATATATAGGCATACAAAAAGTTGGGTCATCATATAAATGAAAATGTCAATAGTGGTTCTCTCTGAATGGTTAGATTGCAAAAAAAAGTTTTTAATCTTGTTATCAATAAGGAACGTGCAGTTCTTATGTATTAAGAACAAAAAGTTTCACACCAAAAGCAAATTTAAAATATTATGTGGAATGTCAGTCCACAAGTTGAGCAAATAAAACTAAAATCTGTAAAATTTTAAAAGACAGAGAACTCAACAGTAGCTTTACATCAATTGAAATGAGGTAATATGATTGTCATGAGAATTGAAGTAGGGAAAAAAACCCTCCTGCAAATGAATTAGTTTGGTTGTAACAGTTATATTGTGTAAATAAATAACAGGTTTATAATAACTAATTGAATAAACAGTACGTGGTTTATAAGGCTCATTCATTCTCTGTGGGCAACTAGCCACCATCTCAAATCTCATTCATACAGTTAACTACTTGATCCAAAGTGTAAATCCAACAGATAACAAACATTCCCTAGAGCACAGGTGGAAAACACAAGGCCCAAGGGCCAAATCTGGCCCTCCACCTTGTTTTATCCGGCCAAGCACCTTGTTTCTACCAGTGGCAGTACTGAGCTCCTTGCCCCTAGGTAAGGACTAGTCACATTTGTACAGTGCTAAAATTGCATCTGGCCCTTTAAAGGCAACCGGGAGGCTGATGTGGCCCTCAGTAAAAATGAGTTTGACACCCCTGCCCTAGAGGGATGTTGTATGCTAAAATCTAAGCATGCTGAGATAAATTGTCATTTAGATTTAAAGCAGATGGTTTAAAAGGAGCAAAAACAATACTCAGTGGAAAAGTAGAAAATGATCAGATTGAATACTGAAAACATTTTTACAGAAACACATTGTCTAAACCATGACTTATTCAAATATAAAACATCAAAATCAAACTCTCTAAATACCTGTTTGGCACCTTGCCTCTTCTAACCTGTTTTATACCAAAGAACTCCGAACACAAGATGGGCTTGGCAGTACTTCAGAAATGCTTTTCAACTGCACAAAAACCTTTTTTTAGAAACTAGGATTAGTGTAACACGAATATGGGTATGTAAAAGTAGGCACTGAGTTATGCAATATTTATTTAAGTGGAATTCTTCCAATATTTTCTGAAAGAGAGGTCTTTTTCAATGATGCCATTCTGTAGAACAACATAGTAAGGATGGTGTTTATGGGTATTTATGATTTTTTTAAACATGAGTGTTCTTAAGATTAAAAAGGCATTAAAATGTGAGAGTGAAATAAACCTCAGATTTTTTTATGTAATTAATGACCAATTTCAAGAAAGATTATTTAGAAATAAAATAACCTCAGGATTTTTTATACAGGGGTTGTCTACACTACCTTTTTCCAATTTTTTAAATCCTGGGGAAAATTTACTCTACTTGAATATACAGGGTTCTAACTTCTCGCCTTCTGTTCACTGACAGCAAGCTTGTGTGTCGGGAGTGAACCATCTCCATACGTTATCTGTACAGTAATTATCCCTACAGTATGCCATGTACACCACCATCTCCATCTCTTCACTGCACATTACCTATTTTAATCTTAAGCTTCTTCAGTCTGGCCTCTGACCTTATGGTAGAACTGAACTGTATGGTCTTTCCACTCACGCACCACTATACAAAGCCCTAAACTCTTCTCTTTTCCTGACTGCACAATAGCTTTCCTTTCTTTTTCTTCTTGACTCCTGAAATCTCATGATTAAATGAAATTCAGTCCATAGCCCATTGGTCATCTCTTCATAAAGTCTTCTTTTAAAGAACTCATTCATCCTCAAGGTTTCAATTTGCACTTGATTCCTAAAGCTTAGTCCCAACTGCCTGCTGGGCATTAACGTTAAGTTAGGACCTAATGTAGAACAGAACCCATTATCTTGCCCCCTAAGCTGACTGTTCTCATTCTTAAGTGTTTTATTACTGAGTTTTACCAAGTCTTTTATAAAATCTGTGAAATCCATCTCTTTGTCTCTCTTTGCGACTACCTTTCTTTGGCTATGGCCTGATTATCACATTGATTTCTCCCTGCCTCATGTCTGACACTGGTGTCTCAAAAGAAGAGCTAAGACATAGGCTTGCATACTAGTGGGAAGTGATCCCCCCCAAAAAAGCATGATTGAGAGCCTAGGGGAATGGCACACAGAAAGAGGGGGAGCCAGCTCAAAGATAACTCTAAACTGGCCTACACTATCAGTAATTGATACCAGGTCCCACCTGGATCTTCTCATCGGCTTTATACAATGCATCTCTGTAAATCCACCTGAAAATAAAAGGAGGAAATAATTACTCATAAGCTCCTGTTCCCCACTGATTAAAGATGGCTCTCCTGGCAATGACTCCCTTGCACTTCTTGACTGCACATGTATGAGTCTGTGCAAGTTCTGCTAGCCTCCACTCTGGCATAAGGGAAACCCTGGGCAAGAAGTAGTAGGATACATCGTTTTTTAAGAAAGAAGAGGAAAAGAAAAAAGTGGTAGGTAAATATCTTGAGCTTCAGTAAATGTCCATTTGTATCTATAAGACATGGCACAAGGAAGAGTGGGTGGCTAACAAGAGGCATGATATATCTTATTAATTCACTTGCTATGTGTGTCTCTCGTCTCTTTAATGGGACCAAATATCTCAGTGGCATATATCCATTCAGCCGAGGATTTTACCAACAACTACTACCACCCCTCCCTGGTTCTGCCCTCAATATTGTTGTCAAAGCACTCCCCACCCACTGTTTTTAAAGCTTGTATTTCAAATTCTTTTCTCACAATGATATGAACTCTCTTTCTATTATCAGGTTTCCTTAACCTGATATTTCTTCACAGCACATCTACATAGGAAGGCTGATTAGCTTAGCAATGTAGTCACTGGCTGAAGAAATAAAGTGAGCAGATGATCGAAAGTTGGAACATTGTACCCATTAGCTCTCGTCATCCAGTCAGCTAACCTAAAGTCACAGACTATGTTTTGATTTTTTTTTATCCCTGGATCAAGGTCAAAGTGTTCTAGTAACTTAAGATTGGTTTTCATTTCACTTACTTATCTTTACATCCTACAGCTTAGATAAACATTTTTTGCATTATCTTCTCTAATCTATTCTGCCAAGATTGGTTGAAGATTTTAGCATTTGTGAATGAAGTCCAAGTTATGATGACACTATGTTTATGTCCTACATACTAGTAGTGCTTATTTATAGAATTTTCTAAAAGTGAGAAGAAGGGAAACAAATTTGCCTTCTTTATCCTTTGGGTACAATATAACACCCATAGAATTTATTAAGGCCTTTATATACTTGTCAGTGGTTTCCAAATACCAAAGATAAAGTTAGCAGAATACCTCCCCCATATGAAATTTGGGGGGTTCTTTTGAGGTGAAATAAATATCCTTAATGTTTTTAAAGAAGAGTTTGAGAATTTAAAAAATATACTCATTCACTAAATAAATATTCATTGAGCACGCTATTGTGAAAAACTCCTGTAAGATCTTCTTCATCACTTGAAAAAACTAGTGTTTATTTTTACCCTTACAAAACATTAAATATGTACTATGCACAACAAATAAACAAAGTAAAAACTTAGAAACATAAAAGCACCTGTAATCACATCACACATATATAAATACTACTAACCTCTGATAGATGTTTCTATTGCTTCTTTGGTGGACTCCTCTCAAAAATGCTTTCATTGGAACAAATCGGAGGTTAAAAATATTCAGGTGTTTCTATACAAGTAGACTCTACAATTTTCAGGTACTGGGATCATATTTTACTCTTCAAGGTATCTACCCCAAGGGTTGACACATATTGTGTGCTAATAAAAACATTATAGGGCCATTCCTCTATCTCATTAAAAGCCAAACCAAACTAAATATGTTAATAAACTCAATTCCCCACAGTGCCTGCTACTAAGTGAGACATTTGGAATACCTAGTCACATTAGCTCTTTTCTATCATAAAGGGATGTTTGCCAACCTTGAATAAAGTTTCTCCATGTTCATCACAAGGTGATAACCTTTGGTGTTTAGTTAGGAATGGAATTTGGTGGCACAGGCAAGAAAAGTCTATACTTACATGACTGTTGAAAATCAAGAAGTTGGCTGCGACCCAACACGGAGCCACAATCTACTTGGAAGCGAGGAGTGTCTCCAGGCTGTGTGAGGACTAACAATGCCACCAAGGCAACAGCCAATGACACATATCTGTGGAGAATGTCACAGAGAAAATGGAATAAAATCCAGGGGTCCCATCATATGCAGAGAATGTGGATACAAATAATGTACAAGAAAGGGACTAAAAGACTGGTGGTTTTTGATGCTGGATGAAACATGGAAAATAGAATACCTTTGTTTGCATTTGGATTTGTTGTTAATGTTGTATAGCTTTTCATTAGCGTACTTATCTTTATGAATACAACTATATACACACAATTTAATTTTAAAAATCATATTGTATTTAGGTATCTACTAATAGCCTATATAAAGAAACTACTTTTGTTCAGAAAAGAAGAAAATCCAGAATGTGTATCATCATTGGGAGAACATAGGATGATGGCAGCAGATTCTCCACACTCCTTCATCTTGCCTCAACCAGAGGTGAGGTGAACACTAACTCTTCATGTCAGTGACTTGTTTTTCATATTTGATGAAGGTGACCGTACTGGTAAATGATCATTTTAGCATTTCTGCCAGAAGGCTCAAGCAATTAGAAAGACTAATCAAAAAATAAAAAGGTGAACAAAGCCCATTATTTTTGTTGTTGTTGTTGTTGTTTTTGTTTGGGAATTACTTTGTTAGTACTGTCTCTCAGTTGGAAAAATGTTTTCCAGCAGTTATTTGTATGCTGGATGTGAACAATTAGCCTGTTTTAATGTAGAATATTTTCCCTCTTATTCTTAGTGTTAAAAAGGATAGTGTTAAAAAGTGTTAATAAATCTGTGGTGGAAGAAAACCTCCCCCCCTCCCCATCTTTGCACCTTCAGGAAACAAATATTTCCAGTCTCCTTAAGTGTAGAGATGGGTTCATGTTTGTAAAATTTCTTTTTGCCCTTAAGGAAATAAAACCAACTTTTATGCTGCCAGTGATTTCTGCTACAGTTTTAATGTGTAATCAAGCTGTATTACGAAAGAAGAAAGCAGATCTTTTGAGATGAGAAATAAAGAAGTAATAGGTCTGACATGGAGGCCTGAGGAAGGTGATGGATAGTGGAATCATTTATTGAAATGGGGAAGGCAGAAAAGCAAACTTGGGGGAGCTGAAGAATAAAAAATTCTGTGTGGCTACTTGATGCCCGTGATGACAGACCAACATTGGTCCTAACTTCCTGGCGGTGGTTTGTTTCACTGAATTTCTGTGTCCACCCTACTCCAGTACTCCATGGGAAATAAAAATCCTGCCTAACCTGTGCCAGGCTCCCTTACTGGGACTAGGCCTCACCCTACTGAACAGCAGGTCAGTAGGGTGGACTATTGTTTAGGGACAGACTGTCCAGGTGTTACTAAGGCCAGGAAACTGCTTTACTTAGAATCCATGTTGAGCAGCTTTTATAGGAAACCTTCTATACTAAAACAATGGCTCATCGGTCTTCTAGAAGTCAGGTCTTTTCCTGACTTCTCTGACTTATAAACAGTTGGCTTTGTCCTGGTGAGTCCTGAAATGGTCAGTTGTTCAGGTAAGAGGATGGGTTTTCAGACTATTCATCTGTTAGCTGGAGAAAATCAGCTGCCATGGGGTAAATGGACAATAGCATAATACGAGAAATAAAGACTCATCATGAGGATCTTTAAGGTCCCATCAGGCAGGAAGATATACACTAAGTAGCTCAAGCACTAATTAGTAGTTTTCAATAAGAGGCAACTCTGTATCTCAAAGGCCACTTTTTTCAAAATAAGCCTTAAAATTATGAGGTTTGGAGTTAGAGTTATCGTTATTTGAATTGTACAGTTAACCAGTGGAATAATTCAGGCTAATTGAATCCATAACCCCTCAATTATCTTAGTCATTTAGAAAAATTAGTGCTTCCTATCCTGAATTACCCAAGTGATTACAGTTATAGTCCTGACCTGTTGTCTTTTTATTATAAATGATGCTCTGATTTGGGTTGGCAACATTTTAAGTGATATATTAGGGTTCAAATTCCTTCTCAGGAGACAGAGAAAATGCAAGAAAGAGGTCTTCTAGAACCCTGTATTGTAACAGAGGCCAATAAGCCAGGAGCAAGCTCAATATTCATGAAGCCCAAGGTTAAAGCTGACGTTTATTCTGACAGGTCACAGTCACAACTCTACTTTTCTAGTGTGAAAAGTCACAGTCAGATGACAACATAACTGGGTTTAAAAGAAGTTAATGGTTGGTTTAACTGAAAATGTTGAAATTATTTGTTAATAATCATTATTAACAAGGCTGTCAAACTAGTTCTTTCTTATATATTCATGTAGCAGGGCTGTCTGGTCAACTAAATGGACATTGGCTTTATTTTGGTCCAGTCTACTATAGAATCTGTGAGGTGTTCTTAGCTCTAAAATTCACTCCCTCCTGGCGGTCCAACAAACTAAACTTATTAGCCTTCAGGGAAAAGCATTAAATATTTACCTCTTGGCAACTTGAATAAAATGGAGTAATGCTTCCATGTCAAATGATCAACTCAAGTGTTTTTAAAATGCATTTTTATAAAATGCAGTATATATTTTTAGAATCTAGCAGATAATTCTATTTATATATATAACAATTATTTGATATCATAATAAATAAAACATGTATTGACAAATAAAATAGCAACTACCAATTTAAAGTGGTGAATTCGTAAGGATGTTTATACTCTACCATATTTGTCTAAAGAACACCTAAGATAATTTTTGTATGAGTAATGCTTTCTCAAGCAAAGTAAACCAAATATTTATCTGGTAAATCTAGGCGGCAGAACATAACTGCAACTCATCTTGTTTCAAGCAAAACTGAAGTGAAATTACATATCTCCTACAAGCAATATAATCTAATATCCAAATCTTCTGACCTATCCTAAATGTGTAAGGATTTTGCTCACTCCAGACATAGGTACCTTGTGTCCATGATATTATCAAATGGCAAAAAAAGATGATGTCTATTTATAAGATGCATTTTTCCCGCTAATAAGCACTTAAGCACTTATAAACAACTGATAGCATGAGAGGATTACATAGACAAAAGTGTCACTTTTCTGTTTCTCCTCTGAGGGGAAAGAAGTGAAATGAGATGAAGAGGATACAGATTTAAAAAAAAAATACCCCAAGTGACATTCCAAAGCATCCATGGGAAGCCAGGAAGAAGTTAGGAAGGAAAAACAGGTCTTAACAGATGTTAATTTTCTTCACTCACCCAAACTATTTGGGAAATCTGCAATGAATTCTAAGACAAATTTAACAATCAGGAAAAAAAAACCTGGTTTTGAAAAGTTAGGTTTATAATTTAATTGAATATAGGCAAAAAGTAATGAATCAGCAACTACTGATATAAGAAATGCTGGAGATCCAAGATGGCAGCATAGTAGGTAGAAGCCACACATATCTCCTCCAAGGACCAAACTGGAATAATAACTAAATTATAGAACAATCATCCTGAGTAACCAACTGAAGCCTAGCAGAAGAGAAGTCATAACCAAGGACTTACAAAAGAAGACGACACATCAAGAGTGGGTGAAAAGGACTGGTCCCACTCCCACAGGCAGAGGCTGAGGTTTCTGAGAAATGTCTCAGTTGTGGGGGTGTTCCCCTTCAGAAATGTGAGGTCTAAACCCCAAGCTGGGTTCCCTAGCCCACAGCTCCAGACCAGGTAAGAGCACCTCTGTAACATCTGGTTGTGAAAAGCAGCAAGGTTTCTGTTATCCAGGGAGGGATGGGAGACCACCAGAGACACAGGCAGCCTCTTAAAAGGCCAACACACAGAATTTCATGCATGGCCACTCACACTGGGCTCTGGCAGAGGGTGGACAGAGCAGACAAGAGTCATGTGAGGAGTCTGGGGTTTGTAGCTCTAGGGACAGAGTTGAAGGGACAACCTCCAGGATACCTGTGCTGAGTCATTCTTCCACTCTGCAAATGCTATCATTCTTGGATGGAGCACTCCTATCCTATGACATCAGCCTGGGGGAAAGCAATAGTCCCAGATTCCCTCTCACCCCACCCTGTGGAGCTTTCACCCTGCTGGGGAGTCAGTTGCCTTGGCCTTGAGTGTAGAGGTCTGGGCAGATTTGGAGGGTGTCAGTGACTAAGTGGTGTGGCTTTGGGGCAGAGGCCATTCCCCCCATTTCCCCATGAACCTGACTGGTGCTTCCCCCTTACAGGAGATCAGCTAGAACCACACTGTAGGCTCCAGCTCCAGAGGCCCCACCCACTCCTAGTGGCTCTGCCATGCCGAGATTGGGGTGAAATCCAGGACAGACCAGTAGTGTGGCTCTGGGGCAGGGGTCACACCACCCACCTTCCCCAAAGCCAGATGGGCACCTCCCCCTCACCGGAGATCCACTAGCCCTGTCCTTTCAACTCCCGGCAGACCCGCCTGCTGAGATCTGTCTGCTCCTGGCAGAATCTGGGACAGACTGAGTGATGTGGCTCCAGAACATGGGCCATTTGTTCCTCACACACCCAGGCAGAGCAAAGCCCCCCTTTCACGCAGCCAAATCTTGGTATGTTTGGGCCTAATGAACTCTGTTGGCCTCACCCTGATGAGTCCCTGTGACCCTACCTCGACACAAAAGTAGACACGAAAGTATGAGAGCACCCACAGGTGGCAGCTAGACTTGGTTTACTCAGGGGTATTTGCTGAGTAGCCTCAGACCCAGCATTGACAATGAGTTTGAACCTGTATGAATCTGGTGAACACCACTTGCCCCTACTTGGTGACTCACTGTGAACCTACTTCATGCAACTCAAGTATAACCAGATGCTCCTTCAGTAACTGAGCCTAACAGGCAGCTGGCAGGCAGAGGCAGGTGGACGCAGATCTCAAATGGCCTTAAGACTTCTGCTGACCTGCCCCTAGGCCTGGTGCTGGTAAAATCTGGCCTTGTGCACAGCTTAGTCCTTCCCATGCGCACCCAGGCCCAACAGAGGCAGCCACAAATGGTACATTGTTTGTAGTTCCAAAGAGGTTGCCAAGGGCCAGGCACAGACAGCATCTGGCTTTGGTCTGCACCACAGTTCTTCCTAAGAGGCACAGAACCAAGGCACCCAAGAGCTAACATCAGACAATTTCAGGGAAGGATCCAGTAAGTCTCACAAGTGGCATATCCAAAGGACAGTCATGGCAGGTGCCAAAACCTGCTGAGGCAAATTCTGCTTTGTGTGGTCAGTACCTGACCACATGGCTTATATGGCATGGTCAGGGTTGCATCTCACAGTAAGCCAGCCTGAGGGTCAATCCCACACATGAATGAGCCAATAGCAATCAAGACTCAATTAAAACAGGAGGGTCCATATAATCCACACAATGACATTCCTGGAGCACACACCTCAGGTGATCAAGGAGACTGAACCTTTGGACCCCACAGGACACCCACTACATAAGGACACCCCACAAAGACTGGGAGTCACAGCAGATCTATCTAAAACAGAAACAAACATAAAATGGCAGCCAAGATGGGGAGACAAAAATGTGCCCCAAATGAAAGAATAGGAGAAATCTCCAGAAAAAGAGCTAAATGAAATTGAGGAAAACAATTTATTGGATATAGAGTTCAAAGTAATGATTATAAGGAAGTTCAACAGCATGAAAAAGGACACGGAAACCATGAAAAAAGACCAGTCAGAAATAAAGAATACAGTATCTGAAATGAAGAATAGATTGAAAGCAATAAACAGTAGGTTGAATAAAGCAGATCAAACCAGCAATTTAAAAAAACAATGAAACACCCAATCAGAGCAGCAAAAGGAAAAAAGAATTTTTTAAATTGAGGATAGTTTAAGACACCTTTGGGACAACATGAAGCACAATAACATCTGCATCATAGGCATGCCAGAAAGAGAAGAGAAAGAGCAAGGGATCAAAAAACTATTTCAAGAAATAATGACCGAAACTTCCCTGACCTGGTCAAGGAAAAAATAAAAAATAAAACCACAAGTCCAGGAAGCACAGAAAATCCCAAACAAAACAGACCCAAAGAAACCCAATCCAAGACACATCATAGTTAAAATGGCAAAATTAAAAACCAAAAGTAGAATCTTAAAAGCAGCAAGAGAAAGACAGTTAACTACAAAGGAGATCCCATAGGAGGGTCAGCCAATTTTCCAACAGAAACCCTTTCAGGCCAGAAGGAATTGCTGTGAAATATTCAAAATGATGAAAAGAAAGAACCTACAAACAAGACTACTTTACCCAGCAAGGTTATCATTTAAAATTGAAGGAGAAATAAAGAGCTTCCCAACAAGAAAAAGGTAAAGAAATTAATTACCACCAAACCAGTATTACAAGATATGTTAAAGGGTCTTAGAAGAAGAAGAGGGAAGGAGGAGGAGGGGAGGAAGGAGAAGAAGAAGAAGAAAACAAAGGGACATAGTTATAAAGAATAAAATAATAATCAATACATACCTATCAATAATCACTTTAAATGTAAATGGCTTAAATCCCCCAATCGAAAGACACAGGGTAGCTGAATGGATAAGAAAACAAGACCCAGACTCCCAGCCAAGATGGAGGCATAGGTAGACACACTGCACCTCCTCACACAACTGAAAGGACAACAACAATTTAAAAACAAAAAGCAACCAGAACTGCCAGAAAATCGAACTGTATGGAAGTCCAACAAGCAAGGAGTTAAAGAAGACACATTCATCCAGACCGGTAGGAGGGGCGGAGATGGGCAACTAGGCAGAGAGGACTCCCGGCAAGCTGGTGCCTGGAGGACCCAGTGAGGTGGTAGTGTGTGGAACAGGGCAGGCAAGGCTGCAGCTGGCCAGCAAGGATGCAGCTGGCCAGCAAGGCAGCAGCTGGCAGACCTGGCGAGGTGGTGGCTGGCGAACTGGGTGGTCACAAAGTCACGTGCAGATAAACTGGGAGGAACAGCTGGGGAGTGAACCAGATCTTGCAAACCAGGGCTCCAGCACAGGGAAATAAAGCCTCGAACCACCCATTGGAAACACCTGTGGGGGTTGAGGTGGCAGTGGGAGAAACTCCCAGCCTCACAGGGGAGTTCGTTGGAGAGACCCACAGGGTGTTAGAACATATACAAGCCTACCCACCCAGGAATCAGCACCAGAAGGGCCCACTTTGCTTGTGGGTAGTGGGGGAAGTAACTGAAATCTGGCAGAGAATAGAGCAAGAGCCACTGTTCCCTCTTGGATCCCTCCCCCACAAACAGCATCACAATGCAGCAACATGAGTCACCCCGCCCTGGTGAACATCTAAGGCTCTGCCCCTTTCTATGTGACAGTCGTATCGAGAAAAAAAAAATGGCCCTAATGAAAGAAAAGATCAAAGCTCCAGAAAAAGTACAGCTAAATGATGAAAAGATAGCCAACCTATCAGATACAGAGTTCAAAACACTGGTAATCAGGATGCTCACAGGATTGGTTGAATTTGGTCACAAATTAGATGAAAAAATGAAAGCTATGCTAAGAGAAATAAAGGAAAATGTATAGGGAACCAATAGTGATAGGAAGGAAACTGGGACTCAAATCAACTGTATGGAGCAGAAGGAAGAAAGAAATATTCACCCAGAAAAGAATGAAGAAACAAGAACTCAGAAAATGAGGAGAGGCCTGGGAACCTCCAGGACATCTTTAAATGTTCAAACATCTGAATCATAGAGGTACCAGAAGGGGCAGAGGAAGACCAAGAAATTGAAAACTTATTTGAACAAATAATAAAGGAGAACTTCCCCAATCTGGTAAAGGAAATAGACTTCCAGGAAGTCCAAGAAGCTCAGAGAGTCCCAAAGAAGTTGGACCCAAGGAGGAACACACCAAGGCACATCATAATTACATTACCCAAGATGAAGAATAAGGAGAGAATCCTAGAAGCAGCAAGAGAAAAGGAAACAGTAACCTACAAAGGAGTTCCCATAGGACTGTCAGCTGACTTCTCAAAAGAGATCTTACAGGCAAGAAGGGGCTGGAAAGAAGTGTTCCAAGTCATGAAAGGCAAGGACCTACATCCCAGATTGCTCTAGCCAGCAAAGCTTTCATTTAGAATGGAAGGGCACATAAAGTGCTTCTCAGATAAGGTCAAGTTAAAGGAGTTCATCATCACCAAGCCCTTATTCTATGAAATGTTAAAGGGATTTATCTAAGAAAAAGAAGATACAAAATATGAATAGTAAAATGATAGCAAACACAGTTATTAACAACCATGCCTAAAACAAAAACAAAAGCAAACTAAGCAAACAACTAGAACAGGAACAGAATCAGAGAAATGGAGATCACTTGAAGGTTATCAGCAGGGGAGTGGGAAGGGGAGAGTGGGGGAAAAGGTACAGAGAATAAGTAGTATAAATGGTAGGTAGAAAATAGACAGGGGGAGGGTAAGAATAGTATAGGTAATGTAGAAGCCAAAGAACTTATATGTATGACCCATGGACATGAACTACAGTGGGGGAATGAAGGTGGGAGGGGGTGTGCGGCGTGGAGGGGAATAAAGGGGGGAAATGGGACAAGTGTAATAACATAATCAAAATATATTACAAAAAACAAAAACAAGATCCATGTATATGCTGTCCACAAGATAGCCACTTTAGAATGAATAATACACACAAACTAAAAGTAAAGGAATGGAAGATGTTTCATGCAAATAGAAAGGGAAAAAAAGCTGGGGTAGCAATACTTATATCTGACAAAATAGACTTCAAAACAAGAGCCAAAACAAGAGACAAAGAAGAATACTACATAATTGTAAAGGGAGCAATCCAACAAGAAGTTATAGCCATTGTTATCATTTATGAACCTGACAGCATGAAAGCACCTAAATATATATAGCAAATCTTGACAGATGAGAGGGAGAGACTGATAGAAATAAAGTCATATTGCAGGATTTTAATACCCCATTGATATCAATGGATAGATCTCCCAGACCAAAAACAAACAAACAAACAAACAAGGAGATGGTGGCCTTTTTGACACACTAGATCAGATGGATTTAATTGATATCTTCGGAGCATTTCAGCAGAATATACATAATTTTCAAGTGCACATGGAAGGTTTTCTAGGATAGACTACATGCTAGGACAAAAAACAAGTCTCTATGAATTTAAGAAAATTGAAATCACTTCAAGCATCTTCTCTGACCATAATGCTATGAAACTAGAAATCAGTCATAAGAAAAAAATTGAAAAACACACAAAGACATGGAGGCTAAATAAAGCTACTAAATAATGAATGGGTCAACAATGAGATAAAGAAAGAAATCAAAAAGATACCTTGAAACAAATGAAAAGGAGAACACAACAACCCCAAATCTATGGGACACAGTGAAAGCAATTCAGAGGGGGAAATTCATAGCATTATATGCCTATATCAAGAAATAAGAACAATAACAAATAATGAATCTGATTTTTCACTTAAAGGAACTTGAAAAAGAATAACAAAGCCCAAAGTAAGTATAAGTGAGGAAATAATAAAGGTCAGAGAAAAAATAAATGAAATAGTGTCTAATAAAACAATACAAAAAATCAATGAATCAACCAATGAATGCATAAATAAGTGAAACAAGAAATTGATGTCTCTCTGTCTCTCTCTATCTTCATTTCTCTTTCTCTTCATTTCTCTCTGTCTGAAATTAATAAATAAATTTTTTTAAAGATCAATAAAAAGCAAGAGCTAGTTCTTTGAAAAGATAAATAAGATTGACAAGCCTTTAACATATCTATCAGGAAAATAAGAGAGAATGACAACAAACTCACAGCTATCAACAACAGAACCTAAACAAAAGCAAAAACAAACTAAGCAAACTAGAACAGGAATGGAATCACAGAAATAGAGATCACATGGAGGGTTATCAGTGAGGACAGGGAGGGGGGACAATGGGGGAAAAGGTACAGAGAATAAGAAGCATAATTGGTAGGTACAACACAGACAGGGAGAGGTTAAGAATAGTATAGGAAATGGAGAAGCCAAAGAACTTATATGTGTGAACCATGGACATGAACTAAGGGGGATGCAAGAGGGTAGGGAAGTGTAGGGCAGAAGGGGATACACAGGAGAAAAAAAATGGGACAACTGTAATAGCATAATCAATAAAATATACTTTAAAAAGTGAGGGAGAAAATTAATAAATCAGAAATGAAAGAGAAATAACAACTGACACCAAGGAACTCCAAAGGACTGTGAGAAAACATTATCAACAGCTATCTGCCAACAAATTTGACTATCCAGAAGAAGTGGATAAATTCCTAGAAATATACAATCTCCCAAAGGTGAATCAAGAAAAAGAAAGAGAATATGAATAGACAGATTACAAGTGAAATTGAAGCATTAATCAGAAAACTCCCAACAAATAAAATTTCTGGACCAGTTATCTTCACAAGTGAATCTAACCAAACATTCAGAGAAGAACTAAGACCTATCCTTCTCAAACTACTCCAAAAAATTCAAGAGCTGGTAAAATTCCCAAACTCATTTTGCAAGGCTAGCATTATTCTAATTCCAAAACCAGATGAAGATATCACAAACAAAGAAAATCATAGACCAATATCCCTGATGAACATAGATGCTATAATCCTCAACAAAATGTTAGCAGACTAGATCCAGCAATACATTAAAATGATTATACATCTGATCAAGTGGGATTTATTCTTGGGATGCAAGGTTGGTACAATATTTGCAAATCAGTAAAGGTGATACCTCCACCTAACCAAAATGAAAGATAAAAACATGACCATATCAATAGGTGCAGAAAAAAGCATTTAATAAAATCCAGCACCCTTTATGATAAAAACTCTCAGCAAAGTGAGATTGGAGGGATCAGACCTCAATGTGTATATTGAGGCCTTCTAAGACAAACCCATAGTCAACATCAGATTCAATGGGTAAAAACTAAAAGTGTTTTCCTTAAAATCAGGAACAAGAGAGGGCTGTCCACTTTCACTACTCTTATTCAACATAGTAATGGAAGGCCTAGCCACAGCAATCAGACAAGAATACAAAGCCCAGAAATAAACCAATGCCTTGATGGTCAGTATTTAACAAAGGAGGCAAAAACATACAGTGGGGTTAAGACAGTTTATTCAATAAATGTTCAGAAAAGTAGACAGATACATGCAAAAAAAATATGAAACTAGTCCACCTTCTTATACCATACACAAGAATAAACTCAAAATAGATTAAAGACTTAAATGTTAGGCTTTAAACCATAAAAATCCTAGAGAAAACCTAGGCAGTAAAATTTCAGATATATCTTGGACTACATCAAACTAAAAAAGTTATTGCACAGTAAAGGAAACCATCAACAAAATGAAAAGATAATCCAATGAATGGGAGAACATATTTGCCAGTGATACATCTGATAAGGGATTAATAACCAAAATTTATAAAATCTTGTCAAACTTAGCATCAAAATAACAATCCAATTTAAAAATAAGCCATGGATCCGAATAGACACTTCTCCAGAGAGGACATACAGGTGGCCAATAGACATATGAAAAGGTGCTCAATGTTCCTAATCATCAGAGAGATGAAAATTAAAACCACAATGAGATTTCACCTCACTTATCAGAATGGCTATCATCAATAAATCAACAAACAATGAGTGCTGGCGACATTGTGGAGAAAAAGGAACCCTTATGTTCAGTTGGGAATGCAGACTGGTGCAGCCACTGTGGAAAACAGTATGGAGATACCTCAAAAAATTAAAAATGGAACTGCCTTATGACCCAGTGATTCCACTTCTGGGAATTTATCTGAAGAAACCCAAAACACTAATCTGAAATAATATATGCACTTCTATGTTCATTTACACTATGAAGTGAACAACCTCTATGTTCATGGTGTTATTTACAATAACCAAGATTTGGAAGAAGACCAAGTGTCCGTCAGTAGATAAGTTGATAAGAAAGCTGTGGTACATTTACAGAACAGAACACTAGTCAGCCATAAAAAAGAAAGAAATCTTACACTTTGTGACAGCGTGGATAAACCTGGAGTGCATTATGCTAAGTGAAATAAGCAGTCAGAGAAAGATAAGAACTATATGATTTCACTCACATGTGGAATGAACAAAATGAACTAACAAACAAAATGGAGACAGATTCATAGATAGAGATCGGGCAGGCTGACAGCTATTGTGGGAGCAGGGGTGGCTGGGGGTGGTGGAGGGATTTAGCAAAAAAAAAGAAAAAAACGGGAACAGGTACAACAGTGTGGTGTTTGTGGGGTTGGGGGAGGTGGAGGAAGGTATAGGGGAGATAAATGGTAGTGGAAGAAGATTTGACTGGGGTAGTGAACACACAATACAATGTACAGATGCTGTTTCATGGAATGGTGTACCTGAACCCTCTATAATTTTGTTAACCAGTGTCAATTCCATACATATATTCTAATCAGGAATTAGGCAGACTGGCTGGTATCTATTACATGGATCAATATTAGAACTAAAAATTACCATAATTTTCCCATCTGCCACTGGTCAAGGGAGAAAGGGTATTATTAAGTTAGGTATATACGGGCATGCTTTGGAGATGCCGCAGTTCGGTTCCAGACCACCATATTGCCCTAAAGCAAGTAGTAATCTTTTAGCTGATGAAGGGTCTTGTCTCAATTTGCAAAAAAGCAACACCTGTGAAGTCCAATAAAGCAAAGTGCAATAAAACCCCTGTCTTTAGCTGTTTTCAGAGTCACATTATTTTTTTTTTGTAGGCTATCACTAACTACATTGGTGAATAACAGCTGTCATTTCTTTTGCAAATCTGTCCTTTGTAGGTTAAACTTGCTTATCCCCAAGGCACAGGAAAAATTTTCCCTCCTACAAGCCCTATTATGTAAGTAAATCTCATGATCGCTACAGACTAGAGAACACTTAAGTGTATGAAAATTAGGAAACTTGCCCAAATTTATTTAAACAAAGGAGCCAAGACCAATACCATGCTATATTGTCCCAGAGTATGTATGCTAGTATCAATTCGCTACATTGTTTATATTGGGTCTAGAGGCTCTACCAGCCCATGTCCACTGTCAGACATTAAAAGCAATTCTTCTAAGATTCTATCATTGATGTCTTAATTCTGAATGTTTTGGAATTTACCAGGAGGAATGTTATTTGGGTGGCTGCAAGGTTTACCCAAATTATTTGTTAAAAGCAAAAATAAATGAAGTATTTACTTTATTTTACTTCCTTCAAACTTTTTCCTAAGGTTAGCATTGTAAACCAAAATTAATTTTACACTGTAATAAAGAACAGTAAGCACTTATTTGAGGAAAAGGAGCTGCAAACTGGGAGACACAGATTCAGGTAGCAACGTAAATCGTGTTCCTCCAAGACAAAGGGGAGATCATTTTTTATAGGGTAAATTCTGCCCAGGTTCTCAAACAGGTTCATTTTATGTAAATGAGATACTCAAATTGTGTACTTCTGATGGATGGGGCAGATGTCAGTCTGCTGATAGAAAGGGAAACCAGGGTTTCCCTGCAGTGGATGACTCAGACAGTGTAAACAAGCCAGACATAGTGCAGGAAGCTGAGAGTTCACTCTGGTGTTCTTCCCAATATGCAGAGAGTACTGAGGAGCTCCTGTCAGAAAATGGCCCTTAGACTCTTACTATTCATAAAATGTGGGCCCTCTGTTGACCATGGGGAGTCCATCTCAGCAGAGAAATTCTTTCTTGGGGTTCATATCAAATGAATCTTACTCTGAGTCCACATTATGTTTAATCACTGGAATAAATTTTTTACATATAATTGGAATAGAGATTCAAGGTGAAAAAATCTGGTGTGAGAAAGATTTTCATTTTTCTCTTGTCATAATGAAGCAGGAGATAGAATAGGAATGAGGAAGTCCTGAGATATCACAGCTGTGGTCAGTCAGCATCTTGATTTCTGAGAATCGCCTTGTGATACCTGGCAAGGAAACTTGCTTGTGTACCAGAGCTTCAGTTGCACCTTTGCCTCATTAATAAACTGCATTGTGGTTTCCTCCCTGAGTGGGCAATCAAGGAGGATTGTGGGAAATGAAATGCACAGAAGTTTAAATAAAAACCGTATAAAGCCTGTAACTGTTTGATAGAAGAGTGTCATTATCTGGTCAGAAATGGCCAAGTTCTGTATCTTGGGCTTAATAAATCTCACTTGCTTCACTTCTTCACTTATTTTTTTGTAGTCCATTCAATTCTTTATTTGTGACCACCAAGAGCCTGGACCCTGTCTCCATCTACAACAATAATGAGGAAATTGAGCGGATAATACAGAGGACCTAGACCAGTCAGAGACCAATATCTCTAAACTCCTAGACATGCCCCAACTTTTTAGCTGAAGAACCAGTCCTAGAACAGCCACTAATAGCAGCTGTGAAGAAAGACAATATCAATGTAAAAAATGTCCAAACCCATAGAGAATTTGTATAAGTTTATTTGAGCCAAACTGATGACATATGCTGGGAACAAGTTCTCAAATTGTCCACAGAATAACAGTTTTGCAGCTTTTTATGCGTTTGAATTATGTAAGGAACATTATTACATGGAGGTGGGAGGAAGCAAGGCAAGGACTGGATTCTAAGATAGTTATGTGCTCTCTTGAGAGTGGTTATTTTTTTCCACAGGTGTGTTAACCTAGATGCTCAGAAACAATGGATGGGGCTTATTTGAGGCAAAGATAAATGTTTTACTAAAAAGTTACATGCCTGCATCATGACTATCCACCACATCCTGGCCAGTTAGGAATTTGTGATGATTAGATCACCCTGTGAGGTTATGTTATAGTTACAAGATTCAAGTGTTTGATGTTTCAAAAGAAAGGCCAATATTCAATGCATCAGAGATGTGGAGTAAGGAAAGGTTTATTAATGAAGAAGGCCTAGCTCATGAAGATGGAAGAAATACCATATTTTGCCATGTATAATGTGCACTTTTTTTCCCAAATTCTTGAGGGAAAAATAAGGATGTAAGGATGTGCATTATACACAGGTAATACCTGAAATACCTTGTATCTGTTCTGGTGTTTTGTAATTATTTGTCACACAAAATTTCTTGTACCATATGTTCAAAAATAAATGCTAAAATTCTTTTATAATACAAAAACAAGTATCTAAATATAAATAAATAATTGAACTAACAAATTGAAATGAAAGATTTTTTCCCTTAAAGTATGGACCAAAAAGGTGGGTATACATTATACATGGCAAAATATGGCAAATGCAGTAAATCTCAAATCCTTCTTAAGAGAGCTCAAAGTTCAGGCATCTTATGTATCAAGGAAGAGAAGATAGGTGAGGTGAAGAGGTGGGTGGGGATTGTAAAAAAGCAAATGTCTAAGGAAAAGCATGAAATTTCTAAATCCTTTAATATTTCTGATCAGTGCCCCCAGATCTGAGTCCAGTTCTGGAGTCACTACTTGTGCATATTTCCCCGCCTCTTCTCTAACCAATGAACTGCTCAAGCCTCTTGCAGAATTTGTCTAGTTAATTAGCATATCTACAGCAAGAGCTATTAGCCCAAAGGCCATTAGGCAGAGGAAGGTATCACTCCTTCAGTTAGTTACTTTCCATAGACCCCCTTTTTTAATTTCCATCTATAGCAGCCAGACAGATTCTTGGAGAATCCACTACCGCTTGGAGGATGAGAACTAAAGGAGGAGTGTCCTGGAGCTGGATGAGGAAGGGAAAGGGATAGAGGTGTAAAAGCAGTGAAAAATGTCCTTTGGTCAACAAAGGAAAGCAAGCAGCTTGTAAAGAACTGGACTGTTAGCACCATAAAGCCAATTGTGTTATGCAGCCAGGATTAACATTACTACCTCCCTCTAGTGAAAACAATTGGGATGAGCGAACATGGATACATTTCCAGGACACTTTTAAGAAAAAAAATCAAGTTACATAAAATATGTATAACACCGTTTTTGTTTTTAAAAATCCATAAAGTGATATGTTTTCCCAAGGGCATATATACATTTCCATCTATAAATGCATAGTAAAAAGACTGGACATATATTGTGGAAACAAACAAAGACCATCAAATAAGCACACTCACGCTATTTACTTAGGGCTTGCTATAGCCAGGGAGTAGGGAGGAGATATTTTCCTCTGTTCTCCAGGTTCTTTTTGTCTGGTATAATGATCAAACAGACATAAGACAGATTAGCAAGTAAAAAATAACCGAATTTAATGATCCTATATGGGAACCCCACATACATGAGAAAGTCAGAGACCCCACGGCACGAGAGGTTCAGAGACAGAAAAGGAACATCAGCATATAAGACATTCTGAGCTAGAGATGAGGTAAGGTGCCTTGGGGGCTTCAAAGTGTCCAGAAAGGCCAAAAAAAAGGTTATGTCTGATAGTTTCACATTATGGGTGAGGCACTTAATTCAAGTTCATGCAGGTAGTCAAAGGACAAGCAGAAGTTTCTCCTAAGCCCACATCTCAAGTTGCCCTCAGTTCAGAACAATCCACATTCCACAGAAGCACATCTTGGGGTTGAGATAGCATAGGAAATGCCAAATGGCCAGAAGGAACACCAGATGTCAAAACCACGGTTCTGCAATCACAGTTGATCAGGGTTTGACTTCTTGGTGACCCTCCAGGGTGGCAGTAATGAGCAGTCCTTCATGTTGGCCCTCACAGTGCAGGCGGGAAGATAGTTGCTAAGCAACCAGACAGAAGGAAATAGCTCCACCCAAACTGGAAAATTCTGAAAGCCCACCTTTTTCAAAAAGCCCTCCTTTTCTTGAAAGCCCACTTTGTAGTCAGCTCATAAAAGTAGACTAGCTGAGCCAGTTCTGACGACCTTCCTGTCTTCTACGCTGCCTCCCTTGTGCTCGAATATAAGCTTAATAATTGCTCTTTTTTAATTTTGTAAAAGATTTTATTTATTTATTTTTAGAGAAGGGAAGGAAAGGAGAAAGAGAAGGAGAGAAACATCAGTGTGTGGTTGCCTCTCATGGGCCCCCAAATAGGGACCTGGCCCACAACCCAGGCATGTGTCCTGACTGGGAATCAAACTCGTGACCCTTTGGTTTGCAGGCTAGCACTCAATCCAGTGAGCCACACCGGCCAGGACAGTTTTTGCTCTTTAACAGTCTATAGAACTAGCTTAAGCTACTTCATGGCAGTTTGAATGGGGTTTCTATTGCTTGCAACCAGAGGTCATGGAAAAGCTCACTCCCCCTCCTATTTCCCAGTCATGGTTTTAAAATCTTCTTTGTGTGTGAAATATAACATATACAGAAAAGTGCATAAAATAATGTGTAACTACCATTCAACTTAAGAAATATGTTATTAGCAACCCAGGGGCCCACTTGTATTGTCTTCTAATCATTAACTTCTATTTACCCACCAAAGGTCACCACTGTTTTGACTTTTATGGTAATCAGTTCCTTACATTTCCTTAGAGGTTTACCATTGAAGCATGCACGCATAAAATATAAAGTTTTACTTTTTAAAAAATTGTATATGATGGGAATTACATAGTATGGGTGTGTTGTATTTGGCTTCTCTCAACATTACACTTGTGAGGTCCATCTGTGTTCTTGCATGCAGCAAGAATGCAGCGTGCAGCTGTAGCTCATTCACTTTCATTGCTATATAATATTTTATTGCATAAATTTGTAGCAAGTTATTCATTCTGCAGTTAATAAACATAAGTTGTTTCCACTTTTTGGCTATTTTAAATAATACTGCTGTGGACTTGCTCGTACATGTCTCTTTGTAAACACAGTTGTGGTAGGTAGTGAGGCAGATAAGAGCTGAGCAAGGACAATGAGCCAGGCACAGGTCACCAGGGTGGAAAGCCCCATGTGTCTGGCAATGGGTAAAACTGGGAAAACAAGGACCTCGCTCCCAGGGTGACCTTTCCTTCCCAAGATTATTTTTGATCCAGCAGTTTGGACCCTCCTCTGACCTTTCCTCCCCTGGCATGTTGCTTGTAATTCAGGTCAGACCCCTCCCCCTTCCTTAGAGAGGGAATAAAGGGGTGGGAGAATAGCCCTTAAGCATTAAGCCCTCAGGGCAATAAGACCAAGACCCTGAAAGGACACACCTGGAAAGCTCATGAATATTCTATTGAGGTCCTCCCCAGGGCCTAAATCCCTCATCCTTTAAAGCCCTTAGGGTGGAGAACCCAACACCCCTCCCTATCAGGAGCACACCCACACCTTTCCCATCCCTCTCCTCTCCCCTCCCCATATTCATTACCTTTCCCCTTCTTTCTCCTAAGCTCCAAGGGCCCCTTTATTCTGCCTCTGTAACTTGTTTCCTAAACCTATTTCTTCTAGAGCTCACTTATTCTACCTCTATGACCTTCTAAATGAACTTTCTCTTACAGTTTGAATCTTGGCTCTGAATTTTTTTTAGCCAGAACTCAAGTACCAAGGTTGCTGAAGTGAGGTCTGGGCTGACTTCATCAGTCTAACACCTGGTGCTGTTTTTCTCACTACCATCACAAGCATTTGTGTTGGGTATGTACCTAGCAGTAGAACCACAAATTAGAGAATGTAATTATGCTAAATATTAATAAATACTGTCACACTGGTCTCCAAAGTGGGTACAACAATCTGCATTCATTACAGCAGTGGAAAAGAGTTCCCTTGCTCTACTTTCTCACCAAGACTTTCAAGTAGCTGCCTTCTTAAGTGTACATATCCAGATGGATGTGTAGGAATTTCATTTTTTAAAAATCAAAATTAGCAATAAAACTTACATGAAATTAAGGAACTTCTGGTATTTTACTGGTCATTTGGATACTTCTTTTGTAAAGGGCTTGTTCAAGTATTTTGCCCATTTTTCTACTGTGTTGTTTTGTCATTTTCATTTTATCTGTAGAGGTTCTCTATGTATCTGAATATAAGACCCTTTTTATGTTATTTGTTGCAAATATATGCTGCAACTTTGTCTTGACTTTTTCAACCTCATAATGGTGTATTTTGATGAACAGCTCTGTATTTTAATGTAGTTTTACTCACCAATCTTTGCCTTTACAATTAGTGCTTTTTGCATTTTGTTTAAGTCACTCCCTACCATGACTTCATAAAAATACTTTCCTTTGTTATCTTTTGGGAAAATTGTTATGGCTCTCACATTTAGATCTAATATCCTACTGAATTAATTTTTGTGTAAAATATTAGAAAATTTAAAAATTTTTTTTATGTGGAAATTCTGTTGTGAAGTACAGTCACCCAAGATGACATTTCAGTGAATGACTAAATACATGATGATGGTCCTATAATATTATAATGGAACTGAAAAATTTGTACCAAGTGACAGTATAGTCATCATTAGTGGTGATGCTAGTGTAAACAGACCTACTGCACTGCCAGTCATATAAAAGTATAGCACATACAATTACATACAATACAGAATACTTGATAATAATAATAAATGACTGATATTGGCTTAAATATTTGCTATACTATGTTTATCATTATTTTAAAGTATACTCTTTCTACTCAAAGAGAGAAAAGTTTGTTGTGAAAGAGCATGCATGAGCAGTGGCCTCATGCATTTCATGTTTACCTGGTCTCTTGATTACATCATTTTCTCTTGTGTCTGATTTAATCTCATGTTGTTTTGAACAGTAACATGCTGTAGGATTATAGAGTAATAGGCTACTGGTGTATAGCAAGCTATACTATCTAACTTTGTATAAGTAAACCTGTGATGTCTGCATAATGATAAAATTTCCTAATGATGCATTTCTTAGAACCTTTCTCTGTCAAGCTGCATGACTGTCATGAGTGGACTATTCTTTTTCCACTACATGACATTTTTTTTGTGTAAATCAAGTGCACATGTGTGGGTTGGTTTCTGAGATCTCTATTTCATAGGTCTATTATGTGTCAATGTCATAGTCTTCATTACAATGGTTTTCTAGTAAGTCAAAATATGTACTAACACTAGTCCTTTTACCTTGTTCTTTATGTATATTTTGGCTGTTCTTAAGCTTTTGCATTTCCAAATATAATTTAGAACCAGCTTGTCATTTGTGCTGTTCCCCAGAAAGCATCCCCTGAAACACAACTGGTTATGATTCTTATTAGAATTATACTGAATCAATAGACCAATTCAGGAAGAATGATCTTCTTTACAACAGTGTAGTCTTCCACTCTGTGGACTTGGTACAGGTTTCTGTTTCTTCAGGTCTTTTATATTCCTTAAAAAGTGGTGGTTTTCTCCATGGGGAGCTTGCATATCTTTAATTTATATCTAGTCCATGGTACTTTTTAATGCTGTTTTAAATGATATCATTAAAAAAATCTCTTTTCCTGATGTTTGGCAGCATTTAAAAATACAATTCATTTTTGCATTTGTGTATCTAGCAAACCTGCCTAATAATATACCTGTAGATCCTCCTGGGTTTCCTATGACCACATTCACACAGACTATGAACAACGGCAGTTTTAATTCTTCCTTTCAAATACTTATTCATTCATTCAATGCATTGTTTTACTGTGCTGGGTAGGATTTCTGACAGAATGTTAAATAAAACCAGTAATAGTCTTTTTTTTAATTCAATTTATTGGGGTGACATTTGTTAATACATTATTATTGTCATATAGGTGACATTTTGGGGTGACATTTGTTAGACATTGTTGTCATATGGGTTTCAATTGTACATTTTTATTATATATGATCTATATCCCAACAATGCTCAGTCTTCCTCATCTTTACTACTGACATTTACAAAGAAATAATATATATGCCATGGTCCAATTTTTAAATTTACAATGATAAATATGACTTTGAAGAAAACACAATTACTCAGGTTGAAAACCAGTAATATTCTTGTTTCCTATCTCAAAAGAAAAGCTTTCATTGTTGAAGCTTTCACTACTTTAAGCATAATGTTTAATGTAGGTTTTCTACAAATGTTTTATCATGTGAAAGAAGTTCCTTATATTTTTAGTTTACAAAGTTTTTTACTCACAAATGGTTGTTAACCTTCATCACTTTTCTGCATCTACTGAGATTATACAATTTTTCTCCTTTATCTGTTAATGTGGTGAGTTATATAAATTGTTCCTAATATTAAGTCAATGTTTAATTCATGAAATACATGCAATTTGATTACCATGCATAATTTTTTGCATTAATATTGCTGTATTATGCATGTGTGAAGTGGGTTTTTAATTTCTTTTCTCATTAGGTCCTTGTCAAGTATAAATATCAAGATTATTCTGGCCTCAGAAAGCAAGTTGATACTCCCTTTTCTTTTCTTCTCTGAAAGAGTTTATGTAAAATTGGCATATTATATCCTGAAATGTTTGGTAGAAGCCTGGCCCTAGAGTTTTCCCATGAAAAGGTGTAGTGATCTAGACATGTTCATTGAGTCATGTGCCAATCTTGTTCATATTCTCTATACTCTTGTGGATTCTATACACACACATACACCTTTAAACTTGTTTGTTCTGTTACTGAGAGATGTATTAAAATCTTCCACTATGATGTTGAATATAATTATTTAGTTACATCAATTTATGTTTTATATATCTTGACACTATATAGACATAAGCATTTTATATCTTCATGGTGGATTAAAATGTTTACTACTATGAACGATACATTTTATTTCTAATAATGCCTTTTATCTTAAAGTCTGCTTTCTCTGATACTAGTATCATTACCTTAACATCCCCTTTAGTGTCTGTATTTTTATATCTTTTCACTTATCAGTGTAAATATGATGCTTGTAAACAGCACAATATTGAGTTTGTCTTTTAATGAAGCATTTAGTTCTTTTACATTTAACATAATTACTGATATATGTATGTTTTAACCTACCATTTTATGAAGAGCTACCTATTTATCCTGTCTCTCAACTTTCATTTGAATTTTTTCATTGCATCTTGCCCTCTGTACTAACTTGGAGACTATATAGTATGTACTATCTTTTAATAATTTTCTAAAGATTAGAACACTTACCATTCACTTATGGAAGTCTAATATTAGTTATAGATTCACTCTCTTCCCAAAGTCCTTAGAAAACCTTAACTCACTTAACACCTTTCTGATTTATATGATATTCTTGTTAGGTTCTTTAGTTAATTCTCTCTATATTTAAAGCCAAGACATTATTGTCATTATTATTATTATTATTATTGCTGCTTTATACTGTCAATATTCTTTTATATTATCACCACTCCCATATTTACCACTTTCATTGTTTTTCTTTCCTTCCTACATCTTCAACCTTCTGAGGCTATTTTATATTTGTCTATAGAACTCCCTTTAGTATTTCTTTTAGCTCAGGTTTAATAGTGATGAATTCTCTTAATTTTTGTTTGTCTGAAAATGTCAATTTGAAAGGACATTTTCACTGGATATATAATTCTAGTTTGACAGTTATTTTCCATTAGCATTTTGAAAATGGCATTACATTGTTTTCTGGCTTATTTTTTATTACAAAGTCAGGTCTTGGAAAACAGCTGCACACAGAATTACCATATGATAAACACAGAATTACCACATGACCCAGCATTTCCACTCCTAGTTATGTACTTACAGTATTGAAAACAGAGGTTCAAACAGACCTTGACACCAATGTTCACAGTAGCATAATTCCTGATAGCCAAAAGATGAAAGGAAGCTAAGTACCCATCAAAAGATGAAGGAAGAAACAAAATGTGGTATATACATACAATTAAATATTATTCAGCCATAAAAGCTAATAAAGTTCTGATACATGCTACATGAGTGGATCTTGAAAATATTATGCTAAGTGAAATAAGCTAGTCACAAAGGGACAAATACAGTATGATTCAATTTATAGGAAATATCTATAAAAGGCAAATTTGTAAGATAGAAAGTAGTATATACGTTACCAGGGATAAGGGGAGGAGACAATGGAAAGTTCTTGTTCAACGATTACAGTTTTGGTTTGGAATGATGGAAAGGTCTAGAAACAGTAGTGATGGCTGTATAACATTGTGAATATAATTACTGCCACTGAACTGTACACTTAAAAATGGTTAAAATGATAAATTATATGTTAGGTATAATTTACCACAATGAAAAAAAAATTAGCTCTCAAACTAACTTTTGCACATTACTTGTACTTTCTCCTAGCAGCTCTAAAATTTTCTTGTTTTGGGTTTTCAGCATTTATGACTTTTTTTAAAAATTGATGTAAGCCTATTTGTTTGTCTTTCCAACAGTTTCAAGACACCTTGAATCTGGGGCTTTGTTTGTATTAACTCTGGAAGTTTCTTGGTCATTATCTCCTCAAATATTGCTTTTGTCCCACTCTTCCTCTCCTTGTCTTCTGAGTCTCTGCAAGGACCTTAGACCTTCTCAGTAGAGTTCGTAAGTCCCTTATACCTTCTTACCTATTCCCTATCCTTTTATCTCTCCAAGCTCTATTTTGAATATTTTCTTCAATTTCACTAATTTTTTCAACTGTATCGAAGTTTTCTATGCTTCACTCTGCATATTTTGTGACCTATATTCCACTTCACAAATTCTCTCCATGATGAATCTTTCCACTGAGTTCTTAATTTCAGTTGTATTTTCAAATTCTAGAATTTCTACCTGATTCTTTTTAAATTTTAATATACTGCCCTGGCTGGTGTGGCTCAGTGGACTGAGTGTCAGCCTGTGAACCGAAGGGTCACCGTTTTGACTCCCACTCAGGACACATGTCTGGGTTGCAGGTCAGGTCCCCCGTTGTGGCGTGTGAGAGGCAACCACACATTGATGTTTCTCTCCCTCTCTTCCCCACTCTCTAAAAATAAATAAAGTCTTTAAAAAGAAATAAATTTTGATTTACACCATTTTCAATCTTTTACTTCCCTGAAAAATAGTAAGTATAATCTGATAAATATAATATATAGCCTGGTAACTCCATTACATAAAGCTCCAATGTGTCTGTTGCTACTGTTTCCATTGCTTTTTTGTAATTCAAATATATACACATACATACATATATACATGTATATACATATACACACACACACATCCATGTTGTCTTGCCTCATCATGCCAAATCGTAGAAATAATTTGAGGCCTACGGTGGTATCACCTTCCTCAAGAGGGGATTTATAATTACTTCAAGTTCCTGGATGTACTAACAATCCAGGATTACCTCAAAACAATCACAGAAAAATGATTTAAAGCTGGCAATAGTCCCTAAAAATGTTTGTCTTCTCCTGGTTCTTTTACAATCCTTGGGGTCCCAACTTTGTTGGACAGAGTTCACCATGATCCATGCATGGTGGGCTCTGGATTCTCACTGCTGCACTTCTGCTTATTCTAGGCCTAAAAACCATGGACCAGCCTCTTCACATCTGTCCCCAAGGGAAAAGCAGCAATATCTAGCTATTTCCCTAGGTTTCTACCTTCCTCCTGATCCTGGCCTGGAAGTTCTTTCTTATTTTGTTAACTTTGAGATGCTCTCATGCTTTTCTTTTTTGAAACTGCTTTTTTTTAAGTTCTTCTAGACAACTTAAAGTTAATTTAATTAAACTTGTCCAAAATATCAGTACTAGATGACCAATCTAGACCTAATGTTAATATTCTGTGAGAATTCTGGTTTATGCAGAACTTAAGAAGATCCTCATGAGTAAAAGTATGACTATTTTTGGAGGAATACATACAGAATTCAACGATAAATCCTCCCCAAAAACTCGATGTAAATTTTTACTGTGAATAGTGTGGTATAGAAAAGACAAACTGCCTGTCACTTACTGTTGGCATCAAATGAATCAGAGCTACCTGGCCCAGAAATCCACTGATTTCCATGATGACAGTGAGGATAAAAATTTTCTAGAAAATCCACTTAGAAAGACACTACTTTTTCTTTTTATTATCTCATTACTTTTGCAGATAGTCACGTTGTATTTCCAAGCAGACATGCAGCAGCACATGCTTCATTCTATTAATAGCCACGAGAAAAGCATGTGGGAGAGCAAGACATAATGATTTTAAGAAAAGTCCCGAGGAACCTGCTGGTGAAGCAGAGTAGCCATTTTTATCCCATGCTCCACCTCAGGGGCCTCTCAGGGCTCTACATCAGCAACCCACAGCCCAGGCATCAGATCCAGCACAGACTGTTTTGGTATGGCCTGCAAGCTAAGAATGGTTTTTATATTTTTAAATGGTCACCAAAAAAAACCCCCAAAAAACCCACATCAAAGAAGTATATGTAATAGAGATCACACATTGTCTATCTAGCCCTTCACTGATCCCTATTCTATATCATGTTGTCAAGACCTGTGGAGGGTCTAAGAATTTTACACTACTTGTAAGCTAATCAGTTAGCCTGCTATAGTTTCATAGATGCTGGCAGAAGACATGAGACTCCAGGGTCAGAAACAAAGGACTTTTTCACTCATAGCAATAGCAGTTAGCAGAATATCAGCCTTAGCAACAGTTCCTTAAGCCCCAGTTCCCATGGGGCAATGTGAGGAGAGCTGGGTAGGATCTGCACACATTGTGGTTGTTTACAAGACAGTTTGGAAAACCTGAGCTTAGGGAACCTGAACCTTCTATAATGGGCAGTGAGCGTAACTGCTCTTTGCTTCCAGGGAGACACCTCAATATTCCAAGGCTGTTTGCTTTACAAACATTCAAGAACAGATAGTCTGAAACAAAGGCAGTCAATTCTCTGCTTGAAAGACACGAGCAAACACAAAAAACCCATGGACAACTGTCTCCCAATAAATCTAAACTTGCATCTACTGCTACCACCTTCCAACATGTTATAATAGCTGTATCATTCCAAAAGTTGATCTAAGCCAAGAAAGTGTTAAAGTCTTTTCAGTGTTCTCTTAAAGAGTAAAGAATATAGTTATAGCACCTCATAAATGTTTCTAAAGGCAGTTTAAAATCCTAACTTTTAAAAAACTGTTTTTCATCTATTTGAAATTTCTTCTATTTAGAAGGGGTTTTTATAGGGCCCAGGCAAACTGATAACTTATTCCATATTCATCATCTGATCACATTTTCTTTAGAGGAAATAGAATATTATGCCATGTTCAATTCAACTTTTAATTTTACAGTTCAAATGTTTTTAAGTTATCCTAGTATTTAATGAGAAATATACATTCAGAGAACAAATTTAAACATTTCAAGGACATCTTTTAATGTATGATCTAATTGGTATTATAGTTTTATTTAATTTCTAGAAGTAGAGCCAGCTAGGCAGTTTTTTTTCACAGTCTTATAAACTTGACAGTATAAGTAAAAATTAAAAGTTGACAGTTTTTTTAAACTCAGATGATAAAATTTTACAAGGCTATAATCTAAATATCATTTAGTTGAATATTTAAAACCTGTTTTGATTGAAAACAATAAGCTTTGTGAAACTGGGAATCTTTTAGAAAATCCAGATGATCTTTAAACATCAGCTATGAGATAATTAGTAGAAATTCCTCAGTCCAATATAAAATCATCTTAACCCTGCAAGCCAAAAGCGTAAGGTCCAGTCTGAACTGGGCTGCTGCTGCTATTATGCAGGCCTGAGGTGAAGAGCTCTGGAGAAAACCAGAGTGGTTGGGGGACAATGTGGAATCTCCTGTTTCCCATTAGGCAATATCTGGTGGCTTTGAGTTCCTAGTCTACTGGACAAAAGCTAAAGATCAGGTTTAATGTTACACTAGCTAATTTTACTAAGTTGTAAACAGCTCTTAAAACACAGAAGAAACAAAAATATAAACTAAAAAAAATCTTGCGTGATTGGTTGTTCCCCACTATTCATAAATGTTAGTACTTAGACTTATCAAGACTTTTTTCTTTTTCTTGGACTTATCCAGGCTTTTAAAATTTGGGTTCAACAAGAAGTTGTTTTAGCTGAGAAATAAGTATAAGCTATATTCATATGGATTATTTTTATATGTTCAAATACTAACTCATTGTGATGTGCTTAAGGGTTTTGATCACCTTTGTATATGTATCATATTTTAACTACTTTATTAAAATATCTATTGTAGGTTTTCTGTGGCAAACAGACTATAAAAGAAGTCCATGTAAGTCAATTTCATTTCATTTATTACAAGTCAAAATTTAACCACAGATAAATTATTATAAAAGATGCTGGAACTTCTGGCAGCTTTTGATATTGTTCCAGGTGAAGTGAGGACCTGTAGTTTGAAGGAAGGTTAGAGAGAAGGTAGTCTCTACCTTTCTAGAGAACATACTTTGTGTCTGGTAAAATAATGTTTTTTACTGATAACACTTTTGCAACCATTAACTGTTAGGTTGACTGAAGGAAGAAGGAAGTAGTAGTCATTTAAATGTCAAATGCATTTTTGTTTTGATAACCAAAACTAATTAGATTCATCATATTCATCTAACTACAGTCCTTCCTTCTAAGAATCTTCTCACAGGCTTCTTTGCCCGGCTCCCCCCTCCCCCACCAAAAAAAAAAAAAAAAAGGCTGACCTATATGTGAACTAAATTTATAGACTTTATAGACTTAGAAAGCAAATGGCAACACATGAAAGAGGCTTCTAAGCCATTTGAAAGTTATGTACAAGTCAAAAATCATAAAAATGATGAAAACTCGTGCACAGAATTTAAGTAAAATATTTGCAGCACATACTAGACAAAAAGTTAATGAGTTTATAATGACTTTTACAAATCACTAAGAAAAATAATTCAATTAGCCAATAGAAAAATAGGTAAAGGATATTAAAATACAGTTGGCAGAAAAATAGAAATCATGCTTAATTCAACTCATAATTAAATAAATGCAAACCAAAACAAATAATATATTTCAATTATCAGAATGGCAAACATAAGTACTCTGATAATACACAATGTTGACAAGTATTTGATGAAAATGTAAATTGATACAACTTTTGGGAGGGCAATTTTGAATATCTATCAAAATTAAAATGTTTGTAAACTCTGAACTATAATTCTACATATAGGAATTTATCAACCGAATAACTAAAAAAAATAAGATAGATGTTCCAATGTATTTACTGATCCACTATCGGTAATAATAAAAACCTGGAGATGACTTAAATATCCATCAATTAGTATGATTGGTTTAATAAATGGTTATATACTCAATCAAGTCAATATTATTTAGCCTTGCAAAGAAATGCTTATACATACTGTTAAAAGAATGGAATCATTCTTGCTGTTAACTAAATGAAAAAATATCATGTGCATTATGGTCTTTTTATATATATGCAGAAATATACTTTTTTTCTAAGAAGCATATAAAAACTGTTACTTTGGCAGTCATTTAAGGCAGAACTTTAGTTAACAGAAATTAACAGAGACTCTGTTTTACACTTCATACCTTTTTGCCTGATATAAAATTTTATTTAACATATATATTTATCAATGTTATATATTTATATTATGTTATATAGTTGATATATACCTATACTTATCTCTATATGTAATATATAAATATACCTCTATATATTTATACTATATAATTATAACATTTTATAAATATATCATTACTTAATAATATAAATATTACATGATATAAATAATATACTATCTATGTTATAGTAGTATATATTATATAATTACATTTACAATATACACTTAAATATTATACATTGTATGTAACACACTTTATATACTATAGTATCTACACTGAGATACATTTTTAAACCATTAACTGGAAATGAATAGGTTTTTATTTTTCCTAGATATTTTAAAATTTCTTTTATAACAAAATATAATAAGATAATATGTCAAGTTTGTTTTCCTCTCTCAAGAAACCTTTACCCAATATTTGAAGATATGGTAAAGAAACCTTAAAAATAATACTATTCTTGATACAACCAGTTTGTCATCTGTGGTTTGTCATCTTCTATAGATGGTTTGTCACCATCTAAGGTCAAGAACATACCCTATGAACCAGCAACACCCTCCTAAATGCAGACCCCAGAGAAACTTACCCATGTCCTTGTGACGTGTGCTGAAATGCTCACAGCAGCCATATTCACAACAGCAAAAATTTTAAAAATAGCATGGAAACCAAAATATTCATTAACAGTGAAATGGCCACATCAATGGTGGTATGTCCATACAAGGTAGTACTATCATGTTGTGGAAAGAAATGTACAACACATACAACAACATGGATCAATGCACAAGCTTCTTTTATGCTGAAAAGAAGCAAGATGTAAAAGAAACATGCAGTGTGAATCCACTTATATTATGTTTAGGGGTATATACACAATAGTAAAACCAAGGAAATGGCTATCACAAACCATCTGGGAGTGGGAGAAAAGGGCTGTCAGCTGCAGGGGCATACTGGGGGCCCCCTGGGGCCTGGCTATGTTGTGTTTCATGACCTCGATGTTTATTTATACAGATGTTTACTTCGTAATTTTCATCAAAATGTACATGTTTTAAACACTTTGATGAATGTATTTTATGCATCAAAATAAAAACCACAAAAATAAAACACCCACTACCAATCTGCATCAAAAACATGGTTAACACAGACCAATGCTTTGATTCCAAAGGATGTATTATGCGAGCTCCCAAGGCATCATCCTTAGGCTTGAAGGATGAATTCTAAGATCTGACATTTATAACTGCAAAGTAATGTACAGAGAGACGGAATATGGAACTGTGTCTTAACTATCACAAGAACCAGTATCAGTACTGAGAACTGCTTCTATAGTTAGATGAGAAGACAGAACTTTAATACTTTCTTCAGTATTAGATATTTAATATTCATTCTTAAATCAGATATAAGCCATTCCTTTTCAAGAATATTACATTTCCTGATTAACTTACTTTATAAACTGCAAATTGTCTTAAACAATATTAATATATCTTTCCTGTCATTGTTGCTTGTATTCATGTAGCCTGCACAGAAAAAATCTGAGAGCTGAACAGAAGTACATGAAGCATGTCAAGAGGCTTAAGTCATCTAGTTAAAAGCAAAATCTCTTCTCAACTCATGCTCCACATCCAAATATATGGTGGTGGCAATGGCAGAGAGGAGAAAGAGCTTTGAATTGCGATGGTAAACACACATACATAACTCACACACTGCGAGGGAAAACCCCTTTAAGTGTAAGCTACATACTAATTTCCACAAAATATCTGTAGGTTAATTTTTAGTTCCATGTTCAACATAATTACCATTTTAATGCTAGTAATAGAATGTTTTATAACTCTTTAAAATTCAAGTTTCTACCCACTAGCAGGACTCATCATCATAGGGAATTCCAGAACTCCATGAATTCTGGCTGTCCACATAACTGCCCAGTCAAAAATTGTATTTCCCAACCTGCTACACATAGCCAAATGCCTAAATTTTGGCCAATAAGATGCAGGGATTGTGTACCTATGGTTTTAAGTTGTTGTTTTCCACCCTCCAGTTCCCTCTTCTGACTGGCTGGAACAGAGCAAGAAATGAAGCAGCTGTCTCTGACTCAGAAGTGAGAGTCTCCTGGTGAGAATGGCAGAGCTGCCCGCCAGCTTGAGTCATATCATTTCTGTATTGTTGTCTGAGTAAAAGATAGTGTCTCTATTATTTAAGCATTGAAATTAGAGGATACTGTTAAACTAGGTTTTCTAAAAATGTTTTATTGATTATGCTGTTACAGTTGTCCCATTTCCTCCCTTTATTCCCCTGTGTCCTGCACACCCCATCCCACCAACATTCCCCCACTTTAGTTCATATCCATGTGTCATACATAAAAGTTCTTCGGCTTCTACATTTCCTACACTATTCTTAACCTTCCCCTGTCTATATTCTACCTACCATTTATGCTACTTATTCTCTGTACCTTTTCCCCCACTCTCCCCCTCCCACTCCCATTGATAACCCTCCATGTGATCTCCATTTCTGTGATTCTGTTCCTGTTCTAGTTTGCTTTTGTTTTTGTTTTAGGTGTGGTTGTTAATAACTATGTTTGCTGTCATTTTACTGTTCATATTTTGTATCTTCTTTTTCTTAGATAAATCCCTTTAACATTTCATAGAATAAGGGCTTGGTGATGATGAACTCCTTTAACTTGACCTTATCTGAGAAGCACTTTATGTGTCCTTCCATTCTAAATGAAAGCTTTGCTGGATAGAGCAATCTGGGATGTAGATCCTTGCCTTTCATGATTTGGAATATCTCTTTCTAGCCCCTTCTTGCCTGTAACGTCTCTTTTGAGAAGTCATCTGACAGTCCTATGGGAACTCCTTTGTAGGTTACTGTCTCCTTTTCTCTTACTGCTTCTAAGATTCTCTCCTTATTTTTCATCTTGGGTAATGTAATTATGATGTGCCTTGGTGTGTTCCTCCTTGGGTCCAACTTCTTTGGGACTCTCTGAGCTTCTTGGACTTCCTGGAAGTCTATTTCCTTTGCCAGATTGGGGGGAAGTTCTCCTTCATTATTTGTTCAAATAAGTTTTCAATTTCTTGGTCTTCCTCTTCTCCTTCTGGCACCTCTATAATTTGGATGTTGGAATGTTTAAAGTTGTCCTGGAGGTTCCTAAGCCTCTCCTCATTTTTAAAAATTCTTGTTTCTTCATTCTTTTCTGGTGGAATGTTTCTTTCTTCCTTCTGGTCCACACTGTTGATTTGAGTCCCAATTTCCTTCCCATCACTATTGGTTCCCTGTACATTTTCCTTTATTTCACTTAGCGTAGCCTTCAGTTTTTCATATTTCATCTAATTTGTGACCATAGTCAACTGATTTTGTGAGCATCTTGATTACCAGTGTTTTGAACTGTGCATCTGCTAGGTTGGCTATCTCTTCGTCGCTTAGTTGTATTTTTTTCTGGAGCTTTGATCTGTTCTTTCATTTGGGCCATATTTTTTTTGTCTCAGCACACCTGCTACATACAAGGGACAGTGTTGGGAACTGCCCTGCCTGGTATCAGAAGCTGTAACCCCCACCTAGGCTAAGGCTAAGGCTAAGGGAACGCCCTTGGAACCGTAAGCCAGTAAGGAGACAAGCTTATCTTCCTGACAGGAGTGCCGCTTCTGCTCCTTCATACCTCACCCTGTCTGGACCCTAATGCTTGGTCGGTTAGCCAATGACGGGTAAGATTCCCCAAGGGGGGAACGATCTAAGACAGACACAATCATATGGGAGGCCCCCAAAAGAAGGACTGTGGGGGCTACGGCAAAAGGGGGTGATGGACTCTCGCCCTTTGGCTTTGACAAAGCCCGAGTCCTCCTGCTCTGCAAGAAAATCTCTTAATCTCTTGGCTGCCTTACTTCCCTTGCTCCACCTAAGCCTGAAACAATGACAGGGTGGTGCTGCCCTGTGCTGGAAAGGGCGGATTCCCCTGGGTGATCAGGCCTAAGAAAGAACAGGTAAATTCCTGTGAAACCTTCTTTGTTTAGAATGCTCTCAGTTGAATGAGAAGGGTCCAAGAAGGAAGTTAGTTTGTTCCTTAAAGTCTTACAGCTCCTTGACCCTGACTCAAAATAGACCCTCAGAGTTCCTTGTTACCTATCATTTGATCCTTACTCCCCACTAGAGGGGGTGGCCATCCTATCCGTACTTCTCCACAGAAACTGGTCTGTCTCTGTGCATGTTTTTTCTCACGTTTCAACGAGCCATCCACAGTGTTCCATGATCACTGCTGGCCGGTGACACACGCATCAGGGTGGAACATTAGTTGTTCACCAGGGCAGGGCAACCCATATTCCTGCTTTGTGACGCTGTACGTGGGTAAGTGGTTGAGAGGGAACAATGGTGTTTGCTCTACTCTCTGCTGGATTTCAGTCACTTTTCCCACTACCCACAAGCAAAGTGGGCCCTTCTGGTGCTGATTCCTGGGTAGGTGGATTTGTGTATGTTCTAGGACCCTTTGGGTCTCTCCTGTGAGGCTGGGAGTTTCTTTTGCTGCCACCTCAACCCCCACAGGTATGTTCAATGGGTGGTTTGAGGCTTTATTTCCCTGCGTTGGAGCCCTGGGTTGCACGGTCTCTCGCTTCCCAGTTGTTCCTCCCAGTTTATCTGCAAGTGAATGTGGGACTGCCCACTCCACCAGCAACTGCCTCACCAGGTTGGCCAGCTGCTGTCTTGCTGGCCAGCTGCAGCCTTGCCTGCCCTAATCCTCCACCGCCACTTTGCTGCAAGTCCTCTCTGTCCGGCTGCCCATCTCCACCCCTCCTACTGGTCTGGATGGATGTTTCCTCTTTAACTCCTTGGTTGTCGGACTTCCACACAATTCAGTTTTCTGTCAGTTCTGGTTGTTTTTTGTTTGTAAATTGTTGTTGTCCTCCTTTTAGTTGTGCGAGGAGGCATAGTGTGTCTACCTACGCCTCTATCTTGGCTGGAAAAAACTAGGTTTTAACATAAAAGCTTAAATATTCAGTTAAATTATTTGAGGAAAATTGTTAAATCATTGCCTCATACCAAAGCAAAAATAAGTGTTATAAGAAGATTAAAAATAAAACCTTATACTATTAGTTTTATGTACATGACTTTGCAATGGCAAAGGTCCCTAAGCATTATAAAAAAGTAAAAATCACAAAGAAAAAGGTTGAAATGGTTGATAGAAATACATTTTTTAAGTAATTGAATGCCAATACTATGATAAAAAAAACCACAATGGAACTGATAAAACGAAGTGAACCCATTTAGTTTATGGTTTAAGTCTGCAACATACAAAGATCAATATGGTAAGTAAAAGACAGCAGAAAAATTGCAAAGAATATTGTATTAATACTGATCCTTGGCTACAAGCCATAGGAACCAACTCTGATTAATTCAGAGTAAATTACTGGGAGAATATGGGAAAGCTGAAAGAAGAACTGGGTACAAGAAGGATAACAGAAGTAGTTCCAGAGGGTGCTGGTAGCAGGAACTACTTACTGGGTTGCCCAAAAAGTTCATTTAGTTTTTCCACATAATGGCTCAGTTGTACTGCTTAGTTGTCTTTAACTTCATTTGAAACGATTTTGTTAGATTGTATTGTGACAGCTGTCATGTAGTGTGTTTAAAAAACAACATCAAAACTGGTGAACTTTTGTGCAGCCATTTTAATATTGAAGATGGAAGAAGATACACATTTTTAGCATATTATGATTTATAATTTCATGAAAGGTAAAAACTCAACTGAAATGCAAAGAAGTTTTGTAGTGTATGGAGAAGGTGCTATGACTGATTGAACATTTCAAAAGTGGTCTACGAAGCTTCTTGGTACTATTGACATTTTGGCTAAATAATTCTTTGCTGTGGGGCTGTCCAATGCATTGGAAGATGTTTAGCAGCACCCTGGCCTCCACCCACAGAAGCCAATAGCGGGAGATAGCTGGCATACTCAAAATATCCAAATCAATAAAGTTATTTGTGCAAATGAAAAATGTGTCTTTTACTTTGTGGAAAAAATATTATGAACTTTCTGGTCAACCCAATACTTTCTAGTTTTCTTTGAGTACTGCCACTGGAATAAATGGACAGTTCCTTAGAAACAGACTGAGATGGAGGATGTCTTAGGTTTGCTGGGGGGTGCTCTCAGGAGATACACCTATAAGGAAATGAAGAAGGAAGGATTGTGCAGAGGGAGAAACCAGACTCACAAAGAAGATGCAGCTGAAGCCTTACTTAATCCTACAGGTGCTCTATGGAGTAGTCCCAAATAGAGGCATATGCCTTTGTATTATTGTCCCTTTAGTCAGTTGTGTTGGACTTCCCCAGGCAAGGGAATTCTCTAGTGACAGAGGTGGTAATATATGAGAAGATAACAGTCGCAGCAACTGCACTTATTTTCTTACTTTGCATCGCACCACTCAAAATTCACAACTCTTCAGAGAGCTGAGAGTAGCACACTGGTCATGCATTCACAATTGGGCTGGAATAGGCAAGGTCTTCTAATACTTCCAAAACTGCACAAAGAGGTCATTCATACACCCCACCAAAAACCAAACCAAACCAAACCAAACCAAACCCAAACCCAGTTGCATGCTATTACCAAACAAAGTACAACTGAAACCAGAATTCCAGGATGCAGCAAATATCTACTACAGCTATCAACAAGCAATTCAGAAACAACAATATATAAAAGATTAATAAACTTTAAAAAGTTCACTTTCACTGAAAAGTTCACTGAAAATTAAACATCTTTTGCCAATCAGATTGACAAAGATAAAGGGTCCTTCTCAGAATTTGTAAGGATAGTGTAAGACAGGCAGTCAAATACAATGCTGATACAACAAAAAACTGACAATCTTTCTGAGAATTTTGCAATGTGTGACAAAACTTTTAAAAAATACACATACCCTGTGGTTTCACTTCTAGGAATCTACCTTAAGGAAATAATCAGTCATGAAGAAAGATATACACACAAAGATATCCAATGCAGCACTGCTTGCTATAATTATAAAGGAAAGAAAGAAACGAAACATTCAAAGATAGAGGGTAGGGGACTGGGGAAAAAAGTGAAGGGATTAAGCAAAAAAAAGGAAGAAAGAAAGAAAGAAAACCTCATACACACATATCAGCATGGTGATTATCAGAGGGAAAGAGGGGTGGGGAAGGTAGAAGAAGGTAAAGGAGGATAAATGGTGACGGAAGGAGACTTGGGGTGAACATACAATATATAGACTATGTAATATAGAATTGTACACTTGATACAGATATATAATTTTATTAACCAAAGTCACCCCAATAAATTCAATAAAAATAAAAAAATAGGTGATAAGATTCAGTAAATTATGATAAATACAAATGATGCAATATTATGACACCCTTAGGAATCATGTAGTTTCAAGATATTTATATATATAGAAAGATGTTTGTTATTGGTAAGTTTAAAAAATTATAAAATAAAACATATAATAATTTTTTATTTTCATAAACCAAAAAGTTAATGTTATTTTAGGGTGATGGCATTATAAGTACTATTTCCCTTTGAGTTTTCCTATGATTTTTCTATTACACATGTATTACTTTTATAATGAGAAAAATATTACATCAAATTAGTTGATCTCTTAGAAATATAAAAATTTTTATTTCTATTCTAGAATTTTATGTCTTTAGAAATTGGCTAAAATAGAGTTGGACTTCTAGTTCAAATTTCTTTAAAAAAACAAACAAGTGTTTTGGCTAAATAGAAGAGTTGATAGCAGGGGCCAGAGGCTGAGTCAGATGTGGTAGCCCAGTTTTAAGTAAAAACAATTACTTGCACTGTAAAAAAATCTGTCTTTACCTTTATAATTATCAGTTGTTGTTGTTGCTTTTTTAAACTGAAATGCTGAACCTAATCGTTTTGGCCCACATTTAAAGGAAGAATAAAATTACTTGGAAAGAGCCCAGAGGAAAGTAATAAAAATAATTACATACTTAGAAAGTGGATTATATAATGGCATGCAAGAGGAAATCATTTAGAAAATAAAACCAAAATAACCTTACATTTTATGGGTTACCATAACCTCTCAATAGAAAAAAGCAAAAAGGATTGTTAGAGAAATAATTTTGTTTAGCCATTAGAAAGAACATCTTGTTCTTTAAGTATATTACATGTCTTTAAGTGTAATACTATGGCTGTAATGACTTGTAATGATTAGAATGTTAAAGAAAAAAATGCTTTTTTTTTTTTCCTTAAGTGTCAGTAGAATAATTATTCTTTAGAGTAGGGATATACTACATAATCCTTTAGATCACATCCATGTTTATGGCTTTTTGAATTTCAGGCATCTTAATTACAAGACAACTTCTCAATTAAACAATACTTACAGCTTTTCAAAGGTGAAAACGTGGGGAAAAGTTTCCTGGTGGCATAGGTAAACATGGCTCACCTCCTCACACAACCATATCAAAATTACAACTAAATTATAGAACAACCATCACTCAGAACCGTCAGAAACAGAGTTGAATGGAAGTCCAACAACTACAGAATTAAAGAAATCACATCCATCCAGACTGGTGGAGGGGCAGAGTTTTTATTCATGTGTGGTGGACAAAAATTTGGGAGGCATATCTCGGGAGCAAGAGTTTACACCAGGGTTCCAGTGTCAGGAAGGTAAGCCCCCAGGACTTCTGGCTGCAAAAACCAACAGAAATTGAGTCAGTGGAAGAAACTTCTGGAGTCCCAAACAGTTCCTCTTAAAAACCCACACATGGATTTAGATTCACTCCCTCTGAGCTCCAGGACTGGGGTAGCAGCTGAGAGGCACCAGTGTTATATAGGAACTGAAGTGTCTGGCATCCAAGTGAGAGCTGGGAACAGCTTTCTCCCAGACATTAAAGTGAGCAGAGGCCACTGTCCCTTTTCTGAACCTTTTCCTAAAAAGCCACAGACGGGTGCCATTATCTGAGACTCCATCAACCTGGCTAACACTGTTTGCCCCACCCTGCAAATCCCTTGAGGTTCAGTCCCATCCATCTTACAGCTGTTAACAGTGGCTTTTCCAGTAGAATGGCTACTATTGGCTCATGCTTCACAACTTCCTAAATCCTTTCAAACAAGCAAGAGCTGGCCTCAGTGAGCACTCAGCCTCCATACCCCTTGCCAAGTGGCCCTAGGCCTAGTACTAGCAGCAGCCAGCCTAGATTCTCAGCTTGGCTTTGCCTGAGAATCTCCAAGCCTAACACAAGTAGCAGCCATCTCAGATTGCTTTAACACTCAGGCAGGGTGGCCCTGGGCAATACACAGATGGGGGTTGACCCTGGCCTGCACCACCCAGGAAACCCCAAGGCCAACACACCCAATGGACAGCTACAGACCACTTTGGACCACTTCCACCCTGCCCCTGCACAGCTGATCCTCCAAAAAGGGTAGAGGTTGATGGTCAGTGGTCACAGCCAGTCCTTGCAGCTGACTGGCCTGGGTAAATCCCTCCCATTGACCTGCCAAGAGCAACCAAGGCTCAACTACAAAAGGAGGATGTACTCAGCCCATACAAAGGGCGTACCTCAAGTACCCAGCCTGGGTGATAGGGGAGGCCGTGCCACGGTACCCCATAGGACACCTACTACATTAGGTTATGCTACCAAGACAGGGAGTCATAGCAGCTGTACCTGATACACAGAAACAAACACAGGGAGGCTGCCAAAATGAGGAGACAAAGGAAAAGCCTCAAATGAAGGACAGATCAAAACTCCAGAAAAAGAAAGAAACAAAGTGGAGATATGCAATCTATCAGATGCAGAGTTCAAAACACCAGTTATAAGTATGCTCAGCGAGCCCTGGCTGGTGTGGCTCAGTGGACTGAGCATTGGCCTGTGAACTGAAAGGTTGCGAGTTCAATTTCCGGCCAGGGCACATGCCTGGGTTGTGGGCCAGGTCCCTCGTTAGGGGTGTGTGAGAGGCAACCAGTAGGTGTTTTCTCACACACTGATGTTTCTCTCCCTCTCTTTCTCTCTTCCTCCCTCTTTAGAAATAAATAAAAATTACAAATAAAAGAAAAAGAAAAAATAAAAAAAAGAGAACTTTAACAGCATGAAAAAGATCCAGTCAGAAATGAAGGATATACTAATTGAAATGAAGGACAATTTATAGGAAAACAGCAGTACAGTGAATGAAGCTGAGAATGAAATCAATGATTTGGAACATAAGGAAGCAAAAAACAACTAATCAAAACAAGTGAAAGGAATCCAATAAAAGGAGGATAGTGAAGCAGCCTTTGGGACAACTTCAAGCACTCCAACATTCACGTCATAGGGGTTCAAGAAGGAGAAGAGAAAGAGCAAGAAATTGGAATCTATTGGAAAAAATAATGAAAGAAAACTTCCCTAACTTGGTGAAGGAAATAGACATGCAAGTCCAGGAAGCACAGAGACTCCCAAACCAGATGGATGCAAAGAGCCTCACTCCAGGATACATCATAATTAAAATGCCAAAGGTTAAAGATAAAGAGAGAATCTTTTCTTAAAAAAAAGATTTTATTTATTTATTTATTTTTAGAGAGAGGGGAAGGGAAGGAAAAAGAGGGAGAGAAACATCAATGTGTGGTTGTCTCTCACATTCCCCTACTGGGGACCTGGCTGACAACCCACACATGTGCACTGACTGGGAATTGAACCATCAACGCTTTGGTTCACGGGCTGGGGCTCAGTCCACTAAGCCACACCAGCCAGGGCAAGATAGTGAATCTTGAAAGCAGCAAAAGTAGTTAGTTACCTATAGGGGAGTTCCCATAAGACTGTCAGCTGATTTCCCAAAGGAAACTTAGCAAGCTAGAAGGGACTGACAAAAAATATTCAAAGTCATGGCCCTGGCTGGTGTGGCTTAGTGGATTGAATGATGGCCTGCGAACAGAAAGGCCACCAGTTTGATTCCCAGTCAGGGCACATGCCTGGGTTGAAGGCCAGGTCCCCGGTTGGGGGATTGGGAGAGGCAACCAATGGAGTTTCTCTCTTGCACATTGATCTTTTTCTCCCTGCCTTTTTCCCTCCCTCCCTCCCTCTCAATAAGTAAACAAAATCTTAAAAAAAAGAGAGAAATGCTCAAAATCATGAAAAGCAGGGAGGGCCCTATAGCCAAGATGGCTCAAACCAGCAAAGCTATTATTTAGAATTAAAGGGCAAATAAAGACCTTCCCAGACAAGAAAAAACTAAATGACTTCATCTTCACCAGACCATTATTATATGAAATGTAAAAGGGACTTATTTTTAAAAAAGAAAATCAAAACTATGAACAGTAAAATGTAAATAAATACATATCTATCAACAACTGAATCTAAAAAACAAACTGAGCAAACAAGAATAGAGATAGAATCATGGATACAGAGAGCGTTTTGATGGTTGCCAGATGGGAGGGGAGTGTGGGAAATGGGTGAAGTGGTGAGGGAATTAAGTACAAATAAACCCTGGCTGGTGTACCTCAGTGGATTGAGCATGGGCTGTGAACCAAAGGGTCACCGGTTCGATTCCCAGTTAGGACACATGCCTGGGTGGCAGGCCAGGTCCCAGTGGGGGCCACCTGAGAGGCAACCCCACTGGCAATAGCAAACAATGGCAAACATGCGTGGGTCACCGGCCAGCAGTGACCACGGAACGCTGTGGATGGCTCGACAATAAACACGAGAGAAAAAACATGCACAGAGACAGCCAGGCCAGACAGAGACAGACCAGTTTCTGTGGGGAAGTAGGGACGAAATGGCCACCCCCCCTAGTGGGGAGCATGCCAATTTACAGTCCATACCTGCTTTTATTGGGCTCATTTTGCATAATAATTCAGGTAAAGTACAGTACTCATTAGGGGGAAGTAAGGAACCATAGAGAACAAGGAACTCTGCGGGTCTATTTTGAGTCGGGGTAAAAGAGCTGTAAGACTTCAAACTAACTTCCTCCTTGGACCCTTCTCATTCAAATGAGAGCATTCTAAACAAAGAAGGTTTCACAGGAATTTACATATTCTTTCTTAGGCCTGATCACCCGGGGAATCCACCCTTTTCAGCACAGAGCTGCACCACCCTGTCATTGTTTCAGGCTTAGGTGGAGCAAGGGAACTAAGGCAACCAAGAGATAAGGAGATTTTCTCCCAGACGATGAGAACTCAAGCTATGTTAAAGCCAAGGAGCGAGGGTCCATCACCCCCTTTTGCTGCAGCCCCCAAAATCCTTCTTTTGGGGGGCCTCCCAAAGTGATCGTGCCTGTCTTAGGTCGTTCCCCCCTTGGGGAAACTTACCCGTCTTTGGCTAACCGACCAAGCTTTTTGGGGATCAGTTATGAATAAAGCAGCAGAAGCAGCATTCCTGCCAGGGAGATAAGCTTTTGTCTCCTTGCTGGCTTACGGTTCCAAGGGTGTTCCCTTAGCCTTAGCCTAGGCGGGGGTTTCAGCTTCTGATACCTGTCAGGGCAGTTCCCAACAGCAAACAACCATTGATGTTTCTCTCCCTCTCTTCCTCCCTCCCTTCCCCTCTCTCTAAAAATAAATAAATAAAACCTTAAAAAAAAAAGTACAAATAAGTAGTTACAGAATAGCCATGGGGATGTAAAATACAGTGTAGGAAATGGAATAGCCAAAAAACTCACATGTATGACCCACGGACATGAACAATGGTGCGGGGATTGCCTGAGGGAGAGGTGGATTCTAGGTAGATTGGGACAAATGTAACAGCATAATCAATAAAATATAATTAAAACAAAGAAAAGAAAGAAAGCAAAAACATGAATTAATCATTAAGAAATGTAATAGAGAATAAAAAATCAGGTATTTTTCATTAATAGTCAGGAAAATATAGGTATATAATTTAGTTATGGGATACACTACAATATTTGAGTCCATAAAGGTGGCAATTACACTAATTATTAAGGTATGTGTTTTTTGTAAGTGATGACATGTGCTTTAAACCTCTATTTTTTAGAAGGTAAAATGTAATATAGTGAATGCAGACAAAACATTCCTATAGCATATTTTAGTATGTAAAATGCATTTAGCATGTAATGGTTTTTTAGTAACAAATCACTGAAGAGTACAGTAGAAGAAAACAATGAATTTAAGGTAAATAAGAAAGAAATCCTCAGTCTAGGCTGTTGCTCCATCTACCAAAAATGTGGTGGCAAAATGATATTAATCATTTAACAACTACTTTAAAAATCCAGAATCTCTGCCCTGGCTGAGATTTTAGATAGAGCTCAGTTGGATAGAGCATTGTGGCAATACACCAAGGTTGTGGGTTTGATCCCCGGTCAAGGCACATACAAAAAGCAAATGACGAATGCATATATAAGTGGAACAATAAACATATAGTTTTTTTTCTTTTTCTCTGTCTCTAAAATCAATCAACAAAAAATTTTTTTTTAAATCCAAAATCTCTTAACAGAAAAAATAGCTTACCTAGCACTAAAAAATTCACTCAAATGCCTCTCAAAAACAAAACAAAAAGCAAAATTTAAAAACAGGAAAGTCACAAAAAAGATACAATTTTAAAGGTTTATCTTAGAACTATTTCTTATTTTGAATAAAATATTAAAAGTTTTAAACACTTATTTAATGTTTACTTACATTAGGGCACTCCTCTAAGCACCGTAAGGGTAGTAATTCATGTAATCCTTAGAACCTTATGAGTCTACCATTATTATCACCATCTTTCAGGAGAGGAAACTGAGATATAGAGGCTACATTACCCTAAGTTCACTTGACCATTAACTAGTAGAACTGAGGTTTAAATCCAGGCAGTCTGGCTATGGACACCATGACTGTAACTATCAAACTATTTTGTAAAAGTATTTACTTTATATATTAACGATTTTGAAGTCTGCAAATGTTCACACCCTGCAGAGTTAGAAATATAAAAGTAAATCAGTGGAGATGGAAGGTAACCTTTCCAATATAAAATCTGAGTGGAAGAGATCTCCTTGACTAGCTTCATGACATACATTCAGGGAGAAGTGAGGAATGAGAAGACAGAGATTCCATTTATTTTCACTGCATTTGTCGTGCACTACTGCTTGGATAAGATTTAAACTCAATAAAACCTTGGGCTGTCTTCTTTGAAAGACATAATTCACAAATATGAACTTAAGTATTACAGAAAAAGTCAGATTTTGTTAAGTTCTATGACAAACTTAAAAATGTTTATAATATTTTTAATTAAAGAAGAATGTAGTTGGGACTTAGGTAAGAAAACAAAATTATGACACAGCATAAACAAGTTTCTCTTGGTAACTTTTTTTCCATGATAGGATAATCACTTTATTTCTTATTCGAAATACCATTGACCTAATCTGTATGTTAGTAAAAATGGAAAACCATAAGCAGGCAAAATGTAAGCATAGGGCATTAAACGCATAAAAAAAAAAGAGATGGTGTTAAAGGATTCACATGGTGTTCACATGTTCTAATGCTACAGATATGAAAAGTTGTAGATGTAATTAATATCTCCATTTAGCATTTGTGAAATTAAAGTCCCTTCTAGTTACAAAATTCTAAATACATTCAATACACGGTACTAAGTACACTGAAACATATATTGCCAAAGGCTGACTTTTTAGCAAAAAAAAAGGAAAATGACAAAATGACTTAGGTACTTCACCACAGCATCAATGAAATCTCTTCGCCTCAAGGTCAGTCTCTAACTGATACACTGTGGAACTAGTAACCAAACGTTTGCTGCCGGAAATAAGAGGAGACCTCTCCGCAGTGTTTCTAGGAGTTTCACAAGGATATTTGGATTTTATCTCCTGGAACCCTTGCTCTCCCTCCCAGTTCCCTCCTATCATATCGGCTAATACGTGTTACTAAATCCAATGATATATTCATCTGATATCTTTTTCCATCTCTTGATCCAATTTAACACAGCTGATTTACTTCGAAAATGCCTTCATCTGGTTGTGTTCCCATCCCTCAGGCCACTCCTCCTTTTATGTAGTCATTAAACGTTGGAATTACAAAACCCTGGGCCCTAGGCTTTCTTTTGATCTGTATATCTATACGGCTTAACATGGCAGCCACTAGCCTATGGGGCTATTTAATAAACTTAAAATAATAAAATTAATTAAACTAAAAATTCATTTTCTTCGTTGCACTAAGCATTTCAGGTGGCTCATGGCTATCACGTAGGGCAGGGTGGTGACAGAATATTTCCATCATCGTATAAAGTTCTACCATACCCTGCTGCTCTATACCATGCCAGAGCAGTTGTCTGGATGAAAAAAGGAGTTCTATGGAAAGTAACCTGACAGGGTTATCTGATCTTGAATTTCTAACGGTGGGGGGAGGGGGGGCTAGAGTGGTGGTGGGTAGTCACTGCCCCAGGCAGCTAACTTTTTAGTAAAAGGTTTATCTTTGCCTAAAGCAAGTGCTGTCCACGGTTTCGGTGGATCTAGGTTACCACACTTGAAATACTCCACCCTCAAGAGAGCACATAATCTTGTTAACTAACCTGTAATCAATCCCACCTTACTTTCTCCCACCTACAGCTCCTGTTCCTTACATACCAGTAATTCAAATGCATTAAAAAAGCTGCAAACTGTCCTTCTGTGGCGTATTTGAGATCTTGCTCCCTGGCATATGTCATCAGTTTGGCTCCTAAACAAACTCATAAAAAAATTCTCTACAGGTTTGGACTTTGCTTATGTCCACACATCCACGGTGTCAGTTTTCATCTATGTGCACAAGGCCTCCACATCTGTACTTTCTTACACAAACTTCTCCTCTGAGCACGAAACCCATGTAGCCAAAACTTTCTTTACTTTCCCACTTGATATCTCAAAGATGCCTCAGCCTAGTATGCCCAAGAACGAAATTCACACATTTATCTACAGACCTAGCTTTAGAATGTTCTCTTTCTCGTTCATGTCACCACCATCTAACCCCAGGTAGGTTACCAAACTCATTTATCCCTTATTCTCTCTCATTCCTTCAATCCAGCTCCAAGTTCTTTGAGTTATCTCTCAAATTTTTCTCCTTCCTCATCTCCCTACCTCTACAATCCAAACTCTTACAGCTTGATTAGTGGAGAAATCACCCTGGACTCAAATCTTGGTTTTGGCTGAATGACTTTAGATAAGTTACTCAACCTATTTTTCTTAACTAAGTTTTTCATCTGTAAAATGGGAGAAATAACATGACTTTTTTCATAGTGTCCTAAGAATAAAAGTATGAATGTAGAGTTCAGCACAGTATCTGGGATACTAGTTTCTATTGTTATTATCATCTCACACTTAGATTGCTGAAATTGTATCCTGTCTTTTACACTTGTTCTTGCTCTCTCCAATCTTCTCCCCACAAAAGAGAGACTTTTAATAAATATAAATATAATCACATGCCTCTCTATTTCCCTGGAAACCCATTAATGGTTTTATAGGGTTTTTAGAATAGACAGGCACCTGATTGTGGCTCAGTGGATTGAGCACCAGCCTGTGAACTGAAAGGTTGCAAGTCTGATCCCCATTAAGGGTACATGCATGGGTTGTACACCAGACCCCCAGTTGAGGGCGTGTGAGAGGCAACCCATTGTTGTTTCTCACATTGATGTTTCTTTCCCCTTCTTTCTTTCTTTCTTCCTCCCCAACTCTCTAAGAATAAATAAATAAAATCTTAAAAAAAAAAAAAGAATAGGCAGACCCATTCATTTCTTATCTAATCACTATGCTTTAACCAAACTGGCTAAGCTCCTTAGACAGGTCACATTCACTCCAAGAGGGCTTTTGCCCGTAACGTTTCCCTTTTTTCGAAAACCGCCTCCAAGTTATAGTTTAATCCTAATCAACCTTCAGACTTCAGCTAAAAAGTCACTTCCTCCCTAAGTCTGGTCCCTCTATTTTACAGTCTCATAGTACCATGTTCCACTCTGTCCTACAACTTCTCAGTTTGCACTTACACATTTTTATACGTGACTATTATTAATTATTACTATAATTTTCTCCAACCAACATCTCCTGAAATTCCTCCCACCCAAGGTTGCTCCATTCACCATCTCATCTAAGAAAACAGCAGTATCATTTTTCTAGTTGTTCAGGCCAAAACTCTTGGATTCTCACTCACACTCCATATCCATCAGAAAATTCTATTGCCTCCTCAGAATTCAACCACTTTCCAAACATTTCAACTACCCATCATGGTCAAAGCCACATCATCACTTCCTGAATTTTTTTATTAGCTCCTAACAATCTCCTTGTTTCCTTCTTTGTCCACCACCACTTACCCACTTGTAAATTTACAACAAGGCAGCTAGGCTGATCATTTAAATATATGTCAAATCATGTCATTCCTCTACTCAGACCCTCCAATAACTTGTCATCTGCTAGGGACAGAATGGTGTCCCCCTCCCCAGTCCGTATATCAAAGTCCTAAACTATGTGACTATATTGAAGATAGTGTTTTAAGGAGGTTTTTAAGGATAGTGTTTTGCCATGTATAATGCACACCCACATTTTTGGCCCAAACTTTCAAGAAAAAAAACTTTCGTTTTAGTTTTTAATTCAATTATTTATTTATTTATATTTAGATACTTGTTTTTTTTTATATTATAAAGGACTTTTACCATTTATTTTTCAACATATTATGGTACAAGAAATTTTATGTAACACATAACTACAAAACACAAGAACAGATACAAGGTATTTCAGATACTACCCACATATAATGCACATCCTTATTTTTCCCTTAAAAAATGTGGGCAAAAAGTGTGCATTATACACGACAAACTATGGTATCAAGATTTAATGAAGTCATAAGAGCAAAGCCCTGATCAGATAGAACAAGTGCCCTTATAAGAAGAGGCACCTGAGTTCTGTCTTTAACATGTGACCACACAATGAGGGGACACTCTGCAACCTGTCACCAAAACTTGGCCAAACTGGCACCCTGATCTCACTTTCCAGCCCCCAGAACTGTAAAAAAATAAATTTCTTTTTCAGTTACCCTGTCTATGATATTTTGTTAGGGCAGTCCAAGTTGACTAATACACTGTCCCACTCAGAGTAAAAGTCCTTCCAATAGCCTAAGTCCTACATGATTTGGTCTTTCGTATCCCCAATCTGTAAGCTCTCTGATCTAATCGCCTTTGATTTCCCCATCCCTTAAGCAGCTTCAGCCACACTGGCCTACATGAAATTTCCATGAACATGTCAGACATGCTGTCACCTTTTTGTTTTTCTGCTTGGAATATTCTTTTCCAAATATTTGCATTACCCACTTCCTCACTCAAATGTCACCTCAGTGGGACCATCCTATGAAAAATTTTACCACCTCCATCTCATATACCTCTCCTAGTCCCTTTTCCTTAGCACTCCCAAGCATGCTCTATATTTCTAGGTATTTCTATCTTCCTACAGCATGCCAAATACTTTATCCATTTATCATTTATTGCCCCTCCTCACTTTCCCCAGACAATGAACTCCATGAGAGAGGACACTGTCTGTTTTGCTCACTGTTATATCCCCAGAACACAGAGCACCTCATAGTAGACACTTACCCTTTGTGCAGTTCAATGAATGTTGAACTCCAATAGCTATCTAATTAGCATTGGAACTAAGAGGTACCACACAGATCAGCTACCAAGACAGAAATCCCCTAGTAGAAATAGCATTTCCTAAAGGACCACCTGATTTTTCTGGCCTCTTCTGTTTTTTTTTGCTAATATTACTAGTGTGCAAGAAGGCATTTAGAAAGTGTGCCTACATGACCCAAGAGAGGTTCTTTCCTCTCTCCATCTCTACAACAGAGATAATAAAATGAGATGAAAAGTTGTGCAAGTCAAATAAGATAATGGTTGCGACAATTTTTTGGGAACTACCTGGTTGCAGTTTTCTTAACAGTACTGTATTTCCAAACAGCTCTGCAAACTCTGCGGTTCTTCAACGGTTCAGCAAAGGACCGTGTTTATCCCCACAAATATAAAAATATATAAATACAAATACAGGCAAGTGATCTAAGAAGCCATTCATTGTTATCTGTTTTCATGTAGGGCTGTGGGTAGAATTTAGGTTAAAAATGAATTCTGCTAAGCACGTTGCAAAATAATTATCTCCTATATTTTACATTAGAACAAATTGACCTGCAGAGAAGTACCTTTTTATTTTAATTAAAACAGGAATGATTCACAACCTACACCATATTGAAAGTTCCAGGTTACTGCTCTCATATTCATTTCTGAGCTTCCCAGCATTTTTAGAAATACCTCAAGTTAAAAATCCTCATGAAACAATAAGGTATCACAACTAAACTCCCTGCTCACCTTCAAACACCACAGCTTTTAAAATAAAGGTGTCATCGAAGTGTGGACACACCCACTGCATCACCACTGGGATTAGTCTCTGGTTATGCAAATCTAACGCTGCCAGGCGGGAGAGTTTACAGCCTCAAAGACGGCACAGAGGAAATCCTGCTTCCCGCTAGGCTCAGGCCTGGAGTGTGTGCGGGCGTCACGGCGGGCAGGAGCTCCCAGTAGGTTTCGCCAAAGGGCGAACCTCGCCCGCAACTCCGGAAGCACCTGCGGGAGGGTCGGGAAAGCCCCCGGCATCACCGGGGCAGCCGATCGCTCCAGCACTACCGCGGGTACCACGCGCCTGAGGGACAGCGGCCCAATAACCCTGCAGCATCTCGCGAGATCTCGCCAGCTCAGCCTAAGTACTGCGCGCTCATAACTTAAAAAAAAAAAAAAAAAAAGCCAGCAGTCTAGATCCTCTAGAGCTGCCCGGTGTGGTGGCAGCTGCCTCGGGAGCTGCAGCATTCCGCGTGCGCCGAGGCAGGGCCCGCGCGCCCATTCGCTAGCCGTCGGCAGCCGGGTCTGCGGTGGCTCCGGCTACCGTCCAGTAGACGCGCAGCCCTAGGGGCGGGGAGAGAAGAAGGCGGCCGGGGGGCCTGCTCCTCATCTCCGCAGAGCGGGGCGGGGGAAGGAGGTGGAGGAGTGGGAGGAGGGCGACGGAAGAGGAGGTAGCGGCGCGGAGATCTTCCCGGCGACAGCGGTCAGGAGGTGCACTGCTGCTCCTCCACCGCGCTGCTCGTGCTCCCCGAAGCCCGGCGCGGACTGGCTGGACACGATCCCTGCGCTGGCTGTTCTCGCGCGGGGTCGGGGTCGCGCAAGACCTTAGGAGGGCCGGGGCGCCGGGGGAGCGTCCGCTGGGCGTCACTGCGGGACCGCGGGTGGGCGGGCTGAGGGGTGGAGGAGCCACGGGCCCCGCCTCCCGCGTGCTGCAGCTAGAGCCGCCACTGCCGTGGCCCCGCCGAGCCTTTAAACAGCGGGGACCGCCCCGCGCCGGCTGCACTCTCGCGCTGACTGGGCTGCGGGCGGCGGAGAGCCGGCCACCGGGAGAGCGACTCCCTCGTCAGGCGTTGCGACCGCGGAGGGCGTGCAGCCCGCGACGTCCGCCAGGCTCTCTGGGTCCGCCGAGGGTCGGGTGGTGATGGAGCCGAGGCCTACGGCGCCCTCCTCCGGCGCCCCTAGGCTATCTGGGGTCGGAGAGACGCCGCCAGCCGCCGCGCTAGCCGCTCCCGGGGTGGACCTGCCCGGCGCGGCTGTGCTCTCGGTGCCGGAGGATGCTGCGGCCGCTAGCCTGGGTGGCGGCGGGGTCCGCGGGGAGGGCGCCGCGGCGGCCGGGGACGGACTGGGCAGACCCCTGGGGCCCACCCCGAGCCAGAGCCGCTTCCAGGTGGACCTGGTTTCCGAGAACGCCGGGCGAGCTGCCGCGGCGGCGGCTGCAGCTGGTGTTGGGACGGGGAGCAAGGAGACCTCGGTGGATGGGAAAGCAATCGGCGAAAGCGGGCCTGCGAAAGGCAGCGAGGAAGCCAAGGGCCGCTTCCGTGTGAACTTCGTGGACCCGGCTGCCTCCTCTTCAGCTGAGGAGAGCCTGTCGGATGCGGCGGGGGTCGGAGGCGACGGGCCCAACGTGAGCTTCCAGAACGGTGGGGACACAGTGCTGAGCGAGGGCAGCAGCCTGCACTCGGGCGGCGGCGGCAGTGGGCACCACCAGCACTACTACTATGACACCCACACCAATACCTACTACCTGCGCACCTTCGGCCACAACACCATGGACGCCGTGCCCAGGATCGATCACTACCGGCACACAGTAGCGCAGCTGGGCGAGAAGTTGCTCCGGCCCAGTCTAGCGGAGCTTCACGACGAGCTGGAAAAGGTGAGCTCTCCTGGCCCTCCTTCCTTCCCCAACCACTGGTTCGCACCGACCGCGGGATGTGGCCGCTGGCTCTCCACCGGTGAGGTGGCGGGAATGGATGTGCACGACTTGCAAGCATCTCTGGATTCAGCTGTCAAGGGTGGAATTGCAGAGGAATGTAACTTAATCTCTTAAAAGTTTGCTGCGGGTTAGACTAGTTACGAGATACAGGAGAGATTGCATTTAATAACTTTCCTCTTGCACTTACATTGCTCGTTTATGCTGGTTTCCACCCGACCTTAACAATTACCATCCCTCTGAATGAGTTATGCTTCTGGACCCTGGGAAGGGAATGTACAGGAGGTATAGGTGAGAAAGAAGGTCAGTTCGTAGAGAAGAGCACACCTCCATCTGTGTTAAAGATTGTATTGTAGGGCTCACGTACACCCATTAGGGGTCCCAAGAGTGGGAACTTCAGTGTTTGAAGAAAAAATATTAAAACTCAATTCCTGCAGTCCTGAATATGCAAAGATCATAAATCTTGGGACATGGTGTTCCTGATAATGGCATAAATCCATTTTTAATGTAAACCTTTTGGGAGAGTACTATTTAAAAAGGCGGGGGAGGGGCTCAGCTGGGAAGGGAGGGAAGAGATAGAGAGAGATTGAGAGAGTGAGTGCTTTTTTCTGTGGAGGAAGTCCAGAAAGACTTTCTGGGGTCTTGCATAAGTAGTTAACACTTTGTGAAGAGAAAATCATTCCTATATCGTTTCTGTAATTCTATTTTATGGCCATATACGGCTTTTATCTTTTATTTCTTTATGGTACAAAATTGGGATTTCAAGACAACATTGATGCTTCTGAAATTCCATCAATTAATATTTAACTTTTTTATGGGTTGGGATTACTTGAAGTTTGCTTTTACAGTGTGTAATGACCACATTGATGGAATGTGGTGAATGCAGAGTTGGTACCGTACAGGTTGAAAAGATCACAGTGTGGACAAGTTTAAATACAGAAGTATGAAGTTTCTTTTTGATACGATTATTTGATCTCATAGTCATTTCATACAATAATGTATTTGTCCCAATGTTTGATAATGTAGCATTCATACAGTTTGAAATAATTCTCTCAACGCTTACAACTTATTGAATAGAAGCCTGACATCATTTAGCTTTGGATAATAGTACTCTTTTGTTATTCCGTTGTGGTATTTTGTCATATTAGAAGAAAAACAGTTTTCATGATGGTTACTTATACTCCGATAGTTTCTCTCAAATCTATTATTTTTTCCTTTCAAACTCAAAATCTTTACAAAGTTGATATGTACCTGGTAATTTTCCTTTTTTGTGTGAGAACTTTTATTATTGAAAACACCAGGTTTATTTCACCAGAGCTGAGTAGGTTAGCAGTAAAGCACTTTATATTTACCCGTAAGTTCTAGAAAGGCTTTTTGTACATTGAAGGATGTTATATTCCTTGAACTTGTATGCCTCCTAGGAAAGTGTTGTTATTTTAAATTAAGTTTTCTCGGTAAGGGAAAGGCATTTGAAGTTCCCCACAACTTTGGTTTTGTGTGTGTGTGTGTGTTTATTTTGGCATTATTGGATCAGTTTACAATGTCTAAAAAAGAACACCTGTATTGTAAGTTGTGTAGCAGTGGAAGGCACCCAGCTTTTCAGTTTCAGCTTTTTCAGCTTTCAGGGTTATTGTAAAGACTAGAAAATGCACATAAAGGCTCATGTTCAATGCTTGAAAAATAATGGCTAGTGTAGTTAGAGTTTCGATCTTATATTGGCCCTTCAGAAAGTATCTAAACTCCATGAGTCCAATTTTAGACCCTCTTAATTCCTACATTATTTGATGAATACAGTATGTAAAATGTTATGTTCAGAGTTTCACTTATGCAACAAGTGGTATAGTGAATTCTTTGTAGTTTTTTATATTCTACCACTGAGGTCCTTTATGGCCAAAAACCCCTCTAAAAACGTTTATTAGTTAACTAAGCATAGAATATAATATTGAAGATAATTTTGCTTAGAAGTTAGCAAATACATTAAAGAAAAGTTTTGTGTTAGGGAGTACATATCTGCCTATACCGCTGTTAGAGGAGGGCAGGAGTGGGGGATAGTACTGATTGGGCAGGTCCTAAAAGTTGTTTCTCATCCTGTCTAGATTGAGTTCTGTCTCCTTAAAACCTCTTCTAATGCTTCTAGCCCTCAGTGAACCAAATGTTATAAAATGTTAAGAGTTTTATAACATTTAATTTTAGCGCTTTATTGATTATCATGTAGTATAATACTTTGGTCACCAAATACTTAAGGATCTACCATGGGTCTGACTCTATGCTAGGAACTATGGAAGAACAAAAGAAGTGAAAACATAAGCTGTCAGAAACTTAGGGAACTTGTCTTCCTTCTACTTGAATCCTTTTCATTACCCAGCACTGTGATTTTTTGAAGTACTTTGCCTAAAAATCCAACTGAAGGGGATTAGTTAAATATCTGTGGTGTATCTTGCTGTATTATGCAGCCATTCTAGGGCCAGGACTCTTGAGTTGTCCGTTTATCGAATATTTACTGGTCAGAGGAGTTTCTTAGCTGTTGGACACATGGATGTGGCATTGTGCAATGAGGCAGTGATTAGGGAGACAGATACCGACTCAGTTTAAACATACACTAACCAAATAGTTGTACATATAACATAGTTATAAACTTTTTATTTTCAATGCTAGGGAAGCAAAGTATAGGCTGCTAGTGAGGATATAATAGGACCTAATTTTAATTGTGGCTGGGGAGGCCTGTTTCAAGAAGTGTGACATTAAATCACAAACCTGAAGGATAAGTTGATGATAGGGTAGGAAAACATTCTAGGTCAAAGGAACAGCATATATGAAGGTCATAAGGTGAGAAAAGGATACATCCAGAGAACTATAAGGAGGCCAGTGTAAGATTTTACTATAAATGTAGTTAGAAGTGATTGAAGTATTTTGTGTGAGGTAGCAACACAATCTGTATTTTAACATCTCTGGCTGCTGGGTGGAGAATGGACTGGCAGGGGCAAGGATGGAAGTAGGGAGACCCAATCTATTACTATGGTCTGGGGTACAGAAAATAAGCCTTGGTGGCAGATTGAATTGGATGTAGATAGGTTGGGCAAGGGAGTGAAAGAGAAGCTGATCCTCAGGTTTTGGACTTGAGCAACTGAATAGATGGCAGTACTGTTGCCTGAGATGAGAAAGATTAGAGAAGGAGTAGATATTGGCAGGGTGGGTAAAGAAAGAATTCTGTTTGAGTAGCCTCTAAGACATCTTAGTCCATGAGTCATGAGGGAGGGAGGCAGAAATATATGTGTGTCGTGTGTATGTGTTTGTGTATATGTGTATGTGTGTATGTAGTGTCTAAGGTTGTGGCTGAAATTACCTAAGGAGAGTGAGTAGATAAGAGAACAGGTACAGGTTCTGGGATTGAGCCTAGAGAATGTCCAAAGGTATGTTAGGGATCGGGGAGACACTAGCAAAGGGAATTAAGGAGAAGCTGGTAGGCTGGTCATAAGTAGATAGCTAGGAGAGTAGTGTCAAGGGAGCTGAGAGAAAAGTTTTTAAAAAAGCAGAAACTCTTCAAAACTGATGCCAGTAATTGATTTTTTTTAAAGTACTTCTAAAAAATACCCAAACTAGTGATTCCTGCCCCTAAGAGAAGAAAAAATGTAGAGGAAGGGTAAACAAAGACGTATTTGATGGAAAACTTCAGCTTGTACGATGGAATGCATGTGGAAAAATATGGTGGGTAGACAATACATAATAGCTCCTACTGGATTTAAAGCATCATTAAAACAAGTTTAAAAGGTAGCATTACCTTAACATAGTTGCCTTTGGCCAAAGCTTGGGAGCCTTTTGCTCGTGATATGTCAAGCCTTTGTATGTGGCCTATTTTCAGCCTTTTTCATTAATCGAAAGGGAGTTAAAGAGAGCAACTATATCAAGTGTCTTTTATACCTTATGAACTTGTTGAATTTTTAAATTTATTTCTTAGGAAATAAAATGATGATAATGGTGATGATAAGATGGGCACATAGAAGCTGAAGACATTGCTTAATGTCACTCTCACAGAAAGTGGTGCAGGAAGGCTCCCTGTGGAGCACGCCCTCACTTTTCTTCCCCCTTTCTTTCTCAGCATGTATCTCTGCTCCCTTTCTCCTAAGTTCTAAGGGTCCCTGGGAGACTTACTACCAGGGGGGCAGTAGGCTGTAGCCCCTTGTCCTGGGCCAACCCCCGAACCTGTCTCCAAGGCCCCCTTTTCTCTGACTCTTCCCCACTTTGGTTCACTTCTGTCACTGGGACTTTTACTTCTCAGTGAGTCCATGCAGCCCAGTGTGGCTCACTTTTTTCCTAATGTTCTGGGGAGCCAAAGCAGAGCACTGCCCCAGGCTCGCTTCTGTTGCTTCTTCTATCCTGAGCCCTTCCTTTGTTTCACTGTCCCCAGCTTTAATAAATGTTCTCTCAAAATTAAAAAAAATACATAAAAAGGAGGAAAGAAAGTTGTACAGAGGGTTTCACACCCTGGTTTTTCTAATTCTAATGCCAGAACATAGTAGTAATTCCCCTTTCTTATTTCTTCCTGCCTATCCCCCAGACTGGCTCTGGGATGGCAGGGATGCTGAGGGGGACATGTTGGGGATACCACCATCACCTCTCTACCATGACCTCCCAAGAGGGTAATGATCACATAACAGAGAAATGAGGAGGAATTCTTGTGATGATGTATCATATGACCGTCTCTTTCACTGGGATCTGAACTTGTGTCTTATTCATCTCCATACAGAGAACAGATACTTAATAAAGATTTGTTCATTGCATGTATCAGGGCCGACAATCCCTCCCACTTAACAAGAACTTCCTGTAAAACATAAACAAGTATGTTATCTCCTGACTCCTATAGCTGCTTTGGACTGGGCTGTGTTGATTCTTGGGCAAGCAATTCCACACACTACTAATTACTTCAGTACGCATCTTAAGTTCTTCAAGGTTACCCTGGAGGAACAAGGATGAGCCACGTCCCTGAGGTTAGGGAGTATTTAAGTTCCAGGAGTGAGTAAAGGTGGGACCCTGATAAGAAATGCTTGCATGTGGTAAAGTCACACTTGCACAGTTTTGCCAGAGGCTTTGCCCTGTCAAACCCATGCCACCAGAGGTTAAGTCTGTTTTATCCATAATACTGTATGCATTCCCTGAATGTGGAAGAATCATATGTATACTGCCATCATACTTGATGTCTCCTGTTTGTGTATTTGTCTTCATGCTCACATTTCCAATCCTGTGCAGTTGGTATCTAAAGAACTAAAATAATATTTCTTGGTTATGTATTGAGTGTGTTTGCCTTCATTAATTTTTCATTACATGTTTTATATATGTGTTTGGAAAGTCTGTAGTAGTAATCAGATTGGTTCCATTTCATTAGTATTCATTGAAGTGAAATGAATATTAATTTGATTATTCAACAAATTCTTACTGAGTACCAACAGCACTATTCTAAGTGCTGGGGATTTTAAGTGCTGGGGATACAGCCATGAACACAGCAGAGTTACGGAGCTTTCATTCTAATGGTAGCACACAATAAACAAACAGGTCACATGTAATTGTGAAGAAAACTGAAGGTGCGTAGATGGTGATGGCTGGGGTGGGGCTGTTTTGGAGGAGTCCGAGAAAGCCTCTCTGATAGGTGAGCAGACACTAGAAGGGACTAAGGGAGGAAGTATCTGGGGGTAGAACACTCTAGGGAGATGAGCTGCAAACACCAAAACCCTGAGACGGGAGTGTGCTTGGTGTAATCGGGAAACAAGGAGACCACTTGGGCTGGAGTGAGGAAGGGGAGAGCTTTAGGAGAGGAGGTGAAAGCAGTAGTGAGGAACAAATATTGGAGAACTATGTAGATCATGATAAAGACTTAGGATTTTACTCTTGAGTGATGTAGGGAGCCATGGAGGGCTTTGAGCATAGACTTGACAATCTGACTTACCTTTTTAAAATACCTGTCTGCTCTGTGGAGGATGTACTATAAGAGGGTAATGGTGGAAGCGGGGAGACTTGTTAGAAGCCTATTACAGTATTTCAGTCAAGATGATAGGACTTTTACTAAGATAATAGAGTGTGATACAGTGAGAGGTGTTCACATACTGAATATGTCTAAAAGGTAGAATTGTTAGGATTTGCTGATGGTTTGGATGAGAGGGTGTATAGAAAGATTGATGCCAGGGTTTCCCCCTCTTTCGAATGGAGTCTGTAGCTTTGGAGATTCTGAAGACATCTGGGAAGAGCAAGTTTGGGAGGTGGATTCAGGAATTGGATTTCATTTTAGAAGTGAGTTCTACAGTGGGGTAAACACCAAATTGCAGCTCTTGGTTAGTGAAATAAAAGAACTTAAGAAAATGAGATTTAAATAATTGTATAAAATGTACTTTTATGCTACAAATTTAGGTAAAGCCATGAAAATCAGTAGTTTTTTGAAGGGATGGGGAGCCTAATACATTGATTCCACAAAGTGAAAGTGTTGGGGATGGACAGCAAGGAAAACTACTTAAAATACTGAAGTTAAAAATATATCATTGTTTTTAAACAGAAAGTAATTGGCTTTCTATTTAAAATATGAAAGCTATCATCTGCCAGTGGCTTTGTTATTCTAACACTTTCACTAGATCCAGTAGCAGTTCTGTCTTAAAACTATTACACAAGCTATGGTCCTGAACTTGGGGATTTCTAATTAGAAGAAGGGGAAAATCTGAAAGCAAAATTAGCTTAGTGGACTGTTGTCTCTCTCTCTGCAGAAGCTAATTATGGGCTGGTGTGTTTGTATTACCCTTGGGCTCAGGAATTTCTCTGCTTTAAATGTTTACTATGCTATTCCTGAACATTCACAAATTAGATATTCATTTAGGTTAAAAACCACTGGCATGGTTCTTTCTTGAGTTGGTGTGAATAAGTTCCTTTAACAATGTAGCTTTGAGTTTAGTATGCAAATCACTTTGGAGGGTAGGTGGCTTGGTAGGGCAGGCTTGATTACTCCACTGGAGGAAGACTTAGAGGATCCATGACCATCTGCTGTAATATGACTTCTACACCATCATTTTACCTAAGTAATTCTTATTAAAGTCACCAGTCACCTCCATCCTTATCACCAGTACCAGGACCCTCCCCCCCCCGCCCCCCGCCCAAGCATGCAACCTTCCAGCAGCATTTGATGTTCTTTTGAAGTCTTATCATTTCCTTGGCTTCCATAATACCACTCTGTCTTTCCATTTTTCTTCTCCCTCTCTGTGGCTCTTTCAGCCCAGTGTCTTTTGCAGTTTCCTTTATTTTTAAATTTAGCCAGCCTCAAGGTTTGATTCTTGATTCTGGCTTTTCTTCTTCCTCTGGCTTCTTTCTTCTCTTCCTATGCTGTATTATCTGTCTGTAGGCTAATGACTCCCAACATTTTGTCTCCCACCCCATACCCCTTTTCTGAGTTTTAGGCACCCATTGCCTGCTGAACATTTTTGCTTTGTATCTCAAAGGCACTCCATACTCACAAACTTATGATTTCCTCCCTCACCCTTCAGAAGCAAAACAACCTAGGCCTTTTTTCAGTGGGCCCTATGTCTCCGTGAATTCATTCATATTGCACAAGTGAGAAACCCAAGTCATCCTTGACAATTTTATTCCTCCATATCCAGTCCATCACCAAGTTCTATCACCTCTATTTCCTAAATATTCCTTTTATCTTCACTGCTGCCATCCTAGACTCAGTTGTGGCATGTCCCTCCTACAGTAGCCTTGTAACTGGGTTCCCTGAATTCACTGTGCCCTCCCATCATTATTGTACCCAGAACAATCTTTTCGAAACAAAATTGGTTATGTCATCCCTTGGCTTAAAACTAGCCCTGCACCGTCTAGCTCTGGCCTACTTGTTCCTCAGTGTTAAAATTACTCAATGGCACAATTCCTTTGGCCATTTGTGATACTATCCACAAACTCTTCCTTTCTGCCCCTTCATAACACACAGTTAACTTTTCAGTTTAAATATTTTACTTTAATCCTTATTTCCTGAGAGAGGAAGCCTTATTGTTCTCTGGTATGGAACAACCCCTTTTTTCCTTAAAGCTCTTACTTCATTTAGTGATAGTATATTTATTAATGTGGTTGAGTCAACTGGAGCTGATGTCAGACTCCATGAGAAGCAGACTATGTTTGTGGTTGTTTGTCATTATGTGTGTAGTACCCTGTGTATAGACCTGACATAGCTGACTCTCAAGCAGTGCATATTGAATAATATAACTAGTTTCTTTTTAATGAATTAATGTAGTAGAAAAGAATCTTAAACTCTTTTATATGTCTTATATTTGTTATCTTTAATCTCTGTAGTTCATTTGACAGGCAAGTTGCCCCAATTTGCACAGTTGGAGTTTAAGGCACAGAAGAGCTAAGTAACCTGTACAGTTAGAAGGCCTGTGACTGGCAGAACCAGGGGTGGTAACATTCTTACTTCCAGTTGGTATTACTTCCAAAGATTTGGACTCCTGAGTTTCATTCTATGGATATATCTTTTCCTAGTAGAAAAGTCTTCAAAAAGAAATACAAGAAAGTTTCTTATTTGTTTTGAAGATATTATTTATTTATTTTTAGAGAGGGGAAGGGAGGGAAAAAGAGAGGGAGAGAAACGTCAATGTGTGGTTGCTTCTTGTGCGCCCCCTACTGGAGACCTGGCTCACAACCCAGGCATGGCCCTGGCTGGGAATTAAACAGGCAGCCCTTTGGTTTGCACACCCAGCACCCAATCCATTGATTCATACCAGCCAGACCTAAGAAAGTTTCTTACAAATGGAATTTTGCTAAATTTTTTCTTCCATTTCCTCTGCCTTTTCATATCTGCCTCCCAAAAGCGTAATCTAAATTTGCAAATGTTCTAGGGTTGTGTTTATTAATACTGTAACCACTAATCACATGTGGCTGTTAAACTCAATTTAAATTCAATTTAAGATTTCAGTTCAGTTATTTGAGTCACATTTTAAGTGCTCAATACCCATACATGGCTGGTGGCTATTATATTGGACAGTGGAGATGTAGAACATTTCCATCATCACAGAGGTTACTGTTATATAGTACTATTTAGGAGACCTTTTTCCTTTCCTTGTTCCTCCTTTTTCTTCTTTTCTTCCACATAGTCACCACTAGTTTAAAATTATTACCATTCAAATTTTCTTCTAATTTTGCATGGAATTCTTTCTTAAAGGTTTCCAGAATATATTAGGCCCTCAATGAAGTGTTTATTGAATCAGTGGAATTTATCTTTTTCTGTCTGAGAATTGAAATGTGGTCTTTAATTAGAAAGGCTGTGTCGAATTTCTTAATATGGTACAAATTGTTAGTGTTGCTAAAGCACTCTTAAGCTACATACCTATATTTGGTCTTCAAATCTACATTTGGGGGAGATGGGTTTTCAGGAAGTCTTGGTAGCAGTCTCATTTTGGAAGGTTGTGATTCGCCTAAAGCCACATAAGTAATAGTTGGTAAAGCTGAAATTTTTAAATATTTTATTTATTTATTTTTAGAGGGGAAGAATGTGTAAGAAAAACACTGATCGAGTGCCTCCTGTCTTACCCACAACTGGGGACTTAGCAGCCCAGGCTTGTGCCCTGATCTGGAATTGACCTGGTGACCTTTCTGTTTGCAGGATGGTGCCCAACCAATTGAGCCACACTGACTTTTTTTGAAATTAGGTCTTTGTTTCCCTATCCTCTTCTTCTGGACCAGTGATTCCCAAATTTCTAAAAGGATCACTTGGAGAAAAATTAGACTTCTCTCTTCCAAAGAATGTATAGGCAACTTTTGAAAACCTTTCTGGTGATTCCCAGAAAGTCAGGTTTGAGCCCAGTATCCCGGACCATGTTGCAAGTCTTACACTTACTTTGGTTGTCCCTACGACCGTAGCACACAGTTATTTTCTTTACTCAACTTTAAAATACCCCTGTGGTAGACATGTGCTAACGATCAAAGAGCTGGCTTTAATCATTAGACAGCTATAGACTAAATTACATTAAGTTGCCCATTATTGAACATCTGCCATATTTCAGGAGCTCTCTGTTGTCTGGGCACAATAACCTTCCAAACCAGGTAGTTTACAGACAGACAAACTCAGAGGCTATAGCAACTTGCCCACGTCTCACAGCCAGTAAGTGTTAGATGCTGCAGTTAAACCTAGGCATGTTAATGAAAGCTTGCATGTCAGTATTAGGACAAACATATATGTTGCTTATTAAGTGGTCTGTTAAGATCCTACAGGGAATTTAGACATAAAAGTACTGTTAAGTTTGAATCCTGATTAGTTCATGTGGAATAATTGGTCCTAGATATTACCTCTTTTTATAGAACCTAATGGTTTCAGCTGTAAAACAATCAGTCTTTACTACTTCGAAATTAAGCTTTATGATAATTATTCTCAGCACTGGCTTACCTATACATTTCTAGAAATAATAGATTTGGCTTGGAGAAATTACTATCCCACCTATTTCAATCTCAGTCATTTGGCAGATTTGCTTATCATTAACAAAGCTGGTCCAGTAATTAAGCAAAGCAACAACATGACAACAAAAAAGATTTTACATCAAAGGGATTCACCACATCTGCACTGGGGACTATATAGTTACACTTTATACATAGTTATAAAAAATATTGCTATCTGGTTTCTAGAACCAGGGCAGGTTAGAAGGGGAAATGAACACTGGGAAAGGTGGATCCAGAGATAGCCAGCATGTTGTACAGACAGAAGATAAGAAAAGCAGAAAGACAGTTCTCAGAAAATAGCAGCCTAGAAGAGCCCTTAGTGTAGATCCAAAGATAGGACTTAAGTTTTGATTATTGCAGCATCTCTAACATTGTGCTGGCACAAATTAGCAATAGTGTTTATAATCTTTTTTTTTTTTTTAAGATTTTTAGAGAGAGGGGAAGGAAGGGAGAAAGAGAGGGAAAGAAACATCAATTGGTGTGTTTCATATGTGGCCCAACCCAGGCATGTGCCCTGACCGGAAGTGAACCAGCAACCTTTTGCTTTGTAGGACGATGCCCAACCTAGTGAAACGGGTTAGGGCCAGTGTTTATAATGATAAAAAGTAGAGTCCACAAACTACACATTTTTGGAAAATTAGTCTCAAATCATCCTAGAGCATCAAATTTTATTTTATTTCATTTTTTAGCATGTATCAGTCAATATTTTTTAATTTTTTTTATTGTGGAGTATCAAATTTTAAAAGGCTGAGGATTAATCCTTTTCAAAACCAACACTTAAAGAATTTATTCTAAGAGATTTATTATGCTTTGTTTATTTAAAATGTTCATTGTTTTACTATGAAGAGAAAATAATATAGAAGGGTTGGACAACAAAGTGATTAAACTATAATTTTGTATGCTACTCTTCTTGTCTAGCATTAAATAACTTATTAGTAAATAAGTTTTCTGGGTCACCCATAGTACTCTTGTATTTAAGTGAATGTTTGCATGTATGAACTATATGACACATGTATCATAACTTCCATTTTCTCTTTGTAGCCTGTTTAGTCCACTCACATTTATTGTGATTTGGTTATAGTTAGGCCTGGTATTTTGCAGTTTGTTTTCTGTTTTTCATTCCTCTAAACTTTTTTAGTATGACTTTCTAGTTATATGTCTTTTTGCATTATTGTTTTAGTGCTTACTCTACTTAGAATTTTGAATTTCTTCAGCTAATATATGGGAACCATAGAACAGATTACTTTTCTTTCCTTAGTGCTCTAGTTGTCATAGAAATTATAAACCCAACAATACAATGTTGTATTTTTGCTTTCAGCAGTCATATGGCTTCAAAAGAGAAAAGAAAAATAGATACCACATGGGATTTATTTTTATTTTTCATTTCCTCCTGTAGATCTGTGTTGCCATCTTAGTACTTCTTCCATGATTACTTCTTGTAATGGAGGTCAACTGGCAACAAAATTCTTTCAGTTTTTGATTATCTGAAGATATCTTTATTTCACTTTTGAAAGATAATTTTGCTGGATGTAGACTTCTTGGTTGACAGGGTTTTCTTCGTTCAGCACTTTGATAAACACTTCAGTGTCTTCTGGCCATCATTGTTTCTAAGAAGGAGAAAGCTCATCTCTATATATGTTGTTTTTAAGATTTTCTCTTTACCTTGGCTTTCAGCAATTTGACTTGCAAAGGAGTATTTCTCTTTGTGTGTCTTCTTTTTTGGGTCTGTTAAGTTTCTTAAGTTTGTAAATTGATGCTTTTCACTGCTTCCTCCTTCTGAGATCTCCATTCTGCTGTTGAGTCCATCTAGTGAATTTTTCATTTTAATTATTGTGATTTTCAGGTCTAGAATTTCTAATTAAAAAAAAATTAGCTTCCATTTCTCTGTTGAGCTAACCTCTCTGTTGCTCCCTGGTACCACATTTACCTTTAAGTAAACTTGAACATGTTTATTATACTTAGTATGAAGTTACTGTCTCCTAAATCTACCATCTGGGCTTACTTGGGGTTAATTTCTAATGATTTTTTTCCATCTGATTATGGGTTATATTTTTCTGTTTACTAATATTTTGGTGTGAAAACTGGAAATGTAGATAATACATTGTAGTGACTTTAGGTTGTGGTGGTGGTTTGTATTCTTCTAAGGATTATTGTTTTCTGTTGTAACAAGTACTTGCCTAGGTTTAAACTTCAAACTGGGTCCTCCCCAGCTTACTCAGTTGCTCATGTCTCTGTTCCATTTTATGGTTTCTACCTGCTTTTTTTTTAAACCTGGCTCCTGGGGGAAGGAGGGTAACCACCCCTACACCAAATCTCAGTTGTTAGCTGAGATTTGGGGCTTACTGTTGCTATCATTCCATTTTTTTCCTAGAGATTCTCACTTAATTTCCAGTTCTTCTAGGTTTTGGACTCTCTTCTCTGATGGTTCAAGCTAATAAGGCTTCACCTAAAACCTTCCAAGTTACACATATCTAGGGAATGCTCTCAGTTTAAAAAGGCAGTGAACTCAGGAATCTCGCCCAAAGCAGCTCTGTCTATTAAAAGTACCTGTATTTCCTTTCTGGTTTTTGCTTTTTGTCTGTTTGCCCTAGGTTCGTTCACATGCATGTATAGCCAAGCTGTTAGTCATGAATTTGAATCTTGGTCTTTCCACTAATACTTGTGTTACCTTCAGAAAAAGGACTTGCCACCTCTTATGCTCAATTTCCTTCTGTAGAAAGTGATACTTAACAATGAGAAGAAATTATATGTTCATGTGCGAAATACATGAAATACCAAGTGCATGCCATGCACTAAATGTAATTTTTGTTATCACATGTTTATCCATGTACATTGTTTCTATAATATTCTGTCCATTTATGATGTCACTAGTCATATATTTATATTCTTGACAACTTTTGGTTTTTATTTAAAAAAGTAAAACATTTTGAAATGTAACTCACATTGTTAATACTATTAATACTGGAAGGTACAAATTTTCTGGTAACTTGAATTAAAATGTTTTCAAGTTGTTGGTTTGTTAACATTAGCAAGTTGTACGGGTTTGAAATACATAATTATGCTATTCTTACTGCATTCTGTTGTAACTCAGTCTTGAATGATCAGTAAAGAACATGATGGGCTAGGAAGAGAACTGAATTCTTTGGCTGCAGTCAGCAGTTCTGACTTGGTTCATTGTAAAGTCACATGGGCACACCATCCACTTTTATCTCAGGCACTTGAGTTTGAGCTTTGCATTAATGCCACTGGATATTAATAGACCATTGTTAACCAGAGCAGATTGGATGCCTGTAAAACAATACTTTGTTTTGAGAGAGTAGTCTGTATGGGGAGCATTACACTGAATACACCAATCACCGACAGCACGGATAGGAAATGTTGGTAGTTTGGGGATGAAATAATGGCTAGTACTTGATGAAAAAAAATTGTTAGAATAAACTCAGCCACTTTGGTATCTAAATTTGCATATATGTGCATCACCTTATTATTCATTTGGCTATGTTTCATATTAATTTAACACTTTGGCTTATGTTAGTATTAAGCAGATGCTTTCAAACTATATTAGTTTTTATCTTCAAAGTATCTTTATTAATACTTCATTAATACTAGTTCAGAGGTGGTTTATAGGATTTAATAGCATTTTTTGGTGAACTTGAACATTTTTGAAGTGCAATTTTGGGTTGATCTAAATCAATACTAAGATGCTTGTAAACAAAACAATAAATTCTTATATATTAACAGTGCCCTGAAATAAAGACTCCCGTTCCTTTAGTTGTCTTTAACAGAGGCTTAATTTGCTTAACTAAAGCTGGACCCAGAAGTTTAGCTTCTATTCTCAGACTGTGCAGTCCACCATGAACCTAGGCTAGCCTAGATGTAGTGTTTATCATTTGCCACTGAAGGAAATAGGGAAGGGAGGAAGTTATCATTTACTAAGCATGTTTTTATTTATAGAGAAGTTGCAGAACATTTCTACTAGTGGGATATGTGACCATCAAAGCTGCATTCTTTACACTATGTGCAACTGACTTGCCAGTGGCATAGGTGATAAATCCTTTCTCACCAGGCAGAATGGTGATACCATGTTTGTAAGTAAAGGTTATTGTTTTTGTTATATTTTTCCAGAGGTAATCTTAAACTCTGCCAATATCAAATTATTAGAAGCTATGTAGTAGAGTCTAGATGAATGATGTTTTGCAGTATTTATTTGTATATATTTGTTCAATATCCAGTTATTTAAACTCATGGCATGGGCAGTCACAATAAAAGATCACTTATTTCTTGTTTATAATAATAGCCAAAATTTACTTAGCACTTAGTCTGTTACTATCAGGCAATATACCAAACACTTAACAAGTTTTGCTACTCTCTTAAAGGTCTTTCTTTTTATTGTGGAATATAGCAGAGAGAAAAAAACATAAACGTATAACCTAATTAAATGACCACCACCCAGAGCTAGGAGCAGAACGCTGCTGGCACGCCTGGCAGTCAGTCCTTAGTGCGCTCTTTTCTGATCCCTCTACCAAAACAGCTGCTGTCAGGACTTAGGGTGATAATTTCCTTGGGCCTTTGTCCTGATTCCTCCCCCAAAATGGCTTTTACTACCTTTCTGGATTCCTGAACAACATTACAGTTGATCCTTGAATGATACAGTTTGAACTGTGCTGGTCCACTTAAATATGGATATTTTTCAATAAATACTGTACATGTATTTTTTTTCTTATGATTTCCTTAATATTCTCTTCTCTAACTTAGTTTATTGTAAGAATATAGTATATAATGCATATAACATACAAAATATGTTTTAACTGACTTAATTTATGTTGTTGGTAAGGCTTCTAGTCAGTAGTAGGCCATCAGTAGTTAAGTTTTGGGGGAGTCAAAAGTTATATGTGTATCTTCCCCTAATATCTACACCGTTCAAGGGCCAACTACAGTATAGTTTGGCATGCTTTAAAATATTACATAAATGAAATTATACTGAACATTTTTACCTTCTTTTGTTCACTGTGTGTATTTATAATTCATTCATTTTCATTGCTATTTCATTTTTATTCCATTGAATGAGATGCTACAATTTATTTGTTCTTCATGAGAAGAAACTGTGTGTTGGGTGGACGAGGAAGGAGGAGGCTACTTTTAAGCTCAAACCTACAGGGTAAGAAGGAGCCCAGCCATGTTCATAGTATATTATAGGCAGAGGGAACAGCAAGCAGAAAAGTCCCCTGGGAGAAAATACTTTAAAACCAGTATTTCAGCAATAAAGCAATATTATTATCTAATTAAATATTTCAGTTGGAGCCCTTTTAGTAATTTTCTAAGTTAAAGGATAGGAGTTTGAGGGTGTATAAAAAACTTAAAGGAAAATTAATAGAAATAGGAAAGTGATCTATGATTAGAAAAATATAGAAACTTCACTTCTAAAACAGACTACTATTTACCTTTAATCATATGAAATTTTACTGTGTGGTAACAAAACCACACAGGACGAATCTCAATAATTCTGTGTGGGTAATTTTATTTTTCAAGCCTTCCTGAAAGGGTGTGGGTCCAGAGGTTGCAATGGTAAAGGATATTAGGGAAGAAAAAATCTAGTATGACCTAGTATAACATTTGACTAAAAGGAATTGCTGGTTGAGCAGCTAATGTGGGTTTTTAATTGGGAGGAAAAAATCTGTAGGTAATACAGAAACTGAATGATCAGCATATTTTACCTACTCTCTCTACCACAATAGCCTCCAAGTAAACTTCCACAGTTAAATACACACACAACTTTATCTAGTACACAATTTTGTACTTAAAACATTTGACATACCTTCCCGGTGGGTTATGCATGGACACTAGTCTCCAGAGGTGATCTGATGCAGCTGTCTGTAACAGTCCTGTAGGGCAGAATGTCATAGATGCAGTGGACCCTGGAGGAATTTCTACAAAGCAGAGTTTTAAAAAAATTCTTTCTGGTGCCATCCAATGCAGAACTTCTATTTTTATGAGGCCGTATTAGAAGCCCTTAGGTTTGGAAGCAGAGGAAGAAGTGAAACAAAGGTGAGGAAAGGTGAAACAAAGTAAAGTGAAAATAGCTGGGGAACTGGGAAGTTTGAGCAGGATGATTTCCTGAGTTGGGTGATCTATCTTTAGTTCCCTTGCTCAAAGTAGATACCTAAAGTAATTTTCCTTGGCTCACTGTGACATGTGTAATTCTACCATTTGGAAGATTCACTTCACTGCCACATTAATAGACATACGATTTGGGGTAAGTTAACCTCTCAAAAAACTGTTTCCTCATTTGTTAGGGGAGGGAAATAGTACCTACCCCTCAAAGATGTACCAATACAGGAAAATAGGACACCAAGCATTAGGGAAATGTCTGACACACAGTAGGCTTTCAGTAAATAGTATTTGTTATTAAAGTAAGCCAGACAGATCATGAGGGTCTCACATACTAAGAACTCTTTGTCTATTGCTTGGGAATAAGTAACTAAAACTTAGAGATGTACAACCAGATTTTATAAGAAACTCTTGAAGTCAGAAAAACTATTTCATTGTATCTTGTAATATTGCTTAACAAAAAAAAATCTGGTATGTGTCACAGTAAACTTGAATTAGATTGGATTCTATGTGAGGTTTCATTTCACCCCTAAATATGCAAGCCACATTATTTCCTAACCTACAGACCAGTTCTTATCCAGGATTGAATTGGGATGTTCAGTTGACATGAGGAAAAAAAAAATCACCTCTTTTCCCTGTTGTATTTTCCAAGTATTTGTGTAGTTAGAGGAAATTGTGAGGGGATTGCTCAGAAACACATAGAAATAACGTGTATTTAACTACTAAATAGGCTTTTCCATCGTGTTTTTATTTAATGCAAGTGCTAAATTGGGGTAGAATTTAAAATTTAATTTCTAGAAGGGATTATTATATTGGTTTTATTTTGTAATCCTCCTTAACATTGGACTTGTGACTTTTTTGGTGGTTGTAGTTACCAGACTTCTTTAGCGTTTAAATGATACAAACTGCCAGAATAATTTGAAGTTGGATAAGTTGAATGAGGGTAGATGTTTTTGTATATTTTAAAATTTTTAAATGCTCTACCATAGCTTCTACTCTGTACTTTCTTCTTAAGTAAGCAATTATTAAATGCATTAAAACTGTATAGCTATGTTACCCCCCCCATTTTTTCCTGTTCATGTTGGTTTTTTTTCTGTCACTTGTATATTATTTAGTAAGGTTAATTTACTGTGTAAAAAGGTACATGAATTGTGATTGGGATCTAAATTTTATTTCCCAGATCAGAATGCTAGGCACAGTATAGTTTCCTAGTCTTTACTTGGCAGGGTTAGTCATTGTTTCGCCCACACTTTGTGACAGCATGAAAATGATTAGTCAATCCATAAAACTTTGTCTTAATGAAAAACTGAAATGATCTCATTTTTTTCTTTCTTTGCAATTTCTTCATCTTCAATAAGTAATCACTCTTGCTTTTTATTTTGTATAAACAAATACCTTATCTTACACAATCTTCACATCAACTATGCCAGTTACTATGATCAGTTTAAGAACCACTTTCTACTTGCAGAGGTGTCAAAAAATTTTGTTCCTCGAAACAAATAGACCTTTACACAGAAGCAGAAAGACTCACCATGGGTCCATAAAACATCAAGATTTAATACAATATATATTTCAGAGATGTAGTGAAGGGACAGAATTGTAGTGAAGCCCTTACCAATTTGCAAGAATTGAAGCTCAGATAGATCTGAGCTTCTCAGCAGATGCCACAAGAGCAGTGTTGACTGGACACAGAGCGCTGGGTTCCAGAGAAACTGCTGTCGTTGCTCTGAGAGGGTCAACTGAGTGTATAATCTTGTTCTTGTTAAAATGGCCAGGCATTGAGATGCCAGGCCACCTAAGAATAAGGTTTGTTCCTACTAATTCTTTTGAAATATATAACTATAAGTGAGTCACATTCTCACATTTCTAATGTGACACTGCATGAAATTTAAATTGGTGTATTATAATCAAGTTGTATCACACTAGAAGCCTCAGCTGCTTTATGTGGCTGTTTTATTACAAATTGATTTTCTGTTTAGAGAGCCTCAAGACTCCAAAGGATGGTACTAGAGGCCGAGATTATCATCTCCATTTTAGAGGTTAGGAAACTGATTTTCAGAGAGAGGCTGACTTGAAAAGAGAGTATTATTGAAAAGACACCTAACCTTTTTTTGATTGGTTAAGCATTCAATTTAATAGACGCTAGTGGGTACAATGGAAAATGCCCTGGATTATAGTTAGAAGACATATCTTTCATCTCTAGTCTCTACTATAAAAGTATCACCTCTAGAAGGGCTGGGAACTAGTATGGTGCTTGATAAAATAGAGTAGTAAGTATTTAATGAATGAGTGGAAGGATATATATGATTGTGGTTTATGCTGATAAACTTTTTTTTTTTTTTTTTGCTAATTCAGAATCTGCAAATAACATCACATCAGTAATTACTTGGGACATTTTAATACATTAAATACAGTTAAGGCAATGGAATGTTTCCCTCTTCAGAGTGTCCATATTTCAGCATCCTGAAGTCTACCTGTAAACAATATTGTGGCATCCTGAAGACCTAAAGAGACACTTTGGTACAGCTTTGCTTAATTGTTCTTTAAAACAATACCAAAACAAACACTCAAACATTTCTTCCTCTTTCCAAATTAAAAAAAAAAAACCTGTAGCTTATTATCTTTTGCCAACTGTGGTATGAAATTGCTGAGCAAATACCCTTTTGCTCAGGCTTTGCCAGTTAAACTGTAAAAACAATAAATTCATATGAAAAATGAATAGATTGGAAATAAACATTGGCAGAAATGTGTTTTATTAGTATTTTAACTGTTATTTAGAAAGTGTACTGTTTAAATGGTCTTGATTTCTCTTTGCACAACGATAAACACCTTTATTAACTTACTGTGGAAGAAAATGTGGTCATATATGACTTGATTTTTGCACAGTCATCTTTCATGGATGTTAAGTCCTTGGCCAGCGACATTGCAGAGACCACCTATGCTATGCATCATTGTATACTTGAGATAAAATTTTTGTGAACTTAGAAACTGGGATGTTCAATGAAAGATGAAAAACTGTGATATTTTAATGTAATGTGTACTTAAAGCATTTAAGAATGAGAAGCACATTGGTGTGCACTTCTGGAACTGAGAAGGATGTGATAATGTACACAGAACATAATCCTAACACTATAGGTTACAGAGATAGTTAAAGCAATGTCAAGGTTTTTGATTATAAGTTTTCTAAAAACTTGAAGAAGTGTTGATTTTTGTTTGTTATTTTAAAAAGAAATCTGATTTCATCATAGGTGGTCACCTGAATAGTGAAGAAAATTCTAGTGTTAGGGAAGAAACAATAGCTTGATTTTATAAGAATTTTTCACTGAAAAGTCATCATTAAACGAAGTCAGTGTGTTATGAGCACTGTTTTCTCTTAAGTCAAGCAGAATTGAAATATGAACTTTGTTATGTAAAAGATGATTTAAATCAGTGAGTTAAACGACAAGTTAATTTTTGTATATTGGAAACAAAATTTTGTAAATAAGTCATGTGCAGTAAGGAATAAATCTAAAATACATTTTATATTATAAAGAATTTTAATTATTAAGAACTTACTATCTTGTCATTCTTTTTTTGAAAGTTGAGTATCAGGAAATAAAAACTAATCAAAAAGAAATTATTTTCTTTTATTTAGAGAAAAATTGTTCAAGGTACACTGATAACTTCTAATCCCATTGGTTAAGAATTAGAGTAGTAATTGTAATGAAACATCTAAGTGGCAAAATTAATATTTACACACACGTCTGAAATTCAGAGGAGAGGTCTGATATGGAAATGAATGGGGTTATCACTTACTATTTATCACATTTAGATGGTGCCTATAGCTTCAGGCCTGGTAAGATGACAGTAGAAAGAAAATATGGAGTGAGAAAAGGAGATGGGTCTAGGACCAAGTGTTGAAGGGACTTTCCTGTTTTATTTCTGGGTAGAAGAGGGTGGGAGAAAGTATGGTGTTTCAAGAAAGAGGGAGTTGTTAATGGTATCAATTGTTGTTTCAAAAGTCCAGGGAGACAGAAACTGAAAATGTACATTGGATTTGGCAGCGGAGAGGTCTTTGGAGGTTTATAAAACTAGTTCAGTGTTGTGGTGGGGTAAAGCTAGGTTGGTGTATATTGAGGAATGTTCCGAGTGGTGTTAATGATCAAGTTGAGGAGGACAGTTGAATATACAAGAGAGAAGAGATTATCTGTCTACAGTGTAAAAATTCTCCTTTTCTATGCTCCCTGCAAATAATGACCATGGGGACCAGAGTTCTCTTTCATTCTTGTATTTTCTATATCCCCAGTGAAATGTTCATCTCCTCATGTTTTCTCTCTGTAAGTTTCTCTTTTCATTCTGTTTCCATAGCTTCACCCACAGGTTTGTCATTCTGGCCCCTCTCCTAAGTTCCAGTCATGAATTTTTTAACTGCCTGGTAGAACTCTTTAATTGTCTCATGTCTCCTCAAATTTAACAGGTCCAACTGAATTAATCATTTCCTTTTCAGACTGACATAATTTACTAGTTCTCTATTTCTTTCATTAAGAAATTTTAGGCCCTGGCTGGTGTGGCTTAGTACATTGAGCCTTGGCCTGCGACCTGAACGGTAAGGTCCCTGGTTCAATTCCCAGTCAGAGCACATGCCTGGGTTGCAGGCCAGGTCCCCTGTTGGGGGTGTGAGAGAGGCAGTGGATCGATGTTTCTCTCCCTCTTTTTCTCCGTCCCTTCCCCTCTCTAAAAAATAAATAAATAAATTTTTAATAATATATTTTTAAAAAAGAAAAGAAATTCTAGTTCCTGAGATCTTCCTATCTGGATCCTCCATTATTTCCTATGTCTTTTCCTTGTTTTCCCATTCTGTTCTCACCTGACTCACCCTCAATTCCTGCTTGGTCAATTCGGAATCACAATGCTTGGTTGATTCAGAACCCTTTTTGAAGGGTTATTTCCCGAAATAAATCCAAATTAATTTGTCCCACCTCATTTAATATGATGTTATCCATAAAATCACTTATGTGCTATTTTTGACATTTTTATCCATTATGTAAAAAACAAGTTGAAGATTTTATTTATTTATACCTTTATATCAGCATAATTTATAGTTCATAATTGTAAATGTGAAACTTTCCTGATTGTAAGGTCTTTATGCAGTTTTTTTAATGTGTAGACCAAATGCCCTACCCAACAATTTACTTACTTCTCTGAAACTGATGTATTTAAAGAAACAAAATACAGGTATCTCCTACTTTTTGAAAATTGGCTTTATGCCACTTTGCTTTTATGAAAGACCTGCATTAGTACCTGGTTTTGCTAACTGAAAAAAATCCAAAGAGAATTCTTCCACTTATGAAAAAAAAAGGCAAAAAGTGAAAATAGCATTCAGCATCTGTTTTGCAATGAGCCATTGTAGAGGCAGGGCTCAAGGGGAGTGGCACCACCAACCTGCTTCTCTGGGAGGTACATTCATCATCCTGGCATCAAGCCACCCTAAGCTTTGAAATGTCTGGGAGCATCTGTGCTTTGTTTATTATGTGTGTTTGCTAACAAGATGTGTCTTAAAGTAATTGCTTCTTCACTTTATGCCATTTCATAGTCTGTGCTTTTGGGTGTGAGAGAAACCTGTATGTGTATTCTACTTTGGTTTCCTGTTACTTTAAGAAATTAATACAATTATAAACACAATCTCATTGTATTTAAATATAATGATTGAACTATAGTAAAAATGTTTTTCATATTTTTTGAAATAAAGCTATTGGAACATGATGAGGAAGATAAACTTTCATTTTATGTGGACCCATCTTTATTTTAAAATACTATTTCATATATTATGGAGAGTCTTACTTTGTTTTTGAATATAGTTGTTCTCAGTATAGTGGAAACTAGCATAGTTGCTAATAAATCTTCAACTTTGAAGTGGAATTCTGATAAACACCCACAACAAAAATTTTAAGATGCCTGCATACTTTTGCACTATTAAAAAGATGCCTGTATCAATACTTAGTCTTAGGCTAAGTAGCCTATTATATACACAGACATACATCTTTAGTTTTCTTTTAAAAGAGATGGAAAGAGAGATGTCTTTTTGTGTATATTATCCACATTATATTCTTTGGTAATACTTGGAGGTTTTGTAATAATTTTATAGTCTTTCATAAGTTAACTGAACAGTACTAAATATCCTAGAATGAAACCTAAGGAACTGCTGTCTGCTTTAGAGTTAATTGAATTAAGAGGCAAACATTTTTGTTTTGGCTTTTTATTTGAATAATTGAACAGTTAAGTCATCAGGCCCCATGAGAAATGTTTTTAATTTGGGATACTCACTGATGCTTGACCATCTAGAATGCATCTGACAGTGGAAGTAACCAAAAGTGGGTTGCTCATGTGATTGAGCTACACAGACCCCTAGTCACAATTTTCTTTTCTATTTATACATATTTCTAACAAGTTTAATGGTTACTGGTTTCCATGTGCATACCAGAATCTAAGGGAGGGAGAGAGAACAATAAGGCAGCACATTGACTGAAATGAGGAATGACAGTCTATTGTCTGATATAAGAGATGAGAAAGTGACCAGAAGTAGTCATTTCAAAAAGTATTCATGACCCCAAAATTCCATTCTTAGGTGTATACCCAAGGTAAATGAAAACAAGTCCACATAAAAACTTGTAGACAGATGTTTACAGCAGCATTATTCATAATAGCCAAAATGTAGAATTGCCCCAAATGATCATCAACTGGTGAATGGAAAAACAAAATAAGGTAAATCTCATAAATTGAATATTTGGCAATAAAAAGGAGTGAAATACTGATACATACTATAGCATAGAAAAACCTTAAAAATGTTATGCTAAGTGAAAGAAGCCACACACAAAGGACTCAGAACAGCAAGTCCATAGAGACAGAAAGTTGGTAAGTGATTGCCAGGAACTGGAGGAAGGGGGACATGGCAAGTGACTGCTAATGGGTATGGAGCTTTTTGGGGGAATGATGAAAAAATTGATTGCGATGATAATTGTACAACATTGAATATTCTAAAAATCATTGACTTGTATACTTTAAATGGGTAAATTATGTGGTTTGTAAATTGTATCTTAAAGCTTTTTAAAAAATATAGCAGGTTGGGATGACTAAAAAAAATTTTGTGGGAGTAGGTAGTTCTGTGTTTCATAAGCCTTATAGTATAGTACAGTAATCATTGATACAGTAAGTAGTTTTGAAACTGTTTTTTGAAAGGGCAATTATTATAATTAGTTTCTCTTAGGATCTGTTTTAAATTTGTGAACTATCAGAAATGGTTAACATTAAAGTTCATTTTTAAGTTCTTAGTGATCTTTGAATTTATTTTCTATATATTTCACATAGTTGAAGTTATAGCTCTGTCTGTTAATGCAAACATAGGGGTTAGTTGAAAATTTTATTATTTTTCTCTTAACATCATTAAAAAGCCAAGGTAAAGTAATTTTCAAAAGATACATTTAATGGCATTATTGCATCTATTACAATATTTCTTCTGTTGCTTAAAAATCTAAAATTAGCAGTAGTTAAGATATATAAATTGGAATCTAAGAGCTAATTTAAGTTGATAATACTTTGAAAAAGCATATAATATGTTAAACAGAATTAAATGACCCTATGAGACTAACAAATACTGGACAGGGAAAATAAGGAAGTTTGGATGATGTTACAGATTTTGCTCTGTGGTAACAGAACTTGCTGTAGTTCATTTCTATGAATATTCAGTATTAACTAGAGGGTATCAACCACTGAAAATGTTTTTCTTTAATGTACTATAGGAAATCTAGGTCTTGGTTTTCAAGATTAAGTGATAATTAGTTTAGTTGGCTCATCTACATTTAAAGAATGGTATTTGCAATATAGCTGGTTTTTGTTCCCTGCTCTTGAGAATATGGGTAGACAAGCAACTGCAGGGATAGTATTAGAGACTTGATTCTAGGCCTAGACCATTTTCTGTCTTCTAAAACCTCCCTCCACCCTTCATGACCTGCTTAAGACACTGTTACTGGTTTGGCAATTTGTCATGACTTGGTTGTGTTGGGACTGAACAAAAGTTGAGAACCCTGGAGAACGAATAGAGAATAAGCCCCAGCTGTTGTGGCTCAGTGGAATGAGTGTCAGCCTGTGAACCGAAAGGTCACAGGTTGGTTCAATTCCCAGTCAGGGCACGTGCCTGGGTTGCGGGCCAGGTCCCCAATGGGGGGCATGCAAGAAGCAACCACACATTGATGTTTCTTTCCTCTTTCTCTGTCTCTTCCCCCTCTCTAAAAATAAAAATCTAAGAAGGAAACACTGGTTATGGAAATGTATTGTGTCAACCAGTTCATGTGTGAATCTGAGACAAATTGCAAAGGAAAAAATGAACAGCACTGAATGATTGAAACGAGTAAAGAGGAGTTGTAAGTGAATGTTGGGATACTTGGGAATATTGCTGTCATGGATTATAAAGAGAAAACTGTGTTCATTGGTGGTGAAAAGGAGCTCTAAATTGTTAATGTTGAAATTTCAGATGTGGGAAAGATGCCAACTAGGTGATAAGAAGTTGTGGACTGGAGGTCTGAATTTGTCTGAATTGACTGACCTAGCTAGCCTGTACTTAGCAAACAATATTTAGTATGTTGTTCAGACACCGCCAAAGTGTAATTAAAATTTGAAATTATTAAAATAGGTTTCCTGTCATATGATTTAAATTTTTAAAACTTAATAATTTTTTTTCAATTCATTGCTTTATATTTTCCTCAGGTAAAATATTCAGAAACCATTCATTCTTGGAAGTTTGTAATGTGTCCTTTTAAAACATGGCTAAGTGTATTTAGTAATGTTTGTTTTTATGAGATGATTTTAAATTTTAAATAATTCTTAAGCATTAATTCACATTTTTCCATTTATAACCAGGAACCATTTGAGGATGGCTTTGCAAATGGGGAAGAAAGTACTCCAACCAGAGACGCTGTGGTCACATATACTGCAGAGAGTAAAGGAGTTGTGAAGTTTGGCTGGATCAAGGGTGTATTAGTATGTATATATATACTTATATTTTAGAGTTATAACATTTCTATTATAAAACCTTAATAGTATACTCAAATTCTGAAGAGAAGTCTTTTTTTCTCTTTAAACTTTTTGATCTGAAAGTTAATAGAAGACAAAATTAATAAATAACTTCCTTTCGTTGTGCCTATTAAATTCAGTAAAGGAACTATATTTTAGTTTAATCAAATTATACTTGATTACCTCTAAACTGTATTTTATTGCCTCATAAATTTCACATAGCGTCACCTTTCAGTAGTTAAGTAGGAAGCTGTCAAATTGATGGGAGCATCAGACTCCAGAAAGCTGAGTAGGCAATAGATCTGAAATATACCTGTTTCCTTTTCTGCTACCTCATTATCTTTAGGAGACATGTCTAGAGGTTACAGGGAACAGAATAAAGAAAAAATCCTTTTCTTCAGTGTCGAGTTCATGTCAATAGACAGTTTTAGGTGATAAAGGTTCAGATTTACTGCTGTTTTCCTGTGTCTGAACAGGCACTAAGGCTCTATCTGACTAGAGTAGACAGGCTAAAATGACCTCTCATTGGGATTTTGAAAGCAAGTAATTGGAGTTGTATAAACATTTAGGGGAGAAGTAGAGGGAAAATCTCAGTTGTAGTAGTGATTTTATTACCTAGTCAACAGACTGAATGTGAAGCTCCAGATACTTTAGTTTGCCTATTCTTAGATTTTAGTATTTTAGACTGTATTCTGTGTATGAGCATAGTAAACGAAAGTAAATTAGGCATTGTCTTACAAATAGTTAGGATTTTTGAAAGATATGTGAACAACTGGCATTTTGTGTCAACAGATATGTAATATACAGTAGAAATGAAAAGAGGATATTATTTTTAAAATGCAAAAATTAAGCTTATGTGCATTGACAAAAGGAAACATGAACTACTTTTTTTAAGGACTGAAGTCTAGCTTTCTTGTTAAGTTGCTTCTGGTGCTTCAGATAACTGTGATGGATGTGTGTATGGACATATATACCCAGTCATATATTACATTATACATTTAGTTGCATTAGCTCACATTTAAGCTAATTTAAGCTAAGAGGTTCTCATTTACCTCTTTTAAAAAACTGTTAAAGGAAAGGTTGGGATAAGACTTATGTTTAAAATGACTTCCTATAGATTTAAATGTAGTTATCCTCCTTTTGGCTAGTATAGAATTTGTGCTGTATTATGTACTTGATCACTTTTTTTCATCTGTGACTCAGCCTCTCTTCCTTTTCCAGGTACGTTGTATGTTAAACATTTGGGGTGTGATGCTCTTTATTAGATTATCATGGATTGTAGGTCAAGCTGGAATAGGTAAGTGAAGCTACCTACTGCTTGACTCATTTAAAGATGAATGAACAGAAGTAGCGTGGTGCATGTCTGGGCTCTGAACTTTACCAAATAGAAGTAGTTGGAATCATTCTAAGCTTTCATCTCCCTTCTACAAGATTGTTGTCTTAATATTACTTTTTTCATAATTCTGATTTTATATTTCTAAAATGGGATAAAAATAAGGTAATTATTTTGAAATTTAGTATACTTGGACTGACCATTTCTAAATATGGCATGTTTAAATAAGAGTGAAATTCTCAGTCTTGTCTCTTCTTCTCTAAAGGTCTGTCAGTCCTTGTAATAATGATGGCCACTGTTGTGACAACCATCACAGGATTGTCTACTTCAGCAATAGCTACGAATGGATTTGTACGAGGAGGTAAATTCAGTCTTTTCATATCATTGTCATCAGATTATTGTTACTAAAAAAAAATGAGATTTAAATCTTATTTTTTTACCTTTAAAAAGCAATATATCCGTCTATATAGATACGAAAGCTACTACTAAACACTTTCAAGCTAGTATATTTGAATGTAAAAATTTATATTGACCCATTCATACACAACTTATGTGCTTTAAGTTATTTAGGGTGCTCTTTATATTTGGTAGCAAGAATGGAGCTTCTCATTAGGTTTCTTCTTCACTGGGCTGCCTGTTGGCCTCCTCCCAGGTTTCAGCCCTTGGATCAATAGAGCTTAAGGATCGTTCTGTATTTGGTCTGTACTGTACAAATGTAACCTCATTCCTTCACATTGAGGGAAACTTAGGCACAGTTCTTTCTCCATTATCTAACAACTGTTGTGGGTTATCCCTGGGACCCTGAATTCATAGCCTCAACTCTAGCTGTCTTCTGTGGGTGCCTGAGGCCTCTTTCATTGGAATTCATAAGATCTGCCTAGTTAAGCTTTTACCCTCTCAGGAAGAGTACCCAGGAGACTAAGAGAATGGCCCTGGGACCCCTGAGAACAAGAAGAAAAGAATTCCATTTTCCAAACAAAAACTCATCATTCAGCTAGAGAAAGAAGAAGAAATATGTACCAGCTTCTATAAAGTCATCATAGCAGATCACCTGAGAAAACTATCAACCTGTTCCATCTGCCTCAGCTATTTTTCAGACCTATACTGGACATTATATACACACAATTTCTGATTTGTAGTTTTCTTGGGTAGAGAGAGACCCAGATTGAGACCCATTTCCCCCCATTCTCTCAGAGGATTCAGATCACTGTGGTCCTGGGGGAAGCTGGTAGCTTACATCCATATGATTGTGACTATGCTGGACATGATCACCATTTGCTGAAGTTTCATGTGTGCATGAAGCCTGGATTGAACAACATTGGGGCATAAGATGTGGATGTGTCCAAAGACTTATCAGACAACACCAAAAGTTGCTTTTTGACTTCTTGTGTACTAGGTGCCCTAGGTGCCCCGTGCTTCATTTCTTTCTGCTACTATCAGGGAATAGAGTGGAAGGAGAAAGGGAATGGGGGGTGGGGTGTTCGAAGGAGTCAGGAAATCATTCAGAGAATTTCTCCTTATCTTCAGCTCTTTGAATCAAGGTTGTGAGCCTCAAGGGGGGAGTGGGGCATAAAGCCACCGGCAACATGAACCCCAGGCCATTCTCCATGTGAATCCAAACTTATGGGGGGTATAGATTTTCCTGCACTGTGGTTAAAAACCTATTTCATCTTTCAATACTACCAATAGTTTTCATATATATTCACAAATATATCTGTCTCAGAGACTGTCTTGTCTTCTGTCCTGGGACACTAAGGATGTATGAGAATGTGGAGTGCATAATGATGTATCCCAACTAATTACTGTATGTTGCAGTTTTGCCCAAGTTCCCTCAAAATGATAGAATCAGCTCACAAAGGAAAAAACTACAGGGAAAATTCCGTTGCCTCATACAGTTCTGAATTCTTATTACCAGATATTCATACACATGAGAAGGGAAATACATTTGCTGAAGTAATGAAACCTAAACAGGAAAAATTGAAAGGCTTTAATTAAAGAAATATCTAAAGACTTTGAAGATTTGCTAGATGGCTTTCATTATCACTTGTCAGTAGTGACTTTGGACACCTGGCTAATTCTTTACAGAATATAAATGAGTTGCATCATCTACACTGAACACTTCTTGGAGATTGTTTCAGTGAATGTAAGCCCCTTCTGTCTTCTCTGTTAGGTGCCTCATGGAGTTGGAGACCCCTAACAGGATTTATTGGTTTCCTGAGAAAACAGTATTTTCCACATGGGAGAAAGTAAATGCAGGCATTAAGCTGATGAGATTACATTGCATCCTGTATTCTTGATTCTAAATTGAAAGTAACAGATCAGTAATGACCCATAGATTTTATCGCAAAAGTATATATTGCTTCACTCTGTCCACAGAAATCACCTGTAACAAATAATCATCCCAGTAGCAGTGAGCACCCCTAGTGCCCACATTGTATATTTCTATTCAAAGGAACCAGGGGACCTTGGAGAAAAGGTTGATTCCAGATCTGGGCAAGAGATGTGCTAGAGGAGTTGAGACATCCTTTCACATCAGAAAGTAGGGAAGGTAACAAAGGCTAATTTTATGTCCAAAGGACCCAGGAGCTGACTTGAAGCTAATATGGACTGAAGTTTTCACAGTTTGAACAGCAGTACGATTATTATTAATAATAACGGATTTGGATGAAAACATGTACAATCCATGAGCTCACAGATATCACACACACAAAAAAATCTGTGTTTACCTTTGAGACATGCTAGGGAATGCTATGAAATTGGTAAAGATGAAGAATCTAATGTTGAACAAAGCTTTTCTGAATGAAAGTTTCCTTCCTTGGACTCAATGTAACCAAGAAATTAATAAAAGATTTTTACAATTTTGATAATATACTTAATATGAGAAGAAGGAAAGAGAATTAGAATATTACAACTTTGTAAACCCTTTCCCCAGTAAGAGTACCTGTGAAGTATCGTTTCCCCACAAGTTGAATCTGAATTGCATCATACCTGCAGCTCCAGGAATCATTTTATATAATACGCATATAGGGGGGAGAGGAACTTACTAAATGACACCATAGGAGGACAACAGCAAATTCCAGACTGGGGATCTCCCTGGAACAAGAAGATTTTATTCAACAAAATTTTCCAAGGAGCAAAAGATATATAGGGTGTTATGGTTGAAAACAAACTTTAAGAAATTCAATATATGTATATGTGTGACTTTGTTCACTGTTCCTAACAATAAACTACCTGCAGATTTAGTAGGGTGGGACCAAGAATCTGATCTCTTCTAGCTCAACCACTGAGGACTTGACTGGATTGCTTCCCTTGAAAGGGTTACATAGAGGACAGTGACAGAGCCAGAACGATGCCGAGGATCAGGGTGCCAAAGGCTTAGATAGGAGAAATGGAGGGATACTGTAGGAATAGTGATGTCTGGAGACCCATGACAGGATTTATTTTGGTTTCCTGAGACCCATCTTAATTTCCTATGAACTGAAAGTTGTTGATAAGGGAATTAATGGGGAAATAAATATTTTACCTATAATTTTGCTTACCTGTTGGAGTTGCTCTGGTTAGTAATTTCAATTTGAAGAGCCCCTTTTAAACTTGTGCAGTTACCTTATAGAAAGAACTATTTTGAGGTAGGACTTGATAGTTTAATTTTATATATCTTAATTCTTAACTGAATTATAAAGTCTGTGTTTTATTAATATTGAATAATATTTTATTTTTATTTGGTAAGGTATGTGTTTCCAGCCCTCTGGAAGTTGTGAAATGTGAACTTGTCCTAGTGTTGGGTGCTTTTTGCCACAGGAGAGATTTAATATTACCTAGTAACCTTAAATTGCCTTTAAAAGTACTTTTCAGAGATAAAACAGATACCAGTCTGGAAAAGTGTAGGCTGATTCAGTCCCCCTCACTCCCCAATTCCCCCATTCAGTCTTAGCTGCCACATTTAGACAGAGAGCACAAGGACCCCTTTTCCCCCTTGCACCTGCAATGGAAGTAGTTTTTAAATCTATGAACTGCTTGTAAACATGTCATAATGTCCAGTTATGAATGTTCAGTGTTTCTGGAAAAAAAAAAAAAAGGTAAAAACTCAGCAAATAAATGTTTAGTTTCAGGCTTGATTAGATTTTAATAATAATTTTGGGGGGCACTGTTTAAAGTTACTAGCAGCAGGTTAGTGAATCATCCCCTCAGTTCTCAGTCTCCACAGAAGAAGAATAGCAGTGACAAGTAACTGACCTCAGACCTTACCTTCACTTCTGGCACAGTCCCTGCCCTAGTAGACACAGTTATGTTCTACAGGCTATTGCCCAGAGCTCTCTCCTGTTCAGCAAGTCCTATCAATCTTCTTGAGAATTTGGGTTTTACAGAATTTAGTTGGGCTATGTGCAACAGGTTCTGCAACTTAGACGGTCCTGGCCAGCAGCCACTTTTGCTTAGATCTGCATTTCCTAGATTCACACACCAGAGTTCTCCCATCCTCAATTGTTACCTGTGATATGACCCACTTGCGAAATAGAGGGCAACCACAGGCAGCTTTTTATAAGATGGAAGTGAAAATTCTGGTCTTTAAATCATATTGTTATATGAACTGAGCAATAGAAGGGAAAAAGTTCCTCAACTACTTTTTGTTTTGGAGCATTATGTTAAAAGCAGAAGTCAGTACACTTTCTAATAAAAACTCAGGCTATATAAAATTTTAGACAGGTAGTTTTGAGAATATAAATATAAACCTTCATATTCTGTGACTAAGTTAAAGTGTTAAGTTACTTATATTTCAATCAGTCAACAAATAACTAAACAATGTGTGATAGGGTTTGTAACAAAGAAAATCAGACAAGATCCTGTTTTCTTGTAGTTTATGTTCAGAGAATAAAGGTAATTATTTGTTGAGACCTCATTGCTGGGCATGAGACCCTGGTCTTGACTCTTAGTGTATTTACTGTACTATAAATACATTGCTGTATTTAATGCAACATTCCTGTTGGTCTCATAATTTGTGTGGGTGATAACACAAAAATGGAATAATTTATACTTATTTTTCAACAAAAGTAAATTTTATGCAGATTATACTGGTTAATCTTTTTAAAATATCTGAAATATGTCAGAATTATTTCTATATACTTACGTCTTTTTCTTTTCTCTGAAATAATGGAAGACCTCTTCACTTTTGTAAGATAAAGCCAAACATTGGAAGTGAAAAGCCAACATTTTACATGTTATGGCAGAAAATTGCTTTCTATATTGGTATAATCAGATTTCCATCGACTGTCAGATTTTTTCTTTAGTTTGTATGTTACCTGCACCAATAGAAATGCCCGCCTTCTAATGTTGTAATTGTTCTCTTTTCCCTTTGCACAAATACCAGTTGCCTTTGTCACCTAGTTGGAGCACTGTTTGGGATGCTGCCTCAGCCAGTGCTTCCTGAATAGCTATTCTTATTAATCTCAATAAATGTCCAGTTACCTCTCTACTTTGAAAGTGAGCATTTTATTTTTAGATTAACAAGTCCCTTATATAACTTTATTAATTCCTATCATCACCAAGCAAGGAGTTGTAGGTTAGAGTTCAGCTCCAAAGTTCTTCCCTTTCATTGCTAATTTCTTTGAAATTGTAGCTTTTCAGATCAAATAAATGTTTGAAGAAACTGGGCTTAATTAAATATAACATGTTTTCAATTCAGTAAAATACTACTTATATGCCTTAAGAAGCTCAGATGTGAATCTGGCAGATCATTGTAAATAATTTTTGAAACATTTCAATTTTGCCAATCTTTAATGATTAAAATTATTTTAACTTAGTTCCCCAAAGAGTCTGCTGCAGAATTAGAGCTGTATGTTTGCTTTTATTTACTTATTTTTTATTAAGTTTATTGGGGTAACATTGGTTAATAAACAACAAATTTCAAGTGTAAACAATTCTATAATCAGATGTATATTGTATTGTGTGTTCACCACCCTGGGTTATATGTCTCTGCTTTCAAACTTTAACTTATTCAGGTGATCAGTCACAATGATAATGTAGTAGTACCCAATTCTGATCTGAAGATTCCATGTTTATTACTTTGCCTCTACCTCTTTGATTTAATAATGGCAACAGAATAGAGGAAATTTGCCAAACATTAACAGGCAAACAGACTTCTTATTGTGTATTTGTAAGGCAGGGTGTTAGAATGTAGTTCTTAGAACAATAACCAAAACATATATGGCCTGTTTTTTCATTCCCTCAATGGTGTCATTTGAAGAACAGTATTATTACATCTACTTTATCACTTTTTTTCTTTTTTGGGTTATGCTTTTGGTGTCATATTTAATAAATATTGCCTAACCAAAGATCCCAAAGATTTTCTCCCAGAACTGTTATAACTAGGTTTTCAGTTACATCTATCATCACATTTAGTTGATGTTTGTGTATGGTACAAAATAGGAATCAGTGTTCATATAGATGTCCAGTTACTCCAGCACTATTTGTTGAAAACCTTATCCCTTTTGTAGAAAAAAATTAATGGACCCTAATTACCCAAAGCCATCTATAGATTCAGTGCAATTCAAGCTAGTCAGAGAAAGACAAATACTCTATGACCTCACTTATATATGGAATCTAAAGAACAAAATAAACTGACAAAATATTTGAAACAGGCATGGACACAGGGAACAGACTGACAGCTGTCAGAAGGGAGGGGCGTGGGGGGACCAGATGAAAGAAGGTGAAGGGATTACGCAAAAAAAACACATTCAGGGTCCAGCAGAAGTAATGCCTGCTTGAGTGTGGTTGGTAGGGTAATGATATGGGTGTAGTAATTTATAGTTTTAATTAGAACATTACCTGAAATGTCATATGTGTGCTTGAGTGTGGTATTGTTATATTACAGAGTTACATGCTTATGATTTTGTAATAAAGGACATTATTTGTGCTGGATTATTTATATATAAATATATAAAAACATAATATATGTAATATATAAATATAAATATATATGCTGTATATGTGTGTGTTATATGTAACATGAAGATGCAGACAATGAGGTGGTGATAGCCAGAGGGAAAGGGGGTTGTGGGGTAGGTTGAGGTGGTCAAAGTGGAGGAACTGGGGACAGAAAGAGACTTTGCTTGGGGTGACAGATGCACAATTCAGTGTGCAGATGTCTTTTTGAGTTGTACACTTGAAACCTATATGGTTTTGCTTATCAATGTCCCCCAATAAATTCAGTAAAAAATAAAACATCTCAAGTTAGATGATACAAATAAAAAAATCCCAATGGCATTTTTCACAGAAATAGAAAATATTATTCTGAAATAAATAAGGAATCACAAAAGACTCTGGATAGCCAAAGCAGTCTTGAGAAAGGAAAAAGCTGGAGCTATTGTACTTCCTGATTTCAGACTGCATGGGCACCTAATATATGACAAGGTTACCAGGAATACTCAACGAGAAAAGGATAGTTTGCTCAGCAAAGGGTGTTAGGAGAACTGGATATTCACATGTAAAAGAATGAAACTGGATCCCTTTCTTATACCACTCATCAAAATCAACTCAAAAAGCATTAAGGACTTAAACATAAGACCCGAAACCATAACATTTCTAGAAGAAAATACAAGGGAAAAGCTCCTTGCTGGTGGTGTTGGCAGTGATTTTTAATTTTTTTAATATGACACCAAAAGCACCAGAAAAAAAGCAAAAATTAACAAATGGGGACCACATCAGACTAAAAAGCTTCTGCAGTGTGGTGATTGCTGTGGGGAGTGGGGTATAAAGGGACTAAATGGTAATGGAAAAAAGATATAGTAAAAATTAAATCCCCCCCCCCCCAAAAAAAAAGACATGGGTTGGACCATCTGAGACTCAGAACTTCCTGACTTAGTGAATAAAATGATTTATGTATTTATGCTGCTGGGAGTCACAAAAATAAAATAGATAGATAGATAGATAAGATTAACTCCATAAAGGAAAACAAAAGCAAACAAGAAAACCTTAAAAGTTTCTGCATAGCAAAAGAAACAAAGTGAAAAGACAAGAATGGCAGAAGACCTGAAGAGACGTTTTCCCAAAGATGACAGCAAGTTCATGAAAAGGTGTTGAACATGACTAATCATCAGGGAGATGCAAACCAATACCACAGTGAATTATGAGTTATCACCTCATACCTGTTAGAATGGCATTATCAAAAAGACTAGATAATAAAAGTTGGTGAGGATGTGGAGAAAATTGAACCCTTGTGCATTGTTGGAAGTATAAATTGATACAGCCACTCTGGATAACAGTGTGGAGGTACCTCAAAAAATACAACTACCACATGATCCAGCACTCCTAGGTATTTGAAGGAAATGAAATTATTATTTGGGAGAGGTGTTTGCATCTCTGTGTTCATTATGTTCATTGCAGCATTATTCATAATAGCCAAGACATGGAAACAACCTGAGTGTTCACTGATGGGTGAGTGAAGAAAATGTGATGTATATGTGTATACACACACAGAGAGGACTATTACTCAGCCATCAAAAAGGAGATCTTGCCACTTGCAACAATGTAGATGAACCTTGAGGGTATTATGCTAAGTGAAATAAGTTAGAGAAAGAAAAATTCTGTATAATCTCATTTACATATGGAATCTAAAAAAGTTTAACTCATGGCAACAGTAGAAAAGTGGTTACCAGGAGTTGTGGGGTGAGAGAAGTGATGAGATGTTGGTCAAAGTGTACAGACTTCCACTTATAAGAAGAATAAATTCTGGGAATCGAATATGCAGCATAAAGACTATAGTAAAATATACTGTTGTATACTTGAAAGTTGTTAAGAGAATAGATCTCAAGTATTCCTACCATAACAACAATAAAAAATGATAATTGTGTGAGGTGAAGGGTGTGTTAAATAGCCTTATTTTGAATGTATATGTGTATCAAATCATCACATTGTACAAAATGTTATATGTCAATTATGTATTAATAAAGCTGGGGGGAATATTAATTGACTTTGCATGTGTGATTCTGTTCCTGGAATCTATTCTAGTCCAGTATCTATAGATTATCTTTAATCCATTACCTCACTATCTTGGTACTGTAGCTTTAGTAATTCATGAAACTGGGTAGTGTGAATCTTTTAACTTTATTTTTCAAAATTGCTTTGGCTATTCTAGTACTTTTTAAAAATATATATTTTATTAATTATGCTAGTACAGTTGTCCCATTTTTCCTCCCTTCACTCATCTCCACCCTGTACACCCTCTCCCACCCACATCCCCCCCCCTGTAGTTCACGTCTGTGTGTCATAAGTTCTTTAGCTTCTACATTTCCCATACTATTCTTGCCTTCCCCATGTCTATTTTCCACCTACCATTTTTGCTACTTATTCTCCATACCTTTTCCCCCTCTCTCCTCCTCCCACTCCCCTGTTGCTAACCCTCCATGTGATCTCCATTTCTGTGGTTCTGTTCCTGTTCTAGTTGTTTGCTTAGTTTCTTTTGGTTTTGTTTTAGGTTTGGTTGTTAATAATTGTGAATTTGCTGTCATTTTACTATACTGTTTTTTTTTTTTATCTTCCTTTTCTTAGATAAGTCCCTTTAACATTTCATAAAATAAGGGCTTGGTGATGATGAACTCCTTTAACTTTACCTTATCTGAGAAGCACTTTATCTGCCCTTCCATTCTAAATGAAAGCTTTGCTGGATAGAGCAATCTGGGATGTAGGTCCTTGCCTTTCATGACTTGGAATACTTCTTTCCAGCCCCTTCTTGACTGTAAGGTCTCTTTTGAGAAATCAGCTGACAGTCTGATGGGAACTCCTTTGTAGGTTACTGTCTCCTTATCTCTTGCTGCTTCTAGGAGTCTCTCCTTCATTTTTACCTTGGCTAATGTAATTATGATGTACTTTGTTGTGTTCCTTCTTGGGTCCAACTTCTTTGGGACTCTCTAAGCTTTCTGGACTTTCCTTTGCCAGAATGGGGAAGTTCTCTTTTATTATTTGTTCCAATAGCTTTTCCACTTGTTGCTCTTCCTCTTCTCCTTCTGGTACCCCTATAATTCGGATGTTGGAACGTTTAAAGATGTCCTGGAGGTTCCTAAGCTTCTCTTCGTTTTTTTTTTAATTCTTATTTCTCTATTCTTTTCTGTTTGGTTGTTTCTTTCTTCATTTTGGTCCACTCTATTGTTTTGAGTCCCAGTTTCCTTCCCATCACTATTGATTCCCTGTGCATTTTCCTTCATTTCCCTTATTGTAGCCTGCATTTGCTCATCTAATTTGCACCCAAAATCAACCAATTCTGTGAGCTTCCTGATCACCAGTGTTTTGAACTGTGCATCTGATAGCTTGGCTATCTCTTGGTCGCTTAAAAGGATGGGTTCTGGGGCTTTGATTTGTTCTTCTGTTTGAGCTATCTCTCTCTCTCTCTCTCTCTTTTTTTGGTCTGGTCCAGCCTGTTACAGTAAGGGGCGGAGCCTTAGGTGTTCACCAGGGCGGGCACCCCAGTTGCTGGGTTGTGACGTTGTATGTGGGGACGGGGTCGAGAGAGAACAATGGCGCTTGCTCCATTCTGTGTGGGACCTCAGTCTCTTCTGCTGCTTCCCCTGAGCAAACTGGGCCCCTCTGGTGCCAATTCCCATGTGGGTGGGCTTGTGCACACCATGGGACCCTCCAAGGACCTCTCCTGTGAGGTTAGGTGTCTCTTCCTGTGCCTCAACTCCCACAGGTGTCCTCAGTCGGCCTCCCAAGGCTCTATTTCCCAGCGCTGGGATCCTGGGTTGTGAGCAATGCCTTGATTTACAATTACCGCCTTACTGGGTCTGCTGGTTGCCACCCCTTGGCCAGGGTCTGCCAGCTGCCACTTGCGCAACCAGGGTCCACCTGCTGCCGTCTTGCACGCCCTGGATGCCTTACGTGCCCAGTCCCAACTCTATCTTGCTCTCTGCCCTGAGACCCTCGCCTGGCTGCCTGACCCCGCACCTCCTACTGGTCTGGATGAACGGGTCTATTTCAACTTCTTGGTTGTCCGACTCCCATTCAGATCAATTTTCTGTCAGTTCTGGATGTTATTCTGTTTCTAAATTGTTGTTGTCCCTGTCTTGGTTACGCATGGAGGCATGGTGCTTCCACCTATGCCTCCATCTTGGCCGGAAGTCCTAGTACTTCTTCATATAATACCTTTTCATGTAAATTTTAGAATCACCTTGTTGATTTCTGTGAAGTATCCTGGTAGGATTTTGATTGAAATTGTGTTGAATCTAGAGGTCAGTTTGGAGAGAATAAACATCTTAACTATTGTCTTCCATTCTATAAACATGGTATATCTATTTCATTCTTTTGGGGCTTTAAGTTGTCAGTACAAAGGTCTTGCAAATATTTTTAGGTTTAGACTTAAGTATTTCCTGTCTTTGAGTGTATTATAGGTTACTTTTTAAAATTTCAGTTTCTAGTTGTTCATTGCTAGTATGTGGGAAAATGGTGGATTTTTAAATATTTACCTTGTAATATATTTGTATTAGTATTTTCCAGAGAAACAGAACCAACAGGGTGTGTGTGTGTGTGTGTGTGTGTGTGTGTGTGTGTGTGTGTGTGTGTGTGTGTGTAGATTTATTTAAAGGAATCGATTCCCATGATTATGGAGGCTGAGAAGTCCAAAACCTACAGAGTGGGCTTGCAGGTCTGTAGACCCATGTAGTCAAGTATGAAGGTCGTCTGCTGCAGAATTTCCTCTTCCTTGAAGGAGGTCTGTCTTTGTTCTGGACATTTGAAATACTAACTTGAGTACTGTCATTCCCCCCCCCCTTTTTTTAGGAGGAGCATATTATTTAATATCTAGAAGTCTAGGGCCAGAATTTGGTGGTGCAATTGGCCTAATCTTCGCCTTTGCCAATGCTGTTGCAGTTGCTATGTATGTAGTTGGATTTGCAGAAACTGTGGTGGAGCTGCTTAAGGTAATTCACCTTTTTTCTAGTCATTTGTTTCCCACATCTTTACTGAGGGCTCATGTGTCACTCAACATATATGTGCTAGGAAAGCAGTGATGAACGCAAAACTCACCCTTCGAGAACTTTAGTGTGTTAGGTAGACGAAGAAGAAAATCTTAGAATGTCAGAAGTGGGTAACTGTAGGAGACCTTGGCAACACAAAGAGGGAGCAGATCACTTAACTTGCCATCCATAAATGGGGGTGACCGAGGAGTGTTGAGGAACAGAGTCTAGACTTCAGCAGGCTTATGGGAAAGGTGGGATGTGGTATGAGGGGACAGGGGAGAAAAGGAAACAGGCCTGAAAGGGATGGAGTATGACATGTTAAACTATAAATATTTCTGTATGACTGAAATACAAAGTGGCAAAGAGATTTAAGACTAGAGAGAGAGGAAAAAGTACCAAGCCAGGAAGATTCTTGTTCAATATCAAATTAGGTCTTATCTTGATTGGAGTTGGGGACCATGACTTGATGAAATATTGTGATATGACCTAATGAAATATCTGACCACAGTGTAGGGAATGGATCGAGGGAACACAACTGGAGATGGAGACCATTTAAAAGGTGGTTGTAGCTATGCTAAGAGGGATGTAGTGTATATTAAGAAAATGATGAGGGGCTGGAGAGATGTGGGTGAATTGGACAGATTTTAAAAATGTTGAATAAGTGGGTTGATGGTAATGGGAGGGAGAAATTAGAGAGAAGGACTTCAGATTTATACACAGATTTCTGAGTTGGGGATTTAGATGGAAGGCAGCAGTCTTCACTTGAGATAGAGAACACAGGACAGTTTGGTTTTAGATGTCTAATTTGAGGAACCAGCAGGATATCTAAGTAGAGCTGGCCAGAAAGTAGTTGATAATACTGTTCCAAAGTTTAGAAGAGAATTTGTTTGAAAAGAATCATTGGATGTGTATAGTTACAAAGCAGTAGAAGAAAAATAGGATTCAGTATTATTAAATGAGAGAAACCTCAACTGACATTTCATGTTAGTTTGCTGAAACGCTTCTTCTGCAGTAGTATGTGGTACATTAGGAAATGTAAAATCTGAAAACAACGGACACTTAGATTGGCATTGCCCTCATCAGTGGAGGCCAAAAGGATGAGGGAAAGGAGGGCTGTAAGTAAACAAGCAGTAAGATCAAGTTCTTGTTCTTTTATTGTTTAGTTTATGGGGTTTTTTTTTTTTTGCAGATTTTTTATTGTATATGTTTTTAATTTCATTGATACTAAACCACAAATACTTTTTTGCTCATAGAATGGGAACAGTGTATTTGGACAACTGCATGGAAGTGTATTCATCTCTTACCTTTATGCAGACTAAAAAAGGCCATTTGAAGCACGAGTTCACTAATCACAATGAATGCAAAATATTTCTGCTATGTAACTTAAGAAAATCCTTAGTGTTGTACAATTTAGTCATATTATGATTTATATTTACTGTTAGGAATTCCTTTTTTGATTTACTGCATCTGATTAAATATAGCATTAATTTGATATTTTGATGTCATCAGATGCTTTACATAGGTTATCCTATTCATTTATTAAATAGGCATTTATTCAACTTCTACATGTAAGGCACTGTGATAGCTCTAAAATGTTTCAAAAGAATTAAAGAGTTTACCTAAAATAACTAATCTTGATCTTACATTTATAATTTCCTTTTGCTAGGAGCATTCCCTTTTTATGATTGATGACATCAATGACATCAGGATTATTGGAGCCATTACTGTGGTGATCCTGCTAGGTATCTCGGTAGCCGGAATGGAGTGGGAGGCAAAAGTAAGTAATGATATCACTGGAATATCTGGAAATATTTAATGTATGAACTTTCACAGCTTTTGTTTTAGGAATGCTATGAAGTGTCGTAACATTTTTAGATTTTCTAAGTTCCTAAGTGGTCATTTTCAGAGAGATTTATGTATAAGGTTACTTTCTAACTGACAAGATGGGGAAAATTTGGAGGTAGCCATAAGTCTAGGATCCAGTTAAACAAGTACTTTTTACATTTTTGACTTCCTACCTCCTCCAGCCCTTTCTATGATTTACATTATATAGACATGCTCAGGTCAGTATATTAGGTAGCCGTAATTAAACTGTTGGCTTTGTAATTTACTTACAAGTTCAATTTCAAAAATTAACATGGGGGGGGCAATAAAATTCAATTTAGTGCCATTAAGGATTAGAGAAGCTAATCTTGCCCCTTGTTACTGAAATCTCAGAAATCATGACTATCCAAGCCAGTACTATTGCTTCTGTAAAAAAAAATTGCTGGATTCATATATTAATATGTAGGCAGAGCACCCAAATACAGGGGTGGGCAAAAGTAGGTTTGCACAAAACACAGAATTTATTCTTGTATTATCATTAATGAAAGCTGGCTTTTTGAGCTCTTATGAGATTGTACATAAGTGCATTGTGCTATTGCTACTGTAGTAATCATAACCTGCATGTCTTTTCCATATGAACAACTGTACCTATAACTTTGCCCATTGCTGTATATTTCTGTATCTTTGAGAGAATATCCCTCAGTACAGCTTTTGTTTCCTGAGTAATGCATGTTCACAAAGGTGCTGCTGAGCATCTTAGTTGCTTCAGATTTTTTAGTGTTTACTTTATAGATTTTATAAAAATCACATATTTGTGTTATAGATGAGGTATGATAATATTTACCGGATCAAAAATTAGGACAATTTTTTCATGGTAGGTAAGTCATTAGTACAAAATTATAAACCATTTACTTATACATTTAACAAATTGACTTTACTAAAACAATTTCAATACTACCTGGGGCATTACCATATATAAGTGGTCTTTAGTTCCACAGATTTCACAGTTTTTCATGAGTATCTGCTCAATTTTATTGGGAGGCTGAGAGTGAAGGAGGAGAAGCAGGGGTGGCAAAATGGGTGAAAGAGGGGGTTAAAAGGTATAGATTTGCATTTACAAAATAAGTCATGGGAGGTAATGTTCAGTCATGGTGACAGTAGTTAATAATACCGCACTGTATATTTGAAGTTGTTCAAAGAATATATCTTAAAAGTTCTCATCACAGAAAAAGAATTGTAACTGTATAGTAACAGATGTTAACTAGACTTCTTGTGATTATTTCACAATATATATAAATATGAAATTATGTTGTACACCTTAGACTAATATCATATTTTGCCATGTGTAATATGCTCCCATGTATAATATGCATCCACATTTTTGGCCCAAACTTTCAGGAAAAAATCTTTCATTTTCATTTTTAATTCAATTTATTTATTTATATTTAGAAACAAAACCAATTACTGCATTCCAGGGCATTACTTTGCATACAGATATCATCATTGCTTTCTAGTTACACTTTTAATATATAAGCATAAATAAAAGAATTTAAAACATTTATATAGATACAGAATTAGTACTATCCATGTATAAATGCACATCCTTATTTTTCCCTCAAAAATTTGGGAAAAAGTACACATTATTCACGGCAAAATATGGTATATTGTTATATGGCAGTTATATCCTGATAAAACAAACAAAACAAAAAAAGTGAAGGAGAAGAAATGGTAGTTCTCATAGATTGTTCCTGTCTTCCAGTCCCATTGCTAGTTGAATTCCCCTCCTGGGTGTTCTCTTCTTTTTGTACTTTCCCTTCTTTTCATATAGCTGTCACTGAATCATCATGAGGTTTGGAGTTGGTCCGAAACTGGGTTTGTAGCAAATATGTTGTCCATGTCTCAAGACTGTACTGTCAGGTGAAGGGGACAGGAAAGAATGATACATAGAATGGAAAGTCTACAGTGTTATGTAATTCACATATAGTGCTTTATGATTTGGGGGAAGGCATGCACATCGTTAATGCATTGCAAATATATATGACATCATCCTAATTTGGCTATTCATTTTCCCCCCACTGTATTGAACATTTTAGGATAGTACTTTAAAGACTGTTCATTTAATAAAAGTTTACAGAACACCTACTTGGTGCTTGGCATTGTTTAGGGCACTGAGGAAACAAGACAGAAGTCCTTTCCCCCATGGAAGTTATATTACAGTGGAACTGAATCAATGTACAACATCAGAGATTTTATTTTGATTTTTAATGTTTAAAATTCCAGGCTCAGATTGTTCTTTTGGTGATTCTGCTACTTGCTATTGCTGATTTCATCATAGGAACATTTATCCCATTGGAGAGCAAGAAGCCCAAAGGTTTCTTTGGTTATAAAAGTAAGTGAAAAAGAGTATTTTTAAAGGTGCATATGATACCATTCTATTAGTAAATACCATTCTATTAGTATATTTTAGATATTTTGTGATGTAATTGAGTTTGATGTAGTGACTGATTGGCAATTCAGTTTAGTTTTGTATCCTTTATGTATGTTACAATTGGAGTAAAAAATCACTTTTATTTATCTTGCCATTTCATTATTAGCAACAAAAGATAATAGAATATAAAAAAAATCAGTGTTACTGAAAACAGGTGCTTTAGTTCTCTACTAATTTTGGGAATTTGTAAGTGAAAGGTAACTTTTGTTCTGACATGACTTTTTCGTTCTTTTAGTTGTATTTCTGAGACAGAAAGTAACTAGAAATATTAGTTTCTGTGTAATTGCAGTTAAAGTTTTTCTACAGTTTGCATTATTAATTGTGTGATAATTTTCGACAGTTTTTATCTTCTGTAACCCTTTTCAGTCTACATCTAATTGTCACTACTGGTGAAATTTACTTGCTATTATTTCCTGAAGGATCTATCTGTATCTTCTCCCCTCCTCTTCCAACTTGGCAGCTCATAAAAGTATGACGTAATTAGCTAGAATAGTAATAATTTATATTGCATTTAGCTAGCACATCTGGGCCTATTTCAGTCAGATGTAAATAAATCTAAATATACTTTGGAATGTGACTTTCTTTTTTGGTGGTTGATGCTGCTTGGTTCTCCTCTCATTATATAACTGAGGCAGTGTGAGGAGTAAACTGGTTATGTTGTTAAACTTGTCAGTTCAAATTACTGCCTAATAGGGGAATTCATTTTTTCCTTTTTGATATAAGAAGTGCCTCTCTTTCACTAAAGACCAGTCCCTCTACGGTATTTTGGATCCTATTTCTTTTACTTTCTCAAAGGCATTTATCCTTTTGTAATTGATTTGCTTCCATGTATCAAAACTCTCACCTCCATATAAGCTTACGAACTTACTCTAATAACTCCCATCCTTGAAAGTGCTGTCTCCTGTCTTTTATTCTCAGCCAAGTTACTACCTCATTTTTCAGTTCCCTTTCATAGACAAATTTCTCAAATCTGTACCTCTCACTTATTCGTTATTTCAGAATAATTTCAAACTTACAGAGCACTCGAAAAATTGATACAAAAAAAATCCCCTTAAACCCTACACCTAGATTCACCAATGGAGAATGCATTTATATTCCATTTTTTTGCCACATATGTTTTATCACTTCATAGATATATAATCATTGATACTATGATTACTAAACCTTTTGAGAGAAGTTTTAGAAATCATGGCTTTACCTCTAAACATTGTATGTAAGCACATATCTATAAGGAAAAGGACAATTTGGGAAGTTTAACTTTGGCACAAGGCTAATATCTAATATATAGTCCATATATAAACTCTTCCAATTGTTTCTATAAAAATCTTTATAGCAACTTTTTCTTCCTGTTCCAGGATCCAGTTCATGATCATGTGTTGCATTCAGTTGTCATGTCTCTTCATTCTTTTTTTAAATGGTTCTGTACATAATCTTTAGTCTCCTTGAATCTGGAACAGCTCCTTAGCCTTTTTCTGTTTTTCATGTTGACATTTCTCAAGAGTACAGGCCATTTGTTTTGGAGAACTTTCTCCAGTTGTATTCATCTGATTTGTTTGTATGGACTCAGGTTATTTGTGTTTTCCAGGAACACTACCTGAACAATGTTTTCCTTAGTTTATTCCACTAGGACACTCACCTGAGGTCATTTTTCCTTATCAGTGATGGTTTTAACATCGAAGAGAGTGGTACTTCAGAGGTTTCTTTATTGTGAGGTTGCCATTTTCTTCTTTGTAATTAAGTAATCTGTAATCTGTGGTAGGGTACTTGGGAACAGTAGGATACTGTTCCCATCATACTTTTACCAGATGATTTTATTTCCTTACTTTAAATCTTTCTCTGCTTTCTGTTTGTCAAGCTGACTTTCACATGGTGCTAGATCCAGTGTGTAGTATTTTAGTCCTCTGCTTCTCAGCAACATTATGCTCAGTTGTCCCATTCTCCTTGAAATACTTTTCTTGTTTTATGTCACACTGGTCACTGTCTGTCACTCCTGTTACCCCTCCTCTTCTTCCTCTCCTCTAAATGTCAGAGTTGCACAAGTCTGGTACTGGGACTCCTAACTATATTCTGTCCTTTGACGATGTGTTTCTCAGTGGCTCCAAATGCTGTAAGAGACTGACATGTTTCTATTCCTGGATTTCTTTTTTAAACTCCAGGCTTAACCGTAACTGCTTATTTGATGTCTCTCCTACCTAATCCTCCTCAGAATTTCCATTTGAGTACATGGAAGAAGCCAGGGTCTCAATGTTTCCTACTCGCCCCTTTCCTTTCTAATCTTTCTCCAAACAGTATTTGATTCTCCCCTCATAGATTGAATCACTGGAGTAACCACCCAATTGGTCTTCTTGCTGCAGATGTTGATGCCTTCAGTCCACTGTCCACACAGCATCCACATAAACCTTAATCACATCATGTCGTTTGCATGTTTCTAAGCCCACACTGGCTTTTCATTATATTTAGGATAAAATCTAAACACCTTTAAAATTTTGCATTGTTTAACCCCTGCTGATCTCACCAATCTGGTTTTATTCTTCTCCTTACTGTATAGGAGCTTTACATTCTTTTAATTCCTCAAAAGAGCTAAGCCTTTGTCCTACCTCTGGGACTTTTATAAATGTCATTTCTTATTCCTGGTGTAATCTTTCCTGTAATCGTCACCTGGCTGATTCTTGCTTAGTAAAGTCTCTTTGTAAGTATTGTTTCCTTAATTACAGTTCTTTAGCCTTCTGTAACCACAATGAATTAGATTCTGTCATTTTTAATCACAATACCCTGTTTCTATCAGTATATTTACAGCTTTTCATAATGACCTGTGTTTTTACTTTCTGTGTAGCTCTCCATTGCTACTCTTAGGTTCCATAAAGGTAGGAACACTGTCTCGCTTCTTGCTATTGTATCTCTTGACATACTAGATGGCTTTAGTACAGGACCTGGCACATTGTAGCTACTTAAATATTGAATGGATGGATGAATACATGATAGTTAATTGGTTGTTTTAGTGTCAGCACTATCAGAATAGATAGAAATAGTAGGACTAGTTGAAACTTTCATTGTTGAAATGGAAAGGACCTTTCCTAATTTACTTTAAATAAAATTATCTGGAAGCCCCCAAAATAGCCTCAAAAATCAAACAAGACACCACTAGGAAATAGAGAAAGCTGCACAGACAGTATTTAGGTTGGGTAAAAAATGGGTCCAGATTAGTATGATGTCCCTTTTGTTTTCCTACCTCTTTTCTTATTTCTTTGACTTCTGAGGTTGAGGGGGTTATCCACCCTTTGATTCACCTTTGGATTAGTGGTAACGGTCAAGTTAGGGGTGACTGAAACTGGATTATTAAGGTAAACAAAGAGTTTATTAGTTATTAGAACTGAAGAAATATCAGGGATCATACATACCACTTACTCTTGACCTAAATTATTATGGTCTAATTTGCTATCTGTTAATTGCCAAAAATATTTTGTTCTCTACAGCTGAAATATTTACTGAAAACTTTGGGCCAGATTTTCGAGAGGAAGAGACTTTTTTCTCTGTCTTTGCCATCTTTTTTCCTGCTGCAACTGGTATTCTGGCTGGAGCAAATATCTCAGGTGATCTTGCAGTAAGTACCATATTGATTATACATTAGCACTATATTGATCATATATTAAATGGTATACATATAATTATATTTAAAGGTATACTTAAAAAAATCTTCTTGTCTTCTAGGATCCTCAGTCAGCCATACCCAAAGGAACACTCTTAGCCATTTTAATTACTACGTTGGTTTATGTAGGAATTGCAGTATCTGTAGGTAAATAACCTTACATTTCTTTATATGTTTCAGAAATTTCATGATGTACATAGTATAAATAGTTATTTCATGACATTTTTAAATTTAGAAATATTTCAGGAAAAAAGACATGATGTGGCATATTTTAATTAAAAAACAGTTTCAAATAAACTAGTAGTGATCTTCTGTAATCACCTACTGCACCTCCTCCAGGATTTTGTTAATTATAATAAATTAGAAAATTATGTAAGATCTGCAAACTCTTAAAATTTCAGATATATTTATAGAAAATGTTATTTAAATGTAAAACTAAATGCATTTAACTCTTTTCTTTAAAAATTCTTGAATATTTTTATATATGGTGGTGATTTAGTACTTTCTTCTAATCTCATTATATGAAGATTGTTTCAAGACTATTAAGGAGTACCTAGCATTTTTTTATCATAAAAGCTGCTTTTGATAAATGGGATATACTACATTGAATGAAAACACTAAAGTCTTAATAATTTGAACAAAATGGTGTTTACCATTTTATTACATTTATGGACACATAGCAGTTTAGAACTTGAAAGGACAGTGGTCATCCAGTCTCTAAAATCAGTGTCTTATAGATGACAAAATTGAAGTTTAGAGATTTCACTACCAAAGATAACTGGTGCTTGCTTTAAAAAATTGTTTTCATGGCAAAGTAGATTTTAGTTTTTTGTTTGTTTTTCAAATAAATTCTTTATAGGCTATTTATAAGAGTAGTTTCTTTAATTGAAACATTCTAATCCAGAAAAAAATTACTAACTTAATTTACATATGATTTGCATACAGTGATTAGATGAATTGTCTCAAATTCATCAATTTTCATGAAACTATATACTTTACCCAGGAAACATATATTCTTTTTTTAAAATCATTGTTCAAGTACAGAAACATATATTCTTGAAATGTAAGCATTGTTTTTAATGCATAAACTCTATAAAGTTCAAATTTTATACTTAAAATTGTTTTAAGCATACTGTAAGAGTCAATCTTATTTTAATACCAATTTAAAGAATCACAAACTCCAAATTCAGACACTATAGAATATAAGGTTTCTGTAGTATTTCTGTAAGAAATTTTATTGTTGCCATATAGTCAGTCATTTTGGGGAAGTAATGACAGAATTCTTTTTACAAACTCTGCTGCTAATTTGTGTAAATGTAATTTTTAAAAATCACTAAACAAGAGTTAGAAATGCTAATAATCAATATTAGTGTGGTGGGCTAAATTCAGATTTTAAAAAGGAATTGGATGTTATTTAGCCTTATAATTCTTACATAAATTTCATTTTTAAAAAACAAATGCACTGTAAGCTATTTATAATCTTACCAAAATACAAAATTTTTTTTTCCTTTAAAAGTTCCTACCTAGTGTTCTTGTATATTTCATATATAAGATAAAGAAAATTTAGTTTCATAGCTAAAGAGAATTAGTTTCACTTTAAAGAATGATATAACTGAATATATTTCAAATTGGAAAGTAATTTGTTATAGCAGATAAATGTTTTCTGTTTTTATCTGATCCTGTAACAGTACTGGCCTTCATATCCCTTTTTTTCTATCTACACTAGCCCTTGGAGAATTGGAGTAGCCCTTTCTCCTGGTAATTCAGCGGCTGAACCAGGAAAGATTGCCTCTGCACCAATATAACTAGCTCAAAGCGATGGGGCCTTTTTTCCCACAAAATGTATTTTGGAATGTGAAACACATAGAAGTGTAACTACATTAGAGATAGAGAAGGCTCAGTTCTCCCCTCTGCTCCCCAGTGGTTTCAGAAGTACCTTTAAGGAAACATGGTTTTGCAAACATTTTCTGAAAGTTAGATGAAGCAATTTGAAAATAAAGAACTATGTGTAGTCTGTCCAGTCATTAAAATAGTCTGCCTTTCAAACTTAATTTTTTCTTTATTGTGAATTTTTTTCTGTAATGCTTATATTACCTCATGATAAGATAGTCGTGTTAAACTATTTCAGAAGTAAAAGTACTTTCTTCAAGAAAACTTTGTAAATGTTTATTATGGGAGTTTTCAATTTTGCACAAAAATGGAGAGCATTTTCTAATGAGCCTACTATAACAACTGTCACCCAGCTTCAAAAAAGTTTTCAAGAATTATCAGTACGTGGTTAATCTTGGTTCATATATACCCATTCACTTTGCCCCATAGGATATTTTTAAGAAATTTCTCAGATACCATATATTTTTTAATATCAGGGTAGACTTACTAGAGACAAAGGTTTAAATAGAATTATAATTCATCAGTGTTCAACTTATTTTCCAGTACAGAAAATATTACTTGAAGTCTGATCTTTTGCAGGTTTCAAATATAAAATATTTGGAATACAGGAAAATATTTCTGCCATTTGGAACTCTTCCAACACAGGGTTTTTATATTTGCTTAAGGACGTCTTAACCAAATAGGCCAGGAGATAGTTTTCCTAATATACCATTTATAGACAACCATTTCCAAGGTTTTTAACTGTATAGGTGTACATAACTACTCTTTATAAGGTTCCATTTCACACCTTAAATACTGAGGAAAATGGTGCTTTCCAAATTCTGTTTCATGTAAAGCTATCTTAACTGTCAGTGCAGTGTGAGCTATTATAAGCAGGTGTATATATATAGTCTATATATATATATCGACAATATATATCTCGACTATATATATATATATGTAGTCAGTATCAGAATTTCTTTATGGGTATATATATATAAATTTGAAATGAATATAAAAGCTAGCTATATTATTTGTTCTTATTGTCACTTGTGCTTCAGGCTCTTGTGTTGTACGGGATGCCACCGGGAACATTAATGACACTATTGTAACAGAGCTAACAAACTGTACTTCTGCAGCCTGCAAATTAAACTTTGACTTTTCTTATTGTGAAAGCAGTCCCTGTTCCTATGGCCTAATGAACAACTTCCAGGTGAGCATCAAATTTATGTTATATACACATTCTACTGTCTAGGATAGAATAATAATGACAATAAAAATAATGTCATTAAAAATCTAGAGGTCAGACTAACTTAGAAAGGAGGGCTCTTCTTACAGTATGCCTAGATATATTTTTTAAAAGACTGTAGGTAACTAATTGGACAAACAGAAAAATATGAAAGAGTAAAATCTGAAGTCATTAAAGAGCAAAAGGACCTGCAAGGGTAACACTGAGAATGTAATATATGTAGTACAGTTTCAGACAGGAAGGATGCGTTGGGAGCATCTCACACATATTTGTTGGGTCTGTTTCTGGATTCTCTGTCTATTTCATTGATCTGTGAGTCTATACCTCTACCAATACTATACATCTTGATTACTGTAGTTATATGATAAGCCTTAAAGTCAGGTTGATCAATTTTTTTTCCATTATATCCTTTTTCAAAATTGTTTTAGCTATTTTAGTTTCTTTGGTTTTCCATATAAATTTTAGAATAACCCTATGTTTTTATTCTGTCAACAACAAATCTTGTATGTCAGTTTGAGAATTTACATGTTTATTGTTTTGAGTGTTCCAGTCCATGAACACAGTATGGTTCTCCATTTACTTAGATCTGCTTTGATTTCTTTCATTAGCATTGTGTAATTTTCAGAATAAGAGTAAGTCACACAAGTAACATATTTTGTTAGATATATTCCTAAGTATATAATTTTTATTTTGAGCCATTTAAATATATTCTAGTTGAAATGAGTTGTTTTCTAAATAGAGGTGTCTCAATTGTTTTAAATATAAATACCTCTTTAAAAGTACTGGTCAGTATCAATAGTGTTATTTAATTAGATATGGCCTATATAGTCATGCTGTGATAAACCACTACTTAACAATAGAATTAAATTCTTAATGGATGCTTAAATGTTCCTGGACTTTTAAACTATACGAACTATATAAAGGTTAGTAATTGCAAGTATTTGGAGAATATCAGTCCTACTTTTTTATTATTACCTTTATTAAGATACTGAAAGTGAAATGAAATCTTTATAAAAATTTATAGGTTTTTTAGAAACTGAGAACAGATTATGTAAAGGGAGAAGGAATTATTAAAATTTAGAGGATAATTTTGAGAGTTGCTTGATAAGTCTTAGAATGCTAGAAAGAAACTCACACAAAGATGTAGTAGATTCAGGAGACTGAAACAAAATATTCTGTGGTAAATTTTATAATAGTTCTAATTCTAAGTAAAAAATAAATTAAAAATTTTCCTTTCTGGTGTTTTCCCAGTATTATGTAAACACAATAAGCAGAATGGTTGAGGGTTTAATATATTTCAGAACAGTATAAATTTTATGTAGAGTATATAAATTTTATAACAGAATTTTGGAACTTAAATTTTTAATGACATTATTTTTATTTTCTATTGTATAGCTTCAAGCAATTGACTGTACTTTCAGTGGTTTTACATTTTGAACCCAATTATGTAACAGAAGTTTGTTTTTGCTAGTCACAAGACTAGGGAAAATCGTAGGAATGAAAGAAACTATTCATGTTCAGCTAACAATTCAGGCCAATTCTGACATTGATATTGTGTATGAAAGGCACAAATGTTGGTCTCTGCCCAGTGACTGAAATGCCAATCAAATTTCTGTGTTGCTGCCTTAAAGTAGAAAAGTGTGTTGTTTTTATCAACTCTAGTATGGACTCATTCAAGCAAAGAGGAGTTGTGTACATAAAGCTGCTTTTCTAATTTAAGTAAATTTTTAAAAAATGCTTTGTAAAGTGATACATGTGAAAAAAGTCCTATGAAAATGTAAGTTGCTAGTCATTTGAAAATGAAGAATGAAGGGTGGCACACATAACTGAGGGGCATATAAGTTGAAGTCTCCATCATGAAATATATACAGAGCCACACTTTATAATGCCATTTTACATGTATTTGACTTTTAGTACTTCAGGAGAAAAGTGAGTTGGTCCACCTTATTTGTCTTAAATTTTAAGTTTTTATATATATATTATGTTTCTTATCGTACATGTTCTCTTAAACTTTGACTCACCCTTGTTTACTAAATAAAAATGTGAGCTTCTGTGCTCTCAGGCCAAGCACTTCATACTCATACTTCTATGCCACTGCCTTCTGTTGGGACAGGACTCCAGTCCCGGTGTGTGTGTGTCTGCGTGCATATGCGCGGACTCTACCCTCTTCCTTTATTTGGTGCTTCACTCTGCTTAGAATGCAACTGCTGCTTCTTTTTCATATGTCCAAATCGGTGTGCCCTGAAGATTTTGTTGAACTCTAAATCATCAACACATACAAACCTGACACACAAAATTTCACCATTCATTTTATTTGCCATGTTTTTAACTTTTATTAGACTTTCATCTTTTATCTTTTTTTCTTTTCTTTTTCTCTTCTTTTCTCCTTCTCTTCTCTTCTCTTCTCCTCTTCTCTTCTCTTCTCTTTCCTTTTCTTTTCTGACAAAGCCATCTTTTCCTTTTCTGCTTTGTTTCCATTATACATTGTAGGCAACACTGATGTTACCAGTATTGATGTTATCATTATTGTTGCTACTCAAATTTTATCATAAAATGGTAGGAAATGCAGAAGTTACTGTGTAAATATGTAACTAGAAAACAGGAAAGTTGGCAAATAGTATTTCCAGGTGCTAAACAGGGAACATTATTTACCTCAATTTGAGTTATGGAAGAAGAGAAAATGTAATTTTTTCTTCAAAACATAAAAGGTGAAAGATTATGATTTTAAGTAATGCCACTGGTGTCAATTTTGCCTTAATCCATCAGTGTATTGCATTTTCTGTTCTCCACTTTTTTCTTCATTTATCTCCTGTCTTTCCACTTACTTAGCTTAGAGGTCATTGAAAATAGGCATGGAATTCTCTTGTCATCTATCAATAAGTATACACAACAGAAATGAAGTCCACCCATTTTTATCTTGCTCCACCTTATATGAGGAACTAAAAAACCCCACAATTTATTAAAAATTGTGTATTTATTCTTAGATGTTTAAACTTCAGTCACCTTTAAAGTCATTTGATGCAATATACCTATCAAGACTTTTTACGACTGCTCAAAAGAGTTTTTGAACTGATCAGTTTTGATGCCTTTTAGTGCTTCTGCTGTTCTTTGTCTCATCTCTTCCACATCGGCAAAATGTTTCCTTTTGAGGACTTTTTTCATCCAGAGAAACAACACAAACTGTCACTGGAGTGAGATTGGGTGAACAAGGAGGGTGGGGCACAGGGCTCATGCTCGTTTTGGTCAAAAACTGCTGAACACTCAGTGCGGGGTGGGCAGGTGTGCTCTTAAATCACCCATCATGAATATACAAGAAAAAATTTTAGACATTGCAACATGACAGTTTGAAATATTTTACACATCCTGTATAAGCACAAATACAATTATCCCACTCAAGTAATTTAATGTTGATGAAATACTCTTCATCTAAAATGTAGATTCCATATTCATATTTCCTCACTTGTCCCATGAAATCCTATATAGTTATTTTCCCCACATTTAGTATCCAATCTGGGATCATGCGTGGCAGTTAGTTACCTTGTTATTTTATAATCTTTTAATCTAGAGCACTTCCAAACTGGCCTGTTTTTTTAGGATGCTAACATTTTAAAGAGTTAAGGCAAGTTATTTTGCACTGAACTCCTCAGTTTATATTTATCTGCTTGTCTTCTTATGATCCAAATGATCTATCCATTAAAAAAAAAAACTTCACCATTGGGAAATGTTTGAACATGTACAGAGAGAGAGAAAGCAATATAATGTATCTAGTGTACAAGTTTTCCATATTCACCAATTATCAGTACATGGCAAATTTTGCCTTATTTGTAATTCTCACTTCAGAAGTAAATCCTAGACATAGATTATTCTACCTGGAAATATTTTCACATTTATTTCTAAAAAGTACTGTTTAAAAAACAAACAACACCTCCTCAAGAACACCTAACCACAACCCCAACAACTATCTTAATCTCCAAAAAGGAAACAATCTTCCCAACAGAAGTATATCAAATCACCTTGAAATATTGCTGCCAAAAAATCTGTACTTTAGTCTGAATAACTGTCAAGATCTACCTAGTAGTTTATTAGAAATAGAGGTGAGAGGAACAGATTAAATAACATAGTGGAGATGCAGTTATCAAAATCATGAGTCAGGGGGTTTATAAGAGAAATGGCATAAAAATAGTATCATGTAAAGGAAAGGGTAAACCTGTAGATTTAAGAAGACTTATGAGAGACATCAAATGTAAAGTATAATCCTTCTGTGGATCCTGATTTGAACAAACATATTTTGAAAAGCAAGAAAAGAGGGACAGTTTGGGAAGTTTGAAAGCTGATTGGTTATTTAGTGCTGTAAAAGGAATTATTTAGTGCTTAAGCTGTGACAGTGGCTTTACAATTGCAGTTTTAAAAAGTTCTTACCCATTAGACATAAATACTGAAATATTTATGCATGAAATGATATCTGTGGTTTGATGCACAGTCATGTGGGGACTGGCCCCGAGGTGGTCATTGCTGAATTTGGGTGATGGATGCTTGGTGGCTGTATATGCTCTTCTCTCTGCCATTATACATCTTTGAAATTTTACAAAATAAAAATATTTTTTTAAAGGTCAGGGTTAGTGGTAGGTCTGTTTCTGAGTTTGTAATGTATATAACAAATTATTACTGTTTATTATTATCAGGGTTTCTATAATATTAATCTTCTTTATTAGAATAATAATGATATATTATGTTCTTTTTTAAGACTTATTTTTTTCATTTTCACCACTTCTTTTTAAGGTAATGAGCATGGTGTCAGGATTTGCCCCATTAATTTCTGCAGGCATTTTTTCAGCCACTCTTTCCTCTGCATTAGCATCTCTTGTGAGTGCTCCCAAAATATTTCAGGTAAGCATTTTAATGTTACATGCTTTATTAAAGGGGGGTTTAAGGTAATATACTTTAATCTGGGATTGTAAATATTTTTAAATTATTTGCTTTTGTCAATCCCATATATATATGTATGTATGTATGCATGTATATAATATATATACACACAAATCAAGACTGGTATATTTAATTTTATGTACATGAATACATATATTTACGTAAACATATATTTACATAAGGTCAGAGTGTAGCCTTTAAGTTCTATTTCCAGAAGTAGTGATGAACTTTTTCTTTATTTAGACATACTCTATTAGTATAAATTTTCATGTTGTCTCAACAAAGATAAGGAGTGCAATCCAGGACCATACATCAGGAGAATTAAAGTCTCTTGTTTACATTAGCATGGGGCTGACCTAAGTGTTTTATTTTTACAAATATTTGAATGCCTGATATTGCTATATAGTGTGTTAGGTACTCAGAGTATAACGATGACTGAGATAGATTTTATCTCCCTTTAATGAGCATGAAATGAACAGCTGATACTGAACAGAAAATATTTTTATTACTAAATCAAATCAATGAAATGTTGATTTTTGCAGCTTTGTTCTTAATGATGTGTTGTAGCCAGTTAGTACAGTAAAGATGTAGAATATATTTCTTAAAATAGTTTTCAGTATTTTAACAAAAATGATTAAGTTCTATAATTAGGATTTTTATCTGCTTTAAGTCTAGCATTTGGACTTGATTTAAAGTAGGTCACATCTCCATCATATTTCTCAAGCTTCCAAATGTCTTCTGTTTCTGTGCCTGCTTTTCTGATTCTTTCTTCATAAAAGGATTTCAGCATAAGGCAGGGTAAGGTGGATAAAAACTGGTATGGTAAACCCTTTCTGATTCTTGGAGTGTGTGAATCTCCTTTACAGTTTGTAGGTGAAGCAGCGTGGGACAGGGGAAAGTGCAAAAAGAATTAGAAACATAGGTTTCATTCCTGATTCACCTGTTGTAACTGTAAGCAAAGTTGCATGCCTGTTCTCCAACTGTGGCATTTATTTTATTGTTTACATTTCTTCATTAGGCTCTATGTAAAGACAACATCTACCCAGCATTCCAGATGTTTGCTAAAGGTTATGGGAAAAATAATGAACCTCTTCGTGGTTACATCTTAACATTCTTAATTGCACTTGGATTCATCTTAATTGGTTAGTCAAATAAATGGTGTGCTAATGTAGATTTTGATGCATTTATATTAGCTCTAAACATGAAATGATTAAACAATAAACAATGTTATTTTGCATATTATACTAAGTTTCTTTTTAATCAAATGTGTATTTAAAAATACTGCAAATAATAGCACTCAGTACATATTTTCTTTTTTAAAGATTTTATTTCTTTTTAGAGGAGGGGGAAAGACAGGGAGAGAAACATCAGTGTGTGGTTGTATCTCAAGGCCCCTCCCTTACTGAGTACCTGGCCTGCAACCCAGGCATGTGCCCTGACTGGGAATCGAACCTGGGACCCTTTGGTTGGCAGGCCGGTGCTCAATCCACTGAGCCACCCAGCCAGTGCCATATTTTCTAAAATTATTATCATCACTAAAGTCCCCATTAGGGCTGGGAAGAACTTTTAGGTTCTTGTCCCTAAAGCCAATAAAGGAACAGTATAAAGGGAAGGATTTCAGAGTCTCCCCTGAAGTAGGGCCTCTGCTGATCTGCTCTTTGGCACTTTGCCTCTGATCACCATGAGCTGATGGGTCTTATACTTGTATTAAAGGTCTGATTCATTAAAATTGTGGAAACTAACTCTCATGTAATGCTATGTATGTATTCGGTATAGCTGCTTTTTGAGAACAAGTGGGCAATATTTAGTAAAGTTTCCCGAAATCCAGCAATTCTCTTTTGGAGTATGTACCCTACAGAAACTTAGATATGTGCCCATAGACAGGAATATTTTTAGTGTTAATTATAATAGTCAAAAATGGAAGCTACCTGAACACTTATCAATTGAACAATGAAACTATAGAGTAATATTCAGCAATGAAAAAAGAATGAACTTGGTTTTATATAAGGATGAACTTCAAATAAATGTAAAATCACATTGCAGAGTGATACATATAATACTATTTATTTAACTTATAAAACACCCAAAACAATACCACATAATGCTAATTGACCATATATATGTATGTAGTAAAACTATATAGCATTAGAAAAAGAATATACCAACTTTGGAAAAGTGATGTGTATAGGGGTTTGTAACTATTCATAAGATTTGATTTCTGAAAAGCAAAGTACATGAAGTATGTATGGCAAGATGTATTTTTAAATCTGGATGGTTGATATAGGAGTAGCATTATACTATTATTGAAAGGTTTGAATAATTCATAATTTTGAAAAGTTAAAGTTGTCCTAATATACCAGTAAATATGCCTTGTTTCTTTTGCAGCTGAACTGAATGTTATTGCTCCAATTATCTCTAACTTCTTCCTTGCGTCCTATGCACTGATCAATTTTTCAGTATTTCATGCATCACTTGCAAAATCTCCAGGTGATTTTTCACTTTTAAAAAGTTTTTAAAATGTGGTAATGCCTTTGATTTTAGAGGAAATAAATTATTTGAGTGCATTTTTAAAATGGTATGTGTGGGATTTGCTCATTAATGCCCAGTGTGTGTTCTTCATAGTTGAGTCAGATTAAGTGAGTCTTCAAAGATCCCTTTATTATGAAGTTTACTGGTAATATTCATTTTTTTATTTTGTTTTCATCATTTAAGATAGCATTACTCCCAAATTCTGACCAGCACTATGAAGTAATTATTTTGCTTTTTGGGGGGTTTGTTTTTATTGCTTATTTAGTTGCTTTCTCTTTCATTTGTAAGAATATTTTGACTCAGTTAACCTGTCCAGAAAAATTTTTCACACAGTGAGTTCTGTGGAGTTCTAATATAGAGGGAGGTCTTTATCAACTGAAAATATCTTTGTTATGGAATTTTTGTTATAAACCATGACACTAGTTGGGCATCAGGGAAGGAAATGAAGGAATAAAAGCACTGTTCCATACAGGCATCAAAAAATCTCTCAGAAAAGGAAAGAATAAAGTGTGGAAACTTAGAAAACAAGTATCTTCGTTTCAGATTTTCTTAATTCTTTTTCAAATCTAAAAATATAAATTTAAGGGGTTGGTATGACTTTAAAAGGGCAACACAAGGGATCTTTGTGCTGGACTCTTCTTTAATGTGAATGTATGAATACCAGTATCTTAGTTGTGGCATTACAGTCCTGTTTTATAAGACACTGTAATTGGGGGAAACAAGGTAAAAAGCACCTGGAATCTCTCTATTATTTCTTATAACTTTGTGTGAAGTTGTAATTATCTCAAAATTAAAAGTTTAATTTTTAAAATACTGTAAATTTTATTGAAATGATTTAAAAATAATAGGTTTACCTGTGGAACCACCTATGAATGGATATTTTAAAGCATTATCTTCGACATTTTTTAGAATGAAGCTTAATTCATAAACACTTCACCAAATAAGATGTTTCTATAATTAATTTTTTTAGCAAATGGATGAATTTTTAACAATTCTTAAGAACATTTTGTTCAAACTGTTTTGTGTGTTGATTAGAATATGGGTATATCTCATACTAAAAATCAGGAAAGAAAGTCACCACACTATTAAGGGCTCAATTTAAACTTCTTTTGAAAAACCTTCTCTAGCTTTTAGCATTCACTGGGGTAGGTTGACTTACACTTTTTTGGTAAAGTGTTTATTATTGGATTTAGAACTAGTTAGATAGAATAATGTGGAAATAGATGTACTCTTTTTATGGCCATCAAGAATTGTGAAATTTAATTGTTATTAGTAATGGTCTATGACTTTACTGTTTCATATAGCTGTATACTTAATATTTAAAGCCCTTTCTGTGTAGCAGCCAAAAGGAAAGTTATTTTGTACATGAATATGTACTGTTGTCTAAAGCAGATGAGGTATGTGACTTTTATTTATGTATTTTATTTGTTATTGTTAGGATGGCGCCCTGCATTCAAATATTACAATATGTGGATATCACTTATTGGAGCAATTCTTTGTTGCATAGTGATGTTTGTCATTAATTGGTGGGCTGCACTGCTGACATATGTGATAGTCCTTGGGCTGTATATTTATGTTACCTACAAAAAACCAGGTCAGTAACCTTTTCTACTTAGTATTTCAACCTACAAACACCTAAAAGTTCTTCGTTATTTTTCATATCTAAGTATTATGTTTTATATATTATTCATTTACTTATTTTTTAAGATTTTATTTATTTATAGGGAGAAGGGAAGGAAAGGAGAAAGAGAGGGAGAGATACTTCAGTGTGTGGTTGCCTCTTATGCACCCTCCACTAGGGACCTGGCCCCCAACCCAGGCATGTGCCCTGACTAGGAATTGAACCAGCGACCTTTTGGTTCATAGACCTGCACTCAATCCACTGAGCTATTCCATTCCAGCTGGAGCTCATCTTTTATATATTTAAAATGTAGTTTGTCTACAACTTCAAATATATTTTTTCCAAATACATGTAGTTTCGTAAAACAATTACATTTTATTCTATGGAATTCCATTTTTACCCATAAGTTAAATTTTAAAACTATTTGTAGAAAAATAACAAATTTATATTTTTGACATTCTGTTGCACTCAGTAGGCTTTAAGATTATTCTCTGACCTGGCTGGCATAGCTCAGTGGATTGAGCGCGGGCTGCGAACCAAAGTGTTGCAGGTTCGATTCCCAGTCAGGGCACATGCCTGGGTTGCAGGCCATGGCCCCCAGCAACCGCACATTGATGTTTCTCTCTCTCTCTCTTTCTCCCTCCCTTCCCTCTCTAAAAATAAACAAATAAAATCTTTAAAAAAAGATTATTCTCTGAAAGGATTAGACAGTAATACTGTAGTAGCTGTTAGCTTAATAAGCATATGTATATGTATTACCTACCATGTCTTAGTACCTACTATAATATGTACAACGGAATTCACAAAATGCCAGAAGACATAGTATCTTCCCACTAGATTACTGTGTGGCAGGGAAAATTGGACAAACATGCTTTAACTGGGACATAGTCAGATTACCTAGAAGTATCTTATTGGTAACTGTTGGTATATTGTCACATAAGAAGATGATGCTAAGATATATTAGGATTGGTCCACTATTCACTATGGTAACCTATAACACAGAAGAAAGATCCAGTGGTACTAGTTTGAAAAATTTTGGCCCAATAGAATAGACTAGGGAGAGATTACAAGACTAGTTGCAGTGCAGTCATTTAAAACAGTGAGGAAACATTTTGTAATTCTAATACTACATGATGAAGTTTTGGATTAGAGTGGCGGCTTTACAAATGAAATGGACAAAGAAGGTATTATTTTAACCATCTTAGAAGCAATCATTTCTATAATGTGCCTATTACGTCTCTAAAGTAACAAATGCCTAAAATCAACATTTGTGTCCAGGGTGTTTATTCAATAAGGGGAAAAAATTGCCTATTCAAATAACTTAAAACTGTTAAGTACTATAAATAGGACTTCTTAATATTTGGAGAGCTGCCTCTTTCCCTTTTAACCTTTGGCTATATAAACAATAATTTTTAAATGTTTATTTATGAAAGACTGTTGAATTGCATGCATAACATGTCTGCAGTCCTGTCATCTCAGTCTTTTCTAATTTGTACTTTTTCTTTAAATGCAATTACAGTTCATATTAGCATTGTCTTAATGTTGTCCTGTGAACTTGAACTATTAAAAGTTCCAACTATAATAGTTTATTTTAGCAATTGATTTTGTAAATGTGTGAGCATTGTTTCCTTCTCTTTGTGTCTCAAATTGGTTATTGATTAGTTGTTAACATTAGTGTTCTGCTGTGTAACACTGTCTCCCCACAGATGTGAACTGGGGATCCTCCACGCAAGCCCTGACCTACCTGACCGCACTGCAGCATTCCATTCGTCTTTCCGGAGTGGAAGACCATGTGAAAAACTTTCGGTAAGTGATAGGTAACGTAGAAGCATTTTGTCTTGGGTGGCAATCAGTTATTTACTTGTTCATATGCTGACATTTCATGAAAAGTTATTTAAAGGCGTAGAATATTTTTTGTTTTGGTTGGACTTGGGCAGTTCATTTAAGAACAAGGTTGCGGGGGTGGGCTGGGATGGGAGTAAAAGGCAGAAAACTAATTGAACAACAATTAAAAGAATTTAAAAAAAGAAAAAAAAGAACAAGGTTGAGGTTCTTAGTTATCAAATTTTACGAAGAGATAAATTTTCTCCTACGTCACAAAAATGTGAGTGTTTTAGAGGTCTCATCTGAAGACTTTTGAATGGTAGGTATCATCAAGCAAACAGTGTTTTTCCCCCTGTGGCCACTGAAGTCATGTAACTACGATATAACTACTAAGTGTGAAACCCATAAAGATTTTTGACATACTTTATTTTGTAATTTATTGTAATATTATTCACTTATGTATATCCTAAGAAATTATAGATTATACTTAGTTAAAAGTACACTTGTAATTTTTTTTAAAAGATTTTATTTATTTATTTTTAGAGAGGGAAGGGAGGGAGAGAGAAACATCAATGTGCGGATGCTGGGGGCCTTGGTCTGCAACCCAGGCATGTGCCCTGACTGGGAATCGAACCTGTGATGCTTTGGTTCACCGCCCAAGCTCAGTCCACTGAGCTATGCCAGCCAGGGCAATACTTGTAATTTTTTAAAAATAAATCATTAGATGGTCATTCTCATACTGTTCACTTAAAGCCTGGCTGTGAACAGGTGACTTTCTGTAGTCATGAGAACCACCTCTTACTGGCTTCTGTGCAGGAAATACGGAAATATGTTCCATGTTTGTCAGTAAACCAAAAGGGAAAATGTGTTTTAAAGAACCTTAGGAGTGGATGAGCACCAGAAAAGACGTGCTCTACCAAATTTCTCCGAGTAAGAAAAGTTTTTGTGTATTCTTTTTGTTACTTGTTTTGATCCACATGTCCTGTTTTTTCTCAAATGAAAAGTCCACAGATCTGCAACTTTAGAGTAGAGAGAAATTGGGGGGAAAATTAAAAAAGGAATGAGAGCCCTCATAGGAAAACTTTAATTTCATTGCATTGTGGATACTTGATGCCAAGTATGACAGAAAATAGAAATCATTCCTTTATGGAAAAAGTTGTATCCCAGAACTGAAGAGCATATGTACTCAACAAAGTTAATTTGCTGTCGAACTTGTTGCTTTAGTTTATTATAATGAGGGGAACATTTTTTAAAAAATATTTTATTCCACTAAGGCTTTTAAGATTTTCATCAGAATTACACATTTATATAGTTTGAAGAGGAAAACTTAGGTTTGTCACTAAAATCAGTGTTTTCCCCACTTATCATACTCCTGTTCCTCTCATACCACAGGCAACCACTTTCAACACTTATTTAGTGTTTACTTCGTATTTCTAGACATGCTTGTCTTGCTACACTTTTTGATTTTTAATTCTAGTCTTTATCTATTGATATCGTTCATCCACATGCACTTCCCACACCCTCTCACCCTTCCCTTTACCTCATCCTCCCAGAATATTTTAATGACATTATTTTGATTAGATCATGCCTAGCATTTTTTATAACTTTTAAAGATGATTCAGAGCCAAGTCATGTGGTAAATTATGACTCCTTTTTCTTTCCTGTATGGCTTTGTTTTCTCTAAAGTCAATCATTTTTTTTTCCTATTTAATTTTTTATCACTATCACAGCCTTCATTAAACTTGCTGAAAGATTTTGTTTCCTTCACTTTGTTGTTTCTATGTCCTTGAAGTATCTTTCTCACTGTTTCCTGTTTCTTTAATTTGGGTTCTTAGATTTAGCCTTTTCTTAAGTATCTGTGATCTTTGGCCAGGGAAGTTTTACATTGGTGGGTAGGGCTTGTTAGTGAAGTCCTTAATGTAGATTGATGTGGCCTTGATGGTTCCTTTGAGAAATTTACCATATTTTGCCATGTATAATGCACTCCTGTCTATAGTGCACAACCATGTTTTTGCCCCAAACTTTCAGGGAAAAAATCTCTTATTTTAATTTTTTAATTCAACTTTTATTTATTTATATTTAGAAACAAAACCAATTATCCTATTCCATGGTATTATTTTGCATATGTGCATGTTGTTACTGCTTTCTAGAGTTAAGCATAAATAAAAGAATTAAAAACATTCATATAGATACAGAATTAGTACTACCCATATATAATGCACATACTTATTTTTCCCTCAAAATTTTGGGCAAAAAAATTGCACATTATACACAGCAAAATACGGTAAGTCATCTTAAAGGCTTTCTTTTTGATCTCACTAGATTTCCCAGAAAAGAATCTTTTAATCTGCTTGTCGCTAAACTCCTGGCTACCAGAGTTCTGACAGCAAAGTGGGACAGGAGCTCTGCGTACTCTAACTTCCGTATTTACAGTAGATGTGTCTGCCCTCCACTGTTGCTGGTGCCTCCCAGACCAGTGGCCCTCTCCAACAAACAAGTCCTGGCCTAATAGGGTTGGAAAGGGACAAGGACAGTTGCCCATCAGAGAGACGGAAATAATTTGGCTTTGTCTAGTTGCTTCTTATGAAAACCTTAAGGCAGTTCTCATTTCACTTTCTTTAACACATTGCCCCCACCACTTCCAGATGCACCTACTGCCTCTAACTTCTCTTAGGCATTTGGGTTATTTTTTAGGTGTAAAATCAGGTAGCTCCACAGATTTCTCTTATACTCATTTAGGATTTAGCCTTTTTTCTGGTTTGTAAAATATTGTATTGCCATTCCATCTATTTTCTAGCTTTTAATATTTTAATACTGTTATATCCTGTTGTAAATATTCTTTATATTTTTGTGGTTTTTGTGGCTTAAAAGATCCCATTATATCATGGAAATTTTTGAAGAAGGAGTTAAAATGAAAGCAGATGTTCATACTCTGTCATTGTTACTCAAAGTCATCCCTAGTATATTTTGCACCATACCTTTTTTGGTGTGATAAAACTATACCAAATTATGTAGCCTTTGTGCTGTGTTTACTATTTAGTAAAGATAGGGACTACTAGTTAATTTCCATAGTAATAGGCTATATTGAGTGTAGGTTAAAATACTATAACAAAAAGCTGAAAAAATACAGTGGCTGAATAACAGACATCATTGTTATGTGCTATTCAAGAGACGGGTGGTTCATGGCATTTTTGTTGCACCTGGTCATTCAGGTTCCATGTTCCTTGTATCTTCTCAGTCTGCCATTCCCTGGGAGGTGTTTCATCCATGTGGTCAATGTCATTGCCACATCCACAGGAAAGGAAAGGAAAATTTGGAAGATGGCCAGTTTCCTTATTAAAGGACATGACCTGGAAATAGGAATATTATGTGGGCTGTAAATCAGTTATAGGGCTATTTTTAGCTGCTAGGAAGGCTAGGAAATACAATCTGTAGCTGGGGAGCCCACACAGCCAGCTAAAGCGCAGATGGGGGCAGTGGGCTGTATTCACCGTGTGGGCCGTAGAGGACGACTGCACGTTTGATTGCCCCAAAGCGTTTCTCCCAGACAGAATTGGTTTTTAAAGTTATGAATGTTGGTATATTTTTCAGTCTTTATTTTATAACTAACTACCCTAACAATTAATTCGGTGACTAAGGCAGAATTTTTCATCTATTTGCTTTTTGTTGTTTTAATTACATAAATTCTTGTTTTAAAGAAGTTTTGCTTATCTGTTTGAACTTATAAAATAGATACCTGAATATTTTTTCATCAAAGATTGATTTCCATTTGTAGTTGGAGAAAATACATATGAAAGTCATGCCACTGTTGTGTGTTTGCAAAGGCATTTTAATTCAATTTTGGCTGTACCCAGAATTAATTAGATTTAAAACTTTTAGTTCAAGTAGAAGCCTTAGAAGGCTTTTCTGAACCATAGGTGGTTTTACTCATAACAGTCATAAAAATTAAGCTGGATTAGAAAAGGCTACTATTACAAAGTAGAAGTAATTAGGAAGTGATCAAGCTAAGAAGGACAGTGACCTGTTTTTGTAGGGCCATGCTGTCAGGAAGTTTTGTGAAACCTGTGAAGGAACTGGAATATTTATTACCTGTAGAAGATGAAAAGTTGTTACATATTTTTAAATCAGTATGGTCCTTTCTGTAACACCTACCAGAATCTCGATGTATTTATTTCCTGTTACTTTCGAAGAACACTTGGCATGATGTTTATTCCCAGAAGGTTGTTTCTGCATTTCCCATACATCAAAAGACCCTGGTTAAAAGTCATCTTTTATGAGAATCCTGTGGCCTGTGGCTTGAGGACAATTCCACAAATGAGATTCTAGCTTAATAATATATTCTTTTTTTTTAAGATTTTATTTATTTATTTTTTAGAGAGGGAAGGGAGGGAGAAAGAGAGAGAGAGAAACATCAATGTGCGGTTGCTGGGGGTCATGGCCTGCAACCCAGGCATGTACCCTGACTGGGAATCGAACCTGCGACACTTTGGTTCGCAGCCCGTGCTCAATCCACTGAGCTATTAATAATATATTCTTAGAGAAACAATTTAAAATCATGTCCATGTTACCAAAAACCTAAACTCTAATGTTGTTTTTCTATTTAATCTTAAATTAGGCCACAGTGTCTTGTCATGACAGGTGCTCCAAACTCACGCCCAGCTTTACTTCATCTTGTTCATGATTTCACAAAAAATGTTGGTTTGATGATCTGTGGTCATGTGCATATGGTAAGTGTCTGTTTTGTTTTCTATATTAAACATTTTTCACTCTGTGTATATAATCTATATTATGTGGGGCTTTCTAGAGCTGAAATAATTTGGGAAGGTAAACAAATCTGTTGAGCTTTTTAAAAGGTAGTTATTTTTGTCAAAATATTTTTGCTGCTCAACTGTCTTAAAACCTTATTTCTAAAAAGATATTGGAATTTGAAACCTTAACTGTTTTTCTTATTTATTTTTAGTAGTTTTTAGCAAACTATGTTGCCCTTATAGTATGGCTTGGCTAAGCAGAATAGCTTATTGATGACTAAGGAGCCTAAATGAAATTCAGTGTGTCTTTTTTCTTACTGATAATTTCTCAAAAAGTCCTGGGAACACTAGGAATGTTTACTTACCAGAAAAAGAAAAAGGAGGTTGAAGGAGGTAGACAAATCATGGTAAATATCTAGTATTCAGTATTTAAAAAGAGTAGAACAAATGCTGAATTTCCAAGTTGAAACACTTTTAATTATCCATTAATGTTTGTTTTAACCACAATGAAAAAAGAAATAATAAAAATAGTGGTAAACATTCATCCAAAAGTAGTTTTCTGGGTTTTTTTTGGCATCTTTGATATTGAAAATAGTCACTAGATGATGGATTGCCTGTTCTGCACAAGAAATTGGGGTATTTATTGTCAGATTAGCTTTTTCCCAAGCTTAATTGTTCATCTTGTTGTGGCGCTAGAAATGTGTGTTGTTTGCCCGTGTCTCGGCCCCTGCTAGAGCCGCTCTCTACCTAAAAAGCAGCAAAGTCAAAGCCATGTCTTGTGTGTTTGTGTGCATGTATGTGCAGTGCTGGAAGGACATGTGGAAACATGGATCCTACTTGGGACCCATCGAGTTTTCTAGTTTGCTTCAAGTTCATCAATTCACGCTGGAATCTTGAGCACAAGAAATTAAAAATGAGGCATTTTTTCTACTAGGAAAGACAAATTATATTTTTCCTTTACTTATTCATGTGTTATTAGGGTGTACTCTTAAACTTATTTTTAGATTTTTTTTTGCTTTATACATTTGTATATAATACATTTTATGAATTGTATACAAGGATCAAATGGAATTGCTAGTTAAAACTCATTTCTTACATTCCTGTTTTTCATCGTATAACAGAAGTATGAAGAAAAAGTATTTATATTGTATAGCTCATTCTGATTTTCAGTGATGTTCCAAGGTTACTGAAAATTAATAACTCAGACATTTGGGGCAAACAGTAAACAAACTGGGGAACTTCCTGTGGAAAAACAGGAGGCTACTTTTCTCTACAGGATCTCTTCTCCAGACTTAATAATTTCTAATTGCATTTATTTATTGAGAACTTCTTGTCTTTCAGTCTGTTTTTCTTCCTTTTCCTTCTACAGGCACCCGCTGTGTGCCTAAACTATTCCATCAACTCCATCTTTTCATAAGTATTGGAAAGAATTCACTGTCATGAAAATGAACTACTGTTAGTATACTTCTTTTCTGACCCTTCATGTTTAGGCTCCTTGTTTAAGCCCATGTAACAGCAAGATTTTTGTAATTGTGGAATAGGTTGCTTTTGAATTAAAGATATTATTAATATTTTTACCTTTAAGGGGCCTCGAAGACAAGCCATGAAAGAGATGTCCATTGATCAAGTTAAATATCAGCGATGGCTTATTAAAAACAAAATGAAAGGTTTTTATGCTCCAGTACATGCAGATGACTTGAGAGAAGGAGCCCAGTATTTGATGCAGGTGAATTTCTAATGCCTTTCAAATGACATTTTAGTTTTTTGTAAGCTTTTAAAAACTTATCTAGGTTTCATTCTTCATATTAATACAAATGGTAAACCTTTTTAAATTATTAAAGTAAGCTACTAAGATGTGTTTAATTTGAGAGTTAAAGGGACTACAGAAACTGCTTTTGGCTGACAAACCTATCATCTTAGCCTACTCTCTAACCTCATTGGTTTTGTTTGGTTTTGGTAGGAGTGTTAAGTAATGGCAGCCCTTATTTACTTTTTAAAGAAATTCTAGCTCTTTATTGTATTTCTCACTATTTATTAACTAGTACTACAACTTAAGACTTTTGTTTCAGTGTTGTGTATGGCATAGTAGCCAGATTGAAGGATTTGGAATCAGTCGTAGGTCTAAATGTAGCACTGCCACTTCCTTAAATACAGATTTTGGACAGAGCAAGTTAATAAACTTCTCTGAAACTCGGTTTCCTCAGTCCTAGAGGTTGTGAAAAAAATGGGTTGATACAGTGTTTGCCAGCAGATTTTTATAGGAACCCCTTTCTTAAAAAGCAGCTCTCTCACTGGTGTTAGTTGTGGTTCTGCTTTGTTAAAGCGGAGGAGGGAGGCTCAGAGTACTGTCATCTGAGCCCTTTCAGTTTTGAGTTTCTCAAAACTTGACAAACACAGGGTTAAGAATAGCCTTGGCAATTCTCAGAAATAACAAGGGGTAAGAGTGGCCTTGCATTGGCAGATACAAAGCTTTATCATAAGACCATAGTGATTAAGAAGTGGTATTGAAGTAGCAAACAGAAGAAATACAGAAACAAACAGAAGAAATACAGCCACCTGTTGAAGAAATTTAATATTTGACAGAGGTGGCATTGAAAGATGAGCTGGGCCAATTGATTATCCATATGAAAAAATAATATAACAGATCCTTACAAAGACTTCTGTGAAAGACAATTTTTAAAAACTTTTAGAAGAAAATATAGGGGAGAATTTTTTTTAATGCGACACAAAAAGCTGAACTATGAAAAGGAGATCACTTATTTTTTAGGTAAAATTGTAATGCTTTTGTGTTTATAAAGAAAACATGAAAATGAAAAAGGAAGCCACACCTAAAGAAGATAACATGTTACCAGCAAAAGAATATGGTTCAGAATATATAAAGGAACACTATAATATAAATTAATGAGAACAAAAGCAGCAAAGGATATAATGAGGAAACCTAAAAGACAAGTAAAAATTAAAACTGCAATACAGTTTTATTCCAAACCCATCAGATTGACCAAAATTAAGTCTGCCAATACTAAGTTTTAAGAATTGTGGAGAGCAGATGGAAATCTTTGAACTGCGTGGTAAAGTAGATTGACTTGGCAATGTTCTGCAAATTTGAAAGTGTGTAGATATCCTAGGACATTCCATTCGTAAGTGTATACCGTAAAGAAAATTTGGTAAGTGAAAAAGTGTATTTCAAAGTGCACACCGTTATTTGTAATAGTGAAAAAACATGAAAGAAACTTCAGCACCATCAACTGCAGAGTTGAAAATTGTGGTATAATAATGCAGAGTGGAATTCTATATAATGGTGAAAGGACATATACACACACACACACACACACACTGAGAGGAATAAACTTCAAAAAGTGTTAAGGAAAAACTGCAGGTTAAGAAAAGAATATGAACAATTTCAAGATAAAGATATGTAAATTTGTGATTTGCATATATAAATTTAAAATATATACATATGTTTATCTGTTGGGGTGTCTGACCTTTTGGCATCACTAGATGAGGAAGAGTTGTCTTGGGCCACACATTAAATACATTTCAACACACAATCACACACAAAAAAATCTCATAATGTTTTAAGTATATTTACGATTTTGTGTTGAGCCATGTTCATAGCCATCCTGAGCCTCATGTGGCCTGTGGGCCACAGGTTGGACACCCCAGGAAATAATGGAATACATAGTAAAAATACAAAGAGGGCATGAAAAAAGATACATAGGTCCTTGGTGTGTATTTGTAATGTTTATTAAGGTAGATGGCAGGTATATGATTATTTATTACTTTATTCACTTGTTCGTGAAATATTTAAAGATTTCAAGTAGACTGTGACTCCTAATCATAAGGTTGTTTCTAATGGGTAAACATTGCTTACTTTCATACAATTTATAGGAACATTTTAATAACTACTTTACATTTAATACATTTTATGAAGGAGATATTTCCTTAGAGCAATGGTTCTTAAACTTCATTATGCATGAGAATCATCTTGTAGACATGTTAAAATACAGACTGCCAAGCCCAACCTTTGAGGTGATTTCAGGGGGCGTGGGGTTAAGGCCTGAGTATTAGCATTTCTAATAAATTTCCACGTGATGCTTTTAGTGCTGGTCCAGTCCAGGTACAATACATTGATATTTCCACTTACAGGAGATATCTAGGATAAGCAAATTCATAGAGACCAGGGTCTCTATGATTCTCTATGATTGATTCAATGTTTACCAGGGTCTGGAGGGAAGTGAGAATGAATAATTATTACTTAATGGTTACAGAATTGCTGATGAGACAGTTTTTGAAATAGGTAGTGGGATGGGTTGTATAACATTATGGATGTAATTAATGCCAATTAATTGTACATTTAAAAATGGTTAAGATGGCAAACTATTTCATTATTTTTTACCACAGTTAACAAAAAAAAAAAACTAAAAGAGGTGCACCCAATGTTGGGAATAGAAATTTAAAATCTTAAAAAGATACAGTTCATTGGATTTTGGGGCATTTTTAGAGGAAGCAGGAGAGAGAGAGGTATCGCCTTTGTTGTTCCACTTATTTATGCACTCATTGATTGTTTCTTATATGTACCTTGACTGGGGATCAAACCTGCAACCTTGGTGTATTGGGATGACACTCTAGCCAACTGAGCTAGCTGTCCAGAGCCTGCATTTGGACCTTTGCTTCTAGGTTTTAGTGGCTGTTATCAAAATATGAGACTCAGAATTCCACTGTATTATTGATTTTTATCAGACTCAGTATATCTTTTAAGATGTATTTTTCCTATATTTTAGGCTGCTGGTCTTGGGCGTATGAAACCAAACACACTTGTTCTTGGATTTAAGAAAGACTGGCTGCAAGCAGATATGAGGGAAGTGGATATGTATATAAACCTATTCCAGTAAGTATACCCTTAATTCAGTAACTTGGTTAAAAAAATGTTAATTTTGGAAGCTTGCACTGATTTTTGAAGCCTGTTTTTCATATAGTCTCTTCTGGTAGAAGCATAAGAATGAAAAGAATCATACACGGTTATCTGGGTTTTGAATTGATGATCTATTAACAAAAAAAACCTGACTGTTCTGTCTCTTTATACACAGGAGCATTTGCACACATGTACACATAGGCACACTCATATACTCTGGCTTAGTAAGCTTTCTCACATCCCTACAGCTACTGCTCAGCGGAGTTCCTGAATGTTGTTGGACCCATCACCCTCTAAGTTAAGTCACTATAATAATATCGGATGCTGAGGGAGGCATTCTACTACTGATATGAACCTCAGAGTTTAGGTTCATTCATATCTCAAACTAATCTTGTAATTAATCATTTGGCTCATCTATTAGGTTATTCACATTTCTTTCTTTTTTTTTTTTTATGTACTCCTATGTTTTGCTTGTCCATCCCTTGAAGTGTAAGTCCTTGGTTTACTACTCATTTTTAGTCCTATTTCCAATGATCTCTAACAGAAGCCTTAGTTTTCATTTACATCACTTTAACTTCACTTTTATGGGTTTTCTAGTGGATTCTTTTTCTAATTTTGTTGCTTTGTCTTTCTGATTTTATTCAGTCCGTGTTGTTACGTATTCTCCTCACTGGAACTCCTTGTATCTGTGGATAAAGCACATAAATATTTGCCTGTGTCACGTATGATAGTTTGGTCTTTATAGAAGCTGCCTTAAAACAATTTGAGGAAGTAGCCAGCTCTCATACTTTTACTTTTTAAAAAAAATCTCTATTGATGAATAAAGTATATGATGAATGTTAAATTTTTAATTATTAAATGCTTTCAGTAAAATTAAAGCTTTGCTGGTTTGTCATATGTTGTGACTACTCTTTGGCTTTGGGTTTATTACTTTTTTGTAAACAAGGATTCATTCTACATTAAGCCTGTTGCCATTCAGTGGAAGAACCTGAAGTTTTTGCAATTTGAAGTTCTCTTAGTATACAGGTGGCAAACACAAGGCCCATGGGCTGTATCTCACCCTCCACCTTGTTTTATCCGGCCCGGCACCTTGTTTCTTGCTGAACTCCTTGCCCCTAGTTAAGGAGTTAGTTACATTTATACAGACCTAAAATTATATTCGACCCTTTGAAGGAAACCGCCAGGCTGATGTGGCCCCCGGTGAAAATGAGTTTGGCACCCCTGCCTTAGTAGATTTGAGGAGAAGTTGGGTTTACATGATTTGTAGTCTTAACAAAGGTTCCAGGGTTGGGGGGGAGATGTGGGAAAAGGCAGACAACTGTACTTGAACAACAATAAAATTTTAAAAAGTGGAAAAAAAAAAAAAGGCAGTTGTACATTTAAAAAAAAAAAGTTTCCAGAATTAAAGTCTGGTTTCAGTTGTGTATTAGGGTTTAATGTGTATTATTGTAAGTATGGGATGCTCCCATTTGTGTTTTAAAAAAAAATTAAAAGGACATATGAATACATCTCTGCAAATGCATGTAAATCCTAGAACTACTTTTTAAACTAGTTTTATAAAAATTTTTAAATTACTTAAAATACCTTTACCCTGACCAGGCCTGGATTGAGCATCAGCCTGCAAACTGAAAGGCCTCTGATTTGATGCCTGGGATCAGGACACATGCCTGGGTTGCGGGCCAGGTCCCCTGTTGGGAGTGTGAGAGAGGCAACCATTCGATACTTCTCTCATACATAGATGTTTCTCTCCCTCTCTCTCCCTCTGTCTAAAAATAAGTAAATAAAATCTTTTTTAAAATACCCTTTCTCCTTTCAGAAGTGATCCCTTCATACTGTACAGCCTGCTCTCATTCTCAGTGAAATCAGTCTTGTCTTCATGTGTTTCTCTTGGTTAGGACTACAAGTTTAAATTAGGGATATGATGGGATTCCTGAAAGTTGTTTTTCCATAATTTTAGCTTGTTTCCAATAGGAGAAAAACAGTTACTGCTTTAAACAGCTGCTGTAGGTAGACTGTCAGTACTATAAAGATCTACACATAAGTAGTTTTCGGAGGTGTTGTAGCAAAGGGGAAGGGAAATGGTGTAGGATATGAAACTAACATGGCTCTCACCATAATTTTTAAAGCATATTAAAGAATCAGACATTTAAAGCTAAAAGTAATTTCAGAGATCATCAATTAGTGCCTTCATTTTATAGAGGAGGGGATAAATTTTTACGATTTTTTCTTTTTTCTATTCTAGTGATGCCTTTGACATACAATACGGAGTAGTGGTTATTCGCCTAAAAGAAGGTCTGGATATATCTCATCTTCAAGGACAAGGTAAATCTTATTTGAAATAAGTTTTTCATTTTATTTTTTTTAATTTTTTAAAAATTTTTAAAAATATTATGCTATTTTTATTTTTTATTTTTAGATTTTATTTATTTTTAGAGAGGGAAGGGAGGGAGAAAGAGAGAGAGACAAACATCAATGTGCAGTTGCTGGGGGCCATGGCCTGCAGCCCAGGCATGTGCCCTGACTGGGAATCGAACCTGCGACACTTTGGTTCGCAGCCCAAGCTCAATCCCCTGAACTACACCAGCCAGGGCCAAAATAAGTTTTTTATTTTAAAAATATAAATTACTTTGTTAGAAAATTATATAGATTGGGTTGGCCAAAAAGTCCATATGGTTTTCTTCATTAAAAAAAAAGACATTTTAATATTCACCAATAACTTGACTGATTTGGATATTTTGAGTATATAGGCTAGCTCCCATGTGGTATAATATTGGTAGTTCTCGATGTCTCAATTTGATCACTGTCAACCTCAGCTGGTCTACCTGACCATGGAGCATCTTTCAGCAAGAAACTTCACAAACACTTTTGACACAGTCAGTCAGTCACAGTACCTTCTCAACACACTGCAAGAATTTTTTGCATTTCAGTTGCATTTTGACCTTTGTTGAAATAATAAAGCATAGTATTATTTATAGCGTTCCCTTGGGTAGTTATTTGTAGTGTTCCCTTTTACTCAAAAAATTCATAGTTTGGCTAATAAATCACATAGTTCTATAATTTGTCAAGATTTTGAATGTGATTGGAACTTGAAAATATTTTCATGTGCTTATAATCATTATGAAAATTGTTTTGAAATCCTTGTTATTCATCATCAGGATTTGAAGACAGGGATTTGGTTAGGCACAGGAATTAAGAGCACAGGCTTTAGAGTCAAATCTGCTTTAAAAACTCCAGCTGTTTTTCTGAGTAGTTTTGTAGGCTGAGCAAATGTGCTGACATCCAAGCCTCAGTGTCCTCATTGGTTACCACTACCTCATGGGGCTGCTGTGAAGACTGAAAAGGAGATGTGGCCTGTGAAGCTTTGAGCGCGGTGCTGGCACTGAGCTCACAGTTCCTGCTGTTCTCTCAGTGCACACAAGTCACTGATGGGGATTGTGGATAGATAGTCAATTTCCTATTATGTTTATCTTCATGATAAATGTTTTTATGGTGGAAGTTAAATGTTTACTAACTCTTTCTTAAAAGACAGAAAATGAAAAAAGTACTCCAGAATGAAGAATGGTACTTTCACCATGAGTTTAGGGAAGGACTCCATCCCCTAGTTTTGGCTCTGTAGTTACGGGTATTTTTCAGTGTTGTCTGCCAACTTTTGTGTATAAGAACATTTGTCACAGTTTACATTTTTCACATGTGTGAATGACTTTGAGAGAAGAGTTGGTTCACATTGCATACACCAGTCTTTTGTCTACCAGATTCCTGTGTTCCATGAATCACACTAATTACTGACTCCCCAGAACCAAATTAAAATGCCTGACATTTAACTGTGGCTCAAGAAATCAAAGTGAAGAGTCATTTCAGAGCAGATTATTTGTTTACATCAGAAATTACTTATTATAAACTTACTTCGTAATGAACTTTGCTTGAAATTGTCATTTAATTGATGTTATACTGTTCTTTAATGGTTAAAATAAGATTTAGATAATATTTTAAATGTTTTCATATCTACAGAAGAATTATTGTCATCACAAGAGAAATCTCCTGGTGTTAAGGATGTGGTACTAAGTATGGAATATAGTAAGAAATCAGATTTAGACACTTCTAAACCATCTGTTGAAAAAACTGTTACACATAAAGGTAATTTCCATTCAAACAAGAAATTTTATTAATGGTAATGTTTTAATTTGGAGAGAAGTAGTTTTTATTATGTAACATAGCTAATAAAATAACCTGTTGTCAAATTTGTGCTTTGCATTTCTAATTGTTCAGGTAAAATTTATGGCTTTCAAGAATATCTACAAAATAATTAATTTTTAAGGTATTAAAGTAGATTACAGAACAGAAACTATGCTGATTAAATACCTACTAACATGCTCTTGTATGTTTTTATTTATACTTGCTTTAGAGAAAACATTTTACTTTGAAGCATAAGTTAAATCTGAATTTGGAAAGAATGCATGATAACATTGAAAGGAATGAAGTTTAATAATTAATTTCCTGGGTTTTGGGGTTTTTTTTTTTGTAAATCAAGGTATTTAAATACCAGGGGATTTGTTATATGCTGAGATATTCGGTATATTTTTATATCTACTGCATCTGAAGTTGTTCAGGGAAGACAATGTAATAAAAAATCAAGTGTAATGTTATTTCTCAATTTAGTCTCTCTGAAGAAACAAGCTATTTGTATTTGGTTGCTAAACTGTTCAGCCATAATTATAGGCATAGTACTCCTGGCAGCTATGTGCTTTAAGCCACAAAGAGATTTTCAGATTTCACAAGACTTTCAGATAATTTCATCCACAAATCTATATGTCATGTTTATGAAAAGAGGGATGACTTCCAAATCTTACTCTCCACCCTCACTCTCTTACCTCTGTTTGGTCTAGTATCTCCATCTGTCCTATTCCCAGTTGACATGCAACAAGCAAAAATCTGCACTGTAAATCATCAAACCATATCATATTTTTGATTCCTGTAAACTAATTACCATTCTTTTTCTGAAATTGATAACACTGGACAGTTCCTGTCTCTGAAAATTGATCTCTTCTAGATTAATAAGTATTGATGTTGTTTTTTATTTCTTTCCTCATTTATCTTGTTTGCTTAGAATAATGGTAGTTGAGAGCTTAGTTGAGACCCATTTTGCTTTTCAGTTCTTTGCTGGCTTGATTATATTGTCTTTACAAACTTCTGTAAACTGATTATGACACCACTGTTCTTATGTTCCTGCATTTATGTTTAGTTTATACATTCTTTCATTTCCTCTTTTCTTTTGTCTTTTTCTCTTGCCTAAAACAAATCCTTTACAGAATTCGTTAGGAATTAATATATAAAACTATGATGGGAGGGGAAGAAGTAATATTTATTAGGCATCTACTTTGTGCCTCCTACAATTTAGTGGATGTTCTCTATACACTAGCTCATTAATGTATCACAGTCTTAGGAAGTCATTATTTTTATAAAGTAGGAAACTGGTTCAGTACATTTCTATTTATCTCTTTATTGTAAAAACGTAAATACTTTCAACTTAGTTTAAATCAGCTTCAATTTTTTTTTACATTTCTGAGCTCTTTGAAATGAAAACAGAATGTCCATAGTATAAATTTTTTTTATCTTTGAAGGCAGATAATATCAAATATCTACAGGAACAATAATAATTGATACTAGAAAAATAAATGTAGTAATTGAAATGTTTCTTGTTCCATAACAGGCATAAGAAATTAGCATTCAAAAATAGCATTAATTTTTTTGTGTTTTTCTATTTATGTTTCTAGTTATGTTCAAAATTAGCATTGAAACCATAGAAAAGAGGATACAATTTTAAAAGTCTTCAGAATTATAAACATTCTGGTATAGTTGTCATACAGTCATAGATATTTGGCATGTCTCTCTGGAGTACTGAGGCATATAGTAGTATACAGGGGAACAAAAAGAGCATCCTTTGAGTACTTATTTTGTGTAAAGCGCTGAGCTAAGTGCAGTAATGTTTGCAATGTAACAACCTTAAGAGGTAGGTATGTTTCTTACAACTGAGGAAAGTGAGGGGTTAGTGATATTATTGGAATGCTAGGAGTCTGGCTCAGGAGCCCACTGCAGTGTCCTCTTCTCTGTCCAAGTTGGAAGTTTTATATGTCTTAAACAAAGGATGCAAGTTTATATTAAGAAAAAAAAAATGAGATTAGGAAAACCATTATTAACTCCAAGAAAACATTTATAGGTATTTGAAATTTGAATATAAATGGACCAATGTATGCATACATGCTTACCATATGTATGTATACACACAATGTCATATATTTGAAAAATATCACTCCTGTATAACCTTGTATTTTAAAAAATTTATTTTTAAAAAAGGGGGAAGGGAGGGGGAAAGAGAGGGAGAGAAACACTGATGTGAGAGAGAAACATCAATCGGTTGCCTCTTGTATGTGCCCTGATGGGGTGCTGAACTTGCAACCCAGGAATGTGCCCCAGCTGAAAATCGAACTAGACAACACCAAACTAAGCCACACTGGTCAGGGCTAACCTGGCACTTTGTATAAACTAAGAGACTCTGTCTGATCAAATTTCTCACCATTTCAAGTGGTGATTGTTTTTTACAAATACCAAATATCCATTAAATGTCTCCAAAATTACTTTGTAGTCATTTGCATAGTGATGCAGTGGCACATTTAGAGTTTATGTAATATCTTCAATGTCCATTTTTTTTAATGTCATAGTTCTCAGTGAGCCATAGTTCATCATCTTGTCAACTGATTTCAAATATAAAGGTTCCAAAATTCTGCTAAGGTTTTGGTCAGTTGCATAGGAATATAATTCAGGGGTGAGTGTTAATCAGTAGCCCCATTGGAGATGTCTAAAATATGTTTGCTGTTTGAAATCCTGAACACTCAGTGTAGAAAAGATCGTCAATCCTGATTATTTTTCAGACTCTTTCTTTATACTGTTTTGTTTATTAATGTGCTCTATTTACATTTTTATTATTTTATTAATATAAAGGCAATTAACTTATATTTTGTGTTTTTTAAACATAATCTAGATGAGGAAGAGGATGGCAAGACTCCAACTCAACCACTGTTGAAAAAAGGCAGGCATTTTTCATCATTTTATTTTAATCAGTTTTTCATGCTGTTAACTGTTTAACTCCAACCTTATGATTTTCTTTTTTTACCTTAGTTTTTATTTTCATGGTGAGGTGATATTACAGTTACTTATTAAATGCAGATTAGTAAAAATATCATTAGTCCAATTAAAGATTTAAATCATCCCAGGAAAAGGTGACATATCAAAGACAAATTCTTTTAAATCATCATAGCATCTCTGAAATATTCAAATCCAGGAAGTCAACATTAATTTTTTAATTTAAACTGCATGGTTTAGATGATAAGTGGAGACACTGAAATAGGTTTATTCAGTGCCACTGCATTCTTTACCATCAGTGGTAACCAGCCAAGTCCTTAATTTTGATACTAATATATTTTTCATTTCAAAAATTACAATATTTCTCACAGTCCTGCTGCGTTTGGGAGATACACAGTCATGTCAACGTACATGAACTTTATGAGAAGGAGATAGAGGTGAGAGTTACGGAGCAGTGTGGTTTGGTAGCCATATTTCATCACGCAAAGTCATTCGTCATGTTTGCATATGTCGTGGCAGCATGAAAAGTGAATGATGGACATACTGCAGAAGTGATCAGATTTCCTCCTCTGGATGTCTGCTTTTAAAAATTTGGTCTAGGAGTTTCATAATAGTCATTTGCTTGCTCACAGAGCTGGTGTTGATTTTTTTTTTTAATTTCCTGGGAATATAAATGGAACTCCCTTGGTATGTTGTTCTTTCCACTTGTAACATATGGTGGTACCCTTCCTGGGAGTTCCCACCATCTTTCCATGGTTCAAAGAAAGATGTGGTTATATGGCTCTAGAATTCAGTGTCACATATGAAGGGGACAAATGCTAGGTAAAATGGGAGTTTTTCCTTGGACTGAGAGGTTTCACTGTGATAATTGTCAGATTGTATTGGTATGTCTTCCACTTCCTTCTGTGTTTCATATTACAGATAACAACATTTTATTTAAAAATTGTTTTTGAGCTTTAAATTACTGAGAAACCACATTACAAAAGAAATATATTCATGAAATAGTCATGAACTTGTCCAGTTAGCCTAAAACAGCTTTTCAAAAATCAAAATCCAGCAGTCAGTTACAATTTTCTTGATTGGTATTTATGATTTTCTTTCATTCAGAATGCTTAAAAATTCTGGAAATTAGTATAATTTGGATGAACTTAGCTATTGTAAAGATGTATTTATCTGTAACCATCTTAAAAGTATGTTTAAATATAAACAACTGAAAGCTTATGATGGATACCATATACAACTGTCTGCATTATTAACATTTGAATGTGTAAAAGTTAGAAAACTGTATGAATTCAGCAAAAGGGACTTTAATATTGCTCTTTTACATCTTATTTTTCTGCTTAATCCTTTAGAATCCAAAGGCCCTGCTGTACCTTTAAATGTAGCTGACCAAAAGCTTCTTGAAGCCAGTACTCAGTTTCAGAAAAAACAAGGAAAGAATACTATTGATGTCTGGTGGCTTTTTGATGATGGAGGTAAGGTTGTTAGTATATTTTTAACAGTTTTAAATTTACTGAAGTTGTGGGATCAATACTAAGAATTGACATGTACTCCTCACTGTAGACTCCATTCCAGTTTTGCCAACATTCCTAAAAGCAACAGGATTAATTTCAGAATCAGATGTCACACATGTTGTCAAATCTCTCCATTGTCCTTCGGTTTGAGAGGTGCTAAGTCCTTCCTTGAGCTTCCTTAAGCTTCATGACCTTAACATTTAAAGAAATATGACAGACCAAACATTTTGTACAATACCACTTAATTTGGGGTGCTTTTTGATGCTTCATTATTAGTTTCAAGTATGTATTCTTGGTAGAAATATCACAAGTGATGTTGTGTTCTTTTGTCTGTATCTCATCAGGTGGCACTTAATGCTGCTTCGTCTCGTCACTGGTGGAGTTAGTTTTGCCTATTAAGTAAGGTGGTTTCCACCATGTTTATACACTGAAGAGTTTACTATTTCCACCTTTTATAATTATAGGTATTTGGGGGATGAGGAGTTACTCTGTGACTATGTACTCTGTGACTATGTAATGGTACCATTGTTACTGAAACTTTTACCACCATCTTTAGCATCCATTGACACTTCTACTTGAATCTGTTGTTGTGTTGTGTTTATGGTGGCCAAATGATGAGTTTTCAACCCTATTATTTCTTCCTCATTTATCAGTTGGCGTGTTACTGTAAGGAAGAACTTTCTTTTTATTTCTATCTGTGTGGACTCATATTCCTATTTTATTCAGTGGGATATGATTTGTTATTCTCATTATTTATTTTGATACTCAAATTGTCCCTGATTTCCTGGTTAGTCTGACTTCTGTGTCCCAGTCACTCCTTATTTTCCAATACAGTAAGATGTTCCAGGCTCTGTTCTGTACTTTCCTTACACCATCCACTGAGTCACCCTTTATTCAAGGAGCCCTGATTCCTTTTTGTGGGGAGTGGTACTGAGAATCAAAGAACAGGGTGTTGGACATGCTCGTTGGTACCAGTATGTCACTGCCCCCAGGTCCTCAGAGTGGACAGATCTGAGCAATACACACGTGTGTGTCTGGATGTGTGCATATAGATTGAAAACCAGTTCCAGTCTGACACTGCAGGGTTCAGTCCAGCTTCTCTCTTTTTGTTTCTAATGTCAGTAAGAAATGACACACCCATTAGCTTTAATGAATATTCTCATTTTCCCAGTCTTCCTGCATGTGACCAATCTCCCAGCTTGGCCAGGCCCCCATCCCATGTCACTGAACTCCTCACGTGGGCCCTGACTCCACTGGGCCTCCCTCCTAGTCAGGCCTGCCTATGGCTCTATGACTGAATCAAGGAAGGACAGAAAGAAAAATTTTGTTTTATATTGAGTTGTTGTAAACATATTGTTAGAGACCTAATTGAATTAAAGGTTTTTCATTAAGTAATTTCTTGTTATATTTTTATGATGCAGGTTTGACCTTATTGATACCTTACCTTCTAACTACCAAGAAAAAGTGGAAAGATTGTAAGATCAGAGTATTCATTGGTGGAAAAATAAACAGAATAGACCATGACCGAAGAGCGTAAGTATACTTTAAATTGAAGAGCATTTAACTAGCAGTACTTTATTATTACTGTATAGATTTCATAGGATAAATGTTAGGCAATCCATAAAATGTCAGTCATGTTGCTTTGTTCTGTACCAAAGCTGAACATTTTCAAATAAAACCTCATTCTTTTTAATTCAGCCTTTATTTTTAAACTGTAGGTACTTAGTTTTCCTGATATGTAATATTTTTAATATATTGATATTTTAGAAAGTATTAATATTTGTTATTAAAGTATCAAGCAGCTTTTTTTTTCACATCAGCGAGAAATTGCACAAAACTTACACTTGCACACATAGGCTACATTTTGTAGACTCTAGACGTCAGAAACGCAGGTGCATTTGTCATCCGCCCCTTATTTGTCTGTGCCGTCGCCAATGTAGTTCTGGCCTCAGTGCTTCTCTGAGTGCCTTGTGTGGTGTCTCTGGACCTTTTTAGCATGTATTTTGCATATTGCTCCCAATTTCATGTTTGGAAAGCAGAACTTTGATCTTATGATTCTTCTGCCCAAAATACTAGATAACTTTTTCTGTTACATACCTTAGACAGTCTCTGCTAAATGTGACAGTCAAGGTCTTTTATAATGTGTCCTTCTGTTCCCCCAAGATGTGCCTTATACTTCAGTTTGCATTTCTGCACCTGCCCTAAATATGCATATGATTTCAGACTTTTACTCCTTTGTCTACTCTACTATAAACAGAGCTGTACTTCTCTATTAAAATACTCCATTCTTAACATTCAGGATAATTGTTACCTTCTTCCTAACACCTTCCCTAATTTTTTCCCTTCCCCTCCACTAGTTGTTATATTTCCTTCCCGGATCACGATACACTTGATACCACTCATTGTTTATTTTCCTGTCTTAGATTTGAGTTTTGTGGGTCCTATAACAAACACACAGCAGGCACTTAGTAGATTTATACCAGAGTTCAGCTAGGTGTTTACTCATTTCAAATAGTGAATTATACAAGAAGTAGTAGAAATAACTTAAAAATTAAACCTGTTGCTCATCTGTTTCCTAATATCTTAATTTAGAATATTCATGTTATTAGAAACAAAATCCTGTTTTATTTGCTTTTCCTGTTCATGTGTTTCAACTTTGCTGTTGTTGCCACCAAGGTATCATTGCCAGCTATGCTGCCAAAAAGGCATTTACTGAGAAATCAGAGGCTTGTTGAAGCTCCTTCCCATGCCTGTCCAAGTTCATTCTAGCCCCACAACCCTGCAGTACTGTGTACTTAATCTACCATCAATTATTATTGCTTCAGTTTGGTCCCAAATGTCACATTTGAGCCTTTTGAGGTATGCATTTGGCATGGAGGAAAGAACAATCCAAAAATAATTAGACAAATAACTGTTCACTTGTTTTTACTGAAATCCATATACTTAATATAGTTTGACTAAAGTTAATTTTTCAAGAACTAGCTACATTCAGATTTCATTATTAATACCTTTCTCTGTCCATTATTGAATACTAGGAGAGATTCAGAGAAAGTGAAAGAATATAACACAAAAGTCTCTACTCAGGGAACTTGAGACATCAACCTTGTGAATGTATCCAGATGGACTTGTTTAGAATGTGATAGGTATATTTCCTAAAAATCATGCTTTTCAGATATACAGATTCAGCCCTAAATAGAATAAAACTACTTATATACAGGCTTCATGTATCTCAGCACTCTTTATTTTTGTTTTAGGATGGCTACCCTGCTTAGCAAGTTCCGGATAGACTTCTCTGATATAATGGTTCTAGGAGACATTAATACTAAACCAAAGAAAGAAAAGTAAGTTATTGAACAAATTACTTTTGGATACTTTTGGGTTAACCTACTCAGACACTCCAGTAATAGATCATTCAATTTAAACTAATATGTGGACCTTTTGCATGCTGTTACTTACATTTGAAGTCAGCTTTCTAAATTTAGCATTGATAGTTGGCATGCTTTTATAATAGGTATCAAAGTAAGTCTAAGGGCCTTAAATTCTCAGAGAGTTCAATTACCACTTTATAAGTAATTTCTGAAAATTATTAATGCTACAGAAATTTCACATGGTTCTTCAAATTTCCATGGTTTCTGCTCACACTCACTGTGACCACTCAGTCCCTACTCCACATACAAATTACTTCACACTGTTTTGTTTTATTACTAAAATAGGAGAATCTAAGAGTTTGCCTATAATAATTGCATTCAAAATTTTCAAGATTCAAAAGTAGATTTGTGGAATAGTCTATCTGAAAATGATATATAGTGATTGTTATAGTTACATGTATATTACCAGGCAGAATTTTAATTATTCTCAGATAAATGTTGTATAAATGATGAAACTGGTATAAAGAATTCTTTTCAAATAAAAAATAATGAGGTTATACCTTGTAAGGATGTACTGAGGGAGAGATTTATTTCCTATTATACAACAATAAAAACCAGGAGCTTTGTATAGACCTGATACTTGAAAAGGAGTGTTCAGGATTCAGTTCCAGTGTGTGTGAGGAGGCTTCCCCACACCAAGCAATTTTCAGACACCAGCAGAGCATTGGAGAATTCAACTCAAGTAGGACACTTTCTACCCAGAAATAGAATCACATTGCACAGGTAAAGGGCTGATCCTCGTAGGAACTGCCCTCTACTTTTGATTGTAGTCACAAGCCCAGGCTGTTTACCTGTACTTCTGACCAGCTGGCTATAAATCAGATGTTCACATGACCCCCTCTTCACTGTCAGTTTGCTAGAATGTCTCACAGAACTCAAGAAAACCCATTTACTCACTAGATTACTGATTTGTTACCAAGGATATTAGAGGATACAAATCAATAATCAGATGAAGGGCTATATAGAGCAAGGTTTCCAACAGAGGAGCTTGTGGCCTTATGGGGCTTGGGGCCTGGCAAGGTGGCACTTGGAAGCATTCTGGTCTCCAGATAAAGAGAGAAAGGGACCAATGAGCTGTCCTCCCCAGTTTTATGGAGGATTCATTACATACTTGTGATTGACTGCATCACTGCTCAGTAGCAACTGACTCAATCTGGAGCACCTTCCTTCTTCTGGGAGGCTAGGGGTGGATGAGGGGAGATGACTGAAAATTTCAATCCTCTAATCACAAGGTGGGTTCTCCTAGCAGTTCGCCCCTACCCTTGGATGGGGTCCAAAAGTCATCTCATTAACTTTATAAAAACCTTTATCACTTTCAACACTCAGAAAATTCCAAGGGTCTTGGGAGCTGTGAGCCAGCAACTGTAGGTGAAGACCAAATATCTTATAAATCACAGTATTGCAATACTGAAAAAATGTTCTTCAGATTCATAGAGGATTGGAATGCTGTTCATGTTCTTTTACTATCTTTTGTCCTGTTAAGTATATTTGGATCTAGATATTAATTCTGCATGTTCTTAAATATTTAGTACTTGCCCACTCCTCCCTTCAAAATGTTCTGATACCTGTTCTTATACTACTTTCATTTAGTGGTGGTGCTTGCACTGGGATGGCCTTTGAATGTTTTGAATAAAGGAGTAACACAATTTGACTTACTGCTCGAAGGGATCATTCTGGCTACTGTGGTGAAAATTTACTTGGGTTTGGGGTGGGGTGGACATAGGAGCAGGGGCAGATAAAGGGAGATCAGTAGAGTATGGAGGGGGGCACAATAGATGGAAAACACTAATTTTTTAAATTATAATTTTGTGTTGAAGATCTCATCATTAATTCAAAATAAGGTTAATTGTTATTATTCTTTCTTTTAAAGTATTATAGCTTTTGATGAAATGATTGAGCCATACAGACTTCATGAAGATGATAAAGAACAAGATATTGCAGATAAAATGAAAGAAGATGAACCATGGCGAATAACAGATAATGAACTTGAACTTTATAAGACCAAGGTATTCTTTCTCTTTTGCTTACTTTTCATTAACCTTCCATGTTATTTTTAAAAAATAAGACATAAAAATAAGTATCAAGAACTACACTTTGTTATTTGGTGGGGGGGAGGGTGTAACCAGTGTGTAAATTAAATCTACTTTAAGTTGGGTTTATATGTGGACATTATAAATAAATAATTTTTAAAAATTATGAAACTGATTTTTATTATACCAAAATTGATTTTGGTTTCTTTTGTCTACTTCAGTTTTATGAACCATGATAGATTCTAATTTTGAAATGGTCTAGGAATGACTTTGTCTTGTTTAATTGCAGACATACCGGCAGATTAGGTTAAATGAATTATTAAAGGAACATTCAAGTACAGCTAATATCATTGTCATGTAAGTAATACCTGTACTGATTGTCTTAAGTATTTATTTTATGACAGTGCAATTAGGATTAATTTCTATACCAAGTACATATCTTTTTAATTCCCATAATGACTTAGTAGTTATAAAGAGGAAAAAACAAACTTTTAAAAATACACTTTTCTTAAAGCATATGGAGAAATCATTTAAGGTAGGAGGAAAGAAAAATCTTTAGCTTATGAATCTAAATTCATTGTCATAGTTTGTTTTGGATTTTTTTTTTTCTTTCTCCTTTCTCCCACCTTTTAACTTTGTTTTAGCTTTGGAAACAGTGTAGTGCAGCCATCAAGCTAAGGGGTACGATGGCCCGAAGTTTAAGTTTGGACCCAAGCATCTTCTTCATAGAAATAATGAAGTTATTTGGAGAATTAAATTTAAGAAGTGGTTTCTGTCTGAATCCCACTCCAAGTTCCCACCGACTTTACAGACAGACACATTGTCTTTGCAGTGAACACAGATGCTAATGCTCACTCTGGCTTTCCTTCCACTAAGCCAGGTTAGCCTGGTATTACTTAAACCCAAATTTTCTCAGTCCTGGCGCCTGGGTCCTTAAATAGGTAAGGAAAGCTCAGGCCTTCAAAAACACACCAAATGATTACATAAAATAACACCAAAGGATTATGCTTTTGATTAACAACAAACATTTAATGCACCAGAAAATTTTAAGTTTTGCTCAGTGATGATCAGATATCTGTAATGGAACATGCTAAAACAAAACATATTGCTAGAAATCGAGAAACACTACAGAGCATACTACTGCCCCATCTACAAATAGAAGTGAAAGCTCAGAGAGAGGATACAAATATGTAGAAATAATTATGTTTGAATTTTACTTACTTTCTAAATTCATATAGAAACATATTTTCCTTCTAAAAGAATTATATACTTATTGAAGAAGGGGAAAGTAGGGGTTTAATGTTAGGCACTAAATGTGTTATGCTATTCTAATGAAAAAAAATGTTTAAACCTTTTGTTCAAAGTTGAAAAAGTAGAAATAGTGTTATGGGAGTACAGTAGTTGCTATACTATATGCAGTGTTTCCCTGTGCTTAAAAATATTCTTTTACTACAGTAATTTTTAGTTACTATATTGTGACATAATATAATTTTTATTACATTTTATTCTTTTCAACTTAAATGCATTGCTGAATTTCCTTTCTCTTTTTGATACCAGGAGTCTCCCAGTTGCCCGAAAAGGTGCTGTGTCTAGTGCTCTCTACATGGCGTGGTTAGAAGCTCTATCTCAGGACCTACCACCCATTCTCCTAGTCCGTGGGAATCATCAGAGTGTCCTTACATTCTATTCTTAAATGTTCTACACAGTGGACAGCCCTACAGATGGTACTTCATTGCCTAGTGAAGTAACTGAAATCTTCAGTGACACGTTAACATCACAATGGTGAACTGTGACTTTTCTTTCACTATTTCATTAATTTGAAAGCACACGGGGAAATTTTTTCCATTGATACGTGTATGGAGACTTCAGTTGTAGTCAATAATGTGTCTCAATTTTCATGATGATTCCTTGTTGTTGGACTAAAGCTCATGAGAGTAAAGTTTTTCTTTGCTACTTGAATAGCAATAAAAGTGTGTTATTTTTGATTGATGAAAGGAATACAAAAAGCCTTTAGCCTTGCGGTGCCTTCTGAAAATAACCAAATTTCATCCATATATTGTCTTTTATAAATTTATAGAATGTCAAACTTTGCCTTCAGCCATTATTTTTTATTTTTAGTCTCTTTCACCATAAAATAAAATGGACACTGCTTTTCTTCTTCCATTGACCAGTTTAATGTTGAGTACTGTATGTTTTCTATTATTTTTGTAAAGGTATATGTTAGCTATTAAAGGTGAAGGTTAGGGCAAGTTAATGAAAAATGCAAAAAAAATGGGAACCAAAAAGTGACCCAAGTTTAGGTTTGTATAAATATATATAAAGGTAGACCTAGCAGGGACAAGCCCAATAAACCTTTTTTTTTTTTTTTAACTTCTAAGTGGCTCATACTTCTATCTTTATTCAATTATTATTAAAGCCTTAGGGAAGGTTGAAGATTTATCCAGTACTAGATACCGATGAAAAATTATATATTGTCATTCTTTGACAAAAATCCTCAAGATCATTTGTATTTATTAGAAGAGTGATTTGTCCTAGAGTTTTCCTCAAATCTGAGGGACTTTTAAGAAATGCTAAGCAATTTTTCTGGAGAAAAAATACTGTCATTTCATAGAATATCTCAATAAACACTACATGGAATTTCACTATACCATCCTTTATAAATCATTAAATGTTTCATCAAATGGTTAAATGGACCACTGGTTTTTTAGTGAAATGTTTTTAGGCTTAATTCATTCAGTTGTCAAGTACACATAGTCTTAATTAATATACTCAGGTTTGAACAGATTATTCTGAACATTTAAATCTAATCCACTCTTAATACTTCAAAACTTTTGTGTTAAGAAAACTGCCAGTTCGTGCTTTTGAAATGTCTGTTTTGACATCAGTCTACTATTACAAATACGACAGTGCATATGTACTGTTAGTAAAAGCTTTATATACAATTATTAATGTGAAATTTTTCGTTTTTTATTCAAGGAAGGATTTCCTAAAAACATTTCAAGGGATATATATCTACATGTCTGTATGTGTGTGTGTGTATATGCATACACAGATGCATATATGTATATATAATGACATTTATGTTGCTGGGTTTTTTGCATTTTAAGTGATCAAGACTCATTAGATTAAAATTTTGTTTTAATACACAAAAGTTCAAAATTAGATAGTTTCCTGGAGAAAAGAGATGATCATTTGAAGGGCATGTCATTCACAGTTACCATTTAGTTAGAAAGTGGAGAATATTTCATCTAAAGAGTGGGTTCATTGATGTAAGTTTTAATGGTGAAGAATTTATGCAGGTTTTAATGAATCTTGATAGAAAGCTATAAAAATTACTACTGTTGTTAATAGTGCAGTATTTTAGCTGCGTGAATATGAACTAAGTTAATATAAAAATGGAGATCTGATAATAATTTTGAAATCAGAATGTTAAGAAAATGAAGTAATTGTTTTTCCAAAATATTTTTTCCTACCTATAACTCACAGCATTGTTGCATTTATTACAGTTTTTGTAGTATTTGGGAGTAAAGATGGTAGAAATGTCGTATTACTCAGTAAACAATATTTATGTTTGAATTTTTTAAATGGATAATAGGGCATGAACTGAATGCTGCTATCTTGAAATGTGCACAGGTACACTTACTTTTCTTTCCGTGTTCTCCCCGTTCAGGAAACATCATTGTGATCTATACTGCAGGAACCAAATGTCATGCATCATACATATGTGTATAAAGTACATAAAATATATCTAAGTATGCATAATGGGGAGGGTAATATTCTCTGTGAAGTAATGTAAGAAGCTTTTCACTTTTTAAAAAATGCATTACTTTTCCTTAACACTAGATACCAGGTCAAAATTTTCAAGGTTATTATAGTGCTCTAATAAAGTTCAATAATTAGTTCTTAGAGTTGCTAGATAGTGTTAAAGCTATTCTACTCTATTTTATTTATACTAAATTTGATTATTTTAATGTCGTTTTTCAGTTCTAATCATTGGTGATAACTTGGAAACTAATTATGCAATGGCATTTGACAGTTCATTATTTCTATAGGTAAAAATTCAGTGGGATTAGCGGTGGTGAGGTAATTATTAATGGTTAATTAAATCAGATATTTATTTGTTCCATTATTTCATTGGTATTTTAGGTTTCCTTTTACATTCTTTTTATATGCTTTCTGACATTACATATTTTTAAAGACTATGGAAATAATTTAAAGATTTGAGCTCTGGTGGATGTTTACCAAGTTTGAAAATGTCATATTTTGATAATGCTGTACTATAACTGTCACACAAATGCTTTTCTAATGTTTTAACATTGAGTATTGCAGTTGCTGCTTTGTAAAGAGGTTACTGCAATAAAGGAAGTGGATTCATTAAAACTATTTAATGTCTACTCATATGTTTCATAAATCTATGTCAACTTTGGTTTTAAACTATTGTTGGTATGTGAGTTTTTAAATTGCTTTTACCTTAATATTCATGCCTTGGAATAATCACTATTGATGCTGATAGTGTGATTGAGCCACATAAGATGTAGCTCATTCTGATTTTTAGGAAAATTATTTATCTTTTTAAATTTTGCTTTATTTATCTTTGGTCCAAATAATGCATTTACGGATGAGGAAACTAGAAGATTAAATGGATTCATAGTTCCTGAATATAATCTGATTCTTTCCTTTCTAACATACTTGTAAAACTGATTTACAATTTTTTCAATTTCTCATTTCAACATTTTACAGTAGGTATGTTATATATGCTGGACAGCTATTTATCCCCTTTTTACTCTTGAGAAAGCAGCTTGGAGCAATATAGGGAGTTTCCCAAAGTCATGTGGTAAATCAAGTAACGGATGTTGGCCTACAGCCCAGGTCTCTATCTCCAGGGACATCTCTGTCATGCATTTACTGCTCTCTGAACCATAACTGAGAGGGCTGTGCTGGACTGTCACTTCCAAACTTTCTATACAGGTAGAAAAACACAGACTGACTTCAAGCTGCCTTAATAGATCTGAAGCCAAATGGATGTGTCCATTGTATAATCTTTGCTTCTTGCTTTTATTCTCTTTGGGGAGTTAAAAAAGAATTCAAAGGCCAACTATGAATGTGGCATTTCCTAATATCAGGAACATAACTCATCTTTGATCAAGCAGGGTTTTTCGTTCATTCACCAGAAGAAAGATAAATGTCCTTGATATGTGTCTGTCTTTGTGTAGCAACAAGATGTTTATAGGGTTTGAGCAAATAGTTGGTAGTTTTATGTTTAACTGTTCATGTAAATATGGCACAAATCCTAGGGTATACTCATCAGAAAGGACTGTTTAGTTTCAGTTCAGATAGTGGATACACAAAATATGTTGGTGGAGTATCCAATTTGACATGCTATTTTTTCGCAGACTACTAAAATACCTAAAGATGTAAGTCTTAATGTTCTTTATAGCATTTGGAGGCAGTGGTCATAGACCTGTTTCATATGTGTGACAGGCATTTCAGATAGACAATTAAATGGTAGCATTAAGAACTTCAGCCCATTTTTTCCCTTGTATCTGCCACTGAGTTTTCTGTTAGGCAAGGTAAGAGTTAGAACTATTGTTTTAAGGAAAATGTGAAGGATTCTGAATTTGTCACATGCTGATGTGCAGCCTTATTTGTAGCTGCTGTCCTCACAGATCAGGAACTCATTCCCAAAAGTAACAGTGTCTGGTCAACACATATACTTTGTTCTAGGGTATGAATGCAGAGCACCATACAATATGATCAGTGATCTGTGGACATGCAAAAACAGAGGACCCTGACTCAGTCCTTGTCAGATTTCATTAGAATACTGCGGAAGCCTCTGGGCCAGGTAATTGCGCAGATTTTGTCATAGGAGTTAACTTATCAGTATAAGAAGGGAAGTAGTTTGCAGACCAATTTCATATCCAGCTCTTCTATCTCTAATAACAGATACACCAAGAAAAAGTTTTAAAATTAAGACGGCAGTGTTTTTTACTATGGTAAGCATAAAGGCATATAAGAACTACTATAACACACATGATTATACTTGCTCTTTGACATTCTAAATGAAATTCAGCTCCAATTTAAGTCACTTTTAAATGAGATAGTCACAATTTGCAAAGCAGTGAGCTTCAGGAGTTTATCTGAATGACCAATAAGCCACAGGTTATTTTTATTTTAAGCCCACATTTTTTGCCTGAGTTCCTAAAAATGTTATTAGTTAAGAAACTTAAAAGGTGACAAAGGCAGTTTGGGAATGGGGAGTTGGCAGTAGGATAGAAAGTTATGTTCCAAGAAAAGAGGTTTATGGATTGTGAAAGATTTGCATCTTTATGGCTAACAGTCTTGCAGTCATGCTTCCTTTTGGGAAACGGTGAATTGTGAAGAACGGAAGTCAGAGTGGTTGTTTCCAGGGTTGTTTTTTCTGAATTTCTAAACCTGTTACTTAGCTTCTCCTGTTAGGTACATGGTACCAATCTCAGAGGTATAACCAATAGCTTTCAGGTATGTTTGTCTCTAGCTTTTCCATCAGTACAGATAATCTTTTGTTTACTGTCTGTGCACCTGTGACTTAACTGTTGTTGACAAATTGCATTTTTGATGGTAAGAAGCACAGGTGTATCATGTATTAAAACACTAACTAGAACAGGGGTTTTCCAACTTTAGTGTGCATTGGAATCACCTGGAGGATTTGTCAAACTGTGTTTTATTCCTGCCAATCAATCTCTTCTAAAGGAAATTCCTCCCTGTCACACACGCTGCTTCTCAGTATAATGCTTCTTTGTATTTGCCTTTGTCCTTTACCCATGCTTTATCTATTGAGTTTCTTCCACAAAGTACACATATTTTCATTTCCTCTTACATTAGCTATGAATTTAAATGACTTTCCAAATTCATCAGTGTGTTCCTTTCATATTAGTTATATCTTCATCAGTGGCAAGTATAGAACCCAAAGTAACCTAACAGAAAAAGGAAGTCCAGGAAGGCAGTTGCTGAGTTCAGGGACTCAAGTTAGTGCGAGCAGGGGTTCAGACAATGTCATTAGGGCTCTGTCCCTACCTTTCCTGCTCTGCAGTTTGCCTCTCGAGCTTGACTTGATTCTTCAGGTAAGAATCACCATGTAAGTATCCTCAATGGCTTCTGAAGAAACCATACTCAATCCCAATAGTGATGACTGTAGATAAAAAGAAAAAGCGGTGTGTTGGCAGCAGAATAACCTCATTATTTGTTAGGAGCCATACCCTCTCCCTTGGGTTTGCCCTTGGAGTCTGGGGTTTATATAGCCCAGGAAATTAGGAAGGGCTTCAGATCTTCAGTCCGATATGGCTGGCTGCTCCAGAAGATGGGTTGCCCAGGTCCCAGCAGTTGGTTCAAAGGTCAGCAGCTCAGTAGGCCAAACCTGGGCTACGGACAACATTACTAGGTTCCTGGATCTCTGCAACTAAATGCTTATTTATAACCATTCCCCCCACCCAGCACCTGCACAGCCACCCACAAGTGTGTGATCAGAGGCCATTAGGCAGAGGGTTGTCAATTCCCTTGTCTGCAGCAGCTGAATCTGCAGCACCTCTCCGTCCTTTCTCTTTAGGGTAGTGTCTCAGGAACTCACTCCCACACCAGGGGGCAGCCTCTCCTTTATTTTCCTTCCCCTTTCCTTGCCAGTGGGTCTTCATGACCCATGGGAAAATGCAGAAAAGCTCTGCTAGTAAGCTCTGTGTCACAGAAGTGCCTGCTGTTCCTACAGCAACTAGAAGTGCAATAACCATTTAGCAATGTCTTTACAAATACAATAGCAAGAGTCCTCACCAAAACAGGCAGAGTATACACTTTCTGAAGTAAATGAACAAAATCTATTTGGTATTTCTTACTGTTGCATTAAATTCTTAGCAGCTCACCTTGTTACCCTTGAATATTATGCCCAAGCAATCTTAACCCAACAAAAGCTTTAAAAAGCATAGTGCAGGATCAGCTTGTTGGGGGGAGAAGTCATTCATTAGTACCCACTCGGACGTGGGAGGGAGCCAGAGGGCACTGGCATCAGTACCAAATAGGAGGTTCTTACTGTAACAGTTCAAGTGAGAGATGACAGGTGAGGGAGGGATTGAACCAAGTAACAGAAAGAACATAGTTTAGATTCAGGAAACCTGAGGAAGAATTAAAAAAGGTAGTAACATATCACTCACAAAAATTGCAAGACTTAAGTAAGACTTGAAACCATGAAACTGGAAGAAAACATGAATAAAGCATGGCATGGGTCTTGGAAATGATAATTTGGACATGACACCTAGAGCACAGGCAAGGAAATAAAACAATCAGTGGACTACATCAAACTAAAAAGTTTCTGCACAGCAAAAGAAACCATCAGCAAAGTGAAGAGGAAACCTTTGGGTGGGAAAAAATATTTCCATATCATATATCTGATAAGGGATTAATATCCAAATTATATAAAGAACTCATACAACTTAATAGCAAAAAAAAACCTAAATAACCCAATTAAAAAAATGGGCAAAGGACCTAAATAGATATTTATCTAAAGAAGATACATAAATAGCCAACAGGTACATGAAAAGGTATTTGACATCACTAGTCATTAGGAAATGCAAATTAAAACTACAACTGAGATTATTTCACACCTGTTAGAGTGGCCATCATAAAAAAAAACAAGACAACATAAATGCTGACAAGGATGTGGAAAAAAAGAATCCTTGTGTGCTGTTGTTGGGATTGTAAGTTGGTACAGCTACTATGGAAAACAGTATGGAGATCCTGAAAAACAAAAACAGAACTACCATATGATCAAACAATTCTACCTTTGGGAATATATCCAAAGGAAATGAAAACACTAAAACACAATGGAATGTCATTCAGCCATAAAAAAGAAATCCTATCATTTTCAACAACACAGATGGACCTTGAAGGAATTATATTATGCTAAGTGAAATAAATGAGAGAGACAAATAGTATATGATTCACTTATATGTGGCATCTTGGGGGTGGAGGGGGAACCTCATAAAAAGAGATCAGACTTCTGGTTACCAGAGGCAGAGTCTGGGGGAGGCAAATTGAAGGAATATGGTCAGAAGGCAAACTTCTGATTATAAGATAAGTATGAGGGATGTAATATACAACATGATGACTATAGCAAACACTGACTGACACATGATATATAGGAAAGTTGTTGAAAGTAAATCTCAATTCTCATCACAAAGTTTTTTACCTTTTATTTTTATTGTATCTACACAAGAAGATAGATATTAGCTGAACCTATTGCAGTAATTATTTCATAATAAATGTAAATCAAACCATCATGTTCTATGCCTTAAACATATAGTGATGCACATCAATTATTTCTTAATAGAACTGGGGGTGGGGGGAGACCACAAGATGTAGTGTGGGTAGGAGTAGTGATGGGCATGAGATGAGGATGACATCAGGGTTTCTGGCGGGGCCAAGAGCAGGTGCTGAAATTGATAAAGCAGGAAGTTGAGCAGGTTTGGGGAAAGGTGTACCTGTGGGGGAGGAGGAAAGGAGCTCTTCGGTGTGGAGACACGTCAAAATGACGTAATATGGGAGGCAGAGACAATCATTTTGGGCTTACTGTTTACTTAGGTTTTCTGTTTCTTACTGTGTCAGTTTTAACGGTCACACATTAATTCCTATGCATTGAATTTTTTCAGCAATCAGTTGGAGCATGCTTTTATAGTTTCAAATTTTATACACTTCATAGATTTCTTTTTTCCCCATTTCTTGATTGGATTTCCGTTCCCTAGAAGAGGCCACACTCTTGGATATATCTAACACTTTCACTCATGTTCTCAGGTGACACGGCTGAACAAACAAATGCAGAGAGGCAATACTCCACATTTTAATTCTCACCCTCATCAGAAATAACCTAAATTCCATGGAATATTTTTTCTCATAATCCCTAAAAAGATACACTATTAGATATCAATCTGTGGAAATATATTCATTGGTTTCTGAAAGATAACACCACCTTGCAAATCTGTAGATAAAGCAAAACTCATGCTCCTATCTCCAACAGGCTGAACTGTTTCAAAACATCAAAGGAACTCTTCTGTTTGTAAAACTATGGCACAAAATTAGCTCCCTGGCAGGAAGCTGTACACAGAGCTCAGGTTGCACAGAGAGCTGACATGTCCTGTTGGAAGAACTTGTACTGGAATAGCTGATAAACAAAAGCTATCTCTTGAACTTTTAAAAAAATGATGAGGAAGGAAGTCACCAGTATAGTTCAGTGATAGAAATATTATTTTCTGCTTACTACAGGAGATCAGAGAAATTAAGAAGTTGAGCATGATGATACTGGAAGGCCCTTGTGTGAGAGGAAACATAATTGACGGGGCTTTCCAGGGCCAGGTGTCAGTCCTGACTCTGCTGCATACTGTGAGACGCATAGTCCCTCTAAGCTTTGCTCCTCAACTCAACAATGAGGAGAATTCTACCCACTTCAGAGAGGTGTTGTGAGATCTAAGTGAAAATGTGCCCACTGATGGCCTGTGGGGAGTGTTCAGTTGATGTGCACTCTTGTTCCTCCTCCATCTCTCCAGAATTAGCAGCAGGTAGACAATACTCCACTGTGATGACTCAATCTTCTTGCTCACCATCCAGGGCAATCCATCATCCAACTCTACTGATGGCCTTCTAAACATCTCAAATCTCCGCCTCTCCCCAACCAAAAGATTAGCTATGACATCAGTTCTGGTTTCCAGCATGGTGAGACTGACCATGTCGGGCCTATTCTAAGCCTAATGTGACAAGGAGGAAAAGTGGGGACTATAAAGCCAAGGCAGAGGAAGAACTCCCTGATCCTGGAGAGGCAGGCCCTCTGGTGTTGCCGTGGGCCACACATGTGGGCTCCTCACTCCTGCAGGCTCTCTCCCTCCACATGCCCTGCATGTGGTGGGTGCATCCCTTCAGAACCAGGGCCCACCTCAGAGCTACGTCCACCAACTTGTACCTTTGCACTGTCCCTCCTTTACACTATTTCTTTACTAGCTCTTCAGCAAACCCATGCAAAGGGCACTTCAGCTGAGTCCACATCTTCATTCTCCCTAGTCCTTTCTGTAACTTAGACCCAGATTTTGTGGACTGGCCAAGATTGATCCTATTTTGCTCTCAAATTATTGCACAAGGTTTCTCATTTGCCTCCCATAATTACATCATTTGCCTCCCATAATTACATCATTTTGACCTGTCTCCACACTAAAGCCAGGGTGAAGGCTTTAAAACAAAGTTTTGCCAATGTCATTCTTCTGCTTAAAACCTCTTGACCCCATTTCCAAGAACTTCAGCATCTTCTGAGTCCTTTGTCCCACTCTGTAGGTTCATTCTCAGCCACTATGCCGCTGGCCTTCAGCCCTCTACCTCAGCCAGACTAACCAGCTGCACAGGGCTCCCTTTTGCTTCTAGGCAGTTGGATGTGCCATTTTCTCTGGCTGATCTGCCCTTGACCGGCCTCTTCAAGAGAAAGCTCAAAATGACCTGCTGTGGGAAGTTTTATCTGATGCCACCAGGCTGCCTTAGGGCCCCTTTTCTCAGCTCTGCTCGCCCGTCTGCCTCTCTCACAGCCTCACCACGTGCAGCCCAGTTACCTTTCTTGGTTCTGGCTCCCTGTGGGCAGTGACCTTACATGGGGCTTACAACTTAACATTGTGGAATATGTGAGGAAATGAATGAAGTGAATGAATAAACAAAAGAACTTGTTTTTATCTAATGAACCCTTTGGACTGTGTAATTTACTTTGTTTTCCACTTAACTTTGACTGATAGGTCAAGGACTATCAGGAGTTTATGGTGGATAGTCAAGATATTAGGTCTCCTCCTGGCCTTTCATATCCTTTCTCTTACTCCACTCCTACTCCTTACTCAATGATATTAAAATATCGACACTTTCTGGACCTAAGAGGGAGTATTGAAATATTTTAAAACTAAATAAATTTTTTTTCATTGTGATAAAGCCAACTGAGCATCTACCATCAATGCCTTGTCTTGTCAAGTGTCTGAGGACCAAATGCCTCTCAAACCCATGATCTTCATACATACTTTATGAGCAAATGCTGTGTAAATATTATTCATAACTTTTCTTCATTGGCAAGATCCTGCCTGCTCTTTGTATGATAGCTCAAAAGTCACCTTCTCTGTCAAACTGTTGCCATACTCCGGCAGCCCCCTCGCTTGTCTTCTTGAGCCACCTGTGTTAATTACTTGATTTCCCCATTAGACTGAGAAACTGACAATCTCATATCTCCAGCAGCTTATCTTAGTTGTGAGAAGCTAGGAAATTTCAGCACAGGATTTAATTAATATGACAAACATCTATTGAACTACCACATCCCAAGTACTGCGAGAGGTGCAGAGAACATAAAAAAGAGTAAGAGACTGTTCTTGTCCTTGAAGAACTCACAGACTTCTATTGTAAATAAGTAATTGCAAAGCAATGCCAAAATCCAAGAACAGTGAAGCAGATTTTTAAAAAATGCTCTAGCAAAACACTCGCTGGAGGAATAGGGCAGAACTATTGATATGGGCCTGGAGAGTTTCCGATGGATACTTTTTTCATCTCCATAGTTCATGAGCTGGCGACGCCAGGAAACGCAGGGGGTTAGGGTGCCCGACTTGAAGGAACTCACAGTAACAGCTAGCAACTATTTCCATGTGTTATCTCTTTGAATCTCCAAACCTCCAATAAGGCAGTTTCCATTATCATGCCCATTTTATAAGAAGAAAAAGAGGGCTTCCAGAGTTTAAGTGATGTCCTTACCAAGGACTCTTACTTTGACCTTAGAGAAAAATCAGGTGTGATGTGCTGCCAAGTGACATAAAACTAGGAAGTCCTGACCCCGAGATGCCATACACTGGAGAAGAGGGCACCTCCAGAGCCCTGGCTTCAAGAGGGACCTTCATTATCCCAACACTATAGCCACTCTGAGCCAGGCCTAGACTGTAGGAGGCTGATCCCCAAGGGAGATGGACACAGTCTTGCATCTGTTCCTGTGCCCATGGACTCAGATGTGGGAGCAGGGAGAACAGGAGGAAAAGAACTGGGGGTGGGATCTGGGGCTGGGGAGCCGGGTGAGGGGTGCCCTCCTTTAAGACGTCCTTAAAAGGCCACTCACAGGTGACATGAGCCACCAAACCAGGCTCAACAAGGAAGTCGGGGTGGGCAGTGTGGTGGGGACCGCCCTGGGGCTCCTGCCCACCTTGGCTGAGAGGCAGTGGGGCTGGGAGTAAAATGCTCATGTCCAGAAAGGGAGCCAGTATTTAACTAGGTGTCAAGTGTTTCCTTAAGAATTAGACACCTGCTTGGCCAAGTCCAGGCAGCAGTTTATATTTTAACTGCCCTTTAAATATTTCTCGGTGGATTTGTTTTTTGAGGATTACTGAACAATTCAGTCCCACAGGTGTCTGCTGTTTTGAGAAAACTTTGTGCTGAAAAGTACACAAATGGAAGTAAATCCTTATTTATTGTTAAACCTCCAGTCTTTTGAAAGATTCTTTTTTGAGACAGGTGACTCTGAGGGCTGGCATAATCTCAGGGTCCTAAATGGAGTGGGGGATTCCTGCTGAACCAGTGTGCTCTCAACTCAGGTGCAGAAGAGCAGGAGACACCTTGATGGTTTCCTTCCTCTCCCTCCCTCCTTCCTCTCCCTGTCTTCCTCCCTCCTTCCTTCTTTTTTCTCTCCTTTTCTTCCTTCATTCCTCTCTTCCAATTGGTATAACTGTAGTTATGATTTAGCTCATTCCCTTCTGTCCTTTTTGTAGCATTTCTCAAGTTTCACTATTTTATTTATTATTTTTTGGAGGGGGGTGTTTTGAAGGACAAAAAAGTGATCTGAAAGTATTTTACTTTAAAATCATAATTTTTCCTTATTTTTGACTTCAGTTTTATTAAGCAACAGCCAGCAGAGTGAAGAATGGATATGGGTCCCTTTGCCTGCTCCTGGGGCTAGGTAGAGAACTCCCGCAGGTGGAGAACCTGCTCAACTCCGCAGCGACCTCTACTGGACCCGGGTCGCGGATTCCACGTTTACGCTAACGAGGGCTCCCCCGTGTGGCTCCAGGGTTAGTAACGTCTATGACTTGAATACTATTAACTTCCGTTGTCTTTTGAGCAGAGAAGACGCTCTTGGGTTTTTTTAGCACATTTCTTTTTGTCCCCCTCAGAGCAGAAGTTGTTTCCAGCTTTTCTCAGGCTAACATGGACTCTGGCAGAGGAATAAAACGAGGAATAAAACGTCCAGTTTCATTCAAGTAACCAAATCCTGCCTGGGAAACAAGCTGGGGTAGAATCATTGCAGGACGCCTCAAGGCTCCTCTTGCTGTGCAAATGAGGAAATGGGGAAAGACCTAGAAGAGACGAATAATATTCACTAGGTGCCAGGCACTTTCCATCATTATTTAATCTTAGAATATCCTGATTTAAGTAGGAATTATCTCCATTTCACACAAGAGGAAACTGAGGCTCTGAGACCCAAGATCTCAAAGCAATGTAGGCAGTGTTAAATGTCGACCTTACTAATTCCAAAGCTTTGCACTAAAAGAGACATCATACAATAGAGAAGAATTTCCTGCTCAATTCCCTCTCTCGAGAGATGCCACACTCAGAGGAAGTTCCTTAGGTTTTTAAGTCCAATAACCTCACATCTGTATGGCTCATCTATAGGAATTTTTTATTTTAATGAAGTCCAATTTAATAACTTTTTATTTTGTTGCTGTGCTTTTGATGTCAAGTCGAAGAAATCAATTTTAAATTCAGAGTCATGAAGATTTACCCCTATGATTTCTTCTAATAGTTTTATAGTGTAGCTTTTATATTGTTATTGATCCATTCTGAGTTAAATTTTACAAATGGTATGAGGTAAGAATCCAGTTCATTCTTTTGAATGTGGTTAACCAGCTGTATCATCACCATCTGCTGAAAGGACGTTCCTTTCCTCCACCACAAGGTCTTGGCAGCCCTGCTGAAAATCAGTTGACCATGAACAGATGGGTTTGTTTCTGGACTCTTCAGTTTTATTCCGTTGATCTGTATGACAGTTCTTGTACCAGTATGATGCTGTCTTGATTGCTGTTGCTTCATAGTACAAGTCTGCACTTCTTTTGTTAAATTCATTCCTAAGTGTTTTGCTGTTGATGCTATTGTGAATGCAATAACTTTTCTTAATTTTTTTCAGATAGTTCATTACAAGTGAATAGAAGTACAATTCATTTTTGTATATGGAGCCAATATACTCTTAACCTTAATCCTGTTTGAACTGTATTTTTGGTACTTGAAACTGAAGAACGCAAACCAATATTTTTCTCTAGACTTTGCCATGACTGGCTTCCCCAAAGGTTGTGATATAGCAATATGTTTAACAGTGTTTACAAAGAGCTTTCACATGATTTTATTTGATCCCCACTCATCTTGAAAGGTGTACAAAATGGATATTTTTTACCTGTACTTTAAAGGTGAGGAACTGAATGGTGAGGGACTATATGACTAACCTAGGGCTGAGCTTGGTGAGTGCCTTATCTGGTACCAGAACCCAGGTCTTCAGACTTAGGCCAAAGCCTTTTATGCAGTGATGTCCTGTAAACCTCCTCAGGCCTGACAGATTGACCGTCCTGATGGGCCTGCTTGGAAGCAAGGGCAGGGCAGGGCAGGGAAACACTGCCCCGAATAATGACACAGAAGCTGGGTCTGAGAGAAGGAGTCACGACTGCACTGAAACTCAAGGGACTAAATTCTAGTGCCCACTCCAAAAAGAAATCATTATTTATCAACTGCAGAACCTTTTTTTAAAGTCTTAATTCAAAAGAGAAAATGAAACTGCACACCCCCTGCCAAAAAATAGTTTGGAATATTTGTGGTAGATAATTTACATTATCTTAGGAACTATACAATCTCTTTAAAGTGCAAGACCAATAGCTGAGGAGGCAAATTAGGCACTGCATTTTTTAAAATAAACATAATTGTGATGAAAGTTGAGAGTCTCTCCTCAGACAACTGCAGTTCCGCTCCACCCTGCCTCCTCCAGAGCCCAGGGGGGCAGCCATCAGCAGATGGGGAGAAGTTTGGGGGACTGCCTGTGTACTGACTTAGAGTATTCAAGAACAGGTTTCAGAACTGAAGAACTCAACATCCAGAGCAGAGCAGAAGTGGACACCTGAATGCCTTGGCAGAAGGCCGTGATCCTGAGCCTCACCTGTCGTTTCAGTAGACACAGGCCACTCGTTGACTGTTCCCAGCAGTTCTCATCCCTTTCCTCCTTTTTACCTTCTCTTTAACACAGAATTAGTAGCAGCAAGAGCTGCTTCCCCCCCGCCCCCCATGTTTCTTGTTGCTTGTTTTTCTTCTAGGGACTGGACCAATCACTGTGTCCAGGACACAGAGACAGTGCAGTAATGAGATAAATCTTACATTTTTTGAAACTTTGAATCACTTTTTAATATGACTGACTTTAGGAGGAGATCACTAACCTAACAAAGGGGAACTTTTGATGTCCAGAGCAAAAAAAGAAAGAAAAGAAAAAGAAAAATCCCCACATACAACTAGCGCGTCAGCACAGCAGCATTGATTTTCTGGGCTCCCCATACATTGCTGCTACAACGACCTACACATTGTCAATGTGAAATCAGGAAGAGGGACAATTCTGCAGCCTTCCCACACTGGGACATTGTGTAGAAACTGCAAGGCTCCTAGAAGAAATCCTCTCAATGTTCTTGCTACAGGATCAGGCACAAGCATTTCTACATGGGGAAACTCAGGAAGGTGAGCCCTCAGGACTATCAGAATCACCCTTCAGTTAGAAAAATTTTAGGCACTACCAGACAAGCTGCAAAGTTGCCAGGACCTGGGCTTTAGGAAGAGAAAGGTATCATTCTTTCCATTCCCATACAGGCCTTTCTGCTTGGGATGCAGATCCATAGTGATAGGGAAGGATTAGGATCCTGTAATACTCATCAAGTATAGAATCAAGGCCTAGACAGAAAGAAGGAGCCATTACATGGAAACCAAAAAATGTTTTTTTCATCTCTTTTCTGAGTGTGGCATTTGCTTGCCTCAATGATTGTTGCCAAACCCCATAGGACCTCTGGAAGCACTCTAAGCACCAAACTGTAGGTGCCCTCCCATAAGTCTGAATGACAACAGCAAAAAGCAAAAAGAATTGTCATGACAAACATGATTTATTCACTGCTATTACCACCAATTGGCTGTCTGGGCAACCGGAGAACTGTAAACAAAACAAGGCAAGGAACATAACTTAAGAAGAGCTCTTCCACATGTTTCTTTGGTTGCTGTCCTGGAGTTTAGGAGAGAAACTTGAGGTTAGGTATGTGTGCATAAAAGTAGCAGATGCTATAGGTCTTGAACATGTAAGTCCAGAACCATGAGTTGTTATTCTAGCTCTCAGTGCTGTTACAGACAATCAAATACAACTTTAAACTCTGCCTGTGAAACCCAAAGCCGACATCACACTCAAAGCGAAAAAATTACAAGCATTACCCTTAAGATCAGGAACAAAACAGGGCTGTCCACTTTCACCACTCTTATTCTGCATAGTACTGGAAGTCCAAGATGCAGCGATCAGACAAGAAGAAGAAATACAAGCCATCCAAATGGGAAAGGAAGAAGTAAAACTCATTATTTGCAGATGACATGATACTATATAGAGAACCCTAAAGATTCCACCAAAAAACTACCAGAACTGATCAATGAATTCAGTGAAATAGCAGAATACAAAATAAATATCCAGAAATTAGTTGCATTTTTATAAATCAATAATGAGTTACTGCAAAAGGAAACTAAGAAAACAATCACATTCACAATTGGTTTAAAAAGAATAAAATACCTAGGAATAAATTTAACTAAGAAGCAAAAGACCCAAAACTCAGAAAATTTCAAGACACTGAAGAAAGTAATTGATAAAGATATAAATAAGTAGAAGCATATACTGTGTTCATGGTTAGGAAGAATTAACATCATTAACATGTCCATACTACCCAAAGAAATCTATAAATTCAATGCAATTCCTATCAAGATACTGATAGTGTATTTCACAGAACTAGAACAAATATTCCAAAAATTTATATGGAACCATAAAAGAACCCAAATAGCAACAGCAATCTCAAGAAACAAGAACAGACTACTTCTGGCCAAGGTGGAGGTGGAGGTAGACATACCGTGCCTCCTCACACAACCAAAAGAAGGACAACAACAATTTAAAGACAAAAAACAACCACAACTGCCAGAAAATCGAACTGTATGGAAGTCCAACAACCAAGGAGTTAAAGAAGACACATTCATACAGACTGGTAGGAGAGGCAGAGTCCAGAGGCCGGGAAGACAAGACTCATGACAAAGTGGTGGCAGGTGGACCCAGTGAGGTGGTGGATTGTGGAGGGGGGCGGGCAAGGCTGCAGCCCCAGCAAGGCAGTGGATTGCAGACTGGGTGGTCACACATTCACATGCAGATAAACTGGGAGAAACAACTGGGGAGCAGGACGGAACTTGCAACCCAGGGCCCCAGCATGGGAAATAAAGCCTCAAGCCACTGGCTGAAAACATCTGTGGGGGTTGGTGCAGTGGGAGAAACTCTCAGTCTCACAGGAGAGTTCGTTGGAGAAACCCATAGGGCCCTAAAATGTACACAAGCCCACCTACCTGGAATCAGCACCAGAAGGGCCCAGTTTGCTGGTAGGAAGCAAGGGAAATGACTAAAATACGGCAGAGAGTGGAGCAAGTGCCATTGTTCCATCTCAGACTCCTTCCCCACATACAGCATCACAACACAGCAACAGGGGTTACCCTGCCCTGATGAATACCTAAGGCTCCACCCCTCACTATGTAACAGGTGCATCAGGACAAAAAAAATGGCCAAATTGAAAGAACAGATCAAAGCTCCTGAAAAAATACAACTAAGCGATAAAGAGATAGCCAACCTATCAGATGCAGAGTTCAAAACACTGGTAATCAGGATGCTCACAGAATTGGTTGAATTTAGTCACAAATTAGATGAAAAAATGAAGGCCATTCTAAGTGAAATAAAGGAAAATGTACAGGGAACCAATAGTGATAAGAAGGAAACCGGGACTCAGATCAACGGTGCAAACCAGAAGGAAGAAAGAAACATCCAACCAGAAAAGAATAAAGAAATAAGAACTCAAAAAATGAGGAGAGGCCTAGGGACCTCCAGGACATCTTTAAATGTTCCAACATCCAAATCACAGGGGTACCAGAAGGAGAAGAGGAAGAGCAACAAGTGGAAAAGTTATTGGAACAAATAATAAAGGAAAACTTCCCCAATCTGGCAAAGGAAACAGACTTCCAGGAAGTCCAGAAAGCTCAGAGAGTCCCAAAGAAGTTGTACCCAAGGAGGAACACACCAAGGCACATCATAATTACATTACCCAAGATTAAAATGAAGGAAAGAATCCTAGAAGCAGCAAGAGAAAGGAGACAGTTACCTACAAAGGAGTGCCCATAAGACTGTCAGTTGATTTTTCAAAAGAGACCTTACAGGCAAGAAGGGGCTAGAAAGAAGTATTCCAAGTCATGAAAGGCAAGGACCTACATCCCAGATTGCTCTGTCCAGCAAAGCTTTCATTTAGAATGGAAGGACAGATAAGTGCTTCTCATATAAGGTCAAGTTAAAGGAGTTCATCATCCTCAAACCCTTATTATATGAAATGTTAAAGGAACTCATCTAAGAAGAAGAAAATAAAAATATGAACAGTAAAATGACAGCAAATTCACAATTATTAACAACCACACCTAAAACAAAAACAAAAACAAACTAATCAAACAACTAGAATAGGAACAGACCCACAGAAATGGAGACCACATGGAAGGTTATCAATAGGGGAGTGGGACGGGGAGAGAGGGAGAAAAGGTACAGAGAATAAGTAGCATAGATGGTAGGTAGAAAACAGATAGGGGGAGGGTAAGAATAGTATGAGAAATGTAGAAGCCAAAGAACTTATATGTATGACCCATAGACATGAACTAAAGGGCAGGGGGAATGTGGGTGGGAGGGGCCGTGCAGCATGGAGGGGAGTGAAGGGGGGGAAATGGGACAACTGGGGGGAAATAGCATAATCAATGAAATATGTTTTAAAAAAAGAAACAACAAAATTGGAGGAAACACACTACCTGATATCACACTGTTCTACAAGGCCAGTGTAATCAAAACAGCACGGTACTGGCATAAAAACAGACATATAGATAACTGAAATAGAATAGAAAGCCCAGAAATAAACCCACACCATTATACTCAATTAATATGTGACAAAGGAGGCCAAAACATACAATGGGGTAAAGATGGTCTATGCAATAAAGGGTGTCGGGGAAAACTGCACAAATATGTCCAAAGAATGAAACCAGACCACCTTCTTACACCATGCAGTTTAATCATATTTGATTATACATTATTGCATATGGACATTTTGGTATTATTTAGAAATATGTGCCCATATATTCATCTCTATAAATCACCTATGATGATGGCAGATGAGGTACAGATAAAATGCTAGACCTGGTTTGAAAACCAAGCTGACATTCAGAGGGAACACTGACCAAATGACGAGGACCAGAGTTCAGAGCAGAAGGGTTAGGTAAAACAGATACCCACGCTCAGCCCACAAGCTGGCAAATGGAGCATACACGCCTTCCTGTCTCTATCACACATCTCAGTGACACCCAAGTGAGTGGGTAAAAGCTTCCATGCATGGAGGCCCCCAATCAATTACTACATTGTCTGCTGCCATCTCAGAGTTCGCTCAAGGACAGCCCTGCTGCTGAGTGTGGGTCCAAAGGCCCAAAACAACTCAGACCCCAGCTGCCACCAAAGGAGTGCTCCCTCCTTCACCAACAGAGGCAGCCAGCCACCTGAGAGAAAATAGTTGGTCTTGTGCTATACCCTTTTCCTTTTCCCTTTCTGTCTTCCTCCTGTCATTACAGGGCTGGGAAAAGAACCAGAAAGAAGTTTTTGTCTTCATTTTACTCAGGTAACCCTCCCCTGACATACTAAAGAGTGTAAGATCCTTATGTCCCCATTGTCCTTGGACAGGTCCTTGCACATAATTGACCCTCAGTGAATTTTGTTAAAAAAAATTTTTATTGCCCAAGTGCTTTTTTTATTGCTTGAGACATTGTTAAAATTAATTGAATCTATAATCACTCTTAATGCACTTGTGGTTCTGTGTACCTCAACAATAGTGACAATGCAGGATAGTTTTGTGGCGCTTTCCACCTGCCTCTCTGTTTTTGCTTTTGCACATCAGAAAGAAATTACTTCTTGCCTGCTCTAGCTGAAGCCCTGAGTCCTGATTATGTGTTTATGTGGCCACAGAGAAACATTCATCTCAAGTAGAAGTGGCCGTTTTCTTGAGCTCTCACAAAAGGCTGAGCCAATATAAAGATCCCTTAAAAAACTTAAATACTAGTTTCTACAAGAAAGCAAATGCAAATATTTATCCAGAAAAAAATATTCTTCCCAATGCAAATTCAAAGAAATACAAATTAAAGCAAATATGAGGTGACATTTGCCACTACTTAAATTAGGAAACAAACATCTTAACATGGTAATCAAATATGCTAATATGTTTGTAGTGAATCCACTTTATTTTTATAGCATATTGGGAAGCAATCTGACAATATTAATGTCTACCAGTAGGATTTTAGTGAGCACAACTTCACAATGTAAATGGTGGCCCTCCACATAAAAGTGTTTATCTTGTAATCTTTGCTCCCAGGTGTTTTTTGCTTAAGGACATAATGCAAAAGAAGTTAAAAGCTGTATGTGAAGACACTGAAGACTTCCAGTGTTAGTAACATTACAGACTTGGTTACCTGAAAATCTTCTGACAACAAACATCTTGAAATCATACATAAAATATAATAAATATAATAAATATCAGGTATAAATAAATCAGAGTTACATGTATCAACATGACTAAATTTAAAAAATATTAGCAAGAGAAATGTTCATACAGTATGATAACAATTAGTAAAAAGTTTAAATCCTAAATAATATTATATATTGTTTCCAATACATACATTTATAGAAAAAAATGTAAAGCCAGCCAGTAATATTACCAAATTCACATTACTGATTACCTCTTCGAGACAGCTGGGAATATTTTATCAAGAGTGGTCTTTCTACTATATCCTTAATCTTATTTCTTTTTTAAAAGATTTTATTTATTTAATTTTAGAGCAAGGGGAAAGAAGGGACAAAGAAAGGGAGAGAAATATTGATCGGCTGCCTCTCACACACCCCCAACTGGGGACCTGGCCCACAACTCAGGCATGTACCCTTACTGGGAACTGAACCAGCAACCTTTTGATTCACAGGACTGTGCTTAATATACTGAGCCATACCAGCCAGGGCTAAATTTTATTTCTTTTAAAAACAAAAGATCTGAAGCAATATGGTAAACATTTGGTGAGTATTAAGATTTGACAAAAGTAGGTTCATGCTAAAAATATGTTATAATAAAAAAGATATTCACTCTATAGTGTTTTAACAAGAGATAATATAATAAATGTTCAATAAGTTTAGAGTTATTAGATAAATCATGACATTTAAATTTTATACAATATCATGCAGTTGTAAAAAATGAGCATTTATAAGGCATATAGTATAATCAGAATTAAGGGAGGCAGTTTTATAAACAAATTCCATAGACACTCATTCAAAGAAACATCATCCTGAAATCTAATACCGTAAAATTGTTAGAATCCAATCTTCCAATCTAAATCTCCCAAACATATTCAAAGCTCCTCCATTCTCAAAGCACAGTAGAAGCTCTTATCTTCTGCCCTACTGAAGATGGTAGAATAAGTAAACTGGCACCCTCCCACAACCACATCAAAATTACAACTAAACTAAAGAACAGCCATCATTGAGAAGATTATCTTTCTGTTATCCCTAATTCTTACTATCTCATAGGTAAGGTTAGCTACCTGGGAAACCTCTATTCCCCTTTTCCTCTACATTTTTAATGTGACTCCAAAACCAGTCCTACAGACTATTCTTTCATTCCTGAAGATTCTGGATTTATTTAGTTTTTCTATCACCAGTAACTCTAAGCCCGTTCCAGTATAAACCACTCAAGCATGTTCAAAGCCTTTCATTTGTTCTCCTCATCCATTGTCTCAGTCCTGCCAATTAATGGCCCTGGAACTGAACTGACAAAGAAGGAATTGTCCTTCATCTTATCCGATGAAGGAGAGGGAGTGGCCATGAACATACTGCATTAATAACATTTTTCTGGCTAGTAAAAATAAGTGAGCCCTGGCTGGTGTGGTTCAGTGGATTGAGCACCAGCCTGCAAACCAAAGGGTCGCTGGTTCAATTCCCAATCAGGGCACATGCCTGGGTTGCGGGCCAGATTCCCAGTAGGGGGTGTGCAGGAGGCAACTGTACAGTCATGTTTCTCTCCCTCTCTTTCTCCCCGCTTTCCTCTCTGGCTAAAAATAAATCAATAACATCTTTAAAAAAAAACAAGTAAAATGTTTATTATTTACTGTTAAGCAAAGAAAGTCACACTATGAAATTCATGTTTGCTATGACTTAACTATAGATTCAAACTGAAGTACCTTTCGATTTCAAGTAATAAGGTGGGCTAGGTATTTGGATCAACCTTCCCAGTGAAGGTAAAAAAAAGGAAAAATAGCAAAAAATAAAATAAATTTTTAAAGCATCAAAGTGCTAAATAATAAGGAATTATTGGGCCAATGTCTAAATGAAGGTGGTCACTGAAAAAGCTAAGTAGAACCCTCAAGACACAGTGCTCAGAAAGAATTTTCCATATCTTTCCAACATGAACTTTGGTTTTTAGGACCTTAAAGGGCACATGGGACCAACAAAAAAAATGTTCACGGCACACTCAAAGTAGGAGTGTAGCAGAAGATCCTCTCAGAAAATGCTGAGACCTCAGAGGTTCACAGTCTCAAGTAAGCATCTGTCTAAACTCCTGACTCTAGAGGAATACATTGAGGACTGCTTCAAAGTGAAAACAAACAAACAATCAATAGCCAGAAGCTTATCTCTACAAGGGTTTGCATTCTAACATTATCTCTTTTGTGGTCCAAATAACTCTATGAGCTTAATTGATAATTATCCCGGAATAATAATGCTCTGAGGTACCAGGAAGAAGCAACATCAGTCTTCTTTGAAAGTGAGTACTTTATCTTATGCCTCACTGAATTCTCATAATGACTTTCTCAAGAGAGTAAAAAAGTTAACTAGACTCACTGTGATGTCTACTTTCCTATGTTAATGTGACTGAACTAAGGGCTGTGTAGTAGCTGATAAAAGATTATTTCTGGGTGTGTCTGTGACAGAATTTCTAGGAGAGTGCCGTTTGAACCCATAGACCAAGTAAAGAGTATCTACACTCACCACTGTGAGCAAGCATCATCCGATTCCTTGAGGGCCCAAATAGAACAAAAAGGTGAAGGAAAGGCAAATTTTTGTTCTCTTTCCTTAAATTGGAAAGTCTTTTCTTGTTCTTGTACACTGAAGCTCCTGGTTCTCAGCCTTTGGACTGGCACTGACTTGCTTGCAGACAGCAAATTGTGGGACTTTGTAGCCTCCATAACTACATGAGCCAATTACTATAATAAATCCATATATAGATTTATTATAGTAGTAGATTTATATATAGTAGTACTTTATATATATATATGTAAAAAGCCAAAATAATTTTAGGACTGTATAAATGTAACTACTCCTTAACTGTTAAGTTGAAATTACATTCAGCCCTTTGAAGGCAACTGTGAGGCTGATGTGGCCCCTAGTGAAGATGAGTTTGACACCCTTGGTCTAGGAAATATCAATGGGAATGAAAAACTTATAAAAACTTATTATAAGCTTTTAAGAACACAGGCTTTTTTTCCAAAAAATTAAACAGAACTTCTTGACTGATTAACATTTAAAAAATTGGATAGACAGATTTAATAACAGATTCAACATAGCTGAAGAGAGGATTAGTAGACTAAAAGATAGCTCAGAAAAAGTTACTCAGAATATAGGAGAGAGAAATGAGGAGATGGAAAATGTGAGAGAGTGAGTATGAGATATGGAGGATAGAGTGAGAAAGTCAAAATACATTTGTTAGGAATTCTCATATAAGAGAAAGAATGACATGGGATAAAGGCAATGTCTGAGTTTAGAACACATACTTTAGATGCTCAGAAATAAATGAAGAACATAAATAAAAAGAAATTCACTCATAGATATTTAATAGTGGAACTGCAGAAAATCAAAGTCAAAAAGAAAATTTTATAAGTGGTAACAATTTGTGACGACATGGACCGAACTTGTGGACATTATGCTAAGTGAAGTCAGGCAGAGAAAGACAGATACTATGTGATACTGTATAGTGTCACTTATATGTGGGATCTCAAAGAGACAAACTCATAAAAAAAGAGACTAGCACTACAGTTACCAAGGGCTGGGCGGGGAGTGTTAGAGATGAGGACATGCCAATCAAAAAATACAAACTTCCAGTTATAAGATGCATCATTTCTGGGGACCTAGTGTACAGCACGGTGACTAGAGTTAACTACTTGTAAGAGAATAGACTTTAAATGTTCTTACCCCAATAATAATAACAAACTATACTTAAATAAGGTGATGAACATGTTAATTAACCTTATGGTAATCCTATCACAATATATGAATCACATTGTATATTTAAACTTACATAATGTGGTGTGTAAATTATATCTCAATAAAGATGGAAAAAACTAAAAAATTAAAAGCTGCAAGAAAAAAATTTGTTATCTTGACAGTAAGCTTCTCAACTGCAGCAGTAAAATTCAGAAGATAATAGACTTCTGGCCAAGATGGAGGCATAGATAGACACACTGTGCCTCCTCACACAACCAAAAGAAGGAAAACAACAAATTTAAAAACAAAAAACAACCAGAACTTCCAGAAAATCGAATTGTATGGAAGTCCAACAATCAAGCAGTTAAAGAAGAAAACATTCATCCACACTGATAGGAGGGGCAGAGATGGGCAGTGGGGCAGAGAGAACCTGTAGCAAGGTGGCAGCTGGAGGACCAGCTGAGGCAGCAGCTGACAGACAGGGAGGTCCCACATTTGCATACAGATAAACTGGGAAGAACAACTAGGAAGCAAGACAGACCATACAACCCAGGGTTCCAGAGCAGGAAAATAAAGCCTCAAAGACTCTGACTGAAAACACCTGTGGGGGTTGGTGAGGTGGGAGAAACTCCCAGACTCACAGGAGAGTTGGTTGGAGAGACCCATAGGGCCCTAGAACATACACAAGTCCACCTACCTGGAATCAGCACCAGAAGGGCCTAAGTTACTTGTGGGAAGCAGGGGAAGTGACTGGAATCCGGCAGAGAGTGGAGCAAGTGCCATTGTTCCATCTCAGACTCCTTCCCCACATACAGCATCACAACACAGCAACAGGGGTTACCCTGCCCTGATAAATACCTAAGGCTCCACCCCTCCCTACATAACAGGTGTGTCAAGACAAAAAAAAAATGGCCAAAATGAAAGAACAGATAAAAGCTCCAGAAAAAAAATACAACTAAGTGATGAAGAAACAGCCAACCTATCAGATGCACAGTTCAAAACATTGGTAATCAGGATGTTCACAGACTCAGTTGAATATGGTTGCAAATTAGAGGAAAAACAGAAGGCTATGAAAAGTGAAATAAAGGAAAATATACCAGTAACCAACAATAATGGGAAGGAAACTGGGACTCAGATCAAGGGTTTGGAGAAGAAGGAAGAAAGAAACATTCAACCAGAACAAAATGAAGAAACAAGAATTTAAAAAAATGAGGAGAGGCTTAGGAACTTCCAGGACATCTTTAAACATTCCAACATCCGAATCATAGGGGTACTAGAAGGAGAAGAGGAAGACCAAGAAATTGAAAACTTATTTGAACAATAATGAAGGAGAACTTCCCCAATTTGGCAAAGGAAATAGACTTCCAGGAAGTTCAAAAAGCTCAGAGAGTCCCAAAGAAGTTGGATCCAAGGAGAAACACACCAAGGCACATCATAATTAAATTAGCCAAGATTAAAGATAAAGAGAGAACCTTAAAAGCAGCAAGAGAAAAGGAGACAGTTACCTACAAAGGAGTTCCCATTAGACTATCAGCTGATTTCTCAAAAGATACCTTGCAGACAATAAGGGTCTGGAAAGAAGTATTCCAAGTCATGAAAGGCAAGGACCTATATCCAAGATTACTCTATCCAGCAAAGCCCTCACTTAGAATAGAAGGGCAGATAAAGTGCTTCCCTGATAAGGTCAAGTTAAAGGAGTTCATTGTCACCAAGCCCTTATATGAAATGTTGAAGGGACTTATCTAAGAAAAAAAAGATAAAAAATAAGACCAGTAAAATGACAACAAACTCACAGTTATTAACAACTGAACCTAAAAAAAAAAAAGTAAAATCAAACTAAGCAAAAAGCTAGAACAGGAAAAGAACCACAGAAATAGAGATCACATGGGAGGTGATCAGTGGGGGGTAGTGGGAAGGAGAGAGAGGGGGAAAAGGTACAGAGAATAAGTAGCATAAATGGTAGGTAGAAAATAGACAGGTGGAGGTTAAGACTAGTATAGGAAATGTAGAAGCCAAAGAACTTGTATGTACAACCCATGGATATGAACTAAAGTGGGGGAAAGTGGATGGGAGGGGGTGTGCAGGGTGGAGGGGAATAAAGGGGGGAAAATGGGACAACTGTAACAGCATAATCAATAAAATATATTTTAAAAAAGAAATTATGACTTTCCAGCAACTAGATTTAAAAAAGAAGATAATAAAATATCTTTAATGTGTTAAGCAAAAATAAGTGCTAACCTAATATCTTTTAAGGATGAGGATGAAATAGACATTTGCAGACAAATGAAAATTGTGTTCTAATCAGTAACCCTCACAAGAGAAAATTCCAAAGGTTGTACTTGAAGTGGAAGTAAAGTAAATCAGAAAGAATAGATATTAAGAATAAATGAAGATAAAAGGGAATGACTATATGAGTAAATCTTAGTAAGTACTGACCACATAAAGCAATAATACCTTGTATGTTTTTAAGCAAAACAGAATTTAAATAAGCAATTTAAGCAAAAATTTGGATAGCTTCCAATTAAAAGAATGAAAAGAATGAATAAATGAATGAACAGTATGAGAAATACTCAAGAAATCTCCCCAAAAGGCAAGAATAGATTGAAAAAGAACAGTAGAAATAAATACAAAACACAAAGATGTAGTATAATTTGAAATCAAGTAGTGTGATATGATACCTCTAGCTTCATTCTTATTTCTCAGGATTACTTTGGCTATTCGAAGTCTTTTATGGTACTATACAAATCTGATGATTATTTTTTGTTTTATTTCTTTAAAAAAGTCATTAGGATTTTGATGGGGATTGCATGAAATCTGCATATTGCTTTGGGTAGTATGGCATTTCAACTATGTTGATTCTTCTAATCTGTGACCACAGAGTATCTTTCCATTTCAATTGGTTTTTCAATCTCTTTTAATAATCCTTTGTAGTTTTTCAGTGTATAGGACCTTCACATCCATTATTAAGTTTATTCCCAGATGTTTTATAACTTTTGTTGCAACTGCAAACAAAATTGTTTTTATTTCTATTTTTTTAATTTTTCTTTTATTATTAATGTTTGAATACAGTTGTCTCCATTTTCCCACCACCACTCCCCTCCCCACCCTGCTTTGCCTTTGTCCATGGGTCCTTTACACATGTTCATTTACGACCCTTTCCCTTCTTTCCCATGTTATTTCCCTCCACCCTCCCATATGCTTACTGTCAGTTTGTTCTTAATTTCAATGTCCTGGTTATATTTTGCTTGCTTGTTTGTTTTGATTAGGTGCCACTCATAGGTGAGATCATATGGTATTTGTCTTTCACCACCTGGCTTACTTCACTTAGCATAATGCTTCTCCAGTTCCATCCGTGCTCCTTCTTTCTTTCTGCTGTATAGTATTCCATTGTGTAAATGTACCAGTTTTTTGATCCACTCATTTACTGATGGGCACCTAGGTTGCTTCTAGCACTTGGCTATTGTAAATTGTACTGCTATGAACATTCTGGTACATAAGTTCTTCTGAATTAGTGTTTTAGGATTCTTAGAGTATAATCCCAGCAGTAGAATTGCAGGGTCAAAAGGTGATTTCATTTTTAGTTTTTTTGAGAAAATTTCATACTGTTTTCTACAGTGGATGCACCAGTCTGCATTCCCTCCAACAATGTACTAAGGTTCTCTTTTCTTCACAACCTCACCAGCACTTATTGTTTGTTAATTTGTTTATGATGGCCATTCTGATTGAAATGGTATCTCATTGTGAAATGGTATCTCATTGTGGTTTTAATTTGCATCTTTCTGATGGCTAGTGAAGCTGAACATCTTTTCATACGTCTCTGGGCCCTCTGTATGTCCTCCTTGGACAAGTATCTGTTCAGATCCTTTGCCCACTTTTTAATTGGGTGTTTGTCTTCCTGGTGTGGAGTTGTGTGAGTTCTTTATATATTTTGGAGATCAAACCCTTGTCCAAGATATCAATGGCAAATATATTTCCCCATAAAGTTAGTTCCCTTTTCATTTTGCTAATGTTTTCTTTAGCTGTGCAGAAGCTTTTTATTTTGATGAAGTCCCATTAGTTTCTTTCTTTTTCTGAAATTTTATTATTAGTATATAGGAAAGCAGTAGGTTTTTGTACATTGATTTTGTATCCTGCAACTTTACTGTATTTGTTTATTGTTTCTAATAGTTTTTGGTGGAGTCTTCAGGGGTTTCTATATAAAGAATCATGTCATCTCCAAAAAGTGACAGTTTTACTTCCCCATTCCCAATTTGGATGCCCTTTATTTCTTTCTCTTGCCTGACTACTCTGGCTGGGACTTCCAGTACTATGTTGAATAAGAGTGGTGAGAATAGACATGCTTGTCTTGTTCCTGATTATTACATGAAAAGCTTTTAGTTTCTCACTATTGAGTATGATATTAGCTGAGGGTTTATCATATATGGCCTTTATTATGTTGAGATATTTTCCGTTCATATTCATTTTATTAAATGTGTTAATCATAAATGGATGTTGTATCATCAAATGCTTTTTCTGTATCTATTGATTATATTACAGAGAAACGATAATCAAAACAGCATGGTATTGTCAGAAAAAATTGACACAGAGACCAGTAGAACAGAACTGAAATCTCAGAAATAAAACTATATGTATAAGGGTAAATGTTTGACAAAGAAGCCAGTAACATATTTGCAATGGAGAAAGGAAAGCCTCTTCAATAAATGGTGCTGGTAAAATTGGAAGGCCACTTGCAAAAGAAAGAAACTAGAACACAGCTTGTGCCCATGTACAAAAATTAATTCAAAATGGATCAAAGACCTAAATATAAGATCTGAAACAATAAATTACATAGAAAAAACATAGGTACTAAACTTATGGACCTTGGTCTTAGAGAAGATTTTACGAATTTGACACAGAGGCAAGGGAAGTAAAGGCAAAACTAAATGAATGGTACTATAACAAACTAAAAAGCTTCTGCACAGCAAAAGAAATGGACAATAAAATAAAGGTAACCAATTGAATGGGAGAAGATACTTACAAACAACAGCTCTGACAAGGGGTTAATATCCAAAATTTATAAAGAACTCATACAAATCAACAACCAAACAAACAATCTAATTAAAAAAATGGGCAAAGGACCTGAACAGACATTTCTCCCAAGAAGACATACAAATGGCCAAGAGATATACAGAAAGATGCTCAACTTCACTAACTATTAGAAAAATGCAAATCAAAACTACAAGGAAATACCACCTCACACCTGTTAGAATGGCTATGTGGCCCAAAACAAAATCGTAAATTTACTTAAAACATTATGAGGTTTTTTATAATTATATGTTGCAATGTATTTAATCTGTGGCCCAAGACAACTCTTCTTCCAGTGTGGTGCAGAGATGCCAAAAGCTTGGATACCCCTGGTTGGAGAGAGAAAGGAACCCTCATCCACTGCTCATGGGAATGTAAACTGGTACAGCCACTATGGACAACAGTATGGCTTATCCTCAAAAAGTGAAGAACAGAATTACCGTATGACCCAGCAATCCTACTGGATATCTACCCTCCAAAATTTGAAAATATTTATTCACAAAGATATATGCAGTATTATTCACAGTGGCCAAAACATGGAAACAACCAAAGTGTTCTTTGATACAGGATTGGAGAAAGAAGATGTGGTGTGTATATACAATGGGACACTACCCAGTCACAAGAAAATGTGAAATACTGCCATTTGCAACAACATAGATGGACCTTAAGAATATCATGCTAAGTGAAATATGTCAGTCAGAAAAAGCCAAGAACCATATGAGTTCACTCATATGTGGGATGTAAAACTGAAACTCATGGACACAGACAACAGAATGGTCATTACCAGTGGGAAGGGGGTGGGGGATAGTAAAGGGTAATGGGTGCCTATATATGGGAATGGTAGATGGCTGACTTTGAGTGATGGGCACACAATGCAATATGCAGACTTGTGTCATAGAAATGTATACCTGAAACCTATATAATCTTATTAACCAATGTTACCCCCCTAAATTTAATAATAAAGAAGAAAACACAAGGGTGTCATTACAGTAACCTGAATGAATTGTATCCTCCAGGTAAGGGAAAAAAGAATGCCTGCTTGGATACACAAAATCCCCAGCCGTATATTGTTTACAAAGAGACATATCTAAATCATAAGGACAAACAAGGGTTGAAAGTAAAAGGATGGAACAGAGTATACCTGGTCAAGTCTAAAAACATGACTGGTGCATTTACATTAATATTTGAGAAATGAAACTTTCAAGTATGAAGCATTACTAAAAAAATAAAGTAGGTTGCTCTTAAAGGATAAAATGTTCAATTTACAAGAGAGCTATAATAATTAAAAATAATTAAAAATGTATATGCATTAATAGCATATCCTCATAAAATATAAAGTAAAAATTGACAGACCACCCAGGACAAAGAGACAAATCCAAAATCATAGATTTTCCCACACCCCTATGTAATTGTTAGAAAAAGCAGAAAACTGCAATGAAACATGCAAAGAAGAAAATACCGGTGGGATTATGCTTGACTTTTTTTCTTCTATTTTCCTCACCTCACACTTGTTAGAATGGCTATTATCAAAAAGACAAGAAATAAGAAATGTTGGCAAGGATGTGGGAAAAAAGGGAACCCTGGTGCACTATTGGGAAAGATGTAAAATGATGTAGCTACTATGAAAAATAGGTATGTAGTTTCCTGAAAAAAAATGAAAATAGGACTGACATAAGACTCAGCAATTCCACTTCTGGGCACTTATCAGAAAAAAACAGTCATTAAGTTAAAAAGAGACATGCACCTCACACTCACTGAAGCATTATTTTTAATAGCCAAGATACAGAAACAACCTATATCTTCATCAATGGATGAATGGATGAAAAGATGTGACATGTATCATATGCAATATAATGTACACACAATGGAATACTATTCAGCCATAGAGAGAATGCAATCTTGCCATTTGTGACGACATGGTTGGACCATGAGGACATTATGCTAAATGAAGTAAGTCAGAGAAAGACAAATACTGTATAAGCTCTCTTATATGTGGATCTTCAAAAACAAAACAAGAAAACCAGCTCATCCATACAAAGAAGAGATTGGTGGTTGTCAGAGGAAGGGGGTGGGAGATGGGAGACATGGGTGAGGGGGGTCCAAAGGTAAACAAAACAAATCCCCTAACTCAAATTTGCAATTACAGTTGAACAAGAGACAGAGGAGCCAAACTGAGGCTTCCATGCATTTGTGTTTTGAGGGACTACAGAAGTTGAGGTTGCCTATCTTTCCCGAACATCTCAGTGTCTGTGAGGGATTATGAACAGCAGAGGGAGAGGAAAGAACCCGTGGATCAGGTGTTAACAGCATGTTTTCCAAAGATTCTCCTTCCTGCTTTTCCCAATAACTTTGGTTTTGGAAAGTCCCTTGTGCTCCTCTGAAGTAAACCAAGCTGCCCCCCTGGGAGTGGGCCGTGGTCTGGCCATCGGCTCTGTCCCCTTTGATCCTGATTCCAGGAGGGAAATGACCTGGAAAGGAGCTGGGATCCAGTCCTGTGGTGGAGCAAACACACTTCCCAAGATGTGAAAAATCCCACTTGTTCTAAGTCATTTTGCTTCCTGCCTGGGATGTGAAAAGGGTCCCTTGTTCTCAGTGAGTGGGGGGAGTGCAGTTTATCCTGGTATGAGGTAAGGCACTTTATATTATTTTATTGTCTGTGCAGAATGAACTGTCACCGCCCAGATTATTACACAGGAGTCTTACAGTCTTACTTAGTATCAGAGGAACACACCCAGAGGCCAGAACAGTTCACCAGAGACTGAACGAACAGCAAAGTATGGAAGAGAGCCATTCCAAGATGAAAGATGTTTCCTGGTGCCGAGTGAGGTGATGGAAAAATAAAAAGCCAGACAAGTATGTACACAAATGTAGAAAGGGTACCTCTTCTCCAACTCCATGCAGTACTTAGGGCTTGCTTTTGCAAAGTGCCTTTCATACGAACTCTTTCCAAAACCGCTTTACAGTTAATAAAACGCTGTGCATTAGCCATTTGTTGGTGTGCAGTAATAAATCATGGTAGAGGCAAGGGAAAAAATTACATTCAGGAGATGACACTGCTGTCAACTGTCTGTGTGGTGGGGACCACTGCTGCTGGGCCACAGTAGGGCTGGCCTAGCTCACCTGCTCCACTCTTGCAGGGTCTTCTGAGGCTCAGTCAAGCAAGGATAACCACTTTTTGAACAGTAGCCACAAAGACTGGCTTCTCAGTATTTCTCAAGCTTCACTCACCTCCCCATGTCCGCTGTCTGTCCAATTTGTAAGGCAGAGATACCAAACCACACACAAATTGCCACTCATTAAGTTAGTTTTAAGTGTGACAGCTGAGGGTAAAAGGTTGAAGACACAGATACACAAGGTACAGAATTTGGGAGAAGTTTGACTAAATTTAGCCAAGACCCATACTCAATCTCGAGCCATCTTTAAGCCTCAACAAGAGATTTTCAAACAATAAAATTCTATAAAACAGAGTTTATTCTAGAAGCTGAAATAGAAACTGAAGTATTCATTTTATAAAGTAGAAATGTTTTTGCAGCTTTGCTCAGAGCAAGAAGTTTCTCTTTGGTGATTGTGAAATGGAAACAGTAGATGGCGATGTTTCCCTTATTTTGGGGGGAAATACCTGCTTGAAGCTGAATAGAGTCAACATTTAAAATGTTTCACTTGTGTTAGAAATATACGTATATCCTACTAGAAGTCAAAGAGTTTCTCTCAACTTTTTATGAGCTGCTTATACCTTTTGGCAGTGGTAAGGTTGTGTACTTCTATACTGCAAGGTGCAACCAGAGGATCAGGTACAGGGAGGACTGTATGCTAAGCCCAGGCCACTTGCTTTGACCTCCTAGTATATTCATCAAGGGAGGTAGTCAGGAGCTGACAAAAACCTAATGAATTACCAGTTTTGGAAAAATTACACTCTATATATTTGTTTGGAGGAAATGGTAGACAAATTGTAGGACTGATATGCTTTTACCACAGCAAATTTCAGAAACTGATAATAAAAGAAAAGCAATGGTAATAATATTACAAATATATTCACCAGTGTTGGCCATGATCCAGGAACTGTGCCAAGTATTTTTACGTGTTTACTATTATTAATTGTCAGAAAAATCCATAAGGTAGGTATCAGGACTCCCCATGTCACTGATTCTCAGAAAGTTTAATGATTTTTCCTGAGGCTTTAGAGTTAGTCACTGGGTCGGCCAGAACTCAATTTTAAGCCTGTCTGACTTTTTGCTGGCTACTCTAAACTATAAAAATAATTTCTCTCACTTGTCTAAAGTCGGTTAAGGTAAAGGCAAGTTTACTGTTTTTGGAATTGGCTTTCCCAATTTTGATTAGCTAAGTCAAAATTTAGATATGAGCTATATACATTTCAGAAATGTGAAATAAAGAAGCCTGTGAGGTTAGAATACTTAGAAAAAATTTTAGAACCTATATGCTACCCAAAATAATCAGATCAAGTTTGATGTGTGTGTTTGTGTGAATGTGTAATACACATACAATCCTGAAAATAATTAACATGGCAATGGCATTATGGACTGAGGAGCCTGCCTGCTTCTCTTTTAATGGTATCATTGCAAATTCAAAAGAGCTGTGTGGTACAAAAACAAGCTTCCCACGCTGCCATCTCATAAATCAATAAAAATGTTTCTTAACCATTATATACTTAAGTATAAGTTTATTTCAAGGAAACACTTTTCCCACAGTGAGCCAGGCAGCAACTTTCCTCACTGGCGAACTGCTACTTACTGCCGAGTCCCTAAGGATGTGCGGCATTAGAAACCTTCCTGCCTGCCTTCCTCTGGGAGGTTCGGGTAGCAATGGATAAGCCCACAGTCAGTACAAAGGCACTTGCTCAGAATCTCTGCAACACAGAATGTATGTGCCTCCTTTGTGAAGTCAAGAAAACTCCTTGGGACCAATCAAATCCTTCTGAAATCACCATGGTAGGAAAGAATTCCCCAAGTATGTACTTGTGATGTTAGTTACACTTCAGATGAGCACAATGAGCAAAGTATATAAAAGCCCTGTAAAGGTTGCCTTTGGAATATCTTCATTTTTAGAACTTAGGGTGGAAGAAAAGCAGAGGTAGAAAAAAATATCTGCCAATCCAGTTCCCAGCTGGGGTTTGCTCATGCCTTTGAATGTGAAGTCAAGGCCAACCAAACCATTCCATATCTCCTTTAATTTTACTTCAGGACAACCCGTGAGTCTTCCCAGGCAGGGGACAAATCTGGGTGAACGTGAACTCCAAATCCAAGAGTCCAGGCCCACCTTTCATGTTCACAAGATTGGGGCAAGAGTACAAATGAAAGCCCTGGATCCTGGTTTCTCATTTTAACTTTATAAATCAAGCTAAAAACTGTTGAATCAAATATGTTCTATCATCCTTCATTGACAAATATGCTTTCTGATAGCCTGAAGAGAGTCTGGATCCCCAGAGCCCTCAGGATTCTGCCCCAGAACATGGACATGCAGGGAAAGCTGACCCCTGGCTGCCCAAGAACCTTCTGTGCATGTGTGTGTACACCCCTGTCCACCTGCCCATTCTCCGATCTGTCCCTTGCCCTTCACCCCACCCCCAGCCTTGTGAACTGCCCTTTGGAGAAAAGACCCAGAGAAGCTGCTGATACGTCTTCTAGAAACTGTCTGGGACAGACATGAGATGTCCCATGAAATGGGACAGACATGAAAAGCTGCATGAAACGGGACCAATGGAGTGGGGAATTCTGGGGGCCATGTTTGAGCTTGGGGGAGAGGTGAGGGCCCTGGGCCATCGTGCTCGCTTGCCCCTGCAGACTTTCCACTCCATGGAGAAGGGCACAGCGGAGGACAGCCAAGGCAGGGCACACAACACATGGGGGCCTGGCTGAGGCCTTCTTGAATGAATCTAAATGCACCAAATGTAAGATGCTTCATAACTGGTCAACAGTATTTCTAAAGGCCAGCTTTCTCTGTAGAAAAGGAGGTCATAGGAAGGAACAGAAGATCAAGAATGGGCAAGGAAAGAGAGTCAAGAGAATGTTTTTCAGAAGAAGCAGGAGGAGGGTAAGGTGATAACTGCATGGCTCAGATAGAGGACACCAGAGATGAGCCCAGCTGCTTGAGGAAAGACATCGACTCCTGAACTGTAGGCCTAGCATTTTAGAAATTAGAGAAGTATGTGCATCTCTAAGAAGCACTGCCTTTAAAAATAGAAGAAAATCCGAGTCTCACAGGAGTTAACATTTTGGTTGTTGGAAACATAAATTACAGTCAGGCCACTATCTCAAGTTGGGAGGGACAGAGATGTGTGGGGTCCCTCAGTTACACATGGAGGAAAGGCAGCCTGGAATGGCCCAGGTGACCTCATGGCGAGGCCTCTTGGGGGAGCTGCCCTGCTGTCATTCACCCAGGCCTCAGCTTCTGCTCTCATTTCTTTGGGTGGCCACTGCACACATACCCGACTCTTAGGGCTCAGCCTCTCCTCCACATCATTTTCTATTTCTACTCTGTGGTGTGACCTATATGCAAACCTTCCCAAGAGATACTCTAATTGGATTATCCTTATCCACTATGAAACACACAAAGTCTTCTTGAACCCCTCCAGGTGTGCTGGTGACTATTAGCTGGGCTACTGAGCACTCCAAACCCACACTGGCCAGGGTACCTGGCCACCTGACCTGAGGCTGAGGTAGGCCTTGGACTCACACCTGACCTAATTCAAGGTTGGCTGCATGAAATAACCTTGGCCAGTCCAGAGCTGAGGGCTGTGAGCTGATTTGCTAAAATAAGGCAAACTTTGCCCATGATGTCTTTTAAAGCTAATTAAAAGACAAAACACACAAAGAAAATGATTGAACAGAAGGGGAGGCATTATGGTAGCCAAATGTTTACCAATATTTTGCTTTGGCTTGCTGCTCCATGAAGTGAAGCATTTGAATTCAGTGATCTCCAGGTCCTTTCGGGGCCTGCCTGCCTCTGATTTGATTTCATGTGCTGGACTGCAGCGTGGCCTCGTGGAGGTGAACACAGTGTTCGCAGACGCTGTCGTAGCGCCTTTCCCACGCAGGAACCGCCTGCTTTGCTTTCATTACCCCCTCGGAGAGCGGCGTCACCTCCCTGTCCTCTTTCCTCTAAGAATTAGTTGTGTGCCAGACCTCAGGAGGTCATTTTCAAAATCCACATCTCAGAAAAAAACACAGACCTTTGGTGACCACAGTGTTGAGGGGGCCTGGCAGAAGCTTTGCCAGGAGCCACGCTGTTGATCCTGGCAGGGTTTCTGCCCTGATGTGGACAGGGCATGGGAGACCAGCCTCGCCTGCTCTCACTCCCAGTTCCTGCTCCCCTGCTGTGCAGTAAGGCCTGGGTTTCTGACTCGCAAAGGGAGCCAAGCAGCTTGCCTCGGGCCAGGGGTTTGTGGCCTGTGCCCGTAGTCTCCCGAGCCAGCCTTAATGTGCTCAGATGAGCTTATGCCCAGAGAGAGACCCACGGCTGGAAAATGACTCAGGGCCAGATGCAATCAAACCCTGGACCAGTCAGGTCTTAATGAAAGCTGGAATATTGCAGATCACACCTAAAATATACATCATATAAAACATGCAGTGGGAGGATGTGAATTATTAACTAGAGTTTCCCACCTCTTTCCACCACGATGTCCTTGCCAGTTGGGCTGAGACCAGAGCCTGGCATTGTCCCTTGGGCTAGGGAGAAGTATCAGAAGGGAGCTGGAAAACAAAGAAGTCTGAGCTTTTAATTTCAAAAGCCTTGGATTCAGGTATTTTAGGACCTTGAGACAAGCAGCCACAACTAGTATGCACCCCCACTACATAAAGGGCCCTAGGCTGGAGGAAGGGATTGTTGAAAAAGGAAAGGAAAAAAAAAGAGTTCCAATTAACTTTGCTTATGAAGAAATAATCCAACATAGAATTATCATTCATCAGAGAGAGAGAGAGAGAAGGAGGAAGAAGAAGAAGGAGGAGGAGAGGAACAGCAGGAGGAGGAGGAAGGGGAAGAAGAAAAAGAAAGAAAGGAAGGAAGGAAAAAGAAAAGAAAGAAAGAAAGTTAGTCAAGTCTCCACCCAATTCCAAATAAACAAAACAAACTTAAACCTCATAAAATAATAACTACTTTTTTGCTCCACAGGCACCCAAATAAAACACGCCTCGCACTGAGTTCATGTCCGTTCTTCAGCCCCAGTCTGCTCTTCCTCTGGTATTTCTGAACTTGGTTGGTGGCAATACCACCCAAACAATGTCCCCTAAATTACTGTAGAAACCAACTTGTCACTTTCTACTTCTTTCTTTCTAACCCTCTTCTTTGCTGGTGCCAAGAGATTTATCTTCAGAGCTGGAATACTCCTCAGTGAACTCTCTTTCTGTTTATTTCATCTGCGGATAGTTAAGAGTGGTCTTCAGAACTTTTTCCTTCAAATCTCCCCTAAAATAATTTTTTACAACTATGTAACTGCTACATATTATCAAGCTTCCCTCTGAAATGTTTCATCATAATTTCAAATACTTGCAAAGGATCTAATCCAGCATATTATAGATACTGACATGTGTAAAGAAAAGCATTTTGTTTCTCATTGTTACTCTTTAAAATATATTCAATAAAATCTAAATACTAGTGACTGAGACACAGTATCATTAATTTTAAAAATATGTTTCAACAAATGGCATTGATACAAATTATGTCTATATGAAAAGAACTTGAGTCTGGGCTCATACATCAAATTCTACAAAAGAATTAACTCAAAATTATCATAGACCTAAATTTAAGACCTAAAACTATAAAATTTCTAGGAGAAAACTGTGTAATCTTGGGTTAGTAAAGTGATTTTAGATGTGACACCAAAATAACAACTCATAAAAGAAAAAAATTAATAAATTAGACCTTATAAAGATTTAAAAATTTTGCTATGTGAAAGACACTGTAAAGAGGATGAAAAAACAAGCCACTGACTGGGAGAAAGGATCTGTAAATAATATATCTGGAAAAAGACTTATATCTCTCAAAACCCTACCATAATAACAAAAATAAAATAAAATTTTGACAAAATATTTGGATACTAAAAAAAGATGCTATGTGGACAGCAAATAACCACATGAAAAGATGTTCCATTTCATCAAGGAAATGCAAATTAAAACTGCAGTGTGACACCATTAAACATCCTTTGAATGACTAAAATTAAAAAACATAAAACAAAAATCTGACAAGATCTAGTGCTGGTGAGGGTGTGAAGCAGTGGGAGCTCTCATTCATTGCTGGTGGGAATGCAAAATGGTGCAGCCAACAGTCTGGCAGTTTCTTTTAAAGTTAAACATGTACTTGCTCTGTGACTCAGCAATCCTACTTCTCATCAATGAAAGCAATCACTTTCATTCATAATGGCCAAAACACTGGAAATATATCCTTCCACTGCTGAATGGGTAAACACACGATGACCTGTGCGCAAAACGGAATACTACTAAACAATGAAAAGGGGTGGACGCTTTGATGAGCTCAACAGAATGGTTAAAGTCAGACCCCAAAGGCTGTATGATTCCACCTATAGATATTTGGGAAAAGATAACACTATAACGCTAATAGTCATTGCTACAGCGGTTACCAATGGTTGGGGCTGAAGGAAGAACAGACTACAAAGAAATAGCTTATGAGGATTTGGGGTGACGCAACTGTTCTACACCTTGATGGTGGTGGTGAAATCATTTGCCAAAACTTAAATACATGTACATTTTATTTTTAACACATTGTATGCGGGAAACGTATTTATATGTTTTACGGTGACTGGTGGTAGAGCACATGATAAAAACTACCTGCAAACAATGTGTTAAATATTCATTTTCACTTTACTCCAAGAATTATATCCTAATATATTTTTATAGTTGAAAGTCTGTTATTAAAGTCATTATCTCTTTCACAAAGTATACATAAATTGAGAATTAAAACATTTAAAAAATTTCATGTGATTATAAGTCTATATATAATTTTAACATGCTGGTTAGAGTTGTTTCTGCCATCCATAATAGTTCAAAATGGACCAAATTAGCTGAAATACATTATAAATTTTGGTAATTAATAAATGTAAATTCATATAAAAAGGCATTTACATAACAAGTAAATGTTTTTGAAATGTACCTCCTAATGAGATGGATGTTTATACTTTTTTTTAAGATTTTGTTTTATTTTCAGAGAGGGGAAGGGTGAGAGAAAGAGGGAGAGAAACATCTATGTGTGATTGCCTCTCACATGCCCCCCAATTGGGGAACTGGCCTGCAACCCAGGCATGTGTCCTGACCAGGAATCGAACCAGCAACCCTGTGGCTCACAGGCTTGTGCTCAATCCACTATGCCACACCAGCCAGGGCAAGATGTTTATATTTTGAATTATGCCTTTGTTTGCATCTTCTCCCCCACCCCCACTCCCACTCCCAAGTACTTTTGCCCTAGGGTGTTGCGCCTCAGTAAAGCTCTGGGTGCCTCACTTGCTCTCATAAGGGGAGAGGGTGACTGGAAGCACAGCCAGCCCGCCACTGCAGGCTCGCCGGTCTGAGGAAGGAGGACAGGAGGAGACTGAAGATCTGCCTGGGGACCACTGGGAATGACTCAGACACCTGCTGCCTTTGAGTTCATCCTTCCCCATCTCTGCCTCGGCTGCACCAGCAGCTTCTATCCCTGGTCTTCCTTCTCTGATCTGTGGTCCATCCAGACATCAAGCGTGTCTATCTCTCTGAATGACAAACTTGATCCAACACTTTCCTCCTTGGCCTTCAAAGTTCACTGCCAAATCTTCCCTCTCCCCTACCACCCTCCATGTACAACACCCTCTTTATCTATGGTATCCAAACTCCTGAGCCGCTCTTCTGTGAGCTGGGTCGTGAACACCCTCATTATGCCCTTATCTGCCCCACCTGTGCCCTCACTGCCTGGTCTCCGCTCTAGTCTGAGCGTTTGGTGAGCACGTTCTGTACATTTCTCAGCTCTCTTCCTGTGCCAAGCAGAGTGCCTGTCCTGTGAGAGGCTTTTAGGGGGTAGCAGAAAACTGAATGTCAGAGAAAGGGAAAGAAGAATACCGCTCTCTTTTTTAATTGCCATAAAATGTTTCAGTGTGGAACAGAAAGAGACAGAGAGAACTTACACCTATCAAACATTAAGGTTTATAGGACCCTAAAATGATTGGTCCATGCCTGTGTGGCATTTTAATATTTTTATAGAAAGGATATGCCAGATGTGAGCCTTGCCTTGTTGGGCTGTAAAGTCTGATTGGGAAGGGGCCACGTGTGTGTTCTCTCCATTTCTTCACACAGGGTGGGCTCTAAATATATATTAAATGACAATGAATTGCCAGAGGGTTAGGTTGGTTTGTTGATCTTGGCACTCAGGTTAACCATGGTGATGTTAATAACGAAATTCCCTTTCTGAACACAGCCCCTTTTCATCCACAATATGACATGCTGTGGCTTTGAAGTCTCATCTTATGAAGGGGAGAACAAAAAGGATGTTAGTGTTATAAAGTTCCAGTACCATTTCCCATAAATGCATCTTTTAATTGTACTTCCATAAAAACTGCTCAACTGTAGCAGATAGGGACCTCTCTTGTTCTGTCCAAGAGGAAACTGAATGAAGGGAAGGCTTGCCAAGTCACTGGGAGCGTGCGGGTTTGCACAGCAGCATCAGCCTGTGTGGGAAGGCTGCGTGCTGTACCCCGGACTCTGAGTCAAATTTGTGCCACCAGAAGGGACCAGCTAAGTCTCAGAGGTTGGGGAATGTCATGGAGTTGTGACAGCACTAGTCAGCAGCCTTCGTGGTGGATCAAGGTCCAACCACAGAATGCCTTTGGGTTCCTGGCTCCCTGCCCCCGTGAGAGAATGACTGGCAACCTTACAGTGTTTCGGTTTTACTTATTGTAAAAATCCACTAGTCTTTATTCAATCTGGCATCCCCATGGCCTCTCCAGATAATGTGTCGCAGACACACATGAGCCTTTTCGAAGCCCTGGGGCTTCCTGGCGAGGTGAGTAAAGGAAGCATGAGCAGAAGCAGCCACAGGCCAGGGGAGTTGGTTCCCATCTGCTGTCAGCCCGACCTTCTCTCTGGTCCAAGGCTGGTGGTTGCCCTTTGACACACAGCTTTGTCAGATCTCCCAGTTTACTGAGATTCCCCAACAGCTTTAAAGGGCTTCAGTGGTTATGGTTGTTAAAATCTGTAGATGAAATAAGTCTGGAAATTTAAGTAGAGAAACTTGCTGGGGGAATCAGGGGAGGTGGTGGGGGTGGGGGTCAGAGAAAAATTGCTGAGTGTTCAGCAATAAGAGAAAGAAAAACTGCCTCCCTCTCTGTTTTAGCCAGCCTAGTATGGTGCACCCCTCCATTATTAAATGCCCTTAAAAAATATACGAGAACACAGAGACTTTCTAGTGTCCTACCTTGGTCTGGTGGCAGCTAGGAAGAGGTAGGTTTGGAGAATGGGGATGGGGTGAGAGGAAGGGGGTAGGTTTCAGGAGGGTGGAGGTGCTAATGCCTTAGCCTTTCAGGGCCCAGGCTCCTAGAAGCTGAGAAGTTACTACTTTTCTGGGAGAGGGAATTATGCTAAAAGGGGTGGGAGGGCCTTATGTGCAGGCCCAGTGGCCTGGGGCGGGGACATGGGACTTGCTGTGGACAGGAGGGAGTGAACTATTTATTCTAGGGAGCTGAGACAGAAAAAGAACCCGGGCCTGGATCAAACCCGTGCTTCCCCTATAATTTTCACCTCTGACCACAGTTCCTTGAGAGTGTTGTAAGAGTTGTAGCCCCTTGAAAAATTGTAGCACTCTAGATGTTTCTTTAAACTTTTTCCCATCTTCACTCTGACAGATAGTATAATATCCATCCTGATGAAGGAAGCTCCAAGAAGTTATAAGCTTTTGAGTTAAGGAGTATAATTGTGGCAAAAAATGAATCAGGACAAGAAATAGACTTATAAACTTAGGTCAAGTTTGGAAGGTCCATGGGAGGGATCTGGATACAATGCTTTTATTCTATAGATGAATTGAAACAAAACAACAGAGTTTCTTGCCAAAGAAACAGCCAAAGCAGTAGGACAATCAGAACAAGAATGCTTAGTGATTGCTAATTCAGTACAAATCCTTCTTCACCAGGCTATTTTAGCAATGGGGCCACACTAACGTGCATGTACGTTATGCCTGTGTGTATGAAAGGGAGACAGAGGTGGGGATGGGTACTCAGGGACCCAGAGCACACCCCCACATACTTTTAGGCTGACCTATTCTAGTCCCTAGGAATGACACCCTTGCCATTGGTGGGCCCTCTGATCTCATAATACACACACTCCGCCAGCCTGGCTGTGGCGATGGACAAATATGGGTACATCTGCCAAAGGAGGTGGAGTTATCCTTTGATGAGGCTGAGTCACTGTCTTTGCAAGCTGCCAGCCAGCTAAGGGAATGGTTCCCTTCCCTTAGAAGAAGTCACTGACCCTCAGTGCACTTTGGCCCCCTGGTTGTTGAGAGGAGCAACCTGGCCTTGAGGCTTTGTGATATATGGTCTGGAGGATAGGCAGCCATGCAAATTCCTGTTCTGTGCAGGGCAGTGTCTTTCTGAAACCCTGCTGTCCATCAACCTGCTCTGGCCCCACCAGATTCACTGCGCAACAGAGCCTCATCTGGCACTGTCTTTAGGGCCTTACTGTCCTCCACAGAAAAACCCCATGAAGAAAAAAAGTAAAATGAGCTTACTAAATACAACCACCTATACTATTTAAATGAAAGCTTTAAAATTTAAGCAGTACAGGTAATTACTTTTTAAAAATTAATATACATAATTTAATAAATCTCCTGTGAATGTTTATTAGAGACATTAATGCCAACCCAGGGACAATTAACATATGGAGGACCTCTGTTTCATCTTAATTATGCTTTATTTGCACCAAGGAATTGAGATTTAATTTTTTTTCTAAACTGTGCTATTGGCTGACCTTGCCAGGATTAGGTCACTCAACACCAGTAATTCTTACCCAGACTCTCTGCAGACACTACACATTTGAGCAATCATTTGTTTCACTGTCCCTCTTCGCTAAAGCATCTGTTGTAGGTGGCATTGTTCCAATCCCACTTAATCAACAAATTAAACTTTCCCAGGAACAAAGAATGGTCCCTACAATTTCTTCAACTGCCCTGGCTTAAGTACAGCTTGGTAAAAGCTGAGGGGTGACTAATGCTACCAAAAATGGGTGTTCTGAATCTTGCATGGTGGTCTCCTCAGTTTGCAAGGGGGCAGCATCCCACATCCCACAAAGAATGTGATACACAGGGGGGATGCAAGCATCTCACAGGCAGGGCCAACTTGTGGGCACTATTAAATAATGGAAGAAAACCTTGGATATGCTAACTATTTAAACTGCACGTTGTCCCACAGTTTATTGCTGGAGCCATATACTAAATACTTTCTCTACTCTTCCCAAAACATATTATCATGGCTCTCAATATTGATGAGTTAGTCACAATGTTTTTATAAAATGTGCTTTAAAAGTTAATCTCACTTAAGCAAGGTCTCCCCTTTCTTTTCCCCTCTCCCTCTCCCTCTGTCTTTTAATCAAGAGTGTTTTCTGACTTCAGCTTATATGTAAATACCAAGACTCTTTCTTGGCTGGCTTCATTAATGATATCTCACTTTCCAAGCTGATTATGATGCTTTGGCTTCTTATTGCATGTGCTTTTTTTTTTTCTGTACCAAGAATGATAAGAGAAAAAGTAATTTACAATTCTGAAAAGTTACCCAAAATGAATTTTTGGAGAAGGAAGCTCAAACCCACCCAGATCAAAGTCCACAGGTCTCAAGATTCATATTTTGCTTGCCTTTGATCAAGGTATAATTTGGGTATAAAAGTAAAGTCCCTAAGAACTTTACTTTTTCTAGAAGGTTTAGGGAGGGAGAGGTTGGTATGTCTAGAAAAGGGAGTTGACATTTCTGGGTTGGCAGGGATTACGTGCTGTTTGGTGTTGAAAAAACCAGCCAAAGTATTGAATAAATTAATTTTGACACTTAACACTAAAGATAGCTGGAAAAGTCACACCAAAGGAATTTGTTCCACCTCTTGTAACCTAGACTTTCTCCATGTGGAGAGACATGAGGGAGGCAGTCAGTCATTTGAGTCTTGACCTGAACACAGGAGTGTTCACTGCAGGAAAACCAGCAGCAAGTATGGAATGGAGGGGATGAGTGCCTCCTCCCTGTCTGGCTGTGCTTGGCGTCCTAAAAAATGCCTTACTTTGTCTAACCCCAGCAGCAGTTTGGGGCAGGTACATGGCCATCTCCACTTTCACTGAAGTGGTGTGCCAAGGTCCTGGGTCATGGAGATAGCACAAGCCAGAGCTGGACCTCAAACCCTTGTCTTATTCTGAAGCCTGTTGTCTTTGTACTTTGTTACACTGCCTAAGCTTAGCCCAGAGGTGGAACAAGAAAGCTCTCTTCATGTCCAGTTGATAGGGATTTCTTTACTCAGTGATGAAGTCCATTTAGAACGTATTTTTTCTAGAATGCCCAGGATTTACCCACATGAAACCTACAAATTCAAATATCCCCCCTCAATTTAAGTAAACCATTTCAAAAGTTTTCATATTTAGAAATGATGATGAAATACTCTTCTTCCTCCAAAGGCACTGCCACAGACTGAACATTTGTGTCCACCAAAAATTTGTATGCTGAAGCCTAATCCCTAATGTGGTGGTATGAGGAGGTGGGGTCTATGAGAGGTCATGAGGGGGGCGCCCTCATGGATGGAGTTAGTGCCCTGATGAAAGAGACCTCAGAGAGCTCCCTTGCCCCTTCCATCATGTGAGGACACAGTGACAAGACAGCCACCTATGAATAAGGAAAGTAGGCTCTCTGCTGGTGCCTTGATATTGGACTTTGCAGACTCCAGAACTGTGAGAAATAAACTAGCATTGTTTATAAGCCACCCAGCCTATGGCATTTTTGTTACAGCACTGCAAATGGACTGAGATAGGCACATAAAATTAATTTCACCTTCTTCTGCTAACCATAAGAGAAAATTCTTTTAGACCTTATAATGGGCTAAAAAGAGGATCTATATTTTATGTTAGCCTTACAGTGACTTCTCCCTGGAGCTGCTAAGGAGTTAACATCTTTGCACATCAGTCTTTTAATGATTAACTCTGGAGGAGAAAGAAAGCCCTAACACCACTCAGGAGTCTTGTGGCAGGTGTTCCACGGCTTTATTTAAGGACCATACTTTCCAAATCAGATCTCTAACCAAACCTTGGCAGAAGGGCCTCCCTTTGGCTGTCTCCCAAAGTGCCTTCCCATGCATTTGGGGGAATCCTTCCTCTATGAGCTCAGAATGTAGTCAGATTGCCTGAGTCTTTTACAACACATAAGCCAAGGGTTTCTCTTGGAGTTTGACAAATGATTTCTACTTCCTTTTGCACAGGTACACAGAGATGTGTTTAGAGCCTCCTATAAAAAATTTTTTTCAGAACACTTAAAAAAAAGGCAACACCACAATGGAAAATAACTTTGTCATCTGTTTCTCGTTATTTTCTTATCTGTGTCTCATCCTTCATTTTGATAGGTGAGGTTTTATTTTTAGACTCTTGTCTGTCAGGCCAGAAGGCTCTTGCTGTGGTTTTCCATACATTTTCACCTCTATTCTCGTCAGTTCCCTTTTAATGGGGGATTGTTTGGGTTAACTTGGCTGGTGAAGTGTAAGTGCTGCTGGCATGCTTAGTGCTGGAGCTGTGCTTAAAGCATGTGTGTGGAGAGTGTTACATTTGCAAGCTGGTTTCGGGGTTGTGGTTATTCCACTCAGCATTTCCATTTTTAAATATCTTTGTTTTTTGAACCATCCTTGTGGCAGATCTGATTCATGACTATCAGAACTAGAGTCCATTTCTCACCACTGCTTTTGGAAGAAATGCCTCTTTATTTGGGAGCAGATTGGAAGAGGGGTCCATTTTGCTGCTGCTTTAAGAACCAGAATTAGAGGCACAGAAGGTTATCTGGGTATTTACTAATTGCTGAGTATTTACTAATTAATATTTATTAATCAATTAATTATTAAGTTGCATTCCAATGCATGTTCTTTTTTCTTGAAGTTACCAGTGCTATTTTTTATAACTTACTTTGCATATTGCCAGATCTTTCTATTTGCCTTGTTTTCTTTTCCTTTGTGAGAGGATAACCACATGGTGGTGATGTTTTACTAATCCAAATTTCTCAACTGTCTTTCTCCTTGTATCCCTTCATAGGGAATGAGGACTCAGATGAGTTGTGGCACTTTCTTTCCAAGGGCTCATTTCTCGTTCTGTTTGGGAGATGCATGTGCAGGGCAGGGGAGGATGGTGAAAGCAACGTGGCCCTTGGGGAAACCTTGGTTGTGGATTACATTTCCTTTGCTCAATAAAGCCCATGTGACCTCTAAATATTAAGAATCCTCATTAGAGATGGCAATTAGGAGAACATTTTTTTCTGTCCATTTATTGGATAATTTTGATGCTAAACCAGGCTGTTCTTTACAGCAACAACTTCCTGGTGGGCAAGCCTATTTTAATGGGATTCCTATCAACCTGGTGGAAGGGAGAGTCCAAGTCCCTAACCTGGAAGAGATGTGTGGCAGTTTAAAAAGTTCACTGCAGTGGACCTTTACCCTCTGTGGAGTGCCTCCCAGGGCAACTAAAAAGGGACGATGAAATTACCTGCATTTCCACAATACCCTTGGTTAAATGATAATAAATGTTGTTCCCACAGGGAAAGTCTGTCCTGGCCCCAGCACAGGACAGCAGTGGCTGCCTGTGGCATGCTCAGTCACCAGTCGGGGAAGCTCCTTAACACAATGTCATCTTTTACTCCTTTATTTTCCCTTTAATATTCCATACCTATCTCATCAATCAATTCTGTGTGCTCCACCTCAAATATATCCAGAGGCACCGCCCCTCCACCACCTCCACTACTTCTCCCTGGATTACCCCAGTGACCTCCTTTCTAGTTCAGCTTTTGCCCTTGGCCCTCCAGATAGTTCACAGGGAAGCTAGCTAGAGGGCAGATCAGATCATTTCACTTCCTCCTTAAAGCCTGTCAATGGCTTCCCATTTCATTCAAAATAAAATTTAACTCTAATAAAATTCAATCTCTTTATATAGGGCCTCAAGTTCCTTCACAGCCCCATCTCTCCAGCTCCCCTCTCTCTCCTTTTCTTTTCTCTGCATTCCACTATGTTAACCTCTTGTTCCCGTGAACATCCCAAGTGCAAACCTTAACATTCCAAGTTTAACGCTTTTTTTTGATTCTACATTTTTTAATTTTTGTTCAAGTACAGTTGTATCCATTTCCCCATCACCACTTTCCCCCCATCCCACCCACCCCCACCTCCCACTTTCAATCCTACCCACTGTGGCTTTGTCCATGGGTCCTTTACACGTGTTCCTTGGTGACCCTTCCCAAGTTTAGTCCTTCTCTGACTGAGTCCTCTGCTCTAGCCGTACTCAATACCTGGAAGTTCTTCACCCAGCCTTTTGCACTCACATGTATTTGCTAACTTTTTGTCATGCACGTCTCAACTCCTCAGCCCTGCTCCAGCCATTCTCCACAAGGGTCATCATCAATTTTGCTGTTTTCATCGTCCTTGTCACTAGCGCACGTTTCCTTATTCACTCCTCTTTATTTCCTGCCTCCTCTTTAGCATCTATGTTTCACAACATTGGGACCTTGGACATGTTTTCCTTGATGCCTGCATTTTATAAGTCTTTAAGACAGTAAGTATTTTTCAGTGAATGAAGAAAGAATGAATACACACAGAGAAGATGGTAAACTGGGGATAAAGGTTTTACTGCTGCATTTTATCTTTAATATTCATTTGTTTATTCATTTGAGAGATACTTAATTGCTTACTACGTGATAGGCACTGTTCTAGGTCATGTCAATAGAACATAAACCAAACGAGATCGTGCCCTGGTGGACATGCATTTTAGAGTGAGGACACAGATAACAAATACACAGATGTCAAAGGGTTACAGGTGCAGAGAAGAACTCTAAACCAGATTAAAAAAATAGGTAATGCTGCGGGCAGGTATGAATATTTGCAATGTTAAAATAAAAGGTCATCAAGAAGGGCTTCTCTCACAAGGTAACATCCAAAGGGAACAAGACATGTGGGATCTATTGGAAGAGAGCTCCAGGTAGGGCATATCCACTGACTTTAAGCAGAAGTCAGTCTGGTATCTTTCAAGGGCAGCAAGAAGGTCAGGCCTAGCAGGAGTAGAGTGGTGAGGGGAAGAGTCATAGAATTTAAAGAGACAGAGATAGAGGCAGATCACAAGGGCCTCGTGGGCCGTCATTGTGAGTGACACAGGAAGCTGCAAGGTTTTGAGCAAGTAGAGAAGTAATCAGACTTACATTTTTAGTGGATCTCTCAGGCTACTATGAGGTGAGCAGACTGTAGCGGGGACAAGAGTGGAAGCAGGGAAGACATTTGGGAGGCTCTTGCAATAATTATAGTGAGAGGTGACAGTGGTTTTAGCCCAGGCAGTGGAAGGGGTTCCAAGTGGTAACGTGTTCATATGTAATGAAGGTGGTGCCTAGAGGACTTGACAAAGAGTGTGAGAAGAGCGGAGGCAGAATGACTCCTTGAATTTTGGACTGGATGGTCGCAGAGGCCGCAACCAGCACCCCTGGCTCCATTTGCATTTGATATGCAAGGGAAAAAAGCACCAGATTGTTGTTACATATTTGAGACATAAACATTTCAAAGACTCCTAAAAAATGGAATAGGCACCAGGATTTATAAACAAGTTTGCTCATCTGGACTGCCAGGTTTAGCCTGAGAAGCACAAAAAAAATGCACCCAACTGGGATCTCCCCCACAATTACTGTGCTAATCATGTGGACACCAAGCTGTATAACTAGATTTTGCTATGCGTGTTGGCTAGTGAAAGCTTAGTGCTACTTCCTTTTGCACAGGTACAATGTACAGAGAAGCCTTTGCTTAAAACATAACAACCCCACCCCGAAATTATTGTTTAGAATAATGAACACTGTACAAACTACTGGTTTAGGAGGTCAGCAATTTGGGCTAGACTCAGCTAGGTGATTTTTCTTACCTGGTTTATGTATGTGGCTGTGGTCGTCCATTGGCTCAACTGGCACTGGCTGTGGGCTGGGCCCAGTGTCTCCAGCAGCCCAGCCCATGGCGCCTCACATGGATGCTGGGTTCCAGGACAGAACAAGCAGAAGCTACAAGATACATTGATGGGAAGCCTCAGAAGATGCACAATGTCACATCTACTGCATTCTATTGGTCAAAGCAAGTCACAAGGCAGCTCATTAAGCTTCTCTTGACTGGAGGAACTGCAAAGAATTTATGGCCATTTTAAGTATACTACATGCCAAATCTGTGGTTCAAAGTATAAGGAATTGAATGTACAAATTTTGTATTAGCCTCACTCTTGGCTCTTTTATAAGACTTATGCTTATTTGTAGTTTATTTCACTTTGCTTCCTATTTATGTTATCTTGCTGATTTTATACACACTAAAAAACTACCTTTAATACTGTTATTTATTATGCCTTAACATACTTTACAATAAACTTTTTTACCTTGATATCTGGGTTGCTTTGTCTTAAAGAACGTTGCCCATAAGCTTTCTGTGAATTTCAATAGTACTCCACAGCTTCAAAGTTAGTTAGCGGATATTTGAGGGAGCTAATATCTTCCTGTCTGGGTCTGGCTAGCACTTTCTCCAAAGATTTATTCCACCTCCATTCAATGAAAAGAGGATATTTCAGCATGCAAGACTGACAAACCACAAAAAATGTCTTCAATGTACACTATGGGGACATTTTACTTTAATTTCATCTCTGTGATTTGATGGATTTTAAAACATATCCATTGGAAAGAAAGAAAAACTCTAGAGCTGGTAAATTTAGCAAGAATCATGACCTTTCATTGTTTTTACTTTTATTTTTATTTTATTTATTTGTTTGTTTATTTATTTATTTATTTGTGGTTTCCTTCTTCTCCCAAGTAGCTGGAGAATGAAACAGATCCAGTTGGAAAACTGAGCACTGACATCCTTACCAACTGGAAAACGATCTATCATGATCAAGTTTCTTTGAGAGTTTCTTGCTCTCTCTCCTCATGTCTAACTACCAAACCAAATTCCAGGAGAGTTATTGTTCTGTTGGGACCAGCTGCCCACTTACTCAATTAGCTTCTCTGGGCATGGGGGCAGACCTCTTTTTCTAAATAACTAGAAGAAATGTACTTTTTTAGGAAAAATTCACCATATTAAAAAATGGCAGGATTTGGGTCAGAGCACCTCTTCCATTGAAAACACTGTGGCTAAAACCACTGTCACCTCTCACTCAATTATTCCAACAGCCCAACTGCCTTTCCAGCTTCGACCCCTGTGCCCCCTACAATCTGCTCACCTCCCTGTAGCCAAAGTGCTGCATTAGTGGGTCCCAGATCATCAGTATTCTGATTTCTTTCCCCACTATAGATCAATTTTGCTTATTCTGGAATTCCTACAAATGGAATCCTTTTGTGAATACTACTTTATGTAAGCCTCTCATGCAGCATAATATTTTTGAGATTCATTGATGATATTGTTTTTATTAGTTTGTTCATTTTTATTGCTGAGTAATATTCTAGTGCATGAATATGCCTGCTTGTTAATATATTCTCTTATTGATAGACATTTGGCATTTCTCTAGTTTTGGGTTACTATAAAAAAAGCTTCAGCGCAAATTCTTGTATATCTTTTGTAGACATATGTTTGCATTTGTCTGGGGTAAATACCTACCAGTGGAATTGCAGGAGCATAGGAAAGGTATGTAGTTAGCTTTATAAGAAGGTGTCGGGTCTATTCCAGAGTGATTGTAACATTTTACATTTCATCTAGTTATATATGAGTCTCCTTGTTCCTTATGTTGCTAACATTTAGTGTTGTCAGTAGTTTAAATTTTAGCCATTCAGGTTGGTGTGCAATTATATAATATTATGGTTTTAATTGTCTTTTTGTATTTATTCTTCAATTACAGTTTACATTCAATATTATTTTGTATTAGTTTCAGGTGTATAGCATATATGGATTGGACAACCATACACTTTACAAAGTGGTCTCCCTGATATTTCAGGTACTTCCCTGGCACCATACATAGTTATTACCATGTTATTGACTGTATTCCCTTAGCTGTACTTTGCATCTCCAGGAATATTTTCTGACTACCAATTTGTAGTTCTTAATCCCTTCACTGTTTTTACCGCCCACCCCCAAACCCCTTCCCTCTGGCATATAGTTTTAATTTTTAGTTCAACAATAATTATGTTGAATCCTTTTTCATGTGCTGAATTTTCATTTGTGTATTTTAATTTGTGAAGTATCTGTTCAAATATCTTGACTGCTTTAAAATATTGGGTTCTCTTATTACTGAGGTGTAGCAGTTCTTTATATATTTTGAGCACCAGTTCCTGTGAGCTATTTGTTTTATAAATATTTTCTCCCAGGCTGTGCTATGCCTATTTATTTTCCTAATGGTGTCTTTTGCTGAATAGAGGTTATTGATTTTGGCCAAGTCTAATTTATTATTTTTTTCCTTTTATGACTTTGCTTTATTGCTTTAGATTTTTACATTTGCATCTATGACTCTTTTGGAGTTAATTTTTGGTATGATGTGAGGTAGGGCTTGAGGTTTATATTTTCAACATGGATATCCAGTTATTCCAGCACTATTTAAGGTTATATTTTTCTTATAAAGTTTATTTATAAAGTTTTGAGTACTTACATATTACTTTTCTATTGCTGTTGTAACAAATTGCTTTAAACTTAATAGCTTAAACAACATAAAGTTATCATTCTATCGTTCAATAGCTTGGAAGTCTGACACAGGTATATACCTGAACGAAATTAAGGTGCCAGCAGGGCTGTGGTCTCTTCTGGAGGTTGTAGGAGAGAATGTGTTCTCTTACCTTTTCTAGCTTCTAGAGGCCACCCACATTTCCTGACTCACGGTCCTGCTGTGTGTTGAACTGCGTCCCCCAAGAAAATAACACTGAAGAACTGCCTCCTGGTCCCTGTGAAGGCAGACTTACTGGGAAATGCAGTAATGCGCCACAGAGCAGCATTTCGGTTGAACTACATGTACGTAGTAGGTGGGTAAGATTATAACGGAGCTGAAAAGTTCCTATCAGCTAGTGACTTGCGACGTCGCAGCCATCTTCACATCATAGCCATAGAACGTCACGGCCATGGCAATGACGTACTTCGTAGCCGTCATCACGGCGCGTAAGGCGGTACTATTTTGTGTGGCGCATTGGCGTGTGGGCGGGAATGTTACGAGCTGTGAACGCTTGGGGGCGCTCCCCCGACCCTTGATATTCCCACAGCCTTTTCCCATTCTAAACCTTTGCTGGAACTGGACACGCCCTTGTTTTTATTATGATTGAAAGATGCACTTTAAACAATAACCATTAGGAAAATTTGAAGAAAAACTTTATTACTCACAATCCCTGGAATGTACAAGGTGTGTCAAGGGCAGACATCGAGGTGGGGAGGAGGGGTGACATGGGGTTGGGGGAGAGAGACAGCTCTCTCTGCAGGGGCTAGGGTTCTGCTTGAGTGGAGGGTAGGGTTCGTGGGACCACTTTTTAATGACCAATTTAAAAAATATGAGCAGGAATTTGAAGAATGGGAAAAGATAAAAACAAGTAGTCCGAGGGGTCAGTTATCAGAATCAACCAAGATCTCTAAGGCAAAGGGCCCTCAGTGGAGAGGGGCCGGCCTGGCTCCTCACCTAGCCCTACTGCTGGTGATATGTTTATTCAAGATAGCAGGGTTTGATATCAGGTATTGTGATCCCTCCTACTTTGCTCTTGATTCTCAAAATTGCTGCAGCTATTCGGGGTCAATTATGGTTCCATATAAATTTTTGAAGTGTTCTATATCTGTGAAATATGCCATTGGTACTTTAATGGGTATTGCATTGAATCTATAAATTGCTTTGGGTAGTATGGACATTTTGATGATGTTAATTCTTCTGATCCATGAACACAGTATATGTTTCCATTCGTTTGTGTCTTCCTTAGTTTCTTTCTTCAGTGTAATGTAGTTTACTGAGTACAGGTCTTTTACCTCATTGGTTAGGTTTATTCCTAGATATTTTGTTTTTCTTGTTGCTATATCAAATGGGATTTTTTCCTGATTTCTGTTCCTGATATTTCATTGTTGGTGTACAAAAATACCTTTGATTTCTGAATATTGACTTTGTATCGCTGCTTTGGCAAATTCATTTATTAGGTTGAGCAGTTTTTTTGTTGAGTTTATAGGATTTTCTATGTACACTACCATGTCATCTGCAAACAGTGACAGTTTTGTTTCCAATCTGGATGCCTTTTATTTCTTTTTCTTGTCTGGTTGCTGTGCCTAGGACTTCCAATACTATGTTGAATAGAAGTGATGAAAGAGGACACCCTTGTCTTGTTCCTGACCTTAGTGGGAAAGCTTTTAGTTTTTGCCCATTGAGTATGATGTTGGCTGTAGGTCTCTTGTATATAGCCTTTATTATGTTGAGGAATGTTCCCCCTATTCCCACTTTGCTGAGTGTTTTTATCATAAATGGGTGCAGTACCTTATCAAATGCTTTTTCTGAATCTATTATATGATCATGTGATTTTTGTCTTTGCTTTTGTTTATGTGACGTATTACATTTATTGATTTGCGAATATTGTACCATCCTTGCATCCCTGGGATGAATACCACTTGGTCATGGTGTATGGTCTTTTTAATGTATTGCTGGATGCAGTTTGCCAATATTTTGTTGAGGATTTTAGTGTCTATGTTCATCAGCGAAATTGGCCTGAAGTTTTCTTTTTTTGTTGTGTCTTTATCTGGTTTTGGGGTTTAGGTGATGTTGGCTTCTTAAAGAGAGTTTGGGAGTCTTCCATCTTCTTGGATGTTTTGGAATAGTCTGTGAAGGATAGGGGTTAGCTCTTCCTAAAAGGGAACCCTAGTGCACTGTTGGTGGGATTGCAGACTGGTGCAACCACTATGGAAAACAGTATGGAAGTTCCTCAGAAAACTAAAAATGGAACTGCCTTTTGACCTGGTAATTCTACTGCTAGGATTATATCCTAAGAACCCTGAAACACCAATCCAAAAGAACTTATGCACCCCAAGGTTCATAGCAGGACAATTTACAATAGCCAAGTGCTAGAAGCAACCTAAGTGCCCGTCAGTAAATGAATGGATCAAAAAACTATGGTACATTTACACAATGGAATTCTATGCAGCAGAAAGAAGGAGCCTCTACTCTTTGTGATAGCATGGATGGAACTGGAGAGCATTATGCTAAGTGAAATAAGCCAGGCAGTGAAAGACAAATGCCATATGATCTCACCATTAACAGGAGCCTAATCAACAAAATGAAAAAGCAAGCAAAACATAGCCAAAGACATTGATATTGAGAACAGGCTGACAGTGACCAGAGGGGAGGGGTGGCGATAATGGGGAAAAAGGGTGAAGGGTTTATAGGAACAATATAAAAGACATGTGGACAATAACAATGGGGGGTAGAAATGGGGGGAGGTGGAGAGGGTTGGGGTAGTGAGGAGGGGTGGGGAAAGGCAGAAAGCTGTACTTGAACAACAATAAAAACAAAATAAATTTTTAAAAAAAGATAGTAGGGTTTGAAGTGGGTGCTTTGGCAATCTAAGCAATCAGAGGTTAAGGAGGGCACTTGAATTACAAAAAGAAAAGCCAGTTGTCAGTGCTGACACCTGTTTGTGGTGATGCTGGTGTAAACAAACCTACACAGCCAGCCATGGAAAGTACAGCACACGCAATTACGGTAGTGGGCTACACCATCTTGGTTTGTGTAAATGCACTCTGTGAGGTCTGGATCATGATGATATCCCTGGCAACATGTTTCTCAGAATGTATTTGCATCATTAAGTCATGCATGACTATAGTCTTTGGAGAGGTAATTTAAATTTAAGTTGGTATGAGGTCATACTGGAGGAGAGTGGGCTCTTAATCCAGTGTTATTGGCATCCTTATAAAAGAAAAGAAACAAAGGAATGACCCAGGAGGGGAGAACATCTGTGATGATGGGTGGAGACTGAGTGCTACAGGTGCGAATGAAGGAATGTCCAAGATTTCTGGCTAACCAGAGGGTGCGTGGCCCCACTCACACCTTGGTTTCAGAGTTCTAGGCTCCAGAAGCCTAGAACACAACACATTGAAGACAATACTGTGAGACAATACATTTTTATTCTTTTAAGCCACACTTGGTTTGTTGCCTTCTGTACAGCAGCCCTAGGAAACTCATATTGCCTTCTTTACTCATCTTCAGAGCAAACAGTGATGGGTGAAGTCCTTTTCAAAGTGCTTTTCTCTGATTCTTCTGTCTTCACATCTCTCACTGATCACAACCAGAAAGATGCTGTCTTAGTCTTTTCAGGCTGCTATAACAAAATGCCATAGACTGTGTGGCTTATCAAAAACAGACCTTTATTTGTCACAGTTCTGGAGACTGGGAAGTCCAAGATCAAGATGCCAGGACTCGGTGTCAGTGGGACCCTGCTTCCTGGTTCAGACGCAGTTGTCTTTTTGCTGTGTCTTCACATGGAGGAAGAGGATGAGGAAGCTCTTTGGGGTCTCTTTTATAAAAAGGGCACTGATCCCATTCATTAGGGCTCCACTCTCATGACCTTATCACCTCTTCAAGGTGGTACTTCCAAATACTACCACACTGAGAATTAGGACTTTAACGTAGGCATTTGGGGGGACACAAATACAGTTTATAGCATATTCTCTGTGTTTGGGACTCATGTGGTTACATTGGACCCATTTGGACAGTTGTTCAAGATAATTTCCCCATCTTTTCTCCATCGTAGGTCCTTAGCCTTAATCATATCAGCAAAGTCTCCTTTGCCAGGTAAAGGACCGCATTCACAGGTTCTAGGAATTACAATGTGGACATTTTGTGGACACTGTAGTTTGGCTATCATAACTTTTACTTTCCAAATCTTCTATAGTGCATTTTAAAAATCATTTCTGTGTTCAGAAATTAAAAATAAATGTTATTTAAAAAAAATCAAAGATTCCTAGATTGTACAAAAAATTGAGCCAAAAAACCCTCTTAAACATATAAAATAATATTAATAATATTCAATCATAAAGTTATTGTTTCTTTGGTAACTTGTTAATACATATGGTCATTGCATTTTATTACTGTGTTTTGGCTTAGTTATTAATGTATGTAAATGTTAAGCTTATGATACTATATTTGGCAAAATATAAATTGTAGAGATTTGCTTAATGTGTCATTTTAACAAAATTTCCATATTTTATGGGGTGTTTAACTTTATTCATAAGTATGAATAAATAAATAATAATAACTTTATTTTGAATAAAGTACAGGCTTGCAGAAGTTGTATTACTGCGACATAACTTCAATCAATGTAAACTTTGGTCATTATAATGTCATGTGATAGACATATATGTGTGTGTTTTAAGTAGCTAAATCTTAACACAGATTGGTAATTATTCCTTCAATATGGTATCATATCATACTTACAAGCTTCAGATCATCCTTTAAAGATGCCTTTTAATTTTGATGATAAAAAGCATTATTGTGAGTGATTTCTTTGTGAAGATCTTCAATATACATCTGTAGGATGAATGAAAATAATCAACTGTCCTAAAACCATGCATATGAGCCTTTGTAGCAGGGGAAAGATTTGTAGTATAGCCTCATGAAAAGTGCTGTATCTCAAAACTATTTAGGTGGAACTGGAGAGAGCATGCTCTGAAATCTGTGTTCAGTGATTTAAAATAATTTAAAAAGTGTAGAACATACACAGGTCAAAGATGCACGCCAGGAATTTAAATAAAATTGGTTTGTAAAGTGTGAATGAAGGAAAATATTTTTAAATAAGTATGTGACTAAACTGGTACATGGAAAGGAAAATTATTATTTTACGCCATTCCTAAAACTTAGAGATTCCATTTGGCCCCACATTCACTCTTTCTCTCTCTTTGTAGTCTCATTGGGAAACGTGGGAGTTCACCGTACACTTGGGATTGCCTCCTGTTTGGGCGTGTGTGTTATGTTAGGAGGCATGATTTGTTTGGGGGCTCATCAGGTAGCAGCTGAGAGAGCCAGGACCAGGGCCTTGGAGACACAACTGCTCATCCTGGTGCTCTGATCCCAGCATGACTCCAGTTTCCTCTTTTGAAGAGTGACTAGGATATCAGGAGGGATGGCTGCTATTAGGAGGACCCTGGAGAGACACTCACATGTCACTGACTGTCCCTTCATCAGTCCTTGAAAGAGACTTGAAGGAATTGAGGGAACTGGATGTTTGTAGTTTATGGACAAGATCTATGCTATAAAACAGAAGTTTTTTTCTTTTAAATTATCAACAGCAAAAGGCAACTTACAGATATACAAACTTTCAGGAACATGGTTGATATCTTTCCTCTATTTTGTTTTCACTATAAAACAAATATGAGGACAAAGTTAGACAGATAAAGTAGATAAAAACAAATTCAAAACAGACACCGGAAAACATTTTTTTTCTTATTCTGAAAACCATTTGTATGTAGTATAGCCAAGGAGACAAGGGTGAAGAATTAAGCTGCCACGTTGCTGGAGAAATGGTTTGCTGACATAACTGGCATTGGAGAAGCTGGCTCCTTAAGATGTGAATTGGTTTTGTTAAGCCAAATGCATTTATTCTTTCAAAAATGTCTTGTGTAATTATTTATTCTACACAGAGCTTCATATGCATGTACTCAATCAGCCCATGGGAACAGTTTAGCAGAATATTGCAGGAAAAGCAAAGGATGACAGCATGGAAAGAAACTTAATTAATTAAAGTGGTTGACATAAAACTACAGCATTTGATTTATCTTTCTTATACTTAGCTGTGCTATTTCCACCCTTCTTTTTGGGCATGATCCTCAGAGATCGTGAATGGTTCTTATGGCAGTTTTCCTTGGTCCTTTGTGAAATGTAGAAAACTTCCTCCTGGGCAGAGCAGACCCCACCTTTCTCCACACCTTTCTCCAGCATGTGCTTCAGAAATGAAGAGACCTGGCTGTGGTTTACCTTCCTGGGATCGAGCCCAGAACAGCTCTGCCCAATCCCATCATGCCCCAACTAGAGATGGAAGGATGCAAAAAATAATGAATACAAGTGTCAAAGCTCTTGAGAACAGTGTGAACCCATCCTGAGTAACTCCATCCTGCTTAGTTATTCATGGTAACAGAGGGCACAGGAGAAGGGATTGAGGAGAATGCAGGTTCTTTCTTCTTGACATCATTAAAACAGATGTTGATCTATTCTAGGCCCAGAGCTTGGAGATTGCCATACTTCTAATCCTCATAAAGTTAGGAGTAGGGTAGATATTAGAGTTCTTAAAATGCAAGCAACAACTTATTCCAACAATAAAGTGAACTGATTGCAAGGGTAGCTCAGAGAATTTTGTGAAAATTGAAGAACCAGGCTTACAAAGAAGATAGAATGGAAAAAAAATAAAAGCACATGTGCCACAAACAGAGAATGTTACCCAGGAAATCAGCAGCCAGGATCTAAATCCAGAATTGGATTTCTGCAAAGGCAGCCCTATACCCACTCTGCTGTGCTTCCTGTCAGGTCTACATGTGCACAAGGGTCATCACATGGTTTGTTTTGCCACTTATCGCAGTAGGGTGACTGCAGTGAAAGAAGAGATGACAGTTGGAGTGTGGTGAGTAGATATGGGTAGAAAAGGAGAAGGTTTGATTTTGGTAGCAAAATATTCTTATACTTCTTTCCAGTCTGTCCTATCTGGGCATCCTGACACCCCTGTCTGCTGGTTTTACCACTACTTCTCCACTTGCTCTTTCTCCCATCCAAGTGCTAACCAGGCGCGACCCTGCTTAGCTTCCAGCATCAGATGGGATCAAGCACATTCAGGGAGGTGTGGCCATAGGCTCGGACAGCTCTTTCTATTCTATTTCTAGATATCATTTTCCCAAGGCTTGGTTCTAGGTCTTCTTTTCTTCATCAACTCTCACCCGTGTTCCAATGATCCCTCACTAGCTACTGACAACAGGATATGGTCCAAATGGCTCAGCATGAACTTTAGGATTCCTCACCCTTGAGCCGCACCCTACTTCGTAATCATTTGTTCTTCATGGTCCCACCACTCAAGTCCCATTGGTCTGTCTTTACTTGTATTCCAATGTGCCATCCACATTATGACTCCTAATGTTTGTTTATATGATTCTGTCTTCCAGGAAATCCATCCTACTCTCTACCTTGTGTCCAAATCTGCCTCATAGTACAAGGTACGGCTCATCTCCCAACAAACCTACATTTCAATGGCCACTCCTTTTTCCAAGGCAAAACCTGGGCCATTTGTCTGAGATATTCACCATGGCCCTTAGGCACACACCATTTTATAGTCTTATGTGGGTACCCTGTTTCTTTGAATTGGTATAAGAACTGTGTAATCTCTTTCTAAGAAATTATTAGGCCTTTTCTCTCGTCCACAACACTACAGAAGAAACAGCATCTTTAGTCCAGCTTTGGATTGGGGGTCTTCTCATGTGACAAAATTATAGTCAGACCGTACATGAATGGGTTCCCTCAGTATAGGGGTGCTGGGGTCAAACAGAGCAGGAGGAAGGAGTAAACCCAGGAGTGGAAACCTAGGTAATTTATACGGACCAAGGGGCTGTTTTTTTGAGTTTTCAGTAATTGGCCATTCACAGCCTCTACTGCTCTTCTATTAGTGGGACTCGTGCATGTAGCCATGGTCGTCTGCGTAAGGCTATAATGTAGGCGTCCCCTATGGTTTGCTTTAAAACTCATGTAAAGCATTGTTCTGTTTTGCTTTGGAAAATGCCTATACTACATCCTGACACTTAATCTGCAGCTGTAACAGGGTTACTAATGTGAGTTGTTGGTTCTTGGCTATTTCAAAAGTAAGCCAACTTAATCTAGTAGTAATATCTTTTTTAGGCTCACAGGAAAAAGGAAAAATAATGACAAGCAACACAAGCAACCAGTGTGCTCTCCCTAAGCATTCTTAGTAAAACAAATACGTGTTTTTAAAGTTTTGAAGGTCTGGTTTAAATAAAACATTTAACCCTTTGAAAGCCAAGGCGCTAGTGTGCTTTCAGAGAAGTGTGTGACTTAGGTGGGGACTTCTCTGTGGCAGCCAGTGTCTCAGCATTCCAGTGTGTGCACAACCTTTGGTTTGTAGGCACTTGGGAGCAGTTACACAGAGGGTGGGGCAGACAAAACCAAAAGCAGTGCCTGAAGCCTGCTTGGAAAACATTTTTGGATTCAGTGTGTGCCAAAACCATAGGAACTGGCCTGTATCCTCAGGGTTTAAAAGAGATCTGAATAGGCTCAGCCTGAAGTGGAGAAAATGAAGAGCACCAGACTACAGCCGGGCACCCAGGGCTTGGGTCTCACCTCGGTGGAAACTAGCAGTGCAATTAGCTGGCTTATATAAACCTGGGCCCCAGTTTCCTCACTGGTAAATATGAGTAAGTTCCTAAAGGCCTTTCTAGCTCTGGCATTCCATGACACTAAATCATCCCAAAAGGGATTCTCCAGTGTCCATGTTCTTCACGTTTGGTTTCCTGGGTCTTTAGGTGTGAGGGCTCTGTGTAAGGGCTGTGTCCGTGGCACGAACTTCCAGGGCTGCAGCCCACAACTACTGTCTGTGAAGGAGATTTTATAGGCTCAGGAGCACTCAGGAGACATGCCTGCATGCTGTTTGTCTGGATGTGGTCCTACACCGCAGAGGGAAGGACAGTTTCAGGGCCAGGCTTAGGGAAGAGCTTTGTGTGAACGTGGAGGCTCATTCTCCTCCTGGTGGTGATAGCGATAGGTGGAGAAGAGGAAGAGCAGGGACAATTACTCAGTGCTTTGTGTGCCGGGCTGGCCCCAAGCGTGGCTTGTTGTAGTGCACTGAATCTGCTGGAAACCAAGGCTCAGGGAGATCGTGCACCTTGTTCGAGGGGATGGATTCAAACACAGGTCTGCCCAGTGACATCACATCATGGTGGCTCAAGTCATTTTTCTCTCCCCTTTTATTTACAACTAATTGGATATTCATAACCAAACCCTATGACCATGTGAACCATGTGAACAGAAGTGCTGTGCACATTACACTGGGACACCTGGAAATCTCCTACCCACCCGTGCATTCAGGTGGATGCAGAGGCTCTCAGAGGGCACTGCAGACCGGGGAGTCAGTGAGCCTGCCCCAGTCCCCACTGAGGGTCTCTTACTTACAAGGTGATACTGCCCTGGAGTTGAAATGTGAGTTTTTAATAAGCTGTACATTTTATCTCAGGATGTCCACTGCTCTGTACATGTAAACGATTTTTAACAAGAATTAGGGTTAGAAACACATACTTCTTATTAAGTAAGAAAACTGTGGCTTTGTATTTATTTGAGAAAGCAATCATGCTGAAAAAAGATAAAGGAAAGGAAGAAAGAAACCAAAGGAAAGAAAGAATCCAGAAACTTCACCCTGGCCAGGATTCCAAGTATGGCTGTCACCTTTACTTTCCGTGGGGCATTACTTAATCTCCATCTTTCTAGTCTCTTTAAAGATTCCTAAAGTCCTACCCTACCACTCCTGGCTTTCCTTTCTCAATGGATTTGTCTTTATCTTTAAATGGATTCCAATAATCCCCTCAAGGACCCAAAGATGTGTGATGTAGACTCTTTCCAAAGTTTTTGGAGCCAGAAAGAAAGTAGCTGTTTGAATAAATTATGTATACTCTCTTGTGGACTACTGCAGATTGGGGGTAGAATTGGCCACAAGCAGCATGGAAAGACATGAATAGAATTGATTGTCTTTCAAAGAGAAGGGAAATGTTCGGATTTTCAGTCTGTTCTTGAGAAACGTGAATATTTCTGAACTATTCAGTTGAACCACAGGAAATTGCCTTTTGTAGGTCAAACATGGCCAAATAATTGCCAGTTCCTCATGGTTCAATTTGACAAATGAATTGATTCATTTCCCTTGAAGCATTAAGGACATGAACGTAAACAATTGTAGACTCAAACATAAAGATGCTCTGTAAATTTTAGTTGTATTTCCCACCTCCACACCAAGTATTTATTCTTTGAACCAAGAAGGCAATGAATACAAAAAACAACAACAAACAAAACTGTAGAGTATTTTAAAGGGGCAGATTGTATGAATGATCCTGTTTGATATTCCTAGATAATGAAAAGGGACAGATGTTTGAATTGAGTAAAGTTCTTATATATCCCTGAGTTATTTTCAATGTTCATGTGCAAACATGACCAACTTTCATCTACCACAAGCAAGCAGCAAAATCAGATTTTAAAAAGCTCCAGGTCTAAATGCTAGGGGAAAGCAAATTCATGTCAGCTGAAGACCAAATTATTGCTTATCAATACTTACCACATGTACCTCGTAGATTTGGATCATATGTCAGGGCTTACATCATACTTTACCTTTGTGCAGTTTTCTGTAACTTAGCCGAGGTGATTTGATTTCTGAGGGGAAATTAATGGGAATGACAACATGGTACATATCGTTAGCAGTTAATTACCAGAGAGACAGAGATTACTGTAATCATGGCTGTGTCAGTGCTCGCTGTAAGAGAACTGCAATACCACCACCAGAGGCGCCTAAGAAGGTTCTTCTGGGAAGAAGTGTTTTCAAGTAGTTATTTTCTTTTAGCACATTCTTCTATGCAAAGCCTCGAATGGTCTCTTATTTTTTCTGTGTAAAGCACCTAAATAGTATGGATTCTCAACCATCCTCCAAAGCAGATTAAAGCTAAAATACGCCAGTTTTTGTGCAACACTCAATGCTAGAGAAGTTTGGTTCTGGGTAATTTCATATTACCACACTCTGCTGCACCAGAAATAGATGCCAGCTGAAACTGAACACGCTTGTTAAGTTTAGAGGACACCCCTAGGCAAGTACATACTTTCCTCACTCCATGCAGCAAATTTCTGATTGGCAAGGAATAGCGTTAAGATCAGCCATAATATTTCCTTGTTTTCTCATTCCTTGGATGAAAAATTTAAGCACAAAAATTCTCAAACCTTGTATCGAATTAACTTCTAAGATGTTTCTGTACTTGTTTCAATAGTGAATCAGAAGAGAGTTCATGTTAAATTACTTGTCACCTCTAGCCATTTCTCCACCAAGGAAAGTAACACTGCAAGACATAAGAAGCTGTGGATTATTTTGGGTGAAGATACCTTCGACTCGGGGTACACCTGCTGTGTACTTTTGCCTAAAAACTCCAGCTCAGGAAAGCCTTAGTGAAGGAAGACTCTGAGAGAATGTTGGACTTCCTCACAGGTGTGTTAGGGCGCTTTAGCACAAGGGCACTCAGAGCCTATGTGAGGAGGAAGTGGAGACACTGAGGTCCCTAGAAGGTGGGTCCTAGGAGGCTTAGACTCTCTTCCGAAGTGAACAACTAACTGCCGTGACAACGTCCTTCTACTTGAACATGAACTGAAAACTGCGGTTGTCAGTTGAACATGGCTGCTTACTTTGCGTCACAGATTTGACAACATTCCCTTGTCTTCCTGTAAATGTACCTGGTTCTCCTTCTGGTACTTTCTTTCATACAGGTCCCCGTCAAGCAAAGTCCCTGGTCCCTCCCACAGAAACCGCAAGGGATGTAGTCCCATAAAACTCTCAACCAGCCAACTACCCCAAAATAAGCTTTATTGCAAGAAAAGTGTCATATTTGATACATAGACCTACAAAAACAAACAAGACCCAAAACCATAAGTTTTTCCTCACAAACACTTGATTACAAATTTACAAGTTTTTTTTTTTAGTTATTAAAATAAAACAAAACAAAAGAACCGCAAACTGGATACAACTGGTTACTAATCTTTGGTCAGCATAGGTGTGCGAGGAAACCCGGAGCCTGCGTGTGCTTTGGCCATTTCACATTGAGGTTTGGTCACTGGTCCAGGGACAGGTTCTTGGGTTGAGAAGAACATGGACGCACTCTTATTATAGCACATTCTGGTACAATATCTTTTTAAATGACTAAAGCAAACTAAACATCAATTCATTGTACAAACATCTTTCATACACAATAGGCTATGATAAAATGAGGCATATGGTGTATAACTACAGTATTAATGAAAATTCTAAAAAAAATGGATTTAAAAAAAACAACATATATTCCTTGGCTGTACTGCATGATTTGTTTGCACATATGGCAATCCTGAAATAGCTTGAACATAATAAATGCACCATTAATCTAAGACAGCACCAAACACTACAGAATGCCAGGTGTTCCTTTTCAAAGGAACGGCAGTTCTTCAGCTGCCTACAGCACCACAAGTACGCAGCACGCCCTGGGTGAGAATGAGGTGTTGTGGGGAGCACATGTGCTTCCTTGAGGTTATGAGAAGGAAATACAGTACGGTTTGGCCTGCAACGCTACTGGTCTCACAAGCAGTCAAGGTATTTTGCTACAGTGTTGTGCTTCATCTTCGTCGCCTGGTGTGTCTGCTGATGTGGAATATCGTCACAATGAGCTGCTCTGGCTTTGATCTCTTTCGTAAAGGATCTAATGACATTTCTGTCTTTTAAATTATTGATTATACTGCCCATTCAGCTCTGTGAGGCTTTCTTTCTTTTAAATAATCAGATGTGTACCAGTTGGACGACTGGCAGAAAACCAAAGGAAACATCTCTTGAATCTACTGAATTTTTAAAAAAGCACCTCTAAAAGAAATAGCTCAATTTATAAATCTAAAGAAAAACAAGTGAGTTTCCCTTTTTGTTTACATAGTTTGTTCATTTCTCCATATATTACTGCATTAAAAATAAATAAACATCTATATTTTTTTTAATTAGCAACTATAGCAAAATACCCAAAGTGTTACAGACTGCTAACAGGAAAAAAAAGAGCTCACATTATTTTTGTGCATTTAGTGCCATATGCTGATCTCTTGAACATTTAGGTTTTTTTTAATATATTTTAAAGTGAAGTTATATAAAAAATACAGTAACCACGGCTGCCTTTGTACTCAAATCTTTGGCCACACCAGAGTCTAAATTATCCCTCCCTGTGAGGGTCAACATTCTGAAGTCTGAGACAGGGAGGAAAGAAACAAAAGCTGTCCTTTTTTCCCTCTTTAAAATCAGTCATTGACTTTCAAAGGCTTCTGAAGGCTGGCTGTGCGAGGATTTGAGTCTGGAACCCAGTCTGTAAGTGTTAATAGAGTTGAATCTGCAGCCTCATTCTGAGAGCCTCCCCGAGTTCCCCTAGGAGGTAGTCGTCCTCATTGCTGTCTTCCAGTTTCTTAAGCTCCTTCTTCCTGTACAGAGGGATGCTCGTGATTTCCAGTGTGTACGTGCCGGGCACCAGCTTCCTCTTGGCCGTGTGCAAGTAGCTGAGCCCGTTCCTTTGGTGGATGCGGAAGATGCCGTCGTCGTTCCCTTGGGAGATGACGTAGCGGACGTGGTTGTTGAGGGGCTCGATGGCAGGCATGAGTTCCAGGATGTGCTCCTTAGAGCCGAGGCCAGACAGGTTGAATTTCATTCTCATGGGGCTGTCCATGTCGACGCTGTCCAGGCTGACCTGTTCAACCTGGAGAAAAAGCAGGAAACGATGTGGGAAGAGCTTCTAGCAGCACAGGGAGAGGACTCCAAAGGGACCGCCTGCTGGGGCTGCAGCCACAGTGACAACCTATTGCTCCCCCTTTCTGTACTTTCCTCCAGGGTGCCGCGTGTGCAGGAGGCGACTGTACCTTCCATCAGCTGTGAGAGAAGGTCAACTCCACAGCACCTGTCCAGCAAATCTCTTGGCCTTAACCAGATAGAGTTACAAGGCTGAACTTACAGACAGCATTCACATTTCATTTTTTTTTAAATGAGTTTATAAGATATCATGCTCATTAGTAATAAAAGAAGACAACTTAGAAAATAATTGCAAGTCTTTTTTTTTTTTTTTCTGTAGTGAAAAGAAGAAGTTCAGCTGTTATCCAGCAGCAGCAGCAGGGACTGTCCCCAGAGGAATCTGCACTTGGAAGGCCTGGCCTGATTTGCAAGGCCCACAAACCACAAGCGGCATGTGGGAGCATGTTTGCTAAGAGCCATTAGTGCAGAGGGAGGGACCCGCAGAGACCTTAGTGCTCGGGTCTGAGCCAGCTTCTGTAAAAGCCAATGGGGCGGGGACCAGATACACCAAGTCTCAGTCAGAGGGATGGGCGGTTTAAGAATGCTACTTCAGTAAGACAGGCAAAGCCAGCAAACAAACCAAAAACACCAATGCTTTGATTGGGCACCTGTTAAGTAAGAGCTTGGCTACAGTGGCCCAGAAGTGCCCATCAGTGTTCAGACAGACTCATATCCCAAGAACTGCAATGGACTTCCCAGACAGAATTTCTGTGTTTGTAGTTTGGGATGCTTGATGAACATTACAATTGTTAGATTTAAGTCAGGTACCTCAGTCTTCTTAAAGTAAATGTAACATTGGCCTAGTTATTATTATACAATAAAACCACAGACCTTTTGGCGAGACAAAACTCATTTTACAGATAAAGTTTCTGGGGCCCAGGAAACTTTTTGAAGCAAGTTGCACAATTCCCACAGCCAGTTGGCTGTGGACTGTTTCTTTGGTGGAGGAATTTCTCAGTGACATTAACTGAAGAGGCTGGTGCTATCCCTGGTCTTTGGGAAAAATCATCGGCATCTCCAGCTATTACTCAGCGACATTCAGGCACCGTTCCAGGCACTTCACAGGATCAACTCAATCAATGCTCCCATCACCCTTCAGCAGTAGGGATTTTTTATTCCCATTTTTTAGATGAAAAAGTCGAGGTAGAAAGAGGTTAGGTAAATGTGCCCCATGTAACATCGGTGATAAGTGGGGACAAGTGGGGACAAGTGGGGAGGGCAGGGAACATATTCAAAGCCAGGCAGCCCGCGGCCCACCCCTTTAATCTCTCTGCTAAAGGCCATTTACGACCAAGAAACGCCAGCAGCAGGTGATTCAGATCTTCAGTTCCTTAAAAAAATTCAAGTTATTTGGAGATAAAATTTTTATGGGAGGAACACCTAACCTATAAATGTCACAGACTATGAGACTTAGTTGGCCGACATACTGAAAAAGAAAATCAGCCTAGTTTACCACAGATACATAAAACAATTGGACTAATTCAAAGTAATTTTTTTGAGTTATTTAAAAAATAACTATTTTCTAGGTGGACATCCTACTGCCTTTGGCATAAGTCCAAAAATAAAACATATCATCTGAAGCTGTGAATCACAAGTTCCCCCCCTGGCCTTGTGTTCTGAGCTGATAATCAGCTCCCTTTGACTGACCTGTCTCTGCCATGGTGTGTCCACTCATGCAGCCATTGCATTTCAAGACAGTCCTACTTCCCCAAGCCTGGAACCTTCATAAAGGTTAACTGCAGAACACATGTGACTCCACACGGATAAAATCTTGTGACAAAACAAAGAGAGGTTTACTCACAGTGGGAGTTTCTGGCTCATGGACACTTCTCTTCTGTCTGCCGTCTTTCTTCGAGTAGCCGTTGATTTTGCATTCGTAGCAGGCTTCCGGGGACAGGGCGTTCTCCTCGTCCACCTCTGCATCCAGGGGCAGGTACTGCCCTTTATTAAATCCCATTCCGGAGATACAGTGGCTATTTGCAACAAGAAGCAAGGTGGAGTTAGATTTTATCAGTAACTTTGACCACAGTTTTCTGGTGGTAGAGCCAAGATCTTTCAGAAATAAACCAATAAAGCAAACTCTAAGCTCACAAACATAAAAACCTAACAGTCTCCGTAACTCTTTTCTTCAACACTTCATACAGGAGATTTCCCTTATTCTGAAAGACAAAATCATGACAGTGAGCTCCAGGCTTCCCCAGTTTTATTTTCTAGTAGTACACTTTTTAAATTTAAGTATAATTGGAATACAATATTATATTAGTTTCAGGTATGCAATATAATGATGTCATCTTTATTCCTTAGGACGTGATCACCCCACTAATTCTAGTAATCATTTGTCACCATACAAACTTAGTACAATACTATTGATTATATTCCCCTTCACCCTTCTCACCACTCCCCCATCTCCCTCGCCTCTGCAACCATCCTTTGGTCTCTGTATCCCTGTGTCTGTTTTTGTTTTGTTTTTGTTTGCTTGTTTTAGATTTCACATTTAAATGAAAACACAGTATTTGTCTTTCCCTCTCTGACTTATTTAACTTAACATAATACCCTTTAGGTTCACTTAACATAATTGCCATGTTATTGCAAATGGCAATTATTTCTTTCTTTTAATCCTGGCCTGAGAGCGGACGTGGGGGAGGGAGAGAGAGAGGGAAAGAGAGAGTGAGAGGAAGGGAGAGAGAGAGGGAAGATGGGAGAGAGAAACAATGGGTTCCTTCCTATATGCACCCCAGCGGGGGATCAAACCCGTAACCTAGGTATGTGCCCTGACCTGGGATCAAGCCCACAGTCTTGTGTATGAGGCAATACTCCAACCAACTGAGCCACCCAGCCAGAGCTCATTCTTCTTTGGTGCTGCATAATATTCCATTGCATTATGTACCGCATCTTCTTTATCCATTCATCTATCAGTGGACACCTAGGTTTGTTTCCATATCTTGGCTATTGTAAATAATGCTGCAATGAGCACTGGAGTACATATAACTTTTCAGATTACTGTTTTCATTTCCTTCTGGGGCATCCCCAATTTTTAATCCTAAATAGACTAAAGCACTTGAGTGTCGCTAACTGCGGAAAGCAGAAGCAGAGTATGCATTTCCAAGAGAATGCTAAGAGAAGTTCTGTGGCTCACATCAAAGCTCTCTGCTGTAGGGACTGAGATTTTGGAACTTCCATTTGGGTGAGTGAAAGGGTCAATGTGTTGGCTCTGAATGACCCGTGTCTAGGCAAAGCCTTCTGTTTTAAGCATTATTATGTAGCGATGGTAGACGGGTCAGTCCATCCCCTCAGTGCCTGTCTCATACACTCCTTTCTGAGGAAGAGGAACCCAACGGACTCCTAAATCCCATTCCGGAGACACAGTGCTGCTAGCACTGTGCTGCCTTGATGGAAGGATGCAGGTGGACAGCACCTCAGCCCCAGTTGACAGGGGCCTGAGAGGCTGCACTTGGGAAAGTGTGATTAGCTGTAGGAAACACAGCCCTGCGGGGCCAGGCCCTAACCTCAACCCTGTGCTGAGAAGTGCCACACCGATGAGGCAGGTCTTTTCTGTGTGATAATATAAGGCCAGATGAGCAAAAAGAGGGACAAACTCGTTCCTCAGGGACCACTGGGCAGGTGCCTGCTAAAATTCATAGAAAAACCTGGGGAGAAGCCGTTTCCACTTGTACCTCACAACCCAGGTGTCCATGGCAAAATGTGAGCTGCATTTTAAAATATCTGTTACTCTCTGGCATTGAGGGATCTGATGGAATCATTTTAGGCCTTTATGTGGGGAAGAAAGTGGTATTTGTGCACAAGTTCAAGTCCTATGCATACCACAAAGGAAGTAATCCTGTAATATGGATATAATCCTAATGCCTTCTTGGTGCTTCTCCCTCCCATACCCTAAGTGATCTATGCTTTTGTCTCTTGGGCTTCTAATCACCATTCACTTCCCTGCAGGGCCAGGCCACCAGGCAGCCTGAACTTAGGAGGGAAGGCTGAGTTAGACCACGACCCTTGGACAACCTTTGCGTTCTGGTGTGTGGGAAGGCTGGTGGCTTACCCCTGTCCCACTCTGTAGTACCCCGGTGGGCAGCCGCAGAGGTAGCCCCCTTCCGTGTTGGAGCAGCCATAATTGCAGGGGTTCTTGGAGGACGAGCACTCGTTCACGTCGTGACAGGCACTGGAGAACTGGTCGAAGGAGAACCCTGAGGGGCAGGCGCACTTGTAACTGCCCAGGGTGTTGTAGCAGGATGCAGAGCCGCAGGCGCCGGGGTTGGAGCACTCATTCTCGTCTGGCGACACAAAGCGAGAAACTCTTTACAAGGGAAGGCGGCAGGGATGGGAGGAGCCCATGTCTCAGAGTCCCTATGATTTAAAAAACGTTCAGTCCCCTGGCTGATTTATAAAGCATATGAAAATAAAACATAAATAAAATGACAAAACCCAACAAATCATCCTAAATTTTTCCTGTAGAAAACCTTGCCCAACAGTTTTATATACTGTCTGTGCTGTTTATGAATACATCGGCAGCCCTTCGGGACAGGTATTTGCAGTCTGCCTGCTGGACTGCTCTTCTCTCAGCTGACGTCACTCAGCAGCCTGTTCTCTCCGCAGGTGCACAGAGGCAGTAGGTTACCGCTGCTGGAGGCTGTGGGGAGGGGGTAATGGAGAATGACTCTTCACAGGGAACTGATGGGGATGGGGATCGTTTTGGGGTTGCTGAAAAAATGTGGTGGTGGTGCTGGCTGCACACTCTAGTGAGAACACAGCAAAAACCTTTGAACTGAATACTTTAAAAAGGTGAATTTTATGGTATGTGTATTATATCTCAGTTTAAAAAAGCCTACATCTATTTTTGTATTTGTATCCATTCTCCCAGCAGTTCCCAAAGCCTTCATTATACTATATATGGAGAAAATATATAAAAATCTGAATACCCTAAATGAAAATGATTGCAATAAACACTATTTATTTGGGTCTATTGAACCAACAATCAACTTTTAACTGCTCCAGGGCCCATTTGGCGCAGACTGTGCCTTCTGAGAAGGTTCGCATCCAGCTGTCAGCCGACGCAGGTCTTACTAGTTCAATGGCTAGCATTATACTCTATAAACACCTGACAGCAGGATAATTACAGGTTACTCCTGCGGTTGCATTTATCATTTTTACAAACTCAAAACCCAATTGTGCTTTTAAATCTGGAGACTCCAGCTTTGCCTTTAACTGTCTGGTTGGCATGCAGTGTGTGGCTAGACTCCTTTGGGGTTTATGATAAATTCAAATCTCACCCTGGACACAAGTCGCTTCTGTTCTGTGGGAGATTCTCTCACAGTTTTGCGGCTCCAGTGGAGCACAGTGTGTCTGTGTTCTTAATACATGACAAGTGTCTGTGTCGGGCCACGTGGGGAAATGAGCCTGTCTGCCAGCGGGTGTGCGCCTGGGAGCCGGCAGCGAGAGCGAAGTGCAGAGCGGCCGGCGGGCTCGGCGGTTATGGAAGATGCAGATGGCGTCTCAGTGAAGAGGCCTCTCAGACAGGAAATTAAACTCCATTAAGTACAGCACTGAGGTTACCGAAAGGGTAGATGTTATTAGGCACATTTTTGTATCATGATTATGGTTTCAGAATTAAACTAGACTGCCAAATGTGGAATTCTTAATCACTGGATATAAAACCTGCTATGATTATCTAATATGTACACAAATCCTTAGCCTTCATTTCATGGGGAGAAAGTATATATATATATAAAAATTCCTCATAGCTATGCTACCTATTACAAATATAACTGCTATTTTATTTCTACCGACTGAAGACTTGAAATTCTGCCACAAAGGCTCACCTGCTTTTACAATTAAATATGACATTTATATGCACCATTTCTCTAACAGAGAATTTAAATTAGGATAGAATTTCACAAAATGATCCTTCTATGAAAATGGTAGTAGACATTGTGTTAAGTAGAAAACTTACCAGGCAAAACCAATTGATGGAATACATCTCATTTTAACATACCAGTGACAAAAAGTTTTAAAACATATAATATTTTTGGAAGCACCATGATATATTTCATATTTATATGCTATAAAGGTACATCATAGTATAATTTTATAGACTTACGTAGTCTGACTTTTACAGTATGTTCTTGTGTGAGACATACTTTGAATTGACTCAAGCCTCACCAAGCTATGTTTGAATTATTTTGAAAGGCCACAGAAGCAACTGGAAATTACTAATACTAAATAACTTAAAGCCTTATATATTAATACAATTTTTTTCCTTATATGAAAATGTTAATAATATTAATTTATTTTTAATTCTGAATAATTATAATGCTTGCAAATATTTGAGGATGCTACCTACATCTGTATAACCTATGCACCAGAATGTGATAAATGTTCTGTGGTAACTGGCTGGAAGCTTCCTAAAATATTCATTTGAATGAAAAGCTTTTTTCAATATTAGCACTTACAAAGAACCGTCATTGTCCTGAGACTGGAAGTAGTGCTGACAACAGTGCAGGTTTACAGTTGAACAGCACTGCAGTGATCTGACGCAGTGATCTGACGCAGTGATCTGATGGTTTGTGCCTCTGCCAGGACGCCCAGACCGGTCTGTCTAGGATTCCGCTCTGGTCTCCCCTCAGTCTGAATGACTGAAGATACTGACACACACAGGGACAAATAAAAATGATGTGTGCCTTTTGATTTGCATTTTGTCATAATTCTTGTTTTGTTTTGTTTTTGCTAACTTGTTGCTTTTATTAGTTCTTAATGGGTTGTTTAATTCTATTCCTGCTATATATTTGAGTTAAAATTCCAACTGTGTTATGTGGATTCAAGGAGGGAAGTCACAAGTTTTATTAGTGACTAGCAGGGGTTTTCAACCCTGCAAAGAAAACTCCAGAATCTGTCAAGTAAATCTCTGCTGTATCTTATTCACTCAGGGATCTGATGCTGAGAGACACCCATTCTGGCCCAGCAAGCTTACAAATACTTACAGTTGGGGATGTCTGCTTATGTGTCTTGAGTTTTGAACTCATCTTTGAAACCATCTATCCTTCTGTCCACAGGGTCCCTCCCGATGAGAAGGCACACTGGCCTCTGGCTGTACTCCAGTGTGAGATGTCCTGTGTGCCTGCCTTGCTGAGGTGCCCACTCCAAGGACCCCACAAAGGTCTTGATTTTGAGTCAGACCAGATTTAGTAAAAGCCTCTGTGTCTATTTTTGCCTTACATGTTTACAGACAGAAACTTCAGGAAACTTAAAAACTTAGAAATTGAGTTGATACTCCATACATATTCCTATTCTACTTATGATTACCTTAAAAACAAGAATTATATGTTAGCTGACATGTAAAATATTAGAGGATCATTCTTTTCCATTTAGTTCCATAGAATTAACTAAGAAGTCCATTTTACTTACTAAATAGTGTTGTATGTCATGTTTTATAAATGACACAATATAATAAAATAGTTTTATACTGTTTTAGTAGCTATCTAAAGAATTACCAGTCTCTATATTCTGAACAGTGTCCCTCCAATTTGCCTCTGTTTATAAATCAAGAAATCAGGGAATAGGACTTTTGCTACATTTTTTTTTCAGTGAAGAGAGAAAGGAAACTTATAAAATTATTTTGATTGTCAGTCTAATTCATCATTTTGATAATCCTTTAAAACTCTGTCCTTAAGGTCTTGATCATTAATAGTTTTTGCATTTTCACCAAGAGTATGTATTCGTGGTGTGGCCAAGTACCTGTGTTCGACCTGGCACATGGGCATAGAATACTCCTAACTTTCAGAGTTGGTTTCCTCCTTTGAAATTTATCTTTTTTTCTCATTTCACCAAACTGTCATTTGAAATTTCTTGTGAGAGGACCATAAAGGATAAACTCTGATTAATTTATGCAGTAGATTGAGCACAGTAAAATATTTGAAGTACATGTGAGGCAACTGAAATCACAACATAAGCAGGAAGCACCCTGCCATTTCTCTGCAAGACCACTGTTCTCCTTTCAGCTTGGTTACACCAGCGTCTAATGTCACAGTGGGTTATATGGTATGTCCATGAAGTGCATTCCAAAGGGACCAAGAAGTCAGGTTACTGGCTGGGTTCTCAAACAGAGAGTGGTATTCTCTTTGATCAATTGCTCCTTAAAAAGAGAATTTCCTTGACTATCATCAATCCAAGAAACAGAGCAGAGTACCTGTTTGGAATTTTTAACAAGATTTTCAACTGGAATTTTCAACAGAATTTGCTATAACTAGGTACCATTTGTACCTTAAAATACTTCAGCTCCTTCATTATACCTGTGTGACTGCACAGCTCAGATGGATGGTCCTCATTAAGTTGATCTGAATTCCTTCAGATTTGTATGAGGGAGATAGATGAGTAAGCCTTCAATCCCAAATCTAAAGATACTAAACCACTGATAAAAAGCCCCTGACCTTGTCAAATGAAGATGATAATTCTTTTTTTTTTTAACTCCCATTCCACCCCACCCACCCATCCCTCCCCCACCTCCCTCCCATTTCCACTCCGCACCTAGTTTTTGTCCGTGTGTCCTTTATATTTGTTCCTGTAAACCCTTCCCATTCTGCCCCAAAATTCCCTCCCCTCTCCCCTCTGGTCACTGTCAGCCTGTCCTGTATTTCAGTGTCTTTGACTATATTTTGCTTGTTTCTTTGTTTTGTTGTTTAGGTTCCTGTTAAAGATGATGATTCTTGACACCATCTTCAGAAACTCAAAATTATATCCAATAGAAAGTTAAAATTATAAATGCTCTCATTGAGTTACCTTTCAGGTACTTAAAATCATATTTCTCATTGTGGGTATTTTCAAACATACACAAGTACAGAGACTAATGTAATGGACTCCCATGCACCATTCTTAAGCACTGTTTTTTAAGTTTTAGGATTCAAAGTCTACATTGAAATGTTAACCTTTATTATTTGTTCATTTCACTTATGATGCTTTATGGTGAGAAAAGCAGATGCTACCTAGGAAGTGAGTACTCACCAACACACTGATTCCACTGGTAATGCTGGATATACCCTTGAGGGCAACCACACCTGTAGCCTCCTAGGATGTTCTGGCAGCCATGCTGGCACCTGTGGTTTCCATCACATTCATCAACATCTGCAAAAATAAGCCAGCAAGATCTTCATGTGACCTTTTTCTACTAGTCTTAAATATACTCCCAACACAGCCTGGGGAAACTATTATCAGGGAAACAAACAAGTAAGACACTCAAAGAGGCTGTGATTTTTCCAAGTCACATGGTTATCAGTGGTGGCACAAAGAATGCTTCTGAGATAAGATTTCATTCTTATACTATCCACCAGACCATGCTATGCCAATGCTCTAAATAACATCTTGATTTCAGCAAGTCGACCACAGCTACCACAAATGTTGTGCATATGGTCTGACTTATTCAATCAGTGATATAAACATATTTGCATTACATATTCTAGTAGATTGAAAAGCGATTGACATGTAATCCTCATTTTCAGGAAGATACAATCACTAGAGATTAGCTAAAAAGTGTAATTGTTTTGCACACAAATTTTTTTATTACCATTCAAGATTAATTAGAGGCAAATTTTAAGTATTTAAATGTTATTTTTAGACATGCTGCGGTATTATTACACATATGGGATAATTTCTTTGTTCATACATGCATACACTTTTGGAATGACTATCGAGGCTTTGAGATCTATCCATAAAGAATAAAATAAAATTGGCATGTCTGACGTGCATGTAACAAATTTATATGGATAATTAATAAATGGTATCTTATGTGGAGAGTCACAAGCTTAACTCACACGTGGCAAGCAGCTGTATGTTCAGAATACTTTCAAAGTCTCAACAACTTCAAATATAAAATATTAAAATAGAAAATTTTAAAAGAAATTTTCTTGGTGGAAAATTAGATACATAAAAATGCCCTACAATTTTTTTTAAAAGATTTTATTTATTTGTTTTTAGAAAGGAAGGGAGGGAGAAAGAGAGGAAGAGAAACACTGATACGAGGAAACAACATCGATCGATTGCCTCTTGTGCGCACCCTGACAGGGGACTGAACCCGCAACCCAGGCTCGTGCTCTGACTGGAAAGCAGACTGGTGACCTCTTGCTTTGCAGGTCAACCCCCAACCAACTGGGTCACATGGGTCAGAGCATAAAGATTATCTTAAAAACTTTGAATATATTTCTACAATTCATAATCATATACGGGTGGTGACTAAAATCAATAAAACATAAGTTGCAGTATTATATAAAATATAAGGGTGTTATATATAGTCTCACAATCTCTGCTATAAGTATTTTGTAAAAGATACCAATCATAATACATTTGTCTTATAAGACAAATACTGAAGAATCATGGGCAGATTTTTATTGCCACTTGAAACATTCCCTCAGACTTCACAGGAAATACCCACTGAAGGGAGACTGGAGGAATGCCCATTGTAGAAAAGAGAGTGAATCAAGAGTCCCAGGCCAAATAACCTGAAAATAGCCATATGTGTTTCCCAGTGCTTTTGGTACATTTCTCCAATTCTCCGTGATAATTGGTTCTTGTTCTTACACTTAACTTGTACACATTTAGGTATCATACAACAAAAGTCCTTTTTTTCCCCCCGGCATACTCCTGCATTACTGTAAACCATATTAGGTATAGAATTCTTTTTCAGTTCAATTCCTTTTTAGATCAATAACTGAGTAAACTGTTCAGTTACCTTAAAGCCAATTCATACTCCCCAAATTTCTGTTTCATCATATCACAGTTTTTTTCTGCCTCCAAAATAATATATGAAAACTTGTAAACAAAAATTAATTTCTGGGTTTTAATTTTTTAAACACCTTTTTCTTCTTTTGAGATGATTAAACTTTCTCATTCATTGGCTTGGAAGTAAAAGTAAAATAGTGTGTTACATTAGACTAAGGATTTTTGAGCAAATTAACTCACCTTCACAGTTGAGTCCAGTAGCATCAAGTGAGAACCCTCTCTGGCATTCGCAGCTGAAACTCCCAGGGGTGTTTTGACAGATGCCTTTTGCTCCACAGAGGGAAGGCTGAGACCCACATTCGTTGTTGTCTGGCAAAGCATGAAGGAGGAGGGGATCAAGCCTCCCAATTACTACATGACCCAAATTCCACTACACAAAGTATAAAGTGAAATATGAAGGCCTAAGTTTCACAACGTGAGAGCAGCATTTTAGGGAAATGTATGACACAGTTCACTGTCATATGAAAGGCAAAAGTGGTAAAAAAAACGTGTATTTCAAGAGACGTGAAATCAGAGCACATCCTGGTTTGACTGAGGACATGGTTTTTCATAATACAACTGAAGGTCCCTTAACATATGCGCCTTTTAATATAAAAAAACCCAGCGTGTTCATTAGCATGGGCTAAATTACGGTGTACCTTTAATCACGTGTTATGTAAGCACATATGGTTACATTTAGAATGCAATATAAAGGCACTGCTCAGAATACACCTACTGTGTGTGTGCTCAGACTACACAGGCCTTTTTTCCCTTTAAGTGTTGCTCCTCAGGGAAAAAATATAAGCAACATTTTTAGACCATTAATTATGAGGGATTGGTTTTAACTACAAGTACTGAGACACTATTCTACCATTTTAAGTATATGTATTATACATCTATTAAAAGTTTATAAAATTTCCCATTTGTAGTTTTGTCTTACCGATACACGCAGTGTGATGCTGTGTGAAACCAGGTGGACATTTACAGGTGAAACCTCCCAGGGTGTTGACACAGAGGAACTGGCAGTTGTGTTGTTTGGTTTGACACTCATCGAGGTCTGAAATGAGAGAGATACCCACACAAACCAGAGCAGTGTTATCTGGCTGTGCATCTTCTGTCATGAGGCCACAGGAGATGTATATTTTCTATTGGAAATATTTTGTCTTTATTTTTGCGGGAAGCTTTATAGACTTCAACATGCATATGACATGCAGTTTCTTTTCAAATACATGAGGGCATAAATATTATGGGCTACTATAATAGGATAACAGGTGATACATAACACAAAGTTTTCTTAAAGAAATTGGATGAATAACTGTGGTTTTCATAAACTGTTCTCAAAGTTAATACCGAAAGGTTGTAATTTTTGCATGTAATGCACAGTTTAGTACATAGCTGGCCACTTATTCCTATTAAACGAGGGGATTAAATAAAAATAAAACAGAATCTGGAAACTGATGAAGGTCTTAGCATAAACACTGAGTCAGGTTCTCAGGATCCAAATGAAAAAGACCATCATAAATACCAGAGAAAGCAAAAACACAGCATTTGTGATTCTAGTCATAAATGGAATTAATATTTGGACTGTTCTAACAGAAAACTCAAAGTGGAATTTTGGTTAGTACTTTAAGATGTGAAAATATATTTAAATGCATTTACAAAGCAATATAAGATGTAAATAAACAAGACTACTTATTATTTTAAAGCTTAAAAACACAACTTTAGCTGCATTCACTTATAAACAATGTGCAAAATTAAATTGATTGATTCATAATGGTTCACTGAATAGGTACAAGAGAATAGTACTGCTTGCTATTTTATTTATTTATTTTTATTTCTTGGAAATATAACTACATTTTCTTGAGAATAATCTGTATTTCAAAAATTTAATTAGGAATTTCCTCAGTCCATCAATTTTATACTGATGAGATTTAATATAAAATTGAATAATGAGTATAATACTAAAGCTATTTTAATTATCTAATTTAGTTTGAAAATTATTTTTAATACTACCTAAGCAAAAAAATTAAATTTACCAGTTCATTTTCCATCTCTGAAAGTAAGTGTAATAAAGATAGTTTGCAGAAATAAAATCTTAGATAAGAAGCAAAAAAAATCTTATTTTAGTTACTTGTCTATCTCTTTTTTCACCAAAATTAATTTGTTTTAATTCTATTTATTTCTGAATTTGTTTTGTTCTAAGAAGTGAACCACTGTAACTGGGTTTTATTCTGCCTGCCTCCTACCTACCATGTGTCCTTTATTAGAATTTCTGTGAGTATACAGTGGTCACTACGAAGGTGAGCTTTGATGAAGGAGGTGCACATGTTACAATCCCTGATTAGCTACACATGAAACTGAAAGAAGAGAGACAGACAACGGTCACAAATGTCAGCCTCTTCACTCACCTTTGCACGTCTTCCCATCCTCTTGCAGGACGTATCCCCGCGGACACGAGCACTGGTAACTCCCCTCACTGTTCTTGCAGATGAAATTGCATGGTTTCGGGGATTGGGAACATTCATCAAGATCTAAGAAAAAAGCGATGTGAAGATTAAATTCTTGGTTAAAAGGAACAACTAGCTTCTCTCCTCCCTCCATATTCTCACTTCATTCTTTTAGCTTTTCCTTATCAACTTAAAATGAAAACAGCCAGAGAGAGAGATGATGCAAAGAATGATTTTCACTCAAGCACGTACTAATTTACTTTATAGATCAATCTATGGACCTTGGACAAATACAGTATCTTGACAGTTGACTGGGCTCAAAACCCCCCCCTCAATTCTTTAGATTAATGTACTTTGCTTTACAATTTGGGGAGCATAAACTTAAGAGATTTCATTTCATCTCATCTCATCTCATCTCACCTTGGACGTGTAGATGTAGCAGAATTTCTCTTAAACTCTCTAGGCTGCCACTCCCCTAAGTATCTTGTGGGGTCATGGACTGTGCTGAAAATCCTCCACTTGCCCCTCCTGGTCCAGTCTTCCTTTTGGTCCACCCTGGTCATGGGCCCAAGAGACTGCTTCCTTGCGGTCTGTGTTCTGGCTGGCTCCTGTCTCCTCAACTCCCTCCCCACAAGACGGGCTCAGGCTGACTGACTCATTGGATCAGAGCTCACAGCTCCTTCCAGGCAGCCCTCCATGCACAACTTTCTCCTTCCAGGTTCCAGCAACCTCTCCCTCCTTTCTTTGGGCCCAGGAGTGGCATAGCCCCAGCACACAGCACTGTCCCTTGTGCTTCTGCACATGCTGCCCACACCTTTGTAGACAGTCCCTTTGCTAAGGCCTCCTTAAACTACCCTCATTTGATTATGCCCCCTTTTCCTGCTAGACTGTGGTTGATAGCAAACGATCTCCACTTCCTCTGTAAGACATAATGATTGATGCCCACAGAATGCTGGAAGCTCATGATTCCAGCCTGTTCTCTGTTACTTTCATGCCCAACCAAGAAAACCAAGTTTGGTTATTCTTGACCTTTTCGTGCCAGCTGGGCTTGTTATTGAAATAGGTACTATAGTGAACATCATGTTAAGTTGGTGAAATATGAAGGAGAAAAGATTTTTTTCTTTGATGAAAACAAAATTGAATACTTTGGAAATACTCAGTAAAGGTGAGTCATCCCTGCCCCTGAACTGTGATAGAATGGTTGTAGGTGAAACAAAAAATTAGAAAAAGAGATTGTCAAAATGTACTAGGTTTCTATACTGAACTGCTTTGCAACTGCAAATGTTAGATGATGCTTACTTGGTATATTTTATGTGAAATAGCAATGAGAAACACGCACAAAGCATTCTCTCTTTATATTGCAAACATCCACATCCACAACCAAAGCCCTTTTCTTTTATCAAAAAATGAAAAATGTCATTTATGCGTCTTAAATTAAAACTTAAAATGCTAAAAGTTCATTTTTTATAATTTTTGTTTCTCTGACAGAACAGACTTTTTGATGAATTGAACAGTTCTGTGTCCCACATGATGGGACAAGGCCCTGGACCACTATGAGGACATGAAGAACCATGTTACTGAAAGGAGTGGTATCATTTTAGTATAGTGTACACATTGCTACACTGCAGGGACCCTTAATAAACATACTCTACTGACAGTAAGTGACTTGTAGGAAATAGTAGCTGACAAGCTCCTAGACGCAGCGAGGCCTTGCCTTACCTACACACGAGGTGCCGCTGATATCTGTGGTGTAGCCGACCTTGCAGAAGCACCGGAACGAGCCCATGGTGTTGATGCACTGGCCGTTGGTGCAGAGGTTCGGCATCACCTTGCATTCATCAATATCTGTAGGCCAAAACAAAAACAAGACCAAAAACAAACAGAAGTTAATATCTGGTTACAACTGGTTAGAAACCAAGGGAAATTATGGAAGTGACATGCGATCACTAGCCACCAACATTAATAATGATGCTGAGTGCCTTTTCATCATTTGGGCTAATGGCCACGTGAAAGGGATAGAAAAATAATCCGAAGTGATAAACAGATGAAGCCTGTGTTGAAAGCCCTGTTTAAGTTTACTCTTTTTGCAATCTAAGTATGAATTACTTTGGGGGGATCTAGAAAGCCACCTTTGAGAAGTTCAACTAATTTGGAATTTATGGTAATTTTCCATAAATTGGCCTCAAATCTGCATTTGCATTAATTAGTTTATAAAGGGTTTTATTAGCAAATAATCAGACACAGGAGTGAGCATCTGTATAGTAAGAGAGGAAAATCATATTTTTCAGGACATTAATTGGCTGCACAAAAAAGTGGAAACCACGAATCAGTTATAAGAGTTGCAGGTTTGTAAATAGGTTACAAACAAAATAAATTCCAGTGCACACTCAAATAAATAACCAACATTTATTTAAGTAAGTATAGTTTGGGGGCTACAAGCATGGCCTTTGGGGTCAGATAGATATGGTCCATTCCTGAGTCCATCCCTTAGAAAGAGTGGGATCTCAGGAAAACTACTCCTTACTTTAGCTTGTGCTTTAGTTTCCTCATCTGTTAAAATGGGATTAATAGTAAATTCTACCTCTTAGATTTCATATGAAGATTATATCTTCTAAAGTCTTGACAGCATTCATAAAACGTATATACAAGCAAACATGTACTAATATTTTAGTGATTATTGTTATTGTATCAATTTGTCTACTTTTCCTTCTAACTGATCTGAATGAAATTCACAGCGTTGATAGTATGCAAGAATTTCCTCAACTCCTTACCTCTCCCATCAGTGGTATATCCTGGGCCATGAGGACATATCTTTTTGTACTGCGCAGTTCCAGGAAGTGGGCAAAGTTCACACTGGTGACCCCATCCTCGCCCCCCGTCACAGCAGCACTCTGACTTGGTGACAAGATTGCGGCTGCTGGACGCCATCTGACACATGGTCTGCAGCACCTCTGCAAAGCAGAGTCCCTGTCGGTTGTCTGAAAGGACAGTGGAGTCAATAGGCATCAATGTCATGGAACTGACTGACTTCATCATCTCCAACTTCAAATTACATGGGACAATCGGTACTTTTATCCTTAGCAATAACTTTTAAGGAGGTAAATATTCTTTTATACGGACAGTCACACTGTTTAAGGCAGTTTAACAATTATAATGTTTTGCTGGAAAAGTTCATAGAGTGTTTGATCCATATAGACAGTTTATTAAATTTGACAAAAAGTGACACTAATAGTTTAGAAATAGGTTTTTTAAATTTAATCCACCAGCAACTAAGTGATAGTAAACTACCATTCTTGTAGAATTAAAATAAAAGAAAAATAAAATGAAATTCTTTCCCTTTAAATAAGCAAACAAGTATTAGGATTTACTTTTGAGAAGCATTCTAGACTATGCTATAAATTTGGTACATATTCATTCAAATCTTTCATTTTCTGTATCTAAAAGACTGTTCAAACATATAGACTAAGCAGTTTTTTTTAGTACAAAGAAAGGGATTTCTCTGATGTAGATAGGCAAGGAGATCTTTACTATGGTCTTATGAACTATCCTAGTGAAACTGTTAATATACATTAAAAACAGCACACTTTCTACATAGGTTATCTTTTTAATGTCCCAAAAGGCTGATGGTTAGTGAAGGTCTAGACTGTCTAGACTAAAGACAAGAAAAAACAAAATATATTTTCTTGACTAACAATTTCCTAGGATTTAAAGCAGATGACATCATTCTGAGAAAAATGTGATGTAGTAGAAAGTTGCTGTTTTTACACCAAATCAAATGATGAGTAATCTTATTTCTCTTTGTTTGCCTTAAGTTTTACTATTCCGTACTTTTATACCTGCCCATAATTAACTAAAATGATTTATAATATATGCATTATAGTATAACACAATGTCTGAGATTTATATTTTCCACAAGAAAATATTTTCTAAAACATTTTTCTGTACCATAAAATAAAAATTAACCTTTATTGCATTTTTTAAAATATGGCCTTTACTTTAATATCATTAATATAGCAGAGCTTACCTCACATCACAAATATTTTCCTTTGGAATTAAATCATCCCCTGATGTAAGTTTTACTAAAGTCACATTTTCCATAGACTTTAATTAATATTAATTTTGGGAAGACTATTTAAGATGGTTATTTATATTACACATAGGCATGCAAACAACGTACACACAGACACATACGTCATTATTTAATAGGTGTGTATCTTTAGGAAGAGGTAGGTGGATTACTCAGATTGGGAGTTTTGTTCAGCAGACTAGGATATATGAGTAGCGATCTTCTGTGATGACATCATAAAACAGATGTTTTATTTACCAAGAAAAACAGACTCATATATCAGCTTACCGAGGCATTCAGTGCCTGAGGAACTTGATTGAAATCCTTCATTACACTCACACCTGTAGCTCCCAATTGTGTTAACGCAACGGCCATTTTCACAGATCCCTGGCTTGGTCCTGCATTCATTTTCATCTTTAGAAAAACAAAAATGTCAATAATGAGCAGATTAGAAATTTATACTTTAAAATTTTCTGTTAACGGGTTATATCTTATTTAAAACTTCTTCACCAAAATACTAATAGGATGAGAGAAAAACTAGTCATGTGTGAATACTCACTTTTAACTTTGACTCATTCTTCCAGGTGAGTTCTTTCTTAACAAAGCGTTTTCTTTCTCCCCGTTCCCCCCACCCCTCCTTTACAGGGAAGGGGTGGTGTTTGATGAAGAACTGGAAAATTGGCCCCCAAAAGGGATAGACTTGCCCTGAGACACCAGATAAGGAGAAGAATCTTGGGGAAGGGGATGCTAGTTTTTGTGATGCGAGAGAAAAGTTTGGGGCATAGGGAAGTAGGTGCTAGGGAAGGGTGTTTATTTAAATTTTTTAAAATAAGTTATTCCTTTCATCTTTATAATTTTTAACCTCCAATTTATTTTGCATGTGCTTTCTTTTTATTTGCAATTGCCTTGAATATCTTGTTCCTTTCCTCTCCTTTTTTTTTTTAAAGATTATTTATTTAGTTAGACAGGGGGAAGGGAGGGAGAAAGAAAGGGAGAGAAACATCAGTGTGTGGTTGCCTCTCATGTGGTCCCTGCTCCGGACCTGGCCCGCAGCCAGGTGTGTGCCCTGACTGGGAATCAAACCTGCACTCTTTGGTTTGCCAGCTGGCACTCAATCCATTGAGCCACACCAGCCAGGGCCATTCCTTTCTTCTCAACCTGGCTTACATTTTGATTTGGTATATTTCTTGTAACAAAGCACCAATCTAGATATTTTAAAAATTTTAGAAGTACATTTATTGTTAACCAGCAATTTCAACTATTTATTATGATTACTGGTATGTTTGTATCTTACCCTCCTTTTTATATTATTGTTTTATATTTACCATACTATTGCCCCTTGTCTCAATATTTTATTCTTGTTTATTCTATTATAGTTGTCCCAATCCCCCCTCCTCCATGCAGCCCACTCTGCCCCTGCTCCCATAGTCTGTCCCCACTCAGCTCTCAGATAGGCACTAATACTCCCTTGGCAATCCTGCTGTATGTCCTAGTATGTCTACGCTCCCATTTTTTAAAATGACTATCACGTATTAAGGCCCTTCCCCTCCCCACGATGAACCACCTGTCTGTACCCTCACTTTCAATCTTTAGTCCTTTTTCAACAGCTGAAGTATCTCTGGTTTTTCTCAAGTCCAAGTCTTTGAACTTGTACTCTGTATTTCACAATTCTCTTTTTTTCAATGAATCATTCCTTCAGCATACATTTTCTAGTGACTTACATCTTTAAAAAAAAAATCTCCCAATAACATATTATTCTTCCAGCTACTGCCACATTTTGGTTCCCCTTCGGGCAAACAAAAAAAAGTTTTTTCTGCTCAGTTCTTGGACTCTCACTTTAAAAAACATTTTAAAAAGTTTTTACATTTATTTTTAGAGAGAGGGGAAGGGAGAAAGAGAGGGAGAGAAACATTGGTCGGTGGCCTCTTACATGCCCCCAGCCAGGGATCTGGCCTGCAATCAAGACATGTGCCCTGACTGGGAATCAAACCGGAGACCTTTTGGTTTGTGGAGTGATACTCAACATTCTAAGTCACACTGTTTGACTCACTGACTCCCATTTTATTTTATTTTATTACAGCTTTATTGAGGTATAGTTGACAAATGAAACTGCCAGATAATTAGAGTGTATATGATACATATACCTTGTGCAAGGATTCTTCCTACTGAGTTAATTGACACATATGCATCAACTCACGTATTTACTTTTTTTGTGTGAGAATATTTAATTTCTACTCTCTTAGCAAACTTCAATTACATCATACAGTGTTACCAACTATAGTCACCATGATATATATCAGATCCTCAGACTTTATTCATCTTATAATTGCAAATTTGTACCCTTTTGCCAACCTGTCCCTATTTTCCCAACCCCTGCCCCCAGGAAACCACTTTTACATTCTGTTTCTCTGAGTTCAACTTTTTTTCCAAAAATTACATTTTATTGATTATGCTATTACAGTTGGCCTGATTTTTTCCCCTTTTAGTCCCCCTTCGCCCCAGCACCCCCCACTCCCTCAGGCAATCCCCCCACCATTGTGCATATCCATGGGTCATGTGTATAAGCTCTTTGGCTACTCCATTTCCTGTACTGTACTTTACATCCCCATGGCTGTTCTGTAACTACCTATTTGTACTTCTTAATCCCTCACCTCTTCACCCATTCTCTGACATCCCCCTCCCATCTGGCACCATCAAAACTCTGTACCTTTGATTCTGTCTTTGTTCCTCTCATTTGCTTTGTTTTTTATTCAACTGTTGACAGATTTGTATTTTTTTTGCCATTTTATTGTTCATAGTTTTGATCTTCTTTTTCTTAAATAAGTCCCTTTAACGTTTCATATAATAATGGTTTGTTGATGATGAACTCCTTTAGTTTTTTCTGATCTGGGAACCTTTTTATCTGCCCTATGATTTTAAATATCTTTGCTGAGTAGAGCAGTCTTAGTTGTAGGTCTCTGCTTTTCATGACTTTGAATATTTCTTGCCAGTCTCTTTTAGCCTGCAAAGTTTCTTTTGAAAAATCAGCTGATAGTCTTATGGGAACTTCCTTGTAGGTAACTAACTTCTTTTCTCATGCTGCTTTTAAAATTCTTTATCTTTAACCTTTGGCATTTTAATTATGATGTGTGTTGGAATGTGCCTCTTTGCATCCATCTTGTTTGGGACTCTCTGTGCTTCCTGCACTTGCATGTCTATTTCCTTTACCAAATTAGGTTTTCTTTCATCATTTTTTCAAATAGGTTTCCAATTTCTTCCTCTTTTTCTTCTCCTTCTAGCACCCCTCTGGTGTGAATGTTGGACCTCTTGAGTTGTCCCAGAGGCTGCTTTATTACTACCTTCATTATGGAGGGTTCTTTTTTCTTCTTGTTCTGATTGGTTGTTTTTTGGTTCCTTATGTTCCAAATCATTGATTTGATTGTTGACTTCCTCCACTTTACTATTGTTTCCTTGTAAATTGTTCTTTATCTCAATCAGTATATCCTTTTTTTCTGACTGGATCTTTTTTATGCTTCTGAGGTCCTCATTAAGTTCCTTGAGCATCCTTATAACCAGTGTTTTGAACTCTGCATCTAATAGATTGCTTACCTCCATTTTACTTAGTTCTTTCTCTGGAATTTTGTTCTTTAATTTGGGGCAATGTTTCTTTGCCTCCTTCTTTTGGCAGCCTCCCTGTGTTTGCTTCTATGTATTAAGTAGAGCTGCTTTGACTCCCTGTCTTGGTAGCGTGGCTTAATATAGTAGGTGTCCTGTAGGGTCCAGTGACACAGCCTCCCCTATCACTCCAAGCTGGGCAGTTGAAGTGCACCCTTCATGTGGGCTGAGTACACCCTTCTCTTGTAGTTGAACCATCTTGGTTGCTGTTGGCAGACCAATGGGAAGGATTCACCTAGGCCAGTCAGCTGTGACCCCTTACCACTAACTTCCACCCTCTGTGGAGGATTAGCTATGTAGGGGCAGGATGGTGGTGCTCTGATATGGTCCGTGGCTATCCACTGGGTGCACTGGCCCTGGGGTTTCCTAGATGGTACAGGCCAAGGTCAGCCCCAACCTGTGTTTTTCCAGTACCACTCTGCCTGAACTATAAAGCAATCTGAGATGGCTGTTGCTTGTGCTGGGCTTGGAGATCCCCAGGTAAAGCCAAGCTGTGAATCTAGGCTGGCTGCTGCTAATGCTGGGCATGGGGCTCACTGAGGCCAGTTGTTTGTTTGTTTGAAAGGATTTAGGAATTTGTGAAGCATGAACCAACACCAGCCATTCATATGGAAAAGCACCTTCAATGGATCCATAAGTTGGATGGGGTGGAATCTCTGAGGATCTGCAAGGTGGTCAAACAATGTTAGCCAGGCTGATAGAGTATCAAATATGGCACCAGCTTGCCAGCTCTGTGGCTCTGTAGGGGGAGGGTTTAGAAAAGGCACAATGGTTTCTGCTCACCTTGATGCCAGACACTTCAGTTTCTCCCACTGGTAACTTTCAAGCTGCTACCCCCTATGCTGGATTTCAGAGGGAGTGAGTCTGAGTAGGTGAGCCCATGTGTGGGTTCTTTAAGAGGAACTGCTTGGGACTCCCACAGTTTCTTCCACCGACTCAATCCCCACTGGTTTTTGCAGCCAGAAGTTGTGGGTACCTATCTTCCTGGCACTGGAACCCTGGGCTGGGCATTCTGGTGTGGGGTTGGAACTCCTCACTCCTGAGATACCCCTCCTGAATTTTTATCCACTACATGTGGGTGAGGGACCAGCTTGTTCCACATCTCTGTGCCTCCTACCAGTCTGCACGGAGATGGTTTCTTTAATTCCATAGTTGTCAGACTTCCATTCAACTCGATTTCTGATGGTTCTGAGTGATGGTTGTTCTATATTTTAGTTATAACTTTTATGTGGTTGTGCAAAGAGGTAAGCCATGTCTGCCTATGATGCCACCTTGACCAGAAGTTCTTTTTTCTGTTTTTTAAAGATTCCACATATAAGTGATACCATGCAGTATTTGCCTTTCCCCAGCTTATTTCACTTAGCACAATGTCCTCCAGGTTCACCCATGTTGTTACAAATAACATTACTTCCTTATTTTTAAAGGCTGAATAGTATTTCACTATACACATAATGTGTATATATGTATGATATATATATATATATACCATATATATATGTACAGATCATATTTTTGATTCATTTACCCACCAGACACTTGGAATGCTTCCGTACCTGACTATTATAAATAATCATACAATGAACACAAAAGTACAGATATCTTTTTGAGATAATGGTTTTGTTTCCATTGGATATATACCCAGAAGGGGAATTGTTAGTTGGTAGTTCTATTTTTAATTTCTTGAGAACATACATAGTGGTTGCACCAATTTACATTTCCACCTGCAGTACCCGAGGGTTCTTCTCTTTTCCCCACATCCTGGTCAACACTTATCTCATCTCTGTTGTAACAGCCATCCTAATAGGTTGGGATCTCATTATAGGCCCCCCCCGCCAATTTACCTCATGATTAGTGATGTTCAGCACTTTTTCATATACCTGTTCACCATTGTATATTTCTTTGCAAAAATGCTTATTTAGGTCCTTTGCCCATTTTAAAATCCAGTTATTATTATTATTACTATTTACTATTGAGTTGTATGAGTTACTTGGGTATTAACTCTCACCAGTTCTGTGGTTAGCAAATATTATCTCCTATTCCATAGGTTGCCTTTTCATTTTATTGATGCTTTCCTTTCCTCAGCAAAAGGTTTTTACTTTGATATAGTTCAACTTTTTGTTTTCACTTTTGTTTTTGGTGTTAAAAATAAAATCGTTGCCAAGACCAATGCCAAGGAGCTTACCAATGTTTTATTTTAGGAGTTTTATGGTTTTAGGTTTTACTTCCTAGTATGTGATCCATTTTGAGTTGATATTTGTGTATGGTGTAAGATAGTTGTCCAGTTTCATTCTTCTGAATGTGGCTGTCCAATTTTCCCAGCTCTATTTATTCAAGAGACTATGTTTCCCTATAGTATATTCTTGGCTCCTTTGTTAAACATTAATTGACCACAGGTTTATTTCTGAGTTCTCTATTCTTACCCAAATTGATCTATGTGTTTTTATGCCAATACCCTAACATTTTGATTATTATAGTTGTATATATAGTTTGAAATCAGGAAGCATTATACCTCCAGCTTTGCTCTTCTTTCTCAAGATTGTGCTGGCTATTGTGGTTCCATACAAATTTCTTGAAAGAATGATCTATGGTTTTCATTTCTACTTCCTAATCTCTGGTTCTTTTTGTAATCTATGTGCTCTATTGCAACATGTAAACTATTCCTGAAGAGGTCACCAAATCTAATTACTTCTGTCTATATCTTACTCTATATCTCAGCACCATTATACACAAGTGACTACTCTCTAAATGTCTGAATAATCCATTCTTGCAACTCTCATGACTTCACAATGACCTGGAGAACTTCCTGTCTTGCTGGCTACTTAGTTTTAGTCTACTGAATATTTTTAGTCACTCCAAATAGTGTGGTACCCAGAGCTCAGTCACTGCTTCTTCTACTCTGTTCTTTCTCAGTGTCCTCATCCTATCTTATGATTTTTAAAACACTACCTATTTGCCAGCAATTTGTAGTTACAGCCCACCTGATGTTACCACTGCAAATCTAGTATGTATCTGACACTTAACATGGTCAAAACAGAACTTTATCCTTCTGTGCCCATAATCACACCTGTTTCTTCCAGTCTTACCCTTATCATCAGTTTATAGTAGCTTTATAAAATCAATTATTCCAGTAAAAGCCCTAGGATTCATCTTTTGTACCTCTCCCTTAATCCACAATATCCAGTCAATCCATCAGCTATTTCTGTCAATTATCTCCAAAGTATATTCTGAATCTGTCCATTTCCCCATGTTTCTACACTGCTATGACTTGTATCTGAGCCTCCTTTGTCTCTCACCTGGATGATAAAAATAGCTAAATAAATTCTGCTTTCACTCCTACACCCTTACAATGTGTTATCTACAAGGCAATTGGAAATCTTTTAAAATGTAATTTAGAGATTAATAAAAACTATCGATTAACTGAAATTTTACTGTATTTCAAGCACCGTTCTAAGGATTTTTACATGAATTCCCTAATTTAATGCTTCCAATAATCTTCTGAGGTAAGTGATCTCATCATTCCTGTTTGTTTTTAGATGAGAAATTTGAGGCACATGGGAAGTCAACTTGCCCTAGGTCACAGAGCTAGTAGATATGAAACTAGATTTCTCACACTCACCATCCATCTTCAGGGTGCACACTCTGAGTCCCTCCGCCACAATGTGCTTAGCATAAAGCCAACTCTTTACCATGGCCTGAAATGCCCTGCCTACTTCATGCCACTCTCCTGGCAGAAACATCAGCTACACTGGCTTTCACTGATGCTTGAGGGGTCTTTGTTCTTGCTATTTCCTTATTTTTCCTTTCAAGTTCCCAGTTCAAATGTCACTTCATCAGAGATGCCTTCCTTAAAAGTGTATTTGAAAAAAATGCTTAATAGCAGCCCTGGCTGGTGTGGCTCAGAGGATTGAGTGCCAGCCTGTGAACCAAAGGGTCACTGGTTTGATTCCCAGTCAGGGCACATGCCCAGGTTGTGGGCAAGGTCCCCAGTAAGGGGTGTGTGAAAGGCAACCACACATTGATGTTTCTCTCCCTCTCCTCTCCTCTCTCTAAAAATAAATAAATCAAATCTTTAAAGAAGTGTTATCTAAAGTACCATATTTTGTTGTGTAAAATGAACACTTTTTTCCAAATTTTTGAGGGAAAAATAAGGATGTGCATTACACATGTGTAGTACTAATTCCGTTCCTATATAAATGTTTTTATTTTATTTATGCTTATGTGTTAAAAGTATAACTCTAGAAAGCAATAATGATGTCTGTATGTTCAAAAATAAATTCTAAAATTCTTTTATAATACAAAAACAAGTATCTAAATATAAATAGACAATTGAATTAAAAAATTAAAATGAAGTATTTTTTCCCCCTGAAAGTTTGGGCCAAAAACCTGGGTACTCATTATACACAGCAAAATATGGTAGTTCTCACTCAATCACTAAATCTTATTTTCTCCAAAAGATTTACCACTATACAAGATTATCATGGTATTTCTTTATTTGTTTGATGAATGCTTCTCCCTGACTAGAACATAAACCACTTGAGAATGGGTGGGGATAGGAGGAAGGAAAACTTGTCCTTCTAGTTTATAATAATATCCCTAGAACCAGAAACATAGCAGATGTTCAATAAATAATTAAGTAAATGAATGACTATTCTGCAATCATTTTCCATGGAGCAGTGTACTCTTCTGATATGCAAGTTTAAATATTTTCTACCAGAATTTCTTCTATGCCCTGACCAGTGTAGCTCAGTTGGTTGGGTATCATCCTGCAAAGCCATAGGTCATTGGTTCAATTCCTAGTCATGGTACATGCCTAGGTTCGGATTAGGTCTGTGGTCAGGGTGCATATGAGAGGTAACCTATTGATGTTTCTCTCCCTTTCTTTCTCCCTTCCTTCCCCCCTCTCTAAAAATAAATAAATACAATCTTAGAAAAAAAAGTATTTCTTCTACAAATACTCAAATATACTTAAATATTTTTCCTGTGTTTATTTGTTTAGCTTTCTTTTTTTCAGGGACTTCATTTATGTGTATGTTGACTTTGTCTTCCACCTCTGTTATCTTCTTATTAATCACTTCCATATCACATTACTAACTGCATTGGCATCCCTCTCTATTTTTTATTACTTCCAATGTAATATTAATTTCTGTGGTAGCTTTATTTCTTTCCTAAACTCTGCTAGACCACTATTTCTTGATATTGTTCCATCTTCTTTTTTAATGTCTTCTTTCTATTTGAATTTTATTGATATGTTAGTTATTAAAACTATTTCTCTAAACTCTTCTGTTTCCTGAGGTATCTTAGTCTATCTCTTATTTATTTTCCTCCCTCTACCCCCACGCTGCCTCAGAATATATACATCAGTTGCAATCTTGCATAATTATTCACCTTTGAACAATTTTCTCCAAAGGCTGTTGCTGAAAAATAGTGCAGGAGAAAATCACCAGTGTTGAACTGGACATAATCAACAGTTTCCATTCAGGTTTGTTGTATGAACACTCTCTCCCCAAATCTGTTACGCTCTCTGTCCTTGGGATGTGCACACTCAAGCTTTCAGGTAACTTAGGAGTTCAGTGTGGCTCTGGGTCAAGTTCTTAAGTCTCAATGTCGCTATGATTTCTCTTTTGCTTCTGTGTCTTTTGACACTGTTATGTAGTACAGGGCTGCTACAGAAATACCCCATACTTCTCTCACTCACCTATGTGCTTTATCTCCTATCCAAAGATTGTTGGATAAACTTTAAAACTTGGGGCAGTTACTGTATTTTGCCATGTGTAATGTGCACCACGTTTTTGTGCACATCATACATGGGATTATTATGCCCATGGCATGTAATCATTATACCCGTGTATAATGCACCTCCTGATTTTTCCCTCAAAAATTCCGGCAAAAAGTGTACATCACACACGGCAAAATATGGTACTTTTACAGATATCTATATTCTGCCAAAGCTTAAAGAAACACTATGCCACTGAACATCTGTGTTTTTGTTTGAAATTTTATATTATTTCAAGGATATTTTTCAGAGTCTGTAATTGGGACCACTTCTTCACTTAATCTGAGACTGTTCTCTCCCTGCCCTGTCATAGTTCTAAAACCTTTAGGGGATGGGAGTGGAATAACACATTTTTATCCTGTCATTGTTAAAATGAAGCCTTCTCCAGAAAGTATTCTGTTGGCATTTGCATTGAAATTTAATGACCTTAGTAAAATTTTTCTATTTATTAGACTTCTCTACTCATTCATTTCACAGCACAGATATGCCACATTTATTTAGCTATGCTCCTATGATGGGCATTGAGGTTGTTCCCTATTTTTTTTGTTGTTGTTGATACAAGAAAAAGTGCAGTGAACATTCTTGTATTTCCTCCCCCATGATAGGTTAATTTTGAAACAGCTTTACTGAGGTTTGATTTAGATGCTATATAATCTGCATGTTTTCAGTGTGCAATAATGATTTTTAGTAAATTACCGTGTTGTACAGTCATTGCAAACTAGTTTTCGAACTTTTCCATCTTCCAAAGGGATCCATAGCACAAAAGGGATCCTTTTGTATCCACTCTCTATTCCAACTCTAGCATCAGGCAATCACTAATAGATACACTTTAAAGAAATCTTATTTGGGTTTTTTGCCAAAATAAAAAAATTATTAGTGATCTTCAAATATTTTTCCAAAACTACCCACATTTTTTTCTAGGTACTAGAGGTTAGAAGTAGGGGACAGTTTCTTAATTAAAAGAGGGGAGCCTCTGTTCTGGAGGAGGAGGAAGACTGTGAAGGAGGTGTGGTGTCCCAAGTGACAACACTTTTGGGAAGAAGTGCTGAGACAATGGATGCAGTGGCCAGGACCAGTTTACACGGCAGGAGACTTTGGCTTGCATTACAAAATCACAACATTTTAAACTCCTGAAGTCAGCTTAGGGATCCAGCCCTCCTCCTCCCTTTACATGACTTAACTGAAGTTCAAATATGTTAAAAATTATGGCCAAGGTCACAGAGATATCTAGCCTTTAATGGGGTTCTGGAGATTATCTGCCTCTTCACACTCCTCATTCATGGAATGACTAAAAAGAGAGACAGAGAACATTAACTCATACTTTTATTTTTCCACATAAGCATAATTGTTTCAAGGAGTTTTCGACACTTCTAAATCTAGTGTTTTAGATTTATAGGATACAGAATTATGAAAAACAAGAGGGCCTATATTCTAGGACAGACCTCATTGCCACTGCAGTATCCAGAACCTATGATACTGGCAAGGACCCTGTAATGGAGGAAATCTGGCACAGCCTTGAAACAGCTAGAAAAATAGTGGACTTACAGTTAAGATAATTTGGGAATAGTACCATAAATCCATCTTGGCATAGGAGTATTAAGTAAGCGATATCATCCCTTAAAGCCTTACCTACGCAGCCTTCTCCGTCAGGCCTCCGGGTCATCCCAGGTGGGCAGATGCACATGAACGTGCCGATCAGATTCTTACACATCATGCCTCTAGATTCACAGTCATGTAGTCCTTCAGCACATTCATCCAGGTCTATACCAGATTTTTAATAGAAAAAATATTAAAATAGGAAATTCTCAGGAATGGGCTGTTGTTCAGTAGCTTTAAGCATATTTTTGGTTTTGGGGGTCCAAACATGTAATCATACATGTGACATAGAAAGGAGGAGTCCCGTCTTTCTGGGCTGTTGCCTATATTCTAGATTTATAAGTTTCAGCTTTGGTCCTAATGGTAAGAAGTCCAGGAAAAGGCAATCTTTGTTGTAATAAGAGCCCAAGAGTGTGACAGTTGGTGAGCTCCTCGACCCATCCTATCTTTGACCTGACTGAACAGACTACCAAGTGTCTTGTTATCTAGGTATGGAAATCTACCAGCAAAATGCTGTCATAAGCATTTCTGTAAAGCTCTGGAAGAAGATAGCTGAGAATTATAAAACCATTAAAATATGTTCCCAGAATGGCAAGTAAAGTTCTAAACACTCCCTTGCCTGTGGCCTTACCTTTGCACATCTTCTGGTCTTCCCTGAGTGCGTAGCCAATTGGGCATGTGCATTCATAGGACCCGAAGGTGTTCATGCAGCGGAAAGCACACAGCAGAGGGTTCTGGGCACACTCATTGATATCTGATCAAAGAAACAGGCAGCCATGTATGTGCTCAGCCTAGGGTTCTAATTATTTGTAAAGAAACACTGATGTATTTACTTGCAAGTTACACAGAAAGCAATGGGATAATCTAACTTCCACTTCTCGTGTGGAGAACTAGATATCCAACAAGTTCATCCTCCAACAAATAACTATAAACTCTGAAAAAAATACAAAAACTGCTACCTAGAAATGATGTTAGCAATAAGTTGAAACTCATCAAACCACCAGCAAGGAATGAGTTCTTTTTTTTTTCTCCCCTGAAATTACCCAGTCCGGGCAGTGACAGCACCTGGCAGCTAAGTCTTCACTAAAAACTTTCTCAGCTTCTGTGGAAGGAGCCTTGGGGCACACAAAGTTGCTGAAGAGTGACGGGAAATCCCAGAAAGCAGAGGGCCAGAGATGGAAAAACAGTATTTTTTTTTTCTTTGCATAAAGCCAGCCCAAGCAGCTGACTTAACCATGCATGTGTGGGGAAAATCAAAGAGGCTAACCACTAAGGTTCATAGGGCAAAACTGAAATCTGAACCACTGTTTTCCATAGGCCTGTCACTCAGCTTTCATTTTTACTTGAGTTAATTGTCTGCCAAGACAATAGCATTCATATTCTTAGAAGTAATATAACTGATCCCAGAAGATATCATTCACAATATCCAGGGTACAATCCAAAATTAAGCAACATAAGGAGGAGCCAGGAAAATGTGACTGGATCTTAAGGGAAAAGACAACCAATGGATATGAACTCAGAGATGACCCATATGCTGAAATGATCAGACAAGGGATCAGACTAAAGCAGCTATTGTAACTTTCCTTGAAGTAAAGGGAAATATATTTGTGATGAATAATCATCAATTGAATATCAGAACAATATAAATAAAAGCTGAGACATTAAGAATTCCTTTCTATATCAAGAAGAAATAATAAGAGAAGTATCACTTGCCTTCACAATTCATCATGGGCCCTGGCTCAAAGCCTTCATTGCAATTGCATTCAAAACTCCCAATAACATTGGTGCATGTGCCATTTCCACATGGATTGCCTATTGAACATTCATCAGTATCTGAAAAACAATACGAAAGTGCCATAACGCTTGGAGAAGTCTTAGTAATCGAAGCACACCCATGCATATCCATCTGGCCTCACACATTACCAGGATCTGTGTGGGGCACACTGGACTCTTGCCCTCCACCTCCCTCAGCCTCGGCCGGCTGGCCTTTGTGAAGTGCAGAGGACCCTGAAGGATCAAGCATGCAGAGCTCTGAGCCCCCATGCAGCTGTGCTTGCTTCAGAACTCCCAAACCCAAAGAGGTCTGTGGTCTTCTGCTCCAAGAGCAGGCATGGAAAGTCATAAAGTAAAATGGATCTCTTTCCCAGTTAGTGGTTTTGGCAATTATAAATCTCTAGACACATCAGAGTTTGTATATTTTGGTTGAAGGCAGAGGCTGGGCAAATCTCTCCATCTTCACATAAACCAGGCCTACTGGAAAATGTAGGATGGGAAAGTGCAGTTACTAGCTACCAAATCCCACCACCACCCAGGGTGCTTGAGAAACCTTTTGCTGAATATGAGACATAAAACAGAACTTTAATTAATGTGGAGTCAACACTCACCCACACAGCGCACTCCAGTATAGTCGAGGTTGTAACCCATTGGGCATTCACAGCGAAAAGACCCATCTGTGTTGATGCACTGACCATTTGAGCAGATGCCTGGGCTCTCGAGACATTCATTGACATCTAAAACACAAAACTGCCCGTAAACTTCCTCATATAAAAAGATATGCCAAAGCTGTGTATTCAAAAGACTTACAATTTTTAAAACATATACACATTTCTTCTACCCAAGAAATATACCATGTATCTACCACAACAGTCTTATGGTAAATGTATGCATATGATATATAATAAATATTGTATATGTATGCTGAATACAACGTACTAGGTACATACAGTAAAATTGGCATGCTTTATAAAATAAAGGTACAACAATACACTCATGTAAAGGAAGACTATAGGAGGAAAGTGTAACAGACCACACCTTCGCGGGTGTCATGAAGACTAGGAACGGTTCCATGGCCATACGGACACAAATCCTGGAATGCTACTATAGAGAAAAAACACAAATTCCCCATTATTGAAGATTCTCAACTAGCAGAGGACCTAAAAACTCATAAACAATATACATGTGAATTAGACTTCTTTTTCCTTTACAAACCTGCTTTTAACAAGAGCCTTTTATGTTATTTGTATGATGTATTTCAAAAGCAGCACTGAGCATATTTAGAGAAGGTCACCTGAGCTTGCCCAGCTCCTTCCAGGGTGGTACCTGCCGAGGGCTTCTAGTTCTACCTGTTTGCTCACTTATCACTGAGCAGCTAAAGAGCCCTCTCTACCACTCCTGACACAGAGGCCTAACCAGTTCCTAGCTTGCTGGGAACTGCCCTACAGTTCGGCTGTGTTAACAAGACCTGGAGGCTCTTGGTCTCCTCTAGGCAATGGTCATGGCGCTGACGCAGCCTCTCAGCGAGGACCCTGAGAGCCCCAGGCTGTGATACTGTACACGCTCGGGGCTTCTACAGCAACCTGGGGTGCGATTTTCATCCCCTGCTCATACCTCTCACATTTTCTTTGAAAGCAAGCAATGCTAACCTTGGGGAGTGGGGAGGAAGAAATAACAGAGTGACTACCGGTCCTTATACATGTTGAACACAGAAGTTGAAAGAAGTCTCTCAGACTAGGTTGCTCAGTGAACCCTTCAAGTGTATATGTGATGGGGTAATTTCACCTTTAAAATATTCATGAATTATATAGACAAGTCTACTTCTAACCAAAATTCCCAAACCAGTGCAAAGCGGTGTTTTGTACCGTTGCTCTCACCTTCATCGTCCTTGGGGCACAGCTCGCAGGGGTCCCCCCAGCCCTCTCCTGGCATCTTACTGCAGCAGCATTTTGCCTTTGTGGTGTTGAAAGCTTTGGGGACAGAACACTTTCCATTTTCAAAGTTCGTGAAGCAGAAGCTCTGGCGAGTATCTGTTCAAGAAAGCAGAAGCACAGTCCTCCTCACTGGTCATTTCGAAAGATGAACAACTTGCACAGAACTCTGTTTCTGACAGAACATTTCACATGGGGTGAACATATGCAGATCAGATTAGCAGTTAAAAGGTCTGGAAATCCTCAATTGCTGATTTCGTTTGCCAGTTTCAGTTGACTTGCCTATAAAATTTTATTTAATTACTTAAAACGATTAAAATATTTTTATAATGTGCTTGGGAAATTTGAGAAATTATGCTCAATATTATAATGACTTCCAGATCTTTTTCCACCATTACATGGTTGCCTAAAAAGACGATGTAAGTAACTTTCAGTTAGTTAAATCACATAAAAAACAATTCATATAGGAATATACAAAGCAATCTACGTCAACAAAACGAAAGAGTGAAACAAGAATTTTTCCTTCAGCATGAAATTTTTAAAATACGTAGAAACAGCTAATAATTGAAAGTACCTTAAAATCTGTCCAGTGCATATACTTCTTAGACTTACAGTCTTTTAAAGTAAATGTGCTTTCAAAGGGGACAGGGGTTCACGGGAGACCTACATTTTTAACTTACAGATGATGTATTTGCCATGCACATGTACTTTGTAGTGACAAATACTAGTATAATGATGCACTGTCCAACTTGGAAGTTTCTGAGGGTGAATTATGACAGAACAGGCACTTCAAAGCTCACCAAAGCATCTCCGTCCATTATCAGACAGCACAAAGCCAGGGGGGCAGATGCACTGGAAGCCCCCAGGAGTGTTGGTGCAGGAACCAAAAAGACAGATGTTGGGATCTTCGTCACATTCATTTATATCTGCAGAACAGCAGAATTCATTACTTTAATCAAATCAGTACTGTGCTCAACATTTCAAAATAAGTAATTTGTTCATACAGCAACAGTCTACTAGCCATTGGGTATTTAACATGAAACGAGATGCCATTATGTAAATATTCTACTTACTCTTTAAAAGTAAGCTATCATTGCCTAAAAGTCCAGTTTCAACCCACCATATGGCCCAGATTCCCATGTCGATCTCCAGCTCCTTGCACTTGACCCCTAGGTGTGTATGTATGCCCACCTGTCTGCCTGACATGACCAGTTCCATCAATGTCTTATGAGCATTGAAAGCTCAACTGGTCCCCTTCTCAGATGCTCCTCTCAGCATCCTAAGTTGGGATCCTGGAGTCACCTTTATTATTCCTCAACCTGACCATTTAACCTCCATATGCAAAGAGCATGTGACCTATCAATTTGATCCCCTCTGTACATTCAAATCCAACATCATTTGTCACTGGGATTACTGTAAACCCCCTAACTGACTGCAGCATCCTCCCCTCTTCTCTCCACAATGCCACCCGGTCTGTCTTTCTAAAACACACATCTATTTGAAAATCTGTGCCTATGGAACTAGGAGGGCTCAGAAGTATTTGGAGAATTTTATTACCTCCTCCCCAGAATGGTTCCTTAAACTAAACAAGAATTCCTTACCAGCGATTTTTTGTTGGAGGTGCTTATTTAAAGGGTTATTTTATCTAAATGAAGGGACATTACACAGTTCCAGGCACATTAGGATGCAAGCTCCATGAGGACATGACAGGTCTGTCAGTCTGTCTGTCTGGATCACCAATGTCCCTTTGGCTTAGTCTAGCATAATGTCTGCTACACACTATATCCCTAATGTATGTTTGCAGAATTTTCATTAGTGAGTTGTATCCCACTCTTTCTTTTCTTTTTTAAAAGGATTTTATTTATTTTTGAACAGAGGGGAAGGGAAGGAAAAAGAGAGGGAGAGAAACATCAATGTGTGGTTGCCTCTTATGCACCCCCTATTGGGGACCTGGCCTGCAACCCAGGCACATGCCCTGACTGGGAATCGAACCAGTGACCCTTTGGCTTGCAGGCCACACTCAGTCCACTGAACAACACCTGCCAGGGCCCACTCTTTCTTTTAAAACAAACAAACAAACAAACAAACAAACAAACAAACAAACAAAAAACCTCCCCTGCAATGCTACACACTGCCTGTAGCATTAAGTTCAATCTTCTGTGTTGGCCATTTGATGCCCTTTACCACACTTGTGTTATCTGTGTCTTCAAATGGCCTCCTCTGCTCTGCTCCTGTCTTTGATTAGTAAATTCCTATCCAATACTTAAGAGCCACCTGGAATGTCACCAATCCTTTGTGATGAGCTTCCTTGACATGCCACTTGTCACCACTGCTACCATTATTCATAGCCTCCTACTCTGCTCCCACATCCTGAACACACCTCCAGTGCAGTGCCTGTCACATTGGATCATAAGAGTATCTTTACAGAGCAGATTTATTTACAAAATATGTCTTTTTTGTTAGGCAATAAGTTACCTGAAGGCAAGCCTGTATTCCGGCACCTGAAAGGCGCTGTGTTCAGTATAATGTCCATTGTGTGTTAGAATGGACTTGTGTGTGTGTGTACAAGTGTAAAAATAGGTTTGTGTGAGAAGCGTTTCATCTCGAAAAAATTGATAGAAGAGAGTCAGACCTGAAGAAAATATTCTAAAAGTGACAAAAGTTAACTAAAAACCAACTTTTCAGAAATGCAAAATAGTGGCATTGCTAACAATGGATAGAGAATATAAAATATTTCTTAAGTATAATAAAATATAACCAAATCACAGGTGTTTTTTCGCTGAGAAAAGGTAGCTGAGTCTTTCTGACACAAGGGAGCACGTGCGTTTCTGTTTCCCTCCTAAGGGATGACATACTGCTACTGCTGTTCCATAATGGGATGGACCACAAGAATAATGAAGAACTGAGAATAAATATGGAGGAAGAAAATGAAAGAAAAAAATCTTAAGCATTCCAATAAATTTCTTACTAAGGTGTTTCTATTATTTATTATTTTTAAGTATTCAGAACACTAGACAATCTTACAAGGAGCTACACAAATCAGACAGAAAAGGGAAAAGGTATATAAACCAAATTGGAATGACTAGGGATATCCATTATATGTAATTATATGCTCTAAAAATAATTAAATTTAATGAAGTAAACTATTTCCTTCAGTTCTGTCTACATAAATCCCTTGAATGTGAACAGAAGAGCTACATGGAATATTTTAAAACGTGGGTAACTGAAAGGCAAAAACACCCTCAGCAATCACACTGAGATTCTGGTGCTTCTGAATTTCAACAAGACTGTAAAAACTAATTTGTATAAAAGTGAAATAAAGTAACTGTAAAAAGGTTGGCCTTCATCATGTCCACCAGGAAATTCTGGGACCCACTTTTGATGTGGTTACAATGTTCTTGTAAGCTGGAAAAGTTTCAACAGAAAAACATCTGTTATGACAAATGGATTAATATTTTCTGTTTTGACATGAGGCCTTCCTGAGGAGAAAAAAAAAGTCTCAACAGCATTGTCAAGATTTTCTGCTCCACATTTCTAGGACTCTGGACATCTTTAATAGCTGTTTTAAAATTGGTTGCCAAAGATTACAATTTTTGTAGACATTCTTTAAATTCAGCAGAAAGTCTCTACTGGCATTTGGAAAAAAGATTAGAGTGCACCAAAAATTCTTTTACTAGTAGAAGACTGCTGTTACTGAAAATCCCACATCCCTAAATTCTGCATTCCCATCACTCCACCTTCAAATAATTTCTGATGATTCAATAAGACAAATGCATGCAGCTGCACGTTTAACTCCTTGGGTGGGCACACTCGCAGTGGTCTGGGTGTCGTAAACTTCCATAGAGTCTGTACCAGGTCATGTTACACTGAACAGCTCAGGGACCTCAGAATAATTGGTAGCCTTACCAATGCAGTTCTCGCTCTTGACTTCATACCCTGGGGGACAGATGCATCTGAAGGACCCTTCCAAATTCTGACAGGTACCGGGAGAACAAGAGCCAGGAAGGGCTACACATTCATTGGTATCTTTAAAGAGAAACAAAATAAAAATTACTCAAATGTGAGATAACTGTTGCCAAGTGATATTAATGTAAATTCCACTTTGGCCTTCTGATCTGCTGGGTCACTAAGGACAAATATGCCCTGAGATACTCTTTTGACATCTTGGGTCTTCCTCATTTGACCAGAGGCAAATTTCCCTGTTTTGTTTCCTTTGTCTACTTTTACTTAGATGTGCATAGCCTCAAGCTCCCAATAAAAACACTGCACATGAGTCATTTTCAATTGTTAGCTAATTTCTTATAAGGAATATTTCTTAACTTGGTCACATGATCAGATGCTCAAATAAAATGTGAATGAGTTCTTAAGTGGGGACTGGGGTGGGGGGATAGAAAACAACAGAAAGACTGTTTACTATTCAGATACTTACCTATACAGTTCTTGCCATCTGGAGTAAGTTCATAACCTTCATTACATAAACACTTGAAGGAGCCAATTTCATTAAAACACCGTCCATTTCTGCACACCTGACCAAAAAAGGAACTGCACTCATCTATGTCTGTAAGCAAACAGGAGTCAGCTTTTAAGAGAGAGCTCTCACACATATACTGTGTCAAAAGTTGCAACTTAAAAACATATTTGTTGGTACACACTTACAAAAACCCTACACTACAATTGCTCATCACCACAGAGAAAACTGGTTCATATCCTCAGTATCGTGTGACTAATAAGATCACATCAAGTCCTACTGTATTTCAACCACAAGGGCACATTTTGGATATTAATATAACTCAGAAATTTATAACCAAGTAAAAGTTGAAGGTTTCAGGTGAAATTTTCCATTCTTTTCAATTGAAAAAAAATATTTCTTTTCTCAGAGGCAGAGGAATACATAAATTTAACTTGACTGCCTAATTTGCAATTGACCTTACCTGGAGATAAACTGACAATATTGAAAGGACAAATAATGGAGCATATTAAATACAGAAAAGTCAATTATATTAAAAAGGCTCTAGAATTGCTGACATGTTTTACTGACAGAATACTGAATTTGAAAAAAATTATCCTTTGGCGTTAGGTTTTCAGTGAAGCTCAGGGTTGACTGCAGTTGAGTAATTTTCTGGGCTGTGTGAGGACTGTGCTTTGATCAGAAACATGTCTGGGGCTTCAGTTCTCCGTGACTGTGCAGAGGGTCTGAGAAACCACAGACAAGACGGTGGTGGGTGAATACAATGTCCAATTAGCTGGACAATGTTTTCCCAGTTGCAGAATTTTGAAAAATAAGGAAAACAAGAGGAACATATGTTGGGTTAAATGAGGAGATAGGTTTGAGCCATGATGGTCTCGTAATGGCAGAAAGCCTAAGTTACTTTCACATCCCTTACAGGGCCGTGTGAAGTAAGCCAGGCTACGTGTCAGAGCGTCACCAGCACAGTGCCTGACACAGGGTAAAGGAGAAACACTGACAGCACTGGTGGTCATCTCTCCCATTGCCTCCTCCACCAAACACAGGCACCACCCCCTCTCATTAGCCATTCTTATTTCAGTCATTGTCTGTGAGGGCAGAGGCTAAAATCCTGCACCACTGCATAGTAGGTTGTTTTATTTTCCATTGAAAATCTGAAGTTGGTCACAAACAGAGGTCAAACAGGCTTCTGAGGCCAACCTGGAAACCCAGGCCCCACGCGCAGTTTCTGTGGGAAAGGGCGTCCCTGGCTTCAAAAGCTGAAGGAACATGAAGTTCCAACACACAACATGCTATTAAGTTGAACACTGTCAGTATTTGAGTATAAATCAAGAACAGATTATACTAAATAACTGTAACAAAGCTGAAACAATGACACGTCCATCTTCCATCCCAGTTAAAGGGTAGAAATAACCCCACAGCACAGCGCAGTCCCCATGCATCCACCACCTGCACAGCCTTCCCCCGAACCGACTGGTTGATTGACAGAAGCACTCAACCCAGCAAACTTTTGTGATTATTTACGCCAATACTAAGGCTTTAGTTAACTAGGAATTAATAATGTCACGTGCCTTTTGGCACACATTTGCAATGTTAATAATGAAAATGCTTACTCCTTGGTGTTATTTTTTATTTCCGTGTGTTGTGTGGAAATGGCACAGGAGTGCCAGGAGCCTGAGGCGGACTGCGTACTTACCCAGGCAGTCGTTATTATGAGTGAGCTCAAACCCGGGATAGCAGAGACAGTTATAGGACCCAACGGTGTTTTTACAGGTTCCGTTTCCACACGGATGCCGCTCACACTCATCGACATCTACAAAGAAACATCGGCTCGAAGGGATCCATTTTTAATGAAAAAAACACAGTCTATTCAACATTCATGTTGCTTTACTCATTTAGTTAGATTGTCCTCATGCAATACTAGGGAATCATATTTACTTAAAAGAAAATAAGTATGAGGTAGAAAAAAATGCTAAGTTATAAAATTATAAGAAAAAGTGCTGTTTAATGACTTACAGGCATACACAACTCTCAGAACATGGCTAAGCAAGCATCCCCTTGGAGGAGGTGGGGGTTTTTTTGTTGTTACTTTTGTTTTTATAAAATTTTTTGTTGTTACTCTATTGCAGTTGTCCCAATTTTCCTCCTTTGCCCAGCCCACCCCTGCTCCCACAGGAATGGAGGTGTTTTAATGAATAGTTTGCTTGTCAACTGTAGGGAAACTAATCTTTCGAAACCTTAAAACAATTCTGTTCTATTGAGCATTATAAACACTCTCCCAGACATCTAGAAACCTTTATTTGATCAGCACAACAAAGAAACTTTAGTTTCCTAGATTTTATGAATTAGTGGCATCTAGATTGAAGTCAATTAGAATGCAATATTGTTAGCCTTCAAAATATGAAATTGAGAAAATACTTAGAAAGGTCATTCTCAGGCAAGAGGGCAGATTTCCTAGACTATGAACTCCAGGCTATGGAACCTCTTCCGCTGTGGGGGTGCGGGTGGGGGTATTGTTCCTTAGGAAGAAAGCTCCGAGGAAGAAAGCTTTGTTTAAGAGAGGTATTACCAAGGAGTATAGCTGACTCATCCTGGATGAATTGTTAGGATTGAGGGCAGATTTCTCCACATGAATTTCTGAATAATAAATCTCTTAGTTTTTGGCAAATTATATTCTCTGTCTTATGCAAATAGGGCCAGATCCTCTACGAGTCCTTTGCACAAGCATCTCCCAGAGAACTTTTCCTGTCACCAAGGGACAAGCCCTTAGGAGGCAGTGGAGGAATGGAGCGGTTTCCCTGGTGCCCCTCACTGTATGGATACACCACAGAGTGAACTAGTTCTGCAGTCCTGAAATCTGACTTTACTCTTCACGTGGGTGTCATCTTCAATATCAAAAGAGCAGATTCACAATTTTAGCTTTTCCTAAGTGGAGAACATGCTAATTATAAATAGCCAAGTTATGGTTTGATTTTCCTCCTTCGAGAGCAAGGTGTGGAGAACACTTTTCGCAGAGATAGAGCCAGTGGCTGACATTGGATTAAAGGAGCTATGCTGAGTTCCAAGTTATCCACCTATCTGCATTTGAGATCTTATTAATCATCAGCTCAGCATGTACTTACTGAACACTATTACTGTTTAACTAACCATTACATTAGCTACTGTTGCTTCTAAAAGTTGTTTTAAGAGTTAAAACTCAAAAGAAGCAGATAAAGCCCATGTATTCAGTGATTTTGGGGGAAAAGTGTATATATGTATATATGTTTGTATGTGTATGTACATATGTTCATTTCAGAACTGTCACTCTTACTACTTACTCCCTGGCATTCCTGTAGTCAAAAAGGCTTTCCTCCATGGTGACAGAGAGGGGTACAGGGCAGCTGGTACCGCAGTGACTGCCACACAACCCTGAGTGCCCCAGAGCCCGTGTGAAAGTCATCTGGGGAAAAGGGTTGTGAACACTGAACCGAGGAACATATTGTGATGTGTCTCTGCTTGCAAATTTTATACTGAATGAAACCATAAACAATTCAACATAGTTAACTTTTTGCAAGATTGTTTCTGATAAAGGCATGTTAATTTGGCAAGTGACCAAACTGTAGTCTCTTCTGGACGAGCCGCTCTCGCCCCTGGAGCGCCGCTCCACCTCGCCCTCTGGAGCTAACGCCCCTCTTACCCATGCACATGGTCTGGTCCTGAGACGCCTTGAAGCCGTTGTGGCAGATGCACTGGTAACTTCCTTGCAAATCAACACACAGGCCATGACTGCAAACATTAGGAATTTCTAAACATTCATTGCGATCTAAAACAAAGAGAGACAATGTTTCACATATCTGATTTTTATTAAGATTCCTTCATTGTTTTCACAGGCATGTTTCTATAACCTGCTATTAATTATTACCCATAGGCTGAAAATGAACCATGACAACAGCTGAATCACAATAAAGACTTTAAAGTGTCTGAGTCTCTTTCTTTTAAAATCACGCGATTTTTATATGTTGACTGGTATCTCAAGGATACCATTTTACTTTCTGTCCAATGCTAGGAAAATCCTCTGAGGAGACCTCTTTTCTGAACAAAGTAACCTAATATATATGGTGAAACAGGTTCAATATCAATGAAGAGATTTACTAAGGAGATCTTTTCAAAACTGTCTTTGAAAATACTTTTTGACAGAAAAGCAGAGACGACTTTTCAGCATAGGAAATCTGAAGAATGCTGTGCTCAGTGCCCAAGAATGAAGTCAGGCTCCTTCTCACCAACACAGGCTCCGTTGGGCGAGAGTTTGAAGCCCGCAGCGCACTCGCAGCGGTAGCTGCCGGGACTGTTGATGCAGTCTGCATTTCGCTGGCACAGATTATCGCCATTGCTGCACTCATCAATATCTGAAAGAGCAATACATTCACTTGTACAATTTCAGTACTGCATTAGTATTACCTTTACTTAACCATTCGGTCACTGACTCCTAACTTCTGAGAAAGAAACTGTAGACCATTAGAAAGCTATCTAACACTCTTCATGTTCACCAAACTTACACAGAGGAAGGTCACGCATCGTTCAGGTTACCTTCACAGACCAGGAGCAAGTCATTGTAACTGAATCCTGTAGGGCATTCGCAGCGGAAACTGCCAATCTGGTTGATGCACACGCCATTTGCACAAATGCCTGGGATCTCTTTACATTCATCAATGTCTGGAATTGAACAGATTTGAACAAATATATGTGGTTCTGCTTAACATACTCACCCTGCAACCTTGAACAATGGGATGAGAACACACTCAATGACACCAAAATCAATTCTGTACTGGTATGAGTGATTTTGTGCTTCATCAAAGCATACAGGCCATAAAATACATTATTTCCTTTAAACAACAATGGAAAATTTAAGTAGCTGATTAAAGATACCAAATGCTTTCAGTGTCAATGTAGCAAATGGACTTCCTCTGGAATCATACCTCCTCTTCAACTTACATGTCAGGCTCCCCTAACTGCTGCTGATAAACACATCTGATAAAGAAAGTTGTGTCTTCTTAATTATATATCCTTTTTTATAAGTGTATTGATAATGAAGACTTAAAATGAAATTACTTTTATAATCTTTGAGGAAGAAAAGTAGAATGAGCAACAGAAAGTACATTTAGCCCTGGATGGTGTGGCTCAGTGGGTTGAGCACCAGACTTCAAACCAAAGGTTCAGGCACATGTCTGTCTGGGTTGAGGGTTTGATCCCCAGTTGGGAGTATGCGAGAGGCAACCAATCAATGTTTCTCTCCCTTTCTCCTTTCCTTCCCCTCTTTCTAAAAGAATAAATAAAAACTGGAAAAAAGAAAGTGCATTTAGAAGGAAGTAATTTATATAATTAATAACCTTGCAAATTTGTAAGGAGATTGGAAGAAAGGGATATAGCAAAAAAACACCGAACACTTAAACATGTATGTATGAAAATAGCAACTAAAAGTTAAAATGAGAGGGCTTACTTAGAGCCATGTGATATAATATGCACCAAAAGGAAAACCACAGGTTTCGTCGAGAGAGTCACGTAACTGTCGTCCCAAGCACCAGACCAAGCGGACAGAACAGCGTCACTGGTCACACTGGTCAGAGCCTGTGACCACGCTGTCTCTTTTCCATCCGACTGTATTACATCAGACTCGTATTATTACATTTCATGGGGCTTCAAACTGTAAAAGCACTGAATACATTTTTACAAAATTCTACACACATGTATTAAAATAAGCACAAGCTGAAAAAAACTCACCAACAGCTTTTCCTGTGTGAATGTCAAAGGTGAACCCAGGAATATTTCCACATATGGTTTTAAAGTCAGCTTTAAAATACAAACAAACCAAATTCACTCTTAACATTCTCCAACTCCTTCAAAATAAAATTTTACAAGTACTACCTTCACTGCCAAATACATTTTATATTATTCACAGCCAGACATTTTCATTTCAATCATGTTTATCTGGTAACAATATCCGCTCCCAGATTCGAGGTGAAGGTCGAAGCAGTCTTCGCCACCATCGTTACTGTTATCATCGCTATTGACCTTCTACTGCTCTGATACCAGAGAATAAATAAATCATTACAAGATTCAAAGTATCTACTGGGGGCACATAAATTATTTTTCTTTTGATAAGCTGGGCTTTAAAACTGATCCAACTTATGTCGATTTAAAAACCAAATTAAAGAACAAACGTAAAAAGGCATCACAAAGTTGCACAAAGGCATAGGCATAAAAAATAATTTTGTAATGATCAAGTAGGTTATAATGAATAATGAATGAGATGTAAATTCTGTATTTTTTAAAAACGTAAATGTCTGTTTGCTAAAATGTGAAACTGGAGGCACCAAAAACAATACATCATGGAAAAAAATAGAGACTGGAAGAATTACTCCTACTCATAGTTCACAAAACTAATAGAAACTGAAACAAACTCTAAGTTCATTTTTTCAGGTCCATAATTTATTCTTTGTCTTTTTATTGAGTTTATTGCATGACCCTGGTTAACAAAATTAAACATGTTTCAGGCGCATGAGTCTACATCACATCATCTGTGTACGGTATTGTGGGTTTAGCACCCCAAGTCAAGTCTCCATCCATCACCATTTGTCTCTCTATACCCTCCTCCACTTCCCTACATCCTCCCTTCCCCACAGTCCTACACACACATTCTAATATGGAAGAAGCAGACTGCTTCTGATGCCCACCGCTGAGTAAAACTCTTGAAGGGTATTAGGTAAAACATATACAACATACTCTACTCCAGTAGGAGGGTCTTCGTATGTTTCATCCACCAACATCCATCGCGCATCCAGAATATACTGAGAGGCACATAACAGATGCCCAATTTAATGGTTTCTAATTGCCTGCTAACCTGAGAACCGTAATTTATATACATCATCTCATTTAATCGTCAGTATAGCCATGTGAAGTAGTCACTGTCATTATTTATTATTCCTATGCTATATATGAGGAATCAGCTTCATAAAGGATCAATAATCTACATGAAGTCAGACAATAAGTGGCAGAGTCAATCTGAATATAGACCTGTCTGTCAAACCCAAGCCTTTTACCTCCTCTTACAAAAACTAAGTAGTATTTCATTCCCCAAACCAGGGATTTTCTATTTCCAACTGATGGGGTTTTTAAATTAGAGAATTGTAAAAATGTTTCTATTTGATTTTTTTAAACAAACTATGGCAAGATAGGGTTAAGAAAATCCATTCGCCCATTGAATCTGAACCACCACATGGCACCCCCATATCACTTTTCATCATCTCTCATTAGTTTCATTTCATCATCACATTACATAAAACTTTTTAATGCATGTAATCTGAGTAATATGTAGTAATGAATATATAATCATTGTTTCTATATTGGTCCTACTGGATCAACTTAGTATCTAAAATTATTAAAAATGACCACTTTCCAAAAACCTGAGTAGGCAATAATTTTAAGATAATTTTTTTGCTCGTCTCTATTTTCTTTCAAAAGAATCTATGCTTCTAAAAAATGTTTTACCATGTGACATCAGTTCTCTTTTTCTGCTTAAAAATTTCAGATAAGTTTAAGGGGGAAAATGCTAAAGACTACTTTGACAAAAAGTTTCTTTTAGGTAAAGTTTGCTCATTAAATCCATTTTTTGCATATTTTCCAAGATCGATCTAAAGTATAACACTACTGAACTTAATTTTAAATTACCACAAGTTTTTTTTTCCATCAAAACATTATACCTTCCAGATCTAGTCCAAAGACACAAAGTAGTTAGTAAAAAACTATTTTTTCAATGAATAAATGAAGGATTAACCAGCATGGTATAAGATAATGAATTAAAATAGACCAGGGCTATAAACTTTAACTCTTTAGCAATGGAGCTTATCTTCAGTGTCCAGACTTCTAGTCAACTGACATACCAGAAATTAGTGTTTGTACTCCCAGAGAGGGCCACTGGGGTTTCAGAACCAAGCATGTCTGGTTCTAATGCACGTTTGCTTTTACTAGATTGCCACCTATGTGCCTGTGTCACTGCCCTGGCCTTCAGCAGAAGTACGTGGTCTGTGCTTACCTGTCCCTGGGGTCGGGCATGGCTCACAAGGTTTGTTCCAGGCTTTGCCCACATTGTACGTGCAGCAGCACATCCTCTTTGTCACATTAAAAGGCAACTCATTCTCACAAGTGGTTCCATTATAGCTTCGGTAACAAAAGCTTTTTCTCATGTCTACATGTAGAAAAACAAGCCAGCCAATCACATCATCCAGTAGCTAACAGTGAAGGCTACCTACACGGAGACCCCAAACTTTCTCCAGGAACATAACTCTAAACAATGTCTCGGTCATTTAGCGGTGTCTTAAAATAATTCTTTAGGTGAAACATGAGTCATTTTTAGGTTATCATATCTCCTGTTTCTAAATAAGGGTTTTCATTTATAATTTTCTTGGGAAACAAAGTTAATAGATATTTTTTCTATATTTAAAAGCATTTATTTTAAAAAGTATTACATATTAAATTTCAAATGTTCTCATTTGTAAAATAATGTTCACCTCATTTATTTAACTTTATTTTTATTGTTGACACTATTGCAGATGTTCCTATTTTCCCCTCCTCTGCCCACCTCCACCAGCTCCCCCCTTCCCTCAGGCCATATCCGCTGTCTGTGTCTGTGGGTTATGCATGTATGTTCTTTGGCTGGTCTCTTTACCTTATAATGTTCATTTTATAGAAATGAAAAATGAAAATTGTTTAAGAACATGTAATTATTACATTTGATGAAATTTTCTACCTTAGACTTGTGTTTTTTAAAAAATGTAAATTTCCTTTTCTAACACTAAAGTGTAGGTGACATACAATACTATATTAGTTTCAGGTGCACATCAGTGATTCTATATTTCTATATTTTATAATGTGATCACTATGATCTGTTACCATACAAAGTTATTACGATATTGACTATATTCCCTGTGCTGTACATTACAGCCCCATAACTAACTTATTTTATAACTGCATGAAGGGGTAACAAAAGTTCAAAAACATGATACAGAGCCAGAATTTTATAAGACTTTGAAATACTTATTCACAGAGGTTGACTTTCTACATTTTATGGACTAATTCTGAGACACAAGCATCTCACATGGGAGGTCCACAACTGTGACCTAAGTGACCCCAGAGACCTTCACGTACCCATGCAGTTGTGGCCTCCGTTGACCTGCATGTATTCAGGTGGGCAAATGCAGGTATAATTTCCCAGCGTGTTGTAGCAGGTCCCAGGCCCACACACACCAGGATGTGCAAAACACTCATCAATATCTAGAGCAGGCAACAATATCCATTAAGATATTTCCCCAGGAGTTTATATTATTTAAACTACTGAACAAAGCATACGATGACTCCCCAAATCCATGTTTCCATACAATTCAGAATTTAAAGCAATTACATTGATAATACTCCAAAATGTGCACTGACATGACAGGAGGTGTGGTTTTCCTTCAAAAAAAATAATCCAGTATTAAGAAATAAATGATCAAAAGAAATGATTCCAGGGTGGCAAAAAATAATTTAAATGGAACCTGCATTTTTTAAATTGAAATTTCATATTTTTCAAATGGAAATGCTTTAAAGCCTGCTTTCCTCTTATATCATCTACACTAAATTTTAGTGCTAACTTTAAACTCAGTCCAGTTAGGAAAGTCTTTACGTTCACAGCTCCTTTTAAGTTAGTCCCCATTCAGAGATTCCAGCAGCAGAGCAAATGCCGATTGTCCCCCATCTTAAATTGTATCTCTCCCAGATACATGTTAGGTATAACATGTTCCAAAGGAAAGGTTATAATGGAAATGCTTCCATGTTTAATGTTCATCCTTAGAAGCCTTCACTGATCCCATAAATACTGAGATTTACTGTAAGCTAGGATGACTTGTAGCTATAATGATGAATAAGCTATGGACCTTGCTCCCCATCTGATGGGGACATGGGCCCCTAAAAGGATGACTGTAGTGCCAAGGGATAAAAGTAGGGGGGGAATGGAAGCAAGAAAGGTGTCTGCATCACCTCTGCATTTCTTCTTAGTGGTCCAACATGTAGTCCAATATTTAAAAATTACTGAAGAATATTAATAGACTCATTCAAGCTTACCTATTTTCCCTATGAAAACTATAATCCTAATTAATATTTGAACTAATAAGTTACTTGATAATGGATGTTTTCACATTTATATTTAATTAATCCATTTACGCATAAAAAAACAACAGTAAATTATAGCAAATGAGCTGTGAATTAATTTATCGGACAGTGTTGATACGAAAAGAAAAAAGCCATGAACCAGTCTCAACAGATTTTTTGACAGAATGTGAGGATGGAGCCCCTTCCCCAGGCATGATCAGGAATTTTGTTTTTGATAGCACTGATTGTTTTTTAGGTATAAATTCACCTCACCCTCACAGATGCGGGTTTCCTCGCTGAGGTAGTAGCCTTGCGGGCACTCGCACTGGAAGCTCCCGAAAGTGTTGATGCAGTTTCCTCCCTGGCAGAGACCTGGTAGCTCCTGGCACTCATCAATGTCTGCACAAGGGGAGACAGCGCACTTACAACCAAGACCATCGTGAAAGACAGGAGCTCTTGTTAGACTTTCAAACACGTGACTTCCATGCATCCATGTGAATGCACACTTAGACAGCAGGTTTAGTCTGACCATGGAGGGTCCTGCTTTGTTGGTGTTTTGCCACCATCTGAGAGGAGTTTTAAAAGCAAGATGTGGGTGATTACAGCTAGGAGATATCGGTAAAGAGAGTTTCTTTGCGGAACAGTCAGACATTAGATCACTGCAGTGGGTCATACTTTCCTGACTTACAAGTGGTTATTTAGCATCCTGGTGATTGACTGTCCATCTGAAATTGTTTAAAATAATCTTGTTGGGGTTGCTCCACACTAATTTTTTTTACCAGCTTTTTCTCTAAAAGTTAATGCTTCACCATGGTTAAATCTGGGTGAGAACTGAAGCTGCACTCACCTTCTAAGATGATTGTGATGGGATTGGGTCTGAAGCCTTCACCCCCGGGACACAAGGTGTAATATTCAGCTACAAAACAAAGAAAAAAAAAGAGATTTGATACCCATGTCCAAGTGGCTTAGACAATGAACGAGCCTTCAGTAATTGCCAGGCTCAAAACACACATACATTTTCTTTAGTAGCTATTCAAATACATTTAAAAGTATATTATGTTTTCCATGATATATGATCATTACTTCATAAATTATATAGACAGGACAATAAAAACCATTTGTTTTAAATTAAAGAAAACACTCCTTTGCAGACCATTTATATCACAACTTTTTTTGGCTAGTAAATAAAAACTTAAATACTTGACAATTTACAAGTTTCATCTACGTCCTTATCGAATACATGTCTCAACATAAGGCATAAAGTGAATAATCTCAGGAGTACAACACAGCTATGAACCTGAACTGAACCTCTGAGGAGAACCAGGAATAGCCTAATTTATCTGTGACACCATGGAGAATTGATAATATCACTATTCATATTGGATTGTGGTTAAAAATTGATTTTTTTCTTTTTATCATATCATGAAAAACAATAAGAAGAGAAGGACTCAAATTTGTTTTATGTAAAACACTCTTGGCTGGTTTCAGCATCATCACTGAAAGCAGTCCAAACGTAAAAGTTTGCCCTTGCTCTTTCTCCCGTCTCCAGTGCAAGAAAAAATTGCAACAGGTTTTCAGCTACCCGAATTCGTTCCCTTCCTCTGCTTCAGCTCCATACTCACTGCTATTGACAGGGGGGCACGTCTCACAGGGGTTCCCCCAGGCCTTCCCCAGGGAGCAGCAGCAGGAGGAGCGACTGACGCCCACCCCAATTTCAGTGTTGCAGGACAGGCTCCCGTCTCCTCGAGGACCAAACTTCAGGTAGCAGTTACCCACACGGTTGTCTGCAGAGAAACACAGGAGCTTAAGATTGCCCTTGCCATAGTAAGAATTCCTTTTTAGAGAAAAATCACTAAATGATGGAAGTCAAGTTCTTGTACATTAATATAAAAGGTTTGCTTTATCCTCAGTACAAAACAATCTCTTGCAAAGTGAAACAACCTTACTTGACATTTTAGTAAGAATTGAATACTAACTCAAGTTTTACTCCATATTTTCTTGGTCTTGAAGATAAGTATACCTGAAATGGTCCTATGAATGCAATGAACTATCTGTCAGCTGTGGGGCCTGAACCTGTAACATCCATTTTGTAAAGACTGATTCCACATTTCAAACACATCTGTAGTAGGTTCCAGCTTATCCTTACTTGTTCTTTTTCTTGATTTTGCATCATTGAAACACATACCTGATGACATTTTTGAAAACTTTGACAGCTCATAATTTCATTCATGAGAGGGCAGCTATTTCCTTTGCTCCACAAATGGAATCTATTTTCACCTTTAGATTAGCAACACCAATTAGAATCATCAATGATTTTTCTTCTATTTCCATATCACGTACTTCCTTCCAATAACCCTTGTCTAAACATCTGGGTTTACCATTTGTGTACCTAAGATCCACAGCAATTAAATTTTGAATACAGAAGAAGAAAGAACCTGGGATGATTCTTTCAAATTCTCATCAAATATTGCACGTTGATTTCTTATTGACTAACAGTCAAGAATATCATATTTCCTTTGCCTACAGAAATATATGGTTCACTTATTCTTTGATTCTGGAATGTGAAAAATTTCATCTAGGATATTGGCCTCTGAAGACTCACACACAGCCTGGCATTTTGCTTATATGATGAATTTCACCATTTTCTTTAGAATCCAGACTAGAGGGCCGGCCTCTGTTGCATCCATCTTTCGACACATCTAACAATTGTAAAACGTTTTCCACTGTCAATTTTCTTCTCCTGCCATTATGGCCAGAAAGTGAAAACTTTTGAACTCTCAACTGTGTTCAATAAATGCTCAAAGAAGATTCAAAATACAGTGTCTCCAGTCTGTAACAAAAGGTGTAACAAAAAGGTGTTACACCTTTTTGAAAGGTGATGTAATCCCTTGCACAAAACAACAAGTTGACAAATGATACAACAGTGACATTTTATTTCACTATTGGGTCATCTAACTAGGTGACACCATCATTTTCTACTTTGTAATTATGTTCTTTGTTTTTAGCGTCATTGGGCATAACTAATAATGAAATCAAGTGGTTCAAAACAAAATTAAGATTCCTAACATCTCATCATGTAACGGTATTTGTGAGACAACGTGTCTTTGTTCTTTGGAAAACCTCTAAGGAAGAATGAAGCCATGAAGCATCAATCCATATAAACAGAAATGCTCTAAAAAGAAACTGAAACAAGAAATTGATTATGTGCTGACAGTGAATCTGAGCACTGTGTTCATTCTTTGCAGGGCTGTCCCGGTCTGTGCTTCTACCAATAGAACAGAGGGACCTTTGAGGTCCACGGACCAACACTTCACATTACCCAGTCTAATTTTTGCCTGCCTATTAGATATAAAGTGATGTTTATATAATTGTTTTGATTTTTCTTACTCTTAATAGCTTTTGGCATTTGTTTATGTTTAACTTTTGGAGCACTCCCTTTTATTAGCTGCCTTTTCTTAGCTTTGGTTTGCTCCAAGGAAGCTTTTAAGGAATACTGAGGCTCCAGTGACTCGATTTCTGGGAGTGAAGCAGGCATCAGAATAATTTCAAGGTCCCAAATGGGATCTCACAGTGCAGCTTGGGCTGAGAACCACTTTTCGATCTGGGCTATTGCTCCTCCTCTGGCTCCTTTCCTCTTACTCCTCCCACTCACTCCACCCTCTGCCTCTGCCTCAGCCTCCGGGCTGTATCTCTGACACCAGTGTTCTCCTGTTACAGGCCTTTTGCACTGGCTGCTCCTTTGCCTTGAAGACAAGTTGTCTCCTCTCAGAGGTCCTGCTGGCATGTTCCCTCCTTTGAGGCTCTGACTCTCCCACCCTCCAAACAACACAGCACTTATCCTACAACCACCTCCAGTGTCAGAATTTCTTCTCGCTCTATCTGTCTCCCTGCCACCAACATGTAAACTCAAAACCAGTGAATTTGCTTAGTATACTCCCTCTGTAGCCCCTAGAAGAGAAAGCACTCAATATTCACTGGACAAATAAGTCTGAATGAAAAAGTCAGAACTTGGAGCAGCCATACACTATAACTCAATGTATTCTCTAAAATTTGAAAACAATATAAAAATTGTGTATAAATCGCCGTGGCAAACACTCCCCCATATACTGCAAGGTCTAGAAAACTGACACTGAGGACAGGGGGCAGATTTGCACTGAAGCAAGAATTCCCTCCCCCCTTTTTAAAAAAGTTTTTTTGTGTCCTGTCAAGAAATTCTCCAGACCATTAACTTCTAGGTAAACGCTCACTGAGGAGCAGAAACAGGGCAGATGGCAAACACTGGACAATTATTTTAAAACGATCAGAGATGTCAGGAATGTTGAAAACAGATTCTGAACCTTTATTACTACCTTCTTTGCCCCCCACCCCTGCCCACAGAGCCCCCAACTTGCTCCACTCCAATAGTTTGGCTAAAGAAATCCAGTTCTCCAATTCCTCTCCTCTCATCACTTCATTTGTTACACTCTTACATGGCCCTGCTCATAGGAGAGATAATGTATAATCCATTAGTTCTACCACTTCATGCTGTCCTGGCCAATGCACTGGACAGGGGGCCCAGCAGTGCACGGCTGTGCCTCAGCTCTGCCATTTGCAAGCTCTGAGATTTTGAACCAAGTCCTGCGCCTCTTGAAGCCTTGGTTCCCAAGCCTGTGAGAGGAGGAAGTTGGAGCAGATGTCTTGAAAATTCATTTCCAAATACAACTTGGCAGATAAACACGATAAAAATGACCATATAATTTGGTAATCTAGAATTTCTTTAGGGGAAGGATTGTTTTGTTTACAAATTCATTGTAGCAAATACCACAGTTCATTACCAAGTGGGTTTGAATATTTAGCTCTAAATAATTCTATTTGCTCATTTCAGATAGCTTTTCCTTACCAACACAACCCACACCAGTGGGGTTCAGCTGAAAGTCAGGTGGGCAGTTACACTCGTAACGACCGGGCGTGTTGACACAGAGGCCATTCACACAGTTGATGGGATCAGCACATTCATCAATATCTAGGAAAAACATTTAAAGTGCCCATGTTAAGATCTTTACTATGCTTACTGCTGTTTCTAAATATTTGGCGATTTCTTGTAACATAGTAGATCACTCTAAAGCCCTTAGTACAATACAATAAAGATTAAATCCTTGTATACTCCTAAAACAATTTCCACAGGTCCGTCACACAGTAATTATGATAATGTCATTTAATATCCTTAACAGATGAATAACTAAATGTTGGAATTCTGAAGAAGAAAAAAACTATGTCACTATTTGCTTAACTAAAATTATATTTATACATATGTATATGTATGTATGTATGTATGCATGCATGTGCAAAATACATAAAGAAATACTTTCCTAGTTTCATGTTAGATATTTAATATTAGGCTGTTTATATAAGAATGGATTAATTCCATTAAAAATAAATGTATCAGAATGCAATTTTCTGTTTCAAAAAAATGTTAGCTAAGCAGAAATCTGACGAATTTTTAAACCTTGCACAAAATATTCACTCCAACTAATAAGAGCACAGTTACACCCGTAGCCGGCCCACCTGTACAGTTTCCGCCTGTTCTGTCCAGCTCGTAGCCATCGTCACAGATGCAGTGGAACATGCCGGGCAAGTTGTTGCACGTCCCAAAGACACAAATGTTTTGGAAGGAGCATTCATCAATATCTGAAAATTAAAAAACAAATAGTCACCTCTTGTTTAGAAGGACATTTTGGATATTTTGATTTAATGTACAACATTAATTAAATTTTTTATTTCCTTGGGTATTCTTATGCAGTAAAAAATTTCTTTTTCTCTGACCAGGTAAATGGCAAGCAACTAATACTCATCTAGGAACAAATATAAAAGAAATATTATTTTATTCTACTGATGTTATTTGACCTGTCTTGGGTTATAATATATCTAAACAAAAAGAATTTCCCAAAGGCATAAAAAATACAAAAATTAAATATGAACAAATGAAAGGAATGAGGTAAGAATTAAAGGTAAAAACAAATTCAAACATTCTATTAACTTAGTGCAAACAGATGTTTTTTAAACATCTACAACATAGAACATATATAACACAATACTTTAAATATTAAATATATTATTAACATTACTTAAGTTTAACTTTTAAAAACTTTTTTATTCTGTAATCTGATCTGTTATAAAGTCAGTTTCAAAAGGGAAATAATTTTTCTCCTAAGAGCATGAAATAAGATCATTCATTGCTCCACATCCCTACAAATTTCATTAAAATAGCTTTATTGAAGTCCGAAATCCAGTTTATGAAACTCTTCCATGAGGCTTTAGCTCAAAGTCAATAAATAAGAAATTGCTCCTCATTCATATGAAAATGAGACCTGAGTGTGTGTGTGTGTGTGTGTGTGTGTGTGTGTGTACAGCTGCAGAAATCATCTGTATTTCTCCTCACAGGAAGAGGGCGAACATGCCATACACCAATTACCTCATATTCCGAGAATGCAGACCAGGCATGTCGTTTTAAGCTAGACCATGCAAATCATCCTAAAGTGCTTCCTTAAGTCTAAAAAAGTCTCTGGTCAATTAAAATATGCTAATTAAGATTAAAATAGTGAATTTCAACTATCTTAGTTTTAAGGGATGGTTCAAATTGTGTTTTAAGTTTAACTGATATATAAAGGTGTCTCCTTTTGTGTTGGGGCAATAAACAAAATTATTCTCTTTATATAAATGAATAAAAACTCATAGTTAATCACTGAACTGAAAATAGAATGTGTTATCAGCCATCTGAGTATGCATTTTACTTTTAAATGATCATTTAAATAATGTTATAGTTGTATAAAGTAAAATTTTTAAAGAGAATACTGTCTTGCATTCTCTTCAAGAGTATATAGCGTCAACTTGGGGAAGGTCTGGGAGAAGTTTTGGAAGGTCCTCTGCCACAGATAAAGGAACCAGAATTATGAAGAGGAAATTCTGTGTTATGTATAAAGAATTAATTTTGAAATTTTATGTTGGCAGAAGTGTCTGGCTACTGCTTACTTGTTCCTTTTCCCACTAGCTCTTGTCAAACTGACATGGGTAATAAATCATGTAATTCCATAACCATACTGACTCACACTTTCTACTAACTGGTTTCAGTGTTTAGAAGAAACCAGGACTGGGGAAAAAAATGAAGCTCACTCCACAGCTGCCTTGTGTAGAGTGGATTAGATTCTGCCCAATCCAGCAGGTCCGTGTAGAAGAATGAATGCTTTCAGTTTCTAATGTCATCTTCCCTAAGGCCTACTTTACATCCTCTTATCTGATTCTCTCAAAATTGAGGTATATTTATGGAAAATTCCACTTTCCTTCTTCAGTGCCACTTTTGTCACTGGGTCAAGCTCTACTCTGAGCCAACCTGGTTGTGTACTTTGGTCTCCGGTTGCTGCTGGTGAAGAGTGTGTATGTGTGTGTGTGTGCGCACGTGAGCACATGCCAGTATTTACTATTTCTGTTCATTTGATTAGACACTAGTGTAGGGAGAGTCTGTAATCTGGTTTTGTTTCATTATCTTTGTCTAGCAGTTAGCCTGAGGTATTTTTTAAAATGTTTTCTATGAATCACTAAATCTGTTAAAGCCTTATGGTTTATATGAATTGTTTTCCATCTTTCCTTTTCTTCATTTACATTTTGATGTACTACTTATGAACACAATGATGACCCAAATGATATGTAATATGAACTGGGTCTCTAATTTAAAAGAAAATCCAAATTCTTTTTCTTGGAAAGATATGAGCCTAGTCACAAAGCCCCATTTCTAGGAAAGTAGGATGATGTCATAACTTAGAGGAAGGAGACATTACTATTAGGCAAAAGGGCAGTCCCCAAAGAGGACTTCCAGTCCCAGACACACAGACAGCAGACGGAAACATGATGGCAAGTGCCAAAAATGGGCTACTTAGATTTTGATAAACACATTAAATAGCAGTGATTGGGGTAGGTAGTATATCATACTTTAAAAGCTGAATAGTTTTTCCACATGCCATTCATTTAGTGATAAAAAAAGAAATGGTTAAAAAAAAAAAGAATGAGCCAAACTTCCAACCGTTGGCTCATGGCCAGGAAAACTTCATAAGAGATGAAAGCTGCCTTCCTCATTATTCATTCGGCAAAATAATCCATGCTTAAACGAATGACTTTTTTATGTGCAGCATGTGCTGTGTATTCTGCTTCCAGGTGGAGCCTGTTCCAGCCCTTTTTGTGGTTTCATTTGCTGTAGTTGATCCAACTTGGAAATGAGTTGGAATCCTGGTGACCCACCTTGGCAAGATCTGCTGTCTGAGGCTGGAGTGAAGCCCATCTCACACTCACAGCGATATGCACCCGGGACGTTGAGGCATTGTCCGTTCTCACAGAGATTTATGTTTTCTGCACACTCATCAACATCTGGGGGATAAGCAAATTACATCTCTATTAAGTTCCAAATTTCATGACACATTTTCTTCCGTGTTCTACAACTAAATCTCACTGGCCTGAGTGAGTGTTCATTACTATGAAGCAACAATTAATCATATTCACCTAAATAAGGGTATACAACTCGATAGTGTAGCTAGCTATCTAACCTACACCCTAACATTAAACTCTAACATGACTAACAGGAGGAGTGCAGGGGTCTCTCACATTTGTCTCAGTCCTCTTCAATGCCAATTTGTTGCATCAGTAAAACATCTTGTAGGTATGGCAAAGATCATTGGACTAATCTCAAAAATATTGTTAGTTCATTTGAAAGCATTATAGTGTGAGAAGAAACAACTCATTTTTTCACTAGTTTAAATATTTTTGAGCAAATTAGGGACACACTCTGGGAATTAGGAAAGTTTTTTTTCTTGTCGTTATAATCCTATTAAAATATTCCTATCTTAATTATGCAAATGGACATTGTTCATTGACCTTAAAGATAATGTATTAATTCCATCTAACAAAAAAAGGGGAGGACAGAAACCTTGTTTGCTGAGGGCCAGTATCTGCCAGAGAGTGTGCGAGTTATCTGACGTGCATGTTTTCACTGTGGTCGCCAATCCTGTGAGGTTCAGCAGGGGAGGGACCAAAGCCAAGAGTGGCCAACTGAGCTGCAGGAGTCACAGTGAGCTGATGTGTGGCTGGGCCAGAACCTAAGTTACAGTTGTACCTGACACCAAAGCCACATCTTTCCCTACACATCACGGTGCAGAGAAATGCTAAGAAAAGTGAAATAGCCAAGGTTCAAGAGTAATAATGCTTTAAAATTGAATAGACATGTTTTCTTAAAGAGGTGTTTGAAAACGAGGAGTCTGTGTTTTTGATATCAATAATTAGAAAAAAAGAGTCTACCTTTTATTAATGGGTTTAAGGCATATACTGAAATTCAACTGAGAAACACCTATCTTACAAACAAAAGCATCATACTTTATGTCCAGAGATGATCCAGCCTTAAAAATTAGTATAAGAAAAAGATGTTTTATCCTCAAGGAATGTGGAATGAATAGCAGCTAAGTGGCAGCTACCATTTATTGAGCTCCTATAATGTGTTTTCTAAGCCCTTTATGTTTTATTTCACACTGGTTCTTTCAAAACCATGTGCAAGCTGAGATTTCAATAAACTCATTAAATAGTAGTGATTGGGTAGGTTATATATCGTATCTGAGGAAGCTGAATAGTTTTCCCACATGTCATTCATTTAGTGATAAAAATACCAACATAAGTGGCATTATCATTATTACTATGCCCATATTACAATGGGGAAGCTAAGCCCACACAGGTTAAGTAATATACTTAAGGCTGTACTGCCAGGAAGCCCCTCAGGCAAGGCCTGAATTCAGGTGGTCTGGGTCAGACAGGGCCTGCACTTTCAGTTGACGTGTTAATAAACAAACAAGGGAAAATGATAGTCATTAGCAGTAAAGAACAATAATAAATGCCATTATTTTAAAACCTACACCAATATTTTAGAAAATTTTTCAGGTTTTTGTGTTTCACATAAGAGAAAGATACATAGTTGCCTATAAGATTTTAAACAGAGATAGGGATTTCAGCCTCCTTTAATTAATTTTCTTCAAATAAAAAAAGCACATAAGTAGCCCAGAAAGTCATGCTAAAACACACTTTAGGACTCCACCCACCTGAGCAGGTAAAGCCATCTCCCGTGAACCCTTCAGAACAGGCACAGCGGTAGGAGCCAGGGGTATTCACACACTGAGCATTGATGCTACACTGGTGGGTTCCATTAGAACATTCGTCCAGATCTGTGTGCCAAGAAAACGTAGCAATAAAGTTCAGAAACAAAAATGGAACATTTAAACACTCAAAGGTTTTCATTTGTCTCAATTTAAATGGAAACTAGCCAAATGGAATGTATTTGAGTTGATTTCTAAGGTTCTAATTCTCTAAGATGTCAGGCCCATAATCCAAATTCCTGATGCCACAAACAGGGGCCAAGAGTATAAATTCAAGTAATTTTTGAGGTATCTAATCAACTAGCTTTTAATGACTAAAAGAAAACCAGGGTTATATTCCCTTCTGACTTCTACTCAGAGTAGATTTTATCACTGGTTTCATTATCAAAAAATGGGGGGGGGTGTCAATTTCTAAGATACCACTGAATTTCAGAACAGAAAAATGTAGCATAGATTTATCAGGTTCATTTTACAGATGAGGAAACTATATATGATTCTCGACTTTGTGAAGCCCATTGTTTAGTGGAAAAGACAGATGTTAAACACAGAAAATTAAGTTAAATACTGTTATGTGTACCAGGAAGAAACATTACAAAGTGCTATGAGAGAATAAAAAGATGTACTCCATCTGATTTGGAGTACAAAAACGAGGAAAACTCTAGTAAAGAAGTAATTTTTAGTTAACTTCAGACACAAATGATGAATAAAAGCCTGCTGAACAGAAGTAGGGAAGGGTGCTCCCCCAGAGGGAACAGCACAAACAACGATTCTGGGTAGGAAAAGAACTTGACGTGACAAATTAAAGGAGGTCAGAGTGACAATGCACCAGCAGGGGAAGAAGGTGACGGAAACTGAACTGGAGAGATAGCAGAAAGATGCTATAAGGTCTTACAACCCATGACAGGAAACTGATTTCATCCTAAATTCAATGGATTAAAATGACAACTGTGAAGACACCAGGTCTGTGTTTGAAAAGATCTGGCTGGCTGCTATCTGAAGAATGGATTAGTAAGAGGGCCAGAGAGGATACCAGAAACGGCTGAGACCAGAGCAGGGGGACGGCGATGGAAAGGAAGGAGTGGATGTAACGGATGTTATTTTGGAGAAGAGATGCCTGGGCACAGCGGAATCTTTGGTAATGGAGGCAGGCTATTTTGCAATAGCTGGCCAGAATGAGAGATGGACAAGCACAGAAAAGGGGGGCTAAAAAAGAGAAAAACAGTAGTCAAATGGGACTAGGAAAATGGGATGGGGATATGGCTGAAAAGCTGTTGTGATTAATGATAGAGACGGCTGCACTAGAAATGGGCAGCAAGTGGACGGGACTAGAAGTCATCACAGAACATTCCTTCGCAAAGTGATTTGGAAACTATGACAATTTAAATTCTATAGTCAGCTCATAAACATTTGACAAGCATATAACAATTAAATGGATGAAAAAGCATATTCAAATTATTATGTTATTCGTAAAAGATTTTAAAGCTATTCTTTAATGCTTACTGCAGGCTTGTAAGATTTTAATGGACAATCATGGGGAGGTCAGTTTAGCTTGCTTAATTTTCTACTTTTAATTGACCTGAACAAGTCTTACCATTTGGAAAATGCTTTATTATTAAGGCATGTAAAACACTGAACATATCACACAGCACTGTGCATGATACCGAGAGTAAAATCCAGTCTTCTGCCTCACAGCTATAGAGACTTATTAAACTTTGGCTCAAGAACTATAAAACTTAGAATATGGCGGCTGCCCTCCCATTCTCTTTCTTTGAATCAGATCTCTTGCAATCCAAAAACACATTTAGATATGTCTGGAAGAATTCTAATTTCTATTAAGAAGCTGGTATTGACCAATTCCTTCAGACTTAGGTTATCTGAAAAAAACAACAACAAACTTTTCATTCCCTTCCTTTATTTCACTGAGTTTTAAATCTCAATGATTACTCTATGAAAAGATTGGTTAAATATATTAGTCACTTTCATCATGCAGCTGTTTGGATTTCTGGCTGCACATCAAATAATTTTTACAGAACAACACACTAAAAAGCAGATGCCAAGACATACTGTTGTAATTTGATCATTTATACCAATGTTAGAGGAAACTCTTAGATAAGAACTCTTACAACTAAAGATAGCCTTTGCTTTTCAAGAGATTAAATAAAAGAGAAGAGCATGCTCATACTCAAGTATGTGGGTTGACAACTATGTAAAGAAGAACCTCGAAGAATTTTGTGCCTTAGCAAAGGTGATTTACATTTCAAACTCACCGATACATTTGATGCCATTACCAATCCAGCCTTCTCTGCAGCTACACTTGAAGCTTCCTGGGACATTTAGACACGAGGCATGCATGTCGCAGTTGTGGGCTCCAATTTCACATTCATCCACATCTGAGAAACCATGGTTAATATGAAGAAGATAAAATACAAGCTAATTAATTCTACTTCCCAGTAGATTTCTGTGTAGAAGTAATTTTAAAGTGTGGAAATATCTAAAACTGTAGGAAGAAAACATTTTTATTTTTATTTTCTGAAGAGTCCAACAAGATTTGAAAGGCCATGATGCAAATCAAGCAAGCCCTTCCCTAGAAGAAACTGCCAGCCCTTTTCTAGTGGAAGGGAGATGCTCCTGACCCGACAGATACGTGTGTCAGCCCCTACCCACGCCGAGGGCCCTTCTTCCTTCCTGGGCCCAGATAGAACTCCATGTAGAAGGCATTAGAGATGTCAAGAGAAATCTTATTTCTGCTGAACAGAGGCTGCTTTTCTTTCCTATTAATTTTCATGAAGATAAGAACAAGCCTGGCTTGTTAAAGTGATAGTATATTCTCCATTTAAAATTACATGATCATCTGCATTTTAAACATCTTTACAACATTTTACAGAGTTTTTTAAAACTATCAGTTTAATGGGTATGTTTCTATTTATTTGACAATATATAAAAATATTCACTGGAAATGTTACCTGAAAATGATGAAGTTTTGCCTATATAGCATACATATATACACATAGATATATGCATATATATACATGCATCAATATATACATATATACATGTATATGTGTTCCCCAAAGTTTTCTAGAACTTTGTAAAATAGAAATAGTCTGTTCTATCCAGCTCAGTGATTACATATTATAGATCCTGAAATCACACACACATACACACACACATACAACTACTGGTTTCACATTAACACTGATAGTGGTGAACATGCAGAGTAAGTACACCTTCCATTACTTGCTCCTTCCCCAAAATACAGCCTAAGAGCCAGGCTTCTGTCTAAGCCATCCTCCATCTGCCTTGAGCACAATGCTGTACAAGGGCCTTAAGTTGAGCAATGAGGAAGGCAGGTCCAAAGCAATGAGCTTGGGACTTCTAGCTCTCCCTGCCAGGCCTTTATGCAAAAGGTTAAATCTACCTAGTAAAGAAAGAGGACAGGAGATAATGGGGTGAGCAAAGAGAGAAAGGAAAGAGGGAAAAAAGACAGAGGCACTTGGGACAGGGGGAAGAGAAGACAAAAGCAAATGAAAGAGGAGAGGGAAAGACATGGGAAAGAAAGCAAGGGAAGTGTCTAAATAGAATCTAGACAAATTTTTGTTAGTTTACTGTTTATGTCTTTTGGTGCTCCTTACGTCTCCTGTTTGGGCAGCAGTCTTCCTGAGAAAGTGAACACTGCTGCAAGAGCCACTAGAAACACATCAGAACCTTGGGGCTCAGACTCCACACCCACTCTCCTCTCCTTGTCTGGACCTCAGCCAACTCCACGCTGGGCCGTGGCTGAGATGGTGTGCTACCACAAAGGTGAGCCAAACTCATCACACACACTCCACGCCAGTTACTCACCACACACATAGTCACAGCCCAGTGTGGCTAACAGCCTAGGAGATGTCAGTGAACAGATGATGTTTAAGGTTTGCCTCTGAAATACAAGGAGCTGAAACACAGAGGACAAAAGCTGGAGACCTACCTGTGCATCCTGTGGTTCCCTTCTTCACCGAATAACCCAGCTGACAGTGGCAAATGAAGGATCCCTTGGTATTCTCACATTCCCCAAACATGCAGATGTTTGAATTTAAGTCACACTCATTCACATCTAGAAAATTTATTTTCAATGCTTTAGTTATTACCTGTTCATCTTAGTAGTTAAAAAAAAGCTATCTTTTAAACTGAATAGCATAATGCTAAAATACACAAATAAAATTCAAAATGTAATCAATTTGCAAAACACAATATTGTAGATAAATATAATGCCTTTAAGGACTTTTTTTTTCCAAAAAATGTTTCCTTTTCAACTTTTACATCTTCTAACATAATAGCTTGAATTTTTAAAATAAATGAAAAAGCCCCTTCTTATGTTTACATGTATATGTATAAATGTGCATATATTTGTGTATGTGTATATAAACACTTATCCTGTTTCGACAGCACCCACCGATGCATGTTTTCATGTCCATTGAAGCCATGAAGCCATCATAACACAGACAGCGATACTCTCCAGGGATGTTGGTACACTGGCCACCATCACAGATATCAGGATTATTTTCACATTCATCAATATCTGATGATATAAAATTAACATCAAGTGAAAGGAAGGATGGCTTTTATTAAGTTCAGATGTTTCTTCCCATTCAGTTCCACCCAAATTATTTAGAGCCAGATTTATGAGACAAAACTAACTAGATGCATAAAGTCTGTGTATTTTCTGTACCTGCGCACGACCTCCCATCTGGCATCAGGGCGTAACCCTCACTGCAGCTGCACTCGTAGCTCCCTTCAGAATTGGTGCACTGGGTGTCGCAGCCTCCGTTCATTATCATGCATTCATCAATATCTGTGAAAACAGTGCTACCACATTACTTGTCAGGTTACTTTCTTAAAAAAAAAGAGACTTTTTCTTCTTTTGAAACTGATAAGGCTTAAATAGCTTTGGATTTTCTCCCCATGATTGGTCTTGATTTATCATCATACCATTAGTCTTTCTTAGTTCTTTTTATTTCCTTTTACAGCATTCCATTTGACATTTAGCTCTGGTAACCTAAGATTAAAGAGCTCAGAAATATATTAACTATGGAGTTTAGGGGGTTTTCTATAATAAAACCAAGGATTCCTCTACAAAACCATCAAACCACGGCATCTTAGAGACCTGCCCCCATCCTTAGACTCATTTTTAGGACAAAGGACTCTCATTGACTTCATTATATGAAGTACATGAAGTACATGAAGTATACGAAGTGGCAGAAGTTGTCCTCGGCTGGTTGGAGGACCCTAAGCTCCAGACCCACTTGACCTACCCCATACCTGTACAGCCCTGCCGGTCTGGCGTGGCCTGGTGTCCGGGATTGCAGGAGCACTGATACGTTCCAATCATGTTCACACACTTTCCATTTCTACAGAGATTGTCACTCAAGGAGCATTCGTTAACGTCTACAAATAGATACACAGAATTAACGTTTTATACAATAACACTACCACTTAAACTGTCAAGCACAGGCTGCACTGGAGCGGTGGTCTGCAAAGGGCTTCGTATACTTCAGGGGGAAGTAAGTTAATCTCCTGAGGCATCCGAAGAAAATTCTGGAATCTATATTTCTCTTATTTCTATCCACAACAGTGCTGTCCAGCAGAACTTTCTATGATGATGCACTTGTTCCATATCTGTGCTGTCCAATATGTAGCTCCTACTGAGCGCCTGAAACATGAATAGTATGACTAAGAAATTTGATTTTTAATGTTATTTAATTTTAATTACATTTAAATAGCCACATGTGGCTAGTGACTACCACATTAGGCCACACACATCTAGCACATGCCAGTAAGGAAGCTGCAAACATTTAATAGATGAGTTTACACTGGCACACGCAGCTGGTCCCATCAAATGGTCAAGTGCTGGTGTTTCCTGAGGGAAGGCGTCTGCTTCACTAAACAGCGGGGCTCATTACAGGGCCCTCACTTGTTATCAGTTTTCATCGTATTGTGTGTTTAGTGTGCCTACATATTATATTCACTATTTTAAAGTTAACTAACTTTTATACAATAAAAAGATACCTTTAAAAAACTCCTGCAACCCTGACTGGTGTGGCTCAGTTGGTTGGGCATCACACCACAAAGCAAAAGGATGCTGGTTCAATTCCTAGTCAGGGCACATGCCTGGGTTGTGGGTCTGATCCCCATGTTGGGGCACATACAAGAAGCAACTGATTGATGTTCCTCTCACATACCAATGTTTCTCTCCCTCTCTTTCTCCCTTCTTTCCCCTCTCTCTAAAAATAAATGAATAAAATCTTTAAGAAAAAACTTCTGCAAAGATCTGTGGAATAAACTAGTACTGATATTGAAATCGCAAGAGAACAGCAAGAAAATGGTAGTGACACTCTTCTTCATATAAGCTATTTATCAGACAAAATGTAACATAAAAGCAATAACAATATGATCAGATATAGCAAGACATTCATCGCAAATTCTCAAAATTAGTAAGGAGACTATGTGACATACAAATTTATCTCTATGATCATTGAATGTTTATTTTTTATATATACGCAAAAATATGTAACTTACATTGTACATTGTACCTTTGAGGGGTACCTTTTTCCAGCTCTAAGATCCATAAAAACTAATTAACAAAATAAACTGACCTTAGAAACAGATCTCTGAGTCACTGTTTGACAACCATGAACAAATATTTTTGGTTATTTATGTGAACAAGCCATTTGTACCACTATTAAAATGAAAGAAAAATATTTAAAACTTTTAAATTTACCTTTTTAAAATGTCTGTTTAGTCTATAATTTAAGATTCTTCTAATATATTAGCATCTCACTATAAATAGGGTTTATAAATAAATACACTGAGATACGCTTAAATTATCTTTTTAAATGGAGGTTTGTGATCTGCTCTATTTTAAACTGCCTTATTTGCTTATATGTTCAAAAAAGATTTCTGTGAAGAAAATGTTTCTTGGCTAAATCAAAGTTTTAAAGCCAGTATACTAGAACACAGTGAGTCCAGAAGCCTTTGTATATTTATGAAAAGCAGTTGGCTGGAATGCTCCACAACCAGTCACTAGTCTCGCTGTGTGGACCCTGATGTTTTTCCTGAGCTCAAGGCCAGTGAAGAGACCTTGGTGTTTCTGTGAGAAGAGGGAGTGGAAGGAGCTCACATTTACACATGTGCGAGCAGACCCTGTGATGGCGGACCAGGGCACAGAAGTAGACTCTGCTGAGTGATTGTACAGGTGAACTATCAGGGAGCAGCTTCCAATAGGAGCAGCTTTCCCACCCCATCCACCAGGAACCACATGGCCTCACACAGGGTCCTTCCACATGAGCTTGTAATGAAAAGGAGGCTAACCAGGATAAAGCTGGCTCATTCCAGCGTGTCACTGAAGCATTCTCTAAAGAAAGGCTGAACCCAAAAGTAGGGATTCCAAATTTCTAATTTTTAATCAGCTAGATTTCACATGCCCAAAACAAGTTTATTAGAATCAACCACTGATCTTTATCATCTTTACTAGTTGAGCTGGGTGGGTGCTAAGGAGACAAACTCACCCACACAGTCCTCACGTGACGGTGACAGCTCGTGTCCCAATGGGCAGTCACACTGAAAGCTGCCCTCAGTGTTCACACAGGTGCCACCCCTACAAAGGAGAGGGTTACGTTCACATTCGTCAATGTCTGAAAGGTAAAAATGTGAGATCCATTAAAGAACTCTGAGGAACAAATATTCACGCATACAGCATGGGAGAAAGAATCATTATGTGAGGTGGGACTCAAAAGACAAGCTTATAGGAAATGGGATAATGCTTGCCTCACTTTTTCTATTGCCAGTGGATAAAAGGTTCAAGTTCTACTCTCAAAGACAGTGAGCTATCAAGGAGTTTGTATGAAGTGAGCAAGCTCCCACGAAGTAAAAATAAATATTTGCTTTACATCACTCTAAACTCCAGATATCATTTATTGCTATCTACACCTCTCATCAAAGTGTAAGAAAAACCTTAAGACTTATCACTGCTACTTGGCACAAGGTGAGTCCTATAGGTCGCTGAAAACAAAAGAGTGGGCTAAGAGGTGGGCAATTCTAAAAGAGTTTGTAGTAACACAAATAAGGAAAATAACATGGCAATTGCATGGCTCAGTATAAAGGTTGGGGTCACCACATAATGTCATACATTTTAAACGAACCCTTCCTGAGTAGTTAGTCCATATTGATTTTAGATTCTTTGAATAAACAGAACCCAGTTTCAGTATCTCACTGTCTTACGCGCCAAGAGGTGGGGGCTCCCCAAGAGCTATCTAGGAGCAGACTTCCTGTCTGATGCGTAAAGCTGTTCTCTTGCACCGCAGCTGCCTGCCAAGCATGCTGTTAGCAGCTCTGAGACAAGCCGAGGTCGAGCTAAGGAGTCTGTGCTCGACTGGTTTTGGGACCGGAGAGGAAGAGCGTAAGCATGCTTACCCATGCAGTTCTTCATCATCATGAACCCACTCTCATAGCCTTCGAAGCACTCACACTCAAAGCTGCCTGGCGTGTTGACACAGATCCCACTTCCACAGAGATCGGGAGAAATCCTGCACTCGTCGATGTCTAATTCATAGGTTTTAAAAGAAATAAAAAAAATGGAATGAGATGAGGTGTGAAAGAACTGAGAGAGAGATTTGGCCTTCCAAGTGAAGGTGCAGCACACTTGAAACGCTGGAGTAATGGGTGGCTAGCAGAATGAAGGTATGTTTTGGGCAGATCAGCTGGAGAGGAACAGGACTTCAGGCACATTCCTTTCCCCAACTGCCAAAACTGTCACAGCCAACGGGCAGGTGGTGCCTTTTTGCCTTTAAGAATTCCGGAACTGTGGACTTCTTTTTGTGGCTTTGAAATTGTAACAGAAGGATGAACCAAGCAACTGCAGTATGAACTGAACAAGGCAGGTGGCAGAGGAGGAGGCAGTGGACACATGAACAAAGTCTCACTCATGATGCAAAGACCGGGCTGGTTCTGCCACACTAACACCCTGGTGCAAGAACAAGAGGCCTGCTGCCTCTCAACATGGGGCCAACCACAGGCAGCCCGCTCGCCTGGAGCCAGAGAGCGCTCCCATACGGCAGGGCAGAGGAATGTGTCCCAGTTCATGTTTTTGTGCCACATTCAGATGTGATCTAATTTTAAATATGTAAATTTAAAAAATGATGCATTTGTTACTTTTTATACACTAAATAGGAGTCTTTAATAGCTGCATTTATATTCTCAAAGCAGGATTCTCTGAGAAATCTCCCATGCCTGTAACCAAGATCTTTCACTGGAGAAGTCACGTCTATAAAATACAACAAAGAGAATGACTTATTAAAAATTTTTTTTGTCACAATGGGAAAAATTGATTTTGCCAGTGTTTGTTCATTTTGATGAATCTCAATGTTGAGGTTTTTCTGTAACAGGATTCGTAAGTCACTGATGTGTCTGTGCTGTCTTGGGGTCTCAGCCACTGCCTTTTCCCAGCTTTTGGTCTTTTGCTATTGATTCTCCCTAATGCAGGCTATACCAAAGAAGAAATATATAAGTACTTACTTTCTTTTAAATAAAAATCATAAAATCCATTGATTCAATTAAGCAGCAAACCATATGCATACTAATTCTCCTACTTTTTTATCTATTAGTATTTAGGAACTGATGGGGAGAGCCATTGAAGAACGTAGAACAAGTCCAATGGCAAAGCGGGGACAGACCTTGGCTCATGTGATGCGGTGGGAGCTGCAGAGTGTAGAGTAGAGACTCTGGAACCAGATACCTGGGCACAAATCCTCTGGGTGTAAGGCCTTGGGAGACCATTTAATTTCTCCGTATCTCAATTTCTTTGTCTGTAACATGGGCAATATAGTAAACCCACCTCATGGAAATAAGTGAATAAATATTTGTTAAGTGCTGAGAACAGTTTTTGTCTCGCAGAAAGTGCCGTATTTATGTAAGTTATTCCCCGATAAGAACTGGTAGAAAGGTAAGAGATAAAATGCATAGGTGAATAAAAATAATACATTTCAGAGAAAAGAAGTTGTAGTGTTGCTGAGCCACGGAGGCTGATAATCGGTGCAAGAGCCGGTAGGATGGGCGTGACTACCAAGGACACCAGACATGGGGACAAGACTGGCCTTGAACGCTGTGAAGAAGGGCAGCCAACAGGGACCTGCTGTCCCCTCAGCTTATGCCCCACAACACTGCAGTGCTGCCAAGTATCTACCTCAAGTTAAAGAAAGTCAGCCCAGAGCCACTGAGTGATTTCACTAATTTCATACCAAAAATAAGAAGTGGAGTCAGAACTGGAAGAACTCTGACCTTCTTTTCCCAGGTCTAGGATTGTCTGAGTAATGGGAGTTATTCTGTGAGAAGTTAAACAATCTAAGCCCTGCTTCAGGATGATAAATCTGGCGGTTGTGAAAATGAAAAGTCTGACTGTGGAAAATAAATGGGTTGGAAGATGTTAGAAGATTTTGCAATGCAGTAGACACCATGATATGGTGGCCAGTTGTCCCTTCAGGAAGAAAGGACTTACTTGTCCTTCCCTCTCAAGCTGTTGGGACTGTTGCTGACAGAAAGCATTGAGATGTAAACTGTCTTCAGGAAATGCCTTGGCTAAGAGGACTGCTTCCCTACAGTGACACCCTTCCTCTGGGCAAAGGTGTCCAAAGGTTGACCATGCAGTTACATAAATGCCTAGCCCCTTTGTCCTAACTCCAGACAATTCCAGTGAGCTACCCCACATCCAGAGCCCCCAGTGGGGCAGGCTGAGGGCTACACAGGGACTGCCTCACAGCCCAACTTCTCCCTCTACCCATTTCTGCTTCCTTCCCCTCCCTCCCCTAACTGTGGATTCTAGGAGCAATCCCTAATAAACCTCCTGCATGCTAATCTTTGCTCAGAGTCTGTTTCTCCGGGGCCAGCCCTGCATCTGCAATAGTCTAGAAAAAATACTGTAAGTACTTGAAACAGCCATGTTGAAATAAGAACATATGTAACTTTGTCACTTACTCATCAGAAGAGGGAGATGTCAAAATTAAGTTTGAGGTTTCTATCCTGAGTTAAATTATCCTATCAATTCATACAAGGAAGTCCCTAGGCAGATGAAGAGGGGGATGGGACAATGGGAGATTCAGGCAGGGAGAAACTGTCCAGATTGAAGTTAGAAAAGTTAGAAGAGTAGAAGGTTAGAGATAGCACCTAGGAGTCAGCTAACAGAGGCCACCCATGAAGTCATGATGGTAGGTGCATTTCCAACAGGCAGAATGCTGAGAGGGCAAAGGACCATGGAAAACGCTCAAGGGATGGGAAATGCCAGAGTCAAGAAGAGCCTGTGAAGATTAGAGAAGGTACATCACAGTCAAGGACGGGCAACTGAGACAGAAGTACCATGGAAACCAAGAGAGAAGAAAATCAAGGAGGGGAACTAGCCAGTGGTAAGGAGAACATGCACAAGAGGAAGATTTTTTTAACTTGAAAAAGTGTTTTTGCAAGAACATGTATATGAAGGAGGGCAACAGTCCAAGTTATACAGGGTTAGAAAGAAAACGGTTAGTGAAAAGAGAGGTGAGAGGTAGAAGCAGGAAAACAGGATGATAGGTTGGGGGAAGAGAAGGGCTGAGGAGATATTTTGTTTATGAGCCCAGGGAAAGGAACCAGTAAAGAGGAAAGGTGCTAGAGAAAGAACATATGTAGGGGAGGTGCTAGAGAGAGAAAGAAGTGAACTCTGGCAGAGCAGGGCCTGCAGCGGGAAAAGGGAAGCAGAGTGAAAGAGAGAAACTAACTGGAAAGTCGAGGAAGACCATGTCTCGTTCTCTAAAAGTGAAGAGATTATGGGAGGAAAAGGAAACTTTATTAGCAGAGAAGAAGAAGTGTGAGAGGGTCCTGCCAATCAGATTTGTTTCTCAATAAAGAAGGGAATAAATAAGGACATGAGAGGGTGTGCGAGTCTGCAGAGGCTTAGAAGTGGGCTGAGAGAATTTCAGCAAGTGCTGTGAAGAGGTGACTACACGTGTGGCCGAGCAGCTGCCAGGGCCTGGCTGAGGCGGAATGCTCTCAGTCTGCTCTGCTCAGACTCTCCCAGCCAAGCTCAGCGCCCACAGTAGAAAAAAATGGTGGGGGGCTAAGACATGGGATGGGCACAGGAGGCGGTAGCACAAAGCCAAGACAGAGGAACTTCAGAAGACCAGACGGAGACTTCTGAAGTGCTTTTGAGGTAGTGTAGGCTGGGTAGGTCCGTGAGTGAATCTGGTGCTACCTTATGAAACAGGAGGTTAGAAGGGAGTGAAGACACACATTTCAAAGAAGATTGTGAAGAAGCAGCACATGTGAGGGCAGAAGAAGAGGGAAAAGTCCAAAGAGTATAAAGAAAAAGAGTTTTAAAAATAAGATTTTGGAGATATATTTTAAGTTATTGGGATAATTTGTTATATTATTTAATAAAAAATTAGGAATTTCATATTCTTTCAAAACAAAGGGAATATTTATGTAGAAGGATATGAATGCTGACTAAAGAATAGTTATTTCAAAAACTGTTCATGGATGAGGAAAATAAGTTATTACTTTTCTGTTTTAAACTTTACTATTTTTAACAGAATACTGTATCAAGCGTATACAACTGCTGATTTAATGGCTATGTTCTTGAGTACTCATATATTCTGAAAATCACATTTTATGTTGTTCCTGTAGATATAACCAATAGCATTTTCATACTATTTTGCAGCACTCTCACCAGTCTGGAGAAGTGGTTTAAGAGTAGGGAGAAGGAAACAAACAAAAAAAACATACATGCTCTCAATGAGAGGGTGGGCTTTTTATGCCAATACTTTCAAATAACAAAAGGAAGAGAGCCAGGGTTTATCAAACGCAGCAAAAGAACAGTCTTACCTGTGCAGTTTCTCTCCTCCATGTCTAGAGCAAAGCCACTATTGCAACGGCACTTGAAGCTTCCGATGGTATTTCTACACTTTCCATAGGTGCACATCCCAGGAAAAGCTTTGCATTCATTGATATCTAGAAGCAAAATAAAGCTGGAATGGAGAGCTGGTTGATATAAAAGAGCAGGCCCATCACTTTAAGTTTAAAAGCTATGATAATGGGAAAGGATATATCCAAGTAATGATGGGGGATGTCAAAAATTTCAATGACCACATCGATACCACACAAAGAGTTTCAACTGTGAAAGATTCTGTGTTTGTCAAGAAGAGTTCTGATGCCCTTACTTCTGCCCACTTGTTTTGTAAAGTTCATGTGTGGGTCTAGAGGATTTATGGCTGCATGGAAGCTGCATCTTGCAGGCCATGCTAAGGAAAGCAGAATTACAGTAGAATATAAGAAAATTGAAATTAGCAGACCGATTTACATCGTTACTTCAACACCATCTTACTTAGGTGATTTATATGCCCAGGAAAAAGGTTGGCCACAAATTACATTTAACGAAGAAAATAAAGTGGGTGATCAAATGTTTGAAGCACACCAATTCTCACAGGATGTGGAGGGTTAGTGTAGGGGGACCGACACGCTGCTCAGTTACCTTTGTAGAAGGGCCTCCCAGTAAGGACATCCCCTCTGTTAGCAAAGCCAGGCCCCCTGGGGCACAGGGTGTCATACTCCTTGGTGCCAGGTTTGGGGCACTCCTCACACTCGGTGCCCCAAGCTGCCCCAACAGCACAGCAGCAGGCGTCCATGCGGAACTTCCCAGGGACAGGATGGATGCATTCATCTTCATCCCACTTCAAGTAACACTGCTCCATGCGGATGTCTACATGGAGGGTGAAATCACAGTTTGACATGAAGCTGTACACTGAACATCCAGGTACCAAGACTGCTTGGCACCTGGCATGATGCCAGGTCCTGGAGCTACACCCGTAGGTGAGAGACCCAGTCCTGGACCTCCCGGAATGGCCTCCATAATGACAGCTGTCTAATGAGAGCAAAGGTGGGTTCTCCTTTACCATTACTTAATTCTCACAAGCCATCTTTAGGAAGAAAAGGTTCCTTTGTGATAAGGCCCCTTCATACCATCACCTATGATCCCTTTCTTGTATTGCTTGCTTCAGAAAGAATAAAATAATTTCGGTGACAGATTCTCCTTGTTCACTGAACTGCTTAAAGTGGCTTCTAAGCAGTCCTGTTGGATTGTAGTCATAAATAGTAAATGATCAACACTATTTGCCAATCTGTACAATTGTTTTTTTATCCTCACCCGAGGACATGCTTATAGACTTTAAAGAGAGGGAGAGAAACATTGATGCGAGAGAGAAACATAAAACAGTTGCTTCTTGTATGCACCCCCGCCAGGATTGAACACACAACCTATACATGTGCCCTAATCAGGAACCTAACCCATGACCTTTTAGTTTACAGGATGACCGACGCTCAACCAACTGAGCCACATGGGCCAGGACTAATTAGTACAACTATTAAAATACCTTTATAAAGGAAAACTACTATTGTACAAAGGTTTTTCCCTGTAAAACTAATCTTTTGCATTAAGGTTTTTGCTCCAGGTTATATGAATCTACTCTAATAAGGGGCCAAATTATTTAAATGTCATATTTTCCCTTAGACCTTGAAGCATACTAAGGTTTTGGCATGCTAGCTAGGACCTCAGAAGATCAATCAATAGTCACAAAATAGGGTAAAGTAGCACCATTTATAAATAGCACATTTATCTGTGGGCCAATAAAGTTGTTGGTCAAACTACAGTCAAATGCTTCGCTGTTAATTTGCAAATATGGATAATGAGTTCAGAAAAGGTTTTCCTTAACCAAATAACATGTTTTATTTGGTAAGAGTATTTCAAGATACTCAATCGTTTCCTAAACCTCAAAACTGTTTAACAGAGGGAAAGAGATCCCTAATGGAAATGTAAAGACAAATAAATAAATAAATGTGCTTTCTACTTTATTTACTGTCGATAGTGACTCTTTCAAGTTTTCCTCCGAAGTGACACCAACTCTAGCAACTTCCTTTAGCTTCAAGTTACATACATTTCCAAGTACTGTAATTAAGAAGTCCTATTTTTAAAGAAAAAAAATAACTGGTACATTTTTATGCTGGTTTGGCAGACCGAATACAGGTAGGTATTCACAGATATACAAGGTATGTACTGCCTTATATATCTGTAGTAACATCAACTCGAAGCCACATTCTCTGCCAGCGTGAAGGTGACAGTAACCTGACAAGCCTTGTTACCACAAGGCACTCAGGGGCTGGTCTCACAGCCAGCTCCACCCTACACTGTCACCAGAAGAGTAAAGACATTAACAAGATGTGACAATTTTGATTAAGTACAGGTAGCCTGAGAACTCTGGCTTGAGTCAAATTGTTTCTGAAATAATAGAGGTAATTTGCTCAAGAAGCTATTCTAGGATTAGTTTTTGTTGTTGTTGTTTTAAAACCATTTGAACTAAGTATATAAAATGTTACGGTAACCTGGCTGAGTAATCTGGTGTCTTTACTACTGAGGTCTCTATCAATGTTTACATAAGGAATCTAAACACTGTCAGCACACCAGCCACATATGGCCTGAGAAGGTTTTGAATGGCTTGCACAGAAATTAAAATATAGATTGGGAAGCTTCTAGATGATATATGTACATGACAGCTTGCTGCAGTCCCCACCACTCCTTATTACCACTCCACTTATCTATGTTACCCCTGGAAGCGCTGCAGTTTTCGACCTCTGATTTAGATCAACTCTAACAAAGCAGTTTACCTCCACGTTTATTCTCAGAAAATTTTACATTTTTACATGACATTATCTTCTTGAAACTTTTTCACATCCCTAGCTACAATGAATTAATGTAGCATAATTGAAGTAGTGATAAAAACTCGTCACTCTGTACATAACCAAGGTTACATAACCAAGGTACAGAGATGAAAAATTCAGCATATCCTTTTAGAATATTACAGATGGTTTAATTTTGAGTGATGCTATTGGGAATTAATTTTGCTTAGTGATAATTCACAATCAATGATATATCATCATATGTATTTCTTTGGTCACTGAAGGCAACTTCATTAGTCACTTGAACAAGACTGATAGTCATCTTTAAACGATACTTTATTTTTCTCAAAACTTTGTAAATTATTTAACCATAAAAATCTGAAAAGAATTTTTCCTTAATCAGGCTTTGGATATTATAATTTCTAAACATTTCCATATGATTTTACAGTCCTATTTTATATCCAAATTTAAATATGTCATCAAAAATTAACTTAAAATGAATCTGTTAATTATAATAACTAAACAGTACAATGCTGCATTTTTTCTTACTACTAATCTTAAAAATCTCTGACATATACATAAATACCTTAAAGATCTTTGAATATAAAATAACATTACCATTGTTCATGCTTTGTCTACAAGCTTAAATTTAAAATACAAGCCTATATATAAGGTTATTTTTAAAACTGTTCCACGGTATATTTGATAAAATCCTATAAGTAAATAAAAAATTGTGCAAATACAATGTAGAATTAATACAAGTTTTTTTTCAATCACGAAACTCGAATTTAGACAAGTACGATGCTGATAAAGAGTAAGGTCAACAAGGCATTCCTATGATACAATGTTGAAAGAGCTTCTTCATTTTAGTTCTTCAGAAAATAAAGCATGAAGAAAATTTAAACTGTAAAGGTAGTCAAAGGAGAAAAGGGATGGTCAATGTTTTCAGAGAGAAAAAACGTAACTTTGACCTTGACTTTCCCACTGCAGTCTAAGGGCACAGCTGCAGTGGGCGGGTAAATGTTCCCTTCAAACCTTTGCCTCCAATTATTCTTCCATGTTTGAAATACAGTTCTCTTACTCCACTGACTCATTGTGAAAGACTGAACCTTCCTAAAATATCTGATTAACAAAATTGTAATTTTTGAGGTAAATTTTTGAGCAATACCATCTTTTGGTACTATACAGAAACTGTTTCGTTGAAACACATTCATTTAAAAATACCCATTAATGATTGTTCCTCAAAATATCTCACTTAAAGTGTTTCTAGCTATGAACCTAATGGTTTTGGACTGGTACAACCCAAAGAATAAAAAAATTCATGGTTAGCTTCATGCATAAAATACACAAGGGCATGACCCTTACCCAAACACACTCGGCCAGTTCCATCCAAGGTGAGGCCTTCAGGGCACTCACAATGAAAAGATCCTTTGCTATTAATACAGCGCCCATTTGGACAAACACCAGGAAACACCTCACACTCGTTAACATCTGCAGGGAAAAGGAGCAAGTGTAGGGATAAAGACGTCACAAATAGAAAAGGCAGGTGTAGTCTTACTTCCTACACAGCATATTCAATTTGCAATACAATGTGAATTATTACTTGAGTTAAGCAGAAATATTCCACAATACAGCCACCGGTTTTCCTAGGTACCAGCTGTGAAAATTACCGCAGCCTCACCCGCCCATAAAACACAGCCCAGACGTGTTCCTCTGCCAGCTGCTCTGTGCCTTAAAGGCTAGTGGTGGCCTCGTGAAAACTTTCACGACAGTATAAAGAGGAAAAGTGGGAAACTCTAAGCTGTTTCCTAAGAATAGTATTCTGAAGCATTTATTCATTCCATTGAGCATTTTTACTGAAATTTCAAGGTTATTGAAAATGACCTTGGCTCTCCAAAGTGTGAGAGCCAATGTTAATTTTACACACTGCTCTAAAGATTTACGGTGTCATCCAGCAAAACACCCACCTTCACAAGTAACACCTTTAATCCTGGCAAAGCCTCTCGGGCAAGCTGTATCTGTGAGAACAATGGGACACATTTTCACTTCATTGTAAAAGGAAATACAACTGTCTTAAGCTCAAAAAACAGTCTAATGGAATTAAATGGAGCTAAATAAAAACTACGAGCTGGGGCTTTAGAGGCCAAGGGCTCCGGCTGCCCTCTGCTGAATTCAGTGCCGCACAGGCCATGCTGTGGAAACTGCACCAGTGCTGAACCACTGTGAGATTCCCCTGATGACTCCTATGAAAGCTCCTTGTGGTTTCACATTGCCAACTGAATTACAAATAAAAGATTTAAAGAAATGTCATGTTCTACGGGGACACATGCAATCAAGGGCACTGGAGAATACCGATAGTCATCCAAAAGCTAAATTCTAGTGGATTCCCTGACTTGTCTAAAATACTCAGAAGGTTTGATGACAGTAAAAGGATATATCAAATATATATTTTAAGCAATGAGTAAATCCCACCAGAAAAGAGAACAGTTTAGGGATTGTAATGATCTTATTGTCTTCTTCACTATGGAAATACATAGTGAGCTAGCTGTCTAATGGAGGGAGAGGCTTTCCAATGGGAAGCCCAGAGCCCCCTGGCCAGGCCCCTACCTAGCTCGCAGCGCTCACAGGGGCTCCCCCAGGCAGCTCCGAGGGTGGCGCAGCACTCAGATTTGAGAGTGGCTCCATTGATGTTCACCTCACAGCGGTTGTCCTGGATGTTGAGCCAGCATGTCCCTTTCAGGCTGTCTAAAAAGGAATAGGAAAAGATGGGGAGCTCGCAGCTCTTATATACACCAATGCTACTTTTTACAGTATTAAAAAACCAAAAGGATTATTTATAATAAACTTAACAGCATATCCTTCAAACACATTTACATGCACATGCATTTAAATATAGTAGTATATTACATACACATAAATTAAGTACTGCACTATACGTATCTCACGTGATATGGTAATTAATACAACTATATCTGCTGGTATTCTAGGAGCGGCCACTGCTGCAGAACATTTTATGCTGATACTTGCAAACGCAGTGCATTATTGTAAAACATCTTAACTTTTGTGAGAAATACTCATAAGGTTTGTCCTTTATGGTAACTCCTTTGATATTTAATATTTTATCAAATAAATTTCTTGAAATAATCTCTAACTCCCCACCCAATAAACCACAAACAATGTAGGTCCTATAACTAGAGAGAAGCCAGTATTCCTCCAACTGGATATTGAATCTGATGAATAATTTGAAAACAAAATAAATCTAAAAGACAAAGAAAATAAATATCACCTATAACACTACCAGTAAGACATACCAAGGCTAATATTTGATGTATTTTCTTGCAGGCATTTTTCTATACATACTTATGCATAGTTTTATTTCCAGTTCAAAAAGCAACACATGTTTATGGTAAAGTATTTGAGGAAATAGAAAAGAAACTATAAAATTCATTTGTAATCCAACCATCCAGCAATAACTACTCTCAACATTTTTAGACTAAGTCTCCATATCAAATTGAAGTTCCTCATTAACTGACTGTTAAATAATTGATTTGGAAGCAACAACAAGGAATCCAGTTGAAATTAACATGGCAAATACTAATTGGGTAAAGTCTATCATCTACAAAGTTTTTCTTGTAGAACTGTGGCTCTCGGTTCAGTGTGCATGACATCACTGAGGCTCTTGTTAAGATGCAGATTCATGGCTCTCCAAGCAAGAGTCAGCCCAGAATATGCATTTGACCAGCTGCTCCAGTGGTTCCAATGCAGGTGATGTGTAAAACAATTCAACGAAATCTCAATAACATATTGTGGCACACAGATTTGGAAAACAATAAAGAAAAAGCATAACCCAATAGTATTTATTTTAAAACTCGATTAACAATATGGGCAGATAAAGTTTTACTGCTGAATTCAATAATAAAAACAAAACATAACCAGAAATAGAAAAGGAACCACAGTGAAACTGGCAGGCCCATGAAGGGATCACTTGTAATTTCTGATTCCCTCTGTAATACAGTGGTGGGTGTGAGGAAGTCACCTACAACCCAAGCTTTCTGGGACAGAGGTTAAAACAACACAAACGGCTCTGTTCTTGACTGGATACAAAAAGTTGTAGGGCAGGGATGTGGAGAAGAGATAAACAGTCAGTTTACATTTTACTGTTTTGAGATTCCTTTTGAGTAGAAAAACTGTATATGAATGAAAAGGACTTGCTCATCAGCACTTGTATCAGGCCTCAAATTACAGACTTTTTATAGGCTCAAACCTGTAAATTCCATAGCACAGAGAAAACAGAGAAGCTCCTGTAAGTAACCACTATGGATATAAATAGTCCAGATACTGTATGTTTTAAGGGCTAGGACTAATTACTAATTTATCACCTTGACTGCAGTCATTTTAAGATATATTGTAATAGTACTTGCTAATATTTATTGAGGTAGCCATGAGCACTAATAAAGGCTTTTCATGTATTACCTTATTTACTTATTAGAATAACCCTGTAAGTTATATACAGTTTGCAGATGAGAAAACTGAGACACACCGAGGTCAACTAATTTACTCAAGGTCACCACTCAATTAGTATGGTGTTGGCATCAAGTCAAACCTGCATGGTCTGATTTCACAGCCCTCACTCTGTAACACCATGCATTCTCTCTGTCTGTGTCTCTCTCTCTGCGCCGCTCCCTTCCTCCTTCTCTCTATTACTTATTTGTGTGTATACAACACACAAAGAATACACATGTAGTTACATAGTCAAGGGTTAGATAAGATTAAGCACTGTCATTTGCCAACAGACAACATGGATGGATCTTGAAAGTGTCATGTTAGCAAAATAAGACAGAAAAAGTCAAGAACCATATGCTTTCACTCATATGTGGCATATAAAACTGAAAGCAACAAATGAAAAAAATAGGATAAACAAACAAAAACTCACAGACACAGAAAACAGTACGATGGTAATCAGAGGGAAGGGGGGTGAGGAGCAGTAGAAGAGGGTAGAGAGAATCAAATATATGATGACAGAAAGAACTGACTGGGTGGTGAACTCGCAATGCAATCTACTGATAAATGATTACATATATGCATTATTATAGAATTGTACACTTGAAACCTATGTAATTTTATTAACCAATAGCACCCCAATAAACTTAAAAATTTTTTTCAATCTCTGAAAAAAATAAAGCAGGATAAGCAGATTAGAGGCTACAGTAATAAGGAGGGAAATAATGGGGGCTAAGACTGAGGGTTGTTGGTGGTGATGGTGAGAAGTAGTTGAAATATGGATAAACTTTAAGTACAATCAACAGGATTTGCTGATGGATTCAGTGTGGAGTTTGAGAGAAAGGCATCAGGCATCAAAGGCGACCGCGAAGTTTTTGGCTCTAGAAACTAAAAGAATGCAGTTGTCATTTTTCCGAGACAGAAATGATTCTAGGAGACACAGGTTTAGGCTGAAGGATAGGAATTTGGTTTTCGACATGTTAAGTTTGAAATGTCTACTAGAAATGTCTCCAAATGGAGACACTATGCAGACAGATGGAAAGACAAGTCTGCAATCAGTGGAGAGGGTGAGGGTGAAAAGATGGATTGGAGAGTCAATGTGGAGGGCACATAAGCATGAGTGTAGACATTCGAAAAGTAAAAGGTTCAAAGACTGACCTCAGGTGCACTTCAAGGTGGAGAGCAGGAAAATATGAAAGAAAAAAAAATTAAGAAACTGAACCAGAAAAGAGAATGGAGAAAAGGAGATCGAAAACGAAAAACTTCTTGAGAAAGGGTGTGTGATGAACTGTGCCAACCACTGCTAACATAGGCTAAGATGAGAAATGAGAACAGACCACTGGGTTTGGCAACGGAGAGGTCATTGCCCTTGTCACATCTGCGTAGCTGGACGACGGGATGCAGGCCCAAGCCAAACATGAGGGAAACTGGTTCAGATTATGGGGAGCCATCAAATGTGAGCACTGTAATGCATTAATAAAGTTTACTGTTCTATAATTTTTAATGATTTTCAAACAGAATACAATCGTCTTTTCAAGCCGTTTACAAAACAGTTTAAGATTAATTTATATTTAGGAAGTTTGCAGAACAGATTCTAAATTCCTAATTATTTTTAGTATCTAACTAATTCATGTGCTGTAACTTAATTTTAAATTTGTCATCACATCAGGGAATTTTTATTTTGTTCTAAATTTAGAGACCATATGAAAACTCAGTTTGTTTGCAGGCTAAACCCAGATTAGCAGCACTTGACAGTCCTATCAAAAAAAAAGTTTCTATATATACTACTTTCTATTTACTTCCTTTTTAAACTTAGAATTCTATTTTAAATGAAAAAAGTGGATAAAATGATATCTAAATTTTTAAATATTAAATAATTATCTTTCTGAGCAGCTTTAGGCTGGGATATTCAAATTTGATCATAATGCATAACAACACATAACACATTCCCTGAAACAAATATGGTGGGATTGCCCAACATAATGACATGGGAATAAAAAGCCTTTGTTCTTTTTTCATTAAGAAGTGTAAGGGTAAAAGGCCAAAATAACAGAAGTGTTTATGATGAAGCAGAGCTAAGATATCTTTGATTGCCCAAGTGGCATACAGATTTAGTTTTCTGAGACATTAATTAACTAATGCTGAGTTCATTTCCTTTGCATAATAAAATGACTCTATCTCAGTTGGAAATTGTGGCTTAGCAAAAATACTTCTGCCTTACCAGATCCAACCCACATGCCTCCTTCCCCCTCCTCCCACTCTGGAATTCTATACGAAAAAAAGGAAGGCCCCAGGCAGATGGCAGTCTATTTCTGAACAGGGAGAGCTGAGCAAGCCTCACATTTCACCAGCTGAGGTGGGATTTCCAAAGGGAAGGTTTTCACTGGTGACTCTGGACTTGGTCATTTCCCTTCCTGTAACAAATAGGTACTTAAGCATTATCATATTATCAGCCAAATATTGTTAATAGCAGACGTAATACTGAAAATACTGTTGTCTTTGGCAAATATTAAATTGAAAATTCACACTGGCTAGATAACAAGAAACTTCCAATGTACATGGTACTATGAAAAACTGAAATATTTTCCTAATACATTTAGTTCACTTTAAAGGTAGATACTAGCTAATGATACAAATGGTGGTACACTTAGCCCACAGGTGGCAAACACAAGGCCCATGGGCCGAATGCAGCCCTCCACCTTGTTTTATCCAGCCTGGCACCTCGCTTCTACCCAGCGGCAGCACTGAGCTCTTGCTTAACTATTAAGGAGTAGTTACATTTGTACAGACCTAAAATTACATCTGGCCCTTTGAAGGCAACCGTGAGGCTGATGTGGCCCCCGGTGAAAATGAGTCTGACACTTCTGGACTAGCTGATAAAGCCACAGACACTAGAAGCAGGAAAAAAATAGGGATATTTAAAAAAATTTTTTTTACCCTTACATGTGCAGAATTGTTCCTTATAGTAATTGGTCAGATGATGTCATTTTATGTATGCCCTACTGTCATTATCAAGAACTGACCTTAAAACAGTTTTCTCTTCCTTGAAGCCTATACATTTGTGATAGATGGAAGAAATGAGGAAACAATAAATTCTTTCTATGTGTTTAAAGCTTAAAATCTTCAAATTCTTGTCCTGTTAACTGAGTCCAAATGCTATCGAATTTTTGTTGAACACTGAACATTGTTTATAAAAAGTACGCAGAGGGGATTTGATTGTATTGATGCCTAAGGCATTCTTAGAGTAACAAATATAAATATGTGTGTGGTATGGAAATGCTTATAACCTACAGCATGATATATCTACTTGTAAGAAAGGAACACATCCTAGAATATAATGAAATTTAAGGGCCTGTCCAGTTTATGTGATCAGGTTTTACTTCTATGTTGACGACGAGAGAAAACATCTAGAGTAACTCCTAATTCTTAGCTTCCTGGAGTCATGTTCTGTTTGCATTCGCAGTGAGGTCCAAGGCCTCAGGTTATCGGTGCAGGGAAACTGACATGTTGGCACTTTGTGTGCATCTTACCAATACAGATCAATCCTGTGGAGCTGAGTTTGCTGCCGGGAGAACATTCACAATTGAAAGATCCAAGGTTGTTCCTGCAGGCCCCATTGACACATGGGTTGCTTTCACATTCATTTATATCTACAATCCAGAAGGAAAAGATTCTGTTAGAACTGCCATGTGTTTCTGGAAAATATTATTCCAACAAGCCATGCTATGCCAGAACGTCTGGTGAACTTGGCTCTCATAATTTTAATATGGATCTATGAAGCATAAAGTGAATGGGGAATAGAGACATGCGTTTTACAACGTGGATACACATACACACAACTGTGGACGCAGTAGGACTACAGGAGGCAGCCTATTTGAGAGGGTTTAGTATGTGAATCTTCACTATTTTAGCACAACTTTACATATATTGGATTAATCTTCCCCCATATTAAGATATCATTGTCCTGTGGGAAATTTGAATTTTGACTCCATGGAAAACAACACATTGTCAGGTGTGATGTGCGGTGCACAGAGGCTCACTGCATGGCTCCACGAAGTGTTAGAAATTCAAAAAGCCTGTATTAGAGATAAAACAGCACCATGCTGGCTTTAATGCCAGACTCCTGAATACAAGTCAGAAAATAAGGGGTGACATTTCATTACCAGGCACAGCATTCTCCTCCAGTCCTTACCCACCTCCCTCTCTTGTTAGCTTGTCCACATTTACATGTTTGGTGTGGAGAGTTGTTTTTTTTTAAAGTATATATGTTTGGTAAAATTAAAAAGCCAAAAATCTTTTAATTGCTTCATATAGACCTTACTAGCATTAATTTAATTTGAGTCCTAAATCAAATCATATGCCATAATCTAAACAATTCCTGTTGATAGTCAGAAGTAAACAGAATTAGAGTGTACCTATGTTCTCAAGTGGTGACTAATGAAAATGTCAAACCAATAAAATTAAAAAGTTGAACAGGAGTTAGCTAAAAATGAATACAAGTTTCAGGTACAATATTAGCAACAATATCAAAGACTGACTTTCAGTATAAATTCAACCACTCAATTTAAAGAGGGGGTATACAGATTTCTTTTTGTACTTGGTTAGTTATCTGAAACGGATTAACATATCTCAAGAGTTTTTTTGTTGAATACTAACTAGGGTCTCTGAGTTCACCAGAATACTTATACTTTCTTGGAACACCCCTTTGAATTAAATATAACATACCACATTAAGGAAAACACATAGATAAATAACTGTAACACTGTAATGCTTGCTCTTGAATGTCTCAAGTCAAATATAAACTAAACTGGTCCTGAAAAGGCAGAGCTCACTGTTGATTTTCAAGTGCGTAGACTTGAAATGCAAATTAAAAATCAATGTGGAAAACAGGTGTGTTCCTTCTTTGCTACTTCAAAACTACTAAAGAAGTATCCTCCAGGTGGTAATTTAATTTCTGAAGTAAAAATTGTTTGAGGAAATATAAATACATCTTTTCAGGTTGTCTGTAGCAAGAAAACCTCTTAAAAGAAAAATACAATAACAGGTTTTTGTAAATATAGCACAGATTTGGAATGAAAAAAATCTATTCCAGAGTACTGAAATTCTTTCCATAGAAACACAATGCAAAAAAAGAATCACATAGTCAGGAAGCAGATAACTAATACGAGGACAGACTATGGATAGGTCACCTATTCATTTGTCAGAAGCTCCCAAAACAGAAAAATGTATCATATGTTTTCAAAATCCCTATTTTAAATTAAGCAATTATGAACTCAAAAACTATAAACACATGCAATGACAGCTACAGATATCAACTGTTTAATTTTTCCTTAAATACAATGTTTTTATGTTATAAATGTCATGGAACCAGGAATTGAAACAGTTCACTGTACATTCCTGGAAATAAACTTCAAAGAACATCTGGTTTACATTTAACTAGTTATGTCACTGGAAACACAATCTAAACCACAGTGCTTGCTGTAAAAATTTTAACTTTCACAGGCTCTCAGAGCTCAAACAAAAAAGTAAAATAAATTTTTGTAACTTCAGTCTGAAATAGCAGAGGAACTTTATCATTACTGCTATTATATATTTAAAATAGCCTATTGAAAATGTGAATGACAAACAAAATTGGTTATCATAGCAAATATATACAGAGAAAGTTACAGTCTGTAATGAATCTGCTAATAATTCCCCATCTAGTCTTTGGAAATTAGTTTAGGAAGAACAGAATGAAGAGAAGTGCTTCAGGCAGACAAATTTACTGTGTGAATTTGATGGTGGAAATAAGGAGGTGACCCAAAGGAAAAAAAAGATTCGTGGCCTTTGGGTCTATTTTTTTGGCAAAATATTTAATAAAATGCAAATAACAGTGGGAAGAAAATGTAGAAGTAAAAGTTACTTGGTTAGGTTTCTCATGATAAACCATTTTTATTTCTACCAATGTCACAAGGTTAGAGCCAAAATATTTCTCTATCATTTCTTTTTTATTTACATAATACAAATTTCTTTCTTATAAATGACAGATATAAAATACATTTCATATTAAAGAAAAGGCTCAGATTTATCAGGAACAATTATCCTTTGGACAAAATGAGGGAAGAAAACTGTTTCTAATCCTTATTGTTGCCTGATTTTTGTATTAATGTGCTGTAATATTTATGTAATCAGTCAACACCATTATTAAACACCATTTGCTCCTACTCTTCAGTTGTTTGTATAACCATGAGCATCCCCGCTTTTTCTCTTTTTCGGTATGTTGGCTGTTAGTGCCCTTCAACTCCATCTTTCTTGTTACAATGGAGGAAATACTGGTGTGCTATAAATATCATTGACAATTCAGTTATACAAACCAAACTTTGGTCAAATGAAATCAAAGACACTATCTATTTAGTTCTCCATTGTGTGTATCTCTCACAATAGCACCGAAAGGTAACGTTGCTGTGGACAGGGAAACCAGTCCTAATACTCATCAGCTTCCCAGTTAAATCAAGAAGCTATTCTAAACTGTTCTTGCTTTCAGAGTTTCTTAACGTTTAACAGAAGCTTAATCCTCCAACAGACAATAAATAAAATGATAAAAGATGGTGAGAAGTGTGGAAAGTTGGGAAGAAAGAAGAAAATGATTAATAAACTCTTGAAATCCCTTCTTCCACCCACCAAAATACTTACTCATGGAGGAAATACAGCTAGAATACTTTTTTACAGAGTATGTTTCTCAGAGCAATTCTGAAGAATAGATGTTTGGGATAGGGGGCAGTGGGTGCTAGAAAATAAAGCTTGTGGTTGAATACATTTGAGAAGCCTTAGCTGGTTTAAAATGAGAGCTTTTATATCTTACAGAAAGATATTCAGAACTTTTGTGTGCCCCTGCTCATTCATGGAGAAGATGAACCTTTGAGTACTTTAACTGGCAACAGCATGAGCATTTTTCTTTGAGGAGCCTCTGCAAAATGGGGTGGGCAGGAGGTGAAACAGTTATCAGAACTAAGATTACAAAAACTGTATTTTATGCTGTTTTCTTTCCTTTTTTTTTCTTCAGGCTAATTACTGGTTTTCAGTGGTCCCTCCAATTCAATTCAAACTTAGAATGGCACATTGTAATTGCATTTCACTGACTTCAGCTGAATCATTTGTGCTCCGGCATCTCTTTCCAGTCCTAACTTGTTTCTGATCACAAGAATGCTTTGAAGTTAAACAATAAGATGAAGAGAAAATGTTAAGATCCTTTTGCATAATATTACCATTTGCAGTTTTCTTGGCTGTGGAGTCACTAAGAAACAAATACTTTAACAGATAAGGAAAGGGTTATTCAAAATAATTAAGGATGAAATCTCTTTTTAAAAGTTACTATTCAGAAGTAGTTATTACGTTGATAATATATGGGACAATTCTGTAGGCCCACAAAGTGAGACTTCGAAAGAAACAACAACTAGTAGTCATATGACAGATTATTCTGAAACATGCAGTACTCTGATCAAGAAACAAAAGCATAACTGAATGCACCTATTACTTATCTGGTATCTCTCTAAAAACAAGGCCTTCCCTAAGCATTTAACTCATTCGTGTAACCTCCATGGCAGAAAAATGTGGTTAAAAGAAAACAGCTTTTAAACAGTGGTGTATGATCTGTAAGCCCAAACAATAACTTTTAAATATCAAGTGAAAAGGACAATTTTTGAGACTATAAATTTAATTAAGGTAACTATTTTTAGTTAGGCCCCAAGTATTTTCTGGGCCAACCTCTGAGGTACTTTATCAATCATTTCATAAATAAAATGCCTAAGAGCTGAATCTGCCATTACAATTCTGGCTCCCCTAGTCCAATGTGTCACAGTGGTTTTTAATATGGGACAACAATATAAACAAACAAAAATCTGACATTATATTTTGGCAACTAAAACAAAGTGGCTCCTTTCACTTTTTTGAAAAAAGATTTTATGAATTTATTTTTAGAAAAGGGGAAGGGAGGGAGATAGAGAGGGAGAGAAACATCAATGTGTGGTTGCATCTCATGCACCCCCAACCGGGGACCTGGCCCACAACCCAGGCATGCGCCCTGACTGGGAATTGAACCAGTGACCCTTTGGTTTGCAGGCAGGTGCTTAATCCTCTGAGCCACACCAGCCAGCGCCCCTTTCATTTTTTTCACTTTCGTTTTTAGACTTCAAAATGTTTGTCCCAAATGTCTGTCATTACTTTATCTGATTGGAACAAAACTAACAGTATTCATAAACTGTTAGGTGCATACTATTTCTAAAACTGGCATATTAACTGAATGAGACTATAAAATTTTAAATATTCAAATAATACTCTTCTTGCGATATTGCTTTGTCAGCGTACTGGACAGTTATGGCTGTGTAGGTGCTTCCTTATTCACATGTAAGGCAAGGAACAGCTCGTACCTTCACACGTCTCCGTTTCGGTCCTGAACACATACCCTGGTGGGCATGTGCAGCTGTAACTCCCAGGAGTGTTTCGGCAGAGGCCGTTGTCACAGAGCAGTCTGTTTACCAAGCACTCATCAATGTCTGGAAGCAACCATCAGAAGACAGGAGTTATACATATTGAAACACAGCACAGTGACTGACGATGATTTATTTTTGTTTTTTTCTCATTCCTCCTCTTGACATAGACTTTTTGAAGCTACAACACATTCTTTGATCCCCAAATAAAATATACTCAGTTTTATTTGAATGGCAAATTCTTATGTTGGTGGCCACTTTTAAGGTGTTTTGAAGTCCCTGGGAGGTATATTATAGTTTGGAAAAGACACATCACTGTTTTGTTCTTCATTTACTTATTATCCTGTAGTGGGATTATATGTGATATAGTTTAAGCACTGGTGAAATTGATTAAATGATGAAACTCATCTACCTATATATGCTTGCTTATATGTAATAAAAATAAAACTTTTTAATTAAAACTATAATAAAGTATGCATTAAACGGTAGTTGAATAAAAGGTATTTACTAATATTATCCCATTATGTTTTTAACCTCAGAAGCAATTAATTATTAATAGAAATTAATGATGCATTTTATATATTCCTTTAGCAATCTACAACAGCCTAGAAAGTATTTAAAGCTAGAATTTAGGAAGATCCCATTGAATTTTATCTTGATATCCACACTCTCATTTTTGCAAGTATAGTTAATGACAGAAAAATAAAAATTTCAGCTTGGGGGTGAAGATTTCCTTTGACAAAAGTTACATTTTTAGTCTTGCAAATAACAACAGTACCTGACCAAACAATATACTGACATTGTAAAAATTAAAAAAAAATTGAAAAAATATTTCCTATAATTCTATCACTACTGATAATATGAATTTTTTGTGTTTTATCTGATCTTTTTACCTTTGGATATTATGTTTTTTTTCCAACTTTGAATCTTGATCTTTAAAAATTAGTGTTATATTTTAAGCATTCCCATAACTTCCCCTACATTGTTTGTTTTATCAAGTGGCTGCATCACAATTTATTTACCAATTACCTCATGATATGGGTTGAATTGTGTCCCTCAAATAAGATACGTTGAAGTCCTAACCCCTAGCACCACAGATGTGACCATATTTGGAAATAGAATTGTTATGTAAGTAATCCAGCTATCATAATCCAATCTGAGAGGTGTTTGAAAATAAAGGGGAAAGAGAGACAGACACACATAGCAGGAAGAGGATGTGAAGACGCACAGGGAGAAGGTGAACATGTGACTACAGTGATGTATATATAAGCCAAGAAAGACCAAGGATTCCTGGCAAACACCAGAAGCCAGAAGAGGAAAGGAATGGTGCTGAATAAAAAGGAATGGTAATAGCATCATTCTCCCCAGTGCTGTCACAGAGAGCATGGCTTTGGGCTTCCCAAACTGAGACCATAAATTGCTGCTGTTTCAAGCACCCCAGTTTTTGGTACTTTGTTACAGCAGCCCTAACAAACAAAAGCTGGAACTTGGCTTCATTTTATTTTTAAAACCTAGTTTTAATTTTTACCAAATTACGCATATACCTAATTTAAAGAGTTAAGTAGTGCCATGAATTGTGTTCAGTATGTGAATGCTCACTGAACCTGTTTTTAGTAGAATACCATGTGCTCAACTGTACTTGGAAGTTTTGCTGAAAGCAACTTTGCTTTGGTGAATAAAAGCTGGCTTGTTTGCATATATTCTATAGCTTCAATAATCTTTGGCTGGTGTCCTTCTCTGTAGGTGTCTAAACCTATTATAAGTACATGACATTTAATAAAGTTTTATATATCCATCTGTATGTATTTCTTCAACTCAAGATCATATGGGTATCCTCAAAAATAAAAGCCAGTACCATAAATGTATAAAATGTATTCCTTTCTAACCATAATCATCAAGGCTTCAATATAACAGTTGTCAGTGATTAGATATAAAAATTACTACATATAATGATGGGTTGAGTAACATTAATTTTATAAAAGCAAACTAAAGTGCTCTGTGGGAAAAATCTAGATTCTTTGCAAATTCTTGAATTTGTACTTGAGTGTTTTCAAATATTCTCTTTTAAATTACAAAAAAAAATCCATCCCAGTTATCATGTTTAGATATGTTACAGTATGTAAGTTAAAGTTATGTCAATCAGTAAGACTGTATTTTCTTAACTTAGTATTTATACTGCCCTGTTAATTTTTGAAGTCTATTTCTTAGTGAAAAATTAAAGAATTAAGATAGATGCAGAAAAACAACAGTCCAATAATTTAGTATGTGTCCATTCATTTGAGAAAAGAAAAATCTAAATACTAAGTTGTGCCACTAAGAAGTTTGTTACTGCATAACAGAATCTGTCTGATTCTAACATTTTTATCTTTGTGTACTAAGAAGAAAATAAGAGAAACTGTAAGATCTCTAGTTATAGTACTCTATTTGTATTTTGATTTCCCCTAAATTCTGGGATTAAACTACATGAAAGGCTCATACATAAATACGACAAATAACTTACCAATACAGTTTCTTCCAGAGGCATCTGGTTCATAGCCACTGTTGCAATTACAACGGTAACTACCACGTAAGTTTTCACAAATTCCATTGGCGCATATATCGGGATCCAAAGCACATTCATTGATATCTGCGGCAAATGTCGAAAGTTTAATACTCACAGACATTTTATTGTTTGCTGATACATGCAGGTTTAATAAAGATCACTCAACATATAGAGAATTTAACTTGGCAAACCCACAATTTGCCTACCTTCAGAAAGGGAAAGGAAATGAAAATAAGGAATAAGGATAAAACTGATACAGGACACTTCCCTGGTAAGTCATAATAGAATGGAGGCAACTGGCAAAAATTCAAATAGTTAAACCATGGAATGCATCTGTATTTATGACAAATTAACTAAGAAATTTATAGGCAGTTGGCTTAAAATCCAAAGGAAAACTCATCTTGATAGATATTATAACCATCTAATTAAAAGACAAAGATTTACTAGGGTGGTCTATGTAACTTTATGGTGCCTGAAGGCATGGAATATTTCTACTTTATTATCATATTTTTATAGTCAACAAAGTAACATGATACTTAATAAATGTTCCTCTGCTGATAAGTTGGAATTAACGGAGAGGCCAGTACAAATGTGGATACTTGAGAACATGATGTTTCCCAGTAAACCATGACAATGTCCCTCTCTGCCACCCTTGCTCAGTGGAACCTGAGGAATGATTTGCTTGTATGAGCAACCAAGCAGTTTCAACAGGGGGCTTGCTCTGTTGGGGAGGCTGTGTTGAGAGGGAACAAAATATAGAATAGGTATAAAATCAAATTTTGATCACTATGCTCAAACTTCGGTCATTATTTTGATGCTCTTGTTTTCTAGAATTTAAAAAATCATAAATACTCTAGAAATGTCAGCCTTTTCATTTTGTTTTTGGGAGAAACATATAAAAGTTTTCTTCTTTACTCTGGTTTCTGATATTCATTGCAAAGATGCATCATTACCCTGTCAACTAATCTGTAATTTGCCTCAAGTCTCCTCAGACATGAAAGTAGAAGAATATATATATAAAATGCAGATTAACAGCACCCTACAGTTTTATTTAAAAAAATGAAAGTATATGTTTGTTAACACAGAAAATAAATAAAATAAACACATATGTATTTCATATTTAAGTTTCTACTTTGGAATTTTGTTAATCATATTGCTAAATTTAAAATAAGAAAACAATAAATTTTACTTCTCTAGTTGGATAAAAACAGTTTTAGTATTCTTAGATATAAACAGTCCTAACAATTTATTTTTGGGGCTGTATATCCAAACTTGATCCATATCAAATATGTCTTAAAGATTTTTTAACCATGTCAGTACCATTATTTAATTTAAAAAAGTAATCTCAGTCTTTATCTTTTTGACCTAAATATCAACTCCAGCTTCTTCTTAAGCCATGGTATGCATAAAATCATTGGGAGTAGTTTGTTACTGACATTTTTAACAATGCACATTTAGTAACACATATTTATCCACTATGAAAAAGGTGCATCTACATAAAACTTAATCAGCTAGCTTATAACAACTGTTCTTAGAGATAATTTATCTTGCCATTCTACAGTGATATATTTTTAGAATATTAAATATGATTTTATTCATAATGTTACAGTAGAATCATAGAGCTATGAGGTTGCAGAATTATTATGAGGTGTAGAGCAGAACAGAGTTACCTCTTCCGTCCACGGTGATACCTACTCCACTACTGCACAGACCATGGAATTCAGCTATGTGATGAAAACAGACAGATTAAAAACTCTACACCATATCTGTTTTATACAAATCACATAAGTCCAAAAGAATATTAGCAAAAATTATGTGAATTAATTTTTAAAATAAAAAGTTACTATTTTCTAGTGCACAATTATTATAAGAATTCTAAAAATAGTCTTTCTTCCCCTAAATGTGCCAGGTTACCCTTCCACCAGCCGTATGAGAGCATCCATTTTTGCACACCCTCCCGACACTGGGGAAAAATCAATCATTTGTGCTTTACCAATCTGATAAACAAAAATGATAACTTATTTTCATTTTCTTTTAATTTTAGAACAACTAGGCATCTAATTTTATCTCATAATCTACTACTTTAATTTCTACCTTGTAAAATCTTATTTGTGCACACTGCACTTCTATGAGGATTTTAACTTCCCTTATTACTGTAAATCCCTCACAAATTATGAAAATTTTTTCTAATTTATGTGTGTGTTTTGCTCTTTACCATCTGTTTTGAAAGCCCTTTGTCATTACAAAATAACCAAAATGTTACATATTCTACAAGAAAATCATTTTTATAAAGTTTAATGTTGGGAGCTCACCGTATTGTTTCTGATATTTATCAATGATACTCATTAGTTAGTTCAGTTTTTCTTTACTGATGTAAATGCTGTCTTTATTGCATCCTACATTCCCATTTATTTCTACAATAGATGAACTATTATTGTTTTGCTAAAGTTTAAATAACCCAGTCAGGATTTTTAATGGAATGACAAGCCATTTCCTTTGCTGGAATGCAATTCTTCCATCTTCCATGTGGGAAGTTCTCATTTTTTTCAATACCATTTATTTCTATTCCTATCTGTTTCTAGATCAATTTATTTTGTTTACTGACTTTTTAAACCTAGCCTTGTTATTAATTTTTGTACCTCTTTCATAATATACATAATTCATTTTAACATATTTTAGGGCAAGACTTCCTTCATTAACTCTTCTTTTTAAAAATGTCGTACTCAGTAGTTCTAGGTGAACTCTCAAGGTTTGCACCATCTGTTTAGGATTTTTTACATAGTGACAAGCCATTTCCTTTGCTGGAATGCTTACATGGCAACTAACTATTCCTTCCTTTATGCTTTCCCAGTGTGTCATACATACCCCTTTCAAAGGTCTAATCACACTAAATTGTAATTTATATGTTCACCTACCTATATTATCAACTATAGCCAACTTTAAAGAAAAAAAGACTATTTTTTAAATCCGTATTGCACTTACATATACTCAATACAGGCTTACATATGCAATACGGATTTAGTAAAAGTATGAGCACAGAGGATCAACCTTATCGACCTAAGAGTCTGGAATCTCTAATAGACTGTACCCTAAGACCATTTTGTGTTAAGATAAAAATAAATAAAATCAAGTTCTGCTAAAGTTATAATAATCTTGAAAGCAAAAAGTAAATTTTGTGCTATTTGTCTTCATAACTGACATCATAGATCAAGGACATGGAGACTAACATTTTTATGTAAAAAAAATCTGTTTTAACAATCATAATTGGATCAGCAAATAAATTTTTCTATTTACCGTGTGTTCTCTTTGTTGAGAGATCTTAGGTAAATACAAGCCAAATCTCATTATATGAGGGGGACCCCAAAAAACTGAAATTTATTTATAAAAATTGTGTATTTATTCTTACATGTTTAAACTTAAGTCATTTTCAAAGTACTCTCCATTTGATGCAATACACATACTGAGACATTTTTTCCACCGTCCAAAACAGCTTTTGAACTCCTCAATTTTGACACCTTTAAGTGCTTCTGCCGTTTTCTGTTTCACCTCTTCCACATCAGCAAAACGTTTCCCTTTGAGGACTTTTTTCATCCGGAGAAACAGAATAAAGTCCCTCAGAATGAGATGGTGAATAGGGAGGGTAGAACATGGGGGTCATGCCATTTTTGGTCAAAAACTGCTGAACACTCAGCTCACTGTGGACAGGTGCACTCATAAATCGCCCATCATGAAACGGGCAAAAAAAAAAAAAGAAATCACCAAAGCAGAATGCACCATCTCACAGCAATGCCAGCAGATGCACTGATATAGATGGGTTCCTAGAACAATCACCGAGTGGGGGAGCCTGTACTACAAGGGGCCCGCCCTCCAGAAGATAATTCCATTTTTTGGGGTCCCCCCTCATATGTCTCACATACCAACACAGGTTTGTAGTTTGTTTCTTCAATTAAAAATAGTGACAACACACTTCAGACTTGATGTATTCTTTGACCAAATATCTAATGTTACATTTCTAGATTCTTTATCAGGCATGAAACTGGCCAATGGGATTACCTGAGTTTTTGGCAGGGCATGGCTGGCAGGGCTCTCCAAAACCATAGTCTGGATTGGCACAGCAGCATTCAGACTTGGTTACTGCACCCGGGAAAGGACGGACACACACTCCCTTCTTTATTCCACCATAGCAGGTACTGCGCATGTGAGTATCTAAAGTACACAGAAGAACAATGAGTTGAGGAAGTGATAAAGACAGATTTCAAAACTGAAGTCTTCTTTTAGACTAAGATTGGAAGCTTCTAGAGGGCATCTGCCACTTTCTTTCTTTCTTTAGCACCTATGAGTGTTACAAAATCAACAAATGTTTGTTGAGTGAGGGAAAGAATGAATCCATATCAACAACTCTTTTTTTTTCCTCCAAGACATTTTATGTGCTACACAACAGCCACTGTCCCACTTTCCTCCCAGGCCCTTCACTGAATCAGGTATACTTCCAGTTAGAAACAACACTCTGAGCTCTAATCACTGGCTATACTCAACTGACATGACACATTATTATTTCTATTTCTGAAGTTCTTATGAAAAATGAAATGCAGTGAAGTTAAACTACCTTGAGATGACACTGCTTAACCAAAAAATTTCTTCCTTCCTTTTCAACCCCCATTTACTCTTTTTACTGCAGACTCTCAATAAATCCAGTTTTAAAAAATAATAACTACCACTAAGTGCCCTTGGCTTTGTGCTAATTGCTTTACAGACATTATCTCATTGAACATCCAGACAACTCCACAGGACAGTGATTATTCACACATTACAGAAGAGGAAGGTCAGGTTCACAGGGATTACATAAGAAGCTCCAAGTCCTAGGCCATCCACTGGCTGACCTGGGATTCAGGCTCAAACTCACGTGACCTCCAAAGTCCTTCCTCCTTCTACTGTGTCATGCTACATATCAAAGGATAATATCCTGCCTAGTTTTCTCACTCTAAATTCTCATAAAATATGCTACAACTTTATGAGACACTAAATGATGAACTATAAAAAACTAAAATCATCATAAAGGCCAGAGAAGCAGTTCAGCTTTTAAGCAATATATACTAGCATGGTAATTCCATCAAATTATAAATATCTGTGATTATTCACAACTTGTCAGAAGTAATTTTATGTGCTTGTTATGCAAAGTGAGTCACCCAATGATTCTTATGATCTGGTAGTGTTTCTCATTAAAACAATAAGATTTATTGCTTCACTAAAGCAACGAGATGTGTACATGCTCCAGTGGAAGAGGGCCATGAGATTTACCACGCCAACCGTGTGCGGGGCACGTGTTGCCCCTTTCTGCTTCGGCTGTGGCCAAGTTTGACAGTCTGCTCTGAGTTACGCAGAAGTGTAGGACTCAATGCAAAGACAAATCTACACAAACACACACAGTTCATAACTCCCAATATATTTTTTTTGAGTTCTTTGGATGTCACCCATTATGTCAGAAGGCACCACACCACAGAAGGGTCAAAGTTATTTCTGTTTTCATGCTAAGAATATAAGCCATGCAAAATTTTTAGAAGCAGGTCAGTAAAAAAGCCTGTGGTGCCCACTTGAAGAGGGAGACAGGTTACATAGCTTCTGGTCTGTTTTACAGGTTAACAACACCAGAAGGTTCATGAAAAAGAAGGTGGTGTAACTTATGTGTGGGTTTTAGGAACATGCATTGTCCCAGGCTCTGATCCCTGTGGGTAACAGGATAACCTTACTTAAATTACTTAACATTTTTCTCACCCATTAAATGAGGATAGAGTTTATATTGTAAATGAGGGTGTGTTTGTTAAGCATTAAGCACAAAGTCTAGGACATACAGGAAATACTAAAAAAAAATCAGCAACCTCATTTTTCTCTTTTTTCTTTAATGAGACAGTCGGCCTTTTCCTCTTCAAAGACTGGAACTCTAACTCATATTATATTCTTCAAGTACAACTAAGCCACTATTACAGGTAGACAGGATAAGAGATGCCAAAGCCAGACTGCCCCTAGCACGTGCCCACAAGGATGCTTTGGGAGGGGACTGGACCTAAACGCTAAGCTGTATTTTTTCCATATGTTATCAAATTTCTCCATGCCATTTCTTCCTTAAAAATTGGGATGTTTAAAGGATTTTCTCAGGTGATTATTAGCATCTATACACATTGGTAAAGTACTACGTCTGCACACAAAATGTTAATTGTATTTTATTATTTCTTTAGTATCAACTTTATTGCATAAGACCATGCCTTAGATGTTATGCCATTATTCTAATTTAATAAAATAATAATAATTGTAATAGCTAACTTATTGCGCATATCCTATGTGCCTGACATTATTCAAAGCTTTACACAGATAAATCTCATAACTTATTTAACCCCCAAAGCAGCTAATGAGGAAGGGGCACAGAGAGGTAATATATCTTGTCCAAGGCCATACAATTAGTAAGCAGCAGAGCTAGAATGAAAAAAAAAAGAAAATTAACCTTTAGCTAACAGAAATGTCAAAGAGTATTCATCAAGATGCTGACATATTCTTTTTTTTTCAAGATTTTATTTTATTTTATTTTTAGAGAGAGAGGAAAGGGAGGGAAAAGAGAGGGAGAGAAACATTGATGTGAGAGGGAAACATCAATCGGCTGCCTCTCGATGTGTCCTGACAGGAGACCAAACTGGCAACCCGGGCATGTGCCCTGACCAGGAATTGAACCGGCGAGGCTTTGCTTTGTGTAACTAAGACCAACCAACTCAGTCACACAAGTCAGGGAAAGATGTTGACATATTCTTAAGCCAATATAACAGAATGTAAAAAAAAAAAAAAAAAAAAAGCTAAAATCCCAAGGTGCTGAATATCAAGTAAGAAGGTGAATTTGGACTTGGAATTTGGAATTAGTGACTTGGTCCCTAAACCCTTCCCAACATCGAGGCTATAAAGTTTAAGAGAGTGGCAATTAAGAGGGTTTTTTGAAAAGGATCTTTTTGGGGCAGGGCAGTAAGAGCTAGGTTATAAGTTGGAGGTGTTTCCCTCCTCACCTCTGAAACCTAGAAGGGCTTTGTAATCACCTTTGCCTCAGACACCTGACAGGGACACCTAATAGGCAATGGTGAGCAGCTATTCCTTCTGTAGGAGCCCTGGGAGGTGACACCAGCCTCTTCACATGGTAAAGAGGGCCAAGGATGGGCATGTCCTGTGCATTAGACGCAGGCCACAGTAAGAGAGGGTCCTAAAATGACCATGTGGAGGGGTGCTGAGGGGTGACCATCAAGACTACTTAAAGTGGACTGCTGAAAGACCAAAGATGGGAATGGCTGTGAAGAAGAAAAATGTAGTGTCTGCAGCCTTGGAAGGGACGTGGAATGCCTCTGAGGTAGCCATGAGTCGCCCACAAGGAGGAAGTCAGCTTTACACATGTGTGAAACCCCCAAATCTTGGAGCCATCCTAGGATAGAATCAGTGCCTGCACCTTCTCCCCTCTCCTCATGCACTCTGACCCTGGGGGAGTCAGAGTCACACCCTGCCTGTGAGTCAGGCTTCTCCATCGTACTAGTTATGGTAATAGTTTGATTTTCTGAAAATAAAAGTCCACATCTCAGTATCTAGGGAAACAAAAACAAATAAAAAAAGAAATCTAAAAGTTAAAGTGCTAACTCAAATAACAATTAATCACAGTGATTCATTTCTCTTTTCAACAATCAATGAATCTTAAATCATCACCAAAGGAGAAGACATGAAGAAAACACATCTAGCATCTTATGGGAACAATAATATATAATTTTACACACAGAATAGATGGTGTTTTTACTAAAAAGTTTAAGTGACCACAATTGTGAAAAAGTAGAGAGGGCTTTTCAAGAATTTCTAATGTCTTTTCTGTATGTTAACAAGGGAATGATTTTTTGTGTTTGAACACTGAATTCTTAACAACTACTTAATATGCTAGTTGCTTAGAATAAAAATTTCTCCCTCCAAAACTGGTTTTGTACCTATTGTAGATTTCAACAGAATCAAGAGTAAAGGAAAAAAAATCAGCTAAATGTATCAAAGCAAGTGAAAGTATTTTAGCTCTTTAAGCAGGAAGAAGCTATATTCTTCTAGTTCTGTATTTGAAATATCCCTGAAGAAAGTGCTGACAATTTTGTAAGCAGAAATAAATCCTAGATAAGATAGATTAGAATAACTTAAGTGGACAGATTATTTCCATCAGCTCCTGCCTCTTCTTTCCCCTGCCACCCTTCGGGATACAATGTTTTGATTCCCACAGGTCAGAGTAAAGTGTTATCAACTACATCTAAGAAAGAATTTCATTTCTCTCAAAATTACTTTTACACCAATGTGTATACCTGCCTTTTATTATCTAACCTGAAAAACAGGGGTGCGCAATAGCTAACACACACCAGAGGTCTCATGAAAGCACTTCAGAAGAAAACACAGCATTAAATGGATTTTGCTACTTTCTCATTAGAACATGCTGGTTGGTTTGAAATACCAATGACATTTTTGTTTTGCCTGCTTCTTTAAAGATGATGACTGATAACTCTGTTTGCTTTTTGTGGAATGCCTTTGACAAAAATATCCAGAGGAAATTTCAAAAGGCTTAGAATAAAATAAAATTCTTTTTCATACTCTTCCCTTGTTCCCATAGTTAGTTGCACCGTGATGAATAATAATCATAGAAAAATATTTCTAGCTTTTGATGTAAGTCCCAGTGCTAGGGTATTGATTATTCACATTTTAAATTTTGTGTGGGTGAGAAGAGTTTACTTAAGTATAACTATAATCCCCATTTTGTGCCTTCTTTGTTATTAACTACAAAAACTAAATCCACTGTATTTAGAAACCCAGTTATCTAAAGTTATCAAGGATGCTGGGTTAAGGACATTTTTTTCTTCTCTAGCATTTTTGAGAAACCTCTCCTTAAAGCCTTCTGAAGGGAGCTAGCTGGGGGTTTCTGTCCATTTTTTAAAAATTGCTTTATTGAGATATGATTTGCATACCATGGAACTCACCTACTTAAAAGTGTACGATTCAATAGTTTTAGCACATTCCCAGACATGCACAATAATCATTACAGCTGATACATGAACATGTCACGACCTCAGAAACATCCTCTGGCTCTCATCTGTCGCCCTGCCACCCCACCCTCTCTGCTCTAATAGCCACTGATCTGCTCTGTCACCGTAGACCTGCCTCTTATGGGCATTTCTTGTGAATGGGATCACACACTACGTGGCCTTTTGTAAGAGGCTTCTTTCACTTAGCATGCTTTCTAGGCTCAGCTTTGCTTTCTCATGTATCAGTACTTCATTCCTATTTACAGCTGAACATTATTTCATGGGATGGATGTACCTGTCACCCTTTCACTCAGACACTGAGATCATTACAGAATGCTTCACTTACCGACACACACACGTCCATCCACACCCACAGCCAGGCCCGGGGGGCAGTCGCAGCGGAAGGACCCTTCGTTGTTGATGCAGTGCCCGTTCATGCAGATGCCTGGGGTCTGGCACTCGTCCACATCTGCCCGGAGGGGAACACAAGTCGGGCCCAAACTGGGTAAATTTAACTTTATTTTTACCTGTTGCCAATTTGTGTTTTAATTTTCAACCCTGTGTTTTAATTTTATAATTTGTGGAAGAACAGAGATGTGATAACACATTTTTAAAAAGTTAAATATATCAGGGAAATAGTATATCTTAATGCAACTCTGAAACGTTTTAAAAAAAACTAAGTGTAAGTTTACGCATTAGGAAAAAAAGCCATACAAACTCATTTTTCATTATTTATTTGGCAACCCGGCTTAATATAAATAATATTTAATCCAAAGTTAAGTGAAGCAAATTCTTTAAAGTAAGGTAAACTTTTGTAATCACCTTTCATCTATACACACACAGTTTTAGCTATAAGGGATGTCATGGTACTAACTTTATCACTTCATAACATGAAAATAGTTTGGGGTATCTCTTCAAAATTTTAATCTGCTTCAATTTGTCAAAGGTAAATTAACATTAAATGGCTTTTCCAGAGGATGAAACAGGCCTCAAAGCACAGGGCTGCTAAAACATGAACACTTCAAGACTGTAGATTACAACACTTGTGAAAAGAAAATTAATAAAAAATAATTTCAAGAAAGCAGAAACTGATGAGATCTAGGTCATCTTTCTATGTGTTTTTAATTAAGAAACTCTGGAACGAGTTACACACTGTGACGCTACGCCACGCACTGGATGGAACGGGTTGGCAATGTCACAGCCGACCCAGCTAGCTGTGAGATGCCTTCCCAGTCCTGAGTTCCATCAGCAGAGCTACCATAGTTCTATTTATTCTGCACTCCTCTTTCTTGAATAGTCAAGAAGCATTTTTTTATTCAGGAATATGAGAATCAGTCTTGATTTTCTCCCTCTAATATCCCTCGAATTTCACTGCACTTACAGGGATTAGTTGTGAGTCTTATGTAGTACTCAGATAAATTTGTGCAGTTGAAGGCAGAAAGCATTCACAGAGTTAATTTTGTCTAAAAGGAGAAAACTGAAAACAAAAGTTGCTTCTAACTAGGAACTGCAATTTTTTTCATCTTACTAAATCCCAACTGTGAGTACACACGTAAGATAGCCTTACTTATTTCCGAGAGGCATATCTTTTGCTTACTAAAGTTATCACTAGAGACTGGCCTTCAAAATGGCTTTATAAACAACACAGTTGATAGAAATATTTAAATTATCTCTTCACTAAATCAGTGTAACATTATTAGATAATAATCATCACAAATGATGTATAGATTAGCTCTGTGGAAATTATGTAATACAAAGCCAATAATAAATGACAGCCAAAAATCTAGTCCTGAGAACACATAAAAGTGAAAACCTTTTAAGACTTTTCTTTCCATTTTTTATTCAGACAATGAGTAGAGAGAAATTATTTCTACAATGTCTCTTTCAGACTTGTGAGAACCAGTGTCTTAATTCCCTTAATTCTTCTTGTATCATTGTTATTTTTGTAAGGATATTACTGTTCCCTATATGACAATGTGTGTTTTTCTAGGAAGTTTTAGACACCTGCCTTACTGAATTATCAAGAGATATGAATAATATGAAATCCACATGAAGAAACTGAAGCAACTCTTGCGTGATTCATTCAGAGACAAAAGATGGTTTCAATCACAGTGACTTTCCTATCTCAAAGCCACACATACCAGTACAGTAACGCCCATTTGGAGCCAAGACAAATCCTGGTTTGCAGATGCACTTGAAGCTGCCATCTTCATTGATGCACATCCCATTCAAACACATGTTGGTGGTTGTACACTCATCATGATCTGTGGAGAAGACAGAGGAACTCACACCACTGGCCGTGAGGGGACCCTTTTCCTCTCCTTCCACAAACAACCACCAAATTCCACTACGTAAATGAGCTATGTGCTCAAGGATTTTTTCTTCCCTAATATGAACACCAACTGAGTGACAGCAAATAGTGTGTAGAATGTGAAGGGCCGTTAGTTTAAGGGGTGTGAAGAAAAGAATTAAGTAAATTTTGTGCTTAGTGGCCATTAAAATCACAGGGGTAGTGTTTTATTTTGATAAAAGTTAATATGATTTCAGGAGTTCCTCCTTTTCTAAGGGAATTAAAGCAACAACAAACCTCACTCTATTTAAAATAACCTGGACTTTCATTAGTGGGTGAAATGTGGGTTGCTGTGTGCACAGAGTATTTTTGTGGAGCACTGGTACCTGCTGTACTGCTAGACAGCACCAAGACCACAAATTTAGAGATTTAATTTTCAAAGAGGCCAAATACTTTTGTATTCCTCCAGGCTGAGGATGGGGGAGATCTGTTCTACCTTGTCAGTGTTGTATCCCCAACATGTGAAATGCAACAGGTAGTCATAGTTATTATAAAGAACAACTGCTACTTACAGTTAAACATATACCACAAAAGAAATTTCCAGAAGCAGTGAAGTATCCCTTGTTATAAATTCCTTGTTATAACATTTCAAAAAAAAAAACCTGTTGTTTCACTTAATAGTCTTGTGTTAAATGCATTATATTTTCCCTAAGTCACCTGAAGAACTCTCCCATGTGTCGTGTGAGCTTGCAGGGAAATACTATATATGGTTCTAAATAAAAATGCATATCCTTTAAAAATCTCTTGCAAGGGAGAAGGCAATTTCCATACCAACACAGTTTTTTCCATCTGTGGTTAATTCAAAACCGGCATTGCAAATGCACTGGAAACTTCCATCTGTGTTCACACATCGACCGTTTTTACAAAGAACCCCATTCTGGATGCACTCATCAATATCTGGGAACATTAAGAACAGTCAAACATTATTCTTATACAATAATTATAGATAAAAACAGTAAGATAATACATTTAATTTCAAATATCCGGTTTATTTTTACATGTAATATACAAAATCATGCTGCTTCTTTAGCAAAATTTCCATTTCTCACCACCTTTTTTTTCTTGGATAGGTAGATGTAAGAAATCTTAAAGCCCTGACTAGCTGAAGAGGGAAGAGAGAGAAAAATGAAACGGGGTGTGCAGTGAACCTAATAGAGGGCAAGTAGGGAAGCTGTTTTTGACACAGGTTTGCAGACCTTAAACGTCAGAGCAAGGAGTTGAGTAAGAATAAAGTAACTACAGAATATTTGAATTAAGAGCAACATGATATGAACCTCTGGAGTAAGTTTGTTTAAGCAACTACCCGTGGGTGAATAGGAAATGAAAGGGAAGACAAGCAGAGTCCTCTGCTAAAAGAATAATGAGATGAATCGGCAGTGAGGAATACAGCTTGGACAACAGTAAAAACTAGGCATGATTTGGTGTTGGATAGTGTGTGGGGTTCAAAGAAAACAGCAGATGAAAACAACTACAAATATTAAGTTCCGTTAATCAGAGAGCAGTAATGCTACTGATGTTACTTGGAGAAAGGAAGCCGTGATCTAGGGAAGAAAGATAAACTGAAAGCTTGTGAAGCCGAATACCACATTGCCTGGATTATATATGCAAACAGTGTTTATGTATAAAGGAACCCCTTCTGAAGGTAGTATTAAATAAATCTGTAATAACATAAGAGCACTTATTTCATTCCATGTTTTATTTTAATGAATCTACTTTTAACCTCAACAGCCTGGGTCGCTGTATTTCACGGAACATTTTCATATGTGAAAGCAAACTGCCTTACCAATGCATGCTTGCTTGGTAGGAGTCCTCTGGAATCCAGCATGACATTTACAATAATAGGATCCAGGTGTGTTAACACAATCTCCATTAGTGCAGGGATTTGATGTGCATTCATCAACATCTGCGAGCAGCAAAAGAAACCATTATAGACTTCACTCTATTTCTAGAAATGTTTGTTTAAAGTACATTTAGGCCCCCCAGATTTGAGAGGGTAGTCAGTGGTAATAATCTAAATAGCAGAGTATTTATAAATGAAGGAACATTCCTTTCTTTAAATACTGAGGCCAATATGGAGATTTATAAAAATATTGCCTATTGGAGAGTATAAGTGAAACTGCTTTAATCAAGAAATTATGATTTGTCTTTTTTAAAAAAGATTTTATTTACTCATTATAGAGAGGGAAAGGGAGGGTGAAAGAGAGGGAGAGATACATCAATATGTGGCTGCCTCCCACGTGCCCCTCACCAGGAACCTGGTCCACAGCCCAGGCATGTGCCCTTGACCGGGAAACAAACCAGCGACTCTTTGATTCACAGGCCAGCACTCAGTCCACTGAGCCACACCAGCCAGGGCAAGAAATTATGGTTTTTCAATGTGAGTAATGCACAGTGGTTGAAAGAAAGGGCTCTGTAAAGACACAGCCATGAGTCCAATAGGCTATTGCGCTTATTATTTTTAGTAGTCTAGGCAAGTGAATAGACTCTCTAAGGTTTAGTATAGTGTTAGAAGATCAATTGAAGATTTTTGGAAATATATATATGTATATTACATACTGTCACTGCTATTAGTTTTAATGAGATAGATGAATTATGTGATTTATTATTTTTGTGAACTCAACTATATATGTAACCATATATGCACTGAGGCTTGGTAACACTTGAAGTAACAAACATAGGATGAAGTAGAAAATAAAAATTAATTAAAACAAAGCTTATTGCTCTGGCTGGGTTGCTCAGTTGATTGGAAAATCATCCAGATATGCCAAGGTTGCAGGTTTGATCTCAGGTCAGGGCTAGTACAAGAATCAACCAATGAATGCATAAATAAATGGAACTCAAATGGATGATTCTCTCTTCCCCCACCCTTCCCCCCTCTCTCTCTAAAATCAAAAATTAAAAAATAATAAAAAACAAACAAAGCAAAGCTTATTATCTTCATTAGCTTCACATTTCTCTAAGATCTTGTAACTGGCACAAGAATTTTTCTTTAACATGAAATCAAATTTTATGCAAATACTAGGTCGGATCCTAAATAAGAGAAATGTCCCTGTCTTTCATTCCTTGTAGAGGCTTGATTAAATGCAAACCCATTGCAGAATTCAGAAACTATACAACCGAATGGCAGTCTCAACAGTTTGGAAGTCAACTCCCAGAGAAATCACACGGACTGGTGTTAGAAAAAGTTTAATTTATCTTCTCTCAGGAATACCAACTAAATAATATTTTGAATGCTGGCAAATTAAAAACCTGGCTGGCTGGTGAGGGCATAATGACTTGTCATTTCATATATATGTAGAAGCCATTAACATATACAATTTCAGCTAAATTGGAGAGCACAACAATAAAATCAATTCACAGGTTTAACCTTTTAATAAACAGATTACTCTTTTCACAGATGTTCTTAAAACAGGAACTGTACTCTATCAAACTCACCAACCTCAATTATATAAACACTCAGATGGAATGCAATTAAGCTCTCTCTAGTAAAGGAGGGGAAAAATCTCTAGCAAATAAAATAAAAACAACAAAAAATAACAAGATTAAATATTTTTTCAATTCATCCAAAGGCACCTTCGGCCCATTAACACTCACTTACATTTAAACTTGTGGTTGATAACATCAACCAAAATTCTACTGAGCCAAAGGAATGAAGCAAAATGAGAAAAGAGAGAGTTTAGAGCATTAGCAAGTATATAAAGTATAATTAAGAAACTTTCCATTTCAATGTCTCTGGTTGCATTTTGCTTGTTTTGTTAATTAGGTTCCACTTATAGGTGAGAACAAACTGACAGAAACCAGAGGGGAGGTGGGAGGGGATAAAGGTGGAGGGGGGAGGGGTTGTCAGGAACAGGTATAAAGGACACATGGACAAAAGCCAAAGGCAGGTCAGGTAGGAGGGAGTGGTGGGGGGAAAATGGAGACAACTGCACTTGAACAACAGTAAATAAATAAGATAAAAAATTTAAAAAATAAGAAAAAAGAAACTTTCCAATATCAGATACCACCTTCACTTTTCGGTATCGAAGATCCCTTAAGTTCTCTGTGATTATGTAATATCGAATGAAACAATTAAAAATGTGTTGTAGATGCATCTTTATAGAAGCTTCATTGAAAAGCTCTGTTCTGGTGAATTACATGGGAACATGCACCCAACCCTCTCTCAGGGAAAGTTTCTGGGAAGCTGGGCTACTTTTCTGGATGGCTTCCTCCCCTTGGAGAACCTGTTCCCAAGGACCCCAGTTGCTATGACAGCTCTGCCAGTTGTTTCGCCTCCATTCATTTCTGGGGCTAAAGGACCACTACTTTTTGGAAGGAGAATAATCACCAAAAAACTGTTAGTGACTTTACAATCTGTCTTTAAAACCCCATTTGCTTTCTAGGATACTGTAGGACTAATCATACATGAGCACGGCCACATTCTGAACCGCACACCTCAAGCCTCCACTTTACTCTGAGTCTCACAGTCTCCCACTTCCAAGTGTTCACCTCTGTCTGCCTTGTGTGGAGGACTGCAGACACCTGCATACCACAGTCTGTGCACGTTCACTTCTTCCCATATTTTCACTGGGGACTGAGCATTTTAAAGCAAAATTCACAGGACTTTAAACTCTTAAAGTTATGAAGAAGTAATTTTAAACTCCTAAAATAAACTCCTCAGATAACTGAGAAAGACATGGATTATCAAAATGGTTAAATTTTCAAGATACTATTGGGGTAAGACATATTAACCCTTGAAAAGGTTAGCAAACACTTTTAATTTGCAAGGGCTCTACAATCACCTCTGGCCCTACAGAAACAAAAATTATTTCTTACTATTCCAAAATAGAATAATTTAGATGAAGTTAAAAACCACTGCTAACAGCAGTTTGACTTATATAGACAGTAAAAGAGTCACAAAAATCCATTTTGGAATAGAACTCTCAGGAGAAAAAGAGAACAATGTGATGAGTAAATATAACTGTTTTCAGGTCTCAGGAGTAACTAACTCATAATAGGAGAATGAGCTCGATTCTACTTTTGTTGTCTTTGAACCTTCAATACAGTTGTTACTGCCTTTCAGGCCATCCCACATCCTCAGCATCTCACTGAAGTTCCCAAAGAGCAAGGGCAGTCTCTGATTCCTCCAAAGGCAGGTGCAATGAAAACAGTTACCACTTTATCTTGGGCTTATATCCTCTGTAACTTTTTCTGATATCCCAACTTGTTGTTTATAAACTCAAACTCACACTGGCTAGACGTTGACAGCAGAAAGAGTATAGCATGAAAAATATTAAAAACTAGCCCTGGCTGGTGTAGCTCAGTGGATTGAGCTCGGGCTGTGAACCAAAGTGTTGCAGGTTCGATTTCCAGTCAGGGTACATGCCTGGGTTGCAGGCCATGACCCCCAGCAACCGCACATTGATGTTTCTCTCTCTCTTTCTCTATCTCCCTCCCTTCCATCTCTAGAAATAAAGAAATAAAATCTTAAAAAAATATATTAAAAACTTAACTTCTGAAAATATGCCCCAATACTAATCTTTGTCCCTACTGATTACCATAGAAAGATAACTCTGCCTATGTCTTTCCTTTTCAGGGCTGGATGATGGGATCACATTGGAATGGAACTGTTTGCAGTCATGTGTGGGTAGAACTCAGAAGTCTGAGGCTTACACTAACATACTAGCTGTGCAGACACACGATCCCAACACTACATAAGACAGAGCTTGGGTCCCAGGAAAAGTAAGGACCTTAAGACACCCATTTCATGTGACTGGCTCATCTCTATGCATCTGGAGTTGTATTAACTAGGCATCAGTCTTGGGAGAATTGAAAGAAGTCACTGGAATCACTTTTTGCAGAGTTTAATTCTCTAGAGGAACCCTGGTTAAGAAGGCTGGATTGCCAGCGTGGCTGCAGAAAGAACTGTTGATCCCTAAAGGTAGTTTATACCAAAGGTTCACAAACTCTCCCAGACGAGAGGTGTTTTACTAGCTAGAATAAAGTGTGCCCTGGCACTTACATGAAATAAATGGTGGTCTCTGGCTAATTTACAGAAAATACTTAACTTCTGGCCTACATTCAGCTTTAATTAGTGAATCTTGCAGTGACACATGAATGACAAATATTAATAGCAAAACAAAAAAAAATCAATAAAATTTCAGGTTGACAAACTGAAACTGTGTACATATGCCTAAAAGGGAGTATTTTATATATTATATACTTATAATCCTGTTTTCTGGTGGTAAAAACATTTTCCACTCATATAATAATAATAAATATATCAGTATTTCACGGTGTTTCAAAAATAATCACCTGGTCTGTGACTTAAACAAGCACCAAGCAGTATTAGCTAAGCCAGGGCTGCTGGGCGTGGTTGGTTATACACGGCACACCCTTAGGGCACACCCAGGGTGTGATTGGTACCTGAGCCACTGCACATAGGGATCCTGAGAGAAGCCTTATTTAATCATTTTATCTTGTAGCTTTGAACATAGTTTAGAATGATCATTTTTCCAAAACATCATATTTGACTCACGTTTTCCTTCATAATCATAGTCCACTTAGACCTTTTTAGCAAAATTATAATCCTCACTCTCCATTTCTGGTCTCTCATCTATATTTTATAACAGAAGACCTGAACCTAAGTCTGATATTTAGTGTTATGCTAATTATGAAACATACACATACACGATCACTTGCTAACATGAAGAATAAATAAAATAAACCTCAAAAAGGCTCAATTCCCATATTCCTAAATCTGCTCTTAATAGATCCTCAAAACTCTGTTCATTATAAAATCCAGAAGATTTCTTTTCCCTCACTGTATTTGAGTGTTCTGTCATATTTAACACTTAACACTACTTTTCTCTTGAAAGTGTACCCATGCACAGCTTCAGTGACATAATACTTTCTGGATTATTTTTCTGTCTCTCCAACATTCTTACTGTTTTCTTTATGGACTTATGTTGCTTTGCACAGGATTCTAGCTGCAGTACTGTTACCCCTTCATTCTTCCTGTTGTTCAGTCTGCGAGACAATGTTCACCCTCATGGTTCTAATGCTACTTCTGTTACTGACCTGTAACTCCAGCCCTGAACACTCCCCTTAGCTTTCTTTAGATCTCTATAATTAAATGTTCTAGACACCTAAAACCCTATGTGTCTAAAAAAAATCATCAACTATTTTTCCCCAATCTGTGCCTTCCTCTGCATGTTAACGTCACCATGGTATGTCAGGGTTGTTCAGCTAAGAAGGAAAGAAAGCAAGGAGAGGCAGAGACATAAATCTCAATATTTAGGGCGGGGGATTCTTGAAGTGGCCTGGCTCAGCATTAGGTTAAGGGAGCATGTGGAAGTCATGTACACAGCAGAGGCAGCTTGGAAATTAGCTCTACTTCAAAAAGATTTTTTTTTCTCTCATACTCAGCCCAATTTGCTCTTACAGTGTAAAAGCTATCAAAACCTAAGAGGGATTAAAGACTCATGAGCTTACCTATGCAATCTCCATTTGCATCCTGCTTATAGCCCATGTTGCACTCACATCGGTAGCTAGAAACAGTAGGTATGCAGCGTCCGTTTAAACAGAGATTAGCATGGTGCTTACAGATATCTATGGTCTGGTTGAGAATAGCTATGGAGAATTAAAACACAAGTGATATTTTATCTCTATACCGTGGATTATATTTCTTAGAATTTTTTTAAAAGGATACCTAATAGTACATTAATTAAGTATATATATCAAAAGTTCACATTATTTTATATTATATTAAAACATTGATGATGAGTATCTAAAAGATATTCTTGAGACAAATGGTTGTAACTTGCATTTGTTAAGTTACGCATCTGGAGACTTTGCCCACAATAATATCTTTAAAATTTCAGGAATGTTCTACTGTACATTTGAATGCTTGCCATTTCTTTTTCTGTAACTGTGCTGAGTATTCAGATATAGTAAAGAGGCAATGTGCCAAAAAGAATAAACACCACACTGCAGGACATCATTAAATATTATTAGCAAGAGCCGTTCTTTTCAAAAGAGTGAACTTAAATGTCAAGTATGCCAATGCCAATTCTGGCCTGAAGCCCACGGTTCTCAATTTCTTAAGTTATTCAACAAAACAGGGTGAGGAAAAGAAAGATATTTCATTATAATATTTGGATAGGCACAGAGCAAGACTTATGCAGTTTATCTCAGTTGAGAAATGATTCTGGAAGTCAGTCAAGGGTTGTAAGAACAGGGCAGCTGCAAAGGGCCAAGTGAAACACACGGGAACCAGAAACGCGCTCTCGCACGGTGTCATCTAGACCTCAGGGTTACCGCGCTCTCATCTGTGTTTTCAAAGAAAGCCTGAGTCACTCATTCTTTTCCCCAATTTAAAAAGTTAATGAAACATAAAAAATAATATTTTTCTTACGAATTCTATATGACCACATTATATTTTAGACCCTGAAACAGATTTTTACATGTATACATATACATACACACATCTCTTGGGAAAAATGCTAGAAATTATACCATTTAAGGCAGAAAACTAAAGGGTTTATAAAAACATGAACGAACACTCACTCAGTCCAGTGATGATGGGCCCCTGGCCCCCGGCCCCTACACCTGCTCCCCCAACACCAGGAGAAAAGCCATTGCCTCCAGGGATGGGGATGAAGCCTGTCCCTCCAGGGCCATAGCCATTGCCATTGCCATTTGGGGCAAAGCCATTCCCCCCAGTGCCTCCAGGTCTGGAACCAGCACTTCCTGGGATCCCTCCTATTGGAAGCCCATCCACGCAAAGTCTGTGGTATTCCTCTAGAGAAAAAGAAAGGTCAGTTAAACACAAATGGATGTCTTTCTGCATAATAAAAGCAATCTGTATACTGTAATGGTCATTTTAGCTTATGTACACTACATGATGTGAATAAGTAGGGTATTATCCTGGTAAATATTTTCAATGCTAAAAAGTAGCAGGAAAAGGTATAAATGTTCCAGAACAAAATCAAAACCTGCATGTCATAATTTAACTAAGTTGCATAACCAAAGAATCATCTATAAGAGCATTTTGATTATATGTACTTTAGTGAAACTCATCAAGTTTCAGATTAGCTATGAATGCAAGAAATTTAACTGAATAGATGAAAATTAAAGCTTTAAGTAATTCATTCTATATATTCCACTTTGCTTGAAATGCCATCAGTATTGCACCTATATATGTTTCCTATCCCTTTTCTTCCCTTTAAGGGATTAAGATGGCTTCAGAATAGCTTTTCCAATGTGGATTTTAACAGAAGATAGTACTTAATAAGCTGTTACATCTGCTCCTTATTTATCCAAGTATCAAAGTTGAGCAGAAAGAAGAAAGGATAGTCATCACCTTTATTTCCTTAATTGTTCTCATAATTAGGAAACTATATCACAAGAAATGAAAACAATTTTACTCAATTGTTTCAGTATTAATAGTACTAATATACATTACTAGTGAAACTACGAGTTTCCAAAATTATGTACTACACATTAACTCTGGTTTTTAAAAAATTTTACAACTCAGTTTTGATATTTTATAGCTTAAAAGTTGTGAAAGAATATGCCTTATTTTTCTCCATAGCAAACATATAGGCACATATTTGTATAGGCATAGTTCAAAAAACTTAATTATTTTCAAAATAATACTTTAATATGAAGACAATATAATAAAATATATTGCGCCCTGGCTGGCGTAGCTCAGTGGATTGAGCGTGGGCTGGGAACCAAAGTGTCCCAGGTTCGATTCCCAGCCAGGGTACATTCCTGGGTTGCAGGCCATAAACCCCAGCAACCGCACATCGATGTTTCTCTCTCTGTCTCTCTATCGCCCTCCCTTCCCTCTCTAAAAATAAATAAATAAAATATTAAAAAATAAAATATATTGCTATACCTTTATGTGATAAACATTCATTGTAACTAACTATTCATATTATATTAACAAGAGAAGCTACTGCTCATTCATTCTAAAGTAATTTCCCAATTTAGCTTCAGCTATATGGCAGCTAATACAGAGTGTATGAGAGGCATCCTCCTACTCTTGTAGCCTTCGTTTTCAGGTCATCAAAAAAAGGAAATGTCTTAAAGGATTGGGACATTATAAGATAAGGGTACTTCTGAAATGGAATATAAATGAAAGTTGAACTTTGTCAGTCAAAGATATTCAAGCTCTGGAATGAAAGACCAGGTTTTAAAACTGAATTGAAATGCAGATGTCCAAAATCATTTTTTAAAATATTTGCACAAAGACAAATGATAATCAGCTTTCAGGAATTCTTCTGATATTAACAAATTGGGTATAATCAAAACTGATCCCAAATAAACAATGCCACCCTATCCCTCACAAAAACACCCAAGTCACATTGAAGACAATAACAGGAATACAGACATGACGTGACTTCAGAAACAAGAGCAGAGTATATTAGGACCTTAGTACAAATGGTCTTAACGCTGCCTGCCTGAGGAGACCAGCAGCCAGGAGCTCACCAGAGCCTCTGACGGGGCAGGCTTCGGGGATGGTTCCAAGGCCCCAGCAGCGGCCGGGCTCACAGCAGCATTGCATTTTTGTCATTCTGCCTGGAAGCTCTTGTGCACAGCGACCATTCACCAGGCCTGAGAAACATGTGCCTGTTCTTTGATCTGAACATGTAAAAATAAAACAGAAGATATGGCAGAATTATCTCCGATTCTTACATCAATCATTTCACACAAATGAAGTGAATTATTTTATTTAATCTCTAGGGTATCTTTTTATTTTCTTAATTTCTATTACATTGATTCATTCCTTTACTTATTTACTGGCCAATAAGTTCATTGAGCACCTATTCCATGCCACATCTCAGAGATACAAACATGAAAGATGTGAAGCAGGTATGAGCCCATAGTGCAGGGAGAAGCTAACTCAGACAGATTCGGACCTTGAAAGAAAGCAAAAACCCATCACATCCTAGATCATCCAGTCCCCTGCTGACCTGCTGATGTGTGCTATTGTTTGCCACTGAGATTTTTTGTGGATGTTTGTTACACAGCCATATCTGACTGATACAGGTCAATTTTAGAAAAGTTGATCAGAAGCATCTCTTTGAGACAGAGACTTGAATAAAGTGAGATCATGAATCATGTAGTTACCTAAAATAAGAGCTGTTCAAAGAGAAAGAAGGAAATGTGTTTGGTATCTGTGAAAAACAAGAGTCCAATGTGACTAGACAAAAGCATGCAAAAGGGGGAGACTATGAGCTCAGGGAGATACCAAAGGCAAGGTCACATAAAGCCCTGAAGACCATTAGGGAAGGACTTTGGATTTTACTTGGCATTTTTTAAGAGTTATTGGATGGTTTAAAGGAGACGAAACACAATAGTTTATATTTTTTAAAAAATCTCTTTGGCCACTGACTGCCGTGAGCACAGGAAGACCTGTGAAGATGACACTGAAGACCTTCAGGTGAGAGATGATGGTAGCCTGGATGAGGGTGGTGGCAGTGAAGATGATGAGAGGGCAGGTGTATTTTGAAAGCACAGCCAGTGGGGACTTGCGTGGGTGTGGAGAATGAGGGAAAGAGGACATTTCCTGAGTTTTTGACTTACACAGCTGGGGTGGGGATAACAAGGGAAGAAGTAGGATTAGAGGGCATAATACAAGGCTTGTCTTTAACGTGTTATATTTAGGATGTTAAATGTGTGAGCTTGGAACCCAGGGGAATGGTCAGACTGAAGACACATACCTGTGAATTTATCAGTGTACATACATGGTATTGGAAGCCATGAGGATGGACATTTTCAAGAACCAGGGGGTCATTGATTTTGTCAAATGGTGATGTAAAGTAAAGTAGGTGCAGACGCAGAGTGACCACTGGGTTTGGCAGGACTGCTATGATGAGTGTTGTGTGTTGTCCTGAAGGACTGGGGAGAGGGAAGTGACGTGATCAAACGTGACTCTAATAAAGGTCACTCTGGCCACAGTGTGGAGAAGGATCAGAATGGCAGATAAAGGGTAGAAGATATCATCAAAAGACTACCTAAAGAGTAAAAATGCACAAAGATAAAATATTAATATCATCTGTAAACTATGGGTTTATAATTGAAGCTACTCTTATTGTAAACAATGAAAAACCCGTGAGACTTATTCACTATACATTATTCAACTTTTATCAAGATGCTTTCAAGGAACATTTTGTCAATGGCCACAAGAAGAAAGATGTAGCACAACCATCAGGAGCTGATAGTAATAATGCCCTCAAAACTATTAATTACAAATGATTCCATTAATAGGTAAAGCCTAATTTTCTTGCACTAGAGATAGTTTAAAATAAATATATTATTTTTTCAAATGGTCCATAGTATACCCCAGATTGCTTTGCTTCTAAGCTATTGTTAAGTCAATGAATTGGCTTATGATATTCCATTAAGAATCACAATACCTCTTCCACTTCCCAAAGAAACCCAGTATGTATGTCCAAAGCAAAGTACAGATGATCTCCAACATGAGGATGGTTTGACTTACGATTTTCTGACTTTACAAACATGTGAAAGCAACATGCGTGCAGTAGAAACTCTACTTTGAATTTTGATTTTGATCTTTTCCTGGGCGACAGAAGTACGGTGTGCTACATTCTGCTGATGCTGGGCGGTGGGCATGAGCCGCAGCTCCCAGTTAGCCACTGGTCACCATGGTCAACGACGGACACTCTACAGTGTACTGTGCTGCCAGCATTTTAGGATATTGTGTTCTGGGCATGTTTAAGGTAAGCTAAGCAAAGCGATGATGTTATGTTTGCTAGGTGAGGCATATTAAATGTGTTTCCAACTTACAAAGAGTTTATTAAAAAGCAACCTCATCATAACTCGAGCAGCATGTGTACGAATTGGATGCGTGCATGTAAAGACACTGCAGACACTTTATATACCGCACAGGTTGGGAATATTCATTACACAAACCCAAAGTATCATATTCCTAGATTTACTTGATTGTTGCATTCCTCCAGGACAGGATATAAACTAGAAAGTCCTAAACTCTTAACAATAATCATGATTATGAAACAAGGTAGGCTGAATTGTACTTATCTCTTCAAGGTCTCTGAAAGGAGGAGGCTGTATGGTAAGTTTTGAAGGAAAAACAATGGCCTTGAATCAGGAGACCTAGGTTTATAACAAAATGCTAATTGATTTTACAACTATATTTAGTGAATTTAATAAAACAATATATGTTCTGTTTGCAGCAGAATAGTGGATGAATCATTCTGAAATGTCTCTCCCAGTAGATACATCCCAGGTAAATTACAAAAAACTATTTAAAAAAAAACATCACCTAGTTGGTGTGAAGGAAAGGAAAAAAGTCTCAAAATGAAGTTGCGAACAGGAATTTTAGGAGGTAAGTGAACAGAAAGGTTTCAGCTTTAGGGCGTGCTTCTGCAAAACTCCAGAGACTTTCAATTCCAGCTCTGGTACTTTCATAGGACCCAAAGCACAAGAAATAAAGAGCCCAGATTCTCCCTTCCAATGCAAATGTAATAGGGAACTCCCTCATAAAGCAGCGGCCCCAGAGAGCTGTATCCTTAGTATAAGGTTAATAAAGAGAAGGGCAGCTAAGACACCTGCCTGTCACTGCCTCAGTGCTGGGAGGAAGAGAAGAAAGATCTTTCCTAAGAATCTGTTACCACAAGCTCCTCCTCACACAGACAGCTTTGATGTCTCAATTCATATTAGGTCTGAAAAACTTCAAAGGAGGAATATAATATAAACATGTCCTCAGGTAGAAGTATTGCAAGCAATTGGCAAAAGCTAATACCACTGAAGACTTAATACTGACACCAGGTCTTAAAGAATTCCCATAAATAAAGTTCCAAGAAAAAGAAGTAGCCAACAGGAAAACAATAAGTATATAAATAACACATAAAGAAACAAGGCTCAATGAAAAAAAAAGCTACCAGATTAAACAGCAAATTTCAGATACTGGAATGGTCACACCAATTCTGACTTATTAACTAACAATAATTTATAAAATGTTAACTAATAACTAAATTATATTAATTTGTTGAAGTCAATTAAAATATAAAAATGTGAACAAAGGAAAAGAGCTTATAAAAAAGGTAAGAAGTGACAAAAGAATTCCATGAAACTTCTATAAATGAAAATCATCATGACTGAAATAAAATGCTCACTGAATATATTGCAGAGTTTTGCACATAGATGAAAACAAAATTACTGGGCTGAAAAATGTAGCTGAATAAATTAACTTCAGTATAGTTCAGAGAGATAAAGAAAATGTTAAGAAGAAGTTAAGAAATATGAACAAGAGCTTCAAAAGGTAATATATATCTAATAAGAGTACTAAAAGAGTTAATAAGCAGACTGGGGGAGAGGCAATGTTCAACAGATACTCCTTCAGGACTTTCTAACAAAGTTGCAGCAATCTCAGATCTAGGAATTCCAATTTTAATTTCTTTTTATTTTTGCAATCCAAAGTTGGAAAAATAAAAAGAAATCCACAGGTTCATATCACTGAAACTACAGAACAATAAAGGAAAAGTGAAGACCTTAAAAATAGTTAGAAAGAAAAAAACAGATTACCTGCTCAAGAATGATATTTAAATAATCACTGACTTCTTAATAGTACCAATGGATGCTAGATACAGTATCTTCTGTACACTGAGATAAAAATAACTGTCCACCTAACAGTCTATATCCCAAGAAGCCATCTTTCCAGAGGGAAAATCAAGGTTATTTTCTGAATACAAAAACAGAATTTTCCACCAAAAGTTTCTCTCTAAAGGAAATTTTTGAAGAGGTGCTCTAGGCAAAAGGAAAATGATTTCAAGTAGAAGGGTTGGAAAGCATTAAAGAATGAAGAGGAAAAAATATTGTTAGGTAATTGGCTAAAATCTAAACAGGCATTAAAATATATCAAAGAGCAAAAGTAATGATTAATTTGTTGCAAAGAAGGAGTGACAATGGCTAGAATTTTTTAAATCGGGGGGGGGGAATCAAAGTATAACCATTCTAATATCTTTTCTTATTTATAAAAGGGCAAAACAGATTAATTTTAGACTTGAAGTTACACATGCATATGAAAACAGCTAGGATAACTACAAAATCCACAGAAATAAAGCATGTAACTCTAAACAATAAAAAGATGAAATGTGAGGAAAGAGGGAATCCTGAACAAATCTTTAAAAAAAGGCAAGAAAAAGGAAAAGGTAACAAAAAAGCAAGATAGGTAAGAAGCACAAAGACGTTAATAGAAATAAAAACATTAGGACTTCTGGCCAAGATGGAGGCACAGATAGATACATGTTGCCTCCTCGCACAACCAAAACAAGGACAACAACAAATTTAAAAACAGAAAACACCCAGAACTATCAGAAAATCAAACTGTATGGAAGTCCAACAACCAAGGAGTTAAAGAAGAAATATTATTTCAGACAGGTAGGAGGGCAAAGACAAGCAGCCGGGGCAGAGAGGAAGTGACTGGAGTGGGCAAGGTGGCGGCTGGAGGACCAGGCAGTCCCACATTTGCGTGTGGATAAACTGGGAAGAAAAATGGGGAGTAAGACAGACCATACAACCCAGGGTTCCAGTGCAGGGAAATTAAGCCTCAAAACCTCTGGTGGTAAAAACTTGAGGGGGTTGGGAGTACAGTAGCAGGAAAAACTCCAGCCTCACAGGAGAGTTCATTGGAGAGATCCACAGGGTCCTAGAATGTATACAAACCCACCCACCTGGGAATCAGCACCAGAAGGGCCCAATTTGCTTGTAGGTAGTGGAGAAAGTTATTGAAAGCTGGATGAGAGCCCAGCAAGCATCATTGTTCCCTTTTGGACCCCTCATCCACATACAGCACCACAAAGCAGCGATGTGGATTGCCCCACCCTGGTAAATACCTAAGGCCCCTTACTACTTAACAGGTGGCTAAGACAAAAAAAAAATGGCCCAAATGAAAGAACAGAAATACCACTCCAGAAAAAATACAACTAAGCGATGAAGAAATAGCCAACCTATCAGATGCACAGTTCAAAACACTGGCAATCAGGATGCTCACAGAAATGGCTGAGTATGGTCACAAAATAAAGGAAAAAATTAAGGCTAGGCTAAATGAAATAAAGGAAAATATACAGGGAACCAACAGTGAACAGAAGGAAACCAAGAATCAAATCAACAATTTGGAGAAGAAGAAATAAACATTCAACCAGAACAGGATGAAGAAACAAGAATTCAAAAAATGAGGAGAGTCTTAGGAACCTCTGGGACAACTTTAAACATCCCAACATTGGAGTCATATGGATGACAGAAGGAAAAGTGGGAGACCAAGAAATTGAAAACTTTTTTGAAAACATAATGAAGGAGAACTTCCTCAATCTGGCAAAGTCTATTGACTTTCAGGAAGTCCAGGAAGCTCAGAGAGTCCCAAAGAAGTTGGACCCAAAGAAGGACACACAAAGGCACATCATAATTACATTACCCATGATTAAAGATGAGGAAAGAATCCTAAAAGCAGCAAGAGAAAAGGAGACAGTTAACTATAAAGGAGTGTCCATAAGACTACCGCTGATTTCTCAAAAGAAACCTTTCAGGCAAGAAGGGGCTGGAAAGAAGTATTCAAAGTCATGAAAGGCAAGGACCTACATCCAAGATTACTCTATCCAGCAAAGCTATCATTTAGAATGGGAGATAAGATAAAGTCTTTCCCAGATAAGGCAAAGTTAAAGGTGTTCATCATCACCAAGTCCTTATTATAGGAAATGTTAAAGGGACTTATCTAAGAAAAAGAAGATAAAAAATATGAACAGTAAAATTACAACAAACTCATAGCTATTAATAACTGAACCTACAAAAACAAAAACAAACTAAGCAAACAACTGGAACAGGAACAGAATCACAGAAATGGAGATCACATGGAGCATTCAGTTAGGAGGGGGAGGGGGAGAATGAGGGAAAAGGTACGGAGAATAAGAAGCATAAATGATAGGTACAACATAGACAGGGGGAGGTTAAGAATAGTATAGGAAATAGAGAAGCCAAAGAACTAGTATGTATGACTCATGGACATGAACTAAGTGGGGGGAGGATGCGGGAGGGAAGGGCAGTGCAAGGCAGGGGGGAATAAAGGGGGGAAATGGGACAACTGTAATAGCATACTCAATAAAATATATTAAGAAATAAAAATATCAGTTACTATAATAAATATCAATGAATCTCAGAAGACAAAGATTTTCATACTGTGCAAAAACAATTTGTATTTTGACTCTTCAAAGAGACACATTTAAAACACAAGGAAGCAAAAAAATGTGAGAGGAAAAATATAAAACAGGCATATATTTAAACATTACACTTCTACCCATAAAATGTGATACAAAATAATGAGATAAAATATACCAAGAGAAAATATATGGAAATTGACCAAAAAGAAAAGAAAAAGATGTTAAAGTCAATACATATTGAAAAAAGGTTCAATTCACTAGGAAAATACAGTATCTTTAAACATTCATTATCTTATAACATAGCACCAAAGTATATACATTGGTGTGGTGTGGCTCAGTGGATTGAGTGCCGGCCTGTGAACCAAAGGTTCCCTGGTTTGATTCCCAGTCAGGGCACATGCTTGAGTTCTGGGTCATGTCCCCCATAGTGGGTGTGCAAGAGGCAACCACACATTGACGTTTTTCTCTCTCTTTCTTTTCTCCTCCCTTCCCCTCTCTAAACATAAATAAATAAAATCTTTTTAAAAAGAAAGTTACAGAACCACACAGAAAAATTGAGATATCTACCATTATAATGGGATATTTATACAATTCTTTCAGTAACTAATAGATATAGTAGACAAAATTTGGTAGATAGAGAGAAAATTATAATAGTACAGTTAACAAGTTTAATCTAATGGATATATCTATGCAACAACTGGAGAAAACGCATCTTTTCCCAAGCCCATCTGGCTGGTTTGCAAACCAGAAAAAACCCTTATACTTTAAACAGCTCAGGAGTAAAATACAACAGCATATTGGAAGTAAATGAATATGTAATGAAATGAGTAGTTGTTCATCAGAAATCCAGCAGGAATCTATGGATACCACTCCTAAACTTTGGGAGTTTGCAATAATATTGTGAGGGGTCCACAAATCTTACCCTGAACATTGCAATACATGTGAGAAACACCTCACAATATGTAGGCACTACATGACTGGCACTTACAGAGATGCCATTGTGACTAAAAAAATACAAATTCATTATGTGTTTTCTCCAAGATATTGAATTATCATCATTCATGGATCTGAAAACATTTTCAATGTCAAAGAGAGGCTTTTGAAAATTCAATAAATATAAACAACTACTGTTCTACAGTTTGGAAGCCTCTGGTCTGATAGCATGTATTAAAGAAAACCACATCACTGGTGAGAAGGTGGAAGGGCAGAGAAAGAGGGATGGAAAGTAAGTCAGAATTTTTTTCATAAATTCTGCAATTATTCTTTTCTAATAACATCAAAGAGGCAAGCCATTTACCTCCAATCCTTTGAGTCAAAGACAGACCAGGATGAGATACAGATCAGTGTAGTGTGATGTCTCATAGTTAAGGTCTCCTCAAAATATATTTCAAAAGCAAAACAGTGGCTAGGAGTTAGGCTCTTTGCTTTGCATACCTAAAACTGAACAGTCCTTATAAAAGTACTATGTGTGTTGAAAATGTGTCATATGGAAGAATATCTGAAATAAGAAAGGGACACAATAAGAAAGGGACACCCCATAGAACTAACTAGGAGTTATCAATGCATGCCATCTCTTGAAATGGAGAATTATTAGGGGCAGAGGCAGATGGAACATATTTATTATAGCGTCAGAACGAATCCTTCTGATGTTTGGTATATGCTTAACTGTAGGACTGATATGTCACAGAAATGAAAACAAGTCTATTCCTCCAGTAATCTCCTATCACCCTCACCACACTCCCAGAGCAAGGTTTACATGAAGTCTTATTTAAAGCCACACTGAAAAAGAGGAAGTAATCCATCTCCTCTGATTAAAATATAAATCTATCTTGAAGTAAAATAATGGTACTATTATCAGAATTTGTTTCATGGCTTGACATTCAGTCTACACTTGATTTAAGAGAACTAACCGTTAATTATACAATGTGATGAAAACTTGGTAAAAGTTGGGGGTTGTACCTTGAAATAAATATGTCTCCTGTTGAGTGAGCTTTGCTCATTAAAAATAAAAGGTTCAGCCAGAAAACAGCAATGAGGTTAGGTCAGGTCAGAATACTAGCAGTGACAATAGCTGTTCAGTAAATAGTAGCCATTGTCTCAGGTTTCATCCCCTGATCGTGAAGGGCTGCCAGGCCCCGCCTCGCCCCCACCCCCTGGGCCTCTCTGATGGTCTGGAGCCAACATGGGCTCCCCTTGATTGATTCTGCAGATCCTTGCTATTCCTAAAATACCTTCATGTTGCTTTCATGCTTCCGTTACACTAGACTAACTAGAATCTGGGACAATGGCTCTTAGGGTTACTTCCTCCTTTAAAATAGTGAAGTGTTTCTTCCTCACTGTCTAATCTTCTCTTTCTGGGACATTTTTTTCTTCATTAAAACTACCATCCTCTTCCTGCAGTCACCTTTTGTATGATTCTATAGTTAAAACTAACACAGTGTTTGGTATTTTGTTTCATCTCCATCTTCCCTGTCCCTTTAGTTAAATATTTTTAGGAGTTTTGGGTTATCTTTCAAGTGTTTTGTTGTAAATGTGAACATGTATATGCAATCAACACTCATCATTCACATAACATGTGTGGTAACAGCACATCCTGGTATCTTTCTACATCACTGTATCAAGATGTTCCTCACTTCTTTAAACCAGTTTATTCTCCCATTTTTTGTCTCTGTCCTGCTCAAAAATCTTGATGGGCTCTCACTGCCCTCAGGATCAACTGAAAGTCCTCAGCAAGGCATTTTGGTTGCAAAATCAATAGGATGGGAATATCCATGACATATATAATTCATCATAAGTAAATTTAATCTAAGAAAATACAGACTCAGATTTTAAAAAGTCAAAGCCAAAGATCTCTTACATATTAAAATGTTAGGTTTATTTTTTTTCTCATATATGGAAAACACAAACTTATTCCAAATACAACATAGTTACTCAAAAAAAATTTTAGGCTGCTTCCTTAATTTTAACATTGGTTTCATACTTTTAGAATATTATTCTCCCTTCCTTAGGTGTCTTCCTCTGTTCCTGGATCAGGATGTTGACACTGAAATGAACTGGGACTAGTGCTCAGCACAGGACTCACTGTGCCTCACTCTCAGGACCTCACGCAGGCCCTGGGCCTCCAGGACCACAACTCAGAGCTATCACACCATGTCCAGCAGGGCACCAAACAGTGCAAAACAGTTATCAACCAAGGCAACATTCTTGCATTTGATATTACCTCATTCATTGATTTGTTGGCTTAGCCTATTCATTCAGAAAAGACTTATTAAGCCCAAACTTGTATGCAAGGTACCACATAGACATAAAGCTGCCTAAGGCAGGACCTAATGGAGCTCACAGTCTAGCCAATGAGTAAACACTCATACTGGAGACCTTGATATGTAGGCACAGGATCCCTGCCACCTTGATGTGGTTGAGAAAGCAGTGTAGTGTCACAGTAACACATGTGCAGGAGTCAGAGAGACCCAAATTCAAAGCCTAGCTGCATTTATTGGCCTTGTAATAAAAGTCACCTTACCTCTCTAAACCTTAGTTCCTTCATTTATAAATCTGAAAAATTATACCTATCACACAGGGTTATTACAAATCATAACATATGGGTCCAGTGTAGGCATGTCCTTCTCCTACTCCTCCTAGTAGTAATAGTAATAGTAATAATAAACATTTTATTAAAAATTTACTAGGAGAAACTAAAGTATAGACAGGTCAGCAGCTTACCCCAGGCCCCAAAGCTACGAGATAATGAGGTAATGTAGATATACAATTTCTTATACATGATACATGTTTCATAAGTGGTAGTAGTTATTTTCACTACCACCACCACTGGTTCTTCCATTACTGGTAGTGCCACCTTCTGCCACTTATGATGACAATACAATATTCTAAGGCAGCATCTATATCTCTCATGTTTACTATTGGATAGCAAGAACTGGCATATCAATGCATTTTACCACTGGCTACCACTGGCCACAGCCCTTTTGTTGGTAGGAAAAGACTGCTAGCTTACATCCCTGACTCCTGTATTTCATTTGTCCAGTTCACTTGGACCCTGGCAGTTAGTTGCACATATAACCTCCTGGTGGGGCTAGAAGACTACCCCAGTGACCCTCAGTGACCATCCTCTGTAAACCTGGATGCTGACTTAATTTTGCTAATTACTGAATCACATGAATCACTTTTTTAAAAGATTATATATTTTTTAGAAAGAGGGGAAGAAAGGGAAAAAGAGAGGAAGAGAAACATCAATGTGTGGTTGCCTGTTGCACTCCCCCAACCAGGGGCCTGGCCCGAAACCCAGGCATGTGCCCTGACTGGGAATCGAACAAGTGACCCTTTGGTTCTCAGGCCAGCATTCCATCCATTGAGCCACCCCAGCCAGGGCTGTATCACATGAATCTTTAATGCTCCTAAAGTCTAAGACTTACTCAATAATGGTTGACCTACACATGACCAAAGCACCGTTCCATCTTTCTGAACAAAGGAGAACATACAGATATATTTGGTTTTAATTTGAATATGCTTCAAGTTAGTTAAAGGTATCAATTTCTTTTTCATAATAACTATTTTCACTAGAACAAACAAGGTCTAAGTAAACAAGAAATTGACTACACTCATGATTCATAGCAACAGAAAGAAGTTTTAATTACTGCATTCTGCCTCAAAAGCAGATTTTTAAAAATCTTTCTCTTGCCTTTGTGCTCTAAAGCTGGTCAAGAGCAATATCTTCAGGAAGTTTTTGCTCATTTCCAAAATGACTCTGACAGCATAAAATAAACCCAGATGGCTTCTGAAACTGAAGTCTTTGCAAAGAGCACCTGGTCTATCAATCTCTCAATAGTGGTACCATTTATTTTAAACAACTCTTTCAGCCACTTTCCCAATGGTTTTATAATCGTTGCCATCTTCATACCTGTTTGGGCTGCTCTCTCATTATAAAGAAGCAGTGTATTGTGCCTTCAAAAATACGAGGCTTACCGATGCACCGAGAGCCATCTGTTGAGGTTACGTATCCACGTGGACAAACGCAAAAATAGCTTCCCACGGTGTTGGAGCATTCGCCACTTTCACATATCCCAGGGATGATGCTGCACTCATCGATGTCTAATCAAGGAAAGGAGGAGAAGATGATTGAGAAAGGCCTTTATTAAATACCTTGTAAAAGGGATTAAAAAAAAAGTATGAGCGCACTCATGGTTGATTAGGTCAGATCATATAACCCTGAAGATTCTCTTGTTTCAGGCCCTAAAGAATTTCTCACACATATCTATGGGAACTGAGATGAAAGTCAACTCCCATGGCAGTAAAATAAGGCCAACTAAAGCAAAACTCTATATCTTTTTTTTCCCAAATGCAATTTAAATTGGAAATAAGTAAAAATGTCAACATTTTAGTTTCCATTCTACATCAATTAGGAAATACCTACTATAGCCTTTAAAAGAAACACATATACAGGGGTTATATTTTAAAATATGGAGTAGCTACATTTACAAATTTTATAAGTAATTTTCACACTAATTATTTGAATCAGTGAAAGGTGGCAAATGTTTTTATTTTTCTATTTGGCTTCAGGAAATGGTTTTTGTACTTATATCTGAATATGGGCATATGTGACATTCTGGTAATTAACTTCAAGTCTAAAATAATACAGAAACATTGCAAAGGGCAAACTCCGGAGGCTTTGGGAGGTGTCCAGTTTTCCTATTGTACCTCTCTGCTAATTCATTCAGCTTACTCAATGCTGGGACTAGTCTATTCCTTTTCACATTAATGAAAGGTCCGCTTTCTTTTAAACTTTCACTAAAGCAGGAAACCTGGCCATTTATATAAGCTTTAATGTACTTTTCTTCCAGTTCAATAAGCAAAGAGAGGTGGAAAGTCAAACAAAGCTACAATCAGGTACACTGGGAGCTAATTGCTAATACATTTTAAAGGAAATGAGGCATTGTAAGGAAAATGCAGCCATGCATGCTGGGAGTTGGCTGTCCTTTTTAAGAAGCAGAGCTTGCAAAGACGGGTGAATACAGGGACCAGTTATAAAATCCACAAGCAGATAATTACTAAAATATGAATCTGAGCATTTAGTTTCTTCTTAGATTTTTAGTTACATTTAATTTTTAGAAATGTATCAATAAAAATCGCAGGAAAATGATACTGTTATTGTAAATACAAGAAAAACTTTAACCCTCACCATTAAAAAAATAGTTGGCAATGCCTTTCTTGAATTCCTCTATTAGTTTATTCATTCTTTTCTTTCCCATTTATTCTGAGAAGTCACTCTTGCCTACAAGCTGTATCATGAAATAACTATATGCATGTGCATCTTCTTGGAATATGTATATTAAAAAGTTAACAGATTTGGACATTCTCTGAAACAACATCTTCATTTGAGGCTTAAGTTAGCCACTGGAGGCACAGTTGCACATCAAAATCTACCAGTTCCCCATGAGAGATCTGAATTGCAACATGAATTGACTCCATGAGTAGCAAATACATAATGTGATGAGTTACAATCAGACTTAACCCAACAAAATGAAACCATGTGTGCAAAATTAAGATCTCATCCTAATAAAACTGAACTGATTCACAAAATAAAAGACATTACAACAGTTGTACTTAGATCACCAGATAAATTCATCAATCACTTCCAGACAAGGAAAAGGGGAAAAGAGACAAGCACGAAGTACAGCAGCAAGAAGCACAAACGTGAAGAACCAAGAAACTTGGCCTTCTGATCCCCTTCCATTTAAGGCTGTACCAACAACCCAGGCACTTATGGGGCCCAGGATTAATCCAAATTCTTAAAAATTAGGAACTTAAGTCTTTAATTTAAGCATTAACTCTTATTTCCAGGCATTTCCTTTCATAATAAAGAACTTCTTTGTGCTCTAACTTCCAAATACCCTTCCTGACAATAAAAAAAAGAGTACAAAATAGAAAGATGTTTGACATTTTCTTTTCTAAGGAAAAAAAATCTGGAACATAGAAGAGCACATGGAATGATGTTAAATTTGTGGTTTTTGTATTAAATATTTTATTGTGCAAAAACTCCATGTTTCACAATTCTCCTTAGAATTAAGCAGGAATTTTAAAAGGTTGGATTCAAAATAATTACATGTAAAAGGCTGTCAGTGAAGTATTTAAGAATTCTATGTGAAAAATAAGAATGTTTTTCATTTATTTTTGGGCTATACTGCCTCCCCCATATTTTAAAAATTAAAACATTTTGTATTTTTTTCTTTTTTGACTTCATTTACATGTAGTCATGCCCAAAATTTATTCATCAATTTAAACTTAAATTTAGCATTAACATTTATGTTAATAAGGATGTATGCATTTAGCTCTTTTGTAGTATTTCTTTAAGAGCAAATGTCATAATCAGATGTGGAAATATTATCTTCTCAAAAAGAAAACTGTATATTGTCTAGATGTATGTAAGTGTGCCTAGGTCCACTCATGGGAAAAGGTATTCTTAACAATGGGAATTGTTTCCATCCATGCTCTCTCTGCATATCTACTGTGCCTCCACCTACCTTTCCTTGAACTTTTTTTAAAGTTTATTTATCAGTGTGGACGCTTTGGTCTGCAAATACCAGACAAACTAATCCAAACTGACATAAACCAGAAATTTAATAACTTGCCTATGTGGAAGTTCAGAGCGGGCATGGACTTCAGGGTCAGATTAAGCCAATGTCTCTTGCTCAGTTTCTGTGAGATGCGCTTGACTGTGCTCTCCTCTGTGCTTTGACTTCATCCTTGACAGGACCAAAATGGCTGTAGCGGTCATAGGCTAGATCTCTGACTGGGAGATCCAGCAGAGGTGAGGGTGTCTCTCCTGTGGTTCTCACTGTTTGGACAGAAAAAAGTTCTCCAAGGAGAACCAAGCAAATCTTCCCTTTTGTTCTAATGTCCTCAATTCAGTCGCATGCCTATTTTTGAAGGACTCCCCTAGTCAGGAGAATGTGGTAATTGGAATAGGCCCAGAGTCCTGAACCATTCATTTACTATGACCAGTGGAAATACAGTTAGCTTCAGAATAGTAAAAAACAACAAAAACAAAAGCAAAAAAAAAGCATGGGTGAAAATACATCTGAAAATACGGCACAGTTGCAGAATGAAAAGTATACCAGAATGGTGGACAAACTGATGGAAATAAGCTTAACTAGTTAGCTGTGTGCTGAAGCCTGAAAAGCTTTCCCAAGGGTTTTGGCTTTTATTCTGAGATGATTAATGGTGTCTATGAAGGAGGTTAAGTTAAACCAGAGCATGACATAAGCAAATCAATATTTTAGGAAGACAATCCTTAGTGTAATGTAGATAGATAATAGTTCAGTGATAAAGGAGAGCCTGAAGTAAGCCTTATGATAAGGAAGAGAGCATGTATTCAAGAGATATCTAGAAGGAGAGACCAATAGGACTTTGCTACTGGATAAATATCTCAGGCTTCTAGCTTGATTGGCAACAGAGATAGTAGTGGTATTAACAGAGAATGTGATGCACAGATAAAAACATATTTTGAGATTAAATTGAATCTAGGACATTTTGAACTTAAGATATGTAAAAGGCAGAAATTCCAATTATGTAGCTAAAAATTTGAAACAGTACAGATGTAAGGCTGTACAAAGATGTACATTGTGGTTTATCATCAGATTGTACTCTATGAAGTACATTTTGAAGTTGTAACAATAGATGAAATCTCAAAGAAGACACATAGATGAAAAGAACAGTGCTTGAGATGGGAACTCTAAGAACCACAACCATCTAATGAAAGTCAAAGGAAGAAAAACTAGTATAGGAGGCTGGGGAGGAAAAGTCAGGGAAATAAGAGGAAGAGTGTGATGAACGAAAGCTAAGGAAGAACACTGTCAAAAGGAGGGCATTTTAAGTGTGCCATAGAAGAGTAAAGAAAGAGGACTGGAAAGTGTTTAGTAATTTGAAGGGGCTGAACATGTTTTTCTTTCTTCCTTTCTTTCTTTCTTTCTGAAAAAGAAAACTAGATCTAAGCAAAACCATCTGACAGGTTACTGACTGCCAAACCACATAACCTCATATTTGTCAACCAACATTTACAACATTTACTGTAAATCTTACTCAAAGCAGAATATAATGAATAATTTGGTAAGTAGTGCTAAGTGTGATCTCAGATATCACAATTCTAAGAACACTGCCCTAGAGATTGTCAATTCCAATATGTACCTCATACATAAAAGCAATCCATATAACAACTGTGTTACAGAGAACTTAGAACAAATAAAACAAGAAATTTTGTTTTTAAAAAGTGTTCTCAGAATCTTTTCTTTCCACATATGCCAAGGAACTTTATGTACTTGGCCTATTCTGCATAATTTTTTGGTATAAAATGGTATACGAGATTTGTCCAGAAGGTATCCAGCATGTACTATGGAAAATAGAGACATTTACTGAAGAAGATACAAGATACAAGAAACATTGTACATAGGGTAATGACACCTCAGTCTCCTCCAAGTAGGCACCTAGGGACCTCATACAGTTCTCCCAATTGCCATTAGCCACCCCATCATTTTTCCCTGAATTTCATCAATGGTCTGAAATCTCTTCCCATTCAAAGGTGATTTCAGTTTCGGGAAAAGCCAGAAGTCACAGGGCGCCAAATCTGGGTTGTAGGGGGTGCTGAGTCACCTCGGCAATCTGATGTTTTCCCAAAAAATTCTGCAGGAGACGTGATGCATCCGCTTATGTGTTGTTGTAATAAAACAGCCAATCACCAGTTGCCCATAGTTATGGCCTTCTGAATCATCTGAACAGTTTCCAAGGAGGAATGTTCAAGGTTAACACAAAATTTGACTCAGTCTTGTTGCTCTACTTGCTTAGTCATTTTGAATGTGATGACCACATGGTATATATGCTCACTCAATGGTGTCTACCACCCTCAATATCCAGTCAAGTTATCATTGTTCAAGCATGTGCATTTCAGTCCACTCTCCTTGGCTGCCAGGTTACATTGATGTCACACAAACCATTTTTATTATATTAACAATGGCTGAACTTTTTCTGGACAGACCTCCTATTTCTGTTTTATATTCAACTTCTATTAGTTAAAACACTTTGGAATTAGGAATATTTACGACTGCATTTAAATGAAATACATTGCTAATTATTTCAAAAATTTATAAGAACAATAAACATTACTGAAATGATAAAATAAGTTGTAAAGGAAAACTATTGTTTTCTTTTCCTTTTTCAGATTTTGAGAGCAAGGTGTATATCAACTGTACTCAGAATTTCATTGTATATTTATAAACAGCTTTTTAAAAATATAATAATTGTGTGGTAATAAAATTCACTCATTTAAAGTATGAAATTCATTTATACTTTTAGTATATTCATAGGGTTTTTAGTATATTCATAGGGCTCTGAAACCTCAGAACAACCTTGTTTGAGAACAGTTTCATGCCCCCAGAAGTAATTCCATCCCATTAGCAGTCATTTTTCCTACATTCCTCTAAGCCCTAGAAAATAACTAATCTATAACTAATATACCTATAACTAATACTACTTTTTCTCATATGTTTTAAACATTTCATATAAGTGGATTCATAAAATATCTGCTCTTTCTTTACTGAGCATAATGTTTTCAAGGTTCACTCATGTTGTGACATATATCAGTACTTCATTCTTTCTGATTGCTTAATAATATTCCACTGTATGGGTACACTCGATTTTATTTACTTGTTCACCACTTGCTGGATATTAGAGTTGTCTCAATTTGGGGGCTACTACAAATAAAGCATTTTGAACATTTGGGTAAGACTAGTTTGCTGTGGATATATGTTTTCATCTCACTTAAGTATACATACACAGAGTGAAACTGTTGAGTCATATTGTAACTCTATGTTTAACTTATTAAGAAACTGCCAATTTTTTTCCCAAAGTAGCTATAATATTTTACAGTATCACTAGCAATAAATGGAGGTTCCAATTTCTCTATATCATGCCAACACTCATCATTATCTTTTTATTGTAATGGTGTGAAGCAGTATCACATGTAGTTTTGGTTTGAATTCATTCCCCTCATAACTAATGATGTGAAGCACATTTTCATATGTTTATTGGCTTTTTATATATATGTTCTCTGGAAACTATTAAATTACTTCGCTCAGTTTCTAATTGAGTTGTCTTTTTATGATTGACATGTTAGGGTTTTTTATATATGTCCCACATCTGATACATGATTTAAAAGTCATGAATTTCCCTATGAACGTTAAGATCAGATTGTCAATTTCTGCTAAAAAAGAAAGTTTGGTTTTTGACAAGTACTGTGTTCCATCTACAGACCACTCTAGGAAGTATTGCCTTCTTAATATTAAAGTTTCTGGTCTATAAATGTGGGATGTCTTTCCATTTATTTAGATCTTTCACTTCTTTCAACAAGGTTTTATAGTTTTAAGTATGAAATTCTTTTACTTCCTTTGTTAAATTATTCCTAAGTATTTATTCTTTTTCATACCATTTTAAATAAATTTTTTTAGTTTCATTTTCATAATGTTCACCACTAGTGTATGGAAATATAATTCATTTTTATATATTGATATCTTATAACAGCAGCCTGGCTAAACTCATTTACTGGATCAAATGGTGTTTCACAGGATACATTCTCTGCTTTAGTGGACACCTTATTCATTTTAGCTGATCCCCTATGCACTAAAGGCATATCATGTGCAAACAGATATTTTTACTTCTTTCTTTACAACCTGGATACTTTTTATTTCCTTTTCTTGCCTAATTGTCCTAACTAGAACCTCTAGAACAGTGCTGAACAGAAATTTTGAGAATGAATATTGGTTCTGTCCTTGATCTTCAGGGAAACTGACTGTAAGTATGACATTAGCTATAGTTTTTCATAATGCCTTTTATCAGGTTGAGAATATTGTTTATCATTTTTATTCTTTTTTGTCCTTTATTCCACTTATATATTACATTACTTGATTTTCAGATGCTGACTCATCCTTGCATTTCTGGTATAATTCTTAACTGATGATGTATAATCCTTTTTTGAATGTGGCTGGATTTGGTGTGCTGATATTTTCTTGAGGATATTTACATCTACATTCATAAGAGCATTTAATGTATAGTTTTCTGGTATGTTCTTTCTGGTCTTGGTAGCAGAGTAATACTGTCCTCAGAAAATGTATTAGGAGGCACTCCTATGGGCTCTATTTTGGCTGTTTCTTTGTATTTTCTGCCTTAGATGTTAAATTAATGAGACATTAAACTGATCAGCTGTCAATCTAATCAATCTGTAATCAGCAGTCAGGCTGAAGCACCACAGGGTAGGGCAGAGTAATTCTGTGGGTGGGGCTATTGCTCCCTCTCAGGCTGATGCCATTCAGAGAGGAGTGCACTGCCTGAGAGGGATGGCTCCTGCAGTATGGGGGATGGGCTCAACATAAGGATTCTGGGGAAAAGTTTATGGTGGATTGGTATTAATTCTTTTTTGAATGTTTGGTAGAATTTACTATTGAAGCTAATCTGAACCTCAGATTTTCTTATTTTGTGGTAAAATTTTAAATTATTATTTCAATTTTTTAGTTGTTATGTCCTGTTTAATAATGAATTGTTACAATCTAGTCAGATTTCTATTCTAATGTCAGCTTGTTAATTTGTGTCTTTCTAGGAATTTGTCTTTTTTGTCTTTGGTATCTAACTTACTGGCATAGTATTATTCAGAGTATTACTTTATAATCATTTTTATAGGTCAGTAGTGATGTCCCTTCTTTCATTCATTATTAATAATTTGAGCTTTCTTGTTTTTCCTTGGTTAGTCTGTTTCCTTGTTTAGTCTGGATTCTTGGTTCTGGTCATCCTTCCAAACAACCAATTATTGCTTTTGTTGATATTCTCTATAGTTTTCTAAGCTCAATTTCACTTATTTCCACTCTGCTACTAATTATTGTCCTCCTTCTGCTTGCTTTGATTTTTTGTTTGTTATTCTTCATTTCTTAAAAGTGGAAGGTAAAATTATTAACTTGGGGTTTTTAATATAGGTGTTTGCAACTATAAATTTCTCTGTGGGAATTACATTGAATAAATCTCAGAAGTTTTGCATGTTTTATGTTTGTTGTTATTCATTTCAAATTATTTTCTAGTTTCCCTGTGATTATTTACACAATTGGTTATTTAGGAGCCTGTTGCTTAATACTGGCATACTTATGAACTTTCCATATTTCCGTTTGTTATTAATTAATTTTATTTAATTCCATTATGTTGGAGGGAGATCCAAGATGGCAGAAAGGTAAGTGAAAGCTATGCTAACCTCCCAGGACCAACCTGGAATTACAACTCAATGGTAGAGAAATCATCTGAATAACCAACTGAACACTAGCTGGAGAGAAGTCTTACAACCATGGACAGATAGAAGAAAATGTTCAGCACAATGTGACTGGTAGAGAGTGCAGAGGAGATGCGAGTGGACTGGCTGGCTCCCACAGTCAGCAGCTGAAGTGCTAGAGGGATATTTCAATATCCAAGGGTTCCCCCTGAGAAGTGTGGGGGTCTAAACCCCAAACTGGGCTTCCCAGCCTATAGCACCAGGGTCTGAAAGGAGCCCAGATAACATCCAGTTGTGAAAAGCAGCAGCAGTTCTGTTGGCCAGGGAGAGAAGGCTGTAGACACAGACAGACTTTTAAAGAGCCAAAGCACAAAATTTGATTTGCAGCCACTTATCCTGGGTGATGGCAAAGGGAGGGTAGAGTGGACTAGAGATGTTTAAGGAGGGTCTGGGGTTGGTGGCTCTGGGCTAACAGCTAGGGTGCAGCCTCCAGTATTCCTATGTTGAGTCCATCCCCCATACTGCAGGAGCCATCCCTCTCAGGCAGTGCAACTCCTCTCTGAATGGCATCAGCCTGAGAGGGAGCAACAGCCCCACCCACAGAATTACTCTGCCCTACCCTGTGGTGCTTCAGCCTGACTGCTGATTACAGATTGATTAGACTGACAGCTGATCAGTTTAATGTCTCATTAACTTAACATCTAAGGCAGAAAATTCAAAGAAGCAGCCAAAATGGGAAGAAAAAGAAAGAGATCGCAAATGAAAGAACAAGAGAATTTTCCAGAAGAACTACATGAAATTGAAGTTTACCCAGCAAGGCTATCATTAAAAATCAAAGGAGAAATAAGGAGCTTCCCAGAGAAGAAAAAGCTAAAGGAGTTTGTTAACACCAAACCAGTACTGCTACAAATGTTAAAGGGTGAAGAAGAAAGGAAGAAGAAAGAAAAAGAAGAAGGAGGAGGGCAAGACAGAGGAGAAAGAGGAAGGAGAAGAAGAAGACAAGAAAACAGTCTAACAATAAAATGGCACAACATATGTATCTGTCAATAATTACCTTAAATGTAAATGGATTAAATGCTCCAACCAAAAGACATAGGGTAGCTGACTGGTTAAGAAAACAAGACCCATATATATGCTGCCTCCAAGAGACCTATTTCAGATAGAAAGATACATACAGACTAAATGTAAAGAGATGGACAAAGATAGTTCATGCAAATGGAAAAGAAAAAAAAAGCTGGAGTAGCAGCCTATATCCAACAAAATGGACTTTAAAACCAAGGTTATAGTAAGAGACAAAGAAGAACAATATATAATGATACAGGGAACAGTCTAACAAGAGGGTATAACCCTAGTACACATTTAGCACCCAAAATAGGAGCACTTAAATGTGTAAAGCAAATCTTGATGGACTTAAGGAAGAGACAGACAGAAATACAGTCATAGTTGTAACACCCCTTTGATTTCAAGGGATAGAACTTCCAGGCAGAAAATCAACAAGGAGACAGCAGCTTTAAATGATACACTAGATCAAATGGATTTAATTGATATCTTCAGAGCACTTCTCCCCCAAACAGAAGAATATACATATTTTTTAAGTCCACATGGAATGTTTTCTAGGATGGACTACCTGTTAGGGCACAAAACAAATCTCAATAAATTTGAGAAGACTGAAATCACATCAAACATCTTCTCTGACCACAATGCTATGACATTAGAAATCAATCACAAGAAGAACACTGAAAAATATGCAATGACATGGAAGCTAAATAGCATGTTATTAAACAGTGCATAGGTCAACAATGAGATCAAGGAAGAAATCAAAAGATACCTTGAAACAAATCAAAAGGAGGACACAACAATCCAAAATCTGTGGGACACTAGGAAAGCAATTCTAAGAGGGTACTACATAGTATTACAGGCCTTGATCTCAACAATCAAGAAAAAGCACAAGTAACTGATCTAACTTCACACCTAAAGGAACTTGAAAAAGAACAATCAAAGCCCAAAGCAAGTACAAGGAATGAAATAATAAAGATTACAGCAGAAATAAATAAAATAGAGTCTAAAAATCAATACAAAAGGTCAATAAATCCAAGAGATGGTTCTCTGAAAAGATAAATAAGATTGACAAACCAGACTCACCAAAAAAAAAAAAAGAGAGAGAGAAAGGACACAAGTAATTAAAATTAGAAATGAAAGCAGAGAAGTAACAACTGACACCAAAGAAATACAAAGGATTGTAAGAAAATATTATCAACAACTGTATGCCAACAGACTGGACAACCTGGATAAAATGGATGAATTGCTAGAAACATACAATCTACCCAAACTAAATAAGGAAGAATCAGAGAATCTGAAGAGACAGATTACATCTAATGGAATTGGGGCAGTAATCAAAAAACTCGCAGTAAACAAAAGCCCTGGACCAGATGGCTTCACAGGTGAATTTTACCGAACATTCCAAGAAGAACTAACACCTTTCCCTCTCAAACTATCTCATAAAATTCAAGGGAAGGAAAGGTTCCCAAACTCATTTTACGAGGCCAGCATTACCCTAATTCCAAAACCAGATAAAGACGCTACAAACAAAGAAAATTATAGGCCAGTATCACTGATAAACAGATGCTCAAATCCTCAACAAAATATTAGCAAACAGAATATAGGGATGCATCATAAAGATCATACACCATGATCAAGTAGGATTTATTTCAGGAATGCAAGAATGGTACATTCGGAAATAAAATAAATGTGATTCACCACATAAACAAAATGAAGCATAAAAACCACACGATTATATCAATAGATGCAGAAAAAGTTTGTGATAAAATCCAGCACAACTGATCGTCAAAACTTTCAGCAAAGTGAAACTAGAGGGAACAAACCTAAACATAATAAGACTATATATGAAAAACACACTGCCGGCATCATACACAGTGGACAAAATTACAAGCATTCCCCTTAATAATGGGAACAAGACAAAGGTGTCCACTTTCATCTCTTATTCAACACAGTACTAGAAGTCCTAGCCACAGCAATCAGACCAGAAGAAGAAATTAAAGGCATCCAGATTGAAAAGGAAGAAGTAAAACTGTCTTTATTTGCAGGTGACATGATACTGTACATAGACAATCCCACGGATTCCTCCAAAAAGCTACTAGATCTGATAAATGAATTCAGCAAAGTAGCAGGATACAAAATATCTGGAAATCAGTTGTATTTTTATATGCCAATAACACACTAACAGAAAGGGAAATTAAGAAAACAACCCCATTCACCACTGTTGCAAAAAGAGTAAAATACCTAGGAATAAACCTAACCAAGGGTGTAAAAGACCTGTACTCAGAAGATTGTAAGACACTGAAGAATGAAAGTGAAGAAGATACAAGTAAGTAGAAGCACATACCATGTTCATGGATAGGACAAATTAACATCATTAAAATGTCCATACTACCCAAAGCAATCTGTAGATTCAATGCAATTTCTATCAAGATTCCAATGACATATTTCACAGAACTAGAACAAATATTTCAAAAAATTTTGGGGTGCTACAAAAGGGCCTACATAGCAACAGCAATCCTGAAAAAGAACAAATTTGGAGGAATCATGCTACCTAATATCAAACTATACTCCAAGGCCATAGTAATCAAAACTGCCTGGTACTGGCATAAAAGCAGACACATAGATCAATGGAACAGAATAGAGAGCCCAGAAATAAACCCACACCTTTATAGTCAATTAATATTCAACAGGGGAAACAAGCTCATACAAAGAGCTAAAGACTGTTTATTCAATAAATGGTTTTCAGAAAATTGGGGAGATTTGTTCAGAAAAATGAAACTAGAGCACCTTGTTGCAAAAATACATAAGAATTTATTCTTATACACAATAATAAATTCAAAATGCATCAGAGACTTAAATTAGAACTGAAACCATAAAAATCCTAAAAGAAAACATAGCCAGAAAAATCTTAGACATTACTTGTAGAAATTTTTATCAGATATATCTCCCTGGGCAAGGGAAACAAAAGAAAAAATAAAGAAATGGGACTTCATAAAACTAAAAAGTTTCTGCACAGCAAAGGAAAACATCAACAAAATAAAAAGACAATCCACAGAATGGGAGAACCTATTTGCCAATATATCTGATAAGGGTTAATATTCAAAATTTATAAAGAACTTACAAAAGTCAACACTAAAAAACCCAAACAATCCAGTTAAAAAATGGGTAAAGGACTGGAATAGACACTTCTCCAAAGAAGACACACACATGACCAATAGAACTATGAAAAGATGCTCAATTTCACTAATCATCACAGAAATTCAAATTAAAACCACAATAAGACACTACCTCACAACTATCAGAATAGCTATCATGAATAAATCAACAAACAAGTGTTGGTGAGGATATGGAGAAAGGGGAACCTTTTTGGAGAAAAGAATGTTTTTGCATTGTTTGTAGAAATGCCAATTGGTACATACTGGAAACAGTATGAAATACCTCATAAAGTTAAAAATGGATATGCCTTTTGACCCAGTGATCCCACTTCTGGGAATATGTGCAATGAAACCCAAAACACTAATTCAAAAGAACATAAGCATCCCTATGTTCATTGCAGTGTTATTTACAATTGCCAAGATATGGAAGCAGCCCAAGTGTCCATTAGTACATGACTGGATAAAACAACTATGGGACATTTACACAATAGAATACTACTCAGTTGTAAAAAAGAAGAAATTTTCACCCTTCTTCTGTGGATGAACCTGGAGAACATTATGCTAAGTGAAATAAGCCAGTCAGAGAAAGACAAATACCTTGTGATTTCACTCCTATGTGGAATCTAACAAAAAAACTGAACAAGCAAAAGAGAGACAGACTCTTAGATGGAAAGCAGATGACAGCTAGTTTTAGCCTAGTGGGGGGTAAAGGTAGAAGGACTGAGCAAAAAGGAACAAGGACTCATGGACATGGACAGCAGTGTGATGATTGCTGGGGGAGGGAGGATATAAGGGTACTGGATGGTAATAGGAAAATATAATCAAGATTATACAATTAAAAAAATAAAATCTTACCAGTAATTCCATTGTGAGCACATCTTTTATATGATCCTTTATTTAAAAAAATAAAATCTTACCAATAATTCCATTGGAGTACATCCTTTGTATGATTCTTTTAAATTTATGGAGCCTTGTTTTATATCCTAGCATATGGTCTATCCTGAAAAATGTCCTGTGCTCATTTGAGAAGAATATATTTTCTGCTGTTCTTAGGTGGAGTATTCTCTCAGTGTCTGAGATCTAATTAGTTTAAGTGTTATTCATTTTCTATTTCCTTTTTAGTGGTCTGGCTACTTGTCATATTATTTTTATCCATTAATAAATGTACATTATTAAATTCTCTCCTATTATTGATAAATTGTCACCTTTTCCCTTCAGTTTTATCACTTTTCCTTCATATATTTGGGGCTCTGTTGTTAGGATGTATATATTTTTATAGCCACTATAATTCTGATGAACTATTCTTTTTGTCATTATAAAATGTCCCTATCTCTAGGAACACTTTATTTCGAGTCTTTTTTTCTGATAACATTTTAGTTGGTTGCCATTTGCATATTTTTCCATCTTTTAATCTTCAAACTATCTGAAACCAAATAATATATGGTTTCACTTATATGTGGAATCTAAAGAAAACAAATAAACAAACAAAACAAAAAAAGACTCATAAAAACAGAGACCAGAGAGATAGTTACCAGAAGGGAGGGGTGGGGGTAACTGGTAAGAGGAGAGGGGAAATATAGCCAATAATATTGTGATAAATTTACATGGAGACAGATTACATGATTACTAGAATCAGTGGGGTAATCGCATTGTAAGGTATAAAACTGTCAACTCACTATATTGTACACCTGAAGCTACTATCGCCAATATAAGATTGTATACCAACTACACTTAAAGTTTAAAAAATTAAAAACAGAGTAGGTTGAAAAAGAATTTACAGATATACACACCCCTAAACTATTTAAATGTACACCAGAGTATTGCTATAATGCATTATATGATTAATAAAGAAAATTTTGGTAAAAATAAAATTACAATGAAAATCTATAAAAACAATATATTTTAAGTCCCCTCCTCTCCAAAATAAATTAATAGTTGCTGATTAAAGGCTTTCATTCTATCCCATACCATGTGCCTATTATACATAATCTCTAACCTCCATGTTTATAATGTATTAAGTAGGTAAATGTGAAACAAGGCACAATAATAGACAACTAACAACATGCCATCTCAACTCTCAACTCAAATACAAGAACCAGGAAAAACTCTTGCAGTACACAGTAGCTGATAATGAAGCTTAAAGAACTGGGAAAAGCTTCAACATACAGAGAAGATGTGAGAGGTTCTTCCAAAGAAAGAAAATACTATGAGCCAAAGTATGGATGTGGCCAATTAAAAGGTATGGATGAAGAATGAACAGTTTCCCATGAGTGGGGGGTATTTATAAGGAAGTGGAAAATACAACTGGAGAGTTAGAATGCCATTCTCAGGAATCTGTCCTTGCTTTTTAGCAATGAGGAGTAACTGAATCATTGAGCAGGAAAGGAGAATAAAAATTTTAATTTGGGCACAGATATCTGCCAATGCTGAAAAAAGAAGAACAGGGTTAGGTTAAGAATGGGGTCAGGGGCAGTAAAGGTAATGACATGGTCTGAGCTCCAGTTAATGAGGGTGGGACTAGAGGAAAGAATAAATGAAAGGATGTTCTGAAAGTAAGAGCAAGAAAAAGGGGAAAGAGACAGCATGTTTTCATTACTGAGCTAATGTTAATAAAATTAGTGAGAAAAAGTATTTGGGGGAAAATGAATAGTTTCATCATTAGTATTTTGAGCTAATAATATCTTGAAAACAGCTGAAAATCCTGGGTGGACCTTTAGAAAGTAATCAGCATCTATGAATGAAGTTAGTTGAAACCATCAATGTGAATAAAATCAGTAAGACATATAGAGAAGGGAAAATGTTAAAGACAGTTACTAAGGGATTATATTCATTTGAGATGCAAGTGAAGAAGATGGAAAACAAAAGAGAGGTCACAAGGATTATTAAGAAGATACTTAAATTTTAAGGAACTCAAATGTGGTAAGGAAAATAATGGTTCACATAAGGTACCAGGGTCCTAATCTTGGGAACCTGTAAATAGCTTAGTTTACGTAACAAAAGAGAATTAAGATGCTAATCAGTTGATTTTGCTATGGAGCGATAATCTTGGGTTACCTGGTCTTGGGATCAATGTAATCAAAGGTCCTTATAAATGGAAGAGAGAAATGGAAGTGGCAGATTCCAAGAGAGATTTGAAGATGCTACACTGCTAGTTTTGAAGATGGAAGGGGGCCACAAGCCAAGTAAGCACAACTTCTAAGGGTGAAAAAAATAAAAAAAATGGAGCATCAGCTATACACCCTAAAAGGAATACAGTGCTATCAATTTCTTGATGTTAGCCCCCTGAGACCCATTTTGGACTTCAGATCTGCAGAACTGTGAGATAATGGGTCTGTGTTGTGTGAAGTCGCTAAGTTTGTGGTGCAATGTTGCAGTAACACTAGGAAACTAATATATCAAGGAAATATACTTAAAAGAAGAAACAGGGTAATCAAGAACAGGAAATGCTATGAGGAATTCAAGAGAACTAAGGAATTTTACAAAAGGATAAGAAATAAGTAGAAATAAGGTGGTGAAGAATTTGAGATTACTGGTACAGACTAAGCTTTCAGGAAACTCTACAATGAAGAAAGAAAGAATATAATGAGAGGTGATTAAAGAGATGGAGTAGAGCGGTTCCGCGCTACTGTGTTTTAGGATGGCCTTGATCATAAGAGAACAAGACAAGAAAGAGAAGAGATGCAAGCTAGGAACTTAACTAATTAATGGTAAGAGTTAGAAGGAGCCTAGAAAAGTGATAGAATTAAGTGCAGAGCTGGAACGTTTTGCTCTGGAAATGGAAAATGAGGATGTAGTAATGGAGGGAACCTGAAGTTGAACAAGTTCATGTCAAATAGCTCAGTCTTCTCAATAGAGTAAATGTGTACAAAACTTCCATTTGCATAAGAATCACATTGACAGCTTATTAAACATGCAGATTTTGACTTCTAGTCCAGATGCTTCAATGCTCCCCTTCTGCTCCAAACACGTAACAGTGACAAATGACATTTAAAAAGAGAAAACAAAAGGACTCAGCTGGTTTCAAAATACAAGATAAACATTTTCTTGGACCAGAAATAGAATTGCGAAGCAGTGAGGCAGCTGAAACCAGGCGTTTGCTGGACTCCTTCCCCAGAAGCTGCCAGTGGTGGCCAGGAGATCAGTTATACCCAATGACAATATTGTATGATAACGTAGATGTGCAGAGGAACAAGGGGTCAGGAAAGGCTTCCACATAAAAGTGACAGTTAAACTGAAACATAATAAATAGGCCTGAAAGAAGCTATGAAAATAAAATGGAATATTGTTTTCTGAGCAGAAGAAAGAGCACAAAGACATGGCAATAGGAAGAATAATTTATTTGATGAACTAAGTAAATGTTAATGTGCCTAAGTCACAGAGCGTGTGGAAAGAAATGCAGCTAGAGAGGTAAGCAGAAGATGGCATTTAGGAACTTCATCCTGAGAATAGGGGACTCGAACAGGGGATGACATGACAAAATCTGTGTTCTGGGGAGATTGCTGTGGCTGCAGTATGGAAAAGGGAATGCAGGGCAACAAGCAGGTAGGTAGAGAGACCTCAAAGAAAGCTGTCTAAGTAATTGAAGAGAGAGACAGTGGCGATGAAGGCAGAAGTGGGTGAATTCAATATGTGTTTAAGAAGTAGAATCTACCCAAATGTCTTGGAGATAAAATGGTTGTGTCAGGAAAGGGAAGTATGGAGAGTGGTACCCAGATTTATGTCTTGGGATAAATGGTTAGGGCAATTACTGAGATGAACTACAAGAGAAATGCTGGTAAGGTACTCATACATGTAGAGTCAGCATAGTGGAGCTGAACACTCAGTCTGTGCATGCTGAGTGTGAGGTAACGGGAAATCGAAAGTATACATGCCCCATAGGCAGCTGCATAAGAGAAACCTGTGTCCCATTTTGGGGAGCTAACCACATATAGATCTTTTTTTATAGGAATGGGAAGAGTCCATCTAGTGATCCTGTTAAAATTAATTTTACTTGACTCATGAGAATATTCCCTAGATTACAATGGGTTCAAGAGTAAGTCAGAAGAAAGAATCATTGTAAATAATTCCAAAGTTTGATGTAAAGGGAAAGGAAAAAAGAGGACAGTAGCTCAAAGGGAAGATGGAAAAAATGTGTTTTTTTTTTAAGAATGATGGAAAACACCAAGGCTGTATCAAGGACAGAAAGCCTATTGTCTATCATGTAATATCAGTATCTTTGTGTTATTTCAGGATTTTACCATAGAAAGACTATGTATTCCTTCCTGATTCCTTGTCCCTCTTGTTATTGTTGATCTAAGGAAGTACATTTAAAATACAAGGTCTGTCCACAAGGTATCCAGCCTTGTAATAGGAAAAATAGAGACATCTGTTGAAGAAGATACAAGATACAAGAAACATTGTACATAGGACAATGATGCCTTGTTCCTTTCAGAGAAGGCACCTTGGGACCTCACACAGTTCTCCCCATCACCATCAGCCGCCCCATCGTTTTTCCCTGAATCTAACTGATGGTCTAAATCTTTTCCCTCTCAAAGGTGACTTTAGTTTTGGGAAAAGCCATTCACAGGGTGCCAAATCTGGGCTTAAGGGGGGCTGAGTCACCTAGGTGATTTGATGTTTCTCAAAAGAACTGCATGAGACTTGATGCATGAGCAGTTGTGTTGTCGTGATGAAGCTGCCAATCACCAGTTGCCCATAGCTGTGGCCTTCTGAATCATCTGAACAGTTTCCATGGAGGAATGTTCAAGCTTAATGCAAAATTTATGCAGATTCATTGTTCTACTCACTCAGTCATTTTGAATGCGATGGCCACACAATACACATTCTCACTCAATGTGGTATACCACTCCAACTGACTAGTACAGTGAAGTCACCATTGTTCATGCATGTGCATTCCAGTCTACCCTCCTTAGCTTCCAGGTTACATTAATGTCACATAAACCATACTCATTATATTAACAATGGCTGGACTTGTTTTGGACAGACTTGTAGTCCCTGGCCCTGGCCAGGTGGTTCAGTTGGTTGGAGCATCATCCTATACATGAAAAGATTGAGGGTTTGATTCCTGGTCAGGGCTCATACCAAGGTTGCATATTCTACACCCAGTCGGGTGTGTATAGGAAGCAACAGACCAATTTTCTCACACTTATGTTTTTTTTCTCTCTCTCTCTTCTCCTTCTCTCCTCTACTCCCTCCCTCCTTCTCACTCTAAATTCCACGGAAATATCCTCAGGTGAGGATTTTAAAAAATGGTCTTAAAAAAGAGTCTGTATGTTAATATTAATAGGCACTAAAGGAACTTTTATTTAAGAGTCTTGGTCTATGCAGGCAGATTAATAGCATTTTTTAAAGGGCTACTATTCTAGCAATGTAATGAATGGTTCCCTTTTGGCCTGAAATCAATACTGCATCTTTCTAAATACTAATCTGGAATAACTCAGGCATGAATTAAAGGCGACAAGAGGCAATTTCATCACAGTGCTTTTTAACATTACAGCAACAGTCAGAAAGCTATTTGTATTTCAAAATGCATAAAAGTTACTAATAACATAGTCAAACATCATGAGCTTAAATTTTTGGTCTGCATTCCTAAATGGTATTTCTTAGGAAGTGCAGCATTTACCAGCAGTGGCTTTTCCCTTCTTTTCTTTCCTTCTCTTTCTGCTTTTTATTTACTCATGGTGGAAACACTTTGTTTCCCTTTGTTAACCCAAGATAAATAAGAGCAAATTATTTACAAGTTTTAAAATATTGAAGACTTAAAATGATGAAGCTGAGTTCCTGTAGAAAAATACTTTTAACAATTGAGTGGTAAGCTGTTAAAACTATGTCCTCCATAATCGTTCTTTCTTCTAATCCTCCCTGCCTCCCACAATTACCTAAAAGTATTTAAATAAGGAAATTAAATCAAAAGGTTCCCTTACTGTTGAGTAAAACCTACAATTTCAACAACACAAACGTCAGGAAATTCCAAAGTTAAATTTACTATAACCATCTGGACTTGGCAGGAATGCAAGAATTTAATATCTTCTGTTCTGATTTTTCTTGTTAAACATCAGTATATTAAGATGCAATCATAAAGCCCTCAGGATTTAAAAAATTTTTGGCATAATACAGTAATAACCTTAATTTAAGAAATCTTGATCTTTTATCAATACTCTAATGATGCATCAAGTCATTTATTTTGTTTCTTCTAAATAAATGGCATTAAGTGAAAAAGAAATCTGTCTTATATTCCATTATAAAATTATCCTATCTGTGCTTTTCAAAATTATTACCATAAAAGGAAATAACTCAACAAAAATGGTACACGCAGTTAGTTACTAAGATACACTATGAGCAATTCTTATGAAGAAAGTTAATCTTTGAAATGGTACCATTGTGTTTTCTTGGGTTTGGTTGACTTCCTTATTTACCTGACAGGTTACACAGATATATAGCCAGTTTATAGTTGTAAGTAATTTTACACACACTGAACTACACAGACATATCTATGTATTATACACAAAACGGGTTGTGTAAGTGTCGACGTGTGAATACAGAGAGGTCACTTCTAAGGCTCAGCTTCACTTGAACTTTGATCAACAGGGCTATGCATGTCACCTGGTCGCATTCTCTGAGACAAGTGGCAAGTTTGATCGGAACAGCTGACTGGGAGGCTCACCCAGCCGGCGGCTGGACCGCCCTCAGCTCCCACTCTGACTGGGCGGCAGGAGCACGGACACCTTCACACTGCACACTGGGATGATTACTCTCTGCACGGGACAGAACTGTTGCCGATTCATAGCAGGTTATCTGGACAGTCCTCGAGGACCAGAACACCCGAGGGGGTCTTCACTGAGATTTTGAAAGACTTTCACAGTTGAAATTCCCTTTTCCTTAATTTATTCAGAACACCAGTTTGATCATTTAAGTAGAAGTTAACCTTTTGCTTATAGACTTAGAACTGTAAGTCATGAAGTTGAAAATGTTTTCAGTAGTTTCATTTAAAATAAAATATATATATATATGGTAGTGAGTATTTGAATCTGCAAGGGTGCAAGAAAAAGCAACTTTGTTATTTCTCCCACTGCCATTTGCATTTTCATTTGGCTGGTTCTTTCTTGACCCTAGGTAATCTCAGAAGCTCCCTTAGGTTTTCTTATCCTTTTCAGATGAGCAAATGGCCCATTCAAATTCAACAATCACATAGCTCTAATCTCTCATCCAGTTAAAGCTGCTCCTCAGTTTTAAAGCTGCTTCTGAGCCTGCTCCAGGCTTAGAAGCCTTCAGTGATGGGGAGGCATGGTTACTTTATTAATTCTTCTATCTCTTTATTCCTTCTGCTCTAGCTAGCAGCTGTTATGAATACTTTCAAGGTTGCAATGGGGACAACACAGCACAGGTGCTAGTGACAAAGGTCTTACTTGGTTGGCGGAGATAGACTTCTTTCTCATCCCCTGAACCTCTAAGTGTTGAAGTGTTCTAAGGCTCAGCCCTTCGACTTCTCTATCAAAATGCTGCCTTCATGCCCTGGCCGAGTAGCTCAATTGGTTAGAGCATTGCTGGATATGCCAAGGTTGTGGGTTCAATCCCCAGTCAGAGCACAGATAAGACTCAACCAATGAACGCATAAGTAAGTGGAACAACAAATCTTTCTCTCTCTCTCTTTAAAAATCAATAAACAACTTTAAAAAGTTATGATCTTCCCTTCATGATCTCATCTATTCTCATGGCTCTAAATAACAACTATAAGTTAAAGATTCCCGAATTTGTTGTTAGTCTTACCTTGCCCCTGAATTTGGCTCATATATGCCACCACAAATGTCCACCTGAATGTCTAATAGGTGTCTCAAGCTAACCATCTAAAACTGAGCTCCTGATATCTTTCCCCTCTATGTTCTAATCACAGATGTTCTTTTATCTCAGATAATGAGGTTATCTCAACCTCATCCTTTCAGTTCCAAAAGCCTTAGAATTACTCGATTCTTTTCTTTTCCTACCCTACAGATGATCTGTCAACAAACTGCTGATTGAACCTTCAAAATGCATCTGGAATTCAACCACTTCTCATCATGTTAACCAAAAAACTCCAGGTTCATGCCATTATCACATCTCACCTAGATTACTGCAGTAGCCTCCTAACTGGTCTCCATGCTTCCATGTTTGTCCCCTTATTATGTTTTTACCACCCACCAGCTAGAGTAAATCTTTTAAAACGAAGGTCAGAATATTTCACTGCACTGCTCAAAACTATGCAATAGCTCCCATCTTGAGAACTCAAACAAACAAACAAACAAAACTCTGGCTCCAGACTGCATCTCTAAAACCATTGATTACTAGTTTGTCTCCTTCTTGCCACCCTGTTCCAGTCACACTGGCCTTTTCAATGTCCTCTTCTTACCTCAGTATATCCCTGCTTCAGGGCCCCTGCTGCATGGTGCCTGCCAGGAGTTCTTCCCCCAGACAGCCACAGTTTGTTTCTTCACCGCCTGCATACTCCCACAAACATTTTATAGGCCCTCACCCTGCTTTGATTTTCTGATTTGTCACATCTGACATAATGTGAATTTTACTTGTTTATTGACTGTTCCTTCTTTCTATAATATAATCTGCATAAGAATGCAGATTTTTATCTGTTTTGTTCATTACTTTAGAGAAGTGTGCCAGGAACTCAATAAGTATTTTTCTGAATAAATTATTCTGCCATCAGTGCCCTCTGGACAAGGTGGCTTCAAAGCCTAAATGCTTTTGTTGGTATTTTGGGGAGCCTGTCAATGCTGAGGTATCTCAACTCTCACCACTGATATCAGACACACCTCCTCTAACTGGCCACTTACAACTCTCCCATCAGCCCTAGATTCCTGGCAGTTTACCCCCAGACTGGGTCACCTACTCTCTAGGAGTACATGTGGCCACAGCCTTTTTCAAGACCACACAACTCATCTCTTTTCTTTGCGGTCCTCATGTGGCAGATGGAAAACTCATGTATCCTTTGCCTTTCAAACTCTGGAAATGCAGACTTTTCAGGTACGAGTCAGGCTCCACTTCTTATATTCCCTGCTCTCACACTCTAGTTCATAGACAACGCATTCCAAAAATGATCCCCACTGCAATTCATTCTCTTCAATCTCTTTAAGGATTCCCTTTTACACAGCTGGAGGTAAGGAATGAACCACTGAAGGCAAAATAGTCTTTTCTTTCACCCCTTCTTTTCTCCCTCATCTCATTCCTACTGCTCACAAGTTACATAAATGATAAAGACAGTAGTTCCATGTTGTGCAGTAATATTCCTAAATGAACAACACAAAGAAATTCTAATTACTTCTTAAAGAGGAGCACATTCTAGAATACATTTTATTCCTAGCCACTACAAATCCTATATACACTAGTATACAGGATTTAATATAGAATTGCAACATTATACTTTTAAAAAAAAATCAAAATAACAATTTTCCATCATAAAACTATAAAAACATACAAGACATACTTCAAAATATAAAATCAAATTTCAAATAAATTCCAGAATGCTTTACTTCCTATTTTTCTTTATTAGTTAATTATAAAAAATACTTTTTCTATCATAATACATTAAGGAAAAATATTCCATATGGGAGGAAATATTATGAAAATCTAATTTGTGAATAGTTGTATCATATGAGTTTGCTAAATTAATTAATTTTCTAAGCCTATAACTAAATATTCAACATGGTTTTACTGAAGTATTGGATGAGAACTTTTTTTAGTGAACTTCATATGTTTTCTATTACAAAGCATCTTCCAGGCTGCAAGTCTGTTGTGCTTAGAACCCAACAAAACAAAAAGCAAACTCTGTTATTTTTTCAAAACATTCTTCAAAGCACTTTTGTATATGCCTTCATGTTAAAACAGAACCTATTATTTCAAGCATATAGCAGTAGTTTTAGAAAAAATTTCCTTATATTTTTGTTTCTATTGAAAAATTATATTTAAAAAGTAAGATACAATACTGACTGAGTGTAGGTATGTAAAAGTAGAATAGCCTGAAATGATATTAATGATGAGAGAATTTTCTTTCTTCTAATTTTAGGAATGTTCAGATTTCCAACTGCATTCTAGGTGATAGTAGAGAAGATTAGAAAAAAAGCAATACCATAAAGGAAAGTTAAAGGAGTTCATCATCACCAAGCCCTTATTATATGAAATGTTAAAGGGACTTACCTAACTCAAAGAAGAAGATCAAAAATATGAACAGTAAAATGACAACAAACTCACAACTATCAAAGACTGAACCTAAAAAAACCCCACAAAAACCAAAAAACCCTAAGCAAATAACTAGAAAGGAACAGAATCAGAGAAATGGATATCACATGGAGGGTTATCAGCGGGGAAGGATAGGGGAGAGAACAGTGGAAAAGGTACAGGGGACTAGAAGCATAAATGGTAGGCACAAAATAGACAGGGGGAGGTTAAAAATAGTATAGAAAATGGAGAAGCCAAAGAACTTATATATATGACCCATGGACATGAACTAAGGGGGTTAGGGGATGTGGGTGGGTGGGAGGGGGGCTGCAGGGCAGAGGGAAATAAAGGGAGGAAAAATGGGACAACCGTAATAGCATAATCAAGAAAATATATTTAAAAAAAAGAAGGGTAGGAAGAATAGAAGGTGATAACTGGAGGTAAGAGAGGTAGACCTAGAAAGAAAGATAATAGAGCTAAGTTTACTATGGTCTTAGCAGGGTGTTCTTCTCCCTTTGGAACATTGTGGCATATAACAACAACCCTGCGTTTCAGCTGAAGACCCCTTACCTTTGGAAATCACACAGCTTTCTGATGATGATGATGATGATGATGATGATGATGATGATAAGTCTTACAATGTCATTTCTCAAATTCTTGTCACTAAAAAGCCATATCTGCCTATCTATTTCTATATCCTTTGGTTACTTAGACTACTTTTTACTTAATATACCTCTATATAAATATCCTCATTTTAAAATTTTAACATGGGAGAAACATTAGGGTAGTGAAAATACTCTGTATGATACCATAAAGATGGATCTATGTCATTTTAAATTTGTTCAAATTCATAAAATGTACAACACCAAGAGTGAACCCTGAGGTACAGTGTGGATGTGTCAATGTGGTTCATCCCCTGTGACCCCTGCACTGCCTGGTGGGGCATGCCAATCATGGAAGATGCAGTGCTTGTGGGGGGCAGGGCACGTATGGGAAACCTCAGTAACTTCCTCTTATCTTTACTATGATCTGACGATGCTCTAAAAAATTAACTTTTTATTAATAAAACTGTAACATGATGTTTGAATCAACAATATTTTCAAGAATAACATCCATAAATATAGCTATAATGTACTAGTTGTATGTTTTCCTTAAAACATTTTGTTAAAAGTATTAAAACTATTAAAATAAAAGTTATTTATCCACGATCCACCTAAAATCATCTATCCAGTCACTAAGAAAATAGCTGCAGAATGAGGTAGAGAAGAGACAATTTGAAATAAGGCAAAAATAGTGATAAGGAAGAATGGATTGGCAATTTGAACCCACTGCCTGTTGTTGTAAGTAAAGTTTTTCTAGAACGCAGCCATGTTTACTTGTTTATGTGTTTATTCTCCATGGCTGATTTTGCACTTGTGCTAGGATGGCAAAGTTGCATGTCTGCGACAAAGAGTGACTTCCATATCCTAAAATATATATTATCTGGCCCTTTAGAGAAAAAGTTTGTAGACCCCTGATCTAGAAGGGTTTGCACTTGAGAGTGCGATCCAAGAGTCTTGAGGAATTTCCTTTAATTTAAGGTAAGGAAACTGGAAATCATAGTATTTAGGTGAGATTTATGGGACAATGAAAGTTCAGGATGTCAAAGAGAAGCCCTACTCCCTGTAAAATGAAAGCTGATATACAACTTTTAAATTAAACTGGAACACTAAAGGATATATTACTTTTCTGATCCCATCTCTTATCAGGTTTTAAAATAACTATCAAAAATACTGATTTTGCAGGATAAGAAGTACTCTTAATATGGACAACAACAAGATGAAAAGCTGTTTACTTCTATGTGATAGAATTATTATGATATTCTATCACAAATCAGAAAGGGGAAATTTTGATTTAGTCATATAGTCCTGGTAGCATTACCAGGAATTTGGAAGATGAAACCTGCGGCTGAAGAATATGCTACAGATTAGCATCAGCTACAAGTAGTTAAATCAAGGCATAGTAAATTTAATATGATGGCATATATCTGTTGGTAAATACTGCCCAAATTGTGTTCTGCCATTCACCAGAACTTAGCCACACTGGATACTACAAACTCAGAACTCAGCCATGCGTTTGTCCTAAATGTGCTGCTGTTGACTGGGACAAAAGAGACCTCAGAGAGTTTTCACAGCTAAACTGAGAATGACATGTTAGCATGTTAAATATGAAACCACAGCCCACCAGGAAAACCAAAGCTTACATTAAAAAAAAACACAGTAACTAACCTAATATCCATATGATGATGGTAAAAGAAACATCCTAATACCATAACTAAGTTTTTCATTTGTTTGTTTACCCTTAATGTTGCATCCTTGAAATAAATGCTACTTTAAATAGTTGTCTTTTGAAAGTAAGATAAACAGGTATTTGGAGAAACAATTTACCTGATTTTGGCCAATGGAGCAGATGACTACAGTTAAAATTTTCAAAATCGTTTCTGTTATCCTTAAAATATAGTTAATTGTACTAAAATCTAGCAAAGGCAAAGCATAGATGAGAAACACTTCACACTGAAATATGAAAGGATTACATTAAGAAAAAGATTCTAGCTTGGGACTAAGAAAGAGATAATGCAAGCATTTCACAGCTTTGCTTATTTATATCTTCACTAAATGGAAGCATCTAAAATAAATTTTCATGATCTTTCACACATTTTTTCAATGCCTGGGTATTATCTAAAATAAATGTTCATGAGTGCTTCATACATTTTTCATTGTCTGGGTATTGAATGAAGTATATACAACGTAAGTAAGTGACAATACTTGCAAGCAATGCAGTCCTGGATCAAGGTATTATATTTCAAGTTCTGTTACAATTTTACTTGACTACAGCAGGATATTTCTTTAGAGTAGACTAATTTCCTTCAGGCACTGAGCCATGGTAATTTGTGAAATGGCTTCTCTCTCTGTCTCAACAGAAGCTAAAGATGTATGTCAGGAATATTATAAAACTAGCATTTTATTTTGTTTATTTTGGTCAGTATTATACTTCTCCATTTCCACTATGAAACAGAAATTATTTAGCAAGTAAAATGAAGAAATAAGAAGGTATATTTTAGTTTATATTTTTTCCCCCAATGGCAAAGTTCAAACACATTCATCTGACCCTTTCATTGCAGGGTAGAATAGATTTTTCTATCATTAACACACACCTAATTTTATGTTTCTGAGAAAGGTGTTTTGGAGACACAGTTTTTCCAGTGATCTTCAGTAGAAACTGAAGTGCAAAAATAATGGAAATTAATTTACCATGCTTTTTTTCATATTTAAAAAGGATTTAAATATACAGTGGCACTGGGGAAACAACACTGATCCCCACTATTTGGGAAAATTTCTCTGAATCCTCTAAAATGCAATTTCCTGACCATTGTGTTACACTAAATCAATCAAGTCCTCTGGATCTCGAATGTCCATTTCTGTAATTTGGGTGGAACTGGGTTGGGGGGAGTAAAACCAGGCTGAGACCAGACAGGAATTAATGGATAATCTAAAACCACAGTTCCATGTTCCCTTATCATGATGATGGATTTGGGTCCACTTCATTGTTTGGGAATACTTTCATCAGACTAGGCAAATATATACTCCAGTAGGTCAATTTTTTTTAAGATGAAAAGAGCTTATTTATAGTGTACTAAACTGAAAGTCATAATTAAAATGTTATATTAGGACTCCTTCACAATTAACTTTTAAAGATCTCAAATCACATTGTTTATTGAATCTTTTACAATTAATTTGTCTGTGCTATCCCTGCCTTCTTTAACAAACACCTAAAGTGCAAAATGCTTTCTTTATCTTCTATAATACTCATAAAAACAATATGCAGAAAATACCATTATTTTTTTTCCATTGGAAAGACGAAAGCGTTGATTTGCTAATGATCAGGCAGTTCCCACAAGGTGCAGCTGAAGCACAGACCCTGACATTTGGACCTCAAAGTTTGGGTTATTGGCCATTATGCTCTCTTTGCTCTGCATTTATTTTTTGAGTTATACTTAAAATATAAATTGTCATTCCTCTCAGCAATTTTCCTCTTGTTACTGGAAAAAAACATTAAAAAATAAATGTTATAAAAGTTGAAATGGGATGTGAATATTCCTAATTTTGTTTCACAACCTAAATGACATGCTAAAGAAGATTTTTTTTCTTTTGAAATATGTCTTTTTCACAGACTTCATGTTCATAATGATGATGTTACCCACTGTGCCTCAAATAAAGAACTCTTTCTCCTCTCGGCTGTAATAAAAAAGTGTGTGTGCAGTTTTCCGTATAAGCCGTTTTGTTTGGGTGAAGTTAAGGCAGTGATGTCACTTTAGTGACTACACATGAAATATTGCTGTTAGTTGACTAAGACTGTCAAGGTAGTGCCCAAGATACTTAAGGCACATGTTTGAATAGTGGAAGTTATTTGTGGGAAGAAACTAAAAGAGTTTAAATTGGCAACTTCTGATAAATATGCCAGAAAGTGTTATGTGCTAATTCTACCTCAAATGTCAGCTGTTCAGCTGCCTCTCTGGACATCCTATCACTCTTCCTGGCTGGTTTCATTTTCTAGGATGTGACCTTTCCATTCATGAGACACATGGGGGCTTTCTAAAACCCAAGCCTGAAAATCCCCCTGCCAGCCTGGCATATGGCCAGTATGCCATTCCCAGTGATTTTTAAAAAGCATAAATGGTTCATATGTCCACTTAGATTTTAATTCTTAATACATATGCTCCAAATTTCTAAGCTACTCAATGTTTTGCCTCCAAACATAAATGAATCATAAAAAGAGATTCCTAAGAGCAAAGGACCTTTACTATCAATCCATCTGATTACAAGTAATTGTCTATTTAATAGAGAGAGAGGGAAAGAGGAGGGAGAGAATGAGAGACAGACACATCCTGCTAGATGTCATTTTTGCTTAGCATACATAGGAAAGCATGGCAAGTTAAGACAGGCTTTGATTCTCAAAGCTATTAGCTCCATTAAAAAAGTTTATAACATATAAAATAAGGTGTTAATTATACCTTAATGAAAAAAAAAAGACCAAATAAGCTGGAAGAGAGAGAGCCTAGGGAAAAGGAAGGGAAGAATATGGCAAACAACCCATTCTCTCATTCACATATTTATTCAACAAGCACTTATACTCTGTTAGGGACTGCAGCACTGTGAAAGGTGCTTGGAAATCAGATTATAAGAATTTGCTTGGGGAGTAGGAGTTATAAACAAGGAGTTGAAGACAATTTGGTTTGGGGTCCCAAGGCATCACAGGCAATTACAAAAAGTTCCCATTATTGTCCCTGTGTTAAGAAAAATTTATAATTTTGCTCTTTTGGGGGACAGGGTATGGGGAATTAGGAAGAAGAAAGGTTAGATTAGTGCTTGCAACATCTTTGTTTCTCCTATATGATTCCTTGGTCTGTACTATGAGCCCAAAGCCTCATAAAAGGACCTTAAATGGTAATCTAGAAGATCAAGTTAGCTCTGTAAGCCAGAACAGATTCGCTGACCACTCAGTAGATGCCTTCTCACAAATTTGGGAAGAGCACTGGGCATCACACAGGTTGGGGATGAGGTGGAGGTCACCCAAAGTGAAGGGTCCAAAACATGAGGCTCTTTGTCCCCCAGTTGGGCACCAAGCAACAGTAGGTGGGAACAGGGCTCCAGAATGCTAATGATGTTGTGACCTAAGCCATTTACGCAGAGATCAATCATAATAGAAACATGGATGAGTCATCTTTAGAAATAAATGGACCAAAAGAGAGGATAAATATTACTCTGGAAAGTCAAAATGGTCCTGGCTCCATGGTATACCTCTATATACACTGAACATGGGAGGGGGGCAGTGGGCCCTACTATGAAAAAGACAACGGGCTACAAGAGTGCCCGGAGTGTGTGTGTCTAGAACAGCAGGCAGCTACATAGACAAATCATAACTTTTAATAGTAAGTGAGAAAAGTTCCATGATAGCATCAAACCTTTTGTTGTAAAGTTTAAAAAACTGAAATAGTAATAATATTAATAAGTAGAGTATGTGTAGGTGTAATAAAAGTATCTAAGAAAGAAAAAGCAAGAAAACATTGAATCCCAGATACAATGTGATATTTATGTGGGAGAAGGGGAGGAAGCACCATGGCTAGTGCAGGTAATTATCGTGGTCCTAGCTTTTGTTTTTAGTGATTTCGTGGGTGCTTATTATATTATTTAAGATAATTAATTAAGTACAAGCAGGCTATGGATAGACTAATTAGATTATGTTAAGAAGCAAATCCTATGAATAATATAATTTTGTGCAACTCAGAGCTACATATATCTGTGTATATATGATACACAAATATATGTGTACATATGTAGAAAAAGAGAGAGATCACTGAAATAAGCAAATGTAAACACCATAAAGTAGAAAAAGTGGACCTGTTTTCTACTTTCTAAGTCCCAACCCACCCAAGGCAAAGGGGCAGCTGTGTTTTGACCACCACATCAGGTTTAATTTCAGGCCATGCAGCTCATTTGCAACTGATGGCTGGAATTTTTAGCAGCTTTTTGTTTAATGGTGATTTAAGAACAACATCTCCTTTCTTCACCCACACACCCTTTTAAATAATGCTTGTGTTTTTCTCAAGCATTATTTAAAATTATCATCAGCTTCATTGTAATTATCATCTCTGACCTACTTTACTCCTACTTTGAGTCACTGAACATATCTTAATAAGTTTTTTTTTTCCCTTGACAATGACAGGGCCATTCCAGTCAAACACATTTCATTTGATGCTTCTAAGCACTTAATGATTTGTAAAACTAAGAGTTTACGATTAAGTAAAAGTCTGCTCAAATACCAGATGTTCATTCCACAATTGCTAAGCATTAGATGTGCATAAATTATCTGCTTGGCAGCACATAGGTCAATGAGCATGGACACTTGAGCATCCTGGTGGGTAAAGGTGGCCATGCCCCAGCATGGAGGTTATAGTAGGTGTGCATGCATTGTTCCAGGACACCAGGAGGGAGACCAGAATTCTGCTGTAGCAATTTGTTGAGAGCTTAACAGAGAAAGTAACAAATAAATGGGTCTTGTCCTCCCTCTTCCTCTTTGTTTTTGATTTTTTTGAGTAATACATTTACATGGTTCAAAGCCAAAAACTTATATTACCATCCTCAAAGAGAAGTCTCCTTTTCTCCAAGTCTGTCAATTTCTACCCCTAGAATATCAGTTTACACAGATTTTCTAATATCCTTCTATGGACATAACTAAGTTCACACACACACACTCTTTATCTTTCTTTAAATTAAAATGTTTTACGACTTGCTTTTGTCATGTAACAAAATATCTTAAACATACTTTCATATTGATATATAAAGTCCACAATCTTTTTGTAAGGATGAATAGTTTCCACTGTGTACATGCCTCACAATTTAATCAGTTTACTATCATGTGCATATTACTGTATTTTGCTATTACAGAAAAGGAGGAATAAGCTTGTAAATCCATCATTTCTTGATGGAGGATAGGATACATTCTTAGAATTAAACTTATAGGATAAATGTTTTGTACATTTGTAATTTTCATAGATCATTCTAAATTGCACTCTACAGAAGTAGTACCAAATTTACACTCTGATCAGGAATTTATGTGAGTGTCAATTTTCCAAAACCCTCACAACAGCTTTTCCATTAGTTTTTATTTTATTAAGGTTTACAGGTAAAAATGTTATCACATAGTTTTACTTTGCACTTTCTTATTCTAATTAAGAATAAAGCACGTTTTAGTGTATTTGTCATTAGTATTTCAACTGCTGTCAACTGTCAATTCTTATCCTTGAACATTTGCATTGCGTATTTTCTTATTGATTTATAGAATTTCTTTATGTATTAGAAACATGTCTTTATTGGATATTATAGATTGCAAATGTTTTCCAAGTTTATCATTTGTCATTCTTACTTGTGTTTTTTTTGTCATGCAATTTATTTTATTTAATGTAACTGAAATTACCAATCTATACCTATAGAGCTTTCAAGTTAAGTAACATATAAGATAGTTTCTGAGATCTAAGACTATATAAAAATTCCCACAATTATTTTTAACATCCCTATGCTTCTTTTGTTGATATTTATGTCTTGGATTTGTTTAAGATTTACCTTGGTATAAGATGTGATGTTTGACAACACCAAATTAATTTTTTTAAAATGATACCCAGTCATCGCAATATCATTCACTACATACCCTATTATTTTCCCCATTGATGTTATACATTTGAGTTCTTATACTGGAATTTCAATTGTGTACCATTGGGTTGTTTGTTTACATGCTAGTACTATATTAATTTAAACATTTTAGCTAAGATATTTTAGTATCTAGAGAAGCTAGTTCTTTACTCTTCTTTAAAAAGTTTTTCCTCTCCTATTCGTTCATAGTATACTTCGCTATTCTAAAATGATTTCTTTAAAATTAAGGAAGACACAAACAAATGGAAGCATATACTGTTGGGAACTGCCCTGCCTGATTTCAGAAGCTGTAATCCCCCATGACTAAGGCTGAGTAAAGGACCTTGGGACCATAAGCCACTTAGGAGACAAAGCTTATCTTCTTTGTAGGGGCACCACCTCTGCCCCCTTTCTCTTCACCCTGCTAGGCCCCACGCAGATGACTTGTTAGCCAATGACAGATAAGATTCCTCATAAGAGGGATGACCTAAGACAGGCATGGTCATGAAGGGGCCCTCAGGGAAGGAGTTGGGGGGCTATAGAAAAAGGGAGTGATGCACCCTCACCCCTCAGTTTTGACATAGCCTGAGTCCTCATTCTGTCTGCAAGATGTTTCCTAATGTCTTGGCTGCCTTATTTCCCCTGTCTGACTTAAGCCTGGAACAATGCCTTAAGCCTGAAACAATGCCAGAGATGTTTGCGGCAGTGTGCTGGAAAGGGCGGGTTCTCTAGGGGGATCAGGCCTCAGAAAGAATGCATAAAATCCTATGAAACCTACTTTGCTAATACCCTCAATTTAAATGATAAGGGTCCAAGCATGAAGTGAGTTTGTTCCCCAAAGTTTTATGGCCTTTAACTATCTGACCCTGACTCAGCATAAGCTCTCAGAGTTCTTTAAATGCTATTACTATTTAATCATTTATGCCTGATAATGATTGATGAGTTTTACATATACACCCTGTATTCCTGTGCAAATTGAACCCAATAAAAGCCTGTCAAGGCAAGGGTTGGGGTGCTCTCCTCTTGAGAGAGTGGCCTTGCCATCCATTTTCCTCCACAGAACTCGGTAGTCCATGTGAATTTGTATCATTTAAGCCACAATACCATGGACACTGCTTGCCAGAGTCCACATCAATGTACTATGTTCGTGGATTGGAAGAATTAACATCATCAAAATGTTCATACTACCCAAAGCAATTTATAGATTCAACACAATCCCTATTAAAGTACCAATGACATATCTTGCAGATATAGAACAAACACTTAAGATATTTATATGGAACCATAAATGACCTCAAATAGCTGCAGCAATTTTGAGAAAGAAGAACAAAACAGGAGAGATCACAATACCTGATATCAAACTGTATTACAAGGCCACTGTAATCAAAACAGCCTGGTACTGGCATTAAGACCAGGCACATAGACCAGTGGAACAGAACAGAGAGCCCAGAAATAAACCTAACTCTCTATGGTCAATTAATATTCGACAAAGGGGGAAGAAGCATAAAATGGAGTAAAAATAGCCTCTTCAACAAATGGTGTTGGGAGAGTTGGACAGCTACATGCAAAAAAAATGAAACTCCATCACCAACTTACACCATACACAAAAATAAATTCAAGGTGGATAAAAGACTTAAACATAAGTTGTGACACCATAAAAGTCCTAGAGGAAAACATCGGCAGGAAAATCCCAGACATTCCACACAGCAACATCTTCACAGATATGTCCCCTGAAGCAAGGGACATAAAGGAAAGAATAAACAAATGGGACCTCATCAAACTGAAAATCTTCTGCACAGCTAAAGAAAACAGCATTAAAATGAAAAGAGAACCAACCATATGGGAAAACATATTTGCCAATGATAACTCAGATAAGGGTTTGATCTCCAAAATATATAAAGAACTCACATGACTCCACTCCAGGGAGACAAAAAGAAAACAATTAAAAGGTGGGCAAAAGACTTGAACAGATACTTCTCCAAGGAGGACATACAGAGAGCCCAAAGACATATCAAAAGATGTTCAGCATCACTAGCCGTCAGAGACATGCAAATTAAAACCACAGTGAGATACCACTTCACACTGGTCAGAATGGCCATCCTAAACAAATCAACAAACAAGTGTTGGAGAGGATGTGGAGAAAAGGGAACCCTGGTGCATGGTTGGTGGGAATGCAGACTGGTGCAGCCACTATAGAAAACAGTATGGAATTTTCTCAGAAAATTAAAAATGGATCTTCCTCTTGACCCAGCAATTCCACTGCTGGGATTATACACTAAGAGCCCTGAAAACATCAATCCAAAAGAACCTATGCACCCCAATGTTCATAGCAGCACAATTTACAATAGCTAGGTGCTATTGTAGCCCATCAGCAAATGAGTGGATCAAAAAACTATGGTACATTTACACAATGGAATTTTATGCAGCAGAGAGAAAGAAGGAGCTTCTACCCTTTGGGACAGCATGGATGGAACTGGAGAGCATTATGCTAAGTGAAATAAGCCAGGTGGTAAAGGACAAGTACCATATGATCTCACCTTTAACTGGAACATAGTCAACAAAAGAAAAAAAGCAAACAAAATATAACCAAAGTCATTGAAATTAAGAACAATCTAACAATAACTAGAGGGCAGTGGGGAGGGGACAATGGTGGGAAGGGTTTTCAGGAACTACTGTAAAGGACACATGGACAAAACCAAGGGGGAGGATGGAAGCAAAGGAGGAAGGTGGGTATGGCTGGGGTGGGGTGAAAATGCAGACAACTGTAATTGAACAACAATAAAATAATTTAAAAAAATAAAATAAAATGATTTCTTTAGACCTCTGCTATTGACTCGCTTCTATGAATAAAGATAATTAGTTCAGTTCCTCTTATCTGTACTCTTGTTCTCCTAGACCTTCAATTTCAGTGCTGAATCATAATGAATAAGTTGTTTTATCACAGTGGTACAGAATAAATTTTCATTTTAATGAACAGAAAATATAGCAAAAATCCATTGACTAAATATCTAATACATCATCTCTGAGAGGCAGTAGAACATACCTTAGAAAGAAAAGTTAAGGTTTTTCAAGAATCAATCCTTGTGGGTTACCTTCTCAAAAGGCTCCTTGGAAACCAGCTACATCTGACTGCTTCAATTGGTCAATCAGGTAGACTGCTGAGGTGGTAGATGTGGGCTGGAGTTGGTGACCTGTCAGATTAAGTACCCACAAGCACAAGGCTTGGCCCTTTGAACCCCGATGACACAAGGAAAGGTTTTCTTATTCATGAAGGGTGAAGTGAAGAAACAGAACTGGATGTTAGGTTTCTATATTTCCTTCAGAAGAGTGGCAATGCTTTTTTTTCAATCATGCAAACTCCACTGCTGGTGCCAGAATCACTAAACTGGATGTATTTCTGACCTTGCTAGATCACAGGGCACTACCCAGAAGCAAAGAGAGAACTGTGCTCCTGTCGCTGCTGCTGTCTTCATGAATTTCCCCCAAGAAATATACTCCCTGGGCTGGGGTGTGTGCTGCCAGGCTATCCACCCTTGTTTGCTCAACACTCACTAAGAGTGGAAGTTCTGGAATGAATCTAGCAGGTTGGAATCCTGACTCTCTGGTTTCCTACCCACATAAAACCTCAAGAAAGTTCCTTAGCCTCTCTGTACCTCAGCTTCTTTATCTGTAAATTGGGTTGATATTAGTAAACAACCTCTCAGCACTGTGTGATGCTTAAATAAGAAAATCCTCGTAAGGCAGTTTAACTATCATCTAGAATATATTAAGTGCTGCATAAATATTAGCTTTTATGAAGATGTTATTTTGGTACATATAATCTGCTGGCAGAATCAGACAAGAAAAATTATTAAACTGCATTGTAAAAAGTACCATTATAAAGAAATAACCTATTTTCTATGGGAGCCGAACGTAGGTTTGGGTTTAGCAGGTTGGGCTTTCTTGATTAAGAAAGAGGTAATTTATATTTTAACTTTGATGTTGTAAATTTCTTTTTAAAAGAACTTAAAAGATGATAGTTTTGTGGTTTTCATATTGGTGACCTAAAAAGTTTTATCTCTTTCCAATATTTACAATCTCAATTGAATCTTGAATCTCAATTTTAATATATAGTTTCCCTTTGGGAAATAGTCAATGAATTTATTTATCATTTATTTTAAAGTTAATACACTTTTGGTAATATGAGTAAAAGCAAGTAATTTTCAGTTGAGAACAGAAGTTTATTTTCCATGGTTTATCAAAGCAGAGTTGGAACAGCAGCTATCAGTACTGTGCCAACATGTTTTTTGAGTTTCATGAGCATAAACAAACTTATTTGTTGTCACAAGTCTCAAACAACTAAATGCTGTGGTAATGGAACAAAGCTGAAGACTCTTCAGAATAAACTGCAAACAACTATTTGACCTATAAAGAGCCATTGAAGGGAAACTTTCCAATACAGTGATGTTATTTTCCTGCCTTCCATGTAAGCCAGGAAAGAATAACTAGCTGAAGGAATGTTAAAGAAGGTATAGTCTGGAGGGGGGCAGGTCATGCAAGGACATCTGGCACCTATTTGTGTTTTATCCAAGTGGACTAAAATTCAAAATAACATTTTATTATAAAAAAAGAAAAATTCTGGAAAGTCTTCTGATATACCATTTCATATTCTATTAACATATTCTGCTTGCCTTCTTCATTTAAATTAAACAAATATTTAGATGAATGAATCTTTGAATAGAGCAAGTAACTGAAACAACCTTCTCTTTGGATGTGAAGAAATAGTTTACTCCACCAAGGAATCATTTTGCAGACTGTATGACAGAAACAGGAAAAGCTTTTATAGCTAACCTGGCCCAGGAGAAATAAGACACAGCCTCAGTAGGCATAAGAGGTTTTATTAAATCTGGGACCCTAACTGGGTAGGAAGGAAAATAATTCATTTTCCTTTAGGCACTCAGAGAGAGAAAGAGAGAGAGGGAGATTCCTTTTTGCTTTGGGCTCAGTTACAGCTTGGACAGTAGTCTATATCTGAACATGAATGAAAAGAATCCCATATGAGAATCCACTGGCCAACAATAAAAACAAAACAAGCCTCACTGATAGATATTGGGTCATATGTTTCAAACACTAAATTGGGAGATGACTGTCATATCACCATTTCTTCATTTTAATACTATAAACTATATATGTTCAAACTTAAATTTTCAGCAGAACAAGCTTTTTAGGGTAAGATTTTAGTCACAAAGACATCCCAATGAATAAGCCTGAGACAATTCTTTCTTTTAACATGAGAACAAAGAAATTGCCCCACAGCTCAGAAGCATTACCTGCAGGTAAAGGAAGAGGGACAATGATACAAAGATCTAAAAATGCCAAACTGCACTTAATGTTTATGCTCTTGGTCTTTGAATGACAACCAGAGCAAAATAAATTATGAAGAAAATGAAAAAAAAAAGTCAGATAAAGAGCAAATTCCTACAATGAAGATCACTGGCCTCTTAGCAAATACAATTTTAACTCTGGCCACAAATTTCACCTTCTTCTTGGACATTCAACCCAAGTCAAAGAAATTAACTTAGTATGCACACCACTTTCAATTAATCAACACATATTTTTTTTGGAGCCTGCAAAATATCATGAACAGTTCCAGGCTCTGGGATACAGTAAATAATATCATAAGTTTTTGTCCTCAGGGATCTTACTCAAGTGTTGGAGTGAGATGGTCAATAAACAAACACAAAAAAATATCGATGACACAATTTTTAAAAGTTAATAAGCAAACTTTACAGTTTCTCATTAATGCTAAGCCAGTCTCCCAGTCACTCAGATCCAAGACACTGGAGTGACCTTTCTTATTTCTGAACAGGCTTAGCAAATTAAAGACAGAAAAAAATTCCTTAGAGAATTTCATTGCCATATAAACAGAAATATAGGTGCTATCCTAGAAATAGGAAGAGCATCATTTTAAAATAAATCTTCCAAAGCTACTTTATTTTATATTCACATTGTAATCAACATAAAAAACTAACATATCTTACTTTGACAGTCAAAAGTTATTGTTATGGTTGTATTTTTACTTGGAACAAACACTAAATTTATGTCAACACTTTCACATTGACACTATATAAACTATACATAAACTGACTATAATTTAAAATCTGTCACTGAGTGAAGCAGTAATCTGTAGTCTCTCCAGATACATCATGCTACCAATTACATTAAATAATTTTACATAAGGAAATGCCACTTTATCTTTTATGTAGAACAATGTTAATCACCCAAAGAAAATCAGTAATAGCTGCTTTTAAGACATATCCAAATAAATATGACTTACACATAAAGTAAAGGTTTCATAAAACCTTAAGTTTTCAAATTCTAATTACCAATTCTTCCAACTCTGCTATTCCCCACCAATCCCGAATATTAAATCATGTAATTCTTTCTGGGCAGTGGTTAAACGGATTTGGCTGCTTGGGCAGAAGTAAGAAAGGAGACAACTGGACTCTGGGCTCTGGGTGGTGCCTACTTACATCAATACCCCCTTTCTTAAGGAACACAGACAAGTGTGAACAAAGACTTGTACTGTCTTTCTCTAAACTCTGTCTTGGCTCTATATGTTGTTTTGATGAAATCTGATTTAGAAAAGGCTCATTCTACTTTCAACTAAGGAGAAATATACATTGTTTGATGATTAATGGAAATGTCATAACCATTTAAATGAGTCAGTGGCCATGCCTTCTTACCTATAATCAGACACTATCTTTGTTCCTAAGTCTACCACCCCTGAATCTAGTTTGGATATGATTCCAGAAGTACAAAGTGAAGGGGGTAACAAAAGGCTGAGTGATAGAATCAACCCCAAAAATGTCGGGAAAGAAAACAGAAGTAAGTAGCAAGAATATAGCAGCAGCATTACCCAGACTTTCTACAGATTCTTAACTCCCTGGTCCAGTTCCTGTGCTAACTCAGAAAACTTTCCCATCTTCCAAGTATTTTCCTTAACCTTTCCAATACAGGCAGACTCTGATGACCAACATTGTGCTTAAGTATCATAAACTACTTGAACACTCTTGCTATCAGTTATAGAGAGGATTTATTTGGTCTTTAAAATAATTGCACATTTTATTACCTTCTCTTTTGGGTGAGCATGAAATTAAGTTTAATAATATAAATAAAATTATGAAGATTATTTTGGAACTGACTATAAATGAATTGAAGCAAATAGAAAATGTGGGATGGTGCATGTTCCATAGGCTCAGGGGATTATGATTTCTAGCATAAAAACAGTAGCATGCGCACCTACTCTGTCTTTTGTCTAATAAAATAGTTCATATTCCTGTTTGTCCTCTACAATTAAACTCTAGATTTACCTTTTTCCATTTTTCTTCTACACAGAGAAACACAACTTTTTATAACTAAGCACCGAAAACTAAACAGAAATACTGCCATTTGAAAAGAAAAAGAACAAAAGAATTATATGTACCAGAAGATGAGTTTAGTTACTGAAGGTAAGTGGATCTAAATAAACTTGTGGTCATTTTTTCACAAGAAGTAATTATAATATATGTTTGGTACTTTTAGTCTACTGAACTCAGAAACTGCTTCCAGTTACAATCATAGTAGGCATATGATAAAACTCAAATTCACTGAATTTCTCATATATATTTTTTCCACCTCAGTTAAGCTAGATTAGCAAAAACAAATTTCTAGAATAAGTCTTTTTAAACTTTGAGGAGATGAGAACACTTACGTCACACAAAAAATGATAAATAGCTATTTATGAAGACAATACTGTATTATATTTAGAATACTACCTTGGTTTAAATAAATTGATTTAGGTAATATAATAACTGAAAAGATAAACATTATACTTCAACACTAATAGAATTGTAACAATTATTCTAAATACCCATGTTCATTAAACCTAGACACACTTAAAAGTTTCTTGAATTTTATAATGATGAGGTTTTGGGTCACAAATATAACATGTTAATTTATTTGAGGAATGTTAATGGAATTTACATTTCAATATTATAATACAAAACTCATATTCTGGAAAATTATTTTTTTATATTTTTGAGTAAGCTATTCCTTCACAGAATACCTGTTGTGGTAATTTCCAAATCCTCCCTGGGTCAACTGTGCTTGTTTTTCAATTTGGTGGCCAGACGATAATATTCAATATAAAAAGTTAAAATATTTATTTTATAATATATGACAGAGTGCTGACTTGTAATGAATAATTTTACACATATTCCACTATATTTCACTTAAATTTCTCTTTACACAATTTTAATCTTTTATATATTCTTATAAGGGAAAGAGCAAACTAGTTCATTAAGGAAATACAATAAATGGCTGGATTAGTCCCATTCTCATTACAAAATAAAAACAGATACTAAACCAGATGCAAAATGTTCGCTGCCTCTTCCCAAATCAAACCAGTTGAATGTACAAACCGATACAAAACTACTCTAAAGTTATGACTCCACTTTCATATCAGCATAAAAGATTATAATTTCAGTTAAATCCTTCAAAGTTCAGATGAAAACATGCTTTCCTTGGATTCAGAGCCCTCAATGAGATGTGTGGAGACACTCACCTTCACATTTCTGCGTTGTCTCACTCTGCTTGTGACCAGCAGGGCATTTGCATTCAAACGAGCCCACTGTATTGATGCAATTTCCTCCCTGACACACTCCGGGAATGGCCTGGCACTCATCAACATCTGTAAGAAGAAGGCATTTTAAACATAAATACCACTGATTTTGATACTATCTATATCTGTATCTATGTCTATATATCTTTCTCTAATGTATAGAAAAAATTCAGTTGTTCTCAAGAGGATGGTGTGAGGTGAGTCAGGACCCCTTTGTGTGTATACTTTTTAATTTATATGTAAATGTTACATAAATGTTATATATTTCATTTTGTTTTCTGATTTTTTGTTTTAAAATTTCATTTTTAAAATCCATCCATGTTGTTATATGGACAACAAATCTCTTGCTTTGATTTGCTGCAGGATACTTCTGAGTGTTCACTCTCCTGGTGATAAGCACTCAGTATACCTCTGACTTCTCTCCACCTTCATAAATAATACAATGAATGTCCCTATTACGTCTTTCATGGAGTTGAGTGAACATGGATTTTGAAGTCTGAAAGAGACTCTTTATCCTTTTGCTGTAGACCCAGAGGAGAATGACTAGATCACAGGGTATATATACTCCCACAGGAGTACATAATGCCAATGGTCAGAAAGCCCACAGCAGTCTCCATCCCACCAGCAATCTACATGCCTTCGAGTGGTCCACAGCCCTCTTACTCTGTGTGAGGATTCCTGTGTTTTCTCTTCCCTGCCCACACAGGATATAACTGTCCAATGTCCTAATTTGCTCTGGCCTCATAATTGTAAAGGGATTTTAATTATTAATTTTAGTCTTCATATCTCTGAACATAAATTACTATGCTTGTTAGCTTTTAGATTTCCTCATCTGAAAGTTGTCTGCTTATCCATTCAATACTGTTATATTGAGGTTGTTGTATTCTTTTTGTAAATTTAAAACCTTTTCTGTTTTAAACATGGCAATTATGTTCCTCCCCCTTTAAGAGGTCTATTAATTTCATCCATTTAAAAACAGGCATCTTTAATATTGACAAAATTAAATTCAAGAAACTGTAATAAAGATTTTCAGACAAATGAAAGCTGAGACTCTACAAAAAATGTTAAGGGGAGTTCTTTAGGAAAAACAAATATCAGATGGAAATTATGGTCCACAAAAAAAAATAAATAAAAAGCAATGGAAATTATAAACATGTTGATAAATATAAAACACATATTTCTCACTTAAAAAAAACTTAAAGGTAACTGGTTGTTAAAAATACTAGCAGCAATAATAACCACAATGTGTTCTGGAGGTCACAAAAATATATAGAAACAGAAAGTACAACCACAATAGCATGGAGGATTGAAGGGAAAATGGAAGAATACATCACTTATTACATTATAAGTGAAGTGGCATAATATTATTTGAGAATAGACTATAGTAAGTTAAATATGGAAAGACAAACATGTTAAAATATAAACAAAGAGGCAGAGCTAATAATCCAATTGCATAGATAAAATGGAATACTAAAATATACTCAATCAGACTCACAGATGGAGAGAGCAGGATGACAGGTAGTTGAGGGGAGCTGAGGGGCTGAAGGGGTCTAGCAAAAAGGAAAAAGGACTCATGGACATGGACAACAGTGTGGTGACTGCTGGGAGGAAGGGGATATCAAGGGACTAAATGGTAATGGAAAAAATACAATAAATATTAAATTAAAAAAGAAATTACAGATAAAAAATAAAATATACTCAATCTAATAGAGGCAAGAAAAGAGAAGAAGAAGAATAAAGAATAGGTGGGACAAACAGACAAGAAATAGGAAGATTTAAACCCAATAATATTGATAATTACATGAAATGTAAATAGTATAAACAATCCAATTTTAAAGTTTGAGATTGTCAGGCTTGACTGGTATAGCTAAGTGGATTGAGTATGGGTCTGTGAACCAAAGGGTCACCGGTTTGATTCCCAGTCAGGGCACATGCCTGGGTTGTGGGCAAGGTCCCCAGCAGGGGGCACATGAGAGGAAACCACACACTGATGTTTCTTTCCCTATCTTTCTCTCTTCCTCACCCTCTCTCTAAAAATAAATAAATAAAATTTTTTAAAAAGTAGTTTCAGATTGTCAAATTTAATTTAAAAAGGCAAGACACAATTTTATATTGTCTTAGAAAACCACTTTGCAAGAGATAGCTTAAAAAGTGAAAGGATGGCAAAGATATATCATGTTCATTAATCAAAAGAAAGCTGGAGTGGCCATGTTGCCTAGTGCTATTATGCAAAGTGTTCATCAGAACAAGAAATACTACCATGTACAAAGATGGGTATTTCGTAATGACAAAATGTTCAATTCATTAAGAAGACATAATATGAAATGTGTATGCACAAATTATAAACTGTTAAATGCCCAGACAAAAAATGACAGAACTGGAAAGAGGAATAAACAATTATAGTTGGGAATTTCCACACCACTCTCTTAGTAACTAACAGAATAAATATACCAATAGAATAAGAATATACAAGTATAAGATCTAAACTATACTTTCAACCAACCTGTCCTAATTTATATTTCTAGAACATTCCACCCAACCTTAAATATTTTTTTAATTTACTTTTAGAGAGGGGGTAAGGGAAGGGGAAGGAGAGAGAAACATTGATGTGTGAGAGAAACATCAGTTAATCACTTCCTGCATCCCTGGCATGTGCCCTGAACAGGAATCAAACCCAAGACCTTTCATTTTTTGCTCTTCAGGTCAACAGTCAACTAGCTGAGCCACACCAGTCAGGGCTCCACCCAGCTTTAGCAGAATACACATTATTTTCAACAGCACATGGAATATTTACCAAGACAGACTATATTCTGAGGCCATGTAAAAGCATTCAACATAAAAGAATTAAAATCATCCAAACTATGTTCTCTAAACACAACAAAGTTAAACTAGAAATTAATAATAGAAAACATCTGGGATATCCCTAAATATTTGGAATTTAAACAATACACTTTGAAATGATCCATGAGTTAAAGAAATCACATGAAAAATTAAAACATTTTGAATTAAATGAAAATGAGAGCACAAGGTATCAAAATTTATGGGATGCAGATAAAGAGGTATGTGGAGGTGCATACGTAGCATTAAAATGCTTATTTTACAAAAAGAGAAAGATAAAATTGGTGATCTAAGTTTTTATATTAAGAAATTTTAAAAAGAGCAAATTAAACCTAAAGTAAACAGAAGCAAAAAAATAACAATGATGAAACAGAGCAGCTGTCAAACAATAAAAATAATAAGTACAAAACCAGCCCCTCTATAAATAAGTAAAAATGACAGATCTCTGCCAAGACTGACCAACAAAAAGAAGACACAGAAGGAATGAATGATCAATATCAGAAATAAGAGTAGGTGCATCACTACGAATTCTGTAGAGATCAAGGATCAAAGGAAATAGTATTAAAAACTAATTATATTGCACTAAATTCATCCATTAAGACAAATGTACAAATTCCTTAAGACAGAAAAATTAAGATTCACTCAAGAACAAATATATAATATGAATAGATATATGTCTATTAAAGTAACTGAACTCATATTTTAAAATCTGCACAAAGAAAACTTCAGGCCTAGAGGGCTCTTCTGCTGAACTACTTCAAACAATAAAGAAGAAACAACGGCTGTTGTATACAACCCCTTACAGAAGAGGGGGCACTGCCTTACTCATTTTCTTGAGCTAACATCACTCTGACACCAAAGCCAGACAAACATATTATGAGAAAAGAAACAATAGAATAATCTCTTTTTGGAATAGGCACACAAAAATTCTTAGCAATTTTAGCAATATATAAAAAAGTTAATATATCATGACCAAGTGGGGTTGTCCCAGGAATTCAAGGTTATTTCAACACTGAAACATCAATCAATTTAATTCATTATAGTAACAGATTAATGAAAACATAGTTATCTCGTAGATATGAAAAAAGCTAGAGGCAGAATTCAACACTCATTCATCATTTTTAAAATCTCAGGAAACAAGGAATAAAAGGAAACTTCCTCAACTTGATAAGGAGCATGTACAAAAAAACTACAGCTAACATACTATCAGGAATTGGGAAATGTCTGTTGATTTAGAATTTTTGAATCTGTCATTTTATATCTATTTAAATGTGCCTTAATTTCTCTCCATGTAAAGGATAATAATCTTTAATTCACTGTACTGTCATGGTAAACACTGTTTATAAAAATAAATATAAATTATATGCAAATTTACAGTATTCAAATTAGCAGGCTAAAATAACACATTTATTAATATATATTTAATTACCAAATAGCATATACTCATTGTAATAAATGTTAATGATACAAAAAGTAGAAAATTAAAGAGATAACCATTGAAATAAGTTAGCTGTTCTCTCACTTTTACAAGTTCAGAGTGGTGGTCTGTTTAACACAAGTAAGATAACGCTCTATGTGTTGTTCTGCATCTTGCTTTTTCTAATTAAGAAAAGATCTTGTGGATACTTCTCTATGTCAGTATATACTGATTTACCCTATTATTTTTTGAAAAGTCCAGAAGTTTAGTGTATGTTAATGTATAAAAGAGAATTCAAGCCTACGAAAGCTTAGCATCCTTATTATTTCTTCCTCGCTTTAGCTATTTGTCTATAAAATTGAGTACAACAGTTCAAAATATTTTTTATACTAAAATTATAGTAGATGTCGCTTTAAAAACTTTTTTACTGAATTTATTGGGGTGACATTGGTTAATAAAAGTATATAGGTTTCAGGTGTACATCATCTGTATATTATATTGTGCATTCACCACTGTAAGTCAACTCTCCTTCCATCACCATTTATCCCTCCTATACCCTCTACCTGGGTAACCCTGAGTAGGTGACAACCTAAACAATCAGAGTGGAACTCTTACACAGGTGCCCTTCCTTGATTAGTACTAGCTGCTCACAGAAAATGCTTCTCAATACATCAGCCAGAAAGAGGGCTCTTATCATCCAGTTTTCCAATCATGTTGATTGAACACAATTACTATGATACATTTCTATACTACCATGTAAAAAGGGTCTTAACTGAAACCCATAACAAAAGGGCCAAAAAAAGTGACAAAACTTTATATAGATCTAAAATATCAACCATAATCTAATCTTGGCAACTTTACATTGTTATTTTTATTTCATGTGCTCTCTCAGACCACAGAAACAGTCTTATTAAAGGATATCTGATCCAAACGAAAAGCAACTTGAATAAAATATATGACAAAAAGTTTTTGTACCGAACAGTTTAATTCAGAACATTCAAACCGCATTATTTTTAAAATGTACTACATTTCCACTCTCATTACAATGTGGTAAAAACATCCCTAGAAACCTCTTTTCCTGGCAGATAAATCAGAGAAAGAATATCATGGTATAAGCTGAAAAACGACGCCAAACCTATAAATCCCTTAATACTATTCATAAAATTTTTTGACTCCACATTTAGTAGATTCAGTAACTTTTCAAAGAAAGAAGCAAACCAACTTTACAGGGTTTATTTTGTAATTGCCTAAAACGTATTTTCCTAGAAAAAAATTAAAACCTTTATTTTTGAAGTATCCTAGACTACACAGCTATGCAGAATTAATTCTTTTAGGTAAATCAAGTTAATCATTAAAAAAGGAAATTTTAAAGCAATCTTGTAGAAATAATCAACTTGACCTAGAGGCATACACAAGTGCTCTCTATAAAACTAAAGAAAAGCAAGCCTCAGACCCTTAAACCATGTAAGAGTTTCTACATCTTCAAAATGCTAACATAAGCAACTACTAACATCTGATTAGTTTTCCACTGTCCAGATTCCTATACAGCTGTGTTTCCATTTACCCCTTCAATGCAGGCAAACATTATTATTTCTTTACATGTTGAATCACTTTAAATTACATGTAAGAATTTTATGGAATAAAATTTAATCTTTTGAAATTTAAACCTTATATAATCACTTCAGTCAACGTCTATATGGTTATAATATAACAAAGCAATAATAATTCTAGTTCATGAACTCATTTATTCTCTAATTTCTCCAAATAAACTTGCTATAAGACCAAAATGATTTTATTATATAAATTAGTATTAGATGGTATATTATTTTTAGTTCACATTAAAATATGAACAAATTTGTACAATGGTACACACATATAAAAATGGTTCATTTCATTTATATCTGTGGGAACTAAGGACCAATTGCTATTACTACATATAATAGTGAATTGTTTTGAACTTTGCCTGTCACCAAATTAGGTTCACTTTTAAAATGGTAAGTTCTTATATTTACACTCCAGATATTTCATACATAATACTTGTATTTCTATAAAACTAAATGTTAGCCATATTGGTTCCACTTTTAAAGTATAAGTTCTTATTTCCATTGTCTATGGATATTTACACATGGTACTTGCTTTTCCATAAAAGGAATTCCAGTCTTTAAGTACAGCAATGGAAGGATTGATCTCATTCTGAAATATGAGAAATACAGGTTATCTTGGCAACCATTCATATGGTTTGATTCAGCCAGAACACCTATTCATGTATTCACAGAATTTAAATGAATCGATGAGCATCCCAACAAGCAAATATGGGTAAGTTATTACCCATAGGACTCTGCACTGGTAATAAAAGGGAGAGAGCACAGTTCTTTCTCCATCTTATCTCAACAAATGTCACTTATCTGTGTTGTCAAAGCCGGAAACCTAGGAGATAAACTCCATTTCTCTTGTCTCACTTATCTAACATCATTCCATCAGTAACAAGTGCTTACTTCCCAAATATATCTCAAATCTTCCCGCTGCCTCTATTCTGGTCTTAACCTCCATCATATACCACCAGTACTATTGCAGGAACCTTTCTTTGCTCTCACTCTGAACCCTTTCATTAATACTCTACAGAGAAATGAAAGTAATTTCATTTAAATATAAATCAAATCAAGTATAGATTATTACCTCAGTAGTGTGTAGCCATGGCCACAATGTTTTTTACTCTGTGTTGCTCTACAGAAGCTTGAGAGGAATTGGGATATTGAATTAAAAAAATTGCTTATTCTTTCTTATGCCACAGGATTCTCTTTACCTATTCTTTTTATTGAAGTTTTGTCCCTTTCAATCTACAGATTGAAGCCTTTATCTATTTTAGAAAATTTTTCTATTTTATTTTCAAGCATTTTTTCAGTTCCTTTCACCAGCTTTCTCTAGTCTGACTTCATTATGTATCAGCTTCTTTATAATCATTCTTTACTGTTGTTATCTGACATTTATTGATTTCCTTAGGCTTAACCACTGTCATCAATTCTTTTCAGTTTTATGTATGTTTATATTTTTAAATGTATATGAGGTCTGTCCAGAAGGTATCCAGCCATATAATATGAAAAATAGAGACATTTACTGAAGAAGATACAAGATACAAGAAACATTATACATAGGACAGTGATGCCTTAGTCCCCTTCAATGTAGGCACCTTGGGACTTCACACAGTTCTCCATCGCCGTCAGCTGCCTCTTCATATTTTCCTGAATCTCACTGATGATTTGAAATCTCCTCCCTTTCAAAGGTGATTTTAGCCTTGGGAAAAGCCAGAAGTTGTAGGGCACCAAATCTGGGCTGTAGGGGGGCTGAGTCACCTGGGTGATTTAATGTTTCATCAAAAAAATGTGCACAAGATATATGGCATGAGCAGGTGCATTGTTGTGATGAAGCTGCCAATCACAACCCATAGCCGAGCCTTCTGAATCATCCAAATGGTTTCCTTGGAGGAATGTTGAAGCTTAATGCAAATCTGATGAAGATCTGTGGCTCTCCTCGGTCATTTTGAATGCAATGGCTGCACAATACACATGCTCACTCAACGGCACCTACTACCCACACTGACTAATACAGTGAAGGCGTCATTTTTCATGCATGCACATTCTATAGTCCACTCTCCTTGGCTGCCAGGTTACACTGATGTCACAAAAACCATTCTCATTATATTAACAATGGCTGGACTTTTCCTAGACAGACCTCATACCTGCATTATTTGCCTTCTACTAGGTAAAGATTTGAATCATTTTTCAATTTCTTTCTTGAGTATTATCAATTCATTTTTATGTCTGATTGTTTTTACTGAACTCATAACTCTCCTTTGACTTACTTTTTATAAAAGGACCATAATTGTTTTTCATATCCTTGAGATAAGAGAGAAATATACGAATTTGGTATTTACTTGGGAATTTTTCTTTAAAGCATATTCATTGGCCCTTTCTTTATGCTCTTCCTTCTTTTTTTTTTCAGGTTTTTTTTTAGGTAGGCCTTTCCTCTTTATTACTCTTTAAATGGTGCCATTTGCTGCTGAAGCAACAAAGGGGATAGCCAAGAGGAAATTAATTGGTTTGAAAACTTTTATAGGGAATACTAATTGAAAGGGTTTCTCACCAAATTCCCACATTTCCACCCCCAGTATAAATTTTCAACTTTCCAATAGTGACGTGGCTCCCACCTTCACCCCTTCTAGACACTGACTCTTGGAGTTGCTCACTGGTGGCTCTTATGTCCTCTTTCACCCACCCTCTCCTTTACCTCAGTGAGCGTGTCAGCGAGTGGATACTAGACATGACTTGCCTCCAAAATTTCTTTCTACTATCCTTTCTTTACTCTGAGGGTCTGCAGTAGAGCTATCTCTTAGAAGGACAGTCTCTTCATCTCCAATAGAAAATCCACAGCCGCTGAATAGCATTTCAGGATGCTGATACTCAAAGTAAATGCTTTTAAGATTCTCCTTGTCCCAGTGACTTACCAGCAACTGTATGTGTTCAGCACTGCTTGTAATGGGGGGCTGTAGAACTTTATTATAGAATGCCTTGTTTCCTGTTATTCATTTCCCTGTTAGTTTTTGTCAAGTTAAAAGGGGGATATTCTGCTATTTTAAATGAGAGTTTCTATAATCAAGTCTATTTTAAGTAAAAATTTTGTACTGTATTAGAACAGCCTGTATTCATACAATATGAATTAAAGTTGAACTTCATAATGATCTGGTTAACTTAGTCAATGTAGACAGCCAAGATAAACTTATCTTTTATAATTTACACTAATCAAATGAACCAAATCTCTTTTTCCTTAGTGTTATACAGAAGGCCCATAAATAACTTTCTACTTGGGGCATCTTCCTCTCAGACTACAGCTGAGAAATTAGCTGTGCCTACCTGGTTTCAGCTGAGATTTAATGCCTACATTTTTCATGAGCAGTCCAAGTGAAGAAATTCAATGTTTCTGTACCCTAATCCCACTGGAAAAGAACACACACCAGCATTTGTTTTGCAGGGAGTACTTTAGGGCCTGTACTGCTATTTCTTTGTTTAAGCCCTTGTCGTGTGTCCTGACCAGGGCCTGACTCAGGCTCTGTCCCTGAGTTCCACGCCTCTCGTGTTGTCTGGAACAGAGTGCAGCCTCATCATTGGCCTGTTCCTGTTGTCCACGATAAAGCAAAAGATAGAACTTAATGAGCAACTTTCTCCTGCCATTTTCATTTCAAAGCTTAATTCCTAAAAATCAAATAACCAATTAATAATCATGAAAGTTTTATTTTAATATAGTTTAAAAAATGTAAATGCATAGTTCATTTGAAAATCTAAAAGAACCTAAGTCTAGTGCTAATCTTAAATAAAATACTTCCTAATTAGAGTAGATTCATTAGACTGAAAAGATTAAAAGAGAAGAAATTACTTGTAAGAAAATAATACAACATAGGCATGTGACAAGTTATGACATTTTTAAATTTGTAAATATTCTTGGAAATGGCCTAATGCCAATTTTTATTTAGTATTTTTTAAAAGACTATTTATTTATTTATTTATTTATTTTTAGAGAGCGAGGAAGGGAAAAGAAAGAGAGGGAGAGGCCCACAACCCAGGCTTGTACCCTGACTGGGAATTGAACTGGCAACTCTTTGGTTTGCAAGCCTGCACTCAATTTACTGAGCCACACCAGCCAGGGCCTAATGCCAATTTTTAAAGCTTTAAGTCACTTATTTTATGACAGTTTCAATTTTAAGACCTATGTTAGTTAACTTTGGTTGTTTTACTATATAATAAGATGCAAGAAAAGAGGAGATTAAATGTGGATTCAATATGGAAGGAGTCAAGAATTGTTATGTCTGACCTCACAGCACCTAGCAGTCCACCTTTCTGACACTGCTTATTTTAGGCCAGAAAGTCATTATAGCAATAGTTATATTGATTACTTTCCTTGTAGCTTAATTTTTGAAAAATATCATCTTAATTTTCTGTCAGCCTTCATTTCTCAGTTATTCTGTTTATCACATGATCGTGTTAAGAGGGATTAGGTCCCTCTTAAGCCACAGACAAGATATTTTTCTATTTGCATCAGCTGTGTGATGACATTATGTTCAGAACTTCAGAATGTCCTCCCTTCATTAATATGAACCATGTTTTAGAACCAATATTAAGGTATTTATAATTATCATCTACACAGCTGAAATTTATTTTTAACTCTATAAAATGCTCATTATTCTATTAAGAGATCACTATTACAAAGAAAAGTATGGCATGCACATATGTTTTATGATGTTATTTTTTCATGCCCTATATCTTCCAAGTTAATTTGGCAGCAGTATTTGGGAGAGTCTAGGAATTTAAAAGGAAAAAAAATCACAGTAAGATGTAGCCTTAAAATAGCCTGACTGAGGATTAGTATTGAATTGAGAACTTTCTGACTATGCCACAATTTTGAAATAAAGCAGAACTTTCTAAGCTTGCTTTTCCAGACATTTTAACCACATGGCAAATTTCATTTTGCTCCCGTTGCTCTATTAATCCATTAGATGTTTTTAGGCAAATGAAGCCCAAAACTTATCTTTGCTGCATAAACATAAATAAATAAGCCTTCAGACATTACTAATCCTGAAGAACATTCAGGAAGTTTTAGATCAGCTCATTTTTAATAACTGTGTTCAGAAAACCACAGCTCTCTGACAAAATACCAAGGTAAAAAAGCATAAGTGTAAATACAGAAGACGAGGAAAGTCAATAATTTGGGATGTTAGGTTGAAGTTAAGGGCATTTCTGAACCTGAAATATCTCTATGAAAAGTGGTTTGGGAAGTATTTTAATTTTAATCCCATTTATTAATTCAAAAGATATTTACTGAGCATCAACTGTATGTTAGGCACTGTTGTAGATGACTCAGAGACATTAAGGAATAAAACAGATTTCTGCCCTAATGAAGCTTACATTCTAGCTGGAAGAGAATAAAAATAATAATGATAATAAATAAGTATATCAGAAGGTTAAAAATGCTACAGAATAACAAAAAGTGTTAGTCTAGGAAATCCAGTCAGTATCAATCTAGTAAATCTGCGCAGTACTTCATCTTTAATAGTAATCTATGTAAGTTATATGGTAATCTATATACTAATCTAGGAAATCTATGCATAGTGAATACCATATAGTTTATAGTATAGCTTATTTTCTATAGGAAAAATTGCTGTTTTATCAGGAACTATACATAATCAGGCTGGTAGCAGTATCAAATTGAGGCTATACACAAGCTCCTTGAACTACAATTCTCATTTGAGTTTTAAGACACAGGACAGGCTTTTGTAATGTGCCATGTATGTGGGCTGAGTAGATAACATCTCTGCCTCTGACATGGGCTGCTGACATCAATTTGAAAAACTTCAGATGTAACTTTGTATATGGTTTAATTATAACAAATATATCTAACTCCCCACGTCTCAAATATGAGTAATGCCATTTCTTTGAATAATACAAAAGTACTTTTCTCTTTTCCTGTGATCTTACTGCTTTTTCAAAATGTATTTATTTTTATTGTCATTCAACTACAATTGTCTCCATTTTTACCCCACCACACCCCCCCATCCCTGCCTCCCACCCTCCAACCTACCCCCTTTGACTTTGTCCATGTGTCCTTTACACATGCTCCTTGATGGCCCTTCCCCTATTATCCATGACAGATCCCAGAGAAGCCAGCCCTGGGGAGAGTTTTCTTACTGGTTTTTGAAAGTTCATTGCAAGAGCTCTGTTTCTAAGCTCTAAAAATAGGTTTAATACATGTGATTTGAGAAAAGTAGCCAAAAAAATAAGAGGTAAGAATTGTGGTGGCTGAAAATTAAAGTACTTATCCAGTAAATACGTAACAATTTTTGGCTCCTTGGCTTGGAGTTTACTGTTGCAGTATCCTTAGGGCCCCAATCTAGCCCTGATATATAAGACATATATATAATAGAATATATGTGTGTGTATATATATATATATGATATATATATACACATACACACACACACAGACACACACACACACACATATATATATAGGTTGGGAAGGTTTCCTGCAGACACAAATGTAACTAACTAGAATATAAGTTCTGAAATAACTATAATCATGGAAGAGACAAAATCATTCAATTTTTTCTCTAAAGACACTATTAATAACAATACCAGGTGCCTCTCTTTTCCATGTTGCCTGGACTCAGGCTCTCATACCTTGACTGAGATTAGAAAAAATGGACAAAATGTTTTTCCTGGGTGTTAACATGTCTATGGTTTGAGGGGCCTTGGGAGGGAGCATGTAGTGCCAAGTGGATGAAGACATGGAGTGGTTTGTCTTCTGATTGTAATAAATATTTTAAACTCTTTATTAATTTTCCCTAATTTCTCATATTATCTCCCATTTACCCATTTATGTCAACAGTTGAAAAATAATTATTTATTAGGTGGCCAAGAGATAAGCCATCTCTAGTCAGGTTTGCTCATGAAGCCCCTCTTGGAAATGGTACATGGCTAAAGGTCACCAGCCATAGTGGCGGGTCCTCCTCGTGCAGTGAAAGGCGATGTGACACGTGGGCGACTCTGTACAAGGCAGACAGCTAACTCACCTTGGCAAGCTCCCGTGCGGATGTTGGGAATGAAGCCCCGCCGGCAGGGCTGAGGCTGGGCAGGACACATCTCACAGGGGTGGCCCCAGGCCCGTCCAATGGTCGCACAGCACAGAGTCTTCGTGCAGACAATGCCTGTCAGCTGCCCTTGGCACATCTGGTTGTTGACCTGCGTGAAACATGGGCCTGTCCTGTAGTCTGGAATGTGAAAGGAGACAAAAAGGCAGGTTTCATCATGACAGCAGTCTCACCACACCAATACCTCCAAGTCCCTAACACAGAGGCTATTTCTTTTGACTAAAGTGTCTAAAAACAAGAGGCCAGAAAGTTTCATTTTAAAAATTCATCATTTTTCAGTATGACACTTCAGTGTAGTCTACACTAGACATTGTAAATGGGTGGCTCAAGGGCTGTGTCTGGGACACAGATGTGTTTTCTTGGCCCGCATAATGTTCTAAAAGAATTTAATTTAGTAGCCAACATTTTTAAATTGGGAAATTTCACATGAAATTTTCATTTCTGGCTTTTCCTGAAAATCTGGAAGCTCTGGCCCTGCTGGGCCTGCTGTGCTCCATGGCAGTGATGGAGCGAAGGGCTCCTTCCCTATGACACTGCTGCCCCAGCCATGCCCAGAGCTCCTCACTCATTCACATTTCCCATGTACACCTGCTTTAATGACTTCTCTGCCTAGCAAAGACTTTCTTATTAGGTAGGTAAGAGTTCAAAAAAATCAAAACAGAATCAATAAAGATGTATCTTTCCATATAACAAAGATAGAGTCTGGCAGGAGTAACCCCTGCTTGGGTGTGGTTGGTAGGGTAATAATATGGGTGTAATAATTTATGCTTCTAATTTGCATATTTCACCTACAATGTCATATGGTGTGCTTGAGTGTGATATTGTTACGTTACAGAATTACATGCTTATGATTTTGTGATTAAAAAGGGGCATTATTCGTGCCAGACCCTGTATTTGGCCAGTCTAATTTATTTATAAACATTTAGTTCTAACAACTTGATTTTTGTTTCCATGTCAGTCTGTTTACTTCTATGTGTAGCTCAGCTGTCTAGAAAGACAGTACTAATAAGGCTCATAGTCACAGATTCTTTCCAAGTAAGTTAATATTATATGATCTCCATTCTCTAGAAGATGACCATGCCATTGCTCAGTTCTGTCATTGATGATGATAAAAACTTTAGCAAATGTATGTCACATATGATCTGTAGGCAGCCTGTTCTAGGAATGTTAAGGATAGTCTATTTAGACCCCTGCATCTCACAGTGTGGTCCATGAACCAACAACATCATGCATCACTTAGGAGCTGCTTAGAAATGCAGACCCAGGTCCCACTCCAGAACCACTGCATTTTAACAAGATATTCAGGAGATCCATATGCATCTTAAAGTTTAAGAAGGACTAATCTAGACTATGGGCAACTTGAAAGCTAGGCATTCCTACTCTATTTCTCTTTTTGCTATAATTACTTCAATGAACCTATTAGATGATCAATATATATTCATTTAAGCAGAACTGAATCATTAAATAGTTTTTGAGTATTGCTGCTGCTGTTTTGAGAAACACAGTAAATCAGAGGTCAGTTCCTGAAGACTGACTAATTAAATGATTCACATTTGTTATAAAAACAGTAACAGAAATATATGGGAAAATTTTTTCCCTTTCACAGAGATTGTATGCATGCAGTTTATTAACTCTTGGAAATGTACTGAAATACATGATAATCAAGATTTCCTGATAAGCTCCAACAAAAAATGACATAATTCCATTTGAAGGGAAAGCCAGAATAAGTTTATTTGAGATTTTTGTGAGAGAAAAATAATCTCACGTTCAAAGAAGGGCCTTAAGAGTCAATAATGTTGATAAGATTTTTATGAAAAATCATTATTGGCAAACATCAAACTTGGATGTAATTTGACATTCAAAATCCTAAGCCAGAAAGACTTAGATATATAAATGTTATAGAATGACAAAAATACAACTTAGAACCACATAAAACTTCTATGTTTAATGAAGAGTCTTTCTCACATGGAGGAAAAGAACAATTTAAAAGTTCAATATAAAGAAACAAAATCTAAAATAGGTAACTTCTTTACCAAGCTGTTTTAACATTCTGTTACTCTACAGCTGAACTTCAACAAAAACAGTTCATTTTAATCCCTTGCATAAGAACAACAGATGTGCTGGCTACAAACCACGTTTCTGAAAAAGACAATCTTTGTAGTATATGTGTAGATGTGTCAACCTTGTAAATAAGCATGCTTCCCACACCACAAAAAGCCAGGTCATGCATACTTCAAACCTACTCTATTTTCCTCCAGACAACACATTATTTTGCCATTTTAAATAAATAGTAGATTCACAATAAAGTAAATTAAGTTCTGAAGAAGTTGAGGAGGAGCCGATTTTTCACAGAAAACAGATTCATGCATTCATACCTATATTGACATTCTGTAGTTTTAGGATTCCCAGAAAGAAGCCTACATAGCCTCTCATGTAATCCTATCCTTAAATAAATCAACTTATCAGGAAATTCATTCTTTCTAACTATAACATCTTAAAATTATGTCATTTTAGTCTGGCCTCTTCAGAGAAGAGGTATATCTGGACAAGGAGAGCTGTTTGTCCTCAGCAAATGAACTTTCATGTTGAAGGCTCTAATAAAGTCAACCTCAGACTCCCCTTCCGGGGATCGGAGTTTATAATATTCCTTCTAGCTTTTGCTAAAATTTCCTTCCAACTGATTACTTTAAAACTTTAAACTTACAATGGTACCTACTTATCCAAGAATTACTAACATGTATATAAACAAATATTAAATATTGAAAAGGGATTTAAATATCCTAATCAGATTAAAACATTCTGTTCCAAAATTTACACTATTTTGATTATGGCCAATGAGTCCTTAAAGACCTTAATTAAATGTTATTGGCTATGCATTCTCTTCATCAAGATGTCATCATGGGTCAAATATTGTATACCATCTTAATCATACATAGTCAAGGACATACTTGCAGTGTGATAGCAAAGTATAAAAGGAGAGAACTCCTTATTACTTGGTTAGCTGGATAGTGTGTTGGAAAGAGGTATTTTCTTCATTGTTATATGACTAAGAAAATTTTGTTGAAAATTAGCTTGTGAAACATAAATACTGCTATTTTGATATTCTAGTATCTAAGTGCAGTTAGCATGTTAACTTTTCATTATATATAACAAATATATATTTCATTTTTATTCACATTAAGCAAATGGTGCAGTTAACAAACTCATCGAAAGATTTGGGGCATCCTGCTTCTTTTCATTTCAAATAATTTAAGGTGCAACTTATACGTCATACATTCACCTCTCTTGAATGTAAAATTCAATAGTTTTTAGTAAATTTATTGAATTGCACAACCTTCACCACAATCCAGTTTTGGTTTTTGTTTTATTTTGGTTTTGGTTTCTCAGCAGACATTTATCTTTTTTTTTCATTTTTAAATTATAATTGACATACAATATTATGTCAGTTTCAGGTATGCAAGAAAGTGATTCCACATTTCTGTACCTTACAAAGTGATCACCATGATAAGTCTAGTAGCCACCTGTCACCATACACAGTTATTATGATGTTATTGACCATGTTCCCTATGCTGTGCATTATAACTCGACTTAATTTGTAACTAGAAGTGTGTACTTCTTAATCCCTACCACAATCCAATTTTGGGACATTTGCATCAGCCCAGAAAGATTCCTGGTGCCAATTTCCAGCCTCAGGCATCAACTAATCTAATTTCTGTCAATATAAAATTACCTTTCCTGGACAATTTATATAAATGGAAACATATAATATGTTGCCTTTTTCAGCTGACTTCTTTGTCTTAGAAAATGTTCTTGAGGATCACCCATGCTATGGCACAGGTCAGTACTTCAAATCCTTTTTACTGCTGAATAGTATTCCACTGTATGGTGTATTGAGTTCAAGATGCTAACTGTCTTCCTTAATGTCAACCTCAGGAAATTTTAGAAGTACAGAATATTTGAGAACAAAGCAATTAATATTTTTGTTTTAATAGATCAGTGCAAAAATGATGTACCTTTGACATTTAACAGTTGTTGATTCATTCCATTAGACTGCCTTATAAGCACAATTTAAAATTTATTTATTCAGGGTTGTGATTTTTAAGCTGAATGTGACTATACTCATATACAAAATTAGATCACTTAAATGAACCTTGGGTTTTATAAATTTACATTTATAATTTTGAGTATTTATACATTTAGTTTTTAATTAGCTTTATGAATTACTTGAGTACTTGAAGAGGTTTTTAAGTTGTACAATTGAAGATATTAGATGTATCTGACATATAAGAGGTCTGTCCAGAAAGTATCCAGCCATGCACTATGAAAAATAGAGACATTTATTGAAGAAGATAACAAGATACAAGAAACACTGTACATAGGACAATGATGCCTCAGTCCCCTTTACAGCAGGCATCGTGGGACCTCACAAAGTTCTTCCAGTTGCCACCAGCTGCCCCATCCTATTTTCCTGAATCTCATCCATGGTCTGAAATCTCTTCCCTTTCAAAGGTGATTTTAGTTTTGGGAAAAGTCAGAAGTTGCAGGGTGCCAAATATGGGCTGTAGGAGGCCTGAGTCATCTGGGTGATTTGATGTTCTTCCAAAAACCTCTGCATGAGATATGATGCATGAACAGGTGTACTGTCATGATGAGGCTGCCAATCACATAGCTGCAGCCTTCAGAATCATCTGACCAGTTTCTGCAGGAGAATGTTCAAGCTTAATGAAAAACTTGATGCAGATTTGTTGCTCTACTTGCTCATTTTGAATGCAATGGCCACACAGTACACATGTTCACTCAACTGCATCTGTCACCCCCACTGACTAGTACAGTGAAGTCATCATTGTTCACACATGTGCATTCCAGTCCACTCTCCTTGGCTGCCAGGTTACATCGATGTCACCCAAACCATTCTTGTTATATTAACAATGGCTAGGCTTTTTCCAGACAGATCTCATGTAAGCAGTTTAAGCTCTAGTCAGGTGGTTCAGTAGGTTGGAACATCATCCCATACACCAATAGATTATGAGTTCAATCCTGGGTCAGGGCACATACCCGGGTTGTTATTTGGATCCCTAGTCGGGGTGTGTACAGGAGACAACTAATTGATGTTTCTCTCTCTCTATCCCCCTTCCTTCCTTGCTCCTGCCTCCCTTCCTTCCTCTCTGTCTCTCTCTAAAATCAATAAATATATCCTTGGGTGAGGATTAAATAAATAAATACATAAATAAAGCAGCTTAAAAGGTATGGAGGTGTGTCATTAATAAGTATGAAAATGGAATCAAATAGTACTTAAAGTGACTACTAAAATCTGCTAGATTTATTAATATATTAGTAACATTTATAAGTTGAATTTAAAAGCTCACAGAATATACCCTAAACAATTGAAAGGAAGGACTTGAATAAATATCTGTACACCCATGTTCATAACTGCATTATTCACAACTCAAATGTTCACTGATGGATAAATTCATCAACAAAATAGACAGGATGGAATATTCAGCAGCCTTAAAAAGGAAGAAAATTCTGACACGTTACAACATGAATGAACCTTAAGGACATCATTGAGTGAAATAAACCAGTTACACAAGGAAAAGTGTTTTCATTCCACTTATGTCAGATACCTAAAGCAGTCAACTTCACAGAGACGTAATAGTGTGGTGGCCGCCAGGAGCTGGAGGTAAGGGTGAGTAGGGGTAGTGTTAAAAGGATATACAGTTTCAGAGACTTCCGGCCAAGATGGAGGCATAGGAAGACACACTGTCCCTCCTGGCACAACCAAAATAAGGACAATGACAATTCAGAAACAAAATAACAACCAGAACTGACAGAAAATTGAACTGTTTTGAAGTCTCACAACCAAGGAGTAAAACAGACACATTCATCCAGACCAGTAGGAAGGGTGGAGTTGGACAGCTGGATGGAGAGGGGTTACAAAACAAAAAGCGGTGGCACCGGGCGTGCAAGGCTCTTCAGGCACACAAGATGGCAGCGGGTGGACCCTGGGTGTGCAGGCAGTGGCTAGCAAACTCCGGGCATGGGGTAGCAACAGGCAGACCCAGCAAGGTGGTGATTGTGAAGTGAGGCACAGTGCACAAGGTAGCTGGCTGACCAAGAGGGTCCCACATTCATGAGCAGATAAACCAGGCAAAACTGGGAGCATAACCCAGGGTCCCAGGGCCAGGAAATAAAGCCTTAAAACACCAATTGAAAACACTTGTGGGGGTTGAGGTGCAGAGAGAGACTCCCAGCCTCACAGGAGAGTTCGTTGTAGAGACCCACAGGGTCCTGGAACATACGCAGGCCCACCCACATGGGAATCAGCACCAGAAGGGCCCAGTTTGCTTGGGGGAAGTGGGAGGGGACTGGGATCCAACAGAGAGCAAAGTAAGTGCTATTGTTCTCTCTCGGACCCTTCCCTCACATACAGCATCACAACCCAGTGACCTGCATTGCCCCGCCCTGGTGAACACCTAAGGCACTGCCCCTCATACATAACAGGAGTGACAAGACAAAAAAAAATGGCCCAAACAGAAGAACAGATCAAAGCTCCAGAGCAAATACAACTAAGCAACCAAGAGATAGCCAACCTATCAGATGCACAGTTCAAAGCACTGGTGGTCAGGATGCTCACAGAATTGGTTGAATTTGGTTGCAAATTAGATGAAAAAATGAAGGCTACGCTAAGTGAAACAAAGGAAAATGTACAGGGAACCAATAGTGATGGGAAAAAACTGGGACTCAAATCAGTGGAGTGGATCAGAAGGAAGAAAGAAACAACCAAACAGAAAAGAGTGAAGAGATAAGAATTCAGAAAAATGAGGAGAGGCTTAGGAACCTCCAGGACATCTTTAAATGTTCCAACATCCAAATTATAGGGTTCCAGAAGGGGAAGAGGAAAAGCAACAAGTGGAAAAGTTATTGGAACAAATAATAAAGGAGAACTTTCCCAATCTGGCAAAGGAAACAGACTTCCAGGAGTTCAGGAAGCTCAGAGAGTCCCAAAGAAGTTGGACCCAAGGAGAACACACCAAGGCACATCCTCATTATGTTACCCAAGATTAAAAATAAGGAGAGAATCCTACAAGCAGCAAGAGATAAGGAGACAGTTACCTGCAAAGGAGTTCCCACCAGTCTGTCAGCTGATTTCCCAAAAGAGATCTTACAGGCAAGAAAGGGCTGGAAAGAAGTATTCCAAGTCATGAAAGGCAAGGGCCTACATCCTAGATTGCTCTCTCCAGCAAAGCTTTCATTTAGAATGGAAGGACAGATAAAGTGCTTCTCAGATAAGGTCAAGTTAAAGGAGTCATCATCACCAAGCCCTTATATGAAATGTTAAAGGGACTTATCTAAGAAAAAGAAGATAAAAAACATGTATAGTTAAATGACAACAAACTCACAATTACTAACAACCACACCTAAAACAAAAACAAAACCAAAAACAAACTAAGCAAACAACTAGAACAGGAACATAACCACAGAAATGGAGATCACATGGAGGGTTAGCAACAGGGGAGTGGGAGGAGGGGGGGAAGGTACAGAGAATAAGTTGCATAGATGGTAGGTAGAAAATAGACAGGGGGAAGGCAAGAATAGTATGAGAAATGTAGAAGCTAAAGAATTTATGACCCATGGACAAGAACTAAAGGGGGGAATATGAGTGGGAGAGGGTGTGCAGGGTAGAGGGGAATGAAGGGGGGAAATGAGACAACTGTAATAGCAAAATCAATAAAATATATTTTTTAAAAAAGGGTATACAGTTTCAGTTTTGCGCTATGAAAAAAATTCTGTGAGTGAATGATGGTGATGGTAGCACAACAATGTGAATATCTTAAATGCCACTTAAGTGCACCCTTAAATTTGGTTAAGATGGTAAATTTTATATGTAGTGCAAAATTAAAAATACATTTTTAAAAAGCTCAAATAATAACCAGGGTTTTGGAATTCTATCCAAATAAAGCAAACCTGAACTTTTACCACCAAAATAAACTTTGAGTCTTTTCCATATACAAAGTTGCCATCGAGGACACAGAAGTACCCCACAGCAACCCTGACCACTGGCCTTGTGATGGGTATCTGTGCTGTTAAGGATCACGAGTGCTCACAATGCTGTTGGTTATCCTTAAGCATATCTACTGAGTACCTACTTCAGCTTTCCATAAGGTAAATTCTTAGCACTGGAATTGCTGGGTCAAGCATCCACTCTGAAAAATATTCACACACAAGTTCAGAACTGATCTCTGAATAGGTGGTACCAATTTACACTCTCAAGAGTAGTATAGGAGAGAGGCTGTTACCTTGCACCCTCTCTAATGTCGGGTAGAGGCAAATGGTTTGATTTTTGTTCACTAAATGGGTGAAAAATGGTATCTCACTATTGTTCTTGAATTATGACAACTCATTGTCCCTATTTTTGACAATCAAGAGAAGAAAATTAAATATGTGGCAGGCGCTTTACGCAAACCCTTTCTATAAGCTATCTGTTTTTATTCTGAAACCCCAAAAGTATTTTTCTGTTTTACAAATAAAAAAATCAGCAGTCATAGATTAAGTCATATGTGGAAATCAAAGAGCTAGAAAAAAGTGAAGTGGAGATTTGGATTGGAGATCCGCCTCCCTCAGTGCACTGCACCACGCCTGCTGCACTCATTAAACCCGACACCAATCATCTGCAGTCTTAGTTTTTGGTAGCTATGCCTTCCCCAACAGACCAAGCACTTTACCATTTTAATGAATATTCTCACAACCCCACAAGTGCCTCCTGCCACCCTCAGTTTTAATCTCCTAACTCCCAATCTACAAGTGCAGTCTTGCTTCGCTTCTGGTTTCTCCCAAAAATGAGTTGCCATCTAGCATGCTATATCAGGGAGAAATTCTCTCTGTAAATTGAGACCCTTGGTACATGAATGACCTTTGCTTCTGCAAATAGATGAGAAATTACTTTAATTACCACAGTTGCACTGCATTTTGTTCCTGACATAATACCATTATTTAAGATTCCAGCAGAACATGGACTCAGTAAAGAAGGACCTCTCTCACCATTTTCTAGTTTTTCAAAGCACAAAGCTACTACAGACATCAAAGAGCTCTTGAAGAATGCAGAGGTGGGAATGATAATTAGGTGCTAGTTAATGATGCAAACAAAATTACTATCTTTGATGTCACGATTCACATAAATGAAGGCCATCAAAGATGTGGTCCCAAATTCATGGACTGACTATGAACTAAAAGTGCACTCTCCCAAGAGCAAAACCAATTAATTTACTTTAAGGGCAATAAACAAGGTTGAAAATTAAAAACTAATAAGATTATTTAGAAGGATATCACTTTTGGAGACAAAAATATTTTGTCATGAGTTAATAAGGGGGTCAGAGACACAAATGATTAACACAAAAGATGGATATGATTTGACACAAGTCAAATTGACAAAGTACCAAATTTTATATGTGAAAAAAACCCTACAGTATAGTTAGGAAGGCCTCAATAATTCCAGGAAAAAATGACATGTGCTCACAAAATATTTCTTCATTATCAATAAACTCAGTAACAGAATCAATGAAAACCTGTGCTTGAACAGATCTTATATTTCCCTTGATCCAAATACAATGAGGTCATAAGACTGGATTGCAATGGCAGTGAATAAAATATTAGGCATGTGAGTTGACAAAGCCTTTCTATAATAATATGGATTCAATGTACTATTTTCTTATTGAAATTTCTGCCTAAGTTAACTCATCCTGAGCCTAAAGCAGCCCTAAGCATATTATTGAGTTCATCAAGCCAATAAATCACACTCTTCCCAGAAAACCTGATAGGAAATGAAAGGCCCTCCCTCTGCAGTTCTGTCCTGACATCCAGCTTCCAGTACAACATCTGACTAGAGGTGCTGGGATTTCCCGTGAGGAAATGGGCAAGTGCCACGTAACTCATTGTTGAGGTTTTAATTTTTTAAGAGGTTTAAGGTAATGCTGAAAAGCAAGGAAGACCACAGATCACATGCCTTTCTAAAAGGACATAGGCAGCATCTATCAGTGAATCCATTTGCTTGCAAAGGGGGGGCCCTGCCTCTGTGACTTGCTGCATGAAGTGTGGTCAACAGATCCCGCCACCACTATGGTCCAACATGGGTGGTGGTCTACACTGGAGAGGTAAAGGATTCTTGGCTCTCTGGTTGGAGCCTTGTTCCTGTTCTCACACGTTAGCCCTAGGAGAGGCTCAAGTGCAAAGAGATCCTCCTGAGACCTCAGTAGAAATGTCACAGTACTACAGCACTAGCTCAGTAAAATAAAAACAGTCACACCTTACACAGCCTGTAAGCTTGTAAGTGCTGCAGAAACAAATGTAGCCTGACTGGCAATGGTACTGAGGGGATTTGCTTCACAAATAGATGAATACAAAATGAAAGACTGAAGTCTGTCTTTGGTTCAGGAAAGTAAACCTTTTCAATATTCAGACTCAACAGAAGAACAGAAAAATGAATGGCCACTGCTTCAAGCTACACCAGCTGTCCAGAAGATTGGGTGGAAGAAAGAGCTTACAACAGAGCAAAATTTCTAAAAAATTAATATCATAATAAAGATAAGAAAACAGGGAACAGATCAGAATGTGAGTGATATAAATTCCAAAATAAGATTTTAAAAATAAATAACAGTAAAAAATATCTATGTTTAAATAACAAGTAGCTTTACATCTTCTGGTTAAGTGACTCCTGGTGTCCTGGATAGCAATAATGAAGAAAAAAAAGACAAAAAAAAAACAACCTCATGAAATCTCTGAGCCCTAAAAGAAAACAAAAAACTTTTCATTTCCAGAAAGAACAGACCAACTACAAAAAGATTAAATAGCCTAGCATTAGTCTTCTCATTTGCAGTATGGAGAGTTAAAATACAGTAAAACAACATATACAGGTCATTAAGTCTTGAGAAAGGATTCTGGAAACAAAAGAACTATATGATAAGATAACAGCTTGACATAATGATGTCAGGAATTTGGTGGTGGGGAGATATTTGCCTTAAAAAGGACTTAGAAATAAATTATTCCTAAAATCTCAGATTGGGACTGGGAGATATGAACAAGTGTTATAAAATGTCTCTTGGATTGAGAGAAACCGGTATTATTTAATTTCAATAGTACCTAAAACTTGTAAGAGAGAAATAGAGACAGATTTCAATATTACAGTGCGAGACAGGAAGGTAATCACTAGTTTAATAAAGAACATAACAGAATTTCTTAATTAAGGAAGAAAGGCAGTGGACATACAGAAGTAAAACATGCTCGATTAGCTAAAATGGTAACATAGGTGAAAAGAGGAAAACCACAAAATACAGTGGCATATACATTGAGAAAAATGGTGGGAATAAGTCAAATACACCGAAATCACAATATATGAATGTGCTTAATTTTTTAAAACAAATTAGTCATTTGTAGATCCAATTAAAATAACAAAATTCAGCTCCATTCTGCTTTAAGGAAAACCATCAAAATGAAATGATAAAAAAATAGTGGTAGGGAGAAAATGCAGACAACTGTAATTGAACAACAGTAAAGTAATAAAAAAAAGAGTGATACTAGGACAACAAAAATCAGGAAATGAATGAAGCAGGATATAAATAAAATGAAGCAGAAGTAGCAATAATCAATATCAGGTAGAGTAGAAGTCAAGGACAAGAAGGATTAACTGAGTCAGACAATATTACATCAATATATGGTTAAAAATTACAACTCAGGCCCTGGCTGGTGTGACTCAGTAGACTGAGTGTTGGCCTGTGAATGAAAGTGTCGCTGGTTCAATTCCCAGCCAGGGCACATACCTGGGTTACGGGCCAGGTCCCCAGTAGGGAGCACATGAGAGGCAACCACACATTGATGTTTCTCTCCATCTCTTTCCCCCTCCCTTCCCCTCTCTGTAAAAATAAATATAATTAAAAAAAATTACAACTCAGTAAGAGGATATAAGATTCATAGCTAAAACTATAGTGAAATACCAAGAACAAAAACTACAAGGAGAACTTAAAGTTGTAACACAGATCTCTTCAAATTTTATTTTCAAAAAATAAATAAGAACCTCACAATCAAAAAGCTTAGCAGGTGGATTTACAGTTTTGTAAATATATTACCATATAAACGAAGAAGTGTGATATTCTTCTTTTGTTCCATGAAACATTTATTAAGACAATAAAATACTCACAAACACACCATATTTCAGTGAGATTTAACAGATCCCTGGGGATAGCTACTGAAAATTTTATCTCACACAGTACGAAAGTCTGAAACTTTCCACAGTATTTTGCATAAAAAGGTTTTAAGTAATGAAGCTAATGACATTCACCATAAAAGAATAGCTTTGTAAAATTCAAGCTAAATTAGTTGATCCCTTTAAAAAGGATCACAACCCTCTGGAGAAATTTGAGCAGTTAAAAAATTTCACACCAATGTGGTATGTTATAATCTATAGCCGTGCTGTCCAAAACAGTAGCCATTAGCCACATGTGGCTTTCTAAATTTAAGCTTAACATTTAAATTAAATAAAACATTCAGTTTCCCAGTCCCACTAGCCACAAGTCAAGTGCTTAAGAGCCACGTGTGGTTAGTGGCTACTATACTGGCAGCACAAAGAACATTTCCATCATCTGAGGAAGTTCTGTGGATGCTCTGGGGTAGCTTACAGGGTTTGGTATTGAGGCACTAGTTCTTTAAGAGTTTATGTTTGAAACTATAAATCATTCCTATCTTTTTTTACTGCCAACCATGAACTCTGTGCAGTGCACTATACCCATGATTTAAGGTTATCTGTACAATAACCTTATTAGGTTGGCACAAATAGAATTCCTTTACAGACAATTATAGTAGGCTTAGATAGATTAAATAAAATTGTCCAAAGTCACATAGATGGTGCTTAACAGAGCCAAAATCTAAATGACAAATGCATCTGACACCAAAGACCAAGCAGCACTGATCATCGTGTGAGTGTTTGTAGGTGTATGGGGGGGATCCCGTGTTTGATCAATGGTTCCTGCACTGCATTAAATGCTCTTTTCTGTATACATTTATTCCTTCCTTGGTTTTAAGGCTGTAACCCCCCTTTTAGACTAATAAATGAAGCCTGGCTCATTAAATGCTTCACTGGCCACTTTGATATGCCTCCAAAGAGAGCCACCATGTCTCAGACACCTACATGTCTGCCTGGATTTAGAATTCCCACTCCTTTAGTGCCCAAGGGCTTCTCAGCTACAGAAATGCTCTCTCAGCAGGCACCCCGTGGCATCGAAGTCAACCCACTTCAAATCATTTCAGCAGCTTAGCTTTTGTTCTCTGAGTAGGTGGACAATGAACAAGTATCACTTTAACAGCGGGAGAGGTTGCAGTGCTCGGGGTGGTTTACAGATGATGCTGGCCAAGTGTCCAAGAAGACACAATATCTACAGAAGATGAAACTTAGTGCTCAGTAAACTTTCAGTCTAGTCTGCAGTGTTAGGTAGGTGCTAGGCTTTACTGCCAGCTTCCAAAAAGGATCCAGGTCATTCTAGATGAGATACACAAGAGCATTTTGAGAGCTGTAAAGTATCATTTAAATTTTAACTATTTTCAATAACAACTTTTAGAGATGGAACATCCTTGGAGAGACTATTTGATCTGATCATGTGATTAACAGATGAGGAAATAAAGTTGAGAAAGTTTCAACAACTGGCACCAAGTCAAATAGATTTGATGTAATAGCCCAGGCCCCTGACTCCTTCTCCTGCAGGCGTTAACAGAAAAAGGTAATTAGAAGCTTAGAACTGATGGAATCTGGGGCATGAAGGGCTTCCCATGACAAAATACACCTACTGAGTTGAGATTCAGAAATAGGGTCTAACTCAGTATTTCCCAAAACATGGTCAATGGAACACTGGTCCCACAGATTGGGAGGAGCATCATGTGAAAAAATCACGTGGTCAGATACAGGGGTGGGCAAGAGCTTTACAGTTGTAAGCACACAAAACATAGAATTCTTGTATTATTTATTAATTATTGTATTATTTATTTGCATATTACAACTATAAACCTGCATGGCCCACCCCTGTACATGTTCGAGTTGAACAAAGACAGAATTTGTGTGACAGAACTTCAGAAGCCTTTAATGTACTGATATGCATTATTAACTGCCAAGAGAGGCTATAGTAGGCGGTGTTCAAATTCACTTGCTCATAAAATATTTTTATCTAACAGCATTCCTCAGGACTAGTGTGGGATAAAACGCACTATGGCAAACACTTATCTAACTTTATCAGCAGATGAGTCCCTTGTAGTATCCTCAAACATCCCTGCCTGAAAAAGATTTAATAAAGTCTCTTTGGTGGAACTGGCTCTCCTCCAGATGACATCACTACTACCATAAATATCACAGGGAACTTTAGAGACTTGTGACATGACTGCAGCTCTCAACTGTTCTTAGCAGTTGCTACACCACTGCCTCATCTGCTCACAGTATGGAAAATATCTACAAATGATCAAAGGTCAGAGGTTTTTCTGTGCTTCTTTGCACTGTTCTGCTCTATACCGAGGATCCCATCTATTCTTGTAGGGCTAAGATCTCGTGTCCCATAACTGGTGATAGAAAGCACATGGTCCCATATTCCTGTATAGGTTTCTATTAGCAATGCAAGGCACAGAAAATAATGACATGCATAGGGATAAAGATAAGTAATATCACTACTATAAATACATTACATAGTTTTACTTTTCTGATCACCGTGACATAGGTGCTACTATGATGCCCATTTTGGAGATGAGGAAACTGAGGCACAGTGAAGTTTAACTTGTGCAATGAAACAAAGACAATAATTAGCTAAACCAGGGGAAAAAAGATGTGATAAAGACTCACACATTTAGCTTTCTTGAATTCCTCTTTAAAGCTACCACCAATACTAAGCTGAGGCATCTATCTTTATTATACATGGAATGGACAGTTCTGGACTCCCAGCCTGGCTTCACAAACTACTCGCCTATAGTCCTGAATAAGTTACTTTGACTCAGTTATCCTATTTGTAAAATTATATAATATGAGAAATTTACTATGGTTTATGATGTGGTTGTGTGCATGCCATGAGATAAAAACTTCAAGTGCTTAGCAAAGTGCGTAGCTTTCCATGAACACTCAGCACCTGCTAGCTGCTCTTACTATGGAGGCTATTAACAAACATTTTAGAGCACTCTCCAGTGTTTTATTTCATTATGGCCATTACTTGGACATTGCAAGGTGGAGGATGAGGGAGGCAGAAAAGCCTACCTAAACCTCACTATGACTTTATTCCTCACAATTATATATGGATACAATTTTCTTGGAAGTGATAGCTGGAAGAAACCACTTAAATGTATAACAGGATCCTTCCAAGAAATAATATACTTCCTCATGGAGTTATTTTCTGTATTATTCAAGTTCCCTCCTTCCCAGAGATCTTTTTGGAATCAAAGCCAGGTTTCACAGCCTAAAAATTAATGCTGTACAGCCAGAAAGAAATTATTTTGCAAAAAGATATACCAGACTCGGATAATTTTTGCTCACTGGAAAAAAAAAATCTTCCCTTTTACCTCGCCAGAAAGTACAATGGACAAATATAAAAGCACAACATTATCCCTTTATGCGGTCTCTAAAAGAAAGCACCTCTTTTCATCCATGACCCTTAGCCCAGCAGTACTGCTCTGACATGGCCACAACAGCACCATCATCGGTTTCTGAGCAGCCCTGTCATTACCTGGTTTTCAGATTATCTGTTACTACCTGCATCCTCAAACTCCAAGCCAGGAGACTAAGCCTTGTGCCCCTGGGAGCAGGCTCACCGTAGGGAAGAATTATGGCACAGAACACAATGAGATAGATTGTCAGGGCCTGAGCTTATGGGAGAGGCTCTGATGCCTAATGACAAAGATCAAAGGAAACCTCAGTTAAACATCCACATGTTTCCAAACTTTGCTAACATTCCAGATATTGAAAAACATCCTGATGCATAAGTAAATTTTCAAATTTCCAACCAGATGTTTGCTGGATTGAGTATGTGTCTCTGATTGCCTCCAAGAATTAGAGGATTACGATTCTTATTATTTTATGTTATCTATTTATATCTCTGTTCCTAATTAGTAAAGGAAATTAAACTTGAAATTTTCTACTAGAAAAAAACATATTCTTCAAGCTTCTATAAATATACTCACGTATTTCATATTATCTTGTTTGGTACATAATACAAAGGTTATGCCTGTCCCGTTTCTACTCACTAATTAACTATTCCAATTCCTAGCTAGCTACTGAGAGCTTATCTTAACATATAGATAGTAAATAATAAACCCCTTACTTTCCTTAATTAATCATACATTTTGAGGGCTAAACTTTTTACCAAAAAGGCTCTATTTTAATTCTTTGTAAATTTGTAAGTTGAGACCCATAGGATTGCTATAATACTGTGTTTAATACTGTTTCATTCTAAAGCTAGACTCCCAGCAAAGAATGGGTTTATAGAGTTCATGAAAAGCATGGTCAAAATATATGATAAATTGAATACTATATTTGAAAATGTTAATGATATATCTGGCTTGTCCTGCAACCAAACTGTTACCCTTTTAGGAGAAACCTCCATGGTATGCGCCTTGGTGTGAGGTACAGATACAAAGACATACTTAGAAACTTTTCTCAGCAACGAGAGAACAGTGAAGGTAGCAAAGGACTAGCTAGGAATTAAGCAGCCAAGACCTCAGATGAGTTTTCTGCTGGGAGCTTCTACTGGCTGTTACCTGTTCTCCAAGCTTGCTTTTCCAGATGGCTTGTAGATTCTATTTCTATCCGATGCATTCTTACTACATTCCTTTTGTTACTATTTTTAATTCAATGAGCCAGATTTGATTTCAGTTTTTTGCAACCAAAATCCCAACCAATACAGGTATTACTCTATCCACATGGAAATATTAAATTAAATTTCAAATGTTAGCTAAAATTTAAGGACTCTATATCACCTTTTTCCACTTGTACTCTTATAGGTAGGGAGTGAAGTTCATAGTCAGCTATCATTCCTTGCATGTGTGTCTGAGTTTTGATGAAAATTTTGGAACATTGATATATTAAGAATATTCTGCCCTAGAGTCCCAATTTTTAATCTTTCCCATGTAACTTGCAAGTATTAATAATTAAGATGTTTAAATGAGTCTTAACCCTTACAAAGGTACGCATGTTTGTTTCAGTAAAGATTCTTTGTAATCATTATAAAGTAAAAACCTGCTCTTAGACAATTCATACTACCTTGCCAACATGTGAGACCATGAAGTTTCTAAAAGACATGAATAAGAAATTAGGTGGGTTGCACTGATTCAGGGCTGACATGAGTAAAAAACACTTTATAAAAGGTGACATCCAACAAGTTGTGGAGAGAATGCATACTAGCTTAAATGAAATCCAGCCTTTTGAAAACTTACTTAGGACTGGCTGACTATTTAACTCATCTGCAAAGAAGCAGAGACAGTCCCAGAGCAATCTCTTACACTTGGGGCAGCAGACTGAGGAACGCTTCAAGTCCAGCCATTTCCAAGCTCTGAATTTTCACTAATTCTACTTTAAAACTCCAATAAACAACTCAAGACAAGTATGTCTGTGAGATACATAAATGTAATGACTTTGAACCCATAAAAGTATTACAAGCACTGAAAAACCTGGGTTGCCTGGGGGGAGAATGATGCATTTCAATATTTTGTATAAAGAATTCACACAACTCCACTCCAGGAAAACAAAAAACCCAATTGAAAAATGGGCAAAAGACTTGAACAGACACTTTTCCGAGGAGGACATACAGAGGGCCCAGAGACATATCAAAAGATGCTCAGCATCACTAGCCGTCAGAGACATGCAAATTAAAACCATAATGAGATACCACTTCAAACTGATCAGAATGTCCATCATAAACAAATCAACAAAGAAGTGTTGGAGTGGATTCAGAGAAAAGGGAACTCTAGTGCACTGTTGGTGGAAATGCAGACTGGTGCAGCCATTACAGAAAACAGTATGGAATTTTCTCAAAAAACTAAAAATGGATCTGCCTTTTTACCTGGCAATTCCACTGCTGGGGTCATACCCTAAGACCCCTGAAACACCAATCCAAAAGAACCTATGCACCCCAATGTTCATAGTAGCACAATTTACAATAGCCAAAGCTGGAAGCAACCTAAGTGCCCATCAGCAAATGAGTGGATCAAAAAACTATGGTACATTTACACTATGGAATTCTATGCAGCAGAGAGAAAGAAGAAGCTCCTACCCTTTGAGACGGCATGGATGGAACTGGAGAGCATCATGCTAAGTGAAATAAGCCAGGTGGTGAGGGACAAGTACCATATGATCTCACCTTTAATCAGAACATAATCAACAAAAGAAAAAAAAGCAAACAAAATATAACCAGAGACATTGAAATTAAGAACAATCTAACAACAGCCAGAGGGCAGGGGAGGGGACAGTGGGGAAGGGTTTTCAGGAACTACTGTAAAGGACACATGGACAAAACCAAGGGGGAGGGTGGAAGTAAGGAGGGAGGTGGGTTTGGCTGGGGCGGGGGGAGTGATGGGGAGAAAATGCAGACCACTGTAATTGAACAACAATAAAGTAATTTATGAAATGAAAATAAATAAATAAATAAAAATTTAAAAATCAGTTCTTAAAACATTTTAAGTGATAATGTCTGGAAAAAGTTCTAAAGTATATAGTTAATTCTCTTCAATAATATAATCCTGTTTATAGAGTAGATGAGTCTGGTTGTCAGTAGTGGCTTTTTAACAACTTTTCAATCCTACTATCACACCTCCCTTGACTGCGATGAGGTGACATCTCCCACCACACATGACAAAAGTCTGAGAGTGCCTGGGCTGGCTCACATGCTCCCAGAAACTGAGTTGCATTTGGCATGGGCAGGTGTATGGGTTGGGAAAAACTAATTGTTTAATGTAAAAACGTTCATTCAATATGTGTTTTATTTTTATAGAATAACAGCTTACTTTTCATTCTGTTACATTACCCATACTTGAGCACACTCATTCTCATTCATATCCTCACTCTCAATGTTATTCTAGGTCCTTTTAAGTTATTACTACTTAAGTGTTAAACAGACAAAGAATATTAAATATTTTAGCATGCCTAGAAATTACTTTTAAATAGAAATCATAAGGGAACAGATTAGTAAAAGAGGTTAAAATCTTCTATATAAGAAAAATCTCTAAACTAAAACTTCAAAGGCAAACAACATTCTAAGAGCAGGTAGCTGAACTACAGAAATACACATATTTATGTCTAACATTTTATAATATAATACCCATTATATATACAATATCATATGTATTATATAAACCCTTTGTTTATTGCATGCATATGTATATAACGCCCTATATACATACATAGACCATAAGCAAAGAATTACTGTCCAGAATACATAAAGAATGCATGCAAATCAATAACACATTTAGAAAAATAGAAAAAAGTTAATAAAAATTCACAGAATACAAAGAGCTTATAAGTATATGAAAAGATGTGCAAACTCACCCCCAGAGAAACAAAATTAAGACAATGAGTTATCATTGGATATACATCAAAAAGGCAAAAAAAGTGTGGCAAAAACTGTTCTAAGCACCTTAAAATATGAACTATGTCTGCAAAAATCCCAGCCATGTTAACATAACAAGAACAGTTTGTGCGACATTAATGTAACCAGGCAGCCAAGGAGAGTGGACTGGAATGCACATGTGTGAATGATGACGACTTCACTGAACTAGTCAGTGGGGGCAGTAGATGCCAGTGAGTGAGCATGTGTACTATTGGCCATTGCATCCAAAATGACTGAGTAGAGCTATGAATCTGCATCAAATTTTTTGTTAAGTTCGAACATTCCTCCACAGAAACTATTTGGATGATGCAGAAGGCTGCAGCTATGGGCAACTGGTGATTGGCAACTTCATCACGAAAACATGCCCACACAGGCATCACATCTTGTACAGAGTTTTTTTTGTGAAACATCAAATCACCCAGGTGACTAACCACCCCTCCACCCCATAGTCCAGATTTGACTCCCTGTGACTTCTGGCTTTTCCCAAAACTAAAAATCACCTTTGAAAGGAAAGAAATTTCAGACTATGGATGAGATTTAGGAAAATACAATGGGGCAGCGGATGGTGATTGGGAGAACTGTGTGAGGTCCCAAGGTGCCTACTTTGAAGGGGACTGAGGCATCATTGTCCTATGTACAATGTTTCTTGTATCTTGTGTCTTGTATCTTCTTCAGTAAATGTCTCTCTTTTTCATGTTACATGGCTGGACACCTTGTGGACAGACCTCATATTTTATGTCATGTAGTTCTCATAAAAGCTTTATTAATGCATGACTATTACTACCTTCACTTTACAAATAAAGCAAGTGAGGCACAGAGAAGTTAGACTAGGTGAATGAGCTACTGAATAACAGTCCGGGTGCCTAACTTCTCAACTCGACACCAGCAAGTGTTGGATAATACCAGTTAAGACAATTCTGGTTGAGAAGACTGTGTTCACAGTCAAGTGAACTGTTTTGAGGAGCAATCTAACAATACTAGTAAGAGGAAGATGCATATGTACAACTTTGTTTAGTCAAAAGAAACTCTTGCACATATGTACAAGGAATTATTTTAAAAGATGTTCACAGTAATGCTTTTTTATTGGGGAAATAATAAGGAATCTAAATGTCTATCAGTAAAAGAATGGGTAAGTAAATTGCTTTACATGTATGCAATGGAATACTTCACAATAGTTAAAGTGAATACACTAGTTCTCTATGTATTAACATTAAAAGATTTCAAAAACAATGTTGGATAAAAACATGGAGACTGACAGCACTTATGTTCATTTAAAATATAAAACAATGACACATATTATGGAAACACTGGATGTAGTAAATGTATAAAAAACACGGACTAACTCCACTGCAAGTCCATGGCATTCCTTCTGGAAAAGTAGCAGACTGGGAGAATGAAAAGAACACAGGGGATTTCAATTTTATCTACAAAGTTTTATTCTTTTAAAAAAGAGAAAGCAGAAGTAATCTGAAACAATTTTTTAGAAGTTAGTTTTCATTTGCTGGTATGCACATGAAAAATGCCTTGAAATGTCCTTTGTTATATTCCAGACTTTTAAAATTATCCAAAGTATTTTACTTAAAAAGATCACTTAATTAGGAACAGAGCATTTCTAAACAACTGAGTGCTCACGCAGAATTCTGCCCTATTTTCCAGGACTAAATCAAACTTATCATTTAAGTACAGAATTTATTCAAAGGCATTTCTCAGAGTTTATTTAAGTGCAAGAGATCAGACACATCTCACTCATGCCCACATATAAAAATAGATATAGGGTTAGAATGTTATCCGCCTGTACTCTTTCACCCTTCCATTTCAATCCTAAGACTTCTTTCCCATCTAAAGGCTATCAGAGGCAAGTCAAAACATAGAAGACACAAAACACAGTTGTTCTTATAAACCCAGAAGACTTAACATTAAGTAAAAGTTTTCTCAAGAAAAATTAGTATATAATAACTTCTTATGCCATACAACTGCATACCTACCATGAATGGAGTACAATATAGAAAAAATCTGGATTTTAAATGAAAAAATCTAAAGATATTAAATGAAAAAATAAAGTAAATGATAAATACTTACAAAAAATGTTTTCAGTATATTGGTCACTATTACCTCATTAATATTTTTAATGGAAGACAAGTAATTATTCAAAACGATCTGCTAACCAATGCTTAATTGCATAAAGAAATTATTGATCACAATACTCCAGTCTCATTTTTTTTTATGTCTTTAAAACACTTCTTTTCTATCTCAAGGCTTTTTCCTACATAGTCTCCTTTTCAATAACTTTATTCTTTCAACTCTCTAAATGAGCAGTTCTTTCTCACCCCTCAGGCCTACAAGTCATTAGATGTCCTGTGATTCTTTTGTGGTCAATCATATGAGAACAGATGTTCCTGCCAGGTAAAAGCCTTTAAGGACCAGGGTACAAATTACCATACCATCCTTCTTAGTTTTGGTTGCCATGGAGGCATGAGCTGAGGCAGAATCTCCTTTGCTCTGCATGCCTGAGATGAATAAAGCTCCCCTGGCAGCTCACACTGGACACTTGGTTATGTAGGGTGAACAGAAATGAGCCTTTGTTTATTAAGTAAACAAATAACAAAGACTTTATGGGTATTTCTTACAGCAGTACAACCTAGACCATCCTAACTACTACAAAGTCTCAGATTAAATATTTAAGCATCTTCTCAAAGTGGAATTTCTTATATAATCATTTAAAATTATTTTAACCCATTATCTCAGAAACCTGTTTGCTTCAGAGCATCTATCTATCTATCTACATATAATTGTTTCTTTGTTTTAAAATTTCCCAGACTGTAAGCACCATACAAAAGGGATTTCAAATATCTAGATTATAGTGCTTTCTCTAAAGCCTAGCACAGTGACCAGCAGATGAGATTTTCTTAGTATTTGTTAAATGAATGCATGCTTCATTTTGTTTCACTTAAAATTCTATGTTATATATTTTACTAATTCTGATACAAGAAATGCCAATGACAAAAAGAGTTAAAATGCACAATAAATTCTGACAACACATTAAATTTCTCAATTTGAACACTGACATGACTTACAAGCTATGTATTTTACATTTGGAACACAGCTGCTTAAATTTAGACAATATTAGTTTAATTTCGGATAAACTTAGATGCAGTTCACATCGACAAAGTGTAGACTTACATTTACCCAACATATAAGAACTCCTAAAGTTATAAAAATGGCATTTTATTGAAGTTATAAAAGACATATATACTAACCTAGAGTCCCTACTTTCCTGCTACCAATTTAATAAATGTTTCAATCACATTTATGACTATTTAATTTTCCACATATCTTTGGTTGCCAGGCTAAAACCTAAGGAGTTCGTGTTACAATAAAACCAGACTCAAGAATCTATTACAGAAATGAATTTAAGGCTGGCATCCACTGAAGCCTTAAATCTTCTTGTTCAATTGCCAGGGTGTGAGGTAAAAACGGCTGCTATCCTAACAGTCTTTGTCAACTGCCAAACTTTTGCCAGTGACTATATGTCAACTATGGATTGCTGGTGAGTTGCAATCTAATATACTTTGTGGTACAGTTTAGCATGCCTGGAGGTCTCCACTCTATAATATTTCACAATCTACCATCAGACAAGGCAAAATGCCAGCACTAGAAAGCACATTGAGACTAAATATGTTAAAAATGAACATTTCTATACAATCATGCTAGATCAGAGTCAATATTGACAATTACACCTGTGGCAATTTAACTTGGATTCCTGCTAAGAAGTATTTGACCAAGTTAGCCCACAAAACACCTGATCAAATTTTATTCAGCATATTTGTTCTTACAGAAATTATTTAACTATATTTTCCTCTGATTTGGATTTTTCTGTTATATGCTTTTAGACTTTTCATATCCTTTCATTTAAAACATTATTTTCCTTTTTATACTGCTTAAGATATGTGCACTGCACTTAGGTAATGTGTGACTCTATACCTGAATGATGTTTAAAACTCTGGCATTTTAGTAAACCTGTTTGTATCTATGCCAAGTGATCATAAATGAAAATAATAACTGATAAATGCATTTTTAAAAGGAAATTCTGATTCCTTTTCTATGTTTTATTGTTTAAGCTGATACAATGGTCCCAGTTTTTCCCCCTTTGCCCCCCTCCAGCCAACCCACCCCCCACTTCCACAGTCAATCCCCACACCATTGTCCATGTCCATGGGTCCTTCATACATGTTCTTTGACTGATCCCTTCACCTTCTTCCAAACAGTCCCCACATCCTCACCACCTACCCTCTTAGAGCTGTCAGTCTATTCCATGATTCTATGCCTCTGATTCAATTTTGCTCCTTAGTTTATTTCATTCATTAGATTCCTCTTTTTTTTCAAAAAAAATTTTTTTAAAGATTTTATTTATTTATTTTTAGGGAGGGAAGGGAGGGAGATAGAGAGAGAGAGAGAGAAACATCAATGTGCGGTTGCTGGGGGTTATGGCCTGCAACCCAGGAATGTACCCTGGCTGGGAATCGAACCTGGGACACTTTGGTTCCCAGCCCGCGCTCAATCCACTGAGCTACGCCAGCCAGGGCAGATTCCTCTTATAAGTGAGATCATATGGTATTTGTCTTTCACTGTCTAGCTTATTTCACTTAGCATAACAGTCTCAAGTTCCATTCATGCTGTCACAAAGGGCAGGAATTTCTTCTTTCTTTCTGCTGTGTAGTATTTCATTGTGTAAATGTACCACATTTGGTACAAATGGATTGTACCAAATGGATACCACAGTTTTTAATCCACTCATCTAGTGATGGGCACTTAGGCTATTTCCAACTCTCGGTTATGGTAAATCTATCAAATAATTATAAAGTACTTATATGCATAAGGCATTGTTCTGTTTTGTGAATGAATAATAATGCATTTATTCCTTACAGTGAAGTAGGTGTAATTACCATACTCAATTGACACATGTATTAATAGAAACAAAGGTTCTTAAAGGTTACGTACTATGTCCAATTAGGTACTATGTCCAAAGCAACATAGCAATATAAAAAAATTATGTATGTGTTGTGAACTATAATGCATGCCCAGGAGAACAATATAGTATAGAATAGCAGTACAACAGAAAGAGTAGCTTTTAGAGTTAGACCTGGGTTCAAATCTCAGTGCCATCATTTATTACCTGCTTGATGGTAACTTAGAGAAATAATTCATGGAAAGAGCCTACACATAGTAGGTGCTCATTTAAAAGTAGCTATTTATCATTATTTAGAGATGTTTTCAATAATTTTCTGTAAACTGTCAATATTTTCTAAGCATTATGATAAGTATGAATTATTTTTATAAAAAGAAATAAGGAAGACTTCCGGCCAAGATGGAGGCGTAGGTAGACAAACTGTGCCTTCTCACAAAACCAAAAGAAGGACATCAACAATTTAAAAACAAAAAACAACCAAAACTGACAAAACACTGAAGTGTATGGAAGTCTGACACCCAAGGAGTTAAAAAAGAAACATTCATCCAGACTGGTCGGAGGGGTGGAGACAGGCAGCCGGGCGGAGAGGACTCACTGCAAAGCAGCAGTGGAGGACTGGGGTAGGCAAGGCTGCAGCTGGCCAGCAAGGCCGCAATGGGCAGACGGGCCGAGCGGCAGATTGTGGACTGGGCAGTCCCTCATTTGCATTCAGATAAACTGGGAGAAACATCTGGGGAGCGAGACAGACCATGCAACACAGGGCTCCTGTGTAGGGAAAAAAGCCTCAAACCACTGACTGAAAACACCTGTGGGGGTTGAGGCAGTGGGAGAAACTCCCAGACTCACAGGAGAGTTCGCTGGAGAGACCCACAGGATCCTAGAATGTACACAAGCCCACCCACCCAGAAATCAGCACCAGAAAGGCCCAGTTTGCTTGGAGGAAGCAGCAGTAGTGACCAAAATCTGGAAGAGAGCAGAGCCAAGTGCCATTGTGCCCTCTCGGACCCCTCCCCCACATACAGCATCACAACCCAGTGACCTGCATTGCCCCGCCCTGGTGAACACTTAAAGCTCTGCCCTCACTAAGTAACAGGCACAGCAAGACAAAAAAAATGGCCCAAACAAAAGAACAGATCAAAGATCAAGAAAAAATACAACTAAGTGATGAAGAGATAGCCAACCTATCAGAAGCACAGTTCAAAACACTGGTAATCAGGATGCTCACAGAACTGGTTGAATTTGGTTGCAAATTAGATGAAAAAATGAAGGCTACGCTAAGTGAAATAAAGGAAAATGTACAGGGAACCAATAGTGATGGGAAGAAAACTGGGACTCAAATCAACAATCTGCACCAGAAGGAAGAAAGAAACAACCAAACAGAAAAGAATGAAGAAACAAGAATTTAAAAAAATAAGGAAAGGCTTAGGAACCTGCAGGACATCTTTAAACATTCCAACATCCAAATTATAGGGGTACCAGAAGGAGGAGAGGAAGAGCAACAAGTGGAAAAGTTATTGGAACAAATAATAAAGGAGAACTTCCCCAATCTGGCAAAGGAAATAGACTTCCAGGAGTCCAGGAAGCTCAGAGAGTCCCAAAGAAGTTGGACCCAAGGAGGAACACACCAAGGCACATCATAATTACATTACCCAAGATTAAAAATAAGGAGAGAATCCTAGAAGCAGCAAGAGATAAGGAGACAGTTACCTACAAAGGAATTCCCATCAGACTGTCAGCTGATTTTTCAAAAGAGACCTTACAGGCAAGAAGGGGCTGGAAAGAAGTATTCCAAGTCATGAAAGGCAAGGGCCTACATCCCAGATTGCTCTATCCAGCAAAGCTTTCATTTAGAATGAAAGGGCAGATAAAGTGCTTCTCAGATAAGGTCAAGTTAAAGGAGTCATCATCACCAAGCCCTTATTATATGAAATGTTAAAGGGACTTATCTCAGAAAAAGAAGATCAAAAATATGAACAGTAAAATGACAGCAAACTCACAATTACTAACAACCACACCTAAAACAAAATGAAACCAAACTAGGCAAACAACTAGAACAGCAACAGAATCACAGAAATGGAGATCACATGGAAGGTTAACAACAGGAGAGTGTGTCAGGGAGGGAGGGGGAAAAGGTACAGAGAATAAGTAGCATAGATGGTAGGCAGAAAATAGACAGGGGGAGGGTAAGAATAGTATAGGAAATGTAGAAGCTAAAGAACTTGTAAGAATGACCCATGGACATGAACTAAAGGAGGGGAATGTGGGTGGAAGGAGGTGTGCAGGGCACAGGGGAGTGAAGGGGGGAAAATGGGACAACTGTAGTAGCATAATCAAAATATATTTAAAAAGAAATAAGTAAATCATATAAAAATAATTGTATTATTTTGATAATTTGGGTTAGAGCCACACCCAGATCAAGTATTAAAAAATGATCAATTTCATATCAACTTAATTTCAACAAAAGTAAGCCACACTGATGGTGAGCAAGACTTGTGAGAAAGAAATAAGTGTTAGTTATGAGAACTTCCACTGACATATCTACTGAAGACAAAACCAGCACTGTTGGGATGAATCAAAGAATCTGCAGCAAATGCAAAAAGAACCATAATAACAGAATAATAAAAATCTCCAACCCATTTCTTAAAATTCTACCACTTATTCTCTTAAATAGAAACTGGAAGACAACAGTTTACTCCTTCATCATTGGAAATATTTTATGTACTTCAAACTGGAAATATTAATGCTAATGCCCACACTGAGACACTAAGTACATAGAGTAATGCAGGTGCAATAACCAGGTTTATGTACCCAGAGGGCACATTTCATTTCTAAGTTCATCCATTCACATTCAGGTACATGACTTAACATTAGCAGTAATAAGTATATGAATAATAAATAGCAATTTTCTACTTTACTGATTAATGGTTTCTATGAAAAACAAACCAGCTAACCATACATTCCTTAACTATTAATGACCCAGAAATCTTGGAATGCATTTTTTCTTTCAAAGTACAGAGTGTTCCTGAGTTTTTGCTGATCTATTTCCATAATTGTTATTGGATCCAATACTCAAAAAAAAAAAAGAAAAACATTCACCATATGCAATTTCTTCAAATATTTAAATGATAAAGATAACACCTTAGGCTTAGAGAAAATGGTATGAGGTAAACAGAGACAATAAACCCATATTATAAATTCTTAGTTAAGAAGATAAGGAGAAAATTAATTTTCAAAATGGGAAAGGTCCTCCTTTTTTGAATTACAATTAAGAAAGGGTACGTACAACCTGTACTAGTTTTAAAACTATGTTTTACAAGTTCTAATAACCTTTAAAAGGGACAGCAAGTTATTTACTGTACTTTCTGAAGTATAATTGGAATTTTCTTGATAAGACACTTTAACTTTCTGTTATGCAATCAAAAGTTCTTATAACATTGTAAACTGCAGTCTAGGCAGTGACAGACCTTGAGATTCTGAGACTTAACTGAGAACAAAGGCAGGTTATTGGCAAAGCCTTGCTGGCCTGCTTCCTGCAAGATCGGGTGGTAATGGGGCTTAGAGAATAATCACATTTTGTCCACACAGGAACTGGGGCAAGTGAAGACTGCCAAGGCTACCTTGTCCGTAGTGCTACCAGAGCACAGTACGGGCTGTGAGCCTGACGGCTTCAACACAGTGCTGCCACTTATTGCATAGACAGTCTTCCTACTCTTTAATAACGCCCAAGTTGCTTCTCCCAAAGTCATTCCAACATCGGAAGAAGGTAATTTCCTAATGTTAAACTTGAAGGGGGAAAGGGACGCAACAACAACAACAAACCAAGAAAATGCCCACCTTGATGAATAAAGAAAATCTGCCACCAGCTTTAAAGGAGGAAAACCAATCTCTGGATGAGGGGCATTTTTTCCTCAACATGTACCAAGACTACCCTAATATTAAATTCTACTGAGGGAATTAATGACAGAGGGTTTATTTTGAGATTTTATTTTTAATTATAGTTGGCATATACTATTATATTAGTTTCAGGTGCAGAGCACAGTGATTAGACATCTATAACTTATAAAGTGATCACTCCAGTAAGTCAGGACCCATCTGACACCATACACAGTTATTACAATATTATTGACTATATTCTCCAAGTTGTACCTTGTATCCTTATAACTGTTTTTATAAGTGCCAATTTGTACTAATGACATTGTTTAAAATATTTTTTTGCCATTCTCTCTCTGACAAAGCAATACTTTTTAAAAAATGGTCAGAGAGACTTAAGAAAAACTTAGTGATTATTAGATTATCCTTAGAACTCTACATTAACTCTATGATGTTCTTGGTATTTAAAAAAAGTACATTTGTCACAGAAATTTAGTTAACACCTTAAAGCTATGTATGTATCTTAACACCTTAAAACTACGCTGCTTATATAAACGTAATCACTGTAAACATCTATACAATCTGGTATTTTGTTTTCATTTTAAAATGAGGGCTCTCTTGTTTAAAAGTTCATTAAAAACTAAAAACTGTTCTGCCAAAAAATAAAATAAATTAAATTAAAAATGGTCAGTGAGGGAGAAAGTTGAGGAATCAGAAAATAAAATGTTACAAGGATAAATTTTTGTACACAGAGAGAGTCTATGGGAAGAAAATGGCAGCATGAGCAGCTCTATTAACTTGGTCCCCAGAGAAACAACCATAACTATTAAAAATATTTTAAAAACTATTTTAAGCCTCTGAATATTGTCCTGTGGGCATAAAGCAAACAAAGACACACTTATACAAGAAAATCCATTAAATCTAGGTAAGAAGAACAAAAGTCTGTGTCACATGAGCTGCAACTCGCTTCCTCCCTCCCCAACCCTAAGCTCATTGTGATGAGAGCTCCAATCTGGGCAGGTACTTTCAATAAAATGGGGCTCCATCTCCCCCTCAGTTCTCAGTTAAGGGCTATGGTATCTCTCCAGAAGGGGCAGCTGTCAGTATTTCTTACTCCCCTCAGCTTCATGTTATAGAGGTTAAATTCCAAGAGAGTGTGGTGAAAGGTTGGGGGACCTCTTTTTTCACCCAGCCCCACTTGCAGGATGAAGGCCTCAGCCCAGGAGCAGGAGGCCATGAATACTCCTCATTGCCATCACCCCAGCATGCTGGTGGGGCAGAAGTTTCAAGCTAGGAGAGGCAAGGCAAAACACCAGATGCTAGCCAACCCACACAGCATCCTACTCATAATATAGGATGTCATTCTTAGACAGCTCACTCTCCCCACCTCCAATCCAGAGACTTTGTCCTTAGGGAAAGGAAGAGCAAAAGAAGGGGGTTCTGAAGCTCTCTCCAAAAGAACTGACTTGGCATAGAAAAAGTAGGGGAAGTTCAAACCTAAGACTACTCTCAAAAACAATGAAGATTTTAATGGTAAGCAATTTACAGGAGGCTGGTAGCTCTATGAGGTCAAAAAACTAAATTACAGGTTAGCTGGTTTATCAAAGAGAACCAGAATAACACACAACTAATAAGAGTATTCCTGAGGTCAAAACAAACCTCAAAGACTGGCCTGCAAAACTACTCTTGGGAAGAGGCCTGAATTTATTTTTTAAAGATTTTATTTGTTTATTTTTTTAGAGAGAAAGAAAGGAGGGGAAGAGAGAGGGGGTAAAACATTGATATGCCAAAGAAATATCAATTGGTTGCCTCTCGCACACCCTCAACAGGAGACCGAACCTGCAGCCCATGTGCCCTGACCGGGAATTGAACCAGCAACCTCTCGGTTTGCAGTACCACACCCATCCCACTGAATCACACCTGCTGGTCAGGGCAAGAGGCCTAAATTTAACTGGATCAGCCTGTAGAGCAATTTATGACCCAGGGCGGTGTGAAAAATAAGCAATAACCAGGCCATCAGTGAAGCCCAACAGTTGGGTGTGATGACAACAAAAGCAGACAGCTTAAGAAAGACCAGGAAAGAAGAGTCAAAGGGAACCATGCTAAAACCACTGTCATTTCAGGTGACTGTGCATGTGCCCAAGGCAGGGCTCCCTGCGGAGTATCATCAGAGGCTTCACAGGGCAAGGGCACCAAGTGTGGCTAAGTAAATAATATGATAGCATTAAGCCACTGAGGGAGGAGAAACCCCTATCAAGAGTTGCTGCAGTATGTTACTTTAAATGTGAACATTTCAACCAAAAATTATGTGACCTGCGAAGAAATAGGAAAGCAGATTGATAACACATAGGGTAAAAGACAAACAATAGTAGTGGCCTGTGAGAGGGCCCAGATGTCAGGCTTAACAGACAAACACTTCAAGGAAACCATTATAAATGCTTCAAACCCTAAAGAAAACCATGCTGTCAAGCAAGGTATGATGACAATACCTCACCAAAGAGAGAATATCAATAATAAGACAGAAATTTTAACAAAGAACCACATGGGAATTGTACAGTTATAAAGTAAAATAATTAAAATAAAAAATTCACTAGAGGGGATCAACAATAGATTTGAACTGACAAAGGAAAATTCAGCAAGCTTGGTGATAGATCAGTAGAAACAATGTAGTTTAAAGTGTAGAGGAGGGAAAAAGGGATGGAGAAAAGAGAACAGAGATTCAGAGAAGTGTGTCACACCATTAAACACACCTAAGTATACAGCATGGAAGTACTAGGTGAAGAGGAGAGAAGAGAGCAGAAAAAGATATTCGAAGACTTGACAGTATAAAACTTCTCACTTGATCAAAAATATTATTAATCCACACCTACAAGAAGTTAAACAAACTCCTAGTCATATAAATACAAAGTGATCCATATATTTACACCTATCACAGTAAAAAATCTTAAAGAGAAAAATCTTGAAATCAGAAAAGAAAAACAACTCCCCACATAGAAGAGAGCTCCAATACATTTAGCATTGACTACTTACCAGAAACAAAGGAAGCCAGAGACACTGGAAAGATAAGAGCAAATTAAACCTCAAGCAAACAAAAAGGAAGCCATAGTAATGCGCAGAGCAGAAAATAATGAAATAGAGAAGAGAAAAATAAGAGAGAAAATCAATGAAACCAAAAGTTGGTTCTTTGTAAAGATAAAATTGACAAACCTTTAGCTAGACTGACCAAGAAAAAACACGTAAGACTCAAATTACTAACATCAGGAAGAAAAGAGGGGGAATTACTACTGACATTATGGAAAGAAAAATGATGAGAAAGTAATAATATGATGAGCATGCAGGACAGTATGCCAACAAATTAAATATATGAAATGAAAATTCCTAGAAAAACACAAACTACCAAAAATGACTCTAGAATAATTAGAAAATCTGTATGGATGCATGGAAGGTATTAACTTAGGAATTAAAGGGGTTAACTTAGGAATTAAAACCTACACAGAATGCTGGTGGGGGTGGTGCAGGGTGGAGAGCAATAAAGGGGAGAAAAAATGGGACAATTGTAATAGCAAAATCAATAAAACATATTTTTAAAGAAGCCCAACACAGATGGCTTCACTGGCAAATTCTAAGAAACATTTAATAAGAAAGTATTACCATTTTTTCATAAATGCTACCACAAATTATGAGAGAAGGACATTTCTTAGCTGATTCTATAAGGCCCTTATTACTTTGATACCAAAACCAGATAAAGACATCACAAGAAAACTGCAGACCAATATTTCTCATAAATACAGACACAAAAAAACCCTTCGACTAAATACTAGCTAATTGGATCCAGCAACAGAAGAAAAGATTATAAACCATGACCAAATAAGTTTATACAAGGAATGCAAGGTCAGTTCAAAATAGAACATCAATCATTATAAATAGAGCATAATAAAATAAAGGACAAAAATAACAATCATCTAAAACAAAAAGCATTTGACAAAATTCAATACCCTTTCATGATAAAAACACCCTAAAAACTAGGAATGGAAGGAAACTTCCTCAGCCTTTTGTAATAAAAGGTAAACTTTTGTAGATACAAGCCCTCTATAAAAACTCCAGAGCTACATTATACTTAATGGTGAAAGACTAGCTGCTTTCCCCTTAGGATCAGGAATAACATGAGGATGCCATTTCTGCTCAACATTGTAGTGAAGATCCTAGACAGGGCAAATAGGCAGAAAAGGAAATAAAAGACATGCACATGGTTAAGAAAGAAGTAGAACTAACTCTATTCACAGATTACATTATATAAATATGTGTGCATATATTCACATTCTTATTCCTAAATTGTCCACTAAAAAATATTGGGACTAATTAAACAGTTCTGCAAGGTGGCAGGACCTAAGATCAATACACAAAAATCAATTGTATTTCTATACACTAGCAATGAACAATTTAAAATAAAATTACGAAAACAATTCTATTTATAATAGCATAAAATACTTAGAAATAAATTTAGCAAGTATAAAACTTATACTCTGAAAACTACAACACACTGTTGAAAGAAATTAAAGAGCTGTAAATGAATAAAAAGATACCCCATGAAAGAAAGAGAGAAAAATTAATCATTTTAAGACCTTGTTGGACACCCTTTCCTAAATGTCTTCAATGGGTGAGTGTAGGGTGGGTAAGGAGGTTCCTTGTTTGAGTTGTGTTGATTATCAGCCTGATGGGCACAATTTTCAGGGCCGCTTGATGTCAACATGTAGAACACCAAATGTGAGACTTAAGAAAAATTAATATATGACATATGTGTATGTGTTCTTGATGAGGACGCCGAGCAGCTACAGATTTTCAGAGATTCATGGACAAAATTTCCTTGATCCACTATGAACTGTGAGCTGGATTTCCTAGATCTGGCTGGATAATCACAATAAATCTAATCCCAAATGAATGAGGAATAAAGAATCCAAGAGTCCACTCCAAAATTCTTAGAATGCCCTGGGTCAATAGCTACTATACTTACTAGTTAAGTAAAGACTATAGTTAAGGTTTTGCTTTAGTGTCATCCTAGTAGGCATGACAGGTAGTCTGAATCATGCAGAGCCACACTACACTAGGACAAGGATAATTCATAATATAGCCATCTAGAATTCTCCATGTTTTATGCCACATTGCTTTCAGTAAAGTGTCAAGAGAATGAGTCATGTTTTCTAGTTCATGGTCGTGTCTCTAGGCTAGTGGCAGGGTCACAGCTGTATTTCAAGATCTTTTTAATATGATATTTAATATAGGTAACACAAGAATTGAAGATGGCAGCTGTGTAGTCCATTTGCTCTTGCCCCTGGCTCAGATTCTTGGCTAATGTTCTAACCAAAAAACTGAACAATCAATAGAATCTTAGCTGATATGAATTTTTGAAGCCAGGGAGTACAGATGATGCTTCACAATGGGCAGTAAAGAGATTTTGTAAGTTGAAGGAGAAATATCCCATGTATGGCACCTGCAGCAGCACAGCGACTAGTCAGAAAGAAATTGCAGCAAGAGGTTATCAAGGCCCCACACAGCTTAGGCTCTCACACAGAGCTGCCATCAGCACCAAGCACCAAAGAGCTGATCCTCTTATACAGATTGGCCCCTCCCTTGAAACAGTTTATCAGAAACTATACATTACTAGAAATAAGCTGGGGCAATCCAAGAAGGGTGACACAGGGGCAGGGAAAAACACCCGAAATTTTCCAAGAAGACTAAACAGTACCTCCCAGGGGGTCCCACCCTCCAGAATACAATAGAAATCTCCTTCTAAAGGCTTCTACCACCTGAAGGTAGTACATGCAGTCCTGCCAGAAGTTGAATGACCCACTCCTGGACCTGGAGCTGATAAAAAGCCAGAGGCAGATCCAGAAGGAGAAAACAGAAAGCAAACACGAAACTGCTGAGACAAACTCCACCTCGTACTTCTTCAGTAAATGTGTTATTTTTTTCTCTCACATAGCCTTTTAATATTTTTCTTTTTCTTCAATTGTATTCCAACTAATTCACTATTTTTGTCTTTTATTTTTATTTTTATATTTTTGTATTATTTTTATTTCAAATCTCACATTGTACTCTTCCCTTATTTTACCCTATTTTGCTATCTTTCTTCCCTTTCTTATTTTCATTTTAAATTTTATTTTCCCCCTTTCTACATCTTGTTCCTTCCTTACTCTTACTATTCTATCAAATTATTCTCCCTCTATCCCCTCAAAATCATTTTTCTTTACTGTAGATATCTCATATTCCCTTTTCTTTTTCTTATAATATTGTTATTCTCTTTTTGCCTTTATTAATCTTTGCTCTTCTGTTGTTTTGAATTTGTTGTGTTTTTTCTTCAATTTTGTTCCTATTGGTTCTTTATTTTATTTCAAACTTCATATTTTACTCTTCCCTTTTCTTACTTCATTATTCCATCTCCCTTCTCTTTTTTATTTACATTTTAAATTGTATTTCCTCTTTCCTTTGCCTTCTTTCTAATCCCTACTCTTATTATTTCCCATCCCTCTTCCCTCTCAAAATAATTTTTCTTTCCTTTAATTATCTCATCTTCTTTTTTTCTTATCTTATAATATTCTTAGTCCCTTTCCACCTTTATTAATCTTTGCTCATTTGCTGTTGATATTGCTGATGTGGTCAGGGGTATTTTTGCTGGTGTGGGTTTGGTTTTCTGGGTACTTGTGCTTTGTTCTGCCAGCACCTGCACAACAAAATACAAGATGTGGTGGGGGTTGTGACTCTCAGCCAGCTGGAGGGGAAAACCCAACAAAGAACAAAGAATGAGCCATCAATAATCAAAGCCCAAATACAACAAGAGACCTCATATAAGCTGAATGAAGGGCATCCCTGTAGCTGCCAGTTCAGAGGATCAAAGACACTGCACCACTGAGTCCCACAGAACTCCTACCACAGAAGGCCACCCATAAAGACAGGGAGTCAAATCAGGACAATCTGAAATGCAGAAACAAACAAAAAGAGCCACCTAAAATAGGGAGACAAAAGAAACAACCTTTAATCAAAAGGAATCCCAAGTAAAAGTGTTAAATGAAACTGAGGCAAACAATTATTCAGACATAGAGTTCAAAATAATGATTATAAGGATACTCAAGAAATTCAGTGAGAACTACAAGGAGATTTATGGGAGCTACAAAAAGATTTATGGGAGCTACAAGGAACTTAGTGGGAACTACAACAGCATGAAAAAAAAAGCCATGGAAACTATGAATAAGAACCAGGAGGAAATTAAGAATATCTGAAATGAAGAATACACTAGAAAAAATTAAAAACAGGCTAAGTGAAGCTGAGGACCAAATCAATGAGCTGGAAGACAAGGTAGGAATAAACACCCAGTCAGAGCAACAGAACCAAAAAAAAAAAAAGAAAAGAAAACTAAACAAACAAACAAAAAACAAAAATGAGCATAGTTTAAGGGAGCTTTAGGACAACATGAAATGTAACAACATTCGCATCATAGAAATACCAGAAGGAGAAGAAAAAGAGCAAAGAATTAAAAAACCTGTTTGAAAAAATGACAGAAAACTTCCCTAACTTGGTGAGGGAAAAAAATCAATCAAGTTCAAGAAGCACAGAGGATCCCTTAAAAGGCCCTCTCCAAGACACATAATAATTAAAATGGCAAAAATTTAAGGACAACGAGATAATCTTAAAGGCAACAGGGGAGAAACAGCTAGTAACATACAAGGGAGTTTTGATAAGGCAATCAGCTGATTTCTCAACTGAAATACTATAAGCCAGAAGGGACTGGCACAAAATATTCTAACTAATGAAAAGAATGGACCTGCAATGAAGACTCTCATTTAAAATGGAAGGTAAAATAAAGAGCTTCCCAGACAAAAGAAGGCTAAAAGAATACATCTCCACCAAGCCAGCACTGCAAGAAATGCTAAAGGGACTGCTTTAAGAAGAAGAAGAAAAGGGGGGGGGGGGAACACAGGTACAAAGGGAAAAAATAGCAATGAACAAGTACCTATCAATAATAACCTCAAATATAAATGGATTAAATGCTCCAATCAAAGGGCATAGGGAAGCTGAATGGATAACACCTCATCCAAATATATGCTGTTTCAAGAGACCTGCCTCAGAATCAAAGATCTAACAGGCTTAAAGTGAAGGGATGGAAAAAATATTCTAAGCAAATGGACATGAAAAAATAAAGCTAGGGTAACAATGCTATATCAGACAAAACAGACTTCAAAACAAAGACCACAACAAGAGATAAAGACAATCTCTACATAATACTTAAGGGAGTGAGCCAACAAGAGGATACAACCCCTGTAAACATACATGTACACAACACAGGAGTACATAAATACATAAGGAAATTTTTGGAGGACTTTAAGAAGGAGACAGATGTCAATGCAGTCATCTAGGAGATTTTACCACCCCACTGTCAACAATGGATATATCTTCCAAACAAAGAATCAACAAGGATATTGTGACACTGCACCATACTCTATATCAAATGGACTTCACTGATATTTACAGAACACTTCAACCCAAATAACTTAAGTATACATTCTTTTCAAATGCACATGAATCATTTTCAAAGATAGAACACATGGTAGGACACAAAACAAGCCTCAACAAATTCAAGAAAATTGAAATCATATCAAGCATCTTCTTGAATCACAATGGCTTGAACCAAGAAACCAACCTCAAGGAAAAAACTCAAAAATATTCAAATACACAGAGACTGTTATTAAATAATGAATGGGTTAACAGTGAGTTCAAGGAAGAACTCAGCAAGTATCTAAAAACAAATGAAAATGGACACACCACAATACAAAATGTACGGGACACAGCAAAGACCATCCAGAAAGGGAAGTTCATAGCAATATAGGCCTACCTAAAGAAGATAGGAAAATTTTCAAATAAACAACCTAATCTTACATCTAAAAGAAATAGAGAAATGAGCAAAATTTAATGACATAGAGACTAAAAAACAATCCAAAAATCAACAAATCCAGGAGCTGGTTCCTTGAAAAGATAAACAAAATTGACAAACCTTTAACCAGACTTATTAAGGAAAAAACAAAGAGGACTCACATAAATAAAATCAGAAACAAAAGACAAGTAACAACCAATACCACAGAAATACAAAGGATTGTAAGACATTGCTATGAACAACTGTATGCCAAGAAACAACCTAGGTGAAATGGACAAATTTCTGGAAACACACAATCTCCCAGAACTGAATCAAGAAGAAGCAGAAAGGCTGAATAGACTGATAACAACTAGCGAAACTGAGCAGCAATCAAAAAGCTCCAGGTGTACAAAAACCCTGGCTTTGCAGCTGAATTTTACCAAACATTCAAAAAGAAATAACACTTGCTCAAACTATTCCAAAAAAAATTCAAGAAGAGAGAAGACTCCCAAACTCTTTACAGACCAGTATTATCCTAATTTCAAAATCAGGTAAAGATACAACAAAGAAAGAAAATTACAGTCCAATGTCTCTGATGAGCATAGAAGCTAAAATCCTTGACAAATATTGGCAACCTGAATCCAGCAATACATTAAACATATCATACATCATAATCAAGTGGGATTTATCCCAAGGATGCAAGGATGGTATAGTATTTGCAAATCCATAAATGTAATACATCACATAAATAAAATGAAAGACAAAAATCACATGATCATATCGACAGGTGCTGAAAAAATACTTGATAAAATCCAGCACCTATTTATGATAAAAACACAAACCAAAGTGGAAATAGAGGGAGTATTCCTCAACATAATAAAGGCCATATTCAAGAAACCTAGGGCCAACATCATACTCAACTGCCAAAAACTAAATGCATTTCCCTTAAGATCAGGAACAAGACAAGAGAGTCTGTTTTCATCACTGTTATTCCACATAGTATTGGAAGTTCTAGCCACAGCGATTAGAAAAAAAAAAGGAACATCCAAATTGGGAAAAAGGAAGTAAAACTGTCATTTTTTGCTGATGACATGATGGTATACATTGAAAACCCTATAGTCTCCACCAAAACACTTCTCCAATTAATGAATTCAGCAAAGTAGTGGGATACAAAGTCAATATTCAGAAATTGATGGCATTCTTGTACAACAGCAATGAATTGTCAGAAAGAGGAACTAGGAAAAATCCAATTTACTATAGAAACAAATAAAATAAAGTACCTAGGAACAAATTTAACCATGGATGTAAAAGAACTATAATTGGAAAACTATAGAACACTGAAGAAAGAAATTGAGGAAGATACAAATTAATGGAAGCATAAACCATGTTCATAGATTGGAGAATTAACATCATTAAAATGTACATACTATCCAAAGCAATATATAGATTCAACACAGTTCTTATTAAAATACCAATAGCAGAAATTTATATGGGACCATAAACAATCCTGAATAACTGTAGCAATTTTGAGAAAGGAGAACAAAACAGGAGAGATCACAATACCTGATATCAAACTGTATTACAAGGTCGCTGGTAATCAAAACAGCGTGGTACTGGCATAAAAACAGACACATAGACCAATGGAACAGAACAGAGAGCCCAGAAATAAACCTAATTCTCTATGGTCAATTAACATTTGACAAAGGGGGAAGAAGCACAAAATGGAGTAAAAATAGCCTCTTCAACAAATGGTGTTGGGAAAGCTGGACAGCTACATGCAAAACAGTGAAACTCCATCACCAACTTACACCATACACAAAAGTAAATTCAAGGTGGACAAAAGACTTAAACATAAGTTGTGACACCATAAAAGTCCTAGAGGAAAACATCGTCAGGAAAATCTCAGACATTCCACATAGCAATATCTTCACTGATATATGCCCTAAAGCAAGGGACATAAAGGAAAGAATAAACAAATGGGACCTCATCAAACTGAAAAGCTTCTGCACAGCTAAAGAAAACAGCATTAAAATGAAAAGAGAGCCAACCATATGGGAAAACATATTTGCCAATGATAATAGACAAGGGTTTGATCTCCAAAATATATAAAGAACTCACATGACTCCACTCCAGGAAGACAAAACAATCCAATTAAAAAATGGGCAAAAGACTTGAACAGACACTTCTCCAAGGAGGACATACAGAGGGCCCAGAGACATATCAAAAAATGCTCAGCATCACTAGCCCTCAGAGACATGCAAATTAAAACCACAGTGAGATACTACTTCACACTGGTCAGAATGGCCATCCTAAACAAATCAACAAACAAGTGTTGGAGGGGATGTGGAGAAAAGGGAACCCTGGTGCACTGTTGGTGGAAATGCAGACTGGTGCAGCCACTATAGAAAACAGTATGGAATTTTCTCAAAAAACTAAAAATGGAACTGCCTTTTGACCCAGCAATTCCACTGTGGGAGTCACACCCTAAGAGCCCTGAAACACCAATCCAAAAGAACCTATGCACCCCAGTGTTCATAGCAGCACAATTTACAATAGCCAAGTGCTGGAAGCAACCTAAGTGCCCATCCGCAAATGAGTGGATCAAAAACTATGGCATATTTACACAATGAAATTCTATGGAGCAGAGAGAAAGAAGGAGCTCCTACCCTTTGAGACAGCATAGATGGAACTGGAGAGCATCATACTAAGTGAAATAAGCCAGGTGGTGAGGGACAAATACCATATGATCTCACCTTTAACCGTAATATAATCAACAAAAGAAAAAAAGCAAACAAATATAACCAGAGACATTGAAATTAAGAACAATCTAACAACAGCCAGAGGGAAGGGGGGATGGAGCTGTGGGGGGAAGGGTTTTCAGGAACTACTGTAAAGGACACATGGACAAAACCTAGAGGGAGGGTGGAAGTAAGGGAGAGAGGTGGGTTTGGGGTGGGGAGAAAATGCAGACTACTATAATTGAACAACAATAAAGTAATTTAAAAAATACCAATAGCATATTTCACAGATCTAGAACAAATATCCCCAAAATTTAAATAGAACTGAAAAAGACCCCAATAGCTTCAGCAATTCTGAGAAATAAGAACAAAGTTAGAGGGACCACAATACCAGATCTCAAACTATATTACAAGGCCACTGTAATCAAAAACAGTCTGGTACTGGCATAACAACAGACACATAGATCAATGGAACAGAATAGAGAGCCCAGAAATAAACCCATATCTCTATGGTCAATTTGTATTTGACAAAGGGGGCAGGAGCATACAGTGGAGTGAAAAGTCTCTTCAATAAATGGTGTTGACAGAACTGAACTGGTACATGTAAAGAAATGATATTATACCACCAACTCACCAGAATAAATTCAAAATGGATAAGGGACTTAAATATAAGTCATAATATCATAAAAGTCCTAGTAGAAAACATAGGCTCCTAGGGCAAGGGAAATAAAGGAATAAAAGTAAACAAATGGGACTACATCAAATTAAAATGTTTCTGCATAGCTAAAGAAACCACCATCAAAATGAAAAGGGAATCAGCCACATGAGAGAACATACTTGCTAATGATACATCGAACAAGGGTTTAATATCTAAAACATATAAAGAACTCATATGTCTGAACACCAATTGTTTGTTGGAAGATAAACAACCCAATTTAAAAAAGGGCAAAGGACCTGAACAGACACTTCTCCAAGGAGGACATACAGAGGGCCCAGAGACATATGAAAAAATGCTCACCATCACTAGCCATCAAAGAGATGCAAATTAAAACCTCACACCTGTCATTAATAAATCAGCAAACAAGTGCTGGCAAGGATGTGGAGAAAAGGCAACCCTGGTACATTGCTGGTGGGAATGCAGACTAGTGAAAGCACTGTGGAAAAACAGTATGGAACTTCCTTAAAAAATTACAACTGGAACTTTCTTATGACCCAGCAATTCTACTGCTGGGAATATACCCTAAGAATCCTGAAACACCAATTCAAAAGAACCTATGCACCCTGATGTTCATAGCAGTGCCAAGTGCTGGAAACAGCCCAAGGGCCTATCCGTAGGTGAGTGGATTACAAAACTGTGGTACATTTATACAATGGAATACTATGCAGCAGAAAGAAGGAAGGAATTCCTACTTTTGTGACAGCATGGATGGAAATGGAGACTATTATGCTAAGTTAAATAAACCAATGTGCAAAAGACCAATACCACATGACCTCACTTATAACTGAAATTTTCTATAATAAAATAAACTAATGAGAAAAATAGAACCAGAGACATGGAAATATGGAACAGACTGAGAGCTGTAGGAGGGAGGAGAGGGGAATGGTGGAAGGAAGGGGAAGGGATTAGTTAAATAGCACGCATGAATGACTCTTGGACAACAGAGAGGGGATAGACTTGGGAGAGAGGGTGGGCTGGGTGGAAGAGGGCAAAAGGGGAAGAAAAAATTGGGACAACTATAACAGAATAAACAATTAAAAATAAAGTAGAAAAATAAAATAAGTAACACAAAGTCTCCAAATAGCTTTTACCTGAACTACTGGATGAGTTTGTTTCAATTCTAAATAGTTAAATAAAACACTTACTAGGCACTTGTAGCAAGCAATGTACCAAGTTCTTTATATACGTCAGAGTATACTTCTTGAAGTAACTCACAATTTAGAACCCCTATCCCAATCCAATGTATTGTCTCTCCTTTTCTAGCACTCGCCTGGCACTAAATTGGCCATGGGGGTAGCATCTGAAGGAAGATAACACTTAAGAGTCCTGTTACGAAGGAAAAGGAATAGGAAAGCCTGATCCCTTCATCCTGAAGTCAGAGGGAGGCTGAAGAGGCACAGCATGAGAAGCCCAGAGCAAGGTCAGTCAGTGCAGTGTGTTAAATACACTAATGGAAATGCAGAGTACAGAGCACATGTGCTTCCTTTGGGATGCTAGGAAGAGGCCGCCTCACAAATGCACACCAATCTGGGGGTGACCACATCAAAGTTATCCCTGTAGGGCCCCACTTAAGGTCTGGCCAGAGCTTTTGCAAAATGCCATATATATTCCTGATCATACTTAACAGAGAAGCAAAAAACCCCTCAAACATCTCACCACAGAGTTTTGGGTTTAATTAATGAATATAATACTTTCCACCAGATTCCCCAAAGCACCTTCGTGCCTCCTTCATCAACTCTGCCATTATCTGCTCAACTGCTCTTTGATCTTATCTGGTTCCGGCTTTAGGTTTTTCCCTGAAGTGCCACGTGTCTGAAAAATGCTGCATGGTATTCCCCAGCCCCTTGAGAAACCCTCCAAATTGCCTGTTTATCAAGCAGCTTTTCAGATAGATACCAACTCCTTTGCAAATCATTATCATTCCTGAAATAAAGACAAGAAAGTGATCAAGTTTCTCAGACCTCCCTCAAATGTAGAGAAATAAACTATACTTAATTAGCTTTGCATGGTCAAAAGCAACAGAAAATGCATGGTCTTGTAGTGAGAAATGAATACTTACGAATGCCGGCAATTATTCTAAAAAAATGAAGTATTATAAAATACAAGTGACATGAAAAGACACAATATCACATCCCTTGGTACATCTCACTGTAACCTACACTACTATAATGTTACTGAATATACTACAGGGTTTAACTCTAGCAAGAAAGGATGTCACAAGGCTGCTTTGAACAAGAGGGATTTTCCTTTTCTAAAAAACTAGATAGAGCTTTCAGTTTTCTACGTATGATTCCTAAAGTATATTTGGATTATTACTTAGTTTACCACATAGTAACCAAGCCAAGATTTGAAGCCATTATAAACATTGTTGGCTCAGTTGTGCCCCCTGCAGGGAGTGTGTATTTCTTACTGAGGTCACTGGGATTTAAAAATACATGATATGGAGAAAAACTTCAAGATAAAGTTGACTATTTTCAAATCCAATTTTGCCATGTCAGAAGGAGGCAAATCCAATTTTGATAACAGAATTGTCAGACATTATAAATTTTTCCAAAATAATCCAGTAGTAAATTCCATACAGACTAGCCACATTTGGAGCTCTAAATGTAAAAAGTGAATTACTGGATAAAATTTTAGAGATATTTAATAAATGATTTTTCAAACTTGTTTAATCATAAAAATATCCTGGGGTATTTTTTTTTTGTTAAGGACTTCATGCTAGACCAATGTCTCATAAACTTCACTTTGCAGTGGAATTACTTTAGGGACTTTTTAAAAAAATGCCAATGCTTCCCCTGGCTGGTGTGCATCATCCCATACGTACACCAAAAGGCTTCAGGTTCGCTTCCAGGTCAGGGCACACACCTACTGTGTGGGTTTGATCCCCAGTCTGGGTGTGTATGGAAGGCAACCGATCGATGTTTCTCTCTCACATCAATGTCACCTGAGAAGAAGTCTGGGTGTTGGAATTTTTAAAAGCTCCTAGGTGAAAACATGTAACTATAGTCATTGAATTCAGAGCACTGACTCTGATTCTCCCGGGGACAGGCAGAGGAGCCAGTGTTTTTGACAAAAACCAAGTGATTCTTATCAAGAAAGATGGATAAACACTGAACTAGCCCAATGTCTTCATTTTCCAAACAACAAATTACTTATACACTGACTTGTTTAAAGACACAGTTAATTTGTTAAATTCTAATTAAAGGTTCTTTATGACATTCAAAACGTAATTTTTTATAAAGATGAAAATGATCATGCTCAAGATATGGAATGTGCCTTGTAGACTATTTGTAAAGCAGATGAAGATATTTGCAAACACTCGGCTTCGCCCATGTGGAAGAACTTTGCATGCATTAAACCATGACATTCAGTACAGTCATGGGAAGCACAGTCTTTAATCCACAGAAGATGAGGCACCTGCAAAACTAGTGTTTCTTCATTTCAATGATGTGCACTTAATAAACCACCACAATATTACTTCAAAAGGGTAACTGCAGTGTCCCCAATTATATCATCTTCTTTCAGAAACCCTTATACCTGGCTTTCTAAGTAACTTTTCATACATTACATGTCAAAAACTTTTAAATGTAATATCAACTTCCTAGAAACCACTGGAGATAGAACTGTACCATAGAATCTCCCCTTCCTGAAGTTGATATAAACCAAAGCTACACACAAAACAATCTACCCTCAGCACCTAGAGTAGAAAATGGGCACAAACTCCTGCATATTCTTGAAAATGGAAGCCTAGGAATAAAACTGGAGAGAGTCATAATCCCTCTTCCCCTAAATGACACAGGGAATGAGAATAACTCATCAAAATCCAGAAAAACCTCACTAATTCTCCCTGGAAGCTGAGTGCGAGTTCAGCTTATGGAGAAATTGGAAGCAAAACTTCTCATCAGATAGCAGAAAAACAAAGAGATCCAGCCACGGCGATCTCTCCCAGACGGGAGGAAACCAGACAGTGAAGACAGGATACTCCTCACCACCCAGACTCAATTATCCCCAGCATCCCAACGAAAGGAGACACAAGGAATATAAGGAAAAAGACTCTCCTCCAGTGGGAAGTTGGGCTGAAGACCCTTCCCTTCCCAATGATTACGGGGCAAATGGGGGAAGTCCAGGCAAGCGAGAGTCTCTGAATGAAAAGGTGCACCAAGGACTGCAGCTGAAATGGGAGGATCCTCCATTTTCCATCTTGGATCATCCTTTTTGAATAAAGTGAATGTTTCCATGACCAGATGGTCCTGGCACATGCCATGTAAAGAATAACCTGAGAAAGTACAAACCTCAGATCTTTTCATTAAAGCTGCCCAAATCCCAGCTGAAGTCTTCCTCCCCTCTTCGGGTTCAGAAGACGAAGCACCTGAAATCCCTCGCTCTGAAATACCAGCTAAGACAGGAAGGCAACTCAGGCAAGTTAGAAATGGAAAAATGGAAAACTCACCTACATCGAAGTAGTGCAAAGAGAAGTTCTGGGCAGAGTTCTACCCATTTTAAGCAAGAAGAAGACAAAAAGAAATGGGACAGAAACTATGTAACATACTGTAATTAATTTCTTCTTAAGGTACAAAACAGATTGAGAAAGCAGGTTATATTAAAAAGCATAATCAAGAAAATAAGATAAATGAGTTCATTGCACTACAAAAGTACATGTTAAGAAAATTAATTCAGTAATAAAAAGGCTCAACAAAGCCTAGTTGATAAAACAAAAGAATCAAATAGAGGGGAAACTTCTAAGATAAAGAAACAAAATAAAAACACCTCACATAACTACAAAACCATTACATTAATTGGAAAAGACAAAACAGAACAGATGCAGCTAAAAAAGCAATTACTGACTAAGGTCAAAGCAATTAAAGAGCAGCTAACAGATCATAAGTCTGACAAAAAAGTCAATATAATTGAGGGAGAGAACCTAACAAATGAAGCATAAAAACTATCCAAAGACATAACAGAGGAAAATTTCCTTAAAACTATGAAAAAACTGTCTTTCCAGATAAAATGACCACACCATTTTCACTGAAACTTGTGTACAACACATAATTGTAAAGTAAACATTGTTCAGACATCTGGAAAAAGATAGCAGTGAACTTAAAAAGTTGGAAAAAATGGGTTTAGATTCAGACTTCTTCTAGTACATTTAATGACAGAAAACAAATGGATATCTATAAAAATTTGAGAGAAAAAGTAACCCTCAGATTTTTCTCCCATCGCAGCTGGAGTTCAAGCAAAGGCAACAAGTCAACGCAATATGGAAGCACACATTGGGACATGTACAAAGGACACATGGACAAAGCCAAAGTGGGTAAGGTCGAGGGTAGGAGGCAGGGATGAGTGGGGTGGTGGAAAAATGGAGACAACTGTACTTGAACAACAATAAAAAAATAAAAAATAAAAGAAATGAGAAAGCACTCATTGAACGCTTCCTAAATAAAACACTTGATAACAAAATCTAATCAACCAGCAGACTTGGTGGGGAAGCAATAATGAAGCATACAGTACTTAGTCCCTTCATGGTGGGGAGATAACAGAAACTGTATAACGTTTATCAATCAAGAAATAGTGACCTAAGTATGTCAACGAGCTGTTAAATTTTTCAGTAAAACTAGTAATAAAATTAGAAGGAAATTTTCATAATGTTTAAAGTGAGCATAACATAATAGTTAATTTTGCACTTATTTTGTAAGGACAAAAGCTCCCAATAAAAAAAAAATGGGCAGGCTTAAAGTACCTCTTCTTTGTGTTCAACATAAATTTAGTTTTTAACTTCTTGAGAGGATATGTTTGATGTGACTGAAACAAATAAAAATGCACCCCTACTATTTATCTAGTGGTATTTCCTGGCTCCTTGGCCATCCACTCCTTGAGAAATCCACACTGATTATGCAGACAATAATTAGTGGTGTTGCTTTTTTCAAGACCCCAAATTAAAATTCCCAAAAAGAGTGAGCACAATGATTTAGGAAGTGTTCCTCGATATGTTTCTATAATGATAACTAAACATAAGTTTAACTCTAGCAAGAATGCATGAAAGCTATTGCATTCCCCTAGAGAAGAACTGATTGGATTATATTTATTGTAACATCTATATGCTTTTTCAGAGATACACAGTTTCCATTCCTCTTAATATTCTTCTTCCACTTCATCAACCGCACAATTACTTCTTTCAAAGAGTTATACATGGATATTTTTATTGTATATTAGTGTGCAGCATCAATTAGTTCTAGGGAAGGCATTAAATTCAGATTTTTACACAAGTTGTTTTCCTACAAGCAGATAAAGAACATATATGGCCAGAGGAATTAATCTCAACACCTAAACCAATTTAGACCAAAAAGAAAGGATGAACAATTGCTTTCATTGTCCACTTTTTTAAAAACAGTTTTACTGAGGTAAAAATGATATAATAAACTGCACATAAAGTGTACAATATGTTCTTACATATGGTATAAATCCATGAAATCGTTACTAAAACCTACATAGTGAAAATATACACATATATATTTTTTCACCAGTTCATGGTTTGCTTTTTCATTCTCTCAATGATGTCTTTCAAAGGCTAGAATTTTTAATTTTGATGAAATCCAATTTATCAATTTTATAGGGTCATGCATTGGTGAAGTATGTAATGATCTGTGCCTAAACCAAAGTCATAAAGATCTCTTGTTTTCTTGTGGAAGTTTTATTGCTTTAGGTTTCACATTTAGATCTGTGATCCATTTTGACTTTTTGTGTTTGGTGGTAGGTATGGGTCCAAGTTAACTTTTTTCGTTTATGCATAGTCAATTGTTCCAGCACAATTTGTTAAAAAGACTCCATTAAAGTACCTTTAGATCTTTGTTGATGTATGTATGTGCGTATGAATCTGTTTTGGGATTCTCTACCTATCTTTATGGCAAATGCTCTCGATTACTATAGCTTGATAAAGCACTTGAAATCAGGTAGCACATGTCTTCCGATCTTGTTCTTTTTAGAATGTGCTATGGCTACTCCAGGTCCTTTGAATTTTCACATGAATTTTAGAATCAGTTTCTCAATTTATCCCAAATTATGCTGTGATTTTTATCAGGACTGTATTGAATCTATAGGTTAATTAGGGGAGATGAAACATCCCACAATATTGAACCTTTCAATTCAAGTACACAGTGCACCTTTCCGTTTATTTATGTCTTCATCAATTTTGCTTAGCAATGCTTTATAGTTTTTAATGTATAGGCCTTGCACATTTTTTGTCATAATTATCCCCATTTCATATTTATGGTACAGTAAATGATACTGTTTTTAATTTAGATTTTCAATTGATCACTGCTAGATATAGAAATACAATGGACTTGCATGTTGACCTTGTATCCTGCAACTCTGCCAAACTAACGTTTTCTACAGACAACAATGGCATCTGTGAAAAAGGTTTACCTCCTTTCTCTCCAACCTGTATGATTTTTATTTCTTTTACTGTCCTTGCTAGAACCAAAGAGTGCAATGCTCAATAGAAGTGGTGAGAATAACTATCCTTGCTTTGTTACTATTGTTATTAGAGTGAAAGAATTCAGCTTTTCATCAAGTGTAATATTAACATTTTAACATTTTAAAGATACCATTTAACATGTTGAAAACATTCTCTTTTATTCTCTAGTTTGTTGACAATTTGTTTCAAGAATGAATTTTGGATTTTGTCCATTTTTTTCTGCATCTATTTAGATGACTTTTTAAAAATTTGTTAATATGGTGATTTTTTAAAATATTTGATATAAGCACTAATTGGTTATATTAACCTTTTAATATATTGTTGTACACTTTGCTAAAATAGTACTGAGAAATTTTGCATTGTGAGAAATACTTGTATATTAGTTTCTTTCTTGGTATGTGTTCGGTTTTGGTATCAAGGTAATTTGGCATCATAGAATGAGCTGGGAGGCTTTACCTCCTGCTCAGTTTTCTAGAAGTTTGTATAGAATTGCTACTGTTTTCTACTTAAATGTTTGGTAGAATTCACCATGAGACCATCTGGGACAGGATTTTTCTTTATAAGGTTTTTAACTGCAGATTCAATTTCTTTAATTGACTCAGGGATATTCATGTTATTTATTTCTAAAGTAACCTTTGCTGATTTGTCTTTCAAGAAATTGCTTCATTTGTATTGGCTTAAAGTTGTTTGTGGTGTTGCCTCATTATCAATTAATATCTGTAAAATCTGTAGTGATTGTTACCTCTCACATTCTTAATGCTGATACTTTAGTTTTTTCTGATCAGTGTGGATAAAGGCTTGTCAGTTTTACTGATCTTTTCAGTGAACCAGCTTTTGGTTTCAATGATTTTTCTCACTGTTTCTGGATGCTACTTCATTTATTTTCACTCTAAATTTAATTTTTTTTCTTCTGCTTACATTGGTGTAATTTGCCCTTCTTTTATAATTTTGTAATGAATAGATGAGATTACTGATTTGAGACTTTTTTTTTACCTTGAGAGCTATGAATTTTCCTCTAAACACTCCTTTAGCAGCATCCCACAAATTTTGATACATTGTGTTTTCATTTTCATTCACTTTAAAATGCTTTCCAATTTCTTTGTTTTCTTTTTTAATACATAGGTATTAAAATGAGTTACACAGTTTCTGAATGTTTGGGTAATTCTTTGAGATCTTTCTGATATTGATTTCTAATTCTTTCCATTATGGACTGAGATACACTTTAACTGGAATCCTTTTAAATTTATTGAAATTTGGTTTATGACTCAGTATGATCTTCCCAAATGTTCCAAGTGCACTTGAAAAGAATGTGCATTCTCTGCTGTTGCATGGTGGAGTATTCTATAAATTTCAAATAGGTCAAATGGATTGATGGAGTTGTTTGTATCTTCTGTGTCCTTACTGACTTTCTATTACTTACCAAGTATTCAGCGAGGGGTGCTGAAATCTCCAACTATAATTATGAGTTTGTTTATTCCTCCTTGTAGTTCTCTCAGCTTTTACTTCATGTATTTGCAAGTATGTTATTGAGTATGCAAATGTTTCAAATTGTCATACCTTTTGATTAGCTGACGTTTTTATCATTATGAAATGGCCTTCTTTATTTCTAATACTAGTATTCACTCTGAAACTACTTGTCTGATATTAATCTAGCCACTCCAGCTTTCTTTTGACTAGTATTAGCCAGGTATTTCTTTTTCCACACTTTCAATCTATTAGTGCCTTTTATTCAAAATAGATTTCTTATGGGCAATATATAGTTGGATATTGCTTTTTTTAATTCTAAAAAATCTCTACCTTTTAAATGAAGTATTGCAATACATTATAAGATTATTGGCATAGCTAGGTTTAACTGTACTATTAATACTTTGTATTTGCTTTCTAATTGCCCATTCATTATTTGTTCTCCTTCTTTTGCTGCTTTCTCTTGAGTATTTTTTATTATTCTTACCACCTATTGTTGGCTTATTTGTTATAACTCTAAAATTTTTAGTGTTTGCTGAACTGTTTAGAGTACATATCTTCAACTTATCAAAGTCTATTTCAAGTAATATTACAACTTGAAAGAGAAATAAGAATCTCCCAGGCTTTGTGCTATTGTTTTACCATATTTTAACACAACTACTATAAACTCTGTAGAACATTATAATTATTTTTGTTTAAACAATCAATTGCTTAAAGGAATTTAAATAGTAAAAAAAAAACTCATGTGGTTGCCTTTATGATGTTCTTCATTCCTTTTGAATGGATTCATACTTGTACCTGATATTAATATTCTTCTGCCTAAAGAACTGCATTTAACATCTCACAGAGTGCAGGCCTACTGCTAAGGACTTCTTTCATCTTTTATGTTTGAAAAAAGCTTTATTTTGTCTTTGCTTTTAAAAGATATTATTTTAGATATAAAATTCCAGGTGAAGAATTTTTTTTATTTCAGTACTTTAAACATGCTGTTCCATTGTTTTTTGTTTTCACTTGCACTGTTTCTGACAAGAAATTTGTCATCTTTATCTTTTTTTTCTCTGTATAAAATGCCATTTTTTTCTCTAGCTGCTTTTAAGATTTTCTCTGTATACCTAGTCTGGAGTAATTTAATTATAATGCTTCTTGATATAATTTATTTCATGTTTCCTTTTGTAGGGCTAGGGAGTTCACTGATCTTTCAGTTCTGTCAGTTTACAGCATTCATCAAACTTGAACATTTTCTGACCATTATTTCTTCAAATACATTTTTTCTGCCATCATACCTTTGATACTCCAATCACATGTAGGTAATTACCAAAAAAATCAATGATATTTTCCTATATTTTTAGCCTTTTTTTCTACATTTCATTTTGAATAATTTCTATTACTATGTTTTCTGGTTCACTAATCTTTTCATCTACAATGTCTAACCTATTATTAATCCCATTGAGAATATTTTCCACCTCAGATATTGTAGTTTTTTCACCTTTAGAAATTCTATTTGGATTCCACACCTGCATTTAACATTTTGAACCTTTCCTCTAGCTTTATAGACATATCAAATACATTTACAAGAACTCTTTTATCCTGCTAGTCTGCTAATCCTAATATCTGTATAGGTTCTAGTTATATTTTGATTGATTGGTAAATTCTTGTTATGATCATACTCTCCCACTCATTTGTAGGAAATTATTTATTAATATTTGATTAGATGCAATTTATTGTGAGTTTTACCTTATTGAGTGCTCAGCATTTTTTATATTTTTAAAACTATTATTGAACTTTGTTCTTAAATAAATGATCCTTCTGGGTGTTGCTTTCAGGATGTATCTGCCAGGACCAGAACAGTATTTTAATTGATGGCTCTTACTTCCCATTACTGAAGCAGGATCTTCTTTTGTGCTCTAACCATTGCCCCACAGACTACATGGTTCTCTGTTCTGGTTTGAGGGAAAAGCAGTGATTCTGGGCTGTGTGTACTCTGAGTATTGTTCCTTCTAATTCTTTTATGTGATTCCTTCTTCAGCCTCAAGTAGATCCTTCACTTGCATGTGCTGATCAGTATTCTGCTGAAAATCTGAAACAGACTCTCTGTATAACTCCAGGGTTCTCTAAACTCAGCTTTTCCCTCTTCAGTTTTCTGCCCTGAGAACTCTAGCCATCTTGGTTTCCTCAGCATCTCAACTCCACCTCTTCAATGCAAGGAGTCTGCTAGGCTAGGCTTGGGTTCTCTGTGCCTTTAGCACAGCCTGGGAAAGTTCTCTCTTGAGCAGCTAGCTGATGGAATCTAACAGAGCCCTTCTTTCCGGAGCCACCACCTTTTGCTACTTGATGTCTCATGTCTTGATGTCCCATTAAACAATGAAGATCATTGTTTCACATTATTTTTTTCTGTTTCTCAGTTCTTTTCCAGCAGGTTTACCCATCTTGGCTAGAAACAGAAACCTCAATTTTGTTTTAAGCATTATGAGTTTTAAATACCAAATATTAATTTTAGAAGATCATACACATAAAGAAATTCTGGACCTATAAATTGAGAGGTATAATCTGAAATTTATGTACTAAAAATACTTCCCCAGGCCAAATAACAAAAGAATACAAAAATAGCAAGCATTTCTTTTGTTCAGTTGGCATGATGTATCCTGTTATCAGTTTCACATTGAACAACTGATACAATAGTTATTTAAAAAATGGAAATATACTGTTTTTTGCAATATATTTCACTTCAACAAGTTGTGCTTAATGCCTTAGTTTTGAGATTATACCACCAGTGTTCAAGTCCTACTTAATCTATTATATGGACTAATTTGAGCAAATTCCTTTCCTGTGCCTAGTTTTCTTACTTGTAATATGACATTTTAAAAAGGTATGTTTGGGTTAATTCCTCTAAAGCACTTATCATAGCCAATGCTCAATAAATGTCATTTTCCCCTAATATTAAATAATTTTGCATTTCAAATTAACACTAATAATTTAACCTGTGCATACGTGAATCACAATCTGAGTGAAAACACTATACAAACATAACAGATTCACTGCAATTATCTAGCCGACAGGTATTGAATTCTCCTGAGTGGCTGGTGCCTCTGCTGTCAGCCTCTCCCGCCTCCATTCCATTTTGTTTGCCACTCCAGACTAGCCTTTGCAGAGATCTACTTTCAAGTACAAAAGTCCTTCATAATCCCTCTCCCCAGTGCCTACTGAATACAGGGCAGCCTTTGACTCTGGCATTCCAGACTGGTATATTAAGGTCCAATTCTATATTTGCAGCCTCATCTTCTACTCTTCTCTTTCATTAACTGTGTCTTATAGACACACCAATGAAAAAGGACCTTATGATATCTGCACTTTTTTCACCCTATTTCTTCTACTCGGAACCCCAGTGTTAGTGTACTCACATATTTAGTATTCTTCCATATGTTGCATACTGTGTGGAGTACAGGGAACAGAGAGGCTATTTAAAATTTTTTAAAAACCTTGGCTCTTCACAGGCTCATAGCCAAGTACATAAACAGTCACAACACAATCATGGAATGGAAACACATGGGGCATATCATAAAAGGAAAGCATGCCTAATTTTTGGCCTGAAAAGTAGGTAAGGTGGGGGCAGGTGCTGTCAAGGGAAGCTTCACGGGGGACTGATCTCTAGACTTTTCGAAGATCCCCTCTGATCTACTTCTGTCAGATTTAACAATATGCAAATCTACTGATTACAAGTACCTCAGGAGAAATGAACTATACACCTACATTAGTTACACTGTGAATGCTTAGAACAAGACCTTGTGCATCGAGAGAGACTGAGACTAAAGAGACCAGTTAAACAGTGATGGACTACCAACAGCAATACTGGTATTTACAGTAGAAACAGGTCTAAACCAGGTAAGTAGGATTGAATTCTACTTACATAATTCTTTCCTTACATAGGAAAAATTCAACTACATAACGTGTAAGATAGTGATAATGATATACCATATTTTTCAATTGATCTGTACTGTCACAAAAAGCCCACAAAACTAAACAGTGAAACTAAGCATGTTCACAGCTGATGCACCCTGACCTGAGACAGTCCCAACGATCGGGAACAATCTCCTTCATCCATCAAGACAATTTTGTCTGAGAGAACACATATCTTGACTTTGTTTTTTTCATAATTATAGCTTATCATTTATTGAGCTCTTACTCTGTGACAGACACTGGCTGGACACTTTATCTCTCATTTAATTCTCATACCAGGAATGTGAACCTCTCTTGAAATATGCTATTTATTCTGGGTACTTCCACTTTCAATAAAAACAGCCTTAAAATTTATTAGTATATCTTTTTTTAAAGATTTTATTCATTTATTTTTAGAGAGAGGGGAAGGGAAAGAGAGGGAGAGAAGCATCAATGTGCGGTTGCCTCCAGCATGTGCCCCACTGGGGACCTGGCCTGCAACCCAGGCATGTGCCCTGATTGGGAATCAAACCAGTGACCCTTCAGTTCACAGGCCCATGCTCAACCCACTGAGCCACACCAGCCAGGGTAGTATGTCTTAAGTAGCTAAAAAAATCCTTTTATTCCCACTCAAAATTCTACTTTTAATATTGCATTTTAAACAGCCAGCCACCACACCTTTCTTTTTGATAACCAAGGAATCCAGTTAAAAGAGGCAAGCATCAACACTTATCATTTGCTGAGTGCCAGGTATTACATGACATCCTTTAAGGCTCACAAAAATAATTCCAGGTGGACACAGTAGACATGTATTATGTATGCAGAAACAGGGATCAGAGAAGACAATCACATTTCTAAGCTCACACAGGTCTTAATATTAAGTTTTGATTCAGATTACACCCTGTGTTTCTAAACACAACAAAGATCACTTAGTGGATGCCCACCACATGCCAGGCACTCTGCCTGTATGTGACCGAAGCTTAACACATTATTGCTTTTAATCTTCCCAACGAAAATCTACTGGGTAATGATAGGTCCACAATCCTTTATCTGAAACCCCTGGAGACAAATGTTACTTAGGAACTTATAATGCTTGGGAGTTTTGAAATACACAGTGTATATTCCATAAATCCCATCCCCACACACAGGCACATTTTGTTATTAATTCCTTTTGGCTACATCCTAATGAAATGTAACATTTCATTATATTTAATGTGTGTGTGCGTGTAGTAGCTTTGCCCAGTTTCCGTACTTTCAATGTTCTCTGACCTGATGCTGAAAGTAAAAAAAGGAAAATATTTATGGAGCTACATAAATGTAAAATATTTCAATATTTTAATTTTGTATTGTAGGTTCCCCTGTCTCTAGGTAGATAAATCAAAAACAAAGAAATATGTAAATAATGGCACTTAGAGCAGAAATAAATGAAAATACTGCTTTTGTTTAAAGCAGTCGTATAAAGCCTCAGGGCCTAACGGATGTGAACACATTCAGCCTCACTGCACAGATCGAAACAGCAGAGGCTGAAATCAAAGAACGCGAAAGAAAAACCCTCACCTCTCCCAAATCAGATCAATGAATGAGTGGATTTTTTCCCAAACTTAGATGATTTTCCTTACACAAACATCTCTGCTCCTCATCTTAGCATTACATCTCCCTCTTCTATCATTCTTCATTTTCTTCTTCCCATTCCTTCCTTCCAGCTCCCACTGTCTGCTTTTTTCCTCTCATTTTCCTCCCCCTGTGTTCTTAATCGCGTTCAAGATAAGGATGTCATCTGAGCTAGTGCCAAAAGTTAAGTTCTCACAGATCTTTTGGTATTTCTCTGATGCCCATTTAAGGCTAAGTTTAGCTTAGAGGGAGCAAGGTTATAAAATGCTCCCAACAGCCTCGTGAGTGCAGAACTGAACTGTGTGCGCACACGCAGGCACATGTGAGTCTGACATTGCAGTTGGCAGCATTCTCTCTCCTCCCTGTAATTTCATTCTCACTAATCTTCAAAGTACAAAAAAAAAAAAAACAAAGGAGGGAGACATCTTATTTCTGTAAAACAAATATTAGTTTAGTGACTGTGATAACTGGTAATTAATTATGGAGTTTAAATAATGTTATTTAGATAACATTAAATGATATCTCTTAAAATATCCATACAGGATATTTCTTAAAATATCCATACAGGAATTAGTGCAATACTGTTTGTCCTATTAGAATGAGTTGTGTTTTTTTCCATTGAGATCAACTTCAGGAAGACTTTTCTAGCTTTGTCTTAATCAGGGAGTATTTCCGAGCTCTCATACAAATTTGTTCCTACTCCTATTATAGTATTTTCTGTGTCATATTACATTCTAATGTTTAAAGTACACGACTCGTTCTGTTCTTTAAAGAGGTCATTTACTTCTCAACAGTGAGCATATATTATTTGTCTTTTAACTTGAGTTCCAAGTACTTAGCCTAATGCTTAATAAGCACTCAACTGGTATTTGATAAACATTTGTAAATAAATTTACTATGGTTACTCCACTGTATGGTCTAATTTGTTTAAAAGTCAAAAAGAAGTAAAATCCCAAATCCCAAAAGCATTAAGAAAAAAACTATAGATTTTTATAAGATTTGTGGATGGGAAAAGACTTTCTGAACACAACACCAAAGGAATAAATAATAAGGAGCTTTTTGGAGGAAATGAACATAACAAAAGCTTAAATTTTCACAAACTCAACAACTCAGCAGTGGAATTTCTATCATATATCCTAAGAATAAAATCAAGGATATAGATATATCTATATACATTTTTACCACAGGATTGCTACAATACAAACAAAGCAAGAAAAGAAAAAGAAAACCTGAAAATATAATTATGGTACACTGCTCTACCAAAGTACTTGAGTTTAAGACCTTCAGTAAGATTGTTTGATAGCCTCCTCCTGTCTTTATCCTCTCAATGCTACAGTAAGTTTGACCTGAACAAAGTTTCTTCATCTGTAAGATAAAAAAAATAACCTTGCCCTAGCTGGTGTGGCTCAGTGGACTGAGTGTTGGCCTATGAACCAAAAGGTCAGTGGTTCAATTCCCAATCAGGGCACATGCCTGGGTTGTGGGCCAGCTCCCCACTTGAGGCATGTGAGAGGCAATGGATCTATGTATCTCTCACACATCGATGTTTCTTTCCCTTTCTCCCTCCCTTCCCCTCTCTCTAAAAACAATAAAATCTTTTTTAAAAAGATAAAATAACTTTATAAATATATGGTTGTGCAGAATGTAGAGGCCTAGCCCTCAGTGAAGCTTTTACAATCTCTAACATAATATAATGTATTTCATAAAACAAAAGGAAGAGCAGGATATAAGTACATTTCATGTTACTGGAGATTCCAATCAGAATGGAAAGATTCCATTCTTTGTAAGCACTACATATGTCATAGAAAAAAGTATTTGAAGTCCATTCTCCAAAATGTTAAAAGTAACTCATTCTGAATGGAGAAATTATAAATAATTACATTTTCTTGTTTTATCTTATCTTATTTTTACCTTACAATAAATGTGTGTTGCTTTAGGTAAAGCATTACAATGAAAGGAATTTCTTCTAAAGAATACTGCTTATACAACTCCTGGAAGTGTGACATCTCTGAGCTTAGAAGTCTGCTGAGTACAGCATGCTCTGTCACCATACTCCCCTGTATTCCTGGTCATGCTATCAACTTGCTATGTTACTTGAATATTCATAGGCTGAACAAATCCACTCCACATACTCTACAATAAATTGCAAGACCATAGAATTCATGTTGATTAGTAAGTATATCAATCATTTCTAAACAAACTTGGATCTGGTGTACATAATTCCCAGAATTCAGAAAAACCCTGCTTTGCCTGTCTTCACTCTTGTTCATGGAGAATATGCCTGCGGTCTGAGTAGGGTAACTAGCTGTCAGTTACTTTACCTCCTGAAATGTGGGTGGATGAACAAAAATGTACAGGGTAATTCAAGAACTTCTGATTAGACTTCACATTCCAATAATGCAAACCTGAGTGGTAAATTGTGGTTGACTCCTAGAGCTGGGGCTAGAGGCATCACTATCATCACATTGGCACTGACCTAGGCAATAAGCGAGGTGCATCTGTTAAATTTGCAGCTTAGGCAGGTGCATGGTAATGCAGACTTTGAATGCTCAAGATTGACAATGAAACACACTGTCTCTTGATGGGGTGATATGGCATTCGAGCAGGGGCTGAGTGACTCCTTCTTAGCATGCTTTCTGTCCCTGAGTTCATGCATTAGATGCTTCGAGTGGATGATTTTGTGAAAGTAACCTCGAAGTGAAATCCTTCCATTTTTCACTTTACATAAAGGCTCGAAAGTTTAGATTTTATAAACTAACATTTGCAACTTGATCTCACTTTTTTCCAATTAGATTCAATTTTTAAAGTAGGATTTTTCTTGGAAGACAGAGGGGAGGGAATTTCAGGGGAACAGGGGAAGGGTTTGCAAGAACAAGTATAAAGGACACATGGACAATAACAAGGGGGAATGGAACTGGGAAGGAGGTGGGGAGGGCTGCGGGGGTGGGCCGGGATGGAGTAAAGGGCAGAAAACTGTACTTGAACAACAATTTAAATAAATAAAGAAAGAAAGAAAGAAAGAAAGAAAGAAAGAAAGTAGGGTTTTTCTTGAAAATGTCGAAAAAAAGTAAATCTCTCATCCTCCTTTTTAAGGTACATTTTAAAGGAAAATTCACTAGGCATAAGGGCATTTGGAATTTTACTGAACTTATACAACTTTTAAAGGAAGTCATGCTTAAATGATAAAAATAATTTGTAGTAGTAATTCTTACATAATTTAAAAGGGTCTGGAATATATTCTTAAGAGCTGATGATCCCTATATAAAGTTCAAAGAAAGTTCAATTAGAAAATAAAATTTCAACAATCACTTAAGTCAAAGAAACTGGAACAGGGACTTTGGGCAGGCCACATTTATGATCAAGTAATCATTGTATTTTGTCCAGAAATCTCTTAGGTAAGTAAATTCCTTTCTTGCCTGCCCACCTCTTCCAAGTTTCTACCGATAAACAATAAGATACACTTCAAGTGTTAGGGGGAAAAAACACAAAGTTTTAGTATATAAGGCTGATTCCATTTCTATGTATTCTCAGGTGCATATTAAGTGCAGTATTTATCATTTTTCAAATGCCATCTGTTTGAAAAAGAAACAAAAAGATTTGAGTACCTTCATGTGCCCTGGACACAGCTGGACTGCCTGCATTTTATAATCAGCATGTGGCCACAAAAACTCTTTATTTTTAATACTAAGTATAAAAGGTCATTATACATATCAGCAAGAGTGAGAAGAGAATTCCAAAAGGTTCAGCTTACCCGGCACCAAGATTCAAGTTAAAAACCATAATCGTGCCAGCCACTAGTTACCATCAGCCTCCGTCTCCAGCCCGGAAACCAGTCTGCCAGCAGCCCAGATAGTGGGAAAAGCAGCCATGTTTTATCACGCAACTGATCCCCAGAGGCCAATTTAAAGGAAAATTATGTGTATTCTACATTAAGGAGGAAAAATATCCCTAATTTTACAAAGTATTTTTTAAGAGAACAAAGAATATATATTTTGAAATTCTGTAATTGAAACACACCACATGAACTTTAAAGGTTAACAGGGCACACGAACCTAGTCATTAACTGCAACATAAACAAGGTGTTTTTTTGTATCTATGCAGACAATGTTTCTTGAGAAAAAAACAAATGAAAATCTTTTAAAGGTGTTTAAGTTCATGATTTCAATGTAGGAGTGGAAATTAACTAACTCCTTTGCAAAAAATGAAGTTTCAGAACTTGCATCAGAAGGGTAGAAATTTGAAATAGTTTTAAGAAATAAGCCCACAGTTTAAAAAATACCCTTTAGGCCAATCTGTTAGCTAATTAATTGTGTAATTTCTTCTGAAAATATGCTACTGTGCATGTCAGATACATGTAGGTCTTTATTTGCCTCACACACCTTCAGCAAAGACCAACAAATCCCAGGGAGTGAATAACTGCTAAGGAACAACGATGTGATGCCTGGGAGCCTCTGAGTCGAAACTACCCAGTTCCTTTGCCAATCGAGCTTGAAATTCACTTCAGGATGACCCAGCTGCAAAGCTTACATGACTTCCAGAGAAATGAGCATCATCTCCACCAATTATAATCATGTTTGAAATTTTGAATTTAACTATTTTCCATTCTATGGTGCTCAAATAAACTTAACGTCAACTTGGAAATTTGTGTTATCCCATTCTTAACAACTTATCTTCTTGTGCTAACATTTCCTAATTAATTTTTCTCTCCAAATAAAAGCATCTGGTAAAGACATTTAAATTTATCCAAAGTGTAACTATAAACTCTGTCATGTGTGGAATGTACTTCAGCCTCAAGAAATCTCAGTTACCTTAGGAGTAATATAAATACAATATAAACATGTATGTTAAAAGGCTGCATACATCTTACTTTTCTTTCACCATCTACTCCTAACTTCTCGGTTTCTCCTCAAGATTTAACCTGAGCACCAAGATGAAATTTTTGTCAGAGTAATGAGTTTAATTTTTAAAATATAAGGTTTCTTTGCAATTCAAAGCTTTTACACACACACATATATAAACTGTCGCCACTACTTATCGTAATATTTCAATGACATAGCTTCGTATACTCTACAGCTCTGCAACAAAGAAGGCACTATACAATTTTGGATACTATGACAAGCCCTGGAAAAATAAATTGAGGATGTATGTAGTTATAAATGATTATGTAATATTGTTTTTAGTTTAATCTTACTTTTACTCTTATGGTTCAGTGCTAAATAGTTATTTATCACATTTTATAAAGTTTAACTTCTTTGATATACCATTGGCACCCACTTGCTGCCATGACAGTATCATAGTTTACTTATAAGTGCATCAACGCAGGGATTGTCAGTAGTCTACAGTAGGACATGAGTTTAACTGCTAATTCAAATGATGGGAAATGCTTTCATACTGGCTTTGCTGACCATTTATAAGCATGAAGTGGACAATGCTGGATGCCTAGCCAGCATCCATTCCCCTACTCCTTTTCTTCTTCCCAACACAACCTCTACTGGGTTCAGATACCAAACTCTCCCCTCTGTGTGACTTTGGGAAAGATTACAAATAAGCTGCCCCAAGGACAGGTCTAAGTGTACATCAAACATAGTATGGCCTTAGCCATCCCCTTTGCGATGGACTGGTTCAAAAATGAAAGCTTAAGTCAATCAGCACAGAGAATTATTATTGGCTGTGATTAAAGGAGAAATTTTCTCCCTCTAGATGTGAACAAGGAAGCATGTTGCCTCAATTACTGATGGCATTCATCTTACAACCACAAAGAACTTCAGGATGGGGGAAACTGACACAGCAGAGGACAGGGTCAAGGGAAGCACAGTAGCTGTGAAAACCTTGATCACTTCCTACCTGAAGGCCATTAGCTCTGGACTTTCTGTTATATACTATAATATATTTCCTTATGGGTTAGGGCAATTTATACCATTTTTATTGGCTTTACAACCAAGAACACCTTCACATTATTTGTTTGACAGAGGCATAACTCCAAACAATGACTTCCAATTTTAATTAAGCGCATTATTACAATATGCCATCAGTCATCACTCAAAATTACCCTAAATGTGTAGCCCTAGATTTGGCCTCTTGTACTAAGTTCACTCAGGTGGGGAAAACTGAGACACTTCTGCTGCTATCAGCTATATTTCAAAGTCTTGCCATTCAACTTACAGACATAACTAAAGAAGAATGAAAATATTACTTCATTTGGAGAATTCTAATGGGATAACAAAAAATTATACATTTTTACAATTACAACAGACTTCTCCAAACAGAAGTTCTCATTTCTCTTTTCTTACCTCTTTCACACTGTGGACCGGTGAATCCATACACACAAGCACAGCGGTTGGGTCCAATACAACGTCCACCATTCTGACATCCGTTTTCACAGACAGCTGCACACAAACACAGCAAGGAGCTCACTAGAGAGTATGGTAAACCCCCCAGTGCAACATAGTAGTGTGGAGATGCAGCCAATAATGGATCTTACCTCTAAAACACAAGCTACTGTTCACATTATGCATTTATAAAAATATTTAAGTGTATAGTAAGACAAAAGCCTACACAATTCCTATAAATCACATTGTTAAGCAACTATCTGGTAAAAGTTGTTTTGTTTTTAAATCATAATCACAAGGCTCTAATGCTCATATAGCTAGAAAATAACTATTCAATCCTCTACTTCAGTTCTATTAACCTTACAGTCTATCTCCTACAGGTAAGGATATGAGTAAAAATGGGGAAATGTAGGGTAAAGGGGGCAGACTCTAAGCAGAAAGAGGGAGAAAGAAAGGAGGAGAACATGTAATATGAAAAAATAAGGAAGATATGGCAACAAAGCAGAGAAGCAAACGTCAGAGAAGAAAAAGAAGGCAAAAAAGGAGCAAGGAGTGAAATGAGGCAAGAGTAAAACTAATATGAAAAATGGGGGGAAATATCATCAATTCAGCAATAAAATCCAGAGAAATAACTAATGTGTAGAGAGCCATAATGTGTAGAGGTCATAGAGGAAGGGGAAAACCTCACTGTGTCAGTACAATAAGTTCTTTCATAGAAAATTAACCCACAGTTCAAAATTTTTAAGTGATGATGACAAACACATGCAGACACACTCTTTCACTTCATACTGGGGATGGGGAGACCAGGATCTGGGTTCAGTTGGCCCAGATGGATCCAGGGCGCCAGAGCTGAACCTGAGCCGCTCTCTTCCCCCACTGCACCACCCTCATGTAACTCAGCTCAGCAGCCAAGATCCCTGATAAGAAGTTGCCTGAAAGATCACTTTTTAGATTCCTTGAAAAATAAGTATTCCTGAGAACCATACTGCCAACTGAATTCAAGAATCATGTCTTTTCCACAGAAAATACTGAGACTAACAGCTTGTCTCTCAATCCACCCACATTGTTGAAGAGAAATGCTCTGTGCTCACAGATGAAGGAGACTATTACATTCTATGACCTGAGCCCAAAAATAGGATTGAAGGTTTTAAAGGGAAGTGAGGGAGCAAAACACAGTTATATGTACTTCAAGTGAGCCAAGTATAAAAAATGGGAGCTCAATAAAACAACTGACATTTAAAGATGCAGTAATGCTATTTCCTTACCGGGAATATTGAACTGGATTACCTATCATCAGCCAGACGTTCACAGTGGCTTCTGTTCTGCTGACAGCAGCAGGAACAAAGCGTACTTTGAAATGAAAGGTATCTTCATCTCAAAGCACCACCGTGCCAATGATCTTAAAATTCTTTGTGTGCAACAAGCTTTGCTCAAGGCAGGATTCTGTGTATGTTTGCACAAGTACATCTCCCTAAGAACCACACCTTTCCTCTTCTCCATTTGTCCCAAGGAGCACTGACAAATAATGACTGCCTTGAAATATGGGTAGAGCAGTAAGTTAGATGAATAAATGTAGAGGATAAAAGAAAGGAAATAAAGGTCATGAGAAAGGTGGGGGTGAACAAGAATGCTGGAAGAAAACAAAAACCTGAAACAGAACTCTCGATAGTAATTCCACAGAAACAATTGCCAAGATTCAAAGATTTCCATTATGAAAAAGATATACTTATACTGCAGCCCTGGCTGGTGTGATTCAGTAGATTGAGCACCGGCCTGAGTACCAAAAGGTCACTGGCTCGATTCCCAGTCAGGGCACATGCCTTGGATTGTGTGCCAGGTCCCTGGTTGGGGGCACATAAGAGGAAACCAGTCGATGTATCTTTCGCACATTGCTACTTCTTTCACTCTCTTTCTCCCTGCCTTCCCATGTCTCTAAAACTAAACAAATAAATAAAATCTTAAAAAAAGATATAGTGCAAAAATGTAGCAGTTGTCTACTGTAATTAATTATAAAGTGAGGAATTTTCTTTAAATATTGTCAAGCTATAAGAAATGAAAATGGAAGCCACTTTCCCAGATATCTTCTTTCCTTAGACGTATGCTAGCCTTTAAGAAGACATGAACAGGAAAAAGCACTCATGAGCAACACTCAGGATCTATCTCTGGGTAGGTGGAGAAGGACTTTGCTTCCCTCAGGGTTTTTCAAACAGAGCTTCCAAATGCCAGGTGGGAGAACAGGGCTGGATGGATAAGCCTTGAGCTATTCCTGGAAAGAGCTCATCCAGTAGAGATCAAATCTAGTTTAATTTAAACTAACAATGCCTCTCTGCTTATTCAAATTTTTTTTGGTTTGGAAACATAGTCATTGTTCAAAAAAAATTTATGTTAACATACAACATGGTTTTACTTTATTTTGCTATTTTAAATGAATTAAACATTTTTTAATTTCTTGATTTTAATTTTTAATATGATAAATATCAGTTGATCTATCCCATTTAAACAAAAGGTTTTCAGGAACCTCAATAATTTTTTTAAAATGTGAAAGGGTGCTGTGAAAAATGAATGATGAGACCCCCCTGATATAGCCATTTACTTATATCCCAGCTCTCACACGGGAGTGAGTTCTTCCAGGACAGGGACCACAGCGTGTCTGCCTTTGTATCCCCGCCATCCACTGCAGTAGTTGATGTACTGCAGGTACTAAAAAAAAGAAAAAATCCTGCAATGTGTCAAAATTTTGCAGCCCTTTTTACACTGTTTTGGGAAACAGAACCGTTCAGTGAACAGATCAGGAGTCCCACTGTCCCCAGTATATCCTAATCACATCTTTCCAGTTCCCAGCCCATAAACAGTGCTATCAGTCCCTACAACATAGGAGTATGAGGATCAAAAAAATGGCGACTAAAACAAAATGCACAGTGGCTGCACATTAAAGGTGTCCTGCAAACCTTCATTCCCTTTCTCTTTTATACCACAGAGTATTTGTATGAAAACAACTTGCTCTACTACATCTAAAGTTTACACCGAAGAGCAATAGCAAAAAAAGGGAAGCAGGCAATACATATAAAATTGGAACAACAAAAAGAAGAGGTCATTTTCCTTCTTTGGAATGAGTTATAATAAAAGTTATTTTATAAAATATTTTTAACAAAACATGACAGAAACAGAAATTTACACTCAACTGGAGTTGGAAAAAAACTTGAATATGCCTAAATTTCCATCATAGAAAGAGTGCTGACCTCCCAAGATGAAAAAAAATGCTTACATCTGGTATGACACAGAGCTAAGGGCAGAAGAGAAAAAGACATACTATAGATGGAAATACGAAGCTGGTTTCGTAACTGCTTACCAAGATGGGGAGAGGGAAAAGCATACCATTTCACACTGGTCAGCCTGTGAAACAGAACACTGACCATGTATTGTAGAAGTTTGAATATTTCCATTCAGTTCGTATTTACTGAGCACCTACCTTGTACAAAGTAATATGACAAGTATTACATTTTTATCAGACAGACTCCTATACCAATAACAAAGGTATAGACACTTGGATGTATTATGGTTGTTACTTTCACACAAACATCAGATAAAAACAGAAACCAGGTTGAAAGATTAAAAAGATGAAAGCAACAAAAGCCTATTGTTTTGACATATCAGGAGAATATGCATCTTCACTATTGGCTCTACAGTAAAAGCTTTCTTTGTCTTCCAGGACACCACACTCCCTGTTTTCCTCCTATTTCACTGTCTACTCTTTCTCACTCTTCTCTGCTGGTTTCTCTTCCTCTTCTCTATCTCAAAATGTTGGGCTGAATCAGGGCTCTGGTTTCAACCCACTGCTCTATCTACACAAGCTTCCTAGCGACCTTCATCTAGGTCTATCATTAAAAGATTATCTATGTAAAAATTCAATCTATTTGCTCCCAGATTCACATCTCTATCTCCAACCTCTCTGTTAAGATCTGAGTTCATGGATTTCCACTTGGGAGATCTAACAGATTCTTAAACTATCATATCCAAAGCAGAACTCCTGCTGTCCTGTGTTCTCAGCTCCACCTGACCCCCAGGCCGACCCATTCCCCACTTAGTCTTTCCCAGGTCAGGAAATGACATCACCATTCAGCCTAGAGCTCCACCAAAATCCTCTAGTTGTCACTCTGGATCTTTGCTTTTTCTTTTTCCCTTCCCCACCACATCCAGTCTACCATCAGCACCCACTTTCTTCCACAGATTCTACATCCCAAATGCAACCTGAATCCAAGCACTTATCAAGTCCTCAATTACTACAGCACCATTCACTGTCACTACTGCAGCAGCCTTCTAACTGGCTTTTCATTTTCTCTTACCCTTTCGACAATCCAGTTTCGACATGGCAGACAGAATGACTTTTCTAAATGTCAGATCATATCACTCCATTGCTCAAAATGCTCCAGTTGCTTCCCCTCATACTGAAGGTATAGTCCAAATTCCTTTCCTTAGTCTATAAGGCTTTACACCCCTGTCTCTGAACTCACCCCTACCATTATCTCCTTTCCTCCAGCCACATGAGTCATTGTTTCCAAAATACGTGAGGTCTGTTCCCACCACAGGTCCTGTGACCTTTTCCCGTAGAAACCTTTTCCCGTAGACTGAAAAGCACAGACTCAGGTCTGTGTTCAAAGTCATCTCCTCAGAGATCACCAATGCAAAATAGCAGAGAACTGCTTAACCTGACCCAGACTCTCTCCTCCTTACTCCAGTTTACTTTTCTAGACCTTTTCATTACCTAATTTGTTTTAGGGATTTACCTTTTCACCTACTTGTTAATTGTCTTCCTCATCAGAACACAAGCTCTGTAAGGTCTTGTTTGCTCAGTGCTGTGCTCCCAGCACCTCGCACAGTGTGGGGCCCCCAGCAGCCACTCCACACCCACGGCTGAATGAGATGAAACAAGTGCTTTCAAAAGCACGCTTTGTACACTCCTGGGAAAGCAGCTAAGCAGTTCAAATGCTTTTTATAATTCCCATTTTTACAAACATATTTCCAGAATTTTTCTGGATTCGCAAGCTGAAAATTGTTAACATCTGCTGCTTCTTTACTCTCCGTGGAGCAGTACCGTCTATATATACACAACATCGAACGTATCTTCCTCAAACCGTTTCTGGATGGATGTGTACCAGTTATCTTATCTTCACCTTTTATTGGCTGACCAATTAATTTTGTTAGTTACATGTTCTGCTCATACCATATGTTCTATTAGCCCTGAGATAAGTGTTGGGCAACGATGGTTTTATCTCATAATGTATCCAGACAGCAAATTTTCAGGTGCAGGCTGCTCTTCTGACCCCGTGCCTTTCCCTTTCCCCTGATTGGAAAGTGTGGCAACAGCAATATGGTTTGACATGGGGCAGAAGAACATAAACGTGCCCCATCCGGGAATGGAAGCTACTGGTCACCCCCTCACTTCGCATTTCTGTGTGAAGGGCAGGGAAGGGACACCCCCACCAGAGCTCTTTCTCCAGGACCTTCGGGAAAATACAGACATACACCCTGGACAGGTACAGCAGCTGAATTCCGGCTGACCAGGGCTGGTTTCAAGACAGACTTGGGCAAATATTCTGAGAGATGACTTGAAGCAAGGTTCTCTCCCCTTTTGTTCTCCTACAGAACAAAAACCTAAGTTTCAACAAGGTTAATTGTGTCTGTTCTCTGGCTCCTGAACTCTATAAACAACATGATCAGCTCTCCCAGTGCTTTTGTACCTATAAAGAAAGATAAAAATCTGCCTGCTTGTAAATGTCATGTTCATAGCAGACTTTTTCCTTTTTTATGATTATAAACTGGAGTCCACTGTCTAAAATTTGGAGAAACCTTAACGTGTGAAAAATACGGCAGGGAAATATCCATGAAACATGAAACTGTGCTAGAATCCCTGTTCCTCTGCTGTCCAGCTCTTCCCTGCACTCGCCCGGAGGCCCGCGCACACTGACCCGCAGCCCAGACCGGCATGCAGCCTGTTCTCACACTGCCCATGAGCTGCGTTGGTGGGATTCCACACTGGTGAGTGATCAAGAAAAACAAAAGAAGAATATTTTTGTGATAGTGGAAGTTAGGTGGAACTCACATTTCTGTGTGCATAAACAGAGTTTTGCGGACACACAGCCATGCCCCTTCATTTCCATGTTGTCTGCAGTCACTTCTGCACTACAATGGCAGAGTGTCGTACGTGGTCTTGAGACCATGAAGTCTAAAATATTTACCATCTAGCTTTTATAGGAAAAGTTGGCCCAGTGCTGACCTTAACAGGATATTTTTCTTTAAATTGATTCCCTATTTATTTAAAGTTATTTTAGAAGAAAAATGTACAACACTTATAAATGGAAAGCTATACTTACCCTAACTAGAAGACAATCTTAAAAATAACTTTAACAACCACAAGGAGATGCCACTTCATGTCTGACTATTAGGACACACATCATCCAAAAGACATACAGAAATAACAAGTGTTCATGAGGATGTGGAGAAACTGGAGCCCTTGTGCACTTCTGGTGGGAATATAAAATGGTACAGCCACCAAGGAAAACAGTATTACAACCCTGGCCAGGTAGTTCAGTTGGTTAGAGTGTCATCCTAGTACATCAAGGTTGCAGGTTTGATCCCAGTCGGAGAACATTCAAGAATCAACCAATGAATGTATAAGTAAGTGGAACAACAAATAATTGATGTTTCTTTCTCTCTCTCAATCTCTCTTTCCCTTTCTCTCTCTAAAATAGATAAATAAATAACCAGTTCTTATAAAAAGAAGAGTATTGTAGCTCTTTAAAAAATTAAAAATAGAACTACTACATGATCCAGCAATTCCACTTATGGGTATATTCACAGCAGCATTATTCACAGTGGCCAAAGGTGGAAGTACCTTACATGTCCATCAATGCACCAACAAATAAACAAAATATTGTATATACATAAAATGGAATATTATAAAGGGAAGAAACTTCTGATACCTGCGATAACATAGATGAACCATAAACAAAGTTATGCTAAGTAAAATAAGCCAGTCACAACATAACAAATAAGGTGTGATTATAGTTATATGAGGCACCTAGAGTAGTCATGTTCACAGAGACAGAAAGGAGAATGGTGGCTACTAGGAGCTGGGTGAGAGAAATGGAAAGTCCGAATTCGGTGGGTACGCGGTTTCAGTTCTGCACCATGAAAGGAGCTCTGCGGGTGGCTGGCGGTGACGGCTGCACAACGTGGATGTGCTAAATGCCACTGAGCTATACACTTAATAGTGGCTAAAATGGGAAATTTTAGGTTATACATATTTTACTACAATCTTTTAAAGTCTGAACAGCAGTAAAAATAAAATAAGTTTAATTTATAAAGAAGCTAGATATTCTTGCACACCTAAGACTCAGTCTTTTTATGTTAAAAACATGGATGAGCAATTCTTAGGGAGGCCTTACAGATTAGCAACAAAACTGGACTCTGCATCTAATGAAATGCAACTTAAGTAAAAAGGGACTCTCACAATTTATGGCTCAAGTCTCTTTAATGTCATGTCCTTCCACTCATGCATACTTAAAAACATGGTTTCCCAGCAGAGCCCACACCTTGGGAAACACTAACCTAAAGTATTCCCTCGTGATGTGTCACAATCCAGGAGCTACACTCCTTCCATCCTTGCAAAATGTTATTTCCTGGTTGATACAGGATATTCTCCAGTGACTGAAGATAAGAGCTTTGTTAGAATACAGCTCCCTCTTTCACAACAAAACCTGATTTCTAAAACATCATTTCACAGCCTTGTACTACAGTGTTAAGCAATTCAACATATTTCAGCAAAGGACAGTTTATAAGGTTGGCTCTCCAAGGGTTAATTTTGGGATATCCTAAAAAATCATATATACATAAACATATACAGAGAGAGAGAGAGAGAGAGAGAGAGAGAGAGAGAGATATTAAAGCAAAGCAAACTTTATAATTTTTTCAGAAATGTATACTGTTTTAGAGAGATAGAAGAAAAACAAGTAAACTCTTCTGGTGATATGTGTCAAATTTGATAAAGTACTAGTGATGCTCAACATCAATATTACTAAACACACAAAAAATTTCAAGTTAGAAAAAACCTTACATATAAAAATTAGAAATTCAGATGTAAGATATGGCTTACTACATAAAATAAAGGATTATAGGCTTTACAAGACCTTAAATTATGACTTAGTATAAAATACCCATTAAATCTAATATTTCTAATAAATCAAATCTATTCCAATGTTCCTTACGTTGTCCGCAGTAAGTTCCAATATACCCCTTCTGGCACTGGCAGTGGTCATCTGCACAGGTCCCACCATTCATGCATCTAACACTGCACTGCTGAACTGCAAAGGGCAACAAAAAACATAATATATCGATGGTCAGAATTACAGTATTTGTGAGAGTTAGAAAATCATATTAAATATCCAATTCAGTAAAAATACATTCCACAGAAGTAAATATTATGACCCATATATATCTGTATTTATTTGTTGTAAGTGTGCACACAAGCATATATGTTACAACATGTTATTAAGTTTGTGTTTAAGATATATTACACTTCCAATGTTAAAGGGAATAAACATAAAGTAACTAGTAACATAGTTTCTAAGATGCATGAAACAGTGTATCTGTCCAGAACCCAGGAGCTGAGTATCAGCCCTATGAGCTCCATACACTGCTGTCATGATGGACTTGGTACCCACTCTCATGGAGCTGCCACTCCATAGGGAGACAGACAGGAAACAAGTAAATGAGTACCACAGTGTCATTATAGATTGTGATAAGTTCTCCAAAGGGAACTGTGTTGTGACAGAGGAGAGAACTGTGCTGTGAAGAAGGATAGCGTGGAGCCAAGGAGGAATCTAGACACTGGAGCCAGACGAGACCACTCTGATGTGACATTAACCGAGTTCTGAAGGACTACAGTGAGCCACACATGAGAAGTACCAAGGAGGAAGCTCACAGGGAGAGGACTTGCCAAACCAAAAGACCCAGGAATGATAAAGAGTTTCCTCTGAAGGACTGAAATATTCACATGGTTATAAATCTTAGCGAAGCAGACAGAGGCCAGCTAGATAACGAAAGGCCTCCTCTGCCATTACCACAGGTAATGGGTTTGCATTACCACAAATGCAACTGGGAGTCACCGAAAGGGTGTACATAAGACAGTGAAGTGATATGATTTATATTTTTAAAAACTCACTCTAGCTGCTTTGCAGAGAATTAATTTAACAAGGGCAACATCAGAGTTAGGGAACCCATCAGGCAATTACTGCAATAGGCCAGGTGAGAGGTGACGGCTTGAACCACTCAGAAGCAGTGGTCATGGAAAGAAAACAGATTTGAGATATACTTTCCAGAAGAACCAGCAGGTCTTCTTAGAAAGAGTCGATGTGAGAAAAAGAAAAGCAGTTGCTTAAGTACTGGGTGGGTGGCAATGCCATTTGCCAAGGCAAGAGAAACTGTGGAAGAAGCAGACTGTGGTCGGCAATGAATCAAGAGTTTCATGTGGCCAAGTTTCAGACGCATTCAGATGGAGATGTTGAACAGGAAATGGACCGTGGAAACGTGAGGCTCAGTGGAAGGATCTACGCTGGAGACAGTTATGAGTTAGCAACATTTTGGCAGTCGTTAAAGACATGTATGCAAGTGAGGTCAGAGGACAGAACTCTGGGGAATCCCAAACATTGAAAGGAGACTAAAAAATAATAACCAGGAATAGGAGGATTGTAGGCCATCAATAGTACATAAGTGAAAGAAAAGTACTTCAAGAATATTAATAATGATTAATGGGAATTAATAGTGATTAATGCTTTGGGGAAGTGGAGCAGGATGAGGAATGGGAAGAAAAGTTTGTGATGAAAAGGGTACATTAGTCAAGGCTAAGTAAATAATTCATGGAGTCCCTACTACTAGAAGGGGGGGACCCCAAAATACTGGAATTTCTTTATAAAATTGTGTATTTATTCATAGATATTTAAACTTCAGTCCCCTGCAAAGTGTTCTTCATTTGATGCAATACACCTATTGAGACATTTTTTTCTATCGCTCAAAACAGTTTTTGAACTCGTCGATTGTGATGCCTTTTAGTGCTTCTGCCATGTTTTGTTTCACCTCTTCCACATTGGCAAAATGTTTCCCTCTGAGGAATTTTTTCATCCAGGGAAACAACAACAACAGAAAGTCCCTCAGGGTGAGATCAGGTGAATAGGGAAAATGGGGCATGGGTTGGGGGGTCACGTCACTTTTGGTCAAAAACTACTGACTGTGTGTGCTGATAAATCACCCATCATGAAATGGGCAAACACATTGAAAGAGTCTTCAAAAAAAATTCACTGACGTCAAACACAACCTCTCACAACAACACCATCTGGTACACTGACACAGATGGGATCCTAGAACACTCACCTAGCAGGAAAAGTCTGTACTACAAGGGGCCAGCCCTCCAGAAGATAAATTCCAGGGTTGTTTTGATCCCCCTTGTAAATTATATACCATAACCCGAGGGTGGGCCAGAAAATGTTCAGATGCCCAGGTAGAGGAATTAAGTAAAATTTCTTCAGGACTGAGTTTTTTGCTGAAGGCATTTATGAGAAAAATAAGAAAACAGGATAATGAAGATACTGGCAAGAGTTCCAGGCAATCAGACAAGGGAAGTTCAGAAGAAGGGAGGAGTAGAAGACATTTGCTAAAAAGTCTCGATGAATTTTGAGTAATAAGTTTTAAAAGGCTATGAAAATGACAGATTATCTTAAAGAAAGTCAAACTAGAGTTTTAATCAGAAGTTTCATCAGAAGACAATGACATTTCTTGTATGAATCTTACATTTTATATTCCTGAGTCAGAGTGATTTTCAATTACCTTTTCTTAGGGGAAATTTGGAGAGAGAAATGTTAAAAGTGTACCGTCACACTACTTTAAGGCAAACTTAAAGATTTATTTACTTAATGAGCAATTAAATAAACAACATTGGCTTCCTCTTTGTGATAATGTTATCTTAAACACTGGCCTAAAAGATTAATCTTGAACCTGAAAGACCCCAAACTTTCTCACTGGGCAGTGAATAACAAACTTAGTTCACTGCCACAGTGATCTGACCAAGTTGTTGGGGGTTCATACATGTGAAGCAAAACAAATCAATGTATGTGAAGCACCTGGTCAGTACTCAATAAATATCTGTTTTCTCCCCAATCCTCTTATCCTTCCCTTTCAGTTAACCCACAAAACAGGGTATGAGCTGCAGGAGTTAAGCAAAGCCATAAATAGAGCTTAGGGTTTGAGTCTATAGGTTTAGGCTTCAGAATACCTGAATTCAAATCCATGTTATCTTGGGCAACTTACTTCACTTCTGTGTGCCTCAACCTCCTTCTCTGCAAAATGGACTAACAGTAGTACCTCACAGTGCTCATGTGAGGATTAAATACAAAATATCGTCAAACACTTAAACCACTACCTGGCACACTGTAAAAATCTGTCAAGTTACAGCTGTTATTCACAAAGAATTACTTTTCCACTCAATCCAGGCTCTCTTTCGCTGCACAGACCAGAGCTTCTGGACCAGAAATAAATCATTTTTCTTAATGAAAATAATTAGCCCATTACCCCTTAGTTGTTGCTGGCAACTAAGCCAAGACTTTTACTCCAAAGATTAATAGAGACCAGTTAGTGAAAAAAATAATCATGGATTTATAGCTTCATTGAAAATGACATTTAGAATTTACTCAAAAGCTTAAGGATAATGCAGTAAACAAGGTCATAAGGAAACATACTTGATTTTGATCCACAGGTCGGTGATATTTGGCCACTGGAACAAGTACACATGTTAGGACGGGAACAAAATCCATCTCCACAACTATTTCTACATATTGCTGTAGAAAGCACAATAGGGAAGTAAATGAACAATTAGGTGTTAAACCACAGTGTAAAACACAAGAAAGCTATAGTTAAAAACAATATACCTGAAAAACTAAGATATAAAATGTGATATATAATATCTAATTTCAGATATGCGACAAAATCACCCATTGCAGACTTGAGAACAAGTCTCACAAGTATCCTTATGATAAAGTACAAACCAATAAAGCTATTTCCAAGTTCCATAATCCTAAATGTTGGTTGAACTCTCTTATCAATACAGGTTGTCTTTTCTGCTCCAGGCAGAGTTTATATGCTGAATTTACCCAGAGAGGACAGTTTTGGCCCTAGAAGTTGGGAAGGTTGAGGAAACCCAGAGGTCGTGCGTACTCTCAGAAAACACAGCCCGCTCTGTAGGGCACCCTCACAGGAGACAGGGAATGTGAAGCTGGCTGCCTCGGAGACTCCAGGCCCTAACGACTTGGCCCAGCCCCAGGGGTTCAATGCACATTCCTTCCCGGCTGGTATCTGACCTGCACCACCATCAATCTTTGTTCCCCTTAATAATTCCCTCTCTCCTTCCTCCAACTTTTCTTCTATATTATCTCCAGAACCTAGCCTATTCCCGCTGCTCAGAAAACCTGCTGCGACATTTTGATGGAGGGAGAGTCAAAGCCTCCTGCAGCTGTGACCTCCAAGGTATGAGGGTCATCACAGAAAAGAATGTTAGGCTCACTGACACAGCACATACCATGGATCCTCAAAATCATTAGCTGAGTACATTCAAATTGGAAGCCTCTCCCATATTTAGAGCCAGTGCATTTAGGAGCTAAGAGATTTATCTCTATACCCACAATTGAATTGTTTTTGTGAACAAAAGCTGTGTGCTTCAATGCTGCATGACTGGATGCATGAAGACAAGAAGAGAAGAGAGGGTCTGGGAGCACCTTGAACTAGCTATAAACATTTATGCCAATGTGCCTATGTCACGTGCAGCTACTTTCAGAGATCTACGGCCCCCGATAATGATTTGGGCATGTTCTATAGAAGCAAACTCACTCAGTAATAGTTTTTCTTTTCCAAATTGCCTTTTGACATTCATATAATATGGCCAGCATTACCATTAGTACTCTCTATAAATGAAAATATCATAGGTCATCATGTGAAGATAGAAAACTGATTTTAGGCAAGAACATTGTGCCTACCATGGAGTTAACCATTCTTAAAATATACTAGAACTTCTGATCACCAAAAACTTTCCAGCAAAAAATGTTCATTAAAATATTATTTTTCCCCAGCAGGTAGACATTTAATCTAGGCTTGGGCGATATACAAAGTGCTCCTATCCAGGTCCTAAATCCAAGGAAGGTTTGAAGGGCTGGAGACTGGTTATCCTCAGACAGACCCACGTCATGGCCACACGTGTGTGCTCTACATCTCTGAGCCAGTGAGATTCGAGAGTGCTTCTCACCTAACCATTTGTCCCTCTCACAACTGCACAAAAACCATGAGATCAAGAAAAACTGCAGTGAGAGGGAAAGAAGACCTGGGTGTCAGGATTTCAGTGATGCTGGGAGACGAGGAATGCACAGTAAGAGTATGTGGTACGCAAAAGGTCTGGGATTGAGTTCTTGTTCCACTGACCCACTCACTGCAAGCTTGATGGGAGTGGGTAGAACACAGCTTCTCTGGGTTTAGTTTTCTCACTGGTAGAATAAACTAAAGGATTACATTGGGGTGCTCTGATCTTTCTTTAGGTCTCAAAGGCTATGATTCTGGGCCAACCTCTTCCCACTATTCTACCAATCAAAAAACCCTTCATAGCATAATTTCACAATAAACAAGTTAGTAAGCAAACTTTTCCATTGCTTCATGTTATAACAAGATTTAAAAAAACAAATGGAAAGTGAGAAAGTCAATTCTATCCTTTTGGAAACAAATATATGGAAGCTTGAAAGTACCTCAGTGATCTTTGCAGGCCACAATTACAAATGGTAGCAACAAAATACAGAGACTAAGATGAAAATGCATTAGGTTTCCAGTAGTTTGAGAAATATTTTTCTTTCAATATCTTCTCTTCCTCATGAAGCCTGTTTAAGGCCAACATTAAAAGTCTAGAAGTTGACATTTTAATATCTTCCCTTAGAGAAAGAATGGTGATCTAAAATGTATTTAAAAATTAATCTCTGGTCCTCCTTTTCTACTTGTATTTTACTTATTTTCTTTTTGTAAATTGCTTCAAAGCTTTTCTTTTATGAAATGGTGGAAATTCAGTAAGTATAAAAATAATTCATTATCATCAGAAAATCCTGGAATCAAAATTGTTGATTTTGACTTTACAGTGATTTCAAGTTAGTTATTAACTCCATATATTATCATTTTAAATGTCAAAATAATTGGACTACTGAATTTAATACAGAAATATTAAAAGTTCAAATTTAGGTGAGACTCATACAAAAGACTATAAAGGCATTACATTCCCTCTCCCTCTATTTTGTGCACTATTTTATACTCTCAGTATTTAAAATATTTTCTAAGTACACTAACAAGTATTTTTGTAGAAATCTTGACACAAGTATAGTAAATGTTTCTTGGAGACATAAAAATCATTTCAAGTCTATACTTTTTATAGCTTTATGATACATGTACTTTCCAGTGTGCTTCATAAGTACCTAAATATTTTAAGAAGTAGAAGTGCAGGCTACCATATTGACTATTATGCTGAGATTTCCAAAACTGATTTTCTAAACAAGTATGCAATGTTATTCAAAAACCAAAAGTGTTTAAAGCTGACACTCAGAGGGCCATACATATATACATGGGTGTATTTCTATAGTAAATATTCTGGAAGGCTCTGTTCTCTGGAATTCCCATTCCACACTGATCCAATAAAATCTGACTTTACAGATTTTCAACACGTACCATAAACCAATCCCTTCTCCTCGGCTGCTCTCCAACTCAATAATGGCAGTCACATTCATTACATTTAGTGAGTCAGACTTTCCGCAGTGCCTCAGTCACTCCCGGCCAGTATGGCAGGTGTGGGGTGAGTGACGTTAGCTGTTTTAGGATTCTAGGAACCATGTAAGCTTAAAGCAGACATGGTAATGCCCTACTGGCCTGGAAAAGTAAATGCACCCTCCAAAAATGCCTCATATATATGACTTCTGTGATGGAGAGAAGAAAAGGCAGTACTCCTTCCTTTTTAATTTAAAATCAAAGGCTTATAATCAGAGGGTTTACTTACAATCTTTATGAATCACCTTAAAAAATACAGTTGTTCTTTCCTATTTTTGCCTCATTATTGGAGTTGTGGAATTTTTAGAGTAGAAAAAATTAATAATAAACCAGTCTTCACAACATGAGATTTCATTCCTTTTTAAAAACTGTACTAAAAAAAAAATTAAGGGTCTATCTCAAACCCACAAAACCAATAAATACATAGCCAGAGATGCCACTACATCCTTACTATCCCTTGATTAGTGTGGCTTGCCCTTTTTCTCTACTCACAATTGCATAATTGTTTATCCCCCAGAGAACATCAAGGTCAATATAAAGTCAAGATCGGTTCCCAAATTAGTATGCTGTCTACGATACCTGGCTCTCCTCCTGACAAGACGCATGTGGCTGTGCTATATAAACACACAGAAGAAGGCCAGCCACACTTCAACTCGCAACCTCACAGCCATGTGAAATTCGACAGCCCACAGGCCAGCACTGCAAGACTGGTAACTAATGATTTCTCCAATTAGAACTTGGGGAGCTGGGTATAAACTTTGGAAACTGACTGAAATAACCAAAACTTCTTTTAAAGTCAGATATGCAGGACTAGTGAACTTCTAAGACTCACACTTTCAAAGTCTACAGTACACTAGGGAAGTTTGGTTTGCAAATCCTAGATCTAAATTGTCTCCCCCAAATAAAAAAGAAAAAGTCAAGTCATTTGGAAGAGCTCCTTTTCAAAAATTTTGTTAACCTGGGTCAAGTGTACACTTGTGAGAGTGCTCCTTTCATATCTATGTTGTGTGGCTGTTGAGATGAAACCAGATATAATAAAGTGGTTTTGTACAAAGGCCTAAGAAAGCTTGATCTTCCTAAGTCTTAAACCTCATGCAGAGTCAAAAGCCAGTTAATTTACATAACCACCCTGTGGTCTTATCTGGACTCTCTTAGGAAAAAGTGGTTTTGAGTTATCTAGGGAATTGCTGTACTCCCCCATCAGTTTGTATTAATAGACATAGAAAGATAAAACTTCCAAGTATCTTTGAAACCTTTATCATTATTGCCCTTCAACAGAGCCTACAAGTGAAATTTAAGCCGATGCAAACCGGCTGCTTCTCCCCCATCAGTCAAACAGGGCTAGGTCCTAATTATCACAGATAGGTGGCCACTGGATTCTAAAAGCCAAGGCGTGTCCAAAAGACTACAGGGGAGAGAGACACGGGCCGAGAGCGCTGCCCCGAGCTGCAGTCCCGGCCGGGCACTCACGGACGATGCACTGGTTTCCTCCAGGGAGCGTCTTCCATCCCGGGCAGCAGTAGGAGTGGAACCTGGATCCGCACACGTTGGGCCTGCGACGGACAAGCGAGGTCACACACGCGTAGGGCGGGGTGTAGTAACACGTTATCGGTTTTCGCAGGCAAGTTGCCTAAGCCCTAGGACAGTCGGTTTCTGGACAACAAATCAACCAAAACTACCCTTCAAATGGCTGGGGCACAGACGGGGACCCAGGCGGCTAGACGCTGGAAGGGGGGAGGGCCTTTCCTCTGCCCTCCGTTGCTGCCTTTTTAAAGGCCGAAAAGAAACGGGGAAACATATAATTTGCTGCCCTTCTAGCCTGCGGATGCAGAGAACAAAGGGAACGTTCCGTTTCAAAAATCCTCACCCCAGTCCCTGCAGACCCACTGACTGCTACTCCGGCCCCGACGTGTCACGGGGGACGCGTGGAAAGGTGGAGCGCTCGGGGTCCCGACGGGAGCGAACCGCGTCCTCAAACAAAAGGCTGCGGAGCGGCGCCCCCGACGGCGGGGAGCGGGCGGCCGCCGGCCGCCACCCCGCCGGACCTTCGGAACCTGCTCTGGCGCCGCGGGCTGCCGCGCTCCGCGGTCCGCACCCAGGGGCCTCGGACCCACCCGCCGCCCACCCCCCTCCCCTCGCCCGCGGGAGCGCTTTTTGCCCGCGGGGTTGCGGAGAAAAGAAGGGAGGCGCTCCTGCAAGGCTTCGGGGTCTCCTCGTGGAGGGGCCGCGGCAACCGCCGCTGGAACTAGATTCGGGGAGCGGGTAGGATGGGAGGCTGCCAGGCCGAGGTTCCCCGGGTGTGGACTGCCCACCTACCCTCGAAGCACGTCCTGCTGTCCTCGCCTGCGGACGCGGCTGGCCGCCGCGGCGCCCTCCTCTCGGTACTCGGGCACCGCGAACCCGCCTTCGGAGCCCGCCGCCGCGGGCCGGACCTGTGGCGGCGGCGGCGGCTGCTGCTGGGGCCGTGGCGACTTGGGCGGCTGGGGCTGGCTGGCCATGCCCTGCGCCCAGATCGCCACGCAGCCGAGCCAGACGAAGTAGGACTGCAGACACTGCCGCCGCCGTCTCCCCATCGCGGGCGCCGGGAGCGCGCGGACCGTGGTCCGCGGAGAGGAAGCGCTCAAAGACAAAATCCCCGCGGCCCGAAAAAAAGTCAGGGTCTAGCAAGCCCTTAGTCGACTCCCAAGACTCTCTCGGGCTCGGGCTCCCAGCTCTACCGGGAGCCCCGGACCGAGCGCCAGTGCCCTGGCTGACCGCGGGGCGCGGACCCTAGCGCAGCGGGCGGCGAGGCGCGGCGGCGATGCGGCCGGCAGCCCCGCGCGGTCCACGTTGCATCCCCCGGGCCACGGCCCCGAACGACTCCAGGACCGCCGGCGGGCGGGGGCGGGAAATTACAAAAGTAACCCGAGCAGCCGCGGCGTAAAGTTACAAAGAAAGCGGACCTCAAAAGGAAAAAAAAAAAAAAAGGGCCTGCACGCAGCGGCTCGGCGAATTCCCGTGCGCTCCCGGCCCAGATCTTGGAAAGCTGCAAAAGTCTCCAGAAAGAAGTCGGCAGGCACACAAAAGTTGCCCCCCAAAAGAGGCGGATTCACTCCCGGCTCGCCCGGAGTCCCGCGGGGCAGCGACGCGCCAGCGGGCGGCGGCGGCGGCGGAGCAGCCGGGCTGAGGTGCGCGGGGCCGGGGCGAGCCGCCGGTGAGAGGGAGGGCGGGCGGCTGGGCTCCGGGACGGATGCGGCGGGCGAGGGCGCGGCGCGCGGGGGTTTTGAGGCCAGGCGGGGCGCGGGGCGGGCCGGCGGGCGGTGGCTGTCAGTGGGGGCTGGAGCGCAGCCGTCCACACGTGGGGCGCAGCCCCGACCGAGGGGCCGGCGCAGAGGGGGCGGGGACAGAGTAAGGGGGTGATCGGGTGGGGGAGGAACGAGGGGAGCTAGGACTTGGGGGGAGGGGAGGAGGAGAGAAGGGGGGCCAGGGGGGTAGGGTGACGCGAGGGGCGAGGACTGAGGTCGGGGGCAAAGGGGGCTAGCCGGAGAGGAATGCCGGCGCTGAAACGGGGGCTCGGGAAGAGGGATCGGCGAGCCCGGGTGCGAGAGGAAATGAGCGGGGGATGGGGGCGAGGTTAGGGCAAGGAGAGAAGTGGGAAAGGGGAGGGAGGACGGGGGGCCGGCTGGAGGGGGCGAAGCTGCAGTCGGCTTTGCTTCCCGTCCCCCTCAGTTGGCCGCTGGTTCTGTTTTGACTGCCTGTACAAAGCGAGCAGACGACGGGGGAGGGGGCGGCCAGGGACCGGATTTGGGAAAGGAGGCAGCAGCCCCTTCCCCTCCCCCGCCGCCCTCGCGGGGCGGCGGCGGACCGGGGACCGGGGACCGGGGTCTCTAAAAGTGCCTGGTTCTCTGGGTCCACAGTCGAACCAACCCAGCCAGCAGACGCCGCAAGTTTCAGAATGAGAGCTGCTCCTCCCGACAAAGCAGGAGTCGCACGATTTCAGGGAGACCCGGACCCAGACCCGGGGTGCGTGCATCCGCGGCCAAGCAGGAACCGAGCCTCGCGCGGGAGTTGGCTGCAACCTCAACCCGAGAAGGCCAGGCCTCCCCCACCGCCCCCCCACTCCCACCTCCCCACCGGGAGCGGCGTCAGTCTGAGGGAGCCGGAGCGGGGCTGGGCGTTTCCAGATGGAAACGCGCCCTCCGACGAGAAGGAGCACACACGCGGCCGCGGGGGGCCTCGGCAGAGAGCCGGCGCCGCGGTCCCAGGGAGTCAGCGCGGGGGTGTGCTCCGGGGTGACCCCTGGCAGGGCTCGGCCCCGGGCTGCAGCCGGAGCGGAGCTGCGACAACTGAAATGAGTGTAAGGCAGGGAGTGGAAGGGGCGGGGGGCGCAGGGCGGGTAGCTGGGTCTTGGGGCATGTCCTTGCTTCGTGGCTTGGACTCCCGATTAATCATTAAACCCTAGCAATTGGTGCATCCAGGCTGGCCACTTGCCCTCTGAACCTTTAGAGCCGCCTCTGCACTCACCCGCCTTTGGGGTCTTCCTTTGTGCCCCACCTTTTATAAGGTCTATGCGAAACCCTAGTAGTCTCTCATTCCATGGCTTTTCATAATTAAGAATCAACACCCCTGAAAACTAGGACTGCCATCCAAGCACAGTTTAGGAAGCAGTACAAGAGAGCAATGTCTGGATTATTCAGGCCAAAGAACCTTACTTTAAAGATATGTATACATTTTTTTTTTCCTGGCCCGAATTGCCCAGATGTGCAATTTGGCAGCCAGAATTCTCTAAGAGTTGGCAGAACTCCCTGCGTTATTTTCCCAATGTAGTCTGACAAAGTCTTAAGGTAGTATCCCTTCTTACAGTATTCTCATAATACATAAGAAAAAGTAGGAGTCACATAATTTCATGCGGGACATCAATTTGTTTAAATACAAAGAAATTAAAGACAGCAAGAAAAGTTTTTGTCATGCAGTGTGTTTCAAAAATGAAATTGTTTTAACTAAAAGAGCTAAATAACGTAACTATCCCCTGGGTTAGTGTTTCAATCATATTCTTGGAAACATGCAACCCTGTTAAATGGGTTTTCATTTAATATTTAAATGGCTTCATGGTTCATTCCTACCACATCAAATCCAAATGTTCTAAAATCACATATGCATTTATCCTTTGACTCAGCAATTCCACTTTTAGAAATCTATTTAAAAGATATACAGGCAAAAAATGAAATGATAAACACGTTTGTTCACTGCAGTACCATTAGTAATAGCAGAAGACTAGGAATACAAATTTCCCATCAATGAGGAACTGGTTGCATATACATAGCTTAATCCATTTGATGGAATACTATATAGCTATAAAAATGAATGAGGATCTCTGTATACTCTTATGAACTGATCTCTAGAATATACAATTCAATGAAAAAAAGCAAGGTGCAGATAGAATAGGCAAATCCATTGAGACTGAAAGAAAAGTAAGGGTTTCCAATGGTGGAGACTGGGGGAAAATGGAACGAAGAAGTATTGTTTAGTGAGTACAGAGTTTCCATTTAGGAGGGTGAAAAAATTCTAGAAATTAACTGTGATAATGGTTGCACAAAATTATGAATGAACTTAATGCCACTGAACTGTACATTTAAATATGGTTAAAATGGTAATTTTTATGTTACATATAATTTATCACAATAAAAAAATTGTATTCAAGGTTCCAGATATTATAAATTGCATGCTACCATTTGGTGTGTACATGTGTGTGTTTTAAAACCAGAAGCATAAACAAAATCTAATAAAAATGATTGTCTTAGAGAAGAGAGAGGATATGGAGGAAGAGACAGTGATGGAAGCTATACATTTCTAAACATGTTTGTTTTATTGTTCCAACTTTGAAACTGTGTATATATTTTATGTAATTAAAAAATTAAATTTAAAAAGGTCAATGCCTAAAATTGAAAACTAAAACAAATGAACCTAACATATTGGTGGCAAACCAGAGAGAATAATTAAAGTGACATTTAAACACAATATTTTAACTGTACATCCTTACTAGGATATAACCTAAGAATGAAATGAATCACAAAGAAGTCTGAAATTGCATTCAATGCCAATAATGTCAGAGAGAGAGAGAGTGGGATGAGATAGAGAGAAAGGGTTGGAGGGAGAGAAAAATGGATATTAGAAACCATGATTTCCTATAATTAAAAGAAATTAAAAAATAAAAACATTGCAAGCTTAAATTGAGTTAAAATGCTAATATGGAATCAGAACTTATCTTTAACTTTATCTTTCAAAAATTATGCATTTCCTGGTCCTACACATTGGAAAGACCTGAAAGTAGTGACAACCCGACAATAGAAAACACCCATTGTGCCCAGACTGTGGTCCCTAAATACCATTTCCCAGCAGAAGGAACGAGGGCTCCTTGAGAGTCTGATTTCAGGGCCAGGACAGGAAATATGTAGGATGAGTCTGGACAATCTGCCCTGTCATACTTGACAGCAAGGAAATTGTCGACAATTAGGGTCATGTCGAAAGAAAACTGGAGCTAACTTGAAAAAGATCCCACTGACCAAAGACAGGAAAACTTAAGCATCAAAAAAAAAAAAAGTGCTGCCAAGGATTGAAATAAATGAAATGTGTAAATGTTCAAGTGTTCAAAATAATACTTCAAACAAAATTTAATTGGTCACTTTTGGAAGTAGTTAGGATACAGTTAATTATTCTAGAAACACTAATAAATAAAATGATCAAACATTTATCCTGCCTCTGCTAGACAGACTCAGAGAAAGTACTACTTTTTAAAAACCACAGCTGTAAACACAGAAATGACAATTAGAAAAATCAAGACTTTGCACAGTCTAATAAAATAATGGACACAGGCAATAGTTATCAATGACTGCTAAAACCATTAAGTTGAGAATTCTCAACTGGGGGCTATTTTCCCCCTGGGGAACATTTGATAATACCTGGAGAGGTTTTTATTGTCACAACAAGATGGTATGTGGGAGGGTGGGTGAGAAGATTGAGGTTATCAGGGATGCTGCTAAATATCCTACAGTGCACAGCCCCCCCAGAACAGGCCCCTTCATAGGACAGTCCCCTCTAACTGGGTATTATCTGGTCTAACATATCAACGCACTTGAGAAATCCTGCATTAAGTGAACAGTCAATGCAGAACTTTTCAATGAATGATTCAAGCTTTTAGCACCAGTACCTACTGGTTAATTGTCAATTTCTGAAAAGCAGGACATCCAGACATTATGTGTCTAGTCAAGTGGTACAATAGAAGGCACACAGAACTGCCTATAAAATATGTCAAAAAAATGAACCTGAGTGTAATCATACATTTCCATCTAACTACCCGTTTCTTGGAATTATGGAGGGTAGTGAAACATACTAAATGATACCCAGGAGTATAGTCAACCAGATCTAGAACATGGGAAATACCACAGGACCAATTTTTCTTCAAATAAACGACACAGGAAAAGGAAGGAGAACTGATTTGGTCCAACAACCAAATGCAAACTTTGGAGCTTATCTGGGATTTTTATTTGAACACAGGTGTAAATTACATTTTTGAGGCAATCTGTCGGGTGTAGGGGGATTGAAAACTGACCATTAGATATTAAGAATGTATTTTTAATTTAGGGAGGTGTGACAATAGTATCATGGTTATATTTTCTAATACTGTTTCCCTATACTTACTAAAGTTTGGTGTGAGCGGACAACCTCAGCCTGCATTCCCACTAACAGTAGTGAAGTGTGCTGCCCACTGGGATGTGCTGGGATGGTACTGGAGGAGCTAGAGTAGAGGGACAGAGCTTTTATCATTGCCATCCTGTGGTGTCTTGTGTAGTTGGGAGAGCCACACAGAGAGCAGTAATAAGCACCCCTTTCCCTTCTAGCCAGGGTGGTATAGCCAAAGGTTAGAAGGGAGCTAGTACTTCCACACCTGCCCAACGATAACATAGAGCTCCTCCAACCCCAAGTGTGTCAACAGAAGCAGAACTTGAACTTTTACTGCTATCTAGCAGTAACAAGGCAACACTTCTCCCCAACCCTCTGCACAGTGTCACAGTAGGCTGCTAAAACAGATGACTTAGATATGATCCAAAGTCTAATATCCAAACATAATTGAAAATTACTCATCATACCATGAACTAGGAAAATCTCAACTTAGATGAGAAAAGAATATCTTACCAATGTTGAGATGACACAAATGTTAGAATTAGCTTGCAATGGTTTTAAAGCAGCCATGATAAAATGCCTCAATGAGCATTTGTGAACATGAAGAAACAAAAGAAAAAACATTTTTGGAAGTGAAAAATATAATAATCAAAATTTAAAAGCTTAATGGATAGGACTAACAGCAAAATGGAGAGGTCAGAGGAAAGAATTAATAAACTTAAAGTAAAATAATAAAAATTACCCAAACTAACAACAAAGAAAAAAATAGATTGAAACAAACAAACAACCAGAATTTCAAAGACCTCTGAGACTATAACACAAAATCTAACATTTGGTCATCAGAATCTCAGAAAAAGAGAAAGAGGGTAGAACTGCTAAAAAACTACCTGAAGAAATAATGACTAAAAATCTGTCCAATTTAGCAAAAGAAACAAACATACAGATTCAAGAAGCTGAGTGAATCCCAAACAGTAAAAACCCAAAGGAATCCATATCAAGACTCATCATAGTTACGCTCACAAAAACTAAAGACAAAGAAAGCAGTAAGAAAAATGACACCTTACTCTTAGGCAAAGACAATTTGAATGACAGATTTCTCACAGATAGCATGGAGGTCAGCAGGAAGTGGCACACATTTCTCAAGTACTAAAATGTAGGAAACCATTCTGCGTGGTGTGGGCCCAGCACCCACTTGGAGATGCACAGGACCCATGCCCACGGATAGGTTCTCCCATGGGGAATCAGGCCTGCAATGTGCCTAGGCTGCTCTGAGTCTTGCTCTTGCTAAAAAACTCCCTCACCCTGAATTGAGGACATTTACTGAAAAGTAACTTCCTAAAATCCATGCTAATATTCCAAGGATAAGTGTAACCGGTTCAACCACTTTTGCCTTTTCATTTGCAAATATCCCTCTTCTGTGATGTGATTAGCAGCACTGGCTCCTTTGTTTTCTGTAAAAGGTAACCACTTCCAAAGTGTCCATTCCCAGTCAGGGCACATGCCTGGGTTGCAGGGCCAGGTCCCTAGAAGGGGGCACGTGAGAGGCAACCACACACTGATGTTTCTCTCCCTCTCTTTCTCCCTCCCTTTCCCTCTGTCTAAAAATAAATAAATAAAATCTTTTTAAAAAAAAAGTAACCACGTAAAGCGAACCTGTGCATAGTAAATGAGGACCATCGTGTAATGTGCTGCGAAACCCAATAAAGGCCTGTCACGGGAAAGGCCAAGGCTTTTGCTCCCCTTGAGAGAAAAGCTATGCTGTCCCTTTTCCTCCACCAGACTCAGTAATCTGGGCAAATGTCTCATTTCATCCATAATGACGTGAACACTGCGGGCCAGTGTCTGCATCACTGAAAGAAAAGAATATTCAATGGACAATTTTATCCCCAGTGAAAAGATCCTTCAGGAATGAAGGAAAAAATCAAGTATTCTCAGATGAAGGAAACATAGGAGTTTTGTCTCCAGCAGATGCACCCCAAAATAATGGCTAAACAATTCTCTAAACAGAATGGAAATGATAACAGAAGGCATCTTGTAATGTCAGGAAGGAAGAAAGAACAAAAATGCAAATATAAAAATATGGATAAATACAATAGACTTTACCTCACTTTTCTAATTTATGCCTGATGATTAAAGCAAAAATTGTAATACTATCCCATGTGCTCCTCAGTGTATGGAGAGGAAATACAGGGTGGGACAAAAGTAGGTTTACAGTTGTGAGTATGTGAAGCAGAGTTCACTCTTTTATTATTATTTATTAATTATTTTATTATTTGCCATATGAACTGTAAACCTACTTTTGCCCCACCTTGTACTGTATTTACAACACTTAAATAGAGAACGGTAATGGCTCATAAAGGGTGGTAAAGTTTCTATACCAGTAAAGTGTTGGTACCAATAGACTGCGATAAATCAAAGGTGATCTTTGTGGTGGGGGAACAATTCTCTAAGTGATTAGTGGTGTTTACCCAGCTCCACACAGGTAATCAACTGGCACAGAACTGCACGCACACATTGTGCCGAGACCAGTCTCCTGTGCTTCATACTGTACTGTAGCTACATAAGCAGCCATTGGGAAAAACTCTTGTGGAGGCTTAACAGGACCTCTCTACTTTCTCTGTAACTTTCTGTGACTCCATAATTTTTAATAAATGTAATATCGTTGGGAAAAACATGTAAGGTTTCAGTTTTTTATTATTTGGCTCAACTCAGTCAAAAAAATTTTTTATCCTCACCTGAGGACATTTTATCATTGTTTTTTAGAAAGACAGAGGAAGGAATAAAGGGTTTGGAGAGAAGGAAAGGGAGGGAGAGAGGGAAAAAAACATTGGTGTGAGAGAGAAACATCGATTGGTTGTCTTTTTGTACACGGCAAAACACACCCTGACCAGGGACCAAACCTGCAACCCGACTGGGAATCAAACCTGTGACCTTTAGGTTTGCAGGACAACACCCAACCAGCTGAGCCACACTGGCCAGGGCTCAACTCATTTTTACCCATCTGCTATCAGTGTAAAGTTAAGCCATTTCATTTTGTGGGAGTGAAAGAAATGAGAAAGAAAGTAAATAGATGAAATAAAATTCAAAATGTTGACAATTGGTAAAGCTATGTGTAGTTCTCTATCAGTAATCGACATAGCCAGCAAGCAGAAAACCATGAAGGACATAGCTGAACAGAATAGCATCAGCAAATCAGCTGAATCTGGGTGACATCATAGAATACTTCAACCAATGACAGCAGAATACACATTCCTCTCAAGTTCACATAAAACATTCACCATGATAGACCACACTCTGGGCCAAAAAACAGACCTTAACAATTTTCAAGAGAATAGAAATCATACAATGGAATTGAACTAGAAATGAATAACAGAAAGTAGATGGAAAATCTCAAAATATTTGGATGTTAAACAACACACTTCCAAATAGCACATGTCAAAAAAAAATCTCAGGGAAAACTGAAGAATATCTTGAGCTAAGTTAAAATGAAATTGCAACTTAACAAAATTTGTAGGATGCAGTGAAAAAGTGTTCAGAGAGAAATGTATAGCATTGATCATATACATCAGAAAAAAAAAAGAGACCTAACATTGATGATCTCAGCTTTCATGTTAGGGAACTAGAAAAAGAAGAGCAAATTAAATCCAAAGTATAAAGTAGAGGAAAATAAAATATAAAAATTACAGCAGATATCACTGAAATTAAAGACAAAAGTTGCTTAATTCTTTGAAAAGATAACACACAGAGAGAACACAGATTACTAATATCAGAAATGAAAAACATCATTACTTACCCCATGGACATTAAAAGGATAATAAAAGAATAGTATGAACAACTCTATGCTACAAACTGGAAAACTTAAATAAAATGGACTAATGCCTTGAAAGACACCAACTACCAGGTCTCACACAAGGACAAGCAGGTACTCTGAATAGATCTATACTTAGTTTTAAAAAATTGAATTAATAATTAATGTTTTCCAAAAGAGAAAGTACTTGTCCAGATGGTTTCTACAGATTTAGTGGAATTTTGCCAAATGTTTAAGGAACAAATAATATCATTTTTCTACAATCTCTTCCAGAAAACAGAAGTAGAGGGAACACTCTCTAGATTCATTTTATGAGGTCAGCATTCCCCTAGTATCAAAAGTAGACAAAGAAATTACATGAAAAAAATTACATACCAACATCTTTCATGACCATACATGCAAAGAAATCCTCAACAAAATAGTTGCAAATTGAATCCAGTGATGTATAAAAAGAATAATACACTGTGATTTATGGAGACTTATTCCAGATATGGAATACTGGTTCAACATTTTAAAGTCAAATAATGAGGAAATACCTTCTATTGTATAAGGAAATACCTTCTGATTTTATCAATAGATGTAAGAAAAGTATTTGAAAAACCCAATACCCATTCATGATAAAAACTCTTCATAAACTAAGAAGAGAGGAGAACTACTTAACTTGACACAAAATAAAAAACAAACCTAGAGCTAACATCATAACTTAATGGTGAGAAACTGAACTCTTTCCCCCTAAGATCTGGACCAAGGCAAGGATCTCCCCTCTCACCAGTCCAACACTGTACTTAAACAAGACAAGGAAATAACAGTTATACAAATTGGGAAGAACTAAAACTGTCTTTGTTCACAATAACACAATTGTCTATCTAGAAAACTCCAAAGAATCAACAAAAACTTCTGTAACTAATAAGTGGCTATAGGAAATTTGCAGGATACAAGGTCAATATAGAAAAATTAACTGCTTTCCTATATATTCATGAACATTTGCCAAGAAATTCTTATGTATAAATGTAACAAAATGTATACAAGATCTGTATGAGGAAAACTACAGAACTCTGAAGAAAGAAATAAAAGAAGATATAAATAAGTGGAGAGATGTTGCTTGTTCATAGATTAAAAAGTCTCAATATCGTTAAGATGTCAGTTTTTCTTGACTTGATATATAGAGCCAAGAAGGTGCAAATTAATTCCCAGCAAGTTATTTTGTGGATATTGATAAACTGATTCTAAAAATTGTACAAAAGTATACAATTTTTAGTATACTTAAAATGTGCTTAGATTCTTCTAGTTATGATTATATGAAGAGGCAAAAAGCCCCAGAGCAGCCTACACAATACTGAAGAACAGTCACAATACTGAAGATTTACTATAAAAGCTACAGTAATCCAGAGTGTGGCATTGGATACATGGATGTATACATAGATACAAGGTCTGTCTGGAAAAAGCGCAACCATTGTTAATACAACAAGAACAATTTGTGCAACATCGATGTAATCTGGCAGTCAAGGAGAGTGGACTGGAATGCACATGAATGAACAATGACAATTTCACTGTACTAGTCAGTGGAGGTGGCAGACACTACTGAGTGAGCACGTGTGCTATGTGGCCATCACATTCAAGATGACTGACCAAGCAGAGTAACAAATCTGCATCAAATTGTGTGTAAAGCTTGAACACTCCTCTGTGGAAAATGATCAGATGATTCAGAAGGCTGCAGCTATGGGCAACTGGTGGTTGGCAGCTTCATCGCCACAACAGATCTGCTTACGTATCATGCCTGCTGCAGTTTGGCAAAACGGCGAATCACCCAGGTGACTCAGCATCCCTATAGCCCACATTCAGTGCCCTGCAACTTCTGACTTTTCCGAAAACTCAAATCACCTTTGAAAGGGAAGAGATTTTAGACAGTTGATGAGATTTAGGAAAATATGAAGGGGCAGCTAATGGCAATTGGGAGAACTGTGTGAGGTCCCAAGGTGCCTACTTTGAAGTCGTCATTGTCCCATGTACAATGTTTATTGCAGCGTGTATCTTCTTCAGTAAATGTCTCTATTTTTCATATTATATGGCTGGATACCTTCTGTACAGACCCTGTATTTCTCTAACTTTGTAAATGTTTGAAGGCCTTCATAAGGAAAAGGGGTTTTTGTTTGTTTGTTTGTTTGTTTGTTTGTTTGTTTGTTTTATACTACAGACTGGTTCCTGAGAGCCTTCCTCAACTGCCCTTTTCTCCATGTCTTCTGCCTTCCCCTAATAACCACAGACTTCATCCATACTCCAGGCTTCATCAATTTACCGATTTCTGTTTTCCAAATCAGTAATTTTTGCTTTAGCTATTATAACCTTATCCCTTATGTTTGCCTTGAAAAATACACAGTTTACTTTTCTAGCTTTTATTCAGATTTTTGGTTCAATACTTAATTTATTTTGGACCCTGTTTTAATTTCTTACGTGGGTAAAGCCATGAGTGCTGTCTGAGCTCCAGTGCAGGCGCTCCCTGAACTTTTGGATAGATGATGTATTATCTTTATTTTATACATTTTCACTTTGAATTTAAAGTATTTAAGAGAAAAATGTGTAATTTTTCTGTGGTTAGATTTTTCTACTTATGATTATTCATTTATAATTCTACTGCAGTATATCCATATATTATGGTCTGTTCTTCATGAACTCATGGAGATATTTGAAAATTCTTTGTGTCGTTGGTGTAGCCTTGGTTTCTGTAAATTTTCCATGGGGGCTTGAAGAAGAGGTGTATACTCTATTAGTTACAGAGTTTGGTGTATCTGTTAGTAAAAGTACTAGATTGGCCAAAAATTTCATTTTTTCCATACAATGGCTCTAGTAGTGCTCAGTTGTTTTTAAATTCATTCGAAATACTTTTGTTAGATTGTATTGTGACAGCTGTCATATCAGTGTGCATTTAAAAAAACCTAGCAAAATTTGTTAATTTTTGTGCAGCCATTTTAATATTGAAGATGGAAAAGGATATGTAACATTTTCAACCTATTATGCTTTAGTATTTCAAGAAAGACAAAAATGGGATTGAAACACACAAAAGAAAGGTCTGTGCAGCATGTGGAGAAGATGGGTGACTGATCAACCATGTCAAAGTGATTTGCAAAGTTTCTTAGTACTATTGACATTTTGGCCAAATAACTCTTTGCTGTGGGGCAGTATTATGCATCAGGAAATGTTTAGCAGCACCCCTGGCCTCTACCCACATGAAGCCAATAGCGGGAGATAGCTGACGTATTGATCCAAATCAATAGTTATTGGAGAAAATGAAAAATATGTCTTTTATGGAAAAACATAACAGACTTTTTGGCCAACCCTATACATAAGTTATTTTATTAAATTCTCTCTATAATTTATTTTGTTGTGCAGTTGATCTGTCACAAGCCTACAGAGCCAAGTTAAAAATCTACCATTAATACTGTCTCTGTCCATTCCTTCTTGGTTCTTGCAGTGTTTTCATCTCTTATTATAAATGAACACATTTATTTCAGCTCTTTCCTCATTGTAAATTGTGTACCTCATACTTATAAAATGAACCTCCATCCTGTTTAACAATTGCTTTGGATTTAACTTTGTGATATTAATACTTTGACTTCATATTTCTTTTTGTTATTATTTGTCTACTATGCCTTATTTTTTCATTCAATCTGAATCTTTTAGCTCTGGGTGTTTCTTGTACATACAACATATTGTTTGGTTTTGTTTTTCTTTAATCAAATCTGATAATCTTTGTGTGAATTTACCTCATTTACACTTGATGTCAAACAAATGCATTTGGTTTTAATGATTTCATCCAATTTTAGGTTTTAATTTTTTGTTCAAATGCTTTGCCTCTTGCCTTCTTGTATGTGGTTTTTCTTGCTGTTGCTTGGGCTAAGTATATGTGATAGACACTTTCCTTCTCATCATTTGGAAATGGAAACATGTATAAGTTTATATATTTTACTCAACCACAAATTCTTGATGTAGCAGTTTTAGACAGTATTTGTTGATGTCCCTATGAAAGAGTAGATAATTAGCACACTACACTTTCTCTTACCTCTTTTCTCTTTATCACTTTCTGATTTTATCAGCTGTAATGTTATTTTTAGTCCTAACAATTCCCTTTATAATGTGTAAATAATATACTTACACTGCCAGTTTCATTTATGCACCTTGATATTCAATAAATTTATTATTGATTTGGCACTAAGAAAGGTGAAAAAATGAATACATTAAATTTTCTCCCAATTTTGGTTTTATTATTGTTTTCATAAGTTATAATTTATCAATATGACATTTCCCTTCTCTAATTAATAACCCTATAATAATTTTGTTGTTACACATTTACATTAACCCATATATGCTATGATCTCTCAGGTCATTATTTCTAACTTGGGCAGAATATTTGTCTCTTTTTTTTGCAAGAAAAGTTTACTATTATATATTTCATGTTTCATTCATTCGTTTGTTTTTTAAAGCTGTCTGCCTATTATTTGAGAATGTCTACCTATTGCCTTTATATTAGAATAATTACTCAGTTTGGCATAAGGCTTAATATTTGGGGGTTGCATAATCATTTTATTCGCGCTTTGTAGACTATTGCTGGGTTTCCAAGAGCATTGGATGTGGTTGTGGATCGGTGTATGGCCAGTCTGATCTGCCCCTCCCACCTCTACCACATATTGAGACTGATTTTTCTCCCTGGAAAACTCTTCCATTACTTTTAAAAGATGTTTTATTAACTTACCTAAGACATGTTTTGATATATATCATCATTCATGATATTTTTCCTGAAATGTGATATGTTTTTCTACAGATTCAATTCTTACTAGTTTGAATATTTTTCTTTTGTTTTGCCTTTGCATATCTTTCCCATTTTGCATGTTGCTTTCCTTACTTCAGTGACACAAATTATCTTTGCTTTGGTATATTATTTGCTTCCCACTTACTTTAATCTTCTTCTTTTCATCTACATTCATTGTGATTATCTAAAAACTTCTTTCTTTGTTAGTCATGTGATTATCACCCAAGTCCATAGTTACTAAATTTAGTCTTTTTTTTTCCTGTTTGGTTTAATTTTGCTCTCAACTTATTTCTTAGTTCTGCAATTTTCCTCCTCATTCAATTTCATTGTTTAGCATCTCTTCTTTTATCTGGCTATCTGCTTTTACTAGGTTTATGTTCCCATTATGTTCTTCCACAATATAAAACCTTCCTTTTCTTCAATTATGCTTCTTCCTAGGTAAGATTTGTTGTTTGAGGCATACATTACTAGTGGCCTACTTGATATCCATTCTTCCCTATTTTTTTCATTTCCAGACCACTCATAACATTAAGAGCAATAATTTACCCAACTAAAAGGCAACATTTCCACACTCATAGCTCGTGTTGGCTAACACATTTCATCATAGTTTCCCTTCCCCCATGGGGACATTTAAATTAAATATGTCCATATTTTTTCCTTTTGCAGATGCAACTTTTGTGCATTGGTTCATCTTTCTCTGTTTGAGGATCTTAGCATAATTTTAAAAACCTTTTTATTTACGTTTCTTGCATAAGCTCTCTTTCTCTCTCTTTGTCTTTGTGTGTGTGCCTTTGTGTGTTGGAGGTTTGGACTCTCTCTCTCGAGTATTTTCCGTTGCATATTTTGAAATATATGTCATGAAGCTCTGTCCTTTTCTTTGAAAGGTATTTTGGCTAGTTTGGTCCTATTTGTTATTTTATCATTAGGGCTGGGAAAAGGGGGAGTTTCAGATGTTTTTATTCTACCATCTTAACTGAGAAGTCTGTACAAGTACTTTAAATAAATTTTAATCAAAGTAATACAAACAAATGATCACAAATCAAATCATGCAAAAATATTGTGATAAGAAATGACTGAACTCAGCTTTACTGTGGCTTAACCCCACCCTTACTCCCAAGATACATTTTTCTTTGTAAATGGAGGAAAAATTTATATACTGTGAAATGTATACATCTTAAGTTTAAAGTTTGATGAGTTGTGACAATAGCACATACCACTGTGACCCCATCTATTAAAATATAGAATATTTTTATCTCCTACGTAAAATCCCTTAAGCAACTTCCCAGTTAATCCCCATATTTCTCCTCTTTCCCAGAGGCAAGCCCTGTGTGGCATTCTTTCACCACAGATTAGCTCGTTTATTGTAGAACTCTATATAAATTGAACCATACACTCTGTACTCTTTTACGTCTGGATTCTTTTATTCAGTGTAAAACTTAAAGAGTTTTTTCATGTTGTAACATGTTTTAGTGGACTGTTCCTTTTTACTGCTGAAGAGTATTCCATGGTCTGTTTATATTACAATTTGTTGACCCATCCTGATGATGGACATCTCAGTTGTTTCCAGTTTGGAGCTATTATGAAGAAAACTGCTATGGACATCATAGTACATATCTTTTCATGTACATCTGTTTTCATTTTTTTTTGAGTAATTAAGTAAAAGTGAAATTTCTGGATCTTAGGGTAGTACTTTTAACTTTATGAGAAACTACTAGAACAATTTCCAAATTAGTTACATTATTTTACACTACTTCTAGTGATACATGAAAGTTTGGATTGCATTACATCCTGAACATTTGGTGTTGTCTTTTCATATTTGCCATTTTAATGATGCTGTGGTATGTACATTGTGATTTGCATTATCACTGTCTAGATGACTAGTGATTGATGTTAAGTATATTTTCATGTGCTCATTTACTATTTTTAGATATTCCTTTATAAAATGCATGTTCAAATTTTTTGGCGATTTTTATTAGTTTTTTTTTCTTTTTATTACTGAGTTGCAGGAATTGTGTATATATACTGGACACAAGTGTTTTATCAGATGCAGGTACTGCAAATATTTTCTCCCAGCCTGAGGCTCACGTATGTGTTGTTAATGATGTCTTTTGATGAGCAGAAGACTTAAATTTTGATGATGTCAAAGTCTATCTTTTCTTGTTTATTATATGGATAGAGATTACTAGCTAATAAATCATTACCTGACCCAAGCTCATGAAGATATTTTTCTATGTTTTCTCCATAAGGCTTTTTGCTTTTATAATTTGGCCTGTAATTCATTTCAATTTAATTTTGTGTAGGATATAAGAAATGAATCTAGGTTCATTTTTGTTTTTATGTAGCTAGTCAGTTCTAGTAGTGCTGTTTGTTGAAATACTTTTCTGACTTCATCACCACCAAACTCATATTACAAGAAATGTTAAAGGGACTTCTTTAAGAAGAAGAAGAAGAAAACATAAAAAATATGAATAACTAAAATGGCAATGACTACATATCTACTAATAATGTCCTAATCAAAAGACAAAGGGTGGCTGAATGGAAAAGATAATAAGACCCATACATATGCTGTCTACAAGAGACCCACTTCATATTGAAGGATACACACAGACTGAAAGTAAATGGATGGGAAAAAGATATTTCATGCAAAAGGAAATGAAAGAAAGGCTCAGGTAGCAATACCTACATCAGAAAAAATACACTTTAAAACAAACACTGTAACAAGAGACAAAAAGGACATTTCATATATAATATGAAATTCTCTACCAAAATTCTCTGCTTTTTCCTGATGATATTATCTGGAACCTGACATAATGATAAAATAAGCTATGATTATTAGTTGCAAGGTGAAGAAATTGACTATCATAAGCAGGAAGGGAATCTTTTAGAATGAACTTGGATAGTGCACAAATTCGATAAGAATTATAGAATGAGCCTCAAGATACAAGCAGACTCAAGCAGGAAGTTTTGGCATTTTATTTTAACAGGAATAGACCCTCTTTCACCTCTTGATATGATTGCAGCTACCCTTAGTGATTTGTATCTGCCCCTTCATCTTTATATCATTCACTCCTGGATACGAGGGTCCAGCGGCTAAGTGTAGGCACTAGCTCCCATGGCCTCTAGGGCAGGACTTACCCATCTGTCATCTGTAGTTGAAGGCAAGAATGGAGTCCCACCAAAAGTGCACACAGTAGGGAATAATTCCTAAAAAGGAAGCAGTTTGGATAATGTACAGGCAAAAGAAAGCAAACACACAAATCTAAATAATGAGATGTTTCTACAATATCTCAAAATTCTCAAAATGTATACATAGGGTCTGGCAGAAGTAACGCCTGCTTGAGTGTCGTTAGTAAGGTAATAATATGGGTGTAATAATTTATAGTTTTAATTTGAACATTTCATCTAAAATGTCACATGGTGTGCTTGAGTGTGATATTATGTTACAGATCACATGCTTATGATTTTGTAATAAAAGATTTTGTGATGAAAAGGGGCAATATTTGTGCTGGACCCTGTATTTCAGCCTATGATTGGTTTGGTAGTTATTCTGGGAAACATGCCTAGTTTGCTTGTTGCTCCAACTCCATTTTTTAAATAAATTCTTCCACTGTTTTCTATTAGTGTGTTATCAATTTCTGTTTATTACATGAAAGAAATTTCAATTATGTATAAATCATTTTATAAATCCTATTTATTTATTAAAATATTGGCATTGTGGAATAAGTTTTAGTTTTTGTTGCTCTTGCCTCCCACGAAAACATTCTGTGCTTTTATTTTTTTAAAGTAAATATTTAGAATTTTTCATATATTATTAACATGGCACTGATCACTAAAACAATATGCAGGAGGTATCAGAGTTTTGCTATTTATTTAAATATACAAATGCAAAATTAAAAGTTTAATAAGATGACCTCTTATTTCACTATTAAATAAAATTTTTAAATTGGTTGATATTCTTTATTATGTTAAAGATGTATTTTTAATGAGTACTGCTTTAAAAACAAGCTGTAACTGAATTCAAAGACATAATCTTTTAAATTTTATCTATTTGATAAATATTATATGAAGAGACTTCCTAAAATGGAATAATTCTTGCACCCATTATTTATATTATCAGCATACATTTAAATATAGTCACTGTTATTACTCCATAAATATTTGCCCCTTGAATTTTTTAAATTTTATTTATTGATTTGAGAGAGAGAGAGATGGAGACATTGATTTGTTGTTCGACTTATCTATGCATTCATTGGTGGATTCCTGTATGTGCCCTGACTGGGGATGGAACCCATGGCCACAGCATTTCGGGAAGACACGCTAACTAACTGAGCCACCTGGCTAGGGCTTTACCTGTTGGATTTTTATCTTTAAGAGTTTTAAAGGGAACACGTGAAACCTTTATTTGAGATTCTTCCTATATCTGCTAGAAACAAGAATAAGATTTTTAGGGATACATAAATCTTCTACAATATTAACATATATTACAGCTTTGACTTTTGTATTACTAAAATATTCATCTTGAAACTATTTCCCAATTTCTAAAGACATCTAATTTATTGAAGAAGCCAAGCCTTTTATCTTACAAAAACCTTTAAAACATTACCCTAATTTTTGTATTATTTTTATTTTTTGTATGCCTTTTTCATGCCAGTTTTTGACTCTTATATTTACACAATATGCAGAAAATTTATTTAATATTTTTCCTGAAAACTTGTAAATATACTCCATTATTTACTTTAAAAGAATAAAGAAAAATGCAAGCTTTTGTTTATTTTCCCCTCATCTGCCAAAGGAATTTCTCAATTAATTTAATAAAGAGTTTTTCCCTAGGAAAAACTAAAATTGATGCAAGTGGTATGAAATTACTAAGAGACTTGCATATTTAATTTTCCCCTAAATTTAAAGTTATTATGGATTTATTTGAATTTCTTTTACACTCTCCCATTTTCTTGTATTTCTGTCCCCCTTCCCTTCATCTCTCTGGAACAGTGAAAGTTTCTTATAAAAGTAAAGTCCTGCAGTTTCAAATTTCCCATCTTTAAACTATATTAGGTAATTTATGGAGTCAATTTTTGAAGCCAATTGCAATAGCACATTTAAGATTCTTGGATGAGGAAGCCCATAAATAAGATTTTCCTATTCAAACATAGAATGTCTCCTGCATATATGAAGAGAAATTTAAGCTACTACATGAAGGATGTTCATTCTTTTGGTACTTACTTCTTGAAAGTCTGCTTTAAATCCCTTTCTGAATATATAAAGCAAGGGATTTTCCTTATATTTGTATCAATACCTTTTAGTGACTTTATCACTAAGTTGATATTTTTAAAGTTTGACTAAAGAATTTTTGAGGTTTGATTCTCTTAGTGTTTCTTTTTTTTTAAGATTTTCTTTATTTTTTAGAGAGGGAAGGGAGGGAGGGAGGGAGAGAGAGAGAGAGAAACATCAATGTGTGGTTGCTGGGGGTCATGGCCTGCAACCCGGGCATGTACCCTGGCTGGGAATCGAATCTGCAACACTTTGGTTCACAGCCCACGCTCAATCCACTGAGCTATGCCAGCCAGGGCTTAATGATGCTCTTAGTGTTTCAAAAGAATATACACCTGGTTATCTTCTGTTCCCTGGATTTGTTTATTTATTTTTCATTTAAAAACATAGTCTTGAAAATTTTGACCTTTTTTCATGTAATGATTTTCACGATGACCTTGGAATTGATGTAAAAACAGGCCCTAGAACCACACAGCCTTGGTATTTCTCTCCTTTTTCTCTCTCCAGCCTAAATCTGGCTCTGCAGTTTCCAGTTTCTTAACGCTCCATTTTTATGACCTTGTTTCAGACTCGTTTCCCGGCAACTAGGTACCCTACTTAGCCTTCTCAGCTACCCTCATGCCACAGTAAATCTCTCTTTAGATAGACACACTTTTATACAGAACCAGATTGGACAAATCATCTCCTTCACTCCCAGCTCAGACACTATATTCACCCCCCCCCCACAGTTTCAGAAATAAATTCCAACTATGTATTTCAAGATAGCAGCTACCCCATCTCATACCTGATAGTTTTCCTGGCCTGGGGTTTCTACTCCTGTGAAACAAATGGGATTCCTCTCTAGCCCTACATACTGGGTCCAGTCACCACCGTTATCGTCCTTGTCCATCACTGGCAGCCACACTTTCGCCTCCAAATTTCCGTGTCTGTCCCTTCACCTAAAAGATAACTTTTCTTTTTTTTTTTCTAACAAAATGCTTTTAAAAACATATTCGCTTTACACTGTCTTTACTGGCTAAATTCCTTAGTATATATTTTCTAACTGCCTTAATGATTTTGATATAAAACTCTTTCATAGAACCGTAATTAGTTTGCATTTGCTTTTGGGTTGCTCCTTATATATGCATTTCCACAAATATATTTTTAAGTTGATGAATCAGGGTTCACCTGTCACTTTGGACCTATGGCTTGTTATTAAAAAATTTTTTTAATCCAGTATTGTTTCTCAAGGCTTATGATCTTATGCACTGTATTCAGCTATTCCCTAAGTTGGTTCTTTTCAATGGTTTGTGCAGACAAACATACACTCTGCTCTAACAAATTGGAACTCCAATTTAAAAAAAAAATGAGAAATTGAAGTAAACAAGCCCTTAGGAGTCAAAAATATTAACACTATGAGTGATTTCCTAGGGGAGCCACATTAAAAAACACACATAGTTTAGGGCTGAATGTCTGATAGCATGATTAATGAAGCAAGTGTAATCTGTCTTAAATATATTTACACTTATGTGAAATGTAAGCTTGGACCATGTAGAGACCATAAGTTAAATAGCAAAAGAAGATTCCAAGATGAAATCATTTTATTACATAGGAACGCTTAATTTGTCAACTTCGAAATCCCAGGACTCTGTCTTTTTATTTTCCGGAATCCATTTGCTTGTTTTGGTGTTTAGCCCAATGAAAGAGATCTCAGGAGATCATATTTTACAAGTGAATGCAAACATATGAAGCAACTTGATGGTTTAGAGTTTATATTTAAACAAGTTTGCATTATCCTGGTTTAATTATGTTACCCATAATGTAGACAAGTCATATTTTTATTAAAAGGGGAAGAAAAGCTGATCTCAGAAGCACAGAAACTAGAACTGCAGGGTCACATGAATCTATAGACTCAGCTTTGCTAATTCCATACAGATGTGCTAGTGCATTCCTGTAAATTTTCAGACTGAAAAGGAAATGTTAGTTACACCCTTCCTCTTTACAGCCTAGGGTAAAATATTTCACATATTGTACATATGCTTTACTAACAAAAAAGAAGGCAAAAATTAAGAAGTGGTCATATTGGGCTTGGCTTTTTACTATAAATGTAAAAAATGTATTTAAAACCTATACACAATTCCTTTTCAGATATCAATCCCCATATTTCAAAGTATAAGAGTGTGTTTTGTATTTTAAACAGTGATTAAGGGAATGTTTACTGAGAAAATTCATATGCATTTCTAACACACTAAATAATATAGTTTTCACATGAATATATTTACTTTTGGAGACAAGGATATAAACCTCCCCAGAAGGAATTACACAGTGACTGAGAAGACACCCATCACATTACCTAGAATCCTTGACTGACATTTCTGTGGTCTCCAAACTAATACATCCAAATGGCTTTTTAGTTAAAAGGCCCATCAACAGATGCACCGGTGAACAAGTGGCTTCTGGTCAGGTACTGAAGAAAGCGTTAGTACCATCATGGTTTTGCTGTGAAGGGGGACGTAGAAATCATCTAGTCCGGGAGAGGTAAATGGCATAGCATGGATGCTGACCCTTTCCCTCTTCCAGTCTTCCTTCCCACAGAGCCTGAGCTCGAGTATTTCTCAATCCAGCACTACGGGTAGCCATTGCTATTCAAACAGAAGTGACACATGTGATGAAGACTGTTTATTTGCTCTGATTTAGTGCAGCACTCTCATTTTCTAAAGAGTAAACTGAGGCTCAGAAAGCCTAAGAGACCAGTCAGAAATCACTTGACTGATAAGTGGCAAAAACAGAATTTGAGTCTCTGAATTTAGTCCTGAATACTTATATTTTGACAGTTCTCCAGTGGAAAGATAGGGAATTTTTCCTTATAATTATTCATTTATCAACTAATATCTAAAGGCATCTGAAACCAGGCATCCTCTGTTAAATACCATGCTGTGGGGAAAATGATCAGGCTAGTATCTGAACCATAACTAGAAGCGTCCTGCTATCAGCAATGGTTTTCAAGGAGTGTAGCTCCAGGGAAGTCATGCCTTCCCCGAGTCAGGGTTAAAACAGTTCAGGGACATGTGATGGCAAGTGTTGGAAGAGGATAAATGAAACAGATGTTATAGGGTCCTGTTTTAGGACCTGCATAAGGGTCTGTGCTTACACCTAAATGTCTAAATATAATGCAGCAAGAGCTAAGAGGGAAGCTGTTATTTTGTTTGTGAGAATTTGTCAACAAGAAGCAGAGATTTGTTTTGCATATATGTTTAGATTTGATACACATTGAGACATTAGCAGTAAAGCCTTATAACAACATGTTGGGCAAGTTTAAAAATTTGGGATCAGCTAAAGCAAGTTAGTGTGGTAGTTAAACATTGCTTCTATACTTCAGACACATCTTGCCTGCCAACAGAATTCTCAGTCAGTAGCTGCCTGTCTGAAGGACCTGGCTGGAAGCTGGAGGACCTAGGAGTGTGACTCAGTGTCCTGCATCTGAACCTCTTGGGGAGAAAGATGCTGGCCAAGATTTGGGACTGGTTGGCTCCTCACAGCCAGTTCATGCCTCTTGTCAGAGACCACACTTTTCCAGTTTGATATTTTTGAGGCCTTGACCTTCATAAAGAAGACTCATCTAGAAGAGCCCCATATGAGTTGGACATATTCGCAATCAAACTGAAGCCTGCTCTGAACTTGCAAGTTTGAAATGTTCTATTATTTGTCTTGGTTATGGCAAGAAGTTAGAGAGAAGGTGTAATACATTTCATGACAGTGTGCACTAGTCTTCTATATTTACAGAAGTCAAGAAATCTGGAGGAAGATGCTCCTTTGATATAGCTTACCAATGGAGCTAGAAACATTGAGGAGATGCTAAAAAAGCTTTAGGTGTAAGTGGGACATGGAATCTGGCTCATAACTCAGCTCCTTCCTCCCTGAATCTGGATAGCACTGAATGCATCTATGTGACAGGCATACTTTCCCCAGTTTTATATTTCTGAGAGCTTTGATGAGCACAACCAGGCAGGGCCAGATAATGGAATAAAGACAGATTCAAACATAGTACTATACTCCGCCCTGCAAGAGAACTGGGAGTGCTGGTGGATGACGACCGTGAATGTGGTGACCCTAGGGGCCAAAAGAAAATATTGCAGTATTCTTAACTAGCATGAAACTGTGGTAAAATACACCATATTTTTCACAGCAGGCTTTAAGAGAAAGATAATGGTTGTACTTGAAGCCAATAACCAACTTTATTTTGCTTAAACTTCTAAATTAACATTTTTAGGGGTGCAGATTTGAATCAGCATATGGAACACCATCTGGAATATTTATGGGGGATGAATGAGAGAGGCTGAGAGAGATACAGAGATGTGACCAGTACTTCAGACAGTAGAGCTTTGGGGGAAATGGGGCATCGTATTGTTAGTGGTCCTGGCAGAAAACAGACAGTACATTCAAAGTAGGGTAATTGGAAGAGGGTTTAATAAAAGGTTTATTAATCAAGATGTAGGCAGCATGTAGGGAAACCACAAGGGATAGTCCAGAATCCCTACATTAGTGTTTTTTTAAAGGCATCACTATCACTTCTACATCTGAAGGGAAGGACTGGTTTTCAGAACCTGGAGGCAGTGAGTCCCTTGATGAAAGGGCTGCCTAAAAGGGGTGCAGCCTTCTCTCGAAGGATGGGGGATACAGACAACACAGAGCTGTCTGCAGGGCAGGGGCTGGGGGAACTCCGTCTCTTACTCTGCTCTTGCCTCTGTGGGACCTTCCACTGACCACCGGGCAAAGAGCCCAATGATGGAAGCAACACAGGTCAACCATGTAAGGCACAGAACAGGGTAGAGAAAGGTGGAGGTAGGACCTGAAGGGGAAATGGAAGACATTCAGCACTAATCTTTGAGGAGGATGCTTAGAAAGTTTTGCTATTTAAAGCACTGTTCTGTCTCTCCATGAAAATATCAGTAAAATTCAACCTTACTAATCAGGGCTTCCTGGAATTAGGGGTGTGTGTGTGTGTGTGTGTGTGTGTGTGTGTGTGTGTGTGTGGTGAAGAGTCTTGAGTTTAACTTGAAGGCAGGTGACACTTGAGGTTTAGTCAAAAAAAATTCAGTTGAATTTAGTTACCCTTAGTTGAAAGATATTTAGCCATCAGTGTTTCTTTGTAAGAAATAAGAGGGGACCATTCTCCTTTTGACTTAACCTTAAAGAAACTCAATATAATAAAACAAATTCTGGAACTCTCTTCCTATCATGGGTAAAATTAAGACAAAACATTGATTGGGGCTTATGAGCTGCAAGGGTTCTTGGGCTTGTGACTAGAGTGCTTTCGTGGACAGGTTCCAGCATCTAAACTAGTATATTTTGCAGAATAGGTACTCAATTTTTGGGGCTGAAATGAACAACTGTATAAATGAACTGTATAGATTGAGAGGTTCTTGGTTCAAGCTAGTGGCTGCCTCTGATAGGATAAGCCAGGGGAAGTAACATGCCCCTCTCTAGAAGCAAAACATCTCCTTTGTTTTGTTTTTTCCTTCTTATCTTTCCTCTTCTACTACACAGACAGAGGGAAGTGAGCAGGCACAGAGGCCTGTGATGCTTAGCCACCAAAACTCCATCCAGACACAGACAGGAGAGGGGTGGCCGTTATGGAACTGTGTAAGTCCAGGAAACGAGGCTTGTTGCTGGGAAGGCTGTCTGGCTTTCCCTTCCTAGCTGCACAAAGACCTTAGCAACCCACACCCTCCTGCTGAAAAACAGCACCCTTGCCAACTTGTTACCTGCGTTTAACGGAAGGAGCCTTTTCACCACACACGGGGTAGACAGCAAAGGAGTACCGTTCATGAAGACTTTGTCGTGGAGTCTGATTTTACTTCCCATGGCATTAGACTACACTCTGAATAGTCTGCAACATAGAGACTGTGTCTGAATATATTGACAGTTTATCTTTCTTTAGAAGTGTATGTATCCAATGACACATTTCTTTAACCACCCAGTGCTTGTCTATGAACCACAGTGGATCTTTGAACATACTTGGGCTACAGCTTTCTCCCTACTCCTGTTTCTTCCTGCCATTGCTTTTCCATCGTCAATACAGATGTCTCCATATCTTTGCCAATTTGTTTGATGGTGTATAAAATACTGATTTAAACACTTAAGAATTCATTCTCCTGTTGTATACGTGTCAAATGCTTTATGAAGCAATAAATCAACCTAGGGGAACATACTGTACAATCTACAAACATCCTTACTCTTTCCCCATGAACCATAAAGATTTCATACATCTTTGTCTAAGGACTAATGTTTCAAGTATGTTCAGAGTGCATTGTTGCCGGGACTAACCTACCAGATAGTGTTACTCCTTGTATTTTTTGTGGTAGCACTTACACTTCCTACCTTAGTGATTTTTAGTGTTCAATTAGCTCATCTCTAGAAGTATCTATACTCTTAAAATTAAGTGCACTGTTGTAACTTATTTTAAGGAAACTTTAAAATGCATTATTAATGTTAGGGAAATGGGTAAGTCAAAACTTTGTATAAATGTTTTTTAGTTTCATTAAGCTGTTCCATTTACATCAAAAGAAGTTGAGACCCTCATTATTAAGTTTTAATTTATTTTAGAATGATGTAACTTGGTAGAGACCATAAAATACTGTGTTTCCACAAACATAAGATGCTTAAATTTAAACATTTTAACATTTTTAATGCCAAGAGGCCTTCTATAATGAATATGCATATTTAATGTGGTAGGGATTCTATTTTTGTGTGTTTTTTTAAAATCAACAAAAGCTGTTTTTAAATTGTCAGTTACATTTTAGAACCAAGAAAATGAGTCATTTCATAATTTTTTTAATGCATAAAACATATCAAGTACCTGGGAATTGTAATTTTTGGGTGAGTGTGCACAACTCTGCAGTACTTTTCTCCCCTTGGTTTCTTGCTGTCAGTATAACCAACAAATGCTGAGGTTCACCACTCCCAGAATGTTACTATTTGTTATTTTGTGATGAGATGGACACTTGAGTCCTAGGAAAGTGTTTCTTTCTCATACCTCACCTTATTTAGCCTTTCTTTCTAGGGGAAGGCAGTCATTTTTAAAGCCATAGTCTCTGGTATCTACAAACTCAAGTTTTGGGGGAGAAACTGTAAGGGCTGGGGGGCCATAGGCAGTGCAGTTCTGTGCTGCTCTGAAGCATGCAGCAGAATGCAGAGCAGATCACCCGACCTACTCCAGATCCTCCACTATTTGTCTTTCCAGACAGTTCATTTTCCTTCCCATCAAATTTGTAGGGAAATTGTAACATGCCCATGTTCTCATTATGAGGGTCAAGAAGAAGCTGGATATGAGGATGATATTACAGAGAGCTTCATGGACATGAGGAGGCCCATTGCACCTATGTCCCAAGATGCTGGCTTCCCCTAGGAAGGTCCTTAGAACACCAGGAGGTAGCTGAGACTGGGTTCTTTTGATCACTTGTTCATCTTCCTGAGGGAAATAAAGTATATTTCTGGAGAGAGCATAATCTCTGGAGGATAACAACCCATTTTTATGTCTTCATATTTGCACTGATTTTATTCACATCTCATCAGACCTCCTTGTGAAGTGTGTGCTTGGACGCACATATGGGGGCTCTCATTCCCAAAATATTATCCCCTGTTTTAATCTTCACCAATTTTTTTTACCCACCTAGCCTAAAAAAGCAACAACTCTCCTCCAGGCTCCCCTGACTGAGGGACTCAGGCTACAGGCTTTCTCCACCATTTGCACAACTCCACTGCATTCATAGGAACTATGAAATACTTCTCCTAATGTGAGTCAGTCACAGGTGAGTTCACTCCATGCAGTTGACTTGGCTTTAAAAAATAACATAGAGATAGGACATTTCAGCTCTGACATCTAAAGAGCTTGGAACCTGGCACTCCCATCGTCAAAGAGGTAAAATGCTGAACAAATCGAAAGCCAATGACTTTCCTTAGCCCCATCAGAAAATTGAGGTCACAAGGCAAATCACCAGTGGGAAATCTATAGAGACAAGGTGAATGCAGAAAACCACAGTCAAGGTCAGCTTCCCTAAAGCAGAAGCCATAGGAGCCATTAACTGGTAGGAACACTGCAGGGGCAATTCATCTTGATCTAATTAATGTTTCTAGAATATATCACACAACAACAGAACAATACACATTTTTCTCAAACTTGCAGGGAACATTCTGATCAATTGGTGGAGGCTGAGCATGAAATAGCTCAAGAGAAAGAAACTCATGAGGGGTCAATCTCAGAGGGGTCCCCATACTTTGTGGTTTTTACCTCCATTATGTTGTCAAAGTGAAGATCCAAGAAAAATCCCCTCATATTTCTTGCAGGAGGAGGAGAAAAGCAGTCATTATGAAACATGCTCAGAATGTTCTCCATAGCAAAGGCCTACTGTCCACAGGAAAGAGCTTTATCAGATTCTTATCTGATCTGGGAAAGGGCATCTAGCTAACCCAGCTTCCTCTAGTCCTCCTGTCTTAGCTCAGGAGGGAAAAAATAAGCCAAGAAACATTTCTGAAGATGACAGCACAATAATTTAGCCCATTCAAGAATGAGATTTAATGATAAGATTAGAGAATTGTACTTCCATTTCCCACATCTTACCACCCCCTTACTAGAATTTAATCAAAACAGAACTGCAAAGAGCTATGGAAAAATTCACATAATAGTTGGAGATTTCAATGGCCCTTTCTCTCCAGCAACTAGAAAATCAGCTAAGAATATAGCTGAACAAAATAACACCATCAATTGACTGGATATAAATGACATTTATAGAACATGCCATCCAACAACAATGTAATACACAATTTTCTCAAACTTGCATGGAGCATTTACCAATATAGACCAAATCTCTGCCATAAGACATACTTTAACAAATGCAAAATAACATAAATAATCCAAGGTTTGTTTTCAGACTGCAAAATAATTATATTAAAAATCAAAAATAAAAGTTTGATAAAAATCTCAAAGTATTTGGAGATTAGACGACATGTTTCTAAATAATACATGAGTTAAAGAAATCTCAAGAGAAATTTTAAAAGATTTTGAACTAAATTAGAAAATACAACATCAAAATTTATGGGATATAGTAAAAGCAGCCCATAGGTAGAATAAAGAACATGTAAAGTCAATAAGTAATGCTTCCACCTTAGGAAACTAGAGAAAGAAGAAAAATTAAACATAGAGCAAGCAGAAGAAAGGACAATAAAAATGATAGCAGAAATCAGTAAAATTAAAAACAGGAAATCAATAAAGAAAAATCAATGAAACCAAACTGGTTCTTTGAAAAGATCAACAAAATTGATACACCCCTACCTAGGCTAACTGAGAGAGAGAGGACACAAATTAGTAATATCATAAATGCTAGGGGCCATCCCTTTTGATCTTATGGACAGTAAAAGAATAATAAAGAGTATATTATGAATAAATCTATGCCACAAATTTGAAAACTTAAAAAAATGTTTCCAGTTCCTTGGCATTAACTATCAGAACCCAAACATGCAGAAACAGATAATCTGAATAGGCCTCCACCTATTAAAGAAATTTAATCAGTAATTAATAACCTTCTATAACACAAAGAACTAGGTCCACATAGTTCCAAACTTATTTTATGAGGCCAGCATTACCAAAAAGGAACAAAAAAATTATAGACCAATATCTCTCATGAACAAAATGCAAAAAATGCTCAATAATACATTAGCAAACTGAATCAAACTATGTATAAAATGAATTATACACTATGACAAAATGAGATTTATTCCAGGTAGGTAAGGCTGTTTTAACATTAAAAATCAGTGAATGTAATCCATCCCATCAACAGGCTATAAAAAGAATATCATGTGATTATAAGATTCATTTTACAAAATCCAACACCCATTCATCATAAAAACTGTCAGTAAACTAGAAGGGGAACTTTGTCAACTTGATAAAGAACATCTAAAAAATATCTGCAGCTAATACAGTCAAATGGTGAAAAACTTGATGCTCTCTCCCTGAGAGCAGGAAAAACACAGGATGTCCCTCTCACCACCCCTTTTCAACATTGTACTGAAATAAGACAAGACAAGAAAAGAAAAGGGGACATACATACTCAGAAGAAAAAAATAAACTTTGTTAACAAATGATATAATTGTCTAGAAAATTCCATAGAATCAGCAAAAAGCATCCTAAAACTACTAAGCAATGATAGCAAGTTTGCACGATAAAAGGTCAGTACAGAAAAGTCCATTGCTTTCTTATATGCTGACAGTGCAATATTGGAATTTGAAACAAAATCCACAGTACCATTTCATTAATACCAAGAGAGAAAGAAATTTTTAGGTATAACTTTAACAAATATGTACATAATATATGACTCTATGTATAAATCTACAAAACACTGATAGAAGAAATTGAAGGGAAGCTAAAGTACATGAAGAGCTACTGTGTGTTTCTAGATTGGAAGATTCGTATTGTTAAGATGTGCATTTTCTCAACTTGATCTATAGATTATACAACACTCAAAATGCCTATGAGCTATTTTGTGGATATTGACAAACTGATTCTAAAGTTTAAACAGGAAGGCAAAAGACCCAAAACAGCCATCACAATTCTGAAGATGTACAAAGCTTATACGTTTCCCCTGAGAGCCGGCAGGAGTTGACAGGACCCTTGCTAAAAAGGGAGTGCAACCCACGTTTCTGTCAGAACACACCTCGCAGCAAATGGGTGGGACACTCATTCTGGTCCTGACATATTTTTGGAGCCCTGCACCTGGCAGTTAAACTGCCTAAACACACACAATAACCTGTGGGACCCAGACAGGCAGAAGTCCAAGTTCTCAGGACACAAATGAGACAAATAGGAAGGCAATAGCTGTTCCTGAGAGAGAAGAGGTTGACAACAAATGGTTGCCTAAAAGCAAATTCTCAAGTCACAATTCCACGATCTAATTCTTACAAATGTGGGTTTTTTTCCTACCAATTTTAAAGGAGGGGCAGGCAGCATGAAATTTTACTTTTCTGTCCCTACCAGGCTCCATAAATAGAAATATAGGACTGACTTTGATCATTCTTACCCTTTGCTTGTTTCTCCCGGTTTTCCCAGGATCCCCTCTGGAGGCCCTGGAGTAAGGGAGGTTTTCCGGTGGGTCTCATCCTGGTCACCAGAAACTGCAGAGAAGAAGGAATTTTCCCTCAACCCTTTATAGTGAGTGCTTGGCTGAGACCCCTACATCTTTTACAAGGACACCTTGTAAATGGATAAGCTCATCTAGGTTAAAAGTTCTCCAGTGAGACCACCATAGTTCAAGATTATCTTTGGTTAAGTTAATTTACTTATTCAACCTTAAAACAAAATTTCATTTACCTGAGGCTTCACACTGAACCAAGTCCAGCTTAAAGCAAACCAGTCCGTCTCCAGACCCAGTTCTGTTTCCAGGTCGGACCCAGTTTGGCCACGGCCCCAGGCCGGGACCCTAGTCAGACCCAGGTGTTTCCCCCTCGGACCCGATTTTGTTTTCCCGCCGGACACAGTCCTGCATCCAAGCAGACCCAGTCCAACTCTGGGTGGTTTCTGAAAACAGTCTGAGAAAGGAATGTTCCAAGTCTCAAAGGCTTACGATTGGAGCTAGGATCTGAGAGCGACATACCCACAACCTCCAGAGGCCGCCAGAAAGCAGCAAGCTCATGGAGCTTAGCAGGTACCCACATCTGGTTGCTCCTTGTTACTGGGAGCCACTGGGGGTCCCTTTCAGTTCCCTCTTCTGATGCCAGAACTGTTAAAAGATACACTATGATACATTAATATTTGAAAAGTTTTGTTTGAGCAAAAATCAATTTGAGTCAGGCAGCACCCAATTTAGCAGATAGTGCAAGCCTTCAAGGTGATGTACAAAATGAGAGATTTTTATAGCCAGCAGTGAGTGGGAATAGGGAAGTTTTATGAGTCAGAAAAGCAGGTTGGTTATTGCCTGGTTACACTGAAAAGGGTGGAGGAACTACCAGACAGACTAACTAGTGCTGACCAGGTGATTCCTGGTTGGTTTAGGATTACATTTCTGAGAGAGCTGAAACTGTAAGTCTCAGTTTGGTGTCCTGAGGCTTGGCAGAAGCGACTCTATTTGGGCCTGCTTGCTCTCTGTCTCAGAACCAAAGCTGCTGGAATAATGATTAAAGCTAAAATTTGAGTCCTTACAGGCATGATCATACAGATTTTTAACACATTTTTATCCTCACAACAATCAACAAGAAGTAGGTATCATTATCACTTACTTTTTTGTGATCAGGGGACCCAAGCACAGAGAGTTTAAGTAATTGTCTGTGGTCAAAGGGCAATGGACCCAGGGTTTGAGCGCAAAAGTCTTGATCCAGAGCAAGTACAGTTAACTGCACTTGGAAAAACATCTCTGTGCACAGGCACAAGGTTTTCTAGGATATATACACAGAAATGGAACCGTTGGATTACAAGGTATAAGCATTTTACTACTTTTAGAGTCATTGTACTGGCCAGTATTCTCACCAGCACTAAATGAGTGTGTTCAGCTCCAGTCTCCCTCCTCGTGCACAGAACTTAGAGTCACAATATTGTGTGTGATCTAAACTGCTCACCTGTACTTGCTAACCACCTGAATCCCAGAAGGTTTGTGCCTTCAGCTCTACTTAACACATTGAGTTTTGCTTTGTTTTAATTTTGTTTTATCTTTTATCAATGTGACTACCCTTTACATTTTTCTCTTTTATATTTAACTTTCATCGTTACATGTTTGAGTAGAGAGCATTCTCAAAACAAGAACTTCAGCACCACCTGGACCTTCAGTTTTATTCATCTTCAATTATAAGCCACCAAATGTTTCTTAAAACTCTTCTCCCTTTGTTCTGTTTACCAAGGATTCAATATATATTTATTGATCATCCTTATGATGAACAAGACACTGTGGTAGATACAGGGCATACAAAAACAAATAAGGCAGAATTTTTTTCTCTCTGAAGAACTTACAAAGGAATTAGCCAAATAAACAACTAATTATAATGAAATGTGATAAGTGCTGGAATGGAAGTATAATCATATGCTACAAGAATATACATGACAAAGTATTTATTTTTGCTTTATGTGGGGCTTAGGGATGGTGACATATATGCTGGGAAGTGAAAAATGAGTGCAATTTTCATAAGCTTTGAGGAGAAAATGAAGGTATTTAGTGAAAGGGAGGAACATAAACAATTGCATAGCATATTCAAGAATCACCACATAGGGCAGTTCATATGGTGGATGAGGGGAAGTGGGAAAAGAAATTACAACAGATAAAGCTGAGACGGTAAGTTGCCCAAAGCTTAGGAAGTGGTTGCCTGGGGTGGCAACTGAGAGGGGAGGAAGAAAGGGTCACAGCTCACTACCACGGCCCCAGTTCAGCTTTTACTGTTTTTTCATAAGCCTGAATTTACATATCACTTTTTTTCTTAAACGGTTCTTGAAAACTTCTATCAGTGTTTAGACAATGACTCCTTTTTTTACAGCATAATGACTCCCCCCACTAAATTTCACTAAACAAGCATACTATGCACTATGCGAAGTTATATTTCAACATTGCTGTTTCAAGCAGAGACACACATCTAAATTTATTTCATGTAAGTTTCTAGTCAAAAAAATTACATGGAACAAATTTGAAATGCATGCTGTATTTGGATGACTCCACATGTTTTGCTTTGCTTATGAATGTCAAGCAAAAGGAATAAAGAGGAAACATCTCCTCCACTCTTCATTCTTATGTATGTATACTATTTCCTCATGTTTTGAAGCACATACTTTTCTATCCAAAGACTCCAATCTGTTATATTATGTCAAAACCTTCCTTATGAGGCAGTTATTTTAGGGTTAAATTCTCAAGGGAAAGAGAAATTGTCAAACCCACATGATTCTGATACTGAATGCCTGCCCAATATTCAAACACCTGACTTCCCACCACCATTTTAAGAACAATACTTCACCACCCCCTCCTCTAGCCATCATAAATCTTCTTCCTTTAGGAATATAATAAAACTTCATTATATTACTTTATATGTATAAACAGTGTTTATTCATTTTCAATTTGATATTTTTTATAAATGTGATTTTATTATTTATTTGATATATTATTATCTGTCTGAGAAAAATGTTGACTATATTAGATTGATATGGACACATCCCATATTTTTATATTTAACAGCTTTGTACTTAGTGGCATTATTTTTAGGAATAAGTTAGGTTCATTACAGAAAGAATAGATGCATTTGAAATCCACATAAGACCTCATTATTGAAACCACACTAATAAAAAAAAAATTTGCAATCTACTTCTATAGATTGACAAGATTGTACCTGTTGTATCTGATTCCAAGCAAAGAATTTAATTCTTACCATTTAGGCAAAAACAGATAATTTATTGCAAAAGAAAATTATCATATCAGTTATTTCAACACAGGATGTTGGAAACCACCAGTCTGGATAAGAGTGAGGACTTCTGGGGATCCCAGTAGCCAGAGGTGCAGGACCATCTTTTTATTTGTGCTGCCATTCCCATCTGCCTCATTCTTGTCTGTCTCTGCATCAGATTCAAATTCCAAGGAGAGCTATCTAATTGGCATGGACTGGTTATTTCCACACTTCCATGACAACTTTAAATGGGAGACAGAAGGATTTTTATTAACTATAAAAATAAGGAATGTGCTCAATATAGGGAAACAACAGATGCCCACCAGATTTTATCAGGAGCCTTTTAGTACATCCACATCCACACACACACCTTTTCCTCTCCATATAAAATTTTTAAATGCCCTCAGTTGACTTACTGACTGTCTCACACAGAAAGTGTTCTCAGCACTGGAGAGTACACTAACCAAATGATAACCATTTATTCAGCTTCAAGCCTGGGTCTCTGGATTATATATTATTCTTGTTCCTGCAGCTAGTCATAAAGCCTTGCCAGCTATTTATAGCTTCTCTTCACAACCCTTTTTATGTGTTGTTGTTGTCTTTGTTGTTTTTCTAAACACCTTTTAAAGAGTGGTGGCCTTCTTGTGAACTTTCACATGAGACATAATAATCATCACCCTTGGTCTATTCTGGCAGCTCCATTTGGACAAACCCTTAGCCAGTGCCTATGCACTAGTATAGTAATGCTTTTCAGGTTATCTTTCTTTAAAGAAATAACAGATAAAAGAAGTGCAATTTAAAAGACTGCCCATTGGAAGAATTGTCTTTCTCCACTTTCTTCAGGACCACAAATAAGTAGGACTGTAATTCAATAGCATTCTATACTAGCTGTTGGAGAAAAGCTTGGAGAGTCGTCTGAAAACCAAAGTAGGTTTTCACCCTCAATCATCCAGTCAAAAGGAATTGCCAGTGAATCTTTTGATATGAGTTTAAGAAGGAGTGCATCTTTTAAGTGTTTGACACAGCATAAATCTCTCAAATTCTCCCATGTGGCAGACTACTGGCTATTCACCAAAATTTTTATCCCTTTATTCTCTCTGGAATTATATCTCAGATATATCCAGCAGATTTCTTTGTAGTTAGGTGTGATCATGTCACTGTGTTCTAGTTAATGGAATGCAAGTGGAATTGGCTACAGTTTTCAGACCAAGACATTTTTAAAAATCTTACGCTTCTTTGTGGTCTTTTATTTTCCCTGCTACTGTGTAGGTATCATCTAGAGATGACAATGATCTAGAGAATGGCAGAAATTTAAGAGGCAAAATTCCTGGTTCTCTGAACCACTATGTAAATGAATACCATCATCCAGGAATACCCATATTGGACTGTCACATGAGCAAGAAATCCATTTCTATTGGGTTAATGCCTGAAACTTGTATGTATTTTGAGAAGTTAGTATTAGGCCCTTGCTTGAGGAACAATAATGTCTTACATTTGGCCCTTCCTACCATAATGGCCTTTACATCATGGGTCAGTGACCCAGTGTAGGGATTCTACCAGTGGCCATAGATGTCTATCCAAGATGTCTATACCAATAAGCTGGAAAAATAGTCATTGGATGGGTTTGTTGTTTCTTGGGCCTTGGGACTAAGTGCTCCATTCTGGCTGTTGATGCCACCAGTGTCACTCTATATGACCACAGTGATTTTTATGGGTCTCTGGAACTTAGATTTGCTAGAATTAGGTAACCAATGCTATCTAAAAGGTTTTTGCTCATTCTCTTCATTGTTTTTCACAGTGCATACTATTTTATGTTTGGGGAGGACTGGGAGGAAGGACTGGAGAACCTGCATAGGGTGTTACAGTAAAGCCTTCCTCCACATGTGCGATTTTGACTTTATTCTAGGGCATTTAAGTGCAGGGAATTGCCTCAGAGGCAATGACTCTAGTGTGAATGGCTCAAGTTGGTGTCTAGCTTATTTTTGATTATACAGATCTAGTAAAACCTTCCAACTTATTACTTATATTTCTATAGCTTCATGATTAGTAAACTTCAGCTAGAGGTCTCTGTGTGTCTGGCATTCTTGAGATTTTCATGATTGTGCTGAGTCTGTTGTTTGGTATAAAAACCAGGAATGATATTCCACTAGTATTCCACTTTGTCATGGCGAGTATCCTTTTTTTAAAATCCTTACTAGAGGATATGTTTATTGATTTGGGAGAGAAGGAGGGAGGGAAGGAGGGAAGGAGAGACAGACAGACAGACAGATGGACATCAATAGAGAGAAACATCAATTAGTTGTCTCCTGTGCGTGCCCTGATGGGGTATCAAACCCATAAGATAGGTTTGTTCCCTGACAAGATCAAACCCTCAACTTTTTAGTGTACTGGATGATGCTCCAACCAACTGAGCCATCTGACCAGGGCCTCTCCATTTTGGTTCTTGATGTGTTTGCTCTTCTGGACATTAATTATCTTGAATTTATTTCCTGATAATAAGGATGCATACTGTACTTCTGCCACCATTTGGACTTGACAGTCCAGAGTTCTTCCCATTTCTATCCATATCATAAAGCCCAATATGATGATTGAGAGCTAAACGCGACTGTATATTTATCTCATAGGATTTATATTAATCAACAAACAAGTGTTGGAGAGGATGTGGAGAAAAGGGAACTCTAGTGCACCATTGGTGGGAATGCAGACTGGTGTGGCCACTGTGGAAAACAATTTGGATTTTCCTCAGAAAACTAAAAATGGAACTGCCTTTACCCAGCAATTCCACTGCTAGGATTATATCCTAAGAACCCTGAAACACAAATCTAAAAGAACCTGTGCACCCCAATGTTCATAGCAGCACAATTTACAATAGCCAAGTATTGGAAGCAACCTAGGTGCCCATCAGTAAATGAATGGATCAAAAAACTATGGTACATTTACACAATGGAATTTTATGCAGCAGAGAGAAAGAAGGAACTCCTACCCTTTGCTACAGCATGCATGGAACTGGAAAGCATTATGCTAAGTGAAATAAGCCAGGTGGTAAAGGACAGGTACTATATGATCTCACCTTTAACTGGAACCAGTTAACTTTTGTTAACTGGTCAACAAAAGAAAAAAACAAGCAAAATATAACCAAAGACCTTGAAATTAAGAACACTCTAACAATAACTGGAGGGGAGTGGGGAGGGGACAATGTGGGGAAGGGTTTTCAGGAACTACTGTAAAGGACACGTGGACAAAACCAAGGGTGGGTGGAAGCAAGGGAGGGAGGAGGGTTTTTCTGGGGTGGGGAGAAAATGCAGACTACTATAATTGAACAACAATAAAGTAATTTAAAATATAACAAAAAATCTTTACCCTCCCCCCAAAAAGAGCATTGTCTAAATTCCTGTACTGAAAGAGAAATTTCTGCTCCATACATATGATTTTTTTTCTAACAAGATGTAAAACAGATAAATAGATGGATAAATAAATACATAAATATAGGTATGTTCAGTAACTAATACTTATTAAAATATTCTCCAGAACACTTCTAAAAATTACAAAATAAAGTTACATTTCTCACATGGTTTTGAAATATAAGAAATTCATATATACTAGAATAATTTAATATTTATTAAATGTTTTAACTGGATTATTCAGTTAAATACTACCCATAAAAAATATCTACTCTTCAGGCTCCCAGAAAGAAGTAGAACATTGGGCACCATGGAAAAGCCACACGTTGGTGATATTACTTGCCCATGTTTGTGAAACTTTTAAAAGTTCAATAATTTAAATCTTATCATCTCCAAATACTTATCCAAGATGCTATAAAGCCAGTACTCTGCCACTTACCTCCATGTACATATGTGATCTATTATGATGCACAGGGAAACATAGACACATTTGGAGATTCAGTAAAAAAGGTTTTAAGGTCATTTCCAGTGCACCTATTTTTTTCAGTTAAGTAAGAAGTTTATCATTTGTTGACAGTTAAAGTGGGAAAGAATGATGAGCTTTAAGTTAGTGATAAAGGTTGAAACTTTACCATTGTCTTTGGGAAATTGGAAATGGAATGGGTGGATAAAATGACTACCAACTAGCAGTAACCTTCCCTTCTCACAGAGCTAAGAAATAATGATCTTAAAAAAAAATAGTGATCTTGACTAAAATTGAGGCCAAACTGTGATGCTCCTGCTGCATTATTTTGTCTGACATGAGTACTTTTTGCAGCTGTTTGCATTTCTCCAGAGCTATTTAGTCAATAAGATGATCTTTTTTCCAGTTATTAAGATGGATTGACATTGGTTAGATCTGAATAAATATTCTTCTCCATTGACATTCCAGTGTTGAATAATCAGAGAAAATAATGAGATGGTAGCTAAACTCCAGTGGTTACAATACTGAAAGTAAAATGAAGTAGAAGCCTTACTTCAGAGTGAATACATCTACTAATACAATATGAAAAATTGAGGCGGAGGGATGGGTGGGTACAACTAATAAAAAAATAATTATCAAATGCACAGATTTTCTGTTGAGATCTTTGAACTCTGAAGAACGGTTTTAAAGAATTTAGCATAACTATAGAATTATGCATCCAGGAAAAAGTAAGATTATAAAAATGTGGCTTTTATTTGTGATCTATATTAGGATATTTGAAATTTCTGTCTTTACAATAATTTTAATAGTTAATTATTAGGCTATGGAGCTTAGAAAACTCGTTAAGGAAATATTATCCCATGAACCATGCATACTGTTCCTGTTCTTTTATTAGTTAACAACCAATTTGGTTTGTTCATTCCAATATGCTTTAATTTCCTTTCAGCTTCACCTTGATAAAAGAAAATTATATGACTACACTGACAGTAAAATCAAAGTAGTCTCAATATCTAAACAAATATGAAAAAGCATAAATCCTGTGTGTTTTTCTCTAGCACTAAGTAAGAGTGGAAGAAATGGTGTACCTTCATCAGAAACTAAAAGAAACGGTAGGATTCATTGTCCTGGCACTGAAATTTTTTTATGGTTAAAACACCAGTTTCTCAGTGTTATAGAACAAGCACTGCGAAGACTATATATCTTATCATTGGCACAACAATTTTATCATTTCTGGGTGGGAATTTGAAACTGTAATGCAATGTCACTTCACAAGAGATGAACAGTCCTTGCTCTTTGGTGGAGACAATACCTAAAATAGAGAATCAACTTTTCCCCCCACTTAAACTGAACAGAATAAATTAATTTGAATGATTACCATTGTCTTTTCTCTTAAAAAATGATGTTAAGAGGGCCAAATATAGCAGTAATCTTTGAAAAAGTCTCTTTAGATTCAAGTCTAGGAAGCTCAGATCTTTTATTAAAAACTCCAGCACTCACTGAGTCCCCTAAGAGTGATCAACCTAAGACATGTAATATGAAACCTGTGTGAATTAACTTTCCCCAGCTGGGGCAAACTACAGTGTCTTTTAATGCACTAATGGTATCAAAATGCATAAACATCAGATGCAACTGCTCTCTCACACATTCAATACCAATCCTGTATTATAATAAAGGAACTATAATGCTGGACCGTAGGGAAATCATAGCACATCCTTACATACTACGCGATGAGTTTATAAGAGCTTCTGTCAATCAAACCCTCTTCTCAGGTTTGATAATAGGATCATACCAAAGAGACAGGCATAAATTAGGACTCCCCAATATTAATGACTAATGGATTTTCCTATTTTCCATTGAACAGTTAAACCATTGCTCATTGGCTCATGGGGAATATTACTTTCCTTCTGGTCTCCAACAAAATAAAAATAATAAAAATACTTTAGGAAATATATTTTCAGGATCTGTTCTTAACTCATATCACCATTCATGATAAGTTATGTGACTACTGGACTTTGAAAGACAAATGAAACTTGTAAACACCATTTTTAAAAATACAAAGTTCCAGCTATGAGATTTGATCATAAAAAAGCCTTCATGATATTGTGATTCAAATCTTTCACTCGTAACTTCCTAACTTTCATTAATATTTTATATCAAAATGAAAAAAATTAATACCTTATGCTTTTCCTGAGAATACATTTTTCTTAATTAAAAATTTTATAGAATTAAAATGTAAGACTTACAAGGGGCATATGGATACACAGTCTTTCAGACATTCAGCTTTTTCACTTAGTCCTTATAGTTTACAAAATGTACAAAAGAGAAAATTGTTGTTTTAAAAACATGCACAGTTATAGAATTTCTGTTGCTATAGTGTTTCTATAACAATTCTAAAGGGCAATGCCCAACACTTCTCATCTCATCTCCTTAAATGAAATGAATCCAGAATTCCAGCAGCCTTAATTCATTTTATAAATTCTACCACAGACATTTTAAGTTAACTCATCACCATTAACATCCTTTCCTGTCTATATCTTTTAAGCTAAGCATATTAAAAAATTGACAACTCTAAAAAATATTCACTCAAATTAGACACATTGGTGAATATACTTAATTCTGAGAAGCTATATTGGGGTTGTCAGTGAAAGTAGCACAGCTACCTTGTAAAATAGAATTTGGTGACATCTTCACAAAAATTTCATGTTCTTAAGTTGCACAATAATTTTCCTACTCAGACCTCAGAGAAAACACACAACAACCACTACAACTGTTCCTTTCTACTTCCATTGTAGAGGAATTCTCAGAGAAGACAGGTTTCAACATCATTGCCATTTCAATTCAAGTGTGCATTACTCTTTTGAGATAAGGTATGGTTTCAAACTTCGATTTTAAACAAAAATTGCAAAATTGAAATGTACGGTCAGCCAGGGACTGACAAATGTAGATTTCAGGTTTTAATAAAAGCAAGGAACATTCTTGCCAAAAGATTAGATTGAATGTTTATCTATAAAGCTCACTATATATACCCCCTGGCTGTGGCAGGATGTCCTAATTCTCACTGGGCCAGGCAAGCTCCATTCTTTTCAACAGTGGTAGATTTTCAGTATATAATAGTCCTGTCTTCTGTATTCAATAATATTTCTTCTTCATCAGTTTGCTTTGTTATTCTGGCTTGTTCAAAAAAAAATTTAAGGCATTTTAAGGCATTGCTTTAGTATAGAAATAAAGATTGGAGGTTGTAGGACCAGGAATGAGATTCTAAGAAACAAAACTGAAGAATATCTTACTGTCTATAGAGTATGTCTACTAATGGAGGGGAAATTATTAATAGAAAAACACTCAGGTTTATACATCATTGACTCATTCAGAGACTATTGCTTACTGGGTACTAGATAGCCTGACATAGAAGAGCACATAGTTGACTGCCTTGGGGATACAGGCAAAGAGCAATTGCAACTCCTTGACAGACTTTGTACAGCTGTCTACACAGTCCTAAGGTTTGAGCAGTTGAGAGGTTTCTGGCAGAAGCAATAGTTAGAAGGAGGAGCTAAGGGACTTCTGAGCGCAAGGGAGGGAAAGACATTTAAAGTACTGTCTCCTCCCCTCCTCCAGGCAAGAAAACATGATACTTTCAGTGGAAATAAATGCAGGTGGAACTGCAAGGCAAGAAGGATTAAAAATTACACTCAATTGGCAGTAGAGGACTAAATTCTGTATGGCCTTGCAGGTATGCTAAGGTGTTTGGACTTTTTTCTAAGGTGGTGGGTAGCCATTGAATACATGATTTTAAACAGAAGAACGATTCGTTTTAGAAAAGTCACTTTGGTGTGCCTCGGTGTCAACAGGTGTCCTGGGGCAGAGTGAATCAAGTTTCCAGGGGGGTTGAGCGGCTACTGCTCGAAATCCATGTATGATAGGATGGCAGTCTGTCCAAGGGTATGGAGAGAAGTGAATAGCTTTGAGAGATCTGGTGAGGAGGAGAGAGGTAGGAATCCAAGTCCATTCTATTTGTTTGCTTTGGGGGACCTGGCTGATTATACTGCCTCTTACGGAGAGAGGCACAGTGCAGGAGAGGTCTGGGGCTCTCGAGGGACGTCTGAAATAGAGATTGCGTTTGGGTACTATGCTGCCTTGCTTCACCTTCAAATGGATTTGGCTGAATCTGGCTGAGAGAGGATAGCTGGCCAGGAACAAAGCTTTATTTCCGGTGCTAGATTTAGATTAACAGAGGAAACTTGAATTATTGGCCTCTATGGAAGCCACTGACTCCAGAGGAGAAATTCTCCCTTCAGCAATGCTGGGCACTAGTCCATTTGGAACCAAATAGCTGGAATAGGAAAAGACAAAAACTTCATTTGGATATTGTAAAAGGAAAGAGGATATTTTAAAACTGACCAAATAAAGAGGAGTTAATACAAGTATTACACTCTGTAGCAAAACTTCATTTCACGTATAGTTATTAAATTGTAAAGAAAAGATATTTATGTGGAAAATTTATACATTTCTTGAGTTTGTGCCTTGACTTGCAAAAATGTACTTTGCAGTTTTTATTTCCCTCCATTGTCTTGCTAAATATAATGCTCAGTTCTGTGCTGTTTTCAAGAATTGATCAATAGTTTGATTAGTCATACCTAATTTGGGGATTCCGTTAGTGGCAGTGCCCCTGCACTTAATTACTTATTATCTGTTGAATGACTCTATTTGTTTTGGGGCACCCAAGGCAGGAAAGGTCTCTTGGGATCCATAAAGCCCTGAGATTATATACAAAGCTGGTGCATATGTAGTCGACACCTCTGTCAGAGAGCCCACGAGCACTGAAGCTTGGGAAGGCATGGGGTTAGGCTTTTCCAGGTCTCAGTCATAAATCCTGCAATGTCCACCCCTCCCCCCACCCCACTCCTTTTTCTCTCACTTATGTTAGTTTAGGGCAGAGATTTTGACTCAGCATTATCTGGCTGAAGGCAGAAAGGGCTCTTTTAACAAAGCCATATATTCTTCCCTTCCTGCTTTCAGGTATGCTAGCCCCAAGGAAGTGACTGTCTTTCTTCTAAAATAGTGCAACAGTTTTGTCTCACATGGCTTTTGGTTGCAAGCAATGGAAAACAACTCTGCCTAATTTAAAGGGAAGGAATTTACTTGGAAAGGTAGAAACAAAGGGAGGCCAGGAAGAGGGACCACAGGCAGAGTCTGACCTCTCAAATGCTCTGGTGAGGGCACTGCCGCTGGCCCTGCCTCCACTGCTGACAGTGTCCCTACAGTAGAGCCACCAGCACTGCCTATCCCCACCCCTGAACACTGTACCATGAACTTCATCCCTGCATCACCCATTGAAGTTACAAAGGCTGGCACAGCAGGGGACAGGAGGTGGGCGGAGCCTGATGGCTGAGACTGGACACAGGTCTCCTCTGTCACTGCTGGGGCTGGGTCAGGGGCAGGGGCAGGGGCAGGGCCTACCTGACTTCTGTTGGCCTCTGTTTCTCACCAAGGATCGCACAGCGAAGACTCTTCCCTGTAGGAAGAGGTTAGTGTAGCCAGCAAATGGCAGATATTCCTTCACCCTGTGGCTACCTTCACTTGTCTTTCTGTACATGTTTATATTTAAAAATGCTTTCACCTACATAATGTAACTTCCTCATACCACTTAAAATGTGCTCCTCTCCACAACAGGAGAAAACCCAGAGTCAGGCTTCAAGTCCAGAATCTCTGGATGTTGTCCATTTTCTCTAGTTTTTGCACAATCCCACTTCAGAATTCTGCCACTGATGGCATGTATTACATTATTAATTACTGCCAACAAACCTCCCTAAGAAAAGGGAGCCTAATTAAAATGTGTAAATATAGCCATGACTCAACAACGAAGAAAATATAGGTAGAGGCATTGGTCTTTGTTTTTGCAAATGGCAGTAGCTGGTATTTATGACTTTCTTCTTCCACCAAAGTGTTTCTGTTTGCTTTTCCTTCTGCTAGCACCTCAGCTGTCTGGGATTCTTTACCCAGTTGGGGCCCCCCAAACCTTCATTTCTGAAGGATCTAAGCGTTTGGTGGTTCTGCCTGAATGGATTGCCAGAGTCTTTGATTAACTTTTAGCACTGGACCTGGTAATATGAGAAGGTGTTCTGTTTATTCTCCTCCCTGCTCCCATTGTATAATAGCAATCCTGTTTTGCCTTGAAAATTAGAGTCAGTCAAACCAGGCTGAAAAACACTCTCTCTCTCCCTCTCTCTCTCTCCTTTTTTGCCTGCTTTCACAGTGGCATAAAGGGTATGACATGGCCCAGTGGAAGTCACAGCTTCATTAAATTCTGAAAACATAATTCTCTTTTCTATAATCTTCACACCAGCAGAGCCTGGAGATGATGGGATGGAAAAGAAAATTTTGCAAGGTGCAATTAGTAACTAGGTAATTGTGAAGAGCATTTTCATTCCAGACCTTTGTTCCCTGGCTGAAACAAGTTGGCTTTGAGAAAAACAATAACTTACTGCTTGCCAGTTCAGAACAGTTACACAATCTACAGAAATGCACCATGATTTTTCAGGGTATTCCTCCACATGTTGACTAAAATTAATGTTCACTAGCCTATCTAACACTTTTTGAATCTAGATGGTGGGCACATGGAAAAACCAATGTGTCCACTGATCATATTTAATGTGAAGTAAATGCCTTGGTCAGAAGCAAAGTCGTGTGAGAGGCCAACACCTGGCTTGCCTTGATGTAGACAGAAGGCTCATTAGCCTTCATCTACAGATAGTGCTGGATGACACTAGAGTCCTTGGTACTCAGGAATTAGTGCTGGCTCTCAGACTGTGTCCTGTATTTCTCTAAATATTTGGATACTTTTCTTTTTCTGTAACACAGTTGACTTGGTAAATGCCAAAAGTCACACAGTTAGTAAATGGTGGAGCCAGAATCTGAACCCAGATAATCTGACTTCCAAATCTAAGTTCTTATCTCTATGCAGTGCACCTCTTCTCTGAATTTGTTCCTTGTGACTTTACTATCTTTCAAGGTCACCAGACTCTTCTTCATTAACAGAGACATGAGTCTGTGAAATGACCTTGTTCTAGGAATTGGGTGAGAGGTCAAGAATTTAATTTCTACTTTGGTGGTATGTTTATCAAACCCAGAAGTTTTTTCAATTATATGAATCAAGCATGACTTCAGTGAGTCGTCCTTCTATTTCAACCCCAGAAATCCCATGGTTGCTTAACTAATGCCAAAAATATCTAGGTTGGAACATTCTGATTGCTTTCGTAACTGTGCCTCCTTTACCTCTGAGGATGAAATGCCACATTATAGACATTTTACTGAACCAGGGAAACTGATTCATTGGGCATTTCTCCCTCTAGTATCCCCAAGGGAACAATCATGAAAATATCTTCCCGAGATGCTGGTGCTATTTTCACTAATGTATATGAAAACTGTGATGAAAGAAGTGAGTCCCGGGCCCTCCCAGGGACTGTAGAGGGTAGATTACAGTTCACACATGGTAAATCCACTATGAGCTTCCTGTTTTCTGAAGTCTTGATACTCCAAGGAATGTCTGGCATCTCAATGGATAGAGTATGAAAAAATAAATCTTCAATACCTGTACTTGCACTAGACAGAAAAATCTTTTATAATGTGTATCAAAATAAACAAAGGTATGTATACAATAAGGCTTATGACAATAGACAGCAGCCACCCTCACACAGCCCTACCTCCAATTTCTGCTTTCAGGGGTGAGGGTTATCAACTATCAGTATTTTTCTGCTATATTTCTAAGTAATCTGCTTATTTAAATAATTTGGCTGTCTTGAATTTTCAGTTATAGATATTGGCTACTGATGTCCAACTATGAAAGATAAGTATTTAGTTTTCTTTTACCACCACTCACCATCTGTGCCCACAATTTCCATTTCCCATCACTTCCAAAATAGTTATGGCATTTTTGCTTAAGTCAATATTGAGTGTCTACATTCCTTTGACTACATTAATACTGTCATCAGCTGAGTTTGTAGTATAGTCATATTCTACTTCTTGTAAAGCTTTTTGTTTTTCTTGGAGTTAATAATGAATTCTTTTTATATTTTTTTAACATTTTATATTTTATATATACTTATTACTAACAATAACCAAATTCTTCAGCCTGTGAATTCCTCACAGTAAATTAATTAATAAATCAAATACAACAGATAATTTATCAATCTCATTTTTTCTGAGCGACCTGTCTTTTTGAGCACTGGTTCTGCAATATTTGTTACCCGGGTCAGCTCCACAGCTGTTCTCCTGAGCTTCTGTCACATTAAGCCTGGGAAAGCTCTTTACTTTGCTCCTGTATTGAATCTCTCTCTCTCCTGGATGCCATATCTTTCTGTTTCTTAGTTTATTCTTAGTATTGGTGGAGCACATCCTACTGAGAAAGATTGTTTATAAGCAAATTTTTGAGATCCTTAATCTGAAAATGCCTTTATTTTACCCTTACATTATCTTCTCGCTTCTAGTCTGAGGCTATTATATCTTCTCTCTTTTTTTTTTGTACCTGACTTATTGAAGTTTATAGGATTTTTTATTAATCTGAGATTTGTTTATGAAAATTTATAAACATGCAGAAAAGTTGAAAAATTCTTACAGTAAATACTTATATATTCTCCCCTAGATTCTCCCCTTCTACATTTTCCTCTATTTATTTTTATCATATATCGGTCCATCCATTCATCCTCTATCCATTCATCAAACCACCTTGCTGTTTTGATGAATTTAAGTATTTGCAGAAATTAGTGTATTTCAGTATGTATCATCAACTAAAGTTTAATATTTGTTTATAGTCCTTGTTTTGTGAATGAAATTTCATGTGATAAAATGCACAAATATTAAACTCACCACTAGGTGAGCTTTGTACAATCCAAACTGTTATCAAAATATAGAACATCATCATCACCATAGAAAATTCTGTCACGTCTCTTCCCAAACAATGCCTGTTCTTAGCCCTTGAGGCAACCATCCTGAGTTTTTCCTCTTCATAGATTAGTTTTGCCTGCTCTGTAACTTCATATAAATGGAATCATATAATATTTATTCCTTTGAGTCCTAATTTTTAAAAAATCTGTATGGTGTTTTTGAGATTCATCCATGGTACTGTTCATTTCTTTTTGTCACTTAGTAATTGTGTGAATATGGATTCTCTGAGAAGCAGAAGGACAGTATTAGATATGTAAAAGATTTGTTGAGAGAAATACTTATTAAGGATAAAGAAAAGGGAGTCAAGGTAGGTAGGGAGAAACTTCAGATTGTCTTGTGAGCCTGATACCTGTGATAGAGAGGAGGATGGAAGGACTGGTAGGGAGAGCCTGGCACTGCCCAGCAGTTCTAAGAAAGTTTCAGGCAGGCTGATGGTGAGTCCTCAAGCTGGAATTGCCTGTTGAAGGAGTGCAGAGGTCTGCATTATTACACCGGCCATATGATCTGCTAGAGCAGCCATTAAGAAGCTTTACAGTGGATCCAGAGGGGCAGCACTGGGGCTGTGGGTGAGCTGTGCTGTCCCCAGCAGGAGCTCTAAGTGGTGTCAGCTCATGACCACCACAGGAGTATTCCTTAGCATGGACATGACACAACCGGTTTCTCCATTCTCCTCCTGACAGGAACCTAGAATATTCCCAGACTTTTTTGGAGGGGGGGTATTATGAATAAAGTTTCTATCAATATTCCTGTACAATTCTTTTTGAAGGCATATGTTTTTTAGTTCTCTGCTGTAAATACCAAAGAGTGGAATTGCTAGATCACTGGCTTAGGTCTACATATGTTTTACTAAGAAGTTGCCAGGGTTTATCCCAAATGGTTGTATAATTTTTCAGTCCCACCAATAGTGTATGAAAACTACAGTTGCTCCATATATTGACCAACATCTAGTGTTTTTAACTTTTGCTATTCTGGTGGATATGTAGTAGTATTTCATTTTAATTTGCATTTCCAAGAGGTCTAATGAAGACTGTTTCATGTGTTTTTGATCATGGATGCATTTGCTTTCTGTAGAAGGCCATTTGATTTTACTTTACTGACTAGAATGGTCCATGGACCATACTGTCTTGACAGGCATCTCCCTAATTCTCCTTCAAAATCTTCATCACAAAATTAGGTGTGAACAGAGATGTTTTGGCCCATTACATTCAAATACTTAATGATGTGAACTCTAAACCTTTCTCTGAGAAATGACATAACTTTCATTTTTCAAAAATATCCAGGTTTTTTTTTAGTTGAGAAATGTATCAAACACTTGTTTCTATCTCAGTTTCTATTTGTTCAGTGTAGCAGGTATAAATTAGATTGGCCACCTAGAGAATACTGTTTATTTGGAGGATAAGGCAGGTCTTCTCTGTAGTGGTTTATCTTCAGAGCTCTGAAGTGGGATCCAGATGGGGTCTCTGGTCTCAGGCATAAGATAAGAGGTTTGTGTGTATTGCTGCTTACTATAAAAGAAGCTACATAATCTGTCCGATTGGGGAAAAAAAAAGAGTTTCCTCATTTTTCCCTTTATTTAAACATTAATAGTGAGCAACATGGGACCAAGAACATGAGTTTTTAGGTCACAGTGATCTTGCTTATGGCATGTATATTTTAGATGTACTGGTAACTTACTGGAAATCCTAAGCTTCCCCACCCCCCCAAAAACACCACTTAATTCAAATATATGTCACTATAGCCTTTAACAAACTAAATTCATAGTTTTACACTTAAATTAAAGGTAAATTATAATTATGTCCTGGGCAGGTAGTTCAGTTGGTTAGAGTGTCAATCCCAATACACCAAGGTTGCAAGTTCAATCTCTGGTCTGGGCACATACAAGAAGCAACCAATGAGTACATGAATAAGTGAAACAGCAAACTGGTATCTCTCTCTTGGCTTCTCTCTCTCTCTCTCTCTTCTACCCCTCTCTCTCTTTAAAAATAATTTTCTAAAGAAAGTAAATTTTAATTAAAACCAAAGGTAGAAGCAATTGGTTACTCTGACCAACTCAAGTCAGTATCAGGGATGCACTGCTAACAAGTGTGAGAATTCTAATTCGTTCCTCACTGCTAAGCTATGTATGGAAGCCAACTGACTAAACACTTATCTTCAGAATACAGCATAATTCTCCAGAACCTCATTTTTTCTATTCTTCTAGGAAAACCATTAGAATATGAAAAATTACAGCCCTTATTATGATGATTTTTACTCCCTAACTTCTGGAAAAACCATTTGTGCCCCCAAAATACATTAGAAGTATCCTAACATCTAGGGTGGTCTGTTTTCTTTTTCTATAAAAATACACATACGTACACACACACTCAAAACTGTCTAACCTTCAGCATTAGGAGGGATGATCTATTTTGGGAAATTGATTGTAAAACCTCAAATGTGCTGGAGTTGAATAGCTGTGAGATAAATTTTAATCTTACCAGTCAAACCGTGGCTTGTCATTGATGCCATTGGAAGTGATATAAAGTGCACTTGGTCTACCACAATAAAATGCTCACTGTTGCTGAATTCCACTAATTTTTGAATAATGAAAAAAGTGTTCCTCTGAGATAGTAACTGAGATAAGATAGGACAAGCTGAAGTGGTTTCGAGTCCATTTTTGTGTGTCAGTGGAGACCTAATGGATGTGAGTTTTATTTTACCGCTTCTCCATGGTTCTTTCCCCCTCTTTTTGTTCTCAGGAAGCAAAGAGTGTTTTTTAGATTTCATTTCCCCTAAAGTTATTTTTTTAAGTTAAAATGGAACCTGGTATATGCAATCCCTATTCAGCAAATCACATACAGACATATATTTGTCTGATGTCAAACTGAAAAGTTTTCTTGGCGTTCTTAATTGAAAGAAAACTTTAACTTTTGAGTTAGTTAACAAAAACCCCAAAGTGAACACTTTTAAATGAAAAAAATCAACATTTGAAAATTTCACAAATGTTCAGTCATTGTGGAAGACTTGAAAAATGTGATTAAAAGAAGAAGGTAATTTAAAAGTTCCAGAGCCCATGATACACACCATTACTATTTTGGGATATGTCCACTAGGACTATTTTTAAGTAAGCATATATAATGGGCAGGATAACTTATTGAAATAATAATTTGTCTTTTGTTCTTTTGCTGTAGGTAATTTTTTCTTCCATTTTCCAAGATAGCAGCCAAGTCTTTTTTCCTTACTGTGAGAAGTTAATAATGGCTTTTGTGTGGTAGGGCCAGAAGTAAAAGTTGCCAGAAAAGAAAAAACAATACCCACTGAGAGCTTTTGTTAAAGGTAGAGTCATGGAGCAGTGGAATCAGATTGTCCTAGGAGGGGAGGATGTCCAGGAACTGGGCACACCTCAGGAGGAGAAAGGTTTGGAGACCTTCTCCCAGGACTGGGTGTAGGGATAGGTGTATGAGACCTTGTGCACCCTGCTGTCTCCTGTGACCCCAGGAACAGTCAGGGTTTCTTGGGGACCGGATGAGTGGTGTGCCTCTGAGGCTGGGTACCAACTACTGTGATGCTCTATTCTGATACTGACCCCTGAGCTCAAGCTTGGCATCTAACCAGCAAAGCTTCTGACTTCAAGGCACCAGGCAGGATTAGATGATAAATATGTGCCCAGTAACCATTTTGGAGTAGAGGCCAAGGGGAACAAGAGAGCAAGGAAAGCTTTCCCAAATATCCTGGCCTGCTTGTGCCTCTGGGATTCTTATGTAAGCCTAAAGGTCCTTGAAGAAGTCCCTACAAACTTGAATGAAGTAAAAACCCCCACCATTCAAGTAGATGGGCATTTGGAGGAACTACTGTGTTTCGGAGACACATAGTACTGTGACATTCTAGAGTAAAATTCTGAGATATTCTATGTGAGTCCACCTGGAATTGCACACAGGATGATTCATAAGCTGCAGAGCTGCAAACACTGATTTGGTGCCCTAATAATGACTGAGATGGAATTTCCTTCCATCCGAGGACTCAGGGAGCAATTTAAATTTATTTAAAGAAAATAAAGAAACTACTATTTCTTGAAACCTGGCACAGCAGTTCAGAGTGTAAACTCTTAATTGCTGCATAGGTTCAAGTCATGTGTCTGCAATTACTATCGGTGTGACCTTGGACAAATGTCTTAGCCTTTTCATTGCTTGGTTGTTTTATCTTTAAGATGAGATAAAAAAAAAAAGTACCCATATCACAGAGTTGTTGAGAGGAGTGAATGAGTTAGCACAGATAGAACAATGTTGGGCATATAGTAAGAGATCAGTAAACATTAACTGTTGGTGTTAAATTTGTGGTTGCCGGGACTTCTTCCCACTATTTATTGGTCCACATCCAGGACATATCTGCTCCAAAGACTCTCTATAACCCCAAAGGAGATTTACTTGGGTGACTATTTTTGTCCTTGTTGGGGAAATGGGCTGAGATGAAGCAGACTCTCAAAAAGCATGGTGACCTCTGGGTCTGTTAGTTGGCAACAATGAGATTGAGTTAGAGAGGACCTTACTGAATAGTTAATACTTGCAGTAAAAACCCCTCATGGGCTACAAGGTGATCAGCACAGAGTAGTGGAAACAAGGGAAAGCAAATGCAGCCTTTTTAGTATTTGCTTATGAGATGATTTTCTTAGGTCACAGTAGTCCTTCCTCCCCCATCCCCCATGCCCACATCCCCTACCCTGTCCACCCTCCCCTTCCCCATTATCTGTGGTTTTATTTTCCATGGTTTAATGGTCAACTGCAGCCTGAAAATGTTAAATGGAAAATCCAGGAAAAAAACAATTTATAACTTTTAAGTTGCATCCCGAGTAGCGTGATGAAATCTCACACCATCCTGCCAACCCACTCTGCCCCTTCTGGGATGCAAATCACTCCTTTGTTAAGTGTATCCACACTGTATACTCTACCCACCCATTAGTCATCTAGTAGCAACCTCAGTTATCACATTGACTTTCTCAGTACTGCTGTGCTTGTATTCAAGTTACCCTTATTTTACTTCATAATGGCCCCAACGCACAAGAGTAGTGATCCTAGCAATTTGGATATGCCTAAGAGAAGCCACAAAGTGCTTCCCTTAAGTCACAGGTGGCAAACCCAAGGCCTGTGGGCCGAATCTGGCCCTCTACCTTGTTTTATCCATCCCTGCACCTTGTTTCTACTCAGCAGCAGTGCCAAGCTCTCGCTTAACTTTTAAGGAGTAGTTCCATTTATACAGTCCTACAATTACATTCAGCCCTTTGAAGGCAACCTCGAGGCTGATGTGACCCCCGGTTAAAATGAGTTTGACACCCCTACCTTAAGTAATAGGGTAGAAGACCTTGACTTGGGGCATTTTATTATCCACATCATCTTAAGAAGAATGATGAGCACAGTAAGGTATTTTTGAGAGAGAGAGAGAATTAAATTCATATAACTTTTATTATAATATATTGTATAATTGTTGTATTTTATTATTTGTTATTGTTACCAGTCTCTTACTATGCCTAATTTATAAGTTATACATTATCATAGGTATGTATAGGAAAAATACAATAAATATAGGGTTCAGTGCATCCACTGGGGGTCTTAGAATGTATCCCCCATGGATAAGGGAGAACTATGTACAAAAGAAATGTAGAAGCTGAACTCTAAGAGCTCCATTTTTACTTAGAATGTCCATAAAAAACAAAAACTTCTTGGAAATTTTTGGAAACAGCACCCAGTGGCTGCTGTTGCTCTGAGCGCTGGGGGTGAAAACACATTGGATGTGCTGGTGGGGGCTTACGCTAGTGTACTGGGCTAGGAAATAAGGAAGGCTGTTTTGCTTCTGAGGATAATGATAAATTACTGAAAATTGAGGGTCATTTCTAAGGATAAGCCATTTTACCATCCCACAACACACCACACACACCCATTTGAAATTTGTCTTGAGCATGTGGTTGAGATGTAGCAGCAAGAGTGGTTTCCTGGACTGAGAAATTGTGACAGATAGAGGAATTTAGGCAGAATCTCCCTGGAATTCCTTCTGCTGTTTTTCACTCTTAAGTATGTTGTTCACTGCAGGTTTCTGGTGTATAAGCATTAGGGAGTCCTCTTTTATTTCTACTTGGTTAAGGGTTTTGTTTTTAAATGTGGTTGTATTTTATCAAATGCAATTTCTGTATTTGGTAGGATAATCATATGATTTTTCTCCTTTAATATATTTATAGTGGTGAATGATAGTAATTGATTTTATAATATTAATCCAGGCTTTAATTACAGTGATAATGTTTATGGTAATATTGCATGGTGTGCATTGTTGGAAGCAATTTGCTAATATTTTATTAGAGTTTCTTATTTTTAGGTTTCTAAGTAAGATTGTTCTATAATTTTTCCTTCTTATACTGTCTTTGTCAGACTTGGTATTTGAGATTATATTTATCTCATAGAATGATTTTAGGATCTTTCCAGAGTTTTAATTCTCTGAAGCAATAATTGTAAAAGAAGGATTACCTTTTTCTTGAACATAAGTCAGAATGTACCAGTCTATTTGATCCTGATAGGAATTCCTTTTCCTATTGTTGAAAGATTTTTAACCCATGATAATATTTCTTTAAAAGTTAAAATGTCAGTTCAGGATATTTAATTTTTGAGTCAATTTGTTACAATTTGTTATAATTTAGGGGGGAATTGATAATTTTATTCAAATTTTAAAATTTGTTGGTTTAAAGTGATTCATGTTTTCTTCCTGTGGTTTATGAGTGTCACTTTTATTTGTATGTATCCTTCTCTCTACATTCTGTTAGGGCTTTCCTTGATCAATCTAGTGATTTTTATTTATTTTACAAATTATTACAAAAGGATTGCTTTTAAATTTATTTTCTATTTTTTAAATTTCATCATTATTTTTCTACCTACCTAACATACTTTAGAATTTTCTTTTAGTAAGGGCCTTTAGGCACCAAACTTTCTCAGAATTGATTTGCCTGAAAACATCTTTAACTAATTTTACTCTTTTTCTCTAATGTAATCCAACTACTTTTATTTTTTATTTTAGTTAATTAATTTTAAAAAGTTTTATATATTGATTTGAGAGAAAGAGAGAGAAACATCAATTTGTTGTTCCACTCATTTATGTATTAATTAATTGCTTCTGGTATGTGCCCTGACTGGAGATTGAACCTACAACCTTGGCATATCAAGATGACACTCTCACCAACTGAGCAACCTAGCCAAGACTATTTTAAGTTTTTAAATAATTTTTTATTCTTCAAATACAGTTGACACACAATATTAGATTGGTTTCATGTGTACAACATAGTGATTAGACATTTAATAACTTATGAGGTGATCACTCCCAATAAATATAGTACCCATATGACACCCTACCTTGTTACAATATTATCGACTATATACCCTATTCTGTACTTTATATCCCCATGACTACTCTGTAACTACCAATATGTACTTCTTAATCCCTTCCCCCTTTTCACCCATACTTCCAATGCCCTCCATCTGGCAACCATCCAAATATTCTCTATCTATGAGTTTGTTTCTGTTTTGATTGTCCATTTATTTTGTTTTTTAGACTCCACATATAAGTCAAGTCATATGGTATTTGTCTTTGTCTGACATATCTCACTAAGCATAATACCCTTCAGGCCCATCCATATTGTTGCAGATGGCAAGATTTCATTCTTTTTTGTATGGCTGAGTCATATTCCATTGTGTATATGTATCACTTCTTCTTTATTCATTCATTTATTGATGGGCATTTAGATTGCTTCCATATCTTGGCTACTGAAGATAATGCTGCTGCATGTGGGTGCATATGTCTTTTTCAATCACTGTTTTGGTTTATTCAGAAAAATACCAAAAGTGGAATTGCTGGGTCCTTGTTTGTCTCTTACTACATCCTTTGTTTTAAAGTCTATTCTGTTTGGTATAATTATTGCTACACCAGCTTTTCATTTGTTTCTATTTTTGTGAGATATCTTTTTCCATTATTCTATTTTTACTCTGTGTGTGTCTTTTGATCTGAAATCTCCTGTAGGCAGCATGTATAAGGGTCTTAGTTTTTTATCCACTCAGTTACCCTATGTTTTTTTATTGCAGCATTCAATACATTTGCATTTAATGTAGTTGCTGATATATATGTAGTGATTGCCACTTTATTATTTGTATTTTTATCCTTTTTTCTTCATTTTCTTTAACATGTAATACTGGTTTGGTGATAATGAACTCCTTTAGCTTTTTCTTGTCTGAAAACCTCTTTGTATCTGCCTTGTTCTAAATGATAGCTTTGCTGGGCAATTTTGGTTAAGTCTGTACCTTGTATCACTTTGAATATTTTGTGCCAATCCCTTCTTGCCTGCAAAGTTTCTGTTGATAAATCAGCTGACAGGTCTTATGGGAACTCCCTTGTAGATAACTAACTGTTATTCTCTTTTTTATTTATTATTTTTATTTATTGATTTGAGGGAGAGAGAGAGGCATCGGTTTGTTGTTCCACTTATTTATGTATTCATTGGTTACTTCTTGTATGTGCCCTGACCTTGGCATATCAGGACAACACTCTAACCAACTGAGCTCCCTGGCCAGGGCCTAATGGATTTTCTCTTGCTGCTTTTAAGATTCTCTTTTTGCCTTTAACCTTTGGCATTTTAATTATGATGTGTCTTGGTGTGGTCTCTTTGGATTCATCTTTGGGGCTCTGTGCTTCCTACGTGTGTATGTTTATTTCCTTCTCTAGGTTAGGGATGTTTCCCATCATTATTTCTTCAAATAGGTTTTCCATTTCTTGCTCTCACTTCTCCTTCTGGTACCTCTATAGTGGGAATGTTGCCATGCTTGATGTTGTCCCAGAGACCCCTTAAACTATCCTCATTTTATTCATTCATTCATTTGTTTACTTATTATTTCTGCTGTTTTGCCTGTGTGAATACTGCTACTTATCTTACAACTCACTGACTTAATCTTCTGCATCTTCTAATCTGCTGTTCATTCCCTCTAATGTATTTTTAAAAATTTCTTACTAGTTCTTTATTCTGTTTTCTGTCTCCATTTCCTGTTTCCAATATCTTTATTACTGAGATTATTGAACATCTTTATAACCTTTGCTTCGAACTTTGCATCTAGTAGATTTCTTATCTGTTTTGTTTAGTCCCTTTTCTGGAGTTCTGCTCTGGTCTTTCATTTTGGACATATTTCTTTGTCTTCTCATTTTGGCTGACTTCTGTGTTTGTTTCTATGTGTTAGGTAGAGCTGCCACATATCCTGGTCTTGGTAGAGTAACCTTAAGTACTAGATATCCTGTGAAGTGCAGTGATGCAGTCTCTCTGGCCACTTGAGCCGGGTGCTTCAATTGTGTCCCTTGTGTGGTTGTGTGTGCCTTCCTGTTGTAATTGACTCCTGATTCATGAGGTTGACACATAATTGGGATGGATTGACTCTCAGGCTGATTGGTTGTGAGGGCTGGCTGTGGCTACAGTGGAGGAACTGTCATTCAGAATTGATCCTATGGAGCAGAATTTGCTTCAAATGGGCTTTGGTGCCTGCCGAATCTGCACTTTAGGTGTATCGTTTATAGGGGTCATTAAACGGTGTTTTGGTGTAGTCAGAAACTGGGCACCCATAATTTTGGTTTGGGGGCCTCTTGGCAGGGACTCTGATGCAGGCCAAAGTCAGTTACCATGCACTTCCCAGGACTACTAGGAATGAGTTCAAAATGATCTGCATGCAGTTGTCACTTGTACTTGGCTTGGAGGTGCCTGAGAGAGGCTAAGCTACAAACCAAGGCCAGCTGCTGCTAGTGCTGGGCTTGGGGCTGCTTGGCAAGAGATACTGGGGGCATTAAGACCAGATGCTGCTTGTTTGCAATTTGTGAACATTTGAGAGATTTTAGGAGTCTTTAGCATGGACCAAGCTATGTCATTAGTATGGAAAAAACACTGGAAATGGCTTGGGTAGGCCCACAAGTTGGGTGGGTTGGGTTTCAGGGTATCTTCAGGGTGGAGCAAATGTTGTTTACCAGGTTGATGGAGACTCAGATTTGGCACTTGCCTAAGCCTGAAGGCTAGGTAGTGGGGAGGGCTCAACAAAGGAACAGTGGCTTCTGTTGGCACTTTTGTTTGCCCCTCTAACCTTTGCCCTGAAGCCAGACAACGGCGTTTTTCCCCATGTGTCCCTGGTGCCTTTTGAGCTGCTTCCCCAGCATAGGAGCTCAGAGGGAGTCCATCAGCAAGTAAATCCATGCACAGGCCCTTCAAGAAAAACACCTGGGACTCCAGAAGGCCTCTGTCTCACCTGGCCACAATCTCTGCTGGTTTTCATAGCCAGAAGAAAGGGGCACCTTTCTTTCCAGCACAGGGACCCTGGGCTGTGGAGCCTAGTGTGGGGCTGGGACCCCTCACCCCTCAGGAGTACCTCCATAGCTGATATATCCCTCCTGATATTCAGATGCCACAGGTGGGTATCTCCTTCCCTGCTTCTAGTCTCAAAGAGGCTTCTTCAGTGTATCCTTAGCTATAGGACTTCTGTTAAGCTGGACTTCAGGCAGTTTTCAATAGCAGTTGTTCTGTAGTTTAGTTGCAATTTTGCGGTGGTCATGGGAGGAGGCAAGCACAGCATTTCCTACTCTGCCATCTTGACCCAAAGCCTACTTTTATTCTTAAAAGATATTGGTGGGTGTTATAATTCTAGGTTGACACATTTTCTCTCTGTGTGTCAGTTGTTCACTGAACAGTTATTATTTTAGAAATGATATGTTTTTCATTTCTGCTTTTTTGAAAAAATGCTGGTCATTCTTAAGAGTTTCTGTTTTCCTTTGGTATTTAAAGTTTCATTATGGGAAGTCTAGATATGGATTTCTTTATATTTACCCTGCTTGGCATTTGTTAGGTATTTTGAACCTGAGAGTTGATATTTTTCATCAGTTCTGTAATATTCTCAAATACTCTTATTTTTAAATAATTATTTCTGGTCCATTCTCTTTGTTTTTTCTGCATAGAACTATGTCTTGACACATGTTAGACTTCTTAGTGTATTCTTCCTGTGTTTTATTTTCTCTTTGTTTCTTTGCAACACATTCTGGATAACTAAGCTTTATCTTCCAGTTAACTAATTATCTTTTGACATATATGTAAATTGCTATTAAACCCATATGTTTATAATTTTTACCATTAAAATTTTAATTTTTAGGATTTTTATTTGATTCTTAAAAATATGCTTGGTCTTTTCTTATAGTTTCTTTTTTTTAAGATTTTATTTATTTATTTATTTTTTAGAGCGGGAAGTGAGGGGGTGGGGGGGAGAGAGAGAGAGAGAGGTCAATGTGCAGTTGCTGCGGGTTATGGCCTGCAACCCAGGCATGTACCCTGGCTGGGAATCGAACCTGCGACACTTTGGTTCGCAGCCCGAGCTCAATCCACTGAGCTACGCCAGCCAGAGCTTCTTATAGTTTCTTGATATCTGCATATATTTTTATTGATGTCTTTTATTTCTTTAAACATGAGAAGTACAATATTTTTAGAGTCTGTGTTCTGATATTTTTCGTTTCTGAAATTCCTGATTTCTGTCCCATCTCTTTGGGTTTTTTTTACTTATTCTTTTTCAGGAAGCTTTATTTCTTTATTTGAGTAGTTTTTTGTTTGTTTGTTTGTTTGTGATTGCTCATTTTTATTGTCAGTTTATTTCCAGGAATTTTTTTGAGGCCTAGCATTTAGGTGATTCCCCCAGATAGAATCGTATTTGCTTCAACTAAGCATGTGGGAACATTAAACTTTTTGGATCATTCTGAATTACATTTATGAATTGGGTACTTTTGGTCTGCCTAGGTAGTATAGGTTCAGACTAAAGGAGGCTACTTTTCTAGTCCCTAATTTTCAACAATAATTTTCCTGGTTTGTTTTTTTTTCAGTGTCTAAGTAAAGGACAGTTTATTTCTACTCACCACTGTGAAGCTCAGAATTTGAGAGTTCAAGTTTCATAAGCAGAGACACTCTCCTCCTCTTAGATTGCCCCCTTTTGGTGAGGCTTTGAAGCTTATCTCTTATTCTTGCCTATCATAAGGTTGTGAAAACCTCTGCTTGGGCAGTATCTGGAAATTATTTACTTTTCTTCCAGCCCACCTGTGCTTTTGTGAAGATTTACAAATTATTTTTATCTTTCATTGATTTCAATGAAGGAGTGGTCCAGGTACTTAGCCTACGATATCCTACTACTATATTAGCAGAAACTGAACAGTATTATGTATTTATCTCAATCTTCTATAACTAGCACATCATATCTGTGGTTTTACTGATGCTTTACATTTAAAGTATGTGTTAAAATTAGTGGATTTAAAATTGATTAGTGGATTTAAAAATGATATGCAGATCAGGCATAAATTATAAAGACAGTAAGCCACATGACTACTTTATTGACAAGTGTCAAGAGTATATCTATAGTGAGCAGATTCAGAGACTCCTGGCCTATGTTAAAAACAAAGCTGACATAGTGAAAGAATAATGAATGAAGCCAGAGCATCCACAGTGAAGAAGAGAAAGGTCAGTAGCATTTCTCAGGTCAAATAGATATGCAAGTTTTGAAAACCCAGAATCTTCATCAGGAGTCCACATAGTTTTAGATGTGTCATTGAGCACGAATCATTGAAGGTCACATCAGAACTTCTGGAAGCTCAGCTGTCCTCTGCAGGTCCACCTTAAATACAGAAGGCCAGAGTCATTTATGGGAGGCTACTTTGTGTGCTGGATGCCCCCTCATCATGAGGTGCCAGGTGCACCTCATCAGTTTTAGTGTTGTGCAATATACAATGTGACTACAGAGCACATTTTAGTACAGAACACTCAAGCCAGGAACACAGCCCCTGTTTATCACCTTCTCCCCACCCCAGGCTGGCCAAATCTTGTTCAAGGATGTTTCTGAACTCAGTGCTGTGGCATGAGAACAAAGATCAGTTGCTCAGACTTCTCTGGCTTGATATGAACAACTAAACTTTTGGAAACACAGGTCTAGTAGAAACAGAGTTTGTTAGGAATTATGGACATCAGGCAAGATCTCAAAGTGAAAAGATACCACATTCAAATGATCATAACTTGAAGAGAGTGTATTTATAAAAGGGACTAATTACAAAGAAGTGTGTGTAGTGGTGGTGGAGAAGCAAGAGATAGTGCAGAAACCTGGAGCTAGTAGAAGCAAGTTTTCACTACCCCTAGAGCTAAGTGGACAGTGGTGGAAGATATTACCAGAACCCAGAAAAAGAGACTCTCTCATAGAATTGATGTGTAGAGTAGAAAAGTGACCTTCTGTCAAGGGACACAGACTGCCCCAGGTGAATTAATAGCATGGACATTGGGAAAACAAATACTCTGTCCTCAATTTCCTCCCACTCTCAGCTTCCTTTTGGCCAAACCAAACTGGGAACCAGAGGATTGGGAGCCCATTGATGTAATCCACACAAGTCAGCTTCCCTAAATAATGAGCAAGGTGGAGAAGAATAGAGAGTCCATTTGGAGGAAGAACTAAGTGAAAGATTTCTGGCATATCAGCAAAACTGACCTCTAATCCAACATTAGTCAACAACTGCATCAATTTGTAAATCAACTGAAATTGCTAATACTTCACATGCATAGTCATCAGAACTTCTGTACTCCTATTTCAACAAGAATGTATTCAGTGTGCCAATCATACTGATTTTCTTCACATTTTGTAGTTTAGTCTTTCTAATTTCACCTACTTTATTCTCTTTGGATGTTATTCCAAAATATTCTAGTTTTCCAGGATCTCTGCCACTGGTCTATTTTTTCCTCCTGAACATTTTTAAACTGCCTTGGATAAGACCCATGTGGGCAGAGTACTTATTGATATTGGGTCATGCTAACTCATTTATCACTTCTGTTTTACTGACTCTGAACCCAATGCAGTGGAGTATGCAGCCAGTTCAGAATGTGCACTAGGGTTTTGCCCTTTTCAGGAATCATGTTGGTCATGATTGTATGGTGACTTTTCTTGATGCATATAATATGTTTGGTAGTATAAACAAATAATATATAACTTTGGTGTACTTTGGAAAATTTATTTGGTAATGGCATTCTTAGAACATTTGAATGTTGCACTATGATTGGTTTCTGATGAGGAAATAGCAGTTTAAATGAAGTGGCACCAATGTACCATGTTTTGGAGAGGACTACGTAAAGAGGAGGCACAAAAGAGTTAACAGTTTTTGATCACTTACCATAGGGCAGTTGATGTGTGAGGTGTTCAACATGTGGCATTTAATTGAGTCACATAAATATTGCAAGTCAGATCATCTGTACTGACAGAAACATTCTAAGCTTTCAGAAAAATATTATTGAATAGCATTTTTAAGGTCTTTATATCCAAAGTAAAATAAATGTTTGAGGTAGGACACCACCCAGTGGAAGCCCAAGAGTCCAGTTAATGTTTAATGGAAAGGTCTGTGTGTCATGCAACACTTATATGTGGTGAGTGCCCTGGACGGCTGTAGTGGCCTCCCAGTTCCCTGATTTCTCATGTGGTTCTTTCAATCCATCTCTGCACCATTGCCTACATTCTTCTGAAAAAAAAATCAGTGTAGCCACATTGCTTTTTTACTTAGAACTTCAATTTCAATAACTGTAATGGCACTTAGGCTAAAATTCGAATCCTCAATATACCCCTGTAAGGCTCTGAATGACCAGACTTTCTACTTCTCTAGCTTTGTGTCACATTATCTCCCCTACTTACACCGAGATCATTCTTACCAATTTTTTTTCCTGAAAAATTCTTGTCCTTTCAGGTTTCAGATTAAATGTCACTTTAGAAAAGCATGGCTTTAAACCTCAGTAAGGTTCTCTGGTATTCTCCAAATAGCATCTTTCACTTTCCTTTCAGATTCCTTACTGAGCTTTGTATATACGCATCTGTTTCTGTGGTTGTTTTTCTAATATCTGCCTTTCCCGTCAGACTGTGTGTTCCATGAGGTCTATTTTGTTCACTGTGGTATTTCTATACGTGGCAGAATGCCTAGCATTACTAGGAGGCACTCAATAACCAAATGAAAGAACAAATGACTAAAGTGCAGAGCCTGTTCTCAAGGCATTCTGTTTAGGGGCTGCAGTGTAAAGAGATACTGTTGTCACTGCAGGGTGGTAAGTGCTGGGAAAGAGGGCACATGATAGCACATGCAGAGCCGAACAGGTTGCTCCCACATGCAGGTTCAAGCCACTGGAGAAGAGAATGTAATTGTTCTTGGAGAAAAGAATGAAATTTTTCTTTTTAGTAAATATCATATACAGTATATGATAACTCAACCAGTAACAAGGGACTGATGGCGGAGGTACTCAAAAGTGATAAGAACACAGATACAGCCTTTCAGGCATTCACTTCAATTTTCATTACCAAGGACTAAGTACAAAGGTAAATAAATGAAATGCAAAATGTAATTAGGATCAGAAGAGAAGTAGCTGTGTGGATAGTAAGAGGGGGGCCATATGATCTCACCTTTAACAGGAACCGAAACAACAAAACAACAAATAAGCAAAATATAGCCAAAGACACTGAAATAGAGAACAGGCTGACAGTGACCAGAGGGGAGAGGGGAGGGAATTTCAGGAGAAAATGGGAAGGGTTTATAGGAACAAATATAAAGGACACATGGACAAAAACTAGGGAGGGTGGAAATGGAAGGGAGGTGGGGAGGGCTGGAGGGGGTGGGCTGGGATGGGAGTAAAGGGCAGAAAACTGTACTTCAACAATGATTAAAATAAAATTAAAAAAAAAAGAGGGGGGCCAGATCATACTCGGAGGGATTCTTGATAAAAGAACTCTTTGAAGTTGACCTTGAAGCATCTGCAGGACTGAGATGGATGTTGGGTAGTGGAGTGTATAAAGAAAGATGCATTCTCATCAAAAGAAACTAGGTAAGAAAAGATATACAGTCACGGTACTGTGAGGATGGTTTGAAGGTATGAGTTGTTTTGATTCAGCTGAAAGTGTTATGTAGGGTCTTTGATAGGCAGAATTCTAAAAATCCTCCTCTCCCCAAGATTCCAGTCCCCAATCCTTGTAACCTGTGAATATAATGAGACATCATCATTATGAACATGTTACTTCTCATGGGAAAAAAAGGGACTTTGGAAATAAAATCAAGGCTACCGATTGGCTGATTTTAGAATTGAGAGGGTATCCTGGATTATCCAGGTGAACCCAGTTTAGGTATATGAGCCCTCAAAAGCAGAGATCCTTCTCAGACTGGAGACAGAAGACGAAGGCAGGAGAAGTCAGATTCAAAGCCTAAGAATTCAATGCACCGTTGCTGGCTTTGAAGAAAGAAGTGCTGTCAGCCACAAAATGTGGGCAGCCTCTAGAAACTAAGAACAACCTCTGGTCAACAGTCATCAAGGAAACAGGACTTCATTCCTATGATTGCATGAAACTGAATTCTGCCAACAACCTGAATGTTCCTGGAAGTGGGTTTTTCCCCAGAGCCTCCAGATATGGGGAAGTCTGGCTGATAACCTTGACTCAGAGCTTTCCTACATTTTTAACCTACAGAACTATGAGACAATAAATAGGTATTGTTTTAATCTGTTAAATTTGTGGTAATTTGTGGTTATATAGCAATATACAACTAACAAAAGAGCATACTGTGGATGACTTTAAATTGAGATGTAGATCTGTTCATTGGTGAGCAGTTAAAAAAATGTCATCAGGGTCCTGGAGCTTTAGATCTCCAGCTCTGGCCAAGCTACAGATTAGGACAATGAACCATCTGAAGAAACCATGTTTCTTCTTCCTCCTCTTGCTTAGTAGTGGCCATAGACAAAAACGGTAGTCAAGACACAGAAGAAAATCTCTTTGGTTCTCCCAAAGACTAATTCTGTAGGGTTTCCCCCCTTTGAATGAAGATACTTTATCTGTGGATGTCTGTTGAAGCTGAAGCCTGAGTCACATTTCTCTTGTGAAAGAATGCCCATCTACAATGAAAGAAAATTAAAAATTGGTGTTTGAGGGCATCACCTGACTCATTTTATTCCAGGTTTAGGGAATGCTGTCTTCCTCTCTCAGAAAAATGTAAATCCTGAACCCCCAGCATGACTTTGGAAGGAGAATGGGGGGTCAGCCACCTTTCAGACCTTCACTTTCCCTCCCAGTGGTCCTCAGAGCTTCTACCACCAAGCAGGATTTCTAGGAGTTTGTCCTCTACCCCTCTACTCAAATATGGACAGAAGTTCTTTCTTGTTCCCATTAGCACAGTTTAGACAGGCTGGACCTTCAAAATGACCAGGGGAACAAATGAGAAATACATCGAGGGTATAAGCATAACAGACATGTTTGCATGCAGAGCACCTGGGTGAGTCAATCACTACAGACTGCTCCACCTGGCATCCTGCCTGGAGATTGGTGCAGGCAACCACGGTTCTCAGGAAACATCCTCATGTCCTTACCCAGATCCCCATGGTCGCCACTACTTACTGCCTGCCACTTAGGCATGGTCCTGTAAACATATTAGTATAAACATTCTCTTATAGGCCTGTTAATCTTAATAAACAGAGACTTTATTATTCTCTTTTCTGATTACAAAGGTATTATTTGTTTATTGTATAACATTTGAAAGTAGATTACATTGTAGAGCATAAAATAAAAAAGCCCATAATCTTATCATCTATTTACTTTACAAAGGGACATATTTTTAAAAATGTCATTGGTTTACTTTTTGGTAATTAGTTCTCCTCTCTTAATTACAGATTAGATAGCTTGACCATTCTTCCATCATCCAGGCCAGGAGGGAGTGCTTTCTGCCTCCCTTACGATCTCAGTTTGTCCATTCTCAAATCAGGAGCCCAGGACCCCTTGCCCTTGCTCACCCACCTCTTAAGCCTCCTGTCTCTTATCACAGAGGTGTGGCTTTGCTGCTATGTCTCTTGAAGTAGAGAATGCAAGCATGTTTAATTTATCCAGTACAATGTTTGAGATAGTTGAATTTAAATATCTGTAGATAAGAGAAGGTACTGCCAGATTCACACATTTATTTCACCTACCTAGTTCCTGTGGGCAATCCAAATGGGGACCATCACCTTAAGGGGAAAATTGTAATCTAAAATAACAAAATAATCAGTCATATTATAACATGAGTTATATAAATATCTAGTAGGAGATTGTTCCCTTCATGCAAACCCACTATCCTATTACTCATTAGGGAGGAAATAAAAACACTGGCCCATTATCAAAGGAGAAGGCCACAAATATGGTACAGATGTGGTTCACATTTGAAGGCTGTGGAGTGGTCCTCCTGTTCCTACAGCTTCAAAATTCTCTGTCAGCTGCCAAGAGAGAAATTAAAGTTTTCATGGCCTGTAAGTCTATGTTAAAATACTAATGGTTGTGGATAGAATAACACACCAAGGCACTGATGTACACTAACGTATTACTGAAGATTAATTGATTATGTCAATAAATGTCATCTAGGATAATAAAGCAGCCTGGAGGAAATAGAACTCAAGATGAAATAAAAAGAGAAGATCTAGATTGTCGTGCCTTGTTTGAGGTTACATCTACACAATGAGGAAATTAAAGGGGGAAATTAATGAAAGAGAAGAAATCAAGAAAGCTGAAAATAAATTTCACCTACTGAACTATTTTGTTGGAACTTGGTTCTCATTCCCAGGCTTCTCCAATTTGTTCTTCAGCCTCTCTGGTCAAATGAATCATTGTTCCACCAGTGATAACTGTTCCAACCCATCCAACCACCCATCCAACCCTCTAGTTTTGAACTATACCAGAATATTCCTGGCCTGGGCTGGGATGAATAAATGGATAAGGAGAATTAGACACTGCTGACTGGAAAATGATTTTTTAAAAAGCAGCCAAGGAGGCATCATTTTATTTTTTTCTCAGGAAGTCATTCAAACAAGATAGAAAGACAAGCAGATGACCATTCTCCTGAAGGGATTGTCACGGGGCCATTTTAGAAAGAGAGTCCATTAAAGCTATTTGATCTGTAGTATTCTTATTTTGGATATTCTTTTAAAATATTAGAAATTGTGTGTGGTCCCTGTACAAGGATAACATGCAAATTTGTGAAAGGTTCTGTATTTTTAAAAAAATATGTAAAAAATAAAAATATTAGAAGTATATAACTGAGATTTTTAAAATAGTTTGAAGCTTTTCTGGATTTTAAAGTTTTGTATTTCCTTGGGATATTTGAAGAGTTGGTGAAACATCTTAAATTAATCATTTTAAATATTTCCTCTAAATTGGATTTGGTTATTTCATTTCCAAATTATATATTAAGAAGAATGTTTGTAGAACTCTAATTTATGTAATTCTAGTTTGGTTTTCCTTGGGATAAACCTCCATGAAATACATTCTCCAAATTTTTAATTATTCTATTATTTTCATATCACACTTGGTTTTATATGGCCTTCTAAAGTCTGAAATAGATAGAAAGTGTTTCTATAATCTGTAAATTACCTTTGTGTTATAAAAACCTTTTTATTTATCATTAGTTTTTAAAAAATCAAACAGGTCATTCAGCCAACTACATTTCTTCAACTGCAAATCAGTAATAACAATGAAATTTGTTTTCAAAGTTGCTACTCAGGACTCACTTCCCTCCTGAGTATTTCTTTTCATTTCTATAGAAGTAATGTCTACATTTTACAACTACATGTATAATGTATGGATGGCAAGTTTCAATGCGTATTATAGTGATGAAATAGCTTGTTTATTGACAGCAGTAATTCAGAATGCATTATAGTACATTACAGGAGAGATCCAGCTTCCTTCTTTATGTTAAGAAGGGCAATAAAATTTAAAAGGGGGAAAATCTTCCTCTTACCTCCTCATATTTACTTCTAAATATCAGTTGAAGACACAGGATAAATGTGTTATTATATGTTGGAAACATTATGTGGAGAACTACTGTGGAAGAGGCTCCTGGAGGAAGAAGCACACTCAAACTTGCTTATTCCTCCAGGCCGCACAGCAAGACTATGTATCTCAGTGTTCTTTGTGGCTTGATGTCACCAGGCAACTGAATTCTGTCTAATGCAACATGGATGGAATCCATGTGTGCCTCTTGCACACTTGGTCATTTAAAAATTCTTACACCATTTCCCATGCGTATTTTTTTATCAGTTTCCTGGTTGTAGGCAGAAAATCCAGCAAGATATTCCTAGCCCTTATGGGACCACTGAGTCACATGATGGGAAAAGCCTTGGCTCCTGAATAATGCTGACCAGGAGCTCCAAATTAGACTTTTTATGAGTGAGAAATTAACTTATATGTATACACCACTGAGCTTTGAGGATTTGTTACCAAGATAAGTTAATTTAATTACCTTAGCTGATACAATTGAAAACCAAAGGTTAGAATCCCTGAAATGAAGTTCTGAGGTCTTGAAAGTTAAAGGAACCAGGTTTCTACACAACTATGGGCAATTCAGTCCTCAATTTCCAAATGAGGTTAGTGAAAGCTGGTAAAGTTAGTAAAAAATTCTCATCTCTTAATAATCAGTGAAGATTTGAAAATGTAGAAAACTGTAACTAGATCTAAATCAATATCAAGAATTATTTAAGAAAGGCAGAAACTCAGAAAAATAAATTAATAAAAAAATCTTATTTTATAGTAAGTTGTGTGCAGAGAGATATTAGCCTAATAGTCACAGGATATAAAACAAAACTTTAATAGAATGCCATTTGATTCTCAGAGATAACCAGAGCAAAGCAAGAAAGGTGAAGGTTGTTTTGGTATTCTTTAAAAAAATTTTTTTAATTGTTCTTCAAGTACAGTTTTCTGTCTTTTACTCCCATCCCAGCCCACCCCCTCCAGCCCTCCCCACCTCCCTCCCATTTCCACCCTCCTAGTTTTTGTCTATGTGTCCTTTATACTTATTCCTGAAAACCCTTCCCCTTTTCCCCTGAAATTCCCTCCCTTCTCCACTCTGGTCATTGTCAACCTGTTCTCTATTTCAGTGTCTTTGGTTATATTTTGCTTATTTGTTTGTTTTGTTGTTTAGGTTCCTGTTAAAGGTGAGATCTTATGGTATTTGTCTTTCACCTCCTGGCTTATTTCACTCAGCATAATGCTTTGCAGTTCCATCCATGCTGTTGCAAAGGGTAGGAGCTCTTTCTGCTGCATAGAATTCCATTGTGTAAATGTACCATAGTTTTTTGATCCATTCATTTACTGATGGGCACCTAGGTTGCTTCCAACACTTGGCTATTGTAAATTGTGCTGCCGTGAACATTGGGGTGCATAGGTTCTTTTGTTTTGGTATTCTTTAAAGATGTCAGGACATCTCCCCACGTAGAATATTAAGTTCCAGGTTTGGTTTCTTTAAAAAGAGGCAAGGACTTTAAAAAAGTTGTGAAGGAATCTGAGTATAGAACCTTTCTGTATTTTTGTTCCAATCTTGTACAATTTGATCACTTATATTTAAATTGACAATATCTTTTTATTGTGGCTTGTCTTTATTGAAAAAATGAACCAGTTTTTAGAGAAAATGATTTTTTGCATTCATTTTTCATTGTTTTATATAATATTTAACAAAAATTTATTTTCACATTCACAGATATAGTAGGTTGCATAGCAGAATGATTCATTCTTGGTAACCACTCATGTGGTAGTTGCCAAATGGTGTGTGCATGGCAAAGATGGGCTACATAGCAGTGAGTGTCCACAGGCATTACTCACATGGCTTTATAAAGGGAATGCTGAACATTAGTGAGTCCCGAGTTGACTAAGAGGATCTGGGTTATATGAGAATGTAGACTAACTTTTTGACTGTGTTCACTCCACTTGCATGACCTCAGCTCCCTGGAACTTTCCCTCCAATGGTCAGAGCATGCCTTGGAGGTTATTACACCTTCTCTCCTGTGATGACCACATGGGTCTCCCATTTGGTTCCCATTTTCAAGACCATTTCTACCTGATTCTACCAATATAGACATCATAAAGCCATTTGACACTGGCATGCCTTCTGACAAGTTCTGCCACTGCTGACAGTATCACCACTCCTGCTAAAGATGTTGCTGCCATTGGGCACTATACCTGTGCTGTGCTAAGACTTTTGTGGCATCAAAGCTATGTTCCATAGCAAAATGGACGTGTGAGATGCTTGTGTTCTATATCTTACTGGAATTGAAATTGAAATAACTTCTTCAAGCTTTGATGATAGTATTCTTCCTCTCCACAGTTCACCCCCAGCTCATGGCAGACCCATCTCTATATATACAAGGATTAGGGACACTAATTCAGGTAAGGCTGGGGAGCAAGGTAGGTACCAAGTACTTTTACAGAAGTCTATGCATTCTAATGACCGAAGTGAGTCAGGATTATCTGCAAGACTCTAGTTTCTCTTTAGGATTATTTATTTTCCAGGAATCTCCTGTTTTTCATGCAAATACACTTAGATTCAGGCTTGCCTGCCTCCAGAATGGAACACACCTGAAGCTTGTGATGAGGCTGGGTAACCTAAAAATATGCTTAATTATGACTATTTCCTGAATAAAGCCTAACCTAAATTAAAAAAGTGTGTTATCTTCCTGCATAAAGAACTATCCTAAAATGTAGTGGCTTAGAAAACAACAGCCCTTTTACTATATTATGATTTTGCATGTCAGAAATTTAGGAGAGCTCAGCTGGGCAATTCTTTGGCTCTATGGTGTTGACTGGACTTACTCTGTGGTATTCAGCTAATGATTGTGTTGGACGGGGGGATCCAACATGGCTTCACTCACATGCCCAGGACCTTGGCAGGGATATTGGAAAGCTACTCTCAACTGTTAGAGTCTCTTTATTTGTCCTCTGCAACATATAGTTGGACTTCTTACCTGCAAGTAGCTATCCCCATGTGATAGTTAATTTTATGTGTCAATTTGGCTAGGCTACTGGGTCTAGATGTTTGCTCAGATGCTATTCTAAATGTTGATATGAAGATCTTTTGTAGATGTGATTAACAGTTAAATCAGTAGACTTTGAGTAATGCAGATTACCCCTCCACGATATGGGTAGGCATCATCCACTCAGTTGAAGGCCTTAAGAGAAAAAAGCTGAGGTCCACAGAGGAAGAAAGGATCCTGCTTCCAGATTGCCTTTGACCTTGAGACTACTAGATCTATTATTTCTCGAGTTACCAGCCTGCCATCCTGCCAAAGTGCCCTAAAGGTTTTGAACTTGCCAGACCCCAAAGTTGCATGAGTCAGTTCCTGAAAATAAATCTGTCTATGTATCCACCCATCCATCTATCTCCTATTGTTTCTTTTTCTCTGGAATATCCTGGCACACCCAAAGAAGAGCATTCTGAGGGACAAGAAGTGGAAGCTGTCACTTTCTTAAAGACCTGTGTGTGGACACCGGCATATCCTGTTATTAGATGCTATTGGACAAGTAGTTTTAATGTAAATATAGATTTTAGGGGAGGGGACACAGAACATACCTTTCAATACAAAAAAATTGTGGCCATCTTTACCACAATAATAACATTTATAAAAATGCATTGCTGGTTCGATTCCCAGTTAACTCACAAGCCTAGGTTTCATGTCAGGTCCCCAGTAGGGGACCACACATTGATGTTTCTCTCCTTCTCTTTCTCCCTCCCTTTAAAAAAAGAAAATAAATGCATTGTCCTGCCCTGGCTGGTTTGGCTCAGTTAGTTGGGCATTGTCCCTCAAACCAAAAGGTCACTGGTTCAATTCCTGGTCAGGGCACATGCCTGGGTTGTGGGTTCAGTCCCTAGTCAGGGCATGTATGGTAGGCAACCAATCAATGTTTCTTTCTCAAATCAATATTTCTCTCCCTTTCTTTCTCCTTCCCTTCCCCTCTCACTAAAATCAAAAATAAAATTTAAAAGTTTAAAAAATAAAATGCATTATCCTATTATATTCTCGCCTTACAAAATATGCATTATTGACCCTATTTTACAGATGAGAAAATTGATGTTCAGAGAGATTAAATGGGAAAAGTAGTATTTGCAGTGCAATAGTGTAACTCCAGGATCCTTGCTCTTAGTTATAGTGATGTGCTGCCTCTAGTGGTGTGCTGGTGAACTGGCTGTCCAGTTGGGGTGGGGGAAGGCCCTAATTTGCAGTGTTTATCAAATTATGTTGTATAAATTATACCATTATGGTAAATTTTGATTCATTAGTTAATGCGGACCTAAACGTTTGCAACCTATTGTAGACACTTGGCATCACACAGGAAAAAATTCAAATGCAAGCCAATATAGAGTTTAAAGTGAAAGAGAGTTTATTAATGAAGCAGTGAGGCAGAGAATAGCTACTCTACAGGCAGAGAAACCCCTTCCTAGTGGGATTTACATCTTTTATTGAGGCTCATTTATTTGAGGGGTAAAATACTTAAAAGGGGGGAGGAATATTCAGGATTTTTCTAAGAAAGGGGTGGAAACTTCTCAAAAGAGCCCCATTGGCCATGTTGTGTCCTTATATGGGCTTTCCATGTTTGATCATGGCAGTGTAGGGTGTGTTGTTTAATATGCTAATATGTTACAATGAATGTATAACACAGCTATGGGCTACTGCAAGGTGAAATTAGTTGCCATGTTGTATGGAGCCGGTCTTCTCCCAGTTCTAAGCCATCGATCCATTGGGGAGTTGGTCTCATGATCTCAGTGGTAGCCTCTGTGGCCCTTATATATTACAGCCACTTCACCACACCCTCATCTTAGTTTCAAGTTACTAACGTATTGTTACCAAACTCAGAGTTGGGAAAGGATGTTCATAATTAGCTCTAATGAGCCAGTATGAGCTACTTTCAGAATGCCACTGCATGGTTCCCCCAACTAGAGAATTGATGCTACTGGTCTAACAAAGAAAGAGAGGGAGGGAGGGAAAGAAAAGGAAGGAAGGAAAAAAAACAAGAAAGCAAAGGAAGGAAGGAAGGAAGGAAGGAAGGAAGGAAGGAAGGAAGGAAGGAAGGAAGGGAAAAAAGGTCTTTCTAATGGAAATCCAAACTATGTTCTGTGCTTGGAAGAGGAAGAGAATAACTATATGGGGGGAAATGTTAATTCATTTTAAAAATCAAACTTTCACAAGGTTTTTAACCACAATTTCATTTCCGATTAAAGGCTGCTGATCTACTTGTTCTGCACAGACTTTTAACTTGGTAGCCAGGAAGCAATTTGCTTCTCCCAGCCTTTATTTGTTATGTCCTTAGGAAACACTGACCTATTTTCTTAATTACCCAAAAGAAAATGCAAATGAAGTAAGTAAAATTGATCATCCCTTTTTCCTTATCAGTTGGGCCATTCCAGAGCTACAAAGAGGATTTTCAGCATACTTGAATGTCTTCAGGATTTGAACCTCCTCTGTTAAGCACATGACATATACAACTGTTATTTGCCTTTTTAAATCCACTTATTTACATTAAATTATTACTCAGCTTGACATAATCAAGCCAATGACAAAAGGACCTATTATTTTACAACTGAAGAAACCTATATGATGATAGCAGATATTGTTGGTTGCCTGCTCCAGAGCTTTGTTGATAAAAACTAAATTTTTATCAATTATCTAACTCTTCCCCATATGACCCTGGGCTAAACTTCCACTTGCTTTACCCAGTTATTGAAACCTTATCATTCTTGACAATGACTTCCTTGGAAAAAGGCAGGTGACTTTATTCTAGCCCATGAGGCTTGGGAGAAGACTGCTAGTGTGATCAGGGAAAGGTTTTCTTATTCTTAGAAAGCACTCTTTCCTCCATTGGATCTTGTCATGTTGATAAGTGACATGTGGCCCAGTAATCCCCATGAAAGAAGACAGCAGGACTATGGTTTGACCACGGACAAGGCTGACACCAAGAGAATTTCAGAGGAACAGAGCCAAAACGCTGTGGTACAGTGTGCAGAGCCTGTTCCACTTATGGAAGTCATGCTAATCATCTGTCTCCTGATTGTTTAAGATAGTTGAGTCAGGATTTTCTGGTCATTGCAGCTCAAAGCTACAACTACCCACCTCTTCACTGAAGACTGAGAAAATTGGGGTCCACAGATAATTACCTTTTTTGACTGTTGCACACAACTAGTGGCAGAGTTAAGACTAGGACCTCATTTTATGACATAATCCTTGGTGGTCTGCAATGAAATCCCTTCTTCCCTACTCCCTTTCACCCAACAAATGTGGAGAAGTCATTTTTGTGAGTTGGAGACTTAACTTAGTGAGTCTTGGCAAAGACTTGCTTCTGGGCCTGACACTTAAACTTACCCCACTCTGTTACTTAATATGAGTGGGTACACAATATCAGATTTCAATATATATAAATGAATATTTCAGAGATAATTACCTTAGAATTATGAGTTAAATATTTTCTCCATTACATACATATTTTAAACCTCATTCTATAATTGCAGTAAAATATTTCAAAGCATGTGGTGAGGTATATTAAATATTGGTTGGCATGCAAAATTTATATTCAGATGTATATAGCATATTGAGTGCATATATTATACATACCTCAGGTGTGCAGTGTTTGGGTGTAACAAATTTTCATTGATCCCTCCAGTCAATAAAAATCTCTAGTACCCAATGAACATATTGATTGCTGACTTAGAGCTGCTACATGAAAGCTCATCTAATCCCCATAAGAGCCCTATTACTTAAATATTATTATTGTTCTAATTTTAGAGATGAGGAAACTGAGGCCTGAAGACTAAAGGGACATGCCCAAGTTTGGTCACACAAATAGTGTAGGCAATGGCAGGCGTTGCCTATGGTCAGCCCTGTGTCCCACCTTTGGAGTATCTTTTTTGGTGGATGCTGGAGTGAGTGGGGTAGAAATGGAGGGTGAATAATGGGGTCTGTTTTCAGTGGGGCTGAAATCAACCCTTTTAAGGGGTTTAGGGGTCAAGGCAGAAGGAACTCAAATCTTGATAAAAGGTAACAAAAGCCCCATTCTACCCCTCTTACCCAGCCATAGCTAGTTTTAGGTATTTTTAGCTACAGGATAGAGCTTCTTTCAGGTCTATAAGTAGATATACAGAAAGATAAATATATGGTCAACATCTGAACCAGCTCTTCAGTAATGATCATTAGGGAGAAACTGATAGTCTAGACATACAACTTTCAGCACACAGTCCATGCTACTCACACTCACTGGAATAGATATATGAACTAACACAAATATAAGTATTGCTTGGATTACAAATGGCCCTGAAGCACTGAGAGAAGTCTGACAGTCTTGCTAATCTTTACTATAATTCCAGATCATCATAGACAGATTGATTACCTGAACATACTGGTCATTATGGATATAAATTCTAGGAATCCCTGCTGACTTAATTTTGGCCACATGCAGGGTCAATGAGGCCCAGAAGGCAATTGTTCAAAGAGTCATCTTGAATCTTTACTTCAAATAATCTATTAAAAATTTGAGTGTGTTTTTGCAAAGTTCTGCTAAACCTGGTTTTGACACCAGAATATGTAAATATCCAGTGGCCATAAATGTCAGTCCTTTTAATTTATAAACATATAATGACATAGGTGACAGATAAGTCAATTTTTAGAATTATATACATTTCTTGAACTATTTACACAATGATTGCTTAGATTTTTACTATTTAATCTTGATGTATGGAATTACTGGGAGTTGGTACTACCAACAAAACAGATGGCAATTTAAACTGAAGCACTGAGTACAATTAATATGACATTCCAAAGTGAAGTGCCAGGACACTACTTAAAAAAATAAAATTAGATACAGTACTCTTAGACCTTTCTTCCCATCTACAGAATAAAGGAGTCAGTACGTGTAGGGTCCAGAGAGGATCTGGGAAGAACGTTTTTAAAGGGTCTGTTGGAGAGAGGGTGCTACTTAACATTAAGTTTGAGAAAAGGGTCTTTAAGGAGAGTACAAAAGGAGAATTTCTTAGTAAGGAACCCAGGTGCTCTAAATAGTAATTTCCCTTCTCACAGGGCTAGGGATGGGGTTGCATTACCTCTTAGTCTATAGAGAGGAGACTTGGATGAGACCACTCCAAGAGTGTGGACTTCCTCTAACCTGTGAATCTCTAGAATGAAAGGTGTCAGGCACCACACTGGCAGTTAGCAAGGGGAGAGTAGCTTCATTCGGTGTCCTGCACTTTCATATTTTTTGTGGCTACAGAATGTATACATGTAACCCATGAATCAGGTATAGACCTGAAAGTCAACACAGAGAAGCTTCTGTCCAAGAGGGCAGCCCTATACGGAGGGATGAACAGACCTTAGCAGGTACAAACTGAAGACATCATAGTAGTTCTGGAAACTGAGAAAGGATTCTAGTAGCTACGCTGTGGGGTAGGCTATTCCTTAATTTTAAAATAAATTTAGAGTTTTAACTTACCTGGTTCATTTTTAGTGTTTGTATTGAGACCATTACTTCCAAAGATGGAGAATCTAGCCCCATAAAATAAAATTAAAAGACAGTGGGAGACAAAATAATGTGTTTTGTTGTTGTTGTTGTTGTTTTACCTTTTTTATTTTAATCATTGTTCAAGTACCGTTTTCTGCCTTTTACTCCCATTCCAGCCCACCCACCCATCCCTCCCCATCTCCCTCCCATTTCCACTCCTGCCCCTAGTTTTTGTCCATGTGTCCTCAATATTTGTTCCTGTAAACCCTTCCCATTCTCCCCTGAAATTCCCTCTTCTCTCCCCTCTGGTCACCATCAGCCTGTCCTCCATTTTGGTGTCTTTGACTACATTTTGCTTGTTTCTTTGTTTTGTTGTTTAGGTTCCTGTTAAAGGTGAGATCATATGGTATTTGTCTTTCATGGCCTGGCTTATTTCGTTTAGCATAATGCTTTCCAGTTCCATCTATACTGTAGCAAAGGGTAGAAGCTCCTTGTTTCTTTCTGCTGCATAGAATTCCATTGTATAAATGTATCATAGTTTTTTGATCCATTCATTTACTGATGGGCATCTAGGTTGCTTCCAGCACTTAGCTATTGTAAATTGTGCTGCTATGAACATTGGGGTGAAAAGGTTCTTTCGAATTGGTGTTTCAGCAAAATAACGTTTTAATACTATACTCCAAGAGTGAGTTGTATTTGTTTAATACAACTCTATATAATGCACATTAAATGCTGGTTTTTAATAATCTAATACATTAGTTTAGAAAAATGATATATAGTTTGAAAACTATCACAGGAATACACAGTTTCCATTTCTATTTTCAAAACTTAATTGTCATGTTACTTTCTCAGAAGAAAACAGTCATCTGAATAACTTGTCAAAATTAACAAATCAAACTAAATTCAGCATGTCAATCACTAATATCTAAGACAACTGGTTTATTTTCCATTTCACATCTAACCTTTTTATGTTCATAAAATCCATCCTCTTCACATCTAATAGCATGATACTTTTTCTTATGTTCAAGTCTCATTTTTAGTCTGGTTATAGTGTGATTATATCTGCTGGGCATATATCATGTCTGATATTTCAATTAGACATGGAGGTAGAACTAGATCTAAAAATATCTTGTAATGATAACTTCTTTTCCTTTTGTGACTTGAAATAATCTGTCATTATGTCAATTTACTATATTTAACTATAGAATAGCAACATTAAGAAAATGTTTTATTTGTATGAAACATCTGTATTTTCTCATTCACAGTTACTTGCTAGGTCCTTATTTGTTTATTAATTTTTAATTTCCCTGAGGATATCAATGGCAGTTGATTCTATATTTTTCTAGTGATAAATCCCAGTACTTTATCAACATTTGAGCACATTAATTGCATCTTTGTTAATAGATTTCACAATATGTTTCTGATGTTTGCTCAGATGACATTATTCTTAATTGAGGAAGTCAGGAAATAAATTGCCTCTCTTTTTTCCTGCTGATATAGTTTGTTATTATTTTGTAATAATGAGAAGTAAAATTTTCATTTTTATTACTACAGGAATAACCTAATGTGCACTGTTATCTCTAGGTAGATTAGAATCTTGGGATTTACAAAGAGAAAGTGAAGAATTTGAGGCTAGAAAAGAAAGGTAACAAAAAAGGGATATGCCAAAATGTACATCACAGTATGAGTCTTCATGAACTTATACTTTATGAACTTATACAGGAGGTAAAAGACCTATACTCAGAAAACTATAGGACATTGAAGAAAGAAACAGAGGAAGACACAAACAAGTGGAAGCATATACTGTGTTCATGAATAGGAAGAAATAACAGCATTAAAATGTCCATACTACCCAAAGCAATTTATAGATTCAAAGTAATTCCTATCAAATACCAATGGCTTACATCATAGAACTAGAACAAATATCCCAAAAATTTATATGAAACCACAAAAGACCCTGAATAAAAACAGCAATCTTAAGAAATAAGAACAAAGTTGGAGGAATTATGCTACCACATATCAAACTATACTACAAGGCCCTCGTTATCAAAACAGCATCATGTTTGATTAAAAACAGACATTTGATCAATGGAACAGAATAGAGAAATCAGATATAAACCCACACTTTTATAGTTAATTAGTATTTGACAAAGGAGACAAAAACATACAATGGGGTAAAGATCATTTCTTCAATAAATGGTGTTGAGAATGTTGGATGGACACATGCAGAAAAATAAAACTAGATCACCTTCTTGTACCATTCACAAGAATAAAGTCAAAATGAATTAAAGACTTAAATGTTAGACTTGCAACCATAAAATCCCAGAGTGAAACACAGGCAGTCAAATCTTAGACATTTCTCATACCAATATTTTTTGGATATATCTCCTCAGGAAGGGAAACAATAGAAAAAAATAAATAAATGAAACTATATTAAATTAAAAAGCTTTTGTACAGCAAAGGAAACCCTAGACAAAAATGAAAAGACAACCCACTGAATGGGAGAACATATTCACCAATACATCTGATAAGGGGTTACTATCCAAAATTTAAAAAGAACTTGTTAAAAACTCAATACCAATAAGCGAACAGTCCAATTTAAAAAATGGACAAAGGACCTGAATAAATGCTTCTCCAAAAAAGACATGCAGATGGCCAATCAAAAAGATGATGACATTGAAAATATGCTCAGTGTCACCAATCATCAGAGGAATGCAGATTAAAACCACAATGAGATATCACCTAACACCTATCAAAGTGTCTATCATCAAATAAAGCAACAAATAACAAATGTTGGTGAGGATTTGAACAAAAGGGAGCCCTCATGCACTGTTGGTGGGAATGCAGGTTGGTGTACCACTGTGGAAGGCAGTATGGAGATTTATCAAAAAATTAAAAATGGAACTGCCTTATGACCCAGCAATTCCACTTCTGGAAATTTACCTAAAGAACCTGAAACATTAATTTGAAAGAATATATGCATTCCTATGTTCACTGAAGCATTATTTACAATAGCCAAGGTTTGGAAGCAGCCAAAGTGTCCATCAGTAGATGAGTGGATAAAAAGTCGTGGTACCTTTACCTGATAGGATACTACTCAGCCATGAAAAGAAGGAAATCCTACCCTTGGTGTGATGTGGAGAGCATTATGCTAAGTGAAAAAAAAACAGTTAGGGAAAGACAAATACTATATGATTTCACTTTTTTATGGAATCTAATGAACAAAATAAACTAACAAGCAAAATAGAGACAGACTCATAGATAGCAGCCTGATAGCTCTCAGAGTTGAGGGGGAAGGTGTTGGGGGAGATGGAAGGATTGAACAAAGAGGAAAAAAAGAAAAAACTGAGAGATATAGTCAAAATTGTGATGACTGCTTAGATGAGCAAGCAGATGGAGCAGGAGGTGGGTATAGGGGGATAAATAATGATGGATGGAGATTTGAGTTGGGGTGGTGAACCCACAATAGAGTGTACAGATGATATGTTGTAGAATCATGCACCTGAAACTGGTACAATTTTGTTAACCAGTATCACTCCAATAAATTCAATAAAAAGGGGAAAGAAGAAAGAAAAGAAACCAAGTCTCACTGAAGAAAGGGTAATATTTATAGCTTTTAAGAAATGGGGGGAGGTGAAAGAAAAAGAGGGATGAGAAATCTTTAATGATTCAGGTATGAAAATAACAGGTTTTGAAATTTATTTAAGGAAAAATCTAAGATTTGTAAAAATATTCTACTAATTGTCATTGATTTTAGGATTATTTTTCATTGTCATCAATATTCATGTTATAAATTGATTTACCATTTTGAAAGTAAATAGAGCTTTTATGAAACAGAGTAAAAGATTGCACCGAAGTGTAATTGCTCAGGCAAGAAAGACAAGAATTTACAATTGGAAGGACACTGTTAACTGCTAATTTCAAGGGGCATGATAGTGTAATGGAAAGGGTGTGGAGTAGATGTCTTGTGGATACTGTACTGCAAATCATCCAAAACACGAGCTGCATAAATTATTTAAACTTTCTGGCCTTCAACTGCCCCAGGTGGAAAATGAAAGAGTCAATCTAAATAATCTTTAAAGTCCTCTTCTGCATCTACAGTTCAAGAAAAATGCTTTCAAAGTCTTAAAAGACTTCAAATCTTTATCAAAGATGATGTCATTCATTTTCAAAATGTTCTGATAGAACCCCCCAAATAGGAGCAGCTCATTTAGACAACATGTACACAATGACACTGCAGTGTAAACTTATTCAGATCATGTAAATCATTTGCGTCTTAAGGCTCATGTAAAATAGTACTGTTGGTCGAACCTCCAACTCTGTCATAATCTATCACTTGTACTTATGAAAGTGAGGTGTTTTACAGTGCTCCCTCCCATATTATGCAATGTAATGGGATTCAAACTTAGCACAAGTTGCTCTATGGAAAAGTTTCATGCTGAGTCCAAAAGGAAATGACTTGATTATTCACCCTTGACTTTAAATTGTGTGTGTGTTTACAGAGGATACAATGCAATTTTTATTATATGTCTAGTAGAGTAACTAAAATCAAAAACAATGACAACACCAAATGCTGGCAAGAATGTGGAACAATGGAAACTCCCATTCATTACTGCTAGGAATGCAAAATGGTACAACCACTTTGGATTACAGTTGAGCAGTTTCTTATAAAATTAAGTATATTCTTACTATATGACCCTGCAATCACACTGTTTGGCATTTACCCAAATGAGTTGAAAACTTGTATCTATTCAAATACTTGCATGTGAATATTTATAGCAGACTTATTTGCAATTGCCCAAAATTGGAGGTAATCAAGATGTCCTTCAATATGTGAGTCAATAAATAAACTGTGATATAGTCACACAATGAAATATTATTCATTGCCAAAAAAATGACTTACCAAGCCACAAAGACCATGAAGAACCTTAAATAAATATTACTAAGTGCAAGTAGTCGATCTGAAAATCAATATAGTATGTGACTCCAAATATATGATAATCTGAAAAGGCAAAATTATGGAGTCATTAAAAAGATCGGTGATTGTCAGGGGTTAGGGAGGTGGGACAGATGATTAGCTGGAGCACAGAGGATTTTGGTGGCTGTGAACCTATTCTAAATGATCCTCTAATGGTGGATACATGTTGTTACACATTTGTGAAAACCCATAAAACTACACCAAGAGTGAACTCTAATTTAAACCATGGACTTTGATTAATGATGGTATCAATATTGGTTTATCAAGTTGTAACCAAGTATGCCACTCTGGTGAGCGGACGTTGATAGTTAGGGAGGGGACATATGAGAACTCCCTGTTCTTTCAACTTGTTGTGAACCTAAAACTGCTCTAAAAAATAAAATGTATTAAGTAAATAATTTTTTCCATTTTAGTGAATGGAAATTTCATCCTCATTCTTGCCCAAAAAACAAATAAACAAGCAAAACCAATTCTAAAATTAACCTTGACATTTATTCTGTCATATATCATATCCTATCTATCAGTAAATCACATTGGTTCTATATTTAATTTTAATTAAAATCTACTTCTTATCACCTCCATTGCTACCACAAAAGCCTAACCCATTATGATCTGTTGTGTGGATTATTAAAATCATTTTCTATAAGGCTTCTAACAGGTTTTCCTGTTCTACCTTTGGCCCACACTTCTCTAAAAGCCATTGAAGTGTTCCTTTATTATAATAAAGTAATTATTATTGCTTTATTATATTATTACTTTATTATAATATTACTTTATTATATTATATAATATATATTATATTATTACTTTATTATATTATTACATACATATTACTTTAGAATATCAACTCTATGAATATAGATTATACTGGAAAAAAATTGATAAATATAGAGAAAACATTTGACAAAAGCCAACCACCATGTATTATTCCTTTATTATAATAAAGGAATTTATTATATAATTTATTATATAATAAATAATAAGTTCCTTTATTATAATAAAGTAATTATTATTCCTTTATTATATTATTCCTTTATTATAATATACATTATACATTATATATTATATTATTACTTTATTATATCATTACTTTATTATATTGTTCCTTTATTATAATAAAGTAATTATTATTACTTTATTATATTATTACATACATATTACTTTAGAATATCAACTCTATGAAAATAGATTATACTGGAAAAAAAATGATAGATGTAGAGAAAACATTTGATAAAAGCCAACCACCATGCTTGATAAAAACTCTCAACAAACAAGAGATTTTCTTCCTTAACCAGAAAAAGTAAGAAAATACATTTACATTAAAATGTACAGGTAACATTATACTTAATGGTGAAATACTGAATGCTTTTCCTCTAAGATAGGAATAAATAAAAGGATTTCCACTCTCATCAATTTTCAACATTATATTGGAGGTCCCAGCTAGTACATTAAGGCAAGAAAAGAACCAAAAATCACTCAGATTGAAAAGGAAGCAACAAAACTCTATTCAGAAATGATATGATTACATACATAGAAATCCTAAAGAATCCACTAAAAAACTAGGACTAATAAATGGATTCAGTAACTTTGCAGGATACAAGATCAATACAAAAAAATCATTTGGATTTCCATATATTGGTAATGAACAATCCTAAAATTAAATTAAGAAAGCAATTCCATTCAGAGTAGAATCAAGATTGACCAAATCATATTTCAGTTCAGAAACCTCCATCCGTTTCCCTTTATACTTAGAGTAAAATTCCAGTGTGTTCATCATGCCTTGTAAGGCTCTGCAAATAAGCTTACTCTCAGCTACTTCTCTAAACTCATCTTTTCCCATTGTCTCTCTCGTTCACTCTACTTCTGTCCCATCAGCATCTTTTCTCATCCTCAAGTCTGCCAGGAGTGATGCTTGGAACTCTTGTTTCTAGGATACTTCCATGGTCTGGTTTTGCACTTCTTTCTGCTACTACATCTCTGCTCAGATGTCAACATATTAGAGAGGGTGTCTCTCATCATCAACATAAAACAATACCCCCAAATCTACCCTCATTGCTTTTTACCCTCTTACTTTGCCATAACATGTTACAAGTGTAACAAAAGTATATACTTTTTACTTTTCCTATAATATTTCATTTTGAAAATATATTTAAAAATCACAATAAGATTATCACACTCAAGAAAAACTATATTGATCTAATCCTATTACCTATTTTTCAGTCCATCGTTAAATTGTTCGGTTGTTCCAATAATAGCTGTTTAATCTCAAGTCCAGGATTTTAGCAAAAGAAATCGCACATTACATTTTAGGACCTCTTCAGATTTAATTTAGAATGGTTTCCAGCTTCTTTTTGTCTTTCATGTTATTAACAATTTTGAAAAATATTATTTAATTTCAATATGTTTAATTATTTTTCTCATGATTAGAGTCCTATTCAAATTTTTGGCGAGACTATCACACAGGTAATGCTTCCATCTCATACCAGGAGAGTGTGGTGCTACCTAGCTTTACATTTTCCTCATTGTCCTGCCTGTTTATCTTCTTTCTTCTCATTAGAACATCAACTCTATGAAAGCTGGAAGTTTGTCTTCTTTGCTCACTCCTTTATTCCTAGATTGATAGGTATTTGGTAAGTATTTCTTTGAGGGAATGAATTAATCCAGAGCCTGTGAGATTTGTCTCCACTGCTATATAACAGCTGACTGCCCTAATTTTCTCTTGGGCAGTGCCTGGCAGCAGGCTCATTAATCCTACATCCAACATTCTGAAATGGCTGAGAAGTCCCAAAATGGGTGTCTGTCTCAGAATTTGTAATAGCCATATACACAAACATTGTTGATCAAGTGTCCAAACATATGTATGCCTATTTATTTATATATTACATTCCTATGCAATGTTTTAATAAGTACATTCTAAATATATGCATAAATTGTTAAAAATGACTTTAAAAGTAAATACAAATAGAAGTTGTATTGTTTTATTTTTAGATTCCGATGGCTTATTTTCCCCATCCCTGGAGGGCATACAAACTTCCCTTTTGCAGATCACTGTTTTTACCTATCCTTGAGCAGAGATATTTTCGTGTGTTGAATGTCCATAGGAGTCTCTTCACCAATCAGAACTTAGGGAGGGATCCCAGAATTCTTAGCTGGCTTCTGGACAATCATGTGTTGCCTTGACCTGTAAAATCCATCCATATCTTTTGAGACCTTCCTAAGAGACTTCTAAAAGTCACTCAAAGTTGATAGTATTTAAAATGAAGATTCTCTAAATCCCAATTTTTGACTTCTAGATGTTCAGCCAGGAAATATCTTTAGTTCTTGGAAAATTATAAATTCTCAGAGGATAGCCCTTCCAGACCAGGCTTTAAATGATGCAGCTCAGAATGTTACTAGGAATTTGAATCATCTAGCACGCCTTTGAAAATCAGTCCCATAATTATCTGAAGGACTCCTTTAATTAAATCCATGTTTCAGGATGCTTAATCCAAACTGAAACATTCCAGAAGTGTACTTACCGAAAATAATATATTGTGACCGTTTAAACCCTTGGTGCTTTAAATCAACTACACCATAATGGGTCCTTCAGTATCAGGGTCTTTGTTCCCAATTCAAAGTCTTGTTTAAGAAAGATAGCTTTCCTAAGTGTAATATCAATTTATGCCACTGTTTCTTTATTTTAATTTTTTTGCATGTTATGTCTATATCTCCTTTTCTCATGTCTCCTTTTCTTATGAAATTACATGAAATATGTAACTTACATTTTCAGTATGTTTATAGTTATTCTTCAGTACATTTCAGTGACTTAGGGCAAGGTTTCTTAGTGAATAATCAAATCACTTTTGAAAGTGCAACAATCAAGGCTTCAAGGAAGTTGAAGTGTCTTTCCTTGTGAAACATGGATTTTCTGAGAAAATAAGATTTTCGTGTGCCCTTGAGTATTCTCAATTTATTTATGGTGATTGAGTATTTGTAAATGCATCATGCCATTTGTTTAAATGAGGAAGATAGTTTCTTTATATTTTTAGAATTTAAAAATGCAGCTTAACATTTTGAGATTTCAAAAGGCATTGATGATATACTACTGACTTCAAATGAGTGTACAACTCCTAAGGGGAAGAAAAGTTCAGTCAGTGTTATAAATTATGTTTGGCAAATGTTATTGGAGAATATTTCAGATATTGTAGCAATAATTCTGCTCAATCTTTTATTCAGGACACATTGTCATTTTCCTTGTGAGTCTGTGAGTGATTAAAGGTCTTTTGGCCCATCTTGTTAGACAGATATTGTTGACCCTATAAACAAGACATTTTAAAAGACAGATGTCCAGAGATTCATCAGCAAAAAATTTAAAAAGCCATGAATTAAACAGCACACACACACTCACATATTTTTCATGTATAACCAGCAGCTATTTTCATTGGCATCTGCTCTGGGTGTGCAGCATTAAACTTTACAGTTTTTTAAGCATCTCAGGTACCATTTTATACCATTCATTTGTGTCCAGCTTTCCATTATTGTTGGCAGGACATCCTTTGGAATGTCTGCTCTACTCAGGGTGATCTGGTGCCAGCCTCTCAGAGAGAAAGAGACAAAAAAAAAGAATCTGCAATTTACATAAAAAATAGTGGTATATAATAAAACTGGCAAGAAGGCAAATGTCCTTAAAAATTTTCATATCCTGAACAAAAGAAGGGCAGAGCTTTCCCAAAACATTCACAAGCTCTTGCTCTGTGATAAGGATCCTCAGAGAAAGACACTTTCCCTTAGCCTCACTCAGAAGTTACTTGGATTTCTAAGTCAGTAAAACATCTCAGAGACATCTAAGCATGTACTTTTTAAATTAAAAACTGGCTTTGCTTAAAGTACACTTGAGACAGAAATGGTCTTGGATATATTTTCCATAGAAGCACCTGCTTTGGGTGCAGCCACACATAGAAGGATTTTGGCAAAATAAATTGTCTAACCCATTCAAGGGATGATAGTTTGGATACTGTTCATGGCACCTTTCAAAAGCAATTTTTAGTGTTTTGTCTAGACTTATATTCCGGGTCAGCACATGGCCTTAGGACACTGTTCATTGATTAAAATCAGAGATGAGATGAGGAAATTCAAATGAAAGCCTTACCCTCTTTAGTGAGGCTGCGCCTCCAACTACAGGGATTTGAAGAGAACACTGTTGTAAGAGGCCAAATATGTCATTATGAGCCAAAACAAGTTGTTTTGCAACCAGGATTACCTTTGTAGTCTTATAGTACATTTTAAAACTCTAGGAAAAATTATATTCTAGGAATATTAATTTTGGTGATTGAAACATAGGATGGTGACTCAAGATTTAACAAAATTATATCACAATTATCCTTATCTTGTTTGTGAAATATATATGTATGTATATATTTTTGTGGCAATGTTAACAATGTTTTCAGTATAGCTATCTTTTGATTCACTAATATCGGCAACAATCTTGTATAATATGTGTCATTCTGTGGGATACTTCAAATATTGAATAGTAATAATTAATTGTGTCCCCTGTCAATAGTGTCTTGTAATTTGTTGATTTTGAATGATCCCTATAAGATTCTCCCCACCAGAGCTGGGCCTACCTGAGCGAAGAGTAGCTAACACAGCGATACTTCTATTCAGCTCTGCAATTAGAATGATGGAATTTGAGATAAATTTTCTGTGAGTTTCTTAATCCAAGCCCAACAGATTTGAACAAGAAAAACAAAATCTAAATGAAAAATTTTCATGTCTTTAAGAACCATTCTATTGAAGTTGTTTCCCTGATATTGATTAAATAAACACGTTGTCTACATTACATGTACTGGCCATGTACTTTACTTTTTGTCAATTTTGGCCTTTAATCCAACCCCATTTTACACATGAGTATGTTTAAGCTAAGAGTTGTGAAATAACTTGGCCAAGAGCCTCCAACTACTAAGTGATGGGTCAGGGCAAGACTTGAATATGAATCTAACTGATCCCCAAACTCTTGCTTTTGAATCATGATGCTGTGATGCCTGTACAATGCTTTTATTTTCCCTTTGACATTACCATCAAGGTTCAAAAAGCTTATACTCCTCCAAATCAGGTGATTTTTTTAACTTTTCAAGGGATATGCAAAAACCTATGTGCATGTAGGTATATGCATTTCTTCTAGGAGCATGGATCATAATTTCTCTCAGGTTCTTAAGCTTATCTATGACTGAAAATGGTTAAAGACCACAATAGAGCAGCATTTTAGTAACTAGCAAAAAGTGCCTCTGCCACTCTAAATAAAGAATCAGACACACCATCAAGGTATTTTTTAAGAATATAGGCAGAAAATGGTACTTGAAAAACAATTTAAAAATGTAATAAAAAATAAAAGAAACTAAAGATGAAAAAAAAATAATATGTAATTAGCCCTGATTGGTGTGGCTCAGTGTGTTAGGCATCATCCTGGAAACTGAAAGGTTGCCAGTTCATGCTTGGGTTGCAGGCCAGGTCCCCATTTGGGGGCCTGCAAGAGGCAGCCAATTGATGTTCCTCTCCCTCTCTTTCCCCCTTACCCTCTCTCCAAAAATAAATAAAATCTTTAAAAAAAATAATATGTAATACATATGCAAATTACAAATAGATGTATATAAAAGAAAAATGCATAGTTTGTCACTACTTTTATTTATACCAGTAACATTTCATAAATTGTTATGATCATGGTGTTCTTCAAATTTTGATGTAGTTTATGTCATGTTAGAAACCAGAAAGAAACTTTTGTGTTCTCAATTAGAAGTGATTGAAAAATATGTAATTTATGCACAGAATGTTACTTGGAAAACATATTTTCTTCATGTTGTATATGTTAGCATAAGGAGAAAATATGGTATTCTTGTGTAGAGACTCATAGCACTGCACATAGAGGAATCTGATGAAACCAAAGGAACATAATTGATAAATCAGGATGCTTCTGTGATAAACCAGATATGTCATAAGTAGTTGGTGCTTCTTCAACACAGAAAATTAGGGGTAACATAAAGTTAAATAGTGCCTTGAGATATGTGGTAATGATCATTGAAGTATATTAAGAGTAATAAATCCTATTTTATGCATTATGTCAATTAACATTGGCATTTTATTACCTTTCTTTTTCTAATCAGCTTATAATTATGAGACATATTGCCTTCTCACTGAGATCATGATCCCCTCTACCTTCTGTACCTTCAGATTTTCTTTTTGTCTCAGTACATAAATATCATCTAATACTTTTTCCTTCCCTTCATATACATTATGAGTCTAACTCATTATTGCAATATGCTTACAAGGGTTATCGATAACCTCCTCAATGCTGTCTATTATCAATTTTCGGACTTCATCTTATATAGCAGCTCAGAAGCATTGACACTGATAAACATGCTTTCCTTAAAATTCTCATTTCATTTTGTTTCTGTAGCACTACTTTTTCATGGTGCTGCTTCAAGTTTGGCCTTGATTCCATTTTAGTCTCTGTCATGGGCTCTTGTTCTTTTGCCAGCACGTTAAATGTTTATGTTCTTCAGGTTTCTGCTGCTAATCTTGTCTTCTCATTCCATATTCTTCCTTCCCACCCTCATATGTCATTTGAAAGCTTGGTTTCAACTACCATTTAAGTCACAAAAATGCTATTTTACAAAGAGGACCAATTCATAATGATAAAGGGAGTAAATTTATCAAAGGAACAAAAAATAACCTAAGTATTTGTGCACCTAAGAGCTTCAGTATACATAAGGCAAAAACTGATAGAACTACAAGAAGAAGTAGACAAATGCACAATTTTAGTTGGAAAATTGAACACATTTATCATAGTTCATAGAGAAATATACAAAAGATTAGTATATAGAAAACTTTCACCATTTGACCTTGACACGGGCGTTTATTATACAACCCACCAAATGACAGCAGACCACGCATTACTTTCAAGTACACATTGAACATTCACCAGGAGAACCAGCATCTCTACTGTAAAACAATTCTCAATAAATGTACAATGATTGGAGTTATAAGAAAATGGCCTCTGATCAGAACATAATTGTTAGAAACCAATAACAAAAATTTTTGAAAAATTACCAAATATTTGAAAAATAAGCAATACACATTTAAATAATTCATTGAGCAAAGAAGAAATCACAAGGGAAACTTAAAAGGATCTCAAACTGAATGAAAATAAAAACACACTATCAAAATTTAAGAATTACAGTAAAAGCAATAGGTAGAAAAATATATAGCTTTAAATGTAAAGAACATCTAAAATCATTGACCTGAACTTCTACCTTAAAAAGCATGGAAGGTGGAAAGAAATGTCACCTAAAATATGTGAAAGGAAAGAAATAATGAGAAAATCAATGAAGTAGAACACAGAAACAATAGAGAAAATAAATGAAACCACAGCTGGTTCTTTGATAAAATCAAAACAGTCAATAAACAATTAGCCTGACTAAGCAAGAAAAAGAAGACAGAAATTACCGATATCAAACATGAAAAAGGAGTCATCAGTCTGTATTTTACATTAACAGAAATAATATACCAACATCATAAACATTTATAAATAAATTTAGCAGTTTAAATGAAACTTAAAAAACTTTAGATGGCACCAGTTATCAAAACTAATAAAAAAGAAATAGGAAATCTAAACATCTTGATATTTACCTAAAAAACTGAATTCAGAACTCAAAACTTTCACACACACACACACACACACATATACACACACAAACTCTAGCGTGCATAGTTTCAAAACTAGTCAATATTGCCAAATATTTGAAAAGAAATTGTACTAATCCTATGTACACAAAGGAATTAGAGGAGTTGGGGATACTTCTCAACTATGTCATGAGTTCAGCATGACTCTGTGCAAAACTAGACATTATTAAAAGAAAACTTTACCTCCTAATAGGCAGCCCAGGGCCAGTCATGGGCAGCCTCTGACATTGAGCTGCACCAGAGTCCCTTCCAAAAGGCCCCACCACCAGCGCAGCTGGGGGCTGGCTTCAGACCACTACAGAGCATCACCTGATCTGCTCCACAAGCAGCGCACTGAAAGGGAAGTCCCTGCTGGGACCTGTGGGTTGGCCGTTGCACAGCAGCTTGTGCTCTGTGGTCCTGGCCAGTCCTCATGGCCGTGCAGCCTGAGAATCAGCCCCACCCATGGAGTGAAATCTGACCATTTGCGACATCATAGATGGACATAGAGGGTATTATACTAAGTGAAATAGGTCAGGCAAAGACAAATAACATATGATTTCACTTATATTTGGAATGTGAAGAACATTATTTGTTCTTTAAGCAAAGGAAAAACCAAAACAATAACAGACTCATAGATCCAGTAAACGAACTGATGGTTGCCAGAGGGGAGGGGTTTGGGGGATGTGTGAAAGGGTGAAGGGATTAATAAATATAAATTAGTAGTTATAAATTAGTCATGGGATGTAAAGTTCAATGTAAGGAATGATAGTCAATAATGTTGTAATAACTACTTATGGTGCCAGGTGGTTACTTGAATTATTGGGAGGAATCATTTGTAAGTTATGTAATTGTCTAACCACTGTGCTGTACACCTGAAATTAATATAAAATGATATTGAATGTACTTGAAAAATAAAATTTAAAAACATATTTAAGAGAAAATAAAACAGCATATTGCAAACCTGTACTTTGGAAAATATATCCCCCCAGAAAACTCTTAGAGAAATTTACAAAAGCCTAAATACATGTAGCCATATACCATGTTTATGAATTGGAAGGCTCAGTATTCTTAAAATGTCAGTTTTCTTTAAATTCAGCCACAGGTTTTATGCAGATCTGATCAAAATACCAGAATTTGGGGAAGGGTGGGTAGAAATATTCATTCTGATTTTAACATGTAGAACTATAAAAGAACTAGAATATTCAAAACAATTTTGAAAATGAAGGGCACAGTTGGAGGACTGATTTCAAGACATCATCAAACTGCCACTATTAAGAAAGAGTGGTATTGGTGTTAGGATTGTCATACAGATCAATAGTGCAGAAGAATAATTCCAGGAAAAGATCTGCCTATATTTGTAATTTTGTTTTTTAAAAAAAATACTCCAATGCAATTCAAAGGGGAAAATACCTTTCAATTAATGGTGGTAGAACTGAATATTGACTTTGGAAAAATAATTAACTGTAAGCCTTACTTCATACCATACTAAAAAAAATAATTCAAAATGATTTATACCTGAAAATACCAAGTGGGGCAAAACTAGGTTTACAGTTGTTCCTATGGAGAATAATATAATAATTAATAAGTAAGAATATAAGAATAAACTCTGTGTTTTGTATACTCACAACTGCAAACCTACCTTTGCCCCACCCTGTGTATAGTAGTTTTAAACACATCTGAAAAGTTAGCCTCCCTTCAAAATGCTGAGTCTTCTTGAATATAGGCCAGCTTTGAACATAACCAGCCTTAGCAGCTTGCTCTCAGAAGAGAATGTATGTGACTGCATGACTTCTGAGGCTAGGTTATACAATCTGTGACATTTTCTTTCTGTCTCTTTTGTTCAAAATGTTGTTTGAATGAAGTCATCATAACGTAAGGAAGCACAGGTCACATGTAGGTCCTCTGGCCAACAACCCAGCTATGGCATGAGCTGATAAACCCTAGCAACCACCACGTGTGGGAATGGATGAACCTTTAAATGATTTTGGCCCCAGTCTTCCAGCTACTTCAACTGACATTGGAGCAAATATAGCAATGCTCACCAGGCTTGGTTCAAAATTCAGATTCATGAACCAACTAAATAATGCTGCTGTTCTAAGCCAGTGAATTGTGGTATGTTTTGTGATGTAGCAAAAGATGACTAGAATGATGTAAGAGCTAAACTATAAAACTTTAAAAAAGAAAATCTAGGGAAAATATTTATGTTTAGGATTAGACAAAGATTTCTTTAAGAGACATAAAACCAAAATAACATTGGTAAACTAGTCATCAACAAAATTAAAGAACCTCTGCTCCTCTAAAGACGCTATTAAGACAATGAAAAGGTAAACTCTGTAATGCATCTGTCTGACCAAGGCTGGTATGTAGAACATATAATAAATTCCTGTATCTCAAAAGTATGAAGACAAATACCCCATTTGAATAAGGACAAGAGATTTATATGTACATTTTATAAAAGGGGATATATAAGCACCCAATAAGCATACAAAAAAGATGCTCAACATTATTAATTAATCATTAGGAAAATACATCTTTAAGCCTTAGTGAGATGCCTACATATCCACTAGAACATCTAAAAATTGAATAGGCTGACAACACCAAAAGTCAGCTAGCATGTAGAGCACTTGTAGTTTCTACCTATTGTTGGTGGAAATGTAAAATTGTGCACCATTTTGACAGTTTTTATATAGCTGTGCAGCCCCTTTGGAAAACAGTTTGTCAGTTTTTAATGTAGTTTTTATATAGTTAAACACCAAAGGACTCAGCAATTTTATTCCTTGGTGTTTATTCAAAGGAAAGAAAATCATATGTCTGTACAAATACTTGTACAACTTGGTTCTCAGACAGCTGTATAGGGTGATGTGTTCTAAATTCTGTACTTAATACCTTTTGTTGGTTAAGAATTTTAATTAGACTCACCACTCCTTTCCTTTCTCAAAGGATGCACGGAGTGAGTCCCAAGGCCATGGACACACTCCTGCACCCCTTTGCTGCACTGTGGTCAGATGTTCCCCTGGTCCAGTGCCATGCTGTGTGGGATTCTGCGCCTGTGAATCAGACATTCTATAAGCCATAGGAGAGTGATGGTGACAGGCAATATAGAGAAAGCAAGGATATACAAGGTATAAGCTGTATCCAAGGATTACCACTGACAAAACTGTGAAGCTTCTTTTTGGCTACCTATATTTGTTTATTTTGCATAGTCATTGTCCCTAAACTGCTCAGGATGCAGGGAGTCCAGGTTGCTCACAGAGGCAGATCTTCAGGTACCTTCTGTGTTAGTCAGAGTCCTACAAAGAAGCAGAACCAGTAGGAGATAGGAATGGAATTGGCTCCCATGGTTACGGAGGCTGAGAAGTCCCATGATCTGCCATAGGTGAACTGGAGACCCAGAAAAACTGGTGGTATAATTCAGTCTGAACCTGAAGGACTGAGAACCCAGGGGAGTGGATGGTGTAAGTCTCAGGCCAAGGGTCAGAGAAGAGGAGAGTTGTACCACGCTACCAGTGAGGTAGGGAAAAAGGAGCAAATTTCTCCTTCCTCCACCTTTTGTTCTGTTCAGGTCCTCTAGGCTTAGATGGATGGAGCTCACCCACTTTGGAGAGGGCCATCTACTGAATCTACCAATTCAAATGCTAATCTATCTAAACACACCCTCACAGACACGTCGAGGAATAATGTTTAATCTGCGCACCCTGTGGCTGGTCAAATTGACAGATAAAATTCAGCATCACATCTACGTGGAAACTGCCCTGAACATTAAGATCATTACTCTCTCATCTCTCTTCCTTCCTCAGTAGCCTGATCTCAGCTGGCTGTTAAGGAGGGAGATGATTTGGTAAATTTTAGACTAAATGTAGATAATAATAAAGTTCTAAATGTGTTATCTTTCTGGAAGATTTGCCTTTTAATCAACCAAGGTAACCACTACTTTTTAAAAATCTCAGTGACTCAGCAATAAATCTCAACATACTATTTTTAGGTATTAAAATATAGTATGGATTGAGCACGGGCTGCGAACCAAAGTGTCACAGGTTTGATTCACAGTCAGGGTACATGCCTGGGTTGCAGGCCATGACCCCCAGCAACTGCACATTGATGTTTCTCTCTCTTTCTCCCTCCGTTCCCTCTCTAAAAATAAATAAATAAAATCTTTAAAAAAATAGTAAAGTTTTATGTAGGGGCCTTCAGTGAACCTTCAATGTACATCACATATGCAATTTCTCATGTTGTAAGGGTAATCCTGGATAGATGTAAATAAAAACTTTGCCAGTATATAATATAGAAAAATGTACCAATAGAATCAACCCTTTTAAACTCAGCTTTCTCAAATATAAAGCATTCTCTATTGTCTACAGGGAATTGTTAAGGATGAATGAAAGAAGTATTTTGTTTTCTCCAGAGAGCATCTGCATATTAATAAAAAATTTTATATGCTTTTTCAGTAAATAGCCTGGAATAGGGTTTCTATCCCTGGTGACAACCCAATCTCTGGAGCATATCCCTTTATTGTAAACCTCATTTAAAGGAGTAATTTACATAGTTCATGGACCAGGGTTTCTATAGAGAATTGTGAGAACCTTTTATAAAAGCAGGGCAAAAAATTCAAATCAGTTCCAAATGTTTTATGCTTCCCTTACATTTTATCTTGAAATTTTTATTCATTATTGAGAAAAATTGGCTATGTATACATAAAAAGTAATATCTTAAGTGTCTAAATTCTAAAATATATATGCATTGTGACTGCTGATAGGCCAGTCTAATGACATTTTGAATTATGATTTTATTATATACTATTAGTAAAGGCTGCTTGAGTTTATTTTTCATTATTGTGCTCTGAGGCATTTCATCTTGTCTACTGTTAATATATGTAACAATATTAACTTTTCTAGGGACAGAGACAAATCTTTTCCACCAATATAAAAACTATAAATGACTTTTTACATGAAAGTGGAAATAAAGGTAAAGTTGAAAATCTTACTTGTTTCTAAAAACTTTGGAAAAAAGAAGCATTCTGTTTGGTTAAGAAGTCATTTAAGTGGAGTAATTTGTAGAATAAATTCCTTCAAAACCAGAACTTTCAAAAAGGCAGACGAGATCCAAAGAAATGATGCATACTGATTCTTGGTTGGTGCCACACAAAAACCTCACATTCTATCTCTCTGAAATATCTCTTTCCAATTTAGTTTTTGTTTTCATATTCTAGGCTGGCAATAAACACTGATATATATGCCATAAATCTAGAATTTAGACTCTTTCCTCTCACTAACCTGCCTAATTTAACTGGTTACCATTGTTATTTTTACTTCTGAAATCAGTCTTGATTGCATCTCTTTCTCTTGATCAAGCTCACCCTTTTTATTCTGAATTATAATAAAAACACTCTGACTACATTTCCAATCTGTAATTCTCTTGGTTGATATTTTACTGCATCAAAATTCTCTCTCTTAAAAGCAAATTGGAAGTGCATTCACCCCAGCAAATAGTCGTGCAGTAGAACTTACAAAACCTATGTCCATGATCCCTGAACTTGAATGGTCAACAGAATCATAAGAGGAATTAGTAAAGAGCATAAATTCATAGAGTCTGGAAATCTGCATTTTCAACAGTTTCTCAGATGATTATGAAGATCACCCTCCAACCCAGGGGTAGGAAACAGTGATTTACAAAATTAAAGGGTAAATTCCTTGGCATCATGCCTGAAGCCTTTCATTATGTAGACCCTGATTACCTTGCCTTTCTCATCTCCACCATTAACCTGAAGGTTAATATCACCAGAATGGAACATTTTAATGTTGAATTAATAATCTCTCAGTATCTCAAATATCAAGTAATTCAAAATTAGTGTGGTTATAGATAATTAACAATAGGGCCCTGCTTCTAAAAATTAGGATGTATACATTCTTGTTAAGTACACATGGAGTGTTTATAAAAACTGACTGTAGGTTGATTCATAAGGCAGATCCTATGATTATATTAAGGAATTGGCATCATGAAGGCCACTTTTTGACAACAGCACAATTTTAGAAATTCATCAAAGTACCTAAAATACATTTGATTAACTCAAAGCATAGTTTTTAATAACTCATGAGTTAAAAATCAAAAATAGAAAATATTTGAAACTAAGTGATAATGGAAATACTGTCTATCAAAGTTAGTGGAATATTGCCAAGGTACTTGTAATGTATACCTTTCATGCCTATAGTAGAAAAAGAACTGAAAAAAATAAGGAACTATATGATTAAACTTAAAAATTTAGAAGTACAATAGAATAAATGAAAAGAAGAAAAATAATGAATAAAGCAAGAATGACATAGAAAACAAAAAATTGCTTTGGATTTATATGGAATTAACATATTTGTTGGTCAAAAGTAGTTGAATACTAGCAGTTACAGTTTAAACTAAATGCAGTAGAGACAATTATCCAAGCCTGAAGTTGATCCTTTGTAAATATGAGTAAAATGAAAAGAGAATGGCCATTGGTAGGAATGAAACAAAGCTGAAAAAAAGTCTCTTCTTGTCACTTACTATTTGTATGACATTGAATAACTTAAGTTTTCTGACTTTCAATTTTCTTGTGTGAACAATAACAATTATCTTCTAACAAGAATTTAATGAGACACATAATTTCTTTTACTTCTTTTATTAATTTAAAACACTGTCTTTAAACCCATTTTCTAGAGTGGAACCTCATGAACCTCAAAGGAAATAAAATGTGAATACAGACGATTTGTTTAACACAGATCACATTGTAATTAATATCACTATGTTCCACCAAATTGTGTTTCCGAGAAGCTATAGTTCCCAACCTAGCAATGAGACACTCTCCTTTGTAGTATTTTAGTATGATTAGAAGAAGTAAAAGAGAGGACATGTAGCAGGGGAAAATAAAGACCCTCAAAAATGTACTTCAATCAGGAGTCAGATCCTAATTCTATGGCGAATGGATAGGCTTCCTCCTGTCTTCACTGTGCAGTTCTCCATATGTCTCCAATTTTAAACAAAGCCACTCCCAACAGGAGCTCTGCCTCAGAGAAGCCTGAGAAAGGGCTGCGTGTCAGAGTCTTCAGGGTGCTGAAAATGTATTTGCTCTGACAGGATCTTGAACACCTGCAGTTATTTCAAAGGAATTTTGATCCAACAATAATTCACATAATTTATCATCTGGAGATGCCAAAAATTCTTTGAAAAACTGTGCTGTAGTTAGCAAAAGAAAAAAATGATGGTGGGTGGCAATATTTTCACATAGGATGTCTCACATAGGGAATCATTATATTGTTTTTTCTTTCTAGCTTTTGTTTCCTCATAGTTGAAACATGGACCACTGATTGATTTTTTGGACACCATTGTGTATTTTCAGTTAATGCATACAAAGGGATTATTCCATTATTTCAAGGGACTTGGGTTTTCAGTTTTGTTTTTATCTCAAGTAAGAGAAAACTGGGAGTCACATACCTTAATGATATTAATAATTCTTAGAAATTCTATGATTTTCCTTCTACAAAATCACACTGAGTTTTGAAAATATTTAGTAAAAAAGTGAAAAACATGTTTAATCAGGAAGAATAAAGATTTGGATTCTTTACAATCCCAGTCTTAAAAGAAATCATCTAAATGGGGACCTTGAGCAAAGCTGAAGTAGAGAGGATACTGTGCTGTGATTTCCTTTGTGAAAACAAACAGAAGTGCTCAGGAAAACCATCTGTGGATAGAGAAAAGCAGGCTGGATGTGTCAATTATAGAGAACCCACTCTGATTGATACTAGGGAACTTTTGGATCCATTCAGTATTCAGAATGAGGAAGATAATTAGTGCTTTCATAAACAGATGACTGCAAAGTGGAGTTGACTGGAACAAATCTATAAAAAGGCTTCAGGATATCATTATGGAAAAGTTAATTAGAAAATATGCTTATAAAAAATTAATTTCTTCTGAACTTAATTTAATGAGTAGCTTTGTATTTAAAAGGATACTAATATTAAATAGAAAGAAGGCAGGCAGTTAGTGCTATCATCTCAATGAACACATTCGAAAACCAAAGAGTATTGATTCTATTGAGAGGTGTTTACCGTCTCGTCCCCTGGCAGCCCCAGAATGAGGTTAAGTCTGACTTCTCTGGCGGGCTGGCCCGCAGTGAAAACCACTGGGTGCAGTGCTGCAGCTTTCAGGGTGACGGCTGAGTTTTCTGGAGAAGTAGGGAAACCTCTACATTTTCCTGTTCTCTGGTTCTTCCCATTTAATAGAAACCATGCTTCATAGGAGCAGAATTGCTGGATATCAGTGTCCTATCAATCACGTGAAACACCTTAGTAGTAGTTTTGAATCTTCATCCTGAAAAATCCGATGTTTCATTGATTTGCATGAATCAACCAGGATTCAGAAAGGGTGGTTAAGAGATGTAGTGTGTGCAAAAATAAAGTGCCCATTTTCAGACTGGATCAACTTGCCATAGAAAGTATCGCCAATATCATTTTCATTTAGCTCTTCCAAACCTCAAGATTTGACTTTTCCTGCTTGGCAAAAATATAATTGCATGACCATACTCCTGGGAGACTTTGTTCTGCACCTCAGAAAAAAAAAAAAGTTACACCCATAGCCATGTGTGAATAAAAGAGCACAGATGGATTATATGGAGCTTTCTTCCAAACAGGTAAAGGGGATTAGGCAGTGGAACATTGAAGCAACATATTGATATTTAAACAAGCATTTCTTCTTCATCCTTTTTTTTTAAGTCCATATTGATTGACCTACCAGAGAGCAGAATAGAAGAATGTTGTGGTTTTACTTGGGAGGTGGGTTCAAAAGCTTTTTGCTGCTAAATAGTATGGATGATTTTTATTTTATTTTATGATGGAAAAATAGACTTATCCTGAGCAACCCTATTCACAAAAACTCAGTCCAACTTTTCAAATGGATACTATTGAATCAAGTGCTCTAAATTAATCTTCAGTTTTCTGGCTTCAGAAAAAAAAATACCATGTCCATTCTGAAATGGAACAAAGTTTAAACACAGCTTTCTCTTCTGCTCCTGGGTGGTTTGACACAATTCTAAACTAAAGACTTGTGCACTCACAGCATGACCAAGATTACCTCCCCACTCTCCTGCTGTTTCTTTATGGTGGCCCTTGATTACAAACCTGCTATTACAGCCTTCTGGAATCCTTAACCCTTTCAAAGTAGTTTTTTCTTTCCTCTTTCTTAGTTTGTTCCATACATTAGTGATGGGTCTTGCTGAATCACCTCAGAACTTGGGACTTTTGTAGACCTGTTACATAACCATAACATTTATAGGCTTCTATGGTGCAAATGTGGAGTTTACTAAAGTTTAATTGTTAAATTGTACTTTTTTTATTGCTATAAAGGCTTGCCTTAGAGTTTGTGAACAAAAAGAGTGTTGGTTCAGAGCATGGGGCCCAAGAACACTACTTTGTGTGCAAATCTGAGGATCCCTTGCTAGCTCCATGGCTTTGGGGATGTTTTGACCTGTCTGATTAGTTGTGTCATCTGAAAACGGTTTGAGAGTGAAAGCTACCTCAGAGAATTGTGGAGATTAAATTAGTCAATGTGTGCAGAACCTAAAGTTGCACTTGACATATAGGAGCTCAGTAAATTTTAGCTCTTAGTGACTGAAAGTGTAATGTCACTTTTAAGATGTAAGAAAGAATAAACTTTTCAAAAGTGATTCTCAGAATCCTGTAAATGATTGGTTTAAATTAGCCACATTGATATATGTCATTAAAGCCTAAGATACAAAGTATTTAAGTCTATGTATATGGGAGGATTAGGTTTTTCATTATAAATATTTAAGAACTAGGTAGCACGAACTTATCACAAAAGAATTAGCATATGAAAATAGTTTAAATTATAACTATAATTTATAATAAATTAAAATTACAAATAGATACTGAACGAATGTGTTCAGTCCTAAGAACGTGAAATCCAATGATACTCTGAGACATGCAGAGACAGAGTTCCTGCTGCCCCATAGTGGTAGTTCATGTCATTGCAGTCTCTTCCCTGCAGGTGGCCAGTGGGAGGGACCTCATGTAAATCTAATCAAGAGAGTGCTACAAAGGTAAACACAACCTTCTCTAGTCTTATCAGTAAAGACCATTGGGGAAAATAAACGATAGGAAAAAAAAAAAAAACAGGATCCTGACCACATAAGGAAAAAAAAACAAGTGTCAGAAAGAGCTACCCTGGGAAGTATGATGCCTGGGAAGATGCCATTAATCCAAGCGGCATATACAGAATGTCCCTCAATTGCTTGTGAGTCTATATGAATGGCTATGCAGACTGGCCATTGCAAATCTGCTCCTTTGTTCTTTCTATCTATCTAATCTAGTTTATCTAAACTATCTAGTTTATTTGTCAAGAAATACTACATTTGTAGTAGTACCCAATGTAGGTGTACTTAGAAAACTAATAATTTGGTGACACTTCAAGCCATCATATTTGAAAAATATATATCCTTATTTAGAAGGGAATCTGAGCTTACAGGGCAAAAGCATGGCATGAAAAATTGCAACATCCTCAACTTCTTCTATGTCTTTCTAAGCAATTCAGCTCTGCCTCCAAACTTGCATTTCCTACTTAGCAATCAAAAGTTCTATGATTCATTAAGGCTACTCATTCTTAGAAGGCAATCTGTGATCAATCATTGTTTCCAGAGAATGTCTCTTATCCATTCAAACAGCTTATTGAAATATTCGCACCCCACATACAGGTCTCTCTCTAACAGGACCTCTGGTCAGTAGATTTTTTTCTTCATCTCATTGTTATTTCAATTGAGTATTGGCAACTGCTTGATATTGGTGTGTCAAATATTGCCTGGTTCTGCTCTGTCCAGGCTTTTAAACTTGAATTTCAACATCTCCCTTGCTCCCAGATCCAATATGTTGTCACGCTTGGTCCATTTTGACCCTTCAGCATCAGCACCAGCACCACTTCCCCACCATGCTTTTCTCTCCTTTCTCCTGATGCTGCAAAGGTCAAGCCCTGATTATATCTACATTTTGCCACAGCTAGAACTCATCCCTCCCCCCACACACACACCCCATCAAGAAACTGTGTGGTAGGGAAGAGATAGTACATGCTTTGGAGTCAGAAAAACCTTGGTTTGAATTCCAACTTCACCACTTACTTTGCTGTGTAATCTCTGGTCATTGATCCTAATAGTCTTCATCTTAAAATGACAAAATAACTTCTCTTCAAATAGTTATTTTTATAGAAGACTCCAACATACTGTTGGGCACAGTGTTAATTCTTGTCAAAATGCCAGTTTCCATTTTCCCTTTTCTTCTCTGTGGAAGATTTAAGGGTAGGACAGTGGAAACTGTTGTCTTGGTTACCAGTTATAAAGGAGTGCATTTTAAGTTGTAGAGAATTTAAAAGTAACAATGTAAATGACTAAAAGATCATTTGCTTGTTATATTGGGCATTTATAACTTTAAAAATGATAAAATGTTTCTCTAAAATATTTTGTTGCTCTAAGTTCTAAAGAATTGCTGCCTTTGCTATTGAATTTCAGCAGTAACTTTAAATTACAAGAGCTTCAAATTAGCATGTTTGTATACATAGACATTATTCCAGAGAATGCCCCATCAGGTAGTCCCCCCCAGGCACACACAGACAAGCTATGTGTTTTTGTTCCCTTAGTATGTTCCTGTCAGGTCGGAAGTATTTAAGCATGCTGCAGATACGGTTTAGATCTCTCAACCCTGTGATATTGCATGTCTCGCATTTAAACAGTAAATCTAAAATAAACAGTGATAGCCCAGGGTCTATAAAGATAAAAAAGCAGAATGTGAGTTAGTTCCATTCTGTCAGTTTATGTGAGCATTTGAAGTGTGTGTGTTTAAATTTTTTAAAACTCTTGTGAAATAGAATGCTTATGAATCTCTACCAAATTCATCCTATAATTAAGGCTGTAACTGTCCATAGAATATTGGTTGCCTCATGTGAAAGAAAATTTTCAAACTTAAAATTAACAAAACATATTTCTAATCAACTCTGAATAATGAGAGGTTGACAAATCTGCCTATATTTTCTATTGACCAAGAATATGCAGAAATCTCAGTTTTGATAAAGTTGCAAAAATTAAGGCTTTTTAACAGGAATTTTAATGTTAATATTTATTACTGTGGTGGCCCAATGTGTATACATAAGATTTTCTCTTTTTCAAAAGTATGATATATGATGTAAAAACATTAAAAAGTTTTTTTAAAAGGTTTTACTTATTTACTTTTACAGAGAGAGAGGACAGGAGGGAAAAAGAGAGGGAGAGAATCAATAGGTTACCTCTTTTATGCCCTGAGCCAGGGCCAGGCCCTTAACCCAGGCACATGCTCTGACCTGACAGGAGCCGAACCAGTGACCTTTCCCCTTGTAGGATGACACTCAGCTAACTGAGCCACACAGGTCAGAGCACATTAAAAAGTTTACCCATTGTATATGTATATATGTGTTTGCTCAATAATATTAATTTTGTTTTTAATTTTTAATGGCATAATAATATCACAAAATTATAGAAGATAATCTTAATTGTTGCTCCTCTTTTCTGTCCATTACCATTTATTTCATTTCACAATTCTTACAAAAAATAATTCTGTTGTAAAGAGGAGATGGTGTTATAAAGTGATCCTTTTTGCATGTCAAACGTGGCATTGACTCATCTGAACTCCAGGCCTTCTCTCATCAGTTCTTTTTATACATTAATGCAGTTATATTCCTTGAAACACAGATCTGATCACACCATTTACTTGTCAAACATTTTCTGGAGTTTATTCTTTTGTATAGAATAAAATCACATTAACCTCTCCTAGTGTCTGGCAGTCATGGCTTGCCATCTCCTTGAGAACATTATCTCCCCATCTTTCCTGTCCTGTGTCCCTTGTTCTAGCTACTTACTTATAAGTCCTGACATAGGTCCTCTTACATCCTGCATTTCGACCTGTGCTGACTGTCACCTCCAGGCAGGATGTCCCGTCTCTATTCGTATTTCCTAATCCCACGCGGAACCAGAACCAGCTCTATGCTATCCTTTCAAAAGCCTGTTCTGATACTCTAAGGAGAAAAAAAAAGTATTATGCTCCTTTACTCCAAATTCTCATAGCTCTTTGGGCCATGAGGTTTCCCCTCTTCTGAATTTTTGTATCTTTCATGGTGTTTGTATATTTCTATTTTTAGATTAATGTGTTTATACTTTTCTCTCTTGTAGTAAAAGCTTCTGGAAGGCAAACTTTATGTCTTATTTATCCCATTGAGAGAAACATCAAGTGCTGTCATAAGTATGCTGCCTCTCCTGCTTCCCATTTTCCCTTGCTGTACTCCCTGAGATCTTCAAGTTCATGGATCTGCACTTAGCCTGGGACCTGAGACAGCCCTGAAAATCAGCATACAATTGTGTGTTTACATGTGTAACTGTTCTACTAAATGAGATGGACTCAAAGGGATTTAATGAGCCACCATCCTTTCAAGAATGTCCACTGGGCTAGTTTTTCTGGCTCTTGGATAAAATTTTGTCAACTTTCATAGATTTTCTGCCCCTTTCTTATCATAGCTACAATCTCATTGCAGAAATCAGAATGTCCTGACAGTGCTAAATTTTACCTGAGCCCTGTCTTACTAGAAAACACTGATGGTTAAGAAATCTTCCTCTTTGTGTTCTAGGAAACAGCTTATGGTAAATAACCACCATTCTCCATGTGACTTAGATAAGACAAATGCATGCCCCTTCATTTACCTACAAGTGGGCCAGGCACAGACCCTGTAAATTTTCATTCTTTGCTTCATAAATGAACAGCTGAACCTCTTTTCCCCACTAATCATTAGGATCCTTTGTTGACTGAACTGGTTAAGTTTCTCTTCTTCCCCTGAGAGTAACAGTAAAAACTGGAAGCTCTTCTCTAATTTAGAGTTTCCTTCTGCCCCAGCACAGTACTGCTTTAGATCTAGGAGGCCCCTTGCTTTCTTTTCTTTTCTTTGTCAGTTCTTCACCATTTGCTAGCTACAGCTGTGGCCTCTCCCAGCTGGCAGTGGGGTGACAGGGTTTGTGGAAGGGACTTTGGCTGCTGTCGTTGAGATCTGGTATTGATGATCTCTGGGTTTTTCCTTCTTGGTACAGATTTGTTGGTTTCTTGGAAAGTTCCACCACTGGGAATAGCCAATGCCATCTTCCCTCCTCCAGTTGGCTAGCTCAGCCTCCACGCCTCAGAAGTTGACCTTTCTGCTGGGTCATTGTTCTTATTAACCTCCTCCTCTCCAAGAGTACTTCTGAATCATGTCCCTATTAAAAGGAGCCCAGACTGGTTCCCTCCTGTATGATTGTTTCTTTGGAGCAAAGCAGCTCACTCCCAGTGCACCCCAGTGTTTCTCAGTAGCTCAGTGTCTTCATATTTCTCATTCAGGAGGTAGAGCCTAGCTCACTGTGTCTTCCAAGTACTCTAGACAGCATGTAACCCTCTCACTTGGCTCTACTGCTCTCTGTGCTCTGCCCTTCCCCACAGGAAGCAATAAGGAAAATACTTTGGCTATCTCAAGCTAAGAGAATCCTCCCTCAGATCCTCAAGCCACACAACAAACAAAGGATTTCAAAACCAGCTTTTGCAAATCTTGCAGAGGTAGTATAGGACCTTAATTTGAAATATAAAGATTTGTGACACCTACCTTTGTGCCTTTGCCAAAACTATGCAGAAAAGCACCCTTTTACATAAATTTAATTTTTTTTCTGGAGCAGTTGGTCAAACTGGTCATCAAATTCTCAAGATTGTCTTCAACCCAAAGAATGGTGAGACTGACACGTTATACCAGAGGGCCTGCTGCACACCTTCATCATGCCCATGTTGTTCACTCAGCCTTGGAAGCTCTTAGTCCTGTCTCAGTGTAATGTATTTCTGTTTATCGTTCAAGATTTAGTAACAAAATTCTCTCTTTTCTGAAGCCACTCTTTTCACTCCTCCATCATGCAGAATACATCCCTGCCTTTCACGTGCTTTCACCAGCTTTACCCATGTGTCTGTATAATGCTTCCCTTTTAATTAATGTTTCAATTCAACAAATACTGACTGAGTGCCCTAGATGTGCCAGCTCCAGCGGGAGGCCTTGAGGACACAGCAGGGAGCAACGTAGACATAGTCTCTGGCCTCATGGAGCCTTGTTTTTCCCACTACATCAGGAGCTCAGGGAGGGAGGATTTTCTGTTTATTAATCTTTGATCCTCAGCCTTGTGGGAAGTGCTGAATATATGTACTAAAAGGAGAATAGGCTCATGAGGTCTGAAAAAAGCTTTTGAAACTACACTGAAAACTCAGAATCTGGCATAGTTGCTTCTGTGGGGTTGGTGTGGTTGCTGGCCTCTGGGGCTGTTTCAGAGCAGGACAGTAGGAGTGTGACTTGCTCATAGATTTTTGGGTAACATTCTTCAGCATCTAAAATAGTGCACTGTTGATAAATTATAATATTGCATTTACTCAACTTAGTGTGTAAGTACAACATGGGAAAATATGCACTTGGTGATGATCAAAGAATAATAAACCAAATTCTTTATCCTAGAGGAGTTTACAACTTGATGAAGAAAAGAGAGGCAAAAAAACTGTATGACATAAAGTAAAATACATATCAAAAGAAAAGTGCAAATGATGGTGTGGGAGAGGCCAGAAGTGGAAAATGATCATGGGCACTGTGGTCTTAGATAAAAGAAAATCTTCATAAAAACAATGTCATTGGCACTGAAACTTGAAAACTGTAAATTGTGAAAAGCAGAGCTCTTCAGGCAGAGAAGAGCAGGAACAAAAGCAGGGGGACAGGAAAGGGCAGTTTATGTTAATTGATCTGTAAATAGTTACATGTGTACATGTCTCACAGTTTCCCAGGTAGAGTTCGTCCTTGGCTCCTAAGCACTCACTTTAGTTCTTAAAGAACAACATGAAGTCTTTAGAGCTTGTGATGCCCCAGTGACTTGAGACCAGTCAGTCGGGGATCTGTGTAAAGACTTTGGGAGTTCAAGGGCTTGTCCCTCTCTTTAGGGTCTGCTCTTAGTTAGTGGGAAGAAGACTGCATGGACATATTTCTTACTTAAAATTAACAAACTATTTGTAACAGTTTTTTCTTTTGTAGCTTAAGTCTTATGATTTTTTTAAATTGCCATTGAGCTTTCAATATAGATGCACTAAAAGTAAAATCTAGGGCAGTATGTTCTTGGGATCACATTTAAACTCAGCGACCACCATCTGCCCTGCCTGGGAAGGGTCACAATTTTGATTCTGACTCAGAATCAAAATAGTTTTCCACCTAGGTTAGGCATTTTCTTCCACATTTATCTGTATTCTCCTGCATTGATTTTGTGTTTTTTGTCAACTACCTCTTCCTAGATTTTTTTTTTTCTGGCATACTTTCACTTTATAGGCTCTCTGTGTAAAGCCAGGAAAATGAACAGTTGCTTGATTTATTTCTCTCAGTCTTTAAATCTGCATGGATTGGTGCTCAACTAATAAGGCTAATTGGCATTACTCATTATCCCCACTGGGGTGTGGCAGTCATCAGGCTAATTTACATTGTTTATTTCATTAACCCTCATCTTAATCCTTAAAACAGACAATACTAGCCTACAGCTGAGGAAACCGAGATTCAAAGAGATTAAGTAAATCCCTTAGCAAGGGTCAGGGCAGGACATTTAAACACACTCTGCCACCTTTAAAGTCGGTTCTGTCATCGCATGGTCCTTGAACTTTGAGATGTGCAGTTAAAGTTGTATGTATTTAAACAATTTGCTATAAATTTAGAAAATGGTACCTTTTTATGAGAAATATAAACTTAAATAAATATTTAAACATAATAAATAGTTGTTTTGTTTAGACTACTACCATAAATGTTAACATGATATAAAGCAAAATATGATACCATCTCCCCTTTGCACATGTATCATCAGTCACTATGTTCAAGTGACAGAACTAGTGAAATACAGCTCAGAAGTTGCTGAGGCTCACAGATGAATGCAGAGACTCTCTCAGCTCTGCCCCTTCTTTGCAGATCAGGAAACTGAGCATGGGAAAGTTTGAGTCATTGCCTGAGGTTACTTGGATGGTGACAAAGCATGACTAAAAGATGAGTTCCTGACCTCTACTGTAGGACTTTTTGTTACTAAAATATATAGAATTATACAAGTCTTAACAATATTAAGTCTTCCAATCCATGAACACAAGATGTTTTTCCTTTTTTTTTTTTATGTGTGTGTCCTTTAATTTCCTTTACAAATGTACAGTAGTTTTCAGTGTACAAGTCATTCACTTCCTTGGTTAAGTTAATGCCTAAGTATTTTATTCCTTTTGGTATAATCATAAATGGGATTGTTTTCTTAATTTCCTTTTCAGATAGTTTGTTGTTAGTGTATAGAAATGCAACTGATTTTGTATGTTGATTTTGTATCCTGTAACTTCCTTGAGTTCATTCATTAGTTCTAACCATTTTTTTTTTTGTAGAGCTTTTAGGGTTAGCTTTATATAAGATCATATCATCTGCAAACAGATAATTTTACTTCTTTCTTTCTGCTTTGGAAGTATTTTATCTTTTTTCTTATCTAATTGCTTTGTCTAGGACTTCCAGTATTATTTAAATAGAACTAGCAAGAGTGGGCATCCTTGTCTGGATCCTGGTATTAGAGGAAAAGTTTTCAACCTTTCTCTGTTGAGTATGATGTTAGCTGTGATCTTGTCATATGAGACCTTAATTACATCGAGGTACATTCCTCTGTACTTAGTTTGTGGAGTGTTTTTGTTTTTAATCATGAAAAGATGTTTAATTTTGCCAAATGCCTTTTCTGCATCTACTAAGATGATCACATATTTTAATTCTTCCTTCTGTTAATGTGGTTTGTCACCTTGATTGCTTTTTTCATCATTTTGACTTTTGTATTTTTATTTTTTTATTGTTGTTCAAGTACATTTGTCTCCATTTTTACCCCAACACACCTCCCACCCCACTCATCCCCACCTCCCACCCTCAAACCCACCCCCTTTGGCTTTGTCCATGTGTCCTTCATACTTTGTTTGTTGAACCATTCCTGCATCCCAGGGATAAATCCCACTTGATTATTGTGTATGATACTTTTAATATGATGTTGACCTCCATTTGCTAGTATTTTATTGAGGATTTTTGACTCTATGTTCATTATAGATATCGGTCTGTAATTTTTTTTCTTTGTATTATCTTTGTCTTGGTATCAGAACTCATAAAATGAGTTGGGAAATGTATATACTGTTGATAAGAATGTAAAATAGTGCAACCAATGTGAAAAACAGTATGAAAGTACTTCTAAAAATAGAGCTACTATGTAATCCAGAAATCTCATTCCTGGATATATATCCAAAAATAATTAAAATTAAAATACATGGATAGGCCTGGAAGACATTATACTAAGTGATATCACATATAGTAAAATTATGAAGCCTTCCACTTATGTGAGGTATTTAAAAGTCAAACTTATAGAAGCAGAAAATATAATGGTAATTGCCAAGAGATAGTGGAGGAAGAAATGGGCAGTAGTTCAATGTCTATAAAGTTACAGTAATACAAGATGAATAATCCAGACATCTGCTGTATAACATAGTGCCTAAAGTTAGCAATATGATGTGCACTTAAACTTTTGTGAAGATGGTGTGTCTCATGCTAAAAAAACAAAAAACAACCCCCACAAACAAACAAACAAACAAACAAACAAAACAATCTCACCCTGGTTGGATGGCTCAGTTGGTTGGAAAGTCATCCCATACAGCTAAAGGTTCTGAGTTCTATACAGGTCAGTGCACATACCTAGGTTGTGGTGGATTCAGTTTCCTATTGGGGCATATACAGGAGGCAACTGATCAATGTTTCCCATCAATGTTTCTCTCTCCCTTTCTCTTTCTCTAAAAAATTGATAACCATATCCTTGGGTGAGTATTTTTTTTAAATCTTGTTTAGACAAAACTCAATCAATGCAATTCAGTGGTGATTTATTTTAGAATTAGCTACAAAATACATATAAACATAAAGAACATAATTTTCTCCTCCACTGTTTTGTCTTATTTACTACATGTTGTATCCATCTACTTGGTCCATCTATACCATCTCCTTTATTTGTTCCTATGTATGGAATTCTCATTCTGTTTCCACATTTTCTCCTTGACCTCCATAATTATTCAGTTGTTTTATTAAATACCAATCTCAATATATTTATGATTATATTATTTTTGTTAACTTCCATAAAATATATTTCTCTATTTGTCCCTTAATGTGGTTTACCTTTGAAATATCATACCAGTATCAGTGACCCTTTAGAATTATTCCTAACATTTAATTTTTTACTTATACTTCTGAGTCTGTGTTACTTCCTAAGTATTTAATATTAGCTGTCATTTTGTCATTACTGTGTAATCTATTAATATCCAGCTTTCATCCCATAAAGTAAGCACTGTTGATATATTTTATTTTTTCTTAAATATTAGCAGCATAGGAGCTGTGGCTAAAATGTGAGCTGTGGTCTCAACATCTGCCTCTGTCAGCAATTAGCTAGGAAATTAAGGCCGAGTCACTTATTTATATTTCTCTTTCATTTTTCTAAGCTGTGAAATATGACTGATAATCATCCCAGTTTGTATATATGTGAGGATTAAATGAGATCACACATTTAAAGCCATTATTTAAAAAATGCATTCCCAACTGAAAGTCTGTCCCAACACGTTCATATTGACCCCATTCAAAAAACAGGAGATAGGCATTCTCCCTCTTTCTATATATATATTTCACAAATATCTTTAAGACAATGATAAAAACTACATTTCATATCCTTTATAATCCTCTCACCACTTTACCAAATAATTTTTTTTTCATTTTTACAGTAATCACAAGATATCTACAATTTGGAATTCCTGTTCATGAAACAATTATAAACATTCCCCACGGTTTTAAGCTTCATAAGTATAATTTTAGTGCTATATGATACTCCTGGAAGTTGATAATTAGTGATTTATCTTAACCCTTTTCCTTGTTATTGGGCATTTATATGGTATAGCAGAAAGTGCATGGATTTTAGGATTAACGTAATTGATTTAACTATTGGTTGGGCAGTATTGGGCAGGCTTTTTAACATCTCTTAGCCATATTTTTTTAATTTATAAAATGGAAATAATTATTTATATCTTTCAGGATTATTTCATTTAAAAATTTGTATGGATAAAGCTATGATGTGAAGTGGTTAGCAAAATACCTCTCTCCTACCCTACTCCAAAAGAGTTCGCACCCATCTCCACTCCAATATTTGCTCAAGTATTTGTCTTTAGAAGAATAACTGGACTGCATGTGTTGTATTTTACTAAAAAACTGGGTTATCAAGTCTAAACTGAGCCCAGGTGGAAAAATCTTTCTTTTAAATGCTGCTTTCATGCTCAAAATTGAACACAAAACCAACCCACAAAAACTGATTTCTAATTCAGTTATCTTATTCAGTCAAGTTACATGAGCATCTAATACATTATGTATTTCATTATTTTATCTTCTTTTATTGAATGTATTGGGGTGACACAATTATACAGGTTTCAGGTGTACAATTCTACATCACATCATCTGCACACTGTACTGTGTATTCACCACCCCAAGTCACGTCTCTGTCCATCACCGTTGATCCCCCCATCGAATACAAAGGAGAGTAGCAGACTCAGAAGTATAAGACTCTGCCTATAATCTCTAACTATACATTCCAGTAGGTCAAAGCAACATTTCTATAGATTAAGTCAGTCGAGTATCCCTTTTTTAATAATCTAAAGAAAACTGCATCAGAATTTTTACAATAAATTCACAATTGGAATAGGTGATAATTATTAAAATCTGTTTCCTTACTTTCCACAGGTGTACTGAGATACCATTAATTTTTTATGTCACCTCTCAGAGCCTTTTCCAATTTCAAAAATATGTGTTGGAACAAAAGGAAAAGATTTATAGTAAAATAAATTCTTGGAAGTACAAATGAAATCACCAAAATATGAGAAGCGAATTTTGGATCCATGCTGAATGCTACTCAATCTTCTTTCCTTCCTTATGATTCTCTTAGAATATTTCATTGCTTGGGTCATTAAGTAATTCTGGATAGAGTTAGGGGTTTTTTAAAATCAATATTGACCTAAAACACAATTGGCATTGAGCTAGGAGTTAATAAAATATATCAATCACATGGTACATTTTATCAGTGAGATGACATTAAAATGAAATGTTTTCATCTAAAAATATGTATAAGAATTGACTTAGGAAAGGTCATTGCAGGCTATTAAACACAGACCATTATTTGAAAGACTTAAAAGTCCATTTCAATTGGAAATATGATTATATATATATTATTAGATATGAATTATGCTAAAATTGTGTCTAAAATTTCTGATAAGCTTCCAAATTGGCACTGTTCAAAGTAACCACTGTGAGGAAGAGATGGTATAAAGACCAAAGCTCAGCCTCTGAAATGTTTTCTGAGTTGAGCTTGAAGTAACTTCCAGCTTTTATCTTCAGTGTCTTTCTTGCAACCTTTTAGCACTGAATGCTGAATTCTTGACAAAAATTTAAGATTCATGTTTCTTGGCCCTGGCTGGCGTAGCTCAGTGGATTGAGCACGGGCTGGGAACCAAAGTGTCCCAGGTTCGATTCCCAGCCAGGGTACATTCCTGGGTTGCAGGCCATAACTCCCAGCAACCGCACATTGATGTTTCTCTCTCTCTCTCTCTCTCCCCCCCCCCTTCCTTCCCTCCCTAAAAATAAATAAATAAAATCTTTTAAAAAAAATGACAACAGGCAACACAACAATAGTTGTCTGGTGTGAATGAGTCAAAATTAAAAAAATTTTAAAAAAAGATTCATGTGTCTGAAGATAAACACAGGTGTATATTTTTAAACTAATTTCAGATACAGAAGAGTCAGAACTTGGTTGATGCTTAGGGTATATCTACTATCTTGAATTATTGGCATGGTTTTTGTGCTTTGTTTTTTAGTCAGGTGGTTTTCAGTTACAAGTCAAAGGAAGGGCTAGCATTTAAGTGGTGTGATTTCAGGGATAACTAGGAACATTTCTCCTTCTCCCAACTAAACCGAATTTCCCTATCTGCTCTATGGTACTTGAAATTCCCTTAATAAAGAATCTAGATTTAAATTCCACACCTGAAGATAAGAGAAGTGGGGATTAAAACACAAATACTCCCTTTGAAAGAGACTGCATTGACTTAAAGTCACACTAAAATATTTGGTTATATCAGATCCTTGACTCAAAGCAGTTTTTGTTGTTCAGGTAAGAGGAGGAGAAATAAACTTCATAGAAGGTAATATGTGTTAGAAGAGTTTTATCATGAAAACTGTTTCCACTTTTTTACCTTCCTTAAGCAAATTCATTTTAGCTACATTCAAGTGTGGGTCCCATTCTTTCATTTGGTAAATATAGTATTTCTCTCTCTTTTTAAAGAACAGTTTGCCCTGAAATATTGGATGCTCTTAGTGCCTCTCAGTATCCTAGTTTGGAAAAAACAGACTAGAGCACTAAGGATGTGTATTTGGCAGTTTTTTTTCCTTTTTCTTTTTAAAAAATTTTATTTATTTATTTTTAGAGAGAGGGAGATGGAGGGGGAAAGAGAAGGAGAGAGATGTCAATGTGTGGTTGCCTCTCTCATGGCCCCTACTGGCGCCTTGGCCTGTGAACCAGGCATGTGCCCTGCCTAGGAATTGAACTGGTGATCTTTTGGTCTGCAGGCCATTATTCAATCCACTGAGCCACACCAGCCAGGGCCGTTTGGCATTACTGAGCTTCTATTTGACAATCTGTAAATTGTTATGAAGAAACTTATAAAAAATGTTACATGAGTTCAGTTATAGGTGGAATTTTAAAATAAAAAAATACATGAACAAATAAAACAAAACAGTTTCATAGATACAAAGAACAAATTGATGGTTGCCAGAGGGAGTGGGGGTAGGGCAGTCTGAAGGGAAGGGTGAAAATGGTGAATGGATGATAATAGTCAACAATGGTATAACTGCATGGTGGCAGATGGTCACTAGATTTAGGGGTGTGATCACACTGTCAGGTATATTAATGTCAAATCCCTACATTATACACCTAAAACTAATGTAGTATTGCATGCCACCTGTACTTTAAGAAAAAATGAAAGATAATAAATAAAATTTAGTTGGAGTTTTAATTTTAGAAAAGCTTATAGATGTCTGAAGATGGTATCTTTTTTGAAATTCCCAAGAAAGTGGATACTGCAAACTTCTTACTGGCCTTGAGAAAGATTCCAGAACAGATTATTAAAAGATTGGCTGTCTGGGCTCAAATGATAAGTGGTAATCACTGGGTTTATTTAAAAAAGCATAACTAGTTTTGGATTTATTCCTTTTTGTGACTGTGGATTAGGAGCATGGTATGGCCATAGTGCTCCCTAATTTCAGTAAAGCATTTAATAGACTCTCAAATGTATTAGATGGAGGAATTTGATCTGGAAAATAGTATAGTTAGATGGATTTGTAACTTGTTAGGGAACCACATGCAAAGATCACTGATTAAAATTAACTTATGTTATCTCTGGCCCTGCTCTATTCAATATATTCAATTATGATTCTGATAAAGTCATAGATGATGTGAAACAGCATGGTGATCTAATATATCAGATGATGAAATCAATGTTCAGAATTGATTGGTAGGCATTCTGTACTGGCAGGCTTATAGTTAATAGGAGTAATTTAGGACCCCAAACTCACTGCTCAAATTTAAGATGAATTACATGTGGTTTAAGAGCAACATATGTGAGAAAGAAATATGGATGGAAGTACTCACTGCACAGCAAGCATGCTGACAGATCTGTTCTCCTCTGTGCTGCTGAAACCATACACTATGGTGTGGTTTCAAGACATGAGACCACCTTTTAGCTGTAGCACAGATAAACTATAGTGTGTCCAAGGGAAGAGACTGAAGTAGTGAAGAAAACTTGTTTGTATAATGAAAAGTTTCTGTATATGAAATTTGGATAGTGTTACCATTTTCTCTGTCATGTGGGAACTGTCATTTGTTGAAAAATCATGCAAATTTTCTGGAACTTTAGTCAATGCTGGGGACAGTGATCATTTCTAGTATGATGATATAATCATCTTCTCATCATAGGCTATGGAAGTCAGAGAATACAGCTCTGATGAATTAAAGATAACATTCTTTGCTCTCCCAAAAAATGAGAAAAGAAGAGAAAAAATGTATGAATCCACTGTATTTCAAAAAGCAGTAAAGAAATCAAAAATTTTAAGTTTCATATTGAATTGTTAAGAATTCTTATTAAATCATAAGAATCAGAGATTTCTGCCCTGCTTTTCCCCCACAATAATGGTGACTTCTAGTTTATCTTTACTTCTACATTATTCCATTCTTAATCTTAATGCTGTCCACATACACTCAGTATATGTTAAATGAAAGTATTAATTAACTTCTTTGAAATGTATACCAAGTAATAATGACCTAAACAGTTTCAAAGGACAAAATGAATTATTTTTATACCAAGATTGTAGAAAAGAAAACCTGGAAACTTTGAAGTGACCCATTTCTGGAACTTGGAAAATCAAATCCTGTTTTAAAAAATTAAGTCCAAAACATTTTGGCTTAGATATTTCTTTAACCTCCATCAGCTTAAAGGAACTTTATTTAAAAATATAATTTGGAAGTACATACCAGCCACTTCATAGCACAGAAAGGAACAGAATGGTGAAAAATAGCAGCAATTATAGAACTTGTCATTCCAGAGTCTAAAAGGTAAAGTATTAGCAACCAGAAAGGATAAAGTTACATGTCCTTTTGTTGCTGGCACCACTAAGAGAAGAAAGAAAGACTGGGATAATAAAAGAATAAGATTTTTGCAATTTTGTGGCTTGGGTTACTAAGCACTTACAATAAATAAAGCTTCAAACACAAGCACACCATCTAAGACAGCTATGTATTAAAAACCAAAAAGAACCTTCAGGACCAAATCACTATTTTTCCAAAAACTGAACTAAATTATTTTGTAGAAACAAAGTACTCTGAATGATTTGATCATTTAAATCATTCAAAACAATCATATTTGTTTGTTTTAGCCATAAGTCTTAAAGTACTTGGTTGGTTGATAAAACCACACATTGAGTGGGAGCCAGTTTAAAGTATACCAATAATGTTTATGTGTTCTTTTGATATTTAAATGGTTATCAGAGTTAGAAATTAAATGATTGATCTAGATGTTAAATTCTTCTGATAGTCCCTGAATCTCTCCAAAAGAATATGTTTTGCAAGGTATCAGGAGGTAATTAACCTAAGATTATAACATAGAGAAATTTCTAACCTTCAGTCTTATCAAACTATTGTGAAAATTGGTGATTTAAGAGAAATTCCAGTTGTTATTACTACTTAGCTAGGTAGGATCTCCAAAGCAAATGAAAATAAAGGTTAACAGAGCTTGCAACTCTATTTTTATGAACTTGAGTACTTTGGCTATTGGCGATTGCAATGTCTGGAGAGAGAAGAAAAAGAATTGGTGAAAAACACCAGTGAAAATTTCCTGTTGGTGTGAGAGAGTGCAAAGGTAAGAACATCCTAAGAACCAATGAAGATAATATTGTCACATGAAGGCAAGCTTCTAACCCTGTTGTCTTTATTAGGAGGCATTGGAAACAATACATGGAGATCAGCTTTAGATCAGCTTTAGTTACTTATCTCAAGAAACTTCATTCTTACCAAGTGCAAATATTGTAGGGAATAGGTTTAAAACGATTTCCCTGAAAGAAACCACTAGGCTTATTTTTGGATTGTCAAGACGACACTCTGAAAACTGATGAAAATGTTACTATTAATTTAAAACATTTTAACTTCCAGATGTTTCCAGGAATTCCAATTTCTTAGAAACTTTGTTAAGTTTAGTAAAGCTCCTGTAGAAGTAACTAAATTTAATGGACGATGGAATAATAAATTGGCTTCAATTTAAAAATTATTTCCTAAATGCTCAGCAAACTCATATGGTGATTCTCAAACATATAGTATTGCAAAATAAGTATGCAATGAAATTATACATGAATAGTTATCTTGGATCTTCAAAAAATTATCTTATGAAGATGCAGATAATTTTCAATAAATCTCCATTTTAACATTAAAAAATTGTGAGGTATACATACAGGAAAATATAGAAAACATAAATATACAGTACAGCCATATTTGTGAAGTCAACTCCTATGGAATTCATTCTAGGTCATGAAACAGAACTTGGTTTGTACCCTAGAAGCTCCCTGTGTGCTCCACCTGATCATTACTTTTGCTACAAACATTGTCTTCTTTTCCTTTATAGATTTGCCTTTTCTCTGTTCATGTCTACACAGCAAAGTTTAGTTTTACCTCTTTCTGGTATTTACATTAATGGAATCATAATGCACACATTCTTTTGTTCCTTGCTTCATCTGCTGAATCATGTTTGTGAAATTCATCGATGTTTTGGGGAGTACCTATAGTAACAATGATTATTTCTGCATTGGTATTCTATTGTATGAATATATTGTACTATAATATATTTTTCCATTCAACTATTTTTGGACAGGTAGTTTGTTTTCTAATTCATTGTTTTGATCAATTCCTTTATGAACATTCTATATGCAAATCTTGTATCACACATGCTTAAGTTACTTTAGGAAATATACCTAGAGTAAAATTATTAAGTAATAGAATATGCATGCTTTCAACTCTATTAGGTGACTCCAGATTTAGTCTTTTTTATTGAATTTATTGGGGTGACATTGGTTAATAAAAGTGTATAGGTTTCAGGTGTACATCATTGGTATATTGCATTGTGTGTTCACTACCCCAAGTCAAGTGTCCTTCCATCTCCATTTATCCCCCTATACCCTTCTGTACCCCCTCCCATCACCCTTTCTGTCTGGTGATTACCATACTGCAGTTAAATGAATGTATTGTACATTATAGCATTATTTTTTGTTATTGTAGGGCTATGTCTTTTAATACATTTTATTGATTATGCTATTACACTTGTCCCATTTTTCCCCCTTCACTCCCCTCCACCCTGAACACACCCTTCCACCCACATTCACCCCCTTTCTTTCATGTCCATGTGTCATACTTACAAGTTCTTGGCTTCTACATTTCCCATACTATTCTTACCCACCCCCTGTCTACTTTCTACCTACCATTTATGCTTCTTATTCTCTGTACCTTTCCCCCCTCTGCTCCTCCCACTCCCCTGTTGATAATCCTCCATGTGATCTCCATTTCTGTGGTTCTCTTCCTGTTGTAGTTGTTTGTCTAATTTGTTTTTGTTTTTGTATTAGGTGTGGTCATTAATTATTGTGAATTTGCTGTCATTTTACTGTTCATATTTTTATCTTCTTTTTCTTAGATAAGTCCCTTTAACATTTCGTATAATAAAGGCATGGTGATGATGAACTCCTTTAACTTGACCTTATCTGGGAAGCACTTTTTCTGTCCTTCCATTCTAAATGAAAGCTTTGCTGGATAGAGCAATCTGGGATGTAGGTTCTTGCCTTCAAGGATTCTTTTGAAAAATCAGCTGACAGTCTGATGGGAACTCCTTTGTAGGTAACTGTCTCCTTATCTCTTGCTGCTTCTAGGATTCTCTCCTTATCTTTAATCTTAGGTAATGTAATTATGATGTGCCTTGGTGTGTTCCTCCTTGGATCCAACTTCTTTGGGACTCTCTGAGCTTCCTGAACTTCCTGGAAGTCTATTTCTTTAGCCAGAATGGAGAAGTTCTCCTTTATTATTTGTTCAAATAACTTTTCTACTTGTTGCTCTTTCTCTTCTCCTTCTGGTACCCCTATAATTAGAATGCTGGAATGTTTAAAGATGTCCTGGAGGTTCCTAAGACTCTCTTCATGTTTTTGAATTCTTGTTTCTTCATTCTTTTCTGACTGGATGTTTCTTTCTTCCTTCTGATCCACTCCATTGATTTGAGTCCCAGTTTCCTTCCTGTCACTGTTGGTTCTCTGTACATTTTCCTTTATTTCATTTAGTGTAGCCTTCATTTTTTCATCTAATTTGCAACCAAATTCAACCATCTGTGAGCATCCTGACTACGTGTTTTAAAATGCATCTGATAGGTTGGCTATCTCTTTGTCACTTCGGTGTATTTTTTCTGGAGCTACGATCTGTTCTTTCATTTGGGCCATATTTTTTTTTGTCTTGACGCACCTGTTACGTATGAGGGGCGGATTCTTAGGTGTTCACCAGGGTGGGACAATCCAGTGGCTGGGTTGTGAAGCTGTATGTGGGGGAAGGGTCCAAGAGGGAACAATGGCACTTGCTCCGCTCTCTGCCAGATTTCAGTCACTTCCCCTGCTTCCGACGATCAAATTGGGCCCCTCCGGTGCTGATTCTCATGTGGGTGGGTTTGTGTACCCCTGGGGACCCTGTGGGTCTCTTCAACGAACTCTCTTAAGAAGCTGGGAGTTTTTCCCAGCTCCTCAACCCCCACAGGTGTTTTCAATTGGTGTTTTGAGGCTTTATTTCCACACGCTGGGGCCCTGGGTTTAGAAGTCTGTCTTGCTGCCCAGTTTTGCCTGGTTTATCTTCTTGAGAAAGTGGGACCGCCCAGCCCACCAGGCGGGGTGCGCCAAGGCAGGGTTGCCTTGTGCTCAATGCCTCTCCACTATCTGCTGCCTCGCTGGCTCCACCAGCTGCGGCTTTTCGCACCCAGTGTCCACCTGCTGCTGCCTTGCGCGCCCAGGGTCTGCCAGATGCCCTGCCACTAGCCTTGTCTGTCCCAGCTCCCTGACTCTGCCCCCCCTACCGGTCTGGATGAATGTGTTTACTTTATTTCCTTGGTTGTTGGACTTTCATACAGTTCAATTTTATGTCAGTTCTGGTTGGTTTTTGTTTTTAAATTTGTTGTTGTCCTTATTTTGGTTGTGCAAGGAGGCACAGTGTGTCTACCTACACCTCTATCTTGGCCGGAAGTCCCATTGTAGCATTATATTAGAGTTCTTATTGCACCCCAGTCTTGCCAGCATTTGATTTTGCCAGATATTTATTTGTTTGTTTGTTTATTTATTTTTGTGAGGCAATTTTCTTTCATTTAAAAAAATTAAATTTTTTTTTTACTTTTGATTTAATCTTTATTGTATTTTTTCCATTTAGTATTATATTTTAACATTTAGTATTGTATTTTTTAGCATTTAGTGTCCTTATACCTCCTACCACCCGACAATCACCACACTGTTGTCCATGTCCATGAGTCCTTTTTCCTTTTTGCTCAGTCCGTCCACCCCCAAACCTCCCTGCCCCAACCAACTGTCATCTGCTATCCATCTATGAATCTGTCTCTATTATGCTTCTTAATTCAGTTTGTTCATTAGATTCCATGTATGAGTGAAATCGTATAGCATTTGTCTTTCTCTGACTGTCTTATTTCACTTAGCCTAATTTCTCCAGGCCCATCCATATGGTTGCAAAGGGTAAAATTTTCTTCTTTTTTATGACCAAGGGGTATTCCATTGTGTAAATGCCCCATAGTTGTCTTATCCACTCATCTATTTATGGACACTTGAGCTTCTTCCATATCTTGGTGATTATAAATAATACTGCAATGAGCATAGGAGTGCTTATGTTCTTTCAAATTAGTGTTTCAGGTTCCTTTGGACATATTCCCAGAAGTTGGATCACTGGGTCAAAAGACAAATCCATTTTTAATTTTTTGAAGTATCTCTATACTGCTATCTATTTACTGCTATATCTATTTTTCTCAGTGGCTGCACCAGTGTGCATTCCCACCAACAGTGCAAAAGTGTTCCCCTTTCTCCAAATCCTCACCAGCACTTGTTTGTTGGCTTATTGATGATAGCCATTCTGACAGGTATGAGATAGTATCTCATTGTGGTTTTAATTTGCATTTCCCTGATGATTAGTGACATTGATCATCTTTTCATAGGTCTATTGGCCATGTGTATGTCCTCTTTGGAGAGCTGTCTATTCAGGTCCTTTGCCCACTTTTTCTATTGGGTTGTTTGTTTTTTTGGTGTTGAGTTCTGTAAGTACTTTATAAATTTTGGAGATTAACCCCTTTCAGATATATTGGCAAATATGTTCTTCCATTCTGTGGGTTTTCTTTCTATTTTATTGATGATTTCCTTTGCTGTGCAGAAACTTTTCAGTTTGATGTAGTCTAATTTGTTTATTTTTTTGTTTGTCTCTCTTGCCTGGGGAGATATATCCAATAAACAATTTCTATGAGCAATGTCCAAGATTTTGCTGCTTATATTTTCTTCTAGGGTTTTTACTGTTTCTGGTCTAACATTTAAGTCTTTGATCCATTTTGAATTTATTTTTGTGTGTGGTGTAAGAAGGTGATCTATTTTCATTTTCTGTGCACATATCTGTCCAATTTTCCCAACATCATTTACTGCATAAACTATCTTTAGCCCAATATATATGCTTGCTTCCTCTGTTGAATGTTAATTAACTATAAAGCCTTGGTTTGTTTCTGGGCTCCCTATTCTGTTCCATTGATCCATGTGTCTGTTTTTATACCAGTACCAGGCTGTTTTGATTACTATGGCCTTGTAGTATAGTTTGTTATTAGGTAGCATGATTCCTCCAAATTTGTTCTTCTTTCTCAGGAATGGTGTTGCTGTGCAGAGCCTTTTGTGGTTCCATATAAATTTTTGAAATATTTGTTCCAGTTCTGTGAAATATGTTATTAGAATCTTGATAGGAATTAACATTGAATCTATAGATTGCTTTGGGTAGTGTGGACATTTTAATAATATTAATTTGTCCTATCCATGAACATGGTATGTGCTTCTACTTACTTGTATCTCCTGCAGTTTTCTTCAGTGTCTTATAATTTTCTGAGTACAAGTCTTTTACATCTTTGGTTAGGTTTATCCCTAGGTATTTTATTCTTTTTGCAGCAATGGTGAATGGGATTGTTTTATTAATTCCCCTTTCTTTTAGTTTGTTATTGGCATATAAAAATGCAACTAACTTCCAGATATCAATTTTGTATCCTGCTACTTTGCTGAATTCATTTATCAGCTTCTTTTATAGTAGCTTTTTGGAAGAATCTTGGGGGTTCTCTATTTACAGTATCTTGTTATCTGCAAATAAAGACAGTTCTACTTCTTCCTTTCCAATTCGGATGCCTTTTATTTGTTCTCCTTGTCTGACTGCTGTGTCAAGGACTTCCAGTATTATGTTGAATAAGAGAGGTGAAAGTGGACACCTTTGTCTTGTCCCCCATCTTAAGGGGAATGCTTGTAGTTTTTATCCATAAGATGCTTGTAGTTTTTATCCATGAGTATGATGTTGGCAGTAGGTTTGTCATACATGGCCTTCATTATGTTTAGGTTTGTTCCCTCTATTCCCACTTTGCTGAGAGTTTTGATCATAAATGGGTGCTGGATTTTATCAAAAGCTTTTTCTGCATCTATTGATATAATCATGTGGGTTTTATGCTTCACTTGTTTATGTAGTGAATCACATTTATTGATCTGTGAATGTACCATTCTTGCATTCCCAGAATAAATCCTACTTGATCATGATGTATAATCTTTTTGATGCATTCCTGTATTCTATTTGCTAATATTTTGTTGAGGATTTTGCATCTATGTTTATCAGTGACATTGGCCTATAATTTTCTTGGTTTGTAGTGCCTTTATCTGGTTTTAGAATTAGGGTAATACTGACCTCATAAAATGAGTTTGGGAGCCTTCCCTTCTCTTGAATTTTATGAAATAGTTTGAAAAAGAGAGGTCTTAGTTCTTCTTGGAATGTGTGGTAAAAGTCACCTGTGAAGCCATTTGGTCCAGGGCTTCTGCTTACTGGGAGTTTTTTGATTACTGCCCCAATTCCATTAGATGTAATCTGTCTCTTCAGATTCTCTGATTCTTCCTTATTTAGTTTGGGTAGATTGTATGTTTCTAAGAATTCACCCATTTCATCTAGGTTGTCCAGTTTGTTGGCATACAGTTGTTCATAATATTTTCTTATAATCCTTTGTATTTCTTTGGTGTCAGTTGTTACTTCTCTGCTTTCATTTTTTATTTTAATTATTTGCATCCTTTCTCTTTTTTTCTTGATGAGTCTGGTTAAAGGTTTGTCAACCTTGTTTATCTTTTCAATGAATCTCTTGGATTCATTGACCTTTTGTGTTGACTTTTAGACTCTATTTCACTTATTTCTGCTCTAATCTTTATTATTTCCTTCCTTCTACTTGTTTTTGACCTTGATTCTTGTTCTTTTTCAAGTTCTAAACTTTAGGTGTGAAGTTAAATTATTCATTTGAGCTTTTTCTTGTTTGTTGAGATAGTCCTGTAATGCTATGTATTTCCTTCTTGGAATTGCTTTCCCAGTGTCCCACAGATTTTGGATTGTTGTGTCCTCATTTTGTTTTGTTTCAAGGTATATTTTTATTTCTTCCTTGATCTCATTGTTGACCCATTCATTGTTTAATAACATGTTATTTAGCTTCCATGTCTTTGTGTATTTTTCAGTGTTCTTGTGACTGATTTCTAGTGTCATAGTGTTGTGGTCAGAGAAGATGCTTGACATGATTTCAGTCTTCTCAAATTTATTGAGACTTGTTTTGTGCCCTAACATGTAGTCTATCTTAGAAAACATTCCATGTGGACTTAAAAAGTATGTATATTCTGCTGTTTGGGGGAGAAATGCTCTGAAGATATCAATTAAATCCATTTGATCTAGTATGTTGTTTAAAGCTGCTGTGTCCTCATTGATTTTCTGCCTGGAAGATCTATACATTGAAATCAAAGGGGTGTTACAACTATGACTGTATTTCTGTCTGTCTCTTCCTTTATGTCCATTAAGGTTTGCTCTACATATTTAAGTGCTCCTATTTTGGGTGCATAAATGTTTACTAGGGTTATATTCTCTTTTTGGACTGTTCCCTGTATCATTATGTAGTGTTCTTTTTTGTCTCTCACTATAGCCTTTGTTTTAAAGTTTATTTTGTTGGATATAAGCTGCTACCCCAGCTTTTTTTTCTTTTCCATTTGCATAAAATATCTTTTTACAACACTTTACTTCTAGTCTGTTTGTATCTTTCTATCTGAAATGGGTCTCTTGGAGGCAGAATATGGGTCTCTTGGGTCTTGTTTTCTTATCCATTCAGCTACCCTATGTCTTTTGGTTAGAGCATTTAAGCCATTTTCATTTAAGGTGGTTATTGATAGATACATATGTAGTGTCGTTTTATTTTTAGACTGTTTTCATCTTTTTTTCCTCTCTTTTTCTTCTTCTTCATCTTAAAGCAAACTCTTTAACACTTGATGCAGTACTGGTTTGGTGTTAACAGACTCCTTTAGCATTTTCTTGCTGGGAAGCTCCTTATTTCTCCTTCCATTTTAAACAATAGCCTTGCTGGGTAAATTGGCCTTGGTTGAAGGTTCTTGCTTTTCATCATCTTGAATATTTTATGCTACTCTTTTCTTTGCCAGACATTTTAATATGTGCCTATTGAGAAAATCATGATATTTCATTGTAGTCTTAATTTGCATTTTTCTGCCAGTAAGATTGGACACTTGTCATGTATGTACTGGCTGTTTGAATCTCCTCCTTTAGATGTGTCTGTTCAAGTGGTTCAGCTATTTGTGGAGGCATTTTTTCTTTTTCATTTTGACTTATAGTAGTTTTTTATATATTTGTGATACTAGTTCTCTGTCACTTTTGAGTCTACAAAACAAAATTTGAAAAAATCAGTGGCTTGTATTATTTTCACTTTATTTCTGATGTCCATTGATGAACAAGATTCTTAATTTTAATGTGGAAATAGTTGTCAATTTTTTCCTTGAAAATAATGTTTATTTTTCTTCCTTGAGATGATTTTCCTACCTTATAATCATTAATGCATTCTCTTATGTTATCTTCCTTAAGCTCTGTCTTTTCTATTCTCCAAAATGGGTCTCTGAAAAGGTTTTTGTAAAAATTGAATTTCTTGCTTACATTTTTGGTAAAACTGGCTGAGAAAACCATTTGACCTTATAGTTATCTTTGTGGGAAATTGTAAACTATTACCTCACTGTATTTAATGATCACAACATTTATTAGGCTTTTTATTTCTCCTTGAATTATTTTTAAGTTATTTTTCCCAGAATTTTCCCATTTCATTTACCTTTTCAAATGTAATCTGAGGTTGTTCATACCATTCTTTAATTGTCTTTTTATGTCTTCTGCACATACCGTAATGTATCTTTACAAAATCATGTTATTGAATGTTTGTTTATTTTCTTTTTCATTGGTTCTTATAATCTCATAGTTCTTTGTCAAAGGTTTTTTTCAGAGAAAAACTTTTTTGCTTTATTTTTCTCTGTTTGTCTTCATTTTTATTAACTTTGAGCTTCTCTTTATTATTTCCTTTCTCTATTTACTTTGGGTTTATATTATTGATATTTTTTATGCATGAGCTAAATGCTTAGCTTTATGCTTAGCTTATTAATTCCAATTATTATTAATTCTTTACATTAGCATCTTAAACCATCTAGTAACTCCTAAGAACTGCTTTAGTTAGATGTATCATGAAAGCTTTGATATATTGTATTTTTATTATTATTAGGTCTAAACATTTTAAAATTCATTTGATATTTTTCTTTAATCTGTGTTATTGAGATGTTTCTTATTTTCAAATCATACTATATTTTTTCAAACATTATATCCCAATATTCTGCTACATTTAGTTTTGAATTAAATAGCCTCTTTGACACTTAAGATTATTTAATTGGAGAAAATTTAAGATGGCAAATTAAAGGAATTAACTTTACTTTGGCTTCTCCTACATGATACAATTGTCAAAAATACAAAGATCAGGCAACATGAAACACTGTAATGCATATCTTCTGATCACATCTCTTTTTACTTCATGCATCTACTTTTCTGACTTATTTCCCATCCATCCCAATTCCCTGACATCTGTCATCTGAGCCCCCTGAACATCAAGGTTAGTCATCAATTAAATTCCCTATATTTAAATATTTTTAATGAAGATTCCCTCTACCTTGATGTTATTGCTGAAACCTTACTCTTGACCTCAGTGGAGACTGGTCTTTTACACTCCTTTACATTGGGCTGGAAGTGTTATTAGTGACTTTTTGCATGCTCATTGATGTTTTATGATTATTCTTTTCACCCTGGTTCTAAAAATCACTATGATTCTCATGTCATTATATCAGACATTATCCCTCTTTGTTATTTTTACCTATAGTTGCCTTGGTCACCCCTTCATAGTTTTAAAAAAAATTCAGTTCTTAACTCCTTGCCTCTTCTTTCACCACCACTTGTCATACTTTTTTGGTGAATTAAATATCCTCATAGATGATCTTTCCAAAATTCTGCACCATGTGTTTCCTTATGTCTCTCCTCCATTGATCTTGTACTATACCTTGGCTTTTAGTTCCATCACCATAACCTCGACCTTGTTATTAGTAATAAATGCCAACATTCCATAATATCATTTTAAAGAAACTCATTCACCCATGACTACCTCCTCCTTTCTCATTTATTTTCTCCAGTATCCGGGGGCAAAGATTGTTTGTGTTCCATTTGTATTTCCTTGAACTGATTTCACCTGAGGTCTTGGCTACCAACAAGCTGACAGCATCCCATCTTAATCACTTGTGCCTTTCTTCTTTCTGTTTCTCCTTTTCTGAGGGCTTTCTCAGAGAAAAAGAACTTCTGTCATAGGAATTTCCTCCACTATGTATAGTGAAGATGGCACATAACATCCTCATGGGAAACCTTCAGCCAGTGGGAAGAGAGTCCATGAATAACATCCCAGTCTCTGGTAGGATAATTTTCAGGACTATCTTACATGTTTTCCAGATTGTCCCCTGTGAGACTGAACCCTGGTTGCCTAGCTTTACTGGATTTACTTTCTTCCTGTCTTACTTCCCCACTTCCTCACTTGTGCTTTCTGGGACTGCCTCCCTAATAAACTACTTGTACTCAAGTCCTTGTCTCAAGGTCTCTTTTGGGAGCAACCCAATCTAAGATATATAACAATTCAACAATTGTTCAATCCCATCTGGGACTTACACTCCATTGATCCCAGCATCTTTCCTCTATCCCTCCCTGCACCCTCTCATGTTCTAACTTCTTTTCCCACTCATTTTAAATTGCATGATCATAGTCACATGCTTATATTATAGTCACTCCCTTGCATATGCCTTCAATTCCCTTGTTCTTTCCAGCTTTTGTGATAATGGTCTGGCCCAACCTTGACCTTTGTAAAGTCTGACTATAAGCCTACTGTTTATCCCTTTCTCTGATTTATTATGAAAAATCCAGAAGAATATATTATCTATTTGTTTATTTGTCCATTGCCCCCTACTAGAATCTAAATACTATGAGATCAGAAATTTTTGCTCATCTTCCTTTCCATATCCACATTGCCTAGAAAGGTGGCTGGTACATAGTAGGGGCTCATTAGTATTTTTTAATAGCTGAATAAGGTTGTAATTACCCAAATAATACCCTTTTATAGGCAATTTTTTGGGCAGCATGAAGTTCAGAGTTATCCTCATCATCAAACATCAAAACCAGATTTTTCTGATTTCAAGCTCTAGGTTTTTAATTACTGTTCTGTACTACTATTCTCTTTACTTCACATAAAAATAACATAAGACAGACAACATGTTAGTGGGCATTCACAATGTGCCAGGCATTATTTTATGCAAAGATGAGAAAGTCCCTGAACAGCAATGTGTAGTTATAAGAACTCTGGATTGCAAGCTGAGAGACCAGATTTGTCTCTGTTGCCCCTGGAACCACAAATAAAACATTTAAATTCTCTGGTCATAATTATTTTCATTCACCCATCCATCAGTTAAATGCCTCCTAAATGTCTGGAACAGTGACAGATATTAGAAAAATGGTACTGAAGAAGAAAATATCCAACCGATTGAGCTGATTTCAGTCCAATGAGAGAGACAGTCATTGTGGCCAATTACTACACAATGTGAAAGGTGCTGTGACAAAGGAAAGTATGGGATGCTTTAGAAACACAATGAGGGACATGAATTGGGGAGGATGTTTCCTCTGTAAAATTAAGGCTTTATACTGAATAGGGCTCAGAAAGCTCTACCAGTGACCCATGATACTCTGTGTAACTAAGAGAAAATCCTCAGAGAGGGCAGTCATACCCCTTTGCCTTGAGTTAGTATCTACAGAAATTTAAGGACTCATTGTGACATTATCACTTTATACTTTTATCTTCTTTTACCCAAGGTTAAGCCATACCATATCTTAAGACTTTTTTTCATATGTAGAACCCCTACATTATTATCAGCTCATGTTCCAGTAAAGAATGCCAATGTCCTACCGCATCTACTGATTTTGACTCTCAAGAGCTGGAGCTTATAATTGTATGACTCTATACTTGCTTCCTAGGTGATACCCCAGAACCTAACTGTGCTGAGAAACTACCTCCTAGTAGGAACTCTCAGAAAATAAGGCCCTTTGGATTGTCGGAAATTAAACCCTCTAGCACAAGATCTAAGCCATTAGTTAAAATCACAGAGTAGTGTTATAAGGTGTACCATTATTTCATTTAAGAATGAGCGTCTTAAATAGTATCCTTGTTGTTAAAGTGGCTCAATTTTAAAACAGCTTCTCTGTCAAAAGGGGAGCTACTAATTGGTGTACTACTTCCACTGGCAAAAGTTCTTGTTGGTCTGGAGCTTGGGCCTTAGTTTTCACATTAATCTCAGAAAGTATTGTCCACATATAGAGATACATTAGACTTCTCTTAAGAAAAGCCAGAATGTAGTTACTTCCCATCATGTAATTTTTCCATTTGGGGGTGGATTTTAGAGCAGCAAAGGTCACATATGCTGCTTTTGTCAACAGAATCCAAGAGGCTCTACCCAAGTGTTTGCAAAATATTTAGTCTCAGACTGAGACTAAATAAAGAGGGAGATATGCCCAGCTGAGCTCAGCCTTCCAGCAATCCCCACCAAAGTACCAAAGGAGCATCTTAGTTTCTTTAGATCTGCCCTGCTATTAGTTGATAGCAAATGGAACAAAAGAACAACAGAAAAGTCCTGGTTAGATTTCTATTACAAAGAATCATAAAAATTAATAAATTGGTTGTTATAGCCACTAAGTTTTGGGGTAGTTTGTTACACAGCAAGAGATAACCAGAACACTAAAAGGAGAAGCACTAAAGGAAGTGCTACTGAGCTGAATCTTAAACCCTCAGTAAAATCTCCAGCTGCAGTATTCACCAAAATATCTATTGTTTCTGTTCCCACATGATTTCTGTTCTTTTTTAAGTATATTTTATTGATTATGCTATTACAGTTGTCCCATTTCCTCCCCTTCACTCCCCTCCACCCTGCACACTCCCTCCCACCCACATTCCCATCCTTTAGTTCATGTCCATGGGTCATACATATAAGTTCTTTGGCTTCTATATTTCCTATACTATTCTTAACCTCCCCCTGTCTATGTTCTACCTACCATTTATGCTACTTATTGTCTATACCTTTTCCCCCTCTCTCCCCCTCCCACGGCCCCACTGATAACCCTCCATGTGATCTCCATTTCTGTGGTTCTGTTCCTGTTCTAGTTGTTTGCTTAGTTTTTTTTTGTTTTTGTATTAGGTGTGGTCGTTAATTATTGTGAGTTTGCTGTCATTTTACTGTATATGTTTTTTATCTTCTTTTTCTTAGATAAGTCCCTTTAACATTTCGTATAATAATGGCTTGGTGATGATGAACTCCTTTAACTTGACCATATCTGGGAAGCACTTTATCTGCCCTTCCATTCTAAATGAAAGCTTTGCTGGATAAAGTAATCTTGGAGGTAGGTCCTTGCCTTTCATGATTTGGAATACTTCTTTCCAGCACCTTCTTGCCTTCAAGGATTCTTTTGAAAAATCAGCTGACAGTCTTATGGGCACTCCTTTGTAAGTAACTCTCTCCTTTCCTATTGCTGCTTCTAAGATTCTCTCCTTATCTTTAATCTTAGGTAATGTAATTATGATGTGCCTTGGTGTGTTCCTCCTTGGGTCCAACTTCTTTGGGACTCCCTGAGTTTCTTGGACTTCCTGGAAGTCTATTTCCTTTGCCATATTAGGGAGGTTCTCCATCATTATGTTTTCCAGTAAGTTTTCAATTTCTCGCTCTTCCTCTTCTCCTTCTAGTACCCCTATAACTCAGATATTGGAACATTTAAAGATGTCCTGTAGGTTCCTAAGACTCTCCTCATTTTTTAAAATTCTTGTTTTTTCATTCTGTTCTGGTTGAATATTCATTTCTTCCTTCTTCTCCAAAGCATTGATCTGAGTCCCAGTTTCCTTCCTGTCACTGTTGGTTCCCTGTGTATTTTTCTTCATTTCACTTATTGTAGCCTTCATTTTTTCATCTAATTTGCAACCAAATTCAACCAATTCTGTGAGCATCCTGATTACCAGTGTTTTGAACTGTGCATCTGATAGGTTGGCTATCTGTTTGTCACTTCGTTGTATTTTTTCTAGAGCTTTGATCTGTTCTTTCATTTGGGCTTTTTTTGGGGGGCGGGGGGTCTGGGCATGCCTGTTATGTAATAAGGGACTAAGCCTTAGGTGTTCACCAGGGTGGGGCAACCTATGTCACTGCGTTGTGATGCTATATGTGGGGGAGGGGTCTGAGAGGCAACTATGCTGCTTGCTCTGCTCTCTGCCAGTTTTCAGTCACTTCCTTTGCCACCTACGATCAAATTGGGCCCCTCTGGTGCTGATTCCTGGGTGGCTGGGCTTGTGTACATTCTAGGACTCTGTGGGTCTCTCCAACAAACTCTCCTGTGAGGCTGGGAGTTTCTCCCACTGACGCCTCCACAGTTGACGCCACCACACTGAAAGTCTGGGTTATGCAGTCTGTCTCACTTCCCACTTGTTCCTTCCAGTTTATCTGCATGGGAATGTGGGACTGCCCAGTCCACAATCAGCCACCTAGCAGGGTCCTCCACCACTGCCTTGCTACAAGTCCTCTTCGCCTGGCTGCCCATCTCGGCACCCTCCTACTGGTCTGAATATTTCTTCTTTAATTCCTTGGTTGTCGAACTTCCATAAGTTTGATTTTCTGTCAGTTCTGGTTGTTTTTGTTTTTAAATTTGTTGTCCTTCTTTTGGTTGTGTGAGGAGGCACAGTGTGTCCTCTCCATCTTGGCTGGAAGTCCCTGATCTCTGTTCTTTAGGCTTAAGAGTCATAATGAACTCTGGGCTTCTTTAAACTACTAGTCAGTTTGTGTTTGGGATGAAGTGTAAACTACAAGCCCCTGATTCCCTCTGCCACTGACTGGTCATCCTTCCGTGACAATCCTTTTGACCTCATACTGTCCATATCATATTCTTATCTTAGTCATCTTCGGTCTTTAGGAAATATGTCCCCATTTCCTCAGTGACTTTAGCATCTACTTCTAAATCTTCCTTTCTATCCCTTCTATTGTTGTAATCATCAGTGACTTCAATATCCAGATTCTTGGCCCTTCTGACACTCTACCCTTGTGGTTTCTAACCCCCTTGATTCTATGTTATTCATCTCTACTTCTCTTCAGCCAGTAACTGGAAATATTTGTCTTTGACCTTAGTTATTCTTGGAAACTATCCAGTGTCGTCTCCAGTTCCACTCTCTAATCACAATCTCCTTTTTCATTCTCCAAAGTTTGACCTTAGTTTCTTTTTCTATATATATTATTTCTATTCTAGTGGCTTCCTCATTGCCTTGAAGCTAATGTAGTAGGTCAAGATTTCTCATATCCAGTTAAAAATTATATGCTTCTGCAGCCAAACCTCTTATATTCAACATAACCTGAATCTTACCTTTCTTTTTTTAACATCCCTGTTTCTAAATTTCAAAACCAGTTTTCTAAACTCTGTACTCTAATCCCCAGGCCATCTAAATTCTCCTTCCTGGATCTGACCTCAACTGATTTTCCTTTTCCTATTCTTTTCACCACTCCAGCCATACTATGCTTTCCTCAGGTTTTTTAATAAATCTCAGTCTCTCCCTACTCTGGTCCCTCCCAACTCCTTTTCTTTCCAAGAATGCCCTTACCTCTTTTTTCACCTAGCTACCTTCTATTTATCTTTTGTGTCTCTTGCAGTCACTGTTACTTTCTTCCTAACACCCCATTTCCTTCTTCCTTTTGTTAAAGAAGAACCATCTCTGACAGTTTTGTTCAAATACTGGAGCACATATGTACTTCTGAACCCCTCTCCATGTGCAAAGTTGAAAGTTTATTAACAATAAGCCCATTTTGGTCATACTACTTTTCTCACCAGTGGCTGGTTTGGGTATTAGCATATAAATGATGTATTCATATATCAATCAGGGCATATTTAGGAGACACAAACTTTATCAGTTATCTTAACAAATAGTTAACTGACCAACCAGATAGTGGAGAAGTAGAAAGGCAAAACTGGAATACTCAGGTATCATGCAGGAAATAACTTTAGGAATGAGGAAAGATAAAAAGTTGAAATTATTAAATTTAACAGTGCAGAGAGAGGGCCCTATGGAGCTGGGCCCCAGACATCTGCAGAGTAGATTCTGGCTGGCTGGTGTCAGTGTTTCTGAAAGAGTATAATGATATTGGTTCTGGTAATATGACAAAACAATGAACCCAAGTTATTTCACTGCTCCTCCAGGAACAAACTGCTGCCACCAGACTGAAGAAACATTGTTGGGGTAACCCTAATAAGAACAGAAAGCAAACAGCAAAGAAAAAATTACCCCTCTCTCCTCCAGCCTCACAGTCTCTCTCTAGCACCCTCTTTTGGCAGAGCATAACAGGTAGCACATTCCTTGTTCCCAGACATGTTCACCCATATTCATTTCTTTGTATGCATTTTAATGCCATTCCTTCGCATTGTCCCACACACAGACTCCCCACGTAACCTCATAATCCCCTCCATATTACAAGGTCCAGCTCATGGCCTGCTAGTCTATTCTAACTTTCCAATTTAATGTGAAACTTTCCTTCTCTGATCTGCATGCCTCTCCTAGCATGTTTATTTTCTGCTTCTTTTTACACTGAGTTATGCACATGCATTGACTCAGGCATTTAAAGCATAAATTTAGAGTCAGGAAGAACAGGGTTCAAATGCTGGGTCCATTACTTGGTAGCTCTGTGTCCTTGGATAAGTTATTTAAATCCTCTAACTTTCAAATTCCCTGTGTTAACTTAAAGGCACAAGGATCTTCCACAATCTCTGCTCAATAAAATTCCTTTAATGAATACAGTGTAAAAGATCTTGGTATATTTCCATGATTTCTCAGACAGTATTACAATATATCTAAATGTTAATTGTTTTACATACTATTCTTGTGCATTAGTAATCAAGTATAGGCATGTCACTGGAAGGATTTCTCTGTGAATTTGGTGAATTAAAGTGGAAATAAATAGAGTTCATTCTCTTCTTTCTTGAAAAGTTAATAATGCTAGATTCCTTTGGATTCTGTCACAGAATGATAGGCTGAAACAAATGATCATTTCAAGGGTGATACACTATTAAGGTTCTGGCCATTGATTGTTTCTACACAACAATTTTGGATGTATTTTCCCCAGCAAAAGTCAAAGTTCTAATACCTATAGCTTTATAAATTACGAGTAAGTCATAAATGGATTTAACATAGATTAAAAGAGAACATAATTTATTTGTTTCATTTTGTTCATAACACATAAACCTAAAAGACTGTGAGAAGAAAGTGTAGAATTCTGATAACATTGATTTGGAGGATCCAAAGAAATCCTAGGGATTTATTGGCTAATCTTTTGTCCTTTTAGAAATGTGCTATCTTTTAAAATTACTATATAAACTTCAGGTATATAACATAATTCAACATCTGTATCCACTACAAAATGATCACCCCCAAAAGTCTAGTTACTATCCATCGCCATGTAATTAACTGCCTTTACCCCTTAGGTAACCACCTTTCCCCTCTGGTAACCACCAGTCTGTTCTCTGTATCTATGAGGGGTTTTGTTTGTTTGTTTAGAAAATTTGCTATTAATCATTAGAAATCAGTTTGTCCTAACATTTCTGCAGCTGTTTCAGATTGGAAGTGGTGCTGTCCTGCCAAGACTGGATCTGTGAGAGCCAATTGCATTTTAACAACAATGAGAAGGAGGGGAGAGAAGTATCGCCAACCTGGACGTGGGCCAAACTGAACGGGAATTCAGTTCCTGCTGTTTTATTCTTGTTATGGACAGAAAATAATGAAGTTTTACATAAAGTCTAAAGGGAATTTAATTTGCCTAAAAGCCTAAGCTGTTTCTAAAATATGGGGTGAGGGGTTAGGTTAAAGGAGAGTTTGGGGGATAGATTGGAAAGAGAGGGATGTCCGATAGTGAAGCCTAAATTGTATATGCATAGTTTAATGGGCCTTTGAAAACAAAGCTTAAGTTTCCCTGCTGTACTTTAGAATTTTTCAAGAGTGAATTGCATCTTTCCTAAAAGCAGGTTTAACCTCTAATAATGAGGATATAATCTAATCTCCGACAAGGACTGTATTAGGAAAATAAAGGTTTTATTCTACATGTTTTGAAAGCGAATGGAAATTCTACCTCGAGCTCCATCAAGATTGGCTTAACCACCAATGTAAATTACCCTTATTTGGTTATTGATGTCATATGCTAATGCTTTTTGAAGTAAGCACAGACAATCAGTTCAGATTTGTAATGAAGCAGACATAGGCCTCAACACTGTTACAAGCTTGGTGATCGTGGGACAGTTCCTTCATTCCTCAGCCTCAATGTCCTCATCCGTAAAGAGGCAATAAAGTATAGGTTGCAGAGTGAAGTAAGTACAGTAAAGTGCCTTATACAATTCCAGAACACAGAGGACATGCTCAATAAGTGACAACTAGTATTGTTGTTATATTTTTCTAGCATTCAGATCTTAATTATAGATTCTAAAGAGGCTTTGATACAAAGGTAATAACATATTTCTACTATACCTAAAATGGCAGAAGCACAATGCATACTCTTCTGTAGAACATAGTTAAACTAATAAAAGGTTTTCACCTCTGCCACTCTAAATTCACCCGTAATTCTGAGTTACCTTCCCTGAGTTACTCCTATTTACTTGTCTCTGTCAAGTCAGCAGCAGGAAATACAAGGTTGACTCTTAGGCCTCAGATAGTCTTAATATTGCTATGGAGAAAAAAATGAAAATGACCAGTACTAGCTTTGTAGTCTTAAGAGGAGGAGAAACTAGTGGACAAAAAGCTTTTCTGAATGTAATCTTTATTTTGAAACTGTGCTGGAAATTATAGACCTTGCCTCTTCTATTCCGTTAGCCCCCTGAAGTTAATTGAAGCTAAATTACATAGTGCAAACTTAGACGAGGAGACTCCTAGGAAATGTGTGCTGCTTTCTATAATGTATTATTCTACATGCCAACTTTGAGAATAGCAGAACTGAATAATTAAAGTTCAGCTGGGTCATAAATAAGGTAACATGAGATATAATTAATTCTCTACAGTTTAAAAGAGGCCATCTTTCCTTTGAGTTCTTGTTTCAGGTCCAATGAGAAGTAGCTAGGAACAGATGGGGTGGGGGTGGTGCAGTAAGGGGAATTCTAATTCTTTGTAAATAAAAAGATCTTGTACTCTATTTTGATTTGTGTTTGTGCCCAAAAGGAATAAAGGCCAAGAGGCAACTCATTGTATGATTGAAGAAGCAAAGCTTGTTAACCGTCTCTCCACAACATTCCAATATTGCTTCCTCTCTTTATTTTCACTTGATCACAATTATTCATTCTTACCAGAAAGAAATTTTAATCATATCAAAGTAATTTTCTCACCCTTTTTTTCACCTCCTTCTCTCTAATCTCATGGTTGACTGGAAAAATGAATAAATAAGTTCCGAAGAGGCCAAACTCAGAGCCTTTTGATGATACAGAGGGAATCCAGATGTTCACCCTGCCCCCCACCTCCTATAAAGGGTTTCGTGGAATTTGTTGCTGGCCATAATATGCCTCCTAAAAGAGAGGAAACTCTTTTATATTTACAGGTAATATTAAATTAAGTTTCTACATTTTGTTTCAAATAGCAAATGAAAAGCATATCTTTTAGTGCTGGCTTTTACCTCTCTTGACTAGATTCTGTCTGTATGTTCTCATAGGTGTCCTATCTCAACATGATGTCATTTAAGAATGAATTATATTTGAGACCATTCATTTCTTTTCAATTCCATACTTTCATGCCTCTGACTAGTCATAGACACACATTGCTCTGATCTGCTGCCCTTTTAGAGGAAAAGAGACACCAGAGTGGTCACCAACATAAGACAATAATAGATGGTAGGATACAGTTTTGTTGTGTGTGACTTAATTTAAGTCCGTGGCAATGATTTTTTTTCTTGACTAATTTCAGACAATCATGTCTCAGAGTTGAAATAGGCTACTTTCTCCTAGCACTTTCCAACTTTAAAATGTGTTTTTAAAATTTATTTATGAAATATGCTTGTGGCAATGAATAAGAACATTCATAAAACCCATATACATTTAATAATCCTTCAGCATTATGAACTGTTTCCTTGCATGGCTCTACCCTGGCTGGGAAAAAACTGGGAATGAACAAGTGAACCTTATCCTGTATCTCTAATGTTTGAAAAAACACAAGAGGTTTTAAAAATGAAATTCTTACCACCCTCTCCAAGTTAAAGTACCTAGACTCTAACTTGTAGAAATTCAAGCCCAATAAATTAAAGAAGAGGAGGAGGAGGGAGGTGGGGAGGTGGGAGGAGAGAGAGGGAGGAGGAGGGAGAGGAAAGGAGAAGAGGAAGAGAAGGAGGAGGAAGAGGAGAAGAAGAGAAAAACTCTCAGGAGTTTCAGAAAATGAAGAGGGTCGGATAGAGAGATAATCCCCAAACCAGGACAAAATTGGAAGAGGAATTTGCACAATAAAGTATATTAGTTAAGTAATTGATTTCAAGAGACAAGTCATTCTGAACCCCTGTTTTATGGATGAATGAAATTCTGAAATTTGAGATAGGTCACCATGAATTTCAGAGCAGCCACTAGCAAATAAAATCACAGCAGGAACCTTCCTTAAAAGTCTGGATTTTTTTAGTGGGTTAATAATGGTAGCAACTCTTAAGATAAAAATCTTTTAGAAATGTGAAGTTTTAAATTTATATGTTTGCCTAACTGACCATGGAAACTTAATATATGGTATTCTGTTTGCAGGAAAAAAAGAAAAAAATTAAAAGAATGTATAAACTATCCAAGGTAAAACAAAATCTCAGTCCAAGTTTTTCTGAAAATATAGGTTTTGTTTGAAGAATAAAAGGTTTCAATTATCACTCTGGCTCTGCCAAGAGAGCAAACACAGCAGACAATTGAATTTATGAGACTGTCAGTGTCGTTTTACCTAAAACATAACTTCCCTCCCATATCTATTCTCACCCCTTGAGATATGGGATTAAGATGCTATTCTCACATCCTGGGACAAGGGATTAATAGTTCTCCACTGTTATTTCTCATTTTTTAATAGCTCTATTGCATTGCTCCATTGAGAATATAATATTACATGTAAAACTACAGGAGAAATCTCATCAAAGAATTAATGAACAAAAAGATATAAGAAAACCCTGTTAACCATAGAATATATTTATAAAGTCTTTGTGTTGTTTACTTAAATACTTTATATGATTAGAAATAATACAAGAAAGAGTTTAGGTAGAAAGTAATTTTTGAACCAGACATGTCAATCACATGGAATGTGTCCACAGCCATTGCTGAGAGTACAGCCACAACCACCTACATGCTGGACCCTGAAACCCTTCCCAGATGACTACAGCTGATTGGACCAGGGATGGGCACCAGACCCAAGTGTTACCAATTCAGAGATGGGGCAGAAGATCATTAATTGCCAAGCATAAAAAGCCCTGTCCTAATAGGGATGGTAGTAATTATCTGGACTTATTAGATGTTCTTTCTTTCAGGCATTTGACCTGAGAATATGAAAAGAATCTACTACACAGTAACAGGAATGAAAGTAGATTGATACAAGGGGAAACATTCAGAATAGCTTTAAAATGATAATGCAGCTGAGGTTCCCAGCACTGCCCAGAACACCATCAGATCCAGTATCAATGACACCAGGCTTAGACTCATGCCAAAATTCTTTCTCTTTTATTATCACACATATCCTTGTAACAAACCTACATTGCAGAAGCTAGCCTAAACAAGTTGTGAATTCTTGCAGTCAAAATAGCCTAAACTAAGCAGAGATAGAGATGACAACCACAAACTAACCTTTATAGAGTATCATGGTTATGCACAGCACTGGGGATACCAAGGGAAGCTTATTATAATGTGCTCTGATTTGAGGTATAGAAAATAAAACAATAAGCAGTAAGAGGTACACTAAGTGCCAAATACCTGATAGCCACTCAAAACCCTCTGGGAACAAAGCATATTAGTACTAGTGCACTAGTTAAGGATGCAGACTTTGGACACCCATGTTGTTTGTTGGTTGAGTAAATTTGGTGGTTATTTAACCTGTGGTTCCCAAAACAACAGCATCAGCCCCTCTTAGAACTTGTTTCACATGCAAATTTTCAGGCCCTCTATATCCAGAGTCAAAAACTCTGGGGGTAGGGGAGAACAATTTTTATCTTAATCTCTTATCTTTATTTTACTTTAACTAAATAAAGAAGAAAATAAGCAGGATCTAAGATAGAAAATTCGGAAGGGGGTTATTATTTGTTACTTAATCATGGAAGTTTAACTGAGAAGATATTTATTTATTTAATCTTTATTATATTTTTTCCATTACCATTTGATCTCCTTATTCCTGCCTCCCTCCAGAAATCACCACATTGTTGTCCATGTCCATGAGTCCTTTTTCCTTTTTGCTGAATCCCTCCACCCTCTAATCACCCCTACTAGTTGTCATCTGCTCCATCTGCTCTCCATCTATGAGTCTGTCTCTGTTTTGCTTGTTAATTCAGTTTGTTCACTAGATTTCACATATGAGTGAAATCATGGTGTTTGTCTCTCTCTGGCTGGCTTATTTCACTTACCATAATGTTCTCTAGGTCCATCCATACTTTTCCAAAGGGTAAAAGTTTCTTCTTTTTATGGCCTAGTAGTATTCCATTGTGTAAATGTCCCATAGTTTTATCCACTGATCTATTGATGGACACTGAGGCTGCTTTCATATCTTGGTGATTGTAAATAACACTGCAATGAACATGAGGGTGCTTATGTTCTTTCAGATTAGTGTTTTGGGTTCCTCTGGATATATTCCCAGAAGTTGGATCACTGGGTCATAAGGCAGATCCATTTTTAATTTTTTGAGGTATCTCCATACTGCCTTCTACAGTGGCTGCACCAGTCTGCATTTCCACCAACAGTGCAAAAAGGCTCCCCTTTCTCCACATCCTCACCAACACTCATTATTTGTTGATTTATTGATGATGGCCATTCTGACAGGTGTAAGATGGTATCTCATTGTGGTTTTAATTTGCATTTCCCTGATGATTAGTGACATTGATCATCTTTTCATAGATCTATTGGCCATGTTTATGTCCTCCTTGGAGAAATGTCTATTCAGGTCCTTTGCCCATTTTTAATTGGGTTGTTTGGTTTTTTGGTGTTGAGTTTTGTTAAGTACTTTATAAGTTTTGGATTTTAACACCTTATCTGATGTTTTGGTAAATATGTTCTCCCATTCTGTGGGTTGACTTTTTATTTTATTGATGATTTCTTTGCTGTGCAAAAACATTTTAGTTTGATGTAGTCCCATTTATTTATTTTTTTCCTTGCTTTCCCTTGCCTGACATAAAAACAGACACACCAATCAATGAAACAGAAGAGAGAGCCCAGAAATAAACTCACTCCTTTATAGTCAATTGACATTTGACAGAGGAAGCAAGCACATACAATGGGCTAAAGATAGTTTATTCAATAAATGGTATTGGAAAAATTAGACAGATATGTGCAGAAAAATGAAACTAGATCACCTTCTTATACTATACACAAGAATAAATCTAAAATGGATAAAAGACTTAAATGTTACATCAGAAACCATAAAAATCCTAGAAGAAAACATAGGTAAAATCTCGGACATTGTTCATAGCAATTCTATATCTCCCCAGGCAAGGAGAAGACATTTAAGCAAAACCCTGAAGGGAGAGGAAGAATTAACCATTAAAAAAATAATAAAACCATAACAAACAAACAGAAAATGGTAGAAAAAAATAGAATTTAACAATGAACAGATAATATTAATGATAATAACAACAATAGTGAATTGTTAATACCAAGCATTATGCTATGGACATTCCATGGATTATCTCAATCTTCCCAGTAATTTTCTAGAATTATTATTATTTTTATTTAAGTAAATTTATTCCACTGAAGTAAATCATCCAAGATGACAGAATACGTAATTGTTGGGGCCAGCATTGGAACACAGATCTATCCAGATTTGTAAATATAGTCCAGAATCTACCTGACTTCAATGCCTAATGAAATCTCTAGTCACTGACCCTTGAAAACATGGTATACATTTCCACCTCCTAGGATGACCTCATCATCCTCCATATTTACCTAATCCTATCCACCCTCTAAGCTCAACTCAAGTACAACCTTCTCTGCGCTTCAATAATAATAACAATAATAAATTAGCCGCCATTTGTGGACTTCATTATGATAAAACATTTAGTCTTTATAACAACACATAATCAGGATCTTGAGACACAGGTTAAGTCATAGTTCTCAAAATTCTGTGTGCATCAGTCCTCAGAGGGTGTGTTAAGATAAAAATCATTGTCCCTCTTTCTAACAAGTTCTGAGAGGTGCTGATGCACTGATCTGGGAACTACTCTTTGATAACCACAGGATTAAATAATTTTCCCAAATTTACCTAGTCAGCAATGGCAGAGTCAACTGAGCTTTGTATTCAGGGGCATGGGTATCCAAAGTCAACATCCTGAACTAGTACACTAGTACTAATATGCTCCTTCCCTATCGAGTTTTTGATGAATACCAAATATTTGGCACTTTGTGTACTTCATACTTTTTATTGTTTTTCTATTTATTAATTTTCCTTTTCCCTAATAAGTAAGGCCTTTTCATTTTGGCATTCACTCTTAGAACAGTGCTTGCCTAATACATGGTAGAACTCGGTGTTTGTTTAATAGGTGAATGGATTATTGTAATTGATACCAGTGTCTGTGGCAGTTATACCTACCTATGGAATCTCTGAGCAAGTATTCAGCCTACATCAAGCCACATTTTCCAAAAACATCTCAATCACACCTGTGGCCAAAGGCAGATGATGAAAGAGACCATCTGGAAGGTAGAAAAATGGGAAAATGCCTCCCTTTCCCCCTTTGTGATGATTTAGTGATGGTGATTAAAACAGAGTCATCCAAATACATATTTACCACAGATGACAGCCAGCATGTTCAATTTTTACACATCTCTCTGCCTCTCAGTTCCTGTTTCGTAACTCCCTCAAATATGCATTCATAAGTTTCCCTGGAAAGATGTTTCTTTCTTTTTAGCAAGCAGCAGTGGTTTAAGATTTATTTCTTTGTTTGTGTGTGTGTATATTTATTTATTTGTTATATCCTCCTGTGGCTGAAAATATTTCTCCTATCTTATAATTTCCTTACTCATAAAATTTTCTGAGGTTATTTTAATAAATGTAGATCACTAGCACTATATATACTAATATACAGTGTCTGGTATTTTTGCCATAAGCATGTTTGCCATAAACATCTTTGCCACAGTATTTTCACCACGAACCTTTTGCTACACAATTGTCTGTAAAGGCAATTTTGCTGTAAAAGATAAATTAACAGCTTGACAGTTCAATGAACATTTGGCAGACTTAATTTAAGCTAATCGTCAATTGGTTTCATTTCTCCATGAAAGAAATTCTTACATTATTCTCATGTTTATATGAAATTTTAGCCTTCATAATGGTCAGTACAGTGACTAGTAGACATGGTGGCCTTAAAACAGATGACGACTATCTATAAGCCAGAGTGCAAACCTACATGCTACTTGTATACTGTACTAGAAAATGATAACATCTCAGTTTGCAAATCTTTCAGTGAGCAGAGTCCCCTCCCACCCTCCAAAACCACAAGTTTACCTTGCTATGGTAGACGGGATAGAGGTGGCTAATAATTTACAACTGTTTTTGAGAGCATTAATTATTCATTTTTTAACTGGAAGTGGATACCTCTCTTAATGAAGGAAGAAATTGTAGTGGAAAAGAAAAAGTGAGGAAGCATCAAATGAGACGAATCAAGGAAAAAAATATATATATAACACTAGGAACAAAAGACTTCAAAGACAAAGTGTTTTCATTTTTTTGCAATAGTCTTAAATTTTGTTATTCATTTTTCATGTTTCATTATGTCTTTTTTACTGACCATCTTTTATTTAATCTTTTATGGCAAAACTGCTTTATGGCCAATTAATTATGTGGCAAAAATGTCTATGGTGAAAATGCATTCAGGAAACAGGTTTACAGCAAAGATACTTACAACAGAAATACCTTGAACCTATTAATACATATCACACAATCATGGCTAATGTAAAAGTTCATGTTTAAGTTCTTTTTTTTTTACAGGACTCCTTTTTTTCTTTTTAAAGATTTTATTTGTTTTTAGAAAGAGAGGAAGGTAGGGAGAAAGAGAGGGAGAGAAACATCGATGTTTGTGAAAGATACATTGATCAGTTGCCTCACACACACCTCCAACTGGGACCTGGCCTGCAACCCAAGCATGTGCCCTGACTGGGAATCTAATTGGCAATTTTTCGATTCTCACGCAGGCCAGCACTGAATCCACTGAGTTACACCATCCAAAGTGTCATGTTTAATTTCTTAGAGGATTAACATATAGAAGAGTATACAGTGGTTATATTATTCTGAAGAACCAAAACTAAACATACACATTTTGAAAAGATTATGTGAAGTATGATAAAAAAATGGAGATCTTTTTCTTGGTAAATTATTTATAGAAATTTGTTTATAGAAATTATGTTAAATTGTTTATAGAAATTACAGAAATTCTGTATAGAAACATAACCTTCTCTGGTGCCTAAATGAAGACTCTGCACAGGTAGCATACATTTAAGGTGGACATGCACAGCTGACTTACTTCAAGACATGTTTGAGGCATGCCAGTCAGTTTTCAGAAACAGGAGTGGGTAATGGAACCTCCCACTGGGAGGACAGACACTGGGGGTACTGGGGAGGTATTCTGAGACCTTTTCTGAAACTTGTCCTATGCTCTGAGAGAAATGTGTGACCAATTGTACGCAAAGACCTTATTTCCAAATGAGGTCACATTTATGACTACCAAGAGTTAGGTCTTGGATATATGCTTTTTAAGAGTCACCCTTCAATCCATTACACCCATATTTTTCTAAGTTTTAACATTTTATACAAACATAATTATCCACTGAAAAATTAACATTGGTACAATAGTATAAACTACAGATTTATTTGGATATCATGAACTTTTCCACTGTGCAGGAAAGCATTAACTAACCAGGTTTGAGTTGCTCAACTCTTGCACATTCCAAAAAAGGTATGTCTTCAGGACTGGCTTTTAACTGGATCCTAGAAAGTACCTCTGATATTATGTTGAATATATATATATATATATATATATATATATATGTATTCAACAAATACTTCTTTCCAGCCCCTTCTTGCCTTCAAGGATTCTTTTGAAAAATCAGCTGACAGTCTGATGGGAACTCCTTTGTAGATAACTGTCTCCTTATCTCTTGCTGCTTCTAGGATTCTCTCCTTCATTTTTACCTTGGCTAATGTAATTATGATGTGCGTTGGTGTTTTCCTCCTTGGGTCCAACTTCTTTGGGACTCTCTGAGCTTCCTGGACTTCCTGGAAGTCTATTTCCTTTGCCAGATTGGGGAAGTTCTCCTCTATTATTTGCTCAAATAACTTTTCCACTTGTTGCTCTTCCTCTTCCCCTTCTGGTACCCCTATAATTCGGATGTTGGAACGTTTAAAGGTGTCCTGGAGGTTCCTAAGCCTCTCCTCATTTTTTTTTGAACTCTTATTTGTTCATTCTGTTCTGTGTGGTTATTTCTTTCTTCCTTGTGGTCCACTCCATTGATGTGAGACCCAGCTTTCTTTCCATCAATATTGGTTCCCTGTGTATTTTTCTTCATTTCACTTATTGTAGCGTTCATTTTTTCATCTAATTTGCAACCAAAATCAACCAATTCTGTTAGCATCCTGATCACCAGTGTTTTGAACTGTGCATCTGATAGGTTGGCTATCTCTCAGTCACTTAAAAGGATGGGTTCTGGGGCTTTCATTTGGTCTTCTGTTTGAGCGCTCTCGCTCGTGCTCTCTCTCTCTCTCTCTCTCTCTCTCTCTCTCTCTCTCTCTCTCTCTCTCTCTCTTTTTGGTCTGGTCGCGCCTGTTATGGTGAGGGGTGGAGCTTTAGGTGTTCACCAGGGCTGGGCACCCCAGTTACTGGGTTGTGCCGTTGTATGTGGAGGCAGGGTCAAGAGGGAACAATGGCGCTTGCTCCATTCTCCATGGGACCTCAGTCCCTTCTTCTGCTTCCCCCGAGCAAACTGGTCCCCTCTGGTGCCAATTCCTGTGTGGGTGGGCTTGTGCACACCGCCGGACCCTCCAAGGACCTCTCTTATGAAGCTGGGTGTCTCCATGTGCCTCAACTCCCACAGGTGTCCTCAATCAGTGTCCCGAGGCTTTATTTCCCAGCGCTGGGATCCTGGGTTTTGCACAGTGCCTTGCTTCACAATTGCTGCCTCACTGGGTCTGCCGGTTACCACCCCTCAGCTGGGGTCTGCAAGCTGCCACTTGCACACTCAGGGTCCACCCACTGCAGTCTTGTGTGCCCTGGATGCCTTATGCACCTGGTCCCAACACTCTCTGCTCTCCACGCCTCAACTTGTGCCCTGCTGCCCGACTCTGCTCCTCCTACCGGTCTGGATGAACGGGTCTATTTCAACTTCTTGGTTGTCCAACTTCCATTCATATCAATTTTCTGCCAGTTATGGTTGTTATTCTATTTCTAAATTGTTGTTGCCCCTATCTTGGTTGTGCAAAGAGGCACAGTGTGTCCACCTATGCCTCCATCTTGGCTGTAAGTCCCATGTTGATATATCTTTTTACTAGTGATGTCAATCTTGATTGTCCGGGTAAGGTAGTATTTGCTAGAATTGTCCACTGTAAAGTTATTATTGTTCTCTTTGCAATAAATAGTATTTGCAGGTGGGGAGGCACTAGCTTGTCAAAAAATCATCTGATTTCGAATGTTGGCAACTAAGCACATTTTTAAGAAACACAATGTTAGCCCCATACCCTGCAAATTTACCTCAGGGTTAATTCAGTTCTGGGTCACCCTCTGGACAAAAGCAAGAATGGAGGGAAAGTGGGCAACTAGGCAGGGCATAACTGGAAATTTCAAGTAGTCTTGGGGTGTTAGCAAAAGAGATTTAGGAAACAAACTTGCACACCAGTCAGCACTGTGTCACCCAAACACTGTTTAGGAAAGAGTCTGAGACTGTCTTCTCTCAGATTTGTTTGAGACAAAGGTAAGGTGGCCTTCAGCTGATGTGGGTAAGTTTTCTGACTTGGTAAGTTTTAGCCTAGGAACAGCTGTGTTACAGGAGCACATCAGTGGCTCTGTTGAGAAGAGCTTCCAAAATTGCTGCATGTTTAAACAGTTGTTCACTCATTGAACTTCAAACCACCTTTTCAAACCCTCTGTTTCAGTGTTAGGTGTTCTTGATAGTATGAGCCATATAAAAAGCTGCTCCTAGCACCACTATAACATGGCTAGGCATATCATGACTTCTAGGAATGGCTAGCAGGAGGGCAAAAAGAGGATAGTAGAATAACTTTAGATCTTGGCATAATTGCAGAGCAAAATTGGAGATGAATGACCCACATAAGGTTTTGATTTTCTGTTTCTTTTATTTGTGATGAGCTGCCTTCTCTATTATTAAGAATAATGAGCCATAATCCTCAAATAAATACCCTTTCCATTAATATAACAGGTATTTGGTGACTTTAGGATATAAAAAATACATCTTGGTAAACCATTCAAGATTCAAATGACTATTTCAGATTTGTTTCTTCATAATTAGTCTTTAAAACTAAAGAAATTCATCCAGTAATCAGTCACTCACCAATCAAGATCCCTCTTTTTATTTTTAAGCATGAATCATGTTTTCAAAACACTGGTTTCTAACTAATAGGGATCTCATCTTTTCAACAGGGCAACCTTCATGTCATAGATCAAAGCAAAGATGAGGAAAATGAGAACATTTTTTCATCCATGTTATTTCTTTCAAGTGGCCTGATTTTAAAAAAAGTGTTCAGTGATAGAAGTTTGAAAGAGTTTATCTAGACTTTTGATAGGACTCACCATCTAAGTTTGCACCATGAATCACAGATATAATATTTATAGTTTTGTTATTTCTTGCACTAAGAAAATGATTATAAAATGTATGCCCTTCATCTCACTTTAATTTCTTCAGGGAAAGTTTGGCAAGGATAATAGTTCCATTTTGGATGCAATTCAGCTATCTGATGAATGTTACATCAAAATGTGTTTGATCCAGTTCTTCTTGTTGGCTCAGCTGATAAGTTAATTCCAAGTGATTGCCATGAAGGCAAGCATCACAAGCCCTATCCTATCGTCGGAAGGCATGTTCTTGGCAAGAAAGAAGCCCACATCTGTGAAGTCTCGAAGCACGTCCTCTTTTTTCCCTTTCTGAGATATTTTTTCCTATTTCATTATACCTAACTACATATTCAGTTGGAATTCAATCCCTGTGGCCTCAAATACATACACATTTTGATTGATGGATGATTAAACATCAAACATGGGTTTGAAACTTTTGTCTGAAAGGCTTGTTTTTTTTTGTTTTGGCTCTAACATTCTTTCAGTCAGCTAAGTTCCCCAAACCAGTACCTGTTCCAGTTCATGTTTCAGTGTCAATACAAAACTCTTGATCAAGCAGAGAACTGTTAATTTTCTAAAGGGTGGCCAAGTATGCTGCCCAAATTCTAGCCACCCCATGTTTGGGTAAACTGTTCGTATATGTAAAAAATTGTTTGCTACACAATTTTAATGGAACTTCTGAAAACCATTTAATAAATTTGTTTTCATTTGTAAAATAAAGGGAATAGAAGTAGATCATTGCTAAGATGGTTTCATATTCTGAAACCTTTCAAACTTAGGCCATTTAAATATAGTGTGTGATTCAAAAATTTATCCTGACTGTATTATCTTTATTCAAGGCGATGTTGTCACTTAGTATTATGCACTCGATGTAAATGATTTTTTTTCAAGTAATGATCTGATTGTAGCTAGTTACCTAAAACTTGCCCTAAGCACCTTGTGTGTTATTTATCTTCACAGATTTGCCCCTTTTTTCACCTTATTGTACACATGTTATCAGAAAGTATATAGCAGACTTAGAATGCTTTTGGAATCAGGGAATACTTAGTGATAATTTTTAAACTGTGAGCACCTCTTGTGTCACAACATATCTGGTCTCCATTCAAATCTGCATCTGGTTGTGTAGAATTATTTTTCAGTTTCTAAAATATCCTGTAAATTCTAAGTCTCTAAAATAATCTGAAAAGTAGCAGAATCACCACAAAGCAGGACCAAAAATGGGCTGGTATCCATTTAGGATATCTTTTTGCAGCAAACTAACTATACTTTAAAAAAAACTAGCTCATCATATATTTAGGTACTTGTTAAAATGTTGATATTATACATTAAGAATAATCTGGAGAAAGAAAGTAAAAAATGGAGACACCCTGGGTGTTTGAGAGTACTTTGATGGAATTATGTCAACTAAGTTCACGCATCAGTGTTGGGAAATCTCTGGGGCCTGACTCAAACAGACTTCTCTTTTTGGGCAGACATCTGGCGACTCCAGCTTTTGGCTTGAAGCAGTTGCCAGGGGAGTTTCAGCTACAATTCCACAGAATTCCTTTACAGGCTCTTTATGGTCTTTTTTCCTTGCTGGCACTAAACAGGTGACATACATTCCACACTGATAATTAGTGTCATCTGGCTTGGGGCCCCTACTTCTCTTTTCAGTTTCTGATGTCCTTTGCAATGCTGCCTTGTCCCCATTTTACATTTGTCACATTGAACCATCTCAAATAGCACCAGTAAAAAAATGTTTTGCTTTTCTCCTCCTTCTAATGCTTCCACTTTCTCTTAAATGCAACATTTTCTCTTTGTTCTTTTTAAGTTATGCGTTATAATTTCTTAGAATAGCTCCTCTTAAATGCAGCATTTTTTCTTTTTAAGTTATGTATTAGGATTTCTTTGATGATATCTGGTCAACCATTCTAGTCTCACTGACATTTGCTGAATTTGCCATCTCCGTGTGGTTTTAAATAGCTTCTAGTACTTACATATACATATTTATTTCATATAAAGGGCTTTAGATCAGTGATATGGACTAGTCATTTAAAGTAAATTCTAATGCAAATGTCATAAAACTCACCACACAGATCAGTTTGGCTTAATTACTTTTTAAAAAATGGCTTTTTCCCTAGCAATACTGCTTGTCCATGAGGTCAGAACACTGTTTTATTTTGGTTCGGCTTGGTTTATCTCCATATCCCTGTGTCTAGAAAAGTGCCTACACTTAATAAGAATTCATTGAATTTTTGTTGTTACTGCATGTTGGTGATGCTGATATTCAAATAACATCAAATAATGATGAACATTTATTGAGACTTCTATGTATAATTCAAATATGAATGCTGATACATTATTAAAGAAAAATTTTAACACATAGCTGAGCTGGAAGAAAATTATGGGAATTTAAAATGTTTCTCCTCAATTCTTTGTCCATCCTTTAAAGCCCAGAATCTGAGTTATAATGAGCCACATGCCAGATATGAGTACAAGATAAAGCCTGGGGCCAAAACAAGACTAGAGGTTAAAAAGAGATTTCCACATAAAATCAAGCACTCATCTTTACCGGCTGATGTGTCACCCTCACCAAAAACAAACACACAAACAAACAACAACAAAACCCAAGCCCACGGAATTAGAAAGTGATGATATACACTTTGGCTCTGCATAGAGCAGAATAAGGAAAACAACTTCTTTGAAAATTCATAATCCAAATTTTGTACTCATTTGTGTTGGAAGTCAGAATTCATACTGCTTGTATGACTCTCAAAAAAAGGAAGAAAGAAAAATCCTCTTGGGAGATCATAAATTTTAATCCCAAGCTTCAACCAAGTCTCTCAGGTTATGAGAGACAGGTTATAAAAGTACATTATCTCACCATTAAATCCCTAATTCACAAGAAACAAATTATTAACAGTGAGATTCATGAAAACAATAAAGCACATAATTGATTTGTAAGAACTGAGATATTAGACATAAAGATTGCAGGGTAAAATATGTTTACTATGTTTAAATGAATACAGGAAGAAGTTAAAAGTATAGCTAACAAACATTTAGGCAGTCATATTTAAAAATCAGTGAGATAAATTTTCTGAAAATGAAAAATGGAATGGCTACACAGTAGATTTGACATGGCTAAAGATAAATAACAAACTGGAAGACCTATCTGAAGTGTCCAGTAGTAGAGAAAGAGAAAATAAAGAAACTGCATGAAAGAATTGTTAAGAGACATAATGGGCCTTGCTAGAAAATTCAACAAACATCTAGTGAAATTATTTAAGGGACAATTAGAAAGAATGAGTGAGAGGCAACTCTCTTTAAAAAGAGCTGAAAAAAGTCCAGAAATCTTGAAAGATACCACTCTATGGTTTCAAGAAGCCTAACAAGTCATAAATAAAAATGATTAAAGAAATTAAGAAAAAATGTATATTGATTTTCATCAAAATGCAAAATACTAAATACAAAGAGATTTTTTCTCAAAAATGTTGATTGATTTTTAGCTTGTTAGAAACATTTGTCTTATAGCACTTGTTATAAACACAACAAACAGATTTTTTAAAAGATGATGGAAGAAAAGTAAGAAAGGTATCATTAAGTAATACCTAAGAACAGGAACTCTGGAGCCAAACAGTCCATGTTCAAATACTGGCTCAGACCCCCACTATCTGGATAACATCAGGCAATAAGGTGAATGAACTCTCTGTGCTTTAAATAATTAATTTGTGAAGTAGGGATGACAATTACATTTCCCACCTGATACTCATAGCGTTGTTATGAGAATTAAATAAACTGGTATTTGTTAAGTGCTTAGAACAAAGTCTAGCATGTGGTAAATGCCAGATAAATATTGTTTAATAAGTACAATTTAAATATACAACAGAACAACAATCTGACAACTGATTTCTCAACAGCAGCAAAAGAATACAACAGAATAATATATTCAAAGTTATGAAAGAAAATAATTATTCATCTAGATTTGTGTACCCAGAAAAATGTCACATAAAGATACTTTTAACAAAACAAAGAGTCAACTCTGACAGTCCAACAGACACTTTGCTAAATTCCTCCTAAAGGACATATGTAAGGAAGAGTAAAAGTGATCCCAGAGGAAAGGTTTGAGATGCAGAAAACAATGCTGAACCAAGAAAATGGTACACAAGAGGCTAAATCTGAACAAATGTTGACTCTAAGAATATGAAAATAGCCCTGACCAGTGTGGTTCAGTTGGTTGGGCATCATCCTGCAAAGCGAAAGGGAGGTGAGAGTGCTGGGAAGGAAGAAAAAGAGTTAGTGAATAGCTAGTCTTTGCTTTACTCTCTTCTTCTAGCACCAGCTATCTGTTGTGTCCTTCCTTCTACCCATTCATTCCCCTAGAAGGAGATAGCCCAAAGTCCCATTCATGTACTGCATCCATTACAAAGGTCAGGATCTCTGGGTGTTTTACTGCATATTACAGTTTATCAGGTCTAAACATTGGCTCCTGAGACCCATACACTGAAGACAGATTTATTGCCCCTACCCTTCCAGTCTATCTCCCAACACACACACACACACTCACTCACTACACAATGGTGGAGCAGGGACAAGAATATTATAATTTAAATTTCTACTTGGAAAGGGAAATTTATAGCAATGATAAAAACCCAAGGGGTAAGCATTGTCAAAGTCTTCTACTCTGGGTAAATAGAGTTCCTTAATTAGACCTGCTTCTGCTCAATGGCAAGAGCACTTTTGTTCATTGTTCTTTGTGTCCTCTAGTTCTGCTTTCTGGGAGGTTTGTCGCTGCCTATTATCTTCATGGCCACGACTGAAGCAGATTTAGAGAAGTATGATTTCTAGGGCTGTAAAGCTTTTGTAGCCTACTCCATTCTGGCCCAAATTTGGGACACCTGAGATTGTTTTATGACCCAAACATTAAAGCCCCTTTCAGTCGAGGGCTGTTATTTATTTGTCAGTACAATTCCCTTGAAAATTTAGTAGGCTTTGGATTGATTTGCTTTTCTTAGTTTTATGCATCAGTAAACATGCCCGCATCCTTTCCTGGACATAATACTCAAGCCTGATGTCTTCACTTCCTCGCCGCCAAGCCTCTCAATGGAAAGACACCAACCTTGAAACAATTAGTTTTAGGGGGAAGGCCACACTTTAATCTGATCATCACCACAGGACTGACTGAGCCTGAATGGGGCTTTATTGTTCAAGGGCTTTTCACTCATTTCATTTTTAAAATATTTCATTTATTTATTTTTAGAGAGAAGGGAACAGAGGGAGAAAGAGAGGGAGAGAAACATAGATGTGAGAGAGAAACACTGGTTGCCTCTTGTATGTGCCCCAACCAGGGACAGAACCTGCAACCCAAGGGTGTGCCCTGATGGATATCAACCCAGCACTCTTTCACTTTGTGGGATGACACTAACCAACTGAGCTGCACCAGTCAGGGCTCACTCTTATTTCCAATGTTTAGAGTTGGTAGCAGTGAACCTTGCAAATATTTTCATGTCTCACATCTCTATTCTATTTTATTACTACTTCTAAACAGCCAGTTCTTGCCTGAGACTATTTCTGTCTCTGACAGTATTGCTACATGCATCCAGTAAAAATCAAACTTCTAATATTTTCCCAGACTTGCCACCTAGATCCAAAGGTTCAAAGGCAATTGAGTGTAATAGAAGATGTAATAGAAGTATCAACAAAAATTAATTACTGTCTAGTAATAGAAGATGTCAGTGACTAAGATGCTCTGTCACTGTATAGCAAGGGCCTCCACCTTCCTGGAACCCAACACATATAATTGTCATTTGGTCTGTAATTTGATGCCATATGTTCCTACTGTGATCTGGACCCACTGCTATTCTAATACTATCATTCACTATTTTCCCCCTAACTCTTCATACTCTAACCTCACTGTGTACCTTTACTTTTCAATAGCCCATGTACCTTTTTGGTTTGGAGCCTTTGAATTTGCTGTCATGTCTGTGGGTATATAATTCTCTTCTAGACATTCACATGCCAGGTCCCTCTTACAGGCCTCTACTCAAAAGTCAACTTTGGGGTTTTTTTGCTGAGGTCTTCCATAGCCACTCTACTATGAATCCATTAAGTTATCCTTTTGATGCTCATTTTACTCATAATTTTGAGCAGTATGACACCTTTAAACTGACCACAGTGTACTTTTGATGTGACCCCACTGATTTTGGAAAGCTTCTTTGTTTCTGGCACTAAAATGTGTCCAGGTTCACATTATGCCTTCTTTATCCCAGCCTTGAAATAAATATTTCTCCAAAGAGCCTCATGTTTTAGAGTATAAAAATAAAAATAAAAATAAAATAAAGTATAGAGTATACTCTATAGAGTATAGAGTATAAAATAAAAATTAAAATTTAGGTACTAGAGGTACTCATTGCTACTGAGATGACATTGCTTTTAGATTATCAGTAGATGTGCAGGAGGAAGACATTTTCCTCTACTCTTCTAGATTGTTTCAGATAGTCTAATAATTAAATTGAAATGAGACAGATTAACAAGAGAAAATAACCAAATTAATTACATAAGTATAGGAGGTCTGCCTGGAAAAAGTCCAGCCATTGTTAATACAGCAAGAATGGTTTGTACGACATTGATGTAACCGGGCAGCCAAGAAGAGTGGACTGGAATGCGCATGCATGAACAATGACAACTTCACTGTACTAGTCAGTGGAAGTGGTAGATGTCATTGAATGAACATGTGTACTGTGTGTCTGTCGCATTCAAAATGACTGAATAAGTAGAGCAATGAATCTGCATCGAATTTTGCATTAAGCTTGAGCATTCCTCTGCAGAAACTATTTGGATGATTCAGAAGGCTCTCAGGGATGATGCAATGAGTCTGGCACAAATAAAAGTGTGGCACAAATGATTCAAAGATGGCTGATAATCTGTTGAAAGTGATCCACATTCTGGAAGGCCTGAGGAATGTTTAACATGTGTATGGGCTGCAATGAACAAAGATTGGTGACTTGACAGTGTGAGAACTAGAAGCTGATCTGGGGACTCCAAAAACTATGTTTGGGATTTTGACGCAGGATCTTGGCATGAAACATGTCATGACAAAATTTGTTCTGTGGCTTCTGCTACCAGAGCAGAAGGAACATCATGCTGCAGTTGCCAATGACTTGATTCAAACCACTACCAATGGACCAGATATTACGGGGCAGCTGATGGCAGTTCCAACAAAGGATTTGTGGAGTGTTGTGAATAGTGGAAGAGATGCTGGGAGAACTGTGTGAGGTCCCAAGGTGCCTACTTTGAAGGGGACTGAGGCCTCATTATCCTATGTACAATGTTTCTTATATCTTGTATCTTTTTTAGTACATGTCTCTATTTTTTCATAGTACATAGTACATGGCTAGATACTTTCTGGACAGCATGGGAACCCCACATACATGAGAGGGAGGTTCAGAGACAGAAAGGGAAAATGAGGTCTCTATAGCATCTTGAGGCAAGGAGTGAGATAAGGTGCCCTGGGGCTCTGAAAGAGAGGAGGGTAACTTGCTGGATAATAAGGAGAGAAAATATTCAGTAACTAGAATTTTTCCCTGCCATATAGATAAGTCATAAAAAGTTAATCCTGATAATAACTTATTATGGTCAGGGCCCAGAATTTAGATTCTTCTGAGGAGTTAGAGAGGAGCAGAAATTTCTCCTGAGCCCGTGGAGTCTTGATTGCTTTTAGCTCAAAATAATTTGCATACCACAGAGGTGCACTTCGGGGAGACTTCTTATGAATTCCTTTACAGACAATTAATTTCAATTTTAAGTGTTTTGTGATTAGCTGTAGATTTTTAGAATAATAGTTCATTTTCATAATTCAAAAGTTAAGATCATATAGAAATACACACACAGTGCTTTCCTTCCATTCCTTCTCCTTCTAGCCTATTCCCCTGTCTTCTGCTGGTACCTGTATTGTTTCGTTTCTTTACACATACTTACTTGGTAACCCTACCGTGATAGGTAAATAGTTTTATTAGTTTCTTGCTCATCCTTAAGAAAATGTGTACAAATGTGTGCTTGCAAAATGAAACAAATCAAACATTAGTTTACATGTTTAAGGGACATTTTTTCCCCTGTGAGCTCTCTTATCTTTTCCTCATAGTTCTACTAGGATTTTTGTTCTTTTCTCCATTTCTAGTGGCTCTTTACATATTATAGGAAGATTTGCCTTCGTCTATAATAAGTGTAAGTTTTTTTCTCAGTTGATTATTTCTTTTACAATTTTCTTATGGTGTTTCTCCTCACACATGGCATGTTTAAGTTTTTACTTTTATGTATTCTCATTTGTCCGTCTTTTCTCATATGACTTTTGGATTTTATATTATATTTAGGAAGGCCTTCCCTACTTTAAGATAATAAAAAAAATCCACCCGTGTTTTCACATAATATTTTATATTATTTTCTTTTATGGTTTAATACTTGTAATTATAAAAATTATATTTTATAATTTTATATCTTTATTCTTTTTGGAGTTTTTCCTGGAGTATGTAGTGAGGTATCAGTCCAAATTTATCTTTCTCCAAATGACTATCCACTTATTCTAATATCAGTTCTTAAAAAGTGAATCAGCAGCTTTGATATGAAAAGCCTGATTTATCATATTCTTATTTCCCATATGTATTTCAGCCTATTACTAAAAATTCTATTCTTTTTTTTTAAAGATTTTATTTATTTATTTTTAGAGAGGGAAGGGGGGAGGGGGGAGAGAGAGAGAGAGAGAGAGAGAGAGAGAGAGTGAGTGAGAGATGTGCGGTTGCTGGGGGTTATGGCCTGCAACCCAGGCATGTACCTTGGCTGGGAATCGAACCTGTGACACTTTAGTTCGCAGCCCACGCTCAGTCCACTGAGCTATGCCAGCCAGGTTAAAAATTCTATTCTATTCCATTAGTCTACTTGGTTATTTGTATAAAATAAAATATCATTTTAATTATTGATATTTTATAGTATATCTTAGTACCTGGTTGGGCAGGAGCCCTGTTTATTCTTTTTTGGAGTTTCCTGGATACTATTACTTGTTGTTTATTTTTCTATATAAACTTTAAGATACAGATTTCAATTTTCAAGAAAAATTATTTCAGCACTTTTATTGAGAGCCTGAGTCTTTTTTTATTATAAGATATTTGAATTAAGATGGTTAGACTGCATATTCACATCTCAGTTCTTGAAGTTCCTAACTGCTTAAAAACAGAGACTTTTCTGATTCAAATCCAAAAATAATAATAATATAAAACTACTTTACTTAAGGCACTGTATATTCCTGGTACCCATGATTCCAGGTTTTTCAATTTATAGACTTAAAAGCTTTCTGGAAGCTTTGCCCGTGGTGGTCACTCGTAGGCAAATTCACTTTGCAAGGTCACTTTGTCAGGCTTTCCCCCCAACACTATGCAGTTCCAAGTTTTAAGCTTTTTAAAATAAAATCATTTTCTCCTAAAATGATTAAAAGTGCTCTAGGGAAGAACCACTGGTTTGGAGGTCTGTATACAATTGTGTAATTTCTGGCTCAAGTAATTTCTACTTTGCCTGGAATTTTAACAATAATCATGAGGTTTTACACATTGAACAAACAGACTGAGCTCTTCAGCCGAGGAGTCTTTGGTGACTGACTTGAATATTCCCAAGAGACATACAACTGTGAATATTGATGGAAGAATATGTTTGTCTCTCTACAAATATTTAAATTTAAATATTTAAATGCAATTTAAATTACATTTTCTTAGAGAAGTTACTTTAAAATATATAAACATTTTACTAAGGTGCAAAAATAGTGCCATACAAAAAGAAGAAAAAGCCCAGTGATACATGTGGTAAAGCTCTCATAATAACTATACTTCACCCACACTGCACATATATATTTTTTGTGATTACTAGCTACATTATTGAATAGGGTACCTTAATAGACATTATGTGCAATGTGGGTGAATTTGAGTTTATTATAACAATTCTAACATACATTTCCTGACATCTCTGGTATTCTATGCATTATAGTGAATGTTGGTCTCCCTTTGGTATTTTTTAAAAGAGAGAAAAATGCAGAAATTTGAAAAACTGACCAATATCTAATTATGTTAATGTGTTAGAAATTTATGGAACTTTCAGTACGTACTTATGTGTGATCTCTGATTTCACACCATCATTTGCAGTTTGTTTATTCAGCACAATTATTGAGAGCTTCCTCTATGTCAGGCAACAAGGCAGGCACCTGGGATGTAAAGATGAAGATAATTCCCATTATCAATGAACTAAAAAACAAAGCACTGGGGGGACTCAGACATATAAAAAATAATTACAAGACATAATGATGAGAACTTCCCAAGCCCTGTCTTTGAATATTTGTAACAACCCAATGACAAGTCTTATAACCTCTAGATGAGGACTGTGATAGATGGGAAAATCAGATATAATTTGGAAGTGTGTTAAAAGTTGTAGGAAAATGCACAGCAGTGGGAAGGTTCCACAGGTGGGGTATAGTGGTCAGATGAATCTTTGTGAGAAGAATTATGGTGAGCAATATGATAGACTCTATGTTAGGTAGTGCTGTAGATAGAAGACAATCAATAAATACGTAGAGTGCAGGTTAAACATCACATGTTGGTGGACTGGTTATGGTTGAATCAAGAGAAGTAAGGTATTTCCATCTTTGTTTCTTGCTTAGATAATTGGTAGGATAGTGTGATTAATGGAGATTACAGAAGGTGAATACATATGGGGAGAAGATAGTTTGCTTACTTAAATTATAATTTCAGATTTTTCTAATTTATGATTTGTAATTCTTGTATAAGTATCTTTCTTTTTGTCTAATATTCTTTTACTTACTATGTATATGTAAATCTGTTTTATGTACAATAAATATTTGCTCTAGCAAATAATGATACCAAGGCATTCTATGAGTACTCTTTCCCAAAATAGATTCAGGTAAAATAGGCCTCTATGCACTTCATGGGCGAGTAAAACTTGAAACTTTGTTACTGATATTAGTTTTGAAGCCATACACACAATTCAAAACATACATAAACTGGGTGAAGGCAATAAAAGTGAGCTAAAAATAACCCCAGCATTCAAAACAACGAAACTGTATATTTTACTTGCATTGGAACTACAATGTGAACAGCAAATGTGCACAAAGGTGCACTGACACTCAGGTGACGGCAGGGCTGGTGGGCAGTCACTGGGAGTCCTGCTGGAGTCTGCGCCGAGGGCCCATTTCTTCACCACCACTCTTTCCCTGGGTTCTTGTTTGAGTTTGTAGTCAGACCGGGAGGCCTTGAGCGAGTCTCCAGTCCACATGGAACAGTGCAGTTGTGGGGGGTGGGCAGCGGCGAGGCACGGTACCTTCGCACTGTCTGTTTTTGATGGCCAAGGCTTCCTCCACCATCTTCCCTTTCACGCTATCAGAGGGGGCAACAACCCAGCTGGCACAACTGCAGAACTACAGACAAATGTTTTCAACCTGGCACCCACCATCCACTTGAATCTGCAATCTCATTACATCACCACATGCTGGAGTCCCCACCAATCCAGTTCCAACACATTTTCTTAAAGATTTTACATATTTATTTTTAGAGAGAGGGGAAGGGAGGGAGAAAGAAAGGGGAAGAAACATCGGTATGTTTGAGAAACATCATGGGCTGCCCCTTGCACCACCCCAACCGGGGACTGGGAGGCTGCCCAGACACACGCCCTGACAGGAGTGCACTGGAGACTTCACTTTGCCAAAGGAAGCCCAACTCACCAAGTCACACCGGTCAAGGTTAGTTCTGACAGCTTTAGCTGTCTTGTCAAGACACCCTATGTTTCTGGGATTTTCATAATGATCAACAACTTTCTTGTGATAGAGCTGGGCCCGGAGCTGACAGCTCCTGGGAGGCAGCCGCGGGCTCAGGAGCAGCAAGGCTGTCACGGCCTTCCCTCTCAAGTAGCGCACTCTGGCTGCCGCCATCTTGTGGGCTTGCGCCTGCGCAGACCAAGCCTGAGCCCACGGGAAGCCCACGAGTCGGTTTCCCTTATTTTGCTTTTTCATGGTGTATTTGTTTGTAAGAGAACACAAATGTGATGTTTTAAAAGACTTTTATTTCTTGCAGCCGAACTATAAGATAAATCCGCAAGTAGTACCAAGAATAAAGGTAAAGATAAAGCAATTGTAACAGGCACAGTGGGAGAGGCCTTCAAAGTGGTTTCTCTGCCTCTGCAGCATGAACAATATAAGGACACACCTTATTATTATTTAACTTTTCTGATCCAGAGTCATTATTTTGCCCTTCTCTGCCCCAACCCCTATCTAGCAGCCTGGGTACTAGAAATCCTACCTCCTTCCCTGCTACTTGTGTCCACACACAGGGCTCTTTGTCCAGGAAGCAGCTTGGGTGGACAGGCAGGGGTCCCTGAAGGAGATCTTAGCTCTAGCAATGCTGCACCCCGGTCTAGAAGGTAGATGCTGCAGTGACTCTCAACTGATTTGGAGGTTAAAGCTGTAAAGCTTGATGCAGATGCAGACTTGCTGAAACCTTAGGACATCAATTTCTAATTTAATTCCCACTGGCGTTGCCTTGAGGTCACCATGACCATATATTCTTTTAGCCTCACCAGATGGCATGCTTATTGAGAGCAGAAGGGAGGGAGGGAGAAAGGGGGAGAGAAACATCATGTGAGAAACACCAGTTGGTTGCCCCTTGTGCATGCCAGACCAGGGACCAACTAGCAACCTAGGCACCTGCCCTGACCAGAATCAAACCCTCAACCTTTTAGTTTGGGGGAGGATGTTGCAACCAACTGAGCCCCACCCACCAGGGCATGACTACATTGTTTTAATTAGAAATACCAGAATGATTCCATGGCACAGAGTATATATAGATTTTAGTGGACATGTAAAAGGTTAGGTACCTGACATGCAGGTTGGCAAATACTTCCTGGAGCTCTCCAACCCTATTTCATCTTGTTGTGTATACAGATAGACTAATATTTATGGTATTCCTTTTAGTAAAGTGTAAGCATGTATAGGTTCTTACCAATGGAGTTCTACCTTTGCCAGATTCTTTTTGCCTATTGACTGGTTTTACAAATGACCACGAGGCCCCAGGGCATGGTGGATACTCAAGATGTAGCCTTTGTTCCTGAATCTTGTGAAGAGGGATATGCACACAAGGAACATTAATCTTAGCCTTACATTAGAAGGACATCTTAGATGAGGAATGCAGAAAGTTTCTCTAGAGGAACTAATATGTAAATTAAGACCTAGGTTGTAAAAGAGTTAGACTGAGTGGTCTAAGTGAATTTTCAGTACAGTTTGTGTTTATCTATCCCAAATCAAAAATTTCATGAGGGTTATTTTTAACTCACTTTAAGAAGGGATGTGCTTTGAAATCAGTGAAGTTGAAAAAAAAAAAGCCCTTCATGAAGTTTTTGGATGGTTTATCAGCATGAACCAATGAGTGAGTAGTCATCGAATGGAAAGGGGATATTTTTAAAAATGTATACATTAGTGATATTCACTTGACAGTCATTAGCCTGTTCTGTTCTATTCATTTGTTCAACATTTTTTACTAAATATCAGGTGCTGTGTTAGATCTTGGGAAATAAATTATGAACAAGACAGAATCTCTGCCCTTATGAAACCTACAATCTAATGAAAAAGATTACACAAATAATTACACAAATGGAAATATGAGAACAAATTAGGATTAGTATAAAGCAAAAAAACAGGAAGTTACAAGGTACTTACTAATACAAGAGTTTGTGATGTAGTCTGGGAGGTGTTAAAAAGTGCTTGCCTGAAGGAAAGTGATATTTGAATTGAGATCTGACAAACTAGCACGAGTTAATTTGATGAGAAGAGGCAGAGGTGAACAGTATTCCCCAGACTGTTGAGGAGGTCCGAGTGGGGAGAAAGAAAGAAAAAGTCAGCAGGCCAGAGTAAGTTACAGCATTGTAATGAAGGAGAGGGTGAGGCACAGGAGTCAAGGCCAGGATGGGACGGTGTGAGGCTGTGTGAGGAAGTTCGCTCTATTATGGGATCAGTAGGCTATCACAACTGGATAACATTTTTTGTCCTTGTTTTGTTTTAGAAAGTTCATTCTGGTTAAAGTCTGAGCAAAAATTGGGAGGAATTAGAGTGGTTGGTGAAGAGACTAGGGAAGTCCTTCAGGAAAGCAAGAATGGTAACTAAGCAGGGTAGGCTGTGGAAATGGAGAAAAGTAAATGAAGTAAGATGATATTTTTAAAGATGGAATTAACAAAGCCACCAGTAGTGGCATGGAAATAATATTTTAGAGATTTCATTTTAAAAATTCTGATTTATTGCCTAAAATCTGTAAAATAACACTAAAAATATGCTCTATGATCTTGGCATTCCATCCAATCAATTTGTTCACTTTCTTCTCAATGTTCATACATTATTTCTACATATGTGTACTTCAGATATTTTCTAGACTTCTACTTGTCTGTCTTCAATAAAAAATGATTTCAATGAGTAACATAAAACTACAGTTCCTTAAAATTAATTGAAAACTTTACAGTAGTTTTCTTAGTATAAAGCAGAAATAGTTTAAAGCGCAGAAAGGGGATTCTGGAGCTAGTGTGGAAGGATCCTGGAATAATGTATTCCAGATGAAAACACAGCAAGATTGGAAAGCCCAGGTCCCTGAGGACTCTTCCTTTTCAGTTCTCTTTCTATTCCCCCCCCAACCCGCCAACCTCATCTCTCAACTGTGCAATTGGAGAACTCCAAATTTCCATAATTTCTAATGCTTTTCCTGTAATTCCTCAGAATTCCCAAGGGAGAAAGTATCCTACTGTCATTGCCTTGTATTTTCCCTTACCAAAACTGCATATAACACATCTTTTGAACAACCGTCTTTTAAGAATTTACTTGCCCAAACCCTGAGTTTATATCCTATGTCTCATATTGTTATGTCTCTTCCTACTTGTGAACCTCCTCTTCTAATTATCTGCATTTAACCAATTTCATTAAGTCTTTCTCATTTTGGAAGGCTATTGTTTACTATACGTTGGGGCCTAAGAACTAAATCATTCGTGGAAAAAATTTTAAAGGCAGCTGGGAAATGTCTCTTGAAAGATAGTAGAGCTATGAGGTTAGATGATGTAGGTTCAACTACATGCTGGTACTAGACAAATGAATGTGAGTCACAAAGTTTCAGCAGGGATATGGAGGTGGACACAGAATCAAGAAAATAATTGAATTAAAGAGAGAACATGAATTATGACAGTATTCTCCCCAACAGTTTTTGGCTTCTAGGGTTTCATCAGATCAAAATTCTATAGCATAGAAAGCAGAAGGGGTGTGTGTGTTATCTACTTCACTTTTAGGAAAATGAAAAAATTTAACATCACTTTTCCATTTTCTTGACAGAAGAAAATTGAATGTAAATAGATAGTATATATACACATAGGTGATGATTAAAATTTATCAGTGTTTCAGGCCAGACCTACTTCTAATGAATATAAAATTGGAAGACTGTATTAACAGTGGTAATGGTCTTAGAGGAGCAGATTGAAATACAAAGAAAAGTATAAAGTTAAATGTAGTACTCCTGCAGCCCTTTCTCCCTAGAATGGTGAGGTTCATGTTAGGTTTGCAGAAGTAGGGCAAGCAATTGCCCTTTGTCTGCCTCTTCAGAAAGATGTGTTCTTGGCTATAGCTATGACACTGAAAGAGAAGAGCAAACTGTAAGACATTATAGCTGTAATGTCTTACACATTGATCTTAGACATCTGTAATGTCTAAGACGTTACATCTTACTTGACTATAATAAGATCATCAGCCACTTAACACAGGGTATTTGTTGGTTAAAGAAAAGCATTTCCATAGGTACTAGTTTGAATTGTATTCTAAAAATCCCATTTGAATTAGCTGTCATTCAGAAAGCATTTTACCACAAACCATCTTACAATTTAATGTATATATTTATAGTGCCAGTTTTTTAAAGGGTTTCAGCTTCACTACCCCAGTGGAACATTCTTTTCCTGGCAAGGCATTCTAATTTGGAAGAAGAGGAATATCTATTTGTTCCTGGCAGGTTGCTTGCAAGCAAAGGGAGCAGTGACTGGCGTAAACAAGGCAGGCAGTTGATATTGTTCTAGAGGTCATCCAGATGTCCATATCCTCCTTCTACCAAATTCTCGGCAGCATTAACCCTAGAGGCAATGCTTGTGTGTCAATAGAGAATTCACCAGGCCCAATGAGGAGGTTAGCATCCAGAGTAGGGTAGATGCCCCAGATGCTAGTAATTTGTAATTTGCAGTAAAAAAATAAGAATTTTCTAGGTTTTTTAAATAAGAGATGATTTTTTTTTCATATTTACATACAAGTAAATAAACTTTTATGTAAGTAACTCTCAACCCAGATGCTGTTCAATGAGAAATGTTGTGGGGGTAAGAGTCAGCCAGCAGAGTGGACTCCCTTCCTTCTGTTTGTTTGCAGAAATGAAGAGTGCAGGAATATGAAGGAAAGATTAATTAGAGATATATGAAGAGAAGGAACCTATTATCAAAGCAGCAACAATGTGTAGTAGATATAGTTAACATTAATAGTTTTACACACACACACACACACACACACACACACACACACATCTTGGTTGGATAAACTTTGAAAAACCCTACACACCAAAGCCTTGCTTAAGCTGGCCTTCCACCCCATGGGCCATGCCTTCACTCTGGTAAGAATGTTTATGGCTTTCTATATACATGAGATAACATTAGGATAGACTTTGTTCTAAAGCTGTCCTCCAGATGTCTAATTTCCAAACCTGCACTAACTTGTTTTTAGGGTTTAAAATATATTACAATGATTTAATTTCATATTCTTATATTTTGATGAAAAAGTTTATAAAATTGTAGTTGTATTTCAACCTGGAAAGTATAAAACAAGTCACAAAACAAAACAAAAATACTGTAGCAGTGTCGGGAAGAATAATTTTTAATATATATTAACATTGATATATATATTTCTGATAATTGTCTAAAACTAATAAGGGAATCTTTTGATGAGCACGGTATTCTTTTATCCATAAGAAATTCACTATAGTGTTTATAGATTTAGTTAATTCATCATTTTTTATTAAATCAGAGTCATATTTTCTTCTCTACAAAAAGACTCTTAAGATACCTTTCATGTCTAATTTACTTTTATACCTCTCACAAATTTAAATATAGTTAATTATCACATATTAGTTGAAAAAATAAATTTATTCTATCACTGATATGTTTCCTTTTATGTGTTCATGTATGGTTAACAGTAACATGCAGTGGTCCTTAAAATATCCCAGAGGAAATGACAAACTAGAAAATCCTTAAGAAATTGTCATCAACATTTTTCTTCTTAAAATTTTGCACTCAGGGAAACTTCACAGAGTTTTCTACTTTCTCTTTCAATCAAGAATTTACATTCACTCCAAATTCTTTCCTATTTGACAAATACATTTAATATGATAAATAAGTGTAAGCTTTTACAAAGCAGCCTTTAACTTTATATATTAAAAAAACATATTAAAATCCATCTACATTTGGGTTGGCAATGTATCTTCTTGATCTCTATCCTAAAGAAAACATACCCAGTCAAATGTGTGATTTACTTTCATAATTTTGTCCCAAATCCAGCTGTTCTTCATTAGTACACTTATTTCCCAGATCCTAGGGTAAATTTTCAGATAGCAGGGTTTTGTTTTGTTTTTTTAATTAGTCCTTTCTTTTTTGGGCTTTAAAAAACCTGATTTCCAGACATTGTTGCAAAACTGATGATCTTTCATTAAATTGCTTAAATAAATGTGAATTTTTAAAAATGTTTGAAGATTTATTTTGCCATCAAATCAATACCAATAATATAGATGTTAATCTTATTTGAGATGCCATGTTATAGTGAACAGAGCTGGCCTTATAGATGTGTAGTATAAGAACTAATTACAAGGTGACATGTCAGGGACAGGCAGGCTCTATGGAGCTTTATCCAGTCACTTTATGGACAAAAAGCAGGTGAATTTTCTCTTTATATTAAACTTCTCCCCCTATCAAAAGGCAAATACTCCTATGAGGGTGGTGCTTGAAATTCTCAGCCATTTTTATTTTGACATAATAAAGGAAAATGAGTTTCTATAAATCTACTGAAAGAAGAGAACACAAACTGAATGACTGAAAAAGGTAAGATGTAGCGTGGAAAGCTAAAGTGGACTTAATGAGAGATCCTGTGGCCAAGGATAAAAGTCCACCACTGTCTCTTGCATTAGTTGCAGTGATCAAGATCCAACCACCATGTTTATTCCAGTTACCATGCTCTACAATAAGTTAACAACTTAAGTAGTAACCTTTTTAAGAGTGACATAGAAGATGCTTGTTATTTAAAAACTCTATATTTCAGTGACTACAAACCAAGGAGAATAAATGAAAGTCATGGTTGAGCAACTATGCAGAAGTTGGGATCAGAGTCATGGTGTATATTAATTATGTGGAACATAAAATTCTTCTGAGGAACAACTGTAGAGTAATGGAAAGGGCTATGATGAATATAATTCTGTTGGGATGAAGCTCAGGTATTGCAGGAACAAATGCCAATATATTTTCCATGCAGGGATTAATTACATGGTCAACAGCTGGAATTTACAAGGAGGCGTATTAAATAAAATAGCAGGCAAGCTTGAACTGCATTCCCACAAAAGCCATAAAATGGGAATACCAAGAGAACTGGCTAATGTAATCTTTCACCTATTTTTTTAGGCACAGCTGTCCATATAAGGTTAGGGAGATGGAAATTTGTGAGTACCAAACTGTGTGCCACATTGTAAAGACTCAATATGAGCAATTTTATGCAGCTGTTAAATAAAATCTGTGCCTTAGAATGGGAGTATCTTAAATTCACTTGACTTTGAGTGGGGACAATATATATATATATATAATCTCCATCCACTATTTTCCTTTCCATTCCCAAAGGGAAGTCTTCCTTTTATGCATTGGTTACATGAGCTCATTTCATACATGCTTCCTCCAAAATCACTGGAGAGCCAATCAGTTCTGGAACTTGGCAAGTTTCTGAAAATGAAGTATGGAATCTTTAACAATGGAGGTCAAAGCACATAATGATTTACAGTAACTTTAGCTGCATAACCTAACTTAGCACAATTCAAAAATCTTTCAGAGGCTACCACTACGTTTAGAATTAAGTCCAATCTCTTTCCTATTTTCTACAAATCCTTGCATGCTACATCCCTGCCTCTCTGTCCAACCTCATTTTCTAACCCCCTCTCCTCTCTCACTACATGGAGACACACTGGCCTCCTGCCAGTTCTTCAAAAGGCTCCTTCCAGCCTCGTGGAATGTGGTCGCCTCTCCCTGGAATGCCGTCCCCCCTGCCCTTGGTATGTGTCTCTTTTTCATCCTCTGGGTCTCAGCTTACTTCCCTCTTTAAAGAGGTCTTCTCTGACCACTCTTTCCATATTAGGTCTCATAATTTTATCAGAGTTCCGTATTGATTACCTTCATAGAATATAACACAAATCATAATTACTTGTTTACTTCTCGAATATCTCCCACTCTGGACTACAACTACCACGAAGGTTGAAAGTAAGCACATGTCATCAGTACCTAATAGAGAGTTCAGACATTCTACAGTGCTTTTCAAAACTGGGTCATAAAATCTGGGTTGTGAGATATCATGAGCATTGAAAAATTCAGCAGAAATGAAAATATCAGAGTACATTGCACAGGGTGAGATAAGTATGTTTTAATCAAAATATTGTCTCCAAAGTTGGAGTATATATGTGTGTATGTTGGATCATGATGTAAAATGTGGTCCTCAGGGGAGAAAAAAGTAAAAGCCACAGGGGAGAAAATGTTCAATAAATATTTATTGAATTAATAACCTTTTCCCAAATGGAAATGCCTGTCTACAAGTCTTCCCATACTTAAGACTGTTCAGACTAGGACGATGCCGATGTTTCTTTTCAAAGGTACTAGAAAGTTTCCTTTCCTCGAGAAAGGAAAACTTGTGCTGGTTGCCAGCTGAAATTGGTTAAAGCTTCATTGCTTTGCATTACCATGTTGTTTCCATTCTCAGTGTAGAAGTTCCTGTGACATGTAACACTTAAAGACTTATTGGTTATCTACATGTTAATATTCTTTAAGATTCTTTCCCAAAAGAAGGTTTTGAAGGTGAAAGATTGAGAGGAGATCATGAAGCCTTTGAGGAAAATAGTAACATTTGCATGGGGAATGTATTGTCAGCACGGTTGAAGAATCTAGAAAGTACACGTTGAATTAGTTTACTCCAAATATTTGTCTACTTCACAATTTCCAAAAGCAGGGTGCTCATGCTTTATGTGGTCAACCAGAGAAAAATGTAGTGGTAGAGAGGAAACTGAAGTGTGTGTTTTAGTTAGTTATATGAAGTGATCTGCAATGGTCCTATTGAGCTGTATCTGGTTACGGCACTAGCTTGTAGCTCCCTCATAAAAAAATGCATTCCATATATTATAGTGATATTAAAACATATTTGAAAATTTTAGTTGAGCATCCACTTTTGATATAAAGGAGAATGGAGAATAATTTGCTTTTATTTAGCAGTCTTACTTGCTTCTGGGACTTAAGAATTCTTTCTACCCAGCATGGTTAAATTTAAAATATTTCCAAAATTCCTTAGAAATCAGGAAAAAACAAAATAACAAACAAATAATTAAAATAAAAGCATTATTGTCAAATTGGGAGTTCAATATAATTCCATTTTCCTTTGGAGTTCAGCTTGCTGGGAGAAAAGTCTTTATTCACATTCCACCCAAGCGACCATCATCCACACCCACTTTCCTTTAAAAGAAAAACATTTACTTTTGTGACTTGGTCATAATGAAATACAAAGGACCTCTTTGTGTGTGAAAATGAAACTGGGTGTGAGCCTTTTAAGGAAAAATTAAAGAAGGATGTGTATGTAGGGGGTGAAATTCCCTAGTCTTGCTCAGCTATTCCTGCCTACCTCCTACTTGGAACCAGGCTGCCCTGCATGGCAGGGCCAGATGTTGTGTATTGGGGAGCAAAACAGTGCCTCCAATGGCCTCGCAGATGAGGTGATCAAACAGCACCAGGCTATGACCGTTCACACCACTAAGTTAGAGTGCCTGCCACAGAGCAAATCAGCCAGGCAGCATCAAACAGATGTTTTCTACAAGACTGACATGTATTTTTTTTTGGAATTTTTGCACCCTATTTGGGTTTCCAAGCAGAACAAGAGGTTGTAGTTAAAATAAAGCAGATGGGAACAACCTTATTGAGGTAAGTTGTTACATGAGCTGGGATTCGTGCTTTTGTGAATATTGTACTTCAGGAAAACAAAACAAACACCTCAGAAATATGAAAAGAAGCAGCACCTTCAAGGCAATTTCTGGAGTTGGCTAGGAGATTCTAGGAAGCTTGGTCCCTAGCAACTCCCTCACTCTCCTCCCTCTGCAACACTTCCAATCCCCTGCTTTCTCTCTCATCCTCAGTTACTCTAGGCTCTGGATCTTTCTCCTTGCCTCTAAGCCCTTGTGGTCTAGCCTGTCCTGAAACCAGCCTTTGTTTTCCTCCTCTTTTCTCTAACTCATGCTATTGTCCTGCCTTCCACTAGAAAATTTCTTAAGCGAGTGATTTTTACCACCCTGTCCACTTGTTCTAAAGCCACCGTGGTCCTATCATGGTACTGAGACTGTGCCACAGAAATTCACCAAATGATCCTTTATGCTTAGTATTCACTGGTCTTTTCCCAGCTTTATACAGCTTGTCTTCTCTGAAGCATTTGACACTATCTCTCTGCTTTTCGAAAAATCAATCCTCTCATGCTTTTAGGTTTTTTTCTTTTTTAATACTGTGATCAGTTTTTCATCTCTCTCTTTCATCTCTATCTGTATCTTTGGTTATCTCCTGCTTTCTAACATTCACTCTGTGGTTTCTCTTGTGATGGCCAGATTAATTTTTGATTAGGCTATATTTCTTCCCCTTTGTCCTCCCTTCTATCTTGAAATTCCATTCTTGCTATATCAGCTATAGTAATTCTTTGAAAACCTTTAATCATATGATGTCATCTCTCCACTCAAAACCTTTCAATGGCTTCCTGTCTCAGGCAGTCAAATCTAAATTCCTTACAGTTCTGACAAGCTCCTGTGTGATCTGGGCCAGGCTTGCTTGCTTTTTTTTTTTGAGTGAGGCCCCTGACTCTATCCCTTGCTCATTCTTGCCTCACTCTCTCCTTCAAGGCCTGCCTGTCTCAGGGAATCTGCACTTGGTGCTTCTTCTCCTTGCAATATTATATAGGTGGCTTGTTACCTTGGCTAACATGTAAACAGATCCCTATTACCCCTTATGCCCTTTCTTTACTTTCACCCAAAGGACTTATAATTATCTAACATATGTTTGTTTATTTATTTATTTTCTTGCCCAACCAGAATATAAATTACATGAGAATAGAGATTATGAATGCTTTGTTGATAGTTATATCTCCAGGACCTATTGCAGCACTGTTTGGCATATAGGAGATACCTGATAACTATGCTGAATGAATGAAATTTCAGATATCTTTAATGTTGCAAATAAATTATTATATACGAGGTCTGTCCGGCAGTCATTGTTAACATTATATTCATATGACATCAAGGTAACCTGGCAGTCAAGGAGAGTGGACTGGAATGTGCATGTGTGAACAATGACGACTTCACTGTACTAGTCAGTAGGGGTGTAGACACTATTGAGTGAGCATGTGTACTCTGTGGCCATTGCATTCAAAATGACTGAGTAAGTAGAGCAACGAATCTGCATCATATTTTGCATTAAGCAAAACATTCCTCCATGGAAACTATTCAGATGATTCAGAAGGACACAGTTATAGGCAACTGGTGATTGGCAGCTTCATGGTGACAACGCACCTGCTCATGCATCACATCTTGTTCAGAGTTTTTTAGCCAAACATCAAATCACCAAAGTGACTCAGCCCTCCCTATAGCCCAGATTTGGTGTCCTGTGACTTCTGGCTTTTCCCAAAACTAAAATCACCTTTGAAAAGGAAGAGATTTGAGACCATCATTGAGATTCAGGAAAATACAATGGGGCAGCTGATAGTGATTGGGAGAACTGTGTGAGGTCCCAAGGTGCTTACTTTGAAGAGGACTGAAGTGTCATTGTCCTATGTACAATGTTTCTTGTATCTTGTATCTTCTTCAATAAAGAAGAAGAGACATATTCAATAAATATGTCTCTATTTTTCATAGTGCATGGATGGATACTTTATGGACAGACTTTCATAAATATTAATCTATGTCCTGGCTATGCTGCACCATTGATCTATGTCTATCTTTATGCAAATACCATAGCATCTTATCATAAATCTGTATAGTACATCTTAAAATCAGGTGCCATAAGTCCTTCAAATTTTCATTCTTTTTCAAGATTGTTTTGGCTTTTCTCATTTTTTGTCATTTAATATAAATTTTACATTCAGCTCATTAATTCTTTTAAAAAGTCTTTTAGAGTTTTTATTGAGGTTGTATTGATATAGACATATGTACTAATAGCTATATCGATCCCATTGCACACCCACTGAAATGGCTAAAGTTTAAAAGACTGACAGTACAAATTTTGATATTAACAAAGTATTGATAAAGATATGGGACAACTGGTGCTCTTACATGTTGCTTGAAGAATACAAAGTTGTACAGCCACTTTTGAAATCAGTGGAACAGTGTATTATAGTCATATATGTACTTACCATATGGCCCAGTAGTCTCAGTCTTAGGTATTTGCCCAAAAGGAATGAAAACATATTTTACACACAGGCTTGAAAGTGTCTATGAGAGCATTATTCATAATAGCCCAAAAGTTGGAAACAACTCAGATATATATCAAAAGATGAACAAATAAGCAAATTAAGTGATACTATATATTTTGATAAAATGAGTAAAAAATCAGTAATAAAAAGCAAAATGTTAATATACTCAATAGCATGGATGAATCTCAAAAAGAGTGTGCTAAAATAAGGACAGCAACAAGTTGACATTGCTCTCTCTCAGATCAATAAATAAAAATGTAAAATAGAGAATACTAAGTGAAAGGAGCTAGACACAAGAAACAACATATTGTATGACTCGATTTACATAAAATGCCCACAAAAGACAACCCTATGGAGACAGAAAGTGGATTAGTGGTTGCGTGGGACAGAGGACAAGAGTGGGGTGAAAAGTGTAAATAGACATGAAGGATCTTTTATTGGATGATGAAAATATCCTACAACTGATTCACGGTCATGGTTGTACAACTTGGTAAACTTATTAAAAATTATTTTATTCTACATTTAAATGGTGAATTTTATTATATGTAAAATATGCCACAATAAAGTTGTAAAAATCATTATGCTAAATTAATTATAACAATATAACTTTATACTACATGATACCACTTACATGAAATTCTAGAAAAAGCTGAACTGTATATAGAAGACATGAGTGGGTGCCTGGGGATGGGGGTCAGGGAATAAGACTGACTGTACAGGGGCAAAAAGAAACTATTTAGGGTGAGGGATTTATTTTATATCTTGATTTGGATGATAGTTAAATACCTGTATACATTAGCAAAAATCACTAAACTGTGCACACAAATCAGTAAATCTTGTTGAATCTAAATTATATCTCAATAAAATCTTAAAATACCTCAAATAATACCTGTATGTAGTTTATGCTGCAATTTTGTTTCAATTAGTCTTAGCTAACACTTCACTACATTTAAAAGTTCCAAGTTCTAAAATCTTTAGTGTTTACTGGAGATATATATTTGATGCATATGATCCTAATTGTTCAGATAAGATGACAGAGTAAGGGAATTTTCTGGAAATTCTCTTTTAAAATTAAACTTTCATTAAATTATCAAAAGAAGAAAACCTATAAAACTTTCCTATGCAAATGGCAAGATTAAACAATATTCTAAAATTTAGTATACTTTTCTACATATCTCCCCTTACCTCAGGTGATGGGAAAGTATTACACAAAAGCAATAAAATCTAATTTGAACTCCAGAGCAACCCAAATGTTCATAAGCAGGAAACTGGAAAGACAAATTATGATATATGAGGAGTACTACTCATTAACAAAGAGGAATGAACTACTAATGAATAAATGGAACATCAGTTGCTCTCCAAAGATTTTTGAGTGAAAGAAACCAAACACAAAAGTATACATGCAGTATTATTCCATTGATATCAAGTTCAAGAACATGCAAAAATTAATCTATGAGGATAGAAATCTGAATAAATGGTTCTTCTGGTAAGGAAGGGATTGATTGGAAAGGGGAAAAACAAGGGAACTTTTTAGGAGCATGACAATCTTCTATATCTCTGTTGGGGTGTTGGTTACATGAATGTATACATTTGTCAAAACTGAATTTTACTATGTATATTTATACCCCAATTAAACACTGGCTTTCATGAAACTAGGTTTCTAATGTTCAGAAAATTACAAGGAAACATAAGAAACTGAGAGGAAAATGATACACATGTCAAATTGTATCAATCTATTGAGAAATCTGTACAGCATAAAGAAAAATTCAAAATAACCAGTCTCTAGAATAAACTGTATATATTGTTTTAGATAAGAATTATTGGCCATTTGGAGAAGAATATAAAATATATCTATAAAAATACAAAATAGATTAATTTCTGCTGTTGAAATATCCAAATTAAACATTAGAAACAGAGAATATGGGAGAAATTAAGGAAGGTGAAAAGACTTTAGAGGTAATGTATTAAACACAGAACAACTTTTAAAATTAAAGAATAAAAAATAAAGCAATCAGTATTCAATAATACAGTTAAAATGTTCTTGGATATTTAGAAATCCAAGACCTACAAAACAATGATAGTAATAGTAATGTTTTGTAGGGTTTAAAATATATAGAATAAAAATCACAATAATGCCAAGGGAAAATGGAGTTTAGGTGTTTTCAGTTTTTATTAATACCAGGAAAATTGTAAAACTAAAAAAATAAATTATTTAGACTGCAGTCTAAATGAAGAACATCTATAAATAATAAAAAAGAAAGAAAAAAGGAATTCAATGGACAAATGGGCACAATAACTTTGGCAGTTCATCAAAGAGTATATCCAGATAGCTAATAAAAATGAAAAGATGCTCAACTTTCTTTGACATCAGAGAAATGCAGGTTAACTCAGCAAAATAAATTTTCAAAGGCAAAATTTAAAGAGTTGGGAAGAGTCAGCAATTAGAATTCTCATATATTGCAGAGGGAATTGTAAATTGGTACAACCATGTTGAAAATAGTTATATAGTGCCTACTAGAGCTGAATATATGCTTACCTGGTGACCTGAAGTTCATGCTGTTGTATGCAGCCATTTTCATAAGATACGTTGTAAGATGTGAACATCAGGTACGTTATTTGCAGAGCTAAGTGCAAAGTGAAAATGGACTTCTTTTTCAAGGAGATATTAATAAAACACATTTGTATTGTTGAATGAAATATAAAGCCCCAATACAAATCTCTCAGATTAGGAAGAAAAAAATAATTACAGATAGCTCAGGAACTGGATAATATGGAAGATCCCTTTCTCTTTTTCAAACATATTTGTGTTTCTGTGTGCACACACACATCTTCTATAGCCATACCCATGAAATATTTATAAATGTTATCATATTAAAATTTAAAAGATAACCAATATAATCTAAAATAGAAGTTATATAGAATACAATCAAATATATTCTGTTTCCTTAAAGGAATAAAACAAGAAATCAATGAAATACCAAAAGTCTTGCCACTTGTAAATATAGAAATTCTACTTTAAAACATCTTGAGTTTTATTAAATTAAGAGCAAAATTTCACAATAACTTTAAAATAACAAGAGAAAGACACTAAATAGTATATAGTACTCAAAGAAAAATTTGGAGAGTTAAAAAATAGTGATGAAGAAAGATTTGCAAATACATTAATAAAACACTTAAGTTTTTGGAAATTTGACAAAAATGCAAAATAGCCAAAATTAGAAATTAATGAAGATTGAGAAGATGGCAGTGGAGTAAGTGAAAGCTACACTAATCTCCTCCCAGGACCAAACTGGAATTACAACTAAATTAAAATCATCCTGAATAACCAACTAAACACTAGCTGGAGAGAAGCCTTATAACCACGGACATACAAAAGTAACCACTTCACCACAATATGACTGGTAGGAAGTGCAGAGGAGGCGTGAGAGCTCTGGCTAGGCTCCCGTGGATGGCACCTGGATCTGGAGGGGTATTTCAGAGGATAGGGGAATTCCCCTGAGAAGTGTGGGCTCTAAACCCTAAGGTGGACTCCCCAGTTTATAGCACCAGAACTGAAAAAGGAACCCAAAGAACATCTGGCTGTGAAAAACAGCAGGGTTTCTGTCTGCTAAGAAGAGGCAGCTAGATATGTAGAGAGCCTCTTAAAGGGCCAACCCACAAAATTTCATTGCAGCCACTTACTCTGGGCTCCAGCAGAGGGAAGGCAGAGTGGACTACTGACATGTGAGGAGAGTCTGGGGCTGGGGGGTGTGAAGAGAGAACTGAAGGAACAACCACCAGGATCCCTGTGCTGAGTCTTCCCCCATAATGAAGGAACCATCTTTCTCTGGCCAAGCACCCCCATCCATGCAGCATTGTTACAGAACAGAGGGGGATGAATGATATACTATTACTGGATGGACCCACCCATGTGCTCTGGGGATCCCCAACCCCGTACTAGGTTTGCCTTGCCTGCTGCCAGGGAAAGATGTCTCTCAGTGCCAAAGATTGTTGAAAAGGAAAGAGATTATTTATTTAAAGAGTTATACAATCTTAAGAGTGATAACTTAATGTCTTCTTTGAGATCCCAAAGTCCTTTAGAATACCCACAAATGCACAGTCCTTCTTCCCCCCTCTGCCCAGTCCAGGGTACCATATCTCAGAAAAACAAATAGAATTCCACAGTTCTTCTCTGTTCAAGCCGCATGGTCCCAAAAAGACCCCACGTGGCTGCTGCACCTGGGTTTAAATCCCAGTGCCAATCTTCCTCTGCTACACCATTTCCGACTCCTCTCACAATTGACCATAGTTGCCAGCATTCCTGTGTTTTTCCTGCTTTACTGGGCTGCCATAGTAAGTCCAGGCAGGTGTGGCCCTGTGATGTGGAGCCAATCATCTCCAAGCTCTTACACAGGCTCTGTAACCAGGAGGCGTTGCCTCCCAGTTACATCATGAGTTGAAGTCACTCCCCTCCCCCTGGCTCAAAGCATGACCACAGCTGTTTAACATATCTATGAAACCAGTTAAAGATTATAGATATGTTAAACAACTGTGCTAGAGGTTATCTGCAAAACTGTTGCTATTCAAAACAACTCTCAATGTCCCTGCTCCATACATCTCATCCCCAGCTCAGACTTGTGGAGGTGAGGACATCCTATATATATCTTTTTTTCTAATATTTCCTGGACACTGAGTTCTGGACCCCATTACAAATCCCTATTTGCCCCCCCCCATCTGTACACTGTTACAACATCATCCTGAGGGGGAAGCAATACCCCACCCACAGAAATCACACTTGCCCCACCTGGTGGAGCTCAAGTCAGATTGCTGAATGAAGCTGGAGGTTGTTATCTCAGTAATTAAGTCTAAGAGCAAAGGTGGATCTTTGGGGGTTTTGAGACTTTAACTGACACACCCCTGGACCCGATGCTGGTGAAAGCCACCCTTAGTGCACAGACTGGTTCTTTCTGCACACACCCAGGATTAGCAGATGGAGACACAAGCTGTGGATCACTGATAGCTTCAAACAGGTTGCTTAGTGCCAGTCACAGGCATTGTCTGACATAGGGCTGTACCAGAGTCTTTGCAGATTTACCTAATGCATAAAAATAAATACAAAGAAGCAGCCAAAATGGGAAGACAAAGAAAGAGGTCCCAAATGAAAGAAGAGAATTCTCCAGAAGAACCACTAAATGAAATGCAAGCAAGCAATTTATCAGATACAGTTTAAATTAGTGATTGTGAGGATACACAACAGCATGAAAAAAAGACATAGAAACAATTAAAAAGGACCAGTTAGAAATGAAAAATGCAATATCTGAAATAAATAATACACTGGAAGGAATAAACAACAAGTCGTATGAAGCAGAGGACTGAATCAGCAATTTGGAAGACAACATGGAAAAAACAGCCAAGCCGAGAAGGAAAAAGAATTTAAAGAAATGAGGAGAGTTTAAGAAATCTTTGGGACAAAATGAAGCATAACAATCTCCACATCACAGGAATACCAGAAGGAAAGGAGAGTAAGCAAGGGATCAACAACCTATTTTAAGAAATAATGACCAAAAAATCCCTAGTCTGGTGAAGGAAAAAAGATACACAAGTCCAGAAAGCACAAAGGGTGCCAAATAGAATGGACCCAGAGAGGCCTTCACAGAGACACATAATTAAAATGGCAAAGCTTAAAGACAAGAAGAATTCTAAAAGCTGCAATAGGAAAGCAGGTAGTTACCTATAAGGGAGCTCCAATTAGATCGTTTCTGATTTCTCAACAGAAACATGTCAGCACAGAAGGGATTGGCATAAAACATTCAAAGTGGTGAAAAGCACAGACCCATATTGAAGGCTAATTTTCCCCAGCAAGGCTATCATTTAAAATTGAGGAGCAATAAAGAGATTCCCTGACAAGAAAAAGCTAAAGTAGGTTGTTAACACCAAACCAGTACTGCAACAAATGTTAAGGGACCTGCCTGAAGAAGAAAGAGAAGAAGGAGAAGAAGGGGCCAGAGGCAAGGGGAATGAGAATAAAAACAGAGGAGAATAGTTTAAAATAGTTTAAATACATTTCTATCAAAAAAATCACCTTAAGTGTAAATGTTTTAAATGCTCCAACCAAAAGACTTAGGGTGGCTGAATGGGCAAAAAAGACCCATATACATGCTGTCAACAAGAGACCCATCTAAGATTGAAAGATACACAAAGACTAAAAGTAAAGAGTTGGAAAAAGATATTTCATGCAAATTGAAAGGGGAAAAAATATGGGGTAGTATTACTTATATCCAACAAAATAGACTTTAAAACCAAGGCTATAGAAAAAGACAAAAAAGAACACTACATATTGATAAAGAGAATAATGCAATAAGTGGATATAATTCTAGTAAAGAGTTATGCAACAAATATAGGAACACCTAAATATGTGAAGCAAAACTTGATGGACATAGGAGGAGGTCAAAAGAAATACAGTCCTAGTCAGGAATTTTATCACCGCATTGACTTCAATGGATATATCTTCCAGACAGAAAATCAACAAGGATACAGTGGCCTTAAATGGCACACTATATCAAATGGATTTAATTGATATCTTCAGAGCATTGCACCCCAAAGCAGCAGAATATATGTACTTTTCAAGTACACATGGAATTTTTTCTAGGATAGACCACATGTTAGGACACAAAACAAGTCTCAAATTTAAGAAGACTGAAATCATATCCAGCATCTTCTCTGACCACAATCCTATGACACTAGAAATCAATCACAAGAAGAACACTGAAAAACATCCGAACACATGGAAGCTAAATAACATATTATTAAACAATGAGTGGGTCAACAATAAGATCAAGAAATCAAAAGATAACTTGAAACAAATGAAAATGAGGACACAACAGTGCTAAATCTGTGGGACACTGGGAAAGCAAACCTAAGAAGGAAATTCATAGCATTACAGGCCTATCTCAAAAAAAAAAAAAAAAAGAAGAAGAAGCTCAAATAAACAACCTAACATTACACTTAAAGGAACTTGAAAAAGAACAGCAAGCCCAAAATGAGTAGAAGGGAGGAAATTGGAGCAGAAATAAATGAAATAGAGTCTAAAAAAAAAGATACAAAAGATCAATGAATCCAAGAACTGGTTCATTAAAAGAAAAAGAAATTGACAAAGCTTTAACAACATTCATCAAGAAAGAAAGAGGACCCAAATAAATAAAATCAGAAATGAAAGAGGAGAAATAGCAACTGACACCAAAGAAATAGAAAGGATTGTAAGAAAATATTATGAACAACTATATGCCAACAAATTGGACAACCCAAATGAAATGGATAAATTCCTAGAAACACATAATCTTCCAAAACTAAATCAGGAAGAATCAGAGAATATGAATAGACAGATTATACTGAGTGAGATTGAAGCAATAATCAAAAAACTCCCGACATGGCTGGCAGACAGGGCTGTCCCACATTTGCATGCGGATAAACTGGGAGGAACAATGAACAAGTGGGACAGACTGCACAACCTGGTGCTCCAGTGTGGGGAAAATAATCCTCAAAACCTCTGACTGAAAAAACCTGTGCGGGTTGCAGCAGTGGAAGAAACTCCCAGCCTCACAGGAGAGTTCATTAGAGAGACCCACAGGGTCCCAGAATATACACAAGCCCTCCCACCTGGGAGTCAGCACCAGAAGGGCCCAATTTGCTTGTAGGTAGCGGAGGAAGTGACTGAAAGCTGGCCGAGAGCCAAGCAGGTGGCATTGTTCCCTCTCAGACCCCTCCCCTACATACAGTGTCACAACACAGACCTGCCCTGGTGAATACCTAAGGCTCCACTCCTTACTACACAACAGGCATGCCAATACACACACACACACAAAAAATGGCCCAAATGAAAGAACAGATAAAGCTCCAGAAAAAAATATAACTAAGCAATGAAAAGATAGCCAACCTATCAGATGCAGAGTTCAAAACACTGGTAATCAGGATGCTCACAGAATTGGTTGAGTATGGTCGAAAAATAGAGGAAAAAGTGAAGGCTATGGAAAGGGAGTTAAGGAAACATATACAGGGAACCAACAGTAAAGGGAAGGAAACTGGGACTCAACTCAATGGTTTGTACCAGAAGGAAAAAACAAACATTCAACCAGAACAGAACGAAGAAACGAGAATTCAAAAAAATGAGGAGAGGCTTAGGAACCTCCAGGACAACTTTACACATTCCATCATCCAAATCATAGGGATGCCAGAAGGAGAAGAGGAAGAGCAAGAAATTGAAAATTTATCTGAAAACATAATGAATGTTATGAACCTTAAGAACCTCCCTAATATGGCAAAGGAAACAGACTTCCAGGAAGTCCAGGGAGCTCAGAGGGTCCAAAAGAAGTTGGACCCAAGGAAGCACACACTAAGGCACATTATAATTACATTAGCCAAGATTAAAGATAGGGAGAGAATCCTAAAAGCAGCAAGAGAAAAGGAGATAGTTACCTACAAAGGAGTGCCCATAAGACTCTCAGCTGATTTCTCAAAAGAATCCTTGAAGGCAAGAATGGGCTGAAAAGAAGTATTCCAAGTCATAAAAGGCAAGGACCTACCTCCAAGATTACTCTATCCAGCAAAGCTATCATTTAGAATGGAAGGGCAGATAAAGTGCTGCTCAGATAAGGTCAAGTTAAAAGAGTTCATCATCACCAAACCCTTATTATATGAAATGTTAAAGAGACTTATCTAAGAAAAAGAAGAAGATAAAAAATATGAACAGTAAAATGACAACAAACTCTCAACTATCAGCAACCAAATCTAAAAAAAAAAAAACAAAACAAGAACAAAAACAAACCAAATGACTGGAACAGGAACAGAATCACAGAAATGGAGATCACATGGAGGGCTATCAGTGGGGAGGAGGAGTGGAGGGAATGGGGGGAAAATACAGGGAATAAGAAGCATAAATAGTAGGTACAAAAAAGACAGGGGGTGGTTAAGAATAGTATAAGAAATGGAGAAGCCGAAGAACTTAAATTTACAACCCATGGACATGAACAAATGGGCGGGGGGGGCAGGAATGCTGGTGGGAAGGTGGGTCAGGGCAGAATGGAGTAAAGGGGGAAATGGCCAACTGTAATAGCATAATCAATAAAGTATATTTTAAAATAAAAAAATTTTGAAAATAAAAAAACTATGAAGTAAAGATTTTAAAACTTGTTGTCATGCATTGAGGGAAACTAATTATCCTAAGAGATTCTATGGCCCCTGAGTCTGAGGGTAAAAGGTAAGTATTGGTGTCCTATATGTAAAAATTTAATCTTAGTTTTGAAAGGTCAGTTAACTAAGACCTTAAAAGTTCTCATCACAAGAAAAAAAATTGTAACTGTGCATGGTGATGGATGTTCATTACACTTAATTGTGGTGGTCAGTGATCATTTTGCAATATGTACAAATATCAAATCATTCTACACATGAAACTAATACATTATATTTCTATTTTTAAAAAGCTAAAAGGTTTTTAAAATGCACAAAGTGTTCAATAGAAATACATTTTAACTGTTCACATTTAAGACATAATATAAAATTATGATTTTATATAGTGTTTATTCAGGAAAAGAAGGTAAAAAAATGACCAAGATGTCATTAAGTATGAAAGATGATAGACAAACTGATGATAGTAAATACAGTGACTGAAAAAACGGGGTAACAGAATGAGAGGAGGAAAGAGGCACGTACACAGAGACATTAAACAGCAACAATTATTTTGTACTTGAGGAAATCACTAAGAACCAAAAAGGCACTCGTTTGAGTGAATAACACAGAAACAGAAAAACATAGGTAAGGGATACTTCCACCTTACAGCATTTTAAAATTTAATGCTAAAAACTGAAAGCTGTTTCCTATAAAAATTCTATATTTGTGTGTGAATATTAACTTTTAATAGAGTAAGTTAATCTGTGATGTGCCAACTAAGACAATGACTTCTAATAATGCCTGATTTACTATGGACTGAGCCTGTTAATATTTAGAGAAAATTCTAGAAAATGATGAGGAATATGGGAAGGGGTTTGTAAGCATTCTTAGAGCCTGGGTTTGTGAACTGACTAGATGATACTTACTGCGCATCACTGGGACAAACTTCTTTTACATTTACTATCTGTCTAATTAAAATGAATGCAGGGTTAATTATTTCAGTTGTTGCAATAACATTGTTCATATATTTATCTCAGTATAATGTCTGTGTGTATGTGATAGAGAAAGAGAAAGAGTTGTGCTCTGTAAAATGCAGGTCCCCCAGAAAACTTTGGTTTTATATTTTAACCTAGACTTACCCGCCTCAGTGACCTTACCAAATAGCGGCTGAAGTTTTACAAAGGCGTGGTCTCTGGTTATTGTACCATAGTGATGATGGCAGCTTCGCCTTGTTGACCTTGTGCTAGTAAATCACACATAACACTGGGAAAATGGCTCTTTAAGTGTTAGCCTGTGGGTAATAGTGTTTCTAGATTGTCATATTGTTGAGGTGATCAATAGGTCAATTCTCACATACTTGGAGAAGGATTTCATGGAAAAGGAAACAGTAGAAAATGATGAAGGGAAAGTAAACCCTACACATTTAGTAAACACCATGAATCATGAAGTTCTCAAGGGGCTTCATAAATATAGGATCATTACAGTTTCTGCTCTCTTACAAATGAGGCAGCTATGCCACAGAGAGGCTAAAAACTTGCCTAGGAGCACAGAGCTAGTGAGGTGCAGAGCAGGAATTAGAACCCAGTCCAGTTCTAGAGCCTGTGTGTTTAACCATGACATTTTACTGTCTCTCAAATGGGAGCAGTCTTTATAATGAGACCAAACTGGGGAAAAATAATTCATGAAGAAAAGTAAAAGGCTGGCCCTGGCTGGCGTAGCTCAGTGGATTGAGCGTGGGCTGCGAACCAAAGTGTCGCAGGTTCAATTCCTAGTCAGGGTACATGCCTGGGTTGCAGACCATGACCCCCAGCAACCACACATTGATGTTTCTCTCTCTCTCTCTCTCTTTCTCCCTCCCTTCCCTCTCTAAAAATAAATACATAAAATCTTTAAAAAAAAGAAAAGTAAAGTAAAAGGCTGTAGAGAAGGCAGTGGACCAGAGAGTCATTTGTGATTCATACTCATAACCATTTTCTGAAAGAAACATGTGCAGATGTTCTGTCTTGTATATAATCAATGTATTACCAAGAAGATTTAACTTTAAATAGTGTAAGAAAATAATTTTTATGTTTTCTTCGTATTGCTCTATTCTAGGACATTACATTGGGAACTCTTGTTCGGTGTTGCAGACTTTCTTTCAGATGTGTAATTGCACATAGCTGTCCACAGTATAGCTAAGGAAGGTGCTCAGAAAAAGGGGCAAAGCCCTGACCAAGTGGCTTAGTTGGTTGGAGCACCATCCCGTACACCAAAAGGTTGTGGGTTCGATCCCCTGTCAGGATACATACCTAGGTTGCAGTTTGACCCCTGGTTGGGGCCTGTATGGGAGGCAAGGGAGTGATGTTTCTCTCACACTGGTGTGTGTGTGTTTGTGTGTGTCTTTCCCCTACCTCTCTCTTTAAAAGTCAAATACATATTTGGGAGAGGACTTAAAAAAAGAAAAAAGGGCAAAAATAACTGGAACACCAAAGGTCTATAGAACTTAATCTCATGTGAGTATTTTTTAAAAACTAAATAAAAAGTTATATGTTTGTGACTTCTTAAAATATAAAAAATGTATAAATGCATGTATATCCACATATATATTTATATTTTGATAACATTAAATATGTCCTAAATCTGTAAGTCCCTAACATTTATTATTATTGATGAAAAGTTAGTTTACATAATGATGCAAAGTAAATTGTCATTTCAGATATTTGAGTGAAAGACCAAAAATTTTTAAGGAAAGATTAATAAAGAAAAATAAGATAAATACAAAGTATTAACCCAATACTTGCAATGCCTAGCCAATCCCTAGTCAAGAATTATACAAGGTGGAGCAAAAGTAGGTTTACGGTTGCGAGTATGTGAAACAGTTTATTCATGTATTATATTTATTAATTATTGTATTAGTTTCCATATGAACAACTGTAAACCTACTTTTGTCCACCCTGTATCTTACATGGAAAGCTGGTTAAATGTCACTGATGTCAGTTAGGTAAAGTGATGAGGGAACAAAATCCCAGCAGAGTAGGGAGATAGACGGTTATCAGAACTTGAGCAGATTGTTCAGAAAGTTATTTTACAGAGGAAAGCTTTGCAGAAGTGTGGACAGGCTGACCCAATATATCTTACAGCCTCCCAAACTCTGCTTTTTGGATTTTGCTTTGTGTACATACATTGTTAATTGTCTCCTCTCCGGCCTGTGTTATTCCAGGCTCCCCGTGGAGTGGGGCCCATCAAGTTAACTTCGGCTGCTGGTTATTCCCATGCCAAGGCAGCTTTTCCCATTCCAGTCTAGACCAGATTTAAAAGTGTAAAACATGAGGGGGGTGCATTCAACCCTTTTTCTTCTGCATTTCTAAAGCTTGGAAAAACTCCAGGGCACTCTTTTGGGTATGGCAAACAATGCCCAAACCACAAATTGATTATGGACTTCACAACTTTTAGGTGCATCATCAGTTTAAGGAATTAGAGTGGTTGCTTGTTTTCTGGAAAATAGCAATTGGAAATGACTCTACTTCAATGTAACACAAAAATGAGCTTGTGTGAAAATACAGCATTCTCTGTAGTGAGTTCTGTGCCTGGCAAAGGAGAATATATCATGTATCTGGCTTGATCCTCTCACCCATCTGCAGGGAGTGGTAACCAAAGTGTATGGGCTGGAGCCTGTGTCTCTGACATTGTGTGTTTTCTTTTCAAACATCCTATTTCTTTAAGGGGAACAAATGTTTTCTCCACAAAGGCCGCCTCTGCCTCCCTCCTGGCTGCTCGGGTTTCTGCCGGCCTTTTGGTTACCGTGTGGCTGGTGATTTCTCAGAGTCCCAAAGGAGGACTCACGCTAGCTGTTAGGACTGAACAAACAATCCCAGCTGAAACCAGAACAGAATCTCGGTGCACTGCTTTCACCATCACGCTCTTCAGTCCCGTTTCAGTTTTCCCTGCCAGAGGAGATACAGTATCAAACATTGAGGTGTTGCCAAGCTCAGCAGTGACTCACAGTAATCACTGCCACTAGGTGCTGGGCCTTGAACCAGGCAGCTTACTCCAGCCACTGCACTTAATTCTCGCAGCAATACTATGAGGTAAACATCACCACTGTAGCTTTACATTAAAAAAAAATGTAGATTTAGAGACCTGAGAGGTTAAGGAAATTGTTCATGGTCACAGGTCTTAAGTGGCTGTGTCTTAATGTTTCTGTAATGTATTATCACTCTTAGCTTTCTCCTTTTCTTGACATTAAAAAAAAAAAGAAAAGAAAATTTGAGTTACTTCTCTAGGCCCTGCCTATCTTTCATTCTGGGTGAACTAACATTTATAGAGCCTCTGCTACCTGACAGGCTTTGTGCCAGGCCCAGGAGAGGAAGTGGGCAGAATAGACACATCCTAACTGAATGGAGCTAATCTTTCCAGCCCCATCTGTTAACACTCTCCTCATGGCAATAAATGTTCCAGCCACGCTGTACAGCTTGAAGTTGCTGACTACCCGTCTTCCCTCACCTCTGTGTCTGTGCTCTTGTCCCTGCCAAACTGCCCTGCCCTATGCTTCTCTGCTTTGCCAGCTTCTATTCCTTCCAGACTCCAGGCACTTATCACTATTCCATGCAGTGATACGCATTTACATACTTGAACTCCTGAGGTAGAGTCCGGCCTCTTTCCTTTATATCAGAGCTTTGCTAACATTGCTCTGCAGATCAAGTACCACCCTGCTATCTGTGTATTGTCTATGGCTGTTTTCATGCTACAGCAGTGAGAGGTCAGTACTTACAAAAGGGGGTTGGCAAACTTTCTGGAAAGAGCTAGATCATAAATATCTTAGGGTTGCGAGCCAGTAGATCTCTGTCATGAAAATGCTGGGAATCTAAGGAAAGAAAGGCCAGTCTCTATCTATGAACACTATAATGGCCACTAAAGCTGGTTTAGTGGATCACATTGCTTAGCAGTTATTTTAGAAGTCAGAGGTTAGTGTATGAGTGGCTAGAGATGTTAAGAGGTAGATTGTATTGGGGAAGCAAGGAGATCGTGCTGAGAGGAGACCTCAGGATATTTTTATTTGTCACCATCTTCAAGTGGCTTATCCTCCAATCTGTGAATTCTCTCACACACACACAGTTTTAAAGAAACTTCTAAGTTTCTCTAAACTTAGAAGTAACTTCTAAGTAAACTTAGAAGTTACTTAGAAGTAACTTAGAAGTAACTTCTAAGTTACTTCTAAGTAATGAACCCATAGCTCTTTGATTTATCTCTTCATTTATCTACCTAAAAACCCTTAATGATCATCTAGTATCCTAGGTCCCACAGTGGGATATGAAAGCATAGCGGTGAATAAGACCAGCCCTTGTCCTCAAGAGACCCCTGAGTAGCGTGAATTTCATACACTTCACTAAAGCTGTAGAGAGAAAAACTTTTAAAATTAAATTCATATTTCTATCTCATCCATGCCAAAAATGCCTCCTTCCTTTCTAATTTTGTAGTAAATAATCGTCTGGTTATTTTTTTTCTGGTTCTACAGACAATTTTGTAACTTTTGACTATGTTCTCTCTCAGCTTTTGCTTTTCAGATTTATCCATCCTAAACATTTCAGTCTCCCTGGAATGATTGCCCTATCTCTCTTATTTTTAATTATGTAGAGTCCATGTCTGCATGTCGTGCACATTTCTCAGAGCATTTCCACAGTAGTTTCAGATCTTTTTTCTGGGTTGTGACTGATTGGGAATATACCTTGCTTGACTCTTGCTTATAAAGGTTCCTAGGACATGTGAGTGTACCTGGGATGTGACATCTGTCACAGGCTAACCTATGAACTTCACTTGACATAATGGAGAGGCTGGTGCTCTCTCCCTTCCTCACTGAATTTTCAAAGACGACATTTTCCCACAGTGAAGATTGCTTTTGTGTTAATGTTATATAGAACTTCAAGAGGCTGTTTGTGAGAGAGAATTTCAGGACCATGACCAAATTCTTTATGTGTGGGCAGCAGTTCCCAGAACGGGTGGTAGTGGTTTCATGGACTCTTTTAGGAGAGTATTAAGGGGAAATGGAGACCAGCTCTGTATTAGTGTCCCTATTGCTACCGTAACAAATGACCAGAAACTGTCTTAAAATAACACAAATTTATTACCTTGCAGTTCTGGAGATCATAAGTCATAAAATCAAGGTGTTGGCAGAAGTTTTTTTAATGGATGTTCTATGAGAGAATCTGCTTCCTTGTCTTTTCCAGCTTCTAGTGATTGTTTGCAATACTTGGTTCATAGTCCTCTCCTCCACCTTCAAAACCAGCATGTCCAAATCTCTCCGACCTCTGCTTCTGTCATCACACCATCGCATTTCCTTCTCTGACTCTCACTCCCCTGCCTTCTCCTTTACTTTATAAGCAACTTTTTTTAAAATTACATGGGGCCCACACAGAAAATCTAGCATATGAGATGAAGACATTTTGAGATGCAGACATCTCAAGATGCTTACCTTAATCACATCTGCAAAGTCCCTTTTGCCATGTAAGGTAACGGTCACAGGTGTGGGGATTAGCACATGGACATCTTTGTGGGGACATGATTCTGCCTCCCACAGGCTCCACTCTAGTGGAAAGCCAGATGAACAAGTGTGCAGCTTTTGAACACAAAGGTTTACTAAAGAAAAGGAAACCCAAAATGCTTCACCAAGCAGCATCCCTACCCTTCACAACTTCTTGAATGGCTACATTGAAGAGTCACAAACAGTCCCAATGCCCTTTAGTAATCACACACACACTAGAAGTCCAGCCATTTATCAGGTGGCTGGAGATCTTGATCTACTGCCTTGCAGACAATGAAGCATGTAGGTTACCAGTCGTCCTGTTCTGCCTGTTCCATGCAAGTGAAATTGTTACTGCAAATCATGTGAGCATTTATTCAGAAAGAGAGATGTCTGAAGAATGTTCACCAATACACTAACCCTTGCTTTATCCTGAGTAGTAGGATTTGGGGGTATTTTTACAGTTCTGTTTTGTGTCCTTTCCAGTTATTTTAATATTTTGATAATATCTTCCATAAACAATGTAACTTTTTTAAAAGGCAGAAAAAATATAAAGCAAGAGGGTAGAAGCACCTTTTGAATCTCTGAAAAGTGTAAAAAGTTGAACTGCTGTGGATTGCAGTCTTGGCATTGGGTGAAGGAAGGGAGGAAGGGTCAGGAGGCAGGGGTGTGGCAAGGGTGAAGTTGCTGCCTGCAGGCACCGAGGGAGCAGAGGCAGCCTCCAGAAAGTGGCGGCAGAGCTAGATTTGGCAGGCACGGCAGGAAATCATGCCAAGAGGAGGTGGACTAAGGCATGAGTGGAGGGAGTTGGGACTGGATAGGAGTCAAGCCTGACATTAAATGGGGGAAAGAACAAAGAGATTTGAGTTAGAGGTAATGCAACGGGGGTCAGGGTGGCAGGCAGAAGTTTCTGCTCCTGTCCCAGTATTGCTCCAGATCCTCAGAAATGAGGTCAAAAGGGCACGTAGTGGTCTCTTTTTGAATTTCTATTCTTCTGTGGATTGATAGGCAAGTACTGGTCATTTGGAGGGCAGATGGGAGACGAGAGAACAGGGAAGTGAATGTATGGAGTCCACAGAAAAATAATGTATGAGACTGTAAACCAAATAAAACTTTTTCAAAACTTAGGGAATCAGTTTTCAGTGATATGCATGATCTGGACCAAATGGTGATGCCCTTAGGGCATGTTCATGTCTGCCAGTTGGCAGAGGGGCAAGCAGAGCCCTGTTTTAGTGGACTCTGATTTCTTCAATGACTGTTTGTTATGTGTGTTATAGGTTATAGATTAAATGGAAAAACCATAATTTTGAACAAAAATCATCAATGTACCATCTGTAGATGGTATGAAACCACAAAGAAAAGACAGAGGTGAGATTCTGAATAATGGTAATTCTAGGAAAGATAATGCTATTTTTCATGTTCTACCTATCTTGTATCACACAGAGAATTGAACAAACAGCAGCTAACTTTGTTCTGACTCAGACTGCCATTGGTTCTAGATTCATAGGGCTTCAGTCATAGGATGAATGGCAATTTAGACACACAGAGACAATTTTTGTGGTTATATGATACTGCCTGGTGCATGATGACAGAGAAGCCCCCTTTTCTGAGAGGTCTGCTAACATGGGTTCCTTAGTTCTTGTGATGTTGTAGCTTAGACTTTGTGCCTTTGTGTATCCATCAGGGGTGGTGCAACGCTGGCCGGGGCTTGACTACCACAGACTCTCCACGAGCCGTGGCAAACTCTTTCTCCCATTCCTGTCTCTTTCCCCAATTCCCTTCCACCCCAGTCAGTACTAGAATAACATTTGGCCTACATAAATGTGAGAGAGGAGAGGTAGCCAAATCCTACTTGGCATCATGTTTTCCTTCTTCCTTGTTTTTATTAAAGTTGTAACAGTACATTTATTTGTGTGGTTACTTTACTATATGGCTCCTACACTAAATTATAGGTTTCACAAGGCAAGTATATATATATCTGTGCTTGATCACCATGGAATACCTGGTACTTAGCACAGTGCCAGACACACTGTAGAAACTCAAAATACTTGATGAATAAATGAGAGGTATGTCTAGGCAAAAGGCTAATTATGCCATCACTACACTGTGGCATGGACAAGCTGGTTTAACTCACAGGTTTTTTCCTTACCTACCAGTAAGAATTTGGCCTTTGAGGAGCTTATAGCATCTTTAAAAAAAAAAGATTTTATTTACTTTTAGAGAGAGGAGAAGGGAGGGAGAAGGAATGGGAAAGAAATATCGATGTGCAAGAGAAACATTGATTGGTTGCCTCTCGCCCATACCCAGTGGGGGAACCTGGCCTGCAATGCAGATATGCGCCCTGATTGAGAATCAAACTAACCCTAACCCTAACCTTTCAGTTTGCTAGACAGCACCCAACCCACTGAGCCACACCAGTCGGGGCTGGAGATTACGTAGCTTCTAATAATGTAAGAAATTCAGTCATTTAAAAGATAAGGAATTACAGGTCAGAACAGTTTAGTTACTTCTTTGAGGGTCTAAGGCACTCACCACTGAGCCCATTTCATAAGAATAGCAACTGAGTCAGTCAGGGATGGACTTGGCAAAAGAATCCGATCAGACTGGCTTTCAGACCAAGACTCCATTCATTAGATCCTGATGTTTCTGGCACCATGTTAACCAAGAATCACATCGCAAGACTTCTTTTCTGATTGCATAGGCTACAAAATTAATCTTAACAGTTTGAACAGATAATGAGTAGATGAACTCCAGTTGGAGAAGTTTATTAGGAAAGAGTTGGCAGTGGAACAAATAACCTCCTCCTTAATCCCTGAAACCAGGCGACCATCAAACTCGACATCCTCAGTGATTAAGCTATTCAGGCTGCAGCATGTCAACTTTCCCTTCTGCCTTATGCTCCTGCTGTTCTGAGTGATTCTGTCTGTGAAGATGCTTCTGCTTTGCAAAAACGTGAGTCTCTTTGATGACAGTTGTTGCAACAAGACAAAAGCATTTTTAGAATTATTGCTATTATCTCACGTGAGAGATGCTGACAGTCTCTCTCCATCTTGCCCCTGTAATCCCATTAGATTTCACAAACTTTGCAAGGGCAACCTTGAGGCCATGGTTGAGATAAATACTTTCAGGAATGTTTCTTTTCTGCAACTAGAGTCATGATTCATATTTCAAGGGATTTGTAAAAACAGATCAAATTCACAAGGATAGAAAATCCTAGAGCTGCAGCAGGATAGCAGGGACTTCATAAGTCATCAGATTTTTTCCCCTTTCATGTGACTTGCATGCAAAGGAAAGGTTTTATGAAAATAGATAATGGATAGATAGATGATAGATAGATAGATAGATAGATAGATAGATAGATAGATAGATAGATAGAGTGAGTGAGCGAGCCAGAGGTTCCCTGGGGAAAACCACTCTGTAAGTTTCCTAATAACCTTTTAATTTGTCTCAGAGTCTTCTAGTACATGCTATATGAGAAAACAGGAACTGTTAGAATTCTATTCTTGTCCTTCTCCTGAAGAAGTCTCTGCTAGAGCAAGTGGCTAAAACCTGAGCAAGAATTTGTTGCTACCAATTTGCATTACTCCTACTGGTTTCTTATTGGAGGGTGGATGTCATTTTTCAGATTTCTTTTTAGCTAGAGATCCACAAATTTTAATAATAGGGGAGAGATTCAGAAGTTATATAAATAAATACAACTGAGTCTTGGCTATTTGATGGCTAATGTCTTAGTAGTTGTATAATGTTATCCCTAGCTTCCCTCTGATTTCCAAATGCCTCGTCATTTGTTTTTAGGCATTCTAACAGAGGGTATGTTACAGGGTGCAGCCAAGAGGGGGTACCCCAAGTGGGCATTTGAAATGGGGTCCAGAACTTAAGGTGTCCAGGAGATTTTAAGATGTCTCCACCACCACCCCCAGGGTGTGGGTTGGGGGAAGGGACAAATGGAGCAAGGCCATTGAGAGCTGTTTTGCATAGCAACAGCCTTGCAGCTACCCTCTGGCATGGTCATTTAACATATCTATAGCCTTTGGCTGGTTGCATGGATATGTTAAATAGCTGTGATCATCTCTGAGCCAGGGGAATGGAAGTAACTTCCCCACCAAGACGTGACTGGGGGCAGATCCCCCAAGCTACAGCTCCTGCTTGGGAGCTCGGAGAAGACTGGCTCCAGGACATGGGGCCACACCTGCCCAGACTCATGATGGCAGCCCAGTAAAGCTGGAAGGATATGAATTCTGGCATGTGAAGCCGAGTGTGGGAGGAGTCGGAAATGAGGCTGCAGAGGAAGATTGGCTGCGGGGATTTAAAACCCAGACTTGGAGGCCATTGGAGGGGGAGAACCATGCTGCTTTGAGAAGGAGAGCCACGTGCAGCCCTGAGGAGAAGAACCATGTGCAGCCGGAGTGGAGACTCCTGCATCCCAGAGAGAACCGTGCTGCTTTAGGAAGGAGAGCCATGTGCAGCCCTGAGAAGGAGAGAACCACGTGGCCTGTGCCAGAGTGGGGACCCCCGCAGCTTTAGAAGGGGGAACCACCACCTGGTTTTAGCAGAGATCCCGGCGACTCAGCTGAGGGTGCCGGGAACCCAGGGAGGTCTCCCAGTCGAGATGGAGGACTAACTGGGAAGAACCAGAAGACTGCCTGAGCCATGGACTTCTATTTTCTTTCCTGAGATACGGTACTCTGGACTGGGCAAAGGGGGAAGGAAGGAAGGAAGGACTGTGTGTTTGTGGGTGTTTTTAGGGACTTTAGGATTTTTGATAAAGACATTAGGTCACTACTTTAAGTTTGTATACCATTAAATAAACATTTCCTTTCCTTTTCACAAATCTCTGGCATTGAGAGACGTCTTTCCTAGGGCGGCGGACATAACAGACCTGGGGGCCTTTTAAATAATAGTATATTGTCTCAGGCCCCCCTTGTGTGTTCTGTAACAGGTAGAGAATAGAAGAGAAACATAGGCATTTTTTCTATTTTAGTCAATTAATTTTATCCCCTTCTTGTAGAATGCCTATTGTGGGCAAGGAACTTACTATGCTCTGAAGTGATGATAAAAAACATGAAGAAAAAGGATCCAAGAGCTTGTAATATCATAATACTAACATGAAACAGGAGTATAGACAAAGCCATAGTCATTTCTGGCTAGCATGGATTGTTATAGAAAACAAAATTGGGGGACTTCCAGCAAGATGGAGGAGTAGGTGGATGCACCGTGCCTCCTCAGACAACCAAGATTAGAACAACAACAATTTACAGATAGAATATCACTCAGAACTGACAGGATTTATCTGAATGGAAGTCGGACAGCCAAGAAGTTGAAGTAAACCCGTACATCCAGACCTGTAGGAGACGACGTGCCGGGCAGGCGCGGGGCTGGTGCGGGTCGGCAGTGCACGGAGGTACGGGAAAATTTGGCTCGAAATCGGCGCGACAGCCATCGGGGCGCAAGAACTCAGCGGTGATCCCTGAGTACGCAAGCTGCGGCTGGCAGACCCAGTGAGGCAGCGATTGTGGACCAGGGCAGAGCTTGCAGCCCAGGATCCCAAGGAAGGGTCTGAGCCCGGGAGAAAGAAACTATCGCCCTTGTCCCCTCCCGCTCCCGCCCCCGCCCACACATATAACGTCACAATCTAGCGACCAGGGTGCCCATCCCCGGTGAACACCTAAGGCTCCACCCCCCACCATAACAAGAGTGACCAGAGACAGGGAAAGACATAAGACATGTATCCAACAGAACAGATCAGTCCCCCAGGACTCATCCTTTTGAGCGACCAAGAAATAGCCAATCTATCAGATGCATAGTTCAAAACACTGGTGATCAGAAAGCTCACGGAATTGGTTGATTTTGGGCGCAATTTAGATGAAAGGATGCAGGTTACCATAAAAGATGCAGGAAGATACGCGGAGGAGAGCCAATAGTGAAAGGAAGGAATCTGAGTCTCAAAACAATACAGTGGACCAGAAGGAAGATAGAATCAACCAAGCAGGAAAGCATGATGAAATAAGAATTCAAAAAATCAAGGAAAAGCTTAAGAGCATCCAGGACACCTTTAAACATTCCAACATCCAAATTATAGGGGTACCAGAACAGGAAGGAGAAAAGCAACAGATGGAGCACGTATTGGAACAAATAATAAAGGAGAACTTCCCCAATCTGGCGAAGGGAACAGTCTTCCAAGAAATCCAAGAAGCTCAGAGAGCCCCAAAGAAGTTGGACCCAAGAAGAAACACACCAAGGCACATCATAATTACATTAGCCAAGGTAAAAACAAAGGCGAGAATCTTAGAAGCAGCAAGAGATAAGGGGACAGTCACCTACAAAGGAGTTCCCATCAGACTGTCAGCTGATTTTTCAAAAGAATCCTTGAAGGCAAGAAGGGGCTGGAAAGAAGTATTCCAAGTCATGAAAGACAAGGACCTACATCCCAGATTGCGCTATCCAGCAAAGCTCTCATTTAGAATGGAAGGGCAGATAAAGTGCTTTTCAGGTAAGGTCAAGTTAAAGGAGTTCATCATCACCAAGCCCTTATTTATATGAAATGCTAAAGGGACTTATCTAAGAAAAGAAGATAAAGAAAAAGACATGTATAGTAAAAGGACAGCAAACTCACAATTATTAACAACCACACCTAAAGCAAAACCAAAAGAAACTAAGTAAACAATTAGAACAGGAACAGAACCACAGAAATGGAGGGCACATGGAGGGTTAGCAGCAGGGGGGTGGGAGGAAGAGAGGGGGGGAAAAGGTACAGAGAATAGGTAGCATAGATGGTAGGTAGAAAATAGGGGGAGGGCAAGAATAGTACGGGAAATGTAGAAGCTAAAGAACTCATAAGAATGACACATGGACATGAACTGAAGGGGGGAACGTGGGTGGGAGAGGGGGTACAGGGTGGAGGGGAGAGAAGGGGGGAAATGGGACAACTGTAATAGCATAATCAATAAAATACATAAAAAAAACCAAAATTGGAATTGGGCATTAGAAGCACATTGCGTACCTATAAAATAAAATGAAAAGGCAAAAAAGTCCTGAAAAATGTTTGTCAGTGATGGTGGTAGGAGGGTGGGAGTCATGGTGGTGACAGTGCCGATATGCAGGTGGTGACAGTAATGGTGGTATAGAGGGTATTGGTGGTAGCAGGACTGGTGATGGTGGCAAAGGTATAGGTGGTGAGAGTGAGGGCTGTGCTGCTGCTGATAATGGTAGCGGTGTGTGGCGGTGGTGGTGACAACGTGTGTGGCCTCATAGTGACGGCAGTGGAGACGGTTGTAGTAGGGGTGCTACAGGTAGTGATAATGGTGATAATCAGCATGAGAGTGGTAGGGATGGTGCTGAGGAGAATGTTACTTTTCATTGACATTTTCAATTATCTATAGAGATTTTCCACCAAATGACAGAGAGAAGAGACCTGATGTGGTAGCAAATTGGCAAAGGGGAAAAGAGACCACTACCATCCCTAAGGGAAATTCACTGTTCTATGTGCTGCCCTAGTACCTGAATTCACAGCATAGTTCCTCTTCGAGACAAATCTCTTTGTGTTATGAGTCAGACACATCATCTTTCTTCAGTAAATGTTCTAAAACGCTCGTTTGTATTTCCAAGTACCAGTAAATGGTTTCAACAGATGGATATACCTTAAGGGTGGTTAACGTAAACCATAACACAAAGGTGTTCTTTTCAGATGTGTATAATGTTGATTGTTTTATGATAACTATACAAAAGAGAGCTTTTGAAGTGTGATTAGCTTCATTGCCAATATATTTGTAAAGTTCTTACAAAAAAGACATTACCTAAGTTCTTTGTCAGTTCAGAGAGAACAGTGTTTAATCCAAAATGTGCAGGCTGATGCCAAGAAAAATGTTCCCAATGGAGACTGGAGCTGCATTGGCTCTGCATCGCTATTGAACTCAAATATGGAACACGATGTATTTCATTCTAGGAGGGAACTAAAAGCATGTTCCTTGCATGGTGAGAGTTGGTCTTTTTCTGTCTCAGTCTTTCTCTCAATTTATCAAGAATTTAACATCTTTCTATTTCTAATCTTCATTGCCTAATGCAGGTTTTTTAAGGAGAAAAAAAAGTCCAACTTGACAATATTTTGTAGCAATCACCACTTGAATGATTACAATAAAAGGGTAAACGTTTATTTGCCATCTCGCCTCTCCTCTGTAGACCCATGGCTATGTGCACGAGGTGTTGCTGATGTATTTCCAATAGCAACATCTGTTTCTCTGGCAGCCTGCTATGCTAACTGTGCTGACCCATTGATGGCTCTAGAACTTTTCAGAAAATGCTGCATGGGTTGGCCAGAATATGTCAAAGCTGTAGAGTTTTTTGTTCATCCTCTTGGGTGCTATTAATCTGTCAGTCACATTTCATTCTGAGAAATTTACTGTACTTGTCTGTGTCTATTTGAAATGAGTAAGGAAACTCCTCATTAAAGATTGGGATTTATATGGCCCAAATGGGAGTATTCCCAGTGCTGTATTTAGGATAGTGGAGGAGCTATGCTATTGGTTAGATTGTCCTTAAAACGTCAGTTTTCCCTAAGATGGTCTCAGAGTGTTATACATCTGACAGCAGCCAAGATGAGGGCATTTTTTGTTCCTCAGGGACTCATGATATGGGGGGATGTGTAGAATCATCACTAATAGAAATTAAATTTTAGGGATTTATGTCAGAGTTCTCAGGGGAGAAAGTTCCTGGTAAAGAAATAAAGGACTAAAATCCAGTGGAAAGGAGCCAGACAATATGAAGGAGGAAAGGGAAAGAGAGAGGAAGTGGGGTCATGAGGCCAGATATGAAAAGGGAGAAAGATGATTGAATATGAGGCTGTGATGAAATCAAGAGAAAATGCAATGTTGATGGTAACATAGAGAGGTGAGCTTTGAGAAGAAAAGCAGAGAAAATGAAATGCTGGTTTAAAACTGTGAAAACATAAGGAAGAGATGTTTGGAAAATTGGAAAAGGTATATTAATAGGAAAAAGAAATGTGGGAAATGACAAAAGAGTTATCAAGCTAAGAAGGAAGAAAACAAGTGAAGATCAATAAATTATTTAAATTGAATATTAAACTGTGGCGAATCACAACATTTTCTACAGAAGGCAAATTCACATCTTGATTTTGAGAAGATAATCTATATACATAACTTAAGAGTATGCATTTACTTACTTGGATAAGTGATTTTCTCCCAGGTTCAGTTGTAAATGAGACTATCTACATGGAAAGAAAATGCTTTCTAGGAGTCATGTGGAAAGGGAACCAGAAGTACTGAAGGTACAGTATGTACATGAAGTACATGTTTTACTTCATGTACAGATGTATGGCATTAATATTCATTATTAAAGTAGTAGCCAACACTTATACAGAGCTTGCTATATGCCAGGTACTGTTCTAAGCAGTTTTAATACATTAACTCATTTGACCCTCAGCAACAAACCTCTGAGGTAGGAATTGTTTTATTACTCTCATTTATGGAAGGGAAAACTGAGGCATAGAGAGGTTGAATAACTTCTCCAAGACACAAAGATGGTGATTGAGTTGAGATTTAGACTCCGGTAGTTCAGCTTCAGCATCTGTTCCATAATACTCTGGGGGTCAACAGGGAAGGCAAAGTTTTCATGTAAAGATCCCTGATCCATGTGCACATAAAATGAGACTAATATATTCATTTTCATGCAAAGCTAATAATGGAAGTTTAGGATACAACTGTTGTTATTTTCCTTGCTCCCCATGAAAGTTATTTAATTAGCATGAAAAGTGGATATGGCTTAGATAGCACCACCATAAGAATCACAGATTATGATATGGTAAACAAGGGGAACATTGCTTTGTTAAAGCTTAGATAATGTCCAGAAATCAGTGGTTCTGCCATCAGTCCCCACAGTAGAAGGCCATCAATGCTTCATTTGTTCATTGACTAAGTGATTATGGAAACCCTTAAACAAATGACTAAATCTGCATGGCTGATTACTCATTTCCAAAATGGTTAAAATATCTGTACTAGTGGAGATGGTGGTTTGTTGACATAATATGTAAAGTCCTTTAAAACTTTTAGATAACAGGCCTCATAGAAGTGCAAAGTATTATTCTCATTTACAGTCCAGCCAGATTTAACAAAAAGCCTGAGCATCATAAACCTGCAGACAGAAGGAGTTCCAGGGGGAAAATAGAGGCTTGCTCATAAGCCAGCTGTGCAGAGGGCTGGACTCCAGCTTCCCATCACGGGTGTGCAGCCCAAAGAATGTTGGCTGCCTCTGGGGCCAGCTGGCTTGCACAGGAACTGTGCTCCTGGAAATCCTGAGATGTCTGTGCAGGACTCCAGCAAATAGAATTTTGGTTAACAGAGGAGCAAGCTCATCAGCCAGATTTGAGTCAAGCTGTTTTTCAAAAGTTTGCTAACTTGTAACACGTGACCAATGGGGCTCAGGATTCCTGTCTTTTAGGGTTATTTATAAGGCTTCAGTTAAAATAATTGATACAAAGTACTTAGTGCAAAACTCAGCTTAAACTAAGAACTCAATAACTGTGTTATGGTGGTGGTTTACAAGTTCCCTTTCCAAGATCCTATGCTCTTGGTGCCTCCCTCACCTTTAGATCCATCTCTTCATGAACCATCTCGTGGTTCATGACTGCATGTGACACACAGGGACAGATTCCTTCCCAGGAAGTCAATGGAATGTAGCCCTCTGCACAGGCATATCTCATTTGATAGCAGTGATGGTGGTTTCTTACCACAATCCTGTGAGATTGGAGCCAGAGTAGCCTCCAATTCTAGCAGGGCAATGGGGCAAACGGCTTTCCCAGAAATGTGCTCTTCTTCCCAAGGCAGCCACCTTGGGCGGCCAGAAGAAAACTCTCCCTTCCAAGAACTTTGTGAGTGATGTTTAGTCCCATGACCAGACCCTTCATCAACGCCAAAATAAGCTGGTGTGGCTCGTTGCCAGTGCTCCTGCTGGTTGCTGACTGAAGGAGGCCTCACCTGATATTCCTCAGGCTTTGCTGGAACTTACTTGGGCCAGCCTGGGTCAGAGGGCAAAGCAAGAGGAGTTAACAAGGTTCAAAACTCAGCAGAACTGGTCTGCTTCGAAGATCCAGCAATTCGTCATTGTCCCCAAATTCTCTTTACTCCAATGACCTAGAGAGACAGCAACGTTTTTTTTTTTCTTTTCTTTCCTATTAAAATTTGACCAACATTCAGCTAGTTTTTCTATAAAGCGGGTGACAAGGAGCTCCTGGAAAACTTGGAGTAGCTTTTACAATTTAAATACTAACAATCTCCCATATAACATGAGGTAAAATTTGGAAGCAAGATATAAAGTAAAGTTGGTTCTTTGGCAAAAGTTATTGGTCAAGAACCAGTGAGAAGTCCAGACTCTGCCTTATAAAAACGATTTAAACTCCACCTAATACCCCTTCAGTCAGTAATCCTGTCCTGGCAGTGTTCTTAACGGCCTGCGCATAGGCACCGTTTATTCCCTGTTCAAAATACTGGTTGCAGAGCTTAAAATAAAATATGTATTATTGTTTTGTTGATAATGTGCTATGTTCTAGAATTACTCACCCAAAGACCTAGTGTTGATAAAAAGGAATTAGGCTTACTGCTTTCAGTAAAGATCAGGACCAAACTGTGGTAACAAAGAGTAACAGCCTTGCATCTCCAGCATTTCCAAAGTGAAGTATCTGTCTATAACCCCATCTGGATGGGGACCAGCAGGTTCTGGGAAGAATATTAACCTGAATTTGTTGCAGTCTTGTTTCCCAAACTGCTTTATAAACACTTCCCCATATGTGCTGCCAAAGCTTTGCATTTAATGAATCATCCAAATCTTTTTGCCATATATCCTGTGTAGCTATTGATGATGGAACACGCATTCCCGATATGAGGAGAAATGAGAGCAATGCCTACGTTGTCAGCCAAAATTGCCTCATAAAATAATCCTGTTAGAATGCTCATTTTGATTTTTTATAATACTGACTTAAAATTTAGAGAGTTATTTTTGACTAAATTTCCTTGTAATTTCCTAGGGACCATTTTATTTACTTGATACCTGTCTTTATGCTGATTAAGCACAATGGAAGAACAAATTATTGCTTATAAACACTCCAATACTTCCTTCATGATTCTTTTACATTCTTAGTTGCTTTTACCTTATTTTATGATGAGTTTAGCATAAAGAGAGCACAGGTATTGGAGTCAAACATGTTGGATTTCATGTTTAAGTTTTGCCTCTAAAGAGTTTTATGAACTGAGCAAATCACTCAGTATTGCTCAACCTCAGTTTCCCCATCTGTACAAAAGGAAGCAATAATACTCTCTACCTCTTTCATCAACCATAAAAATAAAGAATAAAAATAAAATGTAAGCTTTTCTTCACTTAACGCATGACACATGTAAACTGTTGTTATTATTATGTTGCCTAATTGATCACCACTGGATCACAACTGCGAAAAGTGTTACAGGAGAAAACCACCTCTAACCGAAAGCTCTAACAACCACGTGCAGAGCACCAAGCAGAAGCTCTTTTTGCAACATGGTAAAGGTCACTGACATTGCTGATGGCCACCAGAATTTGCCTTGAACAGTCAGTTTTCAGGTTCTTTCCAGCACTCTGAGTGTGCTTTCTCTTTTTTCCTTTGGGTGATAAGTACCCTTGAGTATTTTTGCTTTCCACATTTCAAAACTATCAGATTCTCCGCTTATAGAGATCACCATTGGCCATAAAAATCTTGGATCTTTCCCTCTACCTAGTTTCCATCTGGTGATGGTGAAGAGGGTTCCCATCAAAGGGATCAGTAGTGACCCTGCCAGATCCTCGGCTACATTGCCCCATTCCACTCTCAACCCTTCAGACTACTATTTGATGATTTTTTCACTTCATATCTCTCTTTGATTTTTCCAAACCATGTTTCTGTATTTCTCAACACCCTGAGAATACCCTACTCTTAAGTCCAGGTTTTCCTCAATCATACCCTAGAAGTTGCTATTACAAATAATGGCACCCCTCCAAAACTCAGTTTTAAATGTCCTGTTCTTTAACAACCATCTTTTATATGTCCATAACTAATGTACACTAGTTAACAACAAATCCAGCAATTCTTCAACCTCACCAGGACTTCTAATCCACTGACCATAACAATTTTTCTCTACCACCTCTATGTCCTCATTTTCACCCTGAATTCAATTTTCCATTACACTCTTGGCATATAACCTCAACAATATGCTCTGATCCAACTTATCTGCTAGGAAAAACTCGTGGACCTTTGTTGAAGAATATAGTGGAAAAGAAACAACTTCACTGCCTGCCTCTTGTAAGTTTATGACCACTCACCTTAACGTACACATCACAATGGCACTTTTAATCACATAAACTAGCCTCCTACTGCCTTTCTGATATCATCTCCCACTATCCTCCCTGAATCCCTTGAACATAATTTTGTCCTTGTTTCTGGGATTTTTACTGCTATTTCTTCCACTAGGATGTTTTCCTTAATTACTTGCCACCCCCTGCCACCATATTTATGTGCCCCTCTAAATACCAGAGAAGTCGTCCTCTACCATTCTATCTGAAATAACACTCCAGCCAATTTGTATTCCCTTTTCTTGCAAAGGTTTTTCTCAATAGACTTACCACATAATTTATATATATATTTATATTATTTTTAAAGACTTAATACCTCTCTTGTCCACTGGAAAGTAGTCTATGAGTGTTATGTATGGTTCACTGCTATTCTTTCATTATATTCCTGGCATGTACTAAATAGTCAAAAATACTTGATTAACACATGAATGAATGCATGAAATTGTGGGGTCATGGCTAATATAGGCATGATATTCACACTTTCAAATTTTAATTTCTCGTGATACCTATGTGTTTACCAACCTACAGAGGTATCTATGAAGAATGTAATTTTCTTGTATTTTTTATTAATTATACTATTACAGTTTTCCCAAATTTTCCCCCTTTATCCCGCCCACCCTGCCCCCCAGCCCTCCCACATTCCCCCTCCTTAGTTCATGTCTGTGAGTTGTACATATAAGTTCTTTGAGTCCTCTGTTTCCTATACCATTTTTATCTCTTCCCATCTATTTTATGCCTACTAATTATGCTTCTTCCCTGTACCTTTCTCCCCCTATTCCTCCCTTCCCCCTCCCCACTTAACTCCCTCTGTGTGATGTCCATTTCTCTGATTCTGTTCCTGTTCTGGTTGTTTGCTTAGTTTTTGTTTTTGTTGTTTTTCTTTTCTTTTAGTTCCATTTGTTGATAGTTGTCAGTTTGTTGTCATTTTATTGTTCATATTTTTTATGTTTTTCTTAGATTAGTCCCTTTAACATTTCATGTAATAATGGCTTGGTGATGATGAACTCCTTTAACTTGACCTTATCTGGGAAGCACTTTATCTGCCCTTCCATTCTAAATGAAAGCTTTGCTGGATAACGTAATCTTGGATGTAGGTCCTTGACTTTCATGATTTCAAATACTTCTTTCCAGCCCCTTCTTGCCTGCAAGATTCCTTTTGAGAAATCACCTGGTAATCTAATGGGAACTCCTTTGTAGGTAACTATCTCCCTTTCTCTTGCTGCTTTTAGGATTCTCTCCTTATCTTTCATCTTGGGTAATGTAATTATGATGTGGCTTGGTATGTGCTTCTTTGGGTCCAACTTCTTTGGGACCCTCTGAGTTTCCTGGATTTCCTGGAAGTCTATTTTCTTTGCCAGATTGGGGAAGTTTGCCTTCATCACTTGTTCAAATAAGTTTTCAATTTCTTGTTGTTGTTCTTCTCCTTCTGGCACCCAATATAATTTCATATTGCAATGTTTCAGGTTGTCCCAGAGAATCCTCAGCCTCTCTTCGTTTTGTTTTTGTTTTGTTTTTTTTTGGATTGTTGTTTCTTTGTTCTGATCCAGCTGGATGTTTATTTCTTCCTTTAGTTCCAAATCGTTGCTTTGAATCCTGGTTTCCTTTCTATCACTGTTGGTTCCCTGAAATAAAGAAAAATATTTTGCTTTATTTCACTTTGGGTATTTTTCATTTGTTCTTTCATTTTTCAACCAAGCTCAATCAGATCTGTGAGCATTTTGATTACTAAGGCTTTAAATTCTCCATCAGATGGGTTGGCAATCTCCTCATCACTTAGTTCTGAGGTTTTGCTCTGTTCTTTCATTTGGGCCAGATTTCTTTGTCTAGGCACAGCTGATGGATTATAAGGGGGTGGGGCCCTAGGTATTTACCTGGGCGTGGCAACCCTCCTTTCAGCGCTTCCTTTAGGGGGAGGCGCCAGCGAGAGAACAGTGCAGCTGGCCTGCTCATCTCTAGAGCACTTTCCAATGGACTCTGGTGTGAGACGGAGTTTCTCCCACTGTAGCAACCCCAGCCTTAGCCCACAGCCAGCTCCGAGTCTGTTTTCCCTTTAAGTCAGCCCCTCCCCACGCAGCCCACCGAGCTCTACAGCCAGCCCAGCCTCCCAGATGCCTCACCGCAGTTTCTCTGAGTCAGTCCTCGAGGTCCACCTGACCAGTCTGGTTGTTCTGGTTGATTTTTTCTTTAATGCCTTGGTTGTTGGAGTTCCATGAAGTTTGATTTTCTGGTGCTTTTGGTTGTTTATTGATTTTAGATTGGTTGTTATCCTCCTTTTGGTTGTGTGAGGAAGTGAAGGGTTTCTATCCATACCTCCATCTCAGCCAGAACTCTCTTCTACTTAGAATGTAATTTTCTCAACTGATTTGCATAGTTCTTTTTTTATGAAATGGAAAAGTACCATCATCTGCTTGTATTTCTTACACAGATATAGAAGGATGTATGAGAAAGTATTTGTGACAGTTTGAGGAAAGTGGATCTTAAGTTTTAAATTCTCATTTTCTATTGTGGTAAAATATAAAAACAAAATTTACCATCTTAGCCATTTTTCAGTATACAGTTCAGTGGCATTAAATACATGAAACAATAGTTCTCCATTTTCCTCTTCCCCTAGCCCTTGGAAATCACCATTCCTCTTGCAGTCTCTATGATTTTGACTACTCTAAGTAACTCATATAAATGGAATCATCAGTATTTGTCTTTTTGTGACTGGCTTATTTCACTGAGGATAATGTCCTCATGGTTCATCCATGCTGTGACATGTGTCAGAATTTCCTTCTTTAAAAATGCTGAACAATGTTTCATTGTATATATATACCACATTTTACTTCTCCACTCATATGCTGATAAACATTTGGCCTCCTTCCATATTTTAGCTCTTGTGAATAATGCTGCTATAAAACATGGGTGTACAAATATCTGTTCAAGGCCCTGCTTTCAATTTAAGGTCAGTCTGGAAAAAGCCCAGCCATTGTTAATATAACAAGAACAGTTTGCATGACATCGATATAACCTGGCAGCCAAGGAGAGTGTGTTGGAATGCACAAGCATGAACAATTATGCCTTCGCATAGTCAGTTGGGGCAGTAGACACCATTCAGTGAGCATGTGTACTGTGTGGCTGTCACATTCAAAGTGACTGAGTGAGTTAGAGCAATGAATCCACATCGAATTTTGCATTAAGCTTGAACATTCCTCCATGGAAACTATTAGGATGATTCAGAAGCCTGCAGATATGGGCAACTGGTGATTGGCAGCTTCATCATGACAACATGCCTGCTCAGGCATCACATCTCATGTAGAGATTTTGGGGGAAACATCAAATCACCCAGGTGACTCAGCACCCCTATAGCCAAGATTTGGCACCCTGTGACTTCTGGCTCCTTCTAAAACTAAAATCACCCTTGAAAAGGAAGAGATTTCAGTCTGTTATTGAGATTCAGGAAAATACGACAAGGCAGTTGTTGGCAATTGGGAGAATTGTGTGAAGTCCCGAGGTGCCTACTTTGAAGGGGACTGAGGTGTCATTGTCCTATGTGCAAAGTTTGTATCTTCTTCAATAAAAGTCTCTTTTTCATAGTATGTGGCTGGATACTTTCTGGACAGGCCTCATTGTATACCCAGAAGCGAACTTGCTGGATCATGGGGTAATTCTAAGTTTAATTTTTTTGAGGAACTGCTACTGTTTTCTGCAGTGGCTGTATCATTTTTACATACCCACCAGAAGTGCATGAGTGTCTAATTTTTTCACATTCTCACCAACATTTATTATTATCTGTTTTTGTTTGTGATAATCCTAATACATGTGAGATGATATTGTTACTGAACAGAACAAGGGGGGGCCAAGACAATATACTATTATTGAAAGAAGGCCCCGGGTCCGTTATGTCCGCCGCCAGAGGAAAGACGTCTCTCAATGCCAGAGATTCGTGAAAAGGAAAGGAAATGTTTATTTAATGCTATACAAACTTAAAGTAGTGACCTAATGTCTTTATCAAAAATCCCAAAGTCCCCCAAAACACCCACAAACACAGTCCTTCCTTCCTTCCCCCTTTGCCCAGTCTAGAGTACCGTATCTCAGGGAAGGAAAACGAAGTCCATGGCTCAGACAGTCCTCTGGTTCTTAGTTAGTCCTCCTTCTCGACTGGGAGACCTCCCCGGGTTCCCGGCACCCTCGGCTGAGTCACTGGGATCTCTGCTAAAACCAGGTGGTGGTTCCCCTTCTAAAGCTGCGGGGGTCCCCGCTCTGTCCAGGCCGCGTGGTTCTGTCTCCTAAAGCAGCACGGTTGTCTCTGGGATGCAGGAGTCTCCACTCCGTCAAAGCCACGTGGTTCTCTTTCTTAAAGCAGCATGGTTCTCTTTTTCAGGGCTGCAGGAAGGGGAGAGTCCCCACTCTGTCAAAGCTGCGTGGTTCTCTCTCTCTCAGGGCTGCGCATGGTTCTCTCCCTCTCAAGGCTGCCATCTTGAGTCTGGGCAGGTGTGGCCCCATGTCCTGGAGCCAATCTTCTCCGAGCTCCCACGCAGGCGCTGTAGCTTGGGGGATCTGCCCCCAGTCACATCTTGGTGGGGAAGTTACTTCCATTCCCCTGGCTCAGAGATGATCACAGCTATTTAACATATCTAAGCGACCAGCCAAAGGCTATAGATATGTTAAATGACCACGCCAGAGGGTAGCTGCAAGGCTGTTGCTATGCAAAACAGCTCTCAATGGCCTTGCTCCATTTGTCCCTTCCCCCAACCCACACCCTGGGTGGGGGGATGGAGACATCTTAAAATCTCCTGGACACCTTAAGTTCTGGACCCCATTTCAAATGTCCATTTGGGGTCCCCCCCTCTTGGCTGCACCCTGTAACAATATCACACTATGATTATTCATATTGAGCATCTTCTCATGACCATTTGTATGTCTTTTTTGAGAAATGTCCTAGTCCTGTTCCCACTTTTTAATAAGGTTGTTTGTTTTATTGATGTTGAATTTGGGGAGCTCTCTGTATATTATGGATATTAATTCATTATCAAATATATGATGTACAAATGTTGTCTCATATTCTGGGGGATTTCTTTTTTCTTTTGATACAGAAAGTTTTAAAATTTTTGTGAAGCCCTACTTGTCTATTTTTTTTCTTTTGTTGCCTATACCTTTGGTGTCATACGGAAGAAATCATTGCCAAATCCAATGTCCTGACAATTTTGCAGTATGAATTTGTCTAAGATTTTTATAGCTTTAACTTTTAAATTTAGATGTTTTATCACTTTTGAGTTAATTTTTGCATATGGTGTTAAGTAAGGAATCAGCTTTATTCCTTTGGAATCAGCTTTATTCCTTTGCATGTGGATTTCCAGTGTTCCCAGAAGCATTAGTTGAAATGATTGCCCTTTTCTCATTCAATGGAATGGGCACTCTTGTCAAAATTATTTTCCATAAATTTTAGGGTTTATTTTTTAAATATATTTTATTAATTATGCTATTACCATTGTCCCATTTTCCCCCCTTCACCCTGCACACCCTCTCCCACCCACATTCCCCCCTGCCTTTAGTTCATGTCCATGTGTCATAAGTTCTTTGGCTTCTACATTTCCCATACTATTCTTGCCCTCGCCCTGTTTATTTTCTCCCTACCATCTATGCTACTTATTCTCTGTAACTTTTCCCCCTCTCTCCTCCCACTTCCCTGTTGATAACCCTCCATGTGATCTCCATTTCTGTGGTTCTGTTCCTGTTCTAGTTGTTTGCTTAGTTTGTTATTGTTTTTGTATTAGCTGTGGTTGTTAATAATTGTGACTTTGCTGTCATTTTACTGTTCATATTTTTTATCTTCTTTTGCTTACATAAGTCCCTTTAACATTTCATAAAATAAGGGCTTGGTGATGATGAACTCCTTTAACTTGACCCTATCTGAGAAGTACTTTATCTGCCTTTCCATTCTAAATGAAAGCTTTGCTGGATAAAGCAATCTGGGATGTAGGTCCTTGTCTTTCATGACTTGGAATACTTCTTTCCAGCCCCTTCTTGCCTGTAAGGTCTCTTTGGAGAAATCAGCTGAGAGTCTTATGGGCACTCCTTTGTAGGTAACTATCTCCTTATCTCTTGCTGCTTTTAGGATTCTCTCCTTCATTTTTACCTTGGCTAATGTAATTATGATGTGCCTTGGTGTGTTCCTCCTTGGGTCCAACTTCTTGGAGACTCTCTGAGCTTCCTGAACTTCCTGGAAGTCTGTTTCCCTTGCCAGAATGGGGAAGTTCTCCTCTATTATTTGTTCAAATAACTTCTCTACTTGTTGCTCTTCCTCTTCACCTTCTGTTACCCCTATAATTCGGATGTTGGAATGTATAAAGATGTCCTGGAAGTTTCTAAGCCTCTCCTCATTTTTTTGAATTCTTGTTCCTTCATTCTTTTCTGTTTAGTTGTTTCTTTCTTCCTTCTGGTCCACTGATTTGAGTCCCAGTTTGCTCCATTGATTTGAGTCCCAGTTTGCTTCCCATCACTACTGGTTCCCTGTGCATTTTTTTCTACTTCACTTAGCATAGCCTTCATTTTTTCATCTAATTTGTGACCAAATTCAACCAATTCTGTGAGGATCCTGATCACCAGTGCTTTGAACTGTGCATCTGATAGTTTGGCTATCTCTTTGTCACTTAGTTGTATTTTTTCTGGAGCTCTGATCTGTTATTTCATTTGGGCCATATTTTTTGTCTTGACCTGCTTGTTACATAGTGAGGGGTGGAGCCTTAGGTATTCTCCCAGGCAGGGCAACCCACATTGCTCCATTGTGACACTGTTTTTTGGGGAGGGGTTGGGGAGGGAACAATGGCACTTGCTCTACTCTCTGTTGGATTTCAGTCCCCTCCGCTGCTTTCCCCAAGCAAATTGGGCCCTTCTGGTGCTGATTCCCGTGTGGGTGGGCTTGTGTACATTCTAGGACCCTGTGGTTCTCTCCAATGAACTCTCCTATGAGGCTTGGAGTCTCTCATGGCACCTCAAGCCCCACATGTGTTTTAAATCAGTATTTTGAAGCTTTATTTCCCCATCTGGAGCCCTGGGTTGCGTGGTCCATCTTGCTTCCCAGTTTCGCCTGGTTTATCTGTGCATGTATGTGGGACTGCCGGGTCCACCAGCCACCTTATGCAGCACACCCTGCTCCACAATCCATAGCCTCGCTGGGTTCACCTGCTGCCACCCAACACCCAGGGTCTGCTGGCCGCCACCTGCATTCCCAAGGTCCTCCAGCCACTGCTTTTTTTGCAGTGATCTCCCTCTGCCCAGTCCCCCGACTCTGCCCTTCCTACCGCTCTGGATGGATGTGTCTACTTTAACTCCTTGGTTGTTGGGAACTGCCCTGCCTGGTATCAGAAGCTGTAAACCCCCCCATGGCTAAGGCTAGGTGAGTGACCTTCGGACCATAAGCCACCAAGAAGACAAAGCTTATCTCCATGGCAGGGACATAGCCTCTGCTCCTTTTACTTCATCCTGCCTGGCCCCCAATGCTTGATTGGTTAGCCAATGATGGGTAAGATTCTTCAAGGAAGGGATGACGTAAGACAGGCACAATCATGGGGGCCCCAGGGAAGGACTTGGGGGCTACAAAAAAAGGGATGATGGACCCTCACCCCTTGGCTTTGACACAGCCTGACTCCTCATTCTGTCTGCAAGAAGTCTCCTAATCTCTTGGCTGCCTTACTTCCCCTGCCTGACTTAAGCCTGAAATAATGCCTTAAGCCTGAAACAATGCCGGTGGTGGGTGCAGACCTGTGCTGGAAAGGGTGAGTTCCCTAGGGCGATCAGGCCTAAGAAAGAATATGTAAAATCCTGTGAAACCTGCTTTGTTTAGAATTCTCTTAATTAAATAATAAGGGTCCAAGCAGGAAGTGAGTTTGTTCCCCAAAGTTTTATGGCCATTTAACTATCTGACCCTGACTCAGAATAAGCCCTCAGAGTTTTTTAATGTTATCTATTGTTTAATTATTTCTGTCTGACAGTGATTGATGAGCTTTATGTATACACCCTGTATTCCTATGCAAATTGAATCCAATAAAACTTGTCAAGGCAAGGGTTGGGGCACTCTCCTCTTGAGATGGTGGCCAAGGCGCTCCGAGGCTTGCTCTCCCCTTGAGAGAGAAGTCATGCCATCCCTTTTCCTCCACAGGACTCAGTAGTCCATGTGAATTTATTTCATCTCATCCATAATGCTGCAGGCACTGCGGGCCAGTGTTTGCATCACTTGGTTGTCGGACTTCCATACAGTTCAATTTTCTGTCAGTACTAGTTGTTTTTTTGTTTCTAAATTTTTGCGGTCCTTATTTTGGTTGTGTGAGGAGGCACAGTGTGTCTACCTACGCCTCCATCTTGGCTGAAAATCCCAATTTTAGGGTTTATTTCTGGGTTTTCTATTCTATTCCGTTGGTCTATATATCCATCATTATGCCAGTACCATACTGCTTTGATTGCTATAGCTTTGTAGTAAGATTTAAAAAAGAATGTGTGAGTTCTCCAGTTTTGTTCTTCTTCAGATGGTGTGGCTATTCAGAGTATATTGAAATTTCATATGATTTTTAAGATGGGTTTTTCTGCATCTGAAAAAGCTTCACTAAGCTTTTGATTAGAATTGCACTGAACCGGTAGATTATTTTGGGTAGTACTGGAATCTTAACAATATTAAGTCTTCCAATCAATGAACATTGGATATGTTTCTATTCATTTATGCCTTCTTTAATTTCTTTCAGCAATATTTTGTACTTTTTATTTACAAGTCTTTCACCTCCTTAACTAACTTCTAAGTGTTTTATTATTTTTAGTGCTATTTTAAATAGAATTGATTTCTTAATTTCCATTTGGGATTATTCATTATAATGTATAAAAATGAAACTTAGTTTTGGCATTAGCTTTGGATCCTGCCACTTACTGTTCCAACAATATATTTGAGGAACCTTTATGGTTTTTTACATATAAGATGATATCTGAAACAGAGATGATTTTACCTCTTCCTTTCCAATTTGCATCCCTTTTATTTCTGTTTCTTGTCTTACTATTCTAGGTAGAACTTCTAGTACTATGTGGAAAAGATGTGGCCAAAATGGGCATCCTTGCCTCTTCCTGACCTTGTAAGAAAAGCTTTTAGTCCTTCACAATTAAGCATTATATTCACTGTAGGATTTTTGTTAGTTTTTAAAGATTTTATTTATTTTTAGAGAGAGGGGTGGGGAGGAAGAAAGAGAGGGAGAAAAATATTTATGTGCAAGACAAACATTGATCAGTTGCCTCTTACACACCCCCAACTGGAGACTTGGCCTACAACTCAGGCATGTGCCCTCACCAGGAATCAAACCTGCGATCTTTTGGCTTGTGGGATGATGCCCAACCCACTGAGCCATACCAGTCAGGGTCACTGTAGGATTGTTATATATGTTGAGGTAGTTTCTCTTCTTCCCTAGCTTGTTGGGTGTTTTTATCATGAAATAGTATTGAATTTTGCAAAATGTTTTTTTCTACATTAGTTGAGATGATCAGGTACCTTTTTCCTTTATTATGTTAATATGGTATATGACATTGATCAAAATTTGTATGTTGAGCTATTCTTGCATTCTAGATATGAATATCACTTAGATGAATAATCTTTTAAGATGCTGGTGAATTCAGTTTGCTAGTATTTTTTGAGGATTTTTGTATCAGTGTTCATTAGGGATATAGATCTGTAGTTTTCTTGTAGTGTCTTTGTCTGGCTTTGATATCAGAGGAATAGTAGCATAAAAAAGTGAATTAGGATGTGCTCCCTCTTAATATATTTTTTTAAGTTTGAGAAGAATAAATATTAGTTCTTTTTTAGGTGTTTGGTAAAACTTACTAGTGAAGCCACCAGGTCCAGTACTTTTCTTTGTTGTGAGATATTTTATTACTAATTCAATCTCCTTACTAATTATAGATCTATTTAGATTTTCTATTTCTTTGTAATTTAGTCATGGTAGTTCTTGAGTTTCTAGAAATTTGTCCATTTATTATTAAATACATATTTGTTGGTGTACAAATGTTATAGCACTCTCTTATAATGCTTTTTATTTCCATAGAATTAATAGTAATAGTCTCATTTTCATTTCTGACTTTTTTAAGATTTTATTTATTTATTTTTAGAGAGAGGGGAAGGGAAAGAGGAAGAGAGGGAAAGAAATATCAATGTATGGTTTCCTCACACACCTCTAGTTGAGGACCTGACCTGCAACCCAGGCATGTACCCTGACTGGGAATCAAACCAGTGACCCTTTGGTTCATAGGCCCATGCTCAATCCACTGAGCTACACCAGCCTGGGCTGATTTTAACATTTTTTTAACCTTCTTTTCTTTTAGTCCATCTTCCTAAAAGTTTTTTTTATCTTTTTAAGGAACCAACTTTTGGGTTTATTGATTTTTTTCCTATTGTTTTTCTATTCTTCATTTTATTGTTCTCTGCTTTAATCTTTATTTCCTTTTCTCTGCTAGCTTAAGGATTTCCCTTTTTTGTTTGTTTGTTTGTTTCTGGTTCCTTAAGTTGTAAGGTTAGGTTGTTCATGTGAAATTTTTCTTGTTAAGGTAAATGTCTGTAGCTATAAATTTTCCTTAGCATCATTTTCACTGGTATGTTGTATTTTTGTTTTCATTTAACTATAAGTACTTTCTAATTTCTTTTATGATTTTTTAAAAGTATATTTTTAACAAACAAACAAACTCATAGATAGAGACAACAGAATTATGGTTACCACAGGGGAAGGTAAGTTGGGGTAGGATTAAGAGGGTAAAGGGGGTCAAATATATGATGACAGAGGAGATTACACTTTGGGCAGTGAGCACACAATGTAATATACAGATGTTGTATTATAAAATTGTACACCAGAACTTTTATATCATGTTATAAACTAATGTTACCCCAATGAAAATAAATAAAGCATCTTGTTTAATTTCTGCAATTTTGTGTATTATCTGCTTTTCTCTTTGCTGTTGCTTTCTCATTTCATCCTAGTGTGGTCAGAGAAGAGTTTTTGTATCATATCTATCTTCTTAAATCTATTGAGACTTAATTTATGGCTTAACATATGGTTATACTGGAGAATGTCCCATGGGCACTTGAGAAGAATGTGTATTCTGTTGTTGGATAGAGTTTCTGTATGTGTCTGATATGTCTGGTTGGATTATTGTGTTGTTCAGGTCCTTTTTATACTTATTTGTTTTCTGTCTGGTTGTTCCATCTATTATTGAAAGTAAGATACTGAATTCTCCAATTTTCATTTTAGAAGTGTCCATTTCTCCCTTTTGTTCTGTCAAAATTTTTAGTACATTTTGATGATCTGTTATGATGTTTATAATTTCTATATTTTTGTACTATATTGAAACTTTTCAAACATATAATATCCTCCTACATCTCTTGTAACCTTTTTTGATTTAAAGTTTATTTTCTCAGGTAATGTATGTTTAAACTATGATATTAGTTTAACTATTCCCACTCTCTTTTGGTTATTACCTTGCCCACAATATCTTTCTCCATCCTTTCACTTTTAACTTATTTGTCATTGGATCTAGTTGTCTCATGGATGGTACATAGTTGGATAATTTTTTAAATCTATTCTGTGAATTTCTGTCTTTTGGTGGCAGAGTTTAATTCATTTATATATAATGTAATTACTTATAAGAAGGGATTTAATTCTGTAATTTTTCTCTTTGTTTTCCAGGTCTTATAGTTTTTTTGTTCCTCATTTCTGTCTTCTTTTGTGTTCGGTGTTTTTTTTTTTTTGGACTGAAACATTTGAATTTCTCCATTTTTGGCATATATTTTATAGCTATTTTCTTTGTGGGTATAATGGGTATTACATTTAATATCCTAAAGTTATAATGCTTTATTTGAATTTATATTAGCTTAACTTCAATAACATGCAAAAGCTCTGCCCCTTTACAGCTCCATCTGAACCCTTTCAGTTGTTGATGTCACAAAACTGTGTCTTTTTAAATTTAATTCTTATTGTGGTTTCTTTCCAATATCATTTAGTCCCCTGACACCCCCTCCCCCAGCAATCACCACACTGTTGTCCATGTCCATGAGTCCTTTTTCCTTTTTGCTCAACCCCTCCATCCCTTCACCTCCCCCCACTAGCTATCATCCTGCTCTCTATCTATGAGTCTGTCCCCATTTTCCTTGTTGTGTCTTTATACATTGTGTGCCTCAAATTCTTTTTATACTATAATCTTCATAGAGAGTTATTCAGATATTGTCATATCCTGCTTCCTTGTGCCTATCTGGATTTTTAAAAATTGTATTATTTATATCATTGTCAAATATTATTCTGTGATTGCTTTTTTTCACTTAATAATATGTAAGGAAACTTTATTTTTTAAAGATTTTATTTATTTGTTTTTACAGAGAGGGGCAGGGAGAGAGGAAAAGAGGGAGAGGAACATCAATGTGTGGTTGACTCTTATGTGGCCCCCTGCACTGGGAGCCCAGCCTGCAACCCAGGCATGTGCCCTGATTGGGAATTGAACTGGTGATTCTTTGGTTTGCAGGACAGTGGTACTCAATCCACTGAGCCACACCAGCCAGGGGCTAATATGTAAGGTAACTTTAATATATCTCTCTATAAATAGATAGATAGATAGATAGATAGACAGACAGACAATAGATAATCTTACACATACATATATATGTATACATATGCATCATTATAGATCATTCTGCTTAATGGCTCCATATTGTCATAACTTATGGAATGAATAAATGGATATGCCATGATTTACTTACATATTTATTCTTCTACTAATGATTTTTACTTTGTAGAGAATCACAGACAAAATTTTCAACTTGCATTTCCTTCCTTTCCCTTGTTCCTATCAGTATAGGAACAAGAAAATGACAATAAAGAAAGAGAACCTCTAGCTTTTCTCTTGCAAGGCCTGCTGATACAGAGTTAACTGTGGAAGGGTTTATTCCTTAAAGAACTTTCAGTCTCTTAAGGACCAAGACATATAAGCAAATAATTATATTGAAAAGTGATAAGTACTGTGATGAAATTTTACTCAAAAGGCTGATAGATCCTATTAGAGGAATAGGGTTTTTTTCCTGATTTTATAGACTTGGTACATTTTCAGATAGATGACATTTGGGTTATACTTGATGGATAAAATGGAATAGAGTGGAGTAAATGGAAAGGGCATTAGAATGTATGGTAGGATATAAAAAAAAGAGAATTAATTTTCTGGTAGTCACAATTTAAGCCTATGTTTTAAGGAGTTATTGAAGCCATTCTGGTGGGCCACTGAAGACAATTATATAAAAGAAGAGAGGGGAGAGTAGAGAGTAAGTGGTTTTCGGCAGGTGACAGAGAAAGATGGAGGCAGAAGACAGGGAGAAGGTAATCTGTGTGCTTAGGACCATAAACTGGGAACAGTTTTTTGGAGTCAGGGCCCTTTGCCCAGGGAGTGAGGAGAGTGGACCAAGATGGAGCATCATGGGGGAGTTCAGGATCAGTGTGGTCATCAGTCAGGTGCTTACCATGTCTTCATGTGAGTGAGATCCTTTTGGATCAATCAACAATTTACCACTTCTCTATTTTCTTTTTTTTTCTAAGGGTGGACATCCACTCAACACCTGGAGTCTTTTCTCTGTGATAGTCCAGCTTTTTTATAAGATAATTTTCCAGAGTGTTCCTCAGCACAGTCAAAAAGCTGAAGAAAGGCCTGGGCATCTACTGGAGTGTCAGGAAAAAGCTCTATACAGGCATGAAGCGACTGTGTAGAAGTCCCCAGGGTGAGACAGTAGGGCACAAATAGCACTGCTGTATACATTGAGCATCTTTTAAAATGTACATACATTCTCATTAATCCTAACAACAAACTTATGCACTGGAAATTAGTATTCTCCCTTTATAAGTGAGGATACTAAAGCTAAGGTTAGTAAGGTTAAGTTCTTTGTCCAAAGCGAGGTTTTTTTCTTTTTTTCTGTGACTGTGTTTTGCCTTACTAAAAGACTTTACTCTTATAGAAGGCACAATATCTTATTCATGTTGTATGTCTGATTGTATCTAGTACAAATGCTTTTAAATAGCAGGAAAATGTAGTGTGTGGGTAAGATGGTGGTGTTAGAAACAGTCAAATTTTAGTTAAAATCCAGATTCTGCTAATTTCTATCAGTGAAACCTGGGCAAATTACTTTAACTTTATGAGCCTCAATTTCTTCATCTGTCTCAAAAAGTTTCTAATACCTCCCGATAGTTGTGAGGAATAAATGAGATAATATATGAAAATCAATTAGCCTAATGTCTGTACATGGTCAGTATATAATTATAATCACTATTATAAGTTACTTTACTAAATATTTTTAAATGAAAATGTCACATGACCATGAAGAAAGATAGTTTTGTACAAGAGTTACTTTTAATTTTAACAAAACATCATTGTCTGATGTAATGATGTGGGAATTAGTGTGGTTTAGGTATATAAAATGGCATTTAGCCATCTGCAAGAAGGAAATCAATCTCTTTCCAGCTTTGTGAGTTCTGTTTACAAACTGTTTAAGAGGTAACTGTTGTGGTTTATATCTTTAGTGACATCAGGGATGAATGTAGGGGATTCGAGGGACTTTCCAGCTGCTGATGGCTGACTGGAGAGACAATAACCAGGAAGCCTTTCATTCTGATGAACATAGAAAAAGGACGTTCTTTACATTAAATACCCAAATCTTTTCATGAAATTGCCTCTTGTAGAAATTATAATCCTCACAGATGCTTTAATAGTGTATAAAATATAGTAATATGAAACAGAACAAAAACAAAACAAAAAGCAAAGACCCCTGATTTCCCCAAAGACCAGCCTTAGACAAATGTCTCACAGCACTTCCTTTTCCCACTCCTACCTTACATTCCAGAGCAGCTAATATTTTTTTCTTTTACTTCTATGACCACCCAAAGAACAAAGATAATCACGGAATACTTTACACTGCAGATGGCTTAGCAACAGAGAGTAATCGCTGCCCCAACAGCATCTTATTTCTGCCTCCATCCAGAAGGGATTGTCTTAGCAACCACTAAGAAACATGAAACAAAAGGACAATTGGAAAAAATCTAATAAGTAGAGAAAAAATATCAGCCACTATCTTTTTCTTGACGAGTCCTCTCCATTGAAAAGGAACTCTGCCTTCATCGAATTTTTAAACCTAGTTTGTGAATACATTAACTTCTACTTCTTCCCAGCTAGTAGTTTTCATTCATTAGTAATTACATTTTCAAACTGGTTTGTTTTTGTTTTTTTGCCAGGTAGTGCAAAGAATATAAGTTATAAAGATATTACTTTAATTGGAGAAAATCAAAAGGGCCTGCAACTTCCGCAGTAGCATGATTACTTCTGAGTTAGGTGACCAACGCTGTCTGCATCCCCACCATGCCCAGGAAACCTGTAGTCTCCAACGAACCATACAGTAGGTCACCCTAACTGAGGTGGTTTTTATACAGACATACGAACAGACTAGTCATGAAGACTTGAGTAACAACAATTTTGATTTTAATCTGACTGCTTCCTAAAAACTATTTAAGTGCTTTATATGGATATCTCCATAAGAACACTTTGAGGGAAGTAGAATTAATTTTAATTCCATTGTACAGAAAAGGAACTTGAAGTTTAGACAGTTTAGATATTTTGCCAGTGACCCAGAATGAACTTTGGTATGGGGATTCTCTGCTAATAATTTCCTGTTTCCTTGCTTCCCTGTGTCTCCTTTATATCTAAGGTAAACTGGGTATATCATTCTCCTTTGCTCTATGTAAGAGTTCATTTATAGGATCAGAATAGAATCAGCATGATTCACTATAATTGTCTCTACAGCTCTCATCACCGCCTCCCTAACAAGCCCAAATGAGCATTCCACACTAACTGTGGTTTTGATTATTCTATTTGTGGTTAGTCCCACTGACCCACATACTACTCTAGCAGGATTCACATCATATGGCTCATTATATAATTGAATTTAGTGTTCATGATATTTGGAGCCAGGAAAACAGCATTCCGGGTGACAGGCCAAACGAAGATTTTCTTCTGGTATAAAGTGGGTAAGTTGTAGAGTTTGAAGACAGGACTTTTAAATTTTGATTAAAAGAAATTACTGGCTTCTTGGGACATGGCCTTGGGCCAGGAATCACTGTTGTGAAACATTTGAAAAAATGAGGATGCTTGGATAAAGAATTTAACAGTGTTCCCAATGTGTTTCTACATACCACTGTTCCAAGAGTGTGATTGGCTTTGGGAGAGAAAAAATATAACCCCTCCTGGAGGTATATGAGCCATGTGCAATGTCACATAGGCTGCCACTTCTAGTTCTGTGCTGTTTACACCGAGGCACGTCAAGGCTATTAGGGAGACTTCGTAGTGGTAACATAAGGGGAAATGATGGGGCATATTTTTAGTTTGGGTTGGTGGATCTCTAAGGGAACTAGGCAAGCAGTTTACAAAAATGCTAAATAATAAGACCTTTTCTGTAAATAGAACATCAATGCACTGGTATTTCATTTGTTCAAGCAGTCATACCAGGGACTATGTTGAAATTATGTTAAAGCAAAATGTGTTCCCTCCACTTTGCTAAGAGTCACAAATCTAAAATAAGAGCACCTACAGTGGAAAGAAAATAATACATTGCAATACCACTGAATACAAGGAGGTTCTTTTGAAAACAATGATGAACAAATGTACAATTGAAAAATATTTCAAATTCTCAAAAGGTGGCTAGAACAATTTTTAAGCTCCAAATCAAATTGACACTTAAATTGCTATTGGGCAATATTCATGAAAATCAGCATGGATGATAAGAAGGTGACTGTCTGAACGTTGTGTGAATGTTACAGAAGTTGTCATGATGAGGCACAGGACTGGACTGGGGAAAGCATTTCTTATGGGAGTAGTAAATCGTCAGTCCAAGTGTCCATTGGTAGGTGGGTAGATGAGTAGATTAAAAAGCTATGGCACATTTACACAATGGACTACAACTCAGCTATAAAAAAGAAGGAAATCAGCCCTGGCTGGCATAGCTCAGTGGATTGAGCATGGACTGTGAACCAAAGTGTCGCAGGTTCAATTCCCAGTCAGGCCACATACCTGAGTTGCAGGCCACGGCCCCCAGCAACCGCACATTGATGTTTCTCTCTCTCCCTCCCTTCCCTCTCTAAAAATAAATAAATAAATAAATATTTTAAAAAAAAGAAGGAAATCTTACTTTCTGTGACTGCATGGATGGACCAGCATTACACTAAATGAAATAAGCCAGTCAGTGAATGACAAGTATCATATGATTTCATTCATATGTGGGATCTAATGAACAAAATGAACTAACAAACATAATAGAAACAAACTCATAGATACAGAGAACATACTGTCAGAGGGGAGGGGGGATAGGGCTGGTTGAAATAGGTGAAGGGAATAACAAAAAAAAAAAAAAAAAAACCCTCACAGACACAGGCAACAGAATGGTGATTACCAGAGGGAAAGGGGGCCCAGGCATGAGAGGGGTGTAGAAGAGGGAAAAGGGGGATGAATGCTGATGAGAGGAGACCTGACTGGGGCAGTGAACACACAGTATGATATACAGATGATATATTATGGAATTTTACACCTGAAACCTATAATTTAATTAAACAATGTCATCCCAATGAATTCAATAAATAATTTTTTTAAAAAATAGTAGTGAATTGCACTTTGCTGGACAGAGAAAAACATAAAATAAATCCCCTTGTTAAAATAAACTCCTTTAAACTAATAAACAGGATGTGTGGTGCATGGTACTGTGAAAGCAGGCAAGTGTCCAGTGAAAACAAAAGAGAGGAAACTGCCCACATGAAATGGAATACAAGGATTCGGCTTGTTGGAAGTAATGTGTTCTTTGTATTTTAGCCTAACCTACAATTGCCGATATTGAACATTTTCTGTCATTATACCAGTGATATTTGAAGCATGGTAAATCACATGCTTAGAAAATGTGGGCAGCATTAAAAACAAACCACAACAATACACCTGAGAAACCATTTCTAATATGGAGGAAACCTGTGTGACCGCATGGACGCAGACAGGTATAGTAACACACAAGCCACAAAACTTTTTACACTGCAATCACTTGCTCTCCTTTAAAAACATGTTTATTAAGAAGGTTTATTTTTAGGAAGCATCTTTGGTCCTAATGAATAAAATGGGCAGCTTGGAAAATCTCTAGATACATTAAAATTTTAAAAAATCACTTTTACCTAAATATTTAGACAATTGAGGAAAGATGTATATATATATGTCATATATATCATATATATGATTATAATTATATTTATTGTAAAATTATTTATAGAATTGTTTCAACCTTGTATTTTATTTTAAGTGTCTGGAACAAAACTCAAATAGATCCTTTCAGCATTTTTTGCTTTCTAGTTTAAGAACAAATGCATACTTTATTTTAAATTCATGGTATCTTCAGTGTTGAGAAGACACTTGATGAGAAACCTTCTCAAAGGAGCTGCAGTTCTAGTTTGCAAGACAGCACAAAAAGCAGTGAGGACACAGGGCAGTGCAGCAAATGTTGTGTCCACTCATTTCATGATGAATAAACTTTCAGATCAGAAACCTTTTCATAATAAAACTACCTGGACTAATGTAAAGGAAACACTTAGTTATAGTTGCCTTGGTTAAGTTGATGTCATTTTAAAATAAAAATCACCATCTTCATTGATATGCATTCATTTGTTCTTCCCCATGTTTCTGATCATGATGGAGACATGATCAAGAGCATACAGTAAAAGGACAAAAGGTCAGACCTGCCAAAGTTCAGATTCTGGTTCTCCCAGGTGTCAGCTAGACACTTGGTACATTTCTTAACTCCTGAGCCTTGTTTCTTCATAAGTGAAATGGAGATAATCCTACTGAACTTTCATATTTGGGGTGGTTTGTTGTGTTAGTTTGTTACAGAACACAGCAAGGGGGGCCTGGGACAATATACTATTATTGAAAGAAGGTCCCAGGTCCGTTATGTCCGCCGCCCTAGGAAAGACGTCTCTCAATGCCAGAGATTCGTGAAAAGGAAAGGAAATGTTTATTTAATGCTATACAGACTTCAAGTAGTGACCTAATGTCTTCATCAAAAATCCTAAAGTCCCTTAAAACACACACAACAGACACAGTCCTTCCTTCCTTCTCCCTTTGCCCAGTCCAGAGTACCATATCTCAGGAAAGGAAAAAGAAGTCCATGGCTCAGGCAGTCCTCTGGTTCTTCCCAGTTAGTCCTCCATCTCGACTGGGAGACCTCCCTGGGTTCCCAGCACCCTCAGCTGAGTCGCCAGGATCTCTGCTAAAACCAGGTGGTGGTTCCCCTTCTAAAGCTGTGTTGGTCGCTGCTCTGTCCAGGCCTCGTGGTTCTCCCTCTCAGGGCTGCAGGAGTCTCCACTCTGTCAAGGCCGTGTGGTTCTCTCTCCTAAAGCAGCACGGTTCTCCCTCCTCTCAATGGCCGAGGTCCTCCCCACTCTGCTAAAGCTGCATGGTTCTCCCTCCTAATGGCCGCCAAGTCTGGGTTTTAAATCCTCGCAGCCAATCTTCCTCTGCAGCCTCATTTCTGACTCCTCCCACACTCAGCTTCACATGCCAGAATTCATATCCTTCCAGCTTTACTGGGCTGCCATCATGAGTCTGGGCAGGTGTGGCCCCATGTCCTGGAGCCAATCTTCTCCGAGCTCCCACGCAGGCGCTGTAGCTTGGGGGATCTGCCCCCAGTCATGTCTTGGTGGGGAAGTTACTTCCATTCCCCTGGCTCAGAGATGATCACAGCTATTTAACATATCTAAGCAACCAGCCAAAGGCTATAGATATGTTAAATGACCACGCCAGAGGGTAGCTGCAAGGCTGTTGCTATGCAAAACAGCTCTCAATGGCCCTGCTCAATTTGTCCCTTCCCCCAACCCACACCATGGCGGGGGTGGGGGGCGGTGGAGACATCTTAAAATTTCCTGGACACCTTAAGTTCTGGACCCCATTTCAAATGCCCATTTGGGGTCCCCCCTCTTGGCTGCACCCTGTAACAAGTTGATATGCTGGCCAATGTAAGATTTGTTAATCCTGGGGGCGTGCTTATAGATTTTAGAGAGAGGGTAAGGGAGGGAGAGAGCAAGGGATAGAAACATTGATGTGAGACACAAACATCAATCAGTTGCCTCTAGTAAGTGCCCAACCGGGGACCAACCAGCAACCTAGGCATTGTGCCCTGACCAGGAATCAAACCGGCAACCTTTCATTTCCCAGACAACACAGCAACAGAGTGAGCCACCCTGGCCAAGACAAATGTCAGGGTCCTTTAGATGATAGTCTGGTGACATGTTGGGAACAGCCCTGACTGGTATCAGAAGCTGAAACCCCCACCTAGGCTAAGGCTAAGGGAACACCCTTGGAACCGTAAGCCAGCAAGGAGACAAAAGCTTATCTCCCTGGCAGGAATGCTGCTTCTGCTGCTTTATTCATAACTGAAACCCCAAAAAGCTTGGTCGGTTAGCCAAAGATGGGTAAGATTCCCCAAGGAGGGGAACGACCTAAGACAGGCACGATCACTTTGGGAGGCCCCCCAAAAGAAGGACTGGGGGGCTGCAGCAAAAGGGGGTGATGGACCCTCGCTCCTCGGCTTTGACATAGCCTGAGTTCTCCTCATCTGGGAGAAAATCTCCTTATCTCTTGGTTGCCTTAGTTCCCTTGCTCCACCTAAGCCTGAAACAATGACAGGGTGGTGCAGTTTTGTGCTGAAAAGGGCGGATTCCCCGGGTGATCAGGCCTAAGAAAGAATATGTAAATTACTGTGAAACCTTCTTTGTTTAGAATGCTCTCAGTTGAATGAGAAGGGTCCTAGGAGGAAGTTAGTTTGTTCCTCAAAGTCTTACAGCTCTTTGACCCCGACTCAAAATAGACCGGCAGGGTTCCTTGTTTTCTATGGTTCCTTACTTCCCCCTAATGAGTACTGTACTTTACCTGAATTATTATGCAAAATGAGCCCAATAAAAGCAGGTATGGACGGTAAATCGGCGCGCTCCCCACTAGGGAGGGTGGCCATTTCGTCCCTACTTCTCCACAGAAACTAGTTTGTCTCTGTGCATGTTTTTTCCTCGCGTGTTTTCGTCCAGCCATCCGCAGCGTTCCGTGATCACTGCTGGCCGGTGACCCACGCATCAGTGACAGAACTAAATTCTATTTTTTACATAGTAAAGGAAAGGTGATCAATCCTACAAGACTAAATGATTTACAGTCCCAAATTACTGGACATGCACAAATGTAACAATGTAACATGCTACGCATGAATAATATGGAAAACTTTGAAATCACACAGCAAAAAAAGTGTCAGGAAAAGTTTCTCCAAAGCCATGAAATTGAAACAGGCTCTAAAATTGCCATTCAAGTTAAGAATTAAGCCAGGTGAGTGGAGTGGAAGCAGAGGTAGTGAGGGAGAGGAAGAATGATCTACAACTGGGGAACAGAAATAGGTCAGTTAGCAGTCAAAAACTTCAGTGGTGCACAGGAGCCAGATTTTTGTGTCTGCAAGATCAAGCTGAGGGGCTTTGCCCTTATTCTAAAAGAAATAATATGACATTGAAGATTTTTAAACATATGACTGACTTAAATGAATATATTAGAGAGTGGAAATAATTTAGATAAGCAGTTTTCACATTTAAAGTCAGCATCACTAGTGTCTTGAATTGGAATAGTGGTGGAAACTCAGAGAAGCTGAAGGATTTGAGATATGGTAGAAGGTTTTAAGATAAAATTTGAAGGTAGAATCATCAGGCTTCAGTGACTATGGAAAGTTGTTGGGAACCGCCCTGACTGGTATCAGAGGCTGAAACCCCCACCTAGCTAAGGCTAAGGGAACGCCCTTGGAACCGTAAGCCAGCAAGGAGACAAAAGCTTGTCTTCCTGGCAGGAATGCTGCTTCTGCTGCTTTATTCATAACTGAACCCCCAAAAAGCTTGGTCGGTTAGCCAAAGACGGGTAAGATTCCCCACGGGGGAATGACCTAAGCCAGGCACGATCACTTTGGGAGGCCCCCCAAAAGAAGGACTTGGGGGGCTGCAGCAAAAGGGGGGTGATGGACCCTCGCTCCTCGGCTTTAACATAGCCTGAGTTCTCAGCGTCTGGGAGAAAATCTCCTTATCTCTTGGTTACCTAGTTCCCTTGCTCCACCTAAGCCTGAAACAATGACAGGGTGGTGCAGCTCGGTACTGAGAAGTGCGGATTCCCCAGGGTGATCAGGCCTAAGAAAGAATATGTAAATTACTGTGAAACCTTCTTTGTTTAGAATGCTCTCAGTTGAATGAGAAGGGTCTTAGGAGGAAGTTAGTTTGTTCCTCAGTCTTACAGCTCTTTGACCCCAACTCAATAGACTGGCAGAGTTCTTTGTTTTCTATGGTTCCTTACTTCCCCTAATGAGTACTGTACTTTACCTGAATTATTATGCAAAATGAGCCTAATAAAAGCAGGTATGGACGGTAAATCAGCGCACTCCCCACTAGGGGGGGTGGCCATTTCGTCCCTACTTCCCCACAGAAACTAGTTTGTCTCTGTGCATGTTGTTATTTCTCGCGTGTTTATCGTCGAGCCATCCACAGTGTTCCGTGGTCACTGCTGGCCGGTGACCCACGCGCAACAGAAAGTGAGAAGAAAGAAATGTCAGGGATGACAACTCAGATTTTTAGTAAAAGCATTAGGGAAAATCATCAAAAGGGAGAGGGAAAACTGAAATTTTAGATACATGACTATATTGTTAAAATTTTTGTTCCTTATTTATGCAAATATATCTCTTAAGCACCCATTTCGCTTTACTTAAATTTGCAAAATCTCACTTGATTCAATCTACAATATCTTTGCTGACCCCTGGTGTTAGTTAGATTCTTTGGTTGCAGGTAACAGAAACCGCTCAAAGTCATTCAAGGGAGGGGAGTTTCATTTTAAGGATTTACCGAGAAAACTGGATTTCTCAGTCACAGTGGCCAGGCCTCGCAGACACCCAAGTAGACCTGCTGATGTTTAGGGAAGGACTGGCATCCAGAAAGCACTTTAACAATGGAACGTCATTCAGGGGCCAGTGCTGCTTTTTTGATGATGATGATGATGATGCCCCTCTTTTAGTGGTTAACAAGAATAAGCTATTAGAAGATCTTTACTTCTTTCTGCATGTCTTTTCAGTTTTCCACCTAACTCTTCAGTACCCATACTCACTGACTCTCTGAATTTCCAGTTCAGATGTCCTGAGATTCACTGAGTGAACTTCTAGCAGGGGTGTCCAACCTTTTGGCATCTCTGGAAATGCCAAGTATGGAAATGTCTTTCCATACTGGAAAAACAAGAATTTTATACATTAAATACACAAACACTAATGAAAATTTAAAAAAATCTCAAAATGTTTTAAGTCAACTTATGATTTTGTGTTGGGCGGCATTTATAACTGTCCTGGGCCACATGTGGCCTGTGGGCCACGAATTGGACAGCCTGCCTAGGCTACCTAACGCACGGCTTATCTGTCCATGGATTGGGTTCCTCTGTCATAGCCTCCCTGGCCCAGTGATTTCTAGCAGAGGGTCCATGGACGTGGTCAGATCACTACCATTTTTAAGTAGGGATTTTATGAAATGTTTCCTGTGGCAGGGACTGGGCAGGTGACAGTACCTCTCAAAAGGGATGTATAGGCAAAGCAGGTACCACAAGGGTAGAAGATTCTGCTCCAGCATCTTTTAATGTTATGCACTTTCTCTTAATTTTCATTTAAGTTTTTTATTTCCTCTGAGCAATGAATAAGTAGACCCAAGCTGGCAATGAGGAACCCCATCACTTCAAAACACTGAACTAGAAAAGAATAGTTGCTTTATGGTCAGGCTGAGATGTGAAGAGGGAGGCAAACAAATGGTGCCAAGAATCCCTCCAAGGTGGGTGACACAAGAGCCACTATGAAGAGTGATCTAAGAGGCCAGTCTCACTGGGGACCCCTTTTGTACTTACAATCACTTTAATTTATCATCACATTTCAGGAAATTAAAAAAAATAAAATAGCAGTTATTTCCTGCCTTTCTCTTTTGCTTTGAAAAGCATGAGGTGTCCTGGTGAGCTCAACATACTCTGATGATGATGACAAAACTTCTTTCTAACAGCTAATAATTTCAATAAAATGACCATGTAAAACGCTGCAGTTGTTATAAATGGGTTGGAAGGCACATGTTTCAAAAATGTTTTTCTCACTTCCCCCACCCCCATCCACCCCCTGCCCTTCTCTCTTCCTTTCTGTTTTCAAAGTCCAGGTTTTTGGACATCCTGAGCTCTTTGCATGTAAATCTGCGTGGGTGGATGTGATGAGAAGCAGTTGAATAAACTTCCCGTGGAGCTGCTAAAGTTCTTGTAGAGGCTAACAGAGGGCAGGAGCTGATCAAATGGTCCAGAGTTAACAAGAGATCCCCTAGTGCTGATTTTAATTCATCAGATTCCTCAGATGCAAAAGGAAATATTTTCTTTCAAAAAATGAAGTGCCTGATTAAGGTTTATAGAGGACTTATGACCTTATGCATACCATAACCTATGTGTTTGATCATTAAACTGTAGACTTATCCCTTTGTTTATTTGTAATAAATAAAATTGGAAGCATTTAAGACACTTTGGGGCACCTAAATTTGTACTATTGTACAAATAGCTATATAGCTTTGTATCTGTTTTTGAATCCATACATACTTGTGTGTGTTGTGAATATATTTTATATACTGGGAAATGGTATATTCAATTCCTGGTTTCCAAGGAATCAGAACAAATAATTAGACAGACAGGCATACAAAATGTGACAGGAATGGACAGGTAGAACTATAGACTCAGGCTATAAATGCAACTCAGCAAATTGGTTTTACCTCATAAATTCAAAGTTTGAAAGACATTAAACCTGACCAAAAGAAATGGCAAAAGTTGGTAAAGATTCTATGAAGACTGCAAAAGAATATTTATTTGGTATATTTCATTTTATTGTGAAATTTGCTTCTGTAATCTTTTGTACGTGGTAGATATTCAAAATATGTTCATTTTCCCCTTTTACTACTTTCTCTTCATTCTCCATTTCTTATGCTAGAACATATTTTCCAAACTTTTATTCCATCACAACCATAAAAATCAGTTTCAGTAGCTTAAAATATGGTGATATCTATCTACTTAAAATGTAACTAAGTAGTTATATATAATTTCCCTTATACATGATGTTTGTTTACTTATTATGCTTCCTACCTAGATATACTTGAAGTTTTCTAAAACTAATGCTTGGAGTTTGAAGACCACGCTAAAAATAAATACACACCATACTAGATTTATTCTATAAGATGAAGAAAGCAAGAATATCAGAAGGTAAATATCTTGTCAGGAAATAAAAGTGCAAAATATATTTATTTGGGTTTTTGCTGGTGCACAAAATAATTCATGTAGTTATTTGTTTTTGAAATCTAGGAATTCTTAAAAAGCAAAGTGATACAGAAAATGGAGCTCAGCCAGAGTAATGTAGTTGGGGGGAAGGGGGTGCACAGTTTATATGAGGCTACATCTCATGAGAATTGGTGTAATTTTTAGAGAACACTAAATTCAGACTTTTTATTTTTCTATTTATTATCTATTTGGGTTATCAGCTAAACATTATAAGGTTCCTTTGATAAAAGAAAGGATAAGTAGTAAATGTTTCTGTACGGAAAATCAAAAGTGAATTTTCTACTTTCCTATTGAGAAAGCATAATTTGCTAAATTATATAAAAATTGGCCCTATACCTGTTTAAAACTTTATTATATATTAAATCTTAAAATATCAATCCTCAATATTTAAGTTGCCCTAAAGAGAAAAACCTAGGGAGATTCTGGTAGCTCAAATAATATTTAGAACCCCAGATAGAAAGGCTTCATGAATTAAACATCTGCTTCATATTATGAAAGTATTTGATTTAAAATTCTAATGTTATTAAAATTAGATTGTTGATGTATTTTTACAATTTCTATTCCAGATTAATTTTTACTAACTTTAAGATAAAGATATCTAAACAATTTTATTTTAACTATAAAATTATGAAAAGTATTGAGTGAATCATTTATCATTTATGTGTAGGATTAGATTTCCTCTCTTTCCCCATCCTCCCTCACTCAATATGTCCCCTTGCAGCTAACTATTTATCTGCAAAATATATGCCATATACAATTATATAGACATTCTCTCCTCATTTATAATTCCTGTTTTGAGATCACTTAGTGACATTTATCATGTAAAATAAAATCATGAATGATAAAATTAGCATCTCTACCACAATATCTTCAATCAGATTTTGTAGCACTAGTATATCACCTTACATGAAAACTAGGTACTATATAATTAAACCTAATGCTTTTGTGTCTAGGCTGAGACAAAAGAATACTTATAAGAAGGCCACATTCAGGCATAATAAGTAAAAGACTTGTTGAGCTTGCTGTGATTGGTTTTTATGAACAGTACGTCTTGTTTTGGTATTTCTAACAGCCCTCTCCCTTACATCTGATAACAGCAAATTTTAACTCCGTGTAGACATGGTAGAGCTGACTCAACATGCTCCCCTCCCACAAATCTGCTCCTTATTCCAGTCTGTGTGCCAACTGAGAGCTTCTTAAAGGGGGAGTACTTATTACCATTGTCGAGCAGGGGATGCTAGGGAGGAGTCTGGGAAGAGATGGGGCATCGTGTTGTCTCTCTTCCCCAACTCCTCCTGACTCTAATCATCTCTTCCTCTAGCTCCTGGCTCCCTGCCTTTGTCAACACTAGCTTTAACCTGAGACCAGTAATCTAACTTTTGGATAGATCTCCTTGGTTCTGCAAGAAAGAGACAATCTGTGGTCCAAGCAGGCCTGTCTAAAATCAGAGCAGCAGGAGCGTGTGGCATCGCTAAAACAGGCCTTTCTGTTGGCAGATGTTAATCCTGGATGGCTGGGTCAGGTCAGCATGGACTCCATATACTCTTCCTCACCCACACAACGGGACAGGCACAGGACCCCGGCCAGACCAACGGAGAACACCATCCCTCTGTCCAAGGTGAGTAGTTCAAAGAGAAGAATGTGGCTCAAAGAAGACATTAAGAATCCTCCCAAATATTTGTTACATGGGTGGTGGGGACCAAAGTCTCTCTCTCTCTCTGTTTTTTTTGTGGTATTGAAAGTTGTTAAAATGACTTAAACAGGAGGCGTATGTGGCTAACTTTTTAATTTAATTTTGTTTTATTTTATTTTAAATGATTGTTCTGGCTGAGCAGGAAATTGAGATAGTTATGGCATTATTATGGAGAACCCTGCATATGAAAGTAACTAGCTTGGTCTTAATTCTGGTATTGATGAAGAACCATTTAATGGCTTTAAATAGGGGAGAAATGTGTCAAAATTAACATTTGGCATGTGTCACTCTATCCGCCTTGTTGCTGAGATATCTATATCAACTAAGAGTGGTTTTAATAATGCCAAAAAATGTGAAAGTTAATGAACACAAAATAATGTAGAGAAAAGCAATTTATGATATACTTCCAAGAAATATTTTGAAGTATATTTTGAACCTATAATATGTAACTCTATGGAAAAGTTTAAACTAGCTTTACTAATTAATGATAGTGTGATTGAGGATAAATTATCTGTCTTTACACATCAGGCATTCTCAATGTCAGCACTATTATTAACATTTTCAAGACAATTTTTTTTAGGGTGAAGCCATCTTTTCAATTTATGAAAAGCTCTGTTCTATCAGAGGGACTAACCTACAAAGAGAATCTATGTTGAGACATTGTTTGGGTCCCTGGACCTGCTGTGTTTGAAATTAGTATACACCTGAAATTTTAGTCATGAGGGAGGACCAAAAAAAAACAACACGGAATTATCTTCTGGAGCGCGGGCCCCTTGTGCAATAGTAGAGGCTTCCCCTGATAGGTGAGTGCTCTAGGAACCAATCTGTAACAGTGTACCAGCTGGTGTTGTGACAGGCTGTGTTTGGCTTCAGTGAACTTTTTTTAAAGACTCTTTCAATGCATTTGCCCATTTCATGATGGGTGATTTACGAGTGCACCTGTCCACACCAAGTATTCAGCAGTTTCTGACCAAAAATGGCATAACCCTCATTCCCCACCTTCTCTATTCACCCAATCTTGCCCTAGGTGACTTTTTTGTTTTCCCAGTTGAAAAGCCCTCCGACAAAAAGGTTTTGACAATGTAGAAAAGGTGAGACAAAAAACAGCAGAAGCACTAAAAGACATAAAAATCAACAAGTTCAAAAACTGTTTTGAACAGTGGAAAAAATGTCTTCATTAGGTATATTACATCAAATGAAAAGTACTTTGAAGGTGATTGAAGTTTAAACATGTAAGAATAAATGGAGGGAAGCAAAAAAAGTGAAATTTACTTAGGAATGAGACCCCAAAAAATCACCCATCATGCAATGAGCAAACGTGTTGAGTCTTCAAAAAAATTGCACTGATGCCAAACTCAGCCTCTCACAACAACACCAGTTGGTACGCTGATACAGCTGGGTTCCTAGAACACTAAGGGGAAGCCTGTACTACAAGGCGCCTGCCAATTTCAGTTCTTTCTCTGAAGAATCTCCCTTGTACAACATTTTTTATAAATTAATTCCTGGGGTTTGGGGGCCACTCTTGTATATTAGCAAAATAAATCCCTATTACTATGAAAACATAGTTTGAAATGTGTGTCTGTTATTTGTAGCTGAAATTTTTGTTTACAAAATTTACAAAAGTCACCTCAATGTTCATGGATTCATATTTGTGTATTGATTTTACTTACTGATTAAGCAGTGATTGGAATGATCAGTATAAACAGTTGATTTATACATACAGCTTAATGCTCTTAGCATTGTAGATATTTAAATTTAATTGACTCAATTGCTGGGCAAGTCGAGCCATTGTTTAGAAATAAACCAAGTAGAGTTTTTTCAGAAATGGTCAGCTGTTTTCTTTATTATTGTGTCTGGGGTAGAAATGCTGTTAATCTCTGTAGTTTACTGCTTACAGAAAGATAATTGTCCTTAAAAATGCAATCCCAAAATTCTTTGGGCAATGACACAGCAGATAGTACCCAGTTCAGCGTATTATGGTGTTAATCGGTAGACACGCTAATGAGAAAGGCTCTGGAAAGCATAGATATGAGTAACAGGGAAAAAAGTAAGCAAATTATTTGAGGAGGTAGATTTAATTGTTCCACTAATGACATCTGCCATTTTTGTTGTGTTAACTTTCCCATTTCCTTTAGCTTTCATCTTTTTCCTTAAGCAGTTGTTAATAACCACTACATACTTTTACAGGAAAAGTGACTTTGAAGGTTGACTAACAGGGATTTCAGTTTTTGTTTTAAGTATAACTTTCCCAGGAAGGGAAAAGGCCAAGAGAATTTAACCCAAACCAAATATGAACTGGCATTCCTCTTTCTTCCCTTTGAGCGTTTCAGAGTCCACCCCATTTCTAAAGCACCATTGAGGCAGGATGTATAATGACTAATGGCCTGGCAGAGGCCCAAGTGGCATGTGAACAGTACGCCTTGGCCACAGCCAGTTAGCCTGGAGCAGACGCCAGGGTTTATTGTCTTTGCAGTTTCCTGGCCTCCACCAGTAAGAGGAGTCGTGGCTCTCACCAGACTTTTTAGCTACGCTGTTCACGAGTTGCATATTTATAGGCATTTCTTAGCAAGAGGCCTTATTATATGTTAGTCAATGACCAGAGGAACTCACTCATAATGCAGTTAGGAGAGAGTCACATTATTTTACGGTTATGTTATGCTGTGAAACAGAGTCCATGTGTCCCTCTGTTTGTCATTATATTCTTACATATAAACAGGCACAGGAACAGGGAAATATAAACTTTGCTGTGTGTCCTGTAGTTACTGGCTTATAAGATGAGAATGCTGGAGTAGCAGAGGCCTGGAGTCCAAAGAAAAGTCTCATGTTGGAACTTGCCTTACTCAAGTCTTCTCTTTGGGCTTTTGAGGCCACTTAACAAGAAATGTTCCTATGTATAGGTGTGAAAAATTCTTGTTCTGACCTATTTTCATTTTATTGTCTTTAGACACTACTGCCATGGAGTCTCTGGTTGTCCAGCTTAGTCACTGGGCTAGACACTGGGGATAAAACTCCTCTTGGGCACGTGAAAGTTCTATCCACTCCTTCCTGCTCTAGTCTTCACAGATTCAAGCTTCCCCATCTCCATTAGCAGCTGACCTAGGTTTAGTCTTCCCCAAATTGTCTAGATGCAACAGAAGATGAATATTAAGACAGTTCCCATTCAGGGTTCACTTTTTAATACATAGGATGCCTCAGAATAAAATTGAGAGGTGTAGTAGACAGTCACTTGAAATTCTAATATTCTTGTATTTGTCCCCTATATCCATTTAGGTGTTATTATTTAGAGTTTGGAATGACTTATTTGTAAAATGCATTACTTTCATCTGCAACTGATCCAGTTACTTTGTTATAGCATCAGTAAAACCCAGTTGATGAATACTGTGGAGAGACAAAATTCTGTATATTCTCTTACTACCAATGGGAAATTTTACATGAATAATTCCTCAAAAGGCCCTAGAATTTTACCTTAAGCTTTCTAATTGCCTCACATGAAAACCTGAAAGATATGTCCTTGTGATTCCCTTTTGAATTATCCTCTAAAATGATGACATTAACAGAGCAGATCTAAAATCCAAATTCCATGCTCAGTAGCACAGAGATCAACTTTTCCAATGCTTCCCAATTGCTAAGGGAACTGTTCCATTTATGGCACCAACATTATATTCCTAGCCTCATGTTTTCTTTAACTGAGGAGTTGATAGAAGTCTTCTTTGTCTACATGTTGATATTCACCTTTTTTCTCCTGTTTTTATTTTGTGTGTTTTTATCAATTCAAAAAACATATATATGGATCCCTAAAGAATTTCTTGACCTTTAAACTACTACAAGGGTGAGAGGATTAACCCAGAAATGCAGCCAGTTTGAGTAGAAGGCAGCCATAATGAAGTCCCCAAATGGAAATAGAAACCTTCCCCTCCCCCCTCAGCCAAGGACAACAATTTCTAACCTAAGTTCTGTCTACTCATTCCATGGGGACCTCTATGTTCTGTGAAGCTTATCACAGACTTAAAATTATGACTAACATGAAAAATAACAGATATTTCTTCAGTTTCCTGCATCACAGAGTTTATCCAGGGTTATCCGTTCTTATCCTCAAAACTTGATGGGAGTCATAACTCCAATAAATAAGGGTAGTATAAAATAACCCAAACATAAATATTTCTAATATGTATCTCATTAAAAGATGTCTGAATATTATATAAGTTTTATATTAGAAAATAAGGGAAGAGTAATGGGAAAAAGGGTGGGACAACTATAATTGAACAATAATAAAAAAGAAAGAAAATCTTTAACAATGTATAATAAAATGAATAAAGTAAGTATAAAATTTAAAGAGCTAAAAAATAAAAATGCACAATAAAAATAAAAGGAATGAATTAATAAAATTAAAAGTAGAAGTTAATCAAATAGACAATATAAAAATAAATTAATGAACAAAGCCATTCATTGTGTTTTTCTGGTAAGTCCAATGAAACAAACATCTGGGAACAGTAAGAGTGCCCGCTAACAACATCAAAACCTGATATGGCATTGGAGGTCCTCAATGATGCAGTGAGTCAGGAAAAATACAAGTTACATGTCATAAAGAAGTAAATGTATATATGATATTATATATCATTTTAGATATATCTATATTTACACCTCTATCTAAAGATATCTCTGAAGGGAACACACACAAAACATAAACATTTTCAAGTAAATAACTTAAAAAACTAATAGAATAAATAATTCAGAAGGGTGAGTGACTAGAAGACCAACATATGAAAATTAGTAATTTTTCTATGCATCAGTGATCTCCAATTAGTAAATTTATGCTAAAAGAATACCCCATTCACAAGGTCATAAATGCTTTAGGCACAGGTACAGCAAGCACTGTACAGAACTCTATGAATATAAACTGCTGCTAAAAGACCTCCCTCATAAATACCTAAAGAAATAAAAGAGGTATATCATGATTTCTATGAGAAGACTAAAATCATAAAGATGCTAATTTTTGAGAAAACAATCTAATTCTTCAGTGTAACTCAATGAAAATCACAACAATATTCTTATATGCAATGATAAGTTCATTCTTAAGTTTATATGGAAAAAATATGCAGAAAATAACCAAGAAAATTCTGAAGATAAACAGTTACTCTAGATATCAGAGCATATTAAAAAGTTATGCTTACCCTGGCTGGCGTAGCTCAGTGGATTGAGGGTGGGCTGCACACCAAAGTGTCACAGGTTCGATTCCCAGTCAGGGTACATGCCTGGGTTGCAGGCCACGACCCCCAGCAACCGCACATTGATATTTCTCTCTCTCTCTCTCTCCCCTCTCTCTCTCTTTCTTCCTCCCTTCCCTCTCTAATAAATAAATAAAATCTTTTTTAAAAAAAAGCTATGCTTTATGTAGTCTGGTATTGGGGCAGGCAAACACAGATGGAAAAATGGAGAACAGTGGACTCCAGAAAAAAATTCCTTTATTTTAGGTAACTAAATTTAGAGTAAAGAAGTTTTTTTGTTTGTTTGTTTGTTTGTTTGTTTTTTATTATTATTTTATTAATCATTGTTCATATACAGTTTTCTCCTTTTTACTCCCAATCCAGTCCCCCCTCCCACCCTCCCCACTTCCCTCCCATTACCACCCTCCCCTTAGTCTATGACCATGTGTCCTTTAAGTTTCTTCCTGTGAACCCTTCCCACTGTCCCCTTAAATTCCCTCTTCTCTCCCCTCCGGTCACCATCAGCCTGTCCTCTATTTCAGTGTCTTTGGTTACATTTTTGCTTGTTTCTTTGTTTTGTTATTTAGGTTCCTGTTAAAGGTGAGATCATATGGTATTTGTCTTTCACTGCCTGGCTTGTTTCGCTTAGCATAATGTTTTCCAGCTCCATCCATGCTGTTGCAAAGGATAGGAGCTCCTTCTTTCTTTCTGCTGCATAGAATTCCATTGTGTAAATGTACCATAGTTTTTTGATCCATTCATTTACTGATGGGCATCTTGGTTGCTTCCAGCATCTAGCTATTGTAAATTGTGCTGCTATGAACATTGGGATGCATAGGTTCTTTTGAATTGGTGTTTTAGTATTCTTAGGATAGAGTCCCAGCAGTGGAATTGCAGGGTCAAAAGGCAGATCCATTTTTAGTTTTCTGAGGAAGTTCCATATTGCCTTCCATAGTGGCTGTACCAGTCTGCAGTCCCACCAACAGTGCACTAGGGTCCCCTTTTCTCCACAACCTCTCCAACACTTGTTGTTTGTTGCTTTGTTTATGATGGCCATTCTGTCTGGTGTGAAGTGGTATCTCATTGTGGTTTTAATTTGCATCTCTCTGATAGCTAGCGATATTGAACATCGTTTCATGTGTCTTTGGATTTTCTGTATGTCCTCCTTGGAGAAGTGTCTGTTCAAGTCCTTTGCCCACTTTTTAATTGGATTCCTTGTCTTCTTAGAGTGCAGTTGTGTAAGTTCTCTATATATTTTGGAGATTAGACCCTTGTCTGAGGTGTCATTGGCAAATATGTTTTCCCATACAGTTGGTTCTCTTTTAATTTTCATACTGTTTTCTTTAGCTGTGCAGAAGCTTTTAATTTTGATGAGGTCCCATTTGTTTATTCTTCCCTTTATGTCCCTTGCTCTAGGGGACACGTCAGTAAAAAAGTCTCTTCGTGAAATATCTGAGATTTTCCTACCTACGTTCTCCTCTAGGACTTTAATGGTGTCATGTTTTATATTTAAGTCTTTTATCCACCTTGCATTTATTTTTGTATATGGTGTAAGTTGGTGCTCAAGTTTCATTTTTTTGCAGGTGGCTGTCCAGTTCTCCCAACACCATTTGTTGAAGAGGCTATTTTTTATTCCATTTTATGTTGCTGCCTCCTTTTGTCAAATATTAATTGACCATAGAGACTTGGGCTTATTTCTGGGCTCTCTGTTCTGTTCCATTGGTCTATGTGCCTGTTTTTATGCCAGTACCAGGCTGTTTTGATTACAGTAGCCTTGTAATATAGTTTAGTGTCGGGTATTGTGATCCCTCCTACTTTTAGAGTAAAGAAGTTTTTTAAAATCAGTAAGGAAAGAATAGATGCTTTATTTAATGTCCTGGGAAAATTGACTCTCTTTTGGAAAAGTATCTCAACCCACAGCTCATGGCATACATAAAGGTAAACTTGATGAATTATGACTAAACAAAATTATAATATTAAAGAAAAATCTAATAAACATTGACCATATGGGGAAGATGACAACTGTAATTGAACAACAATAAAAAAAATTTTAAAAAACATTAGCCATAAAATGTACCAAAATATGTTCTTAGTTTCACTGGCAATCAAGTATATGTTAATGTAATAGAGATATGTTTTTCACTCCTCAGAATATTGTTGTAAGATATTTTGAATCTTTGTTATATTCTGTTGGTTGCCTTTTGGAAGGCAATTGATCAGTATTTCTCAAAACTAAGTGTGCACAGGTCCTTACACCCAATAATTCCATTTTTGGGAATGTAGCTTAAAGAAATACTCATTTGTGCAAAAGTGTAAGGGTAAGGGTACTTAGAATGGTAAAAATAAGAAAACACTGTAGTTGCCCAACAGTAAAGAAATAGTTAAGTAAATTATTGTAGTGCCATAGTGTGGAGTATTATGTAACTTAAAATGAGAACTGTAGACTGATATGCATTGACATGAAAATGTCCTCACACTTAAAATGGAAGGAGGTTTCAGAATACTACATGATTTTATGTTTTCATATCTGGAGTAACTGTTCATCTTCAGAATTTTCTTGGTTATTTTATGCATCCTTTTTTCCATATAAACTTAAGAATGAGATTATCATTGCATATAAAAATATTGTTGTGATTTTCATGATACTATATTTATTTGTTTGTTTGTTTGTTTAAAGGGCTGTTCTTTTATTAGAATTGGGCATGCTCTTGTTTTAAAATTTTGTTTATTTATTTTTAGGGGTAAAAGAAGGGAGAGAGAAAGAAAGGGAGAGAAACACTGGTGTATGAGAGAGACATCAATTCATTGCTTCACAAACGCCCCTAACTGGGGACCTGGCCCACAGCATAGGCATGTGCCCTGACCTGGAACTGAACCTGCTGCCTTCTGATTCACATCTGGCACTCAGTCCACTGGGTCACGCCAGCCAGGGCAGAATACTAAATTTAGTGTGATGTTATTTATAGAATATAAGACATTTGTTTATTTGGAAAATATATATGTAAATGCTTAGAAAGAGGACAAGAAGGTGGAAGAACATACAACAAACATAAACTTTGTTGCCTCTGAGGAGAATAGTATCAAAGATGAGAAAACTGAGTATGTCACATTCTTCTTGGAATACTTCTATAATCTTTAAATCATGTATAGCAAACATCACTTATGTATTATTTGGATAATTTTTAAAATACAACAAGTAAATGGAAAGATCCAAAGACAGGAGAATGAAGACTCAGAGTATGAGAAAGATACTTAGGTCACAGGGAGAAACAGATAACAAACCCTATGTAGAAAACAAAAATTAAACAAAGAGGGTGAAAACAATTAAACAAGGGGAGTAGAAAAATTGAACAAATTGGTACCTTTATCTTTTGTCCAGTTTGAAGGTCTATATGGTTGGTGGAGGAGGTGATAGTAAGTTATAAGCTGATGAAATGGACCGTGTCTAAAAGGCAGGCTAGAGGGATCAGTGTGGCAGAAACAGTAGAAGAGGATAAACACACGCACCACATATACTGAACATTAAAATCATATCTAGAAAGTGAGACAAGGTGAGGGTTATGGGGGATGGGAAAACAAAAAAAGAGAAAGCATTACATTTTGAATGTCAAATTTTAGAAAATTTTCCCCTTATGGATCATCATCCATTTGGCGTCAAGTCTAGGAATGTTTTGCTTAGCCTTAGATCTTGAGCCTTTCTCTTTTGTTTTTTCCGAACGTTTTACACCGTAGCATTTTACATTTAAGTTCAAGTTGATGATCCAGTTTCAGTTAATTTTTATATAAGGTGTGAGACTTCAGTCAAGGTTCATTGTTTTCCATTGGTATCCAATTGCTCCAGCACCGTTAGTTGAAAAGGCTGTATTTCCTCCATTGAATTGTTCCTGTATTTGTGTCAAAAATCAGTTGAGCATGTTTGTGTGGATCTATTTCTGAGTTTTCTATTCTATTCCATTGACTTCTATGTTTATTCCTCTTTTATGTAAAAAGTTCCTCTTACATAAATTTAAAGATAATCTTAACCTGTGGCTAATTCTTGCTGGGATTTTGACAGGAATTGCATTGAACCTACATATCAACTGGGAAGATTTGACCTCTTTACTATATTGAACTTCCATCCCTAAGCAAATCAAGTCTTCCCATTTATTTAGATCATCTTTGTTTCTGCTTCTCTCTCACTCCCTCTTTCCTTCCCTGCCTTCTGCCCTCCCTCTGTTTCTCCCTCCCATTCACCCCATCCCCTTTCCCCTTTCTTGCTCTCTCTAGATTATAAATGGCGTTGTATTTTTTATTTTGATGTTCACCTTTTAAAATTGCTAGTATATAGAGATACAGTAGATTTTTGTATGCTATTTTCTACCCTTGTGACCTTCCTGAACTCACTTATTAGTTTTAGGAGTGTCTTGGAGATACTTTTTGACTTTCTGTATAAATGATCATGTCATTATTATTGACTTGAGACTTTTGCTGTTTTATAATATGTGCATTTAGTGTTATAAATTTCCATTTAGCACTGCTTTTACCATGTTCCACAAGTTTTATATCTTGTATTTTCATTCAGCTTAATATATTTTTAAGTTTCTTTTGAGACTTCCTATTTGACTTATAGATTATTTAGAAATGCATTGTTTTATTTCCAACCATTTGGAGATCTTCCTGTTATCTTTCTATTATTCATTTCTAATTTGATTCCCTTGTGGTTGGAGAACACACTCTGTTTGGTTTCAATTATTTTAAATTTGTTGAGGTTCCCCACAACCCCACCCCAGAATATGGTCTTCTTGGTATATAGTCTATGGGAACTTGTAAAGAATGAGTATTCTGCTGTTTTTGAATGAAGTGGTCAATGAATGTTGATTAGATCCTGTTGAATGATGGTGTTATAGAGTACCTTATATATCTTTACTAATTTTCCATCTATTTCCATCAATGTTGAGAGAATAGTGTTGAAGCCTTCAACCATGATTGAAGATTTGTCTACATCTGTTTTCAGTTCTATCACTTTTTGCTTCATATATTTTGTAGTTCTGTTGTTTGGTGCATATACCTCTGAGGATTGTCTTCTTTCATTCAGTTTGCTATCTTCTGTATTCTTGGTAGGGTGAGTGATTTTTTTTTAAACCTGGATATATTGGGTACTTTGCTATGAGACTCTGGATCTTATTTAAGCCATCTGCTATAGCTGGCTTTTTCTGATATGGCTCCAGCAGGGGGAGGGTGTGGGAAGGCATCGCCTCATTACTGGTAGGTGGGAGCAGAGTCCAGGTTCCCATTGGCCTCAGCTGACATCAGTAGTGGTGGATTCCTCACTACTACTGGGCAGGGATGGCAGTTACAAACTTCCTACCAGGTCTTCACTCATCCATTACAGCCTGAAAGGATAAGCATGCCTTGTGAGGTCACTCCTACTATTGCTCAATTGGCTGCTACTGATACCACAGGGTCGGGAAGCAACCTCCTTATGGCTAGCTTCCTACTCAGCCTTCTCTGATGCTACCCTGGCACCAGTAGGGTAGGAGAATGGAGAAGCTACAACAAGGTGTTATAGCTTGAGGGTGGAATTCTACATTCTCCCCTTAGCCTTGGTTGGTGCAGTAAGGATGGGACCACAGGTTTTTTTCTTTTTTAACCCCTGTGGTATTTAGCTATCACAGAGCAGTTACTATCTAAAAATCCTCTATTGTACCAAACTAACTATTTTCTGGTCTTTTTGCTAGAGAAAGCAAGATTTCTTAGGTCTTTATTTTCCTAAACTCATTTGTCTTTTTAGGTTTCCATCTTCTTCAGCTCCCCAACTGGGATAGATGAGTCTACAGTGCTATTCTTTGGGTCCTGAGATCCCTAGCTGGTCTGCCTTCCTGTCTCTGCCTTTCATATTCCTCTTAGTGTGTTTTATGTATAATGTTCAGAACTTTTAGTTGTAATTAGTAGAAGGATTAGGGGGAAAGTAAAGTTTTAAAGGAGACTGGCTTCTATTAAAGTCATCCTCCTGGAGAGAGGGCCTGTTATGACCTGGTAAACCTCTCCACAAGCTTCTTGCCACAATTGCTCTACCCGGGTCAGACTTGAAACAACCTGCTTAATCCCAAGCATTTTCTAGGAAGACACCATCCATCATGCCAGACTCCTTGGTGGGTTTGTGCTTTGGCCAAATACACTAAGAACAAATGTCTGGCGTTAGACCACCCAAGATATTTTCACTTCTGTGGTTAACCATCTTTGAATTCAGGTTTCTTGAGGTGAAAAGGTTATTCACATTCTGAGCACATTAATGCTTCCAAGTTTTTATACTCTTGCCACCACAATGATGCTGCAGATAGTGGGTTCTCACTATATTTGCACTAGGAAATGTGTACTCTACCCGTAACATTTTAACTTTGTCTATTGGTAAACAGATCAGAGTCACCTATTTTCATCATGGTTCCTATTATTTCCACTGCATTTTGTTTATTGGGGAGTAAATGCAAAAATCTCCTGGGTATTTGGTAGCCAGTCACTCGGCTGCCATGCATATCAAAATATAGGAAAGGAATTGACCAGAACTATGGGTGCACCAAGGTAGAAACATTCTTGTGTCTATAATTCACATTTACTTACAGAAACTTTATATCTCCATTCTTACTTGGTTCCAGATGGATTGTAGTTCTCTGTGAACCAGGAGACGTTGTATAATTTATAGCCTGTTTTAGCTTGCTTTGATAAAGAAAATGTTATCTTCCTTCTTAAGAAAATATAGGCTACATAGCATGATGCAATTGTTTATGAAGGCCATAAACTTCACTTCAGTCCCTACTTTACAAAACCTGCATCTCTGTGTATGGAAACTGATGTTCCTCTTTTCAAAATATTCTAAAAAAGACAGTAGCAATGATATTGGAAAACAAAGTAGCATATTTATTTGAAAGCAAAGCAATGAATTTCTTTTTGAAATTAAGTTACATTTTTAAGGGAAATACTAGTTTGTTTTTGCCTTAAATTTTGGTTTTGATTCAGTTTTTTTAATGCATCCTTATTACTTTAGTAAGTAATAAATGACCCTAACTTAAAGAGTCAAACATTACTATGCAACTTATCGTGTAAATCAAGTCTCACTTTTAGAGGCTGCTACTTCCAACACTTTTAATTCACAATTTTAGAAGTAATAGAATTCTGAAACTCTTCCCAAATAGTTAAACACAATAAATGATCAGTGAGTTTCATCTCCCCTTCCCCTAATGTCCCTCCTCTAATCGGAACCATATTTGTCCCGGGACATCCCTTCCAATAGCCCTGGCAAGTCTGCCCTTTCATCCACGCCCCTTATCCTCTGCATTCTGAGTTCCTATTTCTTGATTTACAAACTTTATTTTTGTGGTCCACATGCTCCAGTGGCTTTTTGAGCAAAAGTTCATAAGAGGTACAATTGCTGCTGTTGTTTATATACTTTAGTCTGCTTGAGTAGAGTATCTTATTTTAGGTTGGAAATAATTTTCTCTCAGAATTTCAAAGGCATCTCTTTATTCAGCACCTCACACAAAGCCTGGTGCCGAGTAGGCACGTAATAAATCATTGTTGAATGAATTGTTTTCTAGCTGAGAGTGCTGCAGTTTTGAAAAGTCCAATAGCATATGCTATTCTCATGACTCCGCCTTCAGGTTACTCTGTTTTCCTGTTTGGAAACTTTTAGAGAGTTTCTGACATTTTACTAGAGCTCTGATATTTCACAATGATGTGCAATATTATAGATTTTTAAAAAAGTATTCTCATGTGCACTCAGAAAGCCTTTTTATGTAAAGACCTAAGATTTTTTAATTATAGAAAATTACTATATCATATTATTTTAGTAGTTGCTCTTTCTCCTCTTTATCAGTCATTGTTCCTATGATTTTAGTAGTAGCATGTTGAATTTATTGAATGAATTGTCAAGTTTTTTATTATTTTTCTCAAAAATTTTTATCACTTTTACTTTTAGTTCTTTCTAAGCAATATCTTTCACTTTATCTCCTGATTCTCTATAACATTTTAAAAATACTTCCATCACTTTTTAAACTACCTAGAACTCTTTCTTGTTTTTGATGTCAACTAGGTAGCTATTCACCTGCATCTAAAATTCTGGAGCAACATCTGGGCTGGGGGTATACATTTGGAAGTTGTCCACATAGGTAGAAATTAAAGTCATGAGGCCCGATGAGATCACCAAGGATGTGAATGGAAACAGAGAAGAGAAATCCAAGGGCAAAGACTAAAGCATTCCAACTTCCAGAGGTCGGGTGGATGAGGAAGGACCAAGATAGAGAACAGGGCAGTGAAGGAGGAAAAAAGGAAACGCAAAAGTGTGTGATGTCCTGGACGTCAAGGCGAGAAAGTGTTTCATGACAAAGGGTATGATTATCTGTGACAAATGCCACTAGTAGGTCAAGTGAGCTGAGAACTGACTACTGATTTAGCAACAAGGAGGTCATCAGGTCATTGGTGTTCTCGAAAGCCTGCTCTTTAAATACACGGAGAGGGCAAAAGCCTGAGAGCAGCATGAGGAATAAGTGGGTATTACAGTAGAGACTGTAGTCAACTCTCTTCGCTATAGACGGGAACAGAAGTGGAGCTGTGGGGATGGAAGGGCATGTGGCATCCACAGCAGTGTCTTCTGGAACAGCAAGGAATCAGATGCTTTTCAGAAAATTTCTGTGCTCATCAAAAGCTACGGAAACAGCGGCTATCAGGTATGAGAAGTTTTAAGAGATTTAGGTAATGTGAAATTTTCATCAAAAAATAGAACACTTATCAAAATAATTGTATCTGTATTCATGTTTGCTGAGTATTGAACAATACAATACAGAGAGTGAATTTGGATATCTTAACTTTGATTTGTTTCTCATTAAAATCAACTATTAATCAGTATTTAATTATCCTGACTTTTAACTCAGGATATTTTTTTCATAAGAGTCCGTCACAAAGTACTTCCAGTGTTAGGAGGGCAATTCCTGAGTTGGTGAACCCTTGTCCTGGGTGTGTATTGAGTGCAGTTCTTATGTGCATGAGCCGCCTTCTCCACTGCTTTCTTCAACCCCTCAGTCTTTGATCCCGACCTTTAAAGGTGAGCAATAGAAGATGCTATTTGTCTTCTTAGGGATATGCAGGCCCAGGTTGTGATCATTTATTTCATTCTTATTTTCACTTACTGTGCTTCATATACCATTTTATTTTAACTGGGAGAAACTGCTTATTAAAAGAGCCAATTTTTCCTCTATGGAAAACTTTAGGGTTAGTGTTAACATAGCAGAACCATTTTAAAAGAGAGCCCCACTCTCACAGAGGAGGCCCCAGGAGGGTGTGATAAGAGAGTGTAATATTGGGCTCATTACTGAAAATGTCCTGAGTGTCAGTTTTCCCACTTGATCTAAAAGATATTGTAAGCAAGGCTGGTGCCAAGGCTCAGTCTGTGCACTTTGTGTAGGTGAGCCCTGTGTTTCGGTATCCACCGATCCTCTTCTCCCATCAAACGTTTAAAACACTTTAAAGTCTTCCCTTAATGTGATCTGCAAAGCCTCACACCACCAGCCACTGCCTACTGCCTTCAGCCTCATGCTGCACCACATTGCCTTTGCTTTCCACACCCACACTCCTTCCTTCCATTCCTCGAGGCCACTATGCTCTACCATTGGCTCAACCTTTGTCCAGGCTCTTCCTCTCTGTCTACAGTGTTCTTCTTACCCTAATTCCTTCTTCACCTTTACCTAGTTAACTCCTACTCTAATTCAGGTCTCTGGCAAATATTGCCAGTGCTATACCTTAACCATATACATAACCCCAAGGAAACTTTTTTCCTGGACCTTTTGTGAAATCCAGGATTTGCAAATCATACAGCTGTCTCACACTCTCCTCTTGAGCTCCTCCCCAAGTACACTGGCTTGCTGTTTGCAGCTTCTAGTCACCAAAGTGGGGGCAGCACTCATTGAAAAGAAGTAGCACCAAGAAGCTTGCTTTCTAGTTGCAACAGTGTTCCCTGTGGTTGTCCTTAAATGTCACAAGGAAGTAGTATTACTTCAGAATGATATTCTTTCCCACATGTAACAAGTATTTCAAATACCAGTTTAAGAAACATCCATGGGTGATACAAATAATAGAACACAAACACTGGGGTTGTTCCTAACTGCAGGACAAATTCAACACCCAGAACACTGAGAAAGCCTTTTTCTCTGTGTTCTCTGCTCCTGAGGGTACAAACAATCTCATGCCCATAAGGCAATCCCCTATTCTGGAGATCCTCTCACTATAAATGGATTATGTTGAATAGGGGCTGCATTAGTAGCCTAGGGTTGTGATGACCTACTACTGTAAACTGGGAGGCTTAAAATAACAGAAATGTATTGAGTCACAGTTCTGGAGGCCTGAAGTCTGGAATCAGGTGTTAGTAGGATCATCATCCCTCTGAAACCTGAAGGGGAGAATCCTTCCTCTCCTGTTTCTAGCCTCTGGTGGTTGCCAGAAACCCATGGCCTCCCTTGGCTTACAGCTACAGCATTTCGGTCTCCACCCCCATCATCATACGGAGATGGGTGAGATGATAGAAGTCTATAGATATGGAATGAGCCCACCAGGAAAAAAGATGGACTTTAGAGAAAACCAATGTGACTTATTGGATAAGAAATAAAAATAACTCTTAAAAGGATCACTGAATCGATAAGAGAGTAAGGAATTCTCAGTATTTAGACTGAGAATTTAGACTGAGTAGACCACTAAAGCTGGATTTTACTCTAAATATTTATTGAACAAAATTAGCATGAACTTTGGTTTTCATGTGGCTGAAAAAAAAAGAAAAGACAAAGTTCCACCCATGATGAGGAGTCTGATAAACTCCTCACCCCTCCTGTAAAACTGAGACCCCAAATGGCAACATTCTCCAAGTAAAAGTGAACTGGGAAAATTGTGTCCTTAATTATGGGCCTAAAAGAAAAATCAAGCCTCTCAAACATAGGTGTTGAATGAAAAGGAAAAATGGAACTGTTGAGAATTTATAACCACAAACCAATCTGCACATGCATTTGAAGCCTAAATACACAGCACATGGGTGGTCAGAAACCTCAGGCTGAGAAGTCAGAGTGATCCCAAATTGTTGGTGTCCCAAAGACCACCTGCAGAAGCAAATGAAAATCTGTATAAGAACCTGCCATTGTGCCAGTCCTCAATGAATTTTCATAACAAATACTAATGTAATTGAGAAGCCCACAGTCAAAAGTAGCTAAACAAGACACTATGAGGAAGAGCCAGCAGAAAAACACTCTCAAGAATATTACAGACAATGAAATACCAAACACAATTTACAAAAATATGTTTGATCTCTTCCAAGAACTAAAAGCCAAGTTTGAAAATATGTGTAGGTTATAAGGAACTGTAACAGATGGCCAAGCATATTTGAAAAGTAACCAAATAAAATTTCTAGACATAAAAGGTATATTTGGAATAAAAGAGCCAAAGGGTGTTTTTAACCCAAAATGCACCTGACAACAGAAGGTATTTGTGACTTGAACGATAGACCTGAAAAAGAATTAGCCAGAATAAAACACAAACAGGGAAAGAGATGAAAAGTGTGAAGGAGAGATTAAGAGACATTGAGGAGCCTGTGAAAAGGATCCTCATTTTTCTCCTATTTAGACTAGTGGTTCTGAAACCCCACTATGCGACAGAACCTCGTGGAAGGCTTATTGAAATACTAATTGCTGGGTCCCACTCAGAGGTTCTGATTCAGCTGATCTACACTGGGGGCATATAATTCACATTTCTGAAAGACCTCAGGTCATGCTGATGATGCTGGCCCAATAATATTGAGAGTCATTGATACAGAGAATAAAAGATTTAGAATCTTCTAATGAGAAAGTAGAACTTTGCCCCAAGGACTTGGTATTAAACTGTACTTAATGCATTTTCCTGGGGTCACTGTGTTAGGATAGGGATAAAAAGGAATGGAGAGAAAGCCACCTGTAAGTGCTCTAGTCCTGGACAGACCTGAGGAGACTGTGTCTAGCATTGCTTATTAAAGTACTTCAGCCCCCACTGGTACATAATAAATATTTGATGACACAATGTTAACTTCTAATTTATAGTGGTGCCCTTTGACCATGTAATGGAAAAAAAACACTGTTGAATGCATTAACACATCTCATGTAGGCAGAAGTGCAGCTTCTCTTTTGCTCTCCAGTTTTTCAGTCTGAATAACTGAATGCAGACTCTTAATGAAGCCACATCCTTCAAGGAAAGAAAACTTTAGTTTCACTTTCAGGATAACAATGTCTCTCCCCAATTCAAAGTAACTCCTTACTACTATTTACTTGATAAATTCCGTGTGCACTGTCAGTCAATTTCCTGTTTAAATTCCTCATTAGAGCCATTTTCCTCTCTAAAGGGAATTTACTCCCCTCTTCTTCCAAGGGGACAGTGTTGGCCCAGCTAGAGAGTCAGGTGAGGGGAGGAGGCTTCCTGTAGATCTTGTCATCATTCCGCTCTGAATTCTCCAATAACTTTCCCTCTCATTCAGAGTAAATCCCAACTCCTTGCAGGACCTGCAGAGCCAGCCCTCCATGACCTCACTCCTGCTCGTCTCATTGACATCCTGTCCTGCTCCCCTTCCTCCCATCCCTCCACTCAGTGCGTGCTCCTCCCTCGAGGCTTAGGTCCTTGCTTTCCTGTGACTGGGAATACTTCTGTGCTACTGCACCGTGTGGCTCCCTCCCACCCAGTGTTTTAGATCTTTGTTCCTCCCCGGGGAAGTCTTCTCTGACATTCCAGAATAAATCGCAGGATTCCTCTCCTAACATACTACGGGGGTCTTGGGAAGCAGAGTGAAAGGAAATCCTTCCACATTTAAAGTGTCTTGTTACACATCTGCAATTCAAAGAATTAGAGATTCTAAGATTAGCACAACAGGTTTGTGGGTAACCTACTTTTTCCCTAGAAGACCAAAACAGAAATCTGGAGTCTATGATTTGTCCCAGGTTTGTGGTTTATCCTTACCTTTAGCTGTTATTCTGGTTTTCTGAGTTTTTGTATCTCATTTTATGCAGTTTATGAACCTACATTTTCAGTTGAAGCCATCCATTCCATACTTTATTTTTTCTTCTTAGAATTTTGAATATAGCACTTACATATTTTACCTAATTGTTTCTTGTCTATTAAGAGAAACAATTGTCTTTACTAAAATGTGAGCTATTTTTCTTTTGTATGGCTCTACTTTCTTTATCTCCTGATATTAAGAGATTTTTTAGGGGTGCACATGGGCTATGTTTTCTAGGGTCTTACATATCTGAGAACATCTTTATGCCACCTTCACACAAGAAAGACTACTTGGTTGGGTATAAAACTGTTGCATTCTAAATTGCTCCCTTCAAAACTGTACACATTGCTGCCTCTAGTTCAAAGGGATGATTTCTGCTTCCTCTTGATTAGTAACACTTTTTCCACAGTCCTCATTTTAATTTTCTCTCCTTATTCTTATCAAAAGTATGATCTACCCATATTTCTTCAAAAGTCAGAGTGTGTGGATTCTCTGTTGTCTTTGGAGGCTGTTGGGTCTCATTCTTGATTGTACAATTAGAAGGCAGTTTCTAGCAGAAATTACATGGTGCAACTCACTTCTGCAGAAACAGCACCTCCTCCTACCCTCATCCCCTGATAGCTGACACTGAACCCATGGAGTATATGAAAACCTACCAGCAGACATTACTGACAAGGACAAGGGTCTGTTTGCTGGCCTGGGGTACTTCACACAACTCACAGGATGTTGTGTGTTCATGCCAGTTCCCTCCCTGAACACATCCTGGTCAGTTCCTCGCCTACCCTCCCACTCACCAATTGCTATCTCTGACTTAATAGAGAAAGATAATTAGTGGGGAATAGAAGTGGAGGGTAGCGATGGAAGAGTCTCTCCAGACTTCAGTGTTCTGGTTTGCTCAGAAAACCTAGCTTTTATCTTGCTAGGGACCCTGATTGCCTGAGTTTGGGAGCAGTTAGAGAGAGGGGATTAACTTGTGGTTTTAAGCGTGTCCCTAATTTTTCAAGTATTTCTATTATAAGATGCTTTGCCATGTTGAGTAAAGAAACAAAAAATTAGCAGAGCTTCTTTAGCCCTTCAGCCTTACAGAATTTGCATTCCTAAATTTTAAACAAGCCAGAATAGAATCTGAACAATGGTTATTGTCATTTATCTCCAGATTAATTTTAGAGAAACATTGAAAACATACATACTTACAATGAAGAGATCATGAAACAGCCAAGTGCTCATTTATTGTTTGCAAAAGAAAGAAACTTTTTATCTGTCATGTAGTTTAAACTCGCAGTGAAATTTGAACGACAACCTCCTTATGCACATAACTCGTTTTACAGTTGAGACTTTTCAAGGTCCAATTTAGCTCCAAAGACTAGTGCCATTAACCACATCTCTAGCCCTTTGGAGCCATCAGCAGGATTGAATTTCAATACAGGGAAGCCCTGTTCAGGCTAAGGGCTGCGTGGGGATCTCACCTTGCCTTAACAGCTTCAGGTGTTCAGATCTACTGAGAGGGAGAGGGCTTCCTGATTGGTGATCATCCTGCCCTGAGACCCAAAGAGTCAAGGGCAGCAAGACTCTAGCTGCTATGTGTGCTTCCTGAGCAGGAAGCTACGGCTCCCTTATCCCTAGGGCAGAGTGAATGCTTTTCACATCATATTTCACTGAATCACAGTTTTCTGAGAATGTCCTAACAGTTTCAAAATGACATTTTTATGTGGCTTAATGTTTCTAATTTGCTACAACTTACATTACATCTCTACTTGCCTAAACCAAGGACCAGATGGAATACATTCTGGTCAGGCATCCAGACAGTTACTATTTAGGGGATAATGTAGCCTTTTTAAATTTTTCACAAGAGAGTAAGAGTCTGATTTTAGTACTCTCCACTCACAGGATAAAATTTATGCCAAGATAAATTTTAGCTCCCAATATTACCTTTCAGTAGGAAACATTTTATCTTGGTTTTAGGGATCCATTTGGTTTTCTTATATTTTTTGGTAGCAGTTTGCTAACATTTAAAATAAGACATAAATGTGTGGCAGAGCATATAAACAATTTCCTTGATCTACTTCAAAAAATATTGAATTTATGTTTCACAACAGATATACAACTAATGGAAATTGTATTTATGAGATGTAAGAAGGATTATATGTTGGGACCCAAAATATTTGTACAATCAATACTGGAAAAATATTTCTGCTTGGTCAATTTTAGTAACCAATACAGTTTGAAATGAGGAACTTTTGGAAAAAAAATTCTAATGGATTTCTGACAGGCCAACTACTATATCAAAAGCCAAACTTAACATCCTGTTTCTTGGACCCACTTGCCTCTTCCCACTCCTCATCCTACTTTATCTCACAGATCAGTTGACATTCCTATTTCTTCTCTCCTGTGAAGTTGCTCCCTACTTTGTTTCTGTATTGCCATTCCTAGTATTTTTTTCTATTTCTGTGAATGTTTCCACTCAGCCTTTGCTATCAATTTCTTTCTCTATTATTACTTCATAATTGTAGCTGTGCCTCAAGATCTGTCATATTATCTGATCTTCTTTCTTTTACACTCACTTCTTAAAAAACAAACCAAAACAAAGCACAGCAATGACAACAAAAAATCCTCTCATCTTTTATGTAGGTTCAAGGAGCTATTGTTTCAACAGAGGTCCCCTAATAAGTCTCTTCTGAATAGTAATTCTGAATTTCTGATTAGTTGCTTACATTTTCACCTCTACAACTAATACAACCATCACACATAACAATTAATAATTAATTACTTTCCTCTTAAAATGGATTTTCCTTCTAATTTCCCTCTAGGTATGCACGGGTAGTCTTGTCACTCAGGTTCCAAAATCAGGGCTGTCTTTAATTCCTCCTTACAATTCTTAACAAACATTCCAAAAAAAGTAAAAGACCAGTTTATTCATATATGATTTGCAAATCAGGGACTTAGTCCTTAGTATCAACTGAAGACATATTTTGTAGTGAGTGGACAGAGCAAGGTTTTTAAAGGCAAAAGTGCAAGGAGCTGATGATCAAAGAGATAGAAGGGTTGCTAGGGGAAACAAGAGCACAGACATCATTCGTTGTCTTATGGTGGGTACAGCTGGAAAATTCAACAGTTAGCTGACTCAGTGGTCAGCAAATGGGGCTGTGATTCAAGAACCATGGGTAACATATGATCAGGCATTTGTCAACACTCTAGTTCTGGTTCAGGCTTATAGAAAAAAAGGACTGGGGTTATTTATCATCAGAAACCAAAGAGCCCAGAAAGACTGTTTGTTTTGCAACTTGTTTCCACGTCCAAGGAGGAGAGTCAAGCTCTGTAAGCAGCCTCAGAATTCAAAACACAAAATTCCAAATGTTGAGCCACAAATTACGATATTCAAGTTCCCTTAAGTTCTTACTATTCACATCTAATTTGCCACCATATTCTGAAATATCCTCAAAGAAGATTTTGCAAAGTTACAATTCACAATCCTCACCGTAGAGTATGCAAACTTATTTCTGCATCAATGTCAACCTTATATACTAAAACTGTTTTTCATCTTCTGTACAAATATCACTATCAACCTTAAGGAGATAAAACAAACTATAAGGGAGTGCTAGGAACAACTGTATGCTCTAAAGTGGAATAACTTAGATGAAATGGCCAAATTTCTGGAAAGATGCAATCTATCAAAACTGACTCAGAAATAGAAAATTGGAATAGACTATGACAAGTAAAGAAATGTAATTAATCATTTTAAAACTTCTCAAAAGAAAGGCTCAGACCCAGATGGCTTTGCTGGTGCATTTTATCAAATATTTGTACAATAATTAACAACAATTCTTTATAAATTCTTCCTAAATATAGCAGAGAAGGAAAATTTTCTCAGTTTAATCTATGAGGTCAGTATTACCTGGATACCAGAACCAGACAAAGATATTACATGAGGAAAAAACAATGGATCAATATCTCTTGTGGTTTTAAATGCAAAAATCCTCAAAAAAAGGAAAAACAAATCTGGCACTATTTGCAAAGAATCATACATAACAAACAAGTGGAATTTATCTCATGAGTGCAAGGTGGATTTAGCATTGGAAAACCAATTCATGTAACAAACTATACCAAATAGAATAAAGAACACTATAGAATCATCTCAGTAAACACAGAAAAACATTTGACAAAATCCAACACCTTTTTATGGCAAAAATACTCTGCAAACTAGGAACAGAAGTTCATCAACCTGATAAAGGACATCTCTAAAACCCAGTAGTAAAATTGGTGATTGACAGAGGGACAAATGGGAGGCAGAAAAGGAGAAGGGAATTAAGAAGTACAAACTTCCAGTTATAAAATAAGTTAGATGTAATATACAGCATAGGGAATACAGTCAGTAGCACTGTAATAACCTTGCATGGTGACAGACAGTTACCTGACTTATTGCGGTGATGACTTTGTCAGGTATATAAGTGTTGAATCACTATGTTGTACACCTCAAACTAATGCAGAGGTGGGCAAAAGTAGATTTACAGTTGTAATACCAATAAATAATACCATAATAAATAAATAGTAATACAAGAATAAACTGTGTTTCACATACTCACAAGTGTAAACCTACTTTCACCCACCCCTGTATAATACTGTATGCCAATTATAATTTTAAATAAATTAATTAAAAATCCAGTACTAACATTATAATTAATAGTGAAAGACCAAATGTATTCCCCCTAAGATTGAGAACAACACAAAGATGACCATTCTTGCCAATGAAGAGTCCAACCTAGATCAATAAGGCGAGAAAAAGTAAAGAAGAGTTTCCATATTGGAAAGAAAGAAGTAAACCTGTCTATACTTGCACATTACATGATCTTATATATAGAAAACCCTAGGAATCCAGTAAAAAATTATAAGAACTAATAAATAAGTTTAATAAGATTGCAAGATATAAGATCAATATACAAAAATCAGTTGTATTTCTATGTACCAGCAATAAAAATCCAAAAATGAAATTAAGAAAACAATTCCATTTACAATGGTATCAAAAAGAGTAAAATACTTGGAGATATATTTAAACAAAGAATGCATGGTTTGTAAACTGAACACTATAAAACATTGCTGAAAGAAATTAAAGAGGCCCTAAATAAACAGAAAGGCATCATATATTAATGGATCAAAAGACATACTGTTTCATTGCAAGACCACCAAAATGATCTAGATTTTTAACTCAGTCCATTTCACAAACCCAGCTGAATTCTTTGTAGAAATTAAAAAGCCTATCCTAAAATGCATATGGAAAGCGAAGGGACCAAAAATAGCTAAAACAAACCTGAAAAAAAACAAAGTTGGAGAGCTCATACTTCCTGATTTTAAAACTTACTACAACTACAGTAATAAAAGCAATGTGGTACAAGCATAAAGATAAACATATAGATCAATGTAATTGAATCTAGAGTCTAGAAATACACACTTACATTTGTAATCAATTGATATTTGACAAGGGTGCCAAGACAATCCAGTTGATAAAGAATTGTCTCTCCAACAAATGGCCCTGAAGCAACTGGATATCCACAGGTCAGAACATGTATAAAAATAGAATTCTGACCCACAACCTGCAGTAACCAGCTCAGGAAACCAACCCACTACCTAGCTATAGGCAGCTACCCAGCTATCTATAAGTCAGATTTGTAGAAAGTCAGACTGCTAGCTCTAGTTACCAGTACAGGAATCCAAACAATAATCCCTAAAATGATCAATTCACAACATCTAGGACTTGATTAATACTTGATGTCTTTCCTAATTTCGTTCCCAATTTTAGCTTAAGCCCATCCAGAGATAGAAAAATATGCCCTTAACCAGTCACATGGGATACCTGCTTCTGGTTAGTCCACCTACAACCAACACACCAACAGCCAACAGCTTCTGATCAGGGCACTCGGAGCCTTCCCTTTTTACCACTGTAAAACTCTCCCGCTCCTCTGCCTGCCTTTGAGTCTCTACCAAATAATAGTGGCTGACTCTCTCACTATACTGAGCTCTGAATGAATAGCCTTTGCTTATTCTCATTCAGTTGGTTTTCCTTTCTTCCACAAATGTTACTATTCTGTGTGTATATGTCTGTGTCTTCCATTGCACTCTGAACTTGAAGACTAGGCTCTTGATTTATTCTTAGTTATATCTCCCTGAGCACAACCTAGTGTATTTTACATTAGTAGAGCCAGAATATTTTTGGAATACAAGGTTTTATAAGAATTTGATTAGCTTATGTTTCCTTGCACTGCATAAAAATGCCTCCCTCTGTAGTAGTTACTTAGAGTTTTATGTTGGAAAGACATTGCCCCTGTTGTATGGTAGCTTAAATAATGATGATGATAATAATAATAGTAATAGTAATAGCTAAGTAATAATATGTCAAGAATCATATGTCAGGAATTATTTTAGTTATTTAAAATATGTTAACTCTCAATGCAGTCCTATGAATTGAGCTTTATGATGATTCCTGTTTCACATATGAGGGAACTAAGAGCAAAAGGTGAGTTGCCTAAAGCCACAAAAACTAGAAAGTAGTGGAGTCAGCATTTAAACTCAAAGAATCTAGGCCTAGAGTCTGTGCTTTTAATTGCTAAACTATAATGCCTCTCAATTTTTTTAATCCTCACTCAAAGATATGTTTATTGATGTTTAGAGAGAGAGCAAAGGAGAAAGAGAGAGGGAAACATTGACTTGAGAGAGAAACATCGATCAGTTGCCTGTCATATGTGCCCTGACTGGGGATCGAACCTGCAACCTCTTGGTACAGGGGAGGATCCTCCACCAACTAAGCCACCCAGGCAGGACAATGCCTCTCAATTTTAAAGGCAGATTTGATGCTACCCACTTTGGTTCTGGAGTCTAGTCATCAAGTCCCGGGGGCACAAAAATGGATAAAATAGGGTTCCTGCTTTTGTCGAATAGAAGCATTTAAGAAATTGCATTTTTGGAGGAGGAAGTGAGGGCAGTGAGGAATTCATAGAGGAGGAGACGGCGGATGTCGGAAGAAGGATTTTGTGGTGGGAGGTTATTTCCCCCAGAGACTTAGCAAAGGCATGACTGCAGATGAGGTTTGCGGAGGGAGTGGTAAGGTAGAAAAGTCCTTGGAGAAGGAGACAGAAGCTAAATCCTGGAGTAATAAGGAAGAACTTGGATTTTATCCAAGCGTTATAAAAAAGAAACATTGAAGAATTTTAACTGTAGTTGGGGGGACATGGTAAATTGACTATCAAAATTAAGTATGTATATATTCTCTTCATTTTAGATTCAGCCCTCTTTCCTTTGCAAAACAGAGTGAACAACAAATAAGTTTTTCAGAGGACTCGGGGAAGGCCTGGGTGTGGCTGTTGGTCAGGGTGGGGAGCCAAATGTATCTGATCTGATCTGATCTCGCAACCAGCTCTGGAGGAGGTGGCGTTAGATAAGAAGCCAACCCAGACGGGTGGGAAAGGGTGAAAAGGGGTGGAAGCTCAGGTCTGCCTGACTTGCTCGGCATCAGAGTTGCTTCCATTCCTCATTCTGATTTGGAATAAATCACTTTAACCTCTTCCAATCCCTGTTGCCTTAAATGTAAAATAAAACAATATTAACTCTCAACCTTTAGGATTCTGTAATTCTAATTATTGAAACAATTCAAATTTGGTGATATGCTTAACCTCAGAATATTAAGAATCTCTGCATATAGTGGACTGAAGTATTGTCATTCCTCAAAGTGACCCCAGGAGTGGGTTATTGCTTTCCAAACACAATAAAGGGGCCTTGAAACAAAAGGTTTGAAATTCTACCAACATAAACAGAGTGCTTCTTCTCTATTAATGCATTAGAACAATTCTATAAAGAGTAGAAAATTCCTTGCAGACCCATCTGCAAAATCTGCTCCTGAGCTCCAAGGAGTCTACATCTCCCAAGTCAGAGTCTAGATTTCAAAGATGTGAGGAATGAAAGGGAAAGAATTTTCTATGCTTTGGCCTGGTCCCAAGAATGTCAATAGTGGTGGCCGGTGAGCTCCTGCCTCTGCTGAAGCCATCTTTAAACAGCGGCCTCTGGGCCGAGCTAGCTTTAGGTACGAAAGGTCTGAGCGGTAAGAAGGTCAGAGCAGGGCTGGGCACGTGCTCTCCCGCTTGGCGAGAAGGCAGACATAATGGCAGGTGTTTTATGAAACACAAATTTCTAGATATGCTCTTTAGAATTTCCCAGTATTAAGTTATTATAGGATAAAATTAGCTATGTTAGTTAAAGGAAGTCTAGAAAGTACAAAGAAGTAAAGGTTAAAATTTTTTCCTGGTGCCACACAAGTTCCATTATCATTGGCATTCTTTTCTGTCTTTAGGATAATGAATAAACTTCTGTCTGCTCTTTTATAAAGTTTCAATAATACAATATAAACAATTTATGTCCTGCTAAAATTTACTTCTAATTTAAATTTAATTACTGATGAGATACTGTATTGAAATTAATTAATTTAATCCCCTAAAAAATAAAGCCATTAGACTGTCCACAAAGAAAGGTAATTATAAAATAACCAATATTGTCTAGCATATTCTAAACAAAACTTACAAGTTCACCAGATAAGTATTTTGCTTTTGCATGCCACGCAAACATGGATATTAAGAATGGTGTAAAAACTAGTAAATCATTCTAGTTTTGTGGTAATTAGCAGAATAGGAAATGGAGTCGAGAACATGTTAAAAGTTTTATCAAAGTAAAAGCAGATATATGAATCAAAGTTTCTGCAATTAAGAGAGGCAAAGAAAGGTAAATACCTATCCGTAGAGGGAATTGGGAGATAATTTGTCTCTCTCCTTTACATTTCTGGTCACGACAGGAAAAAAAAGCTAACTGGGTGAGATATATTTACATTATGAAGATGAAATAAGAGTAAGAAAGATAGTGACTAACTTACAACAATGTATTATGTATTATAAACAATTTCTTTTCCTAAGTATAGGAAGCATTAAAGAATAAATATCAAATAGTGTCTTTTCCCCCAATGAAATAGCAGACCTTTCCAAAAAATATTGAATATCTCAAGAACAAAATAATCCAGAAGAGAATAAATGTCCTAAAATGTGTGAACACAACATTAAGTGGCTATTTAGAATGCATCTTGAGCTGATTACGTAGAATTTTGGAAAAAAACAGTAGTCAAATAAAATGTTTAATAGTAACATAGTTATTTTGCCAATTGCTACGCTAGATGCTCATTAATTAAATTATGAATATTCACGGAACATTTTATTTGGGGAACAGAAGTGTGTGGATGAATAAATTAAAACCAATTAGTATAGTGGGTTTAGGCTACGTCCTGGTTACATGATCTTGGGCAAGTTACTTAATCTCTTTGTGCCTCATTTTCCCCATCTGTAAAATGGCAATGATAGTGCCTACCTCACATAACTATTATGATAATTAAAGATGAGGTATTTAAAGGGTATGACACAGTGGTAGCATATAAACCCAGAAGGAACCAGCCACTATACAAGATAAAATAACAGTAAGAATCAGGTTTAGGATTTATGTTTTCTTCCCCTCGGCTTGATGTTACTTAGGAAGTAATAGGAATATGTATCACTGAAGACATCATCATAGACAAAGTCAGCAACTGCTGACTGAGGCAGTTTGTGCCCTCCTTTTATGGGGGACAAAAGGCAGAGAAGAAAACAGTAATCTTCACTTATTTCCTCGTGAACACCTATGCTGTTGCAAACAGAAGCTTGGAGCAGCAGTTCAAAAACACAACAGCGATGAGAATAATCTGGTATAGGGAAAAACTTACCCAGATGACATTTGAACTTGGTGTAATTATCATTTCTGTTATCTAAAGGTCCACTAATTTTAGTTATGAATATAATCTCATCCTAGATTTAATGGTGGTCAGACAAGAATTGCCTAATCTCTAAACCAAAAGCTAAATAAATATGTAAGATGTAAATGTAATCATGTGGTTATGTGTTCATCCTTCACATGACTTGCTATAGGTTTTTTAGAGTCTGGTGGAATAAAGTCAAGGTACTGGGTCTGGTCCCAGGTGAACTAGTTAACTGCTGTAATACATGACGGTCCTCCATCAGCCTTGTCAGCTTGCACATGCATGAATGATTCTGGAGAGAACAGTGGTTTGTTAAGTTAAAGCAATAAGTGATAGTTAAGAGTGCAGGGGGAAGGGATTCAGTTCTAATGATGGTAGGTTACACTTAATAATAGCATGTTTATTCAAAAAAGATATGTAAAGTGAAGTATTCATTAGAAATACAAATGCTTTGTAAGGCATACAGAAAAAGTCAAAAATAGAAAAAGTTTAATCTCAGTTTGCTGTGTGATCATATTCACCCCCTCTAAAAAAAGTTTAAGGTAAGTATTCCAGTAATCTCAAAAATCCACTTTAACTTCCTCTCTGTTCCAGTTGTTTTCATTAGCTTTACCTCTCCAGCTCAGACCTCTTATTGGGCCTGCTTCACATTTCTGTAATCTTTGCTGGCGGTCAGGACCCCAGACTCCTGCTATGGTCTTCATTATTCATAAGATCAGATCAGATTATCTTCTCACCTGGAAGGCAGTGACAGAACTTTGGTGTGGCTTAGAATCTTTCCATCTGCCTGAAGTGAGGATTCCTGGTAAGGTTTGATTTCTTTGATCTTTTACTGGAAGGTCTCAGTTTGATAAGTCGGTCTCTAACATCCTAACACCTTACTTTTTCTTTGGTCTTTTATCGAACTGTGTTCCCTACATGTTGAAGTTGTGAATAAAAAGGGCAACTCCTGAAGAGTAAAGGGTGTCTGAAAAGTAACTTCATATGATCATCCTTTCTGAAAGACAAAATAATATATCCATCTCTGTTGTGAACTGTGTGTAGAACATACTCATATCATCTTGCCTTGCTTGCTGAGTGCACGATGGAATAAATAGCTGTGATGTGAGATTTATGAAGCCCCCTCCTTCTTTCAGTCTCTCCCAACCTCTTTAAGTTTACTGTCCAAGCATCAGACCCGTCCTGACAGATATGATGGAACTGGTACTGGTAGTCACTCCCAGCTGAGTCTGTCTTTGATGTTTTATTAAGTGTATGATTTACTCTTTTTTCATTTGACTTACTAACTAGAGGAAGAACCCCAGGTTGGTAACAAAATCCAAATGGTCACTTTTAAGAAATTGTTTTAAATGTGTTTAGTTTTCTGACTAGTGAGACCTCCACTAAGTGTATTTTTCCATTGTCAAACATATGTCCAAATTTAAAGATGGTTCTGTGATATGATAATACCATTTGAAGGAAAATGAAGCACTTGGCTAGCAGGAAAAGTGGTTTGTGTGTGTGTGTGTGTGCAAATTAGCAAATTCTTTCCCCTGGTTAAAAACAGTAACTATGATGTCACTTAACCTGGCTCCTTATAACCTAGAATAGAGCCAGAAGTTGACCAGTGTTGCAGGCTTTTCCTCTACGGTCCTAATACTCATTGTTTCTGAACACGAGAAAATAGAATGCCAGATGTTTATCACTGTACAGTGCTTTGAAGGACACTGCAAGGAACGCCAACATTGTGGAACTTGGGACCTTGTTATACTTGAAGCTTAACTGGTGAAACATCAACATTCTTTGCTTTCTCTTTGCAAAATATTTGCTGTAAAGTGTAAATAAAAAGGGGGAGTATTTCTTCACATTGCTATGCTAAAACATCTGGCATCTGGGGTTGTGTTTATACCCTTCTGCACTGCAGGCTTGTCCTTCAAAGCAATTTGGATTTTTCTTTTGCCTCCTTGAATGTTCAAAAAAGTAACTTTTATGTTTTTTTAAGAAAATGATTTTTTTTCAAGCATATGGAGCATCTTAAATAGTAAGGCCAAAACACAAGTCACAAAAGGAAAGTCCCCCAATGGATACATTTGCAGTACACCTGCTTATGTCCCAAGGGTTCTGTGTCACTTAGGGCTCTACCTCCATTCTCAAAGTATGAGATCCAAAAATAACAGTGCTTTTTGGGACATAATCTCACTCTAAAATGTATTTGCACTTTGCCTTGTTCCAAACAATATGATTACAAAGAGTCATTTAATATGATAAAGCAAAGAAGAACAGAGAGGAGATAAGAAAATTTAATGGAAACGGAACATAAAATAAGGATAGGAAAACAAGAAGTAAGCTTAGCCCTGGCCAGCGTGGTTCATTTGGTTGGAGCATTGTCCCATAACTAAAAGGTCGTGGGTTTGATTCCCAGTCGGGGCACATGCCTAGGTTACAGCTTAGTCCCAGTTGGGAAGCATGTGGGAGGCAACCAATTAGTGTTTCTCTCTCTCTCCCCCCCACCTTTCCTGTCTCTCTGGAATAAAAAAAAATAGTAAGCTTAATACACAAACTTCATGCTGTAAATTCACTAAAGGTGAGCCACAAATTTGACTCTGAATTTCCTAGCAAACAAGTTACAAAAGAAATAGGATTATTCATATGAGTTTCATTGTCAAGAAGCAAAAACAAACCAACTACTCAGGAAAATTATCCCTCTTTCTGTTACAAAGAATTATAATTTTTTCTTTGTGTCTTCATAAATAGAACATGTTAATGGTAAAAACAGTATCTTTAATATCATTCATGTTATGAACATAGGAATGGCCTTCACAAAGCTGTGGCAATAATGTTTCATAAAGTGGGTCTGCAGAGTTCCTCCAAAGCCAAGTTCCGTAAAGGAAACCCTAAAGTGTCACCTGAGGATACAGGTCACTGGTGGTCTCACAAAACTCAGGGTCACATTTTAGAGTACTGATTGCTTAGCCTTAAGAAAAATTCCCCACAGATAGCCATTTGTGCATTTGTTTAATAAAAAATATTTGTTAAGCATTGGCTGTGTGCCAGCCATTGTTCCTGGTGCCAGGGATGTAGCAAAATAGACAAAATCTCTTTTTCGGAAAGTTTAAATCCTAGTGTGAATTAGAGAAACAGACAATTAGAAAGTAACAAAATAAAATGCTTTTAGAGAATGATGGTGTTAATGCTGAAACAAAAATTCAACAGGGTGTTGGTACAAGGACCACTTTTGGTGCCTGGGTCAGGAGATGCCGCTCTCAGGCAGTGACAGCTGAGCTGAGTTATGAATGATGAGTAGGAACCAGGCAAAACTCTGGAAATCCCAGCAATCCCAGCAGAGAGAGCAATAATACAAATTTCCAAGGGTAGACTTGAGCTTAATGTGTTGGAGGGGCTTGTGGGGCTGGGATATACTGTGCTGGGTATGATAGTGGAAAGACCTTGGACCTACATGGCTCTATGTGGCTCCTCTATGAAAATTAGAAAAAAGCCCATTTCACTTAATAGCTTTTTAGACCTCACTAGAGAGTGGGGCACTAGAATGAATATAAAATAGCATAATTTGCAACAATAATCACATTCTCCATATTTTTCTGGAACAATACCAAGAAAGTTTTCAAAATTTGTGGGATTCAGGGCCTTTGTTACCTCCAAAACAAAATTTGGGAACTTCCCCAGAAGAACGCTTTCAAGATAAAAAAGGACCGCACAACCACAGTTAACGTGTCAGTAGGCTCTTCTGCTGTGCTGGGCACCATGCTGACCTGCTTGTGTGCACTGTGTAATTCTTGCATCACAAAATCCCTGTGAATTGTTTATTATCACGGCCATCTCACAGCACGAAGATTTAGAAATGTGCAGTAACTTGCCCAAGTTTAGATGGCTAGTAGGTAAGTGGAGTAGTTTATGTTGAATCTTGCTGTCTCTTCCTTAATATCTCAATAGTAGTTAGCCCAGGGTCATCCAGGATGTGATATTTGATGGGCTGAGAGATACAATATCATTGAATACAAAATAAAGGCAATAGCTGTTTTCTGAAACTAATAGGCCCGGTTTGAGAGATAATCATGTCACCCAAAGCCTATATCCTGCTGATTATTTAGAAAAAAAATCAAAACTGAGTCAAAAAATTTGGTTTTCCAACTTTTATCAATTGATTCACTTCTATTTCACTTCTGTGTAATCCCCTTTCCTCTTTGAAATTTTAAAATGATATAGGTGAGCCCTGGCTGGCGTAGCTCAGTGGATTGAGCTCGGGCTGCAAATCAAAGTGTTGCAGGTTCAATTCCCAGTCAGGGCACATGCCTGGGTTGCAGGCCATGGCCCCCAGCAACCGCACATTGATGTTTCTCTCTCTCTCTCTTTCTCCCTCCCTTCCCCCTCTAAAAATAAATAAATAAAATCTTTTAAAAAAATAATATAGGTGGATGGTAACAGAAAATATTAATGTGGAACTTAATGTAGAATATAAAAAAACTTTTAAAATGAAAGAAAAATGATTTATTTAGTAATGCATCTGCATGAATTATGAAAAAAAATAAAGAGATGTTTGACCATAAGTTTGTTTCTAAAGTTATGAAGAACTTCAGAGGTTATATTGTTGTTAATTACTATGTATAAATAACTAAAAGGCCAACTATACACTGAAAAAATGAGTTTACAGGTAAGATGTTTATATCACCCAAAATGATTACTCCCACCCAGCTGTCTCCTGGGCAGTGTGACTAATTGTGTGGGTCATGCTCATTCAGTTCAGAGACAGAACATATGCTTCCCACAGCCCGGGAAACAAACCCATGATACAGAGAGCATGTAGGGGAGATCCAGAGAATCTTTATTTTAAATTCCACATGAATGGTGACAATAGTAAAGTTAGAAGTGCCTCTTCTAACTAGGATAGCCTAAGGAACTACTCATTTTGCAGATAAAAGAGGTCTGGCATTATTAGTCTTTTCTTTTACTGGTCCTACTATTATAAGGAGTTTAAGGGAATCAATGTGGTGGTTATTTGTTGGATGTCTCTCCTCATCATTTTTCTCTTTGCCCCTTCCTAACTCCACTCTGAATTTCCTAGACATGTGGTTTGCCGTGGATTTACCACCTCACCCCAAGTTCTTCTGAGTCCTGGCTTGGACCAGTCTTCATAGTTCATACCCTGGCTATAAGTGGTTCAGGGGTAGGCACATAACACAAGCCAGCCAAGTAAGGGCTGGGAGATGCAATTCTGGGATTGGGGATTGAGGTGTCTGAGAAGTAGACATTCAAATTACCCACTGGAAATGAACAAAGAAGCATTTAACATTAGGAGCCTCTGGAAAATACTCTGTGCCACAAGGGAGACCCACCCTGAGAATGGAGCCACCACTAAAAAATAAGAGCTGATAAATGGGGAGAAAGAAACAAGATTTTCAGTGCTGCTATTGAGCCAGCAGATCAAACCTGAAACCTATAGACAGCTGTAAGATAGGCCAGAGAATTCCCCATATTTTTAAAGACAATTTGATTTGGCTTGAGTATTAATTGCAACAGAAAGGATGGCAAGTGAAATAGGCTTATATACTTTTTATTAGGCAGTGCTGTGCACATAGTAAGTTAAAGAGTAGAAAGTTCTTGAAGCATGTTCTCTCAAACTTTAAAATGCAGTTGTTTTTTTTAATGATGCTCATCTTGTGTTTTATCATTGCTATTTCAGGACATTTGAGCCCTTATTTTTACCTAAGATCAACCAGGGAACTGCAAACCCTCTAAAATTTTTGGTTTAACATATTTATATTTGACCTGTGAGTTATTATTTCCTCGGAAATCTATAAATTGAAAAAGTGCATTTCTTTTCTAGATTTTTTATTTGTAATCTGTAAGGTTTCCTTTGTCAGGCTATCCTATGCATTTGCTCAGTAAGTGAAAACGAATTGTTTTTTAAATATGCCTTAAACTACTTCCATTCATTTTGATGAAGAACTTCAACTGCCCTTACATCCATATCTCAAAACATCTTTAAAAATAGACATCTTTAACAATTCTTGTGCCTATTCTCTACATGGCAGTTTTAAAGCCCTGCTAGGAAGCTCTGGACACAGCTTTGTCACACATGGGCAGACATGCGATGGATCTGTGTTGTGCCACATCATAATGAGCTTACATGTCACTCAGACTGAAGTGTGTTCCCAGCTTCTCAATTGGCTTTGCATTGATTGCCTACTAATTAATCAATTAATTCATGCTATTACTTATGACCCCAGAAATAAGCCACATCCCCATTAAAACTAATGTTTTAAAACTTTAGTCCCCCTAAATAAAACTTTGATCTCTGTGTTAGATGGTTTTTTTCGCTTTGAGTTGGCAAAGGACTGAAGAGATGCTAATACGTATTGAATGCTGCCTCAGTGGCACACACTGAAATGAAGTACATTATCTCATTTCAGTCTCACAAAAGCCCTAAAAGTTAGATATCATCTTCATTTTATAGATGAGCTTAATGTGTTGTAGATAATAAGGGTAGGGATAATACTAGAATAATACTAATAAGATAGGACTTGGACTCTTTTGCCATTGACCAGTCTCAGGTCATCTTTCAGCTCACCCCCCTGCTTCTCCGGGCCATGGTGGTTTCTGAGGATTTCATAAGGCTGGCCTTAAGTGGTTTTTCAGCTATAACTTAGATTGTTAGTCAAAGTGGAACCTACAAGCTGGTATATATATCAGACAGTATTTCCTTAAACCACAAATAATTTGCTATGCATCCAATGCTGTAAAATAAAACTTATTAGGAATTGTCTGATGTACCCTTTTCATTTTTTCAGATGAGGCAGCCGAACATCTAGACTCATAATTAAAGAACCCCTAGAGCAGAATCACCAGAATTGGGATCAAGTTGCCCTGGCTTGATATTTTATACACTTCACTGAACTCTACAAACAAACTAGTAATAAAGCGAATTGGGGGGAATTAGGGAAGGAGAAAGGGACTTATTGGGAGAGAGCCGTAATAGCTAAAGCCGTGGAAAGACTAAGTTACTCAAGTGACCATTTAATCTGTTTGTGGATTAAGGAGAATCACAATTTTTGTTAATAAGGAGAAAAAGTAGATCCAATACAGTGAACCTTTTCTACTCTCATTATTAAGAATTGTAATATAATACAGGTGACTTAACTCCTTTTTTAAGGAGAAAAGTAAAAGAAAGGAATATAAATAATAAAGTAATATAAAACCCCAGGGGCATAGTAGAGATATGGTGATAGTAGAAAGTAAAAGAGAAAAAATGGATTTTTTAAAATGATAAATAAAAAATTAAGCAACAATTATTTTAATTGTTTCCATACTGTGACATTTCCTTAAACGTTTCAGGGGAAGATAGCAGTCGGTACTGTCACCTCTCATGGGCTAAGCAAAAGGACATAGCTGGAAATTATTCTGCACATGAATAGACCCTTTAGTTTTGTCAACAGAACCATGGCATACGGCCACACATGTTGTGCCTTGTAGAACTCCAGAGGACACCATTCATATAGACCATGGTGGAAATGCCTTGCTCTAGAGTCGGTCACTGATGACCCACTCAATTGTGCATTGCATCCTTGTTTGATGGAAGCTGTCAGACCATTGATTCTATCACAAAGGTGTATTCCATAACAGTAAATAAGTATTTTCCTCTTATGTTACAAAAATATAAAACAAGATGGCTGTGGGAAAAGTATATTCCTAAAGGACCAAACAAGACACTTATGTCCCGAAGCTAATTACCTGCTATGTTGACACACGCAGACTTCCAGATCCAGACAAATGGAGACAAAGATTTATTTTGAGAATATCTGTGTTACTTTAAACAAAGGGCACAGAATGCTGTCTTAAAAGGTCATCTTCTAAATATGTTATTGTCATACTGTGAAACCCCACTCACTGGTTACCAGCAAAGTTACTACACCTAAATAAATATAGAGGAAGGGTAGCCCTGTGAAACACTTAAGAAAGAAATGAAGAAACCTGCAGTTTCTAACCTCAGCTCTGACCCTAACATGGTGTGTGGTCCTGAGAAAGCCATTTAACCTCTAGATGTCTCAGGTTCCCTTTAGAGTCTCAGATTTCAGGGGGTGAAGTGAGGATAGAGTTTTGGAATTATCTCTCTTCAAACCCAGGAATGCTACAAGAATGAATGAATATTTGCTAAATGCAGAATAAAATTAAGTTTTCAATAGGAAAATATTTTGGCTAAAACCTTTGTGTGGGGTGGATAAGGAGTTTGAGTGATTTCAGATTATGATGTCAAACTACTTTTATTTTATTTATTTTTCTTTCCCAGAGGACAACCTAATAAGTTTGTGGGTTAAAGCAAAAGCACAATTTTTAGTAATTAGGAGAAAAAGTAGATTCGATACAGTTTTTAGCATATTAACACTTGCTACCCCCATATACATGACTAAGAACCGCAATATGATGCAGGCGTGTTGCTCTCTCTTGCGGTATATAGAAATGTGCTAATAAATGGGATATGCTCCTGTGTGGCAGGTAACATATCAGTTTGTGTAAGACTAGCAAAGCACGTTTCTAGTATCTAAAGAGCTCGAATGTATTTTAACAATTCCAGGCTCAATCGTGAAAAACAAGGTTTCATATCTAATGCTTACATATAAAATAGAGACATTCTAACATACACAAATGCCCTGAAAACCTTAATCTTTGGAGTTGTGTGCTGTGAGTCCTTGGAAGAGATTCAAAATACAGCTAACATTAAAAATAGTTACCATTTATTGAGCACCTCGTATAAACTTACTCAATTAATATTTAAACTAACTTGTTTACCTAACCAGTGGCAGAGGGAGAGGATAATGCAGAAAGTCTGGCTGAGAGCTGTTTTAAAAGCCCAGACCAGAGACTATGCAGTAGGGACTGTTGCTGTATATATTTTTAGAAATGAGGAGACTGAGGCCCAGGTAGATAAGTGACTAGACAAATGAAGACCTAGGATGAGCTCTACGGTAGAATTGTGAACTATATAAGAGGTGGTACTTCCTGGCTCTACCATAATAAAATTAAAAGCAGGTGTTCAATCTCAACACACAAATTAAAGTTGTAGAGTCAGGGCATCAGGAAGTATGTTATACATACCCAATTTGGAACTTGTTCTTTGAGCTAATCACTAGACAGTTTGAGTTAGGGCACATCAATGACACTTAAGCATTCATGCCAACTCTGGTAGTGCTGGGCAAGGAGAAATGGAAATCCACAATCCCAGCCACAGTGCCTAGAAATCCAGGTGTCATGAGTATATGTCTATACTACCTTATGATATTCGTCTGACTCTAGGGCTTCAACTCAAACTACATCTTTACTGAAGGCTTCTGTCTGCTAAGAATGGTGCTAGATACCAGTGATATAAACATGACTTATATACAGCTCAGGCCTTCAAGAAGTTTCTGACCTGGCAATGTAGCCAGGCATATATACACAGGCCCGAAACACCAGGTGGCTAGTTCATGTAGGTGATATAAAAAAATGACATGGGAGACCAAGAGAGGGCTATTAATTATGCCACAGGTGAGTGTTGGTGAATGGGGGCAACAGCAAATGGAATGATCCAATGTGAGTATGCACATGAATGAACTCTATGTGGTTGATTCTGGATATGGTGAGAGCTCAGAAAGAACCATAAACCTAGAAACAAAGGGGAGAATCACGAGATGAAATTAGGTGGGGCTAGATTATGAATGCCATGTTAAGACATTATAACTCTGTACTATAGATAATGGAGAGTCATTAAAATTTTGGTTTTTAAGGAAGGGTTAAATGGCATGATCAAATAAGAGTTTTAGAAAAATGAATTTTAGAATTGAATGGGAGAAAGTGAGAACATGGGTTTCGATTAAGATATAACAGACAAGAAAAATTGGAGAAAACAAAAGCAGAGGAATATATTGGAGATAGAAAGTGACAGGATTTTGTGAATTATTATATGTGAGGCAAGAAGGGCTGAGAACAAGGGAAGTCAAAGTTGGCTCAAGGTTTGTTACTTGTGCAGGTGGGTTGGTACTTATGATAAAATACAAAAAGATTGCAAATGGAGAATTCCATTTGGAGTGGCAGAAACGATGTGTGCCATACTGAACATACTGATTTTGAGGAGCCTGTAAAATATATAAGCAAAGGTGAGATGGTTAGCAGGCAGTGGTAAACCTGGGTGAGGAGTTCAGGAAGGGGATGACTGGGCCTTTGATACAGAGTTTGAATGGGATAATTTGTTTATAGGTAAGAGAAAATGCATGGGAATAGATTAATTCTCTTAATAAAAGACTATAAAACAAGAGCAAAGCGAGTTCTAGCCAAGGTGAAGGTGTAGGTAGAAACCCTTCACTTCCTTGCACAACCAAAAGGAGGATAACAACCAATCTAAAATCAATAAACAACTAAAAGCACCAGAAAATCAAGTTGCATAGAACTCCAACAACCAAGGAATTAAAGAAAAAAATCAACCAGAACAACTAGACCAGTGTGCCAAGACAAGGAAATATGGCCCAAATGAAAGAACAGAGCAAAACCTCAGAACTAAGCAATGAGGAGATTGCCAACCTATCTGATGGAGAATTTAAAGCCCTGGTAATCAAAATACTCACAGAACTGATTGAGCTTGGTTGTAAAATGAAAGAACAAATGAAAGATACCCATAGAAATAAAGCAAAATATTCAGGGAACCAACAGTGACAAAAAGGAATCCAGGATTCAAAGCAATGATTTGGAACAAAAGGAAGAAATAAACATCCAACTGGATCAGAACAAAGAAACAAGAATAAAAAAAAAATGGAGAGAGGCTGAGGATTCTCTGGGACAACCTGAAATGTTCCAATATTCAAATTATAGGGGTGCCAGAAGGAGAAGAACAATAGCAAGAAATTGAAAAGTTATTTGAACAAATAATGAAGGAAAAGTTCCCCAATCTGGCGAAGGAAATAGACTTGCAGGAAGTCCAGGAAGCCCAGAGAATCCCAAAGAAGTTGGACCCAAGGGGGAACACACCAAGACACATCACCATTAAGTTACCCAAGATTAAAGAAAAAGAGAAAATCCTAAAAGCAGGGAGAGAAAAGGAGACAGTTACCTACAAAGGCGTTCCCATAAAACTATCAGCTGATTTTTCAAACCTTACAGGCAAGAAGGGGCTGGAAAGAAGTATTTGAAGCCATGAAAGGCAAGGACCTACATCCAAGATTACTTTATCCAGCAAAGCTTTCATTTAGAATGGAAGAGTAGATAAAGTGCTTCTCAGATAAGGTCAAATTAAAGGAGCTCATCATCACCAAGCCATTATTATATGAAATGTTAAAGAGACTTATCTAAGGAAAAGAAGATAAAAAATATGAACAATAAAATGACAACAAACTTACAACTATTAACAAATGAACCTAAAAGAAAAGAAAAGCAATGAAAACAAAAACTAAGCAAGCAGCCAGAACAGGAACAGAATCAGAGAAATGGGCATCACACAGAGGGAATTCAGTGGGGAGGGGGAGGGGAGGAATAGAGGGGGAAAGGTGCAGGGAAGAAGCATAATTAGTAGGCATAAAATAGATGGGGAAAGATAAAAAATGGTATAGGAAACAGAGGACTCAAAGAACCTATATGTACAACCCATGGGCATGAACTAAGGGGGCGGGAATGCTGGAGGATTGGGGGGGCGGGGTGGAGGGGGATAAAGGGGGAAAAATTGGGAAAACTGTAATAGCATAATCAATAAAAATACTTAAAAAAGAGCAAAACAGATAAAAAATAGAACATGTCCATATCAAATAGTGTGGGCCTCAGACTGGCAGCATCAGAGTCAGCACTTGTTAGAAATACAAATTCTCAGGCCCTCCTCAAGATTTACTGAATCAGAAACTTTTGGGTGGAATACACAAGTCTATGTTCCAAGTGCTTCTGAATGCACTGTAAAATTTCAGAGCCACTGATTTTACATTGGAAGATAAGGAAACTTCAAGGGAACAGCCAGAGAAGTAAGAGGAAGTCCAGGAGATGTGATATTATAGAAGTTTTCATGGAAAGAATTTCAGGTGTGGACAGTGTAAGATACTGCAGAAATTTCAAGTATGGAGGGAACTAATTAAAGCTCACCAGAAGCTTTGTGAGGGTAAGTACACTAAAAAAAATCAAGAGTAGATTATAGCTGGTGGAGACGTAGACCTAAAGTCAAGGTAAGAGGATGGAAGTGCAGTCTACTTAAGAAATGTGTAAAAGAAATAAGATAGTGATGTGTTAGTTACACTTTAGGTGTATGTAAGGTCAAGAGAAAGTATTGAGAATTTTTTTGAAGTGAAAAATTTGAGTATGATTTTATGTTAAGAGCAAGTAAGTTACTAGCTGATGGAGCAGTATGATTTTGGGGTGGGATGACCAGCCTGAACAACTAGAAAAGTGGTAGAGGCAGTCCTCCTTTTGAGAAAAGAGGTAGGACTTAGTAAACATAAAGAGAATTTTGTAATGGGAAAGGAGAGAAGTTGATGGAGTGCATGCCAGTGAACCTCTGTTCCCAGGGAAGCAATAGGCAAGGCTATTTTCTTTGAGTGAGAGCTGGCAAGACTAGGAGAACTTGAGAGTGGTCATGGTTTGAAAAAGATCTGTGGGAATAGGAATGCTGGAGGAAGCCCAATGACCTGTCAATCAGAAACGGCCTCAGTTTCCTCTTGCTCAGTTAAGTTTTGGTACATTTTCCAAGTTGCAATATGTCAGTGTGTTCTTAATGCCCCACCTTGTGGCCTGGAAGAGGGAAAGATCTTTCTTTTCCCTGAGAAACTTACTGAACTCTGGCTGAGTTTTGACATTAAATTTAGATGAGCAGAACAAATAGCAAGGTGCTCTTTACTCAGTTCAATACATCTCATAAAATCCAGTCAAAAGGAGATTTATGAGCATTGCTTGTGGGCTTAAAGAGACCTAACTGAAGGAAAGAATTAATTAATTTTGAGGATCCAAACACCCAGGAGTGATAATAATGCACAAGTGTAAGAACATGCATTTATCCTGCAGCTCAGTGTTCTGGTGTTTGCATGAGCTTCAGATGAATTAGATAAATGCATTTTCCAGCTCTTCCCACTGTTCTAAAGCATATAATGGCATTTCAATTTACAGAGTCTAGACTTGTTATCTCATACTGCTATTAAGCCATTAAACTCACAGAACTTCCCAGGCCACAGATTTCCCTTTTGGCCATTTTCACTCATCAGTTCCATCCCACCAAAGTGCACATTACTCATAGATTTGGGACTTAAGAGGAGAGTGAAGTTAATATTGTTGGATGACTATACAAATATGTAAAAAATCCTATTCTTTTTATTCATTCCTTTTAAGTCATCCGGACTACCATTTGCAGATGCTCCAAATAGCTGAGGTCTTTGGACAGAGATTTTAAATTTTGGAAACCTGCTTTTTCAGCTCTTATTATGGATGCAGAACTCTAGAGGACCAAATAACTCAGAAGAGGAAATTGCTCAGAGGAATAAGCTACATAATACCGACTTGACTTCCAGTCATTAACGAATGTCCCTCAGCTTTAAAGTTCATGAATACATTCTAGGAAGCAGAAAATATCAGATGGCTAGATATGCCTATCATTTCACCTCCTAAAGCCATTTAAAAACTGTGAAGGCCATGGTCATGAAGAAAAAGGTGGAAAGGCCTTGGAAAGGGGTTTGGACAAAGCAATGGAGTACGCAAAATATGTGTTTTGACTTCACATCTTGGAATTTTGGACTTTGCAAGAATGAATCATTGTTTTTTTTTTTTTTACTGTTTGAATTTAATTTTAAGTGTATTTTATTGATTATGATATTACAGTTTTCTCAGTTTCTTTCTCCCCTTTATTCCCCCTCCGCCCTGCACCCCCCAGCCCTAGAGGCTCCCCCACCCCCTTGGTTCATGAAATTTTAAAGGTCTTATCTAAGAAATAGAAGATCAAAACTATGAAGAGTAAAATGACAACACACTCATAAATATCAACAACTGAACCTAAAAAACAAAAACAAACTAAGCAAACAACTAGAATAGAAACAGAATCAGAGAAATGGACATCACATGGAGGGTTTTCAGTGGGGAGGGGAGGGGAAGAATGGTGGGAGTGGGGGAAGTACAGGGAATAAGAAGCATAAATGGTAGGTACAAAATAGATGGGGAGAGGTTAACAATAGTGTAGGAAATGGAGAAGCCAAAGAATTTACATGTAAGACCCACGGTCATTGTTTCTTCTTACTAGGCATTCTAGAAGGACTGACTGGTCAGTAACTGCACATGAGCTTCTACCAAGAGTGAAAACAATGGTTTTTCATTGAAGTTACTATTTTCATTTTTATCTAATGAACTTTTTTCCTTAATTCTAAATAATTTTATATTTTAATTATTAAATTTATTTTGGTTAGAAAACATTTTTTTCTGTAGAACTAGGAGATGGTGAGAATCTCATTTGGTACTATCTTCAAATTGTGAAATCATCCAAATTTTATAACTACACCAATAGCATGAAAATGCCCATGTCAATATTTATTTTGTGTATGCTACTTCTAAATCCACTATCTACAATTGTATACAGAACGTTTCCCTCTAAAATATGTTTATAACAATTTTTTTGAAATTGAAAGAGAATGACAAAGTTGAACTCAAGTAATAATATTTCTGAAATGGATGATGCCACCAAGTTCATCCTTTTATAAAAAATATACAATGCATAATATATTTTATATCAAATTTAAACAATACAAAAATATAAAGTTAATAATGAAAGTTTTCCTTCTCATTTCCTCAAATCTATTTCCTGTCCAGAGGTAATTACTGCATTAACCAATGTGTTTCTTTCTAGAACTTTCTTTATGCATTAGTTTTATTTGGTTTGGTAGTAGTACAAAGAGTTATAGGCTGCTCTCTCTCTCTGCCTAGAATATGCAGAAAGTATAAAAGAATAGACTAATTAGATAGGCCGATGCAAAATTTGAAAACCAGGTAGAGTTTCTGAAGCCAAATAAGTAACCTGATACCTTGGCATTTTTATTACACAGCCTTATCAGTGTCAGTTAAATGCTGCAAATATTTTGTACATTTGTTACCACTTATTTCTACCTAGGTGTCATATAAATGAACAAACATGTCCAATGACTCTCAGAATTTACATTCTTTATGAAGACTTCATGAATGTTGTCTTCAAAACTTTAGTTAAACAATTATTGAATTAATGAGAATTTTCCAAGGATTTTTACTGCTTAGGGAATTGGCCATTCTTCCAGGTGACAACAGAATTAAAATTTGTGAAACACTGCCCTCTAATGGATAAATAAGTATTTAATATATTACTTAAAAGGAAAGAGTGTTCTTGAAAGATACAAATACCAAATTGCTGTCCTAAAGCTAGCATCTAACACAATGTAATTACACATCTATATTAGTAGATGCTTACAAGAGGCAGAGTGGGGTTTTTTGGAGCCAATACAATAACCTTAATTTTTTATTCACAGACCTGCATGGTCATTTCGTATACAGCAAAAATGGCTTCTGAGTGACTCTTATATGCAACTTCATGGGAATCATATTGTAAAACTTACTAAAAATACTGGACAGCCTATATACTTACAGACAGGCCTGAAGAGATGATGTCTTTCCAAACACTGCCAACTATTTCTCAGACCTGAGAGTAAAAATGCAAATAATCCAACAGCTGTCTGAAATAAAACAAATATTTGTACGAAAGAAATGATTCAATATAACAGATTCTTTGTACTTCAAATATTGTACATATATTGTACATATTGTACGGCCTCTCCAGTCTTCTCCATGCTTCTACAGTTCAGTGTTGTCCTTGTCTCCTTTCCATCATTCTGGGGAACATTGCAGTTATTTGTTGTGGAGCCCACCATGCACAGCATCTCACACACGGAACTGCTAGTAGAGAGAGAAGAAAAGACATACAACTAAGAGTAAAGAAGGGGAGTGCAGAATGAGATAAACGTCTGGACTTGAACGTTTCATACTCTACGATGTATGCTCAAAGCCCCAGGTGACCCCTACTTAAACAAAGGCTCTCTACTCCCACCCCTCACCCCTACTTTACAAATGAGACCACCTGTTCCTGAGCAAATTGAGAAAAGTTCAATGCACTTGTGTGAGGTTCTGCTTAAGAAGTCACTTAATCCTCTTGGGTTCTTTATATTTGGGACAGTGATTATTTACCCTCTATTTTGTCCTCAGTTAAGGTAGTTCATCAAATATTCTCCTTGCTTTTGAACACCAAACTGTGATCGGAAGTTCCTTGAGGGCAGGGACTAGCAACCCATTATTTTATCTATATCCTAGAGCAATGCTTGGTGTTTTATAGACTGTTTAAATTTTAGCGAGTGTACTAAAATCTGCCTTAGTTATCTATTGGCTTGCAAGGGCTGCTGTAACAAAGTACAAAAACAAAACAAAACAAAACAATACAAAACAAGCCCCTGAGCTTAAATAGCAGAAATGTATTGCGTCCCAGTTCTGGGGGCTAGAAGTCCAAAACCAAGATGTCAGAGAAGGATCTGTTCCAGATCTCTTTTCCCAGCTTATAGATTCTAGCCAACTTCTTCCTGTGTCTCTCCACATATGTCTCCTCTGTACATGCCGATTTTTATAACAAAATTTCCCCTTCTTATTAAGATACCTTAACCATATTGGACTAGGGGCCTACCCTACTGCAGTGGGACCTTATTTTAACCAATTATGCTGGCAATGACCCTATTTCCTAATAAGGTCTCATTTTGAGGTACTGGGGACTTAGACATCAACATATGAATTTTAGGAGACACAATTCAACGCATGACACTACCCCATATGGACATACTATCAGCAAGAAACCTAGGTTCTGAATAGGATCTGTTCTGAAACATAATGCTGCATGTTCTTGGTAAGGTCGAACTAACTCCAGAAAGAAGGAAACCTAGTCCTGTGAGTACTGTTCGTGTGTGCTCTCCCTCTCCATCTTGTTATCTCCCTTTCTTTCTCTCTCACCCTTGACACTATTCCTTTCTCTCCGCTCAATTTCTTTTTAATAGACTACCCCCAGCAAATAAATACAAGGAATGCAGGCTAGGACATACTCGGTTTTCCTAGTATTTGTAGGGATGGGATCTGACTTAATGAAAGCTTTTTTCCTGCTCTGCTGTGGACCACATTCAGAGCAAACAGTAGCTTGGTAGAAGTACATATACTATTTAAGAAAATTATACCAAATTAATAAGAAGGATCACGTGTGAAAGCACTCACCTCCCCACCCCCATGAAACCCTGAGTTGATAGTCTCTAGTTGCTGAAGCAAAAGAAAAGAATGCAACATTTCTTTTACTTTGGATCACATCTACCTCTTTGTTCAGGATGTAGACTTTGACCCTGAGCCATCTATTATGTGTTTTTGTTCCTGACCTTGGTTATACATTTCAGATGTGAAATTGCTCACAGATGGCTCAGTGATGGTCTTTGTAACTTACCTTGGAAAAAATTATTTTGTGTCTGTGCATGAATGCCTAATAAGAGAAACAATATCTGTATACTAAAAAAGAGAGATGGATTAGTGCCCTGTAAAATCTATTGAGGATGTTGTGATAGTAAGTCTGATCCAAAATATTTGATCAATAGACATAATATTTTGATTTTTTACAGCCTGTTCCATGTAACATCCAAGTCAAGATTATGAATATTTTCAAATATTTCATCAGAAAGAATTCAATAAATGTATCAAAAACTAAGTTCATAATTAACCTCAATATAGAGGTTAATAAGTTCCTATTGATTAGGATATCAACTTAGCATATATAAACTGTATAATCAAATGTTCAAGGTAAGATTATGAAGTATTTAAACCTGTACTTTTGTGTATATATCTATCCAAATTCGAAAACCCTTTTCCCTTCCCTTCAAGTGTTCAGTAGTCTTCAGTTCTCTATTCATTAAATCTCACCTTTATTGAAAGATCTGAAACTCATTTATATATATATATATATATATATATATATATATATATATATATATATATTCAAGTGTGCTTGATAAGAACTTAGTATTACACCTTCCAAAGAAAATTGTAATTATTACTGTTGGAGTAATAGTAGTATTTGGGGATTACCTCTAACATAAGGTAACTATGACCCATAATGGGATTTTAGGCATCTGTAATATATTTGAGGAAATGATTTTAAAACTGGATAGCAGAAATGATCATTCTACATCACTGAAGACCTCCTATGTAAGCAAAAACTACCTCCATCACATAAGGCAGGCTTTTCAACTGAAAGTTTGTGAACTGTTAGATGTTCATGAAATTAATTTAGTGGGATGAAGTCAGAATTCTTAAATGAAATGGAATAGAATGAGTTGAAAGAATATAATAGAAAGTACCAGTTTTGCATTTATAGGTACATATTATCAAAACAAAAGCATAATTAAAGTATGCTTTATTAAATACTGAGTATTTATATAATGTGTATATTTTACTGGGTATCAAGGTGGAAAACATTTGAAAGGCACTGACATAGGTGGAAGATGCCATTTAGAGAACACTGCAGTGGACTTTCATGAGAACTACCTTTGGACTGTCCAAGGGCTGTCAGAACTGTGTGCTTGGAAGGTCAACTCTACTGTCAATCTGAAGAGAAAATCTTCCACATTTCTAATATCACCATTCATCAAATATTTACTGGATGCTTACTGGATTCAGTCAGTGTTCCATACAAGACAAACAAGTTAAATGTAAGGGAGTGTGGCCCTTGAGAAATTTACATTCTTCTGGGAAGACAACCCAAAGAAACAACTACAATGCAGTGTGAAAGTGAAAGTGATGATCACAGAGGACTCCAGGTGTCAGAGGAAGAGCTGCTAACTCAGACCAGGAAGGCTTCCTGAAGGTGGTGACATAAGACCTTAGTCTTTACGGAAAAATAGAGTTAACCAGATCTAACAGTCAGGAAAAGGAACCCACTCTGTGTAGTTCAAGAAGGGGAATTTAGCCCTAGCTGGTATAGCTCGGTGGATTGAGCACCAGCCTACAAACCAAAGACCTGCCGGTTCGATTCCCAGTTGAGATACATGCCTCAGTTGCAGGCCACAGCCCCCAGTACTGGTGTGCAAGAGGCAACCACACATTGACGTTTCTCTCCCTCTCTTTCTTCCTTCCTTCCCTTCTGTCCAAAAATAAATAAATACACTAAAAGATCTTTTAAAAATGAGCTTGCCTCTTGAAAAAAAGAGGGGGGATTTAAGACAGAAGTAGCTGGAAGAGTTGATAGAGCAAATCAAAAGGTGAAGCAATTCAGAGAGAAGCACCTGCAGGGAACTCTGCTCCTAGGTCTGGAGAGGTAAAAAGAAGAGATGGTTGCACCTCATAGAAGTAGGACAGCTGGGGCTGCCAGGTGGAAATAAAGCTGTAGAGTAGCCTGCTTAATAGGAGCTGGGACCATCAAGGGAAGTTGCCTTGTAGCAGAGAATAAGCGGAAAAAAGTACTCTGATTTTTACCTTCCTCCTGCATAGCAGTTTTCCATCCTTGCCTTCCACTACCCAGGCAAAGGGGTCTAGGAATATGTTTTGCAAGGGTCAACTCCCTGCAATACAGAACAGATTGGAAAAGACAGGAAGTGGATGGGAGAGTCATTGAGCAGGTAATAAGCAGAAGAACATGCAGGGATGTTAAGGGGCAAGTGAAAAAGACAAGTCTGGAGGAGCTGTAAGTTGCTCAGTATGGCTGGATTGCAGGTAGATGTTGGAAACTGGTGAAAGAGGTTAGACAGATAAGCAGTAGTGGGTCATGAATGGCCCATGATCATCCTGAGAGGTTTGCTTTTTTTTTTTAAAGATGATGTGAGCCATGGAAGATTCTGGTGTGATTGTATGCCTCTTTGTATATATTCAAAAGTTTTTATTAAAAGCAAAGTAAAACAGGCAGAACAGCAAAGGACTTAGCTAAAAAGCACCATTCTGCAAATCATCTTTTCTCTTCCCATCCCTACTTCACAAAGGAATTGCTTTTAGCTTATTACATTATGATATTTTCTTGATTTTTGAAACTTTACGCAGTATATTTTGACCATTCCTCCACTATAGAAGATAAGGACTTAGTTCATTTTAGCTAAACTTCATTTCTCTCTTCTCCCAATTTTTTATAAGTACATTTATTGTTTTTAGCTATTATATATACATATATAAATATATATGTATATAAATATATTTTTCTATAATAGCTAAAATATATATATTATACTAATGTATATATTATATATAATATATATTTTTTTACTTTTGGAGCTTTAAACGATCATTCTTCTTGTTCCAGCAATGTTTAACTCTATGTCTTGGAACCCCCTCCCATACTGTGAAGTGAGACTGTGAGTGTTGCACAGTTCCTCGTTGCAGTTTATTGCCTGCTTCTATCTCCTAACCTTTTTCCAGACTTAAATCCACCTATTAGTCTGGCAAGTAATTCCAGATTCATAACATAAATTCTGGAAAATTTAAATCTACACACATAATATAAAGTGGTGAAATTATTCAAGTTTCTGACATTGTAGTCCACTTTCTTTGTCCCTATTCTCCATTCCATAATAGAGTGTGAATTATTCCTAGATGCACTGCTGTGTTGGAAATACAAGTGATGTGATTACAAACCATATCCTTACTAAAATAATGTCTCTATTATTATGTTCAAGAATTAGATGGTCAAATAGGCAAAATTGTTTTGACCAGCATTGAAATAACAGAAACTATTTGCTTAAAGAGTCAACCTAAGTTTGCTTAAAGCTGAGTTCACATCTAAATGATAAAATAATAACTTGAAATTGATCTTTCTTTGGAATAATAAACAGAAGCCTTCACAAAAGAGAAGGGAGAATCATCAGCATGGTTATACCTTTCTGTATGCAATTGATGAGGCCTTAAAAAGTTTCATGCTAATCATATGCTTATAAACAGGATTGTGTTGTTGGATCATTAACAGATCTCACTATTCAAAATAATTCCATGATGAATCATTTTATAAAGAACAGAATTCTTTTATGGTACAAATAATTATCTTCAGTTTATTTTTCAGTCAATCCAAACTTTCACATATTGGGTTTGCTTAACTCACGACACAGCTGTGTTTATGGAGAAAACTGAACTCTTATAGATGAGTAACATTATCATCATTCATTCTCTCTGGACTATGAAGGATAGGCAAAGGTGACAGCTATGATCCTTCAGGCTTGCCAAGAGCTTACCAGAGTGATCTTTTATAAACACGCTATGGATATTTTCCCTAAGATACACACACTTTAAATTCCTTCAAAATACTTTCCATGAAGGCTGAGCCAGGAGGGAAAGATAGATAAGACTGTGCTGTCCACCTCTATCTGCCCTCTGTCCTCCTTAGTTCCTTGGTGCAGCCTCAACCATAGGCTTAAGAGAGAGGCTCTTCATTGTTTCCAAGAGTTACCCAAATTAGAAATGGCTGCTTTCCATAGTCTCTTCACTAGTCCCAGTATGGTTCTTGGTGTTTTTTCATGGGGTCATCTATCTTAAAATAGTATGTCTCCTGATGGCACAGGTTAAATATAGTTAGCTTACTAAACACAGAAGATGTTTCAGGTCTACTGAAGGTGGATCATAATGCTGGGCAATTTGTAATTTCTGATGGCATATAGAAAACCTGTCTATAGGAAAAAAATTCCCAGTTATGTCATTTCTGTGAGTTGAGTCTCAAGGACATTAATTCAATAAAAAGGATAAAATATTTTTGTAACAGGGTAAAACTTAAAGAATAAAATTGGCTAACAGGGGATGAAAGTGCAAAATTACGTACCTCACGAGGTATGAGGCAGTCATTATAAAGATAATTAGGATGAATATGAAACAACAAGAAAAATGGTTACAATACACACATGTGCACATTACAGTGATGGAAAGAAGTGAACATCTATGGGCAATGACTGGAAAAGAACACATACAAGTTTCATGAGGGAGAATCAATTATAAGTAACATTCTGTAATTTCCAAATATTTTTAAAGATTTATATGATCATTATGATAAAAGGGAAAAAGTACTTTAAGTGTGTTCTTATAATCTTTTCTTAAGGGAGAAAGTTAAAAGGAAAGAAACTCCTTCTGAATTCTGAGAAGTAGAGCTATTCTAAATAAATTACTTCAGCTTTTAGATAATTCATCCATTGTTTATTATCACAAATTCTAAGCATTTTCCCATTGATGAATTCCTGCTAAGCAACCCTATAAAAAGCTTAAGGAGAAAACTGGGAGGAAGATATTAGGGAGCTGAGGCTGATCAGATAAATGAATGGGCCTAGAATGGCAGGAAGGAGTAGGGGAGAATGAGAGAGAAAAAGAGAGACAGGAATTACTATTTATGAACTACCTACTATTTGCTAGATTCTTTTAATATGTATTTGAATCAGTACCAGCTACAAAGGAGATACTCAGTGTGTACCTATTTTATTACAGAGCTCTTCTCTTCTCTTTAATTGTCTTTTACTGCAGGTGCAAGGGAAGTTGGTCAAATAGCTTACCCTGAATGATATGATTTCTATATAGAACAGAATTTCTTTTCTCCACTAAATGAAAATTATGGATGCACACATCTCTAAGAATACACATACTTATGTATGAGGAAAAGTGTGCAAATCATTTGAGAGGTGTGCTGTGGCCTCCAAGCTAAGAACACCCAGTCTAGGAATAGTGACAGCAATAGTACAGCTGGTAGCCGGCAGACGGTGGGCTCCTCCTACCCAGATGATGGCTGCACTCCTGGTGTGAAACTGCCCTTTCCTCCCAACCCTCTCTCCTCTGACATGGCTCCTGGAAAGGCCCAAAAACACAGAGAGCACACGGCAGGCGGAGGAATGTTCAGTGAAGAGAGCGAGCCACTCAGCTGAGGCAGAGAAAATGATTTGATAGATCAAGTACAGAGTTTTGATGATTTTGTTTGGAACTATATGCCCATATATTTTAATTGAAGCTCATTTGGAGCTGTCCAAAGAATTTTTAAAAGATGGGGCCTGTTTATAAAAATAAAGATATTATACAGGGAAATACTACCCCAGTAGATAAAATTTAAAGGAACTATGAAAGACTAACAAATTTTCATTTTGACATACTGGTACTGTTCATATACACTATGAATATACATATGTAAATACATATAATATATATAAATCTATATATTTATAGATATACAAGTATATGTGTATGTATATTATATACATAAACATACTACGTACCAGAATTATGCTAGTTTCTTAACATACATTATTTAACTTACAAAAATACAGTGATGTAGGCATTGTATTATCTCTAATTTACAGATTAGCAAACTGAATTTCAGAGATGTAAAGCTACTTACCTAAAGTTGCATAGTTCATGTCATATTTTAAACATAAAGCAGTCTGAATTCAGAGTTGATTTCCTTAACCTCTCTAGAATCTTACCAGCTTGAATTTTTTTTTTCATTCTGCCTCCTTTTGGGAAAGCTGAACAGCGCTACTGCTCATACCACTAAGGCATTCCACAGCGAAGGCAGAGTGGACCGAAGGAGAATGCCCACACAATTGCCCCGCAGGCATTTTTGTAAGAGACCATTATCCAAGTTAGGCTCTTGGGCCACACTATGTCTTCACAGACAAACATATTAGATCCAAATGGAATGATAGTCCTTTGGGCATTGTCTGCAATGTGAACATTTTAGGACTGCCCAGAACATTGGCAGAAATTTAGCTGAGCAGATAACACTATAGCTAGATGTGTATAGCCAGTTTGAATATTTACCTTACCAAGGTAGAAATATCTTAATGATGGAAATTACACTCCTCAAATACCATGCAGTATAAACATGCTGAAAAATTTAGGTCATGCTGAGATATTTGTTTCTAAGTCCACTTTGAAGTAAATTATTTCATATACTATGTATTATGTGCCTGATTATAACTGCAAAAACCAAATACTTCTTTTTAGAATATCACGATAATTATGTTGTATTTTTCTCAGGCTTTAGCCAGAAGTTCCAATCAGTAGGCAAAACCTCAATCAATGTCTCGTGTTTTTTCTTGTCCTTATTCCTAGCTGGGCTGTAAAACAAGGACCCAGCCAATGTTGTTTCCTTCTGTATCCTAAGTGTTTAGGAGAAGGCCTAGCATAAGGCAGGACTCAGTAAACATTTTTGAATGCATAAATAAAGGAACTAGAATAAAGGCTACTGTTCTGCTGTGGTGGTTAATCGTAAGTGGCAATTTGGCTTAGGCTGTGGTGCCCAGATTTGATCAAACACCAGTCTAGGTGTTGCTGTGAAGGTATGTTTTAGATGTAATAATGGACATTGAAATCAACAGACTGAGTAAAGCAGATTACCCTCCATAATGTGGGTGGGCTTCATCTGATCAGCTGAAGACCTTAAAGGAAAAAGCTGATGTGCCCTGAGAAAGAAGGAATTCTACTTTTCTACTTCCAGGTTGTCTTCAGACTGAAGATCATAACAACTCTTCCCTGGGTCTCTAGCCTACTGGTCTGCTCTGAAAATTTTGGGCTGTCAGCCCCCACAATAGCATGAACTAATTTCTTAAAATAAATATATTCTCTCTCTCTCTCTCTCCCCCCCCCTCCCCGCTCTCTCTTGCACGCATGCGCGCGCGCACGCGCGCGCGCGCGCACACACACACACACACACAAACTATTGGTTTTTTTCTCTGAAGAACCCTCCCTAATAAATATGCTTTTTATTCTTATTCATTTCTAGGCCATGACACAATATGTAAGGGTCTACCTAATGTCATACAGAAGAATGGATTCTGGCTTTTCAGTGTACATAGCCACAGCACTTCCAGTTTGGCTGGGGGTGTTCACAGGGAATCAGAATCCAGGCTCTCTGCTCATCATGTTGCCTGTTTTCTTACCCAAGACTTTGTAAACACTAGCTTCCTGGGTTGTGGAAGGAGGGGTTAAATAAGCATTTTTACCTCTTGCGAGCTTCTTCTAGCAGCCAAACCACCAACTTGGGGTTCCAGATTACAGGTCCAATCTGTTCCATATGAAGGATACTTTGGCTGCTCTGCAGTGTCTCAAGCCAATCTTTCAATCACGTTATTCTATAATCCTGTTTGTATGACTGTACCTGGCTAATTCACCTTCTAATTTCCATATCAGCAGCCAATTATGTGGATTGCTCCACTACAGCCAAAAGATTTAAGTCAATTTATAGCATTAAAGGTAACTGAAGCCAAATCAAATCACAATTGAGGCTCATTGGTTAAACTTCAACATTTGAAGAGTTGTTAAAAAAAAAAAAGCACAGAGCCCCTTTGACAGATGGAAACAAGGCAATGACTAAAAACAGACCAGAAAGTGTGTTGATGATTTTTTTTAAGAAAAGACCAAATTGTCTAAGAAATGTTTCTAAATTGAGTGCTTTAAATAGAAAACAATCCATCAACCCAATCAGGGATTGCAAATCTTGCCAAGTCCTTGTCATTTTCACCAACTGAGAACCAGCAGATTAAATTAAGAAGACCATATAAATATTGTGGCTTCAGGGATATTAAAGATAGACTTGAGAGAAATGACCATGAAATGTGATTTTGAACTCAGATTGCATGGGACACTAGGCAGATAATGGAGCTGTGTGTTACAGAGCATGAATTTGGGTGCAGGTTTGTTGAGATGGAATGCTGGTGGTGGCGGAGCTGCGGAGACAATGAGATGGGAAAGACAATTTAGAAAGTGGGGGATACATTTAGGGTATTTTCAGTAAGAGACTAGCCAAGTGATTCAGATCACAGAGACATTATACCTATCCATATATTGGAAATCTGATTGGCTATAGCATGCATTTCAATACATTTATTAGAATTTTGTGTTTCTAATTTTTAATACAAACTTCTAATTGTTCCATGTTACAACATATTCCCCAAAACAGTTAAGAGGGAGATTCCCCTCCATATTCACCCACAATGCCAAGTAAGACAGTTATAATGGTGCTACTACAAATGATAAGCTAGTTACAGAAAAGCCAGTTACAATGGTCCCTTACTGGAAAATCAATGTGTCTATATTCTGGTTAATATTTTATGTGACATCTCTTCCAGATTCTGTTGCAGACAGGATGCTCTTTATCACTGACAAATCACTAATAGGCATTTTTCTTCTGAAAAAAAGTGTCATTGCATGCACAAAAATCTCTGTATTTTTTTCTTTGTTTTTGGAGTTTATCCTCTATACTACTCTAGGATTAGTAAAGCTGTGATGTTCAAAGCCTGGGACCCCACAGAGATGTCACCAGGGCCACTGCAAAGGAAAAAGAGGGTGAGTGAACTTGGCTCTTGGGTCTACCTCCTGTTTCAACCAGATAGCTTGGCTTGTTTATTATGTCTTGATGATCTATTTAAGAGTTTATTTGAAAAAGGCTTCTACTTCTTTCAAGAAAAAAAATTAATGATTCCCTCGGTTATTTTCTTTCTCAGTTTCAGAAGTGGGGAATAATGTGAAGTTCTACATACAAATTCAGGAATAATTTTGTTTTCAAGGATGAAACATAGCAAACCTATGGTTATACTTGTATACTTGCATTAATGACATTGAATTTGAACACTTAATAAAGAAGTGTATTCTTAATCTATAATAATTTGTGTCTAGAACTAGCTGAAGGTGCATTCATTTTTGCTTCATTTTTCATCTGTCAGGTGTTTAGACACTTGCAGATTTATTTAGATGCTGATTCGTGGAGTGTCTGACTTGCATGAGTTTGGGGAATCAGTATTCGCATACAAGTCTTTCCTCTACATGCTCTCCAATGTCCTTATCACATAGCAAATGAGGGTCATGTGACAATGCAGTGTGGGGGGAACAAAAAAGCTCCCATGGCATTTGGTGTAGAATATGACCCTTTTTTTTGCCACTCTCTTGAAGGTGATCAAAAAAAAAAAAATGTTTACACCTATAGTAGGCAGAATAACGGCCTCCAAAGATGTCCACGTCTTAATCCCTGGAACCTGTGAATATGTTGCCTTACTTGGCACAGAGTTTCTGTGGATATGATTAAATTAAGAATCCTGAGTTCAGGAGACCATTCTGAATTATCTGGAGAGGCTCAATGTAATTACAGGCATCTTTATAAGAGGAAAGCAGGAAGTTCTTAGTGAGAGGGAGATGTGTAGATAATACGTTGCTGACTTTGAGAATGGAAGAAGGGGTCATTCTTCCATTCCTTCCAAGGAATACAGCCAGCCTCCAGAAACTGAAAAAGGCAAGAAAATGGTTTCTTCCCTGGAACCCCCAGAAACACGAGGGAGGCCAACTGAAACCTTCATTTTAGCCCAGGGAGACTTATTTTGGATTTCTGATCTCCAGAACTATAATATTATAAATCAGAGTTTTATTATATTTCTGCTAATTTGTTATAGCATTAATGGAAACTAAGATAATGCCCTTCAGGATTGCAAAGATTGCCAGGTGGATAGCATCAAGTATTGGCAAAATGTGAAGAGGTAGGAATCTTGTTGCTGCTTGTGAAAGTATAGCTTGGTATAGTCATTCGGGAAAGCAATTTGGAAGTGCTTAGTAAAATTAAGTATATATTTGTTCTATGATCCTATTGCTGGATACATGTCCCAGAGAAACAGTTTCATATAGTTCCATAAAGATAGTCGTGTTTGAGGATATTTGTACAACATAGTAGTTGCTAGTGGGAAGATGAAGATCTAAGTGTTCATGTATAAGATAAAGGGTTATATAAACTGGTGAAAAGCTGAGTATCAGAAACAGAAAGGCAAATATATATGTAACAATATGGTTAGCTCTTTCAAATAAAATGTTTAATAAAAAAGGCAAGATACAGAAGATTTATTTCTCAGTACTATTTATGGTACACAAAAAAACAGCATTGATTCCCTCAATTATTTATTTATATTAGTGTAGCCTCATGAATATTTATTTTATTCTGTGGCTTATAAGCCAATACTATTGTAATTTGTTTTCGCACTCAAATTGTTTCATTTTTGGCTATTGTGAGCTCTTTCAGGTTGGCTCCTATACTACATTTATTTTTAACTAAATTAAATTGCTTATATCTTTACCATAATCTTTGCAAAATATTACTTGAAATTTGGTCATATTACAAAAGAAGGAAGAGGAGGAAAAGAAGGTGGGGGTGGAGGAAAAGGAAAAGGAAGAGGAAGCAGCAAAAAAGCAAACAAAATATTTTGACTTAGGGTGTTTTTGGAGAACTAACAATATCATCAATTAATTATTAATATGGCACCCCCCCTCTTTATTAAGTTCTACCTGTAATATCTTGGGCACTTTTAAGACATTAAAGGTTCACGTGAGGCTGCATGCAGTAACAGACATCCCCATGGAGGACAGAAGAGGGGTAACCTGCAGTAACTCTCAGGACTTGCTCATATGCACAAGTGAGCCAACTCCTGGAATTCCCAGGAGTAACTCAGTGTGTGCGTGTGTGTACACTTGCTGGACATGTACCTGCAGTCATATAAGTATGCTAAGGAGAAGGGCAAAAGTGGCAGAAGTTACACAGTCAGGAAGGAAGCAACATTAAGAGAAATAAATACATATTTTATTTCGAAATATAAGCAGGTCTCACATAGCTACTACACAAGGACTCTAACCATAGTGATCTCTGAGCAATCCTTTCCCTCTGATTCCAGGACACCACCTACTGCAGCTGTTGCTCCTGCTTCTCTGGCCATTTAATGTGTTTCTTTTACTGATTGCTTCCCCAAACCGCAGCCTCTGAAAGGTGAAGTGTCTCAGGACTCAGTCCTTGTATGTCATCTCTTTTTTGTCCGCACTCCTTTCACTGGTGATTTTTCCCACCTCAGAACTTCAAAGTCTACCTGTGCACTAACGATTCCCAAAAATACATCCCCATCCTGGACCACTTCCCTGAGCTCAGCACTTATATCTCAGATTGCCTACTCATCATCTTCTTTTAGATACATAAGAGGCATATGAAAAGTAACAGGTCCAAAACTCAACTGCCTCTTTCTCCCTACCACACTGCCCTACCCCATTCCCTGCCAGGTCACTGTAAAGAAATGAAAATGCCAGTTGCTCAAGTCAAAAATATTTTGCATTATCTCAACTCCCCTCCTTTCCCACACTCTAGAAACAATCCACCAAGTCCTTTTAGGTTACACATTTGAAATATATCCTGAATCCTTTTTATTTGTTAGCACCTCACCCTTACCACTTCACCTGAATTATTTGTAACAGCTTCCTAACTTGTCTCGCTGCTTCTGCCTTTGTACCCTGACCCAGCCGGATGCCTGGAGAGTGTCCTCCGCAGAGTCACCTTTTAATCTTATGTGAGATTATGTCATTCCTGTGTTCAAAACGCTCCAGCCGTTTCCAGAGTAAACACCAACCCTTACAACAAGCTATTTGTACCTTTCCACTCCCCTTTACTTCTCTGATCTCATCTCCAACCACACCAACACTGATTCTTTCTTGAACCCACTAGGTACATTCATCTCTTAAGACACTTGCATTTGCCAGTTCCTCTGCCTGGATGCCATCTCCTGAGATGGGTGTTACTCTCTTCTTTCAGGTTTTTGTTCATGTGCCACCTACTCAGTGATGCTTTCCACCACAATGAATTTGCAGCCACTTTCTGCACCAGGAACTCACTCTGTTCTTTCCCTTTTTTATTTTTTCCATAGCATTTATAGACATCTAGCATACTATATGATTTGTAATACAGTTTATTTTTATATTATCTTCTCTAACTAAAAAGCAACATTCATGAACTCAGAGATGTTTACCATTATCTCTCTTGAACCCAAACTGTGTCTCTAGTGTATTATAAGCATTCAGTTCATCATTGGTGATTGAGTGAACAGAATAAAAGAACAAATGAATTTCTTTGGTACCTGACCATTCCCAAATGAAGCAGATGGTGATACCTCTCTGTTCAAAGCAGATCGATGTTTGTCAAAGCTGATTTGGGTTAAAATGATTTTCTTTGGAAGGGGTTTTCTTGTCCCTGCATTGGAACTAGCCTATGGCTGAGGAAGAAAGGCTGGGCTTAATGGTCATTGCAGTGACAGGATGGTGTCTAGAAAAATCCAGGGGAAGTGGCAGGAAGAGGAAGTGAGCAAACACCGAAGAAATCCCTGGGTTGTTCTTCCCGCTCTCTGTGCAGACAATGCACTCCAGAGGCTACTGGGACAGTCTGCAAGCTATTTCAGGCAGAGCTTTGGTTTAGTAGCCAAGGGTAATCTGAATAAAAGGAATAAAGCTGGTTATTCAGTTTCTAATTGCCATTTGCACAACTTTTTCCTAATTGCATTTTCCATAGACAATTTGTGCCAAAATGAACATTCCACTAATGATGCTGGCAAGACAGTTTGTCAAACACTGACACCTAGTGAATGTTACTATACAGACCTTGTTCTGGGCTCTGTTTCAGGTCCAAGAAATTCCACAGGCATTCAATTTAGGAGGCAGTCAAATCTCATTCACCTACTTTTAGTATTAGACTTGGCAGAGTCTGACTCCAGAGTGGCACTCCCGCTCGTTACTAGGCCCCTGAGCATAAGTGAGTGTATGCCCTTGGAATGCTGGTGAAAACGTTAATCTAAGAAAAACAGCTGGGACAGAAGAACTCCTGCAAAATTACCCAGAGAGCCTCTCAAATCAAATAGAAATATTTCATTTCTGTCAACTGCCCTGGGGTGTGATCAGCACCTCACACTGCTCCTTCAGTGACAGGGAGAAAGGAGCTCCGTCTCCAGCTCTCACGGGTCCTGGGCGGAGCTGCTGGGCTCGCTCTGAGAGCTAAGTGTCTCAAAATCTCAGAGCTGGTGCTTCAGAGGTTCTCCATGCCAACTGGTGACATAATAGAGGGATTTCAGGCCGATGGGGAGACAGGGACTCTTGTGAGGTGTGGTATAATCTCAATGGAAGATGGAATCACACGTAATAGGGAACCAATGAGAACCCCCCCAGACACTTATTAAACTTTCTCTATAATTTAGTTTACAATGCTCTTAAAAAGAGAGATGACCAAAGGCCCATGGCTTTGAGGAGTTGTCAGTGAGACTCTTTCCTGAGTCTCATGCATTGAAGTGTCCTTTCTGCACTTTTCTTTCTGCTTCCTGGGAATCACACAGCAGAGGGCTAGACCACGCTTAAAACCAGGTTGTCTGTGAGTCAGTGTTGCAGTCCTCTGTCACTCCGTCATGGTGGCAGGTGTGCTCTGAAATGAAGAAAGCATGGAGAAGAAAGAATGTGCAACCATTTCCCTCTCCCTTTCTCATAGTTTATGACTCATAAAATCTACAGGAACATTGTCCAGAGAGTGGAGAATGATCTAGGAGTCCCAGACTGTAGCCCTGCTTCTCTCCGGCCTCTCTGAAATCTAGAGGCAGTCATCATTCAGCTTGAGATTTGCTCTAACCCAGATTACTTAGGTTCAGAACCCTGCTCTGCCTCTTATTAGCTCTACGGCCTCAGACAAGTTATTTACGTTCTCTCTGCCTTGGTTACCTCTTCTGTAAAATGCAAATAAGACAATACTTACTTCATAACATTTCTGTGATAATTAAATTATATAGAGCTAGTAATTATATTACTGTAATGTGAGGAAAATAATGTGGGAATAATGGGTGGAATGCTCCCTAGGAAAAGGTGTGATTGGTAGAATATCAGTACTAGGCTTATTTGTTTGTTTATGTGGTTTTGTTCTAGTTTGGCAGTTTGGATTATGTTACTGTCCAGTGCTTTGCAAAGTCTAGCTGTTTGAAGTCTCACCTTACTCTTGGACATACAGCAGGAACCCTGTATGGACTTCTGAAGAATGACACTTGACTCCTGCCTTTCCTTTCCCTCCCTTCCACTCTCCTCCCCACTCCTCTTCCCTTTTCTCCCTCTTCTTCTTTCTTTTTCTCCCTCATTCATTCATTTTCTCTCTCTCCCTCTCTCTCTCTCTCTTCTCCCTGCTTCTCTATTCCCCCAACCCCTTTACTCTCTAAGGAAAAGCTGGATGTTTTTCTTCCATGGCACTCTCTTAATCCCCTGTCCCCACTTTGTCCTAGCTGCCTTATTTTTTCCTGAAATCTCTCATCATCTACAAGAAATAGTGTGCCTGGTGTGTGCATGCATTTGTGTGTGTTCCATAATTTCTTTGTGGACATCAGATTAGAAATGCTTGCCAAAGCAGGACCCTGCCTTCCTCACTCAAGATTTTTCTCAGGTGCAAGAAAGACCATGGCAGCTCCATGGGCTCCTCACAGTGACCCTAACAGTGAACCAAAGCACTGGAAATTTTACTATTCAGAAAGCAAATAAAAAATAAGTTTTTGTGTGTTTTTTCAATTTTATTTTTTATTACAGTTTGCAGTTCAACACTTTTTGTATTAGTTTCAAGTGTGCAGCACAGCAATAAACATCTATATAGGTTACAAAGTTTTCCCTCTTACAATTCAAGTGTCCATAGTACCAAATAACCATAGTTATTACACTATTGTATTTTTTGTTCTTTTATTTCTTGTTGTTCAGTTACCATTGCCCTGCCTTTTCCCCTCTTGCTCACCCCTATCCCATCGCCCCCACCCCCACAGTAATATCATTAACTGTGTTCCCTATGCTTTACCTTTATGTCCCCATGATGGCTTTGTAACTACCAATTAGTGCTTTCTTATCTCTTCACTTTTTTTTACTCTGTTTCCCAAAATCCTTCCCCTCAGGCCTTCATGTCTATGTCTATATTTTTTCTCTATGTCTAGAGTCTGTTTCAATTTTGTTTGTTCATTTATTTTGTTCACTTGTATATGTTCCACATGTAAATGATATCTTAATGTATTTGTCTATCTTGGACTGGCTTATTTCATTTAGCATAATACCCTCTAGGTCCATCCACGCTGTCGCAAATAGTATGTACCCTATTATTATCCATTTGTCTATCAATGGACACTTACTTGGGCTGCTTCCATGTCTTGGCAATTGTAAATAATGCTGCAGTGAACACAGGAGTGCACATGTTATTTCAAATTAGTGTTTTGGGTTTCTTCAGATATATACCCAAAAGTGAAATCTCTGGGTCATACAGCAGTTCCATTTTTAATTTTTTGAAGAACCTCTATGATGCGGACCCTGGCTCGTGGGGTCTGCCACATTGTGGATGGGGGAGAGACATTCACAGGGATGACCGAGTCCTGTGGAGAAAAAGGATGAGCACGGCTTTTCTCTCAAGAGGAGCAAAATCCAAGGCCCTTGCCATGACCAGCCTTCATTGGGTTTCTCGCACATTACATGATGGTCTTCATTTACTATGCACAGGTTGGCTTTAGGTGGTTACCTTTTATAGAAAACAAAGGAGCTAATGCCACTAATCAAATCAGAGAAGAAGGATAGTTGCAAATGAAAAGGGAAAAGTAGTTGAACTGGTTACATTCCATACTGGGGAGTTTTAGCATGGATTTTAGGAAGTTACAGTAAGTACTTGCTGTCTCAATTCAGGGTGAGGGAGTTTTAGCAAAAGCAAGTCTCAAAGTGGCCTAGATACATTGCAGGCCTGATTCCCCATGGGAGAACCTAGACATGGGCATGGGTCCTGTGCATCTCTGAGTGGGAGCTGGGCCGACACCATGCAGAACAGTCTTCTACACCTCTACATTGTTTTTTATAGTGGTTGCACCATTCTGTATTCCCACCGAGAGTCCAATAAGGTTCCCTTTTCTACACATCCTCACCAACATTTGTTGTTCATTGATTTATTGATGATAGCTATTCTGACAGGTGTGAGGTGATATCTCCTTGTGGTTTTAATTTACATTTCTCTGATGATTATTGACATTGAGCATCTTTTCGTATGTCTATTGGCCATCTGTATGTCCTCCTTGGATAGGTGTCTATTCAGGTCTTCTGCCTACTTTTTATTTGGTTTGTTTGCTTTTCTGGTGTTGAATTGTATCAGTTCTTTATAAATTTTGGATATTAACCCCTTATTAGATGTATCATTGGCAAAGATCTCCATCCATTCAGTAGGTTGTCTTGTTTTGTTGATTGTTTCCTTTGCTGTACAAAACTTTTTTTAGTTTGAGAGAGTCCAATTTGTTTGATATAGTTCCTTGCCTGAGAAGATAAATCAGAAAAAAATATTGCTAAGAGCAATGTCTGAGATTTTACTGCCTATATTTTATTCCAGGAGTTTTATGGTTTCAGGTCTTACATTTATGTCTTTAATGCATTTTGAGTTTATTCTTGTATCTGGTGTAAGAAGTTGGTCCAGTTTTTGCATGTGTCTGTCTAATATTCTCAACTCCATTTATGGAATAGACTGTCTCTATCTCATTGTATGTCTTTGCTTCCTTTGTCAAATATTAATTGCCCCTATATGCATGGGCTTATTTCTGGACCCTATTCTGTTTCATTATTCTATATATCTGTTTTTATGCTAGTACCATGCTGTTTTGATTACCATGGCCTTGTAGTACAGTTTGATATCAGGTGGAGTGAGTCCTCCAACTTTGTTATTCTTTTTTCAAGATTACTGTCACTATTTGGAATGTTTTATGTTTCCATACAAATTTTTGGATTATTTGTTCTAGTTATATGAAAAATGCCATTTGTATTTTGATAGAGATTTTGTTGAATCTATAGATTGCTTTAGGTAGTATGGACATTTTAGTGATGTTAATTCTTCCTGTTCATGAGCACATTATATGTTTCCATTTTTTAGTATCTTCTTTGATTCCTTTCTTCAATGTCTTATAATTTGTAGAGTACAGGTCTTTTACCTCTTTGGTTAAATTTATTCCTAGGTATTTTTTATGTAATTGTAAATAGGATTGTTTCCTTGGTTTCCCTTTATGATACTTCATTATTGGTGTATAAAAATGTAAACAATTTTTGAATATTTATTTTGTATCTTGCTACTCTTCTGAATTCATTTATCATTTCTAGTAGTTTTTGGTGGAATCTTTAGCATTCTCTATATACAGTATCATGTAGTCTGCAAATGGGACACAAGAGATTGAAAATTTGACCTGTGTTCATTCAGGTGAAATCTGGAGTGCCTAGAGAGACAAAAGCAAGCTCAGTGTTTTAGTGTCTTAGGTCTTTGCCAAATTGACACTCTTGTACTTTTTTATTTACTTATTTTTTTACTGATTTATAGCCCACAATGAATATTTTTGTTTTCTTCACCTCTTACACATATCATTACACAAAAATGCCAGTGGTATTTTAAGCCCTACAGCCCAAATCCTCATTGTAGTAATTGGCAACAGGGAGTTCTAGGTGTCCTTGGACTGTTTCCTAACTCTGAACTTTGGGCCATTTCCTTTATCATCTTTTGTTATGATTAGGAAGTATTTCAGCCATAACAAAAAGTTAAAAAGGTAATATCATGTATCCAGCACCTGTCAAAAAACATGACAAGTACAGCTTCCTCTTGCTTTAATATGAATTTTTAAAAGCTGCAATGACTTTGTCTATTTGTTATGTACCTGTGTTTTTAACATTTAACTTTAAGTGCTTATATGTTTTAAGTCTAATTATTGAATGGATATGTATTGAAATCAGCTTAATTATATTTATTAGGGTTTTTCTACTACCGCATTTTGTTTTTTGTGTTGCTATTTCTTTACTTACTATTTTTCCTTTATAAAATTTGTTTGGATTGATCAAGATTTCCTTATTCTCTTGTTATCTTTTATTGATTTAGAAGCTATATATCCTATTTCTCTTTTTTCTGATTATTCTTAAATTTTTACCTATTTATAGATAATTAAGAAAGTAAAAAAACTAATAATTACCTTTACTGTCCCTGAACTTAGAGTATTTTAGCTTTGAAGACTATTTCCATTAAGTTAGTCAAGAACTAATTTATTCATTTTTTTAGAGTTTGTACAATTATTGCTTCTGTAAATATAACCACAAACTTACCAGTTTCTTTGTTCACCATTACTTTCTTTGCCTCAGTTCTTCTTTCCTGAGAGAATTTAGTTTCTAAAGTGAAAGTCTTTTAGTGAAAATTTTTATCAATATTGTTCTTTTGAATAGACCATAATTTTATCCTTATCCTTCAAAGATAGTATTTTGGGGCAATAAAAATCTTAGCTGATGATTATTTTACCTCAGCACCTTGAGGGTATTATTTTTCTTCCACTGCTCTCAATTTTTTCCTAGTTATCTAGAAAAACTGGCTTCTATTAAGATTGTTATAGGTATAAAATACTCTGGTTTTATTATATTGTGTTTAAGTGTGAATTTTGTCTTATTTATATTGCTTGTGGCTTAGTGGATTTTATGAATCTGAGGACCCACATCTTTATTGCTCTGAAAAGTTCTCAACCATTACCTTTCAATATTGCCTTTCATTTATCATCTCTGTTTCTTCTTTTTTAAATTGTATTTTCTTGATTATGCTATTACAGTTGTCTGGGGAAGAAAATGTGCTGCGGAAGAAAAGAATTCACTCACATTTTTACAGCCTGTTCTCTCCTAGTCACATGGTACTTGCAACATGTTACCTGGGGGGGGGGGGGGAGTGAAACAAACAAGCAAAACAGAGAACTTGTCCTCATCATCCTCTCCCCTTTTTATTGAAGAGTTTCAGTTGTAAACATCAGATGCTGCCAAAGAGTGTGAGAGGGAGTTTTCTTTCTCTCTTTTTCTTAAGTTGATATTTTTATATTGTCACTAAAGTAACACTTGTATTTTGTGCTAGAAAATTATTTTACTATAAGACTCTATTTGATCTAAATGTCTTTTCATTTTTTTGCATAGCAAATAATTAGGTGATAATATCTTCAAATATGTCTTCTTTTTTTATTTAAATAGGGTAGGAAGTTATTTTAATACACATTATAAACAATGGACCACTCATAGACTTTTTTTAAAATCTAATAATTTGGCTTGCTCATCAATCTCCAAAATATTTGACTAATGCAGAATTAACAGGAATAGGATTTTTTTAATGCAAATATTTATTTATTTTTATTCATTTTTTTTTAAGATTTTATTTATTTTTAGAGAGGGAAGGGAGGGAGATAGAGATAGAGAGAGAGAAACATCAATGTGCGGTTGCTGGGGGTTATGGCCTGCAACCCAGGAATGTACCCTAGCTGGGAATCGAACCTGGGACACTTTGGTTCCCAGCCCGCGCTCAATCCACTGAGCTACGCCAGCCAGGGCTCTATTTTTATTCATTTTTAATTGAACTTACTGGGGTAACATTAGTTAATAAAATTATGTGGGTTTCAGGTGTACAATTCTATAGTAAATCATCTGTATATTAACAGTAGTTTTGATTATTATCTTTGATATAAAACAATCATTTCATATTTCTCCCTTGTTGGTTTTCTTGGCAACATCAAAAAGAATTGCCTTTTTGTTTGTAAACTCACTCTGACAGAAATTTGTTTATTATGTTATTGCTGTTTTGGCATAAGCTTTCAGGTTTCATTTTCAATATTTTAGCCTGTTTGTATCAGACTATTATACATAGTCTCAATACTGCAGCTCTTAATACATGGAGAATTCGCTTTAATTTTCCATTATATCACTGACAATTTATAAAACAGAAAATGGCATTTTTTGACTCAGATGTCCACTTTAGATAGTGGTCCATTCAAGAAATAGTACACATACACACATGCAAGCAACTGTGGAAAGATGGTGAATGAGTTACTTATTTCCTTTCCCAAACTGGGAAATGAAAGTGCTTTCATTGTTTTTTCCTTATTCATATTTTTTGTTTCTTGATTTAATCTAACAAACATTTATTTTTAATTATACTTTATTGATTATGCTGTTACAGTTGTCCTGATTTTCCCCCTTTGCCCTCTTCCCCTCACCACCCCCGACTCCTTCAGGTGATCACCCCAAACTTTGTTCATATCCATGGGTCATGCATATAAGCTCTTCCACTAGTCCATTTCTTATACTGTACTTTACATCCCCATGGCTATTCTGTAGCTGCCTATTTGTACTTCTTAATCCCCTCACCTCCTCACCCATTCCTCCATACCACCCTCCCATCTGGCAACCAACAAAATGCTTTCTGTATCCATGATTCTGTTTCTGTTCTTCTTGTTTGATTAGTTTGTTTTTAGATTCAATTGTTGAGAGATACGTATTCTTGCCATTTTATGAACATTCTTTTTCCTAAGTAAGTCTCTTTAATATTTCATATAATAATGGTTTGGTGATGATTAACTCCTTTAGTATTTTCATTTCTGGGGAGCTGTTTATCTGCCCTTCAATTCTAAATGATAACTTTGCTGGGTAGAGCAACCTTGGCTGTAGGTCCTGCTTTTCATGGCTTTGAATATTTCTTGCTAATCCCTTCTAGTTTACAAAGTTTCTTTTGAGAAATCAGCTGACAGTCTTAAGGGAACTCCCCTATAGGTAACTAACTTCTTTTGCTGCTTTTAAGATTCTTTATCTTTAACCTTTGGTATTTTAATTATGAATTAAATTGTGTCTTGGAGTAGGCCTCTTTGCATCTATCTTGTTTGGGACTCTCTGTGCTTCCTGTACTTACATGTCTATTTCCTTCATCAAATTAAGGAAGTTTCCTTTTATTATTATTTTTTTTTCAAACAGATTTCCAATTTCTTGCTCTTTCTCTTCTCCTTCTGGCACCTCTGTGATGCAAACATTGGACCTCTTGAAGTTGTCCCAGAGGCTGCTTATACTACCCTCACTTTTTAGATTCTTTTTTCTTCTTGTTCTGATTGGTTGTTTTTGGCTTCCCTATGTTCCATATCATTGATTGATTCTCAGCTTCATCCACTCTACTGTCATTTCACTGTAAATTGTTCTTTATTTCAATTAGTGTATCCTTCATTTCTGACTGGATCTTTTTTATATTGCTGAGGTCATCCCTAAGTTCCTTGAGCATTCTTATAACCAGTGTTTTGAACTCTGCCTCTCATAGATTGCTTATCTCCATTTCATTGAGCTCTTTTTCTGGAGTTTTGATCTGTTCTTTCATTTCAAAGAAACCATGTTTCTTTGTCTCCTCATTTTGGCTGCCTCCCTGTGTTTTTTCTATGTATTAGGTAGAACTGCTTTGACTCTGTGTGTTGGTAGCATAGCCTAATGAAGTATGTGTCCTGTAGGGTCCAGTGGCCCAGCCTCTCCTGTCACCCAAACTGGGTACTCAAGGTATGCCCTTTGTGTGACCTGAGTACACCCTCCTCTTGTAGCTGAGCCATAGTTGCTATTGGCAGATGAATGGGAGGAATTTACCCTGACCAATCAGCTGCAAGGATTGGCTGTGACCACTGACCACCAACCTCTGCCATCTGTGGAGGATCAGCTGTGTAGAGGCAGGGTGGTGGTGCTCTGACATGGTCTGTAGCTGTCCACTAGGTGTGCTGGTCCTGGGGTTTCCCGAGTGTGCAGGCAAAATCCAGCCCCCACTTGTGTTTTTCCTGGGGCCACCCTTCCTGAGCTATAAAGCACTCTGAGATGGCTGTTACTGCGATGGCTGAGAAACTAGGTTGGCTGCTGTCAGTGCTGGGCCTGGGGCTCAGTAAGGCCACCTGTGGCTGTTTGATAGGGTTTAGGAAGTTGTGAAGCATGAGCCAAGGCCAGCCATTCATGTGGAAATGCAGCTTGGATGAGCCTGGAAGTTGGGTAGTGCCAGAGTCTCTGGATATCTCCAAAATGTGTTAAACAGTGTTGTCAGGTTGATGGAGTCTCAGATATGGCACCAGCTTGCTGGCTCTGTGAGGGGAGGGTTTAGAAAATGGCCTCTACTCGCCTTGATACCAGACACTTTCTCCCTGTATGCCACTTGTGACTTTCAAGCTGCTACCCCAGTGCTGGAGCTCAGAGGGAGTGGATCTGAGTAGGTGAGTCCATGTGTGGGTTTTTAAAAGAACTGCTTAGGGTTCCAGAAGTTTCCTCCACCAACTCAACCCTCACTGGCTTTTGCAGCCAGAAGTTGTAGGAACATATCTTCCTGGAACTAGAATCCTGGACTGAGGGAACTGGTGTGGGATTGGGACTCCTCACTCCTGAGATAGCCCACCCAAATTTTTATCCACCACATGTGGGTGAGGGACCAGCTCATTCCACACCTATGCCCCTCCTACCAGTCTGAATGGATGCGGTTTCTTTAATTCCATAGTTGTTTCCATAGTTGTCAGTCTTCCATTCAAGTTGATTTCTGATGTTTCTGAGTGGTGGTTGTTCTATATTTTCTCATTTTGATGTGGTCATGTAAAGAGACTGAGCCAAGTCTGCCTATGTTATCATCTTGACTGGAAGTCTCTGTTTCTTCTTAAAACTTAAAGGGCAAATTGGCCTCTCTCATTCTTTCTTCCATGTCTCTTAATTTCTTTGTCAGCGTGTGGGTGTGGTTTCCACTTTCTATTTAATATAGCTGCGTTATAGGTAATCACATTAGAACTATAATTCAGTTCATTAATTCTGTTCTTAATCATGTCTGATGTTATATATTTGCAGTTCCATGGACTGATCGTGTTTAATTTCAGTGACTGTTTTTTCATTTGGCATCTTTGAAAGTGTATTCCTTTATTTTATTTTTATTTCATTCTTATGTCTTTAAACACTAAAATATTTTAATATTTTTATAATAAAATAATATTTTTATAATATTTTGCTGATGATTTCATTACTTTGGAGTATAAATATGCTGTTCGTTGTCTAATGACTTCATTGTTATACCTTGTATTTTCCCATGTCTTATACTTTTGGATTATATGCTTGTGTTCTGGGAGCTTTATTTAAGGAAAACTTATGGGGGCTGGATTGAGGGTGGGAGTCTCCAAAGTCAATTTTATACTTTCTTCTTCCCTAAGCATTACTAGACAGAATGTCTTGAGTACTATCATGCTGCTATACTAGCTTGTGTATTTCTGGACCATACGGTAGTATACATTTGATTCAAAATCTGCTTGATGGCACACTGATGGTTATAAATTCTCAGAGATCTCTTTACTCAGACTTCTGTTCTTTCTACCTTAGGCTAACATGGACATCCCCATGAATTGGTGGATGATTTCCCCCCTAGCTCTTTCCCTTCCCCAAGAGTGTAGTTCTTTGATGGTCCTGACTTTTATCCAGGCACTCAGTCAGTTCACCTTGCACAGTCTCCACATTTGTCTCCTATGCCCTGGTGTCTCCTAGGCTTAGTCTCCTAAGCCCCTTCCACCTTGGCTTTCACCACCTTTGTATTTCTTCCTGAGTGCTCAGATAAGAATTTAAAAGTATTTGTTACATTTTCCCATTAGGATGGCTATTGTAAAAACAAAACAAGACAGAAAGTAACAAGTGTTGATGAAGATGTGGAGGATTTGGAGCCCCTGTCCCTTGCTGGTGGGAATATAAAATGGTGCAACTGTTATGGAAGTCAGTATAGCAGTTCCTCAAAAAATAAACAGAATTACTATATGACTCATCATTTTCACTGCTGGGTATATACCCAAAGTAATTGACAGTATGAACTTCAACAGATATTTGTACACCAATGTTTATAGCAGCATTATCTATAATTACCAACAGGTGGAAGCAATTCATGTCCATTTAAGGATAAATGGATAAACATAAGGTGCTATATACATAGAATGTAATATTATTCGGCTTTTAAAAGGGAATGAAATTCTAATGCAAGCTACAATATAAATGAGCCTCGAAGACATAATGCTGGGTGAAATAAGCCAGCCACAAAAGAACTAATATTGAATGGTTCCACTCGTACGAGTAGTCACATTCATAAACATGCAGAGTAGAATGGTGGTTGCCGGGAGCTTTGGGAAGGGAGGGATCGAGAGTTATTGTTTAATGAATACAGAGTTTCAGTTTTGGAAGATATAGAGTTCTAGAGATGGATGGTGGTGATGGTTTGACAACAGTGTGAATGTAATTAATGCTACTGAACTGCATGCACATTCTAAAATGGGTAAAACACTAAATTTTATGTTATTGTATATATTGCCACAGTAAAAAACAAGTATGTTTGTCAGATTTTATCTGACAGTCCTTGTTTTTTTAATCAGAAAAGTTTTAAGGTAATTGAACTGCAGTTTTCGCTTAAACAGTCATTTTTTTAATTATGTTGTTCTTAGAGTCTTTAAGCTTTCATTCTATTCAAATGCATTGCTGAGACAAATAGACAAGAGAGCAGAGAAAATAAAACCTGAGTCTGAATTCGGTAGAGAATACTTGCTTTCTTTAGTCCCATTTGATTGCTAGGCTGGTTGTGCTGCATGAATATAACAGGATTACAAGGCTGCAAAGAGGAGAAGCAAAGTAGAACCTGACTGCACGAGAAACGGAACCGGTGTCAGCGCAGCTACATGGTCCCTCACTCATAGCTTCTCTTCTTCTCTCTGGCTTTTCTATTCTTGCTAACAATTATCCTCTAACCTTCACTTTCTTATGGTATCCATTCACTTCAGTTTATTGTAACCCATTTGAATTGACCAGGCCTCTTAGTTCATGAAAATTCTCGATGTAGTATTTTTCCATGTTCCCTTCGTGATTGCCCCAGCAGGCTCTTGGCTTCCTAATTCTAGATTTCTGAGAGGAGCCTGATATGCTGATGATTTTAAGTTCAATAATACGAGCTAGGTATGTTCATTCACTAATACTGAATACATGAGGAGGCTGAGCTTCTGGCATGGCAGTGTGAAGAACTCTGTGGCCCCAGTCCCCAGAAAAACTGATTAAAACTAGTTTTTAAAAAATTACAACTATTTAAAGTTTCTGGAAATGAAACTTTAGAATGAAAGAGCACACAGCAAGTAAAGAAATATTTATTCAAGAAAGCTTACTAAAAGTTGGTAAGAATAGAAAAAACAGGTGGGATTCAAACCACAATCCCCCGCTTCCTCCATCCCCTCATCTCAACTTAGCGGGATGGAAATGGTACTTCAGATGGGTGTGGCCAAGAACACAGTGCTTCCTCTTCTCCCAGCCCCCTGCCAGAGGCTACAGTATCTTCCAAGAAGGGACAGGACGTCAGCATTTCTCATCCTGCTCCCAACTGCATATTGCAGAGGCTAAGGTCTGGCAAGTGCAGCCATGAGTAGAGGGCTCCCTTATTCCACCTAGCCTCTGTTCGTGGGCAGGAGCTCTACTTTGGAAGCACTGAATACTAGCACCCTATCACCCTTGACCCACTCATTTGGCAGAGGTGCTATATCATGAGTGAGCATACTGTCCTCAACTCCTACCTCCCTGCCATATGCACCAGACCTTGAAGCAGGGGTGTCACTCAGATAAAAGTGTGCCATTTTTCCTACTCCAAGCTTCAGAAGCCAATTAGAGATTTTTACCTAGAGATAAAGGCACATCATAAAACAGCAATTGAAGCACCTCCTTAAGGAACTGAATATACTGCAACAGAGTGTGGGGACTTTCAAGCCTAAGGGTACTCTAAAAAACAATGAAGGTTGTGATGAAAAGCAATTAAGAGGAGATATAAGCTAAACCATCAGCCAGCTAGTTTACCATGGAAAAATAGTGAAATGGACAACCAAGAAAAGCCCTCCTAGAATCACAACAAATCTGAAACAGTGACCTCAAAAACTATCCCCCCAAAAGGATCTTAGTTTAACTGCATCAATCTGTGGAGCAATTTATGCCCCAGAGTGTTATCGAAAACGATAGAGAAGTCAGCTGTCAGTTAGGTGGGCAACAGCGGGTTTCAGTGAGGGAGAGAGTGAAAGGGAGCCCTGTCAAAGCCATTGTCATCCCAGAGTGACTGCACATACTCATGGTTTCACACTGTGCAGACAAAACAGACTTCACTTCACTACAATACTAGAGATTTCACACTATGGAGAGAAAACAGACTTCACTAAACTGATGCAACCAATCACTAAATAAACAAACAAGCAAATCACAACAGCAAGCCATAAAGTGTGGAGATGGAGAGCCAATATCTACAGTTGCTATAATATATTACCAAAAATGTCCAGTTTCCAACCAAATATTGTGAGACATATGAAGGAAAACCTAAATATGGAACTGGGGTGGTGGGTGGGGGCAAGCAAAAGAAAATGATTGTGAGAACAACCAGATGTTAGATTTAATAGACAAAGATCTTAAAGTAGCCATTCTAAATATTTCAAAGAACTAAAGAAAATCATGCTTAAAGAACTAAATGAAGATATATTGACAGTGCCTCATCTAATATGAAATATCAGTCAAAAGATTGAAATGATAAAAAAGAACCAAATGAAAATTCTGGTTTTTACTGAAATGTAAAATAACTGAAATGAAAAAATTCACCAGAGGGACTCACAGTAGATTTGAACTGGCAGGATAAAGAGTTAGTGAACCTGAATTATGCAACCTGGAGAATGGAGAAAAAAATGAATAAGAATGAACAGAATGTCAGAGAAATGTGCGCCATTAAGTACATACAAGTACCAATTTATGCAAAATAGGAATGCCAGAAGGAGAGAACAGAAAAGAGCACAAAAATAATGATTAAAACACTTCTTATTTGATGAAAAACATTAATCTACACATCCAGGAAGATCAATGACCTCCACTGATGTGTGCTAAGAGTGGGGGTCACATGAATACAAAAGAAGTTCATTGCTGTTAAGCAAGTGTTAGAAGGGAATATAGAAAGTCAAACAATAATCAATATCTTTAGTAAAATTACTAAGTAATCAACTCTTAATTTTTGTGTTACATAATAAAACTGTATTTCATTCATATCAGCAAGAATCTTCTATTAATGGGAGTGCTGAGGTCCTGCAAGCTAGAGTACCTTCGTAATCAAAGGAAGGTTAAAAATGATCACTGATAATTTAATGATTGAATATACTTCATTTTGCTTTAATTCAGTCTTACTATAATAAACTTACGGACTTAGATATTTGATGAATGTAGAATGTCAGCTCATGTCATTTAATAGAACACCTAGGATCGAGGACAGTTTCGGAACTAACCTACCTACCCCTCCAGGGGAGAGTGTGCCTCATGCTTAGACAGTTATGTTTTGATGGATCTTGAAGGCTCCCCTTCCCAAAATTCGCTTCTCCTCAGACTTATGTTTTTAGTTAAGTCCCTCCTCAGATGCGTATGGAAGAAGGATACTATTTGAAGCTGGATTATCCTTTCACTAGAATTTGGAAGCCATGTATTTTCTTAGGGCAAGGCAGAGAGATTGGAAGGACACAAAATACCCAAGCTTCACTAAAATTGGGAGAGATTACAGCTTTGGCAGTGCCCAGGGGTATGAGACTCAATTTTGATTACTTTTAGACCTTATTTATACATTGCTCAGGTAGGGGATTTTGAAAATCAAATTACTTCTCCTGTTTGGTGAAATAATTCAAATTTTCTAACTCATTTGTCTCTGTTTTAGTTCACAGATCTATTTGAATGATTGCAATTTGAGGTGATGATAGAAAAATCTATGAAGAAAAAATGGTATTCTGTAGTGAGCCACATACATTAAAGCTATGCCAGAATTATAGGATATATACCAATTCTGAGGCTTTTTGGTTGAGAGGAAAATAGTAAAGATGAATCTTTACAGAGAGGACTAAGTGCCTAAATTCTAATGAGTTAAATCATCCATATTCTCTTGTGAATTATAAAATTGAGAAAGAAAGGATGCCAAATTATGGAGACCTATACTTTTTATAAACAAGTCTGCGAAGCAAGTCACTTCACGAATAGTCTGGTAGAAGGCAGGCTACCAGATTCTGCCCACTGCATTGCCTTAATAAAGTGCTGTGGTGTTAGCAACTTCATCCTTTGAATTAATCTCAGTGACCCTGCCCTTGGGGTGTTAAAGTATAATCAAAAACAGAAATTCATATTATTTCTTAGTAATTCATGAACTCTGTTGGAAAACATTTTTATCACGATCAAAGTATACTGTGTTAGTTTAAAAATCAGTTTGATTTTGTTTGGTTTACAATTTCTTTTGGCTGAAAGACCAGAGAGAAGGGACATTTAGCAAACTTATGATGGTGAAAGGGTAGGGAAGGCTAATTACTAAGCTCATCATTGAAGGAAAAATAGAAGAAAAGAAGTATTTAGGGATAGGTTGGGGAGAAAAGTCCAACGAAAGAAGCAGAATTCACAATCCCAGGGGTAAACGTGAATGTGATGTATGCTGGGACCTGACAGTGTATCAGCTTTGTTGAAGATAGGGTTTGAGGAGGAAGAGGGAAAGATCTACTAAGCGATGTGGGTATAGAAATCCGACAGAGGTTCTCCCATAATCTAGCAAGGGTTGGCAGTGGCCCCAGATAAAGTAGGGCCAATGGGAGTGATGAGAAATGAAGGAATTCTAGAAATACTAGCATGTGGTAAAGACAACAGAACACGGTATCTTCTGAGAATACAGAAGAAAAGATTGGTATTTGATTTATGTCCTGGTATTTGACTTAAGCAATAGGAGCTGGTTTTACCATTTCCTGAGGTGACACAAGGAACAGAGGAGTGCGTTTGGCAGGTGTGGCCGAGGGGGGATGATGGGTGAAGTCAGAGGCCACTATCACTGACAGTTCCACAAATTTCAGTTTCACCCCTACAAAGCATAAATGTGAATTCTTTTCCATTTCCTGGCCTTTTACATACAGAATGGAACTCTTATTTCTAAATTTTAATTGAAAATGTTGGTAAGAGAACATCAGAAACACATTTGCTACTAGAAAGATATGTATCACAGTTGATCAGCAAAACAAGGCTCTTTACATGAACTATACAGATCATCAAAAATAAAATAGTGGGAGACTTTTTTCTGTTATCTAAGGGGTAATTTCCTCAAATCCTCCTTTTGTTTAATGCATGTAGTCACGGTGAAGTTAAATGATTTTATTGGGAAAAAATGGATGTTTAAAATCAATCTAAAGGAGATTGATACTTTAAATAAATAGAATTTGTTTTCCATAGTGACTATACTTAGAACATGTTTTAGATCTCCAGTCATGTCCAGGAACATCTAAGAACACTGACTAAGATCCAGAAATTTTTTTTTACATATCCTTGATGGTAAGTTAATTTGATTTTCATAAGAAGTGCCTTGGCTGTTGTCAGAGTGTGAGTTAAAATGTCTGAAGTTTGAGAGGAAACAGATCATCTTGGGAAATCACTTCAGATGACAAGGGAACTATAACTTTAGCATTCAAACCACATCAATCATCGGGGTGGAGGACGACTACTAAACACCATATGAAAATTGTTGGGTAGTTTCCAAAGGCAGGCAGAAAATCTATAGTAATAACTGTAATGTTTAGTTTTAGGGGTGTGGTTCTTTCTTTTAGAACAGTTGAATAGCTTTAAAAAGATATATTTCCTTGTGCCTTGTACTGGCTGATTTTTTGAAATACCAGCTAAGAACAGTACCACTGAGAAAAAACCTGGGTTGTCTTTGGTTCCTAGAGGACACCTGCCCTGTTTGAATAAGAGATGTGCATAATATTTCTTGCTCCCAAAATTATCAGCTGGCACACTGTTTCCTATAAATGAAACTCCACTACTAGAGGTTTTTTTCTGAGGGGATAACAATTTGTGATGTTTACCAATAATTTGATAATATCTTTCACTTGCAAGAGCAGGGGGAAGAAGGTGAAGGAATTTCAACACAGGGGAGGTGGAGGAGGTGAAACTGGGTGTCTGGAGAACCACAGGGAATCCTGATATGTCATGAGAAAAGGATGAGAGTAGGGGCAGTGGTGGTTGAAAAGGACAGTGGAAGAACACGTTAAAAAATAAAAAGTTGGCAGACTTCACAGTTTTCATGAAGCTGGGTCTGGAGTTAACAGGTAATAAAAGAAGAAAAGGAAGTTGAATAACAAGTACATATATGATCATTCCTGAAATTCCAATGCATACATACATGTACTTCTAATACATGCATATATTTCCATATGCATGCATACATTCATTTACTTATTTATTTATTTACAAAAAATATGTTAACCTCTACATATGCCAGTAATAAAATAGTGTGTGGGGATCAGCAAGTACTGATGTAGCCATCATGTTTGTGGCCCATGCAGTGGCCCATGTATTTGCCTGGTCCAGTTATAGGATTATTGTGGGTTCCTGAGCACACGATTAAGCAGTCCTATCTGTTCTGAGAGCTTAAGATAACCATGTCTGCTCTGCGGAGCCATCTCTGGGGACAGGAAGAAGGGTGACATAGTGGAGGTAATGGGAAAAGGAACAGTGGCACCATAACATCAGGTTATGGTCTACTTGGTACAAACTTACATAATCCATTCACTGAATAAATATTTATTATAATGGGCATTATATTTGGGCAAAATATATGGAGCAAGAACTGGCATGGTCTAGACCTTTCAGAGCTTCAAACTAAATAAAGATCGAAGAACCTTAGAAGGAAGTGGCATTCAATTACAAGCCAGGTATACAAAAAGGCTCTCGATAAATAAGTCCAACCAATTTTTAACTGTTTGTATTACCAGAAATTGTGTCTGTTTTGACTAAACAAATTCTCATACCTCTCTTTGGAAAGTTATAATTTAAAGTATTTGACTAAGCATGGTTATATTGGTGTATTCTGAGTGCTACAACCTGTCTGGCTTCCTTATAGCAATAATATCTATGGTTATTATCTTCATCTACTTGTGTCCACTACCATATGCTGTCCATTGTCTGAAGAAATAATGGATTCTTCTTATGATGGGAAATATTGGGGTTTACAAACAGAGGAAATTATAATATTTTTGTCAAAAAGTCATTAGAATTACAATATGAAAGACAAGACTGTGCAGCAAAACTAGGAGATGAATGACAACAGGAAAATGTTTCCACTTGTGGGGAAACCTAAAAGGCCATCTTCAAATACTAGTGATGAGGAGTTTGGGTGAGAAACATCATAAAAAGAATGTAAACATTTAATGCATTAAACAATAAACTTGATTACGATTGCATGTGTAAAAACAAATAGGTAAGTGAAAAATATTTACAGAAAAATAGCAATTAGTCAAACAAACTTTATAGAGCACCACTTGGCTTTTATGCCACCTGGCTTTCATCCACTGTACCACAGGCTGGAGGGGATGGAAGGGAAGAAAGATCAACATGAAAATATGGTGATTCAGAGGAAGAAGCTGGGCACGTGGTTATCCACACTGCAAAGCCAAAGTGATGTGATCTAGTAAAGCTCCTCAGGAGGAGAAGAGGGGATGAGATTAGTTGTGGTTCAGAGAATGTGGAAGGAGAGAATATTTGAATTAGACACTGAAAATGAGAAAGATCATAGGTTGCTTTGAAAAGGAGGAGTTCAAGACATCATAAAAGAGCATTAACAAAGCATGTCTAAGACTTTGGAGATGGTAAAAATATGTCAGGGAATAGAAAGTAGTAGAAATAGAAAATGAAAGGGAATGTCAAAGTATAAGGAAATTGATATTTTCACCTTTGTGAAAAGAAAAAAACCATCTGGTAATGATGACAGTTTGATAATGTGAGCAATTAAGTGACTAGAAACAACAATTCATATTAGTGTTAAGTAAAGCAACCACATAAGTTATCCTCCAAACTGAGACATTCTGAGAGCAAACCATGGGCACTAAAATTATTAAAATATTATAGCTTTTAGAAATATTCACAGGCTAGCAAATTGGTTTTATTTTTTGATGGATCTATAAAATCATTCTATTTAAAATTCATTTTCAAAAATAGAATACACCACATATACATTAAAGGAAAAATATTAATTAGCTGAAAACTTAAAATAACAAGCAAAATAATTGCTTCTGTTTTATATACTATATATTCATATATACACTTATTTTAATCCATTTCATACCTATTTCTGCTTTTACTACCTTGTCATTAATATTTTCTAGAGAATATATTTTAATGTGATGCTATTTTTAATTACTTTATAAAATTGTCTCCAATCTTCTGGAAAGTTGCCTTCTATGGCATTGAATTTGAAATGTGCTTGTTCATAGACTGTGGTGGTTTTTACTTGCTAAAATGTTCTCCCTACATATACTGATATGTTTAATAAGCTCAGAACAAGTTCTGATGAATAGAAGACTTTCTCAATTTTAAGGTTTTTAATTATGAGCTTTTTGCTTAGTATTTCAGGATCTTTTTTGACAAATATTATTCCAACACAAAATTTATCAAAAAATCCTCTCTGTATATGATTCTTTTCAATGTTTTGTCAAGCTTAAATGTTAGAAAACTGTAGGCCTTCTCAATTTTATTCCATTTCTGTGTGGAATTTAAATTTATTACAAGTAAAAGCTGTCAGTGGGACTACAAACTGGTGAAGCCCCTATGGAAAACCATATGGAGATTCCTTAAAAAACTAAAAATTGATATACCCTAAGACCCAACAATTCCATTTCTGTGTATTTATAAAAAAAATAAAAATACTAATTTGAAAAGATATATATTCCCTGTGTTCAGTGTAGCATTATTTATAATAGCCAAGGTATGGGAGCAGCCTAGGTATCCATCAATACATGAATGAATAAAGAAGATGTGGAACATATATACAATGGAATAGTATGCAGCAATAAAAAAGAATTAACTCTTTCCATTTGTAACAACATAGATGGATCTAGAGGGTATTATGCTAAGTGAAATAAGTCAGATAGAGAAAGATAAATACCACATAGTTTCACTTACATATAGAATCTAAAAACACAAAAGAAGACAAAACAAATACAGACTCATAGAAACATATACTAAAGGAATGATTACCAGAAGGGAAAGGATGGAGGAATGGGTGAAAAGGCAAAGGGGAATATAATCAATAATATTGTGATAAATTTGCCATGGTGACAGATGATTACTAGAATTAGTGGGGTTATCCCATTTTAAGGTATAAAAATGTAAAGTCACTATGCTTTATACCTGAAACTAATATAACCAATATAAGATTGTATACCAACTATACTTAAATTAAAAAATAGGAACTCTTAACATTAAAGATTCTTCCTGAAAATTGAGACAGTTCAAATTTCAACTATATAACATTAAACTTAAATCTTATACAGCATATCCTTTGAGTTCACATAATCTATTTTGTTCAGTTCTGCTTTCATTTTTTTAAGAATGATTTGATTGCCTTCCATTTTGCGAGCAATGCTCTCAGTTGGCGCAATGAGCAAATGCTTCAAAGACTTTTAACGCCCAATTCATAGGACATTTTGATTAGAAGTTTTCAACTAACTTTAAAGAATATTCTTCTAAACTTTAAAGAACTCATTTCAGCAATGTTTAATGCCATTGTAGAACACAGATTGATTTGGAAGGTAAAGTTCTTCAAAGACTCAAATGTTCATCTTATTTTCAATTAAAATTCAGTTAGTGAAGGGCTTGCAGCTATGTTGAAATGACTTTTATAATAATAGAAACCAACTTCATCACAAAAAATTATGGACCAGTTATTTTATGTATATGTAATAATATTTATAAATCATAAATTTGGACAATTAACATATTCAATTTCAATTGGTAGAATTTTAAAGTTTGTTTGAACTTAGATTTGAGTTATGTGTTTACCACCACCAATTCCAAATGAAATTTTTTAAATTTTATTTTAATCATTGCTCAAGTACAGTTTTCTGTCCTTTACTCCCATCCCAGCCCACCCACCCACCCCTCCCCACTTTCCCCCCATTTTCACCCCCCCTAGTTTTTATCCCTGTGTCCTTTATACCAAATGAAATTTTTAAGACTACTTTTTAATCATAAAACTTTATTCTCAGCTTGTCTCCATATTTTTACCACAAAAATAAATCATTTATCTTCATTGTTGAACTTTTAAACAAATTTTACAAGATTCACGCTGTCAGCTGTTTTCCTTTTGTAAACACTTCACTTTGATGTCAGCAGTTGGAGGAAAAGTATCTGAATGATTATTGATATAAATGTAACATTTTCTATTTGAACTGCATGATGACATTGATAAACAAACAGCACTAACTACTTACCAAGTTTCTTTTTTCACTAATAAAGGATGCACCAACAGCTATTGATTCACTTTCACATGAGCACAAGAAATCCTGGAACTCAAAATAACCACAATTTAGAAAATTAGTGTTTTCATTGTAAATGAAAGTCATGCTTCACAGATTAATATGCAAACACATTTTCTGCCATTGTACATACTAAATTGTTTTCTTCAGGCATAGTCTTCTTAAAAATTAATTTTTGAGGTAGATGCTGATGCTTCTTTAGCAGATTTATGTCTTCTAGTTTACATGGGTTAGTGATACAGTATAGATATCATGATGGATGAGAAATAAACATTTGTACAAATTGCTTATCATCTGCTTCTTCAGAAATGAAAATTCAGTGTCCTTAAATGTTCACTTTTATCTTTAGCTCATTGCTTCTGAATATTTATTGTGGAATTTTAAAACTTGATAAACAACACATAAATATTATAGATTTACATGACACAATAATGATGATACCACTACATCAAGAGTAAGACTACTGTGTATTCACTCTATAATAAGACAGCTCCAGGTCTGTTTCCTACACATTAATCACATACACTTAACCTATAATTTCCCATGATTCCCCTGAGGCTCTTTACCCCATCTATCTTCAACAGTCTTTCATGCAGCACTGATGGCCTAGCTGATTTGTGTATCTGGTAGACCAAGGCAGGACCAGGACACCACTGGCTGGTTTGCTAAGTGGCCAGCTACAGCCCCATTATACAGCATTTCTTTACCACTGCTGGAGACCAGAAAGAGGTGGCTGTCTCTTGCAGCTTATGTCCCAGGAGCATAACTTTATTAGCAAGCAACCTACAAGCTGACCTTGAAAGAGGCATGTTACTTTTCCTCAGTCTGAGGGTTTCAGGAAAGGAAAAAGGGCTGTGTTGGTTGTCTTGCAATTTAAGTTTCAGGTTGAAACATTTATTTCACATAATTCTCCCACTTTTCTAGATGTAGATGACAGATGGTAGATGACAGAAACCACCAAACCCATCTTGGCTTATTTTAACACAATTGATCATAATACTTTGTGAACAAATTGAAACTCCACAACAAGTATAAGTTGTGACAGGGTGCCTAGACAAGTGGCAGAAAGTGGGACTGCCTTGTGCACCCAACATGCAGACTCTTCCGGCAGTGATCGCTACGTATGAAACTACCCACGAGAGTAGTGGCTTTTAACGACCTTTTTGGTGTGTCTCCTGATTTTGAGAGTCTGGGATTCAGGGAGAGTTGAACTGGGTGATTTTTCTGTTTCCTGTGACATCAGCTGGGGTTCTTTGGTGCTATCTGCCTAGCAGCTGGTCTGGTTTGGAGGGGTCTAGATTCATTCGCTCTTTCTCCCACTGAATGGTAATTTCAATGTTTTGCCATATTTTCTGTCCCTCAGGGTAGTCAGACTTCTTATATGTGGCCCATGGCTTCTAAAAACTGAGGTGAAAGTTATCAATCTTCTTTAGGCCAGATTTGGAACTAGCATAGTGTCATATCTGCAATGTTCCATTGGTCACAGAAGTCGAAGCCTTGCCTGGATTCAAAGGGAAGGGATATCATACCCAGTGTTAGAGAAAGAAGTGACAAAGAACTTGTGGCTATCTTTAATATGCCACATATAGTCACAACGGGCTCAGAATAATATTGGAATATATGCACACAGCTGTTCACTTGCTGCTAAAGCAAATAGTCTCATCCCTTTACCCTTACTCAAAGCTGGCAACAATAATGTGTATAGTCAGTGTCATCGCAGTATTAATCTTTTGCCTGTCAAGCAGTTAGACAAATAACCATTAGCACCATCTATGTGCAAGACACTGGCCTTCTGCTAATTGCCATGGAGTAAAAATATAAACCAAAACAAAATTGCAACCCTTTAAGACCCAAGAAGCTATTGAAAAGATACATGCAAGCAAGATCCAAAAAGACAGGGAGGTGTTTTCAGAGGGAAGTCGACGCCCCTCTCCCGGTGTTCACCAAACAGTATGTGCAGGCATGCTTATGATCACAGGAAAACTATTTATTACAATAATTTACTATTAACCCATAGGTGGCAAGCCCATTTATTTCCTTCGTTCTTAATAATTGACCACACATAGTTAGAACTAGTTAATGTTTTTATTTAAAAACATTTTCTTCTTAAAGCTCTTTGTAAGGTTAAAGGGAAGAAGATGTAATTTGTAAAATGTGGCACTAATATAGGTGGACTTAGATCTGAAAGCACACGTGTATCGTCTTAAGAGTTAGAGGTACTTGTGTGCCAGACACATGAAGTCCTAGAGACTTCTCAGAAAAGTCATACACACACACACACACACACACACACACACACACACACACACACAGAGCAAATTGTTTCCACCATGACTTTAAGTTAGCATTATCCCTATACAAAAAAAAATGACAGGCCTTAAAAACAAGTAGTGAAAAAGCCAATTTTCTCTGCACCGAGGAATAATTGGTCTAACTCTATGTAGCTAATAACTGCCGAGAAAGAGATACACCTTCCTCAAATAAATGATAGCTTTAAATCTGTAAAGAACTGTAAGATTTTTTTTCTCAGGAATTGCAGCAAAAATTGGAAAGCAGGGTAGGAAAGCAGGCCTAGAAGGAAAAAGAAGGGACACCCAAGTAAATGAATTATATGGACTTCAAGAGAGTTAAGGTTCAAAGCCAGGATCTCAAACATTAGCAAAAAGTGAATCAGCAATTCATTCTTGGATTTCTAATAATAATAATACCACCAGGAATCCCCCCTGGTAAATTCTCAAAGGTCACTCCTGCTGATTAGCCCAAACAATACCAAGTGAATGTGTTATGTAGTGTGGCTGTCATTCCACACTTTTGTCCTGCTTATCTTTCACTTGACTTGAAGCAGATCACAGCAGAAACATCACTTGACAGGTACAGATTGCAGAAATAGCTCTTTGGATTTTTCCTTTTTGAGCATTGAAGTGTTCCCAGCCAGAGCCACAAAGTTTATCTCAGCTCTCTACTTGGAATGCGGAGAAAGACATAGACTGGAGATAACCAATGTCCTCATCAGTCACTATGAATGGGGTTTGTGTTACAAATCCATCTGATTTATTCAGTATATTTGATACCCCTGGCTGGTAGTTATTTTTTATCATTTCTAGGTATGACAGTTTTTTTCTTTATTAAAAATTTTTGTTATGAAAATTTCCTATTTTAGGAAAAAATCAGTTAAAAAGAACACAAAAGTTATCTACAATCTAGAGATAATTCTGTATACATTTTGTGGGTTTTGTCCAGTATTTTGAAAATCTGCTTATGTATATATAGAATCATGTTGTGTATAACTGTCTATACTCTACCTACAAGGATAGCAGGGGGGTTAAATTCAGCATTATGTAGACTTAATATCAGAACTTGTGAGGTTCAGAAGACTGTGTAAATCAGAAAGGTCTGGCTGCAGATGGGGTGGACACTGAAAGGTGTCTTAGTGTGGGTTCCTTGGAAAAGCACTCAGAAATGGAATTATGTTTTCTGGAGTTTAATTAAGGGTCCTCAAAGGGGTACTCCTCCCCCTTCACCTACAAGGAAGTAGGGAAGCAAGACTGGGCAGACAGGCATGATACAGCAGAGGTCTGTCAACCCAGGGAGAGTTCAGAGTTTGGATGGTCCCTCAGAGTTGCCCCACAAGGGTGTCAGGGTTCAAGAAGTAGTAATTTGTCTTTTATTTTGGAGGGGATGTGTGGACTCCTAAAATCTTAACTGATGTGATGAGTTCCTGAAATTTTGTAGGGTTTATTTCCCACCCTATAGTGTCTCTAAGGTCCCCCAGCATACATGCTACTTCTTGAAATTGATTTTTTAAAAATTGAATGTAGGACACTAGCTGCCTTTTAAAAAGGTGAGTGGAAGAAGTCAGTCAGCCCTTCTGGTTCCTTTCGTGGGCTAGAGCTTGGTCAGATAGCCATCTCTAGAAGTTGTTGAAGTGTACTTTGCATTCTGGACACCCGAGTGTGCTGGTGAAAATCAAGCTTTCTGTTACCAACGATAGACAAGGTGGAGGATAGATACAGGAGGACCACTAGCTGTCTTCAACCATAAGCACTGAATTCATTTAAATATGGAACAAAGGTTACTCAAGTGTGGGAATTAGGCTGTCGAACCAAATGTAAATGCCATACGTCTTGACAATATAAAAATATTACCCAGTAAGGGAAGGCGAGATAGGTCTGTGAGACCCACCACACAGTAATCCATTGTGAGATGAAAGTGATGAATCTGGGACCTGGCGTGAGCACACAGCACACAGTGTTGATGAGTAGTCCCAGGTGGAGGCAAAGATCAGACCTGGGACTCAGTGTTCCCACAGAGTGATTTCTCAGACACTTTTGCTCTTAAGGCAAATGAGATCATAACACACCACTGGTAATGTCTCATATTTTTAACTTTCCAGGTGATAGAGTTACTTTTTAAAACACGTTAATTCACCTCCTCCAGCATCTCTCCCCTCCCCAGGAATCCTATTCCTCTGAGCACAATGTTCGTAAATACCGAGGCAGTTGGTCCATTCAAGTCACTTACAGTTAAAAAGTATAAAATTCATGGACATGGGGAAGAATAAACATTACCCTTTTATACATTACCTAGCATGTACAGAAAGCAATTCATTAAAGATTGAAAGGCAAGATCTGCTTAAGTGTAGAAAGGAGTGATTTGAGGATTACAAAATAATAATAATCTTAAAATTAGGTTTTGAATATTATTGAGAAGAAATCCCATGTGTGGTAATTTTACAAAACAATTGTTTTCAGCAAGCTACTATAGTGTCAGTTTTTATCAATTTTACTTTTTAGTTTTACATTCAGTGTTAATTTATTCAGAAGATTTTTAACCCCCCAAAAAACGCCTTGTAAAGCATGGTTTTGTCTCCCAGGAGACATATTTAGTCAACTAAGAGAACCAGTAGTAGCATAAATGTGATCACTCCTGTAGTAATTTAATAGTACTTTTCTGTTATGCCACAAGGTGGCAGCACATGCAAGGGTGTCTATTTACATTAATATTTGTACCTCTGTATAGTGAATGTATCCTTTGGTTTGGGGACATGCAAAGGATGGTTCAAAGGTCATCCACTTTCTAGAACATAACAATGTTTATTTTGTTGTTTTTCATGTTCTTAAGTTCAAGAGCAATGTCTATTTTTCATCCCATAATATCAGATCTAAATTTGTTCTTTTATAAATGGAGCTATCTGGTGAAACATCTATTTACATTTAGGCCAGGGAGCAAACGTATCCTCACTCACAATTCTCATGTGGCATCTCTTCTAATTTACTCATTTATTGGAGTAAATCATCTCAAATTGCTGCTGTTTCCTCTGATAATTTGTTCCCCCAGATCCTGCATGGCTCCCTCTCACTCCATAGGTCTTGGCCCATTCATTCATTGGCACTTACCATGGCTACCCTTTAGAAAATAATGACACAATAATGCCTCTACTGCCCCTGATATTCCTTTCCCCTCTTATCCTGATTTATCATTAAAATCTACATTTATCATCTGCCAATCTGCTACACATAAACTTATTTATTTATTTGCGTTTCTCCCCTAAGAAGATGTAAGCTCCACAACAGATAGGATCTTGTCCGTTTTGTTCACTGTTGTCTCCCCAGCCTGTAGATCAGTTCCTGTACATCATGGCTGTTTACTAAATATGTGCTGAATCTATGCCCTGGAGGCTGAAACAAGTAGGTAGATGTACTTAAACAGGACAAGTGCTGTAACTGAGAGTCCTGACCTAAGGCTGAGAGGTGGACGTTGTCATTGCTGTTCTACCCGACAGGGAAGGGGCCTTGTGCTGTTATTCAAACTGAGTCTCAGATTCCTTATTTAGTCAACGTGGAGTAAAAACAAAACCACTTTTACTCATTTCTCAACATAGGTATGAAGCGTCAAACCGTGTTGATGGCTCCCCTTATATATCTGGAGCCAGGACTTCCTCTCACCACTCCAGACCTTAGTGCCCACTCAGTGACTTAGTTGAAGGTCTCACAGGCTTCTTGGCCCAAATATGCCTGAAACTGAACTTCTGGCAATTCTTTTTGATGATTCGGTAAAAAAACGTGGGTTTGTCCTTGTCACCTTCTTTCTCTTACATGCTAACCTCTAATTCATCAGCATACACTGTCAGCTCCATCATCTTAATATATTTTCTCCATTTTCACTACTACCAGCCAGGTCAAGATTCTCTCATTGCTAGAATGTTGTCAAAATCTTGATTAAGGTACTAAATATGTGCCTTGACCACATATACAAGTCATTTCCTGCTGGTATGCATTGCCTGACATGTCACAGATGAGAAATCAGTTGCTATTATATATTGTATATTTCTTGGATTTCTGTAAGAGACACCTAATATCACTTGTGATTTTTCTAGATCATTGTACTTGAACTTGTTCTCTCAACACTCATTCATTCAGCAGACAAAAAGATCTCATATACAGCAGTAATTATTATTTAAATATCTAATTATAGAAACCTGATTAAACTTTGAAAAAATAATTAACAAGATATAGAAGTATATAATTAGATGCTAAAATAATCAGATGAGAAGAGAAGTGCAACAAGAATTGAGATCCAAGAGTGCTAAAGACATTGAGACATTTTCAAAAGAGATTGGGCTCGAGCTACACAGATGACAGTTTGAGAATGACAACTGGCATGAAAAACACATGTAAGACTTGAAGTTGGAAATGGGCAGTTTGGGGCAAAGAGCAGTATGAATAATTCATGAGACATATGGCTGCATAGTTGGGGGAGAGGTATAGATTGGAGAGCATGGTATAGCTAGGAAGGACAATTTGAGAGCTATCTTACAAAATATGGAGGAGAGATGAGCATTCTCTAGGAAAAGAATGACCTAGATATGATGTTTTAAACTATTAATGTGGCTAAAGAGTGAGAAATAGATTGGAGCAGTGAGATATTTCATTATATATTTAATATAAGTAATATTTACATATAGCATATGTGATGCAGACCCTGGCTCGTGGGGTCCATGTCATTATGGATGAAATGAGACATTCACACGGACTACGGAGTCCAGTGGAGGAAAAGGGATGACATGGCTTTTCTTTCAAGGGGAGCAAACGCCTCCACCCTTGCTCCAAGGAGCTTTTATTGTCTTACTGGACACATGACAAGAAGGTCCTCATTATAACTATGCACAGGCTCGCTTTAGGTGGTTACCTTTTACAGAAAACAAAGGAGCCAATCCTGGTAATCACATCACAGAAGAGAGATATTTGCAAATGAAAAGGCAAAAGTAGTTGAACTGTTACACTCATCCTTGGAAGATTTAGCACGGTTTTTAGGAAGTTGCTTTGCAGTAAATGTCCTCAATTCAGGGTGAAGGAGTTTTAACAAAAAGCAAGACTCATGGCAGTCTAGGCACATTGCAGGCCTGATTCCCCATGGGAGAACCTATCCGTGGGCATGGGACCTGTGCATCTCCCAGTGGGAGCTGGGCCCATGCCATGCAGGACAGTCTACTACACATATGTGTGTAATATATAATATATATAATTCCAATTAAGAGACTTACTAAAATCATCAAATGCCCAATCTGACTCAAGCAACTGAACCTCTACAACTGGGCCTGTGCATATTTAGGGTTTGTCTCATGTTTCCTAGACCTACAATGAGATGTCTCTAATGCAGACGTGTTTTTTTTAACTGTAGATTCTGACCATTTTTTGACTCTTGTGTCTATATAATACCTGATTCTGTTTACTACTTACATTGACTACTAAAAAGAAAAAAATTTGAGACTTCTGGTCAAGATGGAGAGATAAGTAAAACATGGCTCACCTCTTTGCACAACCACATCAAAATTACAACTAAATTATAGAATAACCATCACTCAGACCCATCAGAAATCAAGTTGAATGGAAGTCCAACAACTACAGAATTAAAGAAACCACATCCATCCAGACTGGTAGGAGGGGCAGAGATGCGGAATGGGCTGGTCCCACTTACACTTGTGGTGGATAAAAATTCGGGAGGGCTATCTCAGGAGTGAAGAGTCCCAGCCCCACACCAGGCCCCATAGCCCAGGGTTCTAGTGCCAGGAAAAGAATTCCCCTAATTAATGGCTGCAAAAAACAATGAGTCAGTGGAAGAAACTATTAGACTCCCATGTACTTCCTTTTAAAGAACCCACACACAGTCTTACTCAGACTCACTTCCTCTGATCTCCAGCACAAGGGTAGCAGCTTGAAAGGCAACAGTGTCACTCTGGGAGGGGCTGAAGTGTCTGGCATCAAGTCAAGAACTGGGGGACAGCTGCCTCCCAGATGGAAAGGTGGACAGAGGCCATTGCCCCTTTTCTGAACCCTCCCTCCAAAGAGCCACAGAGCCAGCAGACAGGCACCGTATATGAGACTCCATCGATCTGGCTAACACTGTTTGACCCATCTTGGAGATACCCCGAGACTCTGCCCCACCCACTTATGGCCTCACTCATGCTGTTAGAGAGACTTTTCCATATGACTGGCAGATCTTGACTCATGCTTAATAACTTCCTAAATTCTCTCGAACAAGCAGCAGTAGGTATCAGGGAGGCCCCACTCCCCATATCTCTTGCTAAGTGTCCCAAGGCATGGCACTAGCAGCAGCCAACCTAGATTCACAGCTTGGCTTTGCCTAGGAATCTCCAGGCCCAGCACAAGTAACAGCCATCTCAGATTGGTTTATAGCCCAGGCAGGGTAGCCCCAGACAAAGCACGGGTGGCGGTTGACCCTGACCCGCACCGCCCAAGAAACTGCAGAGCCTGCATACCTAGTGAACAAAATACCCTGGAGCACCATCACTCTACCCCTGCACAAGTGATCCTCCATGGCTGGTGATCAGTGGTCACAGCAAGTTCTTGAAGTTGACAGGTCTGGGTAAATCTCTCCCACTGACCTGCCAAAAGCAACCAAGGCTTGACTACAAGAGGACAGTCTACTCGGCACACATGAAGGGGGCACCTCGAGTACACAGCTTGGGTGATAGGGAAGGCTATGCCACTGGATCCTGTAGGCCACCTATCACATTAGACCACACTACAAAAAGAGATGGAGTCAAAGCAGCTCCACCTAATACATAGAAACAAATACAGGGAGGCTGCCAAAACAAGGAGACAAAGAAATGGCCCAAATGAAAGGTGTCAGAAAGAGAAGAGAAAGAGGAAGAAATTGAAAACCTATTTGAAAAAATAATGAGAGAAAACTTTCCTAATTTGGTGAAGCAAATAGACATGCAAGTCCAGGAAGCACAGAGAGTCCCAAACAAGATGGATGTGAAGAGGCCCACTCCAACACACATCATAATTAAAATGCCAAAGGATAAAGATAAAGAGAATCTTTTCTTTTTATTTTTTATTCATTTTAAGTATATTTTATTGATTATGCTATTACAGTTGTCCCATTATTTTTCTCCTCCTTATTCCCCTACACTCTGTATCCCCCTACTCTCCAAAATCTGCCCCCCACCCCTTAGTTCATGTCCATGAGTCATGCATATAAGTTCTTTGGCTTCCCTATTTCCTATACTATTTCCATTAATATTTCCTATACTATTTCCTATACTATTTCCATTATTTATTTCCTATACTATTCTTAACCTCCCCCTGTCTATTTTATGCCTTCCAGTTATGCTTCTTATTCCCTTTACTTTTTCCCCCTTATTCTCCCCCTTCCCCTTCCCACTGATAACCCTCCATGTGATCTCCATTTCTGTGATTCTGTTCCTGCTCCAGTTGTTTGCTTAGTTTAAGTTTTTGGTTTTTAGGTTCAGCTGTTGATAGCTATGAGTTTATTGTCATTTTACTCTTCATAGTTTTTTATGTTTTTCTTTTCTTAGATAAGTCCCTTTAATATTTCATACAATAAGGCCTTGGTGATGATGAACCCCTTTAACTTGACCTTATCTAGGAAGCACTTTATCTGCCCTCCCATTCTAAACGATAGTTTTGCTGGATAGAGTGATCTTGGGTGTAGGTCCTTGCCTTTCATGACTTCAAATACTTCTTTTCAGCCCCTTCTTGCCTGTAAGATTTTTTTTGAGAAATCAGCTGATAGTCTTATGGGAACTCCTTGTAGATAACTCTCTCCTTTCCTCTTGCTGCTTTTAAGGTTTTCTCCTTAGCTTTAATCTTGGGTAACTTAATTGTGATGTGCCTTGGTGTGTTCCTCGTTGGGTCCAACTTCTTTGGGACTTTCTGGGCTTCCTGGACATCCTGGAAGTCTATTTTCTTCATCAGATTGAGGAAGTTTTCCTTCATTATTTATTCAAAAAGTTTGCAGTTTCTTGCTCTTCCTCTTCTCCTTCTGGCAACCCTCTGATTCGAATTTTGGAGGGCTTAAAGTTATCCCATAGGTTCTGAAGCCTCTCCTCTTTTTTTTTGAATTCTTGTTTCTTCATCCTGTTCTGGTTGGATGTTTATTTCTTCCTTTTGTTCCAAATCGTTGATTTGAGTCCTGGTTTCCTTCTCGTCACTGTTGGTTCCCTGTATATTTTCTTTTATTTCACTTTGTATAGCCTTCATTTCTTTCTTCATTTTGTGACCAAGCTCAGTCAGTTCTGTGAGCATCCTGATTACCAGTGTTTTGAACTCTCCATCAGATAGGTTGTCTATCTCCTCATCACTTAGCTCTTTTTCTGGAGTTTTGATCTGTTCTTTAATTTGGGCCATATTTCTTTGTCTCCGTGCACCTGTTATGTTGTAAGTGATTGAATCTTAGGTATTCACTAAAGCAGGGAAAACCTCTTTACTGCATTGTGGCACTGTCTGTGGGGGACGGATCAGAGAGGGAACAATGCTGCTCGCTTGCTCTGCTCTAGCCCCACTTTCCAACAAACTCTCCTGTGAGACTGGGAGTTTCTCCCACCTTCACAACCCCCACCGAATTTTATAGCTAGAGGTTCCTCTGTCAGCCAACCCTAACTCACTTGAGCAGTCTGCTGCCTTGCCCTGGGTCCTCTCTGCCTGGCTGCCCATCTCTGCCCCTCCTACCAGTCTGGATGAATGTTTCTTTAACTCCTTGGTTGTTGGAGTCCCATGTATTTTGTTGTTCTGGCAGCTCTGTTTGTTTATTGTTTTTAAATTGGTTGTTATCCTTCTTTTGGTTGTGTGAGGAAGTGAAGCATTTCTGCCTATACCTCCATCTTTGCTGGAACTCTTAAAAGAAATTCTTTTGGAAACTTTTTAAAATAAGGCCTTCATCATTATTTGAATAAACCATGGCCAAAGACTCACCAACATGCCCATAGCCCGAGTCACAAGTCCTAAAAAGAGAATCTTAAAAGCAGCAAGAGGAAAGCAGTTAGTTACCTACAGAAAAGTTCCCATAAGACTGTCAGCTGATTTCTGAAGAGAAACTTTGCAGGCTGGAAGGGACTGGCAAAAAATATTCAAAGTCATAAAAAACATGGACCTACAGCCAAGATTGTTTTATCCAGCAAAGTTATCACTTATAATTGAAGGGCAGACAAAGAGCCTCCCAGACAAGAAAAAGACTGAAGGAATTCATCCCTGCCAAACCATTATTATATGAAATGTTAAAGAGACTTATTTAAGAAAAAGAATATCAAAACTACAAACAATAAAATGGCAATAAATGCATAGCTCTCAACCACTGAATCTAAAAAACAAACTAAGCAAACAAGAACAGAGACAGAACCATGGAGAGGGTTTTATTGGTTGCCAGATAGGAGGGGGTGTGGGAAAATGGGTGAAGAAGTGAAGGGATTAATAGATAGCAGAGAATAGTCATGGGAATATAAAGTATAATATAGAAAACACAGTAGCCAAAGAACTTACATGCTTACCTATTGACATGAAAAATGGTGTGGGGATTTCCTGAGGGAATGGGGGTGCTGGGTAGAGGGGGGGCAAAAGGGGAAAACTGGAAACTGTATTAGCATAATCAATAAAATATAATTTAATTAATTAATTACTGCTGAAAAATAAAGTGGAAGGGGATAGATTAGTCAAGAATGGCAAAATGTTCATTATTAAAGCCAGCTGATGAGTATTGGGAATATAAATAAGTAAATAAAAAGAAAAAAATTTAAAGAGTTCATAGTGATATACATCCAAAGAAATTAATATATGCATTTTATTTTTATTATTTTTAAAAATTTGTATTGCTGTTCAGTTACAGTTGTCCCCATTTTTCCCCCATTACTCTTCCCTGTCCTACCCACTCTTCCTCTCACATCCAGACCTCCCCTGCATTGTCCTTGTCCATGGGTCCTTTGTACATGTTCCTTGATTTGACCCTTCACCTTCTTTCCCTTGTTGTCCCCCTCCTCCCTCCCTCTTTGGTCACTGTCAGTTTGTTCTTTATTTCCATGTCCCTGGCTCTATTTTGCTCACTTGTTTGTTTTGTTGATTGGATTCCACTCATAGGTGGGATCATATGGTATTTGTCTTTCACTGTCTGGCTTATTTCACTTAGCATAATACTCTCCAGTTCCATCCTTACTGTCACGAAAGGTAAGAGTTCCTTTTTTCTTTCTGCTTTGTAGTATTCCACCATGTAAGTGTACCACAGATTTTTGATCCACTCATTTACTGATAGGCACTTAGGCTGTTTCCAGCACTTGGCTATTGTAAATAATGCTTCTATGAACATTTGGGTGCATAGGTTCTTCTGAATTGGTGTTTCAGGATTCTTAGGGTATTATCCCAGCAGTGGTATTGCTGGGTCAAAAGGCAGTTCCATTTTTAGTTTTCTGATTAAATTCCATACTGTTTCTCACAGTAGCTGCACCAGTCTGCATCCCCACCAACAGTATGCTAGGGTTCCTTCTTCTCCACAGCCTCACTATTACTTGTTTTTTGTTGATTTGTTTATGATGGCCATCCTGACCAGTGTGAAGTGGTATCTCATTGTGGTTTTAATTTACATTTCTCTGATGGCTAGTGACATTGAGCATCCCTTCAAAAGTCTACGGACCCTCTGTATGTCCTCCTTGGACAAGTGTTTGTTCAGGTCCTTTGCCCATTTTTTAATTGGGTTGTTTGTCTTCCTAGAGTGGAATTGTGTGAGTTCTTTGTACATTTTGGAGATCAAACCCTTGTCCTAGTATCAATGGCAAATATATTTTCCCATATGATTGGTTCCCTTTTCATTTTGCTGATGTTTTCTTTAGCCATACAGAAGCTTTTTATTTTGATGAATACCATGCTCTAAGGGACATACCAGTGAAAATACTGCTGCATGGCATATCTGGAATATCATGGGTTTTCCTGACTACGTTCTCCTCTAGGACTATTCTGGCATCACAATTTATATTTAAGTCTTTTACCCATTTTGAGTTTATTTTTGTGTATGGTGGAAGTTGGTGATTGAGTTTCTTTTCTTTTTCTTTTCCTTTTCTTTTTTTTTTGCATGTAGCTGTCCAGATCTCCCAACACCATTTGTTGAAGAGGCTATTTGTACTCCATTGTATGCTCCTACCCTTTGTCAAATATTAATTGACCACAGAGACATGGGTTTATTTCTAGGCTCTCTCTTCTGTTCCATTGGTCTATGTGTCTGTTCTTATGCCACTACCAGACTGTTTTGATTACAGTGGCCTTGTAATGTAGTTTAATATCAGGTATTGTGATCCCTCCTACTTTGTTCTTTCTCAAAATTTCTGAGGCTATTGCAGGTTGTTTATGGTTCCACATATATTTTTGAAAGATTTGTTCTATATCTGTGAAATATGTCATTGATATTTCAATGGGGATACTCATTTTAAATAAAAGCATGTTTTCTACATTCCTTAGACTTACCATTGCTTTCTTGGTATAGAATGTATTCACTTAACTTTATTATTTGCATCAGTTGATACTCATTATTCTATTAAAAATTATAGTAATGGTAAGAAATAAAAAAGAAAAGGACATGAGGCACAGTGGTGCTGATTAGAAAAACTGCCAGACAGCCATTAAAATCATAGTGAGCTCTCAGATTCTCAGAATTATTGCTATGGGCTTTGAAAAATATCATGATAACAACTATAACTGGGCTTGGTCAGAAATTGTATTCTTGTAGGTTTCCTTTGTTAAAGGAAAGATGAATTTCCAAATAATAGAGTAAAACAGAGATAATATGTGGACTAAATCCTTTTGTTCTTAAAGATTCTTTCAAATGGAATTATTGGTGTTGTCTTCACAAGTTTCTTAAAATTTCAGTTTTAAAATTATGCAGTATCTCTGTCAATATTGCTTCTCTAACCAAATACTGTTGGGATTGAATTGTTAGACATTCTTTAGAAAAAAAGGACATTAATTATGTTAAAGCATTACATGTCTGCTTTTAAAATCCTTGACTTACCTAGTTCAGTTGTGGGATCAGACTCCAGTTCAATGATATTGGGTTGCATGACAAGTAAGATGACATTATAAACACATTATTGTACCTGAGGAAAGACTGATAAGCACAGACCACGCTTTCCAAGGTAGATTGATGGATATGAGAATATGGGGAACAGGGAGAGCACTAAAATTACTGGTATTAATCATACTGACATCTCTAATTTACCTCATTTCTTTGGATAATTTAAGCTGTTTGGCAAAGCTCTTTTTTCTAAAAAATTACAGAAATGTTTCCCATGGTCAAACTTAATATGGTAGCTGAAATACACCAATTCTTATATTTTGCAACTTCATGGTTAGTGGAAATGTCTGCAGTTTCTTTCACAACCACTCACTGGTATAAAATTAGGCTTTAAGAAAAACAAAACAAAAACCTGAAGATTCATATTTTAGTAAAAAGAAAACAATAACTGCTGCCTAATTCCCCAGTAGGGCGCCTCTACTCCACTCCCAAACTCTGTGCTCTCATGAGGCTGCAGTGAGCATCCTTCTGCATGTCTCTTCATAAATCTCTGAGAGAATTGGGCGGGGGGGGGGGCGGCTATGGTCCTTGAATATGCCATCAACCCCAACAGCCTGGCCATTGCTATGAATTTCTTCAGTCATGGGGCAGGCAATTTTCCATAGACAATGTGGTAAAAAGTAAGAACAAAATGCATAGCTCTCCATACTATCCATCCACTTCAGTCTCCAGACACTCCTGCCTGCATAACACCACTGCCTCACTCACTCCTCATACCAATGCATGACAGTCCCCAGGCTCCTCAAGAGGACTCTTACTTCTGTGGTTTCTCTAGAATCCATTTAGAGGAAGGAAATCAGGAGCCGTTAACAAAAATCAAGTATAATTCTTTGGAAATGGTGTTTCTTTCCTTACCATGCCGACTTAGGAAGAAGTTCACAGCATACTCATGAGGTCTTGTTCCATCTAGCTCTTGAGATGGATAAGAACCACTATTATCATTCCTACCTGCCCTCTGGAGCCTAAGGTCATGGATGCTAATCATAGTTGTTGCTGGACATTTAGCATGGCTTAAATTTTGTTTTAAAATTATCAGCTGAATGAAATACTTCTTTAAATATCATGCCATAGTAATTTTATAGTTTATCCCTTTTACAACCATGTAAACTAAAAACTAGAAATAACAATCATTCATGATTCTCTAGGAAAAACTGATGAACTTGTGGTACTGTCATAGTTTGGGCTGCTATAAGAAAAATACCTTAGACTGAATAACTTAAACAATAAACATTTGTTTCTCACTCCTAGCAGCTGGAAGTCCAAGATCAGGGTGCCAGCAATGTTGGGTTCTTGGTAAAGGCCTTTGTTGATGTAAAAATTATTCAAACCTGTAGATAATTTTAGGAGTTTATCTGAGCCAAACTGATGGTATTGTTGGGAAGCAAGATCTCAAATACTCCAGAGAATGACAGGTTTGAAGTTTATTTTCTGCATTTGGAATCAAGGAAGGAACACATGGAAGATTACGTGAGAGAGGAAGAAAGCAAGGTACTGTATAGTTAACATGATTATGTGCCCTTAAAGGTGGTTAGGCCTTCAAGACCTCTGGAAAAGATTCCTGGCACGTCAAAGGTGTGTTAATCTAGATGCATGAGAACAATAGGCTGGGCTTGCTTAAAAACCTTTTACTGAAGAAGTTGGAGATGTGGGGGCCATGACTACCCACCCTGACTTGCCCAGTTAGGAATTTATGATCAGATCACCCTGTGAGGTTACTTTGGTCAGATTTACTGTAGCAGCTCCTTCATCATCCACACCCCCTGCCTGGTTTACAGGCGGCCATCTTTTCATTGTATTCTCCCGTGGCTGGGAGAGAGAGGATACAAGTTCTCTCCTGCCTGTTATGAGGGCACTAATCTCATTAAAGAGGGCTCCAACCTCATGACCACACTACCTCCCAAAGGTCCTACTTTCTAACACTATCACATTGAAGGTTAGGATAACAACATAGGAATTTGGGGGAGATACAAATATTTAGTCCATAACAGTCCATAACAGGCCTGAGTCCATAACTCAGGGATATTTGACAAATACTACAGAACACCTCAAGTTGTTAAGATTTATTGATTGAAAGCTATGTCATAAATATATTGATTATGAATATACACATGTGTATACACATCAGCGTCATATAGGAAATGGTGTGTGCATGTGTGCACATAATCATTTGCATGTGTGTACCATACATGTATACTATGTGTGCACATAATCATATGTGTGTATATAATATCTATATATGTGTATTTCTATCTATCCATCTATTTAGTTTGGAAAGTATATTAGTGTCCTAGGGCTGCCATAACATTACCATAAACTTGGTAACTTAAAACAGAGATTTATTCCCTCATGATTCTTGTGGCCAGATTTCAAAATTGAGCAGTGGGCAGGACCTTACTCTCTACTGAGACTCTGGGGGAGAATCTGTTCTGTGCCTTTGCCAGCTTCTGGTTAATGGTCACATCACTCCAATCTCTACCACTGCCTTCACATTGCCTTCTCTGTATGTCTGTCTTCTCTTCCATGTGTCTCTTATAAAGACACTTGTCATTGGATTTAGGGTCTACCCAAATAATCCAGGATGATCTCCTTGTCTCAAGATTCTTAATTTAATTGTGTAACAGAGTCCCTTTTTCCAAATAAGGCAACATTTATAGGCTCCAAAAAGTAGGGTATGGAGACATCTTTTGGGAGCCACTATTTGTTTAACCCACTTCAGAAAGCAAGATATTTCACCTTTAGTGATGCTTGCCTGGAATTAATGCTTTTGCTGTGTTTTTTTTTAGCTTTGTGTTATTGCCACAATAATATTTTACTACAGTATTATTTCTTAGATCTCAGACAATCAACAATGGGATACTAGAAACAAAAAAATACGTATTATACCAAATTAGGTCTTAATATACCATCCATAAGCGTTTCCAAGTTGTTCATTCTTTTTTATATCACTATGAAGTAAGTGAAAGGACTGTCAAACTAAATGAAGTGAAAACACCATGTAGTAGAGGCATGGTTATTTTGGCAAACAGAGGGAAGTCTGGATCAAACGCGTACATCTCCACAGGCAGAGTTCAGGCAGCCAGGCTGCACAAAAGCCAGCTAACATGAAGGCCCTATGATGTCACACAGCCCACGTATTGCCCTCTGTGGGTCTATAAATGTTTTAATTGGACTAAACTGTTGAAGACATTCCTTCCAAGTCTCAGTCAGGCCTTACTCCATTTCCCAGTGCCAGGCCTACATAGCAGTCCCTCTTTTCTTCTGAAAATGTGATATATAACACTTTTACTTGGGAGATGTTCAAACAAAGTTTTTATAAAAAATAAAGAGTGGAAAGGAACACTAGCGAAGCCAAACACTAGATGCACAATTTGTTTTGAGGACTTCATAAGAACTGTAAAATATGTTTCCATGTCAATCATTAGGTTATAAATGAGACTAACAGTATTTATTGCACTAACTTTCTTTATTGGTTTCCAAGGTCTTAAATTAGAGTTACAATGATTCTATTGCAAAAAAAAATGTGAGTCTTTCTTTCTCAGGATGAATTTTTACTTAGCCTGTGTGGGGCTTGATAAACAGAATACTTTGTTTCTCTTTCATTACTTTCCTGTGGAGAATTCTGTCCCTTGGCGATAATGAAGGACAATTTGAGTATCATCTCAGAACACTGTGACTTTGTAGATCTCAGAATTACGCTCAGATTTTGAAATGAGGATCTTAGAGGTGAGGGCCTCAAGACAGGATGTGACATTCTTCAACACTTCTTGGGCTCTGGTCAATAATTGACCAAATGTACTTGTTCACAAGTAGTAAGGAGGTGTGTGTGTAAGGCTGTATGGGTGATATATTCAATGCACCCATTTTGTGAGAGCTTTTATTTTGCATAATTGTACAAATATCTAGTTGACTAGTAAGAAGGGGAATATAGCACAATTCAGATTTATGTCCCACCTTTTAAACAAAATGCCAGTTGTATAGCAATGTGCTTGCAGTGTTTCGCATTTTCCAATGTGCATGGCATGAGCTGAAAGGAGCCCTTCATAGTCTGTGCCTCAGAAAATCATTTCTTTTTCTACATTTGTTTTCTAATTTGAGTTTTCCTTTTAACAAACTGCTAGAAATATTCCCATCATTTGCTTGTCCTTCTGCTTTTATGTTTTCCCCAGCTTGGGATGAGTATTTGTTTTTTCATAATTAGATTTTGGTTCATGGTATTTATGAACTTTTAAAACAAAAAATGTCCATTTTTAAATTTTCATACAAAAAATTATTGTGGGAAATGGCACTATATGGGTGATACAAAATAAATGATTTTAATATGTTATATATAATTAGATATTCTTTGGGGTTTGTAGTGTCTGACTAGTAGACACTAGTCAGAAAGAGGAGCAATTAGGCAACTTGAAGAACTATTCATGTCCACCTCAGTCGAAAAGCACTCAATGTCATTCATAAGATGAATTTGAAATATCTTTACTAACAGAAAAAGGTTCATATATTTAAAATCTGTAATGTCAAGCCAGTTATTAAATATGAATAGAAGGTTTCTCTTAAATCTTGGGTCACATTTCAGTTTGCCTTACAGCAAAGCCCAGTCTACATGATGGAGTAAATTAAAAGTTGCTCTTGACAATAGTGATAGTGGGGAGACCTCAAAGCTATAATTAATAATAAATATGTCTGATTGTTTTCATAGCTATTTTCTTCTCTACTACTGAGTTCCCTAGGCTCTTCTTGATGTTGAATTTTTGCTGTTGCTCATATTAATTTTGCATATTAATGCAGAAGAAGATAATCATAAGAAAGATGTCTTCTGAAACACCATAGAGGAACTGGAATTCCTCAATGACAGTTTTCCCTTGATCACTGTTGATGGGTTAAAAAGGAGATATCACTTGACATTTAGGTTAGCTGAAAATGTTTAACCTATCATGTGTAGGTTATACATGTATATAGATGTTATACATGTATGTACATGTTATACAAGAATATATCATGTATATTTCTATTCTTAATGAATTTGAATCACATGTGAACAGTATATTCTGGCCATCATACAATCTTCTTACTTAATAATATTCTATTTTTACCCAACCTACCACCAAAAATTAACTTGCTTATAATTTGTCTCAGCTCTATATTTCCTCCATTATGAACTTGCTCATTTCAATATGCAGAATTCCAGAATCTTATTTTCCATCTCTACCAAATTCTAAGAAAAGAGAAAGAAAACCATTTCTGGGACAGCCTAGATCATCTTAAATGCATATGAATATGTCACTCACATTAACCACATCAACAAAGCACTCACTAACAATTTTTACTGATGATCCACAGAGCAGATGTATTTCTGCTTTTATGGGCATCTAAAGTGTGGTCAAGCCATCCCTCTACAACTGCTGGGACTCGGAGACCCATGCTGTGTAGAACATTGTCACATCTGAATCTGTAACTTGGTAGTTAAAGATGAAATGAAAGTCTGTCCTAGATGGTAAATCATTTTATACTGCAAATAATTGTATTAAATGTCTAAAAATTCTAAAAACCTATGTCTAAAAGTTTTATGACTCTGATAACAGAGAAATTTGTGACTCATTCAAGGCTATTTTATCAGAGAATTTTAGAGAGAAAAGGATCAGTCCTTCACTTCTTAATATGCACTGTAGGTTCCTTTTTTAAAAATAATTTTTATTTTTGATTGCAGTTGACAGACAATATTACACAAGGTGGGGCAAAAGTAGGTTTACAGTTGTTGATATGGAAAATAATACAATAATTAATAATAATACAAGAATGAACTTGTATTTTGCATACTCACAACTATAAACCTACTTTTGCCCCACCCTGTATTACTTTCAGGTGTATGACCTAGTGATTAGACATTTATATGCTTTATGAAGTGATCACCCTAGTAAGTCTAGTACCCATCTGACACCATATAGTTATCACAATATTATTGACTATATTTCCTATGCTGTACCTTACACCCCCATGACTATTTTTATAACTGGCAATTTGGACATCTTAATCTCTTCCCTTTTTCCCCCTCCCCACTAACCAGCTCCCATCTGGCAACCTTCCTTGTGTTCCCTGTATCTATGAGTTTGTTCCTTTTTTGTTTATTCATTTATTTTGTGTTTTAGATTCCACATACTGTATTAGGGAAATCATATGGTTTTTGTCTTTCCCGGTCTGACTTATTTCATTTAATATAACATCCTCTAGGTCCATTCATGTTGTTACAGATGGCAAGATTTCATTCTGTTATATGGCTGAGTAATTCCATTGTATAAATGTACCACCTCTGCTTTATCCATTCACTCGTCCATTGATGGGCACTTATGTTGCCCATACATTGGCTATTGTAAATAATGCTGCAATGAACATAAGGATGCATATATCTTTCCAAATTAGTGTTTTGGATATCTTTAGACAAATACATAGAAGTGGGATTACTGGATCTTTCTTTGTCTTTTGTTGTAGCTTGTTGATTTCACCTCTGAATGATCTATCCATTGATGGCAATGAGTGATAAAGTCCCCTGATGATATTATTGTCAGTCTCTCCCTTTACATTTGTCAATATTTGCTGTATAGATTTATGTTCTCCTCCATTGAGTGTATAAATGTTCACATTTTTTAAAGATTTTATCACTTTTATTTTTACAGAGAGGGGAAAGGAGGGAGGAAGAGAGGAAGAGAAACATTGATACGTGAGACAAACATAGATTGGTTGCCTCTTGCATGCCTGGCCCACAACGCAGGCATGTGCCCTGATGGCGAGTCAGACTGGCGATGTTTTGGTTCACAGACTGATTCTCAATCCTCTGAGCCACACCAGCCAGATCAACAATCGTCAGTAAGGATGTGGAGAAATTGGAACTCTCATACATTGACTGTGGGAATGTGAAGTTTGAAATATACTTTGAGAAACAGTCAGGTATTTCTTCAAAACATTAAAATAAAGTTACCATATGATCCAGAAATTTTGTTCCTTCATATATACCCAACAGGAGTGAAAACATGTGGCCACATAAAAACTTGTATGTGAATGTTCATAGCAGCAGCATCTGTAATAGCCAACAAGTAGAAACAACCTTAATGTTCATCAACTGACAAAATGCAGTTATCCATATTATGTAATATTATTCAGCAATAAAAGAAATGAAGTACTCATGCTTTTTATAATATGAACCTTGAAAACATTATGCCTAGTTAAAGAAGTCAGATCTAAAGGATCACATATTGTACAATTGCATTTATATGAAGTGTTGTGTTGGTATTTTTTGTTTGGTTTGGGGGTATTGTCGTCAGAGCTGGAATGCCCCCTCTCAGGAGAGATTTCCCTAACCACCAATCTAAACCAATTATACATTCCCTCTCTGAACATCATCAATTTTAAAAAAGATTTCATTTATTTATTTTCAGAAAGAGGGGAAGGGAGGGAGAAAGACAGGGAGAGAAACATCAATGTGTGGTTGCCTCTTGCATGCCCCCTACTGGGGACCTGGCCTACAACCCAGGCATGTGCCCTGACTGGGAATCCAACTGGCAACCCTTTGGTTCACAGGCCAGTGCTCAGTCCACTGAGCCACACCAGTCAGGTCTAAACATCATCAATTTTAACATTCTGCATAAAACTAATTAAAATTTAATATCTATGTATGTATGTATATTTTATCATCCTAACCCCAAATATAATTCATATAAGCAAAGACCTGGTTTTGTTATTCATGGATGCATCTCTAGGACCAAGAATGGTGTTGGGCACAAAGTTGACCACTTAACAAATAATATGTTGTTTACATAAGACATTTAGCATAAATCCAGGGGAGAATCAATGATAAAAATATTAAACTAACAATGTTAAACTAAACTAACATTAAATATTAAACGAAAACTAACATTTCTTGGATGTCAGTACTTTGAATGCACTATCTTGTTTGATCATTTAAGCCCCGGGCAGTCAATAGTATTGTTTCCACTTTTAGAGAGGTTAATAGTTCACCTCTCTCAATAGCTGAGATTTTAGTCTGTACCAGAGCAGGATTACAGCTGATGTTTTTCTTACCACAAATGCAATGCTTTTAATAATTACACAGTACCATAGAGCCGGCACACAGGCAAGTGCTATTGAGTTGTAGGGTGTCAGGGAACACTTCAAGAAGGAGGGATATTAGTAACTGGGTTTTGAATATTAGTAACTCTGATATTCAGGTGGTGGGGTTACATACCAACCACAAACATGGGGAGAGGAGAGCACAGATCTTGCAGAAAGCAATGAGTGGTTCACATTGATGGGAGTCCAGAACAAGCTGTATTCCAGGAAGAGGTTGAAGAGTGAGGTGATTATCATGACTAATTTGTTCTTGTTGCATAAATGATTAGGCCAGGCCTTTATAAAGTATTTGTTTCACTTTTCTCTCCACATGCTAGCTAACTAAAGATCTTCCTCAATGCCTAGGAATAATAATTTGGATGTCTCCTCAGGATTGCTCAATAATTCCATTACAGTTTTTGAGATTAAGAAACATAAATCCACTCATATAAAGTAGTGAAACTTTACAGGTTTTTTAAAAAGGTACATGACATAAACAACAACTTGGCTCCCATAGCTATTGGAAATGGATTGCTAAGTGAAGAGAAAAAATGGGCTAAATAAAGAACTCTTCATTTACTTTCTACTTTAAGAAACAAAGTTGTGAGTGTGTTAACACAGCTAAGAGAATTAGAGTGACTGCCTCAGAATTCAAGTGAAGAGAGAAAAGTAAAAAACAAAATTCTATGATTTATCATAGATTTCAGAGCTGGACCAAATTCTCTTGCTGAGTTTAAGGTTTACACAACATTTTTGGCATTTTTTGGGGGGGCAGTTACAATATGGTCTATATGTAAATTAGTCTGCAGTGAGCTTATTTTTTCTTATTAAATGAAAGCTACTATTGAAGACCACTATTTCCTTCTATTAAGGCAAGCTATGCCACTTTTGCAGAGGGATACCTGAGTATGTTTACCACTTGTTAACTCTATGACAAAATTGCATATTAATATCTTTCATGTATGTATAAGACATTCATACCTAAGAGGAATCATTTTGGGTCTTGCCCATCCTTTTACATCAAAGTAATAGATAAGCTCTTTATACCTCTTTTACTTCAGTTCCATCTCCTCCTCTGTTCTCCTTCTACTTCAGGTCCCTTTCCCCTCTAACCTGGACCACAGCAAATGCTCTGATATTCAACCATGCTCCATAATTTCCTGCTTCTGTGGCTGATGTCCCAATGATACTTTTGCCTAGAGCCCCTACCTTCAGCCATATGGCCTCCTGTCAACACTCTGTTTTTCCAGCCTCCTCTCAGATACCACCAGTTCAAGTAGACCCTTTTGAATGCTTCTACCAATAAGCAGCTATGCTACAGAATCAGATATGAGCCCTTCTTCATTTGACATCATTAATAAATACACTCTTTATAGCTCTTGTAATATCAGTTTCCAAGACTTCTCCTTTCTTATGGTACTTTCTCTTTTAAAAGTGTATTTCTATTTTAGATAATACTAGGGATTTGCTCATATGGCTTGTATATATTTACATACTAGTTAACTACCTCATTTGTTTAGAATATCCCTGAAGGCAGGAGTAATGATAATGATTATAGAAGCTCACCATTTACATTTTCTGTGTTATTCAAACATGTCTACATCATGCAGTAAAATTATCTTTATTATGCAGCACTGTACTTAGGTCAAAGTAGATGTTCAAATAATTCTATTTATTGGAAAATCTATACTCTTTTTTTAATTTTTGCTTTTTATTTTAGAGAGGAGGTAGGGAGGAAGAAAAAGAAGGAGAAAAACATTGATGTGAGAGAGAAACATCAATTGGCTGCCCTCTGTATGTGTCCCGACAGGGTGGGGGTACCAAACCTCCAACTCAGGCATGTGCCCTGATTGAGGATTGAACCAGTGACCTCCCAGTTTGTGGAATGCCCAACCAACTGAGCCACACTGGCTAGGGCAGAAAAACCTGTCCTCTTATTGACATATTGGATATCATCTATGTGTTATGTATTAATGGAACATCCTTTATGACCATTCTTTGTTTCTGTAAATGGTCACTAAAGAAGGAGACTCCGTTTGCACTTTAACTGAACATCTATTCAGTGCAAGACCATGTTCTTTGTGCTGCACGAAATGCTTGGAGGACTGAGACAGTGGCTTCAAGGATCTGACCACCAAATTGTAAGGATAAGGCAAGAATACAGTGTAGAATAGATAATAAATAAAAACGGTAATTAGAAGCACACACAATATGTTATGGGATTCAAAGTAAGGAGATCTCAGATATGGTTAGAAGTTAAAGATTTTATGGAATAGGTGACCTATAAGACACTATGGTGGAAACTATGGTAGATATCCAGAATATCTACCTGGATATTCATGGTTCCCCTTTCTTCTTAGTCCAGAATCCTGAATTTTAGCTGAGCATATTGATGAGTGGAATGGCAGACTACATTTCCCAGCTTCCTTAAAGCTAAGTACAGTCATATGACTAAGCACCAGCCAATGAGATATCAGCAAAAATGTTCTATGTGATTTCTATGGATGTTGTGTAAAGTAGCTGGCCTGCAGAAAGGAGTTGGTTGTTTTTTTTCCTTCTGCCTTTTGTCTGTCTTCTGGCCCCACTTACATATGGCTGGAGTTCCACAGACCATCTTGGGTCACAAGGTGACTTGAAATTGAACACCTTGTGCTAGGCTGGCACAGTAGAAGGCTAGGAGTTGGGGTTTCTGATGAAAACAAGGTAAACTTCCTATCTCCTATCTCCAGGTTTATTTTGCACAAGAATAAAATAAACTCCTCATTTATGTAGGCCCCTATTAGCAGGTATGTGATGGTCTATCCCTCTGAAAGAGTTCCTAATACTACCTGACCCTAGGAAATATTGGGAGACACTCAATGAAAGGAGGCAGAGAAGAATGTTACTCTAGCAAATGAAGTTGCACTCTAGTGGACTAGTTTATCACTTTAATTATGTTCTCATTTTTATTATTTCTGTAAAGCCTTTGGTAATATTCCTTGTGGTCCTCTTTCTTTCCAACAACACTCCAGTATCGGGGAGGTAGTTGGTGTGGACTCTTGAGTCAGACTACATGGTCAGGGTCCCAGCTTGGTCTCTCACAGCCATGTGACTGAGCAATTTTTTAACCACTCTCAGCTTCCTCATTTGAGAAGTATAAACAGTATAAAACCCAGTTCATAGGGGTTTCTTGATTATTAATTAGTAAAGCACATAAGAGTGAGTGTTGGGGAGAAACATGCTATCATGTTCAAGAATGACTTGTTGAGTGTCAGTTGGGTATTGAGCTCTGTATGTCAACGTGATAGTATATCATGGGATTGTTTTTCCCCCACAAAAAGGAAAAACAGACTGGCTCTCAATATCTTCAAGTTAAAAGATAACTCAGTTTTAGGAAGACCTGAAAATGAGTGATGACAAAGTATGACAATATTAAGAATGTCTAATATTAATGAAATTTGTGCAAATGCCAAATTAAACTATCAGCTTTTAGAAATTTTTTTGTCGTATGAAAAAAATGACAAAGCAATTTCTACACAGCTTCTATTGCCTGTTCATCTGCTTATACTGAAAGATACTTCCTCTATTGTCCACATGACAGCCCCCACCTCTTAGAACTATTGGAGGATATTACCAAATCATGAGAAAGCTGTGTTAGTTCTTTAGCAATTAAACATATTTCTTATAGAAATAATGTTATACATATAGCCTCTCTAACTCATGATGTGCCTAAATATAGCAGTAATAATACTGTAGACTCCAGCACTGTACTCCAAGCTCTCTCATAATGGGAAATTCATAACAGATTCTAACTTAGGGTGTCAGGAACTATGTCACAATGCTGTAACCCTTCCCGACACGCTCTCCTCAATCACTGGTGACAATTGCTGGGAACTGGTAAAGAGTTTCAGCCATCTGTGGCTTGGGTAAAGGACAATAAGTAGAAAGCAAGGAAGGAGTCCTTGGAAGTCCTTGATTTTGCATCAGCTACTAATTAACATTTCTTATAAGACCCTGAGAGCAGTCCACAAACTTCCAGTTCTGTTACTTTGACATGTCCCTTCTGTCCACAGTTTGTCTCTTCTTCTAGGCCATTGCCATGAAAGACCAAAGTTATTCTCTAGTTTCTAGCCCTTTGGAGTGGTGATTTTCAAAATTTTTAAAACTGTGACCCACAGTAATTAAAGGATTTTACGTCATAATTAAATAAACACACACCTACATTTATACATAACTGAAACAAAAGTTTTATGAAAAAAGTCATATTATGTGATAATGCACATTGATAATTTTTATTTCATTCTCTTAAAAAATGTTAGACACAGCTTACTAACTTGATTTCACATTTGATTTACAGGTTGTAGACCACTGTTTGAAGAACTGTTATTGAAAGTTTTAATTTTTTTAATATTGAATATCCTCATGTTAAGATAGGCAAAGATCCCTTTTTCAAAAAAAAATTTTATTTATTTATTTTTAGAGAGAGGAGGAGGGAAAAAGAGAAGGGAGGAAACATTGATATGTGAGAGATATATCAATCGGTTGCCTCTCACACCCCCCCAACAGGGGACCTGGCCAACAACCCAGGCATGTGCCTGGGTGGGAATTGAACCCATGATCTTTCGGTTCACAGTCTGGCACTTAATCCACTGAGCCACACCAGCTGGGGTTTAAATTTTTTTAATAATTAAAAACAAAAAATAATTTGAAACTAACAAATTAGAGAAAAGTCACAAAATTTCAAGTCCTCTCAAAAATGTCACCATACTGAACATTTAGTTTACTTTGGCTATTTAGGTATTGAAGCTCCTTCCTATGTTTGCAAAATTCCCCTCCTCATGATAACTTGGGCAGGCAGGATTCAACTCCTACTACACAATCTCCCCTGTCCAAACACACTCTTTCTCCAGCCCATCTGTACTCCAGATGAGTACAACTTTTCCAGACCTTGGCCTGGAACAAGACTTCACCTGGCAGCATAAATCACTACTGGCTAAAACCACCACAGTGCAACAGTCAGTGTACACTGTTTTGTGCCAAGTGGACCGAGCTGCCAGATGCAGCACCCAATAGCAGTGTCTGCATCCACATGGTGTTTGGTGGTGCAGTTTAGTCTCAGTCATTGCACCCAGCCTCCTTGGATTCTTGGCTTGACTGGGTCTTGTTCTCCAGCCTTTCCGGCAATTCCCTTTTTGTTTCAATCTGCATAGTGTAAACTAGTTTCTCTTGTTTGCAGTCAGTTGCAATCAATTTCCCTATGGTTCAATTAAGCATTAGGGATTTTATCTCTGCTTTATGCAAAAGAAGACTATCTTGGCAATCTCTTGCCAAAAAAATGCATTAGAATTCCAGTGAAGAGAAGAATGGGGAACTCTGAGAGATGAAAGTTTGGGTGGGAGGTGGAGAATGTGGCTTGCTCGTGACACAGTAAGTAGAGGAAGAACCTATCTTGGAGTTTTTCTACTTTCCTTTGTCAATGAACTTCCTCATAATTTCCCTCTGGCAGTCTAAAACTCTGGGGTGGGGGTGGGGGTGGGGCTACCAAAACCAAGATTCTGTGGGGAGAAGAGGGAGGCAGTTATCAGCAATGAAAAGGAAGGGAGCTCAGGCTGCAGCATCGGGAAATAAAAAGCAAGCCATTATTGTCACTCCCGGAGATAGCCTTGTTGACAAAAGAACCTCCAGCCTAAGAAAAAGTCTTATGATAGTGTATTTGAACCAAACTGATGACAAGCCAGGAAGCAAAATCTCAATGGACTGAGAAAATTCTCTGGAGAATGGCATTTTTGCAGTTTATTTTATACATTAGAATCAAAGGAACAGACATAAGGAGGATTACATTAAACCCATTGGTAGCAAATTAAGGGCGTGGCAGAAAGCAAAGCTAGGAGAAATCTCTGGGATTGGATAAAAAGTAAAATGGAGAGATACATACTTCTTTTACATCAGTGGGTAGAGGATCCTTAATAGTTAACATTCACAGCACTCAGAGAAAACAAGGTAACCTTGAAGGGTTCTGTGCTCTGGAGTGATGGATGTGCCCTTCAAACGTGTGTCATCTTAGATGCACAAAGACAGTAGATGGGCTTACGTAATGTAGAAATTGCCCTTTGTCAAGGAAGCTACAGGTCTAGGACCTGAGTATCCACCATAACTCACTTTTAATTATGAAGTTTTATGTTCAGACCTTCCTTTGTGGTCACTTTTGGTCTCTGAGTTTGCAAGCCCTGCCCTGCAGGCCTCCCCTGACCTTGTCATGTTTAGTGTGTGGCCCCTTTTTTGTTGACACCTTTCACATGCAGGAAACCAGTCCTGGATATAAATGAGTAGAGGACATGAAATTGTACATTTTAAACATGCACTGTTATTATATATTATATTAATTATATTATTCCTTGATAAAGTTGTCCAAAAGTAAGATATTCACAAAACCCACTTAGTCACATAAAGAACACTTAAATTTGACTAATAATAATCTCTTATTATTAGATAGTAGAGAGAGTGAAAGAACATGCATACACATGTGCGTACATATATACATGAGCTAATTCTGACTTATTTACCTTATTGTTGTTATAGAAGAACGAACTTTCCTCTATGCTCACAGTTTTTCTCACTGGTCTAATAATTAGATAGACATGAGACAGATTAGCAAGAGAAAATAACCAAATTTAATAGATACATATGTATGGGAACCCCATACACATGAGAGAGTCAGAGACCCCGCATGCAGGAGAGGTTCGGAGATAGAGAGGAAGCATGAGCATATAAGACATCTCGAGCTAGGGAAGAGGTGAGGTGCCTTGGGAGCTTCAAAGTGTCATCGCATGATGATAAGAAGAGCAGGCTTTAGTAAACAGAAGTTCACCCTGCCCTATAGGTAGGTTAAAAGAAGTTCTCTCAATAATCTCTTATAGAAAAGGCCTCTAATTTAAATTCTTCTAGGTGGTTCAGGGAGGGAAGGGGGAGGCAGAGGATTTTCTTGAGCCAGTGAATAAAGTTAGCTTTAGCTTAAAACTATCAGCATATCTCAGAGGCACATCTTGGGGTGACTCATTCTAGACGCCACATTGTAAGGTTTAAACAAAAAGAGCCCAGATACTACTATGAATGCCCCAGTAGTAGATGTTTCTGTATATGCTGTTGTTTAATCTCTATTTTTCATCCAGTGAACAAACATGCTTTTTTATTTCAAAACCAAGCTTGCACAGAAGCCAAACAGTTCATGAAAGCACATTAGAAAACAATCTAAAAGCAGAAGAGGAGCTGCTGAAGCAAGTGGTATAGTAAATGAGTGGGTTAGCCTTAGCCTGGGGCTTTAAATAAATCATAATTCCTAGCAATAAATCTAAAGAAGTAGTTTATATGTTCTAATTCTTTTATTCTATCTTCTATAACCCTCAAATTCATTTTCAGATAATTAAGAGGCTTTAAGGAAAAAAATCCTCATTAGGATTTTTCAGTCCCTTTCTTATTCCAGCTCCTAATGAATCTCCAGTAACTTGTAGCTTTACTCTTCCTTTCTCCTGGTGCAGTGGGAGGAAATATAGCAAACTTTGTGCCTAGTTCAAACCTTGTTGAGCTATTTGGAAAGTTCCCATTTTCCTAAATGAGGTGACCGCCTCCTCCTGAAACCAGAAAAGTTGATGTTTGTGCTGCCTGTCACTACCAGGACCAGTAAGTAGAGACAAGGATTGATTCTTTATGGGAGCTTTATTCAGATGCCAGCGATCTGAGAAGATGGCAGGTAATGTACCCTCAAAAACCATCTTAACGTTTCATCTCAAGCCGCTATTTTCATAAGGAAAATAAAGTAGGTAAAGGGTTTGGGAAAAACGGTTAATTGGATAAGAGTCACAGTCAGAGGCGATTTTCCTAGTACTTTGTTATGTGTTGACCAACAGTTCTTTGTCTGCATTCCCTCCTCTGAACACAATGGCTGATACCATCTCCATTGCTTGCAGACCCCCTAGGGCACAAATGTTGAATTGCTTGTCAGCCTCCTGGAGCCATATTAGTCATGCATTCCAGTTCACTTTCCACAAGCATTAATCACTTAAGCCTATCAGCTATAGTTAAAGCTCACACCTTTAACTCTTGAATTCCCCTATCACTCCCACATCTTCTCTTGCTCTGCCATCTACACTTGACTCTGTGCTGACCTTCCTGTTTTATATTCAAAAGTGAAATGAAAGGATTCTCAGCCCACATGTAAGAGAAATGTCACTGCTGGAATTGAGGCTTTATAGATTGAAACTCCAATTCCCAGTAGCTCAGTGTTGCCCTGCTCCTGCAGTTGGGTCTGTACCTTCCCTGCCTCTAGTGGCAACAATGCCAAATTGATCGTTTTATACATATTCCAATATTTGTCTGATGGCCTCTGGAAGGTACAAGGGCAAGCCTGAGGCATTGATACCAATAGAATAAGATGAAAAACAAACAAACAAACAAACAAACAAATAAAATCCCTAAAATGTTAAAGAAATTCTCAATAGTTCAGCAAATTATCTTTTTGTGAATTAACTTTTGGTGAATTTGTCACTCATCAAATTGATTTTTGGCACACTGGTGATGTCAGGATCAATCAAGCATGCAGATCAGTTGGGGGTGGCCAGCTGCAAAAGTTGAAAGACCGGGAGAAGCCAGCCTGCACCTTTCTAGTAGGGAAACACAAGAGTGGGTCCCGGCAGTGATACTTCTCTCCCTTGTGGCCTGAGAGCCCTTCAAGTATCAGGTAACATTGTTCATTCATCTTCTAATAGGTGATTTTTGCTAAAAAGGGGCAGGCTGTGTCCCTTGATGTTCTGCTGACCAAAGAGAGCTAAGAAGTATCCTTGAGGTGGGTGAGCCTACAACCCTCCCATTCTACCTGATTCTGCAACTGACCATTGAGGTAATGAGAGTACATGGTTATTATGCCATATAACCCAATCTTTTACTCATGGTACTCAGGCCGGTGAAGAGAGAGTTGCAACAAGGCAGCATCCTATGGGCTAATAATTGGAGGAAATGGTGGAAGCCAGGGTTTCAATCTTAAAAGAAGGGAAAAGAACCCTCAGACATTTTCCTGGGGTATTATCTTGGTCCCTGAGCATCAGTCAAGGGAACTGTCTTTTATTGGAAGATCCAAGAAGAATGATTTTGGAGAGGTGAGAACTACAGCTTACTTATACTTACCAAGGCTGCCTAATATGTATGGGCTTGGAGGATCTAGGCTCTATTGGCTACAATTTTCCATCTGATTTACCTACCTTGAACCCTTTTATTTGTCATGCAGCTTCTCTGAGTTTGGACCTGTTATTGGAATAGCCACAATGACAGTGAGTGAGAGGGATAAAGCTGTTATAGTGAAGAATATGCACTAATTCAATGCCTGGAGAGAACTAAAGTATGCCAATTTTGTCCCAAAGAAATGAGTGCTACACTAGATGATTCAGCAGTGCAGGGACCCTCAGCTTACAGTTTTCTCTGCATTGGCTATTGGCATGGGAGTGGGTACTGAATAGAAGTATATAAGCTCCTGGAATTGTTTAAAAGGGCCCACCAGGAGAATAGGAATTAGAATTCTTTAGTCTTACATCATGTGATCTTGGAAGCCAGAGGACATGAAGACTGAGTGTGGAGATTTGAGAGTGATTTCTATAAAGGGGTTGAATTGGACAATTTTGGCTAGTAGTGCAAAGATCAATATGCAGGTCCACTGAGGCCACACCCCAGGGTGCTTGGGCATCAAAAGCAGGTGCAGAAATCTCTTTGGCTCATATGATAGATAAATACATTCTTTACACTGTGGATCGTTTGTCAGGTGAGCATCACCAGATGACCCTGGAAGTCCAGATTCTGTATGTTTAAGACTGCCAGCGATCCACTAAGCCAAAGCACAGGTAGAGTGTGAGACACGAGCTTCTCCAGTGAGCAACAACTTAATTAATTAACATTGCCTTTAAAGCAGCAGTCCCCAACCTTTTTGGCACCAGGGACTCATTTCACAGAGGATGATTTTCCCATTATCCAGGGTGGGAGTGAGGGGAGACAGGAGGTACAGCTCAGGTGGTAAAGGGAGCTGCGTCCTCAGACAGGGAGGAGAGAGGTGGGGGACACCTGCTTCAGAGCCTAGTTAAGGATAGTCCTGAGGTGCATAGAGTAGCCCTTTGCTTAGGCTTCGATCGATTATCAATTACGTGGGCAGTCAGATCTAACTGCTTCTTCCCTACCCTTGGTAAGTCCTCTAGCCCACAGTTCTTGCAGCATGTTATTGCTCGAAGTTATGCCCCTTCTACTCTGATCTTGAAAAAAGGATATCACGTACCATGTGTGTTCTGGTTCTCAGTTTGTTGGAACAGAGCCACAGAATCTGGCACTGATCCTGGAAACCCGTAGTTGTGATAGAGTAGCAGGTTTTCTCCATTTGTTTTAGGTCTCTTTTGGTGGCAAAAGGATGTATTTTCAAATTTCTAGTCCTAGTGGTGAAATTTCCATACTGAAAATGGTCCATATTAGGCCTTCTGGAATCCCTCCCTGGGTTCAAAAGCCAACTGTAAAGAGTTGACAAGTTGTTCCTGTTGGCATGTATCAGAAATTCCTTTCCTGTAAACTTTTGGTTTCCATTCTATATTATATTATGCAGTTCATGTGTATCATTAATTAGATGAGCCAGAATGTATGTGCCTCCCATAGGAAATCAGAGCACACGTTCACGTAATAATTTGGAGAACAATATCTTTTTGAAGTTTGCGGTCTGCATTTTGAGGCCACTTTGCTCCCATATTTCTCATCTCTGGAAAGATCTGTTAATTTAGTTTAGCTTTTGCTTTAAATATGTTTTTCTAATTTACTATATAATACAGGCTGAAATTTAGTACTGCACAATCATAAAGCAGATGTGGATTTTTAATTATATAGTTTCATATAAAATAAAAGAAAATGTACATTTAATAGGCATGAAACACTTTAATAATGGCATTAAAACAGAACCAAAAGCTTTACAAAATATAACACAAATTAATGTGTACATATCTGTGGGGACATTATATGTAGTCCCTTGTATGTCCAATGTGGTGAAAATACTCTTATTAGAGGCTTCTTTTGCATTTCCCAAATACGGTCATACAGGGAAGGTAGGCATGCCAATGAGCCAATGATACAACTGCTATGGAGGGGAAATTGACAATATCCAGAAGTACCACAATTATATTTACCTTGTAACTCAGCAATCCCATTTCTAGGAAGTTATCCTAAAGTTACACTGGCAAGTGTATATGCTGAGTACACAAACCCACTAATTATAATACTATTTCTAATGGCAAAAGATTGAAAACAAGCCCATCAGTAGACATGAGTTGTTATATCATACAATGAAATATATGCAACCTCTAAAAAATGAGGATCTTTGCATAATGATAGACTGTGATCACTAGGATATATTAGGTGAAAAAAGCAAGGTGCAGATCAGTGTACACAGCAAGCCACATTTCATCACCAATAGTGATGATTAGTGATCAATAGTGAAATTAGTTGTCTAATGCACAACAAACAGATATTGTGTTTATCTTGTGTGATATAACCTAAAGTAGGTAAAGTATATAAAGTATTCTTACCAAAAACGTTTAGCCTGAGTCTCACCAAGTCTTCAGGTCTAACTACCCATTTTATATGAAATACAGGGGGGAAATGAACATGTTCATGGTGTTAAAGAGCAGAATTCAGCCAAGTCAATTTGAAGATCTCATTGGCTTTATTAAGCAGTTCATGAATGGGGCAGCATCCTAGCTAGCAACTAGAAGGACACTTAGGTGAGTTGTACAAAATGAAAAGTTTTTATAGACAGAAAGAATGTGGAACTAAGAAGTTAAATGAGTGCAGTATCTCAGGCAAGGACAGCTCCCATTAGAGGAAGGCAGAGAGTCATATCAGGCAGATTACTTGACTAATGTTGATCAGAAAATTCCAGATTGGTTAGCTTAAAATTCCACTCCTGGGAGAGACTGTAACTGCAATTAGGCTAGTTATTAAATTTTGATTTGGTGAAATAGCTTAGCAAAAGTGACTCCATTTTTGCCTGTTGTTTCTTTTTTAACAAAGGAGAGCATAGGGGAGCAATCAGACCAGTGCAGAAGGTGGGACATTTTGCAAGACTGCTGGCCTGTGATCTTTAACAAGGAAATGTCTTGGGAAAAAATAAAGAGGTGTAATAAAGATTAGTCTATAGTAAAAGGTAACTTGAACTTTGGAGGTTGAATTGATTCTGGTTTTAGACCAGCCAACTCCACAAGACATTTTGGGAGCAATTAAATATGGACTAAGTATAGCCCTGGCTGGCGTAGCTCAGTGGATTGAGCGCGGGCTGCGAACCAAAGTGTCGCAGGTTCGATTCCCAGTCAGGGTACATACCTGGGTTGCAGGCCATGACCCCCAGCAACCGTACATTGATGTTTCTCTCTCTCTCTCTCTCCCTCCCTTCCCTCTCTAAAAATAAATAAATAAAATCTTTAAAAAAAATAAATATGGACTAAGTATCAGATGGTGTTAAAGAATTATTGTTAATTTTACCAGATGCTATCATGATATGGTGATTAGGTAGGAAAATGTCCTTTTTTCAGATATGTATGTAAAGATATTTAAGATAGAAATGCCATATTGTCTGTAATTAAAATACTTCAGGAAAAAATAGTTGAAACAAATTGGGCAGAATGTTAGTCATGAAATCTGGGTGGTGAGGGGAGGGTGTCACTTTTATTATTTATAACTTTATGTATGTCTGAAACTTTTCAGTTAATGAAAACTAAACCACAAAACTTAAACAAAGAAATACCAATGGTCTTGACCTTCCTGGGGTCCTCTTTCCCCCTCCTGTGTAGGGGAAAAGCTAAAGCAGCTGCCTTAACTCTGTAAGAGGAAGCCACAGGTTTCAAGTCACAGGTTGATGTTAGCAGAGTCAGGTCAGCCCTGGACCTACCAGCACTGGACTATCTGCCCACCAAGAGAGACACAATTATAATAATAAAGCCATTGGGGGGAAATTTTTAAGTGTTGTAAATTTGCACGATGTGTCAAGAAATGAGATATACACTCTGAACCTCAGAAGCCCCACTCTCCCCTCTCAAACCTTTGAGGCTAAATGTTAGACCTCATAGGACACGCACAAGCAGGGGCCCACGGAACAATTCACTGTGAAATTCGAAATATTGTTAATGCCTAATACAATTTGCCAGTTTCTTTGATTTATGTCACTGATGATCAAATGGCCTATTTCCATGTAGGTGGCTTATAAAACAGAAGTGAAGCTGTCCTGGAAACTCAGAGCCACTGATAAAACTTTACATAAACATCTTTTCCAAATAGTACATTTCACCAACAATAGGGAAGGGAAACTTTCATAAACAGAAGTATCTGAAGATAAGAAAACTGTTTGTAAAACCATGAATAAAATATAGGTGTAAAATGTCTTCTTGTCAGGATCCTGTTTGTCATAAATTTCTGGACATAGTTTGTCGTCTGTGGCAAAAAAAAAATGATAGTTAAATATTTAATTTGTTTGAGAATTATTCCCAAGACTATTATTATAGGTTCACTTATTTGGTGCTATAAAATTTTTATATTTCAAGAAGCGTTTGATGTGTATAAGACATGTAGTAATGTTAATGCCCCCCAGCCCTCTAACAGCAGCCTTCAACTTTAATGTTGAGTTTGTTTCATGAGTCCTTGTGAGGAATGATATTCTGGGCAATGATTGTTCATTAATACAAACAGATTATAGGAAGAGTAAGCTTCCCATCAAAAACCAAGCTATAATCAGAGACTAAAATAGTGATTAAAACCTGAACACGACTCTGTTCCTGGATGGAATTGGAAAGTAGATGTGTCTTATATTCAGCATCTGCCCCTCATGTTTAGAGCTACCCACTCCCTCACAGAACCACCCACCCCTATCCTCTTCCCCACGTGCCAGCTGCCATCCGGGTACTCAGAGCTTCTTGGCCCATTGCACATACCTGCCATCATGTTTTGGTACCAACATAGCATCCTTTGGGTCCCTTCTCAACCAAACTTCCTTCTCACCCAAACTTCTCATAATCCAGAATGTGGCTGCCTTAGAGTTTTATCAGAATTCTTCTAGACACAAGTAGTGTGTTTGTACAAAGTCAGAATTCTCAAGTTACAATGGTAAAACCCTGTGAACACAAGATGAGTCAGCATCCATCATGTGATGCTGTTTGCTCAGTCTCACTTTGATCCGCCCACTAAACAATTCATCTTCAACAGAACTTGGGGTGCAGAGGGGATTGGGAGTCTGTTAGAGAGAAAACTCTAATCACAAATGGAAAAAGCATAGATGAGAACATATTTAGATAAAAAATAAACATTTTCTTTTTGCATTGTCACAATATTTATTTTCAAATAGTATTAAAGAAAAACATAAAATTTCTATATTTTCTAAAGGGGAAACTAAGAAATACTCTATTGTCCCTGATCAAACATAATGTTAACAAATGTCTAGACCATTTGCATGTCTTTACTTCTCTTTACTTTAAATGATAAATTTACTCACTTGCAACTAGCTTAGTCTTTCCCCCATTTAGAAGTAATTAAAATTATAATTAATAATTATATCTATTTACTCAGCTGTCTTTGGCACAATTTGAAAATAAAACAAAATTTCTGGAAAAAATAAAAAGAGTCACATGGATCAATAGGAATGCACAAAATCCCAAGATTTTCATTGATTCCTTCTTTCATTGTAAGATTTCAGGCACAAAACTGATATTGGTCAATATAAATTTTGGCAAAATATTCTTGTAGTTCTCCCAAAAAGTCAAATTGTCTCACATTTATGGTGTCAAATGTATTCTCACCTCACGTCAGTAGTTGCTGAAAATTTAGTTCCAAACTTCAAGGTGGTGTTAGCAAGTCCATGATAAGAAAAGTAAGTGCAACACAATGTGTTTTTCATGCAGTTTATTTTATTTTATTTAAAGATTTTATTTATTTGCTTTTAGAGACAGAAGAAGGGAAGGAGAAAGAGAGGGAGAGAAACATCAGTGTGTGAGAAATACACCAATCGGTTGCATCTCACACTCCCCCAACCAGGGACCTGGCCCGCAACCCCAGCATGTGCCCTGACTGGGAATCAAACCAGTAACCTTTCAGTTCACAGGCTGGTGCTCAATGCACTGAGCTACACCAGCCAGGGTGAAGTAATTTTATTTATTTTGAAATATATTCCTTTATTATAATGGTATTCCCTTTCTTCTTTTTAATGTTGAAATACATCTGACCTTTATGAAACAATGGTGCCAGTAGATGGTAATTGTTTTAATGTTTGCATAATGTTTTTAATTTAACAAAATTAAAAGATGGAAATCTTGTTTCTTTACTCAATTTATTCCACTAAAGGAGGACAGATTTTTCTTCTATTGTAAAGCCAAAAGTCTAAGAACAGCTGTTCCATATTCTGTTCTCTGCTTCGTATGTGTTCTAGGAGAGACTGAATCAGACTGTGGGTGGCGAAAACAGCACCAAGGGTTAGATGGGTGGGGTCAAACCAGACCTTGGTTCAGCAACCTTAGTACTTGAGATCTGGTTAGGAAAGAATTCAGAACCAAGACTCAAACGACAGAGCGAGTTTATTTAGAAAGTCACAGAGGTAGAAGAAGTGAGCCATAGAAGAAATGGATTCAGGAATCAAGTTACAGAGGCAGAAGAAGGGTCCCTGGAGCTCAGGAGAGAAGGTAAAGGTAACACTGGGGGTGGGAGGAAGAAGAGGAAGGGGAAGGCTCAGGCATGCTCCCCGGGAGGGAGAGGCACTAGGCCCTCCATTCTAAGGGCTTTTAAGAATGGGGATTTCAGGGGCAGTCCTAGGGAGGATAGCAATAGGATATGCATTAGTTTTACACGTGTGTCATTTCAGGATTTTGGTTTCCACGGATTGGTCAGCACTAAGGGAGGGGGCCATTAGTCAATACAGCTGGTCCTGAGGTCAGCAGGGCTTCATCTGTCTGGTTTTGCTCCTTTTCTGGGTCTGAAGCTGAAGCATAACTGAGGCCTAGGTGTATCTGATGTGGGTCAAAACCTCATTGTTTTCAGACTTAATGCTTAAGGGCTATTATCTGGCTTCCATGTTCATTCATGGAAGGGGAGGAAAGGTCAGAGGAGGGCCCAAACCCCACAACCAGCAATATGCTAGAGGAGGAAAGGTGACCCTGAGGGTGAGGTCCTTGTTTGAGGCCCCCAGGGGCTTTCCAACCTGGTGTCTTTCTGTACCTGGTCAATCACCCTTGCTCTGCTCCTGTCTAACTGCCTTCCACAAGACTAGAGCTAGGAGTAAGAAGGAGAGAATTTCAAAGATGCTTTTCAAGTTATAAACTGGTTTTCTCAGTTGTGAAATATTTGATACTGATACTTTTATTTTAACTGAAAAGATGTTTCTGAATTGAAAAGACCCGAGCCCCTGAGTAAATTTAGAAAGTGTTTTCTTCATCTACACAAAAGGATTTTAAGAGCCTGTCTTACTTCTGGACTCTTCGCTGTGACTACAAATAATCATTTCAGACATCTGTCTTCAGAGTTACCAGTTTTTTTCTTTAATACAAAAACTGAGGTTAGCTAGAACCCAGTTGCAAAACATAGACAGAAAAGCAATTCTTAATCACTTCAATGTGTACAATTAATTTTTATACTCACTCCTTAAAAACAGAGAGCTGAGATGAGTGTCTGCAAGGAAAAGAAAATATGTAATTAAATGCCCTTCAGTTTTTTTAACTTCAGTAAAATTTCATCATTGCATAAAATTTTATTGTTATTCTTTGCAATTACCTCTTTCCTCTCCACTTCCCTCTTTCTTATTTAGAATCGTTAGTTTGACGTGTGAGAATTTTTTATATGACTAAACTGTTAAAAATTATTTTTAAGGACAAAGAATAGTCAATATTTTATACTTTTTTAAAAAATATGGATGTAAGCCCTGGCTGGCGTAGCTCAGTGGATTGAGCGCGGGCTGCGAACCAAAGTGTCCCAGGTTCAATTCCCAGCCAGGGTGCATGCCTGGGTTGCAGGCCATAACCCCCAGCAAACGCATTGATGTTTCTCTCTCTCTCTCTCTCTCTCTCTCTCTCTCTCTCTCTCTCTCTCCCTCCCTCCCTCCCTTCCCTCTCTAAAAATAAGTAAATAAAATCTAAAAACAAAATATGGATGTAGATATGGACTTAAGCTCCCACATTAATCAATCATTTTTGCAAATTTTGTGAAAAGCACTGTTTGGGCACTCTAAGCATTGAATTGCAGTATAAATGTCCACAACAACCTATTAATATATGCTTTCAAAATACTTTTTGTAGACCAAGCCAATTTTACGGTATTTTATGGACAAAGAATTCAAGAATCCTAACATTCTTTGCCTGCCCAATTCATCTCTCTCCCTCCCTCCCTCCGAAGTTTTGTTTGTCCCCCTCTCCTCTCCAGACTCTAGTTTTAATTCCCTTAATTCTCTATTGATTTAATTAAACGAACAACCACGACCCAATTCCAGCCACCTGGTTCTCTTGGACCCTTTGCCACGTCCTCCGGCTTCCCCACCAGAGGCCCTTCTGAGCCTGAAGGCAGGACGAGCGCCGAAGGAGGAGCCGGCGAGGGGGGAGCGCGAGCGGTTCAGCGACCGACGGAGCTGGGGGTGGCCGGAACCAGGAGGCGGGAGGTAGGCGGAGGACAACCCCACCGCAGTTGATAAACCAGCCGCAAGGTCACTGGGAGGGGAGCTGCGGCGGGATTGGAGGCTACTCCTTCCAGCAGGGGGTGCCTCGGAGAGGGAGCCTGGGGCGCAGCGAGCGCGTCTCTCCGGCGCCGGCATCCCTCGGGCCTTGGGGGCAACAGCCGGCGGCGTGGCCCCGAAACCCGCCCCGGATTCTGGCGCGTTAAGGCATTTGAAGGCTCTGGTTTCTCAGCCGTCGACACCGAGTTTCTGCCGGTTCCAATTCAGCCTCCAAGTCGCAGCCGCTGCAAAACCTACGCTGACCCTGGACTGACTTTTCCCGAGGCGGTGGGTTTCGCGTCGGGCCACTGAGGCGCCGGGAACTGACCCAACCCGCCCGAGGACCGGGCTGGACAGTGCAGCGGGACCGCCGTCGGGCGAAGGCGCTGCGCCACGGCCCCTGGAGGCTGCCAGTGTGATTTCGCCAGAATCCTGCTCGCTCTTCTCTGCCACCAGGTGTCTCAAGTCTTATTCCTGGCATCCTCTCCTTTCCTGCAAACTTTCTCTGAAAACTCCTAATTCTGTTTCACAAGTTCTCTCCCCAGCTATCCTAACTCCACCCCCAAAGGCTGGTATAAACTGCAGGCGCCAGTCCTGAGCCCTGAGAACCGGCCTGGAAGAGAAGGACACTCACTCGGCAGGCTGGGATCAGAGGGGCATTCTGGCCCCGCGGCCCCCATGCTGCTGTTTTGGATATCAGGTCTTGGGGCCGGAATAGTCTTACTGCACTTCGTGCAGAAACTCCTGTTCCCTTACTTCTGGAACGACTTCTGGTACCTGCTGAAGGTGGTTTGCTGTGGAATTCGGCTGCAGCTGTACAGTTGGAAAGGGCAGCTCGTCACTGTCCTGGATAAATTTCTGAGCCAAGCCAAGAAGCAGCCCCAGAAACCTTTCATCATCTACGAAGGGGACATCTACACCTATGAGGATGTGGACAAAAGGAGCAACAAAGTGGCCTATGTCTTCCTGAACCATTCCACGCTGAAAAGGGGGGACACTGTGGCTCTGCTGATGAGCAATGAGCCCGACTTTGTCCACGTGTGGTTCGGCCTAGCCAAGCTGGGCTGTGTGGTGGCCTTCCTCAACTCCAACATTCGCTCCAACTCCCTCCTGCATTGCGTCCGCAGCTGTGAGCCTAGGGCCCTCGTGGTGGGCACAGGTAGAGTATGGGGTGTCCTCTGCTGCAGAATGTCAGCCCTGACCGTTCTCCAGCTCCTCCGTTTTTGTTTTTGTTTTTTGTTTTTCTGTTAGAACAATGCACATTTAATACTTTGGGTTGTGTGATGAAACTGGCATGCTACAAAATAATTTTACAATTCTACTACTGGCGGTTTAATACCCCCTCTCCCACTTTGATCACTTATTCTGTTGTGGATTCGTAAATATCAAGACAGTTTCAGAAAACTTATTAAATTCCTGCTTCTAGCTATTTGGGGAGAAGGACAATTGTACTGCTATTTATTATCGCTTCATTGAATGCAATAACACACAAACTTAGAACTCAGTTCTAGATTTTATCAGATCTGACAAGATTAATTGATGAGTAGGAAAGTTATCTTGATTTCATTGTAGAATACCACCTAACTGCCTCTAATAGTAACACTATCAAAGCTGACTACATTCTCACAACAAACATGTTTCATCAGAAGTGTCTGAATTTGTCTTCATATCTATTGTTATTTTGTACCACTCATAAGTCAGGATTTGCCTGGCCAGGCTGGGTGCCCACCTCGCAGCCAGTGGCGTTTCTTGGTAGATTCTGGGCCTCTTTCGCACTCTTCCCTGCCCACTTCTGTACATCGTTACTTTATTTCTTTTTCTTCTTCTCTTTTTAGACAAATAGGAAGCACAGTTTTTATTGTTTTGATTCGTTGTAATGGAATTTATTGAGGTGACATTGGTTAATAAAATTACATAGGTTTCCAGTATACAATTCTATAACACATCATCTGTGTATTGTCTTGTATGTTCACCACCCAAAGTCAAGTCTCCTTCCATCACCATTTATCCCCCTTTAGCCTCTTCTACCTCCCTTGCCCTCTGGTAGTCAGCATACTGTTTTCTGTGTCTATGAGGATTGTTTTATTTATTTAATTTTTTTGCTAAATCCCTCCCTCTTTTTCACCCAACCGTGCAAAAACCCTCCCCTCTGACAGTTTGTTCTCTGTCTATGAGTTTGTTTCTATTTTGTTTGTTAGTTACAGTGTTCATTAGATTAAACATATGAGTGAAATGTTATGTACTTGTCTTTTCTCTGACTGGCTGATTTCACCTAGTATAATGCTCTCCATCCATGCTGTCGCAAAGGGTAAAATTTCCTTCTTTTTTATGACTGAGTATTCCATTGTGTAAATATATCACACACAGCTTTCTTTCATACAGTAAGTTTTAACCTTCTTTTCCCTCCCCTTGGAGTTAGGCTTTGGATACACATGTGGAGCCTGAGCTAAGAAGAAAAGTCTTTGGTTTAGTGCCTAATTATTAACAAAGAACCTACGAAGATGGGTTGCATTACAAAGTATTGTACACTAGAAATGTGAAAAAAATGATACTTATTCTCTGAACTGTGGCAATAAGAAGGATAAATAAGTCACAATTTTAATAACGGTGAAACAATGTTTATCATTTGTGCAGGTTGCAGTTTCTAGAGCAAATCTAAACCTCAAATTTGTGTTACAAATTGATAAGCCATAAATTCCCTTTAGAAAAGCAAATTAAAAGGCCACAGTATCCTTGAAAATTCAGTTTCTGGAGCCAGGATGTTAAGGCCAACCTGAGAAACAGCCAGTCTCCTGAAGGCCTCTTAACATGAATAGGCCCGGTTACTCTCAAAATAGAGTATGCAAACTCTGCTGTTGACTAAGTTGTTGCTTAATTAGGACCAATTAACTTTGCAGTTTTACTTGTGCCTGCTTTTCCTTTGATTGCAGTAACTAATTTCATTATTTCCTTGTTTTTGTTTTGAACACTAACAGTCACTTTTTTTACATATGAAAGCCACTTTGGGATGCCAGAGTTTGTTTGTTTTTTAAATCTTCACCTGGGGATATGTTTGTTGATTTGAGAGAGAGAGAGGAACATCAATGTGAGAAACATGGATTGGTTGCCTCCTGTGTGCACCCCAACTGGAGATGGAACCCACAATGTAGGCATGTGCCCTAACTGGTTATCAAACCCAAAATCCTCTCAGTTTATAGGATGACGCTCCAACCAACTGAGCCACTGCCGGGGGCAGATGCTGGAGTTTTAAGCCAGAACCATTTAGTCGCTCTGCTTAGTAAGTAGGTAGCTGAAGAAATCAACCTTAAATCTTACTAGTGGTTCTTTTTTAGCATACCTCCAAAATATATAAATTACATAGGTTTCTAAAAGATGGGACATTTCTATTTTGATTATTAGATTTTTTAAGACATAGCTTAGATAACTTTTCTGTATTTGAAGCTCTTACCCTGAAATACTGTGTTCTTGGCATTTTGAGTCTAATCAGTGAACAATATATGCATATAGTTTTTAGAATAAATTTCAGAGGCATTAGATTCTCATTGGATATTTCAGAGAGAGATGTACAGTTAAATCATTATATCCCCAGGGAAAGTAAGTATATGGAGATGGAAAGACCAGTCAAGTGATTTAGACAGAAATTAGTCAGACAGCCTTGGGTTTCATTTATGGCCTTCCATTTCTCAGCTGTGTGATAGAAGATAAAATCAGCTAGATGCCCTGGGCTCACTTTGCTTAGTTGTAAGATGGTGATAATACCATCTACTTCATAGTGTAGTTCTGAAAATTAAATGACATAGCTTTTGGAAAGTGGTTAGCTGAGTGCCTGGTATGCACTGACTACATCCTGAGTGAATTGAAATAATTGCTATTATTATTACAGAGTCACCTGAGGCTTTTGATTGGCATCTCACTAGGATTTTGCCTCTATAACCTTCTTTGTGTTAGCTATGAGAAAAAAATAGCAAAATTTTATTTTTCGGAAGTATTATAGAACCAATTTCAAAAAGGTTTTACAGACAGGCCAGACAATGTCCATCCATGGTGACAGGTGAACTTGCAGTCGTGGCAGGTGTCTAATGACTTCTGTCTCCAGGAGCAAGCCGAAGGAAAAGCCAAGCCATGGGGCTAATGTTATTTTTACTGTCACTGTTCTTAACAAAAATATCAGCAGTTGGCATTTACTCAAGGCTGATTGGGTAAAAGACACTCCGAGTGATTCTGAGAGGCAGATGCAGAGCTCTGTTTGGGAGACTGGGAGGGAAAGAAATTCACCTAGGTGACTAAGATGACACAACTCAGTAGGTTCCCAAGCAAAGACTCTGGTCTCTGATGTCAGGCCCTGCTGTGCTGTACAGCCCGGTTGTTTCTGGGGCTGTCAGTCCCCTTAGGATATAACTATGAAAAGTACACGCATTCCAGTTATGCAAAGATAGCAAAGTACAAGTTGCAAATATTAAGACATCAGGTTTTTAATACACAAATAACTAGAAAAAATTAAAATGTTTATATCATTAGTATTACTTTCTCTCATGATGCTTGTAAAGAAGTTTTATGTCTGTGTAATTTGGTGCAGAAGATGTGTCAGGTAGTGTTTTAAATTTCCCTGGACAGCTTCAGTGTTTGTTGAAAATTAAATATGCTTAGATTAAACCTATTCCTTTCCCCCCATTTTTCAACTCTGATTATTGTCGCCTTCTGTCAAGGTTGTCATCTACCTCTATAATCTTTTCTCTTTACTGAGAGCAAACAGGAAATGTTGCAGTGATTGTATGTCATTTGAAAAAGTATGTACAATTACACCCTTGACATATTTATGGCAATAATAATAATATCTTCCATTTTTAAAGTACTTTATAACTTTCAGTTTTTTCCACATATTGTCTTATGTGATCCTCACCACAGCCACAGCCTCGTTTTAAAGGTGAAAGCATAGAGTGGGCACGAAGTTTCCTGTAGCTCATGCCTTTAGGAGAGGCAGTGCGGGGATGGAGTCCAGACTTTCTGATGCTAAATCATAAAAGCGTATTGGGTGCATGTTTGTCTTGGTCTGCCTTTCTGCTCCTTTTTATTCCCTTATCTCCATCATTTCCCATCCACTCCTCTTTCCTCACCATCCCCCTCATGCCATTTCTTTTCCTTCCCTCTGTCCATCTACTGGCTCTCAGCACCTTTCACACCGCAGGTGTGCTATGATTCACAGTGATGCAATGGAGTGATAAAATTTTATAGCCAGTTCACAAACCGATTCGTGTGGCTTTGGGAATAACCAAGAACTCAGATGTAAGCTTCTTGAGGTGAGGAAGTTTGTTTTGTTTACTGAAGCATTCTCAGAATTTAGCACAAAGGAGATGCTCAGTAAATATTCATTGCCCAGATGATTGAATGACCTAACAAAAAACTATGAGGTACACATGGGCATTCAGTAACTTTATTTACTCACAAATTATTGCTAATAAATTGACCCTCTGCTGTCCATTTGGTAACTGGTTTTGAGAGTAGGTATATAAATGGAATTTCTTTGTTGTGTTAGTGTATATCAGTGTTGCCAAGTGCTAGAATCATGATACCCCACAAGTGCAGTGTTTTGGACACACTAAGCATCCACAAGATTTCAGTTTCTGTCAGCATACCACATATTAAATCATTATAATTATAAATATATAGCTAAAATTGTGTTCTGGTTACCTTGAAGGCTTTAGATTCAATAGTATTTTGTGTCTCAACATGTTTAGGAGGGTTTTGGATTTCTGTTCACAAGAAGTAAACATCTGTGTCTTTTCGATGAACTTAAAATAATGCATGCAGCCTCACCTTGTCAGTTTTCATGAACTGTTGCATTCAGAACCTGCAGGGCAAATGTTCCAATTAACAAAGGAGCTGTTATAATTCTCCAAATGACTTTCAACCATAAAGGCATCTGCCTCTTAAAGACCAAAACAAAGAGTTAGAGAAAATATAAAGACCCTTTAGGTTTTATAAAAAGTAATAGGTATTCAGAGAGATAAAATAGCTTATGTGAACTTTTATTATTTTATCCATGTACTATGATATTCTGACATAAATCTATTTTAATTTTCAGGGCATTTCTTTTACTTGTATTTAGTAGAATGCCTTTTTTCCCCCATTTTAGACTCAGCTAGGTCAAGAATTACCTCTGTTCCAAAAGAACACAATTGATTTTAATAGAAGTTTAAGTGGCTTCATGTCTGCAGAGCCTTCCTTATGCATTTACTTTTCTAACTTTCCCTGCTTTGTTGTAGAAAAATAAAAATAGTAAACCAGACGCATCATGCCATTGTGGTCGCATTTGAGTATGATTATTAATTGGCAATAGATATGCTGGAAATAGTATCGAATGAAGTAGACTACTTTTTTTGTTTTCTTGTACACTTTTGCCTATCTGTTCCCCAGAAGATGTGAGGACAGCTGAAAGGGAAAAGACATAAACCCACTTGCAAACTTGTGTGCATATATTCAGGGCAGTGAGTAAAACTGCTTCAGGGAAGCATATGTAATCACAATAGAAAGACGTGCTTCTGCACACTTCCTAGGGTTATGATGATTGTTAATAAACTAATATTTGTAAAAATAGCTGACACATTGTTTATGATGAAATTAATTTCTGGACTGATGTGAAATGTTAGTATCTACATGGTGATAAGAATTGCTTTAGGACATGGCTCACCTACGCGTCAGTGTTCTCAGAAACCATAGCGTGCCCGTGCATTCTATGAACAGCCTATGGAGTTGCTCTGGGTAGGAGGATGGTAGTTCTAAGCATGTGATGAGATCTGTAATTTCCATTGGATTCTGCCTTGCAATAATGGAAAACTAAAGTTGACCATTTGTAGCTGAACATCATATTAGTTCTATTAATGCATAAAAGTTTAAAGTTGAAATGTTTGCCAATGTATTAAGAGCTACAAGAGTTTTTAATAAAGTATGAACAACTCATTGAATTTATAGTCTCAGAAATTTGAATAAGATACATCATAATGATGTAGAAACAAGAAATTTGTACAAAAAGTGCTAACGGATTATAAGGAGAGACCTGTTTTTATGCTTGCAACCCCTCCTAACACAGTGCCTTACAATGTGAGAAACGGTTCAGATTTTCTGGAAGACCCTATTGCTTTGAAAAGAGATATTGAGCCTTCTCCTGTAATGTAGACTTCATTAAAGGTCATAGAATATTCAGCTATCTCATTTTTTATGGTAGTTTACTTTTAACGCCAGCACGTGCGATGGATCCCAAGGGCAGAGCTCAATTCTGTGACCAGGTATCTCTCCATCCCTCACGGTGAGTGTGCCAGGCGTAGTGAGCCAAGGATGACTCAAGGAAGACACACATCGTCCTTTGGAGGCACTTACATTACAGTTCTACAGATTTCGATGGCAAGACACTTCAGTGAAGAGTAAACCTTCATGAAACACAGCCAAGTTTCCTTAAAGTATTTGAACAAATGCTATTTGGGCAGGTGGGTGGGGGGAGGTTAGGACTTAATGTTCAGAATTTACTTTCCAAATAACATTGAAACTTTTCCTCTTGTTACAAAAGATTGACAGTGATAAGTAAACAATGATTCTTTATCCCCTATATGATGTTCAGTTTTTTATTTCAATTTTCATTATTCTTACCCACATTTCCTTCCACTGTTACAGAAATGTTTCGTTAGATAAAATTCTACTTTAAAATTCTATAAGGCTCGGCGAAGTCAATTTACTTTTAATGTATGAAGGAAATTAAGTGGTATCTCCTTTGATTCTTAGTAATCTGCTCATTTCCTTTTTCCTGTAAAATTTTCCCATCACTTTGTAAATGCTGACTGTCTCTTCAGGCTCTACAATTCCAACAAAGATTTTGGGCCACAATTGAATCATATTTTAACTCGATTTATGCTAATTTTGACAATTTAGATACACATATCATATAAGAACATATAAAAGTATATGCTACTAATTTACAATTCCAGATGACAGATTTGAAATTAAGGTAATGAAATGAATTGGTTCAGAGACTTGTACTTACACATGCAAAGTGCCACAGAGAGCGATTAAGCAAAAATTACTGCTAAAAGTCAAAAGAGGAAGTCTAGATTATTTGCTTGACTTGCTTTGTCATTTGTTTATGACTTGTTCTTCCTCTAGCATTCCTCATAATATTTTTCACTTCTCCCTCTTACCAAAGCAATCTATATACAGTAGCTGGCTGCGTATGCTCAGCAGAACTGTAGTAGATACTTTCTCTGGACTGAAGCAGTTTGCTGTATTTGGATTTGTTATAAATATAAAAATTAATGTAAAAAATTTCAAGTCCCAATCCACCTACCACCTATGAAATAAAAACTTTATCATTCTCCATGTTCCCTTTGTTTTCTTGCAGGTTTTATTTGTGAACTGCCTTGTCCTGTTTGACATACTTCTCTTGCTGCCTCTTTGTGATCAGTCTGGATTATAGATTTTGAGGAAGGAAATCATGAGTTTTTCTCCAATGTCTTGTATTATAGTAGAACTAAGCAGTGGCTGACATATGGCTTTTTATTTTTAATTATATTTTATTTGATTATGCTATCACAGTTGTCCCAATTGTTCCCACTATGCCCCCTCCACCCAGCACCCCCACTCCCTCAGTCAGTCCTCCTACCATTGTTCATGTCCATGGGTCATGTATATAAGTCCTTCCGCTACTCCATTTCCTGTGCTGTACTTTACATCCCCATGGCTATTCTGGAACTACCTATTTGTACTTCTTAATCCCCTCACTCCTTCACCCATTCCTTCACTTCCCTCTCCCATCTGACAACTGTCAAAATGCTCTCTGTGTCCATGATTCTGTCTCTGTTCTTGTTTGCTAAGTTTGTTTTTTTTAGATTCAGTTGTTGAGAGATTTGTATGCATTGCCATTTTGTTATTCACACTTTTGATCTTTTTCTTTAAAAAGTCCATTTAACATTTCATATAATAATGGTTTGGTGATGATGGAATCCTTTAGATTTTCCTTATCTGAGAAGCTCTTTACCTTCCCTTTGAGTCTAAATGATATCTTGCTGGGTAGAGCAATCTTGGCTGTAGGTCTGTACTTTTCATGACTTTGAATACTTCTTGCCAATCCCTTCTAGCCTGCAAAGTTTCTTTTGAGAAATCAGCTGACAGTCTTATGGGGACTCCCCTGCAGGTAATAACTTGTTTTCTCATGCTGCTTTTAAGATTGTCTCTTTATCTTTAACCTTTGGCATTTTAATTATGAAGTGTCTTGGAGTGAGCCTCTTTGCATCCATCTTGTTTGGGATTCTTTATGCTGGACTTGCATGTCTATTTCTTTCACCAAATTAGAGAAATTTTCTTTCATTATTTTTTCAAATAGATGTCCAATTTCTTACTGTTTCTTTTCTCCTTCTTGCATCCCTGTCATGCTGGACCTCTTGAAGTTGTCCCAGAGGCTACTTACACTATCCTCATTTTCTTGGGTTCTTTTTTTCATCTTGTTCTGATTGGTTGTTTTCATTTCCTTATGTTCCAAATCATTGATTTGATTCTCAGCTTCATCCACTCTACTGTCATTTCCCTGTAAATTGTTCTTTATTTCAATTACTGTATCCTTCATTTCTGACTATATCTTTTTTATGTTGCTGAGGTCCTCCCTAAGTTGCTTGAGCATCCTTATAACCAGTGTTTTGAACTCTGTATCTGATAGGTTGCTTATCTCCATTTTGTTTAGTTACTTTTCTGGAGTGTTGATCTGTTCTTTCATTTGGGCCATGTTTCTTTGTCTCCTAATTTTGGCAGCCTCCCTGTGTTTGTTTCTATGTATTAGGTAGAGCTGCTGTGACTCCCTGTCTTGGTAGTGTGGCCTAATGAAGTAGGTATCCTATAGGGTCCAGTGGCACAGCATCACCTAAACTGAGTACTTCAGGTGTGCCTTTTCTGTGGGATGAGTACACTCTCCTGTTGTGGTTGAGCCTTGATTACTGTTGGCAGGTCAATGGGAGGGATTTACCCAGACCAGTCAGCTACAAGGATTGGTTGTGTCCATTGACCACCCACCTCCACCCTCCATGGAGGCACAGCTGTGAGGGTGCAGGGTGGTGGTACTCCAAAGTGGCCTGTAGCTTTCCACTGGGTACACAGACTCTGTGGTTTCCCAAGAAAGGTCAACATCCACCTTTGTTTTGCTGAGGGCCACCCTGCCTGAACTGTAAAGCAATTTATGTTGGCTGTTACTTCCTTGTGCTGGGCTTGGAGCTTCCTAGGGAAAGCCAAGCTATGAATCTAGGCTGGTTGTCACTAGTGCTGGGCCTGGGGCCACTTAGCAAGAGGTACAGCTGCTGGGGGCTCACTGAAGCTGGCTGTTGCTTATTTGAGAGGATTTAGAAAATTGTGAAGCAAGACCCAAGATCAGTCATTCATATGAAAAAGCAGCTTGGTTCAGCCTATAAATTGGGTGGGACAGAGTCTCTAGGGATCTCTAGGGTGGGGCAAACAGTGTTAGCCAGAGTGATGGAGTCTCAGAAATGGCACCAGCATCCAGCTCTGTGGCTCTGTGGTGGGAGGGTTCAGAAAAAGGACCATGGCCTCTGTCAGACAATTCAGTTTCTCCCTGTATGCCACTAGTGCTTTTCAAGCTGCTACCCTGGTGCTGGAGGTCAGAGGGAATGAGTCTGTTGTAGTTTGTGTGGGTTCTTTAGTAGGAACTGCTTGGGACTCTGAAAGTTTCTTCCAGTGACTCAATCCCTGTTAGGTTTTGCTGCCAGAAGTTGTAGGGACTTATCTTCCTGGCACTGAAACCCTGGGCTGGGCGGCGTGGTGTGGGGCTGGGACTTCTTACTCCTGAGATAACCCTCTGGAGTTGTTACCTACCACACGTGGATGGGGGACCAGCCCATTCCCTATCTGTGGCCCTCCTATCTGTCTTTATGGACGTGTTTTCTTTAATTCTGTAGTTGTCAGATTCAGCTCAATTTCTGAAAATTCTGAGTGATAGTTGTTCTACATTTTTGCTGTAATTTAGATGTGGTTGTGCACAGAGGTGAGCCATGTTTCTCTATGCTGCCATCCTGACTGGAAGTCTCCAGATGGCTTTTTGAGATAACTGGATAGTGATTGACATTTCCAGAAAAATTTTTAATCCAGCACCCTGGACTCAGCTTCAAAGCAGAATATATCTTGTGATGATTTTTAAACTTTTGTTAAAAATTGAGAATACGCGGGTTGGGAACTAAAGTGTCCCAGGTTCGATTCCCAGCCAGGGTACATTCCTGGGTTGCAGGCCATAACCCCCAGCAACTGCACATTGATGTTTCTCTCTCTCTCTTTCTCTCTCTCTCTCCCTTCCCTCTCTAAAAATAAATAAATAAAATCTTAAAAAAAAAAGACTTGACTGTAATTTAAAAAAAAAAAATTTGAGAATAAATATAATTGCTTAGATGGAAAGGTCCATATGTACATGTTCTTGAACATTATGGCCAAGGTATATTTTATATTTAATAACATTATTTTTTATCATTGGTTTCTTTTATGAGGTCATGTATAAATTTTAGAGTTACACTTGGGTTATAATAACATCAATTTTACTGTCCACCAACTTGTGACCTTGGTGAGTTAGTTTCCTGGGGCTGCTGTAGTCAAGTGCCACAACTGGGTAGCTTAAAACAACAGAAATGTGTTTCCTCACAGTTCTGGGCTTAGGAGTCCAAAATGAAAATGTCTGCAAGGCAGTGCTCCCCTCAAGGATCTAAGAAAGAACCTTTCCTTGTCTCTTCCTAGCTGCTGGTGGTTGCTGGTAATTGGGCATTTTTTTAGTAACTCTAAAGGGCCAGTGGCATCTCTAAATCGCATTTACCTCTTGGCTCTGCAGTGGTGTCTAGGTCATAGTGGTCTTATGATTCCAGAGTGGTCAGGGGGTTCTCCCAACTGTATGACATTATTGTGGAACTAAACAGTGACAGACATGCTTTTTGGCACGATGAGCTACTGAGTTGTATAATATTTCAAGGACAACATTAGTGCAGTGTCTTCAACTTAGATTTAAAGCAGAGTCTAAAAATTAGTTTTATTTGAAAATTGGAAAAAGAAATAGCCATTCGGATAATGGCTTCTCCAAAATCCAATTTGAATTGGTCTACTTGCATTGATTAAATTAGATGATGACTAGATTTCCCTTTCAGTTGGTCCTGTTGAAACAGAATCATAACATGACTTAGATATTTATTACCCAACGAAAGTTAAATCAGCATTGTACTTAAATTTTATCTCTGTTCCAACATGCCAGAGAAAGCGCGAGGTGAATGGTTTAAGATTTATGTTTTGTTTACTGATTGCCAATCCTTTGGTTTTTAGATTTGCTGGAAGCCATAGAAGAGATCCTCCCCAACCTCCCAGAAGATATCAGTGTTTGGGCAGTGAGAGACTCTGTTCCCCAAGGCATAAGTTCACTCACAGAAAAACTGACAACAGCATCTGACAAGCCAGTGCCAAGCAGCCACCGTGTTGCCTCAAACCTCAAGTCTCCCTATCTTTATATTTTTACCTCTGGAACAACAGGTATGATTTCTTTTTTCTTAAAATCTAAAAAGAAAGCAACAATCTTGGACAAATGTCTGCCAAGAGTAGTGGCATTAAATTTAACTTGGTCAACCTTTAATTTGGCGAGCCCCCATGTCCACTTACTACTTGGCTATTGTCTTCGAGTTCGGCAGCACCAAGAGCAAGGGACCATCGAAGCCTTGACCAGCTTCTTTGGCAAGATCTTTGCTAGCTTCTCTGTTCCTTAGATTCCTGATATATGAAATGAAGAGATTAGTTTAAATAGTTTCTAATTATCCTGCTGGGTAATCCATTGGTCTACTTTAAAACAGCTTTTTATATTCTTGTGGAAAATGTTAAATCCTAAACAGATTTCAACTATAGCTGTATTTTAAGCTCCTGTGGCTGGCCCTGCTGATTTTCCTCAGGGCGATTGCAACATGTGACAAAAGGGAAGTCTTGAAGGCATTTCAGATTTGGGAGAAAATACAAAATAGAATTAAGAAACCACACCTTCCCCTTTTCAGATAAATAATAATAATAATACTACACACACACACACACACACACACACACACACACACACACACAAAATAATGAAACTGCCCAAGAATTCAAAAAAAATGTTAAACTTTATTGATTCTTAAGAAAAACTGAATGGTATTTTGTAGGCTAAAGCTTTTGTGATTAGTTTGGAGATGACTGGAGGTGTGAATCAGACATATTAAAAATATTCTGTCACTAATTTCTTGTGCACAGGTAGTATTACTAGCAAAGCTACTATTGCATAAGTAAAGTTTCTATTTTTCTTTTCCTTCCCTCCCTCACTCTCACCCACCCTTCCTTCCTTCCTTCCTTCCTTTCTTCCTTCCTTCCTTCCTTTTCTTTTCCTTTCTTTTCTTTTCTTTTCTTTTCTTTTCTTTTCTTTGGAGCTTAATAATGATCTCTTTTAGACTAGAGAGCAGACTGTATTTTTGACTATGCTTACAACAGCTTTGATAAACAAAGTGGAAAATGCTATTATAATATGTATCAGGTCAGCATAAATTCAGTCTGATTTTAGACTTTGAAAGAGACAATGAAATTGTAGAAATGATAAACTTTGAAAAATTCCAACAGAAGGTACTTAACTGGTATATCTTTATGACTGTTGTGAAAAGTAGAAAGTGATTCTGGTCTTCAAAACAGTCCCCACCACTTCCCCCTTCTCTACAGCCTCCTCCCCAGCCCAGAGAGAACAGGCTGGAGTGCTCCATTACCAGCCTTTGTTCTTCAAGATTAAAACCAAAGTGTTTTATACATGTGCACAACAGACTGAAAACAAAAGCACTACTATTTTTTTCTTGATATTTACTTGTATGGAAGTTATATAGCACAGAGGTAAAAAATTCTAATAATTTTAGAAGTTTTAGGGGAAAGCACCCCGCTTACCCCCTTATGTCTCCTACCCCAAACCAACCACATTTAGTACTTCTGCATCTTTCCTACTATAATTACCTCCATATGTCTAAATAGAATCAGTATCTAACTAGACACTTAATAGATACATTCTAAAAAGTGTCTACTGATTTTCCAGGAGGATGAGGATTTTGTCTTCGTTTCTCACTATTCTCTCCCTCCACTCATTTCTCTTGTGCAGGCACTTGCTCTCCCCATCATCACATTGATATTGTTTCATCATAAATTTTGACTTGATTGGTATCAGTATTATAACCCGGTAAACACTATCTCTAGCTTAGGTCTATGGTATAATAAAAGTATACTTATTTTCTTTCACATAAAATTCCCTCCAACCTAGAATTAATCACTGTTTTTTTCTTGTTTGCTTGCTTAGGTTCCTATACACCTAAAACTGGTTCCTACTCACCCCTTCCTCAAAAAGGTTTGATATTAGAAAGACAGTGTATTGTATCAAGCCCATGTTTTCATATACCTCTTCCCCAGAACCTTCCTCCTCTATTTCAGCCTTGATGAGTTACTCTCTTACAGCCCTGGGTTCATTCTTCACCAGCTTCCTGGGAATTCCCTTCGACTCTTCTTTTTCCTGATCCCCTAATTCCTAGACCCTAAGTTTGTCTCCTGATTTACTTTTTTTTTTATCATTGTCCTGCTATCAGATAAAGAGTGTTTAGAAGGTAAGTTTGAGTCCTCACATGTCTGAAAATGTCTTTTTTTTTCTACCCTTACACTTATTTGTATAAAATTCTAGGTTAGAAAAGATTTTTTTTTGCAGAAGTTTGAAGACATGTTCTAATACCTTCTGACTTTCAGCATACATATTGAGTATTCTTTTTCTTTCTGATTTCTCATCCTATATGTGCAAACTGGTATTCTTTTTTTTTCCTTTGGGCATTTTTAGAATTTTTTATGAGTTTTTATTAGTCTATAACATCATAATGACTTGTACTAGGACTGCTGTAAATTGTTCTTTTGCTGGGAAATTTGTAGGCCTTTTTAGTCTAGAAACTCAGATCTTACAATTCTAGTTACTTGAAAAAAAATTTTTTAATTCTACTGTACGTTCCCTTCTCTTTCCTTTTTTATTTCTGTTCTTTCTCCCCATTGTTTGTTTATTCTTTCTCCCTCACTTGTTTGTTTATTCATTTATCTTTGGAACTCTAACTTTTTGAAGATTGGCCCTCCTGGATGGAGTTATTTATTTTGTATTTTTTTGTATCCCATTTTTCTATCCCATTTTTCTCCTTTATCTTTCAATTTACTTTTTGAGAGATTTATCTTCTAACTCTTGTGCTTCCTGAATATTCCTCTCTTTGTTATCTTTGTATATTGACATTCTATAGCCTCATCTCTCTTAGAATATTAATTATAATAATTTTTTTGAAAATTTGAGTCCTGGTTGCTCAGTGGATTGAGCGCGGGCTGCCAACCAAAGCATCGCAGGTTTGATTCCCAGTCAGGGCACACGCCTGGGTTGCAGGCCATGGCCCCCAGCAACCACACATTGATGTTTCTCTCTCTCTCTCTCTCTTTCTCCCTCCCTTCCCTCTCTAAAAATAAATAAATAAAATCTTTAAAAAAATTTGTTCTATCTTGTCTTTATTTTCCTCATCATCCTTTTGTTTTGGGTTTGTATTGGTCTTCAATCTTTACCCTAGAGAATTACCTCAAATATCTATTGATTTTGGGCTGACAGTTAATATTTAAAGTACAGACACCAGAACACAAACACACAAAACATGCCCTATCCTGACTAGATGAGCTCAGTGTGCCTACGTGGGCCTGGTGGACTGACTGGTGTCATTGTCCAGGACACTTTGTTGGGGGGTTCATGACTGTCAGTGCCTTTCAGTTTTTACTATTCTGAGCTATGTGGAGTCCTCAGATGAGAATCTGGAAGGGTAAACCTAGTCAAGGGTTAAAAAGGAGCTGGAGGAGTGTGCAGACTTTCTCTTATTCTCCATCTGTCCAGTCTCTCTTCTTCCTGCTATTTCCAGAGTCACCTTTTGCAGAGAATAAATTTGAGATCTACCAGGGGAGAAGAAGCAATCCTGAGCTGTAGTTTATTTTTATTTTTATTCTTTTGCATTTTAAAACAAATATCAAAAGTATATGTTGAGCCCTGGCTGGTGTGGTTCAGCGAATTAAGTGCTGACCTGAGAACCAAAGGGCCACCAGTTCAATTCCCAGTTAGGAATGAGAAGCAATATGCCTGGGTTGCAGGCCAGGTCCCCAGCAGGGGATGTGCAAGAAGCAACCACACATTGATGTATCTCTTCTTCTCTTTCTCCCTCCCTTCCCCTCTCTCTAAAAATAAATAAATAAAACCTTTTAAAAAAGTATATATTGATATTCTTGCAAAATTAGTTTGTGAATGATTTTATTATACAGAAAGAAATATGAATATCTTCTCATAGCCTAAAGTCCTGAGCACTATGAGATCTTGTTGAGAGCAGCACAGAGCAACATACAGAATTAGGCACACAGACAATGTCATGCTTTATGGATGTAAAGCTATCAAAGAGTGTAACAAAATCACATTGAGTTCAGTAAGGATTTAATTGACATTTTAATAAAACACATTTATCTCTTTCTCTCTCTCTCGCTCTCTCTCTAACATAAACTGATATTTTGCAACTCAAAACCTAGAGCTGAATTAAGTGATTGTAATGGTAAAAATATGAGAACTTACAATACTATGCCACCTAATATCATAAAAATCACTTGATTTTCACCACCACCAACATTGCATTGATAATGAAGGAGGTGTTGGTGCAAGTTAGCAAGTGAGGCTTTGAAAAGTTACACAATGAGAGTAGAGTCTGCTCATAGGCCCTTTCGGCAGGTTATAAGGGAACTCTTTGGATGATGTTGAATATTACCTAGCAACCCTTATTACTGCCAAGTCCTGTTTGCCCAAGATCACGAAAAGATTATATTCCAGACCCAGGAACAAATTCAGAGCATCTCTGAATAAGAAAAGAATTGAGGTCAGTTTTCATACCATTTATATCTTTTTGACTAGGGAGGTTATGTAATAACTTGATGAACAAAGGTTAAAAGTTACATAGACTCCCTTTTCTATGTCCTTGAGGTAATTGCTTCATAAACAGAACTTTTGAAACTCCCTATTTATAGTTCCATAACTATCTTTTACTCTATGAGGTACCTGGTAGTCAACTTTCTGAGCCTCTGTGGGATTTTCTGGGGGAAATCACCTTTCTTCAAGGCTTCACCTCAGTTTTCAGCTCTTTGAATGGGTGGTGTCAGTTGTCCATCTGCTTTGCTAAATTTTGTTGCTGTCATCTCTAATTCCATTCTTTTTGTTTTGAGGGTCCATGTGTGTATTCAGTCTGCCAACTTCCAGTTCTGTAATTGCCATTGGCCTTGGTTAGGTGGCCTCAAGCATGTCTAGTAATCCTAACACTTTTGTATCTTTATTTTCATATTGTACAGTAATTTTACTTTAAATTATTCAATAGGCTATTTTATTTATTGCAAATGCATCTGAAATTGCATGTTGGTTGTAATTATTGAACTGTCTGTGCACTGTATGTAACAAGCATTTTTAAGCTATTGTATATAAGTGGAAAGGGTATTAGAAGTGTAACTGTGCTATTATTTCAATAAAGACCTCTTGATACCTAAAGAAAAAGAGGAATGTCTAGAAAAGGCTGGACTTGATTTCTGTTACATATTACATATGTATTTTTTTCTTTACTTCTAGGTCTACCAAAAGCAGCTGTGATTACTCAGCTACAAGCTTTAAAGGGTTCAGCTGGATTGTGGGCTTTTGGTTGTACTACGGACGATATCATTTATATAACCCTTCCTCTGTATCATAGCTCAGGATCTCTCCTGGGAATTGGTGGATGTATTGAGTTAGGTAAGTTTTTATTTTGTTTATAATAAGTTTTGAAAATGCCTAATAATTAGAACTCATGTTTTTAAAGTTTTAAACTATACCAGTAGAATTCAGAATGATTGTGTGTGTATTATATAATCATACCACTTAATTAATTGTACAATTTATTAAAACTGCACAATTTCATTACATATTCAGTATATTCCTTTTTTCTAATTTTGATAAATTTATTTTATTTTTTTTGTATTTTTCCATTACCATTTAGTCTCCTTACACCTCCCTTCCTTCCACAATCACCACAGTGTTGTCCATGTCCATGAGTCCTTTTTGCTCAGTGGCTCCACCCCCTCACCTCACCCCTGCCTTAACTGTCATCCTGTTCTCTATGAGTCTGTCTCTGTTTTGCTTATTAGTTCAGTTTGTTCATTAGATTCCACATATGAATAAAATCATATGGTATTTGTCTTTCTCTGACTGGCCTAGCATAATATTCTCCAGGTCCATCCATGCTATCACAAAGGGTAAAACTTTCTTCTTTTTATGGCCAAGTAGTATTCCACTGTGTAAATGTCCCATAGTTGTTTTATCCGCTCATCTACTGATGGACATTTGGGCTGCCTCCATGTCGTGGTGATTGTAAATAACACTGGAACAAACATAAAAGTGCTTTTGTTCTTTCAAATTAGTGTTTTCGATTCCTTCGGATACATTCCCAGAGATGGGAATGCTGGGTCAAAAGGCAGATCCATTTTTAATTTCTTGAGGTATCTCCATACTGCTTTCCACAGTGGCTGCACCAGTCTGCATTCCCATCAACAGTGCAAAAGAGTTCCCGTTTCTCTACATCCTTACCAGAAACTGTTGTTGGTTGATTTACTGATGATAGTCATTCTGACACGTGTTAGATGATTGGTAATATTGAGCATCTTTTCATATGTCTATTGGCCATCTGTAAGTCCCCTTTGGAGACATATTTCTTCAGGTCCTTTGCCCATTTTTTAATTGGGTTTTTTTTTTGGTGATGAGTTTTGTAAGTTCTTTATAAACTTTGAATATTAACCCCTTATGAGATATATCAGCAAATATGTTCTCAAATTCTGTGGGTTACCTTTTTAGTTTGTTGATGTCTTCCTTTGCTATGCAAAACTTTTTTAGTTTGATGTGGTCCCATTTGTTTAATTTTTCTTTTGTTTCCCTTGCCTGGGGAAATATATCATAAAATATTGCTACAAACAATGTCTGAAGATTTTGCTGCCAATGTTTTCTTCTAGGATCTTTATAGTTTTAGATATAACATTTAAGACTAGTCCATTTTGAATTTATTTTTGTGTGTGGTATAAGAAGGTGGTCTAGTTTCATTTTTCTGTGCATATCTTCCAATTTTCCCAGCACCATTTATTGAATAAACTATCATTAGCTGATTGCATGTGTTTACTTCCTCTGTTGAATGTTAATTGGCTATAAAGTGGTGGGTTTATTTCTGGACTCTCTAGTCTGTTCCATTGATCTGTGTGTCTGTGTTCATGCCAGTACCATGCTATTTTGATTATTTTGACCTTATAGTATAGTTTGATATTAGGTAGCATGATTCCCCCAACTTTGTTCTTCTTTCTCAGAATCGCTATTGCTATGTGGGGCCTTTTGTGGTTCCATATAAATTTTTGAAATATTTGTTCTATTTCTGTGATATGCATCATTGGTATCTTGATAGAAATGTGTTGAATCTATAGATTGCTTTGGGTAGTATGGACATTTTAATAATGTAAATTCTTCCTATCCATGAACATGGTAGGTGCTTCCACTTATTTGTATGTTCTTCAGTTTCTTTCTTCAGTGTCTTATAATTTTCCAAGTATAGTCTTTTACATCCTTGGTTAGGTTTATTTCTAGATATTGAATTCTTTTTGAAGCAATTGTAAATGGGATTGTTTTCTTAATTTCTCTTTCTGTTAGTTCATTATTGGTATATAAAAATGCAACTGATTTCTGGATATTGATTTTGTATCCTGCTACTTTGCTGAATTCATTTCTTAGTTTTAGTAGTTTCTTGGTGGGATCTTTGGGATTTTCTTTTTTTTATATATATATTTTTTCCAGAGATTTATTGTTCTTATTTTTTCTTTCTTTTTTCCTATTTTATTGATTATGCTATTACAGTTGTCCCATTTCCCCCCTTCACTCCCCTCCACCCTGTACACCCTCTCCCACCCACTTCCCCCACTTTAGTTCATGCCCATGTGTCATAAGTTCTTTAGCTTCTACATTTCTCATACTATTCTTACCTTCCCCTATCTATTTTCAACCTACAATCTATGCTACTTATTCTCTGTACCTCTTCCCCCTCTCTCCTCCTCCCACTCCCCTGTTGATACCCCTCCATGCGATCTCCATTTCTGTGGTTCTGTTCCTGTTTTAGTTGTTTGCTTAGTTTGTTTTTGTTTTTGTTTTTGTTTTAGGTGTGGTTGTTAATAATTGTGAGTTTACTGTCATTTTACTGTACATGTTTTTTATCTTCTTTTTCTTAGATAAGTCCCTTTGATATTTTATATAATAAGGGCTTGGTGATGATGAACTCCTTTAACTTGACCTTATCTGGGAAGCACTTTATCTGCCCTTCCATTCTAAATGAGAGCTTTGCTGGATAGAGTAATCTGGGATATAATGGTCCTTGTCTTTCATGACTTGGAATACTTCTTTCCAGCCCCTTCTTGCCTATAAGGTCTCTTTTGAGAAATCAGCTGACAGACTAATGGGAACTACTTTGTAGGTAACTGTCTCCTTTGCTCTTGCTGCTTCTAGGATTCTCTCCTTCATTTTAATTTTGGGCAATGTAATTATGATGTGCCTTGGTGTGTTCCTTCCTGGGTCCAACTTCTTTGGGACTCTCTGAGCTTCCTGGACTTCCTGGAAGTCTATTTCCTTTGCCAGAATGGGGAAGTTCTCCTTTATTATTTGTTCAAATACATTTTCAATCTGTTGCTCTACCTCCTCTCCTTCTGGTACCCCTATAATTCGGATGTTGGAACATTTAAAGATGTCCTGAAGGTTCCTAAGCTTCTCCTCATTTTTTTGAATTCTTATTTCTCCATTCTTCCCTGATTGGTTGTTTTTTTCTTCCTTCTGGTCCACTCTGTTTTTTTAAGTCCCATTTCCTTCTCATCACTATTGGTTCTCTGTGCATTTTCCTTCATCTCTTTTATGGTAACCTGCATTTCTTCATCTAATTTGCACCCAAAATCAACCAATTCTGTGAGCTTCCTGATCACCATTGTTTTGAACTGTGCATCTGATAGATTAGCTATCTCTTGGTCGCTCAAAAGGATGAGTTCTGGGACACTGATTTGTTCTTCTGTTTGAGCCATCTCTCTCTCTCTTTTTTTTTTTTTGGTCTGGTCGCTCCTGTTACAGTGAGGGGCGGAGACTTAGGTGTTCACCAAGGCTGGGCACCCCAGTCTCTAGATTGTGATGTTGTATTTGGGGGCGGGGTCGAGAGGGAACAATGGCGGTAGCTCTGGTCTCTGTGGGACCTCAGTCCCTTCTCTGGGATCTTGGGTTGCGCGCTCTGCCCTGCTCCACAACTGCCGCCTCACTGGGTCTGCCAGCTGCTGCTTGCATACTCAGGGTCAACCCGCTGCGATCTTGCGCACCCCTGATGCCTTAAATGCCCCCGGTTGCTTTATGCGCCCAATTCTCCCTGTTTTCCCCGCCTCAACTTGTGCTGGGCTGCTCGTCTCCGCCCCTCCTACCGGTCTGGATGAACGGGTCTGCTTCAACTTCTTGGCTGTCTGACTTCCATTCAGATAAATTTTCTGTCAGTTATGGGTGTTATTCTGCCTCTAAATTGTTATTGTTCCAATTTTGGTTGTGCGTGGAGGTATGGTGCATCCACCTATGCCTCCATCTTGGCCGGAAGTCCGGGATTTTCTATGTACAGTATCATGTAATCTGTAAATAATGATGGTTTAACTTTCTCCTTTCCATTTGCATGCCTTTAATTTCTTCCTCTTGTCTCATTGCTGTGGCTAGGACTTCCAGTACGATGTTGAATGAGAGAGGTGAAAGTGGACATACCTGTCTTCTTCCCAATCCTAAGAGAAACACTTGTAGTTTTTCCCATTGAGTATGATGCTGGCAGTGGGTTTGTCATATACGGCCTTTATTATGTTTAGGTATATTTCCTCTATTCTCACTTTGCTGTGAGTGTTTATTACAAATGGTGCTGGATTTTATCAAAAGCTTTTTCTTCATCTATTGATATGTTCATGTGGTTTTTATATTTTATTTTGTTTATGCGATGAGTCACATTTATTGATTTGTGAATGTACCAACCTTGCATTCCCAGTATAAATCCCAGTTGATCATGGTGTATGATGTTTCTGATGCATTGCTGTATTTGCTTTGCTAATATTTTGTTGAGGTTTTTAGCATCTATGTTCATCAAGGATATTGACCTATAATTTTCTTTTTCTGTAGTGTCTTTATCTGGCATTGGAATTAGGATAACGCTGGCCCTCAGAAAATGAACTTATAGGCCTTACTTCTTCTTGAATTATTTAAAATAGAGAAGGAGAGGTATTAGTTCTTCTCAGAATGTTTGGTAAAATTCATGTGTAAAGCCATCTGGTTCAAAGCTTTTGTTTGTTGGGAGTTTTTGACTACTGTTCCGATTTCACTAGATATAATCTGTCTATTAAGGTTCTCTGATTCTTCCTGATTTAGTTTTGGAAGACTGTATGTTTCTAGGAGTTTATTCATTTCATCCAGGTTGTCTAGTTTGTTGGCATACAGTTGTTCATAATACTTTCTTACAATCCTTTCTATTTATTTGTTGTCAATTACTATTTCTCCTCTTTCAGTTCTGATTTTATTTATTTGGGTCATCTCTCTTCTTTTCATGATGAGTCTCGTTAAAGGTTTGTCAATTTTGTTTATCTTTGCAAAGAACCAGCTCTTGGATACATGATCTTTTTTATCTTTTTTTAGACTCTATTTCATTTATATCAGCTCTGATATTTATTACTTCCTTCTTTCTACTCACTTTGGGCTTTGTTTATTGTTCTTTTTCAGGTTCTTTTAAGTGCTAAGTTAGATTGTTTATTTGAGCTTTTTCTTATTTTGAGATGGGCTTGTAATGCTATGAATTTCCCTCTTAGTATTGCTGTCCCAGTGTCCCACAGATTTTGAATTGTTGTGCCATTGTTTTCACTGGTTTCAAGGTATCTTTTATTTTCTTTCTTGATCTTGTTGACTCACTCATTTTTTAACAATATCTAGCCCTGGCTGGCGTAGCTCAGTGGATTGAGCATGGGCTGTGAACCAAAGTGTTGCAGGTTCGATTCCCAGTCGGGGTACATACCTGGGTTGCAGGCCATGACCCCCAGCAACCGCACATTGATGTTTCTCTCTCTCTCTCTCTTTCTCCATTCCCTCTCTAAAAATAAATTAATTAATTAAATATTTTTTTAAAAAAACAATATCTTATTTAGCTTCCATGTCTTTGGGTGTTTTTCAGTTATCTGCTTGTGATTGATTTCTAGTGTTATAGCACTGTGGTCAGAGAATATGCTTGGTATGATTTCAATCTTCTAAAATTTATTAAGACTTCCTTTGTATCCTAACTGTGGTCTATCTTAGAAAATGTTCCATGTGCACTTAAAAAGCACATATATTCTGCTGCTTTAGGGTGAAATGCCCTGAAGATAACAATTAAATCCATTTAATCTAGTGTGTTGTTCAAGGCTGCTATCTCCATGTTGATTTTCTTCTTGAAAATCTACCCATTTAAGTCAATGGGGTGTTAAAATCCTGCACTATGACTGTGTTTCTGTCAATCTCTCCCTTTATGTCCATCAAAATTTGCTTCACATATTCAGGTGCTCCTATGTTGGGTGTGTAAATGTTTACTAGGGTTATAGCCTCTTGTTGGATTGTTCCCTTTGTCATTATATAGTGTCCTTCTTTGTCTCTTACTATAGCCATGCTTTTAAAGTCTGTTTTGTCAGAAATAAGTATTGCTACCCCAGCCATTTTTTCCTTTCTATTTTCATAAAATATCTTTTTATATCCTTTTACTTTTGGTCTGTGTATATCTTTTGATCTGAGGTGGGGTCGTAGAGGCAGCATATACATGAGTGTTATTTTGTTAATCCATTCAGCTACCCTCTGTCTTTTGGTTGGAGCATTTAAGCCATTTACATTTAAGGTGATGATTGATAGATACGTATTTAGTGCCATTAATTGTTAGAATATTTTCTCGTTTTTTTTTTTCATTCTCCTTTTCTTCTTCTTCTTCTTGTTAGAGCAAGCCCTGTAACATTTGTTCATTCTGGTTTTGTGTTAACAAACTCCTTTACTTTTTCTTGTCTGGGAAGCTCCTTTTTCTCCTTCAGTTTTAAATGATAGCCTTGTTTGTAGGTCTCTGCTTTTCATCTCCATGAATATTTCATGCCATTCCCTTCCAGCCTGAAATGTTTCTATTGAGAAATTAGATGACAGTCTAATTGTTGACCTGCTTTTCTCTTGTAGCTTTTAAAGATTCTCTCCTTGTCTTTAAGCCTTGTCATTTTAATTATGCTGTGTCTTGGTATGGGCTTCTTTGGGTCCAACTTGTTTGGGACTCTCTGAGCTTTCTGGACTTGTGTGTCTTTACTTCACCAGATTAGGGATGTTTTCAGTCATTATTTCTTCAGATAAGTTCTCGATCTCTTGCTCACTCTTTTCTCTTTCTGGTATTCCCATGATGTGGGTGTTGTTACACTTCATGTTGTCTGAAATGTTTCTTAAGCTTTCCTTATTTTTTAAAATTCTTTTTTCATTTCTTTTTTCAAAATTTTCTTGTAAGAAGTAAATTTCTTATCTTTTTAATAATATATTTTATTGATTATGCTATTCCAGTTGTCCCAATTTTTCCCCCTTGGATCCATCACCCAGTACCTCCGTTTTCTCCATCATCCCCTCCCTTAGTTTATGTCCATGGATCATGCATATAAGTTCTTTGACCACTATATTTCCTACACTGTTCTTACCATCCCCCTATTTTGTACCTACCAATTTGTACTTTTTTAATCCCTGCACCTCTTCCCTTATTTTCCCTTTCCCCCTCCTAGCTGATAACCCTCCAAATGATCTCCATATCTATGGTTCTAATTCCATTCTGTTTGTCTGCTTAGTTTGTGTTTTAGATTTAGTTGTTGATAGTTGTTAATTTGTTGCCATTTTATTGTTCATAGTTTTGATCTTCTTTTTCTTAATTAAGTCTCTTTAACATTTCATGTAATAATGGCTCGGTGATAATAAACTCCTTTAACTTTACCTTATCTGGGAAGCACTTCATCTGCCCTTCAATTCTAAATTATAGCTTTGCTGGATAGAGTAATGGAGGTTGTAGGTCCTGGCTTTTCATCACTTTGAATACTTCTTGCCAGTCCCTTCTTGCCTGTAAGATTTCTTTTGAGACATCAGCTTACAGTCTTATGGGAACTCCTTTGTAGGTAATTGTCTGTCTTTTTTCTTGCTGCATTTAAGATTCTCTATTCATCTTTAGTCTTTGGCATTTTAATTATGATGTGTCTCAGTGTGTTCATCTTTGGGTCCAACTTGTTTGGGTCTCTCTGTGCTTCCCGGAGTTGTATGCCTATTTCCTTCACCAATTTAGGGAAGTTTTCTTTCATTATTTATTTAAATAAGTTTTCAATTTCTTGCTCTTTCTCTTATCCTTCTAGCACCCCTATGATTTGGATATTGATACATCTGGAGATGTCCCAGAGGCCCCTTATTCTCTCCTTGTTTTTTTGAAATCTCTTTTTGCTGTTCTAATTGAATGCATTTTTCTTCTTTATGTTCCCTGGTTTTGGTTTGATTCTTGACTTCATTCCCTCCACTTTTGGTTCCCTGTAGGTTTTTCTTAATTTCACTTAATGCCAACTTCATTTCTACATGATTCTTGGCTGTTGCAGTACCCAGTGATTTATTTCAGCATCCTGATAACCAGTGTTTTGAACTCTGCATCAAATAGGTTGCATATCTCCATTTCATTTAGTTCTTTTTTTTGGAGTTTTATTCTGTTCTTTCATGTAATAATTTGGGCCATATTTCTTTGTCTCCTGATTTCGGCAGCCTCCCTGTGTTTGTTTTTGTGTATTAGATCAAGCTGCTTTGACTCTCTGCTTTAGTAGTGTGACCTATTATAGCAAAGGCACATGTAAATTGTTTTGTGGCCTTAGGTAATCACCAAGGTGAGACAACCCATTTCACTACTTTGTGGCTCTCTATGGGGGAGGGCTGAGAGAGGGGACAAGGATGATGCCTGGCCTGTAGTGATTACCTGGGAGAAAGCTGTCTTCTCGCATTTGCCCTGTTGCCAGTCAATTCACTTTCTCCCCTTCTCTCCATCTGCCACTTGTGCCCTTCCAGCTGTTTCCCTGGCGCTGAATCCTAGAGGGGGTAGGTTCTGCATAAATCCTGAGACCTTTGTGGGTTCTTTAAGAGGACTTTCCTGAGAAACCTTCAGTTTCTGCCACCACCCCAAACCCCAGAGGTTTTACAGCCAGAAGTTATGGGGACTTTTCTTCCTGGCACTGGAACCCTGGGCTTGATGGTCCGTTCTTGGACTGGGATCACTTGCTCCCAGTGTATCCCTCCCCATTCTTATCCACCGGACAAGAATGTGGGACCACTTTTCCCACCATCTCTCTGTGACACTCTCCATCTCCACCTCTCTGCATCTCCACTTCTCCTACCCGTTTGGATGGATGTAGCTTCTTTAAATCCTTGGTTGTCAGACTTCCATACAGCTTGATTTTCTGAGAATTCTGGGTGATATTTGTTTTGTCATCTAGTTGTAATGTTGGCAGTAGTTGTGCTCAGAGGCTAAGTGTGTTTACCTACCCCTCTATCTTGACCAGAAGTCTTAAATTCTTTTTTTCTTTTTGCTGCTGTGCTTGGGTGTTGTTTTCTACATTGCCTTCCAAGACACTGATTAGATCCTCTGCTTCTTCTAACCTACTGTTTATTCCTTCCAGTTTATTTCAGATATTGCATTCTTTACTTTTGACTGATCCTTTTTTATGGGTTCTATGGTTTTTTTCATGCTGTTGAGTATAATCCTTACTCTAAACTCTCTGTATGAATAAATTGCGTGCCTCCATTTCATCTAATTCTTCTTCTGGAGAATTATCTTATTTTTTCATTTGGGGCCAGTTTCTTTGTTTTCCCATTTTGGCTGTTTCTTTATATTTGTTTCAATTATTGGGTTGATCTGTAAAGATTCTGGTGCAGACCTTGTCAGATGCTGCTTGTTACTGGCCCTGTGCAATCTGTTTGGGGCTGTCAGTGATCTGCAGAGTGTGGCTCCCTCTGCTGGGCCTAGTAGTCTGAGCCAGAGGTTTTTCAGCAGTTAGGGCAGTGGCTGAAAGGATGCCACTGCCCGAATTCTATGGCCTGAAAATTTAGCTTTGTATTACACTGGTTTTGTTTTGACATTTTGGAATTTTCTCATGGTTGCTCAGCAGTGGAACGTTGTGCATACACAGTGTATTCCTGAAGTTGAAAGAGTACTGCCCCGGTAATTTGGCCATGCAGATGGTGCTAGCTGTTAACTGGGCTTTCTTCCCCATGTGGTCACTCCACCTTTGATAATCTACCCCCACCTCTTTAAACGGTGAGGAACCTTCCAAGAGAGTGAATGCAGAAACTACGTAGCTCTTAAGGCTTATCTGTGGAAGTGACTTAAATCACTTCATCTGCATTCTGTTGATCAAAGCAAGTGACAAGCCAATCCAGTTTCAATATTTGAAGGGTTGGGAAGTAAACATCATTTCTTGAAGGGAGGAGAAGCAAATTCACATTGCAAAGGTAAATGCATAATAAGCATTGCTGAGGCTATCTTCACAAGCAGTATACCCCAAATACCCAATAAGTCAGTTGGTAGTGCTTGTAACATAGTAAATTCCATTTATAAACATGCTGAGATTATGGGTCCATTACCAGCTGGTCCCAAAATAATATATGAAGAGAGATCATTTACTGTGTTTGATAGGGGAGGTGGGGGTCAAAAAACTGAATTTATTTATAAAAATTTGTGTGTTTACTTACATGTTTAAACTTCAGTCACCTTCAAAGTACTCTCTATTTGATGCAACAGAGCCATTTTTCCACTTTTCAAAACAGTTTTGAACTCACTGATTTTGATGCCTTTTAGTGCTACTGCTGTTTTTTGTTTCACTTCTTCCTCATCAGCAAAACATTTTCCTTTGAGGACTTTTTCCCTGGGGACAAAAAGAATGTTGCTTGGAGTGAGATTGGGTGAATAGTGAGAGTTGGGGACAGGGGTCATGCTGACCATTTTTTGACCAAAAACTGCTGAACACTCAGTGCAATGTGGACAGGTGCCCTCATAAATCACCCATCATGAAATGAGCAAATGCACTGAATGAGTTTTAAAAAAAGATCACCAAAGCCAAATGCAACCTCTCATAACAACACCAGCTGGCACACTGATACAGATGGGTTCCTAAAACACTCACCTCATGGAGGAATCCTATACTACAAGGGGTCCACTCTCCAGAAAATAGTTCTGGTTTTAGCTCCCCTTCATATGTCTAAAGTACTATCAAGTAATTTTATAGAGTAGCATATTTAGAATGTGGTTAACTTTCACGATAAGTAAAGGTAAAGGTCAGTATGTTTTTTTTCTTTCAGTCATATTCATATGACTTACATTGTTGCTAAAGTTAGGTTCTGCAGTCATCAGTGAACTAACTGCCTTACTCTCAACCTCAAGATATGAACTGTAACATTAATGTTTTCAAATGAACTTGATATAAGTGGCCACTGATGGATTGATTATAAAAGCCTTGAAGGTGATAAAGTGACAGAGCAACATCATGTGTGTTTTATCTTAATTCTGCCCTTGAATTTTCTTACCTAGTGTTTCTTTTTGCCTTTCCTCATAGGAGCTACTTGTGTGTTAAAGAAGAAATTCTCAGCAAGCCAATTTTGGAATGACTGCAAAAAGTATAATGTGACTGTGTTTCAATATATTGGAGAAATCTGTCGCTACCTTTGCAAACAACCTAAGGTAAGAGTAATCATTCTCACAGAGAAAAAGTCATTCCAGAAAGAAAAAGTATTGAGAGAAAAAGTGATTTTGTTGGCTTATCCTCCATCTTCTTCCACAACATAGTTTACCTGACTTACACAGATAAAATGACTTACCCCAAGATAAAATGAGTATAAAACAAGTCAGAGAAAATAGGAGAGCTATCCAGGAATGTACTAATACTGTGCTTTATAATGTGGCAGGAAGACAGACCCACAATCCAGCTCACTTCATGTTTGGACTAATTAAACTTTCTGCATACACAGCATACATCTGATGATGAAGTTAGATACATGCTCTGTTTACAGAAACCAATTATTCCAAGGTTGAATTAAATAATCTTTTAAATGAAAACTAACACTGATTGTGCTTGTTTTTCTATTTTTTTCTTTGAATAAGTGATTATATTAGAATATCTTTTTATTTGGGTTTGCTTTGATTTACACTTATCTTCCCCCCAAAGCACTCATTTCCACATAGTTTTATAAATTACCCTCTTTCGAAAGTAAACAGGCAAAGAGAGTTGCCTGAAGTTTGTCTTTATTAATTTGTTTGCTTTTTGCCCTCAGATGTTACTTTTCTTTCCCTGGTATCATTTGTATTTCCAGATGCCTATTTTTTAACTGTCTGATTTCTAAATGTTTTTGAGGCTACAAAGAAGTGATTCAGTAATCAGATTAACACCAGCCCCTTGAAGAATGGTAATAGAAAATGCTTCCCTGTGTGGGCCCGGGCAGCAGAATCTGCTGGCCTACCGCTGGCCTCTGAGAAACACCTTTCCTAGACTAGGACATCTCTCCCTCATCACCTCTGCCATCATCACACCAGCTTAAGGCATGAGAGGGGGCTGGGATATCTTCTCTGGTTGGCTACAGTAAGGAATCCTTTTACCCACAGCGCAGCTGAGACAAGAGTAGAGGCATTTAAATAAAACTTTATTAAAGATATGGGGTTACACAGAGGAAATAAACACAGAAAAGAATGTGAAACTGGATCATCTTACTTAGAAATGCTTTTATTCATTTTAAGCCTCGAATTTAGCAGGGAGACACCTCTTGTCTCGCTCCTGACCGACTTTGTGGCAGAAGCAACCCTTCTTCTTCCCATTTGGTCAGGAGTGCTTCAGATGGCGATGGATTTCCTAGACCCACACCCAAGACAGGGAGTCCCAGAGAAATGTTTTAGGTTATTTTTACCTTTATTCTCTTCAGAAAGACTTTACCAATATCAGGGTTGTGATCTCACCTGAAAAGTCCCAATGGAAGAATTTTCTCTTCTAGTTTTCATTGTATTTTTTGGTGATATGATATCTGGACTAAATTAATTTAAAGAATTAATGTCCTCCAGTAAGATGAAAGCCACCTTCAGTAAAGGACACAGTGGGCACTATCTAATGAACTTCTTCATGACCTTTCTAAACTGTGCCCCCAGCCATTCCTACTTCCTCTTATCCTTTAATAGAAACATTAGCTTTTGCAAGGTTATTTACTCAGTAACTATTTATTGAATGGTTGAATACATGCATTTATTTTCTTCCTAAAATTTCACCATCTTAAGTAATGCTGCAATTACTATCTTTATGCGCTATGGCCAGTATGTGGGTCACAGAAGTGAAGGTCTCAATGGACATGGGTATCTGGGTGGTTTCTATGGAATATTTCTAGATTGCTTTTCAAAGTGGTTGATGTGATTTAGTGTGTCAACAAAGTGGAAATATGCCTAGTGTACCATCTTTCATTAGTACTGGCTGGCATTAAAAATAGGTCTTCCAATTGTGCTAGAGAACTAGATGCTCCTTCAAGCTCCCTCAAAGTCCTTGAGGGAAGAACAGGGAAAATAGGCCAGTCATCGTGGCTCACCCTTTCAAATAGGGTGGATGAAACCCAGTTTCCCTGGGCTTCTAAACAAAATAGTATTTTGTTTTAACAAGGATTGCCGTGGGTTTTTTTTAAAGAATGGGGAAAAGATTATTTAACTTTATTTTTAATTTTATAGAATGCAATAAGCATATTTTAAATTTCTTTATTGAGATTACTGGCTAGGTGGGATAGTGTTCTAGCTATATTTGCCATTTAAAATCTCTTCTGAGTTTTTTGCTCATTTAACTCTGATACATAATGTTTTATCTCATCCATTCGAGCTATTATTTCATAGAAGAAAGATGTTAATAGTTTGTCATGTTTCCTACAAATCTTTTTCCAAGGTGTTTTCCTTTCACTTTTTTATGAAATAAAATATCCTTTTCACCTCTTTGAGTTTGTAATGCACAAATTTTGGAGCAATTAGATAATTTGAGAAAACTGAGAATTGAAAAAGTTCCTGATTGCTTTGAGTTAATTAAATATTTTAATTCTTAGCTACAGTTCTTTGAAGGCAAGACAGTATTTGTGAAATAACCTCTAAGACAAATTGAGGAAGAGTGAAAGAAATATAGCTTGGCCCAAAGGAAAGCTGAATCATTTTTCTGAGCAGAGATGCATTGTGTTACTTAATCCCCTTTGGTGATCTCACACAGAGCGAGGACAAGCAGTTCTTGGCATTAAAGATTAGGAAAAGGAGAGTCATTCTGTTATGACATCTTCTCCCCTCAAGATCTTACTTTTTGCTGTCCAATATTCATTCCTTTCAATGAACTTCTGCAGGGAAGGAGTGGTGTCTGCTGTGCAACCGGAACAGCAGTGGATTCAGGTAGAGCCCAGGAGTGAACAAGTGACATAGTCCACACCCTCAAAGAATGAAAATTGAATGTCTCATAGCTGTGGCTTGAAGCTCCGTAAACATTCACTTAAAATAAATACTTAAGTTAAAGAAAGCAGAAGAAACCCCACATATTTTCTAAATATATCCAGATCTGTTGTCAAACTCAGGGTAAGAAATATATTCCTAAGGAGATCTATCTGCAAGCACACTCACAGTCTGAATTGAGCATTCATATGTAGTTGCATAAAAATGCTCCAGGATTGCCTTTCCTTGGTGGAAAGTGTTTATCCATCCCCCACCGAATCCTGACTTTTTTTCTCATTTTCAAAGCTCCAGTTGCAAAAGTTCCTTTGGCATAAACATTGGATGTGCCTCAAACTGCTGGCAGCAGCACTATCCTTTTAAAAAAGCCAAGGTACTGGCTTTTCTTAGTCACAGGGCAACAGGGTAATTGTTCTCTTTCCGTGAGACTAGGAGAGTAGCTCTCCCCAAATTCTCAATCTTCTGAGTTTTCTACATTACTGAATCAATACCATACAATTCCATTTGGATCTAGTTTTACATTTTCTTAATATTAATGCTGCTTTTAATATTGATAGATGAGGAATATGGTGGAATTCTAGACAGCAGTGATCACCTGCAGTGGGGGAACTCTTGCTGCACAGAGTATACTGTATTTAACTGTGCCCAAGGCAGTCACCAGGGAGCCATACCTAAGGATGTATCTAGAGGTAGGATCATATATGTCATTCATTCCTTCATTCAAGTAATGTCATAGGTTTGAGTATATGGGGAGCACACAAGACAAGATCCCTTTTCTCATGGAATTGACACTCTCATTTGAGAGAAAGAAAACAAACCAGCAAAAACATGAAGACAAGCAATTACAGATAATGACAAGCATTGTGAGAAATAAAACAAGTTGAGGTGATAGAGAATGATAAGTGTTGGGAGTGGGACATTGCTAATTAGATTGAATGATCAGAGAAGATGTGAGTGAAATGGTGACTTGTGAGATGAGGAACAGATAAGACAAGTGGGAACCAGACATGGAAAAGATGGGGGGATTGTACTTGTAACAGAACAGGCTGAAAATTAAGAAGCCACACAGCAAGGAGAGTGTGGCTGATCCACCATGGACCAGATCTTACAGAGCTCGGTAGACCATAGAGAGAAATTTTTATTTGACTTCCATCAGAGCATTTGTGAAAAGATAAAAGCAAATTGGAAAAATATATGCCAATTTGAGATCTATTTTGAAGGAAAGATAACAAAAGGACATGTTAGTTCAGGGATAGGAAGTGAAGAAATGGATAGAATCAAGAATTGATCCCAGATTTTTTGTTCAAACATCTAGGTAGATTTTGAACCATTTGAAGAGATAAGGAAAGTTGAGATTTGAGGAATTAAAATAAACTTCTTTTGGACCCGTTAAGTTTGGTATGTTAATTAGGCACCCAAGTGAAGAAGTTAAATAGGCAGTTGGGTGTACAAATCTGGAGCCCAAAGAGTACAGAGGACATGGTCTAATTAACAAAATGATGCATAGGTGTGATGCCTACTTTTAAAGTTAATATCATACTTTATCACTTAGCCTATATATTTTGTCCATACCTTTTCATGTGGAACACCTACATTTTGGCATTCTAAACATATGGCCCATACTTTTTAATATATGTATTTTAATATATATGTTTTCTGTAAATTATATCCCTTTCCTTTATTCTGTTTTCTTAAAAGCTAAGAAATTCACTGGGAGCCAGAAAGTATCCTTCTGACTCTGTATACTTTCATTAAGGTGTATTAAAACTTTGACAAAGTGGATTATAATCAACTCCCTTTATGAAAAGAGAGATATTTTAAAGCACCTGGATATTTGATAAGTGTTTACTAAATATTGCTTGTTAAAAACCATACAAATTGTACAGTATTTTCATTAGTAAAGTTTAGACAGTCCTGCAGTGAACTCCTGTTTGCTGGGTTTCATGGCATTATGAGATTTTTCATAAGACTTCATTTTGAAAGGACAGCTTTGCTTTACTTTTTCTAATAAAAGCCCACCATTTCTTTCAAGATTTGAGAGTTTTTCTTGTCATATTTAGATAAGATGTGAGAATGAGGAAGATGTTAAAAGTACCAGAGAATAAAATTTCAATAATGTTGACTTGACCTACCTCTCTTGACCTTGTTTCTTTGTTTTACCAGTTATATTTTAATTTTTTATATTTGTTCCTTTTTATTTAATTTATTGGGGTGACACTGGTTACCCAAATTATACAGGTTTCAGGTGCACAGTTCCACAACACATCATCTGTACATTGTATTGTGTGTTCACCATCCCGAGTCAAGTCTCCTTCCATCACCATTTACCCCCCTATAGTCTCCCCCACCTCCTTCCACCCACCTCCCCATGCCAACCAGCACACAGTTGTGCCGGTCCATGAATTTCTTCTCTTTTTTTTCATTTTTGTTCTATCCCTCCACCCCTCAGCCTCCCAACCTCCCCTGGCCAGCTGTCAGCCTGCTCCATATGAGTCTGTCTCATTTTTTCTTTATTTCATTTTGCTCATTAGATTCCATATATGAGTGAAGTCATATGGTATTTGTCTTTCTTCAACTGGTTTATTTTAATTTAGCATAATCCTCTCCTGATCCATCCATGCTATCTCAAATGGTAAGATTTCCTTCTTTTTTATGGCGGAATAGTATTCCATTGTGTAAACGTACCACAGCATTTTTGTCCACTCACTTATTAATAGACACTTGGGCTGCTTCCAATTCTTGGCTATTGTAAACAATGCGCCAATACATGTGGGGTGCATATATTCTTTTGAATTAGTGTTTTGGGTTTCTTTGGATAAATTCCCAGAAGTAGAATCTCTAGGTCATAAGATAGTTCCATTTTTAACTTTTTGAGGTAACTTCATACTGCTTTCACAGCAGCTGCACCAATATGCATTTTCCCAACAGTGCATGAAGGTTTCCTTTTCTCCACATCCTTGCCAACACTTGTTTGTTGACTTACTGATGATAGCCATTCTGACAGGTGTGAGGTGATGGCAGATTAAGGTTTTAATTTGCATTTCTCTGATGATAAGTGACATTAAGCAACTTTTCACAGGTCTGTTGGCTATCTGTACGTCCTCTTTGGAGAAGTGTCTATTCAGGTCCTTTGCCCATTTTTCAATTGGATTGGTTTCAGTGTGTGTGTGTGTGTGTGTGTGTGTGTGTGTGTGTGTTGAGTTTTATAAGTTCTTTATAAATTTTGGATATTAACCCCTTATCAGATAAATGATTGGTAAATATGTTATCCCATTCAGTGGATTGTCTTAATTTTGATGATGGTTTCTTTTGCTTTGCAAAAGATTTTAGTTTGATATAGTTCAATTAGTTTATTTTTTTGTTTGTTTCCTTGCCCAGGGAAATATATCAGGAAAAAAAATATTGCTACAAAAATGTCTGAGATTTTACTGCCTAGTTTTTCTTCTAGGATTTTTATGCTTTCAAATCTAACATTTAAGTCTTTAATCTATTTTGTGTTTATTCTGTGTACAGCCTAAGAAGGTGGTCTAGTTTCATATTTCTGTATGTGTCCGTCCAATTTTCCCAACACCATTTATTGAATTAATTTTCCTTACCTCATTGTATGTTCTTGCCTCCTTTGTCAAATTAATTGACTATAAAGGCATGGGTATATTTCTGGGCTCTCTATTCTATTCCATTGATCTCTATGTCTGTTTTTTTGGTTTGTTTGTTTATTTGTTTGTTTTGCCAGAATCAAGCTGTTTTGATTACTATGCCCTTGTACTATAGTTTGATATTGGATGGCATGATTCCTTCAATTTAGTTTTTCATTGTTATTCAGGATCTTTTATGGTTCCATATAAATTTTTGGAATAATTGTCCTAGTTCTATGAAATGCACCATCAGTATCTTGATAGGAACTGCATTGAATCTATAGATTCCTTTGGGTGTATAGGAATTTTAATGATGTTAATTCTTCCTATCCATAAACATGGTATATGCTTTCACTTATTTGTATCTTCTTCAGTTTCTTTCTTCAGTGTCCTACAATTGTCTGAGTGCAGGTCTTTTATACACTTAGTTCAATTTATTCCTAGGTATTTTATTCTTTTTGAAGCAATTATAAATGGAATTGTGTTCTTAGTTTCTTTTTCTGATAGTTTATTATTGATGTATAAAAATGCAACTGATATCTGGATATTTGTATCCTGCTACTTTACTGAATTCATTTATTTTTTTTTAAAGATTTTATTTATTTATTTTTAGGGAGGGAAGGGAGGGGGGGAGAGAGAGAGAGAGAGAGAGAGAGAGAGAGAGAGAGAGAGAGAGAGAGAGAGAGAGAGAGAAACATCAATGTGCAGTTGCTGGGGGTTATGGCCTGCAACCCAGGAATGTACCCTAGCTGGGAATCGAACCTGGGACACTTTGGTTCCCAGCCCACGCTCAATCCACTGAGCTACGCCAGCTAGGGCTGAATTCATTTATTAATTCTACTAGTTTTTTGGTGAAGTCTTTAGGGTTCTCTAAATACAGTATCATGTCATCTGCAAATAATAACAGTTTTTCTTCTTCCTTTCCAATTTGGTAGCCTTTTATTTCTTCTTGTTGTCTGATTGCTATAGCTAGGACTGCCAGTACTATGTTGAATAAGAGTGGTGAAAGTGGACAGCCCTATCTTATTCCTAATTTTAAGGGTAACACTTGTAATTTTGCCCATTGAGTATGATGTTAGCTGTGGGTTTGTCATATATGGCCTTTATTGTGTTGTGGTATGTTCCTTTTATTACCACTTTGCTGACAGTTTTTATCATAAATGAGTGCTGGATTTTGTCAAATGCTTTTTCAGCATCTGTTGTATGATCATGTGATTTTTATCTTTCAGTTGGTTTATGTGATGTATTACATTTATTGATTTGCAAATATTATACCATCCTTGCATATCTGGGATAAACCCTACTTGATTGTGGTGTATGATCTCTTTAATGTATTGCTGGGTCTGGATTGCCATATTTTGTTGAAGATTTTAATATCTGTGTTCATCAGAGATGTTGGCTTGTAATTCTTTTTCTTTGTTGTGTCTTTACTTGGTTTAGGGATTAGGGTAATGCTGGCCTCATAAAAAGCATTAGGGAGTCTTCTCTCTTCTTGAATTTTTTGGAATAGTTTGAGAAGGATAGGTGTTAGTTTTTTGAATGTTTGGTAAACTTTGCCTGTGAGGCCATCTGGCCCAGGGCTTTTGTGTGCTAGGAGTTTTTTTATTACTGTTTCAATTTCACTGGTTGTTATCAGTCTGTCCAGGCTCTATGCTTCTTCTTGATTCAGTTTTGGGAGATTGTATGTTTTCAGAAATTTGTCCACTTTACCCAAGTTTCTTGGCATATTTTTATTGTAATTTCTTACAATCCTTGGTATTTCTGTGGTATTAGTTGTTACTTCTCCTTTCCTTTCTGATTTTATTTATTTGGGTCTTCTCTCTTTTTTCCTTAGTGAGTCTGGTTAAAGGTTTGTCAATTTTGTTTATCTTTGAAAGAACTAGCTCCTGGAGTCATTGATTTTTTTGCATTTTTAAAATTTTTTTTTAGTTTATGTCATTTAATTCTGTTCTCATTTTGATTATTTCCTTTCTTCTACTGGCTCTGGGCTTTGTTTGGTGTTCCTCTAGTTCTTTTAGATATAGGGTTAGATTTTTTTATTTGAAATTTTCTTCTTTCAGTAGTTCTGTATTGATGTGAACTTACCTCTCAAGGCTGTTTTCATTGTGTCCCATAGGTTTTGGGTTGTTGTATGTTCATTTTATTTGTACCCAGATACTTTTTGATTTCTTTCTTCATCTCATCATTGACCCATTCACTATTTAATAACATGTTATTCAGTGTCCATGTATGTCAATGTTGTTGAGTTTTTTCCTTGAGGTTGGTTTGTAGGTTCAAGCCACTGTGATCTGAGAAGATGCTTGATAGGATTTTAATTTTCCTGAGTTTGTTAAGGCTTGTTTTGTGTCCTACCATGTGGTCTATCTTTTAAAATGATCCATGTGAATTTGAAAAGAATGTATACTTTGCTTCTTTGGGGAAAAATGTTCTGCCAATATCAATTAAGCCATTTGATTTAGAGTGTTGTTCTATACTCCAATATTCTTATTGATTCTTTAGAAGATCTATCCGTTGTTGACAGTGAAGTATTAACATTCCCTATGACTGTACTGCTATCAATCTCCTTCTTTAAGTCCTCCAAGATTTTCCTTTCGTATGTATTTGTTCCTATGTTGGGTACATATATATTTATAAGGGATATACCCTCTTATTGTACCACTCCCTTAGGTATTATGCAGTGATCTTCTTTGTCTCTTATTGTGGCCCTTGTTTTGAGTCTGTTTTGTCTGATATGAGTATTGCCACCCCAGCTTTTCTTTCATGTCCATTTGCTTGGAATATTTCATCCATCCCCTCACTTTCAGCCTGTATGGATCTTTTGTTCTGAGGTGGGTTTCTTGTATACAGCATATATGCAAATCAAGTTTCCTTATCCACTCAGCTTCCCTATGCCTTTTGTTGAAGCATTTAATCCATTTACACTTAAGGCTATTATTGATAGGTACTTGTTCATTGCCACTTTTTCCCTTTGTACCTGTGCCCCACCCCCGCCGCCCTCTTTCTCTGCCTCTCCTCCTTAAAGCATTCCCTTTAACATATCTTGCAGTGCAGGCTTGGCGGAAATGCACACATTTAGCCTTCTTTTGTCTGAGAATCTCTTTATTTCACCTTCCATTTTAAATGAGACCATTGCTGGAGAGAGTAGTCTTGTTTGCAAATATTTACTTTTCATTACTTGGAATATTGAATGCCAGTTCCTTCTGGCTTGTAGTGTTTCTGTTGGGAAATCAGCTGATAACCTTATCAGGCTTCCTTGTATGTTGATAGATGTTTCTCACTTGCTGTCTTTAAGATTCTATCTTGGTATTTAAATTTTGCCACTTTAATTATGATGTGTCTTGGAGTGGGCCTCTTTGGATCCATCTCATAAAAATCCTAGTGGAAAACATAGTAAAATTTTAGACATACCATGTAGCAGTATTTTGCCAATATATCTCTTAGGGCAAGGGAAATAAAGGAAAAAATAAACAAATTGGACTACATCAAATTTAAAAGCTTCTGCATGGCTAAAGAAACCATCAAAATAAAAAGGGAACCCACTATATGGGAGAACATATTTGACAATGATACATCAGACAAGGGTTTAATCTCCAGAATATATAAAGAACTCATATGATGGCTCAACACCAGGAAGACAAAGAATCCAGTCAAAAATGGGCAAAGGACCTGAATAGACACTTCTCTGAGGAAGAAACACAATGGCTCATTGTGACATAGACATATGAAAAAATACTCAACATCACTAGTCATCATAGAAATGCAGATTAAAACCATAATGAGTTATCACCTTACACATCAGAATAACTATCATTAATAAATCAACAAACAAGAAGTGCTGGTAAGGACATGGACAAAAGGAAACCCTAGTGCACTATTGGTGGGAATGCAGACTGGTGCAGCCACTGTGGAAGACAGTATGGAATTTCCTCAAAAAATTAAAAATAGAACTGCCATACAACCCAGCAATTCTACTGCTGGGAATAAACCCTAAGAATCCTAAAACAGAAATTCAAAAGATCTTATACACTCTATGTTTATAGCAGCACTATTTACAATAGCTAAGTTTTTGAAACTGCCCAAGTGCCCATCAGTAAATGAGTGGATTAAAAAACTATGGTACATTTACACAGTGGAATACTATGCAACAAACAGAAAGAAGTCTGACCTTTTGGGACAGCATGGATAGGATTAGAGACTCTTATGCTAACTGAAATAAGCCAGTCAATGAAAGGCAAATACCATATGACCTCACTTATACCTGGAATATAATGAACAAAATAAACTAATGAGAAAAATAGAACCAAAGACCTGGAAACATGGAACAGACTGATAGTTGTAGGAGGGAAGGAGGGAGCGGGGGAATGGTGGAAGGAAGGGGAAGGTACTAGTCAAAGAATATGTATGAATGATTCATGGACATGAACAACAGAGAGGGGATTGACTATGAGAAAGAGGGGTAGGCTGGGCGAAGGGGGACAAAAGGAAAAATGGAAATTGGGACAACTATAATAATTGGGACAACTTTTTTTATCATTTCTATTCGCATGAAATATCATTTTTTTTCCCTTTACTTTAGGTCTGTATGTATCTTTTGTTCTGAGGTGGGTCTCTTGTAGACAGCATATATATGGATTTGGTTTCTTATCCATTCAGCTACCCTGTGTCTTATGACAAGTACTTAAGCCCTTTACATTTAAATTTGAATATTGATAGGTATGTGTTTTTTGAGATTTTATTCTTTTAACTAAGTTCCTCTGTTGCCCTCCTCCTTTTTTCCTTCCCCTCCTCCTCCTTCTTCTTCTTTTTCTCCTCCTCTTCCTCCCTCTCCTTCTTCAGAAAGTCCTTTCCCCTTCCTCCTTCTCCTTCCTCAGAAAGTCCTTTAACCATTCTTATAATACTGGTTTAGTGGTAGCAAACTCTTTTAGCTTTTTCTTGTCTGGGAAGATCTCTATTTCTCTTTCAATTTTAAGTGATAGCCTTGCTGGGTGAAGTAGTCTTGATTATAGATCATTGCTTTTCATCACTTTAAATATTTCATATCAGTCCCTTCTGGCCTGAAATGTTTCTGTTGAGAAATCAACTGACAGTCTTATGGGAGCTCCCTCATAGGTAACTAGTGGTCTTTCTTTTGTAGCTTTTAAGATTATCTTTTTGTAAGGAACTAGTATAAAGGACACATGGACAATAAAAAGTGGGGGTGGAGACGGGAGGTGGGGAGGGCTGGGATGGGGGTAAAGGGCAGAAAACTGTACTTGAACAACAATTAAAATAAAAAAGAAAAGAAAAGATTATCTCTTTGTCTTTAACCTTTATCATTTTAATTATGATGTGTCTTGGTGTGGGCCTCTTTGAGTCATCTTATTTAGGACATCTTTTCTTCCTGGGTTTGCATGTCTTTTTCCTTCACCAGGTCAGGGAGGTGTTCGGTCATTATTTCTTCACATAGGTGCTTGATCCCTTGCCTTCTCTCTTCTTTTTACAGTACCCCTATGATGCAGATGTTGTTACACTCAGTGTTGCCCCAAAGGTCCCTTCAACTATCCTAATTCTTTAAAATTATTTTTTCCTTTTTGCTGCTTTGATTGGGTGTTTTTTTCTACTTTGTCTTCCAAATCACTGATTCGATCCTCTGCTTTATCCAACCTGTTTATTCCTTCCAGTGTATTCTTCAATTTACATATAGTAGTCTTCATTTCTGACTCATCCTTTTTTATCATTTATATGTATTTTTTATGCTGTTGAACATCCTTATATCCATTACTTTGAACTTCCTATCTGATAAATTGCTTTCCTCCATTTTATTTAGCTCTTTTTCTAGAGACTTCTCCAGTTTTTTCATCTGGGGTCTGATTCTTTGCCTCTCAATTTTGGCTGCCCTTTGTGTTTGTTTCTAGGTACTAAATAGATCTGCTCAGACTCCCAGTCTGTGTGGTGGCCTTATGTCACAGGTGTCCTGTGTAGTCCAATGGTATAGACTCCTTGATCACCTGAGCCAGATGCTCCTGGAATGTCTCTTGTGTGGGTTATGTGGGGCCCCCTTTGTAACTGAGTCTTGATTGCTATGTCCCTTTTGTGTGTGGGCCCCCCCCCACCCTTAGGCTGACTTACTGTCAGGCTCAATCCCAACCTTAGTGTGCAAGCTGCTGTGCAGGTGCCAACCACACAAAGCAGAATTTGTCTCAGTAGTGTTTGGTACCTGCTGAGATTTGTCTTTGGACATGCTGCTGTGAAGCTTATTGGATCCTGCTCTGATGTTTTCTGAAGCTGGTCTTAGGGTGTGTTGATTCTGGGCATTTTGAGAGGGGCTCTGTTGCAGCCCAATATAAGATGCTTCCTGTGACTGGCCCTCAGCAACCTTTTTGGAACCACAAGCAATTCACAGTTTGTGGCTGCCTCTGCTGGGCTTAGGAATGTGTGGGAAGGACCAAACTGTGCACCATGGCCTACTCTTATCATACCAGGCCCAGGGGCAGGCTTGCAAAAATCCTAAGGCACTCCAAAATCTTCCTCCACCTGCCTTTACCTGCTGGCTGCCTCAGAGGCTGAGTCACTGAAAGAGCCTCTAGTTGTACTCCATTTGCATGCAAATGGAGGTTCATAGTGAGTCGCTAGGTGGGGATAAGTAGTGTTCACCAGGTCCGTACAGGTTCATACTTGTTGCCAGTGCTGGATCACTCATCAAATTTTTGTGGGTATGTCAAGTCTAGCTGCCACCTGCTAGGTGCTTGCACGCTTCTGTTGGGGTGGGATCTCAGGGAATTGTCAGGATGAGGCCAACAGAGTTTATTAGGCCCAAATGGACTAAGATTTGGCCATGTGAAGAGAGGGCTCTGCTCCAGTCAGGCATGCAAGGGAAAAATGGCCTGTTTTCTAGAGCCTCACAGCTCAGTATGTCCCAGGTATTGCTGTGAGGAGATGGAGCTTGGGAGAGTGGGGCTGCCAGGGGTCAGAAGGATGGGGTTAGTGGATCTCCCATGAATGGGAGGTCCCAGTCAGGCTTTGTGGAATGCAGAGATGTGGCCCTTGCCCCAGAGCCACACCACTCAATCTGTCCCAGATTTTGCCGTCACCCAACAGGGTAGAGCCACTAGGAGTCAGGTGGGCCTCTGGAGCCAGAGCCTGGAGGGTGGGTCTAACTAAAGCCCAGAGGATGGTTCTAGTGTATCTCGTATGAGGGGGAAGTGCCAGTCATGGGAAAATGGGGGAATGTCCCCCATCTCAAAGTCACACAACCCAGTCACTGACACCCCCTGAATCTGCCCAGACTTCTACACTCCAGCCAAGGCAGCTGACTCCTCAGCAAGCCATAGCTTTGCTGAGTGCTGCGAGAGAGAATCCAAAGGATGGGGCTCTTGCTTTCCCCCAAGCTTGTGCAGCACAGAGGGGAGTGCTCCACCCAAGAAACATGGCATATGCAGTATGGGAGAAAGACTCAGCATAGGGATTCTGGCAGTTGTCCCTTCATGTCTCTCCCCAGAGCCACAAATCCCAGACTTTCCTTACACAACACTAGTCTACTCTGCTCTTCCTCCACCAGAGCCTAGGTGAGTGGCTGCAAATGAAATTTTGTATATTGACCCTTTAAGAGGGTCCCTGTGTCTCCAGCAGACTCCTGTCTCTTCATGTAGGACAGAAACCCCACTGCTTCTCACAACCAGATGTTATATGGGTACATCTTCCCAGCTTTGATGCTCTGTGCAGGGGAGCTTAGCTTGGGGCTTAGACCCCACACTTATCAGGGGCAACCCCTCCCTGCAGCTGAGATATCCCTCCAAGACCTCAGCAGCTGTCCATGAAAGTAGGGTCAGACCCCTTTGCATCTTCACCCTCCCTACCAGTCTCAATGTGGCTTCTTCTGCAAATCCTTGGTTATAAGGCTTCTCTTCATCTAGTCTTCAGTTGGTTATTCAGGATGACTGTTCTATAATTTAGTTGTAATTCCAGTTTGGTCCTGGGAGGAGGTGAACATACCTTCCACCTACTCTGCCACCATCTTGGATCTCTCTTACCAGTTATGTTTGAAATGAATCTAAAGATAGTTACAGGCTAAATGCATTGGCATTACCTTGTCCCTGGTTTAGTGCATTGCCATTTATTCTTATTTCCTGTTGAAAATGGATATATCAAAAACATTTGTTCTTTTTGTCTTCATTTTCTTACTTTTTATATAACTTCAGGTGTTTTGTAATCATGTTTTTCCCCATTCCACATCTTGTAAAAGATGTAGCTACCAAAGCATTAATCTTTGAAAACTTCTCTCATTGCTTAGTAACCTCTAATGAGTGCCATTTTTAAATTAATATAAATGTTGTTATTTATTAAGATGTGCTCCTGGCTGATGTAGCTCAGGGATTGAGCACGGGCCTGTGAATCAGTCGCTGGTTTGATTCCCAGTCAGGGCACATGCCTGAGTTGCAGGCCAGGTTCCTAGTGGGGGGGTACGTGAGAGGCAATCACACATTGATATTTCTCTCTCCTTTCCTTTCCCTCTCTCTAAAAATAAATAAATAAAATATTTTTAAAAAGATGTGCTGATTTAGTTTCATTAACATTTTCTTTGCAATGCTCAAAACAATTGATTCATCTCCAAGACCTAGTTGTTTTAAGATATATATACATTTTTATTGTTTCTTTCCCCAAATACTTGAAACATATTGTTATATGGTTGAGAAAAATCACCTCTTTTAAATCTCAGTATTCCTTAAATAAATCAAAGACATGCTTAATATTTTCATACTAGATATGAAAGCATTTAGAAAAGTTGGCAAAGTACCACCTTTTTTATTCTGCTCACAAGCTACAAATATAGCCAAATAAGAGACTTAGAAAAGAAATAGCTATTTCTTTAGTAATGTAAATGCTAATAGAATTAGAAGAGAGTTAATCAATATTTTGGGAGATTTTAGAACTGTGTATATATTAAAGACTTTTAGTAAGTGCTAATTTTAATACATAATGATTCATATAGTTCATGGTTACTTATAAAATAGACATGTCTTTTATATCAACCTGCTGATACAATTCATGCTGTCATTCCCACTGAGAATACACATATGCCTTATTTATTAAATTTCCCAATAAATGTAGCTTTATATAATCTTTATGTAGAAAGGCATCAGATAGTACGTTGGCCTGTGGAATCAACAGGCTCAATTTCAAACTCTTTATTGTCTGCCTTACTGTTCATCATTTTTCCCTTTGAGCTGTGGTTCTTGCCTTTATATAAAATAGGTAACAATATGTACTTCTCTTAATTTGGCCCTTGATTCTCCCAATCCAGTCACAAGATACCTGTGAAAAAAATATAAACCAGAATGTCCAATAGAAATGGAAGGGTTTTATTTTTAAATAGAATGGAGTAGTGTTTTCCATGGATGTCATTATAAATTAGAATAATTTTTGTTGGTGTTGAAAAATAATTGGTCTTGACTACTAAAAAAATCATACAACATTGATTGCAAAAGTCAATTTAAATAGGTCATGATAATTTTAAAATAAAACTTTAATAATATTAAAATAGTAACAATTTAATGATATATTTGTCACAAATAAAAACACTAGAAATCAGAATATAAAATCAGAAACCCTGAAACTATCATGCCAGTTTCCTCTTGGATTATATACTTTTGTTACTATAAATGTGGTATGTTAGGTTTTCCTATATTCCAAATGTATTTAACATTTTAAAATTTACAGTCAAGATTATTTATATTATTATTCATTTGCTATGTTTTACATTGCCTACTCCTTTAGTAGTTTGTACTTCTTCTTGCTATGGATATACAAAATCAAGGTCAGAAATGATCACTATTTGCTCTGCAGTGAGGACTTACCAGCAAATACAATTGTCTTCAGCAAATGATTAATGACTATAATTTTCCAATAGACCATTTTGTTCCCAGTGGAAAAAAATATGCAGCAATTAATTTAGATTTAAAAAGATCAAGAATCTAATTCCAGCTTTTCCATTAATTCACCAGTTGACATCAGGCAAGTCATTTATTTCTTTGTCCTTGGAATTGGAGAGCTTGAAATTCAAGCCTAAATTCTATGTCTTTCAAGCTCTGTGATCTTGAGCAGATTATCTTGCTTTTCCGAGCAACCTGATCTCAGTTTTTTCATCTATAAAATGAGTATAATAACAATTGCATCCAGAGTTGATATAAGGATTAATGAGCTGACATAATGAGCTGAAATTCACATGGAAACAGGCAGACCACAGTGGTGCAGGCTCTCTGGAAAAGGAGACAGCCTTCTCCCAAGAGGCCTCACAAGATGGTTTTCATCTTAGTGAATGCACGAAAATTTAAGATCTCGTCTTCATCCCGACAGGTTCACAACCCCAATGAATCAGTACATGCACACCAGGCTCCAAAGTGCAGGTTTATAGCTTTAAATGATCACCATTGCTGGATCTTCCTCAATATTCCTGGTCTCTAAATGTGAGAGTGCCCAGGACTCACAATCAAACTTCTTCTTTTTTCCCCTCTTCCTTCCTTCCCTGAACATGTTCCTGGCTGCAAGTACCACCTACAACAGAAGTCTTAAATTTATATCTCCAGCCCTGTCTTCTCCTTTGATTTTAAGTTTTATATGTCTAGATTCCTAGTTGATATCTTCACTTAGAAATCTAATTGACATCTTATGTCAAAAATGGACAAAGCCTAACTTTTTACCACCTCCTTCATCAACATGCACCACTCCTTGCCATCTTGGCCTTTGCAGTTAATGACAATTCCATCCTTCCAGGTGTTCAGTCACAAAAACTCTGGAATCTACCTTGAAACTTCTTTTTCTCATGCCTCCTGTCTAATCCTTGAGTAAATCTTGCAGATTGTACTTTCAAATATGTCCACAGTCAAACCTCAGTTTACCGCCTACCTGCTGCTCTCAGATACCTAAGTCAGCACTACTTCCTGCCTCAAATGTTAGCAATAGCCTCTCCTTAGCCCCACTTTTGCCCTCTTAAATTCTACTCTGGAATAGCAGTTAATATGATTCTAATAAAGTATAAGTCAGATTATGTTACTTTACTACTTAGATCCCTCTGATGATGGAAGAAAATCCAAATTCCCTTAGTATGGACCCCAAAGCTCTAAGGGATCTGCTCCCCTGCCTGGGCCTCCCGTGACCTTGCCTCCCCTGCCCCACACCCACTCCACTCCTTGTTCACTACACTGCAGCCTCCCCGGCCTCCTCGGTTTTCCTTCTGTGCACCAGGGCTTTCAGTTTCTCCCCATTCAATGTTCCCCCCAGATATTTTGATGGCTCACTCCCTAACCCAGTCACATAGCCCCCTAGGAAGGGCCTTTTTGGTCACAATCCCTACTGGTGTCTTGTATGGTCACCTTACCAACTCAGACAGACCCCGTACCAAATTTGGTTATGTTGATGCCACACGTGCACCAGAAGAGTATGAACAAGTTTATTACTCACATAATGGGGCTTTCTGGGGTAAGCAGGGCAGGGTCCTAAGCATGTCGAAACAGGGCTTGAAAAAGCAGCGCAAGAGACTGGTTCGGGTTTTATTTTGATAGGCAGGCAGCGCTGAGATAAGGAGTCTGCACACAGAACTGCTTGTGAGTTTTGAACTTCCTGTCGGTGCCAAAGGAAGGAGCACTGGGCTTCCTTGTTGGCTTGCCAGATATGGGGCAGAAGAGGAAAGGGCACTTGGTGGGCTTGAAAGTCATCAGTAGTTAGACATCAAGAATGGAGTCCAACTGTTTATTACAATGTTTATCTCCTTCTCTTCTTTCACTGCTTTGTTTTTCTTCATCTAACTTATTAGCACATTACATACTACCCTTTCATCACCCCACGCATACTACAAGTTTCAGGAGAGTGAGGAGTTAATGTTTTTTATCTATAGCCGTATCCTCAGTACCTACAATGGTGTCTGACATACAGTAGGTGCTCGATGGAAATTTGTAGAATTACTTCTTTAAAAATCAAGTAATAAATATAACAAGCCCAATTGCTGAGAACTTATGTGCTCATGTCCAGCCCAATTTCCCCTAATCCTCGGCATGCAAGGGAAGCTCAGTTGCAATCAGAAAGTCAGAGTCCCTGGGAATGACATTGCCCAAAGTGGGAGTTTAGGTAACTCAAAGATTTGTATCATTGCACAGAGGGTGTCAGGCCATTGCTGCTCACAGTGGAAATGATCTTGCTAATGGCCACCTGCACTTTTTAGAACATTTCATTAATGAATCATGGTGGTTGCAGCTCCGGTGACCCTTTACCTGTGTTTTCAAGTAATGGCAACCTCCCTTTGTGTCTATACAGCCTTTTTTAGGTTAGAGGTAAGTGTTGCAGACTGTTGGAGCTTGTCTTTCTTTCCAAGGCAACTTTGAAATGTGTCTGGCCTGAAGCACTATTTCCTTCTACTTTCAGTTCTCCCAAGTGCTGCCAGGATAGAAAACACCTGTTCAAAGTAGCTAGCTGCTCTGCATCCCTATTGCTGTAATATCTAGAAAATGAGTTAGAAATAAACCCACAATGTTTTTTTTCTGTAACAGTTGAGATCACAGATCATAGATTTCAAACTATTACTTATGCCTTAAAATGGTTTGTGAACTGATGGCTGTCATCTCTGAAACCATGGCCTGCCCAGACCCAGGCTGAGAGGAAACACAACAGAGACTTCTAGGGAACAGCTGGAGCCCCCACCGTCCTAGCCTAGCAGCCTTTGCATTTTATGGGCTCTCCCATCCTCTCTCAAAAGAGGCCCCCACTCTCTCCCACCACCATTCCTTTCCTGCCGCAGTATAACAAAGTCTGCTATTTTATGCCTGGGTTTATTTATTTGTTTGTTTGTTTGTCCTGGGATTATCTGCTGTCCTGTTTGTACTGAGCGTTATTCTGTACCTGTTCTGTAATACCTGCTTGGCTTGCTGCCATATGCTTTCAGTGCATGTCAGTGTCTGTGAGGGAAGCACGCTGTTGGAGTGTGTAGTCATTGTGAGGGGTGGGGGGGGTGGCGCACGTGTGGTTATCAGTGAGTGTGAAGAACTACATGGAGTCACAATGGAAGAATTACAATCCCTAACATGTGTTATTATGTATTTTAGATGACCCTTTAGGAATGAGAGCATACTTTTGTTTGGGGGCATTAAGCAGTTAGTTTTCCAGGACTGAATGAAGAAATGATGCCCCTTTGTTTGCACTATGAATTTATGCTTCTTTTCTGTCTCTCTGTCTATTAACAAACAGTAAATTCTTTGTTGACTAAGAAATCAAGGTTGATACAGAATTACCTGTATTTAAATAGAACTTCCAATTTCACTTTCATAAGCATATAAAGAGGCCATTCAGCCTGATTGTGTTATAGATTCTCTGAGTGAGATTAAGCACACGTTCTGGAAGAAAGAGACTTTGTTAGAGGCCTGCTATCTCCCGCAACTGAGTAAATAAATCTGTGACCCTGTAGGAGGGAACTATAGTTCAATCACTGCCTCACAGAACAGTGGGCCAACAGGCAGCACTGCTGGAGACACAGGTCCCAAAAAAGGTTCTGAGGAAACAGGAGCCTTGGTTGAAGTCAATGTGACTCTTTCACGGGTACGGTCTCATCAGTTTGATGCATGGCACTGAAAGCCAAAAGGAAACTGGTGTGCTGAAAACCCAAGATCTGGGGCAATTTTAAAAGCTCTGACCCATTCAGTAAATTCTCTTTTAAATTCCAAATGGGATTTTAAATGGCTGAAGATAAAATGAGTACTTTCTGCACACCATAAAATGGCTTGCTCTATATGTATGTGGGAGTGTGTCAACATTTAAACACTAACTACTGAATTAGAAACATAAGTTCTGATTGCTTCCCATTAATAAAATCATGGGAAAAGGCTTGGAAAAATAGAGTATGGGCTTTTAAGAGTTTTTTTAAAGCTGGTTTTTCTCACTATTCCCCTCTTTTCTTTCCCTCCTTTCTTCTTTTTTTCCCTTCCATCTTTCCTCCCTTCCTTTCTTGAACCTGCCTTCCCTTCCTTTCTTTCTTCCTTTTACAAATGGGTTGTGAGGATCTTTTGTGCACCAGGCAGTGTCCTAAGCAATTAGTACAGCAGATAGAACAGGCAACATTCCCTGCCCACATAGCACTTACATTTTAATGTGTTCAAATTCTGTCTGTTTATTTGGTATGTGACCTTGGACCTGAACTTCATTATCTCAATGTGCAAAATGAGGATAATGCATCTTATTTTATAGAGTATTGTGGTAATTAAAATGAAATAATACCTGGACATGGAATTCAAACATATTCACTCCCTTTGCTTCTCCTGATTTGGCTGCAAAGATGTTTTTTGTTCCTGTTCTGCACTCTGGATTTCTGTACTCACTCTTTCTTGGCCCCTCTCTCTCTGTCAGTTCTGTTTGTACATCTTTCTATTGTATTTGTATGTATATCTTTCTGTGTGTCTCAATAACTATGTCTCTATGTGCAACTGTGTCTACATATTAGAGTGCCTCTATGTGTGTGGCTCTCTCTCTTTCTTCCAGTATGTCTCTCTGTCCAGGTTTGTTTGGGTTTTCTTATGCTTTTCTGTGAGAGTGTGTGTGTGTGTGTGTGTGTGTGTGTGTGTGTGTGCACGAGCCCACGCATGAAAGAGAAAGAGAGCATCTCTGCGTGCCTGTGGATCTCACTCCCAGTGTGCAAATCTCTCTCTGTCTCTGCATATGTCACTCTGTGGCTGTGTTTCTATGTAGCATCTCTGTTTTACTCTTTGTTTTGTTTATATTCTCTCTCCTCTTGCTCTTTATGTCTCTGTATTTTGCTTTCTCTCTCTGTGAGTCTTTTTTCACTTTCTTTAGCTTTCACTCTGTCTTTCCTGTTTTTAATCTCTCTCTGTCTGATTACACTCTCTCTGACTCTGTCCATCTCTTTGTCTCTGTCTCTCTGCCACACTTGTCTTTCTCTTGTGTGTATATACACGCAGATGTTACATATTTGTTCATTTAATTAATTGTATTCATATTTATGCATGCATGCTCTCCTCATTCTATTCCCAGCATAGTTTAGATGTCCAGTGATATTTAGGTAGTGACCTCATGGCTCAGGAGGGATTAAAAGGAATAGGAATTTGTTCTAAAGGAGGCTTGAGGGAACTGATGAACAAAGAAGGGGATTTTTAAAACTACAGGTAGGTGTTATGAAGATTTGGTTCTGTTTTACATGAAGCACTGCTAGTTTTACAGTAATTTCAAAATGGACACATGTAAATCCAAAAATAATTAACAAACCTCAGACTATCCTCTCAATTTCTGTTTTCCAGGATCACTTTTTAAGGCTCTTTTTACCAATTCTCATTATTTTTTCCTGCCTCACCTCTGTCATTCTGCTGACTCTCCTTTTCCATTTTCCTGACCATAATCTGGGTTCTTCCCTTTATCATCTTTTATCTGGACCACTATCCTTGACCCTGCCATCCTCCCAGTCCATCGTGCCAGGTGGAACCAAGCTAATGTTGCTTTTACATCAGGCTCTGCTGATGCCCTCCCTTGGCTTCCAGTCACCTTCCAGGGTCACAAGATTCACAACATCACATCACTAGGTGGGTAGTTGTGGGCTTTTTAATTAATATTTTATTTCTTTTTAGAGAGAGGGGAAGAGATAGAGAAAGAGAGGGAGAGAAACATCAATGTGTGGTTGCCTCTCATATGCCCCCTACTAGGGAGCCGGCCTGCAACCCAGGCATGTGTCCTGACTGGGAATTGAACCTGTGACCCTTTGGTTCACAGGCCGGCGCTCAATCTACTGAGCTACATCAGCCAGGGTGGTGGGTAGTTGTTTTTTAAAGACTTATCTGACCAAAATCTTGCCCACCTACCAATATGCTCAATGTGCCTAAGAATCTCTTCACCTCTTTTACAAATAAAACCAGTACCCAGTTATTTCCAATGAGATAAAGCCCATTTTGAGAAACAAAATGAACATACCTGGGAATCTGGATGAGAATCTGAATGAACCAATATTTGCAGCACCAGTGCATTGTACAATGAACCAAATGGTGTTTGACTTGTGTCAGTAAAGAACTTGTTGCTTTTTTACTTTATTTATAATTTAGACAGGAACCAGCAAGTTTTTTCTGTAAAGCATCAAATTAGTAAATATTTTTGGTTTTGTGGGTCATTCTGTCTCTGTCACAACTACCTACATCTGCCTCTTTGTTGCAAAAGCAGAAGTAGACAATTCATATAAATCGGTACAACTATGTTCAAATAAGACTTTATTTATAAAAATAGGACATAGTCTAGATTTGGCCCCTGTAGGCTGCAGTTTGCTAACCCTTTATTTAGACTTTATGATAACATCATATTGTATATAACTTTCAGGTAAAATTTCCATTCCTGTGTAAACTTGTTTTTTAAATCTTCTGGGGTTTTTTCCTTTCTCTCTCTCCATGTGTGTATATACAGATGAGTGAGTGAGAGTTTGTGTGTGTGTGTTTGCCAAAAATAACGGTATCTTTTGGGCTTGCTATAGGGCTTCACATAATTTTTATATTATTGTTATTTATGTTATTTTTATTTATATATATTACCTGGATATAATTTGAATCAAGGAAACAAAAATCTGAATTATGTCAATGACAATTTTAGAAAATTATCTCAATAAACTGTAAAATAATTTATATCACATGTCAGTTATGTCCTTATATTTTACTCCTTTGGTAGTGCTTATATTTAGGTTCTCAATTATCTTTTAAAGGAAGATTTAAGAGAATTGTTTAAAAGTATTTTGTTTATAGATGCTTAGTGAATCAGCTGAAAGATGTTGGTAAAATTTTAGACATTTATTAATTGAAGAATTTTTATTTGTAAGTCTTTATATAAGTATAGTTGAATGAATTTAAAATTAAACTTTTATGAAGTCTGAATTGGAAATAAATTAGATAAATCATTATACAAAATTTAAAATGTTATACTTTTCTCACAAGTTTAATTCTAGATGAATGTAATGGTTAAATGTAAAATCTACTGATTTTTTTTGGCTATGGGTTGACAAAGGAAATTTTTAATCATAAATTAAGAAATAGGAACAGGAGAAGAGAATAATATATTTAATTATAAGAATGAACACACCAAATAAAAATATTAAAGGTAAAATTAAAAGGAAATGAATAATGCCATTAAAATAAAATATTAATCTCAGTTATTATAAGACATTCAACTTATCTAAAATCAAAGAAAAACAAATTGAATCTAAAAATGAATACAACACATTTTCTTATCAAATCAACAATGTATTTTTTTTATTGTTGTTCAAGTACAATTGTCTCCATTCCCCCCCCCCACCCTTCCCCCAGCCCCAGCCATCCCCACCTCCCATCTTCAGTCCTATGGAAATCTTTAGTTCTAGTGCATTGAGGAGGCATTATGTAAATAGGATGTTCTTTTTACACAACAATTTCATAATCACAGCAAAGTCATAAAAATATTTACAACTATTAGCTTCTTCCAGGAATCTGTCTATCCTAATGAGATGCCAAGATTTATAAACAACACACTCACTCAGCATTATTTATAAGGGTACACATTTATAAACAGTGTGGCTATCCAAAAATAGGTGATGGTAAATAAATTGTGATATCATTACATGAAAATCGTATAATCATGTTTTAAAAGATAAGAGCTGATAATTTAGAACAATGTTCAGAATGTAATATATATTAATAAAGTAGAATAGTATTTAGCTCTATATAGTGTGTGGTTACAATTTTTTAACTGGATATATAAAAATAATAATGTTGGTGTGGTAGAATTACAGCCTACTTTTATTTCTTTTTTTTTACTTTCCAACTTTTCTATCATATGCATACTTTTTGATATAAGAGTAGATATAAATTCTCTTTTTCCACAACACTAAGTAATGGATCAGTTAATCTTTTCTCATACAACTTAAAGCATGATCTTCCGGATTTCCTTTGAAAGGAGAGCAAAATAGAATAAAAATAACTAGAGAGTTAAATAAATGAATTTCATATTTCTTGGCAAAAAGCCTTATATTAGTTTTGATAATTTGATTTTCTATACCAATTAAATTATTTTGGGTGAATGTTTATTCTTAGTAAGCTTGTGTAGTTATAGCCCACACAGGTTAAAGTCTGTGGAATGTGATTCATAAACCACCATTTTTTCCCTCAGAAACTATGCTATTCTTATTGAAACTGCATTAAAATTGGATATTTGGGGAAGTTTTTTTACCTTTTTTTTCTTTTTGTTATTTGTGTTTATTCTATTATAGTTGTCCCCATTTTTTCCCCTTTGCCCTCCTCCATCCTGCCCCATCCCCCACTCCCACAGGCCATCCCCATACCGTTGTCCATGTCCACGGGTCATTCATACATGTTCTTTACCAGTCCCTTCCTCTCTTTTGACCATTCTCCCCTCCCCCTTTCCTCTGGAAGCTGTCAGTCTGTTCCCTGTTTCCATGTCTCTGGTTCTGTTTTATTCATTAGTTTGCTCATTAGATTCCTTTTTACTGGTTTTCAGAGTATGCCAACATATTTTATAGATAATAATACTTGCTACAACTTATCTCTGACCTGAAAAGCATCCAAGAGTTATGCCATATTAAAGAGTGTTCAAGAAGAATGAATCCTAAGATTTGCCAACACCAGTGTTTTATATAGGAAAATAGCAGTGGAAGGTCCAAGAACTAGTTCCTGCCAGGTAGGCAATATTTGACATGCCCAAAGCTCAGTTATATTTACTGTTTGAAAAGAATCCTCTGACTTGGATGGAGCTGCTCTTATATGACTGAGTTTTTTTCTCTATCTGTAAAATATTTATCTTAACCCCCTTGTCTGGGCTTAAGCCTAAAACAAGTCAGAATGTTGTTTCCAATGTACCCATAGTCTAGTTGTCTCCTATTTTATTTTTTAATTTAATTTTTATTTTTTAGCAAATTAGTTTTTAGTAGTTTAAAGAAGTCTAATAATACTCTCAAGGTAAATGGTACCCTCCTGCTGTCAACACATTGTCTCTGCAGTGAACACAGAGGTGCATTGCCTTTTCAAATTAGTGCTTTCATTTTCTCAGACAAATAACCAGAAGTAGATTTTGGAGATCAGACCCTTGTCTGAGATATCAATGGCAAATATATTTTCCCATACAGTTGGTTCACTTTTCATTTTGCTGATGTTTTCTTTAGCCATGCAGAAGCTTTTTATTTTGATGAAGTCCCATTTGTTTATTCTTTCCTTTATGTACCTTACTCTAGGGGACATAGTGGTGAAAATATTGCTGTGTGGAATATCTGAGATTTTCCTGCCTATGTTCTGCTCTAGGACTATAATGGTATCACAACTTATATTTAAGTCCTTTGAGTTTATTTTTGTGTATGGTGTAAGCTGGTGATTGAGTTTCATTTTTTTGCATGTAGCTGTCCAGGTCTCCCAGCACCATTTGTTGAAGAGGCTATTTTTTACTCCATTTTATGGTTCTGCCCCCTTTTCAAATATTAATTGACCATAGAGACTTGGTCTCTCTCTTCTGTTCCATTGGTCTATGTGTCAGTTCTTGTGCCAGTACCAGGCTGTTTTGATTACAGTGGCCTTAGAATAGTTTGATTTCAGGTATTGTGATCCCTCCTACTTTGTTCTTCTTTCTCAAAATTGCTGTGGCTATTCAGGGTCATATATGATTCTATATAAATGTTTTAAATGTTTGTTGTAAATCTGTGAAATATGTCATTGGTATTTTCATAGGGATTGTGTTGACTCTATAAATTGCTTTGGGTAATATGGACATTGTGATGATGTTAATTCTTCCAAACCATGAACATGGTATATGCTTTCATTTATTTGTTTCTTCCTTAATTTCTTTCTTTCTTTAGTGTTGTGTAGTTTCTGAGTACAGGTCTTTTACCTCCTTGGTTAGGTTTGTTCCTAGGTATTTTATTTTCTTGTTGCTATAGCAAATGGGATTTTTTCCTGATTTCTGTTTCTGATATTTCATTGTTGGTGTACAAAAATACCTTCGGTTTCTGAATATTGACTTTGTCTCCTGCTGTTTTGCCAAATTCACTTATTAGGTCAAGCAGCTTTTTGGTGGAGTCTATAGGATATACTATCATGTCACCTGCAAACAATGACAGTTTTACTTCCTCCTTTCCAATTTGGATGCCTTGTACTTTTCTTTCTTGTCTGATCACTCTGGCTAGGACTTCCAATACTGTATTGAATAGAAGCAGTGAAAGAGGACACCCTTGTTCCTGATCTTAGGGGGAAAGCTTTTAGTTATTGCCCATTGAGTATGATGTTGGCTGTAGTATTCTCATATATGGCCTCTATTATGTTGAGGTATGCTCCCTCTACTCCCACTTTGCTGAGTGTTTCTCTCCAAAGTATATAAAGAACTCACATGACTCCACTCCAGGAAGACAAACAATCCAATTAAAAAATGGGCAAAGGATCTGAACAGACACTTCTCCAAAGAGGACATACAGAAGACCCAGAGACATATGAAAGGATTCTCAGCATCACTAGCCATCAGAGAGATGCACACCATTCAGAATGGCCATCATAAACAAATCAACAAACAACAAGTGATGGTGAGGTTGTGGAGAAAAGGAAACCCTAGTGCACTGTTGGTGGGAATGTAGACTGGTACAACTACTGTGGGAAACAGTATGGAATTTCCTCAGGAAGACGAAAATGGAACTGGCTTTTGACCTGGCCTTTTCAGTGCTGGGATTATATCCTAAGAATCCTGAAACACCAATTCCAAAGAACCTATGCACCAGAATGTTCATAGCAGCACACTTTACAATAGCCAAGTACTGGAAGCAACCCAAGTGCCCATAAGTAAATGAGTGGATCAAAAAACTATGGTACCTTTAAACAATGGAATTCTATGCAGCAGAAAGAAAGAACTCCTACCCTTTGAGACAGCATGGATGGAACCGAAGAGCATTATGCTAAGTGAAGTAAGCCAGGCAGTGAAAGACAAATACCGTATGATCTCAGCTATAAGAGGAACCTAATCAACAAAGCAAACAAGCAAGCAAAAAATAACTGGAGACATGAAATAAAGAACAAACTGACAGTAACCAAAGGGTAGGTGGCAGGAGGTAAAGGGGAGAAGTAAGGGGAACGGTCCTCAAAGAACACGTATAAAGGACCCATGGACAAACCAAAGTAGGGTAGGAATGAGGTTGGGAGGTGAGGGTCTTTGGGGTGGGGGAGAGCAGTCAGGAGAAAATCGAGAAAACTATACTTGAACAACAATAAAAAAAAGTGGAATAAAAGTAACCAGAAGTAGAATCTCAGGATCAGTTGTTAGTTATATATTTAATTTTTTGACAAAACTCCACACTGTTTTCCATAGTGATTGCAATTCACTATGGAAATTCTACCAGCAGTGCACAAGGGTGCCATTTTCTCCACATCCTAAAGAGGGTAACACTTGTTATTTCTTGTCATTTTGGTGATAGTCATTCTAACAAGTGTGAGGTTATGATTTTTTATCATTGTATAATTCATATTAATTAATGTAGTGCTTATTGAATCCAGAATAAAACATAGATCTAGCTTTTCTTTTAATTCCAAATATGATCTAGAAGTAAAATTAATAGAACATTGCACATTGAAAGATATAATAGTTACAATAACCATAATATTCACAAGCAAAATGTTACAGTGTTTAAATGACCTCATTTTATTGTTTACTATATGTTAGGCACTGAACTTAATTGTATACTTTGGTATATAAATGAGATAGATATTATCAGTAGTTTTTACAGAACAATAAACTGAGAATTGGGATATTATTCAACCTCTTATTCAAACTTACATAGATAATGGTAAAGCTAATAATACGAACTCAAGTGTATTTTATAATATTTTTAAAGTAATGTTTTTTTTTCCTGAAGTGCACTTTCTTCCTTTCCTTATCTCTACCAAAATAATGTTTCAATAAGCTGGAGTTTGGGAAGAGCTTTTCCCACATATGGCAAAATAAAAGCTGTATCACTCTGGGCCGCTTTAGTTTCATTAGCTAGTGGACACAGTTCTGTAAGAGTTACATGATTTTTCTTTTTTTACTTTCTTTTCATTATTACACTTAGGTAACTTCTAGATAGTTACCATTTAAGTAATAGTAATGAAAGAAAGAATTGGGAACTAGAATTTAATAAATTACAAGTAAAATCTTTTCTTTTGACAGAGAGAAGGAGAAAAGGACCATCAGGTGCGTTTGGCAGTTGGAAATGGTGTGCGGAGTGATGTATGGAGAGAATTTGTAGACAGATTCGGAAATATTAAGATGTGTGAGCTTTATGGAGCAACTGAAGGGAACATTTGTTTTATGAATCACACTGGGAAAATTGGAGCAGTCGGGAGAACAAATTTCTTTTACAAAGTAAGTACCATTTTCTTCTTTACAAAAGAAGAAAATATTTTGAGACCTGCCAGCCTGTCTTCTAGCTTTGTGCTTATACCTTATGGTAAATATCATCACGTTTTTTTTTTTTAAGTTGAGAACTTCTAAATAAAGTAGCGGCCTCTAGGTGAACTGTATTCTATAGGTTATGAAAACCTCAACCTCCCATGTTTTCCTTCTATCATATGGGGATAATAATACCTAATTCTTTTGTTTAGTTTTTAAATTTAATGATATACATGTGAAAAGCAAGCCTAGGTCCTAATATATATTAATTTGACTCCATTTTCTTTGAGTATTTTTAATCCATTATTTCTATTTACTTTTCATTTTTATATCATTCAAAAATTATGTTTAAGCTTCTAATACATGGTTTATTTAAAAACTATATCAAGAAACCACTAAAATCTTAAAAGCAGCCAAAAAATCACCTTCTTAAGAAAGACTTATAGCTGCAGTCTCAATAGCAACCATGGAAGACAAAAGATGGTAGACAGCTATCTTCAATGGACTTGGAGAAAATAATTGTCAAATAGAATAAGTACTTAATAATATTTTTTAAAGAATAAAATTGAAAATAAAGAAGCTGCCTCAGAATTTATATAACCTTAAGGGAAAATAAAATCAGAATTATAGTAGTGTTACTACCAGTGGATGGTTATTCAGAGCAGGGGTGGGGGTGTCTCCTCCCGTCCCCAGCCAAGGTGGCAGCAGAGTGAGGTTCTTACACTGAGCATGCATAAAGCCCTTCTCCCCTGTCTCTCCAAGACCAGGGGAAGACAGGAATATGCACCATAGAAATCAAAATGGTGGCAGGGGAGGCTCTGGACCCAAGAGGCCTGTCAGTCTAACCTGGGGAAGGAAGGGATTGGTTGAGAGGTGGACCTATCTGAAGCACATGGAAGTGTGTGAAGTTGGTTGGTCATTTTTGAGGAAGTACTGGGTCTGTTTCACACCCAAGCTAATATAGTCCCTGGGGAACAAAGAAACTCTCTCCTGTTCGTGGCTCACTACTTGGATGGTACACTTGCCTGTTCTTTCCATGGCCATATGGCCTTAGCAACTGCATGGCCCATGGCCTCCAGGAGGTAGAATCAGCATGTCTGTCTGTCTGTCTGTCTGTCTGTCTATCTATCTATCTATCTATCTATCTATCCCTCGTAAACCTGGTGATGCATTTGCTGGTACAGGAATGCATGACTTTGTGGCCCTAGCAGCCTCATGGCCCATGGATTCCAGGATGGAGCCTGAAATGGGCAGCAGCCAGGAACAAGTTAAGCTACCTAGATGTCCACGTAGCAACCACCTGTAGGCAAACCACACATTGATGTTTCTCTCCTTCTCTTCCCCTCTCTAAAAATAAATAAATAAAATCTTCTTTAAAAAAACTCAAAGAAATAAAATGAAGGAAATAATAAAAAGCAAAAATTTTTTAAATAGTAAGGAAACATTTAATGTCAAAAAAGGTAAAAATATGCTGTAAACTGAAACTAATTCAAAATAATATTGAGTTTACACTGTAATTTAAAAATAAAGAGATCTAAAATGTAACTTTTAAAAAGTAAAAAAGTAAATTCGAAGCTGGCGTAAATTGCCCTAATGACTTGCATTCTGAACAAAAGTAATTTGGGGAAAGTAAGTGATTATATTATTGAGTTTTACATTCCTTACAGTTAATTTTCTCAATTCATTGAACTGATTCCATTAAAAACTGGTATTTATATTAAAAGCTTCTTTAGTGGCCCTGGCTGGCGTAGCTCAGTGGATTGAGCACGGGCTGCGAACCAGGCATCGCAGGTTCGATTCCCAGTCAGGGCACATGCCTAGGTTGCAGGCCATGACCCCCAGCAACCGCACATTGATGTCTCTCTCTCTCTCTCTCTCTCTCTCTCTCTCTCTCTCTCTCTCTCTCCCCTTCCCTTCCCTCTCCAAAAATAAATAAATAAAATCTTTAAAAAATAAAACCTCCTTTAGTGAAGCTGCGTCATTCCAAAGTAATCATCCCAAAGTGATATAATAAAGAATATTTGTATTTTTATTAGTCTTGACTTTACTATAGTTTTCTGATGTCTTAAATTCCCTGTCAGATTATAATGACAATAATGTAGGGATGCCTGATGTCTCCTATTTATTTAGAAAATTTCTGATTTTCAAATTATTTTAGTTTTTTTTTATTTGGAAATGAAAAAATACCTAATATCACAAATTTTGTCTTTTATCTTTTCATTCACATATTGTTTTTGTTCCATAGCAGGTGATCAGAAAAAAATTGGGCCAATAACTGTTCCATAATTGTATGGGGAGATGTGATAAGTATGTCTCTCAAGAATTTAAACCTAACAGAGGTTTACACTTACTGTCTCAGAAAGGAATCAGGCTCTAAACAGAGATAGGATTTAGTAAGTGAAGGAAAACGATAAGGCAGCAACAGAGCTCCTATGACCCAAATGTCCTTCTTGTGTGCTGTACTCACTATTTAAATGCATGAGACTGTAAGGCTCTGTGTCCTATATATGCTCCCAAAGCAAGCAGTATAAAAAGTTTGATGACAACTCATTTGAGAAATAAATTCAAGTAAAAGTTATGGACTTGCCTTCTTTTCTATACCTGGAGGTTTGCTCTTTGAGAAGGAGCAAATGTGAAATCCCCAGGGGAAATAAAACTTGCAAAGTATGTGGAGGGTAAGTCTAAATAAAAAGCGGCTGAAAAAAATATGGATGCACATCAAAATAGTAAGTTCTCCAACATGGCCAGGAAATACTTAGAAAAACAATTTCCCGTAGGTTAAAAAATTGCAATAATATGTTCTTTAAAAATAAGAGCTCAAAGAAGACGAAAGTGCAAGGAAAACCTAAATCAACAAAAGGAGTTGGAAAGTATGCCTGCTCAGCTCTGAAAAATAAATTCATAAAAGGAAAACATGGAAATATTACAGAGATGATCACCACTAAAGGACTTAAGCAGGACTATTAACATCGTTAGGGAGCATGACGGATGGGACTAAGGGGTCACACAAACGAGAATATGCATATAATATAAAACTAAATTCAAAGATAAAATTGGAAAACAAACACAGTCTTCTGACATATGCTTAATTGGTGTTTTTGCAGGAGGAAAAAACAACAAATCAGAGAGATTTAAAAAAGCATTTGAAACCTAACAGGAGAAGACTTCCTTAAAATGAAGATTTAAATAATTAGCAAAAGAGCACATTGTATTCCAGAGTGGGAGGGTAGGGTGAAATACGGTACAGAATGATCATCAGAAAAATATATCTTGGTGAAATTATTGAACGTAAAGAACCATAAGGAGATGCTGAGGCAGAAAAAACAAAGGATGTACACTGAAGGTGTAGGCTGAAGATGTGCCTGTGCGTGTACATCGAGGGCATATTAATGTGTGGCACCTAGTTTTTTGTGTGTGTTATAACAGCCATTTTTTATAATCATGTGGAACTTCTTGAAGGCAGGAAAAAATATAGAAAGCACTCTGGCTGAGACTAATTGCTCTGATCCTGGTTACTTCTAGAAGATGCTGTGATATATTTAAATTTCATTTGTATTATAAAATTACCCAATTTCTGACCATCGGGTCACCTGTATCTGATAACAGGCACACTGAACAGTGATTTAGTGTGGAAAGGATATCACCCACGCATGTGGCTGCCAAATTAATTGAAAAGAAATAACACTAAAGCTGATAACACCAGTTGGTGGGCAAATTTCTCAATATATAAGGCATGTTAAAACAGCAGAGAAAAGATTGAATAATGAACAGGGCTCTCTTCTTGTTTGGCCAAAATGATAAATGCAGTTCCGGAACTTCTGGAATCTTTCTTTTTACCAGTCGTTAGGCAAGTGGCCAATATCCTGTTATCCCAATTACAAAGACCAACAAGATGCAGGCTTGCATTTTAATAATGATTTTTTATGTCTAGAATAACAATATATTTTGCTTTGCAACCTCTTTCCTTGGACCTCATCTTAAAATAGAATAATACTAATTTCTACCTCATAGAGTGCCTTGACAATTAAATACTGCTCTTAAACTCTTAGCACAGTGGCATACTCTAAGTGCCCAATCAATATTAGTTGTTCCCTTTTATATTTTAATTCAAATAATGAATTGTGGTTCTAGCTGTATGCTGATTTTACTGAGATCAAAAACCAGAGATATTTGTGTTTAGTCTTTTATAACAAATAATACTATTGCATTTATCTTATTAATCTTATTCATCTTTTCCCACTTATTTGTTGTTTATTTCTCATGTCCCCTTGGCCCTTCTCCTATTTCTCTCTATGTGTCCTTTCTTACTATTTTTTTTCTCACTTCATTTTATTACCTCCATTTTAGTTTACTATTTTCTAATTTAGCTTAATAAGATTGCTTACTGAATTGACCAGGAAAAGCTCAATTTTCTTATCTATAAAATAAGGGGGTTGGATTGAATCAATCTGTCTTCTTTCCCAGAGTCAGATGTCAGTGACTCTGTGAATCTGCATGACAGGACAATAATGGATATTTCAGGAACAGGGCAGCTGGCAATATTTGGCAACAAAGAGAGATGTCCAACAAGCTTGGTACCCAGCGTGATAAGGCTGTTCCAACAAATCTGCCATCTCCCACCACAATAGTGCACAGAAGTACCAAGTGTTAGATTAGGGACATTAAGTGAAAGGCCTGTGGGAAAGGTCGCAGTGTCAGGTAACAAGTACTTTTTAGGCATCTAATCCCTTTTCAAGAGATTGTAAATTTAAAATAGGCAATAGCCCTGGCTGGTGTAGCTCAGGGGATTGAGCACGGGCTGAGAACCAAAGGGTCGCCAGTTTGATTCCCATTCAGGGCACAGGCCTGGGTTGCAGGCCAGGTCCCGAGTGGGGGCCATGTGAGAGGCAACCACACATTGATGTTTCTCTCTTTCTCCCTCCCTTCCCCTCTCTCTAAAAATACATAATAAATCTTTTAAAAAATAAAATAGGCAATAAAATTCTTGCATTCACATAGTTTATATTTTAGTTCTATCAAAACTTTCCACTTCAAGGTATGTTTTGAATGAATGCAAAAAGGAGAAGGCAAGAAGTGGTCCTCTTCCCTATAGTTGATAGAAAATGTAGTCAAGCTCAAGGATTGCTTGTGTTCCCTCATTCGGCATTAAAATTAGTAATGTCTTGCTAAGGAATGTGCAACATAAAGGAAAGTAAATGCCAGTACATGAGTGCTGTTAACTAAATACCTTCAATTTTGATGTCACAATATTTAGTTTTTCCATCAGTAAAGGATCCTTCTTTAAATAAATTCACATTCTAATTCATTTGAATTGAGTATAAAATCTACCAGTAGATGTCACTGCACAAATAACTAAATCGTGTTTTCATTTGATTTTGTTTTTGCAGGTGTTTTTCAATTTCGACTTGATAAAGTATGATTTTCAGAAAGATGAACCCATTAGAAATGAACAGGGCTGGTGCAGCTGCGTGCAAAAAGGTAATACTGTGTGAAGATGTCGCCTCAGGCACGGTTTCTGAATTTCCTTTTAAGTTACTACTAAATTTAGAAAAGAAAGTGGATATTTCTAACATGTAATGTGACTTACTTGGAATTTCAATGTAGGCAGAATGATTTAATTACTAGATGTTAGGGTACTCCAAGTCTCTCAGATCATAAATTATTAAAATTTAAAAGTAATTACTGTTGGGCTCTTATTTTCCTTAATCCACCACTTCTGGTCTGTGACAGTGGCGTATGTGCAATGTCCTATATCAGCAAAACACACCATAAAAACAAATGACTTAATTTAACGTTCTAGGTGTAGTGGGAAGTCAGGCAGACTTGAATTTAAATCTGGGCTGGCACACTTAGAAACTGTACTGCTGTGGGAAAGTCACCCAAGCTGCTCGAGTCTCATTTTCTTCATAGGTAGAGTGGAAGTGACATACTTATTTCATGAGATTATTGTTGACAATTACGTGAGATGATGCAGAGGTGTCCAACCTGTGGCCCGTGGGCTGCATGTGGCCCAGGAAGGCTATGAATGCAGCCCAACACAAAATGGTAAATTTACTTAAAACCTTTGTTTTGCTCATCAGCTTTCATCAGTGTTTGTGTATTTATGTGTGGCCCAGCGACGCCAAAAGGTTGGACACCACTGGTAGGCAAAGCCCTGCAGGAGGCCTGGTGTGTGGCTTGTCCCCCATCACCCGTTCTCTCTGCCCTCTCACTCCCCCTCCTCCGCTAAGGTAGACTTTCTTATAACTTTTGGTCAGAAATTTTAATGAAGGCAAGTGCTCCAACTAACTTGCCACTGCATATAATTATTCTAGAAAACTAAATGTATAGATGTGCACTTAGAATTATTTAGCACTCCAGTCTGAATAAATCTGGCCAAAATTATTTTTTCGTGCCTCAGAATGCTTAAACTACATTTCAGAGATGGTATCCTTTTAATCTTTACTTCAGCTGTGGAGATAAAGGTTGCAAACCTGGTTTTTGTTACGTTTTGCTTTTCCTGACAGCTGAAACACTGGACAAAATATAAACCTTACCTATCAAAAAACAGATTTCCCAGTCTTCTGAATCTCAAGCCTAAGGGCATTTATCAAATATCGTTCCTTAATTGAACTTTATAGGTAGTACTCAAGAGAAAAGCCTTTTCTAAAGGGATTACAAAGGATTTCATTTAAACACACTTTGCTAGTATTTTTTTTTTACAATTACAATAATATCTGATCTTGGAACTTGAATCCCAGAACTACTTCTTCCTACCTTGCTGTTCTCATTATGGACTACTAAATATTTTATTTTTCCATTAAAGCATTGTGTCTTGCATAAATTATGCCTATAAAGAATAGATAAGAAAATACTCTGACCTTTTAAGCATTTGCAATAATTGATTTCTCAGGAAGAAACTGTCACTTGTGTCCTGAAAAAGAAAAACAACATAAAATTTAAAGGAAATGTGAGGCTTGGAAATTCTGAGTGATAGTGTGTGTAGACTGATGGAACATGCAATGGAGGGGAGGCTTTGGAGTCAGGTGGACCTGGTTAAAGAAAAATTCCACCCCCAACAATTAGCTGCTGTATGCCACAGGGAAAATACATTTCTTTTATTTCCTTAGTTTTTTTATCTGTAAAATAAAGATTATATAAGGGCCCTGTCTTACAGGTTTAGGATAAGAATCAGATGGGATACATATGTTAGTGCTCCGAATAGTGACTGGTACCCAAAAAGTGCTCAATAGGTACAATGAAGATGATGATAATGATGACGGGGATGTTGACAATGACCGTGAGGGTGCGTGGTCTCTGCTGCAGCAGCCCAGGCTTGTTTTGACCTCTACTCCAGTGTGTGCCCTTGGAGCCAGAAAGTCCAGGAGTGGAAGTAATTGCGAGTTGAATAGAGAGTTTTAAAAAAACAAACAAACTGGAATTCAATCCATTTAACTCATCAAGAGGAGATGACTCTCTTCACAAGGGGAGAAGCAAATCAACAATGGCCTTGAAATTGTCTGGAGCAGTGATTGCTGCTGTCTCCTTTGTCTTCTACCCTTCTCTTAGAATAGTTGTTCACCTTGCAGATTGCTGTCCAAAATCTTGATTCATTTGAAGAAATGTGATTGAAAATTATTTTTGATAATGTGTCTATAAGTAAAACTAATAAATTTCATGTTTCATCTCTTGCCCATTGAGGATTTCCAGGCTAACATCCCAGAGGAATAAAACATTTTCCTAAACTTCCAATAACATATTAATTAGACCAGAGATAGTATTATACAAAAACCTTGTTGCAAAATCATTGAGACTTGAATTTAAGTACAACGTGCATTCCTTTATATCTGTTGGATTTTGGTAAATGACTTTACTGTTTTGGGCCCTTGTTCCTTCCCTGTGAAACGGGAATTTTAATTATCAATTTCAAAGGATTTCTGTGAAGAATAAACAAGACGGCAGTCACAAATGGCGTAAGGGGCTTGCTACCTAGTAAGTGCCCAATGAATAAGACTACCATCATAACCTTATTAAAATTATTGCCATGGTGTTATTTATATCATTGCCATTATTATCAGTGGTAAAATCTACATAATCCAAAAGAAAAGTAGCCATTGTTCTATCCACCCAGGATGTATGTACCTTTTTTCACATTCAGTTTCCTTTTTGTTAGTTTTTCCAAAGTTACTTGCATTTTTGGCAATCTACAAAAGGATGTGCTTGTTTGCTCTAAGCACCCAGAGCAAATAATGTCAAATATAATAAAAATAAGTTCAGAGGAAAGGAAGATAGGCAACACTGGTTGTGTCGGTCAGATATAAATTAGGTACATGCATGGTGTGTATAATAGTTTTTTAATCAGATCACTGAAGAATGCCTTTCTCTCACAGGAGAACCTGGACTTCTCGTTTCTCAAGTGAATAAAAAGAATCCCTTCTTTGGTTATGCTGGGAGTAAGAAGCACACGGAAAAGAAATTGCTCCATAATGTTTTTAAGAAGGGAGATGTTTACTTTAACACAGGAGATTTAATGGTCCAAGATCAGGAGGATTTCCTTTATTTTTGGGACCGTATTGGAGACACTTTCAGGTACGAGACATCCTCAGTCACACTGCCTTTTCAGTGATTGGGAACCCTGCTCACAGCAGGGCTCTATGGAAACATTTCGGGCCCCATGCTCTTTACCTTTAGGGCAGACACAGCCGTTTATCTCAATCATGTGTCCCCATTTAAAAAACCATTGGCTGTGTCTGTCTCTAGGTTGAAACATAACTTAAATTTTGATGTCAATTTTTATAATTATTTTAATGGCTCCATTTGGTTCAAATTAGTAAGCTTCTGTTTTGTTTTTTTTTTAGATATCAAACAAGTAGACAGACATGGAGTCTTAATGGTAGGGTTAAAGCAAAACCAGGCTGGTGTGGCTCAGCAGATTGAGTACCAGCCTGTGAACCAAAGGATTTCAGTTCAATTCCCAGTCAGGGCACATGCCTTAGTTACAGGCCAGGTCCCCAGCAGGGGCTGTGCAAAAGGCAACCACACATTGATGTTTCTCTCCCTCTCTTTCCCCTTCCCTTTTCCTCTCTCTAAAATGAATAAATAAACTCTAAAAAAAAAGAAGAAAGTAATTTCAACTAAAAAAAAATTGATTTTGTTGATTTTGTTGACTTATCAACAAAGTGCATCTTTAAACAGTGCCTTTTGGCCCAGGCTGGTGTGGCTTGGTTGGGTGCTGTCCTGCAAAGCAAAAGGTTGCCAGTTCCTGGTCAGGTACTGGGGCAGGTACTAGAGGCAACCAATCAGTGTTTATCTCTGACATCACTGTTTCCCTCCTTCTTTCTCCCTCTCTCTCCCTCTCCCTAAAATAAATAATAAAAAATAAATTTAAAAAATAATAGCATAATAAATCATTTATCTAAAAATGCCTTTTGTTTTGAAAACTGCCATTATTTCTGGTTACTTGGTGCTTGCCCAGAACCAAATTCTCGGAACATAGGTGTGCTAAATGGAACTTCTTTTTTATTTAGATGGAAAGGGGAAAACATTGCAACCACGGAGGTTGCTGATGTTATTGGAATGTTGGATTTCATAGAAGAATCAAATGTCTATGGTGTGGCTGTGCCAGGTATGAATATATTTCAGGTTTTGGAAGAATTCTCAGAAAGAACTTGCCAACTTTTCTTTAGTTTGCAATCATCTCACTAATTCAACATTTTGGTTTTTATATATCCAGTAGTTATCTTTGTCTTGTCATGACAAATAATGCCCTACAAGGGAAAAGTACCCATTGAATTTTTTAATGATTTTTGTTTTTTATTTTAGTGAGGGTTGACTTTTTTCCCCATTGAAATTTAATGTGTGTGTGTATCTTTAAGCAAAGTTTAAAAACTCTGGTCAATGACCCACTGTTTGACCATAGTTACAGCTTTTCAATAGTCTATTATTTTTCTTTTTTTTCTGCATTAAAAATTTACTGTCATGGAGAGACTTACACAGTGAAAGGAGCTTATCCTGAACAAGACCAAGCAAAGAAATCACATTAATAGGGGTGAAGATGCAGTTGCTTATGTTATCTGCTCCCTTTTTTAACCATATTTTATTGATTTTGCTATTAACAGTTTTCCCAATTTTTCCCCCCTTTATCCTCCCTCCGCCCTTCATCTCCCAACCCTCCAGCATTCCCCCTCTTAGTTCATGTTCATGGGTTGTACATATAAGTTCTTTAACTTCTGTTTCCTATACCATTCTTAACCTCTCCCCATCTATTTTATGCCTACCAATTATGCTTCTTATTCCCTGTACTTTTCCCCCTGCCATTCTTCCTCTTCCCCTCCCCCTCCCCACTGAAAACCCTCCATGTGATGTCCATTTCTCTTATTCTGTTCCTGTTCTAGTTGTTTGCTTAGAATTTGTTTTTGTTGTTTTGGGGGTTTTTTTAGGTTCAGTTGATAGTTGTGAGTTTGTTGTCATTTTACTGTTCATAGTTTTTGATCTTCAATTTCTTAGATAAGTTCCTTTAACATTTCATATAATAATGGCTTGGTGATGATGAACTCCTTTAACTTGACCTTATCTGGGAAGTACTTTATCTTCCTTTCCAATGTAAATGATAGCTTTGCTGGATAGGGTAATCTTGGATATAGGTCCTTGCCTTTCATGACTTGGAATACTTCTTTCCAGCCCCTCCTTGCCTGCAAGGTCTCTTTTGAGAAATCAGCTAATAGCCATATGGGCACTCCTTTGTAGGTAACTATCTCCTTTCCTCTTACTGCTTTTAAGATTCTCTCTTTATCTTTAATCTTGGATGACTAAATGATGATGTGCCTTGGTGTGTTCCTCTTTGGGTCCAACTTCTTTGGGACTCTCTGAGCTTCCTGAGCTTCCTGGAAGTCTATTTCCTTTGCCAGATTAGGGAAGTTTCCCTTCATCATTTGTTCAAATAAGTTTTCAATTTCTTGCTCTTGTTCTTCTTCTGGCACCCCTATGATTCAGATATTGGAACACTGAAAGTTGTCCCAGAAGTTCCTAAGCCTCTCTTCATTTTTTTGAATTCCTGTTTCTTCATTCTTCTCTGGTGGAATGTTTATTTCTTCCTTTTATTCCAAATTGTTGATCTGAGTCCTGGTTTCCTTCCTGTCACTGTTGGTTCCCTGAATATTTTGCTTTATTTCACTTTGCATAGCCTTCATTTGTTCTTTCATTTTGCAACCAAGCTCAATCAGTTTGTGAGCATCTTGATTACCAGGGCTTTAAATTCTCCACCAGATAGGTTGGCTATCTCCTTATTGCTTAACTCTCTTTCTGGAGCTTTGCTGTTCTTTCATTTGGGCCATATCTCTTTGTCTCCAAGAACCTGTTACATTATAAGGGGGCAGGGCCTTAGGTATTTACCAGGGCAGGGCAACCCTCTTTGCTGCATTTTATCACTATCAGTCTGGTTGGTCTGGTTGACTGTTTCTTTAATCCCTTGGTTCTTAGAGTTCCGTGCAGTTTGATTTCCTGACACTTCTGGTTATTTATTGATTTTAAATTGGTTGTTATCCTCCTTTTGGTTGTGCAAGGAAGTGAAGGGTTTCTATCTACACCTCCATCTTGGCCAGAACTTTCTCTGCTCCCTTCACAACACCCATTTTTGTTTGAGTGATATTATTTTTCTCTTTGTGACTAGAGTTTACATATCCCACTAAACAGAAACATGTTCTAGTTTAAAAGTTTAATAACACTAATTTGTAGTTAAGTTGAATCTTTTAAAAATTACTTATTTAAAAATTACTTAAAAAATTTTTGGCCTCATTTATCTTTATGAATATGCAGGGTTATATCATGATGGTACAAATGGCAAATAAAAGTGACTGACATGAAATCACAAGATTCCTCTCCACTATTTTTTTTTACTAATGACAATATTTTCCAGCTAATGTTTGTAGGTGCTTGAGGACATGGGGGTGGGGATGAGAGGGTGCATGGGGGAGCAGAGGGAGGGGGTGTTTCCTCTGACAGCCAGCCACAGGGTGCTGGAGAAATGCTGCAGGAGGTTGCAGTCCCTGGGAAGGCCCATAGGTGGCATAATAAGCAGCGAATGATCTGTGGATTCAGTTATGAAAAGACTGGTCTCTGGTTTCTGACCTTAAAACTATATCCTTTATTTTTTTTACATGCATGCTTATTATAGACATTTATCTGGAATGTATTTGTCTTCAAATAATTTTTTCCTCTTCATATTTTATATTAATGGTGGTAAGATGCAAATCATGGGTCATTTATGGTGTTTTCCATTCCAGCTGTTTTATTTTTGTAGTGTGGGCAGTTAGGGACAGACTCTGCCCTTCCCTGTTCCCAGATTATTTCTACAGAGTTAATTATACGCTCAGGTGAGGACCCACTCTTACCCTACCATTGCATTGTCTTTACTGCAGTAGTTTAATGTCTCCCTTTTTTAAAAATTCATTTTAAAAATTCACCTGGTACTTGTAAAATAAACTCTATTTCAAACTTTTTTTTTCAGATTGTGAAGGGAAAGCAGGAATGGCCTCTATTATTTTAAAACCAAATAAATCTTTAGACTTGGAAAAAGTTTATGAACAAGTTGTAACATTTCTACCAGCTTATGCCTACCCACGGTTTTTAAGAATTCAGGTAATTTTGCTGTCTGAATTTTAAGAATTAAGGTAATTTTACTTACCCATAAAATTTAAAACCAAGAATCCTTTGGAGATGGATTAATTAAAAAAATATTTTATCCTTTTGCTAACGTGTGCATTTTATTTATATTAGAGAATTTATATTTATATTAGAGAATTTCAAGAACAATGAAAAGTCTGGGGATGCTAATTTATGCCATATTTGAAACCTATAGAAGGTAGAGCATGATGAAATGCTAAGAGGTCTTTGTCCTAATTTCCACAAATGAGTGAAATTATATGGTATTTTTCTTTCTCTAACTGGCCTATTTCACTTAGCATAAAATTCTCCAGGTCTACCCATGCTGTTGCAAAGGGTTAAATTCTCTTCTTTTTCATGGCCAAATAGTATTCCATTGTGTAAATATACCATCAAAGTATTATTTATAGTAGTAAACATTCTTATGTTCTAAATTCAGTAATAAGAGGGAGGTTACTTAAAATATTATAATTAGATGACATGACACCATTAAAAAGTGCTGTTTTGATGAAAATTAGCTAACCTAGGGAGATTTACCTGGCATACTATTTTTTAAGGCAGAACATCAAATTGTATAAATATAGTGAGCTTCTACTTTTCTAAAAAAAAGAGAGAGAGAGAAAGAATATGTGTTTCATTTAGCATAATGCCTTCTAGGTCCATCCACGTTGTTGCAAACGGTAAGATTTCATTCATTTTTATGACTAATATTCCATTGTATGTATGTACCACCACTTTTTTATCCACTTGTCTATTTATGGGCAGTTGGATTGCTTCCATTTCTTGGCTGTTGTAAATAGCACTGCAGTGAACATCAGAGAAACAAGTCAGACAGAGAAAGACAAATACCATGTGATTTCACGTATATGTGGACTTTAAAGAGCAAAATAAGCAAACGAACAATAAAAACAGACTCATAGATACAGAGATCAGACTGATGGTTGCAAGCTGGGTGGGGTGTTAGGAAGCATGCTGAAAAGGGTGAAGGGATAAAGAAGTACAAATTGGTAATTACAAAGTAGCCACAGGGAAGTAAAGTACTGTATAGGGAATATAATCAATAATATTGATAATTATGTATGATGTTAGGTGGGTACTTGAAATATTGGGGGTCCAACTTTGTAAAGTATATGATTGTATAACCACTGTACTGTACCCCTGAAACTAATGCAAAATAATATTGAATGTAAACTGTAATTGAGAAATAAAAATAAAATTTAAAAAATATGTGTTTCTACACAGTCACCTCTAATTCTGTGATGACATTGTTGGATAGGAGAGGGGTGAGAATGGATGGGATCAGGGAAGGAGTTTCAAAAAGAAATTGACTCTAGGATTAGTCTAAAAGGATAAATCAAATGACCAAGTTACTCATAGAACTTTACATGGACCGATACATGTCATCTGTTTTAAAACAAGGTTGATTCTCCATGCTTAAAACTGCCACAGGGTGTCCACTCTTACCTCCTTTAAATCCCTTAAAGCAGAGACTCTTCAACTTTCTAGATTCGTGGTGTCTTTAGTGTCTCAGTAATCACTTTATGATACTTTTGGGCCAAAACAAATACCTGAACATTCATTTATTCAGTGGTTAGTTCAAAACAAATTAGTAAGAACAAGCCTAACAAAGTACTTGCCATTTGAAAGAATAATGTATATAAATTGAAAGAAACATGCTTTTATTTCATTTTCAAGTAACCACTGTGCTAAAGATGTGTACGTTGAGTATTACACAACTCTTCAAGCCTTGGAATCGGACTGACTGAACAGGGCCAGCCTAACTCCATGTTCATATTGATTTGGGGCTGGATTTGCTTTTTATTGTAGCTCCCCTGAAACTGTTTCACAAAAATATGACATCGTTGATAAGAATGTAACACAAAGTAACACTAAGCTAGTAGTTTTCAAGTGGTGACTGACAGATGTCACTGGGTTTATTTTGGAAATTTAAAATATTCCCTGAAGAACCTGGAAATTCACCGAGGTTCCACAATGCACCTCAGTGCATAGCTTGGAAACTCAAGCTTTAGATCTGTCTTTCCTCCTTCCGGTTCATAAAGTGTTCTTCCTGATGGAATCGGTTGCTGTCTTTTACATTTTTTATATTGTTGGTGTCAAAAGGCATTCTTTGTACATCATTTTGTATTGACAATGATTGAAAAGTTAATGTTTCTTAGACATATTTGTAATCAGTAGTGATCAGTTGTTGACTATGTTCATAATTTTTATATGTTGAATCAAGTTCACAGGTAAATCAAGCTAAAGATTTAAATATTCCAGACTGCATATTTTATTCCTGGTGTTAAATTACTAGTAGTGCATAGAGACAGCCACTGGGGATGAAAATGTTATAACTCAGTATTACAGTCCGTGTTGTCAAATGCATTAACTTACATATTATAATAATATTAAATCATTCCACTAATCTCTGTAATTGCTTCGTAGGAGAAGATGGAAGTGACAGGGACATTCAAACCAAAGAAGTTTCAGTTGGTTCAAGAAGGATTTAGTCCATTGAAAATTTCTGATCCACTTTACTTCATGGACAACTTGAAAAAAGCTTATGTTCCACTGACCAAAGAACTTTATGATCAAATCATGCTAGGTGAGATCAGACTTTAAGGTTCGTTTAGTCTGCGGCGTTTCCACATGCTTCCTCAGGCGAGGTGAGAGCAGGGCACGAGGCTCTCGGCGCGAGATGAGGAAAGGAACTGACGTTCACTCAGCATGAGCTGTATTTCCTTACTGTGCAACCGCTTTCCTTTAACTGAGACCTTTAATTTGTTTTAATAACAAACTTCAGTTAATTATCCTTTTTACCTATTTGGGGATTCAGTGCATAACTAAAAATTTGCCTTAATCACAAATCTTTTAAATAATAAGTAAGTGGGTAATGTGTAGATACTTAATAAGAATGTACTTTTTAATACTTAAAGTTTCTAGTTTTGAATACATGGTTAAATCTTACTCAAATGTTTAATTTTTATGTGCCCTGTCCTGTTATTCAATAAAATCATCTTCATTAATACGTGTTTTGAGGTTCTTTTGTGGTATTTTTAATTGTAAATGTCCAGTCAAAGGAAACTGACTGACTAAATGCATGCACCCCTGTCTCCCTTATCTTAATAAACACACATTAAAATGGTAGAAGAAATATAAAACCATGAAACTACATGGGCGGAAAACTGGTAAGCCCAAAGAATTCAGGAATTTTTAAGACATATAAATGGGATCAAACTCACAATAAAATCCAGTAGAACTGTAAAAGCCATTAACATGCAAAGAAGAGACTAGGATATAACAGGATTTAACACCAAGATCAGAGGCAGAAAGGGCTTCGAGTGGGACAGGGCTGTGAGTGGCTAACTGGAAATATGGCACAAGGGCCTGTAATGAGCACATTGTGCTAATCTCAGTCTAGAAGCGCCAGCCTCCAGGGTTTGCTTCAAGCAGGAGCCACACAAATGACTCTCTTAACAAAATAAGCTCTCCTTCATGGGAGGGGATTAATTATTATTTATTCATTAGCAAATATGTATCACACACCTGAGAAGTAGGTGCAGAGGCCCAAGTATAGGAAAGAATTTGGAGTGTTGGATGAACAGAACAGAGGCTCATGCTCCCAGTGCCTTGAGCACAGCAAACGCAGAGGGGAAAACTTTGCCTGAAGATGCTCCTGTAGGTAGTGTTTGGATTTGATTTCAAATGCAGCGAGAAGCAATGGAAATAGTTTAATCATGGAAGAGACACTATTAGAAAGATGGCACCAACTGTTATGTGGGAATCAGATTGGGAAATGAGGCAAATAAACTAGTTAGAACTACATGTTTTGGTGAGTTTTATGCTTTGGGGTCAACTTTGGAAGGCTGTGGTGTGCAGTTGTTTGGGCAAGCACTGGTGTAGGTGTGAATGTATTTCATATATGTGATTAATTTTACAATCAGTTAATATTAAGAGATGTGGGTGGGCCTCATCCAATCAGGTAAAGACCTTAAGAGCAAACACATGTGTCCTAGAGAAAGAATTCTGCCTCAAGACTGCAATGCAGAAATCCTGCTTCAGTTTCCAGCCTGCCGACCGCCCTAGAGATTTCTGACTTGCCAGCCCTATGATCATTTCCTTTAAAGTGAGTCAATTCCTTTATAGATACATGATATATACCTAGATATAAATTCATATCCAATTGATTCTGTTTCTTTGGAGAACCCTGACTGATACACTATAATGTGGTGTAGGCAAGAGATAAAATTAGAGTGGTGATAAAAGTAAAGTGTACAGATTTATGATACAGTCTCTGTGTGTAATTGACTAGATTTAATGATAGATTGAATAAAGAGTTAAGGGAAAGGGAGGGAGTGAATTACCTCCCAGGTTTCTGTTTAAACAACTAGGTGAATAGTGATTTTATTTACTGGAATGAAGGTAACTGGGAAACAATAAGTACTTGGATGGTGAGAATAGCGGGAATTAGCTCCGTTTTGTCCAGTTAACATTGAAATATCCACAGATGGTCAAGTATACACATGAAGTTATAAATATGTGATTCAGTGGGTGGTTTGAGTTAGAGTTAAAAATTTGGTATTGCCACATAAATATGATACTTAGCGTTAAGAAGTTTGAGGAGACCTCCTAGTAGCAGAATGAAAGATGACCCATGTCCAGCCCAGAGAGTCTAGGACCAATGTGTGAGGAAAGCTGCAGTTGGAGTTCGGGCAGAAGTGGAAACGTGAAGAGATCGGGGAAGTAGGAGGTAAATGAGCACTATAGTGTCACAGACCTATCAAGGGAACAGCCACTGGTGTAGAATGATATACCAACTGATCTATAAAGACAAGACTAGGAAGAGTTACATGGGTTTGTCAATATGGACGTCAGCAAGAGTGGTGTTCGACTGGTGGGAGGCAGCAAGAGAGATTCGGGTATGTTGAGAAGTGAAAGAGAGAGGTGAGGAAGTGGGGGTAAGTCTAATGAAATGTTGCATTAAACAGGAACAGAGAAACAAAGACCTTGAGGGGTTTGTGGAGTCAAGAGAGAATGTAAATATTTTATTTGTATTTTAAGTAAACCATCTTGATTGAAATAAAGCAATATTTAAATGAGACAAGATGAGAAGATCCACTGATGAGGCTTGGTTGCATCCTGTCACCCACCCTTGATAAACTCTTTTTATTTTATTCACTTCTTACAAAAACTTTCACTGTTTCTTTATGAAGATATAGCAAATACTAATACATATGCTTATTTCTGTGCCCATTTTAAGCATATAAAATGCTATTCTATACCTGAAGTTTTCCATTTAATAATGAATATGGAAGAGCTTTCCACATTAGTGTATGGAGAGAGAGCTTTCTCATTTTTTATAGTAGTTTTTGATGTATACATCACACTTTATGCAGCCAACTATTAAAGCACTCTTGGATTGTTTCCAAAGTTGTGCTACTACAGATAGTGCCCACATCAATGGCCTTGTAAACATTCCTTCTGTAAATGTCCAGGTGCATCTGTTGAGTAAGTACCTGGAAATGAGTTGGCTGGCCCATGTTTTTATAATGTAGATAGGTATTGCTCAACTGACTTTTGTGGGTCATAAACTTTTACATTCCTACCAGCGACATATGAGGGCCTGTTTCCCTATTCCCTTGCCAACTGTTGTGAAACTTTTGAATTTTGCCAATCAGATAAGTGAAAAATAGAAGTTAAGTATACTTTCAGTATGTGCTTCTCTTATTAGGAATAAACTTGAACATTTTTATACACTTGAATTATTTCCTCTGAACTGTTTGTGCTTGTTACTGTTGTCTATTTTTTTCTGTTACCTACTTTTTCTAAGAGAGCTTTAAGAGATTATCCCTTATCTGTGATGTGAGTTGTAGATATCCTCTCCCCCGCTTTTTCGTTTCTTTGTAGCTTTTTTCTCAAGCAGAATTTTTTTCTTTTCTCTTACCTCTCCCCCTTCTTCTCTCCATCTCCTTTCTGTCTCTTCCTTCCTTCTTTTTTCTTTCCTTTCTTTCCTTCCCTCCTTTATGTAGTCAAATAGTTTTATCTTCCCTCTTTGGTTTATGAATTTTGAGTTAAGCTGGAAAGGCTTTAGCCTCTTTGGTGTCATAAAGAAATTTGGTTTATATTTTCTTTCAGTACTTTTATGGGGGCTTTACATTAAAATATTTCATGTATCTAGAGGTTATTCCCACATGTAGTGTGTGGTATTAATTTAACTGTCTTTTCTGGGTGGTAATCTTGTTATCTGAAGACCATTTATTTAAAATTTTATCTTTGTCCTATTGGTGTCACTTTTGTTGTATCCTAAATTTTTACCTTTGTTTTAACCTTCTGATCATTTTCCATTTGTGCCTCTGTCTACTTACGAACCAGTAACACTGCTTTAATTGCTGAGGGTTTATGGTATGTTTTAACCTCATGGCTCTTCCTTTTTCAAAGTTATCTTAGACATTTTCTGCCTGTTTATTTTTCCACACAAATTTTAAAATCACCATACCTAGTTCTAGGAAAGGGAAGTACTTTTAAGTATGGAAAATAACAAAGCATATTTACATGCTAAGGAAAATAATCTAATAAAGAGGAGAGGTTACATGCAAAAGAGAAAAGAGAATAACTGGGAACGATTCCTAAGACAGGGAGAGAACGTGAGTTCCAGACATAGATAATAAGAGTGGCTTTTGATTGTTAATGGGACATTCATCCCATGGCAAGAACAGTGAAGGTAGTTGGCATATACGCCTGCTTGGTTTGAGTGCTATGAAAATGATGGAGTTCCCACCTGATGACTTGCTTATTCTCAGGTAAGTATGAGGAGAGCCAGCAGCTGAAAGTAGTGGGGTGGGTAAGGAATGGAAGGTTAGAAAGGCATTGAAAAGTTATGATGTAGTGGAGAAAAACAAATCAGCTGCAGATTGGTATTGATAGATGACATGAACTGGAAAGAGAAGAAAGCTGTAAGCCCCCTGTAGTCTTCAGAGGTTGAGGCAGAGGCACCAAGACATGAGGATGTTAAATCAAGATCACAGGACGACAAAGCATAATAGAGAAGGGACCGTGAGGTACAGGAGCACAACCTCTTCACCACTGTATAAACCACTTGGGGTGTATGAGAGTTTACGGCCTCCACTTCAGTGGGCCAAAGAGCAAATGTTTCCCTCTAGGGAGAGCCAGGTCTCCAATGGGGCAAATATTGGAAGGACGGGTTTAATAAGACATTGAGGGTTTATAAGGAATTTGGTATTCACATATCTGGGTTCCAAGAGGGCCCAGAGGAAAAAGTCTGGGCAGCAGAACAGTTAAAGAATGAGAATAAAAAACCCAAATATAATACACAGCCAGAGTTCAGAATCCTGGGAGAGTTGTTAAAAATGCAAGTTCCTAGGTCTTACATTCAGAGTTTCTGACTCAGTAGGCTGAGTAGCACCTGAGAATCTGAATATTAAAAATTTCACAAATGATTGTTATGCACTGGCCTAGAGAACCATTTGTCTATAGTTAGAGGCTGGGGACTAAGGTAATAACGACTTCCTACAGTAATCTGATGGGGAGAAAGAGCCATTCACACCTTCAACCCTTTCATCTCACTGTTGAAATGTGACAGAGTACACAGACGGTAATCATACAGCTATGCTTCTATCTCTGGAAGGATTTGAGTCAAATGGTGTATATAGATTAAATGTCAGTTAGGGACTTCTAGCCAAGGAACCAGTGTAGGCAGGTATGGCTTGCTTCCTTGCACAACCACATCAAAATTACAACTAAAATATAGAACAACTATCACTAAGAACCATCAGAAATCTAGGTGAATGGAAGTCTGACAACTACAGAATTAAAGAAACCACATCCATCCAAACTGGTAGGAGAGGCACAGACACAGAATGGGCTGGTCCCACACCCACATATAGAGGATAAAAATTGGAGAGGGATATCTCAGGAGTGAGGAGTCCCAGCTCCACACAAGGCTTTCCAACCCAGGGTTCCAGTGCCAGGAAGGTAAGACCCCACAACTTCTGCTGCAAAAACCAGCAGGGATTGAGTCAGTGGAAGAAACTTCTAGAGCCCCAAGCAACTCCTCTTAAAGAACACGCACATAAACTCACCTACTCAGACTCACTCCCTCTGAGTTCTAGCACCAGGGTAGCACCTTGAAGAGTACCGATGGTGGGCAGGGGGAGGCTGAAGTGTCTGGCATCAGAGCGAGCAGAGGCCATTGTCCCTTTTCTGAGCTCTTCCTCCACAGATCCATGGAGCCAGAAGGCTGGTGCCATTCCTGAGATTTTATCAATTTGGCTAACATTATTTGACCTGCCACAGAATCCCTAGACTCCGCCCTACCGAACTTACAGACCTACCCAAGCTGCATTTCCATGTGAATGGCTGGTCTTAGCTCATGGCAACTTCCTGAATCCTCTCAAATAAGCAGCAGCTGGCCTCAGTGAGCCCCAGGCCTGGCACTAGTAGCAGCCAGCCCAGATTCACAGCTTGGCGTTGCCTGGGAATCTCCAAGCCCAGTACCAGTAGCAGTCTTCTCAGCTTGCTTTATAGCTCAGGCAGGGTGTCCCGGGCCAAACACATGTTGGGGCTGATCTTGGCCTGCACCATTTGGGAAACCCCAGGGCCAGCACACCCAGTGGACAGCTACAAACCACAGTGGGGCATCACCACCCTGCCCCTACACAGCTGATCCTTCACGGAGGGTGGAGGTTTGAGGTAAGTGGTCACAGCCAATCCTAGCAACTGACTGGCCTAGGTAAATGCCTCCCATGGACCTGCCAACAGCAACCAATATTCAACTACAAGAGAAGTGTATACTCAGCCCTCATGGGTGATAGAATAGGCTGTGCCACTGGACCCTACAGGACACCTACTACTGACACACAGAGTGAAAGCAGCCCTACTTAAAACATAGAAATGAACACAAGGAGGCTGCCAAAACAAGGAAACAAAGAAACATGTTCCATATGAAAGGACAGATCAAACTCCAGGAAAAGAACCAAACAAAATGGAGATAAGCAATCTATCAGATGGGAAATTCAAAGCACTGATTATAAGGATGCTCAAGGAACTTAGTGGGGACTTCAATGGCATAAAAAAGATCCATTCAGAAATGAAGGATACACTAATTGAAATAAGAAACAATTTACAGAGAAACAACGGTAGAGTGGATGAAGCTAAGAGTCAAATCAATGATTTGAAACAGAAAAAGGCAAAAAAAAAAACAACCAATCAGAGCAAAAGAATAAAAAAAAACAAGGATAGTATAAGTAGCCTGTGGGACAACTTTTAGCAATCCAACATCTGCATAATAGGGATACTAGAAGGAGAAGAGAAAGAGAAAGAAACTGGAAATCTATCTGAAAAAAATAATAAAAGAAAATTCCCTAATTTGGTGAAGGAAATAGACATGCAAGTTCAGGAAGCACAGGGAATCCCAAACAAAATGGATGCAATGAGCCCCACTCCAAGACATGTCATAATTAAAATGCCAAAGATTAGAGGTAAGAGGTGTAGGGGTGTGGGGGTGTTGCCACTGTTCAAGGCCAGGCAGGTCCATGGTATTTGTGCAGATGGAAAATATTCATGAAGCTGTTGGAATGCCTGGCATGCCTTTATTCACGGGTGGGCTGCAAGCTGCATGTCTATCTGCATGTCTCATGTCGTGGCCCCTGCACCCCTGTGTGGCACCCATCGTGGCACCTGTCCCCTCGCGTGTCTCTCACCATCATTGCCCCCAGCAGGGAGTCCCTACCTGTCTAAGTGCTAGAGGGGAACAAAGCCAGAAAACTGCCAGAACATTACGTAACGTAACATAATTCTGCGCATGCGAACTCACTCCATGTTATGGGAACAGTTTATCAGACCCAGTCTCAGGGCTATGAGAACAATGGTTATCAGGCCCCTCCAGGGCTATGGGAACACTGCTCCCCTTTGTTACCCAGACACCTGGGGGAGGAAGCCAGACTGCCTCCACTTACCCTACAGTGGGGAATGGGTGAAGAGGTGAGGGGATTACGAAGTACAAATAGGCAGTTACAGAATAGCCATGGGGATGTGAAGTACAGTATGGGAAATAGAGCAGCCAAAGAACTTACACATATGACCCATGGACATGAACAAGGGTGGCAGGATTGCCTGAGGGAGTGGGGGGTGTGGGTGGGGGGAGCAAAGGGGGGATAATTAGGACAACTGTAATAGCATAATCAATAAAATATAATTTTTAAAAGTCTATGACTGGTCCATTATTTATGATCTACATTAAAATAATTTCCACCCTACTTAAATACAAAAAGAGGACATATTTGAATATATTATGACCTAATTGTGTGCTATATGAAAACATGAAAAGACATTTAGATTAAATGGAGTTTTGTAATAAAAATAATTTCCTAGCAAAAACACAAGTATTACTTTAGTAACAATATGAAAATACCAACTTAAGAAAAAGAGAGAGAGAAAAAACTCCCACTCATACTCTTTGGCAGCTTCTGATGTTTACAACTGAAACTCTTCAATAAAAAGGGGAGAGGATGATGAGGACAAGTTCTCTGTTTTGCTTGTTTGTTTTACTGCCCCCCCCACCCCACCCCCCAGCTAAATGTTGCAAGCACCATGTGACTGGAAGAGAACAGGCTATAAAAATGTGAGTGAATTCTTTTCTTCCCCAGCACATTTCATTCCTCATGGCATTTTAAAAAATCTAAAAGTTAACTTAAATCAAGAAAATTACAATAAATAAAAGTGCACATCCTTTTCAAAACTGGCTAATTAACACTTGTTTTGTCTCTCACCTGAGTTTCTATTCTAGCTTGAATTTAACTCTTTAATGCTCTTCCCTCTCAAGTAGAGCCATTTTCACCCCACAACTCATCCAATTTCAAGAATTCTGCATAATTAAGAGCTTCCCCTCCAAATATCTATTCTCATAGTTGTCCTTTTCCTCATCCCTATGAATCTGAGACTAATACTCTGCATTGTATCTACCTCCTAGTTATCCCAGTAACCACCCTTTCACCCCTCTGCTTTCCCCCATCACCACCCTCTCAACTACCTAGGGCAAGAGGCATTCATGATCTCAAAGTCGGCCTGCTAGTTACAGCAGAACACAGAACAAAGAAGTCAGTACTTAGTTTCTGGGCCTCAGAAATGTATGTTGCTAAGTCAGTCAGAACCACTGTTTATTCTTTCTGAAAATAATATTCAAGTTTTTCAGAGTGGACGGAGGGTGAGGGGCAGATACAAAAGGGTTAGTGTTGGTATAATTCCCAGGCTAATAATGTCTGAGACCAAATACCAGAAAGAGAAGAACAATAGAAACCCTAATAGAAATCTGATGGGGGGTCTGAACACCAGTTCAAGTAAATCCAGGGTGGAGAGCAAGACCTAAAGGACCCCTTTACCCAACATGGTGTGTGGGTAGGAATTTCCTGTTGCATGTCTAGGCAAAAAGGGTCTGAGATAGCCTGAGAGAATGCTTCTCAAAGCCAGCAGCGCTTGGGAGCACAGCCAAGTATTTCCCCAAGCCTTTTGGAGGGTTGCTGTAATAATGAAAGAACTGGTCCAAAAATCTTTGGCATTGGAGAGGCCAGAGACTCAGCTGCACTGGTGTGCCACTGGTCTGGTCTGCAGACCAGATGGGCTAATGGGATGATGGACAAGTCAGCAGGTGCCGGCATGAAGTGACGAAAGACTGAGGCTCAGTGTCGTTTCTGTGCACCTGAGTTTGTGACCTGACACATTCACCAGCCACCACTCATATTTGCCCACCTTCTGCAGTGTTTCCTTTGCTGTGGAAGAGAGATGAATTACCTTTTTGTCATAAAACTTTTAACACAAATAGCATCTGCCTACAATGCATCAATTCAGGATTTTAATAACATGCATGTATGTGAAATATACTAATGAAGTAAGGATTTGAGTCTGTGGAGAAGGTTGAGATAATTTAGAGTATTATCTACATAACTTGTTTAAAAATGTTTTATAGTACCTCCTTCATTACTCTTGTTGCAATTTAGAATTGTAATATATTAAAAGTTTAGTTAAAAATAATAATAGAATGCAAATTCTATAAATTATTAAAGTTCATGAGACATATTTGGAAGGAATATAAGCAAAATTAAAAGAAAAAATAGGCAATTTTCAAATGTTGCAGATGGTGGTGTTTGAAAGAACCTTGTTTAAAACCTTAATATACATGACCTAGACCTAGAAGATAATAAACAATTTGAGTTTTTTGCTAATAAATCTGTGTGATCAGATACAGTAATTCATAAAAAACTGCTGTACAAAAATTTTATTGATTTTAATGGTTAGGCCTTTTTCTATAACCACAATCATTTTTTTATCCAGGTTATATAAACTTTGTTCTAAATGAAGACATAGTAAGAGTACAAAGTGAAAAGTATCTCCATTGTCTAGCACAGTACCTGGCACATAGATGTTTTAAAAACAATCTCTTTTGAAATAAATGAATGTTATTTTCTAAATATTATACTACTATTAATTCAGCTTAAAATTGCATTATCTTAAAAATTCATATTGAACATGGAATCAACTAATCATAGCACTTTACTTTTGACAATATTTCTGTGAAATCATGGCTTTCTATCGATTTTAAGGCAAACTAATTTGTTCTTTTTCTATCTTTTTTCAGTTGGTTCCAAATTATAGGATCATTTGACCATGTTTCCATAGCGTGGAATTTTTATGTTAGAGGACTGGAAGCAGCATTATTATCATGTGGGTATAAATATCTAATTTTAGAAGTTTTTTACAATTCATGGAGTGACTATTAGAGTCCTACCAAATATTACCAGTAAGTTTAAGGTGCTTAACTGACAGCCACAGTTATTATTTATTTTATTTGACTAATGTCAAATTTAATGATAATCAACCAAAAGCTAGTGTCAAGTGTTAGAGAGATAATAATAATAAAAATGGATGTGGTGCTAGACGGATTAATGTCTCTCATGCACACCCTGTCTGTGTCCTAATTCCCAGAACCTGTGACTATGTTCCCTTAGATACAGTAGGGAATTTACCAATATATTACCACTATGTAAGTTAAAGGTACTGAGATGGGAAGGTCATCCTAGATTACCTGGGTGGGCCCAAAGAAAGAACAGGAGCCCTCATAATGGGAGAGGAAAGCAGGAGACTCAGAACAAAAGCCAGAGTCACGAAGAGGGAAACAGAGAGATGTGAAGAAGTTAATCTGCTGGCTTTGAGGACCAAGGCGGGTGCCACGGGCCAAAGAAGGCAGAGGCCTCTAGATGCTGGAAAAGGCAAGAAAACAGACCCTCTCCTGAGCCTCCAAGAGGAATGCAGCTCTGCTGACACTCTGATTTTAAGAGTTCTGCCCCCAGAGCTATGAGAGATTGTGGTCCTTTGTCACAACAGCTAAAACTAATATAGATGCCAAGTTCTGGGACAAAAATTGAGGTAAAGGCAGAGACTATATCAGGTCAATAGGAACCCACCCCGTCCTGATTCTGAAACCCCCTGGGAAGTAGCCCTCCAGGTGGCAAAACAGTGAACTGCTCTCTCATCAGGAAGGGAACAACCGGAAGCACTCAGCCAAGAGACTGAATTTGGAGAATGTAGATCCCTTGGGAGATCTCTAACTGCTCCCCCAACAAATTACATGCATTGTCTTGGGAAAAGTGTCCATAGCTTTCCTCAATTTTTCAAAGTAAGTCCAGGACCTAAAAAATTTAAGAACTACTAAGAATGATGGTTTATTGTTTAGGTGATTGTATTAAGTAATCTGTAAAATTGCCAATTGCTGTTAAAATCGTAGTTGTATGAGCATATGAAAGAAATGATGCTTCAGTGACTGCAGATGAGTTCTTTCTGGCCTGCTCAGGGGTCCAAGTTGGTCACACGTCACAAATCGGGGGAGCTGTCATGCACCCTGGTTCATCAGGCTCCTACAGGCATTGTGCTGGTAACCAGTGGACTTTTGGGTTTTCTGTCAGGCATTTGGTAGCCATGTGACTTAGTATGTTCTCACTTACTTCTCAAAAGAACCCCCTGGGGGTCAGAAAGAGTCTCTTGAAGCACATGAGTAATCAGGAGTAATCTGGGATTTCAATTCAGGCCTGACTTTGCATTGATTCTGGGAAACACTGTGGTGGGGTAAGAAGGAATCAGGGCTTCTCCCTCACCATGCAAGCAAGAGGGTGTTTTGAGCAACTATCTGTAGCAAGGCAGTGGTTCTCTGGTGTGGTTCTGGACCAGCAGCTTCAGCATCACCTGCGAACTTGAGAGAAGTGCCATTCATCAACTCCACTCCAGGCCTGATGAAACAAACTCTTGGGGCAATCCGTGTTTGAACAAGCCCTCCAAGAGTTTCTAACACCAAAGTTGGGGACTTATTGAGCTAAAGTATAAAACCCAATCTGCCAACAGAGAATTTGGACTTGATTTTTGTATTTGAGAAACAATGTTCAAAATACAAGTTAGTTTTCCAGGATAAGGAGGGAGATAGGGAGAAAAAAAAAAGAAAAGAAAAGCAAATTAACAGGAAAAGGAGAAATTAATTTGACTTTTTTTCTTGTGTTTTCCTTTGCTCTCTCTTTTTAAAAAATGCTAATAGAATCTTTCCTGATCACATGTGGCAAATGACTCCTTTCTAGGCCACTAGCTCTTCGAGGAGCCCCTAGGAAATGGTGAGAATGTTTCCAGGGGTTTAGGAGCCTCACAGGCATTTTTCCTGTGATTAGATTTTTATCATCAGGCCAAGAGTTCAGCCTTAGCTAATTTCCTGTAGTCTGAATAGCTAAGCTTATAATATCAAGCATATCAAGGTAAATTAGATTAAAGCAAAATGCATTGGCTGCAAGTGGCCCAGGGCAAACACCAGTGGACACAGCAATCCGATTTAAAATTATTTTTAGCTATCCTAACTTGACACATGCATGCAACTCCAGCAGGACCTTTCTTAGTTTTAGTGTTCAACCAGATGTGCCTAAATCTAGGATCACCCTGTGACAAACACTAAACAGGAAATGAAGCTGTGACAATAGGTATAAACCAGGCAAATGAGGATGTGTGATTGCTACTTAAATCCGAAATATAAATAGACAAAATTACCAGGTACAATGAGTTGTAGTGAATGCTTCAAAACTCTTTCCTCAGCTGTTATTTTGCATCATATTTTTAGTTAGATCTTACTCTTTGTCTTCTGCCATCTCAAATATTCACCTTATCCTGACCACAGGCATGTCTTTGAAGTCTAAGGGTAGGATTACTGATGAGAATATAGCCTTTGTGGAATCAGCGACTCCTTTCCAATCCACAATCGTCATTCAAACTTAGTCTAGCATACGAGATTCTTTTAAAATCTTCTTGTTGGATTTGTTTGCAATACAATTTCTTATTTAAGTCTTCATTATGTGGGTGACTATTACAAATCATCTTATTTTTCTTAATTATAACATTTGTATTAAAATCAACTTCCACTGAGTTTTTAGAGTACGACTAATCAATTTATCTTGCAGAGCTCAGGTCTGACCATAAATCATCTGTACAGCTAGCCTTCCACAAACATCTGCACATCTATATCTTCATTAAGCAACTTCGCCTACCCTCAGGTGTTAAAAATGCCCTGTTTTATGGCCAACCACCTCCTATTATTTTCCATCAAAACGTCTCTTTCTCATTTGGTATTTTCTCCATCAATTATACAATTTTTCTCCTGTATTTATCCTACCAGTCCTCCGGGTCTTCCTTGGCCTCTAAGTTTACTACTTGTGGAGGCAAAGAAAAAAAAGAAAAACAAAAACAAAAAAAAAACCTTCCCTCAACCTTCCATCCTTTCATAGCCACCGCTCCATCTTACAACAGCCCAGATTCTTGGAAGTCTGCTACGTCCTTGTTATTTCCACTTCCTTTGCATCTTAACTCAGTTAAATCTTATTTTTGATGCCAACACAATGTCAAAATTGCTCTCTAAAAGTCCTTAATGATCAACATATTATTAAATCCAATGGCTTTTCAGTATTTCCTGTTCAGATTCTCAGGCTTTATTTGACATCTTTGAGAATGTATTTCTTCTTTAAACTCTCAGATCTCTTGACTTGTAGGATATTATTTTCTCTGGGTTCCCTTCTATTTACCTCAGAGAACTTTGCCCCTCTTTTTCAACTCATTTATTAAATGTTGATGTATCTCAGGATTTCAACCTACTGCATTTCTTCTGATCATGGCAAACCAAACTACTACCCATCCACACAGTTACTCAGGTCGGAAACTTTTGCCTGATTAGAGGCAGAAATTACTCCTTAGCTTCTCACATGGTAAGATTTTAAAATATATTTCTTAAATATCTCCCTGCTTTGATTACCCTTCCCCATGCCCTTCTTGCTAATTCATATTCATTATTCAACAGTCACCAGAGACTTGGTCCTTACCAGGAAATTTTTTCTTACTCCATAAGCACTTTCTGAACACAGCTGCATTAAGCAAAGCTTGAAGTATTAAAATAAAGTAACTGAATCCATCTCTTTCAGATTGTCTACACATTTCCCATTCACACAAAGAAAAGCAACCAAAAGCCTTTGAGTTATTTAAGACCAGCTCCCGTTAAGTTCTGGTAGCTGTCTCTTACAGCCTGTTAGCTGGCCATACCATCTGTCCTGGTTTTCATGATTAAGAGTAGCCAAGCATAGAGCTATGAGACTGAGATGAGAGAACTCATCACACGAGCCCCCAACTCAGTGTGATTTCCATGCCAGGAGAGCTGTCAGCTATTCTGGGACAGCTTCAGAGAGCCATAGTAGATCCTAGCGAAACTGAGAAGTGAAATTTGTCCTCTGTGCATGTCTCTCTTTATTTCTGCCTACCTTTCAATGTCGTGGTCCTTCTATTTCTCCATGTCTTCCACGTTATAGGTATGTGGAAACCACCTGCTCCTTATCCCTAAGATCATATTTATCATTACTGTATTTTTCTTTAGAGTCAGCTAAGCTAAAGGAAGTTCAAGTTAAACACACCTGCATAAAATTTATGCTCATTTGAATATTGATGGAACTGGGCACTGGAGCAATGTATACAATAAATCCATTAAACCCTTGTCTACAAATAATAAATATAATATTAATGATTAACTTCAGAGATTCTCTGACTTTTAATGTGATTCGTATGCAGTTTTTATTAAAATCCTTATGTTTAATAAATTTAAAAAGCAAAGAAACCATTTTACACAAACAAATGGAAACATATACCGTGTTCATGGATTGGAAGAATTAATATCATCAAAATGTCCATACTACCCAAAGCAATTTACACATTCAATGCAATTCCTATTAAAGTACCAATGGCATATTTCACAGACATAGAACAAACACTTCAAAAATTTATATGGAATTATAAACGACCCCGAATAGCTGCTGCAATTTTGAGAAAGAAGAGTAAAGTAGGAGGGATCACAATACCCGACACTAAACTATATTACAAGGCTACTGTAATCAAAATAGCCTGGTACTGGCATAAAAACAGGCACATAGACCAATGGAACAGAACAAAGAGCCCAGAAATAAGCCCAAGTCTCTATGGTCAATTAATATTTGACAAAGGAGGCAGCAACATAAAATGGAATAAAAATAGCCTCTTCAACAAATGGTGTTGGGAGAACTGGACAGCCACGTGCAAAAAAAATGAAACTTGAGCACCAACTTACACCATATACAAAAAATAAATTCAAGGTGGATAAAAGACTTAAATATAAAACATGACACCATTAAAGTCCTAGAGGAGAACGTAGGTAGGAAAATCTCAGATATTTCACGAAAAGACTTTTTTAATGACGTGTCCCCTAGAGCAAGGGACATAAAGGAAAGAATAAACAAATGGGACCTCATCAAAATTAAAAGCTTCTGCACAGCTAAAGAAAACAGTATGAAAATTAAAAGAGAACCAACTGTATGGGAAAACATATTTGCCAATGACACCTCAGACAAGGGTCTAATCTCCAAAATATATAGAGAACTTACACGACTGTACTCTAAGAAGACAAGGAATCCAATTAAAAAAGTGGGCAAAGGACTTGAACAGACACTTCTCCAAGGAGGACATACAGAATATCCAAAGACACATGAAACGATGTTCAATATCGCTAGCTATCAGAGAGATGCAAATTAAAACCACAGTGAGATACCACTTCACACCAGACAGAATGGCCACCATAAACAAAGCAACAAACAACAAGTGTTGGAGAGGTTGTGGAGAAAAGGGGACCCTAGTGCACTGTTGGTAGGACTGCAGACTGGTACAACCACTATGGAAAGCAATATGGAACTTCCTCAGAAAACTAAAAATGGATCTGCCTTTTGACCCTGCAATTCCACTCTTGGGACTCTATCCTAAGAATACTAAAACACCAATTCAAAAGAACCTATGCATCCCAATGTTCATAGCAGCACAATTTACAATAGCTAGATGCTGGAAGCAACCAAGATGCCCATCAGTAAATGAATGGATCAAAAAACTATGGTACATTTACATGATGGAATTCTATGCAGCAGAAAGAAAGAAGGAGCTCCTACCCTTTGCAACAGCGTGGATGGAGCTGGAAAACATTATGCTAAGCGAAACAAGCCAGGCAGTGAAAGACAAATACCATATGATCTCACCTTTAACAGGAACCTAAATAACAAAACAAAGAAACAAGCAAAATGTAACCAAAGACACTGAAATAGAGGACAGGCTGATGGTGACCAGAGGGGAGAGAAGAGGGAATTTAAGGGGGACAGTGGGAAGGGTTCACAGGAACAAACTTAAAGGACACATGGTCATAGACTAAGGGGAGGGTGGTAATGGGAGGGAAGTGGGGAGGGTGGGAGGGGGGACTGGATTGGGAGTAAAAAGGAGAAAACTGTATATGACCAATGATTAATTAAAAAAAAAGAAACCATTTTAACTAGATTAAAAGGTAAAATGATAGCCTTTATGCATGTAAAAAAATAATAATAGAAGAATTACTAGTTATTGAGACCCCTCTTCCCACTGAGAATAACTAGAAAACCTGAATAAAATGTTATAGATCAATAAACAACAAGTGCTGGCAAGGATGTGGAGAAAGGGAATCCTTTGCACTGTTTGTGGGAATGCAGACTGGTGCACGTGCAGCCACTGTGGAAAGCAGTATGGAAATATCTCAAAAAAATAAAAATGGATCTGTCTTTTGACCCAGCAATCCCAGAAAAACCTAAAACACTAATTCAAAAGAACATAAGCATGACTATGTTCATTGCAGTGTTATTTACAATCACCAAGATATGGAAGCAGCTCAAGTGTCCCTTAGTAGATGAGTAGTTAAAACAACTATGGGGCATTTACACAATGGAATACTACTTGGCCATAAAAAAGAAGAAATTTTTACCCTTTGCAGCAGCACAGATGGACCTGGAAAACATGCTAAGCGAAATAAGCCAGTCAGAGAAAGTCAAATACCGTATGATTTCACTCATATGTGGAATCTAATCCACAAATTGAACTAACAAGAAAAATATGAAACAGGTTCATAGATAGAGAGAAGAGGACAGCTGTGGGGGGAGGTGAGGGGGTAGAGGAATGGAGCAAAAAGGAGAAAGGACTCATGGACATGGACAACAGAGTGGTGATTACAGAAAGGAGGGAAGTATAAGGGGGCTACATGGTAATGGAAAAAATACAATTAAAAAAATAATTAATTAATTAAATTTACCCCATCTTATTTAGAATGTAGAAGAGTCAGTCCATAATCATAAAATAACATAAACATTAAAAATATATGATTATAAGCCCTGGTTGGTATAGCTCAGTGGATTGAGCATGGGCTGCAAACCAAATGGTCGCCGTTTCGGTCCCCAGTGCTTGGGTTGCAGGCCAGGTCCCCACTTGGGGGTGCATGAGAGGCAACCACAGATTGATACTTCTCTTCCACTCTTTCTCTTCCCCTTCCCCTCTTTCTAAATAAATAAATAAATAAAATCTTAAAAATGATGAATAAAATGTTTAAAAAATATATGATTATAAATTATAAAAAAAGATTTTAACTACAAGATGACAATTTCATTAATTAATTTAACATTCCAGAAGAACATGACATAAAACCCATACCATTCCAGCTGGAACTTGATTCTTCTTTGAAACTCATCATGGTATACTAATGTAATTAACCTTAACAAAAATATTTAGCCTCAATTTTATTAGATATAATAATTAGATATAAAGATCAGGGGAACTAGATTCCATATTCTGCCATTTAGTAGGTTTGTGACCTTGGATACACCTAACTTCTCTGTGACAAAATATCCTCTATTATATAAATACACTTACGTAACAAAGGTTACACTTTTTATTTCTATTACATTTTAGATATTTGTATGCATGATTTATGTATGTATACATGCATAGGAATGTGTACATACATAAATGATAAGACATTCCTCTGTTATTTTTTCAAATTTTACATTTATTTACTGTTTGCCATCCACATAAACTTTATCTCAGCAATAATACTTTACGCAGCAAAAGAAAGGTCTCTAGTGTAGAAGGGGTAGTTTGATTTTAATAATAAATGGTCACTGACAACAAATTAGTTGTCAGACACTGCTAGGTGCTGCTTTCTTAATGCAAGAACATATGAACAATTATATTTTTCTATTTTTTTATTAATTTGAGAGAGATTTGTTGTTTCACTCATTTATGCACTCACTGGTTGATTCTTGTATGTGCCCAGACCAGGGATGAAACCCTCAACCTTGGCATATTAGGACAATGCTCTAACCACCTGAGCACCCGGTCAGGGCTACATATTTCTATTTTTAAATGACTTCACATAATTACCATCTAGATGAGTGCCAACATTAACACTCACATGAATCACAGATGATGTGGTTAAAAGGCAGACTCGCATTCTGTAAGGTTCAGGACCCAAGATTCCGCATGTCTAACGGGTTCCCAGGCAACAGATACCCCTGCCTCTGGTGCACAGACCACGCACGCCTTGACCGGAACTGAGAGTCTCCTGGACTGACTTCTGTTTAAAAGCTCCCCAGGCTTCTTTCTTTTCAATTGCTTATTCCCTTTGGTGTTTGGCATTCTGTACTTCTTCCCAGGTTATTTCACTATGTCCTGGTGTTTTTCTTCTTGAAGTAGAATCTACATATTAAAAGATACCCTATATGCTTTCATTTATCGTTTTATTTTTCAGCCAATTGTGCTGTCAGTCACTGATAACAGTTGTGATAAGAAAGTCTTCCATTTTTATAAAAAATTTCCCCTTTCTTTTTATAGATTTACCCTCTGTAAGGGGAAGACTCACTTGGGACCAAACAAAGTAGATGCCAGAAGCACGGATGCTGGACCTCAGTCCAAATGAGCTCAGGGGCTGCAGACAGCACTGGCAGGAAGAAAATGAGGTGGGAATAGAAGAGCAATGCACTTACTAAAGGAGTCCTGGAGTTTAAATTTAGCCAGTTCACAGGGGAATTTTATTTGGCAGGTCTAGAAACAGACAGAAATGCCTGAAAGAAAAGTAAACTGTATCATATTCTAGTGCCCATCTATCTTTATATATGCTACATAGGGGGTTAACGTCATCATATTAATTTGGCATTTGGCAGAGTACTGAGTAGTGGGAGCTCCTTGGGCCTATCTTTTCCAGGCATCACCTCGGCACAGTTTAGGGTGAATGAAATGGCAGGCAGCCTCCTTACCAGCCTGCTCGTTGGTAAGATTCACCGAACAATCACTGCACTCACAGTTTTCATACATTCTCCCCTTCCTGAATTAACCTTCTACTATTTCCAGCATTATCACAGTTACTGTTTCTATTACACTAATGTATGATGCAAGCATGTGTGTGTGTTGGCTGTTGTTAACTTGTCTTTTTAGTTGATAGGTCTCCATTCAAAAAATAGTCACATCCAGCTTTGACATACAGACTGATGAATATAATGCAGAGGTCTAAAATACTGAGCTTGGTGCCATGACCAAGTGGAACTCTTGAGTTGTCTTCTTCAGAGTAGGGGTATATGTATTCTGTTTGTGGAGTAGAGAGTGAAACAATTGACCCAACACTGGAAAACCAGAATGGGTGGCCTTTGGTAGTCACTGTGTTGTTTGCCACATACTTCCGGTTTGCTCCTTTCCAAGCATACCACAGAAGGTTACATTGGTTCCTGTGAAGTTACAGGTGCCCATGGGGTTTGCTGTGGACAACCAGGTGTGATCAGAAATGATGCATATCAGTTTGGGAAGAAGCTCTGATGATCACAGAAGCCTCTACCTCCTGAGTAACTACAGCAGGCAGAGCCCTCTCTGACCCATACTGAACATATACTGTAAGCAGGAAAAAATTGTATTAGGTTAAGCCATTATCATTAGGGTTCATTTGTTATATAGCATAACCTAGCATGTATTCTGACTAATGTAGACTTTAATTTGTGCAATCTCTGTCCTCCTAGTCTTTTCTGACTCTTTCCTTCTTTTCCTCTCATCTCTCCCCTATCTTGCGCAAGCTCTCTCTAGTGCTTGCTTCAGTCTGTACCACCTAATTAGCAATGGGCGGGTAGTCTTTTTCAGAGTCCCTCAATGCTTAACACATAAGTAGCCACCAATGTCTGCTCTTGAGGTCAACCCTGGCAGATGTCCTACTACCCAAATAGAACTCATACTAACAATATAAGTTATCTCTATATCATCTGGAAATAGCTCACATTGGCTAATGACTGGCCTTCCAACTACTGGCCATATGTTTTGTTGTAAATACTATTAACTGATGGACTGCAGCCATTATCTAAATTAGCAGGCATTTAAGCCTGGATGAGCAGCACAAAAATCCTTGACAGTTGGCAGCACATTTAGATCAGTTGTCTTCCACTGCAGGGGAGGGGGACCGTAAGAGGTTCAGTGACTTGTCTTCCTTCGATTTGGGTAGAATTTACCTTTGTGCCCAGAAATTCCTTTAGTGAACCACATGCATTAATCACAATAAAAACAACTTAAAAATAATTATAATTTCCCACCAGAGTTACTAAATATTTATTTGATTTTTAAGTTTCTTTGTTAAACAATATATCAGACCACAAAATATGGAATGACATTTGGGATGCTGATATCTTAAAATGAATTTAGTTTTGAGAATGTACATATAGAACCCTGCAAATCAATAAGTAAAAGATAAACACAAATGGCAAAGAATTAAAATAATAATTCCATGTTAAGATGAAATCTAAATGTCCCACAAAAATCTGCAAACTGTTTAACCCCCTAATTAATCCATGGAAGGAAATTTAAAATCACAGAGAGATATCAATAAACACTAAGATTGGCAAAAAGAGAAAGTCTGTGGAAAAAATGGGCAAAAAGGGATAGAAAATCGAACCACATGTATTTCTAGTAGAACATAAACTAAGAGAACAAGCTGGCAATATTTAATAAACCTCAGTTTAATTTTCCTTCTGATAATATACTCTAGGCATTGCCTGCTCAGGAGTTGGAAAAGTTTGATGCCATAGATGTTCCATCTGGAAAGCCCTTTCCTGGGACCTGGGGGTTGCAGAAGAAACGTACGCTAGGCTAAGGTATCAGTGATACACTCCAGCAAGCTGGTCTAGGATGGTTTGTCTTAAAAATTAAGAAATAAGGTGTATCTAGCTTTTTTACTGCCTATTGCCAATTCAACATGGTGTTCCTCTGATGGATTGGTTTAAAGTCCATTCATTCAGCAAATACCTAAACCGCATACCATTTATACAGCACACTTTTCTCAAATTACTCTAAAAGCCCTCACTTAAAGGGACTGTGTATGTATGAGATGATAAAGGACGAGATGGAACAAGGAGTCCTGCCAAAGATGAGAAAGTGGGGAAATTCCATAACCTGGGAGCACTGCCTCCAAATGAAACCTCTTTTCATTTGACTTCTGTCTTGGCACATTTGGTCTGGGAAATTCTTCTATATGATTTTTTTTTTTTTTGCATTTACTTACAATGGCAGCTAGTTTTTTGTTTTACTGGGGTTTTTTTATTTTATTTTAATCATTGTTCAAGTACAGTTTTTTGTCTTCTACTCCCATTCCAGCCCACCTACCCATCCCTCCCCATCTCCCTCCCATATACACCCCCCCTAGTTTTTGTCCATGTGTCCTTTATATTTGTTCCTGTAAACCCTTCCCATTCTCCCTTGAGATTCCCTCCCCTCTGCCCTCTGATCACCGTCAGCCTGTCCTCTATTTCAGTGTCTTTGACTATAATTTGCTTGTTTCTTTGTTTTGTTGTTTAGATTCCTGAGAACCTAAGGGTGAGAAAATGGCAGCTAGTTTTTAAGGTCACAAACTTCCTGAGTTCAAATCCAGACACTGCCACTTAAAGATTATATGATTTTGTATAAGTTGTGTAACCTCTCTGCCTCAGTTTTTTTCATTAGTAAATGCGGATAATAACAATATTTATCTTCATAGTTGTGTGATATAGTTACCTGTGTAAAATACTGGAATAGGCCAAATCAAGGCTTCCAAAGATACTGGTCTTAATCCCCAGAATGTGTGACTGTCACCTTATATGACAAAACGTGTCTTTGCAAATGTAATTAAGTTAAAGGTCTTGAGATGGGGCAATTATCCAGGTGGACCCTAAATGCAATTATATGCGTTCACATGAGAGTGAGCCAGAGGGAGATTTGACCACAGACAGACACAGAAGGTGGTGTGCAGATGGAGGCGGAGGTTGGAATGATGTGACCACAAGCCAAGGAATGTCAACAGCCACTAGACACTGGAAGATGCACGGAATAGAGTCTCCTCTAGAGTCTCCAGAGGGAGAACGTCCCTGCTGACATGCTAATTTCAGCCCAATGACAGTGATTTCACATTTCTGGTTTCTGGAACTGTGAGAGAGTAAGCTTCTATTGTTGTAAGTCACCGAATTTGTGGTAATTTGATACACAGGCACAGGAAAGTAACACACACACTCAGACCCATACCTGTAAAATACTAAGCATTATAAAAGTGTTTTTTTATTAGTATTCTAAGGAAATGACCAGAAGTTCACACTGAAATATTGAGAACTGGAGAGCTCAAGAACTATTAATTGTGTATTTTCAGGGCAGTTGATTGTGTCTGCATACAGAAGGAGGTTCCAGATAGAAGCTTATTCCGATGAGGGACATGAACAGAACATGCCCAGTAGCAGTCCACCTTCCCTCAGCAGACCTTTCAATCAAATGCAACAAGGGAGAAGGGACCCCTGTAGCAGCGGCCACGCTCCAAAGCCTTCCCCTTTTGCTTAATTAAGAGTATGTCCTATTCCTATTCCAGCCAGCAAAGTCTCCTGGAAGGGTATGTGAGGTATTTGTCAAAGCTTTGAAAATGGTGGCACTGAACAGTATATGGAGCTAAAATCTGCTTCCCAAAGAATGATAAGAAGCTCGTGCAAGAGAACGTGGTCAACTGCAGTGATTAAAATCCTGTGGAGTCAGATAAACTGACCCCCTACTGAGTCCCTGCTCTACAGTGACAAGTTACACAACCCCAAGCAGCCATATTTCACCTCTCTGGGCCCCAGCCTTCTTGGTCCACTGTGGGGAGGAGGGCAGGTGTGGGAGGGGAGGGAGAAAACCTTGCCTCCCTGGAACTTTGTAGAATCAAATTAAATAAAATATGTGAAGTGCTTAGCCTGGGACCTGATGAAAAGTAAATATTCAATAAACAGTATCTAAAAAAGGTGAGCCCAAAGCGCTAATTTATTCAGAGACATGAAGGATTAAGTAGACAATTTATTTAAATAAAGCTAAGGGCAAGGAAAAAGTTTATGCACAAAAGTCCCACTAGGTTTTTTATTTCTTTTGGCCCCAAATATTGTTTTCTTTACTCTATAAAGCTTAAAAATCTAGTAGCACAATGTCTAGGGGTATCATATTTGGAGGTTTTCCTGAAAAGAAAAGTAAGATAGAACACTTTTTTAATCAACATAAATTGGAGAGAAATGCTGCCTGTGAATGTCGAGGTTGGCATCAAAGCAACATAAATTATAGAAATCCTCTTTTTGCCAAGTTTCAGCTCCAGGAAGGAAGTTATGAGAAATCACTTAAACTCTTCATCACTAGATTTTAAAATTTAATGGAGATGAAAGAATTGACAACATAGAGTGGCCACAGAGGCCTTGCAGAAAAGCCGGGCGTATCACCTGAATGGAGTGAGTGAAAGGCCTCCCCACCTGCTCCAGTCACAAGTCTCTTCTGTTGACACACACCCCAAGGCGGGGAGGAGAGCAATGGGCCAGAAATGGGCAACTGCCCTCTGCTGCCTTCACCAAGCAAAGCCAAGATGGAAGGCTGTTTGGCTACCCTTGTGATAGTTTATAGCCCTCATTCTTTGTGGGCCACCTAGAGTCATCCCCTCCTCCTTCCTTAGGACCAAAATAGTACCTACTTTGAAGTGGATGGGTGGGCATGTGACCCACTTCTGGACAATGAGGTGCCAGGAGGCTTCCTCAGGGCAGTTGTGAAAGGATATTTTTTGCTTCAATGATGGCAAGGAAGCAGAGAAAATACCTCTCCCCTGTGATGTCCTTGCTCCCAGCTGCTGAGTACAGTTGTGTAATGCTTGGAATTACAGGGCCTATCTCAGGGTCATGAGAGAACTAGAAAGACACCGACCTTAACCTATGACACTGTCAAGTTCTTGTCCCCACTGCAGCCACTACCCTCCCCTGGACTTCTGGTTACAAGCAAATGTAAACTATTTGTCAGGCATTCTGTTTCTTGCAAATAGAAGTATCAGTAATTGACACAGTATATACAAATAAATTCCGATTGTCAATAATTTAGCTTCAGGGACCTTGGAGCACACTATAGTTGTAAATATAGTTGGCCCTCCATATCCATGGGTTCTATATTTATGAATTCAAAGGACTGAATCAAAAATATTTGAAAAACTACTATTTGTTGCTTATTTGTACTAGATAGTTAGGCCTACACTGGCAGTTGCATGTGTACTAAACTATTTTTCCTTGTCAATATTCCCTAAACAATACAGAATAACAACAATTTATATAACATCTACATTGTATATAGTACTATAAGTAATCTAGAGATGATTTAGAGTACACAAGAAGATAGGCATAGGTTATATGCAAATACTGTGCATTTTGTGTATGGGACTTGAGCTTCCATGTAGTGTGGTATTTGCTGGGGTCCTGACACCAACCCCCATGGATACTGATGGCTGACTCTGTGCCACAACATCTGTAAGGAGGGGGAGGGAGATGGCTTCAGATCACTCCCCCAGAGAGTGAAAAAGAAATGTTAAGGAGACAGATAAACCAAATTTAGTTATTCACTGATTTGTTCAAGTATTTTTTGAGTTTATATTATTTGACAGGCACTGTGCTTTGGGGAATACTTTGAGGTAGACAAAGGCTCCGCTTTCATGTACTTCATAAATAAACTTATGAAAAAGATGAATACTGAATAGCAAGATAAATTTTGGGGACAAAGACAGTTCTGGGTTTGGGGAATAGTTTACAACTTTGCTCTTTCCTTTCAACTCCAGCAGTCCCTTTACCGAAAAATGAAACAGATCCAGCATTGGACAGAAACTCCTGATGAGATACATGAAACTCTGAAATACAAAAATATAATAAATTATAAACATCTTTCATCTACAAAAGATGGTCATGGCAAGGTGAATGTACTAAAATAGAAATGTGGTTCTGACAGAATGTTTTTTGAAAAGAAAATAATTAAAGACAGGAATACCACACTAGACCAAAATTATGACTGCCTTTTATATAGTAATATATAACATATATAATATATAGCAAGAATTAAAGAATTATACCATTAAGAATAGTATACAGATATATAAATACAATATAACAAGAAAATAAAATTACCCAACTCCCTCATTTTCTTATTCTAAAGTTATTAATCTGCCTGTATGTTTATCCATACCTTTCATCCTCAGAAGAACTAGTGTTCCTGATCCTACAAGAAGCCCAAACTCCCTTCTGTGCTCTGGATTCCAACCTTTTCAAAGCCTGTACTCCTTCAATTAGCCTCTCTCCACTGCCCCATAAATCTGTCCCTTTATTCTGGTTAGTCTCACCAGTGTGGAGCAATAATCTAACATTTCTAGCATTTTCTATCTGTAAAGGAATTCTTCTAAAACCTCGTCTCTCTTAAAGAATTGACTGAGTCATTTCTCACTACCAATTTCCTCTTTAATCTCAATAAAAACCAGATTTTATCCCATCCATTCCCTTGGAACTGCCTTTGTCAAAGTCACCGGGAGCCTTTGTGTCACCTTATTCTCTATGCTCATTCTCATCATACTGGATCTCAGCAGCATTTGACATAACTGGGCATTCTTTCTATGAGGTTGAGCCATATGAAATTTCTGCATTTGTAGGTTGAAAGTGACTTAGGCAATAACATTTGGCTCAATAGAATAGTAATACTTTACTAACCTCCATGATACCAGTGTGCAGGGTTTTATTCCTGCCTCAGTATCTCTTCCTGATCAATCTCATCCCTACCTTCATCACCTTTGTCTGACTCTGTCATAAGCCCTATTTCCTACCCTTGCTACAGTCTCCCTCCTGGTGATCTCATCTGTTCATATGATTTAACTAGCTTCTTTGTGCTGATGTCTCATATTTATATCATCTGTTTCCTTTCCTATGAGGTCCAGATACATATATGCAACGACCTACTCACCATCTACTTTTGATACCTAATAAGCATCTCAAACTTCACATGGCCAAAAGAGAATCCTTGTCTTTACCTTAACATGCTCTTCTCCTAGTATTCTTCATCACAGGAAGGGCACCATGGCATTGCCAATACTCAGGCACAAAGACTGGCAGTCATTCTGGATTCTTGCCTTTTCTATTTCCTCCCATACCTAATCTATAGAAAGTTATTTTGCTTTTACCTCCAAAACAATAGCACATCCATCCATTCATTTCCATTTATAGTACCAATAGCCTAGGACAGGGTTCCTCAACGTTGGCACTATTGACTTTTTGGGCTGCATCAGTTTTCATTGTGCAGGGATGTACTGTGCACTGTCTGGTGCTTAGCACCATCCCTGTCCTCTACCTATTAGGTGCCAGTAGCATCCCAGTTCCCAACTGTAACATCCAAAAATGTCCCCAGGCATTGCCAAATAAGCCCCAGGGCCGAGTAGCCCCTGGCTGAGAACCACCGCTCTGGAGCAATCTGCCACCGCCTCTCACCTGGATAACCGGGAGAGCCAACCCAGCAGACCGTCTCGCTTCTACTTTGGACCCCCTACGTGCAATTCTGCACATGCTAGTAAGACAAGTTGTTTTTAAGTCATAAATAAATTCAAGTCATTTTCCTGATTAAAACATTTTACTCAGAAAAAAAAAACAAATTCTGTATATGGTCACAGCTATTGCTCACACATCTGATTTCATCTCACACAGTTCACCAGGTTCCAGCCCCACCATTCCTCGGGCATTCCAGGCTTGTCACCTTCTAAGATCCTTCGACCTTGTTCTCCCCTCAGTCTGGAATACTTCTCTTACCAACTCAGATCACCACTTAAATGTCTCCTCCTAAGAAAGCAGGTCACAGACAATTTATTTAAAAGATCCTGTGTCCTACCACTCCTAGTTGTGCTCTGTGACATTTTCTTCTCAGCCTTTTCACCCACTAGGATTATCTCATTCATTTATTTGTTTACATGTTTATTGTCTGCAGATCCCTGGTAGACTGCGAGCTCTGTGAGTTCAAGGAGCGCTATAAAAGCATTATCTTTCTTGTTCACCACAGAACTCTTAGTGTATATTATTTGTTGATCAAATGACTAGATGAAAACTTCAAACAATTGATTTTATATTAATGCAAGTTTGAATCACATTATGGGTGATAGTCACAGTTGGATGAGTCAGCAATCAACTGTAAGACCTTTGGTAATGTTGTAATAAAGTAATAGTAAATCTTAGCTATATGTCTCTATTAGGTAATCTTCTGGTTCTAAAATTTATCTGATAGCTCCTCAAATCATTTGATTTTACCACATTCCATCTGTGTATAAAATAGAATCTTGACACCCTTCCTGTCCTTTGTAGAAAGTTGTCAGAATTTTCCATGGTGAAGGGTACAAGGTATTTCAATAACTGACTTTCTTTGTTTTCCTTATCACAAAGTTTCCAAAAAAAAACATAAATGGAGTCAAAATGTCTTGTGTGGAGCCTGCTGAGATCCTCTAATAATAGTAATCCTCTAATAATAGCTATCTCAGGATAAATCTACAATGTAAATGAAGCATTCACCTAAAAAATTACCTTTGACTGAGTATACCTCTGGTTGTTCAGTATGGTAAGCTCAAAGATATAGTCAGCATAACAACCCTTCACCAAACATTTGTAGAAAGCCTACTATGTGCCGGGAAGTGTTCTGGGGTTTGTGATAATTGCACTAATCATTTCTTCTGCAACTGTAATCTGATGTTTAGATTATCCAGTGCATTTTTTATTCCAGATATTGTATTTTTCCATTTTAAAATTTACATTTGTTTACTTTTTGTCATTTTCATCTCTCTGCTGATATTCTTCATCTGTTCTTATGACCATGCTTTATGTTCTTACATATACTTACAATAACTGCTATAAAGTTAATTTTTTAATTCCAACATCTGGATTTTCTTGAGGTTTATATGCACTGAAGAATTTTAAACAGAAAAATTATATACTCTGAATTATGTGTGTGTGTGTGTGTATTTAAAGTACTACTCTGGTTGCCATGTAGTAAGTGAATCTTAGGGGTATGAATATCAAAGAATGGGCACCATTTATGAAGATAACATTATAGTCAGATGAGGGATGATGATTGTTTGGTTTTGGGTGGTAGGTAGCACTCTTGTGGAGGACAGGGTTCTGACAGCTGGAAGGAACACTTTTTATAATTACTCCACCCAGAATAGATACCTTTTGTAATCAGTTAGCCTACAGGAATTACTTTTCTCTTATTAGCACAGATTTGCACATCTGTATACATAAGACCTTGCAATGGAGTAATAGCTGCAAAAATACCATTTTGGGTCTGATGGGTTCAGACAACGAAGTTTAATGAGATGCCTAAAAATAGCATTTTCAGTAGCTTAAGTTCTAATGAGCAATAAAGGCCAAAGGATGGTCTTAGCATTACTTTAAAGCAGTGGTTCTCAACTGGGGACATATTTACCCACCGGGAGGAGGGGTGATATTCAGCATTATCTGGAAACAGTTTGTGATTGTCAAGATCAGTGAGGAGTGGGGTGCTACTGGCATCTAGTGGATAGAGGCCAGGAATGCTGCAAAACATTCTACAAATACCCAAGACAGGCCCCTATGAAAAAGTAGTATCCTTTCCAAAACTCTACAACGCCTGTTGAGAAGCCCAGCCTTAAAAATTATTAATTTATAAGATCAGGAAACCCTTAATATCTAAAATCTAATTTTATGTTCGGACTCATAAGTCTGTCTCCCCATGACCCGATGTTAAGGAAACTTGGTTCATGGTGTATGCTTTTCTAATTCCAGTAAAGTATAGTGCCTTACAGTGTTAATAAGGCAGAGAATTGTTTCATTAGAAGGTGATCGCTTTAACATGCTTAAAAACAAGTCCTAGGCTTAAATATAAAGTCCTGATTTTTACTCTTAAACCTGTGTCTATTTTGCAGTTTCCATATTAAGTTCTCTCAGAAAGTGTAAATCCATTACTAGAGATATTTCGTTGCATGGAACTGAAAAAAAAAAAACAACACGTGAAATTCTGAGCTTTGGGTGCCCTCAAGTTAGCATTTTAAACCCTGCTGCTCTTATAGTACCAGCCTGCCCCCTTGCTTTGAAGATTACTGCTGCCATCTTCGAGAAGAGCTGCATACCTCTGCACCAGGCCAACAGGTAACGCAGCAGGTTCAGACCTGCTGCCCTGTGTCCCTAAGCACAACTCTAAACTCAAGGAACACACCGCTCATTCGAATGTGGGCGGAGCGGGATGTAAGGGGCGCCCCAAAGCCCCGCGGCCGCACTGCAACTGGGGGTTGGAGGGGGCGGTCCGGGCGGCTGGCGCAGGCGCTGGCCTCCCGGCGCACCCCAAACCCAGCGCCCAACCTCCGCGGCCGGGAGGAGGGCTCGCCAGCTGCGGCCGCCAGGGCCCGCCCCTTCGCCTTCCCGAGCGGGCGGACGAGCGGGCGGCGCGGGGAGGCGGGGCGCGGCGGCCTCGGAGCTGGCAGAAGCTCGGGGGAACATGGCGGCGGAGGAGGCGGCGGTCCCGGCGCTCTCCAGCGGCGGCAGCGGCGTGGGCACGGGGGCCCCGTCGGGCACCGTCCCTGTGCTCTTCTGTTTCTCGGTCTTCGCGCGGCCCTCGTCCGTGCCCCACGGCGCCGGCTACGAGCTGCTCATCCAGAAGTTCCTCAGCCTGTACGGCGACCAGCTCGACATGCACCGCAAATTCGTGGTGCAGCTCTTTGCTGAGGAGTGGGGCCAGTACGTGGACCTGCCCAAGGGTTTCGCGGTGAGCGAGCGCTGCAAGGTGCGCCTTGTGCCGCTGCAGATCCAGGTGGGTCCTGCAAGAGGGCCGCGCGCCCCGCCGCCCCTCCCAGTCCCCGTGCGTCGCTGTCACCGCCGCACTCCTCAGGTGCCCCGCGCCGCGCGGACGCCGGGCCCCGAGCTCCTCGCAGGCTTGGAAGGGTCGCTCTCTATCGCCTGCGCTGGGGACAGCCCAGAGAACGTGTCCGTCCAAAGGTGACGGTCACCGGCTGTCCTCGGACGAGGCGGGGGCGTGGGCCTCCCAGCTGGTGGCGGCGCGCGCGAACGACCCCACGTGTGTGGTCCACAGCCGCCTGCCTCCGCTTTGTGTGCCCGGAGCAAGTCCTTCCTCCTGCGTAACCAAAGGGCTGTGCTATAGAGGCTGTGGTTTTATTAGGGGCGATGCAGAACTGGGGTGGAGGAAGAGGTTATGGACAGTATTGGCCTTAGGGTTTGTTCCCCGGAGTTGTGTTCACCACTTGATGGAACCCAAAACTTAGGGAGTCAGACCCTTTCCCCCTCCTCTTCCCAACTTTCAGTTTCTTGACCTTAAATTTCCACTAACCTAAAGTAAAATAACCATTTGCTTAAGCTCTTCCTAGTAGCTGTCAACTAAATCATTTAAAAAGTCATTTGACTCCAGGACTGTAGTGCCCTCTTAATACTAACTTTAGCTAGACCAGGATTTCCTGGTCGTGCTGGCTGAGAAAGTTATTCCTGAGGATTTTTTATAGCTTTTTAATATTTTTTAAAAAGCCGTAGTCTAATAAAGCAGCAGGTCAGTCTCCTGTCCTTTTTTTTTTTTTTTTTAATGCTCAGAGGATTCACTAGAGGATTTACATTAAAAGAAAAAACAAAAAACAACAACCATAAAGTATTGGTACTACACCAACATTTTTCCTTTAGTGGAGAAACTGGTAAGCCATTTCTTCGGAAGACCAAACTGAAATGTGGGATTCCAGGTTCGAAGTGTTGTTTTCTCAGGATCACTCTCCAGCTGGTTTATTTTTCAGTTACAGCCAGCTATGGAATTGGTCGTGTTTCCTATCATCCCAGCACCCATACCAAAAGCATCCAAAGCAGGTACTTTAACCTGGATAAAGTTCCTGTTCTCAGAGGAGAAAGGCTTTAAGGGTCCATTGTCCACCCCTGCAGAGCCTAGAGGAAGGCAGGTGGTCTCTGATGCCCAGCTGTCTGGGTGGAGAATTGGAGGATTGTGGTTCCTGGGTGTTAATTAATCCCCATTTATGTCTTCACGAGTTTACATGGCAGTTAGAAAAATAGTCACTGGGGTGTCTGATCATTATGTTGTACCCCTGAAACTAATATAACAGTGTATGTCACAACTATAATTGAAAAATAAATTTGAAATAAAAATTAAACTATAATTTTTTAAAAAAGAGTTTTCATGGCTGCCACCTCTCTGCAGCCTTCCTTGTCAGTCTATTTAGATTACTGCTGCCAAAATACCTAAGAAGTTGGATGCACCTTTGAAAAATCCATTAATAAAGGCGAGAATCCAAATACGAGCTGAGGAGGTCTGGAGCTGTTCTGAGGATGCAGACTGTTTTGTGATGGTTTCAGTGATTTCCTGTGGTGGTTGGGAGGGAGGGTGGGCTGTTACCTAATAAGATGTAATACCAAACTAGTGTACCCCGCCCCACTGCCATTCAAGACTCCCCCCAAGATAGAATTTTTTTTATTTTGAAAAATTCAAGGCCTTGGTCTGATAACTTTTTAATTAAACATCCTCATATGTGTATACTTGAAATGTCTCGTACATTATCAAAAGGCATTGTATAATTAAGGTCACTTGTGGATTTTGAAATATTTTGCTTGGTATAGGAGATAACATAATTTTTGTGGTTATGTTTAAAATAATAATAACTCTACTCTTTTTTATCCTTTAAAAAATTGTTTTCACTAAATAGCCCAAGAATTCTTAAGTATCTGCTACATAATACTTTCTATATTTTTAAATATTGAAACATTTTTATATTACCTTCTGTTAGTAATCATAATATTTTGACTTCTTCAGCCAGGTGCCTTGAAAATAGGGAATGTGGAGGGATACACATACATACATAAATGCCTGTAACACTTCCCACATATACGAGGGAAGACCAAAAAACCCCAGAATTTATTTATAAAAAAGTTGTGTATTTATTCTTACACGTTTAAACTGCAGTCCCCTTCAAAGTCCTCTCCTTTGATGCAGTACACCTATCGGATGTTTTTTCCACTGCTTAAAACAGTTTTGAACTCGTCGATTTTGATACCTTTTTGTACTTGTGCCATTTTTTGTTTCACCTCCTCCATGTTGGCCAAATGTTTTCTTTTGAGGACTTTTTTCATAGGGGGAAACAAAAAAAAATCGCTCTGGTGAGATCAGGTGAATAGGGAGGGAGGAGCAGGGGAGTTATGCCATTTCTGGTCAAAAACTGCTGAACACTCAGCCCCATGTAGACAGGTGCACTTGTTAAGTCACTCATTGTGAAATGGGCAAATGCATTGAAAGAGTCTCCAGAAAAAAAAATCACTGAAACCAAATACAGCCTCTCACAACAATGCCAGCTGGTACACTGATACAGATGGGTTCCTAGAACCCCTGGCAGGGGAAGCCTGTACTACAAGGGGTCCACCCTCCAGAAGATAATTCCAGGGTTTGGGGGGGTTCCCACTTCATATTTATACACTTGATACTTGTTTCTATCTATATGAGAAGATACAGATACACACACTCTCAGAAGAAAAGTGAAACTATTTCCTTTCATGGCTGTTTTACATACTTTTTTAGAACACAGCTGTATAATCCTAGAGACATGGACCATTTATGGCTAGACAAGGTCATATTGTTCATTCCACAAACATCTGAGTGGCAGCTGTAACCGCCTCGCAGGTGAATGCAGACATGAATAAGACCCAAGTCTTCTTACCTAATCTATTTTGCAAAAGAGCAGAATGTACAGGGAACTGCTCAAGGCTCCGTAGTAATGGTGGAGATAGCAAAGCATGCTAAGGTTCTTCCTTACAGCTGACCGTAGAATTCTGAACATATCAACAGAATGGAAAATAGGCCACAAACTTAAGCTTGTCGTATCATTTGTTTTGATGGTGTTTATTGTTCTTTGGAATAGATGTCCATCACTTAGAAAGACTCAGGGTAGTCATGCTACTGGGGTGCTAGGCCCCTTCTCCAGGGGCAGGGACAAAGAGCCTAAGTTTAGCCACATGTTGGCCAGTGCTTAAGTAATATGACTTGTTATTTCTCCAGACGTAGGCCTCAGAACTTCTGTGGCCCTGGCTCACATACTGTATGTTCTAGAATGTATTCTCCATTTACATAGGGGTCTGAGTTTGCTTTCCTGCTTGTTCTGACTGCCATTGCTAGTGACCTTGTAAAACAGTAGTTGCCAGTTGCTCCCTGTTTGGTTAGCAGTTGTAGGCAGACTTTAACACCCCTATTGCCAATAGTAGGCTGTAGTAACTTTTTAATGTTGTCTTTTCTGAAATATTTTGTTACAGGCTGCTGAAGAGAGCTGTTATTTCAAGCATGGTTTATGTGTCTTTAGCTTCGTCAGAATGTTTGAAGTCTAAGGAATTTTGAGATGTGGGGGAAGAAATGTAAATGAGAGGATTATGTGGTAGGAATTTGGGTCATTTTTATGACTTACAAGTTTTAATTTTCCAAAAGGCAGTTCCCACGTTTTAACTAATAGAAACATTCATCTCTGGAAACTCATGTAAATTTGGTGTCATACCAACACCGTTGTGTTTTCCAGCTTGTCCCCAGGGAAGGCGGAGCCCCAGTAGAAGAGAGGAAGAAATGGCCCTGGTGAAGACGCCAGCGAGAGGATTTTGTCTCTGCACATAGAAGGGAAGGCTCTGACAGTTTTGTGTGGGCAGAGATAAGAGCTTCCCTGGGAAGGTTATTTTGACCTTTTCCTGAGATGGTTAATTAGGAAGGGATTAAGCTCCAGCTTTCACTATTTTGGAAGTTTATTACCACTGTTATTATTTTAAACACAGGCATGGACGTTTCATAGCTCGACGAGACCCCAGAGTTCGTGGTGGGAAGGGAGCAAAGGCAGAGTTTATAAAGAAGAGGAAAAGGAGTCTGCTCCCCTTGGGCTTGCTAGTGTGATGGTGTGGTTTTGATTAGGGAACATTTACCATGGGAGTGTGTTGGAGGAGCACATAGAAATATTCTTTTGCAGCCTAAATGGAAAAGACCAAAACCTGTTTTGCCAGAAACAGATCATGTAATGGTAAGTCTTTTGGTGACATTTGGAAATCTACTCTATGAATCATTTTCTCAATTCTGCAGGTTATGTTAACAAGTTGGGCAATATTTGTGGCTCTGTGTGTGTGTATTTCTTAATGGATCTTGGTAATAAATGATACTTTTAACCTCATTTCAGAAAAAAGTTTTTTAATGTGCTGAACTTCAGAGTATAGTGTATGTTTCCTATATGAGGTATATCACAATGGCCTAATATATTTATTGGTTGATTACATGCAGCTCATTTAATCTTGAAATAACCGTGTGAGGTAGAGAGTCTTCTCTTCTTGCATTGTTATGGATTAATAAACTGCCATTTGGCAATCACAGTGGATTTGCCTAATTTCATATCATTGAAATGAGTGAAGTTGAGATTTGGACTCAGATTCCAATGTCCACGAGGGTGTGTGTGCCGTGCAGGGAGCCTTGTCACCCAGGCAGTCACATCACATAGACCTCTGTTTGAAGTGAGCTCATATGGGAGCAAGGTCTTACTGTAGCTGATGAGCAGATTTCCTTGGAAACACTCCTGAGGGAAATAATGATCCCCTCCGTCCCCTTCTGGACCCCAAGTAGATTGTGCCTATTTTGTGACTATGAAAGACTGCCAAAATTTTGAAAACATCACATTTACAATTCCAAACTGCGTTCCTAAAGATACAAATTTTACTCGCTGTGGTAGTTCACAGGGGGGCTGTGTAACAAAGTACCACCAACGTAGTGGCTTATACAACAGAAGTATAGTTCCTCGCAGTTCCGCAGGCTAGAGATCAGGGTTGGTTCTTCTGAGGGCTGTGAAGATAGTCCCCTGCCTGTCTCCTGGCTTTGGGGATTCTTTGGCACTCCTTGGCATCACTTGGCTTCCAGACACTTCACCCTGATCTCTGCCTTCTGGTTCACAAGGCCTCTCAGTCCAAATTTGCCCTTTTTTATAAGGATGTCAGTTGTGTTAGACTAGGCACCTGCGCTACTCCATGTTAACTGATTATATTTTCAGTGACTCTGTTTCAAAATAAAGTCACTTTCTGAAGTACTGGGGTTAGGAATTCAACATATGAATTTTGGGGGACTCAATTCAACATTATGACATTCACCGTGTATTACTTCTAGGGAGAGAACAGAACTGGTGCACAACTCATCACTGAGCAAGGCCAGTCACCCTGTATGTGCCTGTGCTGAGTAACGGGGGACGGAGCAAGGCGGGGGCAGATTCCTTGCGGAGCAGAAGCCATTGTTCAAAAATGGAGCTCAGACAACAGTGTGGTGTTTGGGGGCAGGGGTAGGGTGTGGAGGTGGAAGAGGGCATGAGGGGGATAAATGGTAATGGGAAAAAATAGAGTAAAAAATGTAAAAAGTACAAACAAACATGATCTAAGCAATTGAGAATTTTAACACTAAAGATCTGGTGGCATTAAGAAAGAAAACAAAACAAGAGAAAATAGAGCACATGGTCGTGAGGCAGGATGAACACTGCCATGATCACGGTAATGATGGGACTTGGGGTGGGAAGGCTGTTGAATACGAAAGGTCAGACCCCAGCTATGACAGTTCTTAAGAAAGTGGACAAAGCATTTATACTAGAAGTTGATCTCTTAAACCCTTGCTTGAGGAAGCCATTGGCTGTGATCATCTCTTTGTATTTAAATATGTGTATTGAAATATATATTATTTATGCATGTATATGTTATAGGGATATATGTAGATATACAGTAGATATGTGAAGCTGTGTGTATATACACACCTATTTTTTTAGATGTGATTCTTCATGCTTCTTGAGTGCATTTATCTGTAATGCTGCACTTCTGCTTATGAAGGCATTTGGTCAAGTCCTCTTTTGTTTTGCTGTCTTGTGGTTGCAAGATGTAAATGTTTGACTATAAGCAGCATTTGTAGTTGTCTATAAGGTTTTAAGAGAAATTCATGAGTCCCTGAATTACAGTCAGTGTGTGATTTAACAAAAGCCTTTGGAATTCATGTGGATTTGGGGTGGGTTGATGGTTGGTTGGTCACGGTTAAAGTTTTTCAGGGTTGGTTTTGTTTGTTTTGTTTGTTTGTTTGTTTGTTTGTAGCCTCAAAGCCTCTTTCTTGGCTTGTAAGGTGTGGAGGTTATTCATAAAGTACCATCTTTCCCCCTAACTACTATATAGCCTAGGGAGATCTTTAGTTTTTGTTCTTGTTTTTCAAAACAAACTTTTTATTTTAGAATAGTGTTAGATTTACAGCAAAGATAGCACGGAGAGCTCCTGTATACCCGTGTCGACTGTGGCTTCCCCCCATGACTGTGGCACATTTGTCACAAATGAGGAACTGATATTAGTGCATTGACTGAACTGCACGCTTTATTTACATTTCACTAGCTTCTCCCTGTTGCCCTTTTTCTGTTCCAGGACCCGATCCAGGATGCTAATTACATTTAGTTGCCATGTCTCCTTAGTCTTCTCTGGGCTCTGACAGCTTCCCAGACTTTCATCGTCTTTGATGACCTTGACACTTTTGAGGAGTACTGGTCAGATATTTTGGTACACTGTACCTCAGTTTTGGTCTATCTTATTTTTTTTTCCTCATGCTTAGACTGGAGTTGTGGAATTTTGAGAGGAAGACTATGAAGGTCGTTCTCACATTATATCAAGGCCACATACTAGCAACATGACATCACCGGTTACCTTCATCTGTTCATCTGGTTGGGGTGGTGTCTGCTGGGTGTTTCCATAGGACGGTCACCCTCCTCCCTCTGTGCTGTCCTCTGAGGAAAGAAACTAAGTGCAGGTCACATTCAAGGGAATGTCAAGAGTTAAACTCCAACTCCCTGAGAGGAGACTGTGGGCATTTTTGGTCACTAAGTTATAACCGCTCATCTGTGCACAAAATGTGCCTTGCCACCTTATCCCTTTGGTTTCTTTCTTTGTTTATGAAGGTTTATCGATGATGAGTTCCTAACCTAGAAGGGTTTTGCAGAGCGGCGATGATTTTAGGGCTGCATTTTCTGACCTCAGTCTCTGTCTAATATGACATGTTTTTGACGAGGTCCCCTGCCCAGAACAGGACACCTCACCACCGGAAGGAACAGGAACCCCAGTAAACCACAACTCTGAATATTTAGGATTTCTGGGTAGATAAGGATTTATTTCTTCAAGCATCCAAAATAGGTTTGAACATTTTGACCATTTTATATTGTAGTCCTGAAATGTTAATATAATTTAACATTTTCTTAATGGGTGTGCTAAAATGATGTTGTCCCAATTTATAAGTTTTATACACCTTGTTCCTCATTCATTAGAGGTTTGGATTATAGAACAAGTTAAGTTTTGATCTGCTTTTAATGCATATGAATCTTTTTTCTGTCAGCTCTCATTTCGTACAGTTGTCAGTTTGCCTGTCTGCAGCAGTTTGCCTTTGCATTTGCTGTTCAGAACCGTCTGTGAATTTAGAATGCAGACAACCAAACCTATTAGGAATGTGTAGAGTTAATCAATACAGTCTGAGGTAAGATCTGCGAGAGTCTGGAGATCTAAGCAGGTGTAAACCGTGTTAGTGCACCGCTCTCCAACACAATTATGCAACTGCCAGGAGCTGACTCTGCGTGCTTGTTGGTTTTCCCTGTGGTGGAGTGGCGAGGTTGGCTGGGGTGCCTTGCTGTGATTTGAAATGGGCCGGTTGCAGGTAAACTGCTTTCCATAGTGAGCCGTAAACACATTGCAAATGACTGAGGAGGATTTATTGTGGTTCAAATATACAAGAAAAAAATGTATAGATTTAGAGCCTTTGTAACCAAGATTTAATGTTTACTGAGAATTTAAAATATATAGACATAAAAAATGATTCTTTTTAAAATGGCCCCCTAAGTATATGTGTGTGTGTGTGTGTGCACGCACGCATATAATTCATTGCTTTTAAAAAGTGACTAAAATGATGGCATAATACTTCCATTAAAATTTTAAGGAAGCAGCCAAAGATAGAATATATAATTTCAGATGCTTGAATATTTATTTTAATAATACTTTATTGGCAAAGTAGAAACACCCTGTACATAGTGTTCGAATTACAGAAGGTGCTCGTTCCGACGTGCACTTGGTGTTGCACTGCACGTGGTTCATTCGTGCACGTGTGTGGAGTTGATGCCAGAGGGAGACTAAAGTGCCAGAGTCCCTCAGACCAGGACACAGATGAGTAAAGTGAAAGCCGATGAGAGCAGTCATACTGTTAGGGATAAAAGATTTCTTTTAATGGTTCACTCAGTTCCTGTAGTAATTGCTTGCTGAGGGATGCTGTGCACAGAGGCACTGAGGCAGTCTAAGGCCAGGCTGGTGGTGAAGCCACCACCGTGTACTTGGGGCACAGGTTCCTGTAGAAAACTAGTCGTGATTATCAGCTTCGGGTGGTTTTAGAGAGAGTAAAACAGGCGAATTCGAGGGGAGGCCTGGGGGTGACTAGGAAGAGTAATGGTGTGGGTTCATTCCGGACCAGGCTGCAACTGTTACAGAGCTTTCTGTAACTTGAGAAGGTGGAAAGGAAAGCACTATGGACTTGTAAGAATCCAGAGAGGTTAAACCCTTGTTTTCAGTAGTGATTTTCACTTGCTGGTAGATTCACGTTGAGCCCCAGTTGTTAGAGTAACAAACGACAGCAATGCAGAGCCCGGCAATCTAGTACCCGATTTTCACCTAAGTCATGGCTTTCCTGGTTTTGATAAATATGTTTCAGAACACAGACATCAAATTTATGTCTGCCCATTTAACAGCGGTGATGTGCTTGGCATCACTTCATTGCAGTGTCTGTGAACTCATTAGTTATTCTCACTAATAGCATCACGATGTTTCTGTCTTGGTGAGTAATTCTGGATTTGTTTTATGTTCCACGGTCTCCCCTACAGATTATTTTAAATTTTACTTTGTACTTGTGAGCAATGCCATCATCAAGTTTTTTACTGTTGTAACACTTGTTTTTATTATAAAAGTAATACATATTTTTAAATAGCATTCAGGGAATGTTTTTGAAATAGCACTTTGAAACTATAAGAAAGGTATAAAGAGAAAATATTAATGATACCCCTGACTATTAACTACCTATTATTTTCATATATTTGCTTCCACTGTTAATTCACATTTTTTACATTATTGAAATACTGTTGAACAGTGCTCTGTTTTTTAATCCTAACATTAGAGTATATGCATTTCTTTTTAGGTGGTTTAAATTTTTTGAGAACATATATACATATGCTATTTTAATTAGCTAAAAAATGTTTTGTCATGTGAGTGTGTTAAAATGTGTGAAGTCATTTCTGTATTGCTGGCCCTGGGTTTATTTCTAATTTTCACTATTAAAAGCAATTCAGTGATCATCTTTGTGGATAACTTTTTTCCTGTAATTTAAGTTATTTCTTTTGGGTAATAGGTGTAGAAATTTACTTACTGGGTCAAACGATAGGAACAGTTTTCTTTCTTTATTGGCCTCCATTGAAAACAAATATCATTGTATAATGAGTGCTAAATCACTTTTTTCTTTTCTTTTTTTCTCAGCTTACTACCCTGGGAAATCTCACACCGTCGAGCACTGTGTTTTTCTGCTGTGATATGCAAGAAAGGTTCAGACCGGCCATCAAGTATTTTGGGGATATCATTAGTGTGGGACAAAGACTAGTATGTTTGTTTATTTTTTCCTACTTACTAAGTGTTAGCTATATCATATATACATGCAAATGTGTATGGCTAATTATCTGTGGGTTTTTTTGTTTATGTGTGTGTGTTTTTTTTATTTTTCAGTTACAAGGGGCTCGGATTTTAGGAATTCCAGTTATTGTAACAGAGCAGTACCCTAAAGGTCTTGGAAGTACTGTCCAAGAAATTGATTTAACAGGTGTAAAACTGGTCCTTCCAAAGACCAAGTTTTCAATGGTACTTCCAGAAGTAGAAGCAGCATTAGCAGAGATTCCTGGAGTCAGGAGTGTTGTGTTATTTGGAGTAGAGGTAAGTGCCTTTTGTTACATTTGGATATATCATTTGTAGAAAACTTGATCCCAGAATGCATTTTTGTGTACAGAGTACTGTGGTACAGGTGACATCTGCCAGAGGTGTCCCACCTTCTGGTGTCTGTGGGCCACACTGGAAGAAGAAGAGTTGTCCTGGGCCACACAGTGAATACACAAACACTAACAAAAACTGATGAGCAAAAACAAGGTTTTAAGTAAATTTATGATTTTGTGTTGGGCCACATTCATAAGCCATCCCGGGCCAAGGATTGAACACTCCTGGTAGATGGTAATCATGACGAAAAATAGCCACCATTTATTAAGTGTTGGTTATTTGCATGGCACTGATCTAAAGTTTCTATGTATTCATTAAACTCTCGTAGCAACCCTCTGAGCTAAGTATCTTGGTCTCATATTAACAGATGAGGAAACTAAAGCAGAGATGCTATAGTTAAGGGATGGAGCTGGGTTTCAGCCTAGGTTGATGAATTTTTGAGTCTTTACTTTTAATCATTACTTTTGGAACACATTTTCACTGAAAGCATTATTTTTATTTGTGTTGTAAGATTTTACCTTGGGTCATATGTTTGCTCTAGAAAAATCTTAGAAATCATGTAGTTCATTGTCACTGACATTTGAAACACATATGTAACTTTTTCAAGGAAAAAATACTCATGGTTTCCTAATGCTGATTAAAATGATTTTTTGTTTTTTTTTGGACATGTGCAAATAGCATGTGTGTTTATTCATATCTTTTCAATAACGAACTAAATTTTTTAAAGATTTTATTTATTTATGTTTAGACAGAGGGGAATGGAAGGAGAAAGTGAGGGAAAGAAACATCAATGTGTGGTTGCCTCTCACATGCCCCCTACTGCACACCTGGCCCACAACCCAGGCATGTGCCCTGACTGGGAATCAAACCAGCAACACTTTGGTTCGCAGGCCCGAACTCCGTCCTCTGAGCCACACCAGCCAGGGCTAAAATTTTTAAAGAATTTTAAAAACTACAGAAACAGTGAAATCCAAATAAAATTAATTTAATACACTTTTGATGTTTCCACAGTAAGTTTTAACAGCAAAAAGCAGTTTCAGGTTTACGTATACATGTAAATATCTCAATAATGACCATGGAGAGTGAAGCACATTTGTATAAATGTCACACCAAATGCTGTTGCTGACTTTTGCACTTTTTGCTTGCTCATCATTATCAGACCTCATGCCTAATGAAAATCGTCTTTGGGCAGTTCTCCAGTGCTAATTTTAATGAGATGTCAGTTGATAATTCTCCAGAGCTCTCTTGTCATATAAGGATAAGGTCGGCATCATGGCCTTAACTGAAATCTGCTTTCATTTGCTGCATAATCCAGTTATTGGTAGAGCAAGTTTTTACTCTGTGTTTTCCGCTAATGATACATAAGTTAGTCCTAAGAAAGATGGAACCTATATAATACATTTGCTGGTGATATATACTGGGTATTTTTTGCCTGTGTCACAAGTTATTTTTCACTTGACCTACCTTTACTCCTGGCTGCCTTGTAACCACTCAGTTTTCCCACTGCTTTCTCAGTCTGCAGTACTGCAGACTCATTCTTTGTGTTACGAACTTGGTGTGAATTCAGAAATAAACATAACTGTGAGTGGCATCAAAACTGAGTGGTAGTCATCAGTTGTATGAAGGCCATCCAGATGACACAGAAGAAAATCTTTTAGAAATTTCTCACAGAACTCTAAGAATGTGGCCAAGGATCCTCATATGGGAAACGTTGATGTAATCCAATTCCTGACTTGACAAAGTAGAAACCAAAGCCAGAGATGCTGTTTATACTCAAGATCACCTAACAAATTATAGGCAACACTAGGTGGAGGACAGCATTGTTAGACCTGTAGTGCTCTCCCTGCTTTGTTGTGTGGTTGCACATTTGTAAGATATTTGAGTTTACTGTGCTGTTATGTACGATTTCTTGATTTCCTCCTAGACTCATGTGTGCATTCAGCAAACAGCTCTGGAGCTCGTGGGCCGAGGTATTGAGGTTCATATCGTTGCCGACGCCACCTCATCGAGAAGCATGATGGACAGGATGTTTGCTCTCGAGGTAACTGTCCCGCTGCAAAGTAAATCATTTACCAAGTTTTCCCAATAAGTTTGAGGAGCATTGAATATTTAACAGCAATGAAAGACTTACCTCTCAAATTTGAGCTTGGCTGGACAGTGTCAGATTCACTGATTTCTGGGGTCTGGCCTGTGAGTTGACCCACCTTTGAGGTCTCACTGCCATGTCCTGTTTTACATCGATCTCTCCTTAGATTTACATCACTTGTGACGCCAAGAGGTTCTTTGTAACTTTGCTATAGTTTTGTGCATGAACTAAGAGGAATTCCAGTAAGTTTAATCCAGGCCATGTAGAGATTTGCAAATTAAAAATAGCTCACCAAGGTTTAACTTAACTAAGGTCTTGCCAAACCTGGGGTATAGTGGGCCTGGTTCAGCCTCATATTAGGTTTCCCCAGACTTGAATTCCTGGGGACAGGAAGTATGTCTGACTGGATACCACTCACATAGAGTTTTCCGTGCCTCTCTGCACTAGAGTGCCACCATGTATATCACAGAATTGGGGAGTCAATGATTTTTTGTCAATCTTGCATCACAGTGGTCATACTTAGGCATTTCCAATTCTAAGACCGTTGAAAAGCAATCTAGCACACAGTCCTTTGAAACATTCACTCCATATTGTAGAGATTGTCCCTCTCTTACTCTTTCCTTCCCTCACTTCCCTCACTCCTTCCCTCCCCCGTCTCATGTTTAATTCCAATTCTATAATAATTTTTACAGTAATGTACATGTGGATTGAGTTGCCAAGTTCTTTAACCGACCATACCTTTCTCTGTAGGATTGCTAAATCATCTGGGTGGCCTACAGCCTTCCCCCAGGCGGTGGGGCAGGGCAGATGAGAAAGAGTCAGAGGAGGGAGAAGGGTCAGCGGGGCGGGCTGGCGCAGACGCAGGCGGGGAGCTAGCTGGCAGCAGCGTTTGTTCTAAGGCCTGATGGGCCATCCCTTCACTGTTTTATTCCTGGAGGAGTGAGTCCTGTTTTGGGATTACAAGTGGAAATAGTTATAAAATTTTGTTTAACTATTTTTAAAGCCCATTGGGTTCTCTGGTAGTTAGGTACTAAGTGTTGCCTTTTCAGATTTCCTTAGTAATCTGAGCTTAAACACTTTCGCTGTCAGATGCTCACAGCCTTTTCCCTCTGTGGACATTTATCTTTCTGGCAATGCTGAGGTCTGGAACTTGAAGTGTTTCCAAGAACGTGAAAACTAAAAACATACAAGGAGCAAAAACCTTCCTTGCTTGTAAAGACATTTCAAGGACCTTTGTTCTACAGTCATGTAAGTTTCTTAGACATGTTATTATGGCATTTATTACAGAAGATTTTTATTATTGGCCATTCCATCTTCTCAGGAGATTCAAAATAAAACCCCAGCTATTTACCACCTGAACCCCATTCCTTGAGAGGTAGTCGGTAATCTCAGTGGTTAGGAGTCCAGGCACTGGAGAACTAATACGGGCTCAAATGCAGGTTCTGGTATTTTGTAAATTTGTGTCCTTGGACAGGTTATCTCATATCTGTGCCCCAGATGGCTCACTGGTGAAATGGAAATAATCTTCACTACATGGGAGGATTTTTGTGAGGAGTAAACGAGATAACATATTGGTGGCACCTGGTACAGTGCCTGACAAGTAATCACAAGTGTCAGCTGCTGCTTTTAGTTTTATGGTGGTGGTTCTTTGTTGTTGTCTTCATAAAGTCTTATCAGAAAGGTACAAGCATGTGTTAGCTTGCAAGACCCAGAGGGGACGCGTCCTGAGAAGTGTGAAGGAGGGAAGGGAAGAGTACGGTCTGGGGAGGAGCAGAAAGCGAGCAGCATGGCCTTGGATTAAAGTGAGGAGGTTGGAAGGGAAGAAAGAATCGGGTTCGGTGATGATGGGGGAGATGTGCTACACTTCGGATTTCTTTTTCTTAGTTTGAATTTGATATAGAGGTATTTCAGTTTGTCCCTAAATTATTGGGGAAAATGTTAATTTTTATTATGACTAGGAAAGTTGAATAGCAGTCTGCCAGCCCCCCTTCTTCTCTGTTCCTTTAGAACACAACTACTGGGGTAATTCCTGGGAGCACCTACACTGCCTGTTAAGATTATTATATAAGGTTTGTAGTTGCCATCACTAAAACTTCTTTGCCAGGTCTGTGTTGTGTACTTTATTCAACAGAAACTCTTGAGCTCCTACTATCTGTTAGGCATCGTTTCTTTCAACAAATAATTGTAGTTATGCAAAATAACATAGAATAAAACCCTTTCTTGAAGTTGATGTCTTTGTACTTCTAGGGAGTTATTAATGTTGCTTAGAAATTTAATGGGTTTGTCCTTCTGCTCTCTCTGAGGCTGTCCAGGCTTTGTGGTCTTGCATTTTTGTTTGTGGGTCAGACGAATCGTTCCTTTCCTTTGGCCTAGCTGGACTGTTGTCGCAAGTGTAAGGGAAGAATTTGGGGAAAGTACTAGCCATGTACCCACGTGCAATTAAAACAGCTAGAGTTTTAATTGGCCCTATTTAAGCCAGGAGAGAAAGTGCGTTTGGGAGCAGTGTTGTAGGCGTCTCGTAGCTCAGGGAAGAAAGCAGGAACCTGCCCCTGGCTGGAAAAGCTGCTGCTGTTTTCTCCCTGCTCGGCCCCCTTTTGGGTTGGGGCTGCGCAGGCACCGTGGGAAGGTCCAGGAGCCTGATCTAATAACTTTGCATTTGACTGAGCCATGCCTTCCCCTACTCAGATTGTTGGCTTGGTTTTGAATCCAATCAATATTGGCCATATGTCAGTCTTAAAGGTAAGTAATATTGGGTAGGTGCTAAGTAATATTGGGTAGGTTTTAGTTTTTACTAAAGTGTGTTTCTGTGCCTGGAGCATCCCAGCCTCACCCACCACCGTGCCTAGAACACACTGGGCCGGTCAGCAGAGCCCTAGGGGACACGGGCCTTTTCAGATTTCTTCCACAGTCCCGGGAACAGCTTTCTGTCCTTCCTGCCTCACTAAGGAACTCAAAAGGTTAGACAACTGATTTTTGTTGGCATTTTGGTTTCTGAAGCACTTCCACTGCCATCGGACGTGTGTGATTTGGATTCAGGCTGGACATTGAAAGTCCATTGATTCAGCGATGAGCAGTAAGGAAGGCAGGACAGGCCAGTCAGCTGGCTGGGGAGGGCAAGAGCTGGGTTTGAGTGACTGGACATACACAGCCAAGCTGCAACTAGTCTTACATGTATTCCCTGCCCTTCTGTCGGAAGCAGGCTGACAGTCCTTTGAGATTTTTTTTTAATCCTCTCCTGAGGATCTTGTAGAGACAGAGGAATGGAGAAGGGAGAGGGAGATAGAGAGAAACATCAGTGGGAGAGAGAAACATCCATGCCCTGACTAGGGATCAAACCCACAACCCCAGTATGCATCCTGACCGGGAATCGAACCTGCATCCTTTGGGTATACAGGACAGTGCTCCAACCAACTGAGCCACCTGGCCAGGGCGTAGTCCAGGGCACAGTCCTTTGAGATTTCTAAGGGTTTTGATATGGTATCATAAGTTGACTGAAAAGCAAGGAAGAGGAAATTCATTTCCAAAAGTCTTTTAAAAACTCAGGAGATAATGCCCAACATATAGGGCACTGGCAGCCTTGCTTTTTTCTTCCTCTTCCCTACATTTTTCCTGGCTGTTTTTTGATTTCTTGAGAGTTCTGGTCATCTGTTCTGTACTCCCTGCTGTCTGGTTGTCCAAGCTTGCTTTCTCATAAATAGGCATGGCTCATACTTCCTTCTGTGTCCTTGGGAACAAAAAGAAAGGGCTGCCAGTGGGAAGCCTGGGCCTGTGGCTCTCCAACCATCTGAGGAAGATTTGCTTTTGCTCACAGGGATGTCCTGGCTATTCAAGTAACTCCTTTCTGATGAGAGACTGACCTGGGTCTTTTCCTCTGACTTGCCTAGAAATTTTTCTAACCACCTCATCTTCCATGGTTCTTAGATTTTGTTGTTTGTTTGATTTTTTTCATAGGGTTTGTGATAACAAATACATCCAAAAAATGAATCTCTACTCCAGAATTCTCTTCTAACTTCCCTCCTCCTTTCCCCCTTCCCCCATCCCATTTTCTCCACTTTCTCTTCTTTGCCTTCTTCCCTCCCTCTCTTCTCTCCCTCCTTCCTCCACTCTCTTCCTCCTCCCCCTCCTTAAATTTCTGTCCTTAGTTCTTTATGATGATTCCACTGGAACAATTTGGCAAGGACGTTCTTTGACCTGTCAGTGAAATTACACAACCTTAACTTATATACTCTGCTTTAGGGATTCTAAAAAGTCAATGATGGTGGCAGCAGTAGTGGTTCTGTTACCATCCTGGGGCACGTTCTTAAACCTCACGTGTAGCTCTTCTACCACCGGTCATTTCTTACTTGGTGGAAGGACACACATGCTACATACCACATGTCTGCAGACACAGAAAAGAAATGAAAATCATTGTTTTACAGTCATTAGCCTTGATTTCCTGTCTCTCCCTGGCTAACTGTTTTCTTTTCCTTGTTTCTATCCCATAGTACTAATGTTGGGAACAATCCCAACAGGTGTGTGATGTCGTTAGTTTGAAGTCTGTCTCTGTCACTGAGTTTGATAGTATGGCTAGGGACCGTGGTTCTAATAGAGAATACTAATTGTTGTGTCCCAGCATGCTTTTTGCTGTTTTTGCATGGTGTTTCTTCTCATGCTTACATCTTGATTTGTCTTTGTCTTTTTTTCTTAAAGCGTCTTGCTCGAACTGGGATCATCGTGACCACCAGCGAGGCTGTTCTGCTACAGCTGGTGGCCGATAAAGACCATCCAAAGTTCAAGGAAGTCCAGAACCTAATTAAGGCGAGTGCTCCAGAGTCGGGTCTGCTCTCCAAAGTATAGGACATTTGAAGGACGTATGCTACTCACCATCAGGCAACAGGACTGTAAGCCCGGACAAGCTCTTGTCTCTACTAGAATTAAAATGTTAAGTCAAAACTTGGCTCTTTTTTTGCGCCTCTTAGTAAAATTTAACCAGTTAGACCATTTGGGTACCAGCATTTAGTTACAGATGTCAAAGGCTTCAGGTGCTGCTTATCGTCTTTCTTTCTCATGCGTTTTTATTTATTAAAAACATGATAACAGAGGTGCCTGTTCTGTCTGTACTGTATACATTGACCATAACTTCCCACAGTGCACACTCGTGAAGTTTTCCTCAATTGTGCACTGTAAAGAAGAAGATGTATTGGTAACAGTGTGACCTTTGTGTTATTGTAACATGTGCATTAAAACATTAAGGGATTCAGTGCTTGTACTTTACAGATTGGTTGATTGAAATGGGATTATTATATGAGATTGAAAAGCAGGGCTTTGTTTCACGTTACCCCTTCCCATCATAATGCAGTCGACTTACTCATTGAGTGAATTACATCATCTAAGAAGACGAAATTATGTAATGAATAATTATATCTTTCTTGATCATACTGATTTCCTTATTCTGGTCACCGTCACTCATTCTCTGTTAATGTTCTCTTCTCTAGTTGAATCTTCTGGAGAGACTTGTTGGGTCCCTGTGTTGATTTTGTGAACAGGTGGGAAGATCTGCGTGTCATGTAATTGCAGGAGGGCTGTTTCAAAGTCTATGAAGAGTTACTGTAGTCGAATATCTTTAGAAAAATCTTGACTGTATCTTCTAATATATATATAAGAATTAGCAAAAAGATAAAGGCTGGATAAAATGTAGTTATAAATGTCCATATTTTTGTTTGGTATTTTCTCCACCTATCCTTCAATTATAAAGGCACCAGTAATGATGTGGTAGTGTTAATTTTGTAGTCATTGCTATCCTTCAATAAATTTATTTTCATTAAATACTTAGAGGGTTTTAAAACTTTTTAATATTATGTGAAATATGGAACATTGCTGTCTTTTATATTAAAGTCATTAAAGAAAAGGTATTATGTGAATGAAATTGTTTTGTCCCCACAACCCAGCTCTGTGAGTACTATTCCAGGGATTCTAAAGGTGTAAAAATGTTTGACATTTATCATCTTTCAACCCATGGGAATTTTCAAAGAAGGAAACTTCTTTGCAGGTAGGGGGTAAATGGATTTTACCGAAGGGCCTTCTGTATGATTTAAGAGCAGTAAAAATGTCTAGCATCTTTTTTGTGGTGTGTTTAAATATTTTTTTCCAGCAACCTTGTGTGTCAAAAAGAAGTACCAAAGGTTTCTCCACATTTTAAAGTAGTTTTTAATAAATTTAATTTAGTGCCTTTCAAACTTTAATATGAATATAGATCACCTGGGCGATCTGGCTAACCTGCTGACTCTGGTTCAGTCAGGCCTGGAGTCTGGCCCGACACTTTGCATCTCCAGTAGAAGGCTGGTCTCCACCCATGCTGTTCAGAAGGGACCACACTTTGAGTAGCAGGGATTAGTAACAACACCTGTTTCCCTTGCAGCACCAGGCCCTTCATTTCTCATGAAATGCCACCACAGTGAAGCCTTTTCAGAGCTAAACCCAAGTTTGTGACCCTGAGTTAGTTTTCTATGGCCACAATCACAAATCACCACAAACGCAGTGACTTAAAACAACACATATTTAGCATCTGACAGCTCTGTGGGTTAGCAGACTGAATGGGTCTCACTGGGTTGAAGTCTTTCCCACTAGAGGATAAGCTCCTGGAAAGCAGGGCCTGTACAGTTCCTATAGTCATTCTGGAAACATGTGAGAACCTAGTGAGTTCTAAATACTGTGCTGTGTGTTTCAGGTAAAACCAAATGCCCTTCGGAAACACATGGTCTGGTATAAAATCTCATATATCAACAGTATGATCTCTCAGTAAATATGAATTGAATTGAGTTATGTCAAAGGGTCAGGAATGTCAAGTCAACATTCAAGTTCAGGGTAACATAATTGTGAATTCTGCCTTCTTTTTTTGCAAATTATGCAAAAGCAGGGTGACAAGGCCTTATTATAAGAACAAAGAATTGATTTTAATACATTAGGCTTTGAATTTGGGAGTGTCTGTAATTTTGTAGGACAATAAGACTCTTAAATGATGTAAATAAAGAACTTAAGAACGTAAGCAAAAGAATAGTGTAGTGTATAGAATCTAAGGCAGGGTCAGGAAGTATGAAGACACTTCATTTATTGAAATGCTAAAACATTTGCAGAAACTTTAACTAAAAACAAAAGTGATAACTTATTCTAACCAGGAAACCAAGTACCCTGTTGTATCCATTTAAATATCACATTTCTCTAATGAGGTGGAATATTTTCCCTTTTTAAAAGTTGATATTTGGGTAAATACAGCTTTAGAGCTGGATGGAACCTTAAAGATCATGATCTCAAAGGTCTGTTTCAGCTATGAAATCTGAACAACAGACCTCTTGTGAAGAAAATTTAATTTTAGAAGAAATACAAACCCAAAATGGTGGTCAAGTCAAATTCCTTTTGGAGAGATGATAACCCTGATTTGCCTGCTGGTGGAAACAGAAATGGCTCCCAAAGTTTCCATCCCGGTGTGCACACTTCTCCCAGTGAACACCAACCTCCGTGCAGCTGTAGGGGATTTTTGCTCAGGTAATTAAGGTCCCAAATCAGTTCACCCTAAGATAGGGAGAGTGCCTTTGTGGTCTTGAGCCAATCAGGTGAGCTCTGGAAAGGGACTGGCTCTTCCTGGCAAATGGGATTCAGGGAGGCCAACTCCCCACGGCTGACTTTGAGAAGGAGGGGAGTCCAAGGCGAGAATGGGGGCAGCCAGCAAGGAAACAGGGACCTAAATTGTACCATCATAAGGAACTGAATTTGACAACCAGCCTGAGTGAGTTGGGAAGCAGATTCTCCCCAGAGCCCCCTGGCAAGAATGCAATGTGGCTGACACCTTGATTTCTCTGTCTGTGAGACCCTGAGCAGAAAGAGTCGTGCTGTGCCTGGTCTTTTCACCTCCAAGATGCGAGGTAATAAATTTCTCTCGTTTTAAGCCACTAAGTTTATCCTTGCTCCACAGCAACAGAAAGCTAAGATACCTGCTTTTGGGGTTTGTTTTTCTTTTTTAACTTGCAGTTGTGTTTCTATGAAGAAAGGAGGAAAGAGGTAAGTGGGATGCCATCAAAAGAACAAAATAAGTCTATTTTAAATTCCGGTTAGCTCCTATCAATTTGTTTCCAGAAAAGTGGGGTGGAGGCAGGGAAAATATCTCCTAGAGTCCATTGTGTTAGTAAGGCATTTTTTATTGAAGGTTAGCTTTTTGTATCTTTAATTGTAGAAGATAGTCAACTTAGATCACAACTGTCATTTCTTAATACAATTGTTAGTTGCACCATGTAGTTTACTACTCAACTCTAAGAGTCACTTGGCTTTGGACTTGTTTATTGTTCTTGCAGCTGCATCCCATTTAAATTGTTCCTCCCACTCAGACAGTAAATGCAAGAAATGAGAGGTGGTGTGTCTCAGGACTGATAGTTAATAGCGAGCACTCATTGTTAGCATATATTGAATACACACAGCTTTGAGTTGGGCTTCTGGGAAATGCATATTGTGCTTTCAAAATTGCCTGTTTGGCAGCCCCAACTAAAAAATGATGCTATATAAATTGTTAGAAATGTGGTTATTTTTCCAAGAAATTAATACCTTAAAGACTACATGAAATATATGAATGAAGAACATAGGTGTAAATTGGTAGCCACTAACCAAATGCTACCGTCAGTTTGGTTGTATTGTTTGTATACCAATAAGTAAATGCTTTATTATTTTGGAGAATTTGGCAAAATTCTCCAAAATTTAAATACTCTGCACCCCATGATGTCAATATTGGGTTTCAGCAGCCTATTCCTGCAGGCAGACAGCATGGATTAGATGTGACACCGAGTATCGTGTGTCATCACAGACACATATGCAAAGACCTTTCTTTTCAAATTAGAAAAGAATGGTTGGACATTGGGGTGCATAGGTTCTTTTGGATTGTGTTTCAAGGTTCTTAGGGTATAATACTAACAGTGGAATTGCCAGGTCAAAAGGCAATTCCATTTTTAGTTTTCTGAGGAAACTCCATCCTGTTTTCCACAGTGGCTGCACCAGTCTGCATTCCCACCAACAGTGCACTAGGGTTCCCTTTTCTCTGCATCTTCTCCAACACTTCTTTGTTGATATGTTTATGACGGCCATTCTGACAGGTGTGAGGTGGTATCTCATTGTGGTTTTAATTTGAATCTCTCTGATGGCTAGTGATGCTGAGCATCTTTTCATATGTCACTGTATGTCCTCCTTAGAGAAGTGTTGTTCAGGACCTTTGCCCATTTTTTAATTGGGTTATTTGTCACAGTCCACAATAGCCAAGTGCTGGAGGCAACCTAAGTGCCCATCAGTAAACAAACAGATTAAAAACTATGGTACATTTACAGGATGGAATACTACACATCAGAAAGAAAGAAGGAGCTCCTACCCTTCGTGACAGCATGGATGGATCTGGAGAGCATTATGCTTAGTGAAATAAGCCAAGCCATGAAAGACAAATACCATATGACCTCACATATAAGTGGAACATAATCAACAAAGCAAACAAGCAAGCAAAATACAACCAGAGACAGTGAAATTAAGAACAATCTGATAGTAACCAGAGGGGAGGGGGGAGAGGGGTTTACAGGAACAACTATAAAAGACACATGGACAAAACCAAGGGGGGGGGGTGGAATCAGGGGAGGGAGGTGGGGGTGGCTGGTATGGGGGAGAGTGGTGGGGGAAAAGGGAGACAACTGTACTTGAACAACAATAAAAAAATGGTTGGGCTTGCTAGCGAAGGGAGGTGACAAGAAAGAATAGAACAATGGAGGTTTTCCTTTTCCTACTGGGGAAGGTGAGTGGCTCTGTGACTCATTGTGTAATTGAAAGCAGTGAAATGACAGATGTGGCTCCATTCTTAAAGCTTTGATACTTGCAGAAAATGCCATCTCTCAAAGTTACCAGCTGACATAAACTACACAGAAATGGCCTGGGTGGAAGTGTTCAGGACCTCTAGACATGGTGTACCCAGCGAGACATGTAACAGTCTAGAAACTCAAGGGTTGGGATGGAGGGACTGTACCTCCAGACAGACCTATGCAGCGTCCTGGAACGGCAGAGACCAGCAGGGCTCTGGTTGTTGCTGGCCCAGCTCGCACTCTGTGAAGCACTGAAGCCTGTCTGAGAGATCTCCAGGTTCTCTCATACAGGAAATGGGGTTGGGTGAGATGACAAAAATTATCTACCTTTTCATCTAGACACTAGGTGTTACACTTTTCTGAAAACTGTCATTAAAATAAGATTTACAGATTGCCTACGGCTAAAAATTGATCCTTGGCATTTTGGCAAAACCAAGCAACACAAACACACAGTACAGCTGATTGCCCTCAAGTGCTAAATGGATTCTCTAGAAGAGAAAATGAACCATTGTAACTGTTCGATCCAGGGTGCCCTGTCTAATTTAAAGAGAAATATATCTTAGAAAATGCAAACCTAGGAAGTACTACCTCACTTTCTTTGATAACCATAACATAAAATCCAATGTTTGAACACAGCATAAGGGTGTTGTGAACATTTAAAAAATTACCTTTTTGGAATGTCTAGATTAGCTCAGAGATTTCAGATTGAATGCATTGTCTTAAGGTTTTTTTCCCCAAGAACAGATGAATGAGAGCTCATTGCTTAGTCTTTTGAAATGCATTTTACAGATTTTTATTTTAGGTATTGGAATAAATTCTGTGAATACAAATTTGCTAAATAGTACTATGCTTAGATCAGCTTGGTTGGTCAAAACCTCTCAAAGCAGGTTTAGCATCTCCTCTTTACCCTTTGAAAAACTTCTCTATGGAAAACTAATAAAGATACAAATGAAAGATACTTAGAAAGGCAAGGCATTAAATTATTTTGGTCTACATTAACTTGCAAAATAGCAAAGCCACTTCTAGAAAAAATCAATCATGCTGTCATTACTAATTGTTAAATTTGGATTGTACACAAATTCTATTTTGGCTAATTGAAATGTGGGAAATTGGAAGTCCAGGTGCACAGAGATTTACTTACACAGACATCACCCAACGAACACTCTCTGATAGACTAGCAGCATAGGTTCTGAAGTGTTTCAACACAAAAGAAATGTGATACAGCAAACCTTAGCTACCAAGAGTCCTCCGGGATGAGTGCGTATGGGTTTATTCGTTCACACTCTTACAGTACTGCTTTCCTGATGACTTACCTTGCAAAAGCCTCCCCACTAGGAACAGTCTGGAGAAGAGCGAGCTGCTGTTTCTGAAGGGAGTCAGTGGAGTGAGAGAGACAAAGGGCACATGGGTGATCAGCACAAATAGGAGGCGCCAGACACAAGCAGGGAATGCCAATGACACATTCTCCCCAGATGGTTAGGGCTTTTTAAATCCAGAGCCTTTCCATTTTAATTCTCTGTGGTAGGATGTGTTTGGTGGATGTTTGGTTTGAGCTAATATACAAAATATTTCCTGGCTTCTTTCCACAGACTAGGAAATTTTGCTCCAAGGTTAGAGTCTCTTAAAGGGAGTTCCAGTCTAATTGTCTACAAACTGCTGCCCAGTGTGTTCTGGACATACCCAGCTCCTGTGACCAGCGAAGGGTGTAGGTGCAACATGGGTGATGATGGCAGCTTGACGTGAACTGAGCGCTTACTAAGAGCCAGGCACTTTGATCAGTGCTCTATGTCTGTTACTCAATTCTCATGACCTTGTCAGGTTGTTCCTATTTCCCTCACATGCAAAGGTTAAGTACCCGGAGCTGGGAGTTGCCATGGCTGTGCTCTGTTGTGTGCTCCCCCAATAAACCGTGTGGCCCTGAATATTCCTAAAGATCAGCTGTGGGGAAGGACAGCTCTTTACTAAGGTACCAAGGGCAGTGTCTACAGATTCTCTTGGGTAGGCTAATTATTCACTCTATGTACCATCACTCTTGGTTAAAGACAGTTCTGACAGGGTGTTGCCAGTTGTGCCTGGTTACCTGGAGTCAGTGTGCTGCAGGCATTGCATAGCCCAGAGCTTTCGAACTTGATCATTTGCAGGGTGAAGCAAGTAATAACAAAAAGAAAGAAAGAGGGGAGGAAGGAGGAGGGGGGAGAGAGAGAGAGAAGAAAAGGAAAGAAGGAAGGAAGGCAGGGAGGGAAGGAAGGAAGGAAGGAAGGAAGGAAGGAAGGAAGGAAGGAAGGAAGGAAGGAATGGGACAGGTAGGCCTGGCATGTAGGAAAGTGCACGTACCTTATTCAGGGCAGAGCTACTTAGTGCCACCTGGCTGCTACCCTATGGTAGCAGAACTTCCAAGTTTTCTAGAGAAATAAAAAAGCAGACTTTTTGACACTGATCTGTAGACCATGAAACCTGTTTGTCAATCTAGCTCATCCCCTGCACATGGTACTCTTCTAATTCCTCCTCATATAGGATTACTCCTTCCCTCTCCCTCTCTCACTTTCAGTCGTCTCAAATTTTGACACCAATTAGAATCACTTGGAGGCCCCACATCAATGAAACCCAATCTCCATGGGTGGAACCCAGATACTGTTGGGGTCCCTACTCCCCAGGTGATTCTGGTATGCAGCCAAGTCTGAGAACCAGTGCTCTAAAGCATTGCTACCCAATGTGCCCCTCACAGCATCACCACCACACCCATGGCTAATGCAGAATCTCAAACCCCACCCCAGTACTACTGAGACAGAACCTGTAGCTTACCAAATTTCCCAGGTGATTCCTACACAGGTTACAGTTTGGGAAGCATTGCCTAATAACTCTCAAGTGACAGGTTGAAAATCCCTCTTAAGTCTTAGGACAGGGTCTTAACCTCAGTTGCACATTAAAGTCACCAGGGAGTTTCAAAATTGCACCCATATCCCAGCCTGTCTTGGAGGAGTCTGGTTTGGTTCATTAGTGTTGAATTCTGGGCATCTGTTTTTTTTTTTAAAAAAAACTGTCCCAAAGTGAGTCAAATATGCCACCAGGGTTGAAAATAACTAACTGCCTTAGCTCAGTTTTCTTCATTTTGTACTTCTGTTGAACTTGTCTTCACACAATAAATATTTCTACTATAAAGTCATCAGATAATTTATATTGAAAAAGGCTCTAGGAGAATCTTGTGTGCTACCAAAACTATGTAAGCAGTTATATCTAGGTCTGAATGTTTTCTGATTATGTATACTAATTAACACTTCAACTGGCACTTTGGAAGATCGATTTAAGAGTTAGTCTGCCCTAGCTTGTAAACAGGCAGTCCTTTACTCTCTGTTTTTCAGTCTGTCTACATAGAAAAATCACAAGGGGACCTTTTCAAAAAAACTAGGATACCTGGATGCAACTGCATGTACTGTGCTTTCCGAGAACTCAGAGACCATTCTGATGGGGTGAAAGGTGCATCAGAGCTCCAGGTGCTCCAAACACAGGCCACCAAAACACTGCAGGGTTGGCTCAGTCAACCAGGTGTCTTCCTTGAGGGGATATAGAGATCACCAGGAATAAATCAAGTTCCTCCTGTGAGCTCCAGTTTCTTCAGCTGTAAGAAAGGCGATAATATCTCTTATGTTACTTAGGAGAAAACTTTATGTGGTGTTTACAACACTGAGCACAGTGTCACCTCACAATATGTACTCTGGATTCTCTTCAGATCGTATAAATCTTTCGTCTCTTCACTCTCAGTACTTCCCAAGGCCTAATCCAACAGGCAGGCTTCTGCTGACAGAAGACTTGCATCTTAAACGGTGCACATCAGCACTTTGGCTCCCTTTTCTTTAGCTTGTACCCACATTAAAACAGCTTTTTAAAATCAGTTGCATGCCTTTTGATCATAAAGATATATAATAAAGATATAAAATAACTACCTTTCCCTACGCAGATGGCATAGCTTACCATAAAGAACCAGAAGGATCTCCACTAAGCCAAAAATGTTCCCCACTAATGTGAAAATTAAGGTCTCCCCCAGCCCCCAGACAAACTGAGCAGTTCAACTTAGCAATTTAGTTTATTCAGCTTTGTGGGGCATGCTAGAAAGCTAATTCATGTGGACAAATGAGCCCTTTAATGTACTTTAAGACTCATACTAAGGTTCCTTTATCATAGTGGCCAACAAATTACACGTTATTCATGTTTAATGGGTTAATTTATCTGTGTCATATGCTACAGTGGTTTCCAATCTTCCTGTCATATCAGAAGTTAAAAAGAAAGCCTAACATTGATAGGGCGCTTGGGGGTAGAAATAAAGATACAGCTTGTCTGGGAGAAAGAACATGTTCAAACGCTCTGGCTGCTCAGCGGGCTGGAAAGATCGCACAAGCATCTTTGGACGCTAATTGCAGAACACCTGCGCTAGAGGCTCTACAGCGCCCCCTTGGGGCACACAGGGAATAAGTCTCTCAACGTGGCTTCATCCACAGCTGCTCAGCTCTTGGGGTTTTTTATTTACCTTCCACATAAATCTTCATTTACTGAAAAGTAAAGAAAGTTCCTGCCTCTCTGGTGGTATCTCAGATTTCATTTTATAAACATGGATCTGATAACCTAGCAGCCATTTGAAAATGAAAATACTGGATCTCTTCTCACTGACATATTCCCAACACTCCTTTTGGAGTCTGTTTTATTGATAGGTTCTTAGGTGTTTTTCCCCTGGTTTTCTGTTCTTGTTTGTGAAAAGGCATATATTGTGTTAATGGTAATAAATCTAGATGGTGAGATACACTGAGAGATTGTGAGTGCTTAGTTAGAAATCTAAGAATTCTTCAGTAAATTCAACCTTAGAAGTGACCACAACCAACTTCCTTTTCAGAGGAGATAGTGAGATGAGAACTTACCTTCCCAAGCAACCATCTGTTCAGTGGACTTCAGTGTCTTCCTCACCAGGCCCCAGCAAGGCCGTCAGGTTCCGCCACAGCTTTGAGGGGATGTTGTGTATTTAGTAGCCTTAAGTATAGAAAAGCTGAATCAAGCTATGAAAAAAGTGAAGACTCATTACTACTGTTTATAAACACATAAATTTATATGCCAGAATATTATTTTTGAATCAGGGTGCCTACTATTTTTAGCTAACAAGAAGCATACACTATTTGATGTAAATTTCTGATAAGATCTCCTTTTTGCTCATTAGGAATACATAAACTTGACCACTTGTATTTAGTGCCTCCTCTGCCTGTGAATGCAGCGATGCCTGACTAAGGACGTCCAGTGCAGGGAGAGGAAGTGAGCATCTGCAGTAAAACCCTGTGGCTCTGCTGAGAACCTTGCTTATCAGGCCTCGACACTGGTATTTGGTGGTGCTTTCCAATCCAATTGTCTGCTTCCTTTTATCATAGTCAGAAATCTGACTAAAACCAAGGTAGGCCTAATTTTCCTTTCTCCTGGCTGAGTTCTGTCTCTAACCATTCTTCTCTCTGCAGATTCATTCTTTCAACATAGATTTCTTTAGTGTGTGTATTTTCTACACATCAGACGAATTCTGAAGCTACCAAAACACAGTACAGAAAGGTCCTGTCTTCAAGCACTTGTGTACTTTTGAGGGAATTTCTGATTGATCTAGGAAGCCACAAATGAAACAACCATTATTACTACTACTAATAAATAATGTCATATGTAATAAAAACTTACTTTTTCACTCAAAAATATTTAATGAAACGAAATTCTTAGTTTTGAGTACTCAGAAATATGTTACAATTTTTTAAAGTAGAGTTAGAGACTGTATCAAAGAAATGCTAGGGAATGTCATAAATTTAATCAGATAAAGACTTTGGCAAAACCATAATACAGCAATGCATTTTTTCCTCCAGTGAATTCTAGTGTAGTTCTATGATCTCAGACTGTTAAAAACAAAGAAACACCCTCATTATGCAAAGTTTAGGAGTAATATTCTGAGAGAATTCCTTAAAGTCTAGAACAAATTAGTTTGCCTTATTTCACCTAAGTATTAAAACCAAACCAAAGTGAATTTCCACCATACTGAATTGGCCCTACTTCATAGGTCACTTTAAAAGCAAGATAAAGACTAATTCCTTTTGTCCTTCAAAAATAAATTTTAACTGAATTCAGCTGGGGTGAGCTGGAAAGTTCAGGGAAATATTGGTTTATATCTATAGCCTCTTAATATACAGGGTCCAGCACAAATAATATCCCTTTTTTATCACAAAATCTTTTATTAAAAATCATAAGCACGTAATCCTATAACATAATATCACACTCAAATGCACCATATGACATTTTAGGTCAAATGTCCAAATTAAAACTATAAATTACTACACCCATATGATTACCCTACCGACCACACTCAGGCAGGCGTTCCTTCTGCCGGACCCTGCAGGGTCTGTATTCTCTCAGGGAACCACTCTCAGAAGTTAACTGACAAAGTAGACTGGGCTGACGTGTAAAATTTTCTTGCAGTGGCACAAGGACAGAAGTAGGAGACTGAGAATATCAATCAACAAGAAGATCTTAAAAGATGACTACGGCCAGAAAATGAAGAGTCATTTTTCTTTTCTTGGAAAAAAACTAAATGATCTTTTTGCCCAACCCAATACTTCCCTGGGCCCTCTCCAGGCCTGGCCAGCCTTTGGGTCTCAGCTCAGAGTCATTCCCTGAATCATCACCCTGTCTCTGATTTTCAACCCTTTTCATCTCATGGCACACATAAACTAATTAATAAAATTTTGCAGCACACTAAAAAAAATTTTTTTGCAGATTTGACAGAAAAATAGGTATAATTTTGATTCATCTACAGTGGACAGCTATTGTGTTGGCTGCTCATTTTTTTTATTTGAAAATTTAAGGGAAAACAGATCAGCACCCCTGAAATAGTCAGGTTTTGCATGTTTTAAAAAATTCTTACAGCACACTGGTTGAAAATCGCTGCCCTATCTAAAGGAGATTCCACAGGGTCTCTGTTACACAACTCAGTTTATTTGTGCCATAATATTAATTACAATCAGTAATTATCTTGAGTATAGGTTGTTGTGCCTCTTTACTCTTTCTTTCTTTACAGTATTATAAGATCTCCCCAGGCAAGGACCTTGTCCTGCTCGCTCACCACCTTTGTCTTCAGCACCTAGGACTGTGCCCGGCAGAGTAGGTGCTTAATGAGTGTTTGTTGAATGAAGGAAAAGTTCTCCTTGGTTATGGTGGACACAGAGGACCTATTTTCAGCCTCCTGTGCTGGGTGTTCCCCTTCTGCCCGTCGTTCCTATGCCAGGAGAGACCCTGGGGACAAATAGCCCTACCTCACTCTCCTGCTCAGCTTCATGCCAGTGACTCGATTGTCCAGTCCCCAATAAAAGCCAGAGGGCAAGGAAGCTCAGCTGACACAGTTCCAAATGTCAATTTCCCAGGGCACAGAGTCAGATGGAACAGTCGTTTTTCAAGCTTACCTTTTTCATTCTGAAGAAAGAGTGAAAGATAATAAAATATTATTCAAGGGCCACACTGTAAAAAAAACTTCTAAACATTCATGCTTCTAACTTGTATTTCTTTCACCAAATGTACTAACCTACTAGGTGATCTTTTCACAAATTTCTCATAATTTTGAAGTTGTGGAAGAAGTTTATTTATTTATAATTTATTTAACACTGTAAGTGGGGTCACATTTCCCAAAATAAAGACACTTTCACCAAACTGAACTCTAAACTAATGATTCCCAAATGTGATGAGTAGATGTGCCCCTTTGATCACCTTAGGCTTATCTCAAGGTTGAAAAAAAATCTTAAGAAAATACTAAGAAATATAACCAAAAAATAACTAAAATCTTGTATAAAACCCTATAATATTAAAGGTAAACATCAACTAGAAAAAGTTCTGCAACATTTAATTTAAATGAACTTATATTCTTTTTAATGTAAAGACTTATTAATTAAAAATTTTTTAATGGCACCTTTTTCCCATTGGAAATGTGGCAAATAGGAAATTATCAGGCATTTACCAAAAACAGAATGCAAATGACCATAGCATGACAAATAAGTTCAAAGTGATTAATCATCAGAAATGCTAGTAAAGCCCTGGCTGGCGTAGCTTAGTGGATTGAGCACGGGCTGGGAACCAAAGTGTCCCAGGTTCGATTCCCAGCCAGGGTACATTCCTGGGTTGCAGGCCAGAACCCCCAGCAACCGCACATTGATGTTTCTCTCTCTCTAGCTATCTCCCTCCCTTCCCTCTCTAAAAATAAATAAGAAATCTTTAAAAAAAAAGAAATGCTAGTAAAAATTGGAAACTACCACTGTCCACAATACTTGCAAAAGCAAACAAAACGGCAATCTGATACAGCTTCATGCACAAGTGGGTACAAACTGCAGAGGGCAGATGGTAAATTAAAAATATTCATGTTCTTTAAATTCTAGTATAATGATTACTCTTAAGGAATGAAAAATCAAAGAAAACATATGTAAATAGATGTTTATGAGGGAAAAGACATGGGTGGATATAAGTAATTGAAAGAAAATTTGTCAAAACATCAATAACAGTTATCACTGACTTTTTCCTTTTTCTTAGGATTTTATTTATTTCTTTTTAGAGAGAGGGGAAAAGAAGGAGAGAGGGCAGAGAGAAACATTGTCATGCAAGAGAAACATTGTTTCTCACACACACCTCAATCTGGGTTCAAATCTGCAACACAGGCGTGTGCCCTGACCTGAAATGGAACCAGCAAGCTTTACAGGACCATGCTCAACCAACTGAACCACACTGGTCAAGACTATCATTGACTTTTCAATTACAGTAAGCAAATGTGTATTGAATGGCCAATTTGACTAGTGCCAGGAACCAAACTGCTGTGTGTACAGTCATGCCTGAAGCAAAAATACAGCTTACACTGTAATTAAGGCCAATATTCAATGTCTTTTGTTTTCTTCCATATGCTTTTCAGTGTATTCCAAATTTCTCCCATGAATGTACTTTCTTTATATTATCAGAAATACAGGTCACTTAATTCGTTCTAGTTAAAAGAGAAACACCCGTTATTTTTAAATATCATATGAAATGGTTGAAATGTTTTTACTAAGTGATCTCCATGAGGTTTCTTTACATAACCTGTTTTCACTTGTTACGTATTAAACTGGGCCACGAAGTCCCTACCTGTATACAAAAAATATGTGACTGTGTATTAACTTCTTTATTTACAACCGTCTTCATGTCAAGCTAATATTAGACTTTCTAAACAGCATTTTTCCAAATCTCTTCTGAAAATACAGTATTAGAGAAATTTAAGAATGAGAAAACTTATGAAGAGGCTGTGGAGACAGTTCTCACATCACTGATGCCCCTGGGTCCTAACAAAATCTTGAGCTGTACCTGACGTCTTTACCACTTTTCAACATGGACCATATCTTTCAGGTGGTGAGGAGGAAGAAATGGGGCTATTCCAGGGTAGGTGCTGTGTTGTCGCATGGCATGTTAAACCTGAGTGGTAGCTCTTAATCTCTGTGTACCTCAGAAGGACCTGGGGAACTTAATATAGAGCAGATTGTCAGGCCCCTGCCCAAGAAATTGTGCGTTGGTGGGTCTGGGATGGGACAAGCCTCTGTATGTTTACCAAGTTATCTCATGTGGCTCTGATGGCAGTGGCTGCCTATTAGAAAACACCAGGAATGTTTTGTTGTTTAGGTTCCTGTTAAAGGTAAGATTATATGGTATTTGTCTTTTACCACCTACCTTATTTCGCTTAGCATAACGCTTTCCAGTTCCATCCATGCTGTCACTCCTTCTTTCTTTCTGCTGCATAACATTCCATTGTGTAAATGTACCATAGTTTTTTGATCCATTCATTTGCTGATGGCACTTAGGTTGCTTCTAGCACTTGGCTATTGTAAATTGTGCTGCTATGAACATTGGGGTGCATAGGTTCTTTTGGATTGGTGTTTCAGGGTTCTTAGGATATAATCCTAGCAGTGGAATTGCTGGCTCAAAAGGCAGACCCATTTTTAGTTTTCTGAGAAAATTCCATACTGTTTTCTATAGTGGTTGTACCAGTCTACATTCCCACCAACAGTGAGCAAACAAGCAAAATATAACCAAAGACACTGAAATAAAGAATGGGCTCACAGTGACCAGAAGGGAGAGGGGAAGGAATTTCAGGGGAAAAGGAGAAGGGTTTATAGGAACAAGTATAAAGGATACATGGACAAAAACAAGGAGGGTAGCGTGGAAACAGAAGTGAGGTGGTGAGAGCTGGGTGGGTGGGCTGGGATGGAGGTAAAAGGCAGAAAACTGTACTTGAACAAAAATGAAAATAAAATAAGAAATTATGTTAAAAAAAAACCCCACCAGGAATGAGTCCCCTGGGGCTTGAAGTATAGCCCAGTAGGCTTTAAGATATTAAATTGTCTTCAAGGAGATATTTCCCTTTCACTTAGCTCTCCGACAGATATTCCATTTCTATAGTGGCTATCTAAGTCCTCTGCACAATGATATGCCGAGCATTTCTCGAAAGTCTACTTGCGCTGATAGATTTGGGCTGACTGGAAATAGTGAAGTCACCTCCACTATGAACAGTGGTTTTCTCTGTAGGTTTTCCTACTTCACCATTGTGTTTGAACTTGAACCATCCATGCTCAAGGAGGAAAAATCTTTCAGACTTAAAAGACTTCTAAATACCATATTTTTCAGACCATAAGACACACCTAGGTTTTAGAAGAGGAAAATAAGGAAAAAAATGCTAAAGCAAAAAATGTGGTAAAATATTTAAAAACATAAATAGCATAATATTTCACCAATGTAAATGTAAACAGAACTCGACAGCAGCATTAACAACCATTATTCCTCCCAAATTTGGGGGGAGGGGAAAGTGCGTCTTATAGTCCGAAAAATACAGTACCTTGTTAGACAAATGCTAACTGGAGGAGCTAAAACCTTATTCCTTGAAAATGCCTTCCACGTGGAAGTATCCCTATAGAGGATAATTTTTTATTCTCAATGAGCAAAACAAGTTTTCCTTGCTACCAGCATGAAAATGAATACATAAAAATTAAAAAGTTTCAGTTTACAGATCCCTAAACATATATGCAAATCCTATGGTTGCCAGTTTAAGGAACATTTTAATGTCTACTTAAATGGTGGTACTTCAAGCATGATCATGATGTAACATTGGATAAAATTATGAAGTAGACCCAGGTGGTCCCTCACCTCTGCTTCCTGATTCTGCTCTACCTAAGCAAGTGTCCATTTCCATCTTCCTTTGGCACCAGGGCCTGCGGGAGCTCTCTCTGCAATGGGCTCGCGCACCTGCCTTTCTTAGCGCCTAAGAGTAATCTACAAATAGAGCAGATGTTTTACTACATCCTGTGCCTTTTTGCATTTTGTGAATGGAGGGTTTTCTGCTATTCAGGAGGGGTGTTGAATATTAGCAAGAGTTCAGAAAGTATTTGTGGGGAGCTAGGGGTTGCCCCTGAAATCAAAATACCTGAAACTATTTTTTCCTCTAAGAAATCACCCTGATCTTTGTTATTCCTTCCTTAATATTTTGATAATGTGGTAGTCATAAAAACACTAATCATAGATAGACACTAATATGTGTATCTGAATGCATTTGTTACTTTTATTTTCCCTTTACAGTTTCTTAAAGCAAGTTAAACACATAAACATGAACTTACGTAAATTCATATGAATAGATAATGTATGTATATATAAACATATTCCCATGTTTTCTGTAAATTGCTACAAAAATGGAGATTACATTCCAGTAATGGTTTTTGCATGGGCTGTTTAAGTTATTGTTTAAGAAGTGTGTGTGTGTGGTAGCATAGAGACATAGGACAATGGAGCCATATATATTGTGTTGAAAACATGTGTTCAGATAAAAAAAGCCAAGAAACCAGCTCTACTAGCTAATGAAACATTGGAAATGTCTTTAGTAAACTCACCAAGTATTGATGTGTTTAAATGTACTTGGTGATTTTTGCTCCTCAAAGAGTTTTGTTTTTATATTATTTTGAAATTTTCTATTGAGGAGAGAGCAATGGAAGAGTGAAGCCACTTTTAACATGTTCTAAATATTTTTCAGTCAGAGCTTGTCATGTTTTGCATGGTGCGGGCCGTCAGTAGGTATTTGTTGATTACTTTGGGAAACATTGAGGGTCTGCAAACTTTCTGAAATGGCAGAGTGGGAAATGCACAGTCATTTCACCCTGGTTCACACACTTATTAAATTGTGAGTTTACTCAGCTTGCAACTATTCATCAGGAAATTTCATAGTGGATAAGGAAATCACATGTTGTCTAACATAGCCCCCTCTTTTTGCAGATGAGGAATCTGAGACCCAGATGGTTGAAGAGTTGCCTTAAGTAATTACGAGCAAAAGTATGTCACTAATTCTCCTCCCAGCTCTTAGTTGTATGCTTTCACTACAACCCTTAATTTCTACAGAGTGTAACACAATTCTAATAGTTCTGAGCTCATATTTTATCCCCTCAACTCTGTGTGCATGGAATTTAATAATATTCCTATTTGACATACGTGAAAAAGGAAGGTCTGAGGAGTTAAGCGACTCACTCAAGAACAGATGTTTTGTAGAAGTAGAAGCACTTCCCCTTTTGTTCTTTATGGGGTTGCCTCCTGCTGAGTGTGCAGTGTTCCCCCAGTCTCTAAACTGAGTCATTGTTTAGGTTGCTTTGATTGGAAATGTTTGGATTTCCTGTCTAATCTTTGAAAATAAAGTGAACTTCAATCCAGTTCTAAAATTTGAGGAGACTCATTTAAATCAAACCAAATCAACTGACATAAATAGGTAAGAATAAGTAGTTCAGCCCTGACTGGTGTGGCTCAGTGGGTTGGACATTGTCCTGCAAACCAAAAGATCATGGGTTTGATTCCTGTTCAGGGCACATGCCCGGGTTGTGGGCCAGGTCCCCAGTTGGGAGCATGTGAGAAGCAAACACACATTGATGTTTCTCTCCCTCTCTTTCTCCCTCCCTTCCTCTGTCTGTAAAATAAATATTTGTAAAAAAAGAATAAGTAATTAAAATTAATAGGCTTTACCATTCTGGAATTTGTTCACCTGATGTTTAAAATTTTGAGAGTATAATCTCAAACTATAGTATTTGTGTGTAATGGGGGAGATAAAAAGCTAATCAGTTGACATGATTTTTAAAACTTAAAATGGAAAAATGAAAAAGAAAAACGTTTCCAAATTATAGGCTAAAGTGTTCAAAAGAAGCTTTTAAGTGAGGCTAATTCTCATCTTCATGTAGTATGTTTTTTCCCCTCCAAAAGACACAGTGTTGGGTCATGAGTCTTAGTGGAATAAAAGGTCCAGGAATAGCAAGATGACTTGAGAAGCAAGAAATCCTTTGCAGCTTCCCTTCCAAAATATGAAGACTTCCCACCGCCATGAAGCAGAACAGACACTCTTTCAGAACAATGCCAAAGAATATGTTTTACATGAATGGTGAGATTTCAGTAAATTGTATTGTCATACCCAGACATACACCAAAAAAGATCATGTTTCACCCTCATGTTCAAAATATTTCCATGGTGTTTAAGACTAAAATAGGGAAAGTATTGAGTCAATATTCTCATTTTACTATTGAAGAAGCAAAAGTTTAAGGAGTTAGGTGCCTTGTCCAAATTATCACACACAGGTGCCAAGCTGGAACCCAAGCCCTGCCTTTCTGACTCCCTGCCTGGGCCACCTCATTGCTAAAATAAACTCTGCTCATTTATGAGGTGATCAGCAGTCAGTAAACAAGCATGTGGAATAATTTCATGTGGAGCATGTGCACAGTGAACACCGCTGTGTGTCTGTAAAAGACCATGAATGTACAACCAATTGTTGTGGATGCCATATACAGTTGTCAGAATGAGATGCGCGCTGATAGAAGCCTGCGAAATAAAGGGAGAATTTTCTGTGTGGATTGCTAAGAAGAGCAGCTTTAGGAACAGCAGGTATGTGTTGGAGGAGACCGTTGAGAGGACTGACTGCCAGGTGACCCGAGAGCTGGACTCCAACAATCCAAGGCTCCTTAACTCCTCGCGCATCCTTGCCGCTCACGTTCTGCCAGCAGTTTCTGTAGCCCAAGCTGTTCCAGAGATGAACCTTGAGAGAGTAAGGGGTTGAGACCATCTGGACTGAACCCAGGTAAAGCCCGTATAGACATTTCTAAAGTTTTGGTCTTGCAGTCACCTAAGACAAGCCTCATGATAAGTTCCCTTGCTTATTAGAACTGCCACCTACCAATCTGGAGTGGTCTACCACTTTATTCAGCCACTTCATGTCTTCATGTCTTCATTTGCACAGCAATGGCATGATGTGATGTTTTAGGGTGAATTTAGCAAAATGCATGCAAAAATTTTTTTTCAGATTTTTTAACAAAATGGCAGAAATTTGAGGGAAAGGTTTACACACACACAAGATTGAGTCTCTGTGGTCCATTTACTGCTCCACTGGTCCAAGAAAGTAGAGCCACTGTTAAGCCACTGAGGGCAAAAAGGAATTTCTATTCTTTTAAAGATCCCTAGGGAAGCGTTATCTTTGATAACTTGTTCTAGCCCTGGCTGGTGTGGTTCAGGGGACTGAGTGTCAGCCTGCAAAGTGATAACTTGTTCCAATATTGACCATACTTTGGGTCTAAAAGGAACTTTTTTTACTTAGTAATATGCATTTCAGATTCATCCATGTAAGTTTCAGAGATTGATAGCTCACTTTTTTTTAGCACTTAGTAACGTTCCATTGTCTGAATGCACCACAGTTTGTTCATTCACCTACTGAAGGATGTCTTGGTTGCTTCTAAGTTTAGGCCATTATGAATAAAGCTGCTATGAACATCCCTGTGCAGGATTTTGTGTAGGCATAAGTTTTCAGCTCCTTTGGGTAAATACACAGAAGCATGATTGCTGGATATTATGGTAACAATGTGTTCAGTTTTGTAAGAAACCACCAAACTGTCTTCCCAAGTGGCTGTACCATTTTGCATTGCCACCAGCAGTGTACATGAGTTCCTGTTGTTCCACATCAGCATTTGGGGTTGTCAGTGTTCTGGATTTTGGCCATTCCAGTAAGTGTGTAATGTGTCCCTTCATATCTTTAAGTCAAATATGGAAGACTGTTTGTTTTCTAAGTTAATTGTATGTACATAAAATTTTGGGCACTCTGTTGAAACAGTTTCATGTTCTCACAGCTCTTTAACTGTGGAGCTGGTCTATGACCATACCATTCTGAATGTGCCTGATCTCATAGGTTAAGCAGGGTCAGGCCTGCTGGAACTAGATTGCCTGGGTTTGAATCCCAGTTTCACCACCTATTTGTGGAGTCTCCAGGAACTCTCAAGTTGCCACTTAACTCTTTCATGCATTCATTCATTTTATATACAGGGTTCGGCAAAAGTAGGTATGCAGTTGTTCATATGGAAAAGAATACAATAATTAATAAATAATAATATATGAATAAACCCTGTTTCACATACTCACACATGTAAACCTACTTTTGCCCCACCCTGTATTTATTATATGTGTAGTATGTTTTAAAAATAAAACAGTATGGCCCTGGCTGGTGTGGCTCAGTGGATTGAGCACCAGACTGTGAAGCAAAGGGTTGCAGGTTGGATTCCCAGTCAGGGCACATGCCTGGGCTGCAGGCCAGGGCTCCAGTAGGGGGCATGTGATGTTTCCCTCTCTCACACATTGATGTTTCCCTCCCTCTCCTCCTCTCTCCCTTCCCCTCTCTCTAAAAATAAATAAATGAAATATTTTATAAAAATAAAAATAAAACAGTATAAAATGTCTAATAAAAAGCAACAATATGCCTGCCTATTCTTTCCACACCACATTTGTAGACATTTACTTCTTAAAAAAAAACACAACAACTCTTTTTATAACATACAGCCAGAAAAGCATGCAAGTTGTACCTCACCATCTCAATGAATTCACACACTGACCAAATTCAGGTAACAAGCAAATCAAGAAACAGAACTTTACCATTTCTTCAGAAGCCCTCATTGTGCTTTTTTCTCAGTTCTCCCTCTCCTCCAAAGGACATTCCGTACTGACTTCTTATGCCATCCATTAGTTTATCGTGTCTTAGAACTTAATAAGAAACTTTATCCACTGCAATATTATTGAACATTTGTGTAGTTTCTGCTTTAGGCTGTGATGACTAGTGCTGCTATGGACAACCTTGTAGATGTCTCTTCGGTGGACATGCGCACACATCTCTATTAGATATGTTAGCAGGAATGGAATTACTAGATCATCGGTTGTGCATTTATAGAGCTCTAATAGAAAGATTTTCAAAGCAGTCACATTACTTTACGTTCCTCTCAGCAATATATAAGAGCAACTGGTCACTCTGCAGTTTGTTTTGTGCTTCTGGTGGTTAATTCCTCTAAATTATTTATACATGTGTTTTAAAAAATGGATATCCTTTCTATATGCACTTAGACCATATTTGCCTTGTCTCTCCTCACCTTCCTCCCAAAACTGTGATTCAATTTCCTCTTCTGTTGGTTGTATTTGTAACTCAACATGATATTCTTCACCTTCTTGCTGTCAGCTTTGAACCGTTTCCCTTGCCTCACTACTCTGTCAGACATGAATACTAATGACTCTCTACTTCCTTCTTCTCTTCTATCATCATAACATCAATTTGTTAGATAAAATTTTTATTTTGGATTAATTTTATATTTGCAGAAACATTGCAAAGATAGTACAATTTCCCCTATGAACTTCTTACATAACCACAATACTTTGTCAAAAATAAGAAACCAACATGAGCACATTATTTTTAACTAAATGCCCGACTTTGTTTGTATTTCACTAGTTTTTCTGTGACTGTCCCATTTCGGATGCAGGGTCCTGTCCAGTTCATCTACTCATCATGTTTCCTTATTCTCTGCTGGTCTGACAGTTTCTATGTCTTTCCTTGTTTTCAGTGACTGTTAGAGTTTTGAGTACTGGACAGGTACTTTGGAGAATCTACTGTGATCTTTCCCATGATCCTACTGGATTATGAGAATTGGGGAAGAATACCACAGAAATAAAGCACCTGCATCACATCACAGCCGGGGGTACATGACACCCCTGGTGGAGTTAATCTTCATCGTTGGTAAAGGGAGTGTGTGCCAGGTTTCTCTACCAAGTTACTATTTATCTCCTTTTAAGACGCTATATTCAGAGACCATTCACTAAATCTAGCCCACATGCACTTTGAAATAATGTGATAGGCAGAGTTCTAAAGTGACCCCCAACACCCACCCCGGTGTATAAATTGTGTATACTCCTTTCCCCTAATGAGGGCAGAGGTTGTGAATATGACGGGATAGTGACAGAGGTGAGAGGGTCGTCACTGCCGTGGCTGTCATGCTATGGAAGACTGAGAGGAGATTCTCCTGTTGGAATAGATATAGTGAGCCCCATGCTGGAAGAAGGTATGTGGCTAAGACCTGACAGTGGCCTCTTAGACCTGAGTTATTTTAATTTGTTATATAGCAACAGAAAATTCCAAAAATTACAATTAAATAGCTATTTAAGACAGGCAAACGTACATTCTCTTTGCTATCGACATTGTGTTCTATGCCTTATCTACAGATTAACACCCTGGGTAGGAGAGCAATAAATAACTTACATTACTATGGTCATATATAAACTCTACTGCAAAATGTACTGGTCAATATGCACTAGGATCCCATACAAGTCAAATGAATTTTCCTTTTTTCTATTCTAGAGCTCAATATCATGGCATACTTTAATTTGCTTTAGATTTACAACTCAGCAAGCAATATTTTAAAACTTTTTTCTTATAAAAAGAAATATCCAAATGCTGTGAAACACTGAGTTATTTCTATTTATTGGATAGAGTCATTGCATTCTTTAACTGAAGGCAGACTCCTTAGCGCCCATTGATTCCAATTCTGATTTGAACTATTAGAATTCTAGGCCTGACGGGCAGATGTCATGTTTGGGTTATAATATACTCTAAGATCTATCTGGAGTGCCTATTAACATTTTTAAAAGTCTCTTGTTGTCCCTAAATTATTTATCAAGATCAGTTTATCTGTTGATCTTGCCTTTTTTCTTTGTTGCTGACTATTTTCATATGGCCAATAATCAATGATTATTTGCTCAAATTTTAGAATAAAAAACTGTTGATTATACCAAGTACTTGTTATCGTTTACTGATGTTATCTATGACCATGCACTTTTTTCACAGGAGTCTCCTCTGAATGAGAAGGCTGATTGGAGGAATCTCTCCCTCTCCCTCTCCCTCTCCCTCTCCCTCTCCCTCTCCCTCTCCCTCTCCCTCTCCCTCTCCCTCTCCCTCTCCCTCTCCCTCTCCCTCTCCCTCTCCCTCTCCCTCTCCCTCTCCCTCTCCCTCTCCCTCTCCCTCTCTCTCCCTCTCTCCCTCTCTCCCTCTCTCCCTCTCTCCCTCTCTCCCTCTCTCCCTCTCTCCCTCTCTCCCTCTCTCCCTCCCTCCCCCTGTCAGCTTTGCTGACTGACAAGTTTTGTGGTCGGAAGCAGAGCACTGCTTTGTGAATTAGGAGTTCCCGCAATGCTGGAATGGACTTCTTCTGGGATATCCACATCGATACAAGTACTGTGGTTTTCTCTAAGCAGCTCCTTACAGTTATTTTTAGAAAAGGTTGGAGGTGTTTTATGATGGGAAGAGAGGCAAGCACTGTATGTTGGGAGGCAGAGAGGTATGTTTGCTGGTGCGTTTACTCTATAGAGAGACTCTTATTTTTTTTTAATTTTTAAATTGCACTTGACATTTGGTATTATTTTATACTTGTTTCAAGTTCACAGCATAGTGGTTAGCCATTTATGTAACTTACAAAGTGATCCCCTGGTAAGTCTAGCGCCCACCTGGCCCATACATAGTTATTACAATATTCCCTATGCTGTATTTTATATATGTGTGATTACCCTGTAACTAGCAATTTGTTCTTCTTAATCTCTTCACCTTTTTCACCAGCCCCCATCTCTCCTCCAATTTGATCACCATCAGTTTGTTCTCTGTAGCTATGAGTCTGTTTCTGGGTTTTCGGGTTCATTTGTTTTGTTCTTTAGATTCCACATATAAGTAATGCCATATGGTATTTGTGTTTCTCTATAGAGAGACTCCTATTTTGTTTTGCTCCTTCATACTTGTCCTCTGTCCCTGCATACACTGAGCTTAGCTGGTTGCAGGATTCTCCTGGGGAGTTTGGCTCTCACCAGCATCTGACTCTGGTGAGAGTCCGAGTTCCCTCCTGGGCTTTTGGTTCCCTCCTGGACTCCCTTTCTCATGAACAGATTTTTGTGTACAATAAGTCCTCACCTAATGTCATCAATGGGTTCCATGAGTTTAAGCGAAATGACACTTAATGAAACCAGTCATACTGTAGGCTAATTGAAGTAAATAAGTTAAGTTCCTATAGCATCTCTTTAACATTATAGCAAAACAGTGTTGAACAAAATTACATTTTCAAAAACTTGGTGTACTTTCAGACTTCTGGAAAATTGTCAGTCTCAAAAAACAAAATTGTCAGTCTCTAGTTCCTGAATGACCACCTACAAATCTCTTCACTCTTATAACTTTATTCATTTTCATATTCCTTTAGTGTTTCGGGAATGAGGAGGTAAGTCAGGCAAGGCATATAGCTACAGTCTTGAACAAAAACCAAGGAGCTCCCTTTCAGGGGAAAAGGGGAAGGGCTTACAGGAATAAGTACAAAGGACACATGGACAAAAACTAGGGGAGGGTGGAAATGGGAGGAAGGTAGGGAGGTCTGGGTGGGTGGGCTGGGGTGGGAGTAAAAGACAGAAAACTTTACTTGAACAACAATTAAAATAAAGTTCAAAAATAAATAAATAAATAAATAAATAAAACCAAGGAGCTCCCTTAAATCACAAGTTTCTACTGCCAGTCTCAGGCTAGCTTGTTAGCCTCGTACTCCCGCGGTTCTTTCCCTGTTACACCCACCTGCCGCCAACGTTCACAGAGGCAAGGGTTTCTGCATGGCAGCAGTTGCAGAGTCAGTTTCTTGGGTTTCGTACTTGGCTCTGGAACTGTCTGATGAATCGCTTTAGGAGAGTTACTTAAATTTGTGCCTCAGCCAGGACCCAAACAAGATGATTACTGTTGTCTGTTTCATAGAGGAATCTGAGAATGACTTCATGCATTTTCATGGCCATAGCATTTCTAAACCTGTCTCCTGACTTTAAAATAACCTCCTCTGTCATTAAAAAAAAAATAACAACAAGCAGAACACAGGAGAATGCCAGCAGGCAGAGGTAAACCGAGTGCATTCCAATGTTCCATCACCACATCTTGAAAATTTATCATTCTCACTGGTGAATGATTCCTGACCAGCATCCAGAAGGCTAGGCTTAGAGCCCAGCAAGCAAAACAACAATATAACTTTCTAAATCCTGTCCTTGGTATAACTTATCCTCAGAGTTGATTTCATTGTTGTAATTATCTGACTAAATGAGAACTTGGTGAATCACTGCATAATTAAATAACCATGAAACAGCAGGGACGCACACTGGGCTCTCAAACAGGCGAGCCGCCTCTCCACTTTACGGGATAGAGGAAAGGTGACTGACTCTAAGGGGAAATTGTTTTCTTACTACATTTTTAAATATACAAAATGTATATAGGGAGAAATTGAGGCCTTCCATCTCAAACATCAGCATCTATATTTTTAAACTTTTACGGACAATTAACCAAAGAAGATGTACAACCTTTAAATATCCCTTTATGTGTTTCCAAGGATTTAGGTTAATGAAACAAATCATTTCCGTCTAGGTCTGGGCTCCGACTCTGGCAGAGACCCTGAAGGACTGTGGTGGGAGGGCTTGGTCATTGCCCTTGCCATTAGTCTCAGGAAACAAGTAGAAGAGCCAAAATACATGGATTCCCTTAACATGTTATGAGGCTACCAACATATATATGTATATCTAAAACTTTTGTAGTTCAGAATTTTTTCAACAGTTACCCTTTAGGGGAAAAGCCTGTACTTCTATGACTGACTGCTTATGCAATAGTTCTTTCTGAATGCATTGCACAAGGCTCAAGCCAGGTGCCGCGTGACAGTTCTTGTTCTTTTCCTTCCACGTGTGTCTCCTCCGTGACTTTCATGACCACTGTTCTGTGTTGGTTTCATGTGTCAGAAACCATAGAAATAAGCCCCCTGTCTCGGGTTATGATTGATAATGGGCTCTATAGTTGTAGTCCCTTTTCTCTGAATATATTACTATACACTTTAACTTGACCTTCCCTGGAATATTTCTGTCAGTCCCTACAGTCTTTCGAGCACTCTCCCCATCAGTTTGATACTTCAGTGTCCACAGATATTTACAATGGCCATCTGCAAACTTAAATAAGGCTCTATCTGACAGTGATCCTGAAGAGACCCTCTTCTTTATGCTGCTTCTCCTAAAGACCTGACTGCCTGGTGGTTTTGATTTTTTGATTTTTGAAAAACTTCTATCTTTGTGCAGCTATGTATTAAAATGTCTTCCCATTCTCCACTTTATAAGAACCATAACAAGTAGCAACTTGTTACCGGTTTCTGAAAGCAATGATTACCATACTGCTTCCTCACATTTTCTGTCTCCCCCACTAAAAAAAATAAACTATTGAACTAACTTATAAACTCACTGTTCCTGGTAGATTACATTTGCCAAAACCATTTCAATTCCTCATTGATTAATGAAAAGACAGAGCCAGAAATTAGCAAGAGGATAATGGAAATAGAAAATCTCCTAGCAAAAAAATTTTTAAAGAAAGTATCTTTTTTAATTTACTTTCTCAGTAGTCCTTAAAAGCTAGAAACTTTGGATTGTCATTTGAACATTCTCTTGATATTGAGTAAAGTAGGAAGGCCTGTTCAACATAAGAGAGTATATGCCTTTACATACCTAAAGCAGTTCATTCCAGGGACTGGCATTCTGTTCACATACAGTAAAAGCATATATAATTTAATTTCTAGTAGTTGTATTTTAAGTTTTCCTTCAGCTAAGTGACTGATTAAATATAAAACTTAAGTTTCTTTACATGTAAGTCTTTCAAAATTAGAATGAGTGTGTATGCACATTTGAGAAGAATACCTTTAGGATACTACTGGTAATCAATACAATTTTAAGTGACCTCCACAGACCACATACTTAGGCCAAGAGAGCCTTATACATTTCATGGAGTTTTATAACATTCAAGTGCTATATGTTTGGTGTCTTATGATGATACCAAGGCAAGGTGTTAAATATATATTTTTAGTAATAAAACAACTGGCATTTTATCTGTTCTGAAGAAGATTAGCATCAGACTTTTAAAAGCAGTATGGGAGCATTTGGAGGTCTACTTGGGTCAGGGTCATATAAACAAGCATTTTTATTCAAAATTTTATTTACTGTCTTCCCTATGCAAAGCACTGTGTTGGCGGCAAGAGTTATGGAGATAATTTAATATTATCCTTCAGTTTAAGCTGATTACAGTTTAGTAGAAGAAACAAGAAGGACTAACTATGAGGTAAAACAAAAGTACCCTGTAGAGGTACAAACTTCCATGGAAACAATGAGAGAGAGGCCCCATTAATTCCATTTGTAGTGATACCAACCTGTGCCCCTCTCTTAGTAGCCTTCTCCAGCTTGGGGAGGAGGAAAAGGAGAGTACCACATTTCTCTTATCTTCTTCCACCCAACCAACTTCTAGTCATGTTTCCATCCTAAGTTTTCTGCCCTGTACAATTAATTCTAAAGAACTAAATTTGTACATCTGGAAATCCTGTTTAACTGGTCACAGGATGTAGAGGATTAGATAGATCTTAAAGTTTTTGTACTTTGTGGGCAAGACAATGAATGCCTTTGCCAGTCAGCCAAGAGTGCATCATATGTATATGATTTACATATATATATCATTTCATATTTACATATTTTATATATGTAAATTTATAATTTTGTTGATTTTATAAATTTACATATTTACAATTTTATATATGTAAATATAAAATTTTATATTTGTGTATATAATTTTTATATTTATATAGAAATTTTTTATTGTATTTTGCCCATTATCATTTGTTCCCCTTATACATTCTTCCACCTCCACCCACACCCTCCCCCCACAATGTTGTCCTTGTCCATGAGTCTTTTTTTTTTTTTTTTTTGCTCAATCCCTCTACCCTGCAACTCCCACCCCAGAGTCTGTCTCTATTTTGCTTGTTAGTTCAGTTTGTTCATTAAATTCCACATATGAGTGAAGTCATATGGCATTTGTCTTTTTCTGATTGGCTTATTTCACTTACCACGATGTTGTCCAGGTCCATCCATGCTGTCACAAAGGGTAAATAGTATTCTGTAGTATTCAAGTAATATTCTGTGTAAATGTGCCATAGTGTTATCCACTTATCTACTGATGGACACTTGGGCTGCTTCCAAATCTTGGCTATTGTAAATAACACTACAGTGAACACAGGGGTGCTTATATTCTTTCCAATTAGTGTTTCAAGTTTCTTCAGATAAAGTCCCAGAAGTGAAATTACTGGGTCAAAAGAGAGTTCCATTTTTAATTTTTGAGGTAACCCCAAACTACTTTCCACAGTGGCTACATCAGTCTGCATTCCCACCAGCAGTGCAAAAGAGTTCCCCTTTCTCCACATCCTTGCCAGCATTTGTATCATGTATTTTTAAAGGAATTCTTGAACTGAACATGAAGATAATTAAAATTCATGATTTTGACAAAAGCACTTAGATTTTTAACTTGAGTTGACAAGTTAACCTCAAATTCACTTACCATGAAGTTAAAAGTGACAGGAGAGTGATGAACATGGAAGTGTCCTGTGACCAAGATCTTAAGAAAGATGTCATTTTGTTAACCACTTTCAAAGGCACACCCTAAGTTTGCTAGCTACACAAAACTTTCTGTCCCATTATACTTCAGTGTCTTCTGCTTTCCTGATGGCCTGTTCACTCTCACTGCAGTCAGGTTTCACGATCGTTGGGTACAGGTGTAAAAGAGGGCCAAATTAAAACTAAGTAAACGAGCATAAAGACCTGGAGGGAGTGGGATGAGCTGTGGGTGCAACAAAGGAGGAGAAGGTCACATTTTCAGCTGGTTATTTGTGGAGATGCCCAGCTTTTAGCTTTTTTTATATCCTATGTATTTATTCTAACATTTTTTGTTCTCCTCAATGGTTCCATTATTAAATTCCAGGAATTTTAATAGAAATTTTGTAAGACTGTAGTCTTTTCATGTGTTGTGAAAACTCCTTTTTTAAAAAAAATTTTTCTCTAAAATCACTGGTGCTGAAAACTTGGAGCCATGTGGCTGCTCTGAGCTGTGGAGAGCAGGAAACACTGGGGCACGGTTTGTTTTTCCTCTGCAGACCCGTGATGTTGCGAGTCAGGTGCCCTCTGGCCTATAGTCTACTGTGTGAACATTCCACTGAATTCTCACTTTCAGTCACAACAGCTTCTTCTCAGAGTGAATGGGCTTCTTCTCTGGTAACTGAAGCTACTGAAGCTGACTTAGGACAGATACCATATCCTGGGAGCCTTCATACACACCTGTTCTTGGCTGTTTGGGGTCAGTGAATAAGTACTAACCTTGAAGCAGGGACAGCTATGCCTGAGCCACTTTAAAGTCTACTCAGTTTTGCTATAGAATATTACTGAGTGCTGTTAAAAATTAAGGTGTTAAACTTGATCTGTTGACCATTCTAAATTTGCCATAATTAATGAATGTATTTAAGATAAATCATAATCAGAAATCAGAAAGATTTATACTCATAAATCATGACTGTAAATTATAATTAAATTTCCAGTGCAAGGTTAATCTTTCCCTTATAAACTTGCACTGGATAATATAATTTTCTGGTTTCTTGAACAGAGAAATAAATGGTGGTAAAATTTTAACTCAACTGTTTTACCTGAAAAAATGTTCACAGGAAAATAAAAGTAAAAAATGTCCTCTTATTTTTGAAGTGAACTGTTCTCATGACTATTTTGGTTATGAAGAAATCAATGGAAATTAACTCAAAGGGGTTCCAGAGAAATTGGCAATTCAAAGGAATGCTTATTCTGTAATAAGCCTTGGGCCAGAGAGTACTATAAATCTTGCATTCATAACATAGGATCTCTTTTGCACTATAAACTGTTTCATTAAAATGTTAGTGTGATGGGAAAATAAATACACTTGAGTGTTTAGGTATGAGGGTTTCACACTCACAAGTCTGGCAGTCTGGATCTCACTCTGGTTTACATTTTTTCCCCCGCCCCTAAGGTACTTATTAACTTCTAACATATTAGATAGCTTGCCAACTTGTGTTTATTCTTCATCTCTTCCTCTCCTTGCTTAAATATAAACCCCATGCAGGTGAAATCATTATCTGTCTTTTTCATTGATAAATCCCAAGCATCAACAATAGTGCCTAGGATGTTGTAGGTGTTCAACAAATAGTTGTTAAATGAATAAATAAGGATAATGGGATATTTTTCTTTTTTAATATTTAAGAATTCATTTTTTATTGTTTATTCTATTACAGATATCCCAATTTTCCCCTTTTGCACCTCTCCACGCAGCCCACCCCTCTTGTCCACAGTTGATGCCATCTCTGTTGTCCATGTCCATGACTCATTCATACACATTCTTTGACTAATCCCTTCCCCTTCCTTGTCAAATTTGTATATCTTTTCAAAGAACTAACTTCTGGATTTATTGATTCTTTGGATTGTTTTTTAGTCTCTATGTCATTTAATTCTACTCTGATCTTGATTATTTCCTTCCTTCTACTCACACTGGGCTTTGTTGTTTTTCCTTTAGTTCTTTTAGATGTAAAGTTAGGTTATTTGAAATGTTTTTGCCTTCTTTAAGTAGGCCTGTATTGCTATGAACTTCCCTCTCAGGACTGCGTTTGCTGTGTCCCATAGGTTTTGGATTGTTGTATATTCATTTTCATTTGTTTCCAGGTACTTTTTAATTTCTTTCTTGATCTCATTGTTAACCAATTTGTTATTTAATAACATGTTATTCTGCCTCCATGTATTTGAATGTTTTTGAGTTTTTTCCTTGAGATTGATTTATAGTTTCAATACATTGTGATCTAAGAAGATATTTGACATTATTTCAGTTTTCTTGGATTAGTTAAGGCTTTGTGCCCTACCATGTGGTCTTTGGAAATGGTCCATGTGCATTTGAAAACAATGTATACTTTGCTTCTTTAGGGTAAATTGTTCTATAAATATCTATGAAGTCCATCCTTGTTGAGTCTTTGTTTGGAAGATCTATCCATTGTTGGCAGTAGGGTATTAAAACCCCCTACCATGACTGTATTGCTGTCTATCTCTTTCTTAAAGTGCTGCAAGATTTTCCTATGCATTTAGGTGTTCCTGAGGTGGGTGCATATATGTTTACAAGGGTTATCCTCTTCTTGTACCACTCACTTAAGTACTATGTAGTGACATTCTTTGTTTCTTGTTATGGCCTCTCTTCTGAAGTCTATTTTGTCTGATATAAATATTGCTACCCCAGCTTCTATTTCATATCCATTTGCTTGGAATATTTTTCCCATACCTTCACTTTCAGCCTGTGTAGATATTTGTCCTGAGGTGGGTCTCTTGTAGACAGTATATATGTGGATTGTATTTTCTTATCCACTCAGCTACCCTATGCCTTTTGATTGGAGTATTTAATCCATTTACATTTAAGGTTATTATTGATAGGTACTTGTTCATTGTCATTTATTACCTTTGTACCTATGTTCCTCTCTCTTTTCCTTAAAGCAGTCCCTTTAGCATCTCTTGCAATGTTGGCTTGGTGCAGATATACTCTTCTAGCCTCCTTTTGTCTGGGTAGCTCTTTATTTTGCCTTCTATTTTACATGAGAGACTTTCTGGGTAGAGTCATCTTGGTGGCAGGTCCTTGCTTTTCACTACTTGGAATATTTTCTGCCAGTCCCTTCTGGCTTGTAGTGTTTCTGTTGAGAAATCAGCTGATGGCCTTATTGGAGGTCCCTTGTATGTTACTAGCTGTTTCTCTTTTGATGCCTTTGAGATCCTCTCTTTGTCTTTGAATTTTGCCATTTTAATTATGATGTGTCTTGGTGTGGGCCTCTTTGGGTTCATCTTGATTGGGACCCTCTGTGCTTTCTGAACTTGCATGACTTTTTCCCTCATCAAATTAGGGAATTTTTCTGTCATTATTTTTTCAAACAGGTTTTCTATCCCTTGCTCCTTTTCTTCTCCTCCCTGTATTCCTACAATGCAGACATTGCTACATTTCATGTTTTCCTGAACCTCCCTTAAACTGTCCTCATTCTTTTTGAGTGTTTTTGGATTGTTGCTCTGACTGGGTGTTTTTTTCTACCTTATCTTTTAGCTCACTGATTTGGTCCTCTGCTTCATCTAGCCTGTTTCTAATTCCTTCTCATTTGTTCTTCATTAGAGATATTGAATTCTTAATTTCCTCCTGGTTTTTATTCTTAGTTTCTAGGTCCTTTTTTATGACATAGTTCCCACTAAGTTCCTTATAGCTCCCATAAAGTTTCCTGTAGTTCTCACTGTGTTTCTTGAGCATCCTTATAACCATTATGTTAAACTCTGTCTGATAGATTGCTTGCCTCAATCTAATTTAAATTAGTCCTTTTTCTGAGGATTCCACCTTTCTTTTTTACTGGAGGTTGTTTCTTTGTCTCCCATTTTAGTGGCTCTTTTTTTTTTCTGCATCTCAGATTGCTCTGCTTTGACTCCCTGCCTTTGTGGTAGGAGTTCTGTGGGACTCAGTGGTACAGTCTCTTTGATCTCCTGAGTTAAGTGCTCTAGGCATGTCCTTTATTCAATTTATGTGGGCTCTCTTGTTGTACTTGGGGTCTTATTATTGATGGCTCTTTTGTTGGTGAGGTCTCCTCTCCAGCTGGCTGACTGGCAGTCATAACCCCCACCATGTCTTGTATGTTATTGTGCAGGTTCTGGCAGAACAAAGCAAAACCATTTGGAAAACCAAACCCACAGCAGCAAAAATACCCCCTACCACATCAGCAGTACCAACAGAAAATGAGCAAAGGTCAATAAAGGCAGAAAGAGGTTAAGAATATCATAAGATAGGAAAAAGAATATGAGATGACTAAAGAAAAAAATTATTTTGAGAGGGAAGAGGGAAAAGAAATAATAAGAATGGGGAATAGAAACAAGACAAAGACTGGGAGAAAATAAAATTTAAAGAATAAGTAAAAGTGGGAAGGGAGATGGCAAAATGGAGTAAAAAGGGGGAGAGTATAATATGAGGTTTGAAATAAAATTTTAAAAAGTAGTGAACCAATATGAACAAAATTGAAGAAAAACCCAACAGGGTCAATAACAATGACAGAAGAGCAAAGTTTAATAAAGGTGGAAAGAGAATAAGAATATTATAAGAAAGAGAAAAGAGAATATGTGTTGTCTACAGTAAAGAAAAATTATTTTGAGAGGATAGAGGGAAGAGAAATAATAAAAGTAAGGAATAGAATCCAGGCTAAGAAAGGGAAAAAATAAAATTCAAAACTCAAATAAGCAAAGGCAAGAGGAAGGCAAAATGGAGTAAGACAGGGAGAGTAACCTATGAGATTTGAAATTTTAAAAATAGTAAACAAATAGTAATAAAATTGAAGAAAAACAGCAATAACTGCAATATCAATGCCTAACAAGCAACGATTAATAAAGGTAGAAAGAAAATAAGAATATTATAAGAAAGGAAAAAAGAATGTAAACTGACTAAAGGAAAGAAAAACTATTTCGAGAGGATACAGGAAATAGAAATAGTAAAAGTATGGAACAAGAACAAGGCATAGAAATAAAATTTTAAATGAAAATAAGAAAGGGAAGGAAGAAGGCAAAATGGAATAAGACAAGTGAAGGGAATAATGTGAGATTTGAAATAAAATAAAATAAAATAATAAAAATATAAATTAAAAGAATAAAAAATAAAAGACAAAAATAGTGAATTAGTTGAAATACAATTGAAGAAAAAGAAAAATGTTTAAAGACTATTTGAGAGAAAAAAATAATGTAAATACTGAAGAAGAGCAAGATGGAGTTCATCTCAGCAGTTTGTTTGCCTTCTGTCTCCTGGATCCTCCTCTGGCTTTTTATCAGCTCAAGGTCCAGAGCTGGGTCATCCAGCTTCTGGCAGCACTGAATGTACCGCCTTCACCTGCCCCAAGGGCGGTGTGCTTCTATTTTGATTGGGAGGGTGGGACCTCTGGGTCTCCCCTCGGAGATACTGTTCAGTCTTCTAGAAAAATTGTGGGTGTGTTCCCCTGCCCCTGTGCCACCTGTCTTGGTCTGTTCCAGCTTATTTCCAGTAATGTACAGTTTCTAATAAACTACCTGTTTGTTTCAAGGGAGGGGCCAATCTATATAAGTAGGTCAGCTCTTTCCTGTTTGGTCCTGGTGGCAGCTCTGTGTGAGAGCTGAGGCTGGGCAGGGCCCTGATTCCCCTTTGCTGCACCGATTTCTGATCTCCCAGCCCTGATGGCCTCAGTGGAATAGGGCTCTAGGAACCAGAGTATTTTTGTCTCCCTGAGAGAAGTTCACCTTTTGAAGTTGCTCTTCCTCTCTTCCTTCTGTGGTTATGTACCCTGCAGGGGTTTCTTGAGCCTGTCCTGACTATTCTGTAGAGTTTCCCTGTTGGATGTGGTGCTTGCAATCCTGCAAAAGGTGGGGGCTTGGGTATGTCCTTCCCTTCCCAGAGGTTTGAACTGTGCAGGGGAGGGGGTTCTGCCTGGCTGTGAATAATCTCAGGCACTCAACTCTCACGCATTTAATTCCCAGCCCACTGCCCTAGCAGTAGACACAGTCCCAAACTCTCTGTTTTGCACAGGCCCCAGCTTGCTAGCTGTGGTGGGTTGGGGCCCTGAAATCCCTTTGCTGTGCAACTTTCTGATCTCCCTGCCTGGCTGTACTCAGTGGGAGCAAACTGCATTTTCAGTCTTGTGCCTTTGCTGGTAGCACAGCTGAGCACCCAGTCCCTGCACAGCACCATTCAGCTCCCCATTTAAAAAGTCTCTCTGTGCACCACCCCCCCAACAGTACCAAGTCACTCTCTGGTTCTCCAGGCACAAAAATTCAGAAGTCTCTCATGGTCACACTGGCTGAAGCCTGCCACTGTCTGACCCAGGTGTGGTCCCTGATCATGCTAGGACATAGAGTGTCTCTCTCTCCCTCTTTCTCTCTCATTCTCCTGGTTTCATATGAATTTTAGACTTTTGAGGCTTGTTTTTTAGATTATTTATTTAGCATAAGCCTAGATCATCATAGTCCCACCAATAAGTTGATACCCATTGGTGGATTCTATCCAATGTATCACAGAGTCTTTACACTCTGGCTGGTGGCATCATACACTGCCTCTAGGCCCTTGTGAGCTGTAGGAATTGTTAGACCTACTGGTCTCTGTGATTTTTCTCTCCTGAGCTTAGATAGTTTATATCATACATGTATAGATTAGTACTCAGCCAAATATTGGAAGGGACCATTCTGCAGGTCTCTAAAGTTGTCTCACTCTGCTGCTTACTTTCCCCCTCTATGCCACAAATTCTAGTTGTGTTGTCTCCCTGAATTCTCATAAAAAATAGCAGGCCTCGATGGGGTTTCCCCTCTCTGTGATGTGACAAATCCCTCTGTGCAGTGCTCTCTGGCAATAACAAAGCAGTGCGTAACTTGCTTTGTTTCCCTTCTCTAAGGGATGAGAGTTATTTTCTGTCTCTTGCATAATGTCTGTAATCAGTTGTTTAATATATTTTGTTGAGTTTTCTACTTCTGGAGGAAGTGAAATTCCTGTCATGTTTAATTATTCATGAACAGAGTAGAATTTGCCTTGCTAGTTTTTATACTTTTTCAGCTCAGATTCCATATATATTCATCCATTGTAATGGTTTTCCTTTAGTTCTTTGAACATATTTATAATATCTGTGTTAAATTTTTGTCTGCTGAATTCACCATCTTGGGCACTTTAGGGTTGATTTTTACTGACTGCTTTTCACTTTACTACATATCACAGTGTTTTAGTGTTTGTATGTCTAATATTTCTTCATGTTGCTCATTATTAAAAAAAATTGTAAAAACTCTGGATTACTTTTTCTTTTACCAGACAGTCAAATTACTAATTAATCACATTGGACTTGTGTGGGTGTGAAATTATGCTTTGTTAGACTCTCTGGAAAGTCCAGGGTGTTTCTCAAACACCTCTTACTTATAAAGTCAATCTTCAAATTATTTCCTCCTCGCTGATATTTTAGGACTTGGTTTTAATTTGTTTTAGGGTAGGTTTAAAGTCACCTTACTTTAGGGCTTTGTCCTTGTACCCAAAGTTAGCTTTTGATCTGTGCTGAATGTACATGGTATTAAGGAGGTATTAAGGAGGCGTTAATAAGATCTCTCTACTGACATTTTCCTGACAGTGTAAAAACAATAAAGTAAAATGATGTAAACTCTAATCAAAATATTTGCAATTCTCTGTCTTAGGTAATAAGTAGTTTTGGGTAACCTGACCTCTGTGGTATGTTCTGGAAGAGCCTTTGTAGGTTGGCTGTGCTTTAGTTTGTTGGGACTGTATCCATTATCCTGCAAAAAGCTCCTTTTATTTCTAGAATGTCTTTGAAATTAGATGATGACATTTACTTTATTAAAAAAATTTTTTGGTGAATGGTATTTTATTTATTCATTTTTTGTTTACAACTAAAACTCCAGGAATTTAAAATTAACAAGCTTGACAACAAGCTTCTTAAACCAGAAAAAGTTTCAGCCTCACGTTTCACATGTTCTGTGGTGCTTTATTCAAATAAGCCTTTGTGAGCTGGGTGGCATCCAGATTCACTGGGATTCTTTTGCCCACAGTTTCTCTTGGGGAGACCAAGTAGTCCCTGATCACATGTGCACAGCTGCCAGAGTGTGGTTTCTGGGACACTTTTGCTTATGTTTTTTGTGTAGCTTTTTTAGTTGGCTTAGGCAGAATTCTCCTCTGAGAATTAGAGACAATGTGCTTCCCCCTGAACTTTTTCTGCAACCCAAGTACTTACTTACCAGACTTGGTTTTCTGGAAACATTTCAGTTGAGGAATGAGAACAAAGTCGTAATAACTTTCTGACCTCCATCAACTTCAATTTCCTTGGCTGCTGTCCTATTCAGCTCCCTCAAGCTCAGCCTTCAGACACAAATTCATCTCCTGCTCCAGGAGAGCCTAAGAGATGCTGGACTACAACTTACCTGGCTTTTTGCCACTGGGCTTCACCATCTTCATGCTATAACTGACTATGTCCTCCTTGTGGAGCACCGGCCTATGAAGAGAACGTTATTTTTACAATTTTTTCAGCAATGTATTGGATATAATGAGATATTAAGGTACTAAAAAGACAGCCAGTGAGGTTACAGTTCAGTTCATAATCCATTTCATCAACCCTGTCTCTTTAATATCACTCAACTGTATCCTGTCCTCTCCAACTTCGCTGCCATAATCTCTGTCCAGGCTTTTATAATTACTTGGTTTACTGTCACTGATCTCCAGGTATCCACATTGCAGCTATATAGAGTATAACAGCATTTTTAAAATGCAAATGCCATCCCTTGGAGGGTAAAATCCTCCTGTGCATTAAGTAGTAGAAATTATTTATAGATGAAAGAAATGAGAGAGGGAAGAAAAATATCCTTGAAAAAATAACAAAAAATCATAACAATCTAAATAGCTGGGTCTTTATTTCATGAATTATTTATTCCTAAAGTTGCAGACTTATCTTTACAGGCTATTCTTTGACTCGGTGAATTTTCCCATAATGTATGTCCCACTTCAAACCATCTTGCTCTCATTCGCTTTACTAAGTGTCTCCCTCACTGACACGTACCTAAATCTCCCATGTTGACAACTCACTTTCAGATTAATAACTTCCTAGATGGTTCACTGGGCTTTGGAGTTATCTTTCTGAAATTCTGCCTTCTGATTGTCTTCCCTCCCCTAACAGCACTCAAGTGACTGAGTACATCATTCTACCACATTCCACCTAGGTCTCCAGAATTAGGTTTTATGGAATTAAAATATATATACTAGGTCTGTCCACAAGGTATCCAGCCATGTAAGATGAAAAATAGAGACATTTATTGAAGAAGATACAAGATACAAGAAACACTGTACATAGGACAATGACACCTCTGTCCCCTTCAAGGTAAGCAACTTGGGACCTCACACAGTTCCTGCAGTTGCCATGAGTGGCCCCATCATATTTTCCTGAATTTCATGACAGTCTGAAATCTCTGCTCTTTCAAAGGTGATTTTAGTATTGGGAAAAGCCAGAAGTCACAGGGCACCCAATCTGGGCTCTATGGGGGCTGAGTCATGAGAGTGATTTGATGTTTCACAAAAGAACTCTGCATGAGACATGATGCATGTGTGGGTACATTATTGTGATGAAGCTGCCAATCACCATAGCCCATATCGGCGGCCTTCTGAATTACCCAAATAGTTTCCATGCAGGAATGTTCAAGCTTAATGCAAAATTTGATGCAGATTCATTGCTCTACTCACTCAGTCATTTTGAATGTGATGGCCACACAATACACATGCTCACCCAATGGTGTCTACCACCCCCACTGACTAGTACAGTGAAGTCATCATTGTTCACACATGTGCATTCCAGTCCACTCTCCTTGGCTGCCAACTTATATCAATATAACACAAACTGTTCTCACTATGTTAATAATGGCTGGACTTTTTCCATACAGACCATGTGTATTTCTACATAGCTTGGCCAGGGGAAAAAAACCCAACTAAGATACCAGCTATCTTTTTTGCCTACATTTACTGAACAAATATCTACTGTATGTTTAATATGTGCTTTTGTGTGTGTGTGCTTGGTATACAACAACAAACACATTAAACTAGCTTTCTATTTCCAGAGTGCTTATAGTGTTCTGGAGGATGTGGCCATTACAATAGTGAGAGAAGTTCTATCGTGAGGAAGTAGAGAGTGTCACTGTAGTGCCTCATTGAAACACCTGTCTCAGTCTACCAGGGAAGGTTTCTTGGGAGAATAATTACAGAATGAATGGTGATCAACAAGAAAGGAGTTGGGTATTTTATGAAAAAGAGGATTCAGGAAAAGTACAGACATTTGAAAATCTAGTTGGAAGAGACCTCAGAGCACCTTTATAGGTTGGATGGATGGCAATTGTTAAGAGAAGTTTCAGGAAAGGTAAGAGAGACTACTTCATGAAGGGCCTTGTGAAGGGCCACATAAAGGAGTTCGGATTTTATGCTAATGCAGTGGTTCTTAAACATTAATGTGCATTCAAACCAATTATGACTCTAATTACAAAGCATAGACTTATTCATTAGGTTTAGAGCAGAGCTTACTTTCATGCATTTCTAATATCCTGTGTGCTGATGCTGCAGGGCTGTAGAGCATACTTAAACTAGGAAGCTCCTAAGGGAACTCGTAATGATTTGAGGAATTTTAGTCAAAGCATAAAATACGATCAATATGTTGTGATCTAGAAAGATGGCTATGATATCAGAATACAAGATTAACTGGAGAGGGGCAAGATTAAATTCAAGATTTCTTAGGCTGTTTTAGTAATCCTGGTCAAATATGATGAATTTAGGCTACTAGATGGCACTAAGGATAGAGGGAACTAAGAAGATCCAAAATTATTTAGTAAATAAAAATAGAGAATTTGAAAAATAGAATGTCTTTGGAAGTGAGAGAGAAAACAGAAGAATTAACAAGATTTCAGATTCCTAGGTTCCTGGTTTGGTCAAATTTATTGCTACTCAGGGTGATAGAGATCTGTGGAAGGATTTGTAAGCAGGCAACCAATATAAAAGTGTTATTTTTCACTATAAAATTAGAAATGCCTGCCTGTTATTCCTATTTTAATATATTTTATTGATTATGCTATTAACAGTGTTCCCAAGGTTCTCCTCTTGCCTCCCTCCACCAGACATCCCCCATTCCCTCTGGCAATTCCCACCCTTAGTTCATGTCCATGGTCATGCATGTAAGTTCTTAGGCTTCTCCATTTCCTATACTGCTCTTAACATCCCCCTGTCTATTCTGTACCTACCAATTTGTGCTTCTTAATCCCTGCACCTTTCTCCCCATTCTCCTCTTTCTCAGTCCCAGCTGATAACCCTCCAAATGATCTCCACATCTATGATTCTGTTTCTGATCTGCTAGTTTGCTTAGTTTGTTTTTTAGATTCAGTTGTTGACAGCTGTGAATTTATTGCCATTTTAAAGTTCATAGTTTTTATCTTCTTTTTCTTAAATAAGTGCCTTGCCCTGACTGGCATAGCTCAGTGGATTGAATGCAGCTGCAAACCAAAGGGTCACTGGTTCGATTCCCAGTCAGGGCACATGCCTGGGTTGCAGACCAGGCCCCCAGTGAGGGCCATATGAGAGGCAACCACACATTGATGTTTCTCTCCCCCTCCTTCTCCCTTCCTTCCCCTCTCTAAAAATACATAAATGAAATCTTTAAAAAAAATAAGTGCCTTTAACATTTCATATAATAATGGTTTAGTGATGATGAACTCCTTTAGCTTTACCTTATTTGGGAAGTGCTTTATCTGCCCTTCCATTCTAAATGATAGCTTTGCTGGATAGAGTAATCTAGTTTGCAGGTCCTTGCTTTTCATCACTTTGAATACTTCTTACCAGTCCCTTCTACCCTGCAAAGTTTCTTTTGAGAAATCAGCTGACAGTCTTATCGGAACTGCTTTAGAGGTAACTATCTGCTTTTCTCTTGCTGCTTTTAAGATTTTCTCTTTATCTTTAACCTTTGGCATTTTGATTATGTGTCTGGATGTGGTCCTCATTGGGTCCATGTTGTTTGGGGCTCTGTGCTTCCTGGATTTGTATGTCTATTCCTTTACCAAATAATGGGTGTTTTCTTTCATTATTTTTTCAAATAAATTTACAATTTCTTGCTCCTTCTCTTCTTTCTCTGGCACCTCTATGATTTGAATGTTGGTACATTGGAAGTTGTCCCAGAGGCTCCTTAGCCTATCCGTGGTTTTGGGGGGGCTTCTTTTTCCTTCCTGCTGTCCTGATTGGTTGTTTTTTCTCCCTTGTGTTGCAAATCATTAATGTGATTCTCAGCTTCATCCACTCCATTGTTGGTTCCCTGTAGATTTTTCTTTATCTCACTTAGTGTAAGCTTCACTTCTGCCTGGGTCTTTTTCATACTGTTGAAGTACCCAATGAGTTCCTTGAGCATCCTAATAACCAGTGTTTTAAACTCTGTATCTGATAGATTCATTCTATTCATTGTTTAGTTCTTTTTTCTGGAGTTTTGTTCTATTCTTTCATTTGGGCCATATTTCTTTGTCTCCTCATTTTGGCAGACTCCCTATGTTTGCTTCTATATATTGGGTAGAGCTGCTTTGACTCCCTGTCTTAATAGTGTGGCCTATTGTAGAAAAGCTCACCAGTAGGTTGGATGGAGTGGAGCTTTCAGGTATCACTAGGGTAGGGCAACCCATGTGAGCCAGGTTGATGGGTCTGGTATGGCTTCTCTGTAGTTCTGTGTGGGGGAGGGCTTAAAAAGGGGACACTCCCACTGTCTGGCCTCTGGAGTTTTGTCTGGGAGGAACTTGCCCTGGTGATGAACACTTCAATTTCTTCCTGTATGCTGCTGGTGTCCTTCCAGCTGCTGCCCTGATGCTGAAGCCCAGGGGGAGTGAGTGCCTAAGTCCTGAGTCTATTGTGGGCCCTTTAGGAGAAAACTCCTGAGAATCCTGCAGTTTCTTCCACTGCCCCCACCCCCACTGATTTTTACAGCCCAAAGTTATGGGGACTTACCTTCCTGGCACTGGAACCCAGGGCTGGGTAATCTCATGTGGGGCTGGGATCCCTCACTCGGAGGTATCTGTCACAGTTTTTATCCACCATATGTGGGTGTGGGGCTGCCCATTCTGCGTCTCCACATCTCTGCCCTTCCTATTCATCTGGATTAACATGACTTCTTTAATTCCTTGGTTGTCGGACTTCCATACAGCTTTTCTGATTTTCTGATGACTCTGGGTAGTATTTGTTTTGTAGTCTAGTTGTAACCTATACCTCCATCTTGACTGGAAGTGCCTATTATTTCTAAATTCAGGTACTTAATGTGTTTGGCAGGAATATGGAATAAAAGATTGATATTTTTTTCTTCTGTGGTCCAAATAGAGATATTGTTTTTTAATTTTAGTATTTGGGACCAATCAATAAAAGTAACTCCCTGAGTTTGGTGTTATGCACCCAAGGAACCACTCCCATTTGGACAGCAGTTTGATGTTCCAGTTGGAACACAGTCAGGTTCCAAGTAGACTACTCTCGGTTGTCACTTTGCCTAGAGCAGTTCAGTGGAGTCCTTCAGTCAACAGAATAATGATTGGACTGCCAGCTGGTGTGTGAGACAATCAGATCCGGTTTCACATTCTTTCATAGGTTAAATCTGGCTAGACTGAAAGCTACCTTTGCAGCCATACATCAACAGCTGGAGATGTTTAACCATAATGGAGGATGAGGAAGAGGACTTAAAGACCAGATGAAGGCATGTCTGCAAATCAAAAACTCTTAATCGAGAGCTGGCAAAGCCAATCCCTGACCAGCTAACTCAGTCCTAAGCAGCCCATTTCTGACCAGTCTCCCTGTTTACCACATGGAAAGTTTAGCTCTACATCTGATACTAAGTGCTAGTGAGTCTGAGGACAAAGGAGTGGGGAGCAGGATTCATAGAACTTCTGGTTTTTGGTTTTGTTTTTAAGGCAGGGAAGGGAAGGAGAGAGAAAGAGAGGGAGAGAAACATTGACTGGTTGTCTGTCATATATACCCTGGCCTAGCACCAGACCCACAACCCAGGCATGTGCCCTAACTGGGAACCGAACCCAGGACCCTTCACTTTGCTGGAGGATGCCCAGTGAACTGAGCCACACTGGTCAGGGAGAACTTCTGTATTTTTTGTCTTTATTTTAATGAGTCATAAATTGTTTCACCCGCCAGAGGCCTCTTGTGTGATGCCAGCATTTGTTTTACAAGTTAACGATGGGATAGAGAATTGTAAGGCACCTAATGGCTTTCCCCAGGTCAGTGTGTCCTAGAATCCTAGCCTCCACTTCCTTCTAACATCCTTCATGTACTTGTCCAACACTCCCCCCAGGGAGGCTAAATTTTCACTAATTTTTTCCTAATTGTGGTAAATCAGATTTCAGCCTCTGGAGGCTGTAAGCTAATGCAGGTACAGCCAGGAATCTCTTAACAGTTTCTCCTAGACATTGGCCTTCTGCTCCAACTTGTTCAGTTAGGCTCCAAGTGGGTAAGGGATTATGACAAACATCTAGTTCAAAACCACTTTAATTCTCACTTTCCTAAACTCAGTAGTATTGACAATTTTTCCCCTTCTCCCCTTTATTTTTTAAGGTTAACTCTTTTTTTTTTTTAGCAACTCTTTCATGGTACAATGGGATAATTAATTGGAAGTACAACATTACTGACTAAATACCAAAACGAGCTTTTTCTAATTATCCCATCTGTGAAAATTCAGTTACCACATATGGGTCTGTCTTCCATAGATCAATTTTATGGCTATTCAAATGTTTTAATTTTGGAAAGAGGTTGTCCACAATGTAAACTTCTTACAGACTATCTAGTGATCGGATTCTTCTGCAGTTCCCATATTTCTCTTATGAAAAACTGAGTTTTAGAAAGTTTTTTGACCTGATCAGACTCTCTGGTTCTTTGACCTAGATCAGAGCCAGCTATGAGCAAAAACAGGATAAATCATTTGCTTAAGTCACAACTTTGCTCATGAGAATCACTTGGGGGCTCATTAAAAATAACATTTCTGTTTCCCCGACTGCATCCCAGAAATGGCATAATTAGAACATTCAGGAGAGAAATCCAGTGTATTGAGGTTCTCCAGAGAAACAAAACTAATAGGGTATGTAAGTGGAGGTGAAGGGGAAAGGATGTACGTATATATGTGGAAATTTATTATGAGAAATTGGCTCCTGTGACTATGGAGGCTGACGGTTCCCAATCTACCATCTGCAAGCTGGAAAACCAGGAAACCTCGTGGTGTAATTTAGTCCAAGTCTGAAGGCCTGAGAACCAGATCAGCTGATGCTGTAAATCCGAGCCTGAGGGTCACAGAAGATGAGGTGCAGCGTCTCTGCTCAATTTGTGAGGAAGGAAAAAGGGAAGGGAATTCTTCCTCCTCCAGTCTTTTGTTCTATTGAGATCCTCAATGGATTAGTGATGCCCAACCACTTCTGCAAGGGTTATCTACTGAGTCCTCTGATTCAAATGCTAATCTCATCTGGAAACAAATTTACAGGAACACCTAGAAACAATGTTTATCTCAGCACTCCATGAACCATTTTAGTTGACACATAAAATTGATCTTGACACCTAGAAATGTATCATTTTAAGTAACCTCACCAGATGAATCTTCAGTTGCACACAAAATACAGGATTACTGGTTTACATTACTGGTAGGTACAAATTTGATATCATAGTGTATAGAAGTTCATAGAAGTTTGGTAAAACATTATTCCAGATACGCACATTCTAGAAAGTAAAGGAAATTAATGTAATTATAAATTCTTGAAAAAAAATGAAAAGTTTAGACATTTAATCTCCCAAGATTCATTTGCTGCTTTATAAAGGAGACAATAGGAAGTACAACTAAAGTGTAGTAGATAAAAGAATAGCCAGTTTATTATTACACTATACGTATTTTTGTTTGTTTGTTTTGCCATTTTGGGATTTGCTATCATGGGAATTATTGGAAAACCTACCAGCAGGTGGTAGCGCTGTTTAACAAATGTACCCTCAGATCTCAAAATAAGCAGTTGTGAATAAATTATTGGCTGCAAATACAGCAACATTCGAATATGTCAGAATATTGGGTTGTGATTCAGAAAATTTGACTCCAGATGCCAGTTGTAATGCTTGTTGGCCTTATCACTTGGGAAAAATACAAGGTCCTGCAGGAGTAAATTCTGCTTGAGTGTGGCTGATAGGAAAATAACATGGGTGTAATAATTTATAGTTTTAATCGGAACATTTCACCTAAAATGTCATATGGTATGCTTGGGTGTGATATTGTTAAGTTACAGAATCACATGCTTATGATTTTGTAGTAAAAATGGGGCTTTATTTGTGCCAAACCCTATAGTTTAATCTATTTAAATAACATTGTAAGTAAAATTGGGTAATAACTGTTCCGCCTTATGTTGTTTTAAGGGTGGAAACAGGGCAGTAAACCCCGGTCTCACTCCCAGCCCCAGGCGACCACTTATGTACGGGTGCACCCTACCACTCCAGAGTCACCTTTTCTGAGTATTCCATGTGAATAGAAACAGAATGGGTTATTTAGAGGTATGTTTAATTTAGAGGTTTGTTTAATTTGTAATTCACAAATTCCCCAAATTTCCTTTTGTTGCTGATTTGTTATTATGTGCTTTGTATGATTTCAATCTTTTTAAATTTTTGGAGTAATATCTATGGCCTAAGGTACAGTGTGCTGTGGAGAATGTTCCACCTGTACTTGCAGAGAATGTGTGTGCTGCTGTGTGGTGCGTGAGGTGGTCACAAGATATTGGTTAGGTCGGATTGGTTTACAGCATCATTCAGTCCCCTGCATCCCTGCTGGTTCCCTGTCCAGTTGCTCTTTTTATTATTGAGAGTATAGAGTGAAATCTCCAATTATTATTATTGAAATCTCTATTAATCCCTTCAATTCTGTCTTTTCTTTAAAAATCATATATCTGGGGCTTATGTTGTCAAGTACCCATATATTTATGTATTTTATATTTTTCTATTGAGTTGGCCATTTTATCATTGTTGGGTATAGCTGAAAGTGTATTTTTTTCCTGATACTGGAATAGCCTTTTCAGCTTTCTTAGGGTTACTGTTTGCCAGGTGTGGCTTTCTCTGTTCTTTTACTTTCAGCTTCTTTGTGTCATTAAAACTGAAGTTCCTTATGGATCGAATATGGTTGTATCATTTGTATGTGTACATAATTTTTCCAACCTCTATTTTTAATCAGTGTTTATTAATCCATTTTCATTAATATAATTATTGATATGATGGGACTTATATCAGCTAGTTATTGTTCCTCCTTTACTGCCTTTGTTATTTTTATGTTTTTCTTTATCTTTATTTTATTTTTTCCCATTACTGTTTAGTCCCCTTATACTCCCTTCCCCCCAACAATCACTACACTGTTGTCCATGAATCCTTTTTCCTTTTTGCTCAACCCCTCCCCCTCCTCCCCTAGCACCTCCCCCAGCCCCCAGCTGTCATCTTTACTGCCTCATTTAGCTTTAGATAGATCTTATGGTATTATTTTAATTCCTTTAAAATATTTTGGAGTGATTGTTTCAATAGTTCCTAAGAGATTGCAATATATGTTTTAATTTAAAATAATCCACTTCAGATTAATGTTAATTTAATTCCAATAAAATAGACTTTGTTTTAATTTGGCTCCTTCCCCCCTCTTTATGCCATCATTGTCATATATATTATATCCTTAAATATTATTTAACTAAAGTTATAAAATAGCTTTATGATTGCTTTATGTACTTTTCTTTTATATCATTCAAGAGAAAAAAGAAAAATATTTTCATACTTTTTTAGATTTAAGTAATTACCTTTACTGGTACTCTTTATTTCTTCATGTGGATTTAAGTTATTGTGTGATGTTATTTCATTTTTGCCTGAAGGATTTTCTTTAGTATTTTTTGTAAGACAGGTTTGCTAGCAATGACTTCCCTCAGTCCTTGATTTTTTGGAAACATCTCTAGTTCTCCTTCATTTCTGAAGACTAGTTTAAGTAAACAATTCTTGATTACCTTCTTTTCTCCATCATCTAGGCCTCTGTACTGCTAGGAGGATCTGGTCTATCTCACAGGCAGTCCACAGTATTTTTCTCTTGAGCGTTAACAACTGCACAGAACACCAGCATCATAAAGTCACTCTGTCACCATGCTGGATTGAGGCAAACAAAGCCACTCTGTAGTCACCTCTGAACACAGATAAGAAAAACAAGACTTCCCAAACCACAAAAATGCTCAGTTATTGGTTAATTTGGTTAATATGAGTGACTGCTGGGCTTTACCAATTATAGGTTAGTCTTGTTTAATTCTTTGCATTTCATAGATTTTTAAGACATAATCATAAATTTCCCATACTTCATGACATTATCTAATCCCTAGCCAACCCCTACTTCCCTGAGCCCTCTTCCAAATCACCTAACACAGACCCAAATTCTATAACACCCTCTTACTAGGGTACTCCACGGTTTCTCATGTGTGTGGGCTACCCCATTCCAGCAAGTTGTTAACCACACTTTGTTTAACTATAGGTAAGTTCCTGGTCTCTTTTGCAGAAGGGCACTAACACCTAAATTAGAAAGGATAAAAGTTAGGATGGACAAAGACATACCAGTTAAATGAACCAAAACTAAATTATGGATCATAATATTAATATCAGGAAAGTTCTAAATCAAAGCAAAACCTTAGATTAGATTAATATAGGTAAATAGAACAGGATAAAATCTATATAAAGATCTAACTTGGAAGTCTGTAGATACTCAAAAAAAGACCTGGAATACGCTTCCTCTGGGTTTAAAGGTCAGCAAGCTTTTTCTGTAAAGGGCCAAAGAGATAGTATTTCCAATGTGTGCAGGCCAGGGCTCTGTGACAGCTACTGAACTTTGCAACTGTGGTGTGAAAGCACCCAGAGACCACACACAAAGGGAACTAAGGGACATGGCTGTGTTTTAAGAAAACGTTCTTTACACTGATATTCAACTTTTTATATGATTTTCATGTGGCACAAAATATTCCTTTAATATTTTTCAATAATTAGAGATGTGAACACCATTTTCAGCACCGGGGATGTCCAAACGGTAACGGGTGGAGGTGCGCGGCCCCACGTCTTCGTTGTTACGTCGCCTTCTCGAGAGGCCCTTCCTTGCTGGCCTTTTAATGATAGTACCCTCCCCCACGCCCTTATCTACTTTTTGCTCTTCTATTGTACTCACAAAAGTCAAATGATCTATTTTATTTATTTGTTTATTGTGTGGCTAGAATGTACATTCTAAAAGTCAGAATTTTGGTTTTGTATACCACTTCGGGCCAGTGCCTGCGGAAGTGCCTGGTGTATGACATGCACTTAGTAATATCTACATGATGAGTCCATTGGAGCCTATGGGAAGAATCACACAGCAGCAGATGGCAATAGCCACATGGGTAAAGAGGGCTAGAGATATTTCAGCGTCTCCAGTTTGAGAACACACACGGGAGACAACTTTCCCTTGCAGTTGTGAGAACACTCAGAAAACATCTTGGGGAAGCCAAGGGCAAGGGCAGGAGAGCTAACAGATCACCTTATACTCAATAGTCTCAGGTACTGGAAGAGACTGTTAAAACTAGGGTAGTCGACCGGAAAACCCAGTTTAGAGTAAATTTGTTTTTCCTTAATATCTAGCTGGTAAAAATGTATAAGGGAGTATTACATCAGCTACAAATAGAAACTACAGTTTTAATGTCTGAGTTGTTGTGCCAGTAATTTCTTGACCCTGTTTTTAATAATTTTTAAAAGCTTCAAGAAAGGTAGAAAGAGTACGGTAGTAGTGTTTGCCTTGCAGGAGAACTGGGGGTGTGTCTGAGAGGAAAACTTACTTTCATTCGGATTGTTCAGATATCATTTAAAGGGGAGGCTCCAGAACTTCTGTATGTGAAAGTCTTAGGACGCTGATCTGTTTTGAAGATGTACATGCAGGAGGCTTCTGCTGGATCTGTGTTTCCCTAGCAAACACATTTTCATGGCTTAGAGCATTGGCTCTGGAGGTGTGATGGGGGCCTAATGCCACCTCAAACCATGTTTGGGGGTAGATATAACCACTTGCAAGTTTTCTTTAATTTCCTAAAAAAAAAAACCCAACTTTTCAAAGTATAACAATCTTTTAATATAAATGTGGGGAACATTGCCTGCTGTAGAATGAGGAGGCACAGTGGGGAGGGTGGCACCCTGAGGAGGTTACCGCCACAGAAAAGCACAGCAGCCATTCAGTGGTTGTGAAATAATTCTGTAATTGTGAAATAGCCATTCAGCCATTAAAGAACATTCAGCATGTGACCTGATCTCGCCTACCTTCAGTTTATTAAGAGAAGACAGACATCTGGATTTGTATATAAGATAATTCTAATTTGTAAATGTCAATCATTAATTCAAGATATTTTTAAATGCTATATAGCTCTTATAAAGTACCATGTTGTAATTCCTCTTCCGACTTCCAGCTTGATGGGACCTCTGGACAAGAGAGCTGATCAAGTTATTTTCTTTCACGTGGTTGTAGAGCTGCAGCGCAGCACAAAGTTTATAGTGTCTGGGGGTGTCTGTCCCATTGTGCCCATAAACTGTCATTGCTAAGGAGGAGCAGCGGAAACGTGGGGTTGGACGTGGCCTTGCGTATGTATGTGTTTCTAGAGTCTTGAATTCTTCATATCTAGATCAATAGATTTAGGTTAGTATAGATGTAGGTATATTTATTTCTTGAGGTCATCCTCCTTGGCAATGGTCTGTTAGCAAGATGGGGAAAATCATTGTAGATACTCTGTGAAACAAAAATACTGATACTCAAAAAAACAGTTAAGGAGATCAATGTAATTAAAATGGTGTCACTGAAACCATGCTTCTACAAACTTTCAAAAACTTGCAAAGGGAATAAATCTCCTTCACAGCATGTTTTCTATGAGAATAAATTTCAAGGACTAAACTATTTATATTCCAAGAAACACTTAAAATATAGCCCTTCTATAACCTAGAGCCCACCTGCCTGTGGTCTCTTCTCCCAGAGAACAAGATTTGGCTGTAAGGAACATTTTCACCATTCTTGGAACTTAATGTAACTATTGAGCCAAGTCACTGACAAAGGAGAAGAAAGAATACAGGAGCTGTGGGTGCCATGTGGGATACTCCTGGGCATCGTACAAACAGGGGGCTGTATTTAAATTTGAAAAGACTCTGAGACATATTTTTTCTCCTGACCTGATAAGAAATTTTCCTGTTCCTTTTAAGGGATGCTTGATCAGGCTCAGCAAGAGTGACCCCACGCAGACCCAAATAGGGCCCTTGGGCGGTTGACTGAATTTCACAGGCCGTTCATCCATCCCTTCCTCCTACCTCTGATGCATGATTTTCCTCAGTAACTGCATTTCTGGAGGCTCAGAAAAGTTTTCCATTTTCACTATGTGTCTATAGTTCCTAGATCTATGTCAGTCTTGGATAGCACATTTCCCTACTTATAACTGTTAGGGTGGTTGGTGACGCAAGCTGTGAAAGAATTCACAGAGAGCAGAGTTTTCATTTTACTTCCCAAGTGAGAAGGGCTAGGTGCAGAGATGCGAGCCAGCACTGAGGAGTGGAGGCTTTGAGCTTTTATGAGGTGATTGGTGTGGTCGTAGAGCAGGATGTTTCGGTTGGTCTCATATAGGCTGTAGCTTGTTTCAGTATGATCTTTGGGTGCAGGGTCCAGTCTTTGCAGTCTGGTGCATCCTGTTTCATAAGGTCTAGGAGCCCCTGCACCTTCAGGGTGCTTCCAGTAATTTTCCAGTCGTGAGCATAGAGGCTCGTAAAACAAGACTCAGCCCTGCTTTATGGGGTACAGCTAGTTCTGGCAAAGAGGGCCTGACAAGGGGGCTTTTATCCTGTTACTAACTTGTACGTAGTAGCTCAGCTTAATGCATATGTGGATGTAAAAATAAGTTTCCACTTACTTTATAGGCGTTTCTCACTTAGCAGTAAGTCAAGACAATGTCCTAAATTCTTAACATTTTAAAGGTTTTTAAGTATGTTTCTTTCTAATATTAAAGCACTAAGTAAGCACTCATCTTTTGGCAAAAAAATAAAAAATAAAAATAAAATTGAGGGCTCATCTCATGATGTTTCCATATAAAAATATTAAAAGAATCAAAATACATATTATTCTTGCTTTATTGCAGCCTGCAGGCTCGAACAGCACACTCATGGGCTAGTCGTTTAAGAAGACAGAGGTGTCCGGACCTCCATCTGTGAGCTGTCTTTGTGGTTGGTTTCTGACCTACTTTGAGCCACTGTGCTAGCTCACTGCAGATTTTTCAGATTCTGCCCTTCCACAATCCGGGCATGAAGGGAAAAGGTAAATCTTGTCATTACCAACCACTTAATCATATTCCCCATGCATGCTATTGCTTTCCGCAAGCAAATGAAGTCTAATTTCAGACTTTCAAGCATTGCTTTGTCCCTATGTTTACATAAGAGGTCAAGAAAGATAACTTTTTTAATGAATTCAGTTCCTTTCCCCCTTATATCCAATCCAAAGCTGCCTCTCCTATGAAACCATGTTTTCTAGTCCCTCACTGGGAAATTTTTTTAAGTTTTAGTTTCAAGAAAGATTTCAGTTGGTAGCCTGGGTTCAGTTCGGGTGCTGGGTTCATCAGCCCCATACATCTCTCTCCTGCCTGTCTAACTGGCCTGTCTGCCCAGCTCATCTGATGCCTCTCTCTTCCCAAGAATACTCACCTCAGAAACATGGTTTATCTCCACTGCACTCTAAGCATCTTCCCCTTGCACATTCAAATTAGAAACCTTGCTTACAGAGAACTATGGGAAGAATTACTCTGGTTAAAACTCTGCCTTAGCATACTCTAAGAACTCCTACAAAGAGCAATCCGCCTCTTGTGTTCCCTCCTCTTCTAAAACAATCACACAAACAAAATCCTTACTTTAAAATTTGCCTGAAAATGCAAGCAGAAACGTGAACCTGAATGAAGTGTGCAGTAGGCAGAACCACGGCCCCCAAAACATCCATGTCCTAGTCCTTGGAACCTGTAAATGTTCCCTTGGCCCAGTGGTTTTGTACTGTGTTTAAATGAATGATGCTGGGATGGGGAGGTGATCCTGGACTATCCAGGTGGACCCCGAGTAATCACAGGAGTCCTCCAAAATGAAAGAGGGAGGCAGGAGACTGAGTGTCAGAGTCACAGAGAGATGTAAAGATGCTACTGACTTTGAAGATGGAGGAAGAAGCCACAAGCTGAGGAACGCAGGTGGCTAGAAACTGGAGAAGACAAGGAGCCACACCTCCTTGGAGACCCCAGAAAGGAGTGAGGTTTCACTGACACCCTGATTTTAGCCCAGTGAGACCTCTTTCAGACTTCTGACCTCCAGAACTATGAAATTGCAGGTTTGTGTTCTTTTTAAGCCATCAAGTTTGTGGTAACTTTTACAGCAACAATAGAAAACTGATAAAAGGGGATGAGGAGGCTTTAGAATTCTTTAGTAAGGAGTATAATTGCAGTGTGAATATTTCAATTCTTCGAATGCCACAAAAGCTGTCTGCCACGTAACATAACTTGTGTGCACATGTGTATGTACCTACATTACACAGAGCAGCACGCAAATACCGGCTGGGGTGGGCAAAAGTAGGCTCACAGTTGTTCATACGGAAAATAATACAACAATTAATAAATAATAATACAAGAATGAGCTGTTTCGTGTACTCACAACTGTAAACCTACTTTTGCCAACCTGGTATATATGTGAGTATAGCATACTTATGCCAGAAAATATAATTTTTGAAAATATTTTAAATGTTGAAAAATTCTACTTTAAGATGTATTGAGATGATAATCACCTGTCTTGATTTCAGAATCCTCTCCATCCAGCAAAATAAATAAAACATAAAGCATATAGTTAGACACGGTTAACTTGAGCCTTGTCACCTGTGTCAAAGGTCTACACCAGGGAGTCTGTTCAGTTCAGCAGTTGTTTCAATTTACCAACCATCGTGCAAACACTTGGGACTTTGTTAAGATTCAACACTAATGATTCATGTATTTTCATAGTCTGAAAATTACTTCTGAAATTTTACTTTGCAAAGTTAAACTAGTCACATAAAAATTCAGAAGCCCTGTAATGGTAAATATTAGTTTTCCAGAGTTTTTTAATCAAGGAATTTGGATAATTGATTGAATATTTAATGAGTAATTATATATTTTTATAAAATGGCTGTTTTTAGTAAATTCAAGACATTCATGTTCCTAATCTTCCATTGTGTTTTCCTTAGCTTTCTTTCCATTGATTAATAAGATGTTATCCATATTACCCAAAAATGAACATTTAATAATAATAATTTTATAAATCTTTGTAACTGTCAATTGCTCTATAAAATGTATTAGTTTGGTGAGATCATTTTGTTTATAATATCATTATCTTATTGATAGCATAATAACAGTGATAATGATAAGGATAAATGCTTAATTATGATGTAGATATAATTTAAGACTTAATTTTTTATAGAAATGGCATATGCTCATTATAAAACTTAAATAAAATGAAAGTACAAAGAAGAGAGCACAATTATATCAAATATTAACCTATTGCATATATTTAGGTGGAAATATAAAAAATATAACAATGGAATTATATAATACATGATATTAATAAAATTCTTTTTATTTTTTATTGTATTTTTCCATTACCATTTATTGCCTTTATACCCTCTCCCCCAGCAATCCCCACACTGTTGTCCATGTCCATGAGTCCTTTTTCCTTTCTGCTCAAAATCTCTGTGCCTGTCTATCCCCCACCCCCTTAGCTGTCATCCTGCTCTCTCTCTCTCTGAGTCTGTCTCTATTTTCCTTGTTAGTTCAGTTTGCTCATTAGATTCGACATATGAGTGAAATCACATGGCATTTGTCTTTCTCTGACTGGCTTTTTTCACTTAACGTAATGTTTTCCAGGTCCATCCATACTGTCACAAAGGGTAATTTTTTTTTTATGGCCCAGTAGTATTCCATTGTGTAAATCCCATAGTTGCTTTATCCACTCATCAACTGATAGACTCTTAGGCTGCTTCCATATCTTGGTGATTGTAAATAATGCTTCAATGAACATAGGGGTGCCTATGTTCTTTCTAATCACTGTCTTGAGTTCCTTTGTTGTGTCAAAAGGCAAATCCATTTTTAATTTTTTGAGGTATTTCCATAATGCTTTCCATGGTGGCTACATCAATCTGCATTTCTACCAACAGTACAAAAACGTTCCCCTTTCTCCAACTCCCAGCTAGCACTTGTTGTTTATTGATTTATTGATGATAGCCATTCTGATAGGTATGAGGTGGTATCTCATTGTGGTTTTACTTTGCATTTCTCTGATGGTTAGTGATGTTGAGCATCTTTTCATAGGTCTATTGGCCATCCGCATGTCCTCTTCGGAGAAGTATCTGTTCAGGTCTTTACCCATTTTTAATTGGGTCATTTGGCTTTTTGGCATTGAGTTTTGTGAGTTCTTTATAAATTTTGGGTATTAACCCTTTATCAGATGTATCAGTGAATATGTTCATTCCGTGGGTTTTAATGTTTTCCTTTGCTGTGCAAAATGTTTTAGTTTGATGTAGTTCCATTAGTCTATTCTTTTTTCTTTCTCTTGCCTGGGGAGATATATCCAATTAAATATTGCTACAAGCACTGTCCAAGATTTTGCTGCCTGTTTTCTTCTATGATTTTTATAGTTTCAGATAAAACATTTAAGTCTTTAATCCATTTTGAATCTATTCTTGTGTGTGATATAAGAAGGTGGTCTAGTTTCATTTTTCTGTACATATCTCGCAATTTTACCAACACCAGTTACTGAACAAATTATCTCTAGCCCATTGTATGTGCTTGCTTCCTCTGTTGAATAGTAACTTACTATAAAGGTGTGGGTTTATTTTATTTTATTTTACAACTGGGGATTTTTTTTTATTGTTGTTCAAGTACAGTTGTCTCCATTTTCCCCCACCACTCTCCCCACCCACACCCCAGCCTTCCACACCTCTGTGTGGGTTTATTTCTGGACTCTATGCCTATGTCCCTGGCCAACCGTTCCCACCAACTTGGTATATCACTGGTTATTTATAAATACCTACTTGTTCTATTATTAATATAAAAAGAGTTTTAAAAAGAAAAAGAACCCCAGAACTGGAGAGTTTATGTCACAGTTCCTCAGGGAATTCAGGGAAGGTTTTTGTGCTTGAGGTCAGTCTTTGGGAATCCACTGGCCCCTGACTAATGCAGCTGTTGAACCTTTGGCCTTTGCATGTGCAAGCTTGTGGGGGGGGGGGGTGTATGTGTCTGTGTGTGTATCTGTCTGTGTGTGCTCACATGTGTCAGAAAGTCCCCAGGATCTGGAGGACTTTAACTTCCCAGATACTGACACTTAGGAAGTTAATTTTAGACTCTTAGCCCAGAACCAGGAGATGAGGAGGAAAGCAAGTATTAAGGGCACAAAAAGGCAGGTGCAAAGACAGAAAAAGAAACTGAAGTTTATTAGGTCTGGGGGCTCCCTGGTAAAATCAGAACCTGAATCCCTCAGTGCAGTACTTACTTCCTAAAAGTGTATTCTGTTTTATGGGCTGGTTCAACACCATCATTCCCAAGCTTTTCATCCACCTGATTGTCTTAAGAGCTTTCTTTTCTAGGGATGTGGGAGCAGTCTACAGAATTTTCTCCTCCTTGGAGCCTCTGAATATCAGAAGCACAAATTGTACCCAGAGTCAGGGTTATGTCCAGCTTTCTCCTGATACCATCTGATCTCAGAATGTGGGCTATGGACAAGGCTCCACCCAGGAAAACCTGGGTACCTACTCTCTGCCAGCCTCTGTGAGGTTCAGGAGTGAACCAGGCAGGGTCCCTGCTGCTTAAGAAACTTGGAACTCAGAGCTGCCATTACTTGAGTACCTAGGCTCTTATCATCATATAGAGCCTTTTTGTCCACATTAACCCCTCACTTGTTTAACAGCCTGGTGAAGTAGATGTTATTATCATCCCAGATAAGGAAGTGAGGTAGGTATTCAAAGGCTGATTACCTACTGTGTGTCCAATAAGATGCTCCCTCCTCTCTGCAATGACACCAAGGTGGGGGGCGGGGGGACACTGTCCTCATAGAAAGAATACAGTCAAGGTTTACTCCAGCTGGGTCCCTGGCACAAGAGGGAGCACTATAAGTATGTGCTAGATGGGTGGATGGATGAATGGATGATGATGATGCATGACTGGATGGACAGACAGATGAATGAACAGATGACAGATGATGAAGGGATGGATGAGTGGATGATAGGTAGTTGAATGGATGGATGCATGGATGGATAATGTATGGCTTATGGAAGCATGGGTTAAATGAATGAATGAGAGATTACCTAGCTGAGTTGAGGTTTGAATCCACCTGGGCTCCTCAGACACAGTGCTTTATTTGACCTTGGGAGAGTGACAGAAAGTAAAGAGACTCTCTCCTTTGGAAAAATAAGAAAAAATATTTCTTCATCAAGAGGAATAGTGTGGGGGTGGGAAGATGAAAGTTGAAAAGATTTTTAGATATTTTCAAGGTAAAATAAAAAATGGCCCTTGGTGCCAAGTACTATCAAATTGAGATATAAGTCTAAATGCAGTATGAAAAAGAAAGAAATGCAGCTGGAGAAATAGATCTTCAGCAGCCTTGACCACAGTATTTCTGAGATCCCATAGAAATCATGATTAATTAGGAAATCTCCAGTTGGCTTGGAACCAGAGATGTTTCAAGCTGGCCTGAGTTTGGAGAACTCCTTGTCTAAGTCCCATGTTGTCTCTGCCCCAGTTCCAGAGTATGTGTGTGTTCAGAGGAGCTTGTGTTAGTTCCCATCTTCCACTTCAGAGACCGTGAGGAGGCTTCCGGCAGGGGCCTGCACAGTCTCTCCAGTCCTCAAGATGACCCTGCAAAATTCCAAGAGTCTCTGGAGTAAGGGGCTATTTCTGGGCTCAGGCTCCGTGTCCATGTTTGGTCTTCAAGGAGCACATTGTGAACTTTCTCTCACCTGCCAAGACTTCATCCTGAAACCCTCCTGGGAGGGCACTGATCCCCCCCTTCCTCCAAGGCGGCAAACAACAGCTGGGAATGCAGCTTCTGCAACACCCTCCAACAACCACCCTGGCATGAAAAACCAAAGGGAGTCTCTGGAGAACACCCAACTGACACTCGTTTCCTTTTTTCCCTAAAAAATAATTTCAGTTCCTAAAAATAATTCTTCTCATTGAAAAAAAAAACTCCAGGCAATAGTGATACATTTAAAGAAGGGATTTAACCCCACCCCCCCAAAAAAAATCACCTGAAATTCCACCTCCCAGAACTAGTGTGTATGGTCACCTGGACAAACACCCTTTCAGATAAGCTCTTGTTACATGTGTTCACACAGATGCCATTTTGCAAAAAGAGGGCTTGAGCTGTTCTACAACCTTTTTTATTTAAAACCCAACAGTGTGTAATGGGCCTTCCTCTATACCAAGGAATATGAATTTCCAATTTAAAAAATATCCATGTACTTTTATTTAACTTTATTTATATTTTACTGTATTAACTAATACCCTATGGATGGACATTTAGGTTGTTTCCAACTTTTTATTCTCACAATTTGTTTGACCTCCCCAACAGCTGTTTTCTGCAGAATTTCCCCTTCGGCTCCCTTCTATAGAAAGCCAGCTCAGAGCTGCCTGAAGGAGGAAGGGAGAGAGAGAGGAAGGATTGCCTTTGGGCTTCTATAAAGCATCCCCAAGCCCTGGCCAGTGTGGCTCAGTTGGTTGGATTGTTGCCCTGTGAACCAAAAGGTTAGGGGTTTGATTTCCAGTCAGGGCACATTACTAGGTTGTGGGTTCGATCACAGTCGGGGTACATACGTGAGGCAACTGATCCATGTTTCTCTCTCACAACACTTTCTTTCTCACTCTCTGACTCAAAGCAATGAAAAAAATGTCCTTGGATGAGATAAATAAATAAAACAATAAGCTTCCCGAAGGAGATAAGGCAGGAAGGAGCCTGGGGTTACAAGGTAGAGCTAGGAGACAGAAGCCTCAGGCTTGTCTCAGGTGCCCTCCTCCAGGTCAGCGAGTTCCAGAGCCTGAATATAGCCTGGAGGTGTGGGTCCAGCCTGTCCCTGCCCCAGCAGCTAACAGTAATCTACACATCCACGCTATGTGAAATGAGGAGCTGGGATAGTCAAAGAGGCAGCAAGGAAATGCTCCCATAAGGGGCAGGGCTGCTGGGGACACAACCCTGTAGTTACCTGCAGACACCAGCCGAGGAACACCAAGGCCTGATAAACATATTTGGATTCTGTTCCCTCCCCTCCCACCACCAGCCCTGAACCAAGTTATCAGAACTCATGGTTCCAACACTTGACCTTGCTCAGAGGAGCCCGTCATGGTCCAGGGAAGCAGCCAAGGGGATAAGCACAAGTCAATGAAGGTGGAATTTCTTGGGATCTCCACTCTGAGTCATTCAGGGAGAACTTTAACATGTAGGCAGCCTATTACCACTTCAAAGCCTTTTCAAGACAAGCCACAAACTAGGAGAAAATACTTACAAAGCACATATCCAATAATAGTCTTGTATCCAGAATATAAAGAGAACTCTCAAAAATTAATAATAAGAAAACTAACTACCGGATGATTAAAGATGGACAAAAAGAACTAAACAGACATTTCTCCAAAGAGGATATGTGGGTGACAAATAAACATGTGAAAAGGTGCTCAACATCATTGGTTGATGGTGATTAGTCCGAAGTTTTTAAAAGTATTTTCAAGTCCATAATCCCACTTGATCATTTCATCAATTCTGTGAGGTAAGTTGTTGTTGTTACCATTTTACAGTGAAAAAAATGAGACTCATGGAGTTTAAGTGACTTGCCCAAGGTCAGAACAGAGATTCAAAATCAAGGAACTTCTTCCCCTTGGGAGATTTCTGGATTCTAAGAATGTTCTAGATGCCAACATTTAGCATCCAATTGGTCAAGGCCACACTTCTCATTTTAGCAAGAAGAGAAGACCACATGCCACCCACATAGCCCTCACCATCCTGACCAGCCTTATAAGCGGCAGGACCTAGAGCAGGGCCTGCCCCTACGGTGCCCAGGGAGGTGTGGAGCGAGGGACTATTGAGTATCCAATAGCAGGAGCTCCCACAGGCTGGGTAAGGCCTGTCCTGTGGACCTTTCACAGCTAGTGCTCTGCTTTATAGAAAGGGGGCCTGTTCTAGGAGCAGCTGGTTCAAGTCAAGGTCCTGGCAGAGAGCAAGAAAATCTGTAGCTTTAGCTTCTGGCCCTGAATCTGAACAGGGGTCCGATGTATTGTACTTTGACATACCTTGACTAAATTTGATTTCATCTGAGGCTCTGGGCCCTGATCTTGGTCCTAGGGGCCTCTCCAAGGGCACTAAGTGTGGGGGTCCTCGGGCTGGCAGGAAGAAGAGAGAACACAGGATTGACCGTGGTGCCACCCTTCCACCCTTTTCTCCTGGATCTCCTCGGCCCTTCCCAGTCACTCTCTCATTATAGTGCTCAGCACAGCATTTCCCCACCAAAGGCCACCAGGCAATGCTGCAAAGTCCTGGAAGGCAGAGAAAGTGTTAATTGTATATCTTCACTAGGGTCTAACAAAGAACTTGGCACAGAGTTCAAGGAACATGGGAAAGGAAGGAAGAGAAGGAGGGGCAGGGAGAGACCGACACACACAGAAGTGCTAGCAGGCCTAAGCCACCTGTTTGGAGGCAGGGACTAGCCCTGTGTACTGTGCCAAGTCCAGGAGTTTCTGGGTGTAGATGCTGAGAATAATTCCCATCTCAACTACCACCTGAAGCGAGTACTGTGCTTGGAGTCATTGTTTTCATCACAGGGCTCTGGCTTTCATTGTTCAACAAATATTAACTGATCCTCTGATAGATGCCAGGCACTTTATATATATGAACTCATTTAATACTCTTAACTAGCCTATGTGGTAAGTGCCACTGTTGTCCCGATTTACAGACAAGAGAATTGAGACACAAAACTTTCACAGAGCTATTAAGGGGCAAACCCAGAGAATCTGGCTTCAGAGTCCAAGTTCTTAACCACCACGTTCTACTGCCTCCCAGTGAACAGATCAGGCCAAGCCTCTGCCCTCACCATGGTTACATTCTATGAGGGAAAGAGCATTGTTAAATAGTGATAAGTGCTAGAAAGGAAAACAAAGCCATGCCACAGAGGCTGACTTGCTGTGTGTCTTTGGGCAAATTGCTTCACCCCTCTGAACCTGTTTCCTCATCTGCTAAAAGCAAGTCAGAACTCATCGGACCTACCTCCCAGCCCAGGTTGTTGGAAGGATCAAAATAAGCTAGTGGGCACAGGAACCCTTTGTTTTCATTTTTGTGTACCAACACCAACCCATGACTCCAGGGAAGTTTTTCCTCTAGGGGATTTGAGTCAGCTTGCTTTCTGTAGAAAGGTATCACTAAACTTTCCCATTTTTATGAGCCAGATGATTCCAAGTCCAGTGTGATTCTTGCTGCATTTTTAAAGGCAGACGCTTCTGTTTGTGCCCACCTACTCTTGAGAAGTAGTAGTCACCTGACTGTTACTTTAAGGGCCTTCCCCAGACCAAGCACACTTACTGAAATGGAACTATCTGGACTGCTGACCATTAAAATCTCCCCTGTAAGAAGCTCAGACCATGAGAGACCAGGGGGCAGATGCTGGATATCCAACATTTGCTCCAGATCCATTTGCTGCCCTTTAACACCCCATCTTACTTTCCCAGGATGCTGACCTCCACCAGCTACCTTGCAGGTCCCTGCTCTCTCACTTCTGCTGGGTTTGGCCAAAGAAGAGAAGGGGAGGAGAGGGGTGAGTGGGCAGGAGAGATAATGGAGCCTCAGCTGTGTCTGGTGGGGCAATAGCTGAGCTGTCCCCCTGAGGGCTGCACTTTTCCTACAGCCACTTCTGAGATGTGGTGGCTTTCCTGTCACCTCTCCAGGGGTGGAGGGTGCCTCACCATCCCTGTTGGTTTTCCTTAACCCTGCCTGATTAAACACTAGGCAGGGATCACATTGGAGCATGTTCTTTCCTGCTGGGGCCCAGACAGAAAACCTGTGGCCAGGGGTATGTCCTCCCAGAATCACCGTGGGGCAGCACCCCATTTCTTCTCACAGGCCCCGGCTGTCATTAGCCACAGGATGAAGATCATGTGAGAGAAAGTCGGTGCCCAAGCTTTGGGTGGAGCATTCCAAGGATGGACTCCCGGCCTGGCTACCAGGGGAGGGCTCTCCCTACAGCCTACCTATCCTGGATACCTGGACACTGCTTTCAAAGGCCATCTCACCTGCTGCACCCAGAGAAGCCCCATTTTTATCTGTTTACAACCCAGACTTCCACACAAGAATCTGCCCATTAAAAGTTCTTCTGCTGAAGGAAATAAAAACAACCCCATCAGTCATCAGAATTGGGGAGCAGCAGGTTGGTGAGAATGGCACCTCAGCCGCATTTGACAACAGTCATGATTAGAAGCATCTTAGCCAAAATCTCATGTTACCTTTGGGGAAACCAAAGTCCAGCATGGGAGAAGCGAGGTCCTTGGATGTGAAGTATTCAGGCAGGGTAGGTGCTCATAGAGGTCAATGGTATAAGTACTTATCAATATGATTCTTCATTGCTAATTCCATTTGTCAGAGTACAATAACATGCTGTAGGGGTTATATGCTAACAGAAAGCATCCAAAAAACATTAATACATACTAAATAAAAGGTTCTTAGGGTTTCAAGTAGCTGCTTCCCAGTTCTGAGTCCAGAGACAAAAAGGGAAATCAGCTCTGTGCTAAGGTGGGTTCCTTTTCCTTCTAACAGTGAATTGAGGCTTCAACAACCTGAATATAGAAGCTAAAGCCATACAACTCTTAGAAGAAAACACAGGGATAAATCTTCATGACCTTGAATTTGGCAGTAGCTTTCTTAAATATGACACCACAAGCATAGGCAACAAAAGAAAAAAAACAGATAAATTGGGCATCATTAAAATTAACTTTTGGTGGGGAGTGATGGGGACTAAATGCAGACAACTGTAATTGAACAACAATAAAATAATTTTAAAATAATTTAAAAATAACTTTTGTGCATCAAAGGGCATTAAGAAACTAAAAAAAGTATACCAAAGGGGAGAAAATATTTGCAAATTATATATTTCATAAGGGGCTAGTATCTAAAATATATAAAGAACTCTTCCAACTTAAAAATAGAAAGACAACCCAATTAAAATGGGCAAAGGACTTGTAAAGATATATTTCCAAAAACACACAAATGACCACCAAGCACATGAAAAGATGCTCAGTGTTGTTAGTCATTAGGGAAATGTAAATTAAAACCACAATGAGATGCGACTTCACACCCAGCAGGATGACCATGATAAAAAAGAAAAAGAAAGAAAAATAGCAAGTGGTGAGAATGAGGAGAAATTGGAATTGTGAATTATATTCCCACCGGTAATTGTGAATTACCGGTGGGAATATAAAAGAAAAACAGTTAAAAAGTTTCTCAAAAACTAGACATAGAATTACCAGATTATCCAGCAATTCTATTCCTAGGTAAATATCTAAAAGAATTGAAAACAGGTGCTCAAACAAATATAGGTACATGTGTGTCCACAGCAGCACTGCTCACAATAGCCAGAAAGTGGTAACAACCCAAGTGTTCCTTAATGAAAGAGTAGGTAAAGAAACTGTAGAATATACATGCAGCAGAATATTATTCAGCCATAAAAAGAAATGAACTGCTAAATACCTACAGCATGGATGAATTTTGGAAACATTATACCAAATGAAAGAAGCCAGGCACAAAAGATCATATGTTATATGATTCCATCTGTATGAAATACGTAGAATAGATAAAACCATAGAGACGGAAAGCAGACTGTTAGTTGCCAGGGGCTGGGGGAGAAACAGTTTAAGGGGTAGTGGGCTTCCTTTTGGGCCAACGAAAATGTTTTGAAACTAGATAGAGGTGGGAGTTGTACAACATTGTGAATATACTAAATGTCATTGAGTTATTTGCTCAAAATGGTTAGTTTTGTTATGTTAACTTTTTCTCAACTTTAAAAAAAAGTGAATTAAGGACTTGGGAACAGAGAATGATGGCAGATTCCAGGAAGAAAGTCCCCCAAGCAGTTTCTCCCCGCAGACCCAGAAGAAAACACCCTGCTTGAGAAGGACACAAAGGAATCCTTGCCTTCTTTCATTGCATTTTACAGATGGGAAAGGGGGGCCCAGAAAGGACAAGGACTTGCTCAGGGCCATGAAATGCTCCAGAAGCATTTTGAGCTCAAAGCTGGCTTTAGAACACAGAGCTGGCCCTGCACCATGATGCCACATGACCTCTGCTGACCATGGTGGGCTGGAGGAGACCCATGGCCATAATAGATGAGTGAAGTCCAAGCTCACATGGGCCTTCCAGCCTGAGTGTGTGAAAGGGACAAAGACATCACCAATTGACCATCTGGGCTCATCCTTGCCAAAGGCTTTGGATGAGTCAATGCAGGTCTTCCTCCTTGAGAGTCAGCCCCCTCTGTGAGTGCAGTTACAGCTTTAAGAGGAAAACCCATTAGCTAGCTGTTCTATTTCTGCCCACAGCCTGCATCCCTGGGCTGAGGTCATCAGTTTCCCTAGAGGGGCAATGGGAGGAAGGCAAATGTCCTAGAATTAGGGCATTCACTGATCCCCCCTGAGGGACCCACGAGTATCCAGTCAGGCCCTGGAAGGTGAGGCCAGCTGGCCCACTGGAGCCCTGAGGGGTTCTTTTCTTTTTTAAGGTTTTGCTGGCTCAGACCTGTTGGGCAGGTATAAAAGGGAAGGGCCAGCCTCTGCTGGACACCCAGTCTCTTCCATTGTGGTCTCAGGTGGGTATCATAGGGGGTGGTGGAGAGATGGGAAATGGGGCTTGGGTTCCTAGAGGAGCCACCTGAGGTAAGTAGATGAAATGAAGAGAGATGAGCAAGTGGAAGCAGGGGATAAGCATTTCTTGAGCACCTGCCTGACCCAGGGGTTGCAGAGTGGGGACCTCATTCAATGTTCCAAGAGACTTGGACCTACAGGACTTGGGCTACATTCCACAATGAGGCAGGAGCATCTGGGATTCAAACCCAGATCAGCCCCATTCACTGCCCAACGTATGGGGGCAGGGGGCGGGGAATGGCGGGGCCGAGGGGCGCTGGATTGAGGCTGGGTTCAATCCCAGCCCTGCCTTTTCCATGCTTTGCAATGTATCTCTTCCACCTAAGGACCCTTTTAGTTTTTCATTCAGTGAGCTAAATTTTTATGTTTTGTGGTTCTTCATTTTTTAAAAATGGGTCTTGGGTATCAAAGATGCCTGGAAAGAGCCATTGTCCAGGAGGAGGGGAGGACAGGAGTCGTTTGGATACAGGGGGCACTTGGAGTTGGGGTCCTAACTGAGAAGGAGGCTGGTAGCCACTGAGAGGGGTGGAGTCTGGTGTCAGAGGCCTGTACAGCCCTCAGGTATGATTGGTCCCAGGCCACCAGGCCGGGACAACAGCAATAACACATCGGCTGGTGGTTCACAGCAAAAACCACCATTAAAAAAGTATAAGGAGCCATATTATAATGAACAAAGGAGGGTTTCTAACCCTCCGCCATTAGAACAATTGAAAAGGAACCTGGCCCTCAGAAGCAGTTCTTTTGTTTTAATGATGACCAAGGTGACCTGTGGCACAGCTGAGTGAGACACAAGTCTCCTGGGTGCTGGATGAAGACTGCTCAAGGCCACTGGCAGGAACCAAGGACTCCCTGTCCAGGGCTCCTCAGTGATGGGACTCAGGAGGGATTAGGCAGGGCTCTTATCCTGGGCTCAGGCATCTTCCTTGGGAAAACCATCCTGTTGTGATTTTCACTGCCTTCACCTGAAATATACCATTTCCTCCCCTTTTAATACAGGCAACAAATCGAAGTCATATTAACTGTACCTGTGACTTTGTCATCAACAAGTCACTGATACTGTCATATCATGTTACAACTGTTGCAAAAAGCTCAAAAGATTGTTAATTCCCATCGTTGCTTCAGAATTGTGGCTATTAGACCTGCTGTTAGATTGTGTTGCTTGATTTGTTAGTAAGGAAGCACGTATTACCATATCATACATGTTTAATATTTTGTTAATTATATTTTAATGCCCTTTGTCTTCTGGGTGACCCTGTATATTTTATTACCTGAATTTAAAACATTTTATCCAATGGAACTGCAGATATCACCAGATGGCACAAGACCCCCCACTGTCTTCCTCTCATTTGTAGTTTCTATAGAATGGACCAACTCTGGGGTTGGGGAACACAGGCTCCAGCTAGAACTCACTAAGCTGGACCCCAAGGGAGACAAGAAGAGGAGGAAGAGTCTGGCTTTGCCTCCACTGCTTGCCTGTCCTGGCTCAGCCTCTTTTGGAAACACCAGGACACCTCCCAGGGCCCCTCCTGGGACAGCGTGGTGCAGCAGGGGTCCAGGGGCACAGTAGTGAGACCCCCCATCTCCAGCTGGGTTATTTAAAGGTGGACGCTGGACTCGGCCTCAAGAACTGCAATGTGAGCAAAGGAGCTCAGAATCACAACCCCCCACAAACTTCAATAAGTTTCTTCTCTCCCAAGACAATCTGAGACACCCAGTTCTCCTTCCTGGTGGTTTGGTGAAATTGCTTGGGTCTGGAAACTAAGAGGCCCAGGCTGGCCTCATCTTAAGAGAGGTAATCACTGAACCCGGGCAATTAATTGTAACCAGGTCTCACTTAGCATCTGGTAATTCCTGTGGACCTCTGATCAGATTAGTGTTTTAAAATGCATAAAATAAACTATATAGGGTTACAAAGGAAACTGATGGTATTAAACTACAGTTATCAAAATGTTAAAAAATCAATGTGTGGTATAGTAATTAACAGTGTGCTGCTTTGTTAGTGGATTTTAATAACCTCCAACTGAGGGTCTAATAAGACAGAATTTCAAAGTTGAGGTGACGGTACTGTGTTTCTTTAGACTATAAGATGCACCCTCCCAATTTGAGGGGAATAATGGTTGTTAATTCTGCTGTTGAGTTCTGTTTACATTTACATTAGTGAAATATTATGTTATTTGTGTTATTAAATATTTTACCCATGTTTTTGCTTCAAAATTTTTTTCCTATTTTCCTCTTCTAAAACCTAGATGCGTCTTATGGTCCAAAAAATATGGTAAATACTATTCTGAGATGTCTGCAACCACACTGAAAGGAAAGTAGCTGTGGTATCTGTTGGGGACAAGCCACAGCAGTTCTGGTACTACCATGGCTTGTGGCCTCTGCTCATACCTTAAGGGAAAGTGAAAACCAAGTGGTGATCCTTTTTTTGTCTATTTTATTGTTGAAAGTCCTTGCTTTAACCCCTCCTGGCTCTAGTCTTCTCCTCCACAAAATGATCCAGCCTTACCTCATAGCCTGAATGTAAATGATACATCAGACAAAAAATGCAGAAGCATTTTTTTTCTTAGGTGTAAACAATTCTGAGGAGTTATTAGCTTATTATAAGTAATTAAGACCTAATATTACCAAGACATCAAAAGTGACATGAGAAGCAACCCCCTGTCTCTCTTGGGGTCTTCGCCTCAGCCCATACATCAGTCCTGACAAACTGCCCTTGCTCTCTCTCCCCTACAGCACCTAGGGAAGTCCTGGTTCCCGCCCTTTGTTCCTTCTGGCTTCTCCCTCAGCCAAGCCACAATGCCCGGTGGATATAAAGGCGAATGTGGGGACGATGTGGACCCAATGCCCTTCCTGGCACCTCCTGAGAAGGAGAGAATCGAAGCCATGAACAAGCCCTATGACATCAAGAAGTCCTGCTGGGTCAAAGATGAGAAGGAGGGCTTCGTCGCCGGAGAGATCCAGTCTGAACAGGGGGACCAAGTCACCGTGAAGACGGTCACCAACCAGGTGAGTGGGGAATAATCTCCAGCGTGAAACTGAGCTTTGGAAGTGGCAGACACTCAGACTCTGTGTCCATGCTTCTGCTCAAGAGGCAGAGTAGCAGAAAGAGCAGATGCCTCTGAGCCCCATGTGCTGGGTTCAAGTTCAGGCACAATGACATTCAAGCTGTGTGGTCCTGGGAAAGATACTTTTCCGCTCTGAGCTTTGGCTCTCTCACAATAGAGATTCCAACATGATAGGACATAGGAAAGTACTTTGCATGCTCTGAAACAATACATATGTACAAGAGATTATCATGAGTTACTCATCTTTAAAGTCCCAAACAGTTCTCCTGTGGAATCTGTTTTCTAAGAGGGAAAGGGAGCCTCCCACCCATCAATGGATGCACTATGAGCCCATGACAGCATAAGGAATGTGAGACAGGGCCTGGAGCACTCTGGCCAGCTTGGGTGAGCTCTTTAGTTCCACAGACAACAGATGGTGGCTCTGAGCCCCTTGCTGCCTGGTGGTGGTGTGCTGGAGCTGGCTTGTCCTTAATTGCAAGGGCCAAACACTCAACATTCAAGACTTGCATCCAGTTGTTAAACCTTTGGCATCTTGATGTCAGCAATGATGGCAGTATCTACACGGTGGGAATTGACAAATGGTAGAAATCAGAGATTTTTTTCCCCATACAAAGGGTTAACCAGCACACCACTCTCTCTGCTAATCTACACTGTCTAACTCTGAGGGGTGACGTGAGAAAGTGAATAAAAAATTCATTTTATTAAATCCCTACCCTGCTGCAGACTCCCAGTGAGGCACTGAACAATGTATTCAATCCTGTCAATAACCTTATGTAGTAGGATTTATTGATCCTATTTTTCAGTAGGATCAAGAAGACTTTAGGTGACTTGTCCATGGTCACAGTGATGAACTCACTCAAAGTTAGAGCATCTGGCTCAAACACCTGTGTTCCCTCTACTTCACCATGCCATCTCTCCATGGTGGCTGCAAAGGGGGAGTGTGAGGTCAGAGCTTGGTTAATTTCATGCATAAGAGAAGCCAGGGACCTTCCATAATGAGAATTTGCAATAGTTGAGCTGTACTTTGCATCACCCTTCTAGGGAAGTGACTTGAGAGAAATGAGGCTATAGTTGGATTAAAGTGGATTTGAACATAAAAGTCAGCCTAATTCTCAGGAGGAACATACTTTTCAGAAGGGCAGAGCATTATAGTGTTGTAAGAAATGATGGATGATAAGAGTGTAGCCCCAGAGGCCCCAGTCTGGATGCAATTTAAGGACAATACTTCTCTGAGCTTCTGCAATGGACACACCATCCAGCCAGATTTGGGACAGAAGAGACTGACTCACTTGGTCCCTAAGATAAAGGCTGGAGCTGAGAAATAAGTCTTTGCCTATGGATGAATCCCTGAGATCCAGAAACTACTGGAAATGGACTCTGAATAAAACCTAGCTTGACTTACTAGGGGTATGGTGACCATTACTGGGTGAATTTTCCAGAACTGTCAAGGTATCAAATTATCTGCCTATTGGACTCATAAATTATTAAAAGTTTCAAAATTCAAATGTGTGTTTAAGCCTCACATCTCAGGCTATAGGCAGTTCAAAGATTTTTTATTTTCTGGATCACAGGTCTTAAGCTTTGGCCTCAAATGATGAAATTTAAGAGTTGGTGCTAGTCTGCATTTACAGATAAAAAACCAGTGTGCACAAGGGGGCAGAATTTGCCTGCCATGCACAGGAACTCTGACTCTGAATGCTGTACATCTACTGCCCAACATCCATCGTTCTCTTCTTTTTCTTTCTCTCATTTGCTTGCTTGTTTTCAATTTTATCTTTCCCATTGGTTTGGTGGGAGCATGAGAATGTCTCTTTTTTAATGAAAAAGTTTATTACTATTTAGAAACCACCACTAATTCCCAAGGCAGAGAGCCAAGAGTCACATCTCTGCAAAGTGTCACTGGGATCAATGAGGAAGGTCTGATCAACTACCAGAATGGACTTGGTGGGAAAAGAAGCATAGGCCAGAGGTGTTCTGAATGTAGGGAGGGAAATTCATATCTTACAAATCATTTTTCCATAATCTCACTTAAGGTCATATAATTTTCCCAGAAACCAGCCATGGAGGCTATTGTCACCCCTACTTGTTAGGGCTCATGTGACCTCTGAAGTTCCTCCCCTTCCCACACTGCACAGGGGTATGGCTGGACCAGGAGCTGGGCCCACTGAACACCTGACTCCAGCTCCTTCCAGGACAGTGTGTGTGTAGTAACCCGTGCCAGATACTGCTGTGGCTATGGCGGTACTGTTCCCTAATTTGTGTGCTATGTCTTGACATCTCCCTCAGACTCTCACCGTGAAGAAGGATGATATCCAGCAGATGAACCCACCCAAATTCTACCAGGCCAATGACATGGCAGACATGACCTTCTTGAATGAGGCCAGTGTCCTGAACAATCTGCGCCAACGCTACGTCAACATGAGGATCTATGTGAGTGCCTGGGGCTGGGGGAGAGAAGGAAGTGGGCACTGCAGGTCTTCTGCCCCTCTCCTGATGGAAGGGGGCAGCTACTCTACCTTCCCCAGCAACCAATGCACATTATGACACAGACAAGGGCACAGAGACTGTGTTTCTGACCCATTAGAACATCTTCTCCAAGCTTTCAACATCTCAGTGATGGCACCATCTCCCACAGGCAACTGAAATACATTTCGTTGAAGCTGTCACCCAGAAGTCTTCCTCCCTACCCTGATACAGTCACCAGCAAGCAGTGTCCGCTGCATTGTGGATGAGACACAAGACAAATTCACATGGACTACCAAGTCCTGTGGAGGAAAAGAGATTTCACAGCCATTCTCTCAAGGGGAGAGCACCTCTGCCCTTGCCTTGACAAGCTTTAATTGCTCTTCTGGGCACATTACATTGAGGAGGGTCCTCATTTACTATGCACAGGTTCACTTTAGGTGGTTACCTTTTACAGAAAACAAAGGAAAGAATGATGCTAATTATTTCAAAGAGAAGGATGTTGCAGACCAAGGGCAAAAGCGGTTGAACCGGTTATACTACATACTGGGGGGGTTTAGCACAGACTTTAGGAAATTACAGTAAGCACCTGCCACCTCAATTCAGGGTGAGGCAGTTTTAGCAAAAGCAAGTCTCACAGCTGTCTAGGTACAATGCAGGCCTAATTCCCCATGGGAGAACCTATCTGTGGGTGTGGGTCCTATGCATCTCTGAGTGGGAGCTGGGCCCATGTCACGCAGAGTGGTCTCCTATATTTCCCCCCTTGTTTTTAGTTAGGGCCACTATAGATCCCACAAAGCTTGCTACTTGCTGGTCTCTCACACAACCCTGGGAAAATAATTTGCAAGTATGTCAAAGTACACAGAGCATCGTTATAATCAGTAAGCAACCAGCGGCTCCAAAGACCCACATTCTCAAATTAAGCCCATCAGTCATTGTCAGGCAGTAATGATCAAATGAATAACATTCAAAGAACTATGAAGGTTTATTTAGCGACAGGGTCAAATAGCTAAAGGGTCATAAAACTTCGGGGAAACAAACTTATTTCAGGCTTAGACCCTCATTGTTTAAATTGAGGGTATTAGCAAAGCAGGTTTCACAGGATTTTATGCTTTCTTTCTTAGGCCTGATCTCCCCTGGGAACCCACCCTTTCCAGCACAGGGCCACACCCACCTCCAGCATTGTTTCAGGCTTAGGGTGAGCAGGGGAAATAAGGCAGCCAAGAAATTAGGAGACTTCTTGCAAACAGAATGAGGACTCAGGCTATGCCAAAGCTGAGGGGTGAGGGTCACCCCTTTCTCTATATCACCCCCTTTCACCCCCTTTTATCACCCCCTTTTTCTATAGCCCCCAAAGTCTTTCCCTGAGGGCCACCTTGTGATTGTGCTTGTCTTAGGTCGTCCCTCCCTTGAGGAATCTTACCCATCACTGGCTAACCGATCATGCACTGGGGGCCAGGCAGGGTGAAGTAAAGTGGACAGAGGTGGTGTTTCTGTCAGGGAGATAAGCTTCATCTCCTCAGTGACTTAGGGTCCCAAGGTCTCTCACTCAGCCTTAGCCATGGGGGTTTACAGTTTCTGAAACCAGGCAGGGCAGTTCCCAGCATCATCCTACCCCACCCCTGCAAACTCCACAATCAAAATATCATTTTCTCTTTAGTGACTTTATATGGCTTGATTAGAAGTCCCTCCCTGCCCCCATCCATCCATCTATCCAATCATTCATTTATCTATCCTTCCTTCTTTCCTTGTTTTCTTCCTTTCTTCCTCATCTTTCTTCATTCTATCCATCCATCTAATTACTCATTCAACAAACATTGTGCACTATGCTGGAATGAGCAAAGTGGTTTACCATCAGTCCCCTGACCATCTTGGAAATCCCAAGACAGAAATATGATTTCCTGAAAGTGCTGGTGGCTACATTCAGCATGGGACGTCAGGAAGTTTTGGTGTTTGCCCCTCTGGATGTCTTTACTAAAACAGAAAGATGCTTATCTGGTAGGGATAGATGAGGTGGGTCCTGCCTTCAAGGTCAGGAGCCCCTGGGGATTTCTGGTCGCTTGTGGTGATAGCCAAGATGGCTGCTGCATGCTTCCTTCCCTCAACCTACTTCAATACTACTTTAGTTCCACCTTCAAGGCCCCAGGAGCACCATAGCCCCAGGCCATGCTGATAGACCACTACAAAGCTCTTGGAAATATTTGCTGGGTTTGGAGACTAGTGAGGACACCACTGGACCTCAGGTCTGGAAAGAACCACATTCTCCTTAGCTGAGCCTGGAGCTTGGACTGAGAATGTCTGTGTGGGCTTGATGGCCAAGCTCAGGGGTGCAGCCTACTCAGAGTCACTCTGCAGCCAAGCCCTTGCTCACCTTGCATAGCCACACCATGTCTTTGGGCTAAGGGACTGTAGGCTCTGTGGAATATGGCCTAAGGGCCCAAGGCAAGGAGTCTCCTCTTAAGACACCTCCGTTGCTGGTTGAACATCTCTGACAGGCAGGGGATGCTCCACAGCTGCAACTGCTTCCCTTTCACACCCTCCTGTAAGGGAAGATGGGGAACCTGTCCTTTCTTTCTGGCAAAAACAGGGATATAACTGGTTTCCAGGCCACTGTCTACACTACCCACCACCCCCACTGATATAGGGCTAGAGGGGAAGAGTGATTAAATGACTGGAGTCCCAGGATGAGACACTGCATATCATACTTACAATTCAATAGGATTCCTTGTAAAACTTAATATATCACTGCTATATTAAGGAGAAGCTGGGATAGACAGGGGCTGGGGAAGATCATGGGGGGGCAGTAGTCCCACTTGGACCAAAGTGGAAAGTCTTAAAGTTGAACTACAAAGAGGCACAGAATGGAAACAGCAGATCAATATGAGTGTCCAACAAGGAAAAGAAAGAGTCTGGAAGCCACAGATGGGCACCCATGGATTTGGCTATTTCTTGCCCTCACTTATTCTCTGTTCAGATAATTTCTTGTACTACCTCATTGGTTTTTCTGGTTCTTTTTATGGGATGATTTTCTTACAAAATTGCCTTGGGATGAAAAGAGAAGCTGACATTTCTTTTTAAGAGTAAATCAAACCCAACTGCCCACCGGTATGGGATTGTGCCCACACAGTGAGCACTGCACAGCTGTTAAAACACCCCAGAAATCTCTGTGAACTCTTATGGAAAAATCTCCCAGATATATTAAGTGGAGAAAGAAATACATAAAACAGTATTATAAAATACTACTATCCTTAGTTTTAAAAACAAGGTGGGGCATCAGAACATGTCTCTGAATTTGTTTGTATATGCATCAGAAACCATGGATGTAGATATTAGAAAGCACTTACCTGTGGGAGGAGGGGGCAGGCACTGTGCAGTTAGGGGAACTTTTTACTACATGTTTGTCCATACGGTGACTGTGTTATCTATTCAGATAATTAAACCAAAGGAAAATGAAACATATATATTAAGGAGAAGACTTGTTTTTCATACTGAATGAAGACTCAGACATAGATTTTGCCCCCAGAGAGGACACCATTCTATCTCTCCAGGCTGGCAGTGACTCCAGCCAGGCTGCTCTATGACAGCCTGGAGCCCAGAGGGAGGGAGGCAGCAGAAGGAAGGGCCAGCTAACCATCTTCCTTTCCTCCCACCAGACCTACTCGGGCTTATTCTGCGTGACAGTCAACCCTTACAGGTGGCTGCCCATCTACGGGGCCCGAGTGGCCAACATGTACAAAGGCAAGAAGCGCACAGAGATGCCACCCCACCTCTTCTCCATCTCAGACAATGCCTACCATGACATGCTCATGGGTGAGTGGGGTGGGGCCTACTGGGGCTCTCATGGTGGATGACAGGTGCTCCTTTGCCACTGTTGCTCCAAATGCATGAGAACCATGTGCAACCCAATCCCAACCCTGACCCTGCACCACCTGTTGCAGTTTTTTGCTAAATGTTGAGCAGCAACAGAATGTGATTTTAACACCAGGCACCAGTCAGTGCTCAATGAGTGCACTTGCTAAGTACCAGCCCTACCTTGGGCCCATCTCATTTAAGCATCACAAAAGCCAGGGTGCCAAGTTAAGTAGCTTGCCCAGAACTCAAGTCAACTTTTAACCATTCCTTGTATGATCTCTGCCACACAGTACAGGGGCCCCATGAAGTGACTTTTTTATTATCATTTCTCTTTATTTTGCTTATGATTGGGTAGCTTTATGGGACAGACTAATAGAAACAGGGTGGATAGTCAGTTCTTGGCCCTTTCTGCAAAGTTTGATGCAGAGGCTGGCATGTTACCACAGACCCCACAGGGCCCAGGGTTTTCAGACCCACCTGGCTTCCTGGCCACTCCCCAAGTTGGGTGGGATGCAGGCAAATGCAGACTGTTTGGCAAAGATGATGTCAAATGTCTAGTTTCTGAGTGTTTCCTAGTTACATTTTCCAATTGCTGTTTTCGTCCCTGCAGATCGTGAAAATCAGTCTATGCTAATCACGTAAGTGTCCCTTCTGTCCTTCGGTCTATACACATATAATCAAGCCTGAGTCTTACGTGTGTAAATATGCCCTCTTAAATTAACTGGTGGGACCTTGTATAGAAATCTGTGGGCAGCAAGTGAGCTTAGCACAATTAGTAAATCTGCACCTGCTAAACTAAGGGGAGCCCCCATGTCCGTAAGCCCCCCACCTGCCTGTCACAGCTGAAGGGTGAAAGGTGATCACACTCGGCCTGAACTTTATCGCTCCACTCCTCTGCGGCCACTCCCCTGTCGGTGCTTCACTTGTCTGCTCCCATTTTCCACCCACAGTGGAGAATCTGGTGCTGGCAAGACTGAGAACACAAAGAAGGTCATCCAGTACTTTGCCAATATCGGAGGAACTGGCAAACAGTCCACGGATACGAAGGTAGGGCTGACTGCGCAGGCTCAGGTCTGCATCCTTGGCCTGCTCCATCTTTGGGCCCATGGGGCAGCACCTTTGTGACCCTCACAGCTGGTCCATGGATTAGGGCCATTTCACAGACAAGAAGACTGAGGCTTGGAGAGAAGTGACTTGGTTGGGGTCACACAGGGAGAAGGTGGTCTTCTCCCACAGGATGAATTCTGCTGCCCAGGCCACATCTAACATTCAGGCGCTGGGGCACAGAGTATTAGCTATGCCAGTGGCACCATCAAATGCCAACAAAGAAAAGGGGGTTGGGAGAGAGACCAGGGATGCCCAGGGAGCATGTTCAGCTTGCTCAGGGGTGTCCACCAAGAGCAAAGTGAGGAAACAACAGCTAAGAATGAAGGCCTATCATCAGCTAGGTGCCCCTCCAACACTGGAGGCTGCAGAGGGACAGTCATCATACAATGGCCCTCCTCCCAGGTCCCCTCCCACCCCAATTTCCTAGCCTCCCAAATCTGTTCCCCTCCTGGTTCTGGCACATAAGCCACTGTCACTTGAAAGCCCTGGGTCCCCAGGCAGTAGCGCACAAGCCACCCCATCTGGTCTTTCTGTCTGGGGCAGGGGTCCCTGGAGGATCAAATCATCCAGGCAAACCCCGTGCTGGAGGCTTTTGGAAATGCCAAGACCACCAGGAACAACAACTCCTCTCGCTTTGTAAGTGTGAGCAGCAGCGGCAGCAGTGGGCCCTGGGGGAGGTGGGTCTTGAGGAAGGTGGGCCCTGGGGGAGGTGGGATGGGTATCCTCACCCCATTCCAGGTAAGTGAATTGGGGCCAATTTACACATACCAATGGGGTTAGGCAAGTCCCGGCATTCCCTCCCCAGAGATTTGTATGTCAGGATCTATATCAAACAGAGCTCACATCAGTACCTAAATCAAGGGGCCTAAACACAGAAACTTGGGAGTGCGGTGGTGTTGGGGCTGCAAAGTCAGACAGGGGAGCCAGAGATTTGCAATGTCTGGAAGCTGTGGACCCTCTCCCCAATCCTACAGGTTACCTCACAGACCCAAGACTGAGCTCCAAAATCTATCCACCTCCCCTGCCCATCTGCATGGGACATCCATGACTCAGAATAAGCCATGCCTGGCCCAGTTACATTCCCGAAGTGCTCTATGAATTCAGGGGGACTGCCAACGAGTGACGATGGCCAAACCTGAGCCATGTGTTGCTCTAGAACTACACACACACTCCCTCATGACCCTCCCCTCTCCTCCCTGCTCAGGGCAAGTTCATCCGGATCCACTTCGGAACTACAGGCAAACTGGCTGGAGCTGACATTGAGAGCTGTGAGTCAGCCCTTTCGGGGGGTTCTTCCAGGCAGGCCCAGTTCCATAATGTGTGGGACTCTGTGCAAAGTGACAGGGCGGGGCCCCCTGTTGAAAAAGTATTAGTAATTTCAAAATAGCAACGGAGGAACATTCTGTCAAGTGCAGGGGGGCTCCTGAGCGTAGCCTGTCTGCCACCATCCACAGCCAGGGCCCCCTAGAGCTGTGTGTCTGGGGGAGAGGGAAGAATAAACCCAGGACTGGCTTTGGCACTGGGCCTGGTGGAGAGGAACCCTGCACTCCAGGCAGAATGGGCTGAGCTGACAGACATTTTGCTTATTCTCTTCCAGATCTCTTAGAGAAATCTCGTGTCATCTCCCAGCAAGCAGCTGAGAGGGGCTACCACATTTTTTACCAGATCCTCTCTAACAAGAAGGCTGAACTTGTTGGTAAAGATCTTTGTTTGTCTGCCTGCCCCTGAACTCACTTTTCCTCTTTTTTCAATAACAACAAAAAAAAGTCCCTTGTGCAGAGCCTGTGGTTCTGCCTGAATTCCTTTAGTTTACAGTTTTGTGAGTAGGTTACAGGAAACCTTCTCAAAGTTCTACTCCCATCTCATATTCACAAGAGCCTTATGAGGCTTAACTCCACTGTTGGCCCATTTCACAGATGGGGCTTTGGGATGCCTGCAACTCGTGGCTAAGACGTAGCCCTAGGATGTGGAGCTTAGCTCTCTTGTGTCTTGTACCTGCTGCCTCTGGGCCTGATGCTCAGACAGCAGCAGAGAAGTTAGCCCTGCCAGTGTTGCCAGGGCAATAACAGCAGGCTGCACTCCGGGGTGACAGCTCACACTGAGGGCACTGCTCAGCCAGCAGAGTGCAGTCATCCTCTCAGCCAGATGCCCTTGGGCAGACACCAACCTGTTCAGCTGTCCTTGGCAGGCCTGCACAGGATGTCAGGTCAGGGGGTGTGGGGATGAAGACTCAATCTTCCATATACACACCTCCTGACCCAGCCAGAGACTAGGGCATTGGACACCATTCCCACTCATAGGTGGGCTTTATTTGTGTTCAACACAGTGTATTTTTAATTAATGAAAACCAATTTCCTAGTTTCTCCGAAGTAGCAGATCATCTGGTAGCTATGGGCTTGTTCTCCCATGTGGTACTAATCAGGGCAGCTGAATGATGGTGGCCCCTCTAGATGGAGCTAAGGCTCTCCTTTTTACCACACTCCCCACCAAGCTCTATTGCCTTTCTGGTGCAGTGTGGCAGCCTCCATTTATCTTCATTCTGGAGCTGTAGTTTTTCTCAATAGTAGAGATGAAAGGAAAGGTAAGTATTTCTTACACTGATGTCTCTTCCAAAGGTTAAAAAAAAAAGGAAAAAAGACTAAGAAGGACACACATTTGAAGAAAAATAAAAGTGAGGGTATTTCTTTGTGGAAGCAGCAATGTTCCATACATACTATAGAAATGATTATCACTGCCCACTGCTATCATGTGTTATCTGCTGCCTTAGAGTCTGACCTGCTCTTTATAGGAGAGGGGAAGAAGAAAGATGTGAATTCACTTATTCCAAAAATATCTACTAGATGCCTACTAGATGCCAGGTACTGGGCCAAGTGACAGAGGACACAGGTCCCTGAGACTCTCTTGCCACTCTCAAACTCCTGTGACCTTGTTCAAGACCCTCCATGACTCTGGGTGATCCCAGATTCAAGACGAGGGGGTCACGTCTTGTTCAGCTCTGTAACCCCCACAATGTCCACCATCACACCTGGCACACGAGAGGCATTTAGAGATATTGGTTAAAAATGAAAGGGAAGAAGGACATGTGTCACCAAGCCATTAACTCCCTTTCCTGCTCTTGGCAGAGAGTTTGCTGCTGGTCCCCAACCCTAAAGAGTACCACTGGGTGAGCCAGGGCGTCACCATGGTGGAGAACATGGACGACGGGGAGGAGCTGATGATCACAGATGTAAGTGGGTGGGGATGGCTAGTGAAAGACAAAGAGAGTCAAAAGGGGAACTTTGGGGGCCTGCATGCACTACCATCAGAATTGGGGTCGGGGAGAGCCCCTAAGGGTTGTCAAGCAGCAGCCCAGATTCTTCCCTGGATTTTTCTGGGGTTGCAGTTAGTGTTTCTCCCAAGCCTGTCATAGCATGCAGAGTTTCTCTTTGCAGTATTGAACTAGAATTGCATAGACAACCCCAAAGATTCCACCATGAACTAAAATTCTGTAGGCACTTAAGGAGGCCATGTATGTCATGGATTTTTTTAATCCTCCTCCAAGGCATACTTATTGATTTTAGAGAAAGGGAAAGAGAGAGGGAAAGGGAAACAGAAAGGGAGGGAGGGAGGGAGGGAGGGAGGGAGGAAGAGGGCGGGGAGAGAGAGAGAAACATCGTAATGAGAGAAACATGGATCAGTTGCCTCTAATATGCACCCTGACAGGGAACTAAACCTGCAACCTAGGCATGTGCCCTGACCAGGAATCGAACCCACAATCTTTCAGTTTATGGGACAATGCTCCAACAAACTGAGCCACACCTGCCAGGGCTACTCCATACATTTGTTTCCCCTTTCCAGTCCAGCCAGGCATTCCTATTACACCCTCCCTTTCTTCTGCTTTTATGGCACTAAGCACCTGTGACTTCTGTTAGGAGTATTTGTGTAAACTCTCTTGTTTGACAACACAATTGATTCTTGATGCATCTTTGCCTTCTCTTCTTCCAATACCTAGCATGAAGACTTAACAATAATAAAGATGATAATAATGATACTACTCCTCAGTTTTTATTATGGGTCAAGCACTAGACTAAACATTTATTCATCATTCTGATGTATCCTTATGACCATCTACTATTGCCATTTTGCCAAAGACAAAACAAAGGCCAGAGAGGTTAAACAAATACAGTGACTGTATTTCAGAGCATCTGGTCTGGGCCCCTTGGAGAAAAACAGACCTCCCTAATCAGGGTGTGTCTGATCTCCAAAGTCCACACCATGGTGCAGTGGTGATGTTGTGGCCTCCATTCGGGAATGTGAAGCCTGAAAGTTCTTGGCTTTCCCCTCCCTGTGGCCTTGCAGGTTGCCTTTGACGTGTTGGGCTTCAGCGCTGAGGAGAAGATGGGCGTTTATAAGCTGACTGGGGGCATCATGCACTTTGGCAACATGAAGTTCAAGCAGAAGCCCCGAGAGGAGCAAGCTGAAGTGGACACCACCGAGGGTAGGTGTTGGGCTGGGGCCGACCAGGGAGGAGGCAGCCAGTGGCAGGGCTCTCCAGGGCTTCGTGCACATTTCAGAGACATGCTGTAAATCAAGGATGTTCCTGGAATGTCCAGACAATGATATTCTCAGGGAGACATGATTTTGGTTTCTATACTCTACTTTGCCACTTGACCTTAAGGGAGTGCGGAAACCATCTCAGACCTCTTTTGTCTCACTGGTTACATGGGATCTTCCCTCCACCCTCACATCACCTAGGAGACCATGCTAAGTTTCTCAGGACACCATTTTCTTTCACTCACCTGCTTTTCTTTTCATCCCTGTTCAGTGGCTGACAAAGTCGCCCATCTCATGGGTCTCAATTCCGGGGAACTCCAGAAGGGCATCACCAGGCCTCGGGTCAAAGTAGGCAATGAGTTTGTGCAAAAGGGCCAGAACATGGAACAATGCCAAAACTCCATTGGGGCGCTGGGCAAGGCTGTCTACGACAAGATGTTCAAGTGGCTGGTGGTCAGGATCAACAAGACCTTGGACACCAAGATGCAGAGGCAGTTCTTCATCGGGGTGCTAGACATTGCTGGCTTCGAGATCTTTGAGGTGTGCCTGACCTTGCCTTTCATTTCTGCTTTGGGCTGGCCATCCTCCCTTTACAAATTACTTTTCACCACGGTCCTCTTGTTTCTTACCTTGGACCCGGGATAGGCCAATTTTAGTTTGCTCCTGGGTGTCTGACTTTTGGCCTCCAGAGAGTCACCTTCATTTCCCTAGTCATAAAGAATGATACTGGATAGAGTTATTGTGTGCTGGACCTGACCTGTACTGGCTCACAAGAGCTGATTGTTAAATTTTCTGGAATTTCGTGAGCCAGCTGACATCACATTGATACATGGCCCTGGTATGAGTATTTATACCATGGAAAGTGGCCAACACTACATATCAGGCTTTTCTTTTTTGAGAGGGAAAGAGAGAGCTGACTTACCAGCATATACTGGTGGCCTCCCACTTCTTGCCCACAGAAAAGAGATTCTGCTCTAATCACAAGACTAGTGTTCTGGGTCAGGAAGGTTTTACCTTGACAATTGGAAGCAGCATGACTAAGAGTCAATAGACTGGTTCTGGACTCAGTCTGGCCACCAACTAGTTGCCTACCCCTGTCTGAGCCTCAGTCTTCTCAACTCTAAAATGAACAGGCTGGAGGAGATGATCTCTAAAGTGCATTTCAGCTCTGCTGTCCTCTTATTCTAAGATTTCTACTAGCCACAGATGGATTTGTTTAAACAGCTCAGCCCAGTTCCTTTCAGGTTATAAAAGGCTAGTTTGGCTGCTCTCTGTAATACAATAGTTTAATTCTATAGGTAGAAGGAGCCTTAGAGTTTCCAAACTGTGCTCCATGGAGTCCTAGGCAGCCAGCGACAGTCAGCAGGAGGGGAACTAGGGAAGGAGGAGGATGCCTTGTGCCAATAGCAGAGTTTGTGCAACAAACAGACAGAGATCAAATCCCAGCTCAGCCATTTCCAAGCTGTGTGGGCCTCTGTCCCCCACATATAAATGGGAACACTAACCATTTTTGCCTTATAAGGTTTTTGAACAGATGCAGCCTAGCCCAGGGTCAGATGTGTGCACGTGCTCCATGAGTATTGCTCTGTGATTTCAGTGGCACCTCGACCTATTTTTCACATGAGGCTTCAGCATGGGGTTTCGTTCAGAGAAAGTAGTCTCTGACTTAAAAAAGGGGGTCATATAAATCCCTCAAACCCCTTCATTCTACAGATGAGAAATGAGAAAAACTACACAGAGAACAGTCCAAAGGCACAACAGGGGTCAGATCCATAAAACATCTAAGATAATTTCCATATCTGGCAAGAAAATAGTTCTTTCCATGAAGATTTTTGTTAACCACACAGGGCCAGAGTCTGGCTGCCAAGGTCTCAGTCCCGGAAGCAGTACTGTGTGGCTGGGGCATGTGCTCCAGCTGCTCTGTCTTTGCAGGGAGGGTAATGGAGAAGGGCTTCTCACAGGGCTGAGGGGGCCACTGGTGAGGTGGTCGGTGTTAAGTCATTTGGGACAGTGTCTGACATGGGTTGGCCATCAGCGATTTTAGCTCTGCTGTGGCTTATCATTTGGTCCTGGGAGAGGCTCTGTCAGTGCCTGGGCTGAGACCCCTCTTTCTGTCCTCCTGCCACAGTTCAACAGCTTTGAGCAACTGTGCATCAACTTCACCAACGAGAAGCTGCAGCAGTTCTTCAACCACCACATGTTCGTGCTGGAGCAGGAGGAGTACAAGAGGGAGGGCATCGAATGGGTCTTCATAGACTTTGGCCTTGACCTACAGGCCTGCATTGACCTCCTGGAAAAGGTAACCTGCTTCCCAAAGGAGGGGCTTGGAGAGAGGCTGGGACCCTGACCAGTGCTCACGTCAGGAGGGAATTTCTCTTGGGTCTGCAGGGAGGCGGCACCTGAATTCGGGGCATTCAGCAACACTGCTGATGACCTTGGTTTATCTGACCTCTAGCTTCTTCTCTGCAAAATGGGTACAACAGTGACTGTAGTGACCACAGTTAGTTGGGCTGTTGAATACCTTAATTCATTGAATCATCACAAGCTGCCATATGTGGGGAATAAATTAGTATAACCATTTCAGAGATGGAAACATTGAGGAACAGAGAAGGAATGTCACTTGTCCAAGGTCACACAGCCTGTGAGTGACAGAGTCAGGCTCTAACCCAAGCGATCTGATAGTCTCCCCTGTAATCACACCATAGGGATTTTGGTGTTTTAGCCAATGGCCTAGTTCAAGAATAGACATGGTTTGACTACATGCAGAAAAGTAATAGAAAAGGGATATTTATAGGACAGATGACCAAATTTGAATAAAGTATATTCATAGTATTACACCTGGGTTTTATTATTGTACAGAGTAAAATATATTAACATTTGGAGAAGTTGGAAGAAGGGTATACAGGAATGCTTCACGTGATTTTTGGAAGTCTGAAATTGTATCAAAGTGAAAAGTTAAGATATAAAAAAATTTAAAAAGAAAGAACATATCTTGTCTCCTCGGCCAGCAATTTTTAACCAGTATGCCACAAGAACATTTAAAACATGCAGTATCTGACAATTTAGTCATGGGCACTGATGTCTTTTTCCTTAGATTGTCAAGTGAAAATGACAACAGCCAACATAACAATAGCCATCCGGTGTGAATGAATCAAAATTATATTTATTTTTCTTTCAGATTGGAAAAAAACTGTATTTTTGGTGTGCCACAGAATTTTAGTAATTAGTTTATGTGTGCCATGAGATAGAAAAGGTTGAAAATTGCTGTCATAGGCTCCTTCTTTGGCCTCTCATTGAAAATCTATCATCAAAATAGCCAGGGGTCTCTGATGTGGGCTCAGTTTTAACTCCCCAGGAAAACTGTCCCCAAAATCAGGCTGTGTGCATGATTCACCCACCCACCAACACCTACAAATATATCCCTGTCCAGCTGTCACAGAGCCTGGAACATTCTCATGCTCAAAATTTGGGGTTAAGCAGTACCCTCTTCCAGAAGTCTTCTTTAAAAATCCAGACCCTTCATGGAAGAGGGAATATTAAGGCCCTAATAGCATTTATGAGCTCCACTTTTTTGTGCGAGTGGAGACCTAGAACATGAGGGCCCACAGTAACCAGGAATGTCATTAAGGAGGAGGAGTAGATATAAGCAGATAAATCAAACACAGAGAGGTCAGGAGTTATTGATCTCACCCTTTTCCTGAGGGCCAAACCTGCCTGGCACCACTGTTTGGGAGGCGTTAAGACTTGGAGAGCTATTTGCCCACTTCAGACTTCAGTCTTCCCTTCTTCTGGACTTCAGGAATTCTAGTCTCTTTCAAGTCTAAATGGCCATGGCATTTGAAGACCAGACATGGAGCACCAGGCACCATTCCCAGAGTTCTGCTTCCTGGCCATGTGGGTGTATGGGCACCCATCCCACCAACCCTTGGCCAACATCAAAGTGCCTTCTTTGGGATCCTGTGGCCTCCTCTAATGCTACCCACTCTTCTTCTCTTCTAGCCCATGGGCATCTTCTCCATCTTGGAGGAACAGTGTGTCTTCCCCAAGGCCACCGATGCCACATTCAAGGCAGCCCTGTACGACAACCACCTGGGCAAGTCCAGCAACTTCCTCAAACCCAAGGGAGGAGGAAAGGGCAAGGTGCCCGAGGCCCACTTTGAGCTCGTCCACTATGCGGGCACCGTAAGTATTACCCTGTGGCCACCTGCTGGCTGCTATTCCCTCCTGCTATTAGGGGTTCACCCTGACACACCCTTCTGGAAGCTTCCAGCCTCCAACTAGTACAGCCACAATAGCACAAGGTGATCAGCTCATTGAAATGAACTTCAGCTCATTCTCCCTCATCATTTCTTTATCTGAGAATTCAAAAGCTATCCAGCCAAGGATGCCTGCCAGGGAGTGACCAATAGTTTGTGCCCTCAGAACAGCCAGGGCTACACCATCGTCTATAGCCCATGGTTTGACAGCTGAACTTCAATCTTGGTCAGAATGAGAACACTTTAAAAAAATTCCCTGAGCCCATTAACCAGCCTCAAAATGATTAACCCCTCTCTCTGGCAGCTTGTGACCACCAAACCAGCAAGGTGACATCTATGAAGTTGCTTTTAACTCATGACAAACTCAGTCCTCAGGGAAGGGGGAAATTAAGTGCATACAGGGCTCAGGTTCTATTTGAATAACTGATTGGGGCGACAACATTCATCCATCCAGCTTATAAAAACATGTTTGACTTCCTTGGGAGTTCAGTATTGCCATAAATGCCAGTGTTGCTGTTACTACTAGAGTTTATTGACCCTCCTTGGGTTTAAATACAAGGAAACAGCAGCCTTAGCACAGAGCATTCAGGAAAGCTGCTGTCCAATTAGGCATCAGGACCAAGATTTTATCATCTCATCAACCATAGCAATGCCAGTTACTTGCAAAAACGAATAGTACTGACACCTACAGCAAATAGCAGGCTTGGGGCCAAATTGCAGCTCTCCACTTCATCTCCCACACTATGAGAAGCAACGGAATATTTATAGCAATAGACTGTTAAAAGTAAAATGGGGGATCTGCACTTCCAACAAGGCTCAAAATAAAGCCCAGAAATGACAAGCATATATGTGCTATAGAAGAGATGAGAAACCCAAAGGATTGAGCTTCCCATCTGCTCCCTCAATTCTCGGTACTCAATGGAAGGATCTGAAAGGCTGCTTCATCTTCACCTCTCCAGCTGGCACCACAGGGCAAATGGGAAACAGAAATTTGTGGGTGTCCAATTACATAGACACATGGAGACCCCAGTTGTGGAGAATGGAGCACCTCCCCTCACCAATTCCACGAGGCAATGGCCTGGGGTATATGTGCTTCTCAGCAAGGAGAAACCAAATGCCCTTGCAGGGAGTTGTCCATTGGTCAAGTCCAGTCACTGACAGCAAGCTCAGCTCGCCTGAGTAGAAGATCCAAGGGCTAGGGAGTCTCAGAGTGTCCAGCAAAACATGGCATGCAAGAGAAAGTCATAGACCAACAGAGAGTAGCTGGGAGTCCTGGTTTGTGGGAAAAGCCCAGAGGTGGGGTACCCTAAAAAGTAAATTGCAAATGACTAAGAAACCAGATGATGGGGCCCCTACCTGGGACATCCCAGGACTCCAGGCAAGTCATCAGGACAAGAATGGAAGCACCAGGGGATGGGAGATTGATCTTGGGAACTGAAAGCAGATAGAGCTGTAGGAAGGAATGTACTCAATAGTATTTGTTCCTTTCCAGGTGGGTTATAACATCACGGGATGGCTGGAGAAGAACAAAGACCCCTTGAATGAAACAGTGGTGGGCTTGTTCCAGAAATCAACACTGTCGATCCTGGCCCTTCTCTTCAAAGAAGAGGAGGCTCCAGGTATGACTGAACCCTTGTTGCGTCTAGTCTCCCTGTGCTGATGCCCTTCAGTGGCCAATATGGAAAGAAACAAAATGTTTTTTTGTTGTTTTTTTTTAAAGATTTTATTTATTTATTTTTAGAGAGGGAAGGAAGGGAAAGAGAGAGAAAGAGAGAGAGAGAGAGAGAGGGAGAGAAACATCACTGTGCAGATGTGCGGTTGCTGGGGGTTATGGCCTGCAACCCAGGCATGTACCCAGACTGGGAATCGAACCTGCGACACTGAAACAAAATATTTTATTCAACTCTCGTTGGATGGATAGATGGATGGATGGATGGATGGATGGATGGATGGATGGATGACATGTTGCTTGAGGTAGACCATAGAGGATATTGCCATAAAGGGATGCAGATGCAACAACTGAACTGATCACTAAGCCCATATCACCTCTAGGCATAACAATACTGCTGGGGAAAAGTTGATGCCCAAAATAAGCTCTCTGTGCTTATTTTCTGCTCCCTGCTCTCCTTTATCTGAGACAAATGCCAAGTCCAGCCTTGCCTCCCACACAGGCCAGGATGTGTGGCCCATAGGGAAACACCCTGGGTGAGAGCTGCCTGTTGGAGTTACCACTCAGTGGGGCAAGCACTGTAAATCTCCTTTGGCTCAGGGATGTTTTCACCACCAACATGCAATTCTCCAGATAAGCTGTGGGCTCTTCCTCCTCCCTAAGCGATAGAAGAAGTTCATGCCCTTGTGCCAGACTAAAATCACGAAGGGCTACACCCTCTCCAGGGAGCACAGCACTCCTTTTGGGGATCATGCCACAATGGGCCTACTGGCCCACTCCCTGGTACATCTTATTTTCCTGGTGGGAGGGCCCTGCTTTAACTCGCCCTAAAAACCTCTTTTAAAACCAGAGAATGCATGTCCTTGAGACAGCCCCCCACCCATGCTGCGTGCAGAAGGGAAACATGTTTGTCTCTCTTCCTCAGCTGGAGGCAAGAAGCAGAAGAGAGGGTCCTCCTTCATGACAGTCTCCAATTTCTACAGGGTGAGTAGGGGCTGCCTCAGAGGCCACCTTCCATTCAGTGCACCTATCCCCTCTTTTCAATGGTATGGTGGTCTGGCTGCCACCTTACAACCAAGGACAGGATGGTTTCACTTCTATGACTATGGTTGCCTCTTACATTCGAGGAGTCTGTTTCTTTCTGAAGGGGTCACGGAACCATATGACCATAGAGCAGAAATGACCCTAAGAGATGGTCCGGTCCAACTGTGTCATTTCAGACTGAGACCCAGAGAGTGATGAGACTTGCCCAACATGACAAATGGAGAGATATCAATGGCTAAGCTCTAGTGCCCTAGAGTTAGTCAGCACATCTTTCACAAACCTTGGGCTTTACTGGAAATGTTCCAACATGCAGAAACACAGCCCATGGGGAGATGTTACACAAAGAAAAATTTTGATATTTCCCAAGGATCAGCTGTCCTAAGGCAAAGTGAGTTGCCTCATTGGAGGTATCCAAGTGGAACAGAAGGGACCGTTTAGTAGGGAGGTTAACAACGGACAGGGGTTTGTCCACACATAAGCACTATGGCTCCCTCCACTACCAAGATTCTACAATGATCCAACACTGAATCAGAAAGGATCCTGCTTCTTGTAAATCATGTCACGTTAAGCAAGTCAGTGGACCTCAAAGAGTACTGCCACCCAACAGAACTTTCCACAATGACAGAAATGTTCTCTTCCTTCCAAGATGGCAACCACTATTCAATATGCTGTCCAGTATGGTAGTCACGAGCAATACATAGTTAGCGAATACTTCAAAAGTGGCTGCTGTGATTGAAAGAACTGAATTTTAATTTTAATTTAATTAATTAAACTCTAACTAAATACCTCTCCTGGGCATGGATATCCTGCAACACCAACACCATGCTTTGCTCACTATTTTTCTTTTTCCTCCAACCTCAGGAGCAGTTGAACAAGCTGATGACCACCCTCCACAGCACCGCCCCCCATTTTGTCCGCTGTATCGTCCCCAATGAGTTCAAGCAATCAGGTACATCATGAGGACATGTCTCCCTGCTGGCAGTTCTCAGGATCTGTGAATTTGGTGTTTGCTCCAAATTAAGTCCATTTTCAATAACCAGGGATGATTGGGGCTAAACAGGGTATGAAAGAGTCCTCAACAATGGATCATCCAAAAATTGTGTTCTAGTTGCTTTGTAAAGCAGAATGGTGCCCACCCACACAGAAGTCACATGCAGGAGAGCCTTTGGGTCTTTACTGAATTGTGAGGGACCGGAGATACCTGGTCAGTGATGAGAGAAGACTGGGGTTGGCATCGTGGATAGTCAGTTCAGCCTCCATGAGTAGTGAGAAGTAGCCTGTCCCACCACAGGGTAGAGACTCCCCATCCTGTGCCCTCCCTCTTGGCAGGTGTGGTGGATGCCCACCTAATCATGCACCAGCTGGCTTGCAATGGAGTCCTGGAAGGTATCCGTATTTGCAGGAAGGGCTTTCCAAACAGGCTGCAATACCCCGAGTTCAAACAGAGGTGAGTAATGTCTTCCTGAAACCTTGAATACACTTTTCTATTTCCAAGGACTGACAATGGATAAATATCCCATTGTCACAGACACTATGGGTATGATGATGTTTTTAGCCTCACTGTCACTACTTCAGTATTTCACTACCTTGGCCCAACTTTTAACTGCCAACACCTGTGTTTCTTTGCCTGAGGGCTTTCTCTGGCGGCTTGGCTACTTGGCAGGCTGAAAGTATCAGGAATTAATGCCTCCCTAGATGCAGCTCTCAACCAATGACTAAGGACAATTGGCATACAAATATTTCAGCTCCCTCACCCTTCTGGTGGGCTGATGCTGAAGGGTGTCCTATACTGGCTGTCAGATCAGATAGCAGCATGCTAATAAATGTTTAACCACAGGCTCTCCAGGTTATTTAAAAAAAAAAAGGAAGGCCTGTTTTATGGCTTAAATACTCCCACCATGGCTGATTTCAAGCTACCAATGTGTCTTCACTCACTGAATGTGATGTTGGAAAGAGATGCACACTATTCCTTCTTGCAAGCCAGCAGGAGGAGGTTCCAGCTCACCACTGCTCCTGAGTCCCCAGCAGGATTAAGACCCAGTTGCCTGTTGTGATAACTGGCTTGATAACATGCCTTTTACTTGCTTCCCACCCCACTTCCCAATTCTACCACCTCCCAACTAACTACATACACTTGAATCCTGGTCTCAGGGTTTATTTCTGGGAGAACCCAAAGCAAGTCCCATCATTTGGGAGTATTTTACTTCTAGCCCCTCTCTAGACCATGTGACCACAGATTGATGGAGTAGGAAGGATCACGTGAGGTCATCTTGTCCAAGTCACCTGAAGTCCCTAACTGGGAAAGCATTTGTCCAAGATCACAAAGGGGATTGCTGGCAGATCAGGAAAAAAATGGTTCTCCTATGCCTGGGAGAACAGAAAGAGTTTGGTGTCTGCATTTTTATGAACACTTGTCCCCTAACCCCCACCTGCAATGACATTCAGTCCCTAAAGTCCCCTGTCAGACCCATCCCTCTGCCTCCTGGGGCCTCTGTAAAAGAAGCCTGTTCCCTGACTTGAGGGATAGGTCAAGGGAAAACTACATGGACATTCTTTCATGCTGCCAGCTTGGACATGACGATGACTGCATGACAGTTGTCATCCACTCTCTCCTGACAGGTACCAAGTGCTAAACCCCAACGTGATTCCTCAGGGGTTCGTAGACAACAAGAAGGCCTCAGAGCTGCTGCTTGCATCCATCGACCTGGATGTAAATGAATACAAAATCGGACATACCAAGGTAGGGTCTTCCTGTTATGCTCCCTCCCTACAACACTCAGCCTTGTTTTAAGAAGGTGAGGCCCAGGGTGTGAACTCCAGATTCACCACTGGCCAGTTGCCTGTCTTGGACAAGCCTCTCAGCTAACAAGACCCCCAGTTTCCTCCTCCAAAAAATCAGGACTCATAAGGTCAAGCTTGTGGGACTCTGGGATGATTAACAGTAACATACACGAGAATCCAACTCAGACAGAACACTGCTCAACAAATGGTGGATATTTCATAGGAATGTATGTGTCCCATATTTCTAAAAATAAAAGTAGTCCATCAGAATCAAGGCCCTGGGTTTGACTAGGGCATGGCAGTACATGTATGGTTGGAGTCTTCAGGTTAAGCACCATAATCCTAGCCCACTCACACCAAGGGCCTCAGCCCTGAGTGGCCAGTAAGTCAGGGTTGACTCAGATGGAGCAGCCACCTGATCTTGACTCAAGAGGCCTGGGCTGTCCTTTGTCTGTCCCACTCCCTGGCCCCACAGAATACTGTCAAAAAAGTTAGGGCTGGCCAGGCTGACAATGCAAGGTGTCCATCTATAGCTACCACCAAACTGCATCCCAACATGGGAGGAGCACTGGCTTTATAGTCAAGAGTGCCTCTGTGTAGCCTGGAGCAGGTCATTTGCCTCTCCAGGTCTCCTGGATGGTACAGATGAGTGCAGCTTCTCCATGGACCTAGGGTGGCTCGATGCATGTGAAAGCTCCAACATGTGTGTGCATCCAACACATCTGGTCACTCAGCAAATGCTCAGTGAGTGCCCCCTGTGTCCCAGGCATGATTCTCAACTCTAGAGTTAAACCAATGAACTGAACATGTGTTCCTAGCTCCCTGGAGCTTGCTTTGTAGCAGCAGGTGCTAGCAGAATTTTGACACTGCTCTAGAATCTGCTAGTACTGTTAGCTAGTACTGTTAGCTTCACAATTGATATGTGTTAGGTGTAGCTAAATTGACTTCAGGAACACTCCAAGTTTTGTCACAGAATCATTAAGTACTTGAGCTGGAGAGAACCTCAAAGACAAGCTCCTTCCCCCACCCTACCTTTGACAGATGGGAAACATAAGAAAGCTTGAGGGTGGAATGGAGGTGACATGACCAGTTTCGTAGAACCAGATGGGACAGAACAGGCCTCAGACTCTATGACTGTGGGTCATGTGACCTTCAAAAATAGGGCTGACTTCACCAGTATCACCCAGTCTGACACAGATACCACCTGGGCAAACAGACTGCATCGTGCTATTGTTCAAGGGTTGCACTGGGCATCTCAGGTCCAGGTAAAGGCCCAGGCTTGGGGGGACAGCTTTGTTCCCTGAGGACCAGGCAGGCTCTGGTGGCTGAGGCAGAACAGAGAACAGGGTGCTTCTGCCTGCTAACCGCATCCTTATCCCCAGTGTTGACCCACCTGTGCCCCACACCCCTCCCCCAGGCACAGGCTCACCTCCACTGCCCTTCAAAGACCAAACCTTGATGCCAATTAATTTTGAAATATCAAATATTTTACCCCATGATGGTTAGCTCCCTGGGTTTTTTGGGAGGCTGGGGAGTTGAAGGAGCTATTCTTTTCTATTCTTTTCCTGTCAGTGCCCATAGTATCCATGTAAAGGAGCTAGTTGGGGGCTCTACTCCCTTCTCCCACATATAGAATCACAGACTCTCCAATCTGGGACTTAGGGTCCTATACTCCTATAGCACAAGAGAAGAGACTGAGCCCCCTGTCCCCACAAAAGGACAGTGACTTAACCAAGGTTACATGGGCATCCAAGGCAGGCTGAGGCCAAATGCAGGTCTCCTGGCTCCTTCTATCCTTCTAGAAGTTTCTATCATGTCCTATTAGAAGCCTATAAAAAGATGTTACATTACAAGCCCTGGCAGGTGTGGCTCAGTGGATTAAATACTGCCCTGTGAACCAAAGTGTCACTGGTTCAATTCCCAGTCAGGGCACATGCCTGGGTTGCAGGCCAAGTCCTCAGTAGGGGGTGTGTGACAGGCAACCACACATTGATGTTTCTCTCCCTCTCTTTCTCCTTTACCCTCTCTCTAAAAATAAATAAATAAAATATTTAAAAAAAAAAGATGTTACATTATGAAACACACTAATAAAGTGGCCCCACCCCTGAGCCCACTTAAAAATCCAAAACTTAATCTTTGATCTCTTTCACCTCCTTCCTCCCCACCCCCAGGAGTAACCCTTGTTCTGAATGTTAACTATCCCTTTGCCTTTTAAAAAATAATTTGATCACATACTCAATATGGCCCCAAATTTTGCCTGGTTTGAGCTCCACGAAGGTATCATACTTGATATATTCTTGTGTGACATGCTTTTATCATTTAATCATGTTTCTAAGACTTATCCTTGTTGGTTGGTATGTGACATCCACTCACTGTCACTGCCAAATCATACTGCCTCAGTTGGCTACACCACAGTCATCCCTTCCATGCTACTAGATACATCCTTATACATCATGGTCCTATGTAGCCTTTTCTCTAGAACAAATTCCCAACCTTGACTGTACCATGCTGGGGCCTGCTGATTCTGAGGGGCCTCAAACACCAACACCAGACTGTGTCTCTTAACCCTTTTCAGAAAAACCCTTCTGAACCTCTAGTGCTTTGATTTTATTGTCCCCCCCACCCCACCCACCAAGTGGCTGCTATTGATGACAGCTGGGCTATTTTCAGATAAGCATGCCTTTCCTACAGGTATTCTTCCGAGCAGGCATCCTGGCCAAGCTTGAGGACATGCGGGATGAACGTCTAGCCAAAATCATGACCATGTTACAGTGTCGGCTCCGGGGTTTCCTCATGAGAGTTGAGTTCAAGAAGATGCTGGAACGAAGGTAGCGAACACGAACACCAATGGGACATGACCAGAGGCCGCACACATCCACACAGAATGACCAGGGAACCCACCACACGCACAGTGGCCAGCTTCATTAGTGACATGGTGCAGTGAGATGAGGAGAAGGAGCCAAAGTCTCTGCTGGCCCAAAAAACCCTGTTTGGGGGCTATACTAGTCCCCTAGGGCTGCTATAAGGATGCACCACAAACTGGATGCCTTAAAACAACAGTAGCTTATATTTGCATAGTTGTGGAGGTGAACAGTCTGAAATCAAGGTTTTGGTGGGCCATGCTCCCTCTGAAGGATCTAGAGGAGGAACTTTTTTTGCCTCTTCCAACCATGGTAGCCCCAGGCATTCCTTGGCTTGTGGCTGCATCACTCCAATCTCTGCCTCCATCTTCATAAGGTCTTCTTATCCGTTTGTGTGTCTTCAGATCATCTTCTTTCTTTTTGTAAGGATACCAGTCATCTTGCGTTAGGGCCCCACTCTATTCCTTCATCTTAAAATCAGCAATTTTACATCTGTGAAGACCCTACTTCCAAATAAGGTCATATTTATTCACAGGCACTGGGGTTAGGACTTCAGCATATCTTTTGGGATGAGACACAATTGAACTCATAACAGGGACCACCAAATATAAACCTTTCTCTCTACAGTATATAAACCACTTTCACAGCTGTCCCCTTACTTGATCCATATAATGATGATGCTGTAAAGGGGTGGGGAAGGGCCAGTATCCCTGTTTTACAGATGTGAAAACTGAGGTCAGAAGAGTTAAGGAACTGGGGCAGGTTTATGCAGAGTCAGGATTAGAACCCAGAAATCCTCATTCCAAACCCCTGCCCTCAGAATCCTGTTTTTCAGCCATCTCCCTAAAATAGCAACTAGAAAGTAGTTCAGGATTCCCTGCTAGACCTGTGGCTAACTCTTGTAGTCATAGAATTGTAATAATAATAATAATAATAATAATAATAATAGATAAATAAAAACAGTAGTGAAGTTTTTATATCCAGCAGCAGGCCCTCTGTGACCCCAGCTGAGGACAGGGTCATCAGTTAGGGGCTGGGTGGTGGATGGCGACACAAGCCTGCCCAGGGCCTGGTGCACAGGAAGTCATCAGTCAATGACAAACAAAGGGAACTGCAAGAGACAAGAAAGAGTTGATTCCAAAGACTACTGATATGTGGGATTTAGGGATGAATGGGTGATTTCTAGTGAGGGGACAGAAGGAGGGGAAATGCAGGAGAATGAGCAGTCTGTCTCAGCCTCGTTCTGTCTGGGAGGAACCATCCTGACACCTGCACTTTAACCCACGCAACCCCAAATTCCCTTCTGCAGAATTGGCCTGAAAGTCATCCAGCGCAACACACGCAAGTTCCTGGAGCTGCGTTTCTGGGGCTGGTGGAAGCTCTACAACAAGGTGAGAGCTAAGAGCCCAGCCAGCCAGGACTGCTGCTGTCTGCGGGTTGGGAACCTCAGTCCTAGGCAGACAGAGGTGCCTCTTGTGGGTGGAAAGCCATGGGTTGCTGCAGGGGCGGTCTAAAAATGAGACTGCCTTGGAGACAGAGGAGTCTAGCTTCCTTCCAGATGCACTAATTACTCCCTCAGAAAAATCATAGTGTGTCTTCCCACCTTTCATTTCATTCCTCAAAATAAAATGCACTTAGAATGGAGAGGGCCCCCTGCCCCTGCAAAAAGTAGGCTTGGCTATCAGTGTCTCACCCCTGGGGATGGAGGCATCTTCAACTCCTTTAGTGAAGTTAGTGAAGTCCTTGGGTTCAGAGCTGGAGTGACCTCAGGAAATCATGAGATCTGACGTCTCATTTCCCAGACTCTTCCAAGATAGCAGTGAGGGCAGTGTGAGTCAGCCAGGTGATGGGACTGCAGGCGCCCCAAGCAGCCAGGCTGCCCTCCACAAATGCAGGAGGCCATGAACCATCCTACTGCATGCAGGTTGAATCACACAGGGTCATGGCATCCCATGGAGGCCCACATTGAGAGGGAAACACCAAGGGGCATGACAGGAGGCTGGATGCAGGGATGCCACATTCAGGAGACAGGAGAATGGTTGTCTCAGGGGGCAACCATGTGGGGGATTAGGACAGGCTCCAGGTCATCCCTGGTAGCTCTGGGCCCCCACAGCTTACGCAGAAGCTTCTTTCCCCTCCCATAGATAAAGAATTTTCTAACAACTGGTGCTGACAATAGATTTAAAGGGACAGTAGTGAGTTCTGCATCCCCAAATTTTCCCACACAAAGGCCAGTCCTCTCAAGGGTCTGAGACTGCAGAGGGCTCTAGGTGAGTATTTCTCAGTCAGCACCGACACTTTCCGCACCTGTTCTATGACTAACCTTTATTCTTTACATCAATTCACTTTTTTATTTAGAAATTTTTATTTTAAAAGGAAACTTCATTTCTTTAACCTGCTTTAATCTCATCCTAAGAAAAAGTTATCCATAAAATTATGGATTTAAGTTCTTTTTCATTCAACAAATTTTTTTCAAAATTGTTTATAAATTATTATTGTTAAAACTGTTTTCAAAGTAATTATGTAACAATAGAAATCAAAGGGTTTCAGTGCAGTGCTTGAATCCTTCTCACCTGCCCCCTTTGTGTACTCATTACTGTTCGGGAGATCCCAGACCAACAGCGCTTATGGTCCCTTCATGCAGAACACGAGTGACTACAGATGACAAGGACACAGAACCTGGAGACTGCCCTGTTCTTTACTAGAAAGTAAAACTTCTCTAATTAAACGTGCAGGGCAAGGTCCTATTCCAATGAGTAATAACATACAATAAAAATCCTTCACTCTTAGTATAAAGACTAAATGCTAGTCTTATTTAACAAAGCCAGGTAGGATGAGTCCATGGAGAAAAACACACTTTTTAGTAGGCTTTCACTGAATAAAAAGTGTGATGTAGTTTCAAGTTGTGATGCTTACTAGAACCCTTTTAGAACTTTGCCACTTTGGAGAACAGGAACAAGAGAGACAAAGAAACATAAAAAGATAGAGAAACAGAGAGGTGGGGACAGGAAGAGGAAGAGAGAGATAAATATAGAGACAGAGAGACAGAGGCAGAGACAGAGACAGAGAGAAAGAATATGCTCAATCAGGGAGAAAGCTGAGGGAAAGCAGGTTGTGAGTGTAGCCAGGGCTCCAAGCACACACAGCTTACAGAACACACATACACACAACTTACACAACACACACACACACACACAACTTATAGAACTCATATAAACACTGGGTGCACCTAGTTGCTGAAGGCAATCTAACTTTGTGATCAATCTAACTCCTGGGATCAAAGAACATCCTGGGGACTGATCCTAAGCAAGGATGAGCCTTCTCTGTGAAGGCCAGAGATGCTTTGACCTCTGTGGAGAAGGGCTCCTCCTCACAGCTGCAACCAGACCCCACTGGGGATATAAGACCAGTCTGTCAGAGCACCCACAGCCCACCTCCCAGCCCCCTAGCAAAGCCCACCCCCCTAACACTCTATGGTGTTGCTCACCACCCAGGTCAAGCCGCTCTTGAATGTGGCCCGGCAAGAGGAAGAGATGAAGGCCAAAGAAGAGGAGCTGAGGAATGCCATGTCTAAGACACAGGAGCTGCTAAACAAGGTCAAGGAGATGGAGGAGAAGATGGCCACACTCAGCCAGGAGAAGAACGACCTCAACATCCAGCTTCAGGCCGTATGTGGGGCCTTGGGGGAAGGATGGGAGCTGGGGGTCTTGGCAACTGTCCAGATCCCCAGAGTTGGAGGGAGAAAGAGCCTTCTGAGAATTACGGGCCTCCAGACTACAGGAAATTCCCAGCCTCTCTTTTCTTCATTGTAATGTCACCCTTGTCCCAACTACCAAAAAGTCTCCATTAAATTCTTATTTGCCCACAGCAGCCGACTGTGCACACACAGACACGCTGGGCCTGCGGGGATTGTCCAGACCTGGGGCCACAACATGCGGTGGGAAGAGGCCCCGCAGTGAGCATGGCTCTGCCGAGGGACTGTGGGAACTTGCCCTCTTTCCCTCCTTTTCCTTGCCTGTCAAGTAAAAGAACGGCAGGGAGAACAAATGACCCAGTTTCCACGGGTGCCTGACTCAACGCTCCTTCACCCCTGCATCCCAACATGGTGCCTGCAGTCACTTCCATGAACAGTTCACCAAGGGCCCTTCACCGATTTTACCCTCACAACCACCCCTTAAGGTGCCCCATTTTCACATGTATCCTGCAGGGTAGAAAACTCAGTTTGACCAACATTTAGAGACTTCATCGAGGTCCGAGCCCATCAGCAGAAAACCCACAACTGGGAGGGATCCAATTCTGTCTTGGGTCCTTCCTCCTCAACATTGTTTCTTCACATCCTCTTGACACCCCTGAGAGGTTTCTCAAGCCAAGACCCTTATCTTATGTTTGGGAAGACTGGGACTGAGTAAAACTGCAATAATAAAAGAACCTGCCATTTACAGAAGCACCTCAGTGCCCTATCCCTTTACACCTCACAGTGATTGTTTCCCTTATTTTGCAGACAAAGATGTGAATTTCAGTAAAGTTGTGCTGTGAACCAAAAGTCACACGACTAGTCTGGTCTTCTGCCTCTGTGGCCAGTTGCTGTTTTATACCACTGACCCCATCTGTACTAGGAGAACCTAGTATACACCCAGGTTGTCCCTCCTCTGCCACATATTGCCTATGTGACTTTTGACAGCTCCACCTCTGCTAAAACCTTAAGGTTCATCTGATCACCTGGGATCTTGTTAAAATGCAGATTCAGATGCAGGCAGATCTCAGAAGATTTGCATCCTCACCGGTTCTCAGGGGCTGTAGCTGGTTTAGGGATTGCACTCCTACACTACTCTCTGTCGTACACCTCACGGAGGAGCTCAGAGCTGGCCCAGCACAGCCCCAGGACACATTTGTTTGGGGCCTGTCAGGCCAAAGATTGTCCGCCATCTTGGTCCCCTGCAGGTGCCTAGACCCCTGACTTCAAATGGGGCTCTTTCTTTCATCAGGAACAAGAGAACCTAATGGATGCTGAGGAACGCCTGACCCAGATGATGAAGACCAAAATGGACCTAGAGAGCCAGATCTCGGACATGCGGGAGCGGCTGGAGGAAGAGGAAGGCACAGCTGCCTCCCTGAGTGCCACCAAGCGCAAGCTGGAGGGGGAGCTGAGTGACCTGAAGCGCGACATGGAGGGCCTTGAGACCACACTGGCCAAGACAGAGAAGGAGAGGCAGGTGAGGAAGCCCTGGGTGCAACCATGCTCCTCTCAGGGCCAAGGAACCCCCAGTCCACTCAACCTGCAGGGGCCGCACTGGAGCCTGCACAGCAGTGCTTCCCGGGACCCTAGCCACATGGGGTTATTTTAACTTAATTGAATATAATGTAAAATGTGGTTCCTCAAAATGTGGCTAGTCAACGTAGCTGCATTTTGAGTACTCATCAGCTACACATGGCCAGTGCTACCTTGTTGGATGAAGCAAACTGAGAAAATGTCCATTGTTATAGAAAGAGAAGCTAGACAGAGAAGCTAAGGAGTCTGAGAACTCTTCCTGTCATGGTGCCATCCAGACTCAGCCCTGATTTATTCTCCTCAAGCCCGGGACTCCAGGCATCTGCATTAGCCTGCTGCCCACATGGCCTCCCTGGGCCCTCACAGAATGTCCTACAGCACCATGTTCACCCCTCCTACCTTCCCAGAAGCAACCCTATCAGTATAGTGGGGCCACCTGCTGCTGCTGGATTTCTGCCCAGACAAGCAGTTGCTGCCCCTCCAAGTGGCTCCAGGGGGAGCCTCTGGCTCCTGATACCATCTGGCTGGCCCTTGGCCCCCAGGCCCACTTCCTACCCTTGTAGGTGGGTGGGGTCTGTGAACAGAGGGAGGTAGACGTGATCAAACCCATGCCTCTTCAGCTCTGATGTGTACTCAAACCATCGGGATCCTGATAAGATGCAGGTTCTGGGTTGGTAGGTCTGGCAGGGCCCCAGGATCCACATTTCTAACACACTCTTGGTCAATGCCACAGCTGACATCCAAGGACAGGGCTCTGAGTAGCAAAAGCATGAACTGGCAGTTCTCACTGCTCTCCTCCTCAACCCCAAGATTCTGACTTGGTTGGATGGGGTGTGCCCTGGGTGTTGGCATTTCTCAGGCTCCCAGGTGACTCTAGAGTATAGCAAGCCAAGCACCCTGTCTCAGAACAAGAGCCTCCCCCCACCAGAGGGTGTTCCCATCCTTAAAGACCTGTCTCTCCCCCACCCGGGTTTCCAGGCCCTAGATCACAAGGTCCGCACCTTGACCGGGGACCTCTCACTCCGAGAAGACTCCATCGCCAAGCTCCAGAAGGAAAAAAGGGCCCTGGAGGAGCTGCATCAGGTAAGCACTGCCCACTCCTCCCCTTGGCAAAGCAGGCAGAGCTCAGAGACTGGAGACCCTGGTTCAAATCCCAGCTTTGCCACCCCTCAGCTAGAGGCCCTCAGGGAATTTACAGACTCCCTAAATCTCAGTTCCCTCATCAGTGCAGTGGGCATGGTCACATGTTGGTGCCTTTCTTCCAGGTTTTATGTAAGTGGCACAACCATATAATTTATCACCGAAACTAAGACAGTTTTGAGAGTAGAAGGCGGGCAGCAGGCAGGAGTCAGGATGGCCCCAGGCACACTGGGAGGTGTGATCCCCAGAGTCACGAGGATGAACTCGTGAAATCAAGCATGTGGAAGTGTCCTTGAGCTCTAAAGCACCAGTGAACCCTGACATATTGCTGCAACAACATGCATGAGGTCTTGAGGTCATGGGGAGACCCACCGACTGCTATGGGCTCAGGCTCCTAAACACAGAGCCAGCTCTGACCAGCACCAGCACTGACTGTGGCACAGGGGGCCTCCTAGCTCCGGAAACACAGGGGCGAAGAGCGAGTTGAAGCTCAGAACCAGACAGTGGACCCTCATCTCCATGTTTGCTGACTCCTGAATCCACAACACGTCCTCTGGAAATACCTGCTCTTAGACTGTGATTCTCGCCTCCATCAAACCCAGAGCCTCTTTCTATAACAAATACACCCATTTCTCATTGTTTGAGGGAGTTACATTCTATAAACACATCACATACACCAAATTAGCAAATACTGATGTTTGTTCGGTTCCTGCAAGCCTCTGATCACAACACTTTGCCAACCAATCAATACATACCTGTACAATATAATCAATACATTAGGTTGTTGTGTATGTGTCTGTTTAAAGATGCTTTGTTCAGTGCCCGTTGTTGATTTCTTAACATTGAACCCTCAGTCAGCTATACTCCATCTCAAGCCTGAATGAAGCTTATCTAATACACAGTTTTCTCTGTAAGGCACATCAAAGCTCTCGTGCTTAGAAACACTAGACAGCACTATTTTGGGGTGCCATTTTAAACAGTGAAATCACCCCAAAAAGCACAAACATGAAAAACATGATACTAGGTAGACTGAAAGGAACACGTGTTGGCAGCATGAGCTGGAACAAGAAGGCAGTGTGTCATGTCGTTTGGCCTCAGCTGAAAACCGCAGGTGACTCAAATTTTTCACCAATCTGCTCATGTCTGTGAATGACTGTGAAAGCACCATGAGTATTGATTTCGGGACTACAAATAAATTTTAGCAAGTAGGTAAACTGGCAGGTAGATAATCCACAAATAATAAGATCAACTATTTTGGAAGGCTCTCTTACTATCCCGAAATAAAAATTATAATGATATAAATAATACATAACTTCAAATAATCAATAGAGTGCCTACCCTTTAATATAAAGGAGAAATAAATGGAAAATAATGTATGATAAATAATGGGGTTGAACATGTGTGAAAGGTCAGGCAGATTCAAGCAGAAGAAAATATGAGCAGTGGCTTGTCTGCTGGAGCCCGTCTGTGCCCGGCTCTGGAGGGGGTGCCGGTGACCCAGATGGCAAAGTGTGCCTGCTGTCATTCATGCAGTTTAACCAAATGGTGAATAACTCTGGGGGACATTTGGTAACAGCACATAAATCCTTTTTCAGTTTTCATGGTATGTCGTTCTGTAAGAATATAGTGTATACTAAATGAAAAAGCTTTTAGAGTTATAGGTAATAAGTGGTGGTGGGTTCAGGTTCAGAAAAGGATAAATGGTTGTTTTATTTACATGAAAGCCTAGGTGGGACGTCAGGCATGTGGGCTGCTGGATTATTCTTCGTGGTGCTGGATTGTCCAGAGCAAGGCAAAATGTCCAGCGTGCCTAGAACTACTCACTAGGGCCAGTGTGGTCCCCAGTCACTGCGACAACCAGCAGGCCCCCCACCCAGATTTTCATATGGCCTGTGGAGAACCAGAGCCCTGCTACTGACCCGAGGGCCTACCTGCTACTGACGGGTGCTCGGGTCTGCCCTGGCCTCACCCAGCACCCGGGAGCAGGTGCTCAGTAGCTAGTCACTGCAGTCCCCTCAGCTCAGCTCAGAAGTGATGGCAGAGAACTAGGTCTGCTCAGCTGCTCCTGCATCATGGGACACACATCCATATCTTTACTTCCAGAAAACCCTCGACGACCTGCAAGCTGAGGAGGACAAGGTGAACCACCTGACCAAGAGCAACAGCAAGCTCAACACCCAGATCCACGAGGTAATGCCCCAGCTGGGCCAACAGCTTAAGGGCCAAGTCCATATGGGAGCACAGGGTCCTCACATACATTTTGGGAACTGGACTGACATGTCCCTGCCCTCCCCTGCCAGAAGTGTGGGCCTTTCTGATGCCACAGCTAAGGAACCAGGCCCAGGCTCATTCCTTCTTGTGTTCTGACCTGAGACTCCCCCCTGCTCTACTTTCTCTTGCGTTTCTTATTTCCACAGCTGGAGGATAACTGGGAACAGGAAAAGAAAATCCGGGCAGAGGTGGAAAAGGCTCGTCGGAAAGCTGAGAGTGACTTGAAGATGACCATTGACAATCTCAATGAGATGGAGCGGTCCAAGCTAGATCTCGAGGAGGTGGTGAAAAAGTATGCCCATGTAGTCATTCATTTCATCTGTGACAACAGTGGCAATATCTAGCACTTTGTAGATGGTGCCAGGCACCAGGCACTGTCCTGAGGGCTTCACAGGTATCCGTGCCTGTCACCAGCACCTGCTATGTGCCAGGCAGTGTGCCCAGCATGGAGGACATAGGGAGAAAGGGGTAGGTGCTGGCCTGTCTGCAGGGAGCACCCAGCCTCAGACAGGGCCCATTGGATGATGAAAAGGAGACTGTTATGAAGCAATGCATGCACCCCAGAGGGTAGAAAGTTTGTAGAAATCTATATGCTGGGTTCTCAAAGATCACAAGTTAAGGGGATATTTTACCAATATCGCTCTGGCAATAGCATGGAGGAAAGGTGGAGTGGAGAAAAACTAAAATCAGGAAAACAATGGGAAAGCTACTGCAGTAGTCCAGCCATAAACTTGAACTAAGTAAGAGGCTGAGAGGATGGAGACAAGGAGTCAGGTAAGGAAAAAGGAGTAGAATTTGGACAATGCATCTTCGAAGTATATTTTTCTAAGGCAGTTTTAAAGGGTCACAGACCACCATGAGGCACAAATGCAACAAAATCTGCATCTCAGCACGTTTCTTCTGGGCATCCCCAGAAGGTGCATGTGACCTTGACCACCCTCCGCACCCACTTAGTCTGTCCTCTTAAGTGTTCATATGTGGCTCCTTGACACATGGAACTCACACCTCAGAAGGAAAAAGCCTTTTGTGGAAAGGTTTTGGAGGAAAATTTCCCCTAAAAAGGCAAAGCATTAATGTGGTTCTGGAGCCTCTAGAATGTAAACTGCACCAAAGCAGTGATTTCTGTCTAATTTGTTCACTGACATAAACATATATCAAATTAATAAATGCATGAGTGAAATAATAAGTGAATGAAAAGCTCATGGAATAGATTGTGGGACCCTATAGGACAAGACCTTCTGTGACCCCCAAATGCTAGGGGTTAGGGGGCAAGTAGTTTCAGCAAGTTTAAGACCTCCTCTAGCAGCCCCGTCTTTGTTCACTGGCCAGCTTGCCAGTCTATCCTCCAGGCCCTTTTTTCCTCAGGAGGTAAAACTTTCTTTTGCAGGAGGGACATGGAAATCAACTCTGTCAACTCTAAATACGAGGATGAGCAGTCTCTGAATTCCACACTGCAGCGGAAACTAAAGGAACACCAGGTGTGCACAGGACAGAGAAGACTGAACTCACCGTTTGAGCTTTGCTTCCCTGTCCCCTTTGCTCTCATCAGCTGATCACCTGCCATGCTCTCCTGAGGAGCACGACTGCCACAGAGAGTCCTCGGAAAATGACCCATGTTCACCTCACTCAGGGTTAAACTCAAAGTCCTTGCAATGGTTACAAGGCTGTCCACAATCTAGCCCCTGCTCCTTCACTGACCTCATCACCCACCATTCCCCACACCATGCTGGCTCCTTGAGGGGACTCACACATGCCTCCCTCCTGCTTTGGGGCCGTTGGTTCCCTCTGCTTTTGACAGTGTCCATTATATGTTTATCTCCCTTTCATTACCTCCATTTTAAAAGCCCAAGTGGGCCCTGGCTCATGTGGCTCAGTGGATTGAGTGCCAGCCTGTGAACCAAAGGGTCACTGGTTCAATTCCCAGTCAGGGCACATGCCTGGGTTGCGGGCCAGATCCTCAGTAGGGGGCATGTGAGAGGTAACCACACATTGATGTTTCTCTCCCTCTCTTTCCCCCTCCCTTCCATTCTCTAAAAATAAATAAAATCTTAAAATAAATAAATAAATAAAAGGTCAAGTGGCTAAGTGTCTCCCTTCACAGGGAAAGATGATCCCCCTCAACGCTCTTCTTCTGTTTATTTGCCTGGTAGGCCCGAATTGAGGAACTGGAGGAAGAACTGGAAGCTGAAAGGGCAATGAGAGCCAAGGTAAGAAATATGCTTCTTCTACCTTTCTTGAGTCAAAGGACCTAAAGTCAGCTACAATCCAACCATAAGCAAAAACAGAGAGGACAGGTTTCCAGTTGAAAGGCTTCATTGTTTATTGAGCACCTACTGTGTGCCAGGCACTGTGCTACACATGGACATTGATTATAACATGTGATGTGAGACCAAGGAGAGGAGGCTGGTTCTGCCTGGGGCAGGTAGAGGAGGCAACATTAGCCTGAGGACTCGAAGATTGAATTCAACAGACTGAGGCAAGGGGGTTTTCTAGGAAGAGGGGATGAAATACCACCTACCTGCACAGGTACAAAGATGTAAAAGGAAAATCAAAGAGTGGAGGGAGGGTTGAGGGCACAGATCCTACAGTAATGAGGTCAGAAAGCTGGTGGGAAAAAAATCATAAGACACCTAAACTCCAGATTCAGCCAAACTGGGCTGGGGGGTGGGATGGGCAAGAAGGTCCACCCAGTGCAGGGAGAAGGACGGACAGCCTCCTTCACTGAGCCTGTAGGTGGCAGAGAGAGTGCGGAGCTCCCCCTAGTGCAGGCCCCTGGCGTCACAGACACATGCAGGAAAAGGGGCTCATGGATGGCTTCAGCCCATGTCATTCACTCTCACCCCAGGTGGAGAAACAACGCAGCGACCTGTCCCGGGACCTGGAAGACCTCAGCGACAGGCTAGAAGAGGCTGGGGGAGCCACATCTGCTCAGGTACCATCCTTGGGGGCCCCAGGAACCCCAATTCCTGTCTGCCTACAGGGAAAAAAGTGCTGGGTGATGAATAGTGGGATAAAGACCAGCCAGTTTTTGTTGAATTCCTGAGGCCAGCAATTCATCACCCAGCACTTTTGCAGCCCCAAAAGGAAGTGGACCAAACCAGCCCCTCTCTTGCCTACTCTTTATTACTAATGGGTGTCTCCTCCAAGAGCACCCACCAACAGGCAAATGGGGGGTGGAATCTGGACCGTGCCTCCTGGAGGGGAATGTATGTTCCTCCAATCACACGAAGGCATCATGGGGACCAGCAGAAGCCACATGATACTCTCCTAGTTTCATATAGTCAGCTATCTTGCAAATGTGGACCCTGGGTCAGAGCAGAGAGCAGAAATAGAGTCTCATCACTGGGAGGCTGATCATCTTTTCCTTGGGCCCCTGGATTCCACGTCCTGCACCATCACCATCCTAGCCACAGTCAGCTCCTTTGGGAGCTGGTCTGAATCAGGTAGCCAGCTGTGGTTGGATCCTGGCAGAAAACAAAGTCGTGCCAGATAGTTTGAATGAGGGGCTTTAACAAAGGGACTACCTCTAGCAGCGCGGGGAGTTAAGAGCACAACAGGGAGCCTTGAGAGCAAAAGCTGTGGATGAGGGGCTGCCTGGTGGGTTCCTTCCAAAGGCTCTGAGACAGAACTGTTCTAGGCCTCTCCCCCAGATCCTGAGGGTTTGCAGTCGATCTTTGCTGCTGCTTGCTTGTCGCTGTATCATCCAGTTTCTGCCTCTGTGGTCACATGGCCTTTACCTTGTGTGTCTCTGTGGGTCCAAATTTCCCTTTTATTGTAAAGACAACCAGTCATCAGATTAGGGCCCACCCTAATCCAGTACGACATTTCAACTGGTTTGCATCTGCAAAGACCCTGTTCCCAAATAAGGTCACATAAGTTATTGGGGTTGAGATTTGAACATATCTTCAACACACAACACTATCTAAAATCCTATGGGCAGCCCACCTAGAAGCTTAGGATTGATATTTCAATCAGAATATCTCATTAATGGGGTGCAAGAATGTCAGAGGACCATTGATCAGGTAGGCAGTATCCACCCCAAGGAGACCAGTGCCAGCCAGTCCTGCTAAGCCTTATTACCGCTCTACACCAGATTGAACAGAACCGCAAGCGAGAGGCAGAGCTGCTGAAACTGCGGCGGGAGCTGGAGGAGGCGGCCCTGCAGAGCGAGGCAACGGCCTCCACACTGCGCAAGAAGCACACGGACTCCATGGCCGAGCTGACGGAGCACGTGGAGAACCTGCAGAGGGTCAAGTCCAAGCTGGAGAAGGACAAGCAGGTCATGAAGGCGGAGATCGACGACCTCAATGCCAGCATGGAGACTGTGCAGAAGTCCAAGGTGAGGGAAGCCCCGCCCCCAGAGCCATAGGAAGGTGCCCAGGCATTGGCTCCTGCACAGATATTTCCTGAGCTCCTAGCAGGTCCCAGTCATGTTTTAGTCAGAACCAAGGTGAACCCATCACAGACCCCCACCGACTGTGTTTATAACCTTGGCCAAGTCACATAATCTAATTTTACCTCAGTTTCCTCTTATGTAAAATGGGGATAATAATAATTCCTACCTCATAGCACTGTTGGGAGGGCTATAAAAATTCTTGGCACATAAGAAAAACTCAATATATGTACACTATTAAGATTACCATTACATTACTATGAATATATCCTCAAGGAGCTGGAAACCTAGGAGGCTGCACTAGGGGAACTAAGCAGGGAGAGCTTGGCCTGGGTTCCCCTAGCACATGGTGCCTGGCCCCATTTCCCCACCAAATGCACTCTTCCTGAGCAGATGAACGCCGAGGCCCATGTCCGAAAGTTGGAAGACAGTTTATCAGAAGCCAATGCCAAGGTGGCTGAGCTGGAGAGAAACCAGGCAGAAATCAATGCCATCAGGACCCGCCTCCAAGGTGAGTCCAGTCCCCACTGCCGCTTCCTGAGGAAGAGTGCAAGGAATGGAAGAGAGATCTGCAAGCAAACTGAAAGAATACCTATGTCATCTCCCCAGAGCTTTCTTGGTTTTGGAAAACTCACATCCTCTTTGATGAGACGAGGAGATTTTATTTTACCCTCTGAGTGTCCCAAGTCACGGTTCGACAGGGTAAAATAGAGAACCAAAGCAGTTCTCCCAAGCAGGGGAAGATAGGGAACCAAAGGCAGGGGAAGACAGGGAACCAAGCAGGGTAAAATAGGGTATCCTTTCCCAAGCATCCTATGAGATCAGCAGGAGAAGCAGCCATACTGACACTTTATAAACGTTTTAAAACATGACCCTCTTACTAATGTAAAGCAAACATGTGTAACTAATCAGGGAACCAGAAGAACAATGTTGCCTTTGAAGAGCACAAGGGGCTGAGGTTTCCTGATACATAGTCAGCAGGGAGAGGAAGACTAAAGAAACTTGGCTAAGTTAGATACAAAACTGGTCAATGTCCTACAGGACAACAATACTGCAACCTCTGGGTTTGGTTTTGGTTTTGGTTTTGGTTTTCTATTAGAAGAAATCTTTCACATCTCTGGGACTCAAATAATTTGGAACTTGCCACTATACTTAACTTTGCAGAGGCTGGCTTTGACCAGCATGAACAGTAAGTCAAACCAAGGTGCACTCCCTGAGAGAAGTTAACGCTCCTTGGGGGAGCCAGTTAGACGAGCTCCACTGTGACAGCAGAGAACCTGCGGGCATCCTTCAGCCTCCTTTCCCACATCCTGAACACATGTGAAAATCAATATCCCCACTGGACAGATGAGAAAAGTGAAGCTCAGTGAGATGAAGTGACAAAACTAATGACTTGCAGAGCAGAACCAGAAGCCCTGATCTTCCTTTCTGACTCATGCACCTCTTCCTGGCCTCTGGCCCCAGCGATCAGCCCACAAATGACAGGAGTGTGGCAGGCTCTGGGACTGTGACAAATACAGTTTAGAAAGTACACACTCTACCCCACTGTCTTCTCCAAACTCTGCTGTATCTCCAGCCAGGGATCAGGTCTTCATTAAAAGAAGCCTTTTACCCCATGCAAGTCACTAGGATGCTGGCAACTCTGGGGAACTTGCTCCACTCCTGGGATGATTTAATTAGGGTGGCTGGTGTGGTGGTCACTGAGCTCCCCATTCCAGCTCAGTCAGCCACATTGCCATACTTACTGGGTACTTCGGGGGCACTGCCCTGGAGGACCCTAGCATCTGGGCTGGGGAGCCAGACCTTCATCCAATATTTCTCCCATTTTCTTCTCACCTAGCTGAAAACAGTGAGCTGAGCCGGGAATATGAAGAATCGCAGAGCCGACTCAATCAAATCCTGCGGATGAAGACCTCGCTGACATCGCAGGTGGATGATTACAAGAGGCAGCTGGATGAAGAGTCCAAGGTTTGTTTGGGGGTGTGGGTGGGGGAGCTGCCTCCTTGGAGAAGGTTATCGATTATGAAGATATAGAAGGAACATAAAAAATATTTGATCCACTAGCAAGTAAAAAAGTTAACTACGAAACAGAAGTATGCTATGTGTATGACAAAGTGAAATGATATATCTTGTGGATGGTAATTGGAAAAAGACAAGGAAAGTAAACCCCCTGATGACTACTAGGGTTATGGAATCATGTGTCTTTTCCCCTTTACTTGCTGCACTGTTGAGCCAGCATTGCAAACATCTAAGTGCTGGCCCGGGGGTGGGCAGGGGCATGGAGAGATCAGTGGGCCTCTGACGGGCTCATGTGGTGCCCACAGTCTCGCAGCGCAGCTGTGGTGAGTCTCGCAAACACCAAGCACGACCTGGACCTGCTGAAGGAACAGCTGGAGGAGGAGCAGGGAGGCAAGTCGGAGCTGCAGCGCCTCGTGTCCAAACTCAACACTGAGGTGACCACCTGGAGGACCAAGTATGAGACTGATGCCATCCAAAGGACCGAGGAGCTGGAAGAGACCAAGTGAGCTCACCCTGTGCCAGGACAGGGGGAAGGCCAAGTGGGTGGGTGGGTGCTGGGGACCTCACCATCAGCCACAGCTGAGGCCAGGGCTGTGCCCAGGAGAAGGCTGTTCACTGGCTCCTCTTAAAGGGGGGATGAGTGTCTGGACAGGGGAGCCCACTGCCTACACTGCCAGCCTTCGGGTACCATCTTCAAGGGCTCTCTCACCTACATTCTCTGCCTTGAAGTGCTCAGGCTCAGACAGAGAAGTCAGAAGCAGGGGCTTCTGGTCCGGGCAGGGCTTCCCTGCCTCTGAAATGTGTAGGAACCCTCCACAGTCCCCTGTGGGTGCGGGAGGTGGACTCTCTGTGATACCGGCAGTACACAGACCACACTCAGTGGCAAAGGTTTCCACTCTGCCTTCCCTCAGCTCTGTGGTAAATGTCTTCAAGTCCTTTGGGCTTTCTTCCTCATCCACAAACTAGAGAAGTGGACACTCTGCTTGACGGGCCTGAGGAAATAAAAGTGGACATGCTGTGAATGTGGCCCTCAGCTGCCCTCTTGCATAAGAAGAGGCTGCTTGGGTGCCCAGGGGCCCACACACCCAGGGAAGCCCTATGTGTGAGCCACCCTGTGCCAGGCACGAAGGGGACCCCAGCCTGCTTGCTGTGCCTTCCACTCACTGGAATTCGTGGTGACAGGACAGCAATAACCACAGTGCCTTCCAGCTGACGCAAATCTTCTATCTAAAATCTCTTCATATATTGAGCTTAAATCTGCCTTCCTATAGCTCCCACCTCCTGCCTTCTAGCCCTTTTCTACTTTCTATTGCAAGCTGCCTGCTCTCACTCTGGGCTAAACCTAAATCTCCGTCCCTCATCTCGCTCTGTCTGGTACTTCTTCCCCAAACACACACACACAGGGCCATTGTCCTCCCTCCCTCTTTGCTCACGTGTCCCCTTCCCTGCTTTATTTTCTCCATAGTACTATGTCCACACCCTGTGTACTGCCTGTCTCAGTCTGGAACAGAATTAACATAAGGACAGAGATCTTGGAGTCTTTTATTCACTGCTACTTCCCTAGTGCCTAGCACAGGGGTGTCAAACTCATTTTCACCAGGGGCCACATCAACATCACGGATGCCTTTAAAGGGTCAAATGTAATTTTAGGACTTATAAACGTAACTAGTCCTTAACTAGGGGCAAGGAGCTCAGAGCTGCTGCCAGGTCGAAACAAGGTGCCAGGCTGGATAAAACAAGGTGAAGGGTCAGATTTGGCCTACGGGCCTTGTGTTTGCCACCTGTGGCCTAGAACAATAGTTGGCACAGAAGTATTTGTTGAAATAATGAATGGACAGTGGTTGCTTCCTCTAAACACTCTACATTCTGTCTGCATCTTTTCCATCGTGACACCAGATCTCAGCGCCACACCCCGGGCCCCCCTGCCTGTGGGCTCCTATGTTTCCTTGATAGCCCCTCTTGCCCTCATTTGCAGGAGGAAACTGGCCGCCAGGCTCCAGGAAGCAGAAGAGACAGCCGAAGCTGCCCAGGCAAGGGCCGCGTCCCTTGAGAAAAATAAACAGAGACTCCAGGCAGAAGTTGAGGACCTCACCATTGACTTGGAAAAGGTCAGAGGGTCAAAAGTTCAAAGGCTGCCTATTTGTCAGGTGCAAGGGCCCACAGGGATTTGGATGAGACTTAGCACGTGTCTGGGGTGATCAGGAAGAAACAGTGGCCCAAGAGGATGAAACACAGGGTTTGTATACAGGCTCACTAGACACAGGCTCCTGCTTGAGTATGTGTTTATATATACTCATAATTCTAAGATCTTAACACTCAACAAGCCACTATTTAAACAGATCCATGACAAGGATAAAACAGTCTCAGTAAGTCATGTAACATATATTCCCTGTTCCCTTTTCTCTCACAGAACCACATCTCACACAGTTTGTATGGCTAAATATTTCTCTTTGCATCCCTGATTCTGACTGATTTGCCTGTCTCCAGCCGAACTAAGATTTTCAGTGCACACACCAACCTGGTCTGGGTCCAGACAGGACCATTGCTTCATGCCAGCTGTGAGGGGCTGAGAGAGAAACACATTGCAGGGAATTGGGTGAATGCCATAAATCGGGCAGGGATGTTGTGGCCCAGATTCCTCATTCTATACCTGAAAAAAATTCTAGTCTAGGAAGATAAGGTAGACCACCTGAGGCCACATCTAGTAGCAGAAGTTTCAGAACTGGCATGTAGCTCTTTCCTGTCTCCCTAGTCTGTGTTTGTGCCAGAAATGTTGAATTACATCCCAGCACCCAAGAAGTCTGTGGCCATCAGAGTCCCTGGGGAAGAAGAGCAAAGATGGGAGGGGGCAGAAGGAGGGGAAAGGGGCAGAAAAAAAGTCAGACGCTCAGAGATTATCCCTACCTCTCCCTAGGCCAATGCTGCAGCTGCCGCCCTGGACAAGAAGCAGCGGGTCTTTGACAAGATGCTGGCTGAGTGGCAGCAGAAGTGCGAGGAGCTGCAGGTGGAGCTGGACAGTTCCCAGAAAGAGTGCCGCATGTACATGACTGAGAGTTTCAAGATCAAGACAGCCTATGAGGAGTCCCTGGAGCACCTTGAGTCAGTGAAGAAGGAGAACAAGACTCTACAGGGTGAATCTAAGGGCAGGCGGGTGGGCCTGCAGGTGCAAACCTACAGGCAGGGTCTGCTTCCTCCCCCCAAAAGAGCACATCATGGGTTAGCACTTGGCACATAGTAGATGCACAATAAATGTTTGTTAACTGTCTGGCATGCACTTCGTAGAAGCACTTGTGCATTCAGTAATATAACTTCAGGCAGGTGAGTTACTTAAGTTTTCTGTGCCTTAGTTTCCTCCTCGGTAAGATGGGAGAGTAATACTGCCTTCCTTGTAAGGTTGTTGTGCCTATGAAATATGATGAAATATGTCAAGTCTTCATGTAGCAGAGTAGCTGGCACAAATAAGAGCTCAATAAATTTTATTTGAGCCCTGACATCTGTCATACGTAAATAATATACATATGCATATTATTTATTACGTATGAGTTTTGGGCTGGAATTTGAGATGTGGGGGTACTGTGTGGAGAGTGTCTCTAAGAAAGGAAGGCCTTGCACATAGAACTGACACACCCTGGGAGTCCTAGGCACTGGCCCTAAAGCTACTCCGTGCTTGTTTACTCTTCTCTGGGCTTCAGCCTCTCATCTATAAAAAGAGGAGCTTGGATCCACTGTTCTCCAATGTTCAAGCCCTGATACTCCATGAATCTAGGACTTGAAGTGTATGGCTTCTCTTTTGATAGAGTGAGGCTAGGAGTGCCTGCTTCTGGCCCCAGTGTAGAAATGTCTGTGCCACATGCCACGACCCTGGGCTGCTCGTGGTCCTCATGTGCCTTATTAACAAGAATATTTTTTTCTCAGAGGAGATAAAGGAGCTGATTGATCAGCTGGGTGAGGGAGGAAGGAGTGTACATGAGCTGCAGAAGTTGAAGAAAAAATTGGAGATTGAAAAGGAAGAACTCCAAGTGGCCCTGGAGGAAGCTGAGTCTTCCCTAGAGGTAACCTCGTAGCTGTTTGGGGATCTTTGGGGGCTGAATATTTGGCCAGGGACCACACACATGCTTAGCCAGAAAGACTGATGTTTACATTCCTGGCAGGTTGAAGAAAGCAAGGTGATTCGAATTCAGCTGGAACTGGCTCAGGTTAAAGCTGACATCGACCGAAGAATTCATGAGAAAGAAGAAGAATTTGAAGCTACAAGGTATGACACTGAAAGGATGGGAGGCTGACTTTGGTAGCATAATGGAGCAGAGCCCAGAAACCTGGTCTCTGCCACCTACTAGTCATGTGACCTTGGGCAATTTAGTTGAACCTCAGTTTCTGCATCTGTTAAATAGTAATTATGCAGATGGGGTTTACAAACACTTTGAAATGTTGTATGTTAGTGATTCATCACAAAACTCCATGAGATAATAATCCATTTCAAAAATGAGCAAAGGACTTGAACAAACATTTCTCCAAAGAAGATATACAGGTGGCCACTAAGCATGTGGAAAGATGCTCAAGATCACTAGTTATTAGAAAAGTTCAAATCAAAACTCTAATTGCTGTATTTTTCCATGTATAATGAGCACCCACATTTTTATGTGCATTATACATGGGATTATTATAGCCATTATTATACCCATGGTATGTAATCATTATACCCATGTATAATGGGTATCCTTACATTTCCCTAAAAATTTTGGGCAAAAAAAAATGCACATTATATATGGCAAAATGCAGTAGATACCAACTCACACCCATTACAGAGGCTACTGTCCAAAAAATAGAAAATAACAAGTGTCGGTGAGGATGTGGAGAAACTGGAGCCCTTGGACTCTGTAGTGGAAATGTAAAATGGTACAGCTGCTGTGGATAACAGTAAGGGGATTCAAAAGTGGGCAAAGGACTTGAATAGACATATCTCAAAGAATTTAAAATAGAATTGCCATATGATCTAGCAATTCTACTTCTGGATATATACCGAAATAATTTAAAGCAGGGTCTAAAAGAGATATTTGTACACCCACATTCATGGCAGCATTGATCATAACTGCTAAAGTGTGGGAAGCAACCCAAATGTCCATTGACAAATCAGTAAACAAAATGTGATATATACATATAATGGAATATTATTTGGCCTTGAAAAGGAAGGGGATTCTAATATATCATACAATATAGATGAACTTTGAAGGCATTATGTTGAATGAAATAAACCATTTATTAAGAGGACAAATATTGTGTGATTCTATTTATACGAAGTTCTTAGAGTAGTCAAAATCATAGAGGCAGAATGTAGAATGGTGTTTGCTGAGAGCTGGTGGGAGGGAGGAAATGAGGGAGTAATGGTCTAATGGGTATAGAGTTTCAGTTTTATAAGATGGAAAGAGTTCTAGAGATGGTTTGTGGTGGTACACAGCATTATGGATGTATTTAATACCACTGAACTGTACACTTAAAAATAGTTAGGATAGTAACTTTTGATATGTGTACTTTGCCACAGTAAAAAAATCAGAAAAAAAATCTGTGAGATATGTCATAAAGATTAAATGAAAGTATATGTATGAAAGTATATTGTGAGGAGAAGCCTGATGACTCTATAGCCAGTAGGCTAAACCTGAACCTCATCCTAAATTTCTAGCTATGCCACTATGTGGCATGTGTGTGCGTGTAAAATGGGATATTTGTGCATGTGTGCAACAGTTTTATTAAGACATAATTCACATACCACCCTGGCTGGCATGGCTCAGTGGATTTAGCACTGGCCTGTGAATCAAAGGGCCACCGGTTCGATTCCCAGTCAGGGCACATGCCTGGGTTGCAGGCCAGGGCCCCAGTGGGGCATACCAAAGAGGCATCTGCACATGGATGTTTCTCTCCCTCTCTTTCTCCATCCCTTCCCCTCTATAAAAATAAATAAATAAAATCTTTAAAAAATATATAATTCACATACTCTACAATTTACCCATGTTAAGGAAAAAATTAAATGGTTTTTAGTTGTTCAACTATCACTACAACTTTGAAACATTTTCATCCCCTCCCCAAAGAAATCTCACATCAATTTAGCAGTAATACCCCCCTTCTCCCCACTACCACCACTATCCCCAGCCCTAGGCAACAACTAATGTACTTCCTGTTTCTTTAGATTTGCCTATTCTGGACATTTCATAAAAACAGAATACTATAATATGTGGTCCTTTGTCACTGGATGCATTGAATCCCATATTAACAATATTAAGACATGAATGTCTTTCTATTTATTTAGATCTTCTTTGATTTTTTCAACACGTTTTTGGGTTTTGCTTGTATTTATTCTTAAGTCAAAGTTAATCCTGATTTTGTTCACTTTTGAGAATATCATGATACCCTTGCCCATATCTGGAAATTGAATACACCTCAAGGGGCTGCAAATCCAGCAATGTGAGTGAACATAGTGGGTGTTCGTGGGTGCAGTGGAGATGAAAACAGTGTGGGGCAGGGGACAGGATCTTAACATGCTAATCATTTATTTGCCTCAATGAGACAAATTTTTTTTACATATAAATTATCTCCTCTGGTCCCCTCCTATAAAAGGAGATTAATACAGCTTATACGAGGGCTTTATGGAAATGTTTGTTATGTTGATTACAACAAAATTAATATGTAAATAAATACAATCACAATGACTGTTGTTTTGAAGAGAGATATATATAGCATAGACTGAACTGGTCCAGTACACCAACACCTTCTCTGCTTGGACTTGCAGGAAGAACCACCAACGGGCTATCGAGTCTTTGCAGGCCAGCCTGGAGGCGGAAGCCAAGGGCCGGGCAGAAGCACTTCGGCTTAAGAAGAAGATGGAGACTGACCTAAATGAGATGGAAATCCAGCTGGACCATGCCAACAAGAACAACAGCGAACTTGTGAAGACACTGAAAAGGCTACAACAGCAAATCAAGGTAGTGATCTGGGAGGGGGAAGAACTAATCACAAATCAAGCCAACCCCAAGCCCACAGACTTGTAGGAAGCTAACATCATGCATGTCTTCAGCCAGGATAAAGGCATGAGAGTGAGAATGTGGGGTGGCTGGCAATCCAGGGAGCCGGAGATTGGAGACTGTGTAAATGAGAGGTTCTTAAGCCAATTTTAAGAACCCCCAGGATATGAAGTCCATATCCTGGACCACTGGAATAGGAGAAAAAAGGAGGAAAACAAAAGTTGGACCTGTCTTGATTTTTTAAATAATTTTTTATTTACTATCAATGATTTCAGACATAGAAAAATAAAAAATATAAATACCCATGCACCCACCACTTACTCACCTTCAGAAATAAACACAAATAGAGTTGAGATCCTTTGTCACTCTTTGTCATCAGGCTGGTCTTTAAAGCATGCATACCTGAAGCCACACATTCAAAACGTGTTTATTGGAGACCTCCCCTGCCCAGGTGCTGTATTAAGTGCTAGGAGCAGGAGAATGGACAAAACAAAAACTATCTCAGCAGATAAACAATAAGCAACACATAAATAAAACTGCAGTATTAAAAAATGGTAAGTGCTATGGAGAGATAATAAAACAGGGAAAGGAAGATGGTGATTAGCCAAGGGAGGGTGTAATTGTCAAAGGTCATTGAGAAAGGCCTCATTGAGAAGGTCCTGCTGTAAACACCAGATGTTCTGTTATCAGTAAAGCCTTGACCTCATGCTGACTCCCTGCTGGACAAATCCTCTGGTCACCTGTACCATGACCCAGCTACACCTCAACTAGGCTGAGAACTCCCCAAGGGCAGGTCTATACCTCACACTCACACTCTTCCTCTGTGGCCTCCACTTCCCTACCACCCCAGTCCTGGCACCCTCCTGAGCCAGCTCTGTGAAGGGCATAGCACCTCAATCCTGGCCATCCCCAGGCTGTGAGATGGACTGAGGTCGTGTCCTCTTGCCCCCCCAGGACTTGCAGGTCCAGATGGACGAGGATGCCAGGCAGCACGAGGAGCTGCGGGAGCAGTACAACCTGCAGGAGAGGCGCCTGAGCCTGCTGCAGACGGAGCTGGACGAGGTGCGCTCAGCCCTGGAGGGCAGCGAGCGCTCTCGCAAGCTGCTGGAGCAGGAGGTGGTGGAGATCACAGAGCGACACAACGAGGTCAATGTCCAGGTAAGACAGTGGCTCCCTGGGCAGTGCCATGCAAACCCACACTGGGCCGAGAATGGTGCCCAAACCTAACGGGCTCCCCTCAGAACTCAGGGGCAGCTAGTGTCCTCATTCGTCAAGGCCTCAGAACTCACCTGCAGAGCTTTTTTTCACTTGTTTTTGTTACGGTAAATAATAATAATAACATAAACTGTACCATCTTAGCCATTTTTCAGTGTACAGCACAGTGTGTTAACTACATGTACACTGTTGTGTAGAGCTTATAAAGACAGACTCTCAGAGTCTTCCCTGGAGATTCTGAGCCAGTGGGTCTATGGTAGGACCCCAGAAGGCTAAACTTTTAGAAACTTCTCAGAAGATTCTGATTATTAAGCCAATTTTAAGAACCCCCAGTATAGCTGAGGCTAGAACTTCAGAACTAAAAAGGATCAAAAATATTCCAAAGTCTCACATTCCTTTACAAATGAAAAAACATGGCCCATAGAGTTGAGTGGTTTATCCATTGTCGACATGGGGACACCTGTTGGCTACTAGTGATAACACCAGTACAGCTTACTACTACTCACAGTGCAGTCCTTTGCGGGCATGGCTTAATTCTTACTCATGATCTCATTTGAATTCACCAAAAGAAAAAAAGTGTACATGGGACATATAGGAATTATCCCATTTAGAGACAAGTAAACTGAAGCCTAGAGGTAAGGAACTTATCCACATAGGTGGAAGTAGCCAACCTTGAACCTGAGTTTTTGCACCTCTGAGTTCAGGATTGTTCTGCAGCTTCCATCCTCCCCAGGCCTAAATAATGTCATTCCTGGGCTCCTCATGATGCATGTTCCACTCTAAAACTCAGAGAATACAGGGGAGAGATCCTCACCCCAAGCAGGGTCCCAGAACTATCACCTGTTAGGGGGTCTGGCAAGCCTATCTGGGAGATAGTCAGTTTCTTTCCTGGAAGCAAAAGGGCTGTGTGGACTCCTGTCTCACAGTGATTCCTTCATTTCCCTCTCCAGAACCAAAGCCTCCTGGTGGTCAAGCGCAAGCTGGAATCAGATGTCCAGCGCATCTCCAACGAGCACGAGGAGCTCATCAGTGAGTTCCGATCAGCCGATGAGAGAGCCAAGAAAGCCATGACAGATGTAAGTGTGTGCACTGTCTGCTGCTGGTGGGAGGGGCCTGGGCACGCCAGGCCACTTGCTGGGGACCCAGCTACCATAGGCAGGGAAGGCCAGCCCCCGCCCCATGAGTCACTGTGGAGTCATGGCGCCCTGCCAGTGGGAACATGGCCCCTGCTCTGAGGAGCCCAACATCTGGGGGAATACTTACACACTACACATGATAAGGCTGGTGGAGTCTACAGGACTGGAAGGCCTAGTTGTGAATGCAGGAGCCTGCCTCCACCCCATGCACTTGGAAGGATATGGGAGCATGGAGCACCCTTCTACCAAACCCCAGCAGTGTGTCAGTGAGGTTCTACAAGTCAGCCACTTGGTTTCCTAGAGACTGGGAGACAAGGTCCCTTGTCACTCAAAGGTGCTAGGAGCCTGCATGGAGACCCAGCTTCAGTTTGTGCTCTTCTCCTCGTCTCCCACAGGCCGCCCGCATGGCAGAAGAGCTCCGACAGGAGCAGGACCACTGCATGCACCTGGAGAAGATCAAGAAGAACTATGAGATCACCATCAAAGACTTGCAGGCCAAGATGGAGGAGGCCGAGCAGCTGGCTCTAAAAGGAGGGAAGCGCACAATCATGAAGCTGGAAACCAGGGTGAGGGCAGCACAGCGCTGAGCCAGGAGAGAGAGACGGGAGACGTGGCCAGCCTGGAGGAGGGAGGAGGTCTTTCCCCACAAACATGTGCCCAGCATTTGATGAGGAACTGGGTCATTCCAGAGCTAGGAAAGGAAAGGAAATTGAGACACAGCTTTCATTTATTTATACGAAGGTCTCCTCTCCCTGTCATCTTTCCCTCAGAATGTCCTTAGGCCCCAAGCAGAGCAGTTTCCAATAGTCTTCCTCCTTCTTTGTTCCCAGTCTCAGTTTCCAACATTACTCCTCTCTTATTACTTACTTAAAACAAGTCTTTTTTTAAGATTTTATTTATGTATTTATTTTTAGACAGAGGGGAAAGGGGGAAGAAAGAGAGAGAGAGAGAGAGAGAGAGAGAGAGAGAGAGAGAAACATCGATCAGTTGTCTCTCATACTCACCCCAACTAGGGGCTGAACCTGCAACCCAGGCATGTGTCATGACCGGGAATCAAACCCATGACCTTTTGCTTTGTGGAACAACACCCAACCAACTGAGCTCTCTCAGTCAGAGCACAGACCTTAGTATTTACTTCATGGAATGTTAAGAGCTGGAAGAGCCCAAGAGGTTCAGTCACATTTCCTGACCCCTGCCTCCTCCATTTCCCAGAGGAGGAAACCTGAGGCTCAGGGAACGGTCATCATCTGACAGCTACATCAGGGCCCTACCCACCTGTCCAGGGCTCATCTGCTCACCTCTGAGAAGGAAGTGGACGATGTAGCCACAACACCGCTATTCAACGTCATTGACCTCTGAAGTTCAAAAACATACATTCCCTTAGTCACATTCCTCTCTTCCTTCCTCAGATCAAGGAACTAGAGACAGAATTGGATGGTGAGCAGAAACGGCATGTGGAGACGGTCAAGACGCTGCGCAAGAATGAGCGTCGCCTCAAAGAGCTGGTCTTCCAGACAGAGGAGGACCACAAGACTAACCAGCGCATGCAGGAGCTGGTGGAGAAGCTGCAGAACAAGCTGAAAGTCTACAAGCGGCAGATTGAAGAGGCGGTAGGTGGTTCCCACGTGTCCCTAATTCCCCCTCCCTTCCCAGCCCAGGTCTCTAGGCTTGATTAGAATTAACCACAGGGAAGGAATAAAGTATTGGCCACAAGACAACTCCCATGAGTTCCATGTCCATGGCACTGCATCCTCAATATCATGTTGAAAGTGGACTGGCAATAAGAACATGTAAAAACCAACTTATCCTTTAAGAACACCTGTGTTAATTGAAGTGCCCTCTGCAGGGTGTGCTCTAAAACTGGGGAAGGTCTTAATTTCCTTTGTCCTGCTTCCACTGCCCCTGTGGCCTCTGCCAAGATAACCTTTCCCTCCTGGTCACACTGTTAAACACAAGGACCCACCCTTATTTAATCCTCTTGATGCGGGACAGGAAAGCTGATATTTTTAGTACATTTCACAGGTGAGTAAACAGCCCACTGTGGGGTATTTATGCTATCTTATTCAATGTTCAAGTCAAAGTCAAATGGTTAGCAAATGGTGGCTTCAGTTCTCAATCCTATACCACCATCACCCAAGACATAGATATTGGACTCTGCTGTCATTTCCTGCATGTTCTGAAGCCACCACATTGAATCAGTCAGCCACCCATCCACCCAATGCCCTTCCCCAATGCTTGATAAAGTCCAGGCATATAGTAGATATGGTCTAAACAAAACAACTATGACTCTACTGGGAAGACGAGGAGATGGGAAATGTACAGCAAGGGCTAGGAGAAGCACTAAACCCACAACTTCAAAGGGGGGCCCAATGACTATTGCTTAAAACCACAAAGGACAGAAGCCACAACAGAGCACATCTGGTTTAGAAATATGGATATTAAGCCAAAAAGAATCAACTAAGACTGTTGAAGATGGTTGTCTGTGGTAAACTGGAGGATGACGCCAACCCAGGACTGCTATGTTTTGTAACAAGCCTTATACAACAATTACATTCTTAGATGACACTGTAGAATGGGTCCATTAACCAGAAAAAGCCAGGTTCACACCCATTTCCTCTGTGTCTTTGTCACAGGAGGAGCAGGCCAACCAGACCTTGGCTCGCTACAGGAAGACTGTGCATGAGCTAGATGATGCTGAGGAGCGGGCTGGCATGGCGGAGACTGCTCTGAACAAACTGCGCACCAGACACCGTGTGGCTGGCAAAGGCATCACCTCCGTGGAAATCATCCAGGTGTCCAAGACAGGCTCCTCCAAAACCCTTTCTGAGGAATGAAGTTATCCACGTTCCAGCCCACAGCCGGTAGGTGTGGATTCCACTCACGATGATCATTTTCCTAGTTCACCTTTCCTGCTCCTGCTTTGCTCCTTCGGACTTCTGTGCTTCCTGGCTTCCAGCCTGCCATGCCCTGATCACACACACTGGGAACCCCAAAGTTTCCTCTGTCCCTTCATCTGCAACACTCCCTCTCTAGAATCTGAAAGCTCTCAGATGTGATGCTGTCTACCTGTACCACAGGTGCTGGTAGTCATCATGCATCCCCATCTGAGGGGAAGCTCATTGAAAATGGGCTCCATGTCTGATGATGCCACATGACAGTAGGCCTGGCGAATAGGTGCTAAATACCAGCTTGTTTTCACTGGATGATCACAGAGATATTCGCAAGCTTATAAGCAATGTATATTCACCTTTCATATCCCCCACAATGTCATTGTTCTTGAAGATTTTGTCAATACTGGTTGAATTTAGATTTCTAACATTAAGGAAATAATAATCACAGCACCACTTCTTGAGCACTAGGTGTAGGCAGGGTTTTAGGGGACAATTTAAAATAGTTCATTCTTATCTTCCTTAATTCAGAGCCATTTAAAAAGAATGCAGGAGACAAATATGTAAAAGCTTTTATGCTATGGTTCTAGATTGAGAATTTAATGGGTGTGCATCATGCACATTCTTGTACTTCACCCCCAGAATTGAAGGTACCTGCAGGACTTAAGAACTTAAGAACCACAGCCCTGCTCCTTGGGGAGCAGCCCACATTCCAAGGGGAGGGATAAACAGAATTCATCAGCCCTTCAGGTAGATCCAAAAGAAGAGACTGGATGGGTTTCACTCCTGACTTCCTGGTTCCTTCTTCCAAATATAAGATAAATCATTCCTCTTCCCAGAAGAGAAGAAAGGGAAAGGTGAGGAGAGAGGCAAACATTATTCCAGAACAATGGTCCACAAAATGTAGTCCTTTGGACAAGCATCAACATAAGCATCACTGGGGAGTTGTTAAAAATGCAAATTCTGGGGCTTCACTCAGACCTACTGAATTAGAAGTTCGAGAGGAAGACCCAGCACATGTGGTTTAACCAGCCCTCCAGGTGATTCAGATGTATGATCAAGTTTGAGAACCAAGTACTATGGCAGAAATTGTCCCTTAGAAAAATATTGAGGCAGGGAACAGAGGTTTTGCCTACTTTTACAGGAGCCAGGCACATGGTATATATATTTTTAGTCTTATTTACCCTGTGAAGTAGGTATATCTCTTTCAAGTGAGGAAAAGAATAAAGAAGTTCATAGATGTTCAGTGGCTTGCTCGTGGTCATCCAAGCCCTGTGCTATGGAAAGGCAAATTGTCTTAATTGCTGTGAAGATTAAAAAAGCTGTTCTCTGTTTAGGATTAATCAGGACAACTCAAGATCAAGGACTTGAGTGAGGTTGGGAGAGGCAGGGGGCTGGAGTCTCAGTGCTGATGTGTCAACGATGTTCAATCTCCATGGATTCTGGGAATTTTTTCTGGACTTGTGTTCAAGCATCAGGTGGAATTAGCCCTCAATAAGAGTAAGATTCCTCACTCACTTATAGCAGACTTGCAGGACTGGGTCAATTTGGGTTTTAGCCAAAAGCCGCAACCCCATTGACATCTGATTTCAAGCTGAGCCTGCTCTTCCCATCTGCGTAGGGAGGAAACAAAAAAATTGTATACAGAATCTTTCTGTTAATTTTCTAACTCTTAAATAATGGTTAGTCCAGGAAATTAAGTTAAACCAGAGGCTGGCCTCTGGATGAGTCTACTATTAATGTGTAACCATCTCCTTTCAGGAAAAAAAAAACCTGAAAAGAGTTCCTCTTGTGAATTTCTCACCTTGGCAAGGGTTACTCATAAGGCTTCCTGCACGGAACAGAGTCAGGAGGCATTTCAGCTCCTTCCACCTGTTAAAGCTTAGCCTCTAGAATTAGACACCTTGTAAGGTACAACCCCTGCCTTGGGTTGGTGATTGTTTATTCCTGCGGTCTGCTGGAACTGGTCCAATTGCTCTCTCTCCACATGATTATGCCAACAGCATGCAGAGGTTATAAAGCTGGGATACCTGGGGTCTGTTCTCCATGTCTTAATTCATCTGTACTCTCCCATCCCATTTTCCCTTGTTGGTCATAGGGCCAGATATGCCATCTGTAGCCATGAGATGTCCTAAGCAAACTAGTACATGGGTCAGCACTGAGTCAAGATGCCACAGAGTCTGGTTTTCCAAAGTGGCATTATATTCAGTCCCACAAATATCTATGAAGCTGTGAATATGGGCTAGGCCTGTACTATGGAATACTGAGATGAATAAGAAAGACCATCCTCCCTTGTGGAGCTCAGAATCCAGTAGAGAGGTAGACACACACATCACTTACCATAAAGTTGTGAGCAAATGTTCTGTGATGTGGTGTTTGCATCTCATGGGAAGGGATCACAGGGAAAAAGTGACTGGTTTAACGTGGGGAGGCTGGGTGGATGTGACCTGTACAAGAATCTAGAGCATGCCACTCACTGGGCAGGGCCTGTTTTTTACCTTCCAAGACAACAAAGTACAGAAACGGAGAGGAAGTTTTTAGAAATTTTTATAGCAGTTGAGGCTACATGACATCCAAGGCCATGATCAGTGTATTTTATAAGTGTATGTCTCTGATATAAAAATAAATGAAAATGAAAAAACATTTAATGGAAATTAAAAATAAATAAAACTGATGCCATACCAGGTAGAGAAGGGAAGAAGGGAACTCCAGACAAAAGGCCCGACAGATGCAGCAGTGCAGGGGTGGGATTCACACAAGGGTGTGTCATGACTGGGGAAGAGGTCCTCATGATGAGGCAAGAGTGATGACCAGTGTGGGAGATGGAGCTAGAGGGACAGGCATGGGTGAGGCTGTGAAAGGCTCTGTTGCTTGCAAGTATTCTATAATCTACATAAGGAAATCTTGCTAATTTTCAAAATCCATTTGTGGCATGTAGTGAGCAGTAACTTTTCTTTCTTGGGAAGACACATCACAACAGCAAAACAAGCCTCTTGGGCCCTCATGAGACAACACAGGCAAGCTCATGGTGAGCACTGTATCCCAGAGACTGCTCTCTGGTCTTTCAATGGCCTACGTAGAGTTCAGACCTGCTTGAGCACACTAAGCCCAAAGAAAATTCCCCTAAACCATCACAACCTTACACAGAATGAGCCAGTTATGACCCAATGGTGTCCATTACAAGGAAGAAAGCCTATAGAAGCAGCCCTGGCATTTTTCTAGCAAGAAAGGGCAAAAATGTCAGAACTCTCAGCTCTGGCCCACAAGGATTGTCTCACCCTCTCTCTCTTTTGCCTTCTAGGGTAATACAGATCCCAACAGCAGACCACTGAGAGGAAAAATATATGAAAATGGAAAACTAGGTCTTCCTGAGAATGTTTACTACACAAAGGAAAGTGCAAGCCAGAAAGAGACAGGTGCTAAAGAATAATGATAGCTGTGGGGGAAATGGGTTCAGGAAGTGAATACCCAGCCACTAGAGGGATTAAAATTAGCATGGCTTCTCTGAGACTGCATCAAGCTGTGTAAGCCCTTGGGAAACAATAACAGTGGGTCTGTTTCTGTTGAGATCGTACATGTTCATGTCAAGGACGGAATATGTAAAGCCCGTGTGACTTGGCTGTTCCCTAGAAATAATTCTTCATGTGGACAATTTTAATGCCTTGTCCCAATGCAGCTTAAATAAAATAAATATGAAAAACAGACTGACTGGAGATTGCTTTTAAGTAAAGAAATTTTATTTTTCTAAGATTTCCAAATCCAAAGACAATTTTTACAATATATCAGAGTTCTGTTGTGTCTCTATATCCTAATTCACAGACTTGTTTCTATAGAAACCATGAAAACGATGCAGTCTTAGTGCAATTCTTTGCAAATTTTGAAAGAGTATTCTCAGAGATATGAAGAAAACCTAGGTTTTATAAAGTCCAGGAAGTTATGGAATCCACTGAAGGGATGTTAAGATCCATCCAGGCCAATAACCCACAAGGCTTCCTAGTGATCCACCTCAGCATCTTCCAGAACGTTCAGACACAGGCAGGTCAGCTCCATGGAGGCAGGTAGTTGTGTGTGTTTTACTCACTGCTATATCCTGAGCAGCTAGAGATCACCAGGTATGGGATAGGGACTCAGTAAATACATGGGAAGCGAATAAAGGATGGAGAACAAGTTGCCTCCAAGGTAGTCCTTCCAGACTTTGGCCAGAAAGTTCTTCCTTAAATCAAGCTGAGACCTGCTTCCTGGTGGTATCCCCTTGCTAACCCTGGTTTTGATACCTAGGACCCTGCAGAACAATCTTAATGCAAAACAGTTTTCATGATCCCTCCAGGTTTTCTCTTCTCCAGGCTGAATATTCCTGGGTCCTTCAACCATTCCAAGTGTAACAGAGTTTCTGCTGTCACCTTCTAACACTGTTCGACCCTGTTCCTCTCCTCAGTTTCCCAGCCTTCAGTGTGCAGGGGTGGAGGGGGCAACACTCTGAGGGCTCCTTGCCGGTTCACAGCCCTCAGAATGCACCTTTCCTCAGCTGTCTGGAAATGGTGTCTCCCCATTGACAATTACTGCTTTGACCTTTCTCTAATCCACTGGCAGACAGAAATCACAGTTTGGGCTGCTAGAAGAAGGGATAGTAGTACTTTATTGGTGGGTCCCTTTCTGTATTCATATGGACCCATATCACTCTTACAATGGGTCCGAATTTGTTGTTTTCTAGGAAGTTCCAGAAAAGAACATTGTTTGGTTCCTTCTGTGAAAAATGGACCAAGTGTGAAGCCACTGCCCTCTAGTGGTGATATCTTTAATTGCTGTGTGTGAATTTCCTGGGAGACACCAACTCACAGAATCTTAAGCATTATGTTAGAATTTTAGGGTTCAAAGGTACATTCAGAGGGTGTCTGGTCCAACTCTCAGGCAGTTGGGGATTCCCCTCCATAACATCTCCAAAACAAGGGTAATCCAATTTGCACCTGAACTCTTCCAGTGAAAAAAATGTAGTCTACTGCAATTTTGACCAACAACCATGGGTCAAAAGTCCCACCTAATATTAAACTAGAGTATGTCTCCCTCTATTTTGCCCTTATTTTTATCTAGAATTCACCTCTGTAATTAAGGCTCATTCCTATACTTTAAAGTCAGACAGATATGGGTTTCACCTTTCCCAGTAGTATGACTTCAGGCAGTTTAACCTACCTCACCTCCTGTTTTCTCAACTATTAAACAAGGAATAATACAGCATTTGCCTCATAGGAATGTGAAATCTAAACAAGATAACTTGGCAGAGAGCCTACTGTGCATGACACTTGGACTTTCGCCAAGTTTCGTCTAGCATTCCATAGGACTGCAACACTGGACCTCCAAAGAGAGGCTTGGCTGGGCTGACAGAAGCAGGTGTCTTGCTAGAAAAATGCAAGGGGCATTCCATGAGTTTTTAAATTTTTGTATTGTTGTTCACTTACAGTTGCCCCCATTTTTCCTCCCATTGCTCTCCCCTGCCTCATCCAAGCCCTGCTCCCAAAGACAATCCCCACCCCATTGTCCTTGTCCATGGGTCCTTTGTACATGTTCCTTGACTTGACCCTTCGACTTCTTTCCCCCATTACTCCCTCACCCCTCCCCTCTGGTCACTGCCAGTTTGTTCTTTGTTTCCATGTCTCTGGTTATTTTTTGTTCATTTGTTTGTTTTGTTGATTAGGTTCTACTTATACGTGAGATCATATCGTATTTATTTGTCTTTCACTGCCTGGCTTATTTCACTTAAGATAATGCTCTCCAGTTCCATCCATGCTGTTGCAAAGGGTAGGAGTCCCTTCTTTCTTTCTGCTGCATAGTATTCCATGAGGTTTTAAGACTTCATCATTGTTTTCTGAAGGTTAGTCCACCCTGTAGTCCCCCACACTCACAGAATTCCAGTGCAGCTCCTTATTTGGGGGAGGGGAGGGGCAGAAGGAGATGTAAGCAACTCAGTGGCTTGCCCAAGACCATTCAGCTAATGGCAGAGCTACAAATTCTTTGTCGCATGAGATGAGGTGAGGTTTCTGACCCAATATTTGTAGGAAAATGGACTTCACTTAGTCATATATTCTGTTTTTGCCTAAGGACATATAATTTCAGAATAGTTTGAAGGACTAGCATGATATAATTACAGTCTTTCAAAATAACACATTAGTTGGTATCCACAACAATTAATATCAGGGCACTTGCACCAAGCTCTCCAGAGTAAATGGAGCTAAGACCATTTAAATAGTTTTGCCATATGTTTTGGGCTAAGTTTCAAAGCTGCTAAATTTTATATCACTGATTGTATTAACTATATCTTCTTATTTTTTATATTCTTCATGCTCCAGCATCTGGGGCCTCCCTGACTGAGGAGACACTGTCAGTTCTTGGAGATAGCAAACAACTTTGATACACAGACTAACCCAATCCACAGCTCATACTCTGAACCACCTCTTCTACCTAGCTCTTATACTCTAGGAGGCAATATTTCCCTTCCCTGCTCACAAAGCAAGGTACCAGACAACTGGAGATAGCCCCTATGCCACAGAACCCACTGAAATTAGTCAAACTAGCCAAATCCTAAACCTGCCTCATCCAGTCCTCCCCACAGAAACCAACAATAAAGGTTCATGCCCATGCTCTCCCCTCACTCCTGTCTCCTGATGAACCCAATGCTTTCCCATGTGGCACTGTCATGCCATACTGTGCCTCCTGCTTCTAGGGATGTGTCTGTGAATATAAAGAGTTCTTCCTTTGTGACCATCATTTCCATGTCTGTGTGTCTTACCATACCCTATTAAAACAAATATTGGGTACATTTGAAAACACCAATTACCTACTCCCTTCTTTCACATGTGAAACAACCCTGGATCTTTGTAGGGAACCCAACAGGTTCTGGGTCTTTCCCATGGAGCTTATCATTAAGTGTTTCCAGAAATCACAAAACCATGACAAAGACCCCAACCCTTCCACCCACAAGCTACCAGAAATTGGGACTAGAGATCCATTGTGAAAAAGTCAACCTTTAGTTATGACAGAATCACAAGACTGGGGGGTAACCTACTGGCTACCATAAGGAACTATTCTTCCCTCTACTTCCTGAACTCTGAATTAGGCTAGACAAAAATGTATCCTGTGGCTTTGAGGCAGTGATTCCATAAAACTTTTCTTTACATTTAAAAAGCCAACTTTTAAATATAGGCAAAAAATAGTAACCAGACATGTAGACCAAGGGGAAAGTTGTATTATGAGAATTAGATTAGGGATTAGGAAGGCCTCTGGGGGGTAAGTGCAGAATGCTACAGGAGAGGAATTCAGCCCAGTCTTGGAAGATAAAAGAAGCTGTTCCAGAGGAAATTAAGTAACAGGCATAAAGTGGCGGAGAGCATACTAGATGAAAGGCCAGAGGAGGGAGGACCAGCTAAGAGCATGCTTAGTGACAATTAGCAGCACATGAGCCAATAGTGGTGCTACAGAGAAATTTAATGATTTTACACATCAACCCCTGCAGTCACAGCTTCAGAATTAGTGCAATGTGAAGGACCTAGCTCTCTACCTTTTCATACCACTTTACCCTGGGTCTGTAAAGACAGTTTCCACAGCTCTAATCATCATATCTTCTCACAACCACATTCAAGACAGGAAAAATATAAAGACTTTCTCAGCATCTTTTTTATCATGGAGCATATTTTTTCCCCAAAAGCTCTCTAGGAGACCTCTTCTTCAGTCCTGATTAGCAAAAATGGGTCACACACACATCCCTAAACCAACTAGTAGCATGTAGCAATGGGGTTGGCATATAAGGCATGGACCAATTGTGGTTCATTCCCTGGAAGGGCCCTGCCTCCTCAAGAGCCACCTGAACAAAAGTAGGGGAGCCAAGGTAGGAAAGGTGATGTGAGGATAGCCAGATTACACACAGAGGACATGGTAAGAGATGAAATTGACAGCATGAGAGACCTGGATGATTTATTATGGAGCATAGACCATTGAGAGAGGGCAAAAGAGGTTTGTCATGAATCTATTAAGGTTATGCATTTTGGACCCACTGCATCACACCAAAAGAACATGATGTCAATTTGTGCCATAATTTGTGATGTTAATTTTAATCAGTCATTTATGGTGATGTCTACCCGAACTGAAGATCGGTCTATAAAATAACTGGTATGGGCTCTTTAAAACTATCAATGCCATGAAAGGCAAAGAAAAACAGCCTGAGGAACTGTTTCAGATCAGAATCAAGAGACACAACAACTCAGTGCAATAAATGGTCTTGAACTGGCTCTGGGATCAAGAAAAAATTGCTAGAAATGACATTATTTGAACAACCAGGAAAATTTGTATATGAACTTACATGTGTAATTATGTTATATAATTAAGTTTTATAATTAATTATTATAGTAAATAATATGGAATTAATGTTAAATATCCTAAATTTGATCCTTGTCTTATGATTATGTGAGAGAAGATTCTCGTTCTTCAGTCACACATAGTAAAATATTTAGGGGTAAAGAAGCATAATGTCTGTGACTTACAGATGGTTCAACAAACAATAATAATTATTATTGTTATTACATATATGAGAGATAGAAACAAAATATTAATAGTTGGTGAATCTGCATAAATGCATATATTGATATTCATTATATTATTCTTGTGACTTTTATATTATTCTTGTTACTTAGCAAATGATTCTGGTAATGAAAGACTAGGGCAACAGACAAATAAGTATCCCACCAATGATAACTAGAAAAGAGGACAAATCATACAAAACAACTACTCAAAGATAAGAGAGAACTAATAAGGTAGTGAATACCATGTCAATATTTAAGAGAAAAGAGAACATCAGAGAGTGAGCCCAGCATTTTAGGGCTACCTTACCCCCAGGGCTATTTCCTGATTCCAGAACAGGTTGTTCAGAGCCCAAGCAGTACTTTTAACAGCCTTAAACTACAGAGACAAAATTTTCCCAGGGCCCTCCAAGAATAAAAGTCCTGGTAAATGTCTGTTGTATTAATCAGGGTTCTCCAGAGAAACAGAACCAATAGGGGATTAGAGAGTTAGAGACAGAGAGATATACAAGTAGCTATAAAGAGAGATTATAAGTAATTGCTGTGCATGATTATGTAGGCTGACAAATGAGATATTAGCAGAGCCAATGTTCCAGTTCCAAGGTAGGCAGGAGGAATTCTCTCTTACTTGGGGGACATCAGCCTGTGTTCTATTTGGTTCTTCAACTGATTAGAAGAGGACCACCCACATTATGGAGGGTATCTGCTTTACTTAGTCTACCAATTAAAATGCCAATATCTCATCCAAAAATACCCTCACAGAAACATCCAGAAATGTTTGACCAAATATCTTGGCATCCCATGGCTCAGTCAAGTTGACAAATAAAATTAACCATCACACCTGTGCTTGGGGTTAGGACTCTAGTTGTAAGGATGAATTAGAAGATGAACATTCTTCCCAAGTACTAGAGCCCAACTGTGAGTCATCTGAATGGCCTGGTAAAATCTTAAATTCTAAAATTAAATTAAGGTGATCCCAGATTGCTGACACCCTCAGGAACCTGGAAAAATAAAAATGAAAATCTTACCTGGGCAAAGATGCAATCATTTTAGTTCTCAAATTATTTCTATATAATTCTAGAAATAAAAGTTAGACACACCCTGGCCATTGTGGCTCTGTTGGTTGAGCATCATCCCACAAACCAGAAGGTCACCGGTTCAATTCCCTGTTAGGGTACATGCCTGGGTTTGGGTTCAGTCCCTAGTCCAGGTGCATACTGAAGACAGCCAATTGATGTTTCTCTCTCACATTGATATTTCTTTTTTTTAATTTTTATTTATTTATTTATTTTTAGAGAGGGAAGGGAAGGAGAAAGAGAGAGAGAAACATTAATGTGTGGTTGCTGGGGGCCGTGGCCTGCAACCCAGGCAGGTGCCCTGACTGGGAATCAAACCTGCGACAGTTTGGTTCGCAGCCCGCGCTCAATCCACTGAGCTACGCCAGCCAGGGGTTCACATTGATATTTCTATACCTTTCTCCCTCCCTTCCCCTCTCTCTAAAAATAAATAAAAATATATTTTAATAAAATATCTTTTAATAAATAAAAGATAAAAAATATCTTTTCAGAAAAAATGACAGAGTTAGAGTAGAAATAGACAAATCCATAATCATTTGATAGATATTAACACCTTTCTTAGGTGTTAACACAACACTGATAACCAAGCATATGAGAGGACAAAAAGATAAATGAGAACCAGTCATAATGACATGTTGGTAATAGACATAACCCACAGAAACTTCATAAAAATGGCAAATACATTATATTTACTATAGAATTAAAATGCATGACAAGAAAACAATATAACTAGGGAGAAAGATAATAATAGAGTTAAGGTACTCTAAGGCCTCTGTATTATCCATAAAGAGAAAATACTGATCATTGCTGGTCCGGTAAATATTTCTTCAAAGGACAAAAGCCCTGCTCTGTAGCCTTTGCTACTCTCTATCATGTAAATGCTCTCACCATGGCTGATTTCAAGCTACCAACAGGAGGTTACTGAACATGGAGTTGTGAAGAGATGGGCACAGTCAGCTCTTCTGAGCCAGTATAAGACAGCTCCAGCACATCTCTAAATTAGTTCTTGAAAACAAAATCATAAAACATAATCAATCCAAAAGAAGGCAAGAAAGGAGAGAAAAAGAAATAGCATAATCAGGACAAAAATGAACCATACAATAACATGATACAGTTAAACTCAAATATATCACTAATTACTTAAAATGTAAATGATCTGGATATTTAAGTTAAAAGATAAGCATACTATGAATATAAAATGTAACCATACATTTTATGAACAACACATCTAAGAACATAAGCTAATACAGAAGTTTAAAATAAGAAGAGAAAGATATACTAGTCAAACACCAAAAGAAAGCTGGTGTAGCTATATTAATATCAGAGAAGTAAACATTAAGACAAAAAGCACTATTAAAAGGAACATTTTATAATGAACATTCAATTCATCAAAAGACAAAATAATTCTACAATATAGAGGTACCTATAACGCCATAATATATAAAGAAAAAATGACAGAGTTAGAGTAGAAATAGACAAATCCATAATCATTTGGTAGATATTAACACCTTTCTTAGTAACTAAAAGAATAAGCAAGCAAAAACAAATTGGTAAGTAAACTGGAAATTATGCAATCAAGGGAGAAATTAATGACAAAAATATAACTTAGAATTCCATGTTTAGAAATTAAGAAATGCTGACTCTATACAAACTCTTCCAGAAAATTGAAGAGAAAGAAATACCTCTGAATACATTTCATGAAGCTAGAATTACTGATACCAAAACTAGAAAAGAAATTATGAGAAGTAAACTACAAAACAAACCCTTCATATGCAAAGATTTTACATTAGATTTTAAATTGTTAAATTCTTAACAAAATTTTAGCCACTGAACACAATAATGTATAAAAAGAATAATACATCAAGACCAAATAGGCCTTTTCCTACCAATGCAAGATTAGTTTACCATTCTAAAATCAGTCAATGTAAAAACTATAAAACTTCTAGAAAAAAATAGGAAAAAATCTATATAACCTTGAATTAGGCAAATATTTCTTGAACATGACACCAGATAAGTGGACTTCCTCAAAATTAATAACTTCTGCTCTTTGAAACACATTAAGAAAATGAAGAGAAGCCACAGACTGGGAGAAAATATTTGGGAAATACAGGCCTACTTTGGAAATATTGCAGGTTCTGCTCCAGACCACTGCAGTAAAGCAAATGCTGAAATAAAGTGATGTTTACATTATACTGTAGTCTATCAAATGTGCAATAGCATTATGTCTAAAAAAAACAATGTACATTTTAACTAAAAAATACTTTATTGCCAATAAAATACCATTATCCAAGAGCATTTAGAGACTTGTAATCTTTTTGCTGGTGGAGTGCCTTGCCTCATTGTTGATAAAAATGAAGTATCTGGAAAGTGCAATAAAGCAAAGCATAATGAAATGAGGTATGCCTGTAATAAATTATAAAAATCAATTTGGTATAATATGTTCAAATAATAATTGCTACAATTTACAGAGTGCTTTTAATATGTCAAGAACTGTCTAGCACTTTATTTGCATTGTCTATTTTATTTTTTAATATTTTTATTGATTATACTATTGCAGTTCTCCCATTCCCCCCCCTTTATTCCCCTCCACCCTGCACACCCTCTCCCACCCGCATCCTCTATCCCCTTAGCTCATGTCCATGGTTCATACATATAAATTCTTTGGCTTCTACATTTCCTATACTATTCTTAACCTCCCCCTGTCTATTTTCTACCTGCCATTTATGCTACTAAACTCTGTATCTTCTCCCCCATTCCTACCTCCCCTTCCCCACTGTTAACCCTCCGTGTAATCTCTACTTCTGTGATTCTGTTCCTGTTCTACTTGTTTGCTTAGTTTGTTTATTTTTTTGTTTTTTGTTTGTTTTTTCTTTTTAGGTTCAGTTGTTGATAGTTGTGAGTTTGTTGTCATTTTACTGTTCATAGTTTTTATCTTCTTCTTTTTCTTAAATAAAACCCTGTAACATTTCATATAATAAGGGCTTGGTGATGAATTCCTTTAACTTTACCTTCTCTGGGAAGCATTTTATCTGCCCTACCATTTTAAATGATAGCTTTGCAGGATAGAGTAATCTTGGATATAGGTCTTTGCCCTTCTTGACTTTGAATACTTCTTTCCAGCCCCTTCTTGCCTGTAAGGTTTCTTTTGAGAAATCAGCTGATAGTCTTATGGGCACTCCTTTGTAGGTAACTGTCTCCTTTTCTCTTGCTGCTTTTAAGATTCTCTCCTTATCTTTCATCTTGGCTAGTGTAGTCATGATGTATCTTGGTGTGTGCTTCCTTGGGTCCAACTTCTTTGGGACCCTCTAAGCTTCCTAGACTTCCTGGAAGTCTATTATCTTCACCAGATTGGGGAAGATTTCCTTCATTATTTTTTCAAATAACTTTTGATTTCTTGCTCTTCCTCTTCTCCTTCTGGCACCCCTATGATTCAGATGTTGGAACATTTAAAGTTATTGCAGAGGTTCCTAAGATTCTCCTCATTTTTTTTTTTTTTGAATTCTTGTTTCTCCATTCTGTTCTGGTTGAATGTTTATTTCTTCCTTCTGGTTTGGACCAGAAGGTCCAAGAATGGGTTTTTGTACATTCTAAGACCCTGTGAGTCTCTCCAATGAACTCTCCTGTGAGGCTGGGAATTTCTCCCACCACCTCAACCCCCACAGAGTTTTACAATCAGAGGTTTTGAGGCTTTACTTCCCTGCACTGAGACCCTGGGTTGCGCAATCTGTCTCACTCTCCAGTTGTTCCTCCCAGTTTATCCACATGCAAATAGGGGACTGCCCAGTCCACCAGCCCCACCTTGCTGCTAGTCCTCTCCACCTGGCTGCTCATCTCCACCCCTCCTACCAGTCTGGATGAATGTTTTTTCTTTAACTCTTTGGTTGTCAGACTTCCATACAGTTTGATTTTCTGTCAGTTCTGGTTATTTTTTGTTTTAAATTTGTTGTTTCCCTTCTTTTGGTTGTGCAAGGAGGCACAGTGTATCTATCTATGCCTCCATCTTAGCCAGAAGCGGATTGCACATTGTCTATCTTAATCCTTAGAAAAACCCTAAGATGTGTGAACTATTATCCTCATTTGACAGATAAACTTAGAAAAGTTGACTGGAAAAAAAAAGTTGACTGGCTTGCCCAAAGTTAGTAAGCTTCAGAGTCAGAATTTGAACTCAGTTCGATTTATTACCAAAGTCAATAAACTTTCCTAAGCACTCCATCATATTTTTATTAAAACAGTGGTAAAATCCATCCCAGCCAGTGTGGCTCAGTTGGTTGGGCATCATCCCGCAAATGGAAAGATCACTGGCTAACTCCCAGTCAGGGCACATGCCTAGGCTGCAGGTTTGGTCCCCAGTTGGGGCATGTACAGAAGGCAGCCGATATTTTTCTCTCAAATCAGTGTTTCTCTCCCTCTCCTTCTCGCTCATTTCCCCCCTCTAAAACCAAAAATAAAAATAAATTTTAGAACATAATCGAAGATTGCATAACAGCACGGAAAAATGTGTTAGAAACAAAATGTGTAGTAAGAAGGGGCCCTGACCTCCAAAAGATTTATAGCCTAGAGGACTACAGATTTCACTTATCAAATTAGGAAAACAATACCCGGTATTCAAAAGTATGTTTGAGTGCTTGCCTTGTAAGTATGGTTTTTGTGATAGTATGCTATCTATATACCATCTGTGACTACCTTATGCCCCTACATACCCCATACACTGATCTTATCTCCATGCTATGGAAATGAACTGGGTTGGCAGCCTAGAGTGGAAATATCCATAGCATTTTTCAGTTCCTCTGGCACTGAATTGTACTGGATCCTTTCTAGAGGAATCTTTTCCTCATTGGACCATACTATAACAATTAGGACAATAACTAAAACACAAGGATTATTAAGCATTATCATTTATGTTTTTGTTCTTTTGTTTGCTTCCAGATTTCATAAGCATTGATTCAATGACATTTCCAACAGATTTGTGATAAGTAGGTGGCAAGCATTAATCCATGAAAGAAACAGAAATGGGAGACTGGCAGTAAGTGTTCACTGGCACAAATTAGAACCAATCTTCTTAGTCTCCACTTTCTACATACTAAATCAAAGCTCTCCTGATCAGAAGGAAATCATTAGGCCTTTGAAAATATGTAATCTTTCCAACCTATGATTGGTTATATTCTGATGTATCTGTACAAGCTCCCACACCAATTAGCAACTGGTGGCAACCTCTGCATTTTTTGCAATCCTAGACTATGTCCTTCATTCACTCATAGTATCATTTACCAAACATTAACTTGACCCTTCCTGGTTTGAGGCACTGTGCATTTCCCTACAGTGGAACCTTGGTTCTGGAACTTAATTTACTCTCAGGGATGTTTGAAAAGCAATTTGTTCAAAAACCGAAACTTCTTTGTCACCTGAGAGACGCATGACTGATCATACATGTATCAGCATAAAAGGGGTATCAGGTCGAGAACTGAAGTTTGGTTCAACAACTGAGAAATTTTTATTATGAACAACTTGGTTTGAGGGGGGAGACATTCAAGAACTGAGGTTTGACTGTATATTTAAAATTATTTGTGAACAGATCTTATCCCAGTCTCTAAGTTCCTTGAGGACCGAGGGATCTTACTCAACTCTTATGTACACTGCACAAAATGGCTTATTGTTGGTACTTGGTGAGTACTCCCTAAATATCTGACAACTTGAAGCTTGGCCAAATTCTAATTCAATCCTATTCCAATTCCAGTCAAATCAATAAAACCAACAAAATCATCCAAAGGCAGTGTTCAACCCTTCTCTTCCTCCCATTTACCATTCTAAGTACCACTTTCCCTTGAACTAATTTTTGTAAGACGGAGTCCTCATTTTAGATACTAGATCAGTGTCATTATACAAGTCTAAAAAACAAACACTAAAAAGTGTTCCTCTTTGGAACTCCAGTGGCTCTTATACAAGGGCATGTTGGGATAATGAAAAATGCTCTAGACTAGACATCAAGATGCCAGACCTGCCACTGGCATTCTCAGGTCCTGTTTCCTCAGTTACAGCATAAGGTGGATTCGCTTAAAGGGCTCCCTTTAGAACTGAGGTGCTACCATCAGGAATAACTTGTAAAAATGAAATGAAATGAAATGAAATGAATCAAATGGTAGCTAAAATGCAAAATACTAACTTGAAAGATAGAACCAGAGATTAAGTGCCTGTTACTTTTATGAGGCTAAGTTATTTCTTTTTTTGTCATTTATTATAAAGAATCTGATCTCATTGAGTTGTATGTGTTAGTCTCATCTACCCAGATGATAAACTTCAAAGAATGAACTATTCTTTGTAAACAGGTGGGATCTAAATAAAACACTGTTGGTATTTTGACTCTGGGTACCAATTCTACATACTTCCAGTTGGTTCAGGTAACTTGCAGGCACAGGAATCCTTGCTTTCACATGCTATGCTCCCTTTGCCAAGATTGTTTCTAGGAGGGAGGAATTACTTTAACATGATCGTTCCACTCTCTCAGTCTGTCCTCAAAATCCCTAGGACCAAAGACTTTGTAGCCATGAGACAGAGTAAAACCAATTACTTCTAGTACATTAGTGCTCCATGATCAACTGGATTAACTAACCCCAGAGAACACAGTGTGGCTCTGAAATTGTGAAATTGACAAGTTCATTTCTGTGAACATCACCTTAAAGCCAAGAATTAGGGTCAAATTCACAAATCACTAGAAGGAGCAAAATAGGCAGCAGATTAGCAATTTGCAGTGACTTGGAGAATGGGAGTGCTGCTCCTAAATTTTTTAGTTCAAAGAAAGCAAGTCTAGATAGAAGTCCAGGGCATTTGTATGTTGAGGCAAGCATGTCTGAACCTATAGAAAAACTTTATATGCATTTGGGCAAAAATTTTGGGGACATGCCTGGAAAATGAATCTCAATAGATTGAGAAAATGCTCCAGAGAAGGGCAGTTTTGCATCTCAGTTTATATATTTAAAATCAAAGGGGGAAATGTAAGGAAGATTACAGGAAATCCATTGGTGGTAGATTAAGGGAGCAGGAGAAAGCAAAGCAGAGAAATGTCTGAGATTGGATAAAAAGCAAACTGGAGTACATACTTCTTTTACATTAATGGGTACAGGATAGTTATAGCACATAGCTATGGTATGCAGGAAACAAGACAACAGTTAAGTTTGGTAGTGTCGTGTTCTGGTGCTGCAAGTTGTGCTTTCCAGGGTTCTGAAAAAGAAATTTACTCTGACATTTCAAAGGTATGTTATCCTAGGTGCGTAAGAGCAATGCACAGGACTCACTTAAAAATTGACCTTTGTTAAGAAAGCTATAGGCCTGGGACATGCTTATCCACCATGACCTGCCCCGTTAGGATTTATTATTATACCATCTTGTGTGGTTACTTTCTGGCACTGAGCTTGCTAGGCCTGCCAAGTAGCCTCCTGAACTTCTCTTGTCTACTACAGCGTCCCTTTTTCTTCAAAGTTGAGGAAGCACCTGCACAACAAGCACTGTCTTCCGTGAAGGGGAGGAGGGTCGCTGAATTCCCCCAATTTCCCCGTCCCAAGATGCCATCTTGGGAGCAGGGAACAAGTGGTTCTGATCCAGGACCGGCTTCCGCTGCTTTCCAGAGGAAACTGGCGGGGTTGTTGGTGAGAGGCTCTCTAAACCGAGAGAAACAGTCGTTCCTTGGGTCTCTGTGGCTGGAAAGGCCCCAAATCTCAGTAATTGCCTGACAGAAGCTCTTGTGAAACCCACAAGGACCCACTCTTTCAGTCTGCAAGTCTGAAGTTTTCTAGGAAAGGAGTAAGACGTCTACGCTGCTTTGTCACCACCTTCTAACTGCTTTGCGACGCCCCTTCTAAAGGACTGACACAGCGACTCAAGATGAACACTACCCGGACGCAGCAGCTCCGGACCCGCCGGGCACCCAAGCTTTGCGCAAGCGCGGACTATCCGCGCAGCCACCCTGCGCAGGCGCCGTGACCATTTCCGGGATCTGTCAGCCGCTCCCTCTGGGCTTCGGGTCCTCCGCCAGCGCCCGCTGGAGCCTGTTCGCGTCGACTGACCAGAGTCCGCGAATTCTCCGCTCCGAGCCTGTCCCACCACCCCGAACCCAGGTAAGAGGAAGTGGGAGCGAGCTTCTGACCCTGTGGGTCTGGCCTTAAACCTGCAGTGACATTGAGGCGAGGGCTTAGGCCGCGGGGCCCAGAGGCTGAGTGGGGGCCGCGTACCCCTGGCTGGCCTCCTGAGGGGCGGGGGATCCTCACTCTCTATAGGACCCGCCGAGCCCCTGGGTCCCCGTAAAGATTGTTTCTCTCAAAATTTTCGAGCGCAAAGAGCCTTCCATTGCCAGAATTAACGGCTCCTTCTCCTGAACTTCCATAGCCCTGTATTCCCCTCTATTGTGGCCATTTATCAGTCTGTAAAACTGGTGAATGGAATAATCTCATCCTAATTGGGTGTCTCTAGGGACCGTTCGTTTCTTTCATTAGCTTCTGGAATAGGTCCCTGCACACAGCGTTTGTGGAACATCTAACTTCTATCTAGGGTAGCCCTCAATCCCTCAGTTATTGAGGACCCTTCTAAACTAGAGGAAAACCTTTTCCCGAGTTGCTTAAGATTCCCCCTCTCAAGTGCCCCTGTCCCCTAGATCAAAGTTGCTCATATTGGTTCCGTGGACCTTGATGTAGCAGCACCTGTCACATTTCAATCCTCCAGACAGACTGCCAAAATTCTAATCCTGGCACCACCACTTCGTTTGGATGACCCTGGGAAGACTGCAGTAAGAACATTTTAGGGCTTTCTGGAGAATCAGTAGGTGCTCTGGACCAGAAATTATTAGCTATAAATATTAGCTATTATTACTGCTTCTGGGCATTCCCTCATATTAATCTTCGCTTCCTCTCCTAAACCGCCCTCTCTCCTCACTTGAAGACCAGAAAAGTGTCAGATAGACTTAAGTTTTTGGCCCCAAACTGGTATTTAGTACACTGCTGGGAAGGAACATGTAGGCACTTAAAAAATTGTGGCCTAGACTCTGATTATAAAGCCATCTGTTCTCATACCATGACTTTGGAGCCTTCTTTTGACTATCTCAACTCATTGCGTAAATTATCCTAGTTCTGTCCTCTTTTATCAATTTTATCTAACCTTTTGGTTTCATGTAGGCACTGGTTTTTTCAGGTATGTAAAACAAAAGAGAGGATATCAGGAGGGTGGTTTTGCCCAGTTAGGGAGTGAGTGTAAATGGCTCCTTCCTGACAGAAAGGATTCAGAGAATTTCTGAGGTTAATTTACCTACTTATCACAATTTAAGGAGGGGATCATCTTGGAAAAATTAAAACTGCTTAGAGAGAGAGTGGCAGTATTTTGATCTATTGACTAATCCTATGCTGAGACAGATTCTGCATAAAGAAGTTCAGAATGCTCTGCTGGTAAGGCTGGTGCCAGGAGTTGGAACCTGTCTCTGAACTTGTGGAGGGTGTGGTGACCTTATTGGAGTACCTGGTATTGCCGGGTTGGGTAATGAGAGCAATTAGAAACAGGGTGAATCACAGCCTTGAAAACTGACTCTAAATACGGAACTGAAATTCCCACTTGTACAAATACTTACAAGCTCCAGGGCCAGGTTCAGGAGATGGATACCAACTGGAATGTGCTTCAGAGGATATTAACTGGTGTAACTTCTTGGGATGATTCAAAAGCACCTGGTAAAGGAAGAAAGGGATCTAACTCATGGAGCATCTATTTTGAGTTAGGCTTTATACCACATTCCTTCACATGTTATTTAATCCTTGTACCAACAGCTTTGGGATGTCAGTGATATGTCTGATGTGACCATTTTACAGATAAAAAAGTGAGATTTAGGTTTATTAAGTGACTTTCCCAAGATCTCCTAGCTAGTGTGTGTCAAAGCCAAGATTCAAACCTAGGTTCCCTTGGCTCCAGAGCCCATGGCAAACCAAACATCAGAATGATTCTGTACTCAAAGTGACAGGTAAAGAAAGGAGTTTGGAAAAGAGGAAGAATTCCTGGAATCATGCTATGCTATATAAATCATCTCTCTTTCTCTCTGTGCTGGACAATAAAAGGTCATTAGTAGAAGCTTGTTAAATTTAATGTCACCTTTTTGTCCCTTCTTTCCTCTCTACCCCCATTAAAACAGAGGTTTTCAGATTTCACTTAAATATTAATCACAGTTTAGAAATTATAATTCTCACTCTGTGACAGAGAGTATGTTTTTGATATAAGAATCAAGCTGTTATTATTCACTCACTGAGTTTCATGAATACAGGCTATGTTCACTGAGTGTCTTATATTTTTGACAAAAATATGAGTGTTGTTTTGGCCTACAGACTTGAAATAGCCACATGACTGTGAAAGAATAGGTGTGAGTATGTGTCCAAATATGGGGCTTGAATAATAATAACAAAATTAAAAATGCAATTTTAGAAATAATTATGCCATTGTGTAAATGTTTACCTCTTTTAAAGGCTTTGTCACATAGCTTATAAAACTAAGTTGAAGAATGAGAAAACCTGTGTCTGCAGTTCTCCTCTGTTATGTATATGTGAAATATGTGCTTTTATTGCATATAGATTTCACATTGAATTATTCATTTGCAGGCCAATTTTATTTCAGTTAACAAATGAGCTTATAAAATGTGGCTTTTGAACTAAATTGCTTTTAATTGAGATATTTGTGACATTATATGTTATTTTGAGTTACTGTAAGCAAAACCTGTTGTAATGGGTAAGTATTGATATCAAAGATAATCATGCAGTAAGTCTGAAAGTTTATTTTTAAAAAACACAACAAATTAGCAGTCTTATTTGAATTTATTTAAAATTTTTAAAAATTTTTTCAATCTTTTTCTTTGTGAGTTGCAGTTTGCTTTCTAGAACATATAAAAGTAAAAAATGAATGACCTAAACGTCTTCACCCTTAGGATAAAATGTGAAACACTGACATTTCTTGGCTAGGTCAAGATATCAGATGTTTAATTCACTTATCTCCCTTTGACCTTTGGATTCCTTTTATAACAATTAGCAGAGACATTTTTCCTGCTTTCCACTAAGGTTGACTTCTGCTTTGTCTGCTGAACTTTGTTCACATCACAACTTTCTGGTGGCCCTTCCATTCATTTCCTGCTTACATCAGAATTCCTGTCTCACATTTCAGTCTCCACCCTAGGTTAACATGACTTGTACTTAAGTGTATTGAAACTTCAGGGAGTTGTGAGTGTGCCTCTTGGAAATGATAAAATGGCGTGCTTTTTGAAAAATGTTCTCCTATTTACAGTAATGATTGCTTTTTCAATGGATATAGATTTGGGTACCTATAAAATAGAGGATTTTATTTGATTTTTTAAGTCAGTGATGTTTCACAGATTCCTGCTTCAAAGTCTAAAGAGTAATATAACAAACGCTTGTATACTCTTAGCCTGGATTTACCAGGTAACATTTTGCCACATTTGCTCTTTTATATTTCTTTGTTCTAAAGAATTGAAAAGAAGTTACAGATGACATCATGATACTTCACCCCTAAACACTTCATCATCTTTATTGCCTAAGAGTTAGGCCATTCTCCTACCTAAGTGCAAGCCATCATAGTTAAGAAATTGAAAATAATTCCATATCGTTACATAATATGCAGCCCAAATTCAAATTTTCCCTATTGTATAGAATGTATTTTGTATGGCCATTTTATAAATACAGACTACAGCCCTGGCTGGTGTGGCTCAGTGGAATGTGTACCAACCTGTGAACCAAAAGGTCACCAGTTTGATTCCCAGTGAGATCGTGTACCTGGGTTGCGGGCCACATCCCTGGTCCAATCAGTGTTTCTCTCTCACATCGATATTTCTCTCCCTTTCTCCTTCCTTTCCCCTCACTCTAAAAATAAATAAATAAAATTTTTAAAAATCAGTAAATAAAATACAGATTACAATCAAGGTTCTTATAGCAAAATTGATCTTCATAGTTCTTTTAATCTAGAACAGTCCCCACCCCCAACTTGCCTTTTTTGAATAGTCCAGGCCAATTGTTTTATAGTATGGCATACATTATGGTTTTAATTATTTCCCTTTCGTGTTCTTTAATTCCCATACTTCCTATAAGCTGGAAATTGGGCCTGGATCTTGTCTGTATTTAAATATGTTTGGCATAAATACTTAATAGCTAGGTTGGCCGTGTTACCAGTTTACTTCAGGATAGTCCTGTGACCTATTGTCACAGCATAATTATTAATAGTGCCCCTTTTTGCACTCTTAAAAATTGATAAATTAAGTGGTCACTACTTATAAATGATGATGTACGCTTCATGTTGCCTCCCATCAGGAGGCCCCTCAGATTATATTGTTCCACTGTTTATGATACCAAGTTTGATCGCTCAATTAATGTGGTGACTGCCAGATTTTTTTTATTGTGAAGATATGTTTTTCCTTTTGTAATTAATAGGTGATCTGTAGGATGAACACTTGAAACTGAATATCCTGTACCCAACAATCTTTAACCCATGGTTTTAGAGTCCCTTGATGACCCTTGACAGAGTAAATTATATATTGATGGTTAGAATGCTAGTTGTATTTAAATAATTAAGTTTTGATTAAGTTAAGATATTGAGATTGATTTGGTTATTATAGGAAAATAATCTTTTATTTATCCCCAAACATGTCAAGATCCCCAGACAACTTAAATATTGGTTACCTGCCATATTAAGTGCTTTTTGTTGCTCATTGCAGATTTCTATCCTTTGAAAACACTAAGAATAATGTCCCTGCATCAATTTTTACTTGAGCCAATCACCTGTCATGCCTGGAACAGGGATCGTACCCGTAAGTATGCTATTAATTTTGCACCTTTATTTTAGTACTTACAGTACTTTTAGATATAGGCACTTTTAAGGATTGCATACTGTATCTTGCCATGTATAATGCACACCCACATTTTTGGCCCAAACTTTTTGAGAAAAATCTTTTAATTCTTTAATTCAATTTTTTATTTATATTTAAATACTTTTTTTGTATTATAAAGGAATTTTAGCATTTATTTTTTAACATATTATGGTACAAGAAATTTTATGTAGCCCTGGCTGTTGTGGCTCAATGGATTGCGTGCCAGCCTGCAAACCAAAGGGTCACTGGTTCGATGCCCAGTCAGGACACATGCCTGGGTTGCAGGCCAGGTCCCCAGTAGTGGGCATGTGAGAGGCAACCACATACTAATGTTTCTTTCCCTCTCTCCTTCCCTTCCCTCTCTCTAAAAATAAATAAATAAAATCTTAAAAAAAAAACAAACTGAGGCCTCGAATATTAGGAGGACTTTCCAGTGGCTATATACCTAGTTATGTCAAAGCCATTGCTAGCACTCAAGCCTTCTGGCTCCTTGTCCACTTCTTTTTCTATACTACTAATAGACAGTTTATATCAGAGACATCTTTCATTGCCCTAAGAATCCAGTGTCTGCAGTGGTTTCTGCAATACCCCACTAACCCAGCATTTAGTCAGAATTCTAGGACATAAAAATAAGCTGTTTCAGAGAATATGGTTTATTCTTGAGGTACTAAGAGCAGTAGTAACTGGTATTTACTGTTACTCATAAGAAGCTTGAGTTTTAGTTGTCTAGTGCCAGCAAACTAGAAGCGGATGGAGAAGACTCTTAGAAGTAGGCATAGTAGGCAAAGTGACAGATAATATGACAAGGAGAAGGTCTAAAAAAAAAAAATCTAGAAACAAGTGTAGTGTTAGACCCATGAGTTATTTTTAAAAGTTTGAATTATATTCATTCTGCTTTTTAAAGAATAGCTTTATTAAGATACAGTTCACCTAACATAAAATCCATCCTTTTTTTAAAGTATACAATTAAGTGATTTTTTTTTTTTTGTATATTCACAGTTACACAACAATCATCACTGTCTAGTTTCAGAATATTTTTATCATTCTAAAAAGTGGTACCCATTAGTGGTCACTTCAGTTCTCAAAACTTCCAGTCAGAGGCAACTATTAATCTACTTTCTGTTTTCATGGATTTGCCTATTGTGGATATTTTGTATAAATGGGATCATAAAATATGTGGCTTTTTGCATCTGGCTTCTTTCACTGAGCATAATGTTTTTAAAGTTCATCCATGTTGCAGCTTTATTCCTTTTTATGGCTGAGTAATATATAGACATAACCTCATTTTGTTTATCAGTTAGTGGATATTTGAATTGTTTGTACTTTTTTGCTGTTGTGAATATTGCTAATATGAACATTCACATACAAGTTTTTATGTTGACATATATTTTCACTTCTCTTGAGTGTATACCTAGGAGTTGAATTGCTGGGTTATATGGTAATTATATTGAACACTTTGAAGAACTGCCAAACTATTTTCCAAAGTGACCACAACAATTTACATTCTTATTAGTAGAGGGTTCCAGTTTCTCCACATCCTCATCAACGCTTGTTATTATCTGTTTTTGATTATAGTCCTATACCTATTATTATCCTAGTGGATATAAAGTAGTATACCCTCTTACTGGTTTTTTGTATATCTTCTTGGGAGAAATATATGTTCACATCCTTTGCCCATTTTTAAAATTGGGTTGTCTTTTTATTGTTAAGTTGTAAGAGTTTTTTTTTAATATATAATCTTTATTATATGTATATGTTCTGGATACAAGTTCCTTATCAGATATATGATTTGCAGAATCTTCTATTCTGTAGAATGTCTCCACTTTTTTTATAGTGTTCTTTGAAGTACAAAGTGTTTAATTTTAAAAATATCCAATTTTTTTCTTCTGTTGCTTATACATTTACTATTATATCTAATCAACCACTGCCTAACTTGAGGTCACAAAGAGGTATACTTGTGTTTCCTTCTAAGAGCCTCATAGTTTTAGCTCTTACATTTAGGTCTTGGATCCACTTGTGTTAATTTTTGTATATGATAGCAACCCTTACTTTTGTAAGGTAGCAACCCAACTTCATTCATCCTTTTACATATAGATAAACAGTTGTCCCAGCTCCATTTGTTACTATTTTCTCCCCATGCAATTATCTTGTTACCCTTGTCAATAGTCAATTGAATGTAAGTTTATTGGACTCTCGATTTTGTTCCATTGATCTTTATGTTTATCCTAATGCTAGAACCACACTGTCTTGCTTCCTATAGCCTTGTGTAGTAAGTTTTGAAGTTGGGAAGTATAAATTTCAACTTTATACTTCTTTCTCAATTGTTTTGGCTCTTCTGGGTCCCTTGCATTCCCATATGAATGTTAGGATCAGCTTATTAGTTTCTGCAAAGAAGCCAGCTTGGATTTTGAATCTGTAGAGTCACTATCCTTTTAAAAGATAGTTCAGACATGTTTCTCATATTTTTAAATAAATCTTTGGTACATAAACAGTACACAGCAGGGTATTGTCGAGTGAAAATCTAGATATGAGCCTGTGTATTAAGTATTTGAAAATATGTTACATGCAAGATGATGAATTCAGAGCTTCCTAATTGAGTTTCCTGTATCTTCTATCTCCACTTTCCCGTCTAAAAATAGGTTTTTTAAATAGTTCCAGTTTTTAATAAGAATGCAAGTTGTTATTGCCCTCATTTAAACTACTTAATAAACTCAATATATTAAGTCATTAACATTATTTTTTGTTATGCCACATTATAATTTGAAATTTATAATGTTTACCAGGTTTAACTTTGGATTTGACTTTTGAAATCTCTGTATGCATCTTAGAAATATATAGCTATTTTCTAGAAAGCATTGAAAGTCTTAGGATTTTAGAGCTAGATATTTATCTAGCTCCACAGTTCATCTGTAAAACAGTAGCTTTCCTAAGGAGGGGTGGGTAGGTAACATAATAGATGGGGAAACTATTTAAAGAATAACCTAAAATTTTAGTCATAGATCTTAATTTTAATTTTAAGAAATAATTTTTTAATGGATCAACTAGAAAGGGAAAATATCAAAATAAATTTAAAAATTCATATACATATATGTATTCTTAATATTTTGGATTGGTCTAAGAGATTTCTCTTGAAAACATGTTTTTGTTTTGTGATTTATATTGTCTTTATTTAAAGGAAAGCTTTGATATAGTTTATCAGCAGAATCAAGTTTTTTTGACAAACTATGGTGGTACCAACATGGGTCTGTGATAGCAGTAATGAAAGCCTATGATCTATTTTCAGCATTTCTGAAAATCTAACAGAAAATAAATTGTTATTATAAATAATGTTGTACAGGGGAGCTAAAATGTCAAATATCTTTACCATGAACTAAAATTACAGTTTTCCCTGTAAAACTACATCGTTCCCTTGAACGATGCAGGGGTTGGGACACTGACCCCCCTGACAATGCAACTGAAAATTCATGTATGAGTTTTGACCCCCAAAGACATAACTTCAGTTAACCCTTGGTATGGAAGGGGAGGTGGTTCCAGCACCCACCTTGAATACCCAAATCCGAGGATGCTTAAGTCTTTATCTAAAAGGGTGTGGAACAATACATACCATCAGCCCTCCACATCTGCAGATGAAAAATAGTGTTTTCAGTCAGCAGTCAGTTAAATCCATGGATGTGAAACTTGTGGATACGGAGGATGACTGTATATATTGGGGAAAAAATGCACATATAACCGGACGTACATAATTCAAACCTGTATTGTTATAGAGTCAACTGTATATCAGCTAAGTATAGCAACATTATTGATTTCTTACTAGTTAGAATCTTTAATTGCCAGTTGTATATGTCTCTGATTGAATGAGTATTTAAGTTTAGCTTTCCTACAAAACATTTTAAATTATGGGGTCCAAGTAAAGGTAAAAATAATAAAAGGAATTCTTCAGGGGTGAATATTGAGAACCATGTTTTAAAACAACTTTTCTATTTCTTCACTCTGTTTTTTAAATGCCAATTGTAATGTATCCCTTTTTTGTGTAACAGTTTCAAGTTCAGCTGTTAACTATTGACTTTGCTCTCTAGAGATTGCCCTTAGCCCCAACAATCATGAAGTCCACATTTATAAGAAGAACGGGAGCCAGTGGGTGAAAGCTCATGAACTTAAGGAGCACAACGGACATATCACAGGTAAAAGAAGAGAACTGTGAATTTAGCACAGTATTTTGAAATTTAGCACTCTTTTGTTTAATAAAGAGCCTAATAAGTAAATCTGCCATAATATTCAAAGTTGTACAGCATCTGCTGAATTTTCCTTAGAAATTTTGAGAAAATAGCATAAGAGTGATCTCAGTTTTTACATGCTTATTTTAGTCTAGTTGGTACACAGCACTCTATTAGTGTTGTGGAAAACACTGAACCTAGTATCAGGACTAAGAGCTTAGATTAGGAGATGGGGCATGAAAGTGAAAACTGGAGAGCATGTCAGCTGTGTGAAAATGTAAGCCAAACTGTGTTCCCAGCTGCTGCAGGAATGCAGTGTTTTCCACAAGTTTCTTCTGTGTTGTTTTAGGGGCAAGGAAGATATTCCAAAATACTGAAAAGGACAAAGAATAATAATATAACAAACACCCATTTTCTGCCACCCAGAATTAACAGCAAAAAAGATAACTGTCTTTTTTCCTGTGCCAGAGAACTTAGGAAACAAAGATTTAATAACAACGAATATTATTTTTAGATAATGGTAAAGTCCCATCTCACTACCACTCCTGTTCCTGTCCCTCAGAAGGTAGCCTGTAGATCATATAAACTTCTGGCCAAGATGGAGGCATAGGTAGATATGCTTCACTTCCTTGCACAATCAAAAGAAGGATAACAACCAATTTAAAAGAAAAAAAAAACAGAACTGCCAGAATATCAAACTGTCCGGAAGTCTGACAACCAAGGAGTTAAAGAAACAATCACCCAGACTGGTAGGAGGGGTGGAGACGGGAAGCCAGGGCAATGAGGATGCCCAACAAGGGTGCAGCTGGTGGACAAGGGCAGGCAAAGCAGCAGATAGCAGACTCAGATATCCCATATTAGCATGGAGATAAGCTGGAAGGAACAACTAGGGAGTGAGACAGACTGTTCAAACCAGGGTTCCAGTGCAAGAAACTAAAACCTCAAAACCTCTGGCTGTAAAATCTGTAGGGGTTGCGGCAGCGGGAGAAACTCCCAGTCTCACAGGAAGGTCCACTGGAGGGGGCCATGGGATACTAGAATGTACCCACCGACATGGGAATCAGCACCTAAAAAGGCAGATCCACTTGTGGGTAGCAGGGGAAGTGACTGAAAGCAGGGCGAGAGCTAAGCAAGCAGAATTGTTCCCTTTCTGACCCCTCTCCCACATACAGGGCCACAGCACACTGAAGTGGTTTGCGCCGCCCTTGCGAATACCTAAGGCTTTGCCCCTTACAACGTAACAGGTGTGGCGAGACAAAGAAATACGGTCCAAATGAAATAGCAGATCAAAGCCCCAGAAAAAGAACTAAGCATTGAGGAGATAGCCAACCTATCAGATGTACAGTTCAAAACACTGGTAATCAGGATGTTCACAGAACTGATTGAGCTGGATCTCAAAATAGAGGGAGAAGTGCAGGCTATGCAAAGTGAAATAAAGCAAGATACACAGGAAACCAATAGTGAAGAGAAGGAAACCGGGACTCAGATCAATGGTTTGGACCAGAAGGAAGAAATAAACAGTCAACTGGAACAGAATACAGAAACAAGAATTCAAAAAAAAAATGAGGAGAGGAACCTCTGGGACAACTTTAAACATTTCAACATCTGAGTCATAGGGGTGCCAGAAGAAGAGGAAGAGCAAGAAATTGAAAACTTATTTGAAAAAATAAGGAAAATTTCCCCAGTCTAGCGAAGGAACTAGACATTCAAGTCCAGGAAGCCCAGAGAGTCTCAAAGAAACTGGATCTGAGGAGAAACACACCAAGACACATCACAATTAAATTACCCAAGATTCAAGATAAAGAGAGAATCTTAAAAACTGCAAGAGAAAAGGAGACATGTACCTACAAAGGAGTTTCCATAAGACTATCAGCTGATTTCTCAAAAGAAACTTTACAGGCAACAAGGGGCTGGAAAGAAGTATTTGAAGTCATGAAAAGCAAGGACCTACAACCAAGATTACTCTATCCCGCAAAGCTATCATTTAGAATGGAAGGGCAGATAAAGTGCTTCCCAGATAAGGTCAAGTTAAGGAGTTTATCATCACCAAACCTTTATTATATGAAATGTTAAAGGGATTTATCTAAGAAAAAGAAGATAAAAACTATGAACAGTAAAATAACAACAATTTCAAAACTGTCAACAATGGAACCTAAAAAATAAAACCCTAAGTAAACAACTAGAACAGGAGCAGAATCACAGAAATGGAGATTGCATGAAGGGTTATCAGTGGAGAGGAGGAAGGGAAGAATAGAGGGAAAAGGTACAGGGAATAAGAAGCATACATGATAGGTGGAAAATAGACAGGAGGAAGTTAAGAATAGTATAGGAAATAAAGAAGCCAAAGAATGTATATGTATGACCCATGAACATGAACTAAGGGGGAGGGATATGCTGGAGGGAGTAGGGGTGCAGGGCGGAAGAGGATAAAGGAGAGGAAAAAAACAAACAACTTTAATAGCATAATCAGTAAAATACACTTAAAAAAAAGAAGGTAGCCTATAATTTAGTATGACATTGTCCCATGTTTAATACTTTTATATACGTGTGTGTGTGTTCATAAGCAATCTATAGTACTATTGGCTAGTATTTCTAAATGCTACCAAAATAACATCATATCATATAACTCTTGCAGCTTGCTTTTACATTCCCCATTGTTCTGAGCTCTACGTTGGTGTACCTGGATCGTTTGTTCCCAGCGAAAACTTGTGACCATCCCTTTTTGCTTTTACCAGAATTTATATGTAATGCTAGTAAGCATGCTGAGCTGGCTGATTTTATATTACCAAACCAGCACCAAAGACATAATTTCTATTTTTGTTGCTATTGCTTTCCCACATCTTTATTTCTATTTGGTTTGGCCTATTTTCACTAGTCTTTTTGCCAGTGACCAAAGAGATAGCCAAAAAAAAAAAAAATGAAATATTTAGTTGTGTCCTTTTTTCCCTGCTTCATTTTTGGAATCCTTTGAACTTGGCCCTGTTTTCTGTCTAAATGCTCAAATGATACTCTTTTTAGGTCACACAAAAAAATGTTGTTGGAAAAATCTAAATATAATTCTGTGGCGGGAGACCAAGGGTCAAACTTATTTCCTCAGAAAGACAGTTAACTACAGAAAAAGAAAAACTATCTCCTAAAGCTTTCTAGAAGAAAAGACTAGTCGGTACTGTAGAGAAAAAGAGTATGACAAACATCAAAGGGATATCAGAGTCCTAGTGTTTTTTTCCGTGGGTTTATTCTTTTGTGTTAAATGTTTAATCACTCTCTTAAAAAAAAACACCACCACCATTTTGCCATGAACAGTTTTAAACAGATAACAAAAATAGGCAACAGTTGTAATGAGCCCATGTATACTCATCGCCCAGATTCAACAATTATTAACTCACAGCCAGGCTTGTTCTCAACTCCCTTCCTGTACTATTTTGAAGCACATCCCAGACATTGTATCATTTCATATTTCAGTTTGTATCTCTAAAAGATAAGGACTCTTCAATAATAACCAATACAATATTTTGTTTTGATTGGGATCCTAAGAAGATACAGACATGGTTGTGATTAGTTGATTTATCTGTCTTTTGTTTATAGGTTCCCTTTCTTTCTTTTCCTTTGCAATTTATTTGTTAACAAAATTGAAAATCAGATTGTTTGTCCTATATAGTGTTCTCCACAGCCTAGATTCTACTGATTGCAACCCCATGGTGGTTTACAGATTCTCTGTCCTCTATATTTCCTATAAATTGCTAGTTGAGTCAGATGATGGTAGGTTCTTCCATCAAGGAGGTACACAGTGTTTAGTTGTCTTTCTTTCTGTGATGTTAGGAACTATTGATGATCAGTGCCATATCTATTAATTTAGTAATGGCTGCAACTTAATAATATTCTAAAACTATCATTTCTTTTCTATCAGCTGGAATACATTTATGAAAAATGCTATCTCATCTACTGTTTAGTTAGCCTGAGATGTAGTTAGTATAGGAAAGACAGGATAGATGCTTGATTTCCCTCCTTTTCTTTCAAGTCTTCTAATAGCAGGAAAACGGAAAAAAAGATGCAAAGCTAAATCAGTAAGATGAAAATTTGCCTTTTACTGAATATTTGCTCTTCACATCTCTTTAACAAATGTGTATTTAAAGAGCTAAAGGCAATTCTCATCTAAAATATGACAATTCGAGGCTATGACTGTTTTTACAGCTTTCAAATTCAAATGAAAGATGTGGCTATAGCAGTAGACTTGGAACGATAAAACCCAGCAGAAGGCAGTTCCTTATAATTTTCTGAAATAGTAAGGGTATACTGATTTTTTTAATTAAGTACCTCATGTTTAAGCACCTCAGTAATTCTTATCAAACACATATGTGTTTAATTAGAGTGGTGGTCATATGGAATAAGGGGTGAAATTTGAGATTGGCAAAATCAATAAGCTTTCTCTTACAAGGCAATATTCTGGATACTAGAGGATATATTAGGTTTTTAATTGCTGTGTAACAAATACTATAGATTTAGCTGCTTAAGTCATACATTTATCATCTCTCAGTTTTTGTGGGTCAAGAGGCAGGGCCTGGCCTGACCAGTGTGGCTCAGTTGTTTGCAGCATTGTCCCATGCCTCAAAAGGTTGGGGGTTCAATTCGTGCTCAGAGCACATGCCTGGGTTGTGGGTTTGTTCCCTGGTCAGGGTGTGTGCAAGAGGCAACAACAATGTTTCTCTAAAAAGTTACAAAAAAAAAAAGAAAGTGAGGGCCTGGCTTCTCTGGGACTCTGCTTTAGGTCTCACAAGCTATAAATAAGATGTCAATCAGGGGTGATTTCTCCTCAAAGGCTCAGTCAGGGAGGGGTCCACTTCCAAGCTCCTTCAGGTTGTTGATAGAACAGTTCATTTCCTTGCAACTGTAAGATTCATGGCAGCTTACTTCTTCAAAAGTCAACAATGGAGAATGAGTGTGAGTATCTCTAGCCAGAGGGGTGGCACATTGTGTTTTGGGGGGTGGTTTTTTGAGCGGGGGCACATCCTTATGTAATCTTATACAGTAATCATGTACATCTTATCACCTCTTCTAAATTCTGTTGATTAAAACCAAGTTACAAGTCCTGCCCACACATGTGGAGAGGGGACTGCAGAGAGGCATGAACACCCACCAGCAGGCAAGGTCACGGGGACCACCCTATGGTCTGCCTACCATAGTAGTTTCAAAGTCTGGCTTCCTGTGGTCAAGAAGCTTATAATCAAGTTAGGGAAACAATACATTCATAAAAATAATAACATTTTGAGTCACGCTTCTGGGATTTTTATCATACAGGGATAATTTTAACCAGAGCAAAAAGATATGTGCCTAAATGTTTATTCCTATTTTATCTATCTTAATAAGTGATTGGAAACTAGCAAAATGTTCAACTGTGGGATCTTTGGGGAAATTATTATGATAAGATCAGTGTTCTGAAATGATGAATAATCACTGCTAATTTGTAAAAAGCAAGAGAATATATTTGCCAACATATTAATATTGGCGGAATGTATGGGACATAAAGAACAGGGGCAGGGCTTTATTGATTTTCTGAATGTTCCATTGTGATTGTTTCATAACAATGTATGGGTTTTGCTTTTGTAGTTAAAAATAAACTTTTAAATCTAATAAAGAGGGCTGTGAAACTGTCCTGCAATGAATGGATTTATAATGAAAATACACATCACTCAGAGCACACTCCTCCATGTCTTTTTCCCTTCAATGGTGCAGATAACTGTGCTGGCATTTCCTGTAGATGAATAAATAAACTGTTCATACTACTAAGTCAATATATGACTAATGGAGATTTTTATTTATATTCACCTTACCTGTTCCCATATAAATGTTAAGAATGTTAATTATTTTTAGGGAGATATCTGTAATAAAAATTTATTATTAATATTTATATAACTTCAGTGTGAAATTATATTTATAGAAAATACCTCATCAGTAGCTATAAAATGACTGAATCATAGCAGCTTTTACTCTTGATATATTACAAACTGACTGATTCTGGGATCCTTCACAGAAGTACCAAGTAAGTAAAAGTCTAGTCAAAAAAGAAATATAAACTTTACATTTAGATATATATGTAGGTCTCTTCCTAGTTTTAGATACAAAGATACTCAAGGATTCTTTCATACAACCTGTATCATACAGAAAATGTATTTAGGTTCTTTTAAATGACAGAGACCTTCAGAAGAATATATAATGAAACACAACATATATTTGTCCCTCTAAAAACTAAAAAGTATTTTTATTCTGTATGTTGTTTTATTTGGATGTCATATAGCAGACTTTCAGTTAATGTTACTGAATTAGGTGTGTTAATGAATAATAAAGATACTTTCAGACAAAAGAAAAAGATCTTAGAGGAAAGATCAAGGTCCTCAGACCAGATATCTTTAGACCTGTGAATGGGTGGAAAGAATGCCCCTGCTTAGTTTTGCAACCTCTGCAGTTATAAAACGGTTCTGTTCTGCCTAGCCTCATGGAGGATCTCAAGTTAGAGAACTTTGCAGAGAAACATCCTTGCCCTTGTGATGTGATGATCACATTGGTCCCAGCCATACCAGTGCCGACCCGCCTGTGCCATGTCAGTTTTCATTGACCCAGGCAAAGCAGATGATGCCATGTCTCACTTTCAGGTATTGACTGGGCTCCCAAGAGCGACCGCATCGTCACTTGTGGAGCAGACCGCAATGCCTATGTCTGGAGTCAGAAAGATGGTGTCTGGAAGCCAACCCTGGTGATCCTGAGAATTAATCGTGCAGCGACTTTTGTCAAGTGGTCCCCACTAGAGAACAAATTTGCTGTGGGAAGTGGAGCACGACTCATTTCGGTTTGTTACTTTGAGTCTGAAAATGACTGGTGAGCAACATCTGAGTGTTTTTTTATTTCTCTATACAATCATACATTTAGACTGCTATGTTCTTGGTGACGTTTTGAGACACTGGGTAAAGGGGATAACTTCAGTTTTACTTCACCTAGAGGATTTTTTTCCTCTAAACTTTTCCATTCTCTCTAATTGAGCATTTTTCCTTCTTATATGCACTTTGAGTCAAATCTCCATCTTTCTCATAGAGAGCTGTGGTTTCCATGTTCTGATCCCCTAAATTGTTTGTTCTGTAAGCTATTACTACTTTTCTAACTCTCTGCTGTCTATATTGGTGTTTTCTTACTCTGATGTATAAATCATAAACTTGAAAGATTCTTAGTATCCTGAGATACAATTTTTTTTATCTCTGTTCACTTAAAATATCTAGAATTCTTACAAACAACAGTGTTCTCCTTTCTTTAAAGTTTATTTCCTAACCAAATCTGTTCCTTGGTATAATGATTTACTTGTTTAAGCTATGGAAGTAAAAATTGGCCAGGACCTTGGAAATATAATCAGCCTTTTGTGCATTTTTTTATAAATTACATGTAGCTAAGCCAGTCAAAATGCAGAGGCTTGTGTTATGGTTAAGTAACTTACTTTACTCCTTCCTGCTTACTTTAATAAGAAAACAACACTGCTCTGCCTGACATGCATTCAGAAAGGGTAGTTACCACCCTTCTATGTGGAACTGTCAGTACAAAACTGGTAGTGTGGATTTGTACTAAAAATAGCAGAGTACACATTACTGTCTGTGTTAGTGTTACTGATTGCCTTCTGCTGAAAAGGGATTATCATATTACACTTTGTAACTTAGTAAAACCTTGGAAATGTTGATTCTTTGAACAGAAAGTCTGAATTTGCTGCAACATTGAATTATGAATTTAAGATACGCATTTTTCTTTCAAGCATGTATAAAATTAAGGTTAACAAAATATTGCCTGCTAAAAATCATTTAGAAAGTTCACTATAACAAATAGGTAAGAAACAATTTTTCTTTCTAAGTAACCAATGTCAGTGATTGTTTACACTTTTATTCATTAAAAAGTAGTATCAAATATAGGTAAATTGGGCTTTACTGTAGTACACAGTGTCATCATATGAACAAGCTGTCAGGTGAGTTTTTCAGCTAGGGAACAATATTTTACTGGTATGATGTGACTACTTTAAAACTACCTCTATCTGGCTGGTGTAGCTCAGTTAGTTGGAGAGTCATCCTGTAGACCAAAAGGTCATGGGTTTGATTCCTGGTCAGGGTTCATACCCAGGTTGTGGATTCCATCCCTGGTTGGAGTATGTACAAGAAGGCAGCCATTCAATATTTCTCTCTCTCTCTCTCTTTCTCTTTTTGTCTCCCTGCCCCCACTGTTCCCTCTCCCTCCCTCCCTGCTTCCCTACCTCTCTCCCTTCCTTCCCCTCTCTCTAAAAGCAATGAAAAAGTAGGAAGTGGGGATGGCTGGGGCTGGGGGTAATGGTGGTGGGGGGAATAGAAACAACTTGAACAACAATAAAGAAAGAACTAAAAGCAATAAATAGAATTTTCTTATAAAAATAAGCAATGAAAAAAATGTCCTTGGGTGAGAATTTTAAAAATAAACAACCTCTAAGTCTTCAATTTAAAATAACTATTATTAAATAAGTTAGAATATTGTCTGTTTTTCAGAATGAAATTTTTCAGATGGGTTCCTAACAAAAAGATTCTATAGAAAAAAAGCTTTCAAGAAAGGGTATTTGGTACAATATTAAGTCTCTCCTCTTGAACAACAGAACATGACTGATTTTTTAAGCAGCAATTTAAGGGCAGAAATTGATTTACTTATGCCAGAATAATGACTGGTTTTAGACATAAATAAACTCTTTAAATGAAGCTAGAGAATTACAGGTTAACCTCCAAAAAGAGGTTCTGCTGATTTCTTGGTTGTGTTTTCTCTGTGAAAAAAAAGTTAAAAAAAAATTGCAGCTTCAGGAAGTTTATTGTAGTTAACATTGGAAACTTAGGAAATTAAACTATCTTACAACCCAAACTTAACCTAAAATGAAATAACAAATAACTGAATATGTATAATAAAAATTCAAGTAATTTCTGCCCTGGCCAGTGTTGCTCAGTTGTTTGGAATGTTGTCCTGTAAGCTGAAAGGTCTCTGGTTTGATTCCTGGTCAGGGCACATGCCGGGGTTGTGGGCCAGAACTCCAGTTGGGGGCATGCAAGAGGCAACCGATCGTTTCTCTCCCACATCAGTGTTTCTCTCCCTCTCTCCCACCCCTTCTTCCCGCTTCTCTTTAAAAAAAAATGGTTAAAGTCTCACAAAATCTGAAACTCCATGGAGCAGTATGGGAGTTTATCCATAAATAAGCTTACTAAAGAGGATCCCCTGGTAACTGGAAAAGTTCAGAACTGGTTTCCCTGATGAGAATGTCGAAACCTAAAAGACAGGAAAATGGAAGGGACTATCTGTGATTCTTCCTCTCTTCCTCTATAAATGCACCTTCTTTCTGGCAGGAGACATGGTAGCCACATAAGAACCATGCATTGGTGTTTTGTTTTGTTTATTTATTTTTAGAGAGAGGGAAAGGGAGAGGGGGAGAGAGAGAGAGAGAGAGAGAGAAACATCAATGTGTGGTTGCCTCTCTTGTGCCCCCTAGTGGGGGCCTGGCCCTCAACCCAGGCATGTGCCCTGACTGGGAATTGAACGAGCTACCCTTCGGTTCACAGGCTGGTGCTCAGTCCACTGAGCCACACCAGCCAGGGTGCATTGGTGTTTTTTACTTGACATATTTGTAGGTCATTTGGGGATTGTTTGATTTGTGGATAAACTAAAATGGATTTTCTCCTTTTGTAGGTGGGTAAGCAAGCACATTAAAAAGCCGATTCGCTCCACGGTCCTCAGCTTGGATTGGCATCCCAACAATGTTTTGCTGGCAGCAGGATCATGTGATTTCAAATGCAGGTGGGAACATGAGAATTGAACAGATACACTTAAGCTGTTCATGATTCATCTCTGAACAAATATTTTTAAGGTCCCTTTTTGCAAGGTACTCTACCAAGCACCATGAGGGACTCAGAGATATGAAAGGAGCTTATAATCTAGAAGAGGAACTTAAAGCAAGTGCATAAATCACTGACGTAGAAAGAAGTAGACTTGGAAGTTTGGTAGAAGGGAGATGCAAGGGTGGGGACAAGGAGGTTTTCCTTAAGCAAAACATCCATGGTTTGGAATGGGGGCAGTGTTCTCCTCTCCCCCTGCCTCAACTACAATGTTATTTCTCATTTTATAACGCAGGCAGCAGACTCTGCAAATGCCAGTATGAAAGTAAAATTAACAAAACATAGCTGAACAGTATACTGCTGAGCTGTTATTGTGCTATTCATTTTCAGTTAAAGCTTTTTGTTAGTAGCATGAGGCTAAAAGAAACACAGCCACTTGGCTAAGAGCTTTAAGGATCATACAAGTAATTGCTTTTTTTAAAGTTATTCTTTATCAGCAAGGCTTTTTTTCCCCCTTTAGCCAAAAGGAAAGCAAATAAATGCTGCTTCATGTTGACTCTGTGGTGGGTTGGGAGATGGGATGCATCTTTCTTTAATAGGCAGTATGGAGAATATCCCAAAAACCTAGCTAGTCATTTATATCCATGAACACCCAAGAATTTTTTGTTTTGGATTGTTTTGGTTTTTTTTTTTTTAATGTATGTGGCAGTTTGACTGTGGAAAGGGGATTCAGTAGTGTCAAGGCACTTTTTAGAAAAATATTGGTTCTTCTACCAAAGAACCAGTGTAACAGAAAAGATACATAAATATTCTCTAGAGTTTTTCATATTTAAAAGTTCTGTTTTTGTCAGGTTACCCCGAGTCATTCTAGGTCCCTTAGAGGACAGCTAAGTGTTAATGATCCATACCACCTGAGTCATTTGGCTGTGTCTAAAAATCTGTTGTGAAAATAGGTTACAATTCCTTTGTTAACAATAATTTCCAGAAATAAACTTTGCTTTGACTTGTGCTCCTTTGAGAATGGGTCTGTTCAGTTCACACTCTTGAGTTTGCAGCTGAGAACCACCTGTTCTTTCCTGGACTCAGATGACTAACATAGTAGCCACTGTGATGCTGACGTAAAGCACAGTGATTCTAAAATGGTCACATCATCAAACTTACAGATAGCTCACTACACCCTTCTCCTCTTTCATGCCCTGACTCTTCCAAATCTGCTGCTGCCATTGTCATTTTGGGGGGAAATATTCTGGATCATTTAGGGAGTCTTTAAGGTCAGAAATTTTTAAGAGAAACTTTACAAAGTAGATAGAGCAAACAGGAATAAAAGGATAGATTCCTAGCTGTTCTTCATCCCTTTTGCTTCCCACCTCAAGGAATTAGAGAAAGAGACTGATGAGCAAGCTGTAAAGGAACCCCGTTCATCTCAGACTACACCTGCCACAAAGGCTGGACAGTAGGCCTCAGTCAAGTGAGCACAGCCCTCTGCCTGACAGCACTAGGGAAAGCCTGCTTGCTCTTCCGACAGCCTCCCTTGGCTTTCTCTTTGGATGTCCCTTTAAATGGGTTTATACCATTGGTTTATCACAGAGTGGCAACTAGTTTCCTTTCTCCTACCATTTGACTGTGTGGGCTTCCTGGGCTACTGTGTCGAAAATGATGGTGAAGTAGACAGACAGGAAAGAGTGCTGTGCTCATTTAGCCAGATATCCCAGGGGCAAAGGGCAGGACAGCACAATCCTCCCCCAGAATGTACACTCCCAGAGGGAAGGGCTTTGGGTATTCATTACTTCTTTTGAGGCATCATAAGTACTCTGTGAATACACATCGATTGAGTATGGATTTACCAAACTTGGATTGGCCTGTAGGCAACCTGGAACCATTCTGTGTCATAAGACATCTGTGTACCTGAACCTGTCCATCATATTTTGCTGTTTGTATCCTGGGACACCTTATGGCAGCTGCCTGTGGCCTATTTCTATATACGTGTATTTTCATTTACTTTTTCATTCTCTCCCTGCCCCTTAAACTACAGAGTGTTTTCTGCATACATTAAAGAAGTGGATGAGAAGCCAGCCAGTACGCCCTGGGGCAGCAAAATGCCTTTTGGTCAGCTGATGTCAGAGTTTGGTGGCAGTGGCACTGGTGGCTGGGTGCATGGCGTCAGCTTCTCGGCCAGTGGGAGCCGCCTGGCCTGGGTCAGCCATGACAGCACCGTGTCCGTTGCTGATGCCTCAAAAAGTGTGCAGTGAGTATTCACCTTTTGTTTTGAGTTAGGAAATGGGATAGAATCTCTCATCAGCTGGACTAAGGCTGCCCTTCCCTGGGTACTTATGCTGGATGCAAGCATAAAAATCTGACAGAGAACTGCAAGGAGGCCTTTAAAGTCACAGACACACAGTTCGATTGTCCATTCAGAGAAATTTTAAAGAGTTAGGTCTCACTTCCATAAACAAATTCTTAATGGAAATGCTGATAATGGTTCCTTAAATAGATTATGTGTTCTTGCTCTGTGTAGTCGGTGAATAATGACTCCATTAGTTTGGGACTTTATTCAGTAATACTAAAACTGTGAAGCCAATTCCTCTGATAACAGTCTAGAAGAACTGGAATTGTGATGATTCCTTTGTGCCTGCTCAGCCTTAAGGAGAGCAGTAGATACCTTGTTAGACATCAGAATTCATATTTGTTCACATGTTGGAGGGAAAATCTCCTTTCTTCACACATCCTTTTCCATTTACAGCCAAAGGTAACCTACTTTTAAAGGTCTCCTGACTTTCCCTGGTTAGGTGGCTCGACTGGTTAGAACATCGTACCATACACCCAAAGGTCGCAGGTTTAATCAGGGCACATACCTAGGTTGCAGGTTCAATCCTCGGTCGAGGCACATAGGGGAGGCAATCGACTGATGTTTCCCTCTCACATTTATGTCTTTCTGTCTCCCCCTTCCTCTCTCTCTCTCTCTCCCTCCTCCTTCCCTCTCCCCATTCCTCTCCCCCCTCCTCTCTCTCTCCCCCCCTTCCTCTCTCTCCCTCGTCCTCTCTCTCTAAAATTAATAAACACATTCCTCGGTTGAGTATTTTTTTAAAAAGTCTCCTGACTTAACCTGTATACTGAGAACCAGTTACATCAGGTGACTCTGGCTCCCTCTGCTGTCCAGTGACAACAAAGTGACACTTAAGAAAGAATATTTTTTCATAACGGATTTAATTGTATTTTTAAATTTTATGTTTCTTTAAAATACCCCCTCATTATAAATGACAATCTTCTAGAAGATTTCTATACATGTATAGATAGTTATACAGCTTTTGATTTTTAACATGAATGGAATTATGCTATACATTCTGTACAGTAATTTGCCTTTTGTCATTCAATAATATTTTCATGTTATAGTTATTTAATTTGTGTATAATTTATTATAATGCCTAATAAGCTGCTTCTTACAAGCCCCTGTCTACCCTTGTATTGATTTATATTTGGCTTTTATGGTCCTGCAAGTCAGATTAAGTCTTCCATCCTTCCCTTTCTCAAATGTAAATATTTCACATAGTAAAAGGCAGGTATGCCACAGTGAGGCCTTAAGACAAGGTGTTAAGATTTTGATCCAATATCAGTGGTATATGAGGTAGAGAGGTCGTCTCTTGAGACATAGTTTCCAAAATGCATCATCTTTTACATGAAGTTATATGATCCTAATTCATCAACCAGTGTGTTTTCCTGCCATATCTGTATAACCTTTTGGCGGGTTACTGGAGCAGATTACTAAATTATATACTGAGTACTTGTACTAAGTTTGCATGTATGTCAATACACACACCTCTTGTATGCATGTTCCTGGCTGACTAAGACTCTTCGTCTTGTTCATCAGTAGCCCTAGCTCTTAACCCAGTGCCTGGCAGAAGAAAGAGTATAGGCATTCATAACCGTTTGTGGTCCCAGCCCTCTTGGAACCCACAGTGAGCACAGGCGAGGATAAAACAGCAGAATAAGGCATTCAGTCATGAGTGACAATAAGAACTTTAGGAGGTCAGATAAAGGAGAAGCCATTTTAGACTGATATGGCCCAGGAAAGCTTCATGGAGGTGATCAAATCAGAGCTGAGCTTCAGAGACTGGGGTGGACTTCGGATAACCAAGAGGAGCAGAGAAACATGTGGTAAAGGGGTGTGGGAGCAAAGGTAGAGATAGGGTAGAACAAGGGCCTGCGGGGGACCAAGCTGTAGACCAGTTTGTTGTGACTGGGGGGCATTAGAGAGGAGGGGAGCATAGGCTAAAGATAAAGAGAGCGGAAGGCCTCAGTTCCTGCAGGTTACCTCAGGGCCATCTCATGCCTGAGATTCCTGAAAGACTAGGACATAGGGCTCCTTTTAAACATAAGTAGTCGTTTATACTGCCAATGTCCCTGTGAGAATGGGTCTTTTGTCATCTTCTGTACCTATAAAGAAACTGAATGGTTTATTCTAGCTCCATTTAACAAGTGTTCTTGTGTTCAGGGTCTCAACTCTGAAAACAGAGTTCCTGCCCCTCCTGAGTGTGTCATTTGTCTCAGAGAACAGCGTCGTAGCTGCTGTAAGTATTTCCCTTCATCTCTCCTTGTAATACACTGTATATAATTCTCCAGAACAGGAGCAGTGTGTTCTCTAGCACTAGCACAAAGTGGAATAGCGTCTTAGAAGAAACAGAGCTAGCCTTTAGGAGTAAGAGATGGCTGTGGTGGTGAACGTTCTGCTGAGGGGTTGGTAGGTAGGCAGTGTACTCTCCAGAGACTGACTAATATCTTGTTTCAGGGCCATGACTGCTGCCCAATGCTCTTTAACTATGATGACCGTGGCTGCTTGACTTTCGTCTCCAAGCTAGATATTCCAAAACAGAGCATCCAGCGCAATATGTCTGCCATGGAACGCTTCCGCAACATGGACAAGAGGGCCACAACCGAGGACCGCAATACAGCCTTGGAGACGCTGCACCAGAATAGCATCACGTAGGTGCCACCAGCTACCTGGGGCCCCATGGGCTGGGATCTGATTTCCTGGATGTCACCTGTAGTCAGGGCCCTGGCCATCTGGAAAGAAGTGTTTAGGGACCAAGATGCCCTTCTTTCCCTCTGTTTCCTGACTGGATCTCTCTGAAAGTTCTGTATACTGCATGCCCAGACATCCTTTCAGGAATGAGAGCAAGAAGTTTGTAGCTTCCCAAATTTAGGCTCTTTATTTTCAGCTCATGATAGGGAGTGAACTATACCCACCTAGTCATTCTGTCCTTCAAGATGCAAACAGCACAAGGCATCCATGGGAGGAGTGTGAGCTGGTGTGGGCTGTCGGTACAGTCTCTTCCCAGAGCTTGCTTTCTCAGAAACTTGATTGAGAATAAAAGAAATCTAATGAATAAAATAGAAACAGATTCATAGATACAAAGAACAGACTGACAGCTGTCAGAAGCAAAGGGGGTTGAGGGGCTGGGTGAAAAAGGTGAAGGGATTAAGCCACAAAAAAAATCTCATAGACACAGACAGCAGCATGGTGACTGACTGCCAGAGGGAAAGGGGAGTGGGAGGAGGTGGAAGAGGGTACGGAGGGGAATAAACAGTGAAGGAAGGAAACTTGTCTTTGGACCGTGAACATACAATATAATATACGGATAGCATGTTATAGAATTATATACTTGAAACCTATATAATTTTATTAACCAATGTCACCCCAATAAATTCAATAAAAAATTTTCAAAAAGAGAATGAAAGACCTTTCTGAATGTCACATTTCTCTGGTAGTGAAAATAACAGGAAGGTTAGTTACATCCTGTTTGAAAAGGTAATTCTAGCTACCATTTCAACCATGAATTTCAAGTGATATATAGAAGTAAGATATTTTAATTAGAGAAACAGAATTTCTTAGCATCATTATGACAAGCTGAAGAGTGTCTTAGTTTTCATCAGGGACATGTGGTTATATAAGACAATAGAACTGGGTTTTGTCCAAAAAGCTTAAATTTTTTAAACCTAGTCAGGAAATGCAATATATTCTTTTTTAAAAGATTTTATTTACATATTTTTAAAGAGAAGGGAAGGGAGGGAGAGAAACATCGATGTACAACTGGTTGCCTTTCACATGCCCCTAACTGCGGACTTGGCCCGCACCCTAGGCATGTGCCCCGACGGGGATTGAACCGGTGACTTTTTGGTTCACAGGCCAGTGAGGTACCATAGGATATTCTCTTTTTGACTAGACTTTTTATATTGAGAGACTTTTAATGTGGTGATGATGGCAGGAAGAATAATGGGAACCTCTACACTTTCTCTTTGAGAGAATTATCAATTCAGGTTTTGCTTTTCATCATGTTCAGTGGAAGGGACCACTGGACCTAAAGTAGGCTGAATATGTCTGCCCTACTGAAAAGTAGTAACTTGAAGAAATAGCAAAACTTTCTTCACATTTTCAAGCTTCTCTGTCTCGAATGACTTTCAAAGTTCTTTCTTGTGAATTTTTCTTATGCTCCTCTGCAGACTGTGTATCAGAAAGGAAACAGCTCTCATTGCCTCTCTGATACTTTAAGGCAAAAATAAGATGATAGACCCTTGTAGATTGACATGTTTACTTTTATTTGCAGGTACTAAGTCCTCTTTGCCCTAGAGCAGGTTAGCACGCTTTTTCTGTAAGGAACCAGATAGTAAATATTTCAGGCTCTTTGGGGCTAGACAGTCTCCTCAACTCTTCCAGTGTGGTACAAAAGCTGTTATGGACAATGTGTAAATAAATGAGAGTGGCTGTATATCAGTAAAACGCTATGGACCTGAAATTTGAATTTCATATAATATTCATGTGTCATGAAATAATAGTGATTTTTCCCCAGTCATTTCAGATTGTAAAATCCATTCTTACCTCAGGCTGTACAGAAACAGATGATTTGCCATTTGCCACCCCTTCCTAGAGGGAATGTTCTAGTCATTTAAGAGGAGAAAAAAAATATTGTCTAAGCTATAGAATTGATTTTCTTGGAAGTCTTTCAGATAACTAGACTGAGACAAGTTGTTTCATTTATCTGTTCCTCTGCTTTGCCTGGTTGGAATCTTACAGCTTGTCTGACTATTGCTAACATTTATAATGATTAATTTCAAATGCAAGGAGAGCTGTTGGCTTATGTGCCCTGACTGTTGGAGAGTGATTTGGGAGTTTTTGTTTGACACCAGTTGGATTTTGGTTGTAATTCATCCTGCCTCTACAATTTTTTTAAATTAGTTTCCATTTCAATCATAGCTGTGATCCTGCCCACCCCAATCCCCACCCCCACTCCTGGGCAGTTTGCATGCTCTGGATTGTCTTTTCTCCATGTCACTAATTAATGCAGGTTCCTAACTTTACCCTCATTTCAGTCTTTTCTGGGCACCTGGTAATAAAATACACTTGTGTATTTCATTTTTTTTCCTTTGGTGGGTAAATGATCTTTAAATATTTTCCTTTGTAGTTCTTAACTAGCCGGGCATTCCACTGCACCATGTTGACATCATCTGTGGTGCCGTGAAGGTGGCAGCCATCAACATATCAGCCCACAGTCCCCAGGATCTGTAATGGTTCCACAGAGTTCTCTGGCTAAAGATTGGTGCCACATCGGTCAGGCAGTGTTAACAATCTCATCAGTAGTGGTATTTCTATTGTACTTAATGTTTTTCTTTGAAGGCTTTGATGATCAGGGCACAGTCAGAAGGCACCACCTCAATCTCGACCTGTCTGTTCCAAATGGCCAGTTTCACTGTAATCTTCAGACCCTTCTAATCACTGGTTGCTTTGATGATATCATCACCAGCCTTTTTTGGAGACAGGCCCAGGGAAGGGGTGATCTTGGGGCCAGGACAGATGTGGCACCGACTTCCCTGCCTCATGTATACAACTTTGATTTCATTGGAATCAAATGAAATCAAAAGCCATATGCATATTTTCTAAGTCAGATTTCTGCAGCCTAATATTAACAGAAACTTAGTATTCAGGAGTTAATAGACAGTTTCCTTAAAATGCCCTTACACTATTAGGAAGGCTGGGGCTCAGTTCTACCACATACAATCTCTTACACTCCTTACAATCATACCTTACAATCTCTTGTTTTTGCCTTTCTTCAGTCAAGTATCTATTTATGAGGTGGACAAGCAAGATTGTCGCAAGTTTTGCACTACTGGCATCGATGGAGCCATGACTATTTGGGATTTCAAGGTATTTTCTGCCTTTTACAACAAATCTTGTTCATGTTAAAACTCTTCCTGTGAGAAAAATGTTTTTCATTTCTTGAAACAAAATATCAAAGCCAATGCAAATCAGAAATGTAGGACAGTAGACTGTAGTTGTCTTTAAAAACCTAAAAGTCATTAGCAGGAGGAAACCACACTTTCCCAATGAGATAGAATACATACTCTGCTAGATGCCCATCTACTCACGGAGGAAGTATTACGTGCTGTTTCTGTAGCAGGCTGTGTTGGGCACCAGTCTGAGTTTCACTATATAGATATATTTTCATGGTTTACACTAAATAATCTAATAAACATTGATCCAGTGCCCTCTGTGTGTGAGGCATGGTGCGAGGCACTGAGGATATTGAGATGGAGTCCCTTAGGGGCTTGTCTGGTATGAGAGAGAGGAAGGTGAAGGGATTGAGTGGAGCTCCAGCAGAGAATTCAGTGCCTCCCTTTTTGCATCGTGGGATTTTGGAGGATGCATGGGCTGCCAGTGCTGCAGGGGAAAGCCACATCTCTAGATGCAGTGGGATTTCAGGACACATGGTTGGGGACGAAGGGAGTGCACAAGCATTGCAAGCTGCAAGAGCAGCCTGTGCAGGTCAGGCCCAGAGCTCAGAGTGTGCACACTGAGTAAAAGGCACTGCCAGGGGTTTGGATTGTGGTGTGAGTCCTACAGAAGCAGAAGGTGGGACTAGAAAAAGAGAGCTGTGGCATGGTCAGGGAGAGGAAGCTGGGCTTTGTCTGCAGACAGCTAGGAGCGTCTCCAGAGTCAAAGTAAAAGCACCCGGCTATAAGGCACGAGTGGCCTAGGAAACTGAGGGCTCCAGGCAAAGGCTGTTGAGTCCAGAAAACAAGTGATGAGGATATGAACTGCAGCTGTGGTAGGGGTTGTAGCCAGGAAGCTCTGGACTGGAGAGAGAGGAGGCCTGATAGAAGGGGGTAGTGATAAATCCAGGAGGACTCTGTATGTTCCAGCTTTACAGAATATTGCTGTTGTGCATTTCCATGATGTTTTATATTTTTTCCCCCTCCTTGGGTCAAATACATAGTATGGAAAAGCTTCCAGAATATTCTGGAGAAACAAACTGCCTTTCTCTAAAAGTCTCTTCACCCACTTTTTACCTTCATACGCTTTAAGCCCTAGGCATTGTGGCTCCTGTGTAGTTCCCACCACGTGGGTGGTTACAGCTCTGCCCTTTATTCTTTGATCCCTCAGGCCATGTCCTTTTCTCTCTTGATGCACTTGTGTAAGCTAGCAAGTCCCAGTGCAGTTTTCTCTTCAATCCATCCTCCTTTGAGCACCTGCTGTGTTGTGCAGCCAGCTGGCTGCTGTGTGGCCTACAGAAACATAGAAGTTCCTGCCATTGGGGCATATAGAGTATGGTGAAGAGGCAAGGGATGTGTGCACAGATGGCCCTAATCATTAAAGACCAATGACATAGATAAGGAGGTGTGTGTCCCAGGAACACAGAGGAGTGTGCCTAGAGCCTGTGGGCTGGGGTGGTGGGGACAGGGAATGCATGGCCTGGAACAGCCAGCCGTCCTAGAGAATCTCTGCTGGACAGAGTCCTGGGAGAGTGGGTCTCAGATTTGGGGTGGCGGGGGGAGGGTCAAGGAGCCTGCACCTCAGCTGAGGAGGGGAGGGGGAGTGGTATGGCACTATAGGGAAAATGCCAGGATGGACAACCCTCAGTAACCATTAGTGTTCTTCCTGCCATTGTCAAGACCTTAGAGTCTTCCATCCAGGGCCTTCGGATAATGTGAAGCTGAGGGAGCCTCCCCGATTCAGCGGGACAAACTGACAAACTGCCCACGGCAGCTCCACCATTTGCATGATGGTGAGGAGAGCCAGCCACAAGGAAACACTGAAGACACATATCTCGAAAATGTTGTTTGTGTGGTTTTGTTTGAATATAATTGGTGAAAGTGTTGGTTTTTTAAAAGCAGTGACTGGGTTTTGTTTGTTTTTTGGTTTTTTGTCTGTTTATTTTTTTGGTTTTTGTTTTTGCTATTTCATTCCTTTTTTGACCAAAGTTTCTCTTTTAGTAGTTTATTATGGCAAATTGTCACACTAACTTAAAAAAAAAGGTGGAGAGATATGTAAATTGCTAAAAAAAAATGAAATAAAAATACTGAATGTGTTTGGTTTTGTTTCCTTAAAATATTTCTGTTTTTAGTAGAAAAACTGGGCCAGCTCTTCTTTAGACAGTTTTTTTAGATAAAATCTTAGATTATTAGTTTCTTAAATTGAATACAAGTGTTTTTTCTTCAGCCAAAAGAACAATTTATTGAATGCTATCTTTGGCATTGCAGTACTTTCGCAAAGCAGATGTACTGTCCCCACATTGCACATGAGGAAACAAAGATACCCACCCCATTAAGCAGCCAAGCCCAAATGGGAGCTACTCGTAGACCCCATGGCCTGGGCCCTGGGCCCACAGCAGGAATAACCACAGAAACAGGCACCTCTAGGCACATACTGCAAGGAGAGTGTGTGTGGTAGGAAGAGGAAAGGAACACATTATCATTTTGGTGTAGTGATTACTGTGCCCAAGCTAGGTTATTTTCATCATAATTAAACATGGAGTTTGACATTCCAAGGCTGAGACTCTTGAGAGATGCAAATATAAATGAATAACAAAGTGAAGAAATACAGAGTAGCCCCTCGAGCATGGCCATGTTCTTGACCTCACTGGCCCAGGAGAAGTAGAGCAGTGAATGAAACCCAACTCGAGTTTTAGGACACTGGTAACAGTGCTTCTCAGAGGACGTCATGATATTCTCTGAAGAGTTATGCTGCCCTTTTGGTGACTCGTGAACACATTACTCCCCTCCAGGAGAGAATCCAGCTCCTGAGGTACCAGCTCGGTGGGCCTGCCTCTCCCTGTTTGCTGTTGTGTTCTCTCTCGACCTGATGGCAGGAGGTCCTTCGTGTATGCATGCCCCACCCCCCCCCCGCCCCCATGCACCAGCAAGGCTGTCCTCAAGAGAGAGGAAAGACAAAGGCAAACCAAAATTACAAATTAGCAAGCCCAGAGGTTCTTAGAGAAACAGTTTATTCCATTAAAGAAACAACAGCAATAAAAAGTGTAATTTATGAACTTTGTTACCAAGAACTTCATAGCCACAGAGTATTTTTCTTTCTGTAAACCTGGGTCATTTCTCAGCCATGGGAGGACTCCCATCCCAGTCTGGCAGCTAGGGTCTTAAAACTGTGGAAGCGCCCTCCTCTCACCCTACCTTTGAGATTCAGGCCAGGCCTGGGTCCACAATGACTGCCCATCTGGAGGGCTTCCAGGTGACCACCAAAGCCCTTTGATTCGAAGCTGTGGGATTTCATGTCAAATTATAGTTCTGCCAAGTTGTGTGACCTTGAGCGATCGTTAACATCTCTGAACCTCAGCCTCCCTACCCATAAAGTGGTGATACAGGATTAGTAATTCCCATTAGATAGTAAAGCCCGGGTTTGCTTTCAGGCTTAGCACTGGCCCTATAATAGGCCTGGAGACCCTTAGTAGGCCTGGGAACAGTGTATGAAGGATTTTGCTAACAAAAAAAAAAAATGGACTAGTTCTTTCCAGAATACTTTGCTTAGAAAACTGGGGACCTCAGAACCCAATTGCTTAGGCATAACTCTTCAGTTTGCCCAACACCCATTACCAGTGGAGTAGTTACCGTGTGCCCCAACTCTGGAGGCAATGATGTGAAGTCCCAGGGTTCCCCCAGGTGTGTGAGAGCTACCCCATGTGGAATAGTCAGTACAGATCAGTATGAATCATAAGGTTATGTTATTTAAGTTATTGTCAGTGCATAATTTATATGAAGTGTGGTAGGTGGAATAATCCCTCCCCCCAAAGATGTCCACGTCCTAATTCCCAGAACCTGTGAATTTTTCAGATGGGATTAAATTAAAGATGTGATGGGGAGAGTATCCCAGGTGATCCAGGGTGCCCAATATGATCACAAGGATCCTTACAAGAGGGGGGCAGGAGGATCAGAGATGTAATGATGGAATCGTAGGTTGGAGGGCCACAAGGCCACGGATCCAAGAATGCAGGGGGCCTCTGTATAAGCTGGGAAAGGCACGGAAACAAGTTCTCTGTCGCTTCCAGAGGGAATGCCACCTGCCCGCTGAGACAAGTTGTAGACTTCTGGCCATAGCTGTGACAATCCATTTGTGTCGCTTACAGCAGCCCTCTTTGTGGCAATCACTACAACAGCAATGGGAAACTAATACACTAGGTCAGCCCAGAAAAGGAAGAATGATCTAGAGCAGTGTTTTTCAAATCGACAAAGCCCATTAGTGGTTGTAAAAATCAATTTAGTAGGTCATGACGCATTTTTTTAAAAAAATGAAACAAGAAAATAACAGATTGTGTATTACATGTACTAAGAAAGTATTGTTTCACAATACTTATGTTTCAGATACAGACAGAGGTTTGTACTAGGTCACTATATATATCATTGTGGTCCTGAGCAAAAACAGTGTGAAAAGCACTGAGGGAGACAGAGTCAGTCACCTGAAGGGGTTCATGAGGAAGGGTGCTTGGACCATGCCTTGATGTGTCACTGCAAGAATAGCTAAGTGTGCCAGGCACCAAGGTAAGCAACTGACAGGCATTAACTGCTCACAACAGCCTTGTAGTGTTGGAACTGCTACTGCCACATATTAAAGATGACAAAACTCAAGTCCAGAGGGGGCGTGACAGCCTATGTTGGAACCATGACAATCTTGAAGGCCCCAGCCGTAAATGGTAATCATGCACCCAACTGGGCGAGGGCAGGGAATGGAGCTACAGCAGTGACCAAGCTGTTCACCCATGCTAAGGAGCATGAAGGATGTCACCGGAACCGATGGGAGAGGACCCCTCTGATGATACCTTGTGCAGTTTCATCGTAGACCTGAGTTTCTCCATTGACTGACACATAAAACTGTGTGGCTTGGGAACGGGTGTGCTGCAACAGGGTGCCAGCCCCAGCAGAAGGCCTGCCCCTGAGCCACAGCCAGGGGTGTGGAATGCTGAATGTGTTCCTCAGAACCTGCCCTGGTGGACATCTGCCCTCCCAGGCTTCGGGCACCTCACCTACGTGTGTGGCCTGGGGGAGGAGGCACAGGGTTTCCCCTCTTCCCTTCTGCCCACAGGGATCAGGTGGCAATCCCTTTATCTCAGGGACAGAGACCCATGGTCCACATCAGGGGTGAGCACACATTGAGACAGAAGGAGAACATGCTGGGCTCTTCTGGGAAAGGTTTTGTCCCTGGTGTCCCACTGCCTTGGCCAGCCCACCGTGACCTGAGCCCAGAGGTCTGGAGCATGGCTGCCCTCACGTGGCAGGAGGCAGTAAGGCCAGTGCAGTGAGGAGGAAGGAGCAGGAAGTCCAAGAACCCTAATGACCTGGAGATACTGCCCCAGCCCCTGCCTGGCTGCCCTCCTCTGAGTCAGCCAGCCCCGAAGCCTGGGTGTATAGCTGCATTGCTCGGATACCTGAGAAGGCCAGAGAGGAAGGGGAGTGCAGCCTCTTCTCCCCAGGGCACCCCAGGGGAAGGCAGCTTCCAGGAAGGAACAGAAAGCTCTGGCCTTGTTCTCAGAACTCCAAATGAAATTATTCCACCCCCAGGCCCCCCTCACCCAAGAAGTGGCCTCACTTCTTAGGCTTAGAAAACTGTCCCCCAGCAGAGCCATTTCAAACAACACGCCTGCCACTTCCTAGTGAGTTGTGCTCTCCCACCCATTGGTCCTCCCTCCCACAGAGACCCCAGGCCTGTGAGGGGACAGCAGTGCTTCCTATGAGTCAGCCTCACTTACAGATGCAGAAACCAAGGCACAGATGGGAAGTTATTTGCCTGAAGTTACACTGCAGAGGAAGTGGCAGAGCCAGGATGGGGTTCAGTTTTCTAACACCACTTGTTTGTTCATGCATTCAGTCACTCCGTAGACACGCACTGAGTGCCTCCTGTGTGCCAGGTGCCATTCTAGGCACCCGAGAGAGCAGAGTGAGCAACACAAACATGGTTTCTGCTCACACTCAGCTTCTGAGTCATCCTGTCATCAAGTCAGGCTGCCTCCGATCACTTTTCACAATGAGGAAAAGGGAGTCCAAGTATGCATATTTGTCAGGATGCTTTTAGTGATGAATAACAGGAAAACTCAACTCAAACCAGCTTAAAAAACAGACTCCTTATTAGCTCATGTATCTAAACCTCTGGATGGAGCAGGTTGGCTTAGGTGGACCAGAGGTTGATCAGGATTCTGGCCGTTTCTCTGGGATTCTCTCCATCTGAGTTCTAACTGGGTCATCTGGCTTCCTTTGTGACTGTTCCACTCTTGTGTTCAGATTCATGAGATTCATGCAGCTCACTCAGAAGGGGCTTCTTTCCTCTCCATCGTATTCCAAAGTCCTGGCCTTTGCTTTGACCTGGCTGTCTGAGGTCACAAGTCCAGGTCAGGGAACACCAGGAGCTGAATGGGTTAGAGCACTCAGTGCCCTCACCAGAGGGGGGTGTCAGCCCCACCTGGGGTAATGTCCTGGGCAAATACAAAGCTGTGGAGGCATGGAATGGAAGCCAGAGCTGTCATAGGTGCCCCATTGATGCAGACACCGGCCCGCAGTGTCTGAGTCATTATGGATGAAATGAGACATTCACACGGACAACCGAGTCTGGTGGAGGACAAGGGACAGCATGGCTTTTCTCTCAAGGGGAGCAAAAGCCTTGGCCCTTGCCATGACAGGCCTTTATTGGGTTTCTCTGCCCATTACATGATGGTCCTCATTTACTATGCACAGGTTCACTTTAGGTGGTTACCTTTTACAGAAAACAAAGGAGCCAATGCTGAAAAGGGATATTTGCAAATGAAAAGGCTAAAGTGGTTGAACCAGTTACACTCATCCTTGGAAGGATTTTAGGAAGTTACTTTGCAGTAAATGTCCTCAATTCAGGGTGAGGGAGTTTTTTAGCAAGAGCAAGAGTCAAAGCGGCGTAGGTACATTGCAGGACTGATTCCCCATGGGAGAACCTATCTGTGAGCATGGGTCCTGTGCATCTCAGAGTGGGAGCTGGGCCCACACCACGCAGAACGGTCTCCTACACCCCGTAGCTGTCCCCTCATAACTGCCCTTGTCCCCACGGGAAGGGGGTTGCTGGTACAGACCATCTGAAACTTTTTTTTGGTTAGACTAAAGCCATCACCAGGATTTGACAAGGTTACATGGGGGGCCCTGGTAACTGCCCCTCAGTGTCTCTTCAGAGCCAGGAAGGCTCAGGATCTTACAAATCTTAGCTAAAGTTTAGTGAACACTCTGCTTGCTACTAGAAGTGCTCCGTGTTTAGAGACATTTAATCCTGCAGGAGTGTAATTCAATGAAATAGGAGCTGGGGCTGGTGAGCACAGGATGGGAGTCCAGTGGACACCTCTGACGGGGAGGGGATCAGGGTGAACATTAGCCAAGAAGCTCAGGCACACCTGCAGGAGAACTGAAGTAGGTCAGGTGGGGAGAGGGTGGAGGAGCATTCTAGGCAGAAAGAACAGTACCTGTCAAAGCCCCTAGGTCTGGACCTCCAGAGGCCATGGAGTCCCCACACCCCAACCCGCCCTTTGCTGCTGCTTGCTGCCTGGCTTCCTTTGTGTGAAATGAGTCAATCCTAGGGAGAGGGGCCAGAATTGAGAGGGTGCAGGGTTTTCACCAAGGTCTCCTCCATCTGTTAGGCCACCAAGCAACATGTCCAAGGATGAGACAGAGGATAGAAATGGAAAACCCCTGGGGTCCACCTGGCCCAAGATCCAAATTCAGGTGGCCACAAAAAGAGTGAAGCAGTCTGCGGTGGAACAAAGATGCAAGAAATCAGCACTGAGAGAAAATGCCGGGCCAACCAGAGTCAGCCAGGGCGCCGGTGTGCACTCCAGCCCCACCCCCCTCCCCAGCTTGTAGTGTGGACCCTTAGACTCGGGGAGGCGAGGGCGGGGCTGGCAGCCTCAGAGACACCCTACTGCACTTTTGGCGCCCAGCGTTTACCAGCTGATGAAGGAAGGGGCGGTCCCTGCGGGCTGGGGACCGAGTTCTGCAGGGATCCCTAAGTTGCTGGGTCACAGTTGGTATGAACCCAGAGTCTGCCCCGCTCTTGGTGTGGTGGTGGTAGGAGCTGGGTGGGGGACATGCACCTACCAGACTCCCGTTTCCCGCCAGCTTGCTGCTCAGGCTGCGCACCCCTTTCTGAGCCTCAGTTTCTCCACCCATAAAGTGGTGAGAAGCGGTGGCCAGCAGTGTCTGGGTGGCTGGGCCCTCGCTGTCCCGAAACCCAGCCTTGTGGGCGGGGCCTTGGACTGCCGCCCGGAGCCCCGCCCCCGCCCGGAGGCTCGGAGGCCGCCAGGCCCCGCCCTCCGCCCACGAGGAAGTGGCTGCGGGTCCCAGAGCCGGTTCGGCGCGTCGACTGCCCAGAGTCCGCGGCCGGGAACCCTGAGGTGAGGGGGCGCGAGGCGTTGGTGCCCCCCAGATGCGGGGCTCTGGGGAGCCGCCTGGAGAGGAGGGGCGCTTGAGAGGCCGCGGGGATGAGGGGGGGCGCGGGGAAAGGACCAGGGAAGGGGGCCTGGAGGTGCAGTGGGGACCTTCCCGGATGTGTGGGGGCGCCTGGAGGTGAAGGGGCCCGGCGGTGAGAGGGTACGGGGCGCGGGCGTGCGGGTGGCGGGCCCCGCCGAGGGGGACAGTGCAGGGCTCCCCGCAACCGGCGTCCTCGGGGTGGCCGAGCCCCCGACCCGTGCGCCCGCTGCTGCCCCGGCCCCCGCTTCCCCATGTCCGCGACTTGGCCCCGCGGTCGGTGTCCCCCGTTATTTAGGTCGGCGACGGACCCACGCCCAGTCACTTCCCCTCCATCCTCCAGCCTTCCGGGTTGCTCCAGCGGGAAATGAGCTGGCGTCCCCGCCCGGCCCCCCCTTCCTCCCGGCCCCAGCCGGCCCCCTGCCCCCGGGACTAGGGCCGAGGGGTCCCCCCTGGCGGAGCCGGACCCCGACAGACCCGGCCGGCCGCGCCTTCCCCAGCTGCGGAGCGAACGCCGGGCCTCACGGGCGGGGCGGGGACCTCGGGCAGTGACAGGAATACGGTGATGACTTGTGCGAAGCGGCAGGGGAGCTGGCTCCCCCACCGTCCGTTATTCCAGGCTGTCCGCAGGCTCCTCTCACCCGGAGGTCGGGACTTCCCGCCCGCTAAGGTGGCCCCTTGCCTGTGAGGTCTCAGAGACCGGGTAAGAGTGCCCGCTTCTCCCTTCACTGGCTGATGACCTAGCAAGCCACCTAACCTCTCCTGGCCTCAACTTGCCTTATCTGAAGTATGGGGACCTTTCAAGTCCCGAGGCATAAATATAATTATGCGTGTAAGGCACTTGACAATGAGCCAGGCACACACAAAGTGTAAATGAGCGCTGCTGTTGTCGCTGCTGTTATAAGGCCTGCCCACAGTTACCAAAGTGTCGATCCCGGTGAGCCTAACCTGAGCTTTGGGGTCAGAATCTGCTTGCCTTGTAAGAGCTGTGTGACTTTGAGCAAATTTTGGCCTTTGTCCAAGCCTCAGTCTCCTTCCGTACAAAATGAAGTTTAAAAAGAAAACTTCTTAGGCTTGCTTTATATTTTTTATTTTTTGAAAGTGTAAGCAGGACCTCATAATTTTATTATTATTTTTTTATTGGCTTGCTTTAGAGAGAATAGAATGTATGTAAAAGTTCTGGGAAATCTTGGACATTTAGAGATGGCAAGTAAAGTTAGTTTATTACATATGTGTTTGTAATAGTTAAATACAATCCATGTTAATATCATATGTTCTTATTCCATATCTGTAGTCATCTGGATTTTTTTTACTCTGTCCCCATTACAAAGAGGGTTATTATGGATGTGTTTGCTTAAAAAAAGTCAGAGGTTATTTTCTTAGCACTAAAATGAATTTATGTCACCAAAGAGTGTTAACAATCTTTTTTAAAGCATTTTTAAAATATTGTATTTATTTATTTTTAGAGAGAGGGGAAGGGAAGGAGAAAGAGAGGGAGAGAAACATCAATCAGTTGCCTGTGGTACTTGCCCAGACTGGGGACAGAACCCACAACCCAGGCAAGCGCCCTGACCGGGAATTGAACTGGCAAGCATTCACTTTGTGGGAGACACCCAACCAACTGAGCCACAGCAGGACAATAGTGTTAACAGTCTTAACTTCCTGCTCTTGTCATTCTGTTTTCTTTTTTACTAACCCAGCTGTTGAAGTAAGCGTTATCACATTGCTCTTCAGAAAGACTGAACAAGTTAGCAACAAGTGAGAATTTCTCTACAGCCTTGCCAGCATTGAGTGTTACGTGGTTTTGACTTTTGTTTCGTTTGAGTTACTTTAACTGGGGCTTTATGGTGCCTTATGATTGTTTTCATTTTTGTTTCTTAACTTTCTTTGCCTGATTTGTGACTTCAAGAGCTGAGTTGGGGAGAAGGGATTGGCTGGCCTGCTTGGGGTGGCAAAGGCTGCTCCACATACAACAGGAAGTTGAGTAATTGCTTAGCATGCTGCAAAATGGCTCGCGGGCAGCTCTCTCCAGCCAGCCTCTGAGCTGGGTGGGGACTTCCCTGAGTGCCTGTAGAGCGGAGATCCTTGCTGCAGGCAGCTCTTGCTGGATTGGCCTCAAGTACAGCCAAAAGTCTGGAGTTAGAGACGGCTGGGCAAGCTTCTCTGAAAGTAAGAAAAAACCTATAGTGGATGCCTTGTCCAGCCCCAGGCTTTTCTGGATGGAGACATGAGGAAAGCATTGTCTGAGGGCATCCAGCCAGCATAGACAGAGCCAGAATTTGAACCCAGCACTGTAAGGAAGGAGCCCAGAGGCCTGAAACCCTTGGCAGGGCAGCCTGAGGCTTCACCTGGCTTACTTTGCCTCAGAGAGGAGCTATATTCTCCCCATTTCTCAAAAGTTCCTCTGGACTGTGGGTTTCCAAGCTTTTCTGATCATTGATCCTATCTGGAAAAAAATTTGAGCACATGCTCTCCAGTAAATATTTATAAATGGCATCCACGTGCCACTGAGGTCATATGGCACATCCCTTATAGACCATCCCCTAAGACAGACATGAAAGGATATGATTCATTCATTCAACCACATTCAGGGGATATTTATTGAGCACCTACCATTTGCAAGGTACTCCAATTGGTGCTGGGGATACATCAGTGAACAAATAACCCATGGGGCTTATGTCCACACCCTGGTGCGTGGTCTTTGGCTCCCCCTGGATGGAAACTCACGCCTCACCTTGGAGACCCATACCCCCTTCTGGCCCCCATGTCATTCTTTGCCCTCACACCCCTAGCCATGGATGCTCCTGGGTCTCAAGTACACTGAGCATCTGCTGTGTGTAGATGTAGGGGAGGTGCTGCTGGGACCACAGAGATCCTGGCTCCAGGCTGGGGACAGCAGGGGTTTTCAGGCTTTGGCCCATGTTCCCCCAGTCTCATTCAGTTTCAGAGGTGATGGGGGGCTCGGGGCACAGAGCCCTGGTTGTGGACTCCAAGTCCCAATGCCAATCCCAGGGCTCCCTCCTCTCCTTGTCTTTAACTGTAAAATGGGCCCAAGGGTGCTGGCTCACAGGACCATGTGACAAGTGGGTGGCTGTCCCAGAGGCCACAGCCTCAGCCTGCCATGTCTCTACCAGGAACCATCACTGAGGCAACACATGGGCAAAGGAGTTCTGACAGCATTTTCCTCAGAAGGAGGTTGACTGGCAGCCTATCTCCCCATCTCTGTAGGTAGAGGTTTTCCTGGGAATGATCAGGTCCAGGTTCCCGACGTGGGTGGCCCAGTCCCCTGGGTCTGACCGCAGGGACAATCCAATGATTCCTGAACTAGGAAGCTACAGTGGCTAGAGGAGCCCCTCCCCTCTCTAGGTTCCCACTTCCTCGCTAGTAAGTGGGGGTTGGGAGTCATTGCTGAGGCCCTGCTGGTTTCAGTTGCTTTGCAGAAGTTATGAAAAAAAGTTAAGAAAAAAGGGAAATGCATCTTGCCCACTCCCACTGCCTTCTGCCATACCCTCTGTCCCCCTTAAGTTGCTGGTTCAGTGAACTAGGAAGTATTTCTGTCTGAATTCATGCTAAAGGGTACATGACTGCTCATCAATGTAGTCTGAACCTCCCTCCCCTGCCTGTCCCACTGTGCATGTAGCCATCTTTGCCGCCCCTCCCTCTCCCACTTGACAAACTTTGGGTCCCAGGAAAAAGTGGCAAGGGCTCCCTAAGTCCTCTTGATTACATGGCCTACTAGTAGGGGGGCCACTGTCCTCAGCTGACCCAGACTCCCATCTTAACTGCCTGGAACTCTGGAACATCATGACAGACAGGCTTTTCCATGACTGGACACTCTTGCCAAGACCTTGCAAGGGGCAGAAATGCCTGGCCACATGGCGACTCTGTGACAGTTGGAGCTGGGGAGTTGGGTTCTGCTGTCCAGGGGCCCTCATCCTCACCCTGGGCTGCAGCCACAAGGCTTCTTCCCTCTGGGCCTCCTGGGACTGAAGGGATGAGGGGTGGCTGGCTTCCACTGGACCCCAGGGGTTTGGAAGTGGGTTCTGGCCTTAACCCTGCCCCTGCCCTGTTAGTAGTGACCTTGGGAAATGGGAGTGGGTAGATGAGCACAATTTAGCAGTCAGACAGGCCTGGAGCTCCCACTCCTGAGTCATCATCTGTAGTGTAGACAGTGATGACACCCTGCCCCAGCAAAACTGGATCCCAACTCCGGCCCAGTGCAGATGCACTGGAAGCTTGGGGGAAATCCCCATGAGGCCTGCTGACCTGGGCTGACAGCTCCGTCACCACTTCCGGGGCTTTGCTCTGCACAAAGACCTTATAAGGAGAGAGGCTGGGGAGGCAGCCATTGTGGGAGCAGTGTGCTTGTGTGAGTGCAAGGCTGAATGTACATGGGTATTTGAGGCCTGAGCCTGGACTGCTGAGGAAGTGATATTCACTTTGTTCTTTACGGATGAGTAGGACGTTGTTGAACAGAACAGGGGTGGGCATTGAGTGGCTGGAGAGAATGGGTCACAGGTGTGAAATGTGAACAGAACTGGCCCTGAAGGTACGTGAGGCACCTCCCCAGGGAGCAGTCTTCCCTGCAGAGACAATAGCATGTGTGAAGGCCAGTTCTGTATGCCCCAGGCACAGAGATGGCTGAGGGCAGCAAGTTCCACATGAAGAGCTGGCAGGGGGTCTCACCCACCCTCACAGCCAGGAGTGAGGGGGTGGCCTGAGAGGGCAGGTGCTGGGAGGAGCCAGCCAGTCCAGGGCGGAAATGTGCAGACCTGGGTGAGGTGGGGTAAGAGCAAAGGGAGACTGTGGGTGACCCACCTAGATGTGCACACCACCCCTCCTCAGGCCGCCCAGCTCCCCTGCAGCTCAGCCAGTGGTGGGAAGAGGCTGGGTGGGACGACAGTGGCTGGCCCCTCCCCAGGCAGGATGCCAGTGGCTGTTGCTGCTGACAGTCCTGAACCTTCAGTTCTGGGCTCAGTCCTCCTTCTCCAGGCATCTAGCTGCCCTCTGGACTCTCCTTCACCTTCAGGCTTATTTATTTTTAGAGAGGGGAAGAGAAGGAGAAAGAGAGGGAGAGAAACATCAACGTGTGGTTCCCTCTCATGTGCCCCATACTGGGGACCTGGCCCCCAATCCAGGCATGTGCCCTGAGTGGGAATTGAACTGCGAGCCTTTGGTTCACAGTCCAGTGCTCAGTCCACTGAGCCACACCAGCTTGAGGCTCGAATGGGTTTTCTTAATGAGAATGGAATTTGTCTGTCTGCCTGTGTACCTCCTACAGGTGCCTACAAACCAGCCCCCTCCCCTCCCCTATGTCCTCACTCCACCTGGAAGAGAGTGGGGAAGACCAGGGCTCTGGAAATGGAGGGCACTGGTCTCCATTCTACGTGGGTGAGCTCTGTCTGTGAGGAAACTGAGGCACAGATAGATGACAGGTGATGGCCTGTCTGGTGCAGGGTTCCAGAACACCCCACTCACAGTAGTGGCTTTAACCACACCCCTGTACCCCTCACTCACCACACCATTCTTTGTTCCCTAGAGCCTCAGTGAAGCAAGGCACCAGGCCAGAGTTGGGAGGCAGGGTGGCCCCCACTGCCCTCCTATGAGGTCAGCTTGGGCCTGGTCTGCAGCAGGGGCAGGGCTGACTTGGCTCCTCCTTCTCTTGGGCACAGGAGCTGAGGAGCCATGGCCTACCACAGCTTCCTGGTGGAGCCCATCAGCTGTCACGCCTGGAACAAGGACTGCACTCGTGAGTGCCCTCAGTCCCACAGAGCACATGTGGGCATTAAAGCAGCCAGGTGCCCTGGACTGTGGGCTCTGTGGGGGCCGGCTGTCCCCCTCCTTCATCCCCAGTCCTGGGTGCTTAGGAGGGAAGGGATGAGCAGCTCCAGGGGCAGCCAGGCCAGTGGGCGCTGAAGGGCGGAGATGAGAGCAGGACCTGCGCAGGCTAGGCTATAGGTGCAGGGGCTCCTGGGCTGGGGAAGGGGCTGGGGGTGGGAACCAAAGGCATAACCTGCAAGGGCAGGCAGTGAGATGAGCTATGAAGACCAACACATGGGGTAACGGAAAACAGTGGAGGCAGAGGTGCTGGTTTAGAAAAGGTGGCCAGGGAAGGCCTTTTGAAGGAGGTGACATGTGTACAAAGAACCTAAAGGAAGGGAGAGAGGGACAGGTGCAGAGGCCCCGAGTTGAAACAGCAAGGAGACCGTGACTGGAGTTGAGAGCAGAGGTCATGAGACTGCTGCATGGATGTCTAGGGTGGTACAGGTGGAGGGTGGCCAGTCCCTGGGGAAGTGTCACACAGGGGCCCAGCAGGGCCTGAAGGACTTCAGGAGACCCCTGTGAGGCAGAGGAGTCCGAGTCTCAAAGGACAGTGTTGCCCAGGTGGCCTGTGAAGGGAGTTCCTGGCAGAGGGGAGTCATGAGGGTGGGAGGGAACCTGAGAATGCATGCATCCTCCAACTCCCCACACCCTTCTCATCTTTTCTGCAGAGATTGCCATCTGCCCCAACAACCATGAGGTGCACATCTATGAAAAGAATGGGCCCAAATGGGTCAAGGTGCATGAGCTCAAAGAGCACAACGGGCAGGTGACAGGTGGGTCAAGCTGGCTGTGACTGCCCTCCTGAAAGGAGGTAGGGGGCTGGCATGGCCAACCAGGGCCATCCACCCACATTCACTGTGTAAGTAAGGATAGTTTGGGTTGTAAGTAACACAGCCCTGATTCTAAGTGGCTTAAGATATCAAAGATTTATGTTGGTTCCTGTTACTGTAAAACTCAGAGTTTTTGGGTTTCGGGAAAGGTTTGATCCACCAGCTCCGCATCACCATGGATGCTTTGCTTTTCTGTCTTTTGGCTTGGCCTTCCAGCATGTTTGGTGATAGCTGTGGGAGCTGTAACACCCTCAGTAAGCTCTAGTAGCATCTCCAAGAGCAGCTTTCATTCAGATTGTGACCTCTGGAGCCCTCCTACATGGACACTGTAGAGTCAGCCACCTCTGCTTAGTTCACTTCAACCTGGTGTCCCCCTCCCCATCCCACAGGCATTGACTGGGCTCCTGAGAGTAACCGCATTGTGACCTGCGGCACGGACCGCAATGCTTACGTGTGGACACTGAAGGGCCGCACATGGAAGCCCACGCTCGTCATCCTGCGAATCAACCGGGCTGCTCGCTGTGTGCGCTGGGCCCCCAATGAAAACAAGTTCGCTGTGGGCAGCGGCTCCCGTGTCATCTCCATCTGCTATTTTGAGCAGGAAAATGACTGGTGGGTGCCTGGGAGGGGCCTAAGTGGGCTGTGAGGTACCCTGGGCTGCAGACCAACAGGTGGTAGGACTAGAGTGTCCCAGAAAGCACCAGGTGGGGTTTTGGGCCCCCTGTTCACACGACCCTGGGGAAGTGGGTCCTCTCTGGACCTTGTAGGTGAGGCAAGGGGATCTGCACACCACTGGGTGCTCCCACAGCCCTGTATCAGTAACGGGCACAGTCCACTCTAGGCCGCCTCTATGGCAATCAGATTAAGCTCTGCACATATATTGTCTGTGACTTCCCCACGGTTCCTTGGACTGGGCATCTGTTGTCCGTACTTCACAGATAAGCAAAGTAAGGCCCTGAGGCAATGCCACTTGCCCAAGGTACCCAGACACAAGCTTCCAGCCACATCATAATCTTCTCCCCTGAGTCTCTGAGGGCACAAGCCAGGCAGGAGCTCAGGCTGGATTCTGGGAGACCCACGATCAAATCCCACCCTAGTCAGTTAGCAGCTTTGCTGAGCCTGCCTGGGTTGTGAGGTTTAAAAGACACCAAGGATAGAGTTCCCACACATTGCTGGCCTGAACTTGGCCCTGACAAGTCCATGGGCTGACTGTGTCCAGACCCCTCCCTCTTGGGACCTCAGTGGTCTGAAGGACCCAGTGGGAACCTGGAGTTCCTGGGGTACTGAGGCCAGTGGGTTGCCCACCTGTCTGTCCCTCTCTCCCCTTACCTATCTGACTGTCGTATCCAGGTGGGTGTGCAAGCACATCAAGAAGCCCATTCGCTCCACCGTCCTCAGCCTGGACTGGCACCCCAACAATGTGCTCCTGGCCGCAGGCTCCTGTGACTTCAAGTGCCGGTGAGAGGGTGGGGCCCTGGCATCCATGCAGGAATAAGGATTGGAAGGTGAAGGGGAGCCCCCTCCTGGGACCCCCACACCCTGCCTTCCAGACCAGCTGCAGACCAATTCTGCTGCCAGCAGAATGACCTAGGGCCTCATTCAAGCATCTATGAGGTTTTGCTCTTTCGAGAATCATCCGTAAGTCCTGTCCCCAGCCCTTGGAGAGTCTTAGCCTCTTTCTACCTCTTAATGTCAGCAAGGTTTCTTTCCTAGGACTTCCTTTCCTGCTTCATTAGAACCTCCCACCTCTTCAGTTTCCCTCCTTCTGTCTGAAGGAAAATGAATGGTTGTGCCTTTCCACACTGGTGTATAAATGACTGATAAGCTGGGACAGACCCTGCCTCATTATCTTAAGGCCTGGAATGTAGTGTCCAGTAGCCACTGGCTTTTTCTACTTCTGGGTTTAACAGCCCCGAGTCTCCCCAGGCCTCCAATTCCCAGTTCCAGGGAGATGGCCTAGGTCTCTGAAGCTCCACCTGGGAAATGAGGCTACCGCAGGCTCTGGAGGTCCCTTTGGAGGCACTGGGCACAGGAAGGATGATGTCCTGATGAGGCTCTATTGGTGGGTAGGGAGCTGGTTTGTTGGCACCCTGATCTATCAGTTGACCCCATGCTGCCCCCGGAGAGAAGAGGATTAATGTGTGAGAGAGCAGCGAGGGGCAGAGTAGAGCTGGCAGGACAAGGGGCAGGATTGGTTCAAGGTGCAGAGTAAGAGGGAGGAAGGGCACCTAGGGGCTGGCTGTGGAGTAGTGGCCAGTATGATGGAGACCAGGACACCCCTTGGTGGCATGTCACCAATGGATGGTCAGTCCTCAGGTAAGGTAAGGGTCCTAGGAATTCACAGGACGGTAAGCTGGGAGACCTCTTGGGCCCACTCCATTGCACAGAAAGGGCACTAAGTCCCAGACTTGACTGCATATGAATATGCAGGTCTTAAAAAGCTGGCTCTGGTACCATGAGCTCCTAGCTAGGTGCTCTGACCATACCAGGCTGCTTTGAGAAAGAGTGTCTTGTTGGGGCCCTTCTCCCACTCTCCAGTCACCTTTTTGTGGGGGTGGGGTCCTCTGTGGGCAGGATCTTCTCAGCCTACATAAAGGAGGTGGAGGAACGACCAGCACCCACCCCGTGGGGCTCCAAGATGCCTTTCGGGGAGCTGATGTTCGAGTCCAGCAGTAGCTGCGGCTGGGTGCATGGTGTCTGCTTTTCAGCCAGCGGCAGCCGTGTGGCCTGGGTCAGCCACGACAGCACTGTGTGCCTGGCCGATGCCGACAAGAAGATGGCGTGAGTACAGGCCGCCCAAGGGGAAGACAACAAAGACATAGAGCAGGAAGGGGCTGGTGTGGCTGATATCTCTCTCTCACTCAGAGTCGCGACTCTGGCTTCTGAAACGCTGCCACTGCTGGCCTTGACCTTCATCACAGAAAACAGTCTGGTGGCTGCGGTAAGGAAGGAGGGAAGGAAGGAAGCGGTGGCCCTTTAGGGCAGGTCTCCCAGTGAGCCCAGAGATGCCCAGGCACTTATATCCACTTGTTCACTCCTTCCCTTCCTCCTTTCACTCCCTTTCCCTCTTCTGCCCTCCCTCCCTTCCTCCCTTTTCACCCAACCATCCACCCATCCTTTCATCTATAGATCTGTATTGATCAAAATAAGTTGCATTATGCTATGGTAACAAAAAGATATCCCCAAATGCAGGGACTTACTTGCTCACTTTATATGCCCAGTGTGGGTGTTGTGAGGGGGCTCTGCTCAGTGCAGGTGGAGCTTTGTCACCAACATGCTCCCCCAACTGCCATGGAGGAAGAAGGGGGAAGTGGACCACATGCCCTGGATGGACCCTAACATCTCTGCTTACTTTATCGGCCAACAGAAATGACGGCTACACCTAACTCAGAGTGGGTGTGCGGGGGGAGTGCAGTTCTACCATGTGTCTAGAAGGGCACTACTGCTCTCCCTCCTTCTGCCTACCTGTCTCTCCAGTCCCTTTTCACCCCCCACCAAACATAACGGGGCTTCCAGGAGAGCAAGGTTGTTTGACCTAGAGAAGATATAGATGCGGGGGTCTCTTCCAGAGCAGGTGTAACCTGCTGATTAGGACAGAAGGCCCCTGGGCTCCTATAGGAGGCCCAAACAAGCCTTCTTATCTAGTCACTGGCCTTGCTGAGGTGGGAGCTGCCCTATATGCTCACACCTAACATCTGGTCCCTCTCTACCTGGGGTTGGCCTGGCTTTGTCTACAAGCAGGTATGAGCTTCCCCATAGCTCCTCCACCCAAGTCCTGCATCTAGCCACAGGGGTCGCCAGACTCATGGCCCATTGTCCCTTGGTGGCATGCCTTGGTTCCAGCTTCAGTTTCCCTTTGCGGAAAATGGGGGTGCTGTGCCTGCCCTCAACTTATGCTCAAATAGCCCCCCTCACTCACCACAGGGCCACGACTGCTTCCCAGTGCTTTTTACCTACGACGGTGCTGCAGGGACGCTGAGCTTCGGTGGGCGGCTGGATGTGCCCAAGCAAAGCTCACAGCGTGGTCTGACAGCCCGTGAGCGCTTCCAGAACCTGGACAAGAAGGCGAGCTCCGAAGTGGGCGTGGCTGGAGTGGCGCTAGACTCGCTGCACAAGAACAGCGTCAGGTGAGGGTGGGCCTGAGGAGCAGAAAGGGGGGTGAGGTGGACCTGGGAGCGGCTGATCTGGACTCACCCCAGCAGCATGAAGGCTCGAGCCCTGATAGAGGGACCCAGATCGACCTTTTCAGGTTGCATAAAAATAGCATCAGGTGAGGGCAGAGCAGCCAGCCTCTCTGCATTTGTAGGACATGGCTGTGTGGGGATCATCATAGGCCTGGGGCCTGTAGTTCTCAACAGGGGGTGGGGGCTGGCCAGGCAGTGACCAGCTGGCTTATGAGCGGGGCCATAGCTGAAGTGGGCCTAGTGCTGGAAACTGGTCACCTGGTAGCAGAATTAAGGGTCAGGCTACAGCCTTGAGGAACTAGGGTGGGACGAGGGGAAGACCCTCCAAAACTTCCAAATCCTACCAGCCACATGCGTCCAACCCATGGCAAATAGAGGAAAAAATTGTGGCAAGACTTTCCGACCAAGCCAGTTCAACCTTCCTGTGGCTGCCGAATCCAGTGTTGTCTTCAGACCAAACACCTTTGCCAGGCTTTCAAAGCTCTTCCGAACTAGATCCTCGATCTCCCACCCCCATCCTTTACTTTTTTCCCCATTGTGCCACCCTGCCATCACTACACACATTCCCTAGACACCTACCTTTCATGCCCTGCCCAGGCCTTTGTGTCCTGTTCCAGTTGCCTGGGCTGCCACGTGCACCTTTCACATTACTGCTGTTCCTAAAGCAGACTTGTAAAGCCCCCACACAGCCTGCCTTCTAGGCTCTCCCTTTGAAGCACACCCCAGCACTTGTCCCTGAAGTCAGGGCAGTGTGGACTTGAGTCCAAGCATAGGCTGGAATCCATAAAGGCTTCATCCTCTTTGCAGCCAGATCTCGGTGCTCAGCGGGGGTAAGGCCAAGTGCTCACAGTTCTGCACTACTGGCATGGATGGCGGCATGAGCATCTGGGATGTGAAGGTAAGGCTCCCCATCCCCACCCTTCTCCCTGGCAGCCACCCTGGATACCCTGTCTTTCATTCCTGCAGGAGAAAGGCACTTTGATGGAATAAGGGTGGCGGGGATGAGAGGCAACCCCTTGACACCTGGGCTCAGCAGGCTCTGGAGCAACTTTTAGGGCTGGGATTCAATCCCAGGTCTACTGGACCCCAAAGACCAAGTTTTCAGTCCTCTGCCTGGCTGGGGTGGGGCAAGGGCAGGTGAGGGCCAGGTCCCTGCAGGTAGGATATCTGCAGGACAGCTGAGAACCAGTCTGTTCTGTTCACCTCCTTCCAGAGTTTGGAATCAGCCTTGAAGGACCTCAAGATCAAATGACCTGTGAGGAGAATGTTGGCCTCATCCCAGCTGCTGGGGAAGGGATCAGGGAAGCTAAAGCTTGCTTTGCTGAATGTTTCTAGGGTACCAGTTTGGGTACCCACAGGGGAAAGGGAGGGGAGTAGTAGGAAGCTTTTCTTACCTATTTGAAGGAACGTGTGCCCTTTTTCTTGAACAAATACTTTTCACTTATTGTTTAAAAAAAATGTCCCCCAAAGCACTCTGCTGGTCATGAATTGCTTCAAAACATGGAGGTTATAAAAATATAATTGTAGACATGCTTGCCTGTGTTTGGAAGAAGTTAGTTTTTGTATGAACATAGGTAGCTTATTTTTCTTGCCAGTAAAATTGATCGGTAAACCCAACAGCCTTCCCCCAAATGGTTCCTTTGCCACTGCAGTCTAGCCTGGAGGCTGCGAGGACCAGGTGTCTTTCCTGTTAGCTATTCAGTGGTCAGATTCTTAAACAAGTGGTTGTACGTTCCAGGTTGCTTCTGGGCTTTAATGTCAATTTTTTCTGCTCTACTTGATGTTTGCAGTGGGTTTCTGGTAAATGCTCATTATTTTTTAAGACATCTTTTTCCTTATTTTATTCAGGGGGTTATTTTTGTTTAACCACATACTTTTTAGTTACCTACTTATATAAGTCATGGTTTTTGTTTTTTAATCTAGATAATGAGTTTTCTGTAGGCCAGGGTGAGCTACAGATGCTGGCAGCTGTGGTATCCCTCCTGGGGTGCCCAAGGCTGTTGTCTTCCCACATACTCAAGCCCAGGGGTGTGGTAGAGATCACTGGGAGTCAGGGGCTGGCTTCCATCTTTGCTACTAAATCCTGTCTGACCTCAGGTCAAACCCCCCACTTGGCACCCAGTCACTGATCTCTGAGGACCACATGCAAAAAACACTGCCGTTCACAAGGCAGAACTGGCAGTGTGGCCAAACCCACAGGCAACCCATGTGATTGTGCTAAGCCCCAGTGTCCTTGCTGCCACCCCCACCATACTGGGTAGTAAAAACTGAATGGGGTATTGCCTGGCAGTCATGTGGGTATCAGCTATTGGGATGCTTCCTCCCACCACTGAAATCCTAAAGCTGTCACCACCAGGAAGCACCTGGAAGACAGGACAGGGAGGTCCAGTACTGATGCCAACCTGCTGTGGATATGGGCAGGTCCCTGGCCACTCTGGCCTAAGATCCCTACTTGGTTAAAGGGAGGGGATTGACTCCTATATCCTAAGGTCTCCTCAGTTTGGATGCCTGGGATCCAGTCCTCAAACCCTGCTCAGTGTCAACTAAACTTTCTGGGGCAGGCCTGACTTGAGAGTGACAACATGCCCTGCTGAGTGAAAACGGCCCAGGCACAGGGGACCAAAGATGGATCATGGAAAAGCATTTACGATAATGTCAAGTTTAATCTGCCAAATATACAAGTTGGATCTGTGGAACATGTTTGCCTGGGTGCTGCACAGTAAACAGAGGTTTCTTGAAATGATCCATGGATAGGGTTAAGAACAGGCCCTGGCCAGAAGAGTGGGACTGGGGCAGAGAAGGGCACGGGGGAGGCCATGGGACAAGCCATGACCCTTAGGAACCATGGGGTACAGGCTCCCAGGTGACAGGCCCTGAGTGAGCACCCAGGCAACACAGATGGGCTGGCTGTCAAAACCTCACCAGCACCCCTTACCGTGCAATCTACTGGACAAATGGAAGCTCTTCTTACCCCACCTCCCAAGCACCCCTAACAAGGGTTCTGAATTCTAAAAACAGCAAAAACATTCGAATGGTTATACATGAAATGCTGTCCTGCATCTTTCTGTCTCAAAGATAGCTGCCCCCTCCCCCCAGCCCCCCACCCACCATCCCCCAAACGATTTCTGTGCCAAGATGAAGAGGAGGCCCCAGGCTTTAGGGGACTCCTTGTCTTGAGGGGCTGCTGCAGCGGCGCCAGGGTACAGGGTGGGTGAGACACAGCAGCAGTCCTAGCCGCCATGGCCCAGTTCCCTGGTATCTTCTCCCTCAGGCCACACTACTTATTCAGGGATAGCGACTGCATTCGCTTTCCTGACAGGGTTGCATCATCTTTTGCTGAGGGAGGAAAGGAAAGGAAAGGAAAGTGTAAGTTAAAACAACCCCTCCACATATACATCCCCACTCCCAGAGCCATAAAACTAAGTCTGAAAGGCCTCAGCAAACATTTGTGCAACTGACTCATTGGGGAGATGAAAAGACTGAAGGAGGCCTGCCTGATGTCCTCCAGAGGGAGAGGGTTTCTGCTGAAGCCACTGAACCCAAATGTCCAGACAGTGAGTTTGGGGGCCACTCCTTAAGGGCCCACCAATCCACGACACAAACAGAAACTCTTAGCACTCCCTGCCCCTGCAGGACCCAGTTAATTCTAATCTCTCCACATGGGTTTTGAATTCTCTAAAATCAGCAACAGTGTTCAAATAGTTACACAGAAAATACTTTCCTGCTTGGGATTTGTGAAGCAAGAGCTGTTAGCAGGGAGTGGGGATAACCAGGTAACTACAGTGTGGTAACAATGTCCCTGGGCAACTGTTTTCCCATTTTTAGGCTTCAATTTCCTTGCATTTGCTAAGGAGGCAGGACAGCAAAATCCCTAAGGGCTCTCGTGGTCCCATATGTGGGAGTACGTGAGACCGTAAGACAGAAGGACATGAGTCAAACACTCCTATAAACCAGACCAACTCCACAGCTAACCTGACCTACAGGAGTCCTCTACCACCTTTGGCCCCACTGGAGGGAGGACACGGGGGAAGAAGGACACGTGCCCGATTTCATCTGAGTCTGCACCATGAAATCCAGCCCACCCTGCACCACCTCCCCAACCCCCAGACAGCTCTCCCAGCCACACAAGGCACCAGACCTTGGTGGGACTTTTCAGACTCGAAGGTCTGCACTTGGTACATCCCTGAGACCTCCCTCAGATGCCATGGATAGTGCTGAAGGTCAAATCCATATTTGACTCCATGCTTCCGCTGGACCCTCCTAGAACCCTGAGGGGGAGAGGGCAGAACGCCCACTTCCACCTGACAGGAAGAAGGAAGGCATACATTCAGGGTAGGCCTTTACCAAACAACCTGACCCCATCCCATTTCACAACCAGGACAGTGAAGTACAGGATTTGGTGCCCAGAACCAGAGTCAGGCAACGCTCTAGTGACTCAAGACTTACCTTTCCTCTCTTCTTCTTTCTTCCTGGCAGCCTCCTCCCGCTGTTTTCGAATGATCGCCAGCCGGGCAAGGTCAGCCTTGGCTTGCTCTGTCTTCCCAGCTAAATGCATTTTCATGTAACGCTCTTTTGCTTTCTGCTTCTCGATTTCTTCTCTGTTTGGATAAAATAGTGTCACAGGAAACGTCTTCCCACCATTAGCTGGATGTGGGAGCCAGAATAAAGGCCAAGTACTCAGGCCCAGGGCCCAAGTGGTGGAGAGCACCCTGGCTAGGGGAGGGGCCCTGGCTCTATGTGCCCCTTCCTTGATGGACATTCACCAAACACACAGAGGGATAGGTCTGGACCTCTGCATAACAGGCTCAAGGGGCTGGGGGGAGTTCAAGAGATGTACTCATCTACCTCAAATAGAAAACACAGCATAGGGGTGAGCTCAGCACCAGGGACCTTTGAAAAGCCTTAGAACAGTGTGGACCATGGGGTGGAGGGGATGGGCAGGGTGTCACTAACTAGGATCCGGTGTCCACACTGAGAAACGAAAACCGAAACCAAGTGAACCATGTGTCCAGAGAAGATGACCAGGAGGAGGGAAGGCAATACAAAACATTCCATAAGGAGTGAACCAAGTGTCCACAGATGGGAACCAGACATAGCCACTCAATCAGTGCAGCTCAGATGTGCATGAAACTGCCACCAAGAGAGTGAGCCCCCATAAGTGGAGGTGTGAATAAGAATTGGATTCCCATAGAACAAAAGTGACTGCCACCAAGCAGAGAGAGGTGAGAGTCCTTATAGGATTCCCTTTGAGGATCTTCTTCCTAAGAGTAAGATTCTGAACTGGAGTGGGCACCTTCCATGGTGTGAGATTAGAGTGTCTTATTTACACCAGGTTCTTAGAAGAGCCAATTTTGGAGGTGGCAGGGAAGTCCTGCCTGGCAGGAGCTTTGGGAAGGGAGTGACTTGGCATCCAGAGGCCCCACAGCACACAGCGCTGGAGAGTAATGAAAAACAAGGCACGGAACCTGGCCAACAGGGAGGGAAAGAAACCCAGCAACCAAAGTCAGATGAACAGATGTCTCGTGCAGAAGACTCTGCATAAGACACTTCAAAGATGAAATGGGAATACCTGTCAGCCCAGCAGATCCTCCCCTGAGAGGGAGGAGGGAGACACAGAGGAATCTGGAATGATAAGCAAAGCTGCCTGAAGGCTCTGCAAGGCCCCCTCAGTGAAGTGCCAGGCAGAATGCGCACCTCTCACTCTACAACCCAAAAGGTGGGAGTAGCAAAGGCTGCCTTCCTCACTGGTGAGAAAGAAGTACTAGAGGGTGACAGTCCATCACAGCCTCTAATCACACCCCAAGCTCATGGGCCTTCCTTGTGGGTTTTCATATATCTTGTGGAATTTTCAGACACCACCGTGGAGCCAGCACAGGAAGGTGAATTTAAATACTAGCAGCCCAGTCAGAAAAGAAAACAGGGCCCCTTTCCCTAATGGCCTTCAACTTCTTGTAAGTCCCGTGACATCAGCTGGTGTCCATCAAAAGCCAGGATACTACTTGTGGAAAACGGGTTATGTGTAGAGCCCTTGGTTACTCGACTGTGATCCTCACACAACCTATGATGAAGCTATCTGCGCTCCATTTTCAACTAAGACTTGGAGAAGGCTGGGGCAGCCAGTGGATCTCCTGGCACTGTGCTACCTTCTCGACTCCACAGGCCCCAAGTCCCCCTCCCAATCTCCATGGCCATGACATTACAGATGGATGAAGGCCAGGAATGATGATACCAGGCTGGATAAGGGAAGTGTAGGGACACTGTGGAGGCAAGAGCTGCAGCATAACCCTCTGCAACCCTGGGGATTACTTCAAGTGCAACACTCAGATCTGAATCTACTCTTTTATGTTTCTATTAGTGAATTTAAAAATTCTGATTTTTGTTTTTTGAAGCAGCTTCTATAGAGCCTTTAGGGAATGACATGAAACAGAAATCAACACCACAGCTGGAGCCCCCACCCAGCCAGTAAGGACCTCAGAGCCCAGGAAGCTAGAGCCTCAGAGGAGGTGAATACCTCCACCCCCTACATGTCCAGTCCCTGGCCTGTGTGCCCGCATCACTAGGCCCAGCAGCAGAGGTTACCGTTCTCTCCGTGAAAGCTCCTTGGGCCCATCCAGGTCCAGTTGTGTGACCTTTTTGGTTGTCTGTGCCACTCGGTTGGGGTTCTCAATGTCGATAAGGCCTTCCACACCTTTGCGTTTTTGCTAAGATAGGAAAAGAAGCTGACGGTTGGAGAAGTTTAGGTCCTGCAGAACCCCTGAAGGCCACTCCCAACATCTCCCAACAGTCCATATGAATGGGGACAAACTCTGCCACCCCCAGCTCAACACAATGCTTGGCCCAAAGTCTCACAGTGGGAATAGCACTCAGGAGTGTCCTCACCAGCCTGGGAGGTGCAAGAACAAGTACATATGACTAGAGCCCAACCTATTCTAAGTCCCAGCAGCCAGGAATTACTATCCCACTTTCAAAAGTGACAGAACAGAGGCAGAGGATTTAATAAATAACCTAAAGCCAACCAGTAAGTAGACAACAGATGAGATGTAAATCTAAGCCCATCACAAAAGCTCCCAACACAGAACACTCACTATGCCACCACTTTACGCTCAGCCTCCGAAAGCAATTTTCCATGGAATCTCACACTTGACTGCAACAAGCAATGCTGGATCCCCAGAGTAGGGTAGGCCAACAATGGTCTCGGGACCAATTCTAATTCCCAGCCATCTAAGCTTAGAGGAGGGAAATACAACTTGAATCATCAGATCATCATCTATAGGTTTTGAAAGCTGGTGCAAGAACCTGGAGCCTGCATCTCCCACACCCCTGGAGAAGCTCAGAAAGAAATGAGAGCACAAGTTCTTGATGTAGCAGATTTGGTCCAAGTTTCAGACCCTGTCAACTCCATCCATTCTCTTTAATAAAGTGACCAGAAAGACAGCTTCTGAACACCAGTCAATCTGACCACTATTCAGAGCTACAGATACCTATATCCAATCTGGATGCATATATACCCCTCAACTTGGATACTGGACATCACAAAATTAATGTCTAAAACAGAACTTGAGATTCACCCTCAATCCACCCCTCCTCCCCACAACCCTAAGCATGACTTACTCTTCTTATTCCTTCTTCCCTCAGCCGCCTCACCCAACTCTCAGCAAACCCCACTAAGTCTATCTGTAAAATACGGCTTGAATCTGCCCACTTTTCTGTACATTACCACCACCGTAATATAAGTCATCAATTCTTGTCTAGATACCTACCAATATCGCCCTGGTTTCTACCCTCAATACCCTACAATTCACTCTTTGCAGAGAAGCCCAAACAATCTTTTAAAAGCAAATCTGGTCATCTCTTTCCAACTTCAAGACCTCCACCAGCTGCCCACTGCTCACCTTCAGTGAAACCCAAACCTTTTCAATAGCCGTGCAGCACCTACCTTTGCCAACCTCTCCTCCTTCATCCTAGCCACTCTACTTCTTACCCACCAAGTCACAGTCCCACAAACCTCTCTGTTCCTTACACATGCTCATGGTGTTCCCACCCCAAGGCCTTCACATTGCTAATTAATCTGGCTGCCTTGACTGCTGTGCATGGCTGGCTCCATCTTGTTTGTGAGATCTCAGTTTAAAAGTCACCTCCTCACCACACACTACTCCAAGTACCCTCAATCACAGTCCACTACTTGAAATTATACTGTTCACTTACTTCCTTATTGTCTATACAATCATGATACATTTCTCACATTCTGAGGTGATTTCATTGTTGTTTGGACATTAAAGAGTATACTTACACAAACCTAGATCATATAGTCCTCTACTGCAATGTGCTATATATACTTTTTTTAAAAAGATTTTACTTTTTTAGTTTAGAGAAGGGGAGGGAGGGGGAAGAGAGGGAGAAAAACATCAATGTGCGGTTGCCTCAAATGTGCCCCTTGTTGGAGACCTGGCCTGCAACCCGGACTTGTGCCCTGACTGGGAATCTAACCTGCGACCCTTTGGTTCACAGGCCAGTGCTCAATCCACTGAGCCACACCAACCAGGGCTGTATGTGCTATATATACTTTTATATAACTGACAGTACAGTAGGTTCCTTTACACCAGCATCAACACAAACACGTGGGTAATGCATTACACTACAATGTTACAACGGCTATGACGTCACTAGGTGGTAGGAAATTTTCAGCTCCGTTATAATCTTACAGGACTATCCTATAATCTTATGGGACCAACAATGTGGTCCATCATTAATGAAAACATCGTTATGCAGCATATGACTGTATCTCCCACCAGAATATAAACCCTTAAGAGCAAGGACTGTGTCTGCATCTAAAATTGGAACTGGTAATCAACAGGCACCTGATAAATGTTTGTTGAATGAGTAGGTCCAGGTCCCAGACCCCCACCAAACTCAGTACCTGGTAATCATCTTCTTCATCCTCACTCTCATCTGAATCTAGTGACTTCTTCTCCTTTTTGGGGTCACCTGAAGCCCCATCTCCACTTTCTTCTCCTTGTTCTTCTTCTTCCTGTTTCAGAAATGGATAACCTGTAGAATTAAAAATGCAAAACAAACCCCTGGGACTGTGACCCCTGCCCCAAGCACCTCCAGACTATGGATCTTGAGAAGACTGGAACCAAGGAAGACAAGGGTCCTACTCTAAGACCCTGGCCCCTCATGGGGGACCTGGGTCAGAGGCAGCCTATCCGCTTGACTCTACAGCCTAGAAGCCATCCCTACAGTCCAGCAAGCCCTTCACACAGCCATAAAGGCCCTGTTCCCCTTCTCAGGGTAGGTACATCTCCCAGGATCAGAAGGGTTCAGCTGTGGGGCTAGAATCCATAGTCCTATTCAGCTCCCCCCTTGCTTCCCCAGCTGCAGGTGCAGCTGCCAAATTGAACTCACTTTCTTGGGCAAGTCCTCCCTCACTTTCCATTCCCAGTCAGTGGCAGGCCAGTCACTCCAACCTGCCTATGCAGATGACCTGCTACACCAACTTTCCAAGACAATACCCCAGTACACCACTTCCCTCAACCTTTCTTGCCTCCCCACCAAAGAGATCTCCTATAAAAACTATACATTCTTGCCCCTTTAGCACTGGCTTACATTCTCCAAGAACCTGCTCAGCTGCCAGTGCCACCAGGTAGACCCTCCTTCCCTCTACCCCAACCCCTCTACCCCAGCCTGACTGTGCTCCTTTGGCCCTTATGCAGATGAGGATCTAATGATGTGGTAGGGGACACAAACACCAATAATGACAGAAACATATTTTGTTTCCTAACAGTGGGCTTGAAAAAGCACTGTGAAAACAGAGTAGAGGCAACTACTAAGCTTGCACTGGAAAGGGAAGGGTGGGTATCACCAGTGAGAGTCACAGAAGAGGTGCCATTGAGCAAGGTCTAAAGGAACAAATATTACTTTGTCTGGTAGGGTGTGGGAAAGGCAGGGCATCATGTTATGCTAGGTTTGGCAAGCAGTCCTGCATGGCTAGAGCACTGGGAGCACTACTCCCAGGGGTAGTGCTGAGAGCTCAACCTGGGGATGAGCAGAGCCTGGCCATGGGAGAGCTCCTGGAAGGTGGGGACACAGGAACAAGAGGGCACACTAAAGCAACCATTTCTAAGTGAACAAAAAAAGCTGTAATTGATCCAATCAAAGGATGGCTGGCATTGGTTGTTCTGGCATAGGCTGTACCTATTCCTTGCTGCTCCCCTAAACTCCAGGTGTAGGATTCTTCCTGAGAATGGGTGATCCTTGCCTGGCTTCTTTGGGTGCCAGAGGCAGACCACCCCCCTGGGGCACTGGAATGGCCTAGACAGGCACATACTCACCCGAGCCTTCTGCTTTTCAGCCTGGAGCTGTGCATCGATCTCCTCGGGGCTCGTGTACTGCCGTGCCCGGCCTTTGTGGCCTCCCTTTCTACCTGCAGGAAGATTGGCAGCTTAGGAACACAGGCAGAAAGTACCTTCCTTGACTGCTGAGCCCCAGAGGGCTGTGTCCCACTGGAGGCACTCTCATCACAGGTTGCAGACCTCACTTACCCCTCACCAAGCACAACCCAAACCTATACTCCCCAATCCTCACATGTTCAAAGGGACTACAGAGGCAACATATGTCCATCTAATGCAGCACCAGACTATATGCTGGATACAGGCTCCCACAAATAAGACCTGAGGGGAGCATACAGAGGAAAGAATATTCCGTGTAGTAACTGGCTAAATCCCTGGGTCCCTTAGATTCCAAACAGCAAATTCAGACATAATCATGAGAACATGGAACACATCCCTGATGTCACTACAATTTTTTACTTGGAATGTTCTGTCAGAGCCATGGGCTAATTTGATCCACAGAAGAAACTTATGGTACAGGTCCCATATTATAGACAAGCAGACTTAAAATCAAAACAGAGCCGTGAGAAACACGAATGTTGCAGTCCAACCTTGGGATTCAAATCTCTGCACTACCACTTAGCTTTGTGAATATGGGCAGTTACTTAACCTCTATGAGTCCTGGCTTTTGCATGTGTCCCTACCTCATAGCGTTGTCATGAAGATGGATATAACATACTTAAAGCTGTTGGGACAGGGCCTGACATGAGATAAACACTATAAAAATGTTTGTTATGATTGTCACTTTTCTCTCTATATAGTATTTGGGGCAGGGGAAGAAACAAAGCCACATAGGTGATTTACTATACATGTCAGGAAATGCAAAATACTAGGTTAGCCAAAAAGTCCATTTAGTTTTTTCCATAAAAGACATATTTTTCATCACCAATAACTTTACTGATTTGGATATTTTGAGCATGTCGGCTATTGCCCGCTATTGGCCTCTAGTGGATAGAGGCCAGGGGTCCTGCTAAACACCTTCCAATGCATAAGACAGCCCCACAGCAAAGAATTATTTGGCAAAAATGTCAATTGTACCAAGAAACTTCACAAACCACTCCTGACACATTTAATCAGTCATAGCACCTTCTCTGTACACTGTGCAAATCTTTTTTTGCATTTCAGTTGTTTTCACCTTTCTTGAAATAATAATAAATAATAATATAATATGCTGAAAATGTTGTGTATTTTCTTCCATCTTTAATATTCAAATGGCTGCCCAATATTCATCAGTTTTGACATTTTAAAAAATGCTTGTTGCTATGACAGCTGTCACAATACAATCTAACAAAATTGTTTTGAATGAAGTTAAAAACAACTAAGCACTACTAGAATCATTGTACAGAAAAAATTAACCTTTTTGCCCAACCCAGGACTTCATGTTCACCTAAGTGGTATGATGGAAAGTGAAAACTTAAAACCTATTGGGGAAAACTTTCTTGTACTTGGAATAAGAAACGTGAAGTTGAAAATAAACCTGACTACCACCTAAGAGTTAGAGTTAAAAATATAACTAGCAATTCAAGTTCATCTGGGAGTATCAGTTTTATAGAATGACCCCTGCTAAAGCCATCAGTCAGTTTTACAGCAAGGTGGCCCCCCTCCTGCTGGTCCCAGAGAACACTGGGATGGCTGTGGTCTTGACCCATCCTGGCGTTTCCTGAAAGCTATGGTCCACCTGACTTGCAGTAAGGCTCTCACTGGTAGCAGAGAATCTCTATTAGACAACCAGAGCTGCTCTGAACGCCAAAGACAGTAACAAAAATACTGGCCTCCCCTGATTTCCTAGACAGCAGCTGCAGAGCCATAATTGGGCTGCTACAAAGTACACCACCCACTTTTAATGACTACCTGGGTTCCCAGGAGTATCTCAGTATATGCTCGTGAATGTCCTATTGTGAGAAATCAAGCTTGCCATTGTAAGAAACCAACACCCTTTCTTGCCCCCTTAATATTCCAGGCAATAATAACACCTCAAAACTGGCTACTACAGGCTCCCATCCTGCACACTTGACTGTGGGATGCTGACCTTAGTTTGGTCTATAATAACTTTTATCAGAAGCCCTCATGCTTTAAAAATGCTTCACAGTTATATAATGGGAATAAAGTTGGTCTTTTGCTCATGGGGGATTTTATACCTTAACATCTTCATGTTTTTTTACTTTTAACCAAGAATTCCCTTTTAGGGCTTCCTAACTAACCTCCAACTGTGGTTCAAAGGAGCTCCTACAGCCAGAATTCTGGAGTCAGAAGGGCTCACTTAGCATCCTCTTTGTGCAGAAGACTAAGGAACATAGAGACATGGCTCTTCCTACCACAGAATAAACAATAGCTAGGTTTAAATGGATACATCTCTGTAAAGTCCACTGTCTCTGGAAGTAGAGTCAAGAAGTCATTTACGTTTGAAAGAGCTCCAAGTAGATTTTGCTGTGGGTGGATACAAGCCAACCAACATGATACATGATCTACCAACATTAACTAAACACATGTTCTGTGCCAGGAGCCAGCCAGGAACCTCAGGTGCTACCACTTTTTGACCCCTGACTCCAACTCTCCAGCCTAAGGGTTATCAGCCAGGTGTTTCAGATAAGGAAAACAAGCTGGAAGAAGTTAAATAACTTGTCAAAGCCACAGGATGAACTTCAAATCGAGAACTATTGACTTACGAGAAAAAGGATGGAGGAGGGTCGACAATGTACTGGGAAACCAAAGAATCTTTACTTTCTTGGCCAAGGAGCTGAAAAAGTCTTACAAATAACAATAGCTAACGTTTACTGGGCACCTGGCTGCCCCTCACTGTAATGCGCACTCCACGTGGATTACCTAGTTCAAAGCATAGCATCAGGTAAGTACTATGAGGTAAGTACAATCATTACCCCCATTAGCAAATGAGAAAACCGAGACAGGGGGAGATTAAGCGACTGGCTCAAAGGCACACGTCAAGCCGATGCTGAATACGGCACTCAAAGCCGAGTCTCCAACGCTCAAGAGCATCAACTTATGTCCCATCCGACAGGTCTGCCTCGCCCAGAGCCCGAGAGGGCCCACGTTTTACACGCGAGGCAGGTGGGCCCTGCACAGGCGCGAGATGCGGTGACTCAGTCCACGGCGAGTCTACAATAAAGAAAAGTCCAAACTCCCCCATTCCAGGAGAAGCGCGCCCTATATCTGGCCCTGTGCGTCGGTGAAAATCCGGAGCCTCCGAGCTCCCTCAGACCCCCGAAGGAGTGGCTCGAGGCCACGATGGTCCTCTCCCCATAGAGACAATTAGGCGTCCAGGCCCAATCTTGGCCCTCAGCCGGCACCGGCATCCTCCCTCTGCGCCGCTCTCTGAGACGGCCACGGGCTCAGTGAGCAGCAGGAGCCAGACTCCCGCCGCCCCTCGAGGCCCGCCGGCCACGCGCGGCCGCCCCTCACCTCCTTTAGGCATCGCGGCTCCGGCGGCGGCGGCGGCGGCGGCGCCTTGCACTGACACCGGAACCGGAAATACTCGAGGATGGACGTCTTCCGTCCAGCCCAGTGCCCCACAGCACGCTGCCGCCGCCACCGCCGCAGCCGCTGCCGCAGCCGCCGCCGCAAGGACTGGGAAACACAGGGAGGCTGGCGCACGAAGCTGGGCTGTCCCGCGCGCCGCCTGATTCCAGGATCGCACGCGTGTTGCCAGGCAACAGCACTTCCGGTCTCCCCTCCTGGGGAGATGCGTATGTCGGCTAGTCAACCCCTGGAAAGTGAGGATAAAAAGGCAACAATGATTCTGGTGTTCTATACAGGCTGAGGTGCGGACACCTAAGATGACGCAACACCTGCGAATGGTGGGGCGGGGCTCCGCAAAGACCTCATCCTGAAGTGATCACCTGGGAAGCGGAAGCAGTAGAGAAAGAAGCGGGGGCCAACGGCTTTAAAGGTTCCGGTAGGTGTTTTTGATCTTTTCTCGAGTACCTTGGTAATGGTTGGGGCCAGATATCGGAGGTTTGCACTGGCCCAGAGAGCGATCTCAGTGTCTGGCCTAGGGCGGGTTCGGCCCTCTAGAACGGGAGGTCAGAATGAGATCCGGAGAGGAGGCGGCCCCTCGGTCGTTCTGCAGAGGGGATGGGAGATTTGGGGCTTTTCTTGTTTCTCTCTTTCCTCGCCCCCATACACGCTGTTTTTTCTGCCGAGTATGTTTTCTGCCAACAAACTGCTTGTTGTTGTAAGCCTGGTTCAGATGCCATCCTTCTATAAGCCTCTATTCCAGTCCTGGGTGTAACGTCTTCCCTCTTTTCCTCCGAAAGCCTTCCCACTCGACTCCTCTCCCGAGCGCTACTGCTTGTGTTATATCTCCCGACACCTCTTGATCTAGTTTACCTCCTACCTGTACCTCTCCTGGGAGGTATTCTCTTGATTCAAAGGCTGGACCAGGGCCCTCGAATTTCCCTGGGTGATAGCAGAATGGTTCTTCTTGTGTCTTTGTACTCCCAGTCCTTGCGTGCTGTGGCAGGAACCAGATTCCATCCATCTCTAGCTTTAACGTAGAGGAGACAAGTGCAAAAGACCACTGATTTAGGAGTCGGGAGCCCCCAGTCAGAATCAGACGCTGTCAGTTCCCAGCTGTGGGACTTTGACTTTACCTTCTGGAGTTTATTTTCTTATCTGTATGGTTGTTACGGAGAATTCGTGAAAGGAGGTTGTGAGGGTTGGGGGGACTTTGTAAACTGTCTTACGTCCTACAGAAAGGAGGGGCTGAATGATTTGGGGGGAGAGGAGTCTGCTATACTTAACGGTGAGAGATAACCTGAGTTCTCTGCCAACTAGGAAATGCTGTGAGGTTTGAAAAAAGTTCTTTTCTATTTACATTTGGGCTGGACTATTTTGTTGTTGTTGTTGTCCAAGTACAATTGTTTCCATATGGGCTGCTCTATTACATGGGTTTTACATGACTTGCCTCTAGGTTGTATGTTTGTTGAGTTTAAAAAGAGACCTTGGAGCCCTGATCAGGTGGCTCAGCTGATTGGAACGTTGTCTTGTGCACCAAAAAGATTAAGGTTTGATACCCGGTTTGGGCACATATACCTAGGTTTTGGGTTTGATCCACTCTTGGGATGTGTATGAGAGGCAGTCGATGTTTCTCACATCGATGTTTCTCTCTCTCTCTCCCCCTCCCTCTCTTTCTCTCAAATCAATGAAAGCATATCCTTGGATGAGGATTAAAAAGAGACCTTGGCAATCCAGCTAATCCACCACCCTCACTTTACAGATGAGACTGAGGACCAGAGAGAGAATGTGACTTCCCAGTCACAGACTATTTGGTAGAGCTGGACAAGAACCTGAGCCTGTAACTGAAGAGACCAGATAGATATCTTTCAGTTACAATCTTGGGAAACAGCCCTAAGGTACTTTGGTTTTACATGGTCTTTTTCCCTTTTTAAACACTCATCCTTTCAACTCCTTCCATAGTTTTCACATTGTATTGTAATTGCGTTTTTGCTTTCTATCTGCTTCCTAGATTGTCACCTTCTCAGGGACAGAGGTTGTATCTTATTCTTTGTTCTGTGTTCCCAGTATCCATTTCAGGGCCAGGCTAATAGTTGGTGTTGGTAATTAATAACAACAGCAAAAACCTACTAAACTCCCATTAAAAGCCAGGTATACTACATAGAAATTATAGTTATGTCTTCACAATGACCCTATAACGTAGGTTCTATAACCCCATTTTACAGATGCAATTAACAGAGTTAGAGAAGTAAATGTGCCCCACAATGGAGGCTGTGAGGGCCTTTGGGTATCTGAGATTCCAAAACTAATTTACTTAATTTTTCCTCCCAGATCTTTGCAAATTATCTTGTGGGGGAAAATGCCTAAAGTCAAAAGAAGCCGGAAAGCTCCCCCAGATGGCTGGGAGTTGATCGAACCAACGCTGGATGAATTAGATCAAAAGATGAGAGAAGGTGAGTAGGGGAGTTCCTATCTGGGGGGCTGCATCCAAGGGTCACTGGCTTAGATGCCTCTATGGGCCAGGCATAAATGCACGTCTGAATGCAAAGAGGGCACCAGTGTGGCTTCTTGACACTGACGTATTTTGTTTGCTTATTAATCCACAGGAATAGAATAAGTGCTAAAAAAGTAAGAATACGCTTACGAAAAGGGCCTAAAGAACATTTGGGGGCCAATTTGCATATATAAATTTTAGGGAATATAGAGCAAATAGTTGGCCTGTAGTTACTTACTGTTTTTGGTTGGGTGTATGTTTAAAATTATACAAAGTGTATTTATTTGGAAAGCCCTGTTCTTTTCACTTTTTTTCTGAAACATTTTTATTCAGAATTTTCCTTATGGGTTTCTGACAGTCTTTTCATCATCTTTGTTTCTGCATTATCTACCAGTTTTCTAGAATGCACCATCTTCACTTCCCTCTAAATGTATAATCCTGCACTTGCTAATCAGTGTAGTGTACTGTTTTTGGAAATTTTATTAGAAGCCACAAACATCTGTTAGCCTTATATGATCCCCATGTAACCCTTTATTAAGTTGCTTCTTTTTTTTTTTAATCCTCACCCAAGGATATGTCTATTGATTTTAGAGAGGGAGAGAAAGAGAATAATCGATATGAAAGAGAAACATTGATCAGTTGCCTCTTGAATGCACCCCAACTGGGGTTCAAACCCCAGTACATAAACAGTGCCCACACCTTTTAAGTATATGAGACAATGCTCCAACCAACTGAGCCACCACGCCAGGGCCTAAATTACTTTTTAAAGTGATTTTTTAATTTTGAGGTAACTAACCATTGTTACTGTGGAGTCATACTTCAGCAGTAATTACTAAATGAATGTTAAATTATTTTGCCTCCTTTCTCCAAAACCTCTATTAAATTTCAGAACTTAAAGTAATCAAGATCATTTTGGGCTGAGAGATTTCTTCCCCAAAAAGATCTTTATTCAAAATAAAGGGACTTGGAGAATACTGTAATAGGTTTTGTGAGTCCTTAAAAATAAATCTTCCTTTCTTAAGGGATAACTGTTGGGGGGGGAGTATTTAGACATATGTGATCTTCTTTACCTCCAAAATAAGTATTCTTTCACCCATTTTTACTTAACCATGTAGCCCTTCAGCATTTCTTTGCTTGCCCAGTTTACTCTTACTTCCACTGTAAGGAAAACAGAGTGGGTGGCAGGTGGTATCAGACTTGGCTTCAGTGTTGGGAACCATAGGGAGCTCTGGGGGTGTGGCAGACTGGTGAGGGCCAGAAGCTGTTCCTTCTGAGCCCATTTTACCACACTGAATATAGCCTGCATATTGCCCAATTTGCTGATTTTTTTTTCTCCCAAGAGAAGCAGGAAATCCAGCTGTTTTATGTAAACTGTTCTAATTTAAAATTCAGACTTAAAAAAATTCTGTGGGGAAAACCAAACAAAATCTCTCCCAGCCTTACCTTTAGCCTGGCTGGGGCTGCCAGCTTCCAGTGCAGGTCTGTTTTAGTAACAGTTTTCTTTCATTTTACTTATTTTCAGAGAGGGGAAGGGAGGGAGAGAAACGATGTGCAAGAGAAACTTCAATCAGTTGCCTCTCGCACACCCCTAGCTGGTACCTGGCCCACCACCCAGGCATGCGCCCCAACCAGGAATCAGACTGGGAACGGAACTAGCAACCCTTCGGTCCACAGGCCAGCACTCAAACCACACCAGTCAGGGCAGCCAGTGCAAGTTTTGCCCATGGAATCTGTGGCCATGCTTTTAGGCTATGGAAGACCCCTGCATGGCCTTTGCCACAGAGAGGTCTAAAACCAGTGGCATTTCTACACCTGTTGTCTTGGTCTGGGAGCCATTTATAGAACAATTCACAGTTATTGAAGCAGTTGACACTGTTATCTTAGAAGGGAAGATTTCAGCATAACTTCTTGTCTCTTCATATGTCTCTTAGCTCATTATTTAAGTTTTTGTGTAGCCACTCTTGCCCTATAAGTCCCACCAAAGATGGCCTGATAATGGAGACTGAGGGGCAGAGGTGGGGGAAATTATGTGTGGCAGAGGGTTCTATGGGGATGGACAAAGGCATTATCTCTATGGACTATAACCAGGACTTGAAAATAACTTTGTTTTTATAAGAACTTTTAACTAGTTGAAGCCCTGCCTGGGAGACTGTTAGTTGGGGCATCATCCAGTACACCCAAAGGTTGTGGGTTCGATTCCCAGGCAGGGTACATACAAGAGGCAACTGATTGATGTTTCTCCTCTCTCTCTCCCCTCTTACTCCCACCCCTTTTTTCTCTTTCTTAAAAAAAAAAAAATCAATAAAACACATCCTCAAGTGAGGATTAAAAAAATATATAAACCAGTTGAAAACAGTATAGTCAACACTCCCATGATAAACATTTAATTAGACTTTTTAAGAATAGAACTTGAAAAGAATTGTTGCCCAGGGGTAGTTTTGTTTTGTTTTAACTGATTTATTTTTAGAGCTAAGTGAAAGGAGGGATAAAGAGAGGGAGAGGAACATTGATGTGAAAGAGAAACACTAATTGGTTGCCTCTTGTACGTGCCCTGACAAGGCACTGAACCCTCAACGCAGGCATGTGCCCTGACTGGGAATTAAACTGGCAACCCTTTGCTTTGCAGGATGACCCCCAACCAACCAAGCCACACTGGTCAGGGCTTCTTGCCCAGGTTTTGAAGTTAATGAGCAGGTTTTGGCATTAGCAAAGAGGCAGAAACCTAAGTCTAGATTATGGCACGATATCCCCTACCTCTGGCCTCTTCATATCCTCATCTTCGCATCACTGACTGAATGCTGCCTTCCACTTTTGTGTGAACCTATACAAAATATCCAAAAATGTTCACATGATCTTGTCAAAATGGGCCCAAAATGGGATTTTTTAAATGTGTGATGCTGTGATTAAAAGATTGAGAGAAAACTCAAAAGCGTAGAAATGTTCCATTTCCAAGATGGCATCTTAAGGAGCTCCATGCCCCTGCCTTTCCACCAGTGGTCTCATCTAACCACATTGCTTTCCACACTCTCTGCCCAGGTGAGCAAATGCCTTCTCCAGCCTTGTCTCCCCACTAGGCTCTATACTAATGGTGAATCCTCATTCACCCACCCCAAAGATGCTTCCCTTCTCAGGCCACAAACTGTGAAGCTGCCCTTCACTCCCCTCTTTCTTTTATTCCTATACAAGCATCAAAGATATCCAGATTCCTATAAAGGGTGGTAAAACAGAGAGGGAAAGTTGTTACAGATAAATAAGACTTGAGACAAATCAACCAAATACCACATTTGGATGTTATTTAGATCTTAATTCAGACACACAGTTGTCAGGTATTTTTGAGGCAATCAGTGAAAATTGAATATGGGATCCTAATAAGGAATAATGATTGGTTTTGTTGGGTTGGATATTGGCATTACAGACATTAGTATATAGAGATACATATGTATTTATGAATGCATTGCTCAATGTTTGAGATTCATTTTAAAATACTCCTATGCCCCCACTCCCAAAAGTGGGGAGAACAGGCCCTAGCTGGTTCAGTGGGTTTGGCATATTCCCACAAACCAAAAGGTTGCCATTTCAATTCCCGGTCAGGGCACCTGCTTGGGTTGAGGACCACGTCTCTGGTTGGGGGGCGTGCGAGAGGCAGCTGATCAATGTTTCTCTCCCTCTACTTCCCTGTCCCTTCCCCTCTCTCTAAAAATAAATAAATAAAAATCCTTTTTTAAGTATTAAGAAGATAAACTGCAGTGTGTCTTTTTTTTTAAAGTGAGGAGAACAGGACAAAATTAAACTAGCTGTTAGTAATTCTTGAAGTTGAATGATAAGTACTTGGGAGTTCAATAAACTTTTGTGTATATTTGAAATTATTGATAGTGAAATCTTAGAAAATCCATGTATCTACAATCTGACTCCTTTTATCCCATCTACTCCCACCACCTGGTTCAAGCTACCCTTACCTCTCATCTGGATTACTGTAATAGCCTCCTCCTTCTCTCCCCACAGTCTTCTCCACAGGGCAGCCAGGGTGATGATTTTAAGTTCAAAGTCACATTTGTAACACTGTCTGCTCAGAACCCTCCGGTGGTTCACCTTCTCGTCAGAGCAAAACCAATGTCCTGTGGCCTTTCGGGTCAAACATAGTCTCACCCCCAACTCTTGACCTCCATCACCTACCTCTCTCCCTCCCTTACCTTCCCAGCCCCCCAGCCGCTCTGCTGTTCTTTGATGCCCAGGTACAGTCCTGCCTGAAGGGCCTTTGTGTTGCTGTCGGCTTCTCAAGCATGTTTGCCCCTCATATTTCTTTTTTTTTTTAATTGAGATACTATTGACATAAAACATTGCTTTGAGTTGTACAACATAATGATATGATACATGTATACTTATATTGCAAAATGATTATCACAATACATTTAGTATTAATAAATATCCATCTCAATTCCCAGCCAGGACACATGTCTGGGTTGCAGGCCACGGCAACCGCACATTGATGTTTCTCTCCCTCTCTCTCTCTCTCTCTCTCTCTCTCTCTCTCTCTCTCTCTCTCTCTCTCTCTCTCTCTCTCTCTCTCTCTCTCTCCCTCCCTCCCTCCCTCCCTCCCCCCCTCCCCCCCTTTCCCTCTCCCCGCTTTCCCTCTCTAAAAATAAATAAATCTTTTATAAATAAATAAATAAATAAATATCCATCCCCTCACATAGTTACACTGTGTGTGTGTGCGTGAGAGAGATAAGAACATTTGAGATTAAACTCTCTTAGCAGCTTTCAAATGTACAATGCAGTATTGTTGACTTTAGTCTCCGTGCTGCACGTTACCTCCTCAGGACTCATTTATAACTACAAGTTTGTACCTTTTGACCGCCTTCACCCATTTCGCCCACCTCCCTCCCCTCTTGTTTCTTAAGGTCTCTGATTAGATGTCTCCTTCGTGCTTCCTTTCATCACCCATATAAAATGGCAGTCCCTCCTTTCCCTGCTTGCTGTCCCCTCCCGTGTTTTCTTTTTCTCTGTGGCCATTAGCACTTACCACCAGGTGTTGACCTGCTTCCCTCCTCTGGAACGCAGCCCTGGGGCTTCTCTGTCCTCCTCACTGCTGCATCCTGGGCTCCCGGAGCAGGGCCTGGCCTGCAGTGGGCACACTTACTTGCTGCATCCTCAACACCTGCCTTTTGATTCAGTCACAGAAACCTGTTTGTTGAGGTGAATTATAAATCCTAGGTAAATAAGACAGCCTCAGAGTTGGAGAAACAGAAATATAGTTTGTTTTGTTTGTTTGTTTGAACCATTCCTTACCTTTCTTCTCTGCCCTACAAACCAAGAGGAGATGGTAGGCAAAGATCAGCTTGGGCCTGCTAAATTGCCTGTGGCGGGTGCGAGCTGCTACCTGACCCTGTGCACACTGGTGGAGCAGTTATTTCCTGCAGCCTGCTGTGCTGGGAGCTTTCAGGCTTGTCCAGTTTTTTTTCCCCTTACCTCTGAAGGACTTTGGTTGGAAAATGAAGTTTGAGGTACCTTAAAAATGATTAGGATGCCCATCAGTGGGCCCAAAATTATATTGAGAAATTATTATACTTGTAGGAATATGTCTGGAAGGATAAAGATCAGGGCGTTAAATAGAGGTTATCTTTGAATTATTTTTCAAAATCTTTTACTTCTAATGTATCTAATTAAAAAGGCATTTTAAAATTAAAACAATATGTTTAAATCAGGTGGCTTACGCTTTTTGCTTTATTTTTTTTAAATAGCTGTATAAGATATAAATCACATAATATATAATTTGCCCTTTCAAAGTATTAAAGTAAGGGGTGTTTAGTATATTCACAGAGTTGGGCAACCATCACCATAATCAATTTTACATTTCATCACCCTGGGAAAAAAATCACATACCTTTTAGTAGTCATCCTCCCCCTCCACATCTCCCAGTTCTCAGCAATCGGCAATCCACTTTCTGTCTCTAAAGACAAAGAATCATACAGTAGGTGGGCTTTGGGGGCTACTTTCTTAGTATAATGTTTTCAAGGTTCATCCGTGCTGTAGCATGCATCAGTACTTCATTCCTTCTTGCGACCTAATTATATTCCATTGTGTGGCTAGTTTACATTTTATCTGTTTATCAGTTGGTGGACACTGGGGTGGTTTCTACTTTCTATGTGCGTGTGTTTCCAGTTCTCTTGGGTATATGCCCAGGAGCAGAATTGCTAAGTCACATGATAACTCGTCTGTGTCCTGAAGAACTGCTGGACTGTTTTCCACAGCAGCCGCACCCTTTTACATTCCTGCCAGCAGCAAACGAGGATTCTGATTTCTCCACATCCTTACTACTTGTTATCGTGTCTTTTTTTATTCTGTCATTTTGATTGTAGTCATCTTAGTAGGTATAAAGTAAGATATATTCTTCATTCCTACTCATTTAAAACAAAAACACTACATCCTGTGCAGAGTAGCCCTACCTACCAAAACAAAATGAACACATACCTTTTTCTCCCCAGCTGAAACAGAACCTCATGAGGGGAAGAGGAAAGTGGAATCCCTGTGGCCCATCTTCAGGATCCACCACCAGAAGACCCGCTATATTTTTGACCTCTTCTACAAGCGGAAAGCCATAAGCAGAGGTAGCTGACTAGATTCTCTCTTGGCCTTTCCACCTTGAGTAGCTTTGAGATCTATTAAGTAATGGCTCTATTCTTGCAAGCCCTGCAAGTTTCATGATATTTTTACCACTAGAAAAGGCGGGAAGGGGTCAATGTTGAATACTCGTTGTAATGAAGGGTAGTGATGGGCTAGCGGTGGGGCAAGCTTTGTTACATCATGGTTTGATGCCCTTTCCCATTATCTTTTTGACAGAACTGTATGAATACTGTATTAAAGAAGGCTATGCAGATAAAAACCTGATTGCAAAATGGAAAAAGCAGGGATATGAGAACTTGTGCTGCCTGCGGTGCATTCAGACACGGGATACCAATTTTGGGACAAACTGCATTTGCCGGGTCCCCAAAAGCAAGCTGGAAGTGGTAATGTCTCTCTCCCTATTGTGTCTGACAATTAAGTTTGATGTTACTTTCACTTCAGAATTCTGTTCCAGTTGACACCGAGGGAGTTTATACTCTTGGGGCTGGAAATAATTTAGTTGCCGTATGTCCTGCTGGCTGTCCCCTCCCCCACCCCCCAGCCCAGAGTGAGCCCCTCTGTTCAGGAAGCCGTGCTAGGCACTTGAGCAGTAATCATATTTGCTATGTCTGGGGGCCAATCTCAAGTCTACCTTTGGGCAAGTTAGTGAACTTCATGCCTCACTTACGAAACGGGGGTAACAACACACACCCCTAAGGTGGTTGGGAGGACGGAGTCAGGAAAGGGTAAGCCAGTCAGCAGTGCTCACCCTTCAGCTGCCCTTTTTTCCAGGCCTCCTTTTCCTCAGTTTGACACTTTAATTACTCTATTTCTTCTGTCATCAAAACTTTGTGTTCCAAACTAGGCTGGGCAGCTCAGGAATGTGCTGGGTATGCAGTAGCTGAGCTGAGGGCACAAGCCTCTCTGAACTGGAACTGCAGGAGGCAAAGGCATTACTGGGATGTCAGCCATTAGGGGCCTTTGAGTGCAGCCTGTTGGCTGACTGTTGTGGATCCGGTTGAGAGCTTAGACCAGATTTTCCATCTTCCAGCTTGGCCTTTCACACAGTCATCACAGAGACCCTTTGCAGACTGGGTAGTTTGTACAGTTGTAACTCTGAGCCAAGGGCTTTAGCTCAGTAGGAATCATCTGGAAAGTCAAGGACAGACATTCTGAGCAGTGGGAAGTGAACGAGGGCTGCCTCGCCCAGGGAAGGTTCTGGGTGTTAGTTTCCTGGGGCAGAGCAGCAGGAGCCCCTCTCTGAGAGCACCAGGATTCCATAGCAGTGTCTGGTCGGGGGTCCTGCCCCGACCCAGCCCGCTTTGGATTTAGGTGGTTTCACCATCAGATCTTGTTTGCCTAAACAAGTTTTACTCCAAAAAGAGAGAAAATGGATATAAACTGCTCTGGGGTCTTCTGTCCACTGGACAAGCCCCAGGCCAGACATCAAGCCACACACCTGGCCTAGGGGACAAGACTGTCCTGCTACCACACAGACTCAGGTGCACACCACTGTCCCTGTGCCCCCACTGGAAAGGTCCCCTACCCAGAGGAGACCCTGAGCAGTGGAAGAAGCCCTCCCTGCCCCCAGGTCACAGCAGGGTATGGCATGCTCACTTGGCAGAACAAAAAGACTCACACAGATTTCCCCGTCCCCCTTTTTTAGGGGAAAAAGTTTAATCTGCATAAATGAAACGTACTGGAGATGTAACTTCAATGTCAACAGCAGCTATTTTATTTTCATGGGGGAACCGAATTTTTGCCATTCCAAACTGTCATAGAGGAGTTTCTGAGGAGTGTCCTGTAGGGAATGACTGTCCAATTGCCAACCTTCTCAGAGGGTGGATTAGTTATGTGTGTGAGGTGGGGTAGAATGCTGTGGGGCGCAGTGTCTCAGCTGTCTTCTGTTGCAGGGCCGGATCATCGAGTGCACACACTGCGGCTGCCGGGGCTGTTCCGGCTGAGGCCCTGGAGCCCTGACCCCTCTCCACCCAGGACTTTGGACTTCACAGGTTTCTGCCTGTCGTGCCACCCCTTTCCTATGAGCAGCTTTTCTGGTAGAGCAGTGCCCCAGGCCCAAGTTGGAGTATGGTCTCTACGTGTGAAGGCATTGTTGTTCATGAGCTATAATTTGTAGAAATAAAACTTGTAACCTTGGGCCCTGCATTAGTTCTTTCAGAGAGCCAGCAGTCTTACAGCCCAGTGGGAGAGTTCCAGGCCCTTGGAACTCAACCCTGACCCTGCCCTTTAGGTGCCATGTGACCATAATCAAGTTCACCGTCCTGATCAGTGATGGGGTTGACAACCTCACAAGTGAGGATGGCTTGAGATGATGTGCCCAGGTGACCAGCTGTGCTGCAACCTGCCGTGAATTTGTCAGGCACCCAGGGCCCAGCACTTGTCCTTATACCATTGCCATCAAAATGCTGCAGTTCTCACTCTGGCTGACCCTATGCTCATGTTTGAGGCTACACCAGTATGTTCACATATCTTTAACATGAAAGACTCCTAGAGTTCCCACAAAGCACTGTGAAGGCTGTGTACTTAGTTCCAGCTCTGCTGGAGGTCCTCTGGGGCCTCCCCATCACCTGTCCCCAAGGCCTCTGTCCACATCACCCTTACAAACAGTGTCTTGTTCCCCCTTGGGCTTGGTCCGGAAATTCTGCCATGGGTGAGGGGCTTCTTCTGCTGGCATCATTTTCAACCACCGCTTATAATAAGCTCGAAAGCCATCAACCTTCTCCAAATAGGTGTTTTTCCCTTTGTACTGTAATTAGAGAAGCATGGAGTGCAAAGATTAGACAAACCAGTTAGAATCACAGCCACTATCTACAGTTAACCCCTAACCACAGCAGCTGTTGCAGCCTCCGGGAAGCTGTGGAAAGGGAGAGGGCACGGAAGCTGAGTACACTAAAGAAAAGTGAAGTATGAAGTTGCTGCACCATGAGGCAGGTCCAGATTGCCATCTGCAAACAATCCTTCCTAAGTATCTGTTCTGCTGCCTCACCCAGGGATGTCATTCCAGTCCCCAAGCCAGAATCACTGGGTCCCACCAACTGTGCCTCTGCAGTCTGCTGAGTGCCTCCACCTCAGCACCACCAGTCTCCTTTCTGACCGTCATCTCAGCACTGTGGTAGTCTCTACAGAGAGGGAGAGAGAGAAGGAGGAAACCGGCTGTACCAGGCAGATACCAGAAGAAAGGTGGCAGAGGAATAATAGAAAAACAAAGTATCAGAGATAAAGACAACATGATGATAAAAGGGTTAATTCAAAAGATTTAACAATTCTAAACTTGTATGTATCTAATGTTGCCTGAAAGTACATAGAGAAGTACCTGCACAATCCCAAAGAAATAAATCCCAAAGAAATGAGTATGAATGTATGACTTAAATACAATAAGCTCTAAGTACTCTGGTAGTCTGGGGACTGCCGACCACTTGAGAAGACCCTTTGTGGGCCCAACACCACAGAGTGAAGAGACAGTTTACTAACCAGTATGTACTCGCTGCATGCAACCAACAGGACTAGTATCCAGAATATATAAAAATCCCTGAGGAAACAATAAGACTAACAACCAAGTGCTCAAAGATGCCAGCTGTGCCCTCTGCTTGGCATACTCTCCACTACTGTCACTAATTCTTACTGAGCCTTCAAAATGCACTCAAGCACTGCATCTGCACAGCTGTCCCTGACCCTGTGCCCCGATAGTTTCGTATGCCCTTGCTGACTTGTCTCCCCACCCATCAGATGGTGCTCCTCCAAGCCACAGCTGTCCTGGAGCTCAGCACAGGGTCTGACTCAATAGACCTAAAAACTGAACCCCCAGAGCTGGATGTCCTCAGAACAGCATGGGGAGAAATGGCCATCACAGCAGACTCTCACTGCCCCACTGCCAACCCCTTTCACTCAAAAACAGTCATACTGGGTACAGGCAGTGAGCAGGCTCCAGGGATCCAAGTGAGCGAGGCAGGCAGTCCCCACCTCTAGGGGCTCACAATTTCATGAAGACAAGTCACGTGCACATGTGAGCATAGGCTATGAAACATGGTGAAAAAACAGTGCTGTATGTAATGGGAAGGGAGACAGCCAGCCGAGTATCTTCTGAGAGAAGCATTTAAGCTGAGACCTACAGGACAAAAAGGAGCCAGTTATATAAAAAAGCAGGAGCAGCCTATTCAAGGGCAGAGCGAATGCAAAAAGCCTGAGGCAGGAAAAGGGCTGGTGTTATCTAGAAAGGACATAAGTCCAATGGGACTGACAGAGCCAACAAAGGGAAGATGGCCTGAGATGAGAGCTATGTGGACAGGGACTTGCAAACCACAGTCTAAGGAGTTTGGGATTTCTCTCCTAAGGGAAGCCACTGACAATTTAAAGTAATGGAATGCTAAGCCCAGGGGTGGGGCAGCACAGGCTGAGGAGACAATGGGCACATTAAAGCCCGGTGCACATACCCGGTCATAGGTGGGTGGGTACTGGGCTGCAAACTCCAGTTGGCGGATGACCACTTCATTCACTGGGACTCTGTTCTGCCTCATGTCCTTCAGGATGTTAATGAGATAGGTGTAGTCCAGTTTCTTGAGGGCCACATTGATGAGGGTGCTGTAGATATGGGTGTTGGGGGTCATCTGGGATTTCTGGAACATCACAGACATACAATCAGTGAGATGATGCAGATTGCTGGGGCAAAGCCTGCTGGGGCATATCCAGCTTGGTGAGCTACCTTGCCAGTCAAGTCTGTTCTGCAGACCAGCAACCAGGGACAAGACAGGCAGAATCTGGTAGCAACAACAGGCTTCACTGCCCTCTCCCAAAGGAAAGCCCAAGTGCCCCACTCTGTGGACCCATTCCATATGGCTGAGAACCTTACCCTCTCAGTCCTCAAGAACTTGAGGAGAGAGATGGGGGGAAAATGGAGACAACTGTATTTGAACAACAATATATAAAAAAAAAGAACTTGGAGAGAGACAATGTTGCTCTCAGAGGTCAACGGACTCAGGCAGTAACCACAGGCAGGAGACCACCTCTTTGGTTCTTGGCTGTGGGTTTACTGCATCCCTTGCCCCCGTCCAAAATTCTGATACATTCCTGCTCTAGTCTATCCTCTACCCCTACAGAGTGTTGGGGCCAAGACCTGTCCCCACCCTTCAATCTCACCCCACTGACACTACCTTCAAGATTGTAACATCCCTGCTCTCAATGCCCAGCCCTGCAGCAGCTCACCAGGGTCACCTTCTCCCAAATTGAGCCAATGATCATTCTACACTTGAAGCTAGAGTGATCCTACTCTCCCTGTCCCTGCCCCCCACCACACACACACAATTTATCCTATCTCAGTACAGAGGATCCCTACTTCCCCTCACTCAGACTTCTTCCTGAGCATCCCCAGAGTGGTCCTCAGCTCTATGGGTCCTGCCCAGGCCTGGGCCCCACTCACCTTCATGTCTGCCAACAGCTGCAGACCATCCTGTGGCCTGTGGCACCCAATAGCCAAATTGCAGAATGTCTGGAGGTTGGGGACGATTCCCCTCTTTGCCAGGACTGGTAGCAGTGCCTGTGGAAACAGACATGGCATCACCATCAGCCCCGACAACAGTCTTGTCTGACCAAGCCCTTGGCAGAAAGCTGGAGACTCCACAGGCACAGCTCTGCTCCAAAGCCTCAGGCTCCCTCTGCTGACCACATTGGGCACTGTCCTCTGCCCAGCCCCCTCTCAGAGCTGTCCAGCCAGCTCCCCAGAATTCAGCCGCTCTCCAACATGCTGTCCCTTCTCCCTGAATGCCTTTCATATCCTGTCCCTCTCTATGCCTCTGTTGGCCATCCTTCCTTGCACTTGGGCCTTTGATGTCTGTGGAGCACCAGAAGCCTTAGAGGCTCATGTCCCACGGTCCAGGGTGTGAGACACCAACAGTGTGGTAAGTGCTGGCTGAGGAGCCTGGGCAGGAGGTGAGGAAAGGACAGAAGACACCTGCTCAGCCTGGCTGCATCAGGGAGGGCCCCAGGGAGAGGCTCTGTCATGTTTAGGGTATCTAGAGAAAGCTGCACCCTGTACTGTAGGCCTGGAGGCAGGGCTGTCTTTGTCACCTCTGATGTTCACAACTGCCCAGGTTAGTGCTCTGGCAGAAAAGCCATCACACAGAAACATGTCTATGAATGGACAAAATCCCATGAGGGCCCTGGTGTCCCCATCTGTGAAGTAGGGACCACCACATACCAGCAGTGCCTCCACGTGTGGTCAGTAAAGAAACAAATGGATGTGGAGATCTTAGAACAGCATCTAGCACAGAGTAAGTGCCATGTTAGTGAGCTGGGGATGGCTGAAGGGTAGGGGCGCTCAGAAGCCACCAGCCGCTCAGGCCACATGTCCCCATGGCCCCCATGGCCCTTGTCAATGCGAGGGGCTATGTTTGGTGTCTACTTCCAACCAGTCTGTGAGCTCCTTGAAGAGAGCAGGGAGTGTGGCTTGCTCAACTCCCAGCTCCTCACCCGAACCCAGGCCCAGAAGAGGGGCTCTGGACAGTCTGCCCGCTAACTGTGGGAATGCATGACACACCTGGCAGGGAAGCCAGGTCCCACAGTCAGAGGGTCAAAGGAGGAAGGGAAAGAAGGGGCTCCAGCCCAGAGCCCGGAGTCTGCCTCCATGCTCACCTTCGCTCCCTCCAGATCACCCAGCTTGCTCTTCTTCCTCATCAGAGTGTTGAAGAATGTCACGTCGGCCTCCACCTGGTGCATGTCCAGGATGGTCAGCAGCGAGGATTCTGTAGGGCTACCAGGATCAACCACCTCAGCCAGCAGCGTAAGGGTTTTGATGTCAGGCCGGAGCCCGTGCTCTGCCATCTTGCCCAGGAATCCCTCCAGGCCCCCCATCAAGGCCAGCCTGTCCGCAGGGGTGGTCACAGTCCCAAAAGAGACCACAGCTGGGGGGACTGCCCCGAGAGTCAGGAGGTTGGCCTCCAGTCCCCCTGGAGGCAGCTCTGAGGCCATAGAGGCAGGGACTACAGTGTGCTCACAGTCCACCTTGGTTCCCACCTCGGGCTGGGCCTTGCTAGGGACTCTGGCCTCTTGAGGCTCTGGAGACCTCTCAAGCACCTGCAAAGGTTCCAGAAACAGCTGTCTCTCCAGGGTCTCCACGTGCAACCTGGCTGACATGCTGTCAACTATCCCGGCCTGGGCTTTCGTCCTTGCCCGCTGTCCACAGGCTGGGGGCTGGAGTGACACCACCTCTTCCCTGGGCCTCAGGAGCAGCACCGAGGCCACTTCTGGGTCTCCCAGGCCGCAGTCCCGAGCTGCCCCCAACAGTAGGTTGTAACCATGTCGGCTCGGCTGGAGCCCAAGACTCAGCATTTGCCTCCACACCTGCCAGGGAGAAACAAGCCTCAGCAGCACGCTCCCTCTAAGACGGGAGCAAGCACAACCAGCTGGCGAACACAAAGGGTACAGGAAGGGCTCAGAGAGTATCTGACCCCACATTGGGCTCTGGGCAACTAAGAATCCTAAGAATCTGGGAACTCTATGGGAAACTTCGGGGGGATACCACTCCTTTCTTCCCTTTAGCTCATCCCAAAAGTCTTCTCATGAAAGATTTATCCCTCTGCCCTCTCCCACGGCCCCTGCACTAGAAACAGGCTTTGCCCTAGGTCCCTGCCACTCCTGTATTCCCCTGGGGATTAATGGCCAGAGAGGCTAGGTTCTGGAAGAATCTAGGCAAACTTAAGGATTGGATTCAGCTGAACTTCCTGAGTGCCTACTGCACGCCCTCCCCCAGGCAGCTTTCTCACACTGGAGAGCACAAGGCAGATGCGGGTGGACAGGGGCTTGGCCAGGCTGTCGGCTGAGGCAGCCCATTTCCTCACGAGATGAGATCATTTTCATCCCCACAGCAGGTGCCTAGTATGTTCTGTGTGTTCAAAAAGCTCTGCTCTGATCATGTCTGCTGACAGACCCCGAGACAGCACCACATGGACTCTAGGTGTCACTTATTCTTTGTCTCTGCGTGACAGAAGGCCACACTCAGGGGACCTAGGGCTCTGATTTCCTGCCCTCAACAGGGACCCGTGTGCAGGTGAGGCAGGGGCTGGTAAGGCCCAGGTGGGCACAACTAGCAAGAAGGCTGCTATCCACCGGACAGGGTCTTCATAGGCACCTCCCCAAGGAGCATCAACAAAACTGAGTTTTAGCAGGGACACAGACCCTATCCCACGGGGTCTGTGACAGGGATTCTGACTCGAGTCAGATGAACCTCAGTTCAAATCCCAGCTCCACTGGTTGGTGGCTGTGAAACTTTAGGCAAGTTACTTAACCTCAGGGAGCCTCAGTTTCCTTATCTATAAAACAAAGCTAATGGCGCCTAGCTCAAGCACTTTAATAAATACAAGACACTGTGCACAGCGGCTAGTATTACAGACTACTTCTAACTAGAACAGATCTAAGCCAAGAAATAACTAGGTCTTGGCCACTTTTCACTATAAAGCTTGCTAATGGCCAGAGCATGGCCAGTGGACACTCCTCCCAGGAAGTCTGAGTAGGGGAGGCAAACATTTGGACCAGGGCCGTCCCAGATTACTGGGACTTGAACTCTGTGCAAACCAGCTACCTGGGGATCCTGCTGAAATGCTGATCTGGATGCAGAGGAGGGGTGGCAATTCTGAGACCCTGGCAAGGCCCAGGTGAGGTTGATGCCACTGGTCTGCAGGTTGCCCCTAAAGTAGGAGGCTCTGAGTGAGCTGCAGATCCTTCCCCACTCTGAGGAGCTAGAACTGCTCTGTGTGGTACCACTGCTAATACTGCCTACCCACTTGATGAGTGGAGTTCTTCCTGGGAATCTAAGGTGGGATTAGAGCAGGATGTCTTGACTTTGATGTTTGTGAGACTCCTGGGGATCCCCTGCAGAGATACTGGGGGGAAGACCTGGGGGAGACGGATGAGCGAGTACCCCAGGTGGGTGTGCTACAGGCATTCAGGGACCATAAGCTTCGCAGATGCAGGCTGACTGCACAGAGGTCTTCTGAGCAGAGTGGGAGAGTGTGGGCTGGCTGCGCCCTTGCTCTCAGGGCAGCGTGCCTCCAGACCACCTCCGAGAGCCTCCTCTCCCCATCTGTAAGGCGAGGTGGGACAGAGGCGCACTGTGCTCTGGGAAGGCCACAATACTGCAAATATAAAAACACCCAGCTCAGGGCAGTAACAGGAGCTCAGGAAACTCACACAGGATCATCATCTGCACTGGACACAGTGCGGGGGTGGGGGTAGAGACAGGAGAGGCAGGAAGGCAGAGCCAGGAGGGACAGACCTGTAGGGCATATCGGAAGCCTGTCTTCTTGTCCTGGATGCAGCCCATAAGCAGCAAGCTGAAGGTCTCCTCTGTGACTGCATGCCCTTTATGAACAATCTCCTGGGGGAGGGAACAAAGAGGCCCTGTTGGAAGTCTGTGGCAGAGCCCAGACCTGCCTGATGGGTCTGACTCAGGACAGATACTCCTGGGGAAGGCCCAGGCCGGCACCCCATGAAGAGGCAGGGCCCAAATCGGGTTCTGGGGCCAGCTTCGACCCAGCTCCTGAGCAAAGCTGTCCAACTGCTGCCCGCACTTCCTCCCCTTCTTTCCCAAGTCTCTTCCCAGCTGCTCCTATCACTTCCATACAGTGCCTCTGAAAAGGCCACCCAGTGATCGCTTTTAGTCCCTGTACTCGAAGCTTTGGAATTGCAGGGCCGGCATCAGGTCCCAGCCGTGGGAGAGTGGCCAGGCTCCCTAGCCTGTTTCCTCACCTGTGGAGTAGGATCACAGGCAGAGTTTGCCTTGGAGGGTCCTTGGAACAACCACAAGGAACAGTGTGGTGGCTGCACAGAGCCAGTGCTCAAGGCGCTAGTCCTCGCCAGTCTCTCTCAGGCCAGGTGGGGTGGGCCACTCCCCCTACCTCTCAGCACCTTAGGGTCTCCTCCTCCAGCCTGTCTTCCTCTGTCTCTCTAGTCAGCAGAGGTGCTCCCACCCCACTGCTGCCACTTTCCTGCCTCCTGCTCTGTCACCAACCACCTACCTCAGTGAGGTTTCAGTCCGTGCGCTCTCTCTCTCACACACATTCACAGCTCCCCCCCGTCAGCCAGAGTAACCTGTCTAAAATACCTGACCATCTGACAGCCCTGCACAGGCCAGGCCAGAGGCCCATCAGCCACACTCTGCCGAAAGTTTCAGCTACTGGCCTCACCCACAGCACCCTTGGGAGGAATCTGTCCCCCACAGGGAGGTCTTCAGGCTCAAGACCCCATAGTCCTGCCTCTCCAGCAGGGCAGGCCCACTCAAGGTAACCAACCCAGGGACTGGCCAAAGGCTGCTCTGCACCACGTGGTGCCTGGATAGTCCATCAGGTCCTCTCTCCTGCGATGTGCAGGTTGGACCTCGCTATATGTGGTGAGGAAGAGTGTCAGTCAGTGATGTGAGGAGTAAGACAGAAAGCAGTCAGTCACCCTAGGTAGAGGGTAAGAACAGAGAGTGAGAAATGCCTTAAGGAAGAGCATGAGGAAAAGGCTGCCAAGGGCGCTGGTTCTCCTAAGGTTTGGTTGTGGCAACCCAGAGCCTTCTCTGCTTCCCATAAGCCTTCACTTCAGTGTTAACTCACACCTGTCTTGCTTCCTCGCAACCTAAGAAAGCAGAACTACCACCCCGCTTATAGGTATTCCCTGCTCAAACCCCCTCCTGGTCTCCTCTGTAAACTGGAAATAAAAAACCTTGGAAGGCCCTGGCCAGGAGGTTCAGTTCGTTGGAGTGTCATCCTGTACCACAAAAGGTTGTGGGTTCAACTCCCAGTCAGGGCCCAGGCCTGGGATGCAGGCCAGGTCCCCGGTTAGGGGTGTATGAGAGGCAACCAGTCAGTTGATGTCTCTCACACACATTGACATTTCTCTCCATCTCTTTCTCCCTTCCTTGCCCTCTCTCTGAAAATAAACAAATAAAATCTCTAAAAATAAAGAAATCTGACAAGCAGGGTCCGTCAGATTCATCTGTGAACCCCAGAGCCCAGCACCGGGCCTATCTCACTGGTCTCTGAACCTTCTCCTGTGAGGGACACAGACGGCCACAGCCCCGCACTGCTGCACAGGACAGGAAGGAATGGCACCCCCACCTTGAACACATCGAGGCACATCCTAAGGTCTGCACACTTGGCAGCCATCTTCAGCAGGGCGTGATATGTTTTCAAGTTGAGCTGGAAATTTCTGGCCTGGAGCTGCTGCCGTAGCTTCAGGGCACTCTGCAGAGCAGATTCCTTCCAGGGGGACTCAGCACACACATTGAACAGGGCTGTATAGGTGGCATCTGAGGGCTCCAGGTCCCGCTTTTTCATCTGCGGAGATGGGGGGAAACGTGGAGGTGGCTCCAGGATCAACTGGACACACAGGTGGCAGCCAGCCCAAGAAAGCTAGAGAGGACTCATTACCGCATTAAACAGGCCTAGGGGCAGGGCCTGCACTATGGCAGAGTGACACAGCAGAGCTCCGCTTTCCAAATCCGACTCAGCCAGAGGGACTCTGAAAACTGACCCCACACCTCAGTTTCACCAAACAGGAAACCATCCTCCCCATGGCACTCATAAGCTCACCCTGGCCCTGAGGTGCGTTAGGCAGGGTCTGCCTGATGCTCCCACCCTCTGGCCCTAGGGTGGATCCAGCCTGGAAAAGGGTGGGAGGTAACAATCAAAGCCCAGCTCCAATGTTTACTAACTGAAGGGGGTGAGCAAGTTAGTTCCTCATTGGAAAAAAACACGAATGATACCCTCGCCTTGAAAGGTTATTGAAGGGTAGGGTAGGGGAGTGGCAGCAGTCAGGACCATGTTACTGCGACACACCCCGGGGCCCCCCACCCTTTGGAGCCTCAAACCCCAGGCTGGGTCCAACACTGCACTTATCAAGCCCTCCAGGTGACTGAGCTCCTGGTAAAGCCAAGTGCTCACTATTTCCCAGAGAAGGGTCACCTGACCAAGGGCAGGCAACAGCTGCTCTGGAAGAGTGAGTGTGAAGAGCCCTGGTCAGGCCATTTTGGGCTCAAATCCCAGCCCCAGAGGTAACCTTGGACAAGGCACTTCATCTCTCTGGGCCTCGATTTCCTCTGAAAAATGAAGATGGTGATCCCAACTTCAAGGATGATTGACACTCCACATGTATTCACACATTGACAGATGGGTACTAAGGACTTACTACAAGTCAGGCACTGGCCAACAGGGGACACCAGGACAGATACAGTCTGTCTCACTGAGCGTACACCCTAGCAGGTGAGATACACAACAAATAAGTAACCAACAACTGTAGTAAGTGCTGTGAAGGACACCCACAGAACACAGGCTAGAAAGATTAAACACAGTATTGCCCTGACTGGTGTGGCTTGGTCAGGGGTCATTCCACAAGGCGAAGGGTTGCCAGTTCAAGTTCCAGTCAGGGCACATGCCTGGGGTGCAGGTGCGGTCCCCAATTAAGGCATGTATAAGAGGAAGCCCATCAGTGTTTCTCTCCCTCTCTTTCTCCCTCCCTTCCCCGTTCCCACTCTCTGAAAATAAATAAAATCTTTAAAAATAAAAAAAAAGGAAAAGAAAAATAGTAACTTCATGGTAGAAAAACCTGGCAAATACCATTTAACCAAGTGATCGAGGTAAATGTCGCCTGTGATAAGTCACACTGATGTTGTGAAACCCTCATATAAGGGCACTTCACCTCGGTGGTACCCTCTCCTCAAACCAGGACCCCATGGTGTCACCATGAGAACGTACAAATTCTCAAGTGAAGGACACTCTACAAAACCCCTGACCAGTACTACTCAAAACTGTCAAGATCATGAAACACAAGGAATCTCAGAAGATGCCACAGATGGAAGGAGCCAGCATGGGAACTGGATCAGACACAGGAACAGAAAGAGGGCATCGGTGGAGCACTGCCGAAATCCACATGCAGGCTGAAGTTCCGTCAGCAGTAATGAACGGACAGGGTTTCCCAGTTTTGACAAACGCACCATCATAACGAAGGATGTTAACATGGGGGATGGGGAGGTGGGAGTATTTGGTAACTTTCTATATTACCTTAGCAATTTTCCTATAAATCTAAAATTATTCTAAAATAAAAAGTTAAGCAGCAAAAGGAATAGAAAATAACTAAGGTTAAATAGAGTGGCATGGGCTTCTCTGAGGAGGTGCCATGTGGGAGCGTCCAAATGTGAGGAAGCGCTGCTAAGGACTCTCAACCAAGAGCCACAATAAACGTGCCACACACACCCCCAACCCCTCTCACTTAGCACCCGAATGCTTTTTTGGTGGGTAGGTGATCCAGACAGCCTCTCATCTGTCTTTTAAAGAATGTTACAGGCCCTGGCTGATGTAGCTCAGTGGATTGAGCGCGGGCTGCAAACCAAAGTGTTGCAGGTTCTATTCCCAGTCAGGGTACATGCCTGGGTTGCAGGCCACGGCCCCCAGCAACCGCACATTGATGTTTCTCTCTCTCTCCCCCCGTCCCTTCCCTCTCTAAAAATAAATAAATAAATAAAATCTTAAAAAAAAAAAAAGAATGTTACTATATCGTTTTTAAGTACAATCCCACCCCCTTGCCTCCAGCTAGAGATTTGCAGGCCTGGAGTAGCGGTGTGCCAAATGACAAGACAGGCTCCCAAGAATCCTTGCTGGAGTAAAGGATGCCCCAGCTTCTGGATGCAGGAGAGGGATCATCTCTGTTAGAGTCCACAGCTCCTTCCTGACTCACAGAGGAAATAACTTCTTGGCTCTGATAATAACAAGTACAAACACCCCGAGGTGGGTGAATGAGAAGTAAAACCATCTTCCAAGAGAAATAAAAGCCTTTTTCAAAGGACCAACTTTGGAAGAAAGGTGTATGTGTGTGCATGTGTGGGAGGTGAGGAAAGCAGTGGAAAAAGAAGGGATGGGTGAGGCCTGCCACAGTCCAGGCAGATGCTGGAGAACTTCCCATGTAATCTCATGTAATTATCCAAGATCACTTCCATTTCACAGATAACAAAACTGAGGCTGGGGAGGTTAAATCATTTGCTCAGAGTCACGTACTACCAAGCGACACATTCAGGTTCTGCACCTGGCTGTTTTTGGTCCCCAAACCCATGCTCTTTAGAGCCTGCCTCTGCCACCCCTAAGCCCCCGACTCACATCGTTGTAGAGCCTGAAGGCTTTCTTCAGGTAGCCGGCCCGCCCGCAGCCCCCAATCAGCACCGTGTAGTTGCACTCGAGGGGCTGGAGTCGCTCTTCCTTCAGCATCTGCCTCTCAAACAGGTCCAGGGCCTCCGCCAACTGGGGAAGGAAGGAGCAAACAAGGGAGGAGGTTCAGGGTGGCCTCAGAGACCCTCAGCAGAGGGAGGGAGTTTGAAATTGAGCAACCCTCACTGAGCCCAAGACCAGATATGCCCAGGAGCCAAACACCCACCCTGAGCCTCAGCCACCAGCCTCTCGGTCCTTGTGCTCTGTGGCACAGAAAGCCCACTGGACTCTCAACACCTGTGGGAGCTCTCACCCCCACTGCCATGGCTACCTTCCCTCTAGCCACAGGCTGAACTCCTTGAGAGCAGGGGTCAAAGATGTCGTGGCCTCTCTGTGGGGCTACTGTAGAGCCAAGGCCTGGCACTCAGGAAACCTTAAAAATGTTAATTCTATGGATTTCAGGAACCGTTTTTCCCTTGCTTCCTTGGTGACCCATCCATAGTGTCTGCCTCCTGGGTCTGAGCTGGATGGGAGGCTGGGCTCTAGTCAGTTTGGTGGGCATGCACAGAGCCACTGTCCTGCACAATTGCAAGGGGCCATTCACAGCGACAGCACGCTGACACGGTGTAGAGCAGAAGCCCCTGGGTGACTAGCTTCTTCCAACTGCAAACACCCTTGGCCCACAGCTGTCTCTGCCACACTCCAACCTGTAAACCATTCGCCTTTAAATCCTTAGTCATTCTTATACTTCTTATTTTTTCATCCATTCATTCAACCAGTAGTTACTGAGTCCTACTACATGCCAAGCAAGATCTATCTGTAGGGAGGGAGCTCCCTCGAGGAGCTCATCTTCTAGTCTGGAAAGACAGACACCAAATGAGATAACTAAGAACCTAGTATGTCAAGTGGTGGCAGGCGCTATAAACACAAAAGAAGCAGTGAAGTGCTAGAAGGAGAGTGTGGGAGATTCAGTTTTAGAAACGACAGCCAAGCAGGGCCTCAGAAAGTGACAGGTGAACAAAGATCTGAAGGTGGTGAGCAAACACCATGGCTGTCTGAGGGAACAGCCAGTGCAAAAGCCGTGAGGCAGGGGTATGCCTGGGAGTTGGAGGCGCAAAGAGGAGCCTGGGGTGGGTATAAGAGGGTAAATGGGGGGATGAGGGTGTCAAGGTAAGGGGGGGTGTGGGAGGGTGGTGGTGGCAGATCTTGCAGGTTTTATACGCCATCGTAAGGACTCTGCTTCTCTTTATTTCTCAATTTTCATTATGAAAAATTTCAAAAATACACAAAAGTGGAGAGAACTGTGTTAACAACAATGAATACTAATGTTTGGCCACTCTTGTTTCATCTATACCTTGTACTTCCTCTCTCAATAGAATTTTTTTAAAGCAAATTCCAGACATCCTATCATTTCACTTATAAAATCTTCAACACATCCCTCTAAGAGAATTTTAAACATAAATGAAATGTTATCATCAATACTTAAGAGAGTGAACATCTTCAGTGTCACTGAATACATTAGGAGTTTGGGAGGAAGGAGTAACACTATCTGCTTTAACAGAACAGCTCTGTGCTGTGAGCCGACATCTGGGCAGGAGGTGGCAGGAGCATGGGGGAGCCCTGGGATGCGTGCAACAGCTGAGGCGGGCGAGAAGGCTAGGCCTGGGCGCTCAGCGGCGGGGCTGTGAGAAGTATCAGGACTGGCAACATTCTGCAGTTAGAGCTGGTGAGAGAAAGAAAAGAGTTAGGAATGATGTGAAGGCATTTGGCCTGGGCAGATAGAATAATGGGGCTGCCATTTAGCGAGATGAAGAAAGTGTAGGGAAACCAAGGTTGGGAACAAAAATTTCAGGTCAGTGTGAGTAAGTATAAGGGAGATGGTGAGCAGAAAGCTGGATGCACAGATCAGGAGTCCACAGGAAGTCTGGGCTGGAGATTCAAATACGAGGACTACAGTGAAGAGGGGTCACTGAAAGCCAGGAGGTCGGCGGGTCCCTGGTATAGCACCCAGAGTGAGTGAAGACGGAGGAGAGAAGAGCCCTGAGCATCCCTGCCTTCAGAGATTGAACAGGTGGGGCGGCCCCTCACAAAGTACTAAGCGACCAGGGATGTAGGACCCAGGAGCAGCAGAATGCAAAGGTTCCCTCACCTTTCCTTCCTTGATCAGGTGTTTGCACTGAAAGAAGTACCAGTAAGGGGTGTTTCTCCGGCCCTGCCATGATTTTGGCTCCAGCTCCCTTTCCTCATCTTCTTCATGTTGTTCCCTGAGCCGCAGGTTATACAACTGGTCCGTCGATCTGTGGAACATTCTCCGGGAGGAGTATTTATCAGAGAGAGTCCCAAAGTTCTCTTCCTCCTCTGCCTCCTGGATGGCCACGGAGCTGGGCTGGCTTGGGTCAAAGCTAAGGCTGCGTGTGTTCTTCTGGCTCCCTTGGCTGAGGGGCAGCTGAGAGAGGGAGCTGCTGAAGGCTGCTGGTGTTGGCCCAGTCAGCCCCATGGCCCTCAGCCATGCAGGCCCATGCCTACCTCCTGCCCTCCTGGCTCTGAGAAGGTCAAGGTGTTGCAAGATGGACAGTCCCAGGGGGCGGGGACTGGAGGAGAGCCAGGCAAGTCTCACCAGGTCCATCTCTGCCTTTTACCTCCAGGGCCTGGCATAGATTAGAAAAATAATGAAGTCAACTCATGTTCATAGTCCAAAAAGGCAAAAACAAGATAGAGAAGTGGTTACAAGCCATGAGCCCTGAGGTTAGAAGCCTAGGTTCTGACTTAAGCTCAGCCAAAAATGGTCCATGAGTCCCTAGGCACTCACTGCTCTGGCTTAAATCTCCTCACATGTGAACTGGGATGAACTATAATGTCACCCACACAGCACTGTTTGAATGAGGCAATGATTGAATGACGTCTCAGATATATAGCGTTCAGCACAGTAGACACTTAAAGATATTAGGTAGTGATATTACCAAACCATGATCTAATAGCAAGGGTGCTGAAATGAGAGCTGAGATTGAGACCTGACCAGAGTTGTGTGATCATAACCATTACTTGGCCTTTCTGTACATCAATTTCTTCAGCTGTAAAATGAGAATAATCCCACTCACCTCACCACAAGGTTATAAGAATTAAATCAGGTTTTTCAGCATAATACCTGACATTTAATAGGTGTTCAAAAATTGCAACTATTATCATTTATTATTAGGAAAAACTGTTGGCATTTTGGGTTGCTGCCCAGGAAAGCTAATTCAAATGCTTCTTTTCTGCAAAAAGTTGTGGACAAAGGGGCTAGAGGTGTGCTGTCCAATACAGTAGCCACTGGCCACATGTGGCACATGAAACATGGACATCACACCAGATTTCAGAGGCTTCTCACAAAAGAGGTAAAATATACAATTATTTTACATGTTGAAATGATAATACTTTAGATACACTGAGCTAAAGAAAATTTAATACTTCAAAGTTTTTTATTTAATGTGGCTACTTGAAAATTCAAAATTACAAACGTGCTCTAACTATATTGCTATTGGATAGTGTTAGGCTAGAGGTCGTGCTCTGCATACTTGAAACTGTTTCATAAAAAAATATCAAAATAACCAGCATGAAAATACTTTAAGGTCTAGTTATATCAGACAACTGTAGGAAAGATCTCAGAGGTGACAGCAAATTGAACAGATTAATACTGAGGCCCAGCCCAGGGAGGAGAGTGACTTGCTGGGGGCCCTGCACCAGTGTTGTGGGCCAGGCTGGTCAGCTGTGGAGATGAGCTGGCTTTGATCCCAGGTCAAGGACAGCCTCTCTTGACCAGCACCCTAGTGACCCTAGACAGAAGACCTTTACCATTCCATGTCTGGCGAAGTCTTCAACTCCAATATAAACATAACAGGAGTACGTATGTAATTTTAAATGTTCAACTGGCCACATTAAAATGTTTACCTACATTCAATGCAATACATAAGATTACAAAAAAATATATCGAAATAGGTATCAAAGGTTTTGATAACAAACTTTTGCTATACTAGTTAGTATGTGCTTTTTTTCAACATACTAAAAACAAGATCCTGTCATCGTGTCAAAGAGTAATGAGTAAAAATGACACCTGTAGAGCAGTAGATACTTTATCATTTACACTGACTTGAAATCACGACTTAGTTTTGGGTGCTGCTAACGAGTAGACTCGTCAGTCATGGAAGTAAATGCTCAATTTCACAGAGGCAAAAAGATGTAATTTTCTTCCTACCCAAGTTCATTAACCTGCCCACGCTAATGCTAACTCCTGAATTAGAAATACAGTCTCTCTCTTCCCTTGGAGGACCCCGCCCCTCCCCGGACACTCCCCGGGGCTTCCAGCCAACCCGACCCCTCCGCACTGGCCTTCGGAGCCTCGGTTTCCTCACCACACGCCCCCGGCTTAACTCTGGCTGTAACACTCGCGCCCCTCCGGCCTGTCCCCGCCCGGATCCTGGACTCCTGCGAGGATCAAATAGGAGCTCACTCTGAGTCCAGCCCGTGAACGCGGGCCGGGCGAACGCGGGCCGAGTGCCCGCGTCGAACTTGCCCGGGCCCTCGATCGCCTCGCCTCTCAGCGCGTTGAACCCCGCTCTCCTTCCCCTCCACCGTCCGCAAGCGTGCCCCAACCGACCACGCGCAGACGCTGTCTGCGTCACGAACTCCCCGCGCGAGGTTAAAAGTTAGACGGACGTTCAGCTGGCAGATAGCCGAGCCTATCCGAGCGGCCCCTACTCCGCGCTCGATTGGCCGGGTCTGAACAGGCGGAGGGCCGGCGCGGGCTCTGGGCGCTCCCGGCATACCTCGGGCGGCGGCGGCGGCGGCGGCGGCGGCGGCGGCGGCGGCGGCGGCGGCGGCGGCGGCGGCCAGGTTAGGCAAGGAGAGGCGGAGGAGTGCGCCGTGTCGGCAGAAGGTGGCGGGTAGAGGTGTGAGGGAGGCAAGGTACTGGGGAGTAGCCAGGCCGGAGGGGCCGCCGCCGCCGCCATGCAGGAAATCATCGCCAGCGTGGACCACATCAAGTTCGACTTGGAGATCGCGGTGGAGCAGCAGCTAGGGGCACAGCCGCTGCCCTTCCCCGGCATGGACAGTGAGCGTGGGGCCGGGGTCGCGGGCAAGGGGCGCAACTGACTCAAACTGGGACCCGTCTCTCTCGGTCCTGGGACTCGGACTCCGGAGCCCACCTTCCTCGGATCTTTGAAACCCTGGGGCTAGCTTAAGACAGTCTTCTGGAGGGCAAGATCATGTCTGGCTGTTAAAGTAATTACTGAATGAAGGCGGGTATCCTGGGTTGGAAAACCTTCCTCCACCCCCACACACTCGCCAACTGCAGGAAAGTACTATATAACCCCCTTTCCCACATCCAGCCCCCACTGTGATCTCCCTCTTGCTTTCATCAAAATTGGGCCGTTGGGAGAGTCTGGCCGAGAGAACCACCTCTCCTGCAGAATACCCCCAATTTGACTTTCAAGCTCCATTCCCCTAGGATTCACACTCCTGGGAGCCTATCCCTCACTTGTTTTCTGGACTCCAACTTTGGGTCTTTTAATCACACCCAGGCCTCTGCCTGAGCTCCCTTTACAGACTTTTTAAAATGCAAACGACTGACACCTCCAGGATTCCTAGTTCCACCACTTTAAGTTCGTCCTAGCAAAATTTTCCTGCTCCCCAGAAGCCAAGAAATCCCTTGCAAGTTAGCAAGTGGAAGCACGAAAGTGGCCTTCAGAGATGCTGGGTTTTCAGCAATTCTGAAACATTTGCTGATAGAGAAAACTTTGTGAAACCGAAAGGTTTATTCTAATAGCCATGGCCAGTGAATTACTGGGTTCATTGGAACAGCTTGTCCTGAGCCGACTGACTTCTATCACATGCAGTCAGCCTGTATTCTCTTGCTCCCTCAGCTGAACCAACTGCATCTGTAGAAGCAAAAGACTGCACCTTTAATAATTGTGTTGGTATTGAGTATCAAGAGCCGTCCTGCTTGTGTTTCTTCATTTATGCTCTCTCCTCCCTAATAGCCTCTCTCTGGAGCTTGTTCCTCAGAGTCCCCATTCACTTGTGTTTCCTGTGAGATTGTTCCCTCTCCCTGCCTCACATTAGGCCTCTAGAAGGTCCAGGCACCAGGTAATTAATTTCGGTGATCTTGTGCTCCATTCTTCCCCCACTCACTCCTAATTCCTTGAAAGCATCTTTATTAGAGGAGGCTCTCAGAAAGCCTTGAATAATAACTGGTCTCAGTGTATATGTCTTATTTTGCAGGGAATGACTGAAATAAGCCTTTTTTTCTTGTTTTATCGGGTTTTACATTTTTTTGCCCATCTGTTTCCTGTATCATGAACCCTTTGTAGGTCAAAGGCCAGAAGCATTTCTTCTCCCTGTCTTCAGATGTCACTGGTAGTAACTGTACCTTGCTTTGTTTGACCCCTCTCATTTTCCCTCTTCTCTACAGAGTCAGGGGCTGCTGTCTGTGAATTCTTTTTGAAAGCTGCCTGTGGCAAAGGTAAGAAACCCCTGGTTCCTTTATGTTCCTCCCGAGGGGCCTTCCTAGCAGACTTACATGTAGGCCATCAGGACTCTGGGTTACAGTGCCTTCTCCACGCTAACAGTGTCCCAAGATGAAACTGTAGTTTGGGTAGGCTAGCAACATGATGGAGTATTCTGCCTAAAACCTAAAACACCAGATTTAACAAGTGCTGAATCAGCCTTCTCACCTCACTCTCCTTGTGGCCAGAAGCTGATCTATATGACATGAACAGAAGCTCCTAGCACTGAGATGTTTGGGAACTTTCTCAAGGTCAAAGAGTTAGTGAGTGGCTGAGCCCACTATAGTCTGCACAGGCTCACTGTCCTCTGTGTACTATCATCAAAAACCTCCTGCAGTAGTCTGTCTCATGGAGTCTTGTTCATACTCACCAGGCCCCACAGAGGCTACTTGAGCCAGACTATTCATAAGGAAAAGTATCAGCTGGGCGGGACCTTACATACCATAGGGAGGTCTGGCCATTTTTCTTTCTATAGGCAAATTTACTTGGAAACTAAATTTCAATTACCAGCTTGAATAGGGAGCACAGAATTAGAGCATGGTTGGTTTTATGGCTGATTTTGGCAAGTTTTGGTTCTATAACTCAGTCATTTACCACTCCAGTGAGCTAGTTGAACCATCATCGTTTCTGGTCTCATACCCGTGTCCTTACTCAGTACTTCTGCCTTTCTGACCTGCCACCATCTGTTAGCAAGCTGTCCTTAACACGAGCACCGTGGCCGTCTCTTCATTAACTAATACAGTGGTCACTAGCCACAAGTGGCTATTCAAATTTAAATCAATTAAAATTAAAATTAAAAATGCAGTTCCTCAATCATACTAGTCATATTTCAGGTGTTCAATAGTCACATGTGGCTATTATTGGACAGCATAAATGTAGAATATTCCCATCATTGCAGAAAGTTCTGTCCGACATGGCTGGCCTAGATCTTTCCCAGTCACAATCTCATTCTGGTCTGGCCTTCCCAGTAGTCCCACCAGGCCACTATTTAGAATTATGACTTTCCCAGAGTATGGTTTTCTCCTGTCTGTGTGGATGATCACTCAGATCCTGCTGCAGAAGACAGACCTCCCCCAGTTTCTGTGCAATGCATTTCTTTAATTCTGTAGTTGATCTTTCTCAGTTATTGGAGGCTATGTGGCAATTTAACTGAAGATGGAGCCCACCTGAAGTCCAGGCTTCTGCTGGTGGTCCTCTTTACATTCTGTCTTTTAGGGCTGTGTTTTCCAAACCCCAGTCTTTCTTTAACTGCTCCTACAATTTTTGGCATGTTTGTGGATCATGGAACTATTTTTTTAATTAAATAAAGAAATAAACTTGCCCTGGTTGGTGTAGCTCAGTGGATTGAGCACAAGCTGTGAACCAAAGGATCGCTGGTTCGATTCCCAGTCAGGGCACATGCCTGGGTTGCAGGCCAGGTCCCCAGTGGGGGCCACATAAAAGGCAACCACACATTGATGTTTCTTTCTCCCTCTCTTTCTCCCTCCCTCCTCCTGTCTCTAAAAATAAATAAATAAAAATTAAAAAGAAAGAAAGAAAGAAACTTACTCCTCCTCCACACCACCATTGGGCTTGTCAAGTCTCCATCTTACAGTAAAATCTGTGAAATCATGACGTTTTAGTTAGATTTTACTGAAACGCATTAAAATAAAATACATAACTATTTAAACTTAAAAATGTGTGCCCCCATACTGCCTAAAATCACATTGCCTTCTGCCAGGGGCAACTGGCGCCCTCTGGGACATGCTGCTTTCGGGTGCTTCAGGGAGGTATGGGGAGAAGGCATCTTGGCTCCCCCAGGCCCAGTGACCCTGGACTCAGGGCCACATCTCTCTATCTTCCTCCACAGGGGGCATGTGCCCATTTCGCCACATTAGTGGTGAGAAGACAGTGGTGTGCAAACACTGGCTGCGGGGGCTATGCAAGAAGGGGGACCAGTGTGAGTTCCTGCATGAGTATGACATGACCAAGATGCCTGAGTGCTACTTCTACTCGAAGTTTGGTAAGGCAGTTCTGTAAGGTGTGTAGCAAGGCCCCTCCCGGCACCCAGAATCCCCCCGCATCAGGAGCCCTGTGGAGACTCCACCAAGAACCAAAACCCAGAGGAGTTAAGCAGCTGCTCAGGCACCCACAGTATCTACCATCTCCCATCTTTCCAGCTCCAGATGAGAACCTTAGGCATTGCCCTCCAACCCCAGCTGGCCCATTAATCGTGGGAAGTTATGATTATTCCCTAATAATCCCTACACATTTGTACTGCTTCTTCTATTTTTTGAGCACTTTCAGGTACTTTTGGGAATTTGGAACTAAAGAGGGTCTCCAGGTGGACGAATGAACAGTGCAGCTGGCTGGAAGCCTTGTTTCTGCTCAAGTCAACCATCTCCCTTAAACCAGCTTCTTACTGTGTGGCAACTGATTGCCCCCCAGGCCAGAGTTTTGTTTTCTTCTCTGGGCATGTGATCCTAGGTAGTAGCTTGTCTGTCCTAAATATCCCTTAAGAATAGCAAGTTTGGGGGGATTATATTCTGGTGATAGATAGCCCTGCTCTTCACCTTGCAACTGAGATTGCCTCGATCTCTGCTTCGAGAACACGTGGCCTGAGCTGTCCTGAGTGAACTGCTCGGGGAAATGGGGCTGGCACAGGGCTTGGCCAAGCTGTCGTGCTCTCTGATAGAACTAGAACCTCCTGGCTCTGTGCTCTGAGTGAGGTTGACCAGGGAAAGGCCTTGCTGGTCAGGACGAGGGCCCGCTCTGCCCTCAGGACTGCCGACCCCAGGCTCTGTGCAGAGGCCCAGTGGGAGGCTGGAGGCCTGCTGTACCCTTTGTGGTAGGCTGAGGAGTGCCAGACCTGCTGTTTGCTCTCAAAGCAGTATTGTCAGAGGAGACGCTAATTATTTCAGCAGTCCAACAGGCTTGGCCTGCTGGCTTATTAATTACAATTGTGGCTCTTTTTCAAGAGGCAGCACAAGCTGAAGTCAAAGCACAGACAGAAATAGGACTCAGGTTTCCTATCCCCCTCCCCTTCCCAGCAGCACTGGAACCAGCGTGGAAGGAAGCAGTGGCTTCTCCATGGGAGCCTTCTCACATCTGGCCCCAAAGGCAGAAGCCAGCCCTCCTGAGCAGATAGATTCTCAGGGGTGGCTCTACAAGCTGGCCTGGGTTCCCTACTTCTCTGCTGGTAATCCTCAGTCCAGCACCACCACTGCCTCCCACCCCCCAAGTTATTGCCCTTGCGACAAATCCCTGCCTGCCATTCCCCTGCAGAGCCTGACCTGGTGCAGACATACTATCTGTAGCTCCTTTCACCTGTGACACAGGTGAGGGTCCCCCTTCTAGGCCCTGAAAAGATAGTGGTGAAGAAGACAGGTGTATTCCCTACCCCATGGTGCTTTTGCTCTAGTAGCCCAGGGAAAGAGGCAGCTTATATGCCACCGAGACAGATAAAGAAGAGAAGTGTGTGATAAGTGCTCTGAAGGAGATGAACAGTGATGGATCCACATGAGGAATTTCCTTTGGGTAGAGTGGTCGGGAAGGCCTTTCTGAGGATGTGAGACCTGAGCTGGGTTCCAAAGGCTAAGCAGGAGCCAGTCCTGGTAGAGGACTGTCTGTCTTAGAACAGCTAGGAGGCCAGTGTGGCTGGAGAAGAGGAGGAAACTGGGGAGGGGTGGGTGAAACCACATGGGGACTTGTGGGTCTGAGGAGTTTGCATTTTCCTAGAGTGGCCTTTTGCATGTAACATAGATTGGAAAGGATGGAGGTGGCTGAACCGGGCTGGGTGAATGGTGCTGGTGGCAGCTAGGCCAATTGCTCCTAAGACAGCTCCTCTCATAAAGACTTCATTGCCTTCTATCACAGGGACCCGGCCTTGAGTTTCCAAATCTCAACTCTGCCCTATTTTTGCCCTAAAAGGTAGACTTTTCCCTTTTCCTCAGATCTTTCCCCTGTCCCAACTAGGGCATGTGAAAAGCTGATCAGAGTAGAACAGTAATTTCCTAGTCTCAAGTGGTATGTTTGCATATCTGGGCACACCACAGTGCCCCGGGCACCATCTTTGGGTAAGGGGTGGAGCCATGAGTTATATGATATAAGTGTATACCCTTTGCCCATCTTTGTGAATGTCATTGACCCTTGTAGCAGAATGGACACTTATGAGGGGAGGACCTTCACAGCGCACATACAGGTCAGGAAGCTGAGGCTCTGAGGCACTCTCCTGAGCCTCAGGGTTCACCAGGCTGAGACCAGGTGCCAGAACCACCTGGCCCTCTTTGCCACATTGTGGGCCCTGGCCTGGGAGAAACCGAGGTGGGTCTGGGTCCACCTTTTCCAGAGCTGCCCCAGGTGGACACATGTCTGAATTTCTCCCTGTAGGAGAATGCAGCAACAAGGAGTGCCCCTTTCTGCACATTGACCCCGAGTCCAAGATCAAGGACTGCCCTTGGTACGACCGTGGCTTTTGCAAGCATGGTAGGTGTCAGAGTGGCTGGACCCCCTTGCAAGAAGCCAGTCTTCTTTTCCTCTGCTCACATGACCCTCTACCTATCCTGCCTATTCCAACAAAATATGGTGTTAGGCATTTGGGGGGCTAGTGAGGCTTTTTTTTTTTTAAGATTTTATTTTATTTATTTACGTTTGGAGGGAGGGGGGAGAAATATCAATATATGAGAGATACATAGACTGGTTGCCTTTCGCACACCCCCAGCTGGGGACCTGGCCCATAACTCAGGCACGTGCCCTGATTGGGAATCAAACCGGTGACCTTTCAGTTCACAGGCCAGCATTCGATACACTGAGCCGTATCAGCCAGAGCTAGTGAGGCTTTTTTACACTCTCAGCTCACTTGAACCTCCCAGAGCACCTGTGTGGACGACTTTTTCAATAAGGAAACTTGTATTTGAGAGGTTATGTGTCCTGCCCAATGTCCCCTATGAATGAGAGGCAAAGCCAGCATTTGAAGCCCTGCTCTTGCTCTCTGTGCCCCACACAGTGGTCTAGGCAGCGCTCTGACTGCCCGGGGGGCACAAGGGCATGTCCCAAAGAAGGGGTGGTCTGAGTGACCTGACACTTGGCTCCACAGGTCCCCTGTGTAGGCACCGACACACGCGGAGAGTTATCTGTGTGAATTACCTCGTGGGATTCTGCCCGGAGGGGCCCTCGTGTAAATTCATGCAGTGAGTAGCCAGCCCCTGTTCCCCCAACTCCCACACTGCTCTTGCGCTATCCTGTACATCTTCCATGAGCTCAGTTGGGCTTTGATCACTGGATGGTGTTAGCACAGTGCCTAGGACAAGGGTGGAAGGTTGGGAAGGGACCCTTGCTGCTTCTTCAGCCCAGAGGTGGCTCTGCCAGACCAGTAATTAACCTTATTGGGCACAGCATCAGGGAATCTGATGAAAGCTATGGGCCCTTGCTCCAGAAGAACTCATGCACACATCACCTTGCATATAATTTAGGGCTCTCAGGTTAAGAACCTGTGTCCTAAGGGAAGGGAACTATACAGTGTCAACACCTCCTGTATGGGAGATACTGAGCTGAGGGTTTCCCATATACTAGTTCTTGTAACTCTCACAAGAGTTACAAGAGTGGAAGAGAATGGCCTGTTTCACACATGAGATCACTGCAGCAGCTCAGCCACTAGCCAGAGTTGTGTGGCAGCAGGAGATGGTACCTGCTCAAAGGCAGGCCTGCAGGCCTCCAAAGCCAAGTTCTTGCCTAGCAAGCTCAGTGCTCCTCTCCTAGGCCTCAGCACACCTGTCAATTTGGGTGGTTCAGAGGATACAGAGTAGTATCCCCCTCCTGGGCTGCCTCCATCTGCACTGCTGACACCTGTACAGGAGCCGTGTCCTGGTTGCTGCGACACAGTAGGCAGGTGATCAGTGCTGTTGACTTGGTCCCACTCCCTACATGAATGCCCAGGAGCCCACAGATGGCCCAGGGATTCCTGTGTGTGAGGTAGGCAGGCATGTCTCCCAGGGAGTCTGTTGTCAGAGAAACTTAGGCCCTGCAGAGGAAGGTATGTGATGGAAGGGATTTCCATGCTCACAGCCCCTCATGGAGCAGGCTTGTGCCCCCTGATGATACCAGTTGCTATTTCATTCATCTCTCTGAGCATCACTTTGCCCAGATCTCAGCCAGGTATAAGCAGAGCAGGTGGTCAGCTCTGTTCTTCCCACTGTCCTGCAGCCTCAGGGGCAGAGCTGAGTCCAGGTGGTTTATGGTGTTCTGTGCTTGGGTAGAGAGTGACCAAGGCATTCCCTTGGCCAGAATTTGAGAACACCATCTGACCTAGCTTCTCTGTCATCTTTTCTTCTCTTGTTCTTGCCCCCTCTGGCTCTTGGGTGACCAGCCCTCGATTTGAACTGCCAATGGGAACCACTGAGCAGCCCCCACTGCCGCAGCAGACTCAGCCTCCAACAAAGGTACTGTGTCCTGGCCCCTCCTCGGCCCTGTGTCACTGCCAGCCCTGGCAGTGCCCTTGCAGCAGAGAACTTGGTGCTGCCATCAATGTATGGTCTGTCACAGACCCAGCTGGAGACTTTGTGAGAGGGCCGGAGAATACAGGACAGGAGGGGAGTCTTCCTGAGTTCCAGCAGAAAATTCAGGGAGCAGAGCAGTTTGCATCTGCATCTAGAGATGGAGGGTTGTCTGCTGGAACTGAACACCCACTTGGTTTCTCCCTTGCCTGGCAAGTGCCTTGGCGGCTCAGCAGCACCCTCCTAGAGCCCACCTCGGGAGCCAGAGTGGAAGGCAGCATGAGAGCCACATGTCTACCACTCTTGCAGTGGAGGGAGGGGCTTGCCTGAGGTACCACAGCTGGGCAGGAGCAGATCTGGGAGCAGAACCAAGGCTGGCTAGTTCTCTGGCCAGTGCTGTGATCACTCTGTGTAGATGTTCCCAACTGCAGGAAAGTCTGGGAATAGAGGGCTGAAGGACCAGCTGACTCCAGTTGTCTAGGCAAGGCGGGTCCTAAAACCCAGCTGATTCCTGTCAAGCAGAAGGAAAGAGGGAACTGCCATGGACAAGTGGGATCTGCAGCAGCCTCCCCAAAACCAAGGGCACCCTGGGTTTGGTTACTGGAGTTGGGGTGGTGGGTGGGAGCCCAGAGATTGTGCTGGCCAGTGAACTAGGCAGTGTCTCAACAGGCTGAGTAAACCCACCCACCAATCTTGAGCCTTATCTCTTACCTGGCTGGACTCTGAATCTGTGTCCAAAGCCCCAGCAGGTCCTCCTCAGTGCTGGAGGTTGAGCAGCCAGAAGAAATTTCTACACTTGACCCCCACTCTCAAGAGGTTATGGGGCAGATCAGGTAGAATTCCTTTTCAGCAAAGCTGGGAATTCCTTGGTGTGGGTGCAGCCTTGACAAACCTGGGTGTTTCTGTTTCTGGGTACCTGCATTTATAAAGGCCAGAGCCAGAAACCACTTGGTTGGGAGGTGACCTTGCTGTCCAGTCCCCAGCCGAGCAGCCCCCATCCCCCGTGCTCACATGACTCCCTAGTGGAGGGCCCTCTCAGCCCCTAGACCACAGGTCAGCATATCAGCCTCCAACTGTTTTTCTGTGACTGTCGCTCGCCGTGTAGGCTGCTAAACATCTGGCTGAACCAAGCGTTCATCCTGACCTGAAGCTAGAACCTCAGAAACAAAAGTAAGGCCTGCTCATGCCCTCGCCCCACTGCCCCAGAGACCTCCTCGTCTCTTTGGTGTTTTGTTTTCTACTTTTATTTTTCGTTTCTGTGTGTCTGCATGGTATTTTCGGGCAGCAGCTCCTGCCATCATCACCAGACGTTTCTTTTCTGCCTGCTCTCCTGAGCGGGGCCACTGCAGAAGCTGGTCATGCGGGAGCAGTCCCGCCCTCTTTTTTCCTGTCCCCATTGGTAGTCCGCGTGCACGTGTTTTCCGCAGTAAAACCGTGTTGTGTAACTCTTTCCAGCAAAGTAACAATCCGCCATTACAAAGGTCGTCCTCCTTGATCCAGTTAACGAGTCAGAACTCTTCTCCCAATCAGCAGAGAGCCCCGCAGGTCATCGGGGTCATGCAGAGTCAAAACAGCAGTGCAGGCAACCGGGGACCCCGGCCGCTGGAGCAGGTCACGTGTTACAAGGTAAGTCTTGGGGTTGGGGGCAGGGAAGGGTCTTCACAGTCAGTGGCCTTTCCCTCACTCCCCAAATAGTTCATTTTGAAAATGAAAAGTCTTTGTTTTTTCTGATTGTAAAAGTGGAAGTAGGCCACCGGTGGACTAGAGACCATCCGACTTAGCCACAACACACCAAGACCACGAGGAATGATTAAACGCACAGTGTTCAATGAATGGAATGCACTTGAAAAAAAGGGAGGGAAATCTCTCAGAGGCTAGACACAAAGTAGAAGCAGGAATCTAGGGAAGAGCGTGAGCCCTGGAGCCTCTGGTTGTCCTCAGATCCCATGTGGGCATACTCAAGGGAACGGTGCAAAGCTTTAGGCCCACACAGAGAAATCAGAATACCCTTCTCACCCCCCTACACACACATACACACACACACTCACACACACAATAGTACACTCAGGGAAAGAGTAAACTTTTTAAAACAGCACTAGGAAACTTGACATTCGTGGCTCTGGATGGAAAGGAGTGGGGGGAATCCCTTGAGAATTTATTACCACTGGTGAGGGCTAAAAAGCTACTTTTCCAAGCTAAAGCAGTCCGAGATTGGCTCCTGGCACCTGGCTTTTTGAGGAATTTATTCTCAGCCCAGGTCACACAGAATTCCCACAGCTAGAGTTCCAAAGAATGAGTGCACAATTGAAAATCACAGAACATAGGAGGAAAAAAACACTACCAAGTGAGTCAGTAGAAGCAACCAGTAATTGAACAAGACTTACAAAAGACTTCAGATTGGGAATTGTTAGAAGAAATACAAAGTTAATACATGCTTTTTAAAAAAACTTATTGATGACATAGAAGTGTTTAGGATACAAAGTGAGTATTGTCCCATATTCCCACCTTTTCTAAAACAGCTGTGTTATTCAGTATATTCTGTTCTGTTATGTTTTGTTTTGTTTTGTTTTGTTTTTGTTTGTTTCGGTACCCCTTTATACCTCAAAACCCCTGAGGGGGGCCCCACCAGGAACTCCTGGACCCCACTTGGAGAACTGCCCTTCTAAACTTTTATTCACACAAGCACCAGGGTAGTATGTATTTTAAAATAAATGGGGCGGGCCCTGGTATGTATAATGTTCTGTACCTTTTTTTTGTTTGTTTCTTTACAGTATATTTTAGATCTATATCAGTATATGTAAATCTTACCTTTTTCAGTGACTGTGTAATATAGTTATAATTTATTTTACCAGTTGTCTGTTGGTAGACAATTAAATTATCATTTTTGCAGCTAAAAGCAGTACTGAATCTGATATCTAGATATTTGTGAGCTTTTGTCTGATGGTGTCAGGAGCATCCGTGCCTACAAGTACAAGATCTAGGTCAAAAGGCATATATTTAAAAAGTCCATAGAAAAGCCAACCCCCTGGGTATTTCTCAAGGCGGTCAGACACTAACAGGGCGCGTGCTCTGTGCTGGCTCTGCTGAGGGAACAAAGACTGCTCTTCCCCGGGAGGGGTTCTTGTTCTCAGGGAAGGGGAAGGCCAGTGTCCAGAGACACTAAAGTTAAAGTGCACCTGGATTCAGGGAAGGCCTCAGATTTCTGAGCTTGAGCCAGGACAGGTGAGGAGAGTACCAAGTGAAAGTGAGAAAGGGATGTGAAAGTGAGGCAAATGGGGGCTCCTGCCCTGTGCTGAGCAGCTTCCAACCAGTCAGTTCTCAAGTACAGTAAGGAAACTTAGGTGTCCTGAAGCAGTATAGCTGTCGTCTTGCCTCCCTACGGGACTCTTCAGCAGGGCTTCCATGAAGCAAGCTCTCCTAAGTCCTGGGACCTTAGAAAGCTGGGGTGGGCACCTGCCAACCTCTTCTTACCAGGAGCGCTTTACAGTCAGTATTAAAGACGCCATGTGGGAATCCTGGATTACCCAAGATCAGCGGTGGAGGCCGATAGACATGCTAAGTGCTATGAATGGGTCCACATAGTCTCTCCCTCTGGTCTGGTCATCACATCAGCCAAAGGACTCACTGGCAGCTACATAGGCCACTCTACCAGATGGTCATACGTAGAGACAAGACAGACTTGAAAACACGAGGATGACAGGCTCAAGTGTAGAGCAGCCAAGAATTGTGGGTGGTAGTGATGACCAAACAGAGCCCCACAATCCAGGCTGAGGAAGCAGGGACTAGGAGGGCACTAGATGGGTTTGTGCAGAGTGGGTGCCCCTACCACCTCTGGACCTCTTCCTTGTTCTGTGCCTGAGGCTGCTGTTCACTTCCTTTCTTAGATTTCTGCTTTTGAGGAGCAACAAGATTGAATGAAGGGAAGTTTTAAGGCGGACTGGATCTTTAGAGCTGGGACAAATCAGGGTCATTGATAGATTTTTGAGGTGATTTTACCAGGTCTGTTCACCCAGTTCTAACCATTGTCCTGTCTCTAACCCTGTGACTGAAACCTGTCCCCATGGGTAGCTTAGGCAAATGTGCAAGAACTGAGAGGGGAAATCTGGGTACAGCCCACACTCATCCCTCCATTGGGGAAGGAGCCAGGTGGCTTCTCTCTCTCCTTGTTCCTTCCCATCTCCAGGGAGTCCCAGAATGGTGCCTCAGAGGTAAGTGACTGGTCAGCCATACAGAAGGGCTTGATTCCTGGACAGGTGGGGGAGCTCCGGAGCCATGGGCTTCTCCTCGTCCTGCCACCCACCATGGAGCCCTTCTGTGGGCAGGCCCATGTGCCCAGCTGCCTGAAGGGGCTCCTTGCTGTGTGCTCTCAGATCGTCCTCTGGCTGCAGGAGTCTCTCTTCCACCTGACAAGTTGTTGGCTACAGTCTCTGTTCCATGTACCTTCTGTAGTTCCAGTTCCCTTGTATTTGAATGAAAATCTCTACCACTCAGAGTTTCGGAGTCCCCATTCCCAACTTGGTATTTGGTGGGTGCTGCCTTACTTGAAAACTGCATTTGAAAACTTTTTTTTTTTGTCTTCTTCCTTTCCTGCCATTCCCAGTGTGGTGAAAAAGGACACTACGCCAACAGATGCACCAAAGGGCACTTGGCCTTTCTCAGTGGACAGTGACAGCAGCTGGAGACAGCTCAGAACAACCCAAGGGGCCCCATTTTGGAGACCACTCTGGGCCATCCTTGGGAGTGTGCATTTTAACTGTTCAATGCCAGTGTTAGTACAACTCTGGCTGGAACTGGCAGGCAAGCACACTGGGGTTTATCAGTGTAAGGGGCTCTGTCAGTTTCCCTATCATTTTGCTGTAATTTTTTTTTTTTTTAAGAGAAGGGACATGTGCTCCATTTCTGTCCCTCAAGTCAGCATCATGTTTGTCTAGGCATCAACACTTCCTGTCTGGGACTTCCTGAATACCACCCTCTGGAGAGGGGAGGAAGTTGCAGGGAAGAGCTTGTGCTAAGCAGTTCTGTATGAAAGATGGCCCTTCCCCTCAGTCCTCATTAAACACCAGTTCTTGGTGACCCCAAGGTCTGGTGGATCATTAAAACTGCAGCTAGGTCATGCCTGCTTCCTCCATGTCCTGCTGAATGCAGAAGCTGTGCCTATCAATGTGATTTGAACAAGGCAGCCCTTCAGGGCAAACTCAAGTGGACTTGTTGCCTCAGCCTGGTCCTTTACCAAGCAAGGTAGACACAATTGAGAGGAGAGGTGCAGAGCTCTCAAATGTGAGGGTCCTCCCTCTGGGCTTATTTTCTTGGGGCACATGCTTGACAATGGTTAAGGTATACCTTAAACTGGAGCTGCAGACAACCCTTTAAGTAAATGACACAGTCCACCTTTGCACCTACCTCCTGCCCCATCAAGTGTCTGCTGTCACTTGGACACGTTTGGCCTACGGAAATCGCCCTGAGCCTGGAAATGTGAAACCACCTGGAACCTGCTGGGCAAGGGGGCCTATCCAAGTTCAATTATAAGAACAATTTTTATGAGGTTGATTAAAGCTTGTTTTTTAAGCCGTGTCTCATTACTTAAGACACTCCATGCCAAGAAAGGGATCTTTGCTAGTGGCTGCACTAGCTGCCCGGCACAAAGCTTTGACATTGGTGCCTGTTTGTCCCCTTTCAACAAATGAATCTCCAGAAGGGAAAGCGATGCTACCAACAAAAGGCCTTTTTATTGGCAGCTACGAGTCTGGAAGCTTGGATTTTGGAACAGCCACCTGGCAGGTCTCATTTCATTTCAAATGTTGAATGATGCTCAAATTTGGGTATCTCACCTACTCTGTGCAGTGTATAGGTTCACCATACACCCCCCAGTAAGAAACCGGTTATGGCCTTCATGTCACTAAAGACCTTTGATGAAGATAGGTAAGAGTATTGGATGCAGGAGTGTCCAACCTTTTGGCATCTAGACCGCAAGAGTTATCTTAAGCCACACATTAAATACTCAAAACACAAAAACTGATGAGCAAAATAGAGGTTTTAAGTAAATTTACGATTTTGTGTTGGGCTGTATATTCATGGCCACTGTGAGCTGCAAGTTGGACATCCTGGATAGGGCTTTGAGGGCCTGTGCTTTCCTCTGGATCATCCCACTGACCTTCCTTCAAGTGTAATACTCCTGGGTAATGCAGAACATGATGGGAAAGACAATCTTGGAAGTCCCAGCTTCTGCTTTATACAATAAAAGTGGTGACAAAAGGCCAAAAGTGCTTAGGACACTCAAGGCAAAGAGCAGAGAAACACTTTCAAGTGTAATGCTAAGTGATCCCCCACCTGCTGAGCTGATGAGTGTGATGTAAGTGCCCAAGGCATCATGGCTCAAAACCCAGAACTAACAGTCCCGCTTTGGGAGTGGTAAAGCAATCTTATCTAACCCTGTGCAAGGGGACCTGGAACACAGCGAAATGACTAAAGCAGTGAAGCAGCCCAGTACCAGTCATCTTTTATTAAGTGTTAGTTATAATATGAAAGGGTTCAGAGGTGCTGTGAAAAGATAATGGTCAGGAATACGGAGTCCACACTGGGTCCTCTTCAGTGGTACTTGCGTCGCCGCTCATGTTCTGAAGTTAGAAAAACAGAATGGTAAATTTTTTTAAATGTTCAGTGAAAGCACAAGATGAGAAGGAAAACATTAGGCTACTACAATCGCATAAAGGCATCCTAAGAGCTCCTTTCAGGAAATGACTCGGAGCCCAACTGCTGACCTGCCTGGAAACAAGAAGGCATCTCAGATGCTCACCTGCCCCCTGGCCAGCCTCTACCTCTCCAGACAACACCCACTCAGACAAAGAGCCATAAACCCAATCAGTGGCCACCAATGACACTTTCTGGGACCGCCCACTGGACAAGCTCCTGGGTCTCAGGACCTGAAACAGCTACACTTTTCCAGAGCACTGCACAGACACCAGACTATCCCACTTCCCTCTCTGCTAAGAAAATGAAACCAAATTTCCCATCAGCCTTTGGCAGAATGCTTCCTAAGTATTACCTTTACCCCAGCTTCATCTATTTTTCCTGTGAATGTTCTCTTTGCCACAGTTTTCTCACTTAAAATAATATGCTAAGTACTATATTCTGACAAGTCCCTCCACTTCTTCAGCTGTCAGTAAGATGATGGATTTCTCAATCTGACAATGAACCAATGCCACTCCCTCATGGGAAACCCCACTGAAGACAAGGTAACACAAGAGACACTTACTGAGTTCCTTATAAGAACGGCAGTAGTTAAAAAGCACGTAAGCTGCCAGCACCATAGAAACTCCAGCAACATTCCCTTTCTTCACATTGACATACTTGTTGTAATACCGGTAGTAACCTGCAAACAGAGAAGAGGTCACTATCCTGCTTTGCTGTGAATGTTTCATAGTGTGCAAAGTTGAGTCTGGTAAATTCAGAGACCCCGTCCTGCTCTGGCTCTTTAAGCCACTGACCCTACATTCACAGACTGATAAAGGAAAAAGCACAAATGCCCATAGTGTTGGGTCCCCAACAAGCCCAGGAGAAGCTCCGTCTAGGCCACCCTTGATTCTGCCCCTACTCTTTGGCCTCAATCTTACAGACTTGGCTCAGCCTGCCAGTCTTTGATCCTACCTCACCCTCACCTCCTGCCTGGGAAAGGTTGAGAGAACATCAGACTAAAATCACATAAAGCCATTCTGAGAATTCCGTTCAGGAAATGACCCAGAACCTATGTGCCAGCAGCTTACCCTAAACCTGAGTGAAGAATCCAAACCTCAATAAGGGCCACGCAGGAGGGGGAAGGCTTTATGCATTTCTCTTTATTAGTGTACCCACCAATGAGGAAACAACATCTGCCCTCTTGGGTTCACAGCCCAGTAGACAGAAAAGGAACGAGATGGTCATAGAAGGCCATAGTTTTCAATAGTGAGGGATGCCCTGAAGGGACACTGCAGGTGGCTGTGGGCATGAACAGGCCACTTTCACCTCCACTGAGTCAGGGACTATTGTAACTGAGTGAGGGGGAACCATGGCTTATTCTGTTCTGAGGACTCAGGGTAGGAAGGTGGCACACAAAAGAGAGCCACAGGGAGGCCAGAATTAGAAAACGCAGGAGGGGAGTCCCTGAGAAGGCTGGAGACCATGCAGGCCCCCATGGGATGATGTGGATCTTAATTCTGGGAACATGACATGGGTTCCAGAGGACTGACCTGACTATCTATGCACTTTAAAATACAAAGACTTGGAGGACAGATCATTTCCAATATTCATCATGGAAGTTTTGCCTGGTAGGAAAATGAGCATTATACTTTAAACTGACGTCCACTATGCTTCACTCATTTTCCTCCTAAAGAAGTCTCATGATGTGAAAGTGCTCACAGACCTTTCTCTAAGGTAAAGGCAATGATTCCAAGCAACAGAAAACATTTTCTTGGCTGAAGTATCTCAGACCCAGTCTGACAGGACCAAGCATGGAAATTCAAGAGCTAGCATTCTCTCCCTGTCCCCTACATAACTTACTGATCTGAAACAGGCCTTTACTACCCAAATTAATTCACAGGAAAAAAAACCTAAAGAACCAGAGATTTGCTTTTGTTTACATATACCCATAAGGCTCTGACCTCTTTGAAATGCTCCACCAATGCCTTTAGGGGTGAAATCCCGCATCAGTATCCAGCTTGGCAGCTCCCCTAGTTTGACATCCATGAGTCTCTTCTCCTTCAATGGTACTGATTAGGAAAAGAAAAACAAAAACAAAAACCATATACTGAAAAGTCTCCCAATAACACAAATAGCATCCTTTCATGTCACTCATTTCAACCATTCAATAAAAAGGCATTCAATAATGTCACTACATAGAGGCTGGACATAAATAATATAATAAGTAAATATGTCACACCAAATCCACTGTTTTTTAAAATCCTCACCCAAGGACATTTTTTATTGCTTTTAGAGAGAGAGGGAGTGGAGGGGGGCGGACATCAATTGGTTGCCTCTTGCACCTGCAACCTTTCAGTGCATGGGACAACTCTCCAATTGAGCCACACTGGCCAGGGCCAAATTCACTATTTTAATCCAGAGTCTATATAATGGCAGAACTGCTGTAGTGACAGATTAGTTAAAAACAGGATTTTTTTTTTTAGATTTTATTTATTTTTAGAAGGAGGAAAAGGGAGGGAGAAATGGAGAGAAACATCGATGTGTAACAGAAACAATTGGTTGCCTCCACACACCCTCAACTGGGGACCTGGCCCGCAACCCAGGCAGGTGCCCTCGCCAGGAATCAAACCAGCAACCTTTCGGTTCATGGGCCAGCATTCAATCCATTGAGCCACACCAGCCAAGGCTAAAAACAGGATTTTAAATAAGAGCTTGCTGAAAATAACTATGTAAAAAGAGAACTAAGGGCCATGAGGAAGAAAGGAATAAAGTGGAGGACAGAATAGATTACTACAAAACTAGTATTAACATTACATGTATTAGGTTCATTTAATCTTTGAAGCAAGTAGTTGATGCCTTTATTTTATAATGGGGGGAAGGGAGGGCTCACAGAAGTTGGGCAACTTGGCCAAAGTCACAGAGCACACAGGCAAGACTGAACCTTGGGTCTGGTCCCTATGCTCCTGAAGCCAATCTGACTGCTTCCTCAAGAATCCTACCTGGGACCACAGATGTCAAATGACAGTAAAAACCACTCCAAATGATCCAGTGGGCCCCAGATTATATTTCAATGAGAGTCTGAGGACTGGAGAAGGGCTCCTAGTTGAGGCCATACTGTATTCATCTCAGGGCTTAAGAGTCAAACAGGGAGGGCCTGGGAAGGGAAGCAGAGCTGTGAGTGTCCAGATGTTCATGAGGGAATGGTCCCCCTTCCCCTGTCTTTCCCCAGAGGTCAGCTGGTCCCCCTTCCCCTGTCTTTCCCCAGAGGTCAGCTTTAAAAAGCTGCTTAGTAAGTGTCCTCTTCAGGGCAAGGAATCAAAAACTAAAGTCCCTTCTTAAAGATGACCAGCCACAGAAGGAGCCAGACTAAATCACTCCAAGATTTCTTTTCCATTTTGGGGATGCAAGGAAAGACTAACGCTCTCTAAAGACCAGCCTCAAGTGTCCACTAAAGGGAATCCCACAGGTTTCCTGACATCTCCCAATCCTTAAGGACAAGGACTGTCAGGCCATAAAGAGAAATGCAAGACTGAACAGCGGCTTCTACTCTGCTATAGCTCATCTGCAGAACCAGACCCTTGACCTTGATGAACCAGACTGAGTGCTTGTCAGAGCAGGCCACAAGCGACAGGTAGAGGCATAAGCCTATGACTTGCATACATGGAAGTCTAAGTGTCCTGGTTTAGGCTGCCTATCCCAAACAAACTGCCCCAACCTTCCACCTAGATTCATCCAATAAACATGGAGCTTGGTATGCCAGGTAGCACACCAAGCACTGTGGACACAGCACTGACCGCAGACGAGAACCTTGCTCTTAGGGCCAACATTCTGTCAGGGAAGACAACATACCCGCTCATCTTTTTGGGCTCACCACACTTGAGCCAAAACCCTTTCTGTTTTCATATGCAACAGAATTATTTCACCTGAGTGCCCTCAGTTCCTCACAAGATTATCTCAACTTAACTGTCATCTCCCAAAAGGCCTCTTCCCTGCCCTCCTGATCTCAAGTGACTGCACTTCCTTTCTATATAATTTGTGAGCGCATTTCTTTTTCTGTAAAATGGTTTACTCCAAGGATTGAATGAGAATCTATACAAAAGCATTTGGAACAGTGCTCAGAATTGTAAACTGTTATTATTACTATTGAAATTTCATAAGATTTATATGAAACATTTTTTTTTTTAAAAGGAGAAAGGTACAGTGGGGGAAAAGCACATAAACCATACTTTAGGACATTTTAGCCACACAGGACTTCAGGGACTAATCTCACCTTTTAGTTCTTTTACAAAAAAAAACAAAACAAAACAAAAAAAACTGATTAGTAATATTTTTGAGATGTCAGATAGTCTTAAATGAATTTTAAGATATGTTCCAAATCTCTGTTGGAGAGCTTAGTGTCGAATGATATTAGGTTCAAGACCAAACAATGTCTTCCGAAAATGACCTATACCCTCCTCTGTAACCTTGCCTGCGCCATTTTTAAAAAAAGTTCAGTAAGTACGTATCTTACCTCACAGGTTTGTCTTCATTTGAATTGGTACACTTTTAGTCCAAGGATTACCATACCACATTTTACTCTTAAATAAGAACACAGTAATACCTTTCCTACGCTCTCAAAGCATTTTTGCATGCGGTAAGGAGTGCAACCATGTCATTCTAAAACCAACTCTGGCTTTAAATATAGTATTGTGGTGTGGAGAGTGATGATAAAAGAACAGATGGATCTAGAATAGCACAATGTTGCTAACTGCTGACACTGAGTAATAAGTACAAAGCACTCATTACATTATTTTGTTTCCTTTTTATTTTAAATCTTCCATAATAAAAGTTAAAAGTGCTTTTGAAAATAGATCTATGTTCGGGGAAATAAAAGAACAGTATTTTAAATCAAAATATTTTTGACTGGTATAAGGCTGGTGACTCAAAAAAAAATCAGGCTACTTCTGAGTCCACTGAAGCTATCTTTTTCACATTCACAAAAACTATGAAAACACATTCCACATTCTCATCACCACATTCAGAAGATGGCATGGTGCCTTGGCATATCAGAGGAGAAAAAAAGCCAATAATCATTTTCTACATATGTCTATATCTGTACTGTTTTTATTCTTTATAAGCACAGAATAAAAATCACATTAGTTTTAAGGAGAACAAGTATACCACCATCACAAAACTCCAGAGGGCAGTCAGATTCATTAGAGATACATCTACATTTATTCCAAGAATTTCTTTTTTAGTGGAAAACAAAGGCCTCAGTGCTTGGCAGCAATACTGGAACCGCCCCCCCTCAGCACCCCTCTGCAGTGCTGCACAGCCCTCTGCAGTTGCTGGTTCACACCAATGGAGTGCAGTGATAACAGGACAGACTCTAGAATACAGTGTTCTTAGTTGTGCCACTTTATAGCTGTATGCCCTTGGGCAAGTTACTGCCCTTTCTGTGCCTCAGTTTCCTCCTTTGTAAAATAAGAATAGTACCCACCTTGGTGCTTGACTTTAGGTGCTGTGTAAATGGAAATTATTATTATTTGTCTTTCTGTCTATGAGCTATCTGAAGGTAGGAACATCCACATACACAATTCCTGGTCATGAGAGACTCAGTGAAGATTGTGGAAGGACCACAGGTCTGGTCTGATTTTATGACTTCAAGAAACATACTGCTCCCTTATATGAAGAGGCATGGAAATGCCAAGTGTTCTCTAGGTGCTAAATGCAACCCAGGGGTTTGCCAGAGAATAGAGTTTAGGATTTGCAGGCTACACAAGGCCTCTGTAATAAAGTCTTTTTTTATTCTGAATGATTTTTAAAAAAACATAAAAACCCTCCTTAGCTCACAAAAAGAAGCCTCAGGAAATCCAGCCTATTGGCCACAGGTTGCCAGCCCCTGATCTCATCTGTTGCTATTAATTCATATTTTCATCACTTTATTTGCTAATGAACTAGTAGCTTTATGCTCCAGCAACAGACATCATTTACAAGATCATCAGTACTTAAGATTTGGACTCCAATTCACTCTCCCAGGATGATGCTGCATGTACCAGATGTGACATGACCATGCCCAAAGGTCAGAGTTTAAGTTCGGATGACCAGCACTCACCTGTGCGCTGGGCAGCGTTCCAAGTACCTTACATGTACTAAGTTGTTAAATCCTTAGTCCACAGTTCTCTTCACAACAACCCTCTGCTTAAATAAGATGCCAAGTCTCAATGCTTCCTTTTCACATGTTGTCTTATTTCAATGACACAACCACCTGTGGATACTCTTATGCCCATTTTTACAGATGAGAACAGCATCATTCTCATCTTTTCTGATCTCCTTTTCATTTCTCCAGGCTGAGATTACGACTGGGGTACACATTCATAGGTTAATCAAAGCTCTGCCACTATCATGCTGTGTGATCTCAGACAGACCACATCACATCTCCAAAGATTATTTTCCTCATTTTTAATATGGGATCAACACTCAGTACTGACTTCTTGGCAAGGCTACTTTGAGGATCTAGGTCTTATACGTGGTTTCCGTATTATTTTAAAAATAAAAGTCAGTGCGTACGGTTCGATGACTGCAGCAATTTATACAACATGTCACCGAAAAGCCAGCTAGTACTAAGGTCATCCTTGCAATTCAATTTCAGTATACCACATGGCCCCAAACTCCTAGCTTTGAATCCCAGCTCAGCTCTCTCACTAGCTGTGACCTTGAATAAGTCACTTCACCTCTTAAAGACTATTTGGCGCAGTCAACATATATGCGTCCAACCTTTCGTTGTCTCAGGCACTGTCCTAGGCCTTACACTTCTCCTGAATCTTAACTGTAACGTCAACTTTAAAAAGAAGGATACTGTCTGCGAGTAGGGTTCAAATGCACAGCGCCTGAGTCGCGTCGGGGACGAGAGCAGCTAGTCCTTCGCGGGAGTGGGTGGGAGTTCCGAGGAGGCGCATTCCAAGCCCGCAGCGCGGCCCGGAGAGCAAAAAAAGGTCGGCAGGCGCAGGACCTTTGGCAAAGGGCTCAGTGAGCCTCGGTTGAGGTTGCGGCCAAAATGTTCAGCGAAAGACAGACAGCTCCGCAGCAACCTCCCCTCCCAGGGTGTCTCCACTCCGGCTTCTAACCTGATCGGCCCCAAGCGATTCCCGACACTCACCGACTGACGCCATCTTGGAGTCCGGGGTGTCCCCTCTGTGGGGCCTCGCGAGGACTGCTGGGTAGGGCGCATGCGCCCCAGTGTCCCGGAGAGCAAAGTCTCACAGGAAGCAGGTTGCGACTGGTCCTCTCAGCTGGGGCTGCAAGTGTACAAGGTGAAGGGGGACGTCTCTAGAGGGCACATCCCTGGGACCCTCTCAGTTAGGAACAGGGATAGAGGGAGTAGAGTTCAGCCTGGGCTCCCCATCGTAGGAGGAAAAAGAATACCCTGGCTTTCTTACTTTGTCACCTTAAATTTGCTGTAAAAAGTTACAAGAGCATTTCGAGATCCTCCCTCCCAACTGTCCTGGATGGGAGGTTAAGTTCCGACTCGTAAGGAATTCCCAGCCACCGGGAAAAGCTGTGTCCAGGCTTAGGCTCCCAATAGGTATGATTTGAGAGTACCTATGTGTGTCCCAGCTCTGGGCTGGGCTCTAACTACAGCGGTATGCAAGGTCCTAGAGGTTCACAACTCCTGCCCTTCTTTTTGCTAGTTCTTTCCCGGGAACTATGACACCTGACCACCTTCTTTTTGTGGAAAGGCTACGTTAACCATTGCTAGTTAACCAATTCTGACTTGGGCGTGATGCTTCCATTCCCTCAATCTCAGTTTCCTTTTCTGTAAAATAGAGATGTAATGTTTACCTGGTATCCTTGTGGTAGGAATTAAATGAAACAATGTGTGTGAAAATAATTAAACACTGGGTGGATAGTAGGAATTGGACCAGTAAACTGGTAGATTCATCAGGATAGTGACATGGGGAAGTTAGGAAACTTTTAATCAGCCATTTATTCATTCACCAATCATACTGGTATTACTAGGCACTGGGGGCATAGAAATCAATCAGACATGGTCTCTGAGCTCTAGTATCTCTGGTTTTGGGCTGAAGATAAAAGTGTAGACAGGTGTGAGCACAGCGATAGATGTGTGCACAGCAGAGGGCCATGGACGCCTTAGTGAGGGGAAGGTCTGGAAGGACTTCAGAGAAGAGGAGCTTATCTGGGCTGGCTTTTGGAAAAATGAAGAGGTAGTTGTTAAGTAAACAAAGTGTCCAAGTGCACACCAAGCACCAGGAACTGCAAAGGCAGAAAGGGTTTAGAGCCAGGTGGTGGATTTGGAACAGGATGGTGGCAGTTGGGGAGTTAGTGTTAAATGGGCACAGAGTTTCTGTTTGGAATAATGAAAACATTCTGGAAATGAATAGTGGTGATGATTACACAGCAATGTGAATGTATTTAAAGTACACCTAAAAATTGTTAAAATGGTAAATTTTGAGTTATGTAAACTTTACCATAATAAAAAAAGAATAAAAGATTACGGAGATAACATGAATCTGGGGAGACAAGCAGGGGTCAGAACACAAAATGCTGTGAATGCTGGGTGAAGAGTAGAGCTTATCCTCGGGGCAGTGGGGAGCCCAGTGAGGCTTAAAGAAAGACAACGACATGATCAAATTTACGTACTTGAACAATAACCCAGCCTGCTGTGTAGAGAATAGATGGGAGGATTAAGACTGGAGGATGCAGGCCAGCTATGTAGGGGGTTCACAGTTCTTTAGGGTGCTCATGTGAACAAGTATTGAATGCTATGCTATTTCAGCCACTTAAGATCCTAGGGAAATAAATAAAAAAAAATCCTTGACCTTGTGGAGCATTTGTTTCTGAAGAGAGAGGGACAATAAACAAGTGAACTCTATAGTCAGGATGGACTAGGTTTGGCTGCAGTAGAAAAACACCTCCAGCCCTGACTGGTGTGGCTAAGTATGTTGGGCATTGTCCCCCAACACCGAAAATTTACCAGTTCAATTCCCAGTCACATGCCTAGGTTGCAGGCCAGGTTCCCAGTTGGGGGCGTGCAAGAGGCAACCATACATTGATGTTTCTCTGCTTCTCTTTCTCCCTCCCTTCCTCCCTCCCCTTCTGTCTAAAACAAATAAATAAAATATATATGTATATATAAAAAAATAAAGTACCAACAAGTAGAAAACTGATAAGAGATCCTTTGGAGAAGTACACCAATAACCATGATATTTCACCCAACTAGCCACTTTTTATAAAAGGTGAAAAAGAGATAAGACTCTTATTAGAGGGGTAAAAGGATGTGAGCTGACTCCAGAAAGCAGAGAGCTTATGCTAGGTTAGATAGTGAGATATAGTGGGAGTAAGGGATAGAAACTTGGCATAGTGTGTGAGAGAATAAAGTTAACCACAACAGCAATAAAGCTCAGGAAGATAATGAAATGGACCAAGACCAGGGAAGGGTACTTGTGGGAACAGGAACAACAATAATATGGCAAGAAATATATGATCTGAATAAAAAGAATAAAAAGTAAAAGACCAAGAGTAGTGTGTTATTGGAATATGAGTGAAGTGAAGGAAGAGAAATTAAAATGCAATATGAAAGGGAGAAAACCAGTAAAACAATGAAATCAAACAAAACAAAGAAAACTAAATGGAAGGAAGATAAAAATAATAATAAATAATCATAAGAAGAAAAAAAATAAAATGCAGGTTCTGGAGGATAGCAAAGTGAGTTTTGGCTCGGTTATTGGTCCTTAGTCTTCTGATCTCTCTCTGGATCTGTCTTTGGTCCTTTCCCAGCTCCAGGTCTTATTGTCTTACACTAGGGGGAAAAAAAAGCCTCCTGCTGACTTTAAACTCGCTGAGTGGGTTCTGATGGTCTTCCTGGATGCTTCGGGCAGAGGGGGGCTGGGCTGCATTTTTTTCCCTTTCCTGTGGCTCTGCTTTGGGAGCTCTGTCTGGGTTACATATTAACAGGTGTCCAGCCTCTGGCCCAAGCCCTCAGAGCACTGCGCAGCCCCCACTGTCCATATGTGCCAGGCCAGTGCCTTTAGTCCACCTCATCGTGCCACCTTTTGATTACTGCATGAGGTGCGCCAAGTGGGAGCACCTAGCACCCCTCCTCTCTCCTTGCTGGCCTGGGTGCTGCCCACTCTCAATTTCCTTCACAGCAGTTTACCTCCCCTATTAAATTAAGTTCCTCTGGGGACTGCTACCCCCTCTGAGCCCCTGCAGCCTCACTTAATAAGTCTGTGAGGCTCCCTGATTTGGAGCAAATGGCACCCCCCCCCCTTTGCTGGCCCTGCCACAGAGAGGGAGAGTTCCTTACTCAGTGGCCGAGAGCCTTTTTGAGAAAATTTTCCTTGGTTGGGCCAGCAGTTCTTAACAAGCTCCTGGCTTTTCACACAGCCCAGTTCTCCGACCAGTCCTGAGACTATCTGGGTCAGGGTCAGTTGTAGCCCAACTCTTCTCCCATTGCCAGGTGTCACCTGGCTCTGGAACTGGAAAAGACACCGGCGTTCGGGCTGCCTGTCACTACCAAATTCAATAAGCAATGGCAGCGATTGAATCTTTCATGGGCACTTTATTCAGATGGCCGGCAATCTGAGAAGATGGCAGGTTCATACCCTAACAAACCATCTTCCCTTCTCTTTCCTGGTCAGATCTTTTATAAGGGGGTGGGGGAGGACAAACAAGGTGCGGTAAGGGCTTTGAAATTCAGGGAGGATTGGGTGAGGGAAGCTGCAGCATTCCTGTTCTCAGGCAGTTTAGCTGTTCCCAAGGGGGGCGGGGGTCACACAAAAGGCCTGGATGCCTCCAACATGTCTGCAGGCAGTAATCTCTAGCCAATGCCCCAGGAGGTCAGCTCCTTTTCCCAGGAGCCAGGATGGGCCTTATCTGTAGTTTCTGAAACAAAAGCTTAACATACACATTACTTGCTAGACTTACAGTACTTTACCTTAAGCTAAAATTTCCCAAGTCTTGAGTCCTCTATTGTAACAGGGTGCTGCCAAGAGGGGGGACCCCAAATAGGGATTTGGAATGGGGTCCAGAACTCAAAGTGTTCAGGAAATATTAGGATGTCCTCACCCCTCCTTTCCACAGGTGTGGGTTGGGGGAAGGGACAAATGGAGCAGGGCCATTGAGAGATGTTTTGTATAGCAACAGCTTTGCAGCTAACCTCTGGTATGGTCATTTAACATATCTATAACCTTTAACTGGTTGCATAGATATGTTAAATAGCTCTGAGCCAGGGGAATGGAACTAACTTCCCACTGGGGCAAGTCGCCGGAGTTACAGCGCCTGAATGGGAGCTTGGAGAAGATTGGCTCCATGACATGGGGCCACGCCTGCCCAGACCCACAATGGCAGCCCAGTAAACCTGGAAGGATATGAGAAGGCTAGCAAGTGTAGCGGATAGTGGGAGGAGTTGGAAATGGGGCTGCAGAGGAAGATTGGTGCGGGGATTTAAACCCAGACGCAGCAGCCTTTGAGGAGGGAGAACTGCGACTGTGGCAATAGAAAGGAGAGCCACTCGGCTTTGCCAGAGTGGGGATCCCCGCAGCTTTAGAAGGGGGAACCACCACCCGGCTTTAGCAGAGATCCCGGCGACACAGCTGATGTTGCCAGGAACCGAGGGAGGCTTACCAGCCGAGATGGAAAGAAAGGGAAGAAAGAAAGAATTGGGAAGCCATTGCAACAATTTGGAAAGAACAGTCTTGATCAGGAGGGTGGGAGTCCAAGTTATAGCAAATGGACAATTTTGCTCTATCATGCCTGCATTTTCTGAGTGACCTTGAAACTCTGCCTGCCTTCTTAGCTTTAAGTCCAGCCTTCCCCCACAGCCAGAGAATCTGCATGCAGGAATGCATAGTACTCATCCTTTCCTCCATTCTTTCATATTTCCTGTTCTCGCTGTCCACAGGCAAACTCACTTATTCACATTTTAAGACTAAACTCAGAAATCATCTTCTCACCCTGGCCAGTGTGGCTTGGTTGGGCAGCAGAGAGCAAACTGAAAGGTTGTAGGTTTGATTCTCTGTCAGGACACATGCCTAGGTCGAGGGTTTGGTCCCCTTTCGGGGTGTATACAAGAGGTATAAGAGGCAACCAATCAATGTTTCTATCTCACATTGATGTTTCTCTCCCTCTCTCTGAAAAAAAGAAATCAATAAGCATATCCTTGGGTGAGGATAAAAGAAAAGAATAAAAAACAATTATTTTCTCTGTGAAAACCTCTCTGGCTTCCCACATTAACTGCACTCCTCTTCCCTGTGTTCCCAAGTAGGCACTCATGGGTGGGGTTGGGTCGGGGAGGGCCTCAGCATAGAAGAACATTTTCAGAGGAGCTATAGAGGCCTCGTCCAGGTGGTGGTTGTGCAGTGTTACAGGTGAGTGTAGCTTTCTTTACAGAAGCTGGCCCCGTAAGGGAATGAGAAAGAGTAGAAACTGGAGGGAAAGCAAGGCTCAAGGCACATCTTTTTAAGGGTAGGAGAGATTTTAGCATCTTTGCTGGCTAAGGGGAAGGAGTTAGTAGAGGAGTGAGTATTTAGGAAAGAACACTCCCGTGTTTCTCTACTTTCATGCTTCACTTCTGACACCAGACATGTGAGGGTTTTCTGCCTATCAAGCCATTTGTGACACCAGCTAAGAGTACCACAGTGTCACTCAGTTCTGACACCCCGCTTGCACTTCGCATAGACCTTACAGGCTATGGCCTCAGTCCCGCAAGACTGCCCCTTACTTCAGACACCAACCACAAGTCCAGTTTGTCACCTGTGCTTCTGAATGACAGGCTATAAATTGGAGGTTCCCATGACCCCTTCTCAGGTACCATTAATATGCTGCTGTGGCTCAAAGACTCAGGAGAACAGTTTACCTAGATTACTGGTCTATTATGAAAGGATCTAACTTAGAATAGTCTGATGGAAGAGAGCATAGGGCAAGGTATGTGGGAAGAGGTGCAGAGCTTCCATACTCTCTCCAGGCACAACACCCTCCAGCATCTCCAGGAGTTTCAACAACCCATTTGGGCAGTTTGATGGAGGTTCATTACATAGGTTTTACTGATTAACTCATTGACTTTTAATGAAAGGTTCAATCATCAGCTCCTTTCTTCTCCTCTTAGTTGGCGGCAGGGGGGACTAAAGTTCTAACCCCCTAATGCATGGTGGTTCTCACATTTTAATGGGCTTTCTGAAGGTCATCTCATTAACATAAACAGGAATAGTGGAAGAAATTTATTATGAGTAACAAGACATTCCTTCTACTTTTATGACTATGTCAGAAACCAAGGACAAAAGACCAAATATTAAAAGATGCCCATTTGCTGTTACTCCTTTAAGAAATTCCCCAGGTGTTAGGAGCTCTATATGATGAACAGGGATGAAAACCAAATATATATTTTTTATTGTAAATCACAGTATTACAAGGGGCAAGAGGGTAAAGATATAGAAAAAAAGACTCATCATCATTGGATTCAGACCCTGAGAAGAAGGGAGAGGATGGAATCAACTGCAGAGGAGGTGGGATTTGTAGAAAGGCCACCTCTTCCTCTGAGGGAGAAGAAGAGAGATGAGTAAAAATGTAGGTGGTGAGAGGGGGGTGTTGGGCAAAAAAGAACTCATGGACACAGACAGTTGTGTGATGATTATGGGGGGGGAGGTGGAGGTGGAAGAGGGTATACTGGGGATAAATGGTAATGGAAGAATGCAAAAAGAGCTATTTTTTAAGATTTTATTTATTTATTTTTAAAGAGGGGAAGGGAGGGAGAAAGAGAGGGAGAGAAACATCATTGTGTGGATGCTGCTTGTGTGCCCCCCTACTGGCAACCTGGCCTGCAACCCAGGCATGTGCCCTGACTGGAAATTGAACCAGCGAGCCTTTGGTTTGCAGGCTGGCACTCAGTCCACTGAGCCACACCAGCCAGGGCAAAAAATGAACTATTTTTTAAAATGTTGGTAATGTCTAGGGGAAGTGATGAGTGTGAGAGGAGTTGAAGAGTGTGTGCCCCATGGACTATTTTATGGGACGTAACTGGCAGTGCCTTCTGAAAGGGAAGGTGAGCTACCTGTCCTCACAGTCCCCTCTGACCACCTCCCACAGGGTATTGACCACAAGGTCATTACCAGGTTGCTTTCTCCATCTTCTGCCACTGGATCTTTCACTCCTTGAAGCAGGGACCAGGGCTGCTTTGGGGTTGCATAGTTGTGCACTCAGCAACTCAGTTTGTACAGCTGTGATGTGAGTGCTGACCTTAGAGTTGAGCAGTTCACAGCCTGAATTGTAACCTTTTTTTATTACTGGCCTATAGCATGAAGGCTTGCTGGGAACAGCCCTGCCTGGTATCAGAAGCTGAAACCCCCGCCAAGGCTAAGGCTGAGGGAACGACCTTGGACCGTAAGCCAGCAGGGAGACAAAAGCTTATCTTCCTGGCAGGAGCTCCGCTTCTGCTCCTTTTACTTCACCCTGCCTGGCCCCCAATGCTTGGTCAGTTAGCCAATGACAGGTAAGATTCCCCAAGGGGGGAACGACCTAAGACAGGCATGATCATGTGGGAGGCCCCCAAGGAAGGACTTTGGGGGCTACAGCAAAAGGGGGTGATGGACCCTCACCCCTTGGCTGTGATATAGCCTGAATCATTGTCTGGGAGAAAATCTCCTAATCTCTTGGCTGCCTTACTTCCCTTGCTCCACCTAAGTCTGAAACAAAAAAATGACGGAGGGTGGTGCAGCACTGTGCTGGACAGGGCGGGTTCTCCGAGTAATCAGGTCTAAGAAAGAATATGTAAGATCCTGTGAAACTTGCTTTGTTTAGAATGCTCTCAGTTGAACGAGAAGGGTCCAAGGAAGAAGTAAGTTTGGTCCTCAAAGTTTTACAGCTCTTTAGCTATCTGATCCTGACTCAAAATAGGCCCTCAGAGTTCTTGTTTGATCCTTACTTCCTGGCAATGAGTAATAAGCTTTACCTGAATTCTTATGCAAATGAACCCAATAAAAAGCCTGCTCGGGTGGAAGAGCGACATGCTCTCCCCTAGGGAGGGTGGTCGTTCTGTCGCTGTTTCCCCACAGGACCTGGTTGTCTCTGTGTATGTTTTTCTCATGTTTCAACAAGCCATCCGGAGCATTCCAAGGTCACTGCAGGCTGGTGGCTGTGTCAGCAGCTAACAACTTATTGGTGCTCAGTAAATGTTTCTTGAAGGAACAATGTGGATGATACCGGCCAGCAGTATCCATCTCGGCTGTGGATGTTTATCAACACGTGAGAAAAACATACACAGAGACAACCAGGTCCTGTGGGGGAAAAGGAGCAGCAGGGCCACTCCTCACGTGGGCAGCACCTTGGCCACCCTCTCTCCTGGAGGGCGCCGCTTGGCCACCCTCCCTGGTGGGGAGAGGACACCATTCCCCCTCCAGAGAGGCTTTTTAGTGGTTTCGTTTGAATAAGAATTCAGGTAAAAGCTCATTACTCATTGCTAGGAAGTAAGGATCAAACAATAGATAACAAGGAAGTCTGAGGGCCTATTTTGAGTCAGGATCAAAGAGCTGTAAAACTTTGAGGAACAAACTTACTTCTTCCTTGGACCCTTCTCATTCAACTGAGAGCATTCTAAACAAAGCAGGTTTCACAGGATCTTACATATTCTTTCTTAGGCCTGATTACCTGGGGAACCTGCCCTTTCCAGCACAGTGCTGCACCACCCTTCATCATTGTTTCAGACTTACGTGGAGCAAGGGAAGTAAGGCAGCCAAGAGATTAGGAGATTTTCTCCCAGACGTTGAGGACAGAGGCTATGTCAAAGCCGAGGAGCGAGGGTCCATCACCCCCTTTTGCTGTAGCCCCCAAAGTCCTTCCTTGGGGGCCTTCCACATGATCGTGCCTGTCTTAGGTCGTTCCCCCCTTGGGGAATCTTATCTGTCATTGGCTAACCGACCAAGGTTTGGGGTTCAGTTATGAATGAAGCAGCAGAAGCAGCTCTCCTGCCAGGGAGGTAAGCTTTTGTCTCCCTGCTGGTTTACGGTCCAAGGTCATTCCCTCGGCCTTAGCTATGGCGGGGGTTACAGCTTCTGATACCAGGCAGGGCAGTTCCCAACAGAACAAGATGTAGAGCACCACTGGTAGGGAATATGAGAGCAAGAGTTGTTGAGAATCATTAGGGGCCCAACTGTTTGTACAGAGATAACTCGATGGGAGATTAAACCATTTCATCCTTGTGTTGTTAACCTGCACATAGATGCACAGAATGCAGACAGCAGACACAGTAAAAGGAGAGACATCCAGGATGGTGGTGAGAGAGGGCTTGAGGAAGTCAGGTTTGGCAGGGAGGAAAGAAAGGTTATGTAATTTGGGAGATTCTGGTGTCTGTCTCCAGAGGTGAGCTACGGGAATCTTCTGAGGATAGGGGTGGGTATTCCCTATTACTGGGAATCTTTGTTCTGCACAAATACCCCCGGAACCCACACAATGTCTTGTAAGAGAAGGGAGTGTAGTGAGCAGACAACCTGACCTCTGCTCCAAGGACTGCAACAGCATATGAATGAGACACCTGTTCTCCACCCACAGGAGGGGAACATACATTTACAAATGGAAACTTCTATTGCATACATTTTGTCAAACGCTATCCCTTTACATATACTCTTTCCCCTCTCCCATTTTGGTCTGTGCCCTGCAAGGCTGACCTTCATATTTACCATCAGTGGGCTCCCTTGCCCTCTGGCTTCTGCTTGGCTTTTGGCAATGGAATGTTGGGGGTCAGGGTCTAACCGGAAAAGATACCGGTGTTTGGGCTGCCTGTCACTACCAAATCCAATAAGCAATGACAGCGATTGAATCTTTTGTAGGTGCTTTATTCAGATGGCCGGCAATCCGAGAAAATGGTGGGTTCATACCCTAACAAAGCCATCTTCCCCTTTCTTTCCTGGCCAGATCTTTTATAAGGGGGTTGGGGGAGGAAAAACAAGGGTTGGCGAGAGCTTTGAATTTAGCAGCTGCAGCATTTCTGTCCTAGGCAATTAGCTATCTCCAAGGGGGAGGGGTAGTCACCTGCTTCTTCCTGGTACGGCTGTCTCCAGGCAGTAATCTCTAGCCAGTGCCCCAGGAGGTCAGCTGCTTTTTCTCAGGCGCCAGGATGGGCCTTATCTATAGTTTCTGAAACAAAAGTTTAACATACACATTACTTGCTAGATTTATGGCTATTTACCTTAAGCTAAAATTTTCCAAGTCTTAAGCCCCTATCAAGGGGACCAGAGTCTTGGAGGAAATTTATGTTGGGTTCTCATTCCTACAGCTTCCTCCCTGCTGGGCTACCAGAGGTCAGCGGGTGCATTAATTTAAGGCCCTGGATCAAGCCTTGTCTCCTTTCCAACAACTTTCTGGATTCCAATAACCCCTCCCCTGGCTTCCCCCTCAGACCTAGTGGGGAATGGTTCCCCAGCACAGTCAGCCCCTGCATGCTTCGGCAGGCCCTGTCAGAAGAAGCCAGTTCATTCTTTCATTGAGTAGTCTGCACACTAAGCTATCCTAATTACCTCATTTGAGTGTGCTATCTCTTCCTTTTGTGAACCCAGGCAGAAGAAATATATCACCTGTAAACTGCAGTATTGTACAGAGCTGGGTGGGCAAGCTGACCTGCACCTGGTAGTCAAGTTTTATTAGAGCATAATCATGCCCATTTGTTTTCCATGGATTTCTTTGGTGCTACAGTAGCAAAGCCGAATAATTACAGCAGAGACCAAAGGGCCTGAGAAGCCTAAAATATTTGCCACCTGGCCTTCTAAAGGAAGAGTTTGTTGACGCAAGCATAGAAAAAAAAAAAGGATGGGTCTGGCTTGAGGGCAGGAAGACTGATACTGATCCCTGAATCTACTTACTCATTGAATGAGCTTCCCCAAGTCACTTTATCTCATCGCATCTGACCTATAGAATAATAGCTCACAAAGTTTTTGTCAGAACTGAAGCTGTAACTAGTCATTGTGTTTTCAGGAGTTGCTGGCCTTTGAGGATGTGGCTATGTACTTCACCAGAGAAGAGTGGAACAAACTTGACCAGGTTCAAAAGGACCTCTACAGAGATGTGATGTTGGAGAATTACAGAACATGATTTTGCTGGTAACGACTTGGCTTAAAGATTTGCCTTCAAGTGCTTTGTGTGTCTACACAAATCCTCAATCTCTTTTCTGCGATTCCAAAATTAGAAAAAGTTCTGAAAATAAAAAATGTTTTCATAATTCAACTGGCTACAAGATCCAACTTGAAGTCATCTGGTAGCTGAACCTGACTCATCCTACAGAAAGCTATTTATCATCCTTATTTTTCCCATTGGATCTTTGTATCTATATATTTAGTATCAGATATATCCATGTGTTTGATTAAAGGTTCAGCTCCAAACCCTGTTGCGATTTGTGGTAGTATACAGTAGAAAGTCACCTTTCTAAAATCTGGAAAAATTCTGAATCCTGAAACTCATCTGGTCTCAGGGTTTCATTCAGATAAGGGATTGTGGACAAGGAAGTGTCCTTTAGTTTTAGAGTTAATTTCCCACTGCCACTGGCCTCCTCCACGTCTATAAGACATTAGAGTTGAAAAGATTGTGGCTAATTGGATTCCAAAGGCTAGCTTCTGACTTTCTTGAAATGTCTTATTTCTTTTCTGTGAAAATGGGTTCCTTCCTTTTTTGCAACATCACTAGTTGCCCAGGAAATGATTCTTAACTGACTTCATTTCTGAACTTTCACTGCTTCTTTCTTCCCAGGAGCCAACCTTTCTCTTAATCCAATGTGGAGTGTCCTACTGTAGGAGTTTCCTGGATAGTTTTTGTTCTGGATAAACTGACACTCTGGGCACAGTGTCTGTCATAGGATTACCTACCCAACTCTAGATTTTTAAAAAATTTTATTTATTTTTAGAGAGGGGAAGGAAGGGAGAAAGAGAGGGAGAGAAACATCAATGTGTGGTTGCCTCTCATGCATTCCCTACTGGGGACCTGGCCTGCAACTCAGGCATGTGCCCTGACTGGGGGAATTGAACCTGCAACCCTTTGATTCACAGGCTGCCACTCAATCCACACCAGCTTGGGCCCAACTGTAGATTTTTTAATGTTTATTTTTTCAGGTTTCTGGTAATGTGATGAAGACATCTTTTTTGTTTGTCTATTTTTCTTTTAAAAATTACAAGCACATACTTGAATGCATAGAAGGTATAGGAAAGCATGAAGGGAAGGGGCAAACATTCAAGGGTGACACCATTTTGGAGTATTTCAGCTTTGTTTTTTATCCCCTATGCTTTTAAAAATGTAGCTGAGCATATTCTTTGTATAATTCTGTAATCCCTTTAAAACAGCATTATAACATCATCATTTTCTTTATGTTATTAAAAGCCCTTGTAAATACAGTAAATGATCTTAATGTAAATCTGTTGTACAATCCATAATATTTAATCATTTTTCCACTTAGAAATGTTAAGCTTGGCCTTGTTTTTGCTTGTTGGTTTCCTTATGTGCTTATCATTTTCTATTCCAATGAATATTTCCAATTATAAATCTTTATATGAATTTCTGATTACTCCTCAGGATATATTCCTAGGACTGGAATTTTGGAGTAAAATGTTATAGCACTTTTAAATTGTCTTAGTATATACTTATTGTTGAATAATTTTTCAATAATAGAGTAGAAAATAAAAGTCATCTATAGGCCCACTGCTCAGAAATAACTTGTCCATAGTTTGGTTTACTTTTTCCTAGTCTTTCCATATATGTGTATACTTATGTATGTAGGGTTTTAAAATATAAAATGTGGACCATACTTTACATGAGTTTTATATTCTGCTTTAAAAAAATGTACAGGGAACACTTTGCTGTTTTAATACATATTTTTTGAACACATGGATTTTTAATATATGCCTAATACTTTTTCCTTCACTATATTAATGTGCTTAACTTTAATCATTCCCCTATTAACATTTACTTTATTTCTAGTTGTGCATTGTTACAACTCTGCTGAACATCTCTGGAACATTAATTTTTCCTTAGGCTGTATTTGTAAGAGTGAAATGACCATATCCAAGGGTGTGAATATCATTCAGGCTATCAATAAAGATTGCCATATCTTCACAAAGATTGTGCAGATTTCTATTCTCAGAAGCCCTTTTGATTATTGTTTGAAAGACTTTTTTATTTTAAAGATTTTTTAAAAGATTTTATTGATTTATTTTTAGAGAGGGAAGGAAGGGAGGGAGAGAGAGAGAGAGAGAGAAGCATCAATGTGCAGTTGCTGGGGGCCGTGGCCTGCAACCCAGGCATGTGCCCTGACTGGGAATCGAACCTGAGATGCTTTGGTTCACAGCCCACGCTCAATCCACTGAGCTACGCCAGCCAGGGCTGATTTTTTTTTTAATTGTATTTCTTTCTTTTTAGAGAAGAGGGGAAGGAGAAAGAGAGAGAGAGAAACATCAATGTGGGAGAGAAATGTTAATACATTCATGGGTTGCTCCCTGTGTGTGCTCCATCCGGGAACTGAACCCACAACCCAGGCATGTGCCCTGATGGGAAATTGAACTGGTGACCATTAGCTTTGCAGGATGATATCCAACCAACTAAGCCAGTCAGAGAACCCTTTTGATTATTGTCCTTATCTCCTTGCCACCATAGACCCAAAGGGGTTAAACTGAGCTCTAGGACATTTCTGTAACTCACTAACCACCATACCCCTTTTCCTTCCCCATGAGTAGGATTTCAGATTCCTAAGCCTGAGGTGATCTGTCAGCTGGAGCAGTGGGAAGACCCATGGATCCTGGATCTACCAAGAGCTGGGACTAGGAAGGCTTCCAATAGTGTTTGCCCAGGTAGCTGAGAAGACCTAGTCAAGCAGAAATCATAGAGAGGAAGGGAATTCACATTAGTGAACCCCCTTGTGTGTCCCAAATACTGAGCCAGGTGTTTAGCATATATTTTCCCACTTCTTTATTCCTACTGCCCTCTGAAGGTAATAGTAATACCATTAACCCCATTTTCCAAATGAAGAAACTAATAGATTAAGATACCTATCACACAGAAGATTGCTACTTAGGATTTGATTTCCAGTCTGCAAAGTTCATTTCTTTTACAATAAAGTACTTTCTGAAGTAGCTGGTCTGGTGTTTTCTGACAGCTCTTATGCCATCCTAGTACTGCTTTATTCTACCATCATGACTTATCCTTTCTCTCTGCTTTCTCTTATTCCCTTGCATTCATTTTATTTTTCATGTTACATGGTGTCTCTTGATATACCTACTTTTTCCTACTTACTGTGTGCATTGTTGCTTCTACCTTTTCCACATCCCCCTACTCCAGGATTTCTCACTTGAGGCACTTTGACATTTTGGGCTGGTCATTCTTCGTTGTAGGTGAGCTGTCCTCTGCATTGTAGGATGTTTAGCAGCATCCTTGGTTTCTACCCATTAGATTCCAGTAGCACGGCCCCAGTTGTGACCACCAAAAATATCTCCAGACATTGTCAAATGTCCCCCAGGAAGTAAAACCACCCCTGGTTGAGAACTACTCTATTTTGCTGGGTTTTGATTTACTTCTCTCTGGTTCCTTTTCTATTCTATATTACACTTTCTCCCTTTTTAAGGAGCTCTCTCTGCCAGAATTATTGAAAACATGCTTATCTAGATGGGATAAGATACTCTCCTACATTTATGTGACACTACTGAGTACCTATAGTAAGTTGTTTTTTCAATGATGGTAATGGGTTCATTCAGTTCTCACATTCTCCAACACACTCTTGTGTGTTTTTTAGTTGGTGAGTTGGTGTCAAGGGCTCTTTCAGGAGCTATAAAAGCTGAGTGTGCTATGAAAATCAGAATTTTGACCTCTTTCGTATGATGATGTAACTAAGTGATCATTTCTTAGCTTATTTAAATGCCATATTACAAACAGTTGGCTTCTTTTCCCTTTTCCTTCTGCAGCTGTCAGGCCATTTGTATATTTTCTTTTTATTTTAGTAGGTTCTGAAGCCAGATGCCAGATGATAAAGCTAACCCCAAAGCAGAAAATTTCTGAGGATTTGGAGTCATGTAAGATATCAGTGGTAAAGCATAACATGGCCATGACACCTTCAGAAAAATTGCTTAAATGTAACAAACTTATGGGCATTTACGGAGTTGCACTCCCTGTGGTTGGTATGAATGCCACCAGGACTTCCTTCAAAACCTTCACCTTTTTCAAGATCAGGATGCTCAGACAAGTAAGAAGCAGGGCAGACATGGTGAGTACAGAAAACCCTTCAGTCAGAAATCGTTGCCTTTCAGGCATAAGCAAATTCTTACAAATGTAAAATCTTATGAATGCAGCGAATGTGGTAGAGTCTTCAGGGGCCAGGCAAATTTTCTTCGACATCAGAGAATTCACACTTCGGAGGATCCCTTTGAGTGTGACATGTGTGGGCAAGCCTCTAATCGGAAGTCTGCTCTTACTGTCCATAAACAGTGTCGCCCTCAAGAAAAAGCATATGAATGTCACAAGTGTGGAGAATTTTTTCATCAGATGGTGTAGTTGGTGGAACATAAAAGGATCCATACCAAAGAAAAACCCTATAAATGTGGTGAATGAGAAAGGACCTTCAGTCAGAATTCGACCTTCAACATCAGGTAATCCACAGTGGAGAAAAACCCCACAAATGCCTGGAATGTGGAAAAGCCTTTGTCTGAAATTCAACCCTCAAGAGCCATCAACAAATTCACTGAAAACAGAACACTCACAGATGCAATGATAGTGGAGAATCCTTTGGTCGGAATATAGATCTCATTCAGTATCGAAGGATCCATACAAAGGGGAAATTATTTGAATGCAGAGAATGTGGAAAAACTTTTAGTGTTAAGTCAAATCTTCATCGACATGAGGTCATTCATAATGGAGGGAGACCCTATAGATGTGACAGATGCAGGAAATCTTTCAGTTGGCGCACGAGCTTTATTAAGCGCCAGGGTAGTCACAGAGAGCAGGTGTGCGCATGATACTCAGCAGAGCAGCTATCATTTAAAGACCAGACTTCACCACTGTTGCAAATATGTATAATTAGATTGTTTTACAAAAATTAATAAATAGCTGAACTGTTTTTTTCTGTGAGGCCCTCATTTTGTAGGTGACCTTGCTGTAGTCCAGAATTACTTGGTAGAAAATGTGATGGGCTGTTGTATCCAGTTTCCCTTGAGTCCCTATACCTTCCTTCCCAAGTCAAGTGGAGGCAGAAGCGAGGTGTGGTAGCTTTGCTCTGTGGTCCCCCAGGCTGGAAGCCATTGAATAGGCCTTGAATGATTTAAGAATGCCTTTCTTGGTTTCACAGACAAAAATGACCTGATACTGATAGGCTGTTCAAAAGTAAGTGCTACTCACTAGTAGCTAGTGAAGTACAGTATTGAAATTACTAAAATTGATTTATAAAATTAAATCAGTGCTACTACAGCAATTTTCAACCCTTTTCATTTCATGACACACATAAAGTAATCACCAAAATTTTGCAGCACACCAAAAAATGCATTTTTTGCTGATCTGACAGAAAAATTGGTATAGTTTTGATGCATTCACACTCAATGGCTATTGTTGCGTTGGCTGTTGTCATTTTTTAATTTGACAGTCCAGGGAAATGCAGTCCATGCCCCTGACCGAATAGGCAGGTGTTGCACGTCTTACAAATGCGTGCAGCACAGCACTGTGTGCAGCACACGGGTTGAAAGCCGCCGTGCTACTGCGTTCTACGGAGAGTTCCAAGTAGGTGTTTATAGCAGACGCTGTCAGTGCCCTGCTCCTGCCCACCCTGGCCTTACTGCCTCTGTGTGTTTCATCTGCCTTGCACTGTCTTCATCTCTTGGCCTGCAGACTTTTTCTGAAACCATGACAGGCCACAGCTCTGTAGCGGTAACTGGGAGCAGGCCTTACCCAGTGCTTTATGTGAATTTGATATAAATCAGATCTCTTTCCCCTTTGGGTGGAATATCTCTAAAGCATGTGCTGCACGCTGTTTTCAGATTTTCCCATGGGATTAGATACATTCACTCACCATGGCAGCTGTTTTATCAGCTGTCTTCCCTCCCTTATCTGTGTCTCTTCATTCCCCTACCAGTTTTTCAGCACCTCTACCTACAAGTAACTGGCTTGTACTCAGAAAGTGCCGACTGTAGTCCTTGAGGGGCCATATCCTTTTTATTCCTGCAGTTATTCCAAGCACATCCTTTTTCAGTAAAAAAAAAAAAAAGGTTTATCAATTCCAAATTGTATAAAACATGGGAGAGACCGATCAATACACAACCGTTGCCACATGAAAAGGTGCTTTTATCAAACTTCAAGTCTAAGAATGTAGAAGTGCTTCTTTTTTGCCAATAGTAATTATCTTGTTCAAGTTTATTCTCAGCTGTAGCTTCATCAAGGTGGCCTCTCCATTTGTCAACATTTCTTAGCTGCTGGGAATGAAGAAGAGGGGAAATTGGATGCAAACAAGTATAAAGCAAAAATACATAAAATGCTAAAGTGAATTTTAAAATAACATAGAAATAGATGACTTCCCGGCAAAATAAGATTTCAGGTAAGTTCTTGGACTTTTAAAAATAAATTTATGGCTACTTATTTGTGTCACTATTATGAAAAAAGAATGAATTATTGAACAAATATCTAAGCTTGGTCTTTTAGCAGTTTCCATCTCTTGTGGGTTTAGTTGTGTATGCAACCCCCCCCCCAATATATGTATGTTGAAGTCCTAAACCCTAGTGCTTCAGAATGTGACTGTATTTGGAAAAAGGGCCTTTAGGGAGGTGATTAAGTTACAATGAAGTCACTAGGGTCACAATCTGATCTGACTGATGTCCTCATAAAAAGGAAATTTGGATACAGATCTATTATACACATGGAACACCATGTGAAGACACAGGGAGAAGACAACCACTTTTAATCCAAGAAGAGAGATCTCAGCACCAACCTCCTGATCCTGGAGTTCCAAACCATGAGAAAATAAATTTCTGTTCCAACTGATCTGGTTTCTGGTGAGGACTTCACTGACCTGGCCAGCAGATGGCTGCTGTGCCCTCACGTGGTCTTTCCTCGGTGTGTGGGTCGGGGGAGCAAGCTTTCTGGTGTCTCTTCTTAGGAGGACAGTATGTCATCAGATCAGGACCCCACCTTATAGCCTCAGTCACATTTAGAGGCTTCATCTCCAAATATAGCTACGCAGGCAGTTAGTGCTTCAATATATGAATTTTAGGGGTGGGGCACAAAACTTCAGTCCATAACAAATGTCTACAACTATGTCAATAATATGGATAAATTTAAAAAATATAAGTGCATACTGGGTGATTCCATTTATATAAAGTACAAAAAGAGGTAAAACTAATCTGCATTGCTTGAAGACAAGATAATGCCTTTGGTTGGAGAGATAGTGATTAGAATGGAGCACGAGGTAGAGGGACTTATGGGGACTGGTGGTGTTTAGTTTACTGATCTGGATGCTGGCTACAGGGCATGTTCAGTTCATGAAAATTCATCCAGTATTTTTATTTTATAAATTGTACCTCATTAAAAACATTTTTTAAGAAAATCTGATAGGCCCAGTGATACAATGAAAGACATTTCCAAAGATCACAATCTTTATGATGCCCATAGTCTTTAACTTTAGTACTTTACAAGAATCATAATCATTTCCTAATTCTTCAGGAGTTGCTGTTATTTAAGAAAGTGGCGCTGTATTCCACTAGCTGGTAAGGGACCCTCTGTCCTTAGAATTGGGCCTTGTGTGTTTCTAGATATGTACCTAAAATTTTATGTAGGTTGATATAAATAGCTGTATGTATATATATATATATGTGTGTGTATATATATATATATATCTCCACAATCCCTATTTTTCCAATTCCAAAAATCCTAAAAGCTGAGGGCAAAAATGTTTTCTCATAGTCCATTTGGTTACCAAGCCTGCGCTTACCTGACATCATCTGGTGGTGAAACAGCCTACTTATAGTCCCAACTGGCATATTCACATTCATACATGTTTTTCCAGAAATATTAACATGTTAGATTATGGCATATTGACCCAAACCCCTATGTGATACTATGTAAATACCTTGCCTTTCTAAAAACTAAAAAATTCTGATTTTGAAGCACCTGTGGCCAGACCCAAGGCTTTAGATCAAGGATTTCAGACCTATGTGTAGTAGAGATCTTGGAGCTGAGTAACATTTACCTCCCCACTCACCTCCACAAGAAAGGCCTTTAGAGGGATGCATTTCAAACCAGTGAAGAGGAGTAGCACTGCTATTAGACTGACAGTTACCCCTTCCAAGACTTTCCCGCACCACCAAGTGGAAGCCATAAAACTCCCTGATAAAGCAAAAAAATGGCAATTTGGTTTCCTGATGGCAGCTCCTGCCTGTGTGGATGAACACTGACATGTAAATCAGCAGTACAGCCTGATGGAAACTAAACTGCAAGCAATACATTTAACCATAGAACTAGAGACATGCTCTAAAGGCTATCCTTGGCTGTGGCCAACAGCTAAACTTAGTCCAGCAAGTGAGTCTTGGACAATTAAAAACCATCAAAATGGGGAGCCCAATTACAAGTGCTTTTGCTCACCAAAAGAATCCAGCATCAGATTAGGATAGGAGCGACAAAATAGATTCTGTAGTCCAGTCATCTGAAGTGGCAGTGCGACTCTCTGGGCACTCAAAGATGGGGGCCAGAGCCCCCCAAGCCATGCTGTGATCATCCAGTGATGTCACATTCCATTTTGACTCCCGCTGAGTCAACAATGGTTGCTAAAGACTGTTCAGAATCTTGCCAGATGTGCGATGCAGGGACTCATCTGCTTAGCTCTGGCCAACCCCATGGCATGTGCCTGGTAGACAGCTCTGCCCTGTGCACCCTCTGGAAACCCTGGGTGCTTTAACACTCTGGTGCCTCAGGCGGGTCAGAGCTCTATTCCTGAAGTTCCCACTAGGGGGCTCCAGGAGCTTCCTTTTAACTCTGCCACTGTCCTGGAGACCCATTAATTCCCTAGCAACGCGCTGGACCTTCCAGAATAGAACTTGAATAGGTTAAAGATGCTGTAAGACAATGGATTTTAATGACTTCATAACTCCCAGCTTCAGTCAGATCTTCTATCACTTTGTTAGCAAAAATCTAGATTTGCCACTTTGGCAAATGCTGTGCTCAGCACTATGGGAGAATGTAGAGTGTTAAGATGTTCCTCACTGATCTGTTGAAGTCCTAACTCCTAATGTTACATTAAGGTGAGGTCATAGGTATGGGGCTCCAATTGGTAGGACCAGTGAGTGTCCTTATACAAGGAACAGATACCAGAATTCTTTCTACCCACTACACAGAGGAAAGGCTATTTGAAGGCACAATGAGAAGGCAGCTGTCTATAAGACAGAAAGAGGCATCTAAAGATACCAACCCTGACAGCACCTTGATCTGGGACTTCCATCCTCCAGAGCTGTGAGAAATAAACTTGTTATTTATTGACCCAGCCTGTGATATTTTTCTATGACATGAGAGGACTGAGACACTCACCCTTTATAATCTAGGGATCAGAGGTGGCATATATATACTTACTGTATATTGTAGTTTGCGTGGTAAACAACAAAACCTACAGATAGTGTTAGGGAAATATTTGGTGACAGGATAATTAAGCACAATTTTAAAATTGTTATGAGAGTGGCGTTTTTGTCATTTGTGATTTAGAGGCTGAGAAGAGGAAGCTGGGATTAAAAGCAGGGGAAGCATCTTGACCAAAGATACATACATATGTGGGCAACTGAATCAGTATACAGGTAACAGTAAATGTCTGCAGAAGATAAAAGAGGAAAAGAATGGAGGAAAACTACAGTTGGAGAGAGGACAATTTATTTAAATTTGCAAATTTTCTATAGTAAAAAGAACACTAGGATCAGAACCTGTACCAGATTATACATAGAGTGGGACAAAAGTAGGTTCAAGTTGTTTATGTGGAAAAGAATACAATAATTAAAATAATAATACAAGAATAAACTCTGTGTTTTACTTACTCACAACTGTAAGCCTACTTTTGTCCCACCCTGTAAATGACTAAGTATGTGACCTTGGGCAAATAACTTTGATAAGCTTGGACAAAACACCAATGCGATACAGGTCGTGGCCTGTTTAAACTTTTACCATTGCCTCTTCCCCAGTTCTCTTAATATTAGATCTCATTTAAATAAAAATCAAATACTCCATATGACACTCCAAAAATCTTAAGGCACCTGGGCCAGCCCTCTCAGAGTAGCTCCTGTTAGTTACAAGGAAGGTCAAAAACGAAAGCATGCAATACTATTTTGCCACATCCAAGGTCAAGGAGGTGAGTTCTAAAAGGTAATGAATTTGGTTTCAGTTTTGTACACTTAGGAAAAAAACTGATAGGAGGTAAGACTAGAATAGACTCTCAATAGGATGTAATTGGGAATTAAAAGTAAAAAATAAGCACACAATCACCTGAGAACCTACCCTTAGATTCTAAAGAATAAACCAAACTATGCTAAAATTACATTGATATGTAATTTTACTACACTACAGCATTGCTTGCAACAATAAAAAATGAGAAATGCCTGAAATTTCCAATAAAAGAAAAATGGCTCAATTGTTACATCCACTTGATAGAGTATGATACAGCCATTAAGCATAAAGTTTATGAAAACCATATAAAATCCTTAATACTACAAATGAAATATAAAAACTGATTTTTATATAAAAATATGCACAGAAAATAAACAGAAGGAAATAGAGTTGACCCTTGAACACAGGTTTAAACTGTGAAAGTCCACTTATACATAGGGTTTTGTTTTTTTTCAATAAATATACAGTTGGCCCTCTAAAGCCACTTCACATTCGTGGATTCAACCAACCGCAGATAAAGACAGTATTCTCAACCTTCAGTTGGAAAGCCACGAACATGCAAGACTGAGCATATGCATTTTTCTACACCATTTTATGTAAGGAATAAGCATGTGCAGATTTTCTTATCTGCAGGGGTCCTGAAACCAACCCCTACAGATACCTAGAGATGGCTTAAATATTGGGGGAGTCGGAAGTTATACATGAATTTTCAACTGCACAGGGTGTAGGAAACCTTAACCCTCACATTGATCAAAGGTCAACTGTAAATGCCAATAACAGATCAAGTGTGGAAGAATGTTGTTTTCTCAAATATCCAATAATGTGCTTACATCTCAGTTTTAAAAAAGGTTCAGCAAGAATTTAGATGCAATACCTGTTACCAGTGTGCAGAAGTGCTAAGAGAATACATTTAGGTTCTAATCTGAGTTTTTTTAGTTGTGTCTACAGTGTAACACAGTAGGGAAAGAATGGTAAGAAGACTGCAACATTAAACATTTTAGAAGTCAAAAATATAGGGGGGTCCTATATGCACTTATAAGGTGTTTTGGATGCTAAAGTATTTGAAATCCTCTCTACCATCTAAACAGAAAGTCAATTCTAAGTGACTAAAATGAATTCTTAGGGAAGTAATTAGAGTACACGAGATTTGGTCCAAGAGCAGCAGAGGTAGGAAGAGTAGAGACAAGAACAAAACTCTGTCGCATGTCAGCCCTCATGCTTCTCAGAGGTCTCCACAGAACCACCTGTTAGAACGACTCCCAACTTAACGTGTTTCCCCTTCATAGCAATACTCTATAAACTTATTATGTCTTGAGACTTTAAGTCAGACCGAGTCTATCTTGGGTGTGATTGAAGCAGGAGACAGCATAGGAAGAACTCTGAGACTGCACTGCTGTTACCGGCATCCTGGTCACCAGGAAACGCTTTTAGCACCTAGGTAGAATGAATAGTAAACTGAGGCAGGGAGAAAGGAGACCATGTCTCACATGCCAACTCCGTAGTCCTGAGCCTGGTCTGATAATATTGCCAGGATTTCCAACACCACAAGAAACACTATGTTAGCAGGAAGGAGGGCAATCCTTGAAATTCTAAGTAGTTTCCACTCTTTGGGAAAGAAAGCCTTGAAACGGTGCTTTCATTCCAGGGCCTGGAATGCAGGAGAGGGTCCACAGTGACCAAAGCAGCCCATAAAAAACTTTGGTTAACTGTCTACCTCTGGTCACTATCTGTTTTACAAGGGAGTCCCTAATGCTTACACAAGAGCCCATAACTTTGGGAAAGTGCCCCAACTTTAATTAACGGACTCTTGTCATGTATTTTGTTTTACAACGAGATGAACAAATGGAGTCTAGGGCAAGATAAAACTTGGGCTAACAAAACCACACATCACATTTGGTTAGTCACACCCTTCAGGAAAGCTGGCATCACATTTACCTATTAATCAATATGTAACTTTTTTTCTCCTATCCCATCAACTATGTTAGTCAGAACAAAGGACTCACTCTCTTGGGGGATCAGGGGCATTCTGGGTTCTCTGGCCACCAGGCCCACAGCCTCAGGCCACCCTGCTCTTCAGCCACTCTTACTTTTGCCACCCTGGTTTGCTCTGAACCTTTGCCTTTCATCCCCTCACTCTAACTAGGCCCATTTTCATCCATGGGAATGGATCACTAATAAACTGATTGCACGCTAACAGATTTGCTGATCTGTAATTCTTTACATGTGTCAGCAAGAACCAGGTCTCTCCCGTCAACATGATGAGCAAGGAAATACAATGCATGACTGAATGAACTGCTTCAAAGCCAGAGAATATAGTTTCTAGGCAATGAAAAAAGAAAAAAATAAGACAGCTCATACAGAAGCATGATGTCAAAATGATGGGACTTTATTTCTATGAATCCTTTGGTGTCGGATAAGGTGTGGACTCTGTCTAAAGCTTTCACCACATTCAAGACATTTATAAGGTTTTTCTCCGGTGTGAGTTCTTTGGTGTATGATGAGGGTTGCACTCTGACTGAAGCGTTTCCCACAGACAGAACATCCATACGGCTTCTCCCCAGTGTGGATTCTCTGATGTTTAGAGAGGTCAGAGCACCGTTTGAAGCTCTTCTCACATTCCTCACATGTATAGGGTCTCTCCCCTTTATGGATTCTCTGATGTCTGAAACGGTTGGAAACACGGCAGGTTTCCCCACATTCAGTACATTTATAGTGTTTCTCCCCTATGTGGATTCGTTGATGCCGATTGAGATGTGAGCTCTGTCTGAAGCTGTCCCCACATTTGGGGCATGTGTATGGCTTTTCCCCTGTGTGTGTCCTCTGGTGTTTTATCAGGGCAGCACTCTGACTGAAGCTCTTCCCACATTCTTGGCATTCGTAGGGTTTCTCCCCAGTGTGGATTCTCTGGTGTTTCAAGAGGTCAGAACGCTGTTTGAAACTCTTCCCACAGTTATCACATTTATAAGGTCTTTCTTCACAGAGCTGCCTCTGGGTCCTAAAAAGGCCTGAAGGATGGAAATTTTCCTCACTGTCAACAGATCTGTGAGATTTCATCACTTGAATTTTCACCATATCTAAACTCTGTCTGCACCTGTCGCCACCTTCATCATCATTCATGGACCTCTCTGATGTCAGGCCATGCTGATGAAGAACCAAGTTTGATCTTCTGGCACTATTCCCAAATTCATTATTTTTGGAGTCTCCCTCTTCTGTGGGACCATTCTCGAGCTCTGAGATGCTCATGAGTCCTTGCTCTTCGGGAGAATTTTCAAGTTTCAGCGGTGAAAGGTGTCCTGACTGCTTTTCTACCCTGTTCCCACGGGTATCACCACATCTGGAATACAGGGGAGCCTTCCAGGGGGATCCTTCTTGTAGCTGCATCTGTGGCTCTACTTCTAGAATTTCTTGTTTTGGAATCAACTCTTTGTTCTCAGTTGTGGTTTCCAAACCTGAAACATTAAGATACAAACTGCTGACATTTCATCATGTGCAAGGCTGAAATAAACAAGTACTAGAAGAAAAACAGCCCTTATACCTTTTTAATCTCCATTAAACCACTACTGAAGTTATTTTAGTTAACCTCTCAAATGTGCTTGCATTTTCCTGTACAAACCATTTCTTTACTTTTATCCTTGTGCCTGTACCCACCAACTCGACTCATCTCTTATACCCCGCCCCACTCCACTGTTGTATGAGTCACCATATTATAGCAGGCAAATTTGGAAGGGTTGTCCAGAGAGGTGGTTTAGCTTTTAACCTATGTCTGACCCATGGTTTAACAAAAGAAATTCTAGGCCTTGGCCTGCTAGCTCAGTTGGTTAGAGCATCATCCTGACACGCCATCGTTATTGGTTTGCTCTTCAGTTAGGACACATACTAGAATCTGGAATGTACACAGGATGTTACAGGGTAATTAATACTATAAATAAAGTCAAGCAAAGTGAGGCATCAGTCAGCAGTGTGTGGGAGAAGACAGTGGTAGGCAAACTGTAGTATTAAACATGATGGTCAGGTCAGACCTCACTATGACAAGTGCAATTTGAGCAAAACGTTGAAACAAATCAAGGAATTTGATTAATGGAGATCTGGAGGAAGAATAGTCCACGCAGAGGGATAAATTAGAGCAAAGACCATGAAGCAGGCTGCCAGCCATGGTCAAGGAGCCACAAGGTGAGTGGAGCTGGAGCAGAGTGAGAGGGAGAGTAGGAGATGGGCTGGCAAGGTCACAGAGCCAGGTCACATTATGTCACATTAGACATCACAGGCTTTTACTGTGTGTGAAATAAGGAGCAGAGGCATGACATAACCTAACATTTTTTAAAAAATATAAATCATTTTTTACTTTTCAATTATAGTTGACATACATTATATTAGTTTCAGGTGTACATCCCAGTGATTAGGCATTATATAACTTCTAAGTGATCATCCCAATAAATCTGGGACCCATCTGACACTATACATAGTCATTAGAATATTACTGACTATATTTCCCTGTGCTACACTTTACATCCCCATGACTGTTCTGTAACAACCAATTTGTACTTCCTAATTCCTTCACCTTCTTAATCCCTCCAACCACCCTTCCCATATGGCAACTGTCAAAATGTTTTCTGTGTCTGTTTCTGTTGTTTGTTCATTATTTTGTTTTTAGATGTACTTGTTGACAGATATGCCTTTTTTGTCAATTTTATTGTTCATATTTAAAATTTTTTTCTTCTTCTTTTAAAAGGAATACTGGCACTACTGTGTTAAGACATCATGCCATTAGCTGGACACCAAATGCTGACAAGGATGTGGAGAAAGAAGAATTCTTATATACTGCTGGCACACTTTTGGACAGCATGATGGGCAAATATCCCTATGTACATTCTCTTCAGAAACTCCTACATATGACCACAGGAAGAAAGACATAAGAATGTTCAGTAAAATACTGTTTGTAATGGTGAAAAATTAGAAGCCTTAATGTCCACTGGCAGGAGAATGGCTAAATGAATTTTGGAATATTCTACAATGGATATATGGATGTTAAACTACAGAACTACATGCATCAATGTGGATAAATCTCAAAAATGTAATGGGGAAAAGGCAAGGTGCAAAAGAATCATATAATGATATAATTTATATATCACAAAATATGTAAAATAATGTATGTTCACATTTATATATTTATGTTTATATACATTTATACATACACATGATTATATAGAGAGGAAAGAGACTACACATATATATACAAATAATATAAAACACACACTGATATGAAAAATACCACAACAGGATATTGGTTACCTCTGGAAAAGGCATAAGGGAAACAGCTTTCATGGAAGGTACACAGGACTTTGCCTATAGTTATAACATTTATTTATTATAAAAAATATGAAGCCAATATGTCTGACGTTAAAACCTGGTAATCCTGGGTAGCAGACACATAGGTGCCTATTAATTTTTTATACTTTTCTGTATGTATTTTGTTAAAAATAAAACAAGAAAGCTGAATCTATCGCCCAACAATACAGAAAAGAAAGGTCTTGCTTAAGTCACAGAAGAGACCCTAAGGCTCTCAGCCTATATCTATGAATGGCAGACTGGCTTAGGGATCAGACTGAAGCGAGCCTTTCACAAATGACACACAGCTAGAAACAAGCAAAGTCACAGCACTTACTTGGTAGGACAATGTTCCTATAATCCTTCAGCACGTTCTCCCTGTAGAAGTCCCTCTGAATTGGGTCAAGTTGCTTCCACTCCCCCCAGGTGAGACACACATCCTTGGCCTTCACCAAGTCCTGAAACAAAAGAAGACCTCCCATCAGCACCTGCTGTCCCAGGAGAGCCTTACCACTAGTCTCCGGATGAGGCCAGACTCCAGGGAGGAGCCGGCCAGCACCGAGGAGGAAGCACTGAGAATGAAGTAACAAACACAGCTTGTTGAGTCTTTACCAGTGAACTTGTACTGATGGGGGAGTTTCAAAGTGACCAAAGACAGAGGCTGTCATTCTCTTGTAATCCCAAAAAGCCATTCTGTGGACTGTCTACACTAACTTGGAGTAAAAGCAAAAAATACATTTGAGTTTCATCAGAATGAAACTCTAGAGTTTCTGAGTTTCACTAGAATTTTTCAAAATGGAAATCTGATATAAAAAATGTACAGATAACCAGAGAGTCCTAAGTTCCAACGCTGGCTCTAAGGCAGTTTCCTCCCATGTGAAATGGATACCAATTACTGGTCTTTTTAATTCTTTAAATTTTTCTTATTTTAATCATTGTTCAAGTACAGTTTTCTGTCCTTTACTCCCATTTCAGCCTACCCGCCCATCCCTCCCTACCTCCCTCCCATTTCCATCCTCCCTAGTTTTTGTCCATGTGTCCTTTATATTTGTTCCTGTAAACCCTTCCCATTCGCCCCTGAAATTCCCCTGAGATTCCCTCCCTTCCCAATTATCGGTCTTAAGGTGAAAGTCCCTCATCAGCAGCAGGTACTCCATAAAATTTCCTTTTCTTTCCTTGACCGCTTCATGATTACCCAACAAGATATCTTTTGAGGTGTTTTATATAAATGTAAGTTTACTATTCACAGTAGGTAAGGCTATAGTTCTTAAAAGGGGAAGGGTCTAAAACCCTTTCAGGGAGATGGTTGTCTAGGTTCCAGTGGTGACCCACAAACTGACTCCAAGTACCCCTCACTCAAGAAAAGGGAAGGTATTTAAAAACAAGTTTTTGTTACGTTTTGTTATATTGTGCCATGTTTTGACATCTTCAAAACAAAACAAAGAACATTTCTGGCTGGGGAGACAGACCCTCCAGGAGCCAGCCAATTTTTGGAGAGCAAAGGGCTCGGCTGGGACTGGTTAACCCAGAGCCGTATCTTCCCTGTCTGGTCTGCGAGTTCCAGGAGGCAAGACTCCTCTGCCTTAATTACCCCAAGGCTAGAAACCAGGCAACTAGGAACCACTGCTCTAATTTACAGCTGACTGAAATTATTTAAGCTAACCAGTACCACTGTTTACCGTGCCATGCCCTTCCTTTTTCTCTGAAACTCCAATTTGGGGTCTGGCCTAAACTTTCCCCTAGCTCCTGTCATCTGCCTCCTGACCACCCTGGGGTCTTTCCCATGAGGTTCTGTGCTTCCTGTCTCCACCACCTGAGTGTCCTACAGTTTAACTTACTTCTGACACTATCTACTGGAGATGGGCTCAGATCTCACAGGTTAAGGTGTCAGTCCTATGAGAATGCCCCCTCCCCAACTTTAGCTGCTAACTACAGGTTCATGACTTCCTTCTGACCAGCTTTAGAACAGAGGTTCCCTCGACCCTCTCTTTGGTTTCAAAATTAATTTCCTAGAGCAGCTCCAGAACAGAACTCAACAAAACAATTTACTTAATTACCAGTTTATTATAAAGGGTTACAACTCAGAAACAGCCCAACAGATGAAATGCATAGGGCAAGGTCTGGGAGGGTCCCAAGCCCAGAAGCTTCTGTGCCCATGGAGCTGAGGTGTGTTGCTCGCCCACAAAGGGGATGTGCTTGCCAATCTGTAAGCTCCTTGAACTCTATATAATTAGGAATTTAATGCAGGCTTAATCACATAGGTATGATGAATAATTAACTGCTCTTACAGCCTCTCTCTCCTTTCTGGAGTACTATTATCAACTGTTTAGGGGAGGGAGTTGCCAAACGGTTAAAAGTAAAGGGAGATCTTCACATTCAAAGTGGTGAGGAATGGTGGTTGCTCTTCTAGTATCCCCACATCTTTCTTTTCCCAATAATCTAGTTAGACGAAAGGGTATCTCACAATGGGTCAACAACACTACTGTGCAGGTTTTGTGCTGGGAGGTCTATAACTAAAGAATCGTTTCCTGGATGGATCTGTCACTTTTTCCTACGGAAAGGAAAAAGTTTTATGCAGCCCTGGCCAGGTGGCTCAATTGGTTGGAGCTGGTCCCTTTACATCCAAAGGTTCCTGTTTGATTACTGGTCAGGGCACATTCCTAGGATGCCAGCCTATTTTTTAAAAATGAAAGAAACAAAAGTTAAGTTTCCTCCTGGTTGGTGTGGCACAGTAGCTTGAAAACCGGCCTGCGAACCAAAACGGTCGCCAGTTTGATTACCAGTCAGGTCACAGGCCTGGGTGGCGGGTCAGGTCCCCGGTAGGGGGCGCGCGAGAGGCAACCACACTGATAATTCTCTTCCTTCCCCTCTCTAAAAATAAATAAATATACATTTTTTAAAATAGTGTTGTATACACTACAAAGTTTATGCAAAATGTAATAGGAAGAAAACACTTCTGAAACTCATAGCATCCCATACACCTCCATTCCCCACACTCCCACCCACCAGCACATTCACTCCACACCTGGATTGAAGTCCCACCAAGCGCTCTCTGAAGAGCCCGCACTAGGGCCGCAGCCTCGTCTCCGTTCTCGGGGTGGTGCTTCCGCACCCGGTCCTGGAGCTCCGCGGGCAGGATGGTCAGGAACTGCTCCAGTACCAGTAGCTCCAGGATCTGCTCCTTGGAGTGCACCTCAGGCCTCAGCCAACGATGACAAAGTTCTCTAAGCCGGCTCAGCGCTTCTTCTGGTCCGTCCACTTCCTGATAACGGAACCGCCAAAAATGCTGTCCACAAGTTTCGGGATCCAGACAGACCACGGGCGGGTCGGACTCCTGCCCTTCGGGTGAGTCTTCCTCCACTTTTACTATCAAAAGTCCATCACGAAGGGGCGGCAAGGCGCCCCTGGCTCCCGCAGTCACCGTCCAGTCCTCCGGCTCAGTGTCACTGCCAGGACTTTCGATTAAGCTTGAACTCATCTTTCTCCGGCACGTGTCGACTTTCCCCGAGTTTTGCCTTCAGATTAGAAAAGATCAAACCCTGCAAAAAGCCACGGAACTCATTATTCCTCCTTAAACAGGGGCGCACCCCACCTGACCCCCTGCAGCAGCCCTCCTACCTGCAGCTAGGCCACTAGGACCCGCCTCGTCTCATGACAAAAAAGATTTTTAAAAATTTTAAAAAACAAAACAAAACAAAACCCACAAACCTAGTAACCCAGGCCGGAAGTGCGTCACCGACTTCCTGCGGTACCCACCCCGTGCATTTCCGGGGGCTTTCTAGGCGCCCTGGAGGTCTAAGATGAGTCTTGATGGTTTTCTGTCTCGCTTCTTCCAGGGATGTATACCTTGCTTTGTGGAGATTATAGTCTTTCGGGTTCCAGACCCAATTGATACGCTTCTTTTAAAACTTGAATGTCATTCTTTAACACACTGTCTGCGAATAAAGTTTGTAAGTTTTGTTTTAGGAAAAGTTAAAGATCCAGTAGCGAACAATCATTCTTCACCCATATAAGGAAGATTTGTAGAGTATCTTTTACCAATAAATGCCAAGTCATCGTGCTTGACACCATAGATATTATTATAAAACTGGTGAAGACGTAATCTTTGCCCTCAAGTTGCTCAGTCTCCTGAGACAGACACTTTAATCCTCACGGGAGTGTGGTAAATGCAAGACTTTGGAGTGTATGCAGTGTACATTTGTTTGTTCAACCAGAGGGAGACATAATCCACCATCCCTGGTAAGGGGAGGGTACAGTGAAAGACTTCACAGGGGAGAGAAAGCTTGAAGAGTCTAAGTCCCTGAAGACATACTTCAATTAAAATATGGTTTAGATAAATTTATAGGCCATAAATCCATAGCCGATTGTATCATCCCCCACTCCTGACATTAGGCTCTCCCACCTCCTTTGCAGTCCTTCACACTCAGTATCATAGCTGCCAGGGATTTTGTCCTAGGCTAAGCTCAACTCCTTGTTTTATCATTTACTCCCTTTCCCTCATTTAAAAAGATATTTGATCATATTTGTTACTTAGAAAATTTCATTTTTGAATAAACTCAGAGATAGTAACTCTCAGAGGAAACAGCCTACATCTCTTGGCAATCTGTTTCTGGTGTTTTTTTCTTTGGCCTCCTTCATTCTCTTGGCCAAAAGTTCAGCAGATTCTGTAGCCTGTTCCTTATTTTTCTCAGTATGCTCTTTCCTCAGAGCAATGCACCAACTTTTGTTATGGCGGATGTGTGGAGTAACAAGACACTGAATCTTAGGAGCTTTGGCCCTAGGTTTCTTACCTGCTTTGTTTAGGGACTTCCTCACAATATACTGGTATGCATCATCTTTAGAGAGATTGTATAGCTTGCAGATTCTGCCAGCTCTTTTGGGTCCCAGGCAACAATGCACAGTAATATCAGTGAAACCAGAAATATCTTTTTTTCCCTTTTTAAAAAATGATCAAGTTGAGAATACTCAGATTGGCATCCACAATGCAACCTGGAACAAATTTGCACTTTCTCCAGTCTTCCTTGGTCTATAACAGGAATGCCCCTTACTTAGTAGAAGAAGGACATAGCCATAGGTTAAGACATCCTGCTTCATGGGGAGACCTTGTTTGTTGTTCCCACCACTGATTCAAAACACATAACCCTTCCATGCTTCACCCAGAGTATCAATAACAACTTCTGTGGCAGCACACTTTTCATAAAAGGTAGATGTTTGTCTTCATCATCCACTTCAAACAGTTTCTGAAAGCCAGTGGCTGGGAAAGAAATGTTCAGCTTCATCCTGAAGCAGCTGACCACCTCCAAGGCGCCAAGAAAAAGAGTTCCCTTTCCCACACTTTTAATTACCAGTATGGATACTGCCACCCCACCTCCTTTCTCCTTTCTATGCTTCCGTGGTTTCTATGGGGTTGGCCAAAAAGTCCATTTAGTTTTTTCCATAAAATAAAGACACATTTTTCATTTTCACCAATAACTTATTGATTTGGTTATTTTGAGTATGTTGGCTATCTCCCACGTGATGTAACATTGATTGTTCTCAGTTAATGTCTCGATTTGATTGCTATCAACTTCAACTAATCTACCTGACCATGGAGCATTGTCCAGCAAGAAATCTCCTGCATGAAACTTTGCAGACTACTTTAGATACATTTGATCTGCCACAGCACCTTCTCTATACACTGCACAAATCTGTTTTTTGTGTTTTAGTTGGATTTTTAGCTTTCTTGAATATGCCAAAAATGTTTCATATTTCCTTCCATATTCAATATTAAAATGGCTACACAAAAATTTCTCAATTTTGATAAGTTTTAAATGGATGCTGATATGACAGCTGTCACAATACAATCTAACAAAATTGTTTTGAATAAAGTTAAAGACAACTAAACACTACTAGAGCCATCTTATGGAAAAAACTCAAACAAATTTTTTGGCCAACCTAAAATTACATTTGTGTTCTAGCCTAAGGTTGAATATACAAATAAATCACTATCTGAAGAATTTGGAGGTAAAAAGCAGATAGAAAAAACATCCAGATTGTTTTGTGTTATAAGATTTTGTTTCAAATAATAGATTGTTCTTTTAAAAAATTGCATCCTTATGGATGCCCAAGGGGAGAAGAGTTGGGAGACTGGGTGAAAAAGGTGAAGGGATTAAGTAAAATGGTAGTTACAAAATAGTCATGTGGATATAAAGTACAGCATAAGGAATACAGGCAATAATATTGTAATAACTCTGTATGGTATCAGGGGGTACTAGAAATACGGGGGGGAACACTTTGTAAAGTATTATACTGTACCCCTGAAACTAAAATACGAAAATAATATTGACTGCAAGTTGTAATTGAAAAATAAAATAAAAGATCTTAAAAATTGCATTCTGCCCTGGACAGTGTGGCTTGGTTGGTTGGAGCGTTGTCCCATACACTGAAAGGTTAAGGGTTCCATTCCCAGTCAGGGCGTGTACGGAAGCAACTGATCAATGTTTCTCTCTCACATCAATGTTTCTCTCCCTCTCTAAAAGCAGTTAAAAAATGTCCTCGGGTGAGGATAAAATAAAGGCATATACAAGAAAAAAACAATGCATGCAAAAACAAGTAGAACAACAAATCTATGTTTTTCTCTCTCTCTAAATATCAATAAGTAAAAGAATTATGATGGTTTGATTTTGACCCTAAGACACTAATATATGTGTCTTAAACTCTTAATTGTAAGATGTTTAAAAGTATGTAAAATACAAAATTTATTTTAAGTATCATGGAAATAACTGAAGCTTTGGATCCCATGTACTCAGAAAAGTCAGCAGATAATCTAGCTAAGAGTGAAACATTTTTTTAGTGTTTTTTTCATTGTTTTGAGAACAAGAATATATAATACAACTGTAATAATCATTTACATTGTTTAGATCCATTTATATACAACATTCAGAAAAACAAACCATGTTGTTGAAATGAAGAAGACTACCCATTAACTTAACATTTACATTAAAACATCTACATTATTTAACAAGAGTTATCGAAGTTATATGTTATAGGTAAATTCATTTTTGAAATTCATTTATTTAAATTAGTAAAATTAATGTCCTGGTTTATAAATGCAAAGTTCCACACAGGTAAGAATTCCACATGACATCTTTATGGGCTAAAGTTTAACTTACAAACTAATGATTTATCCAGAAGCTGTGCAAAACCACAGGTAGTCAACTCCTACTTTAGATTTTAGCAGCTAAGTGATTGTACTAGTTTGTTGTGATCTGTTTTGATTAGACATTACCAGGACTTCATATAGGCCAAGGCAGATTTTTCAGGATTAATTTATTTTTTGGCAAATCAACCTCTAGAAACAAATTCACAACTCGAAAGTCTCAGATTTGTCATTCTAAAAATGTGGAGCAATATGTAATAATTTAACTACATAACTTGTCATGTGTTTATATCTGATCTGTGCAAGTGGCTCAAAAGTCCCTGGAGGGCAGGAACTTTGCACAAGTTTGCTTATTCATTTCTGTGGGGATACTATCACAATTTGGCAAGACAAGTTATTTTCTCTGTACTGCACAAGGCTTAGAGTAGGTGGTCAAGGATGGGCAAGGAAATTAAAGGCTGAAAAACATTAATAAATAAGAGAAACCTTGACAGTACAGGCAAACCTAGCTCCAGAAAACATCTGCTAATGTATAACTCATTAGGGAATCTAGAAGAGAATACCAAGCATGGAGGGCAGTCCAAGCATTTTTCATCTCCTTCCAGTAAGAGCAGCCGTAGGTTCTGTCTGCTCACCAGCTGCTTATCAGCCTGTCACTGGGTTATGTTCTCTGATCATGACTTACTGTTTTTCTCAGCTCTTATTTCCCTTTCTCCTATAATGTAACTTTTCCCTCCATCTGTAGTGTAACTGTGCAAACTGGGTTTTGGCTGCTTGGCACCCTTACATATTATTCAAGGATTTGTGTCAAAGGATACAGGTTTTTACTGACAGGGTATCAAACTTAGGGGTGTTAAGAGCATTCCTGCTTTGAGACCTTCTCTCCCACGAGATCCAGAACTGTTCTTGCTCCCCAAAAGACCACAAATCAAAACCATACCCAAGAATTCCTCCATTTCCTTATCTGTCCTTAAGCCAGTCATGCCAGCAGATCCCCATCCTGTCTGGAATGTGCACTTGTGGGTCTCAGAGTTGCCATCTTCTCACAGAAGCTCTCTCCTTCAGGATCTGGGGTGCACTGCTCTCTCTGTATAGCATTTGGAACTCTGTGCTGTGCTACCCTGGATCATGGTATCTCAGATGCTTGGAGCCCAGAGAGGCACACATTCCAGCAGGGAACCCTGACTCCAGGAGTGGGCTCCCATCTTCTGCAGGGCCTAAGCCCCTGCTTGGCCCCACATCTCCTAGTCCTACAAGGCCTCCCATTTGTGCAGGGGAGCAGGGACAGAGGCCCAGAACATCCAAATGCTAAAAGCTTAGAGAGAGCTTGAACCAAGCTTCAAAGCAAGAGAGTGACTTCCATACCAAGCACGTAAGAGAGTGAGCCAGTCTTTCCATGCCTTTTCTTTAAAAAAGGCCCTCACGAAATACCACCTGTGCAGGAAGCTAGTAGGAGTGCCCAGCTTTTCCTATGGTGCATCAGTGTCCACCATTTTTGTCAGTCCCCCAGTGTCTTTGACCCTCTTTCATCTGCCATTTTTAGGAAGGGCAAAGTTTCACAGCCACACACAGGCGCATGTGAATAGGCATTCATTTTGGGGTTGGCATCCAGTCCCCCAGCTCACACAGGTGCTGTATGAGCTGCTCCTCATGCCTCCGGCTATGTCACCAGTGACTCTGCCTGCACGTGTTCCCACAGTCATGTTTAGTTTGTTTGTAGTTTGCCTCGAACAGCACCCTTCTTCCCCATCCCATATCCGCCTGTTACCAAACAGCAAGTAGGGTCCTGCTGCCCGCTGCCACCCTCTAGGCCACAGGTGGCAAACACAAGGCCCAAAGGCCAAATCTGGCCTGATACCTTGTTTCTATCCAGCAGCAGCACCGAGCTCCCTGCCCCTACTTAAGGAGTAGTTATATTTACACAGTCCTAACATTACATTTGGCTCTTTGAAGGCAACCGCAAGGCTGATGTGTCCCTCAGTGAAAATGAGTTTGACACCCCTGGTCTAGGCAAAGTTTTGGTGATAAAGGAAAGGCATTTTTATTCAAAAGTTACACAATTTTGGAATAACAGTTTCCCACATTCATTAGCCACTTAAGCCTATCAATTTAGGCCAAACTCTTTCACACCTGAGTTCTCCTAGCATTTCCCCCTATTAGTTTTTAATTATTTTATTTCCATAGTGTTAGTTTACAAACTAAGTGTAAGATACAAAAGCTATGCAATTTTGGAAGAATGGCAGGCTTCTGCCTCAGAGCTCGTCCTCATTCAGGCATCCTCCGGGAAGAGAACCGGTGAGGCAGAGAGAGCGAGTGCCCCTCCCAGGGGCCAAGGTCGCTGCTTTTATTTCAAATCTTCTTGCCCATAATTCCATGAGCTCTGGAGACATTCAACTTCTCAGTCAATCCCTGTCCTAGATTGTTTACCATTACCTCCACCTATGGCCTCTCCCTCTCCTTCCCAGTTATCTGATCAGATCTCTCTGTATCAACCTGCTAGGGATCAAACCACTGACCTTTTGGCTCACAGGCTGGCACTCAATCCACTGAGCCACGCCTTCCAGGACTCTAATGTTAATTTTGAAAAATAATGAAGCAAGAATATTTTGAAAATGAAACACAGTTAGGTACATTTGCCCTAAAGGATATTAAAAGCAACTATCTCTTTTTAAAAAGTTTTTAATTTGTTGATTTCTTTTTACAAGGGGAGTGGCAGGGAGTGAGAGATCAATTTGTTGTTCCACTTATTTATGCATTCATTGGTTGCTTCTTGTATGTGCCCTACCAGGAACTGAAACACAACCTTGGCTATAGGGATAACACTCTAACCAACTGAGCTAACCTGCCAGGGCTAAAACCAATTACTTCTGACACCCAAATAGCTCAGCATGTTCAAAGAGACAGCTAAAATTATTTTTAATACATGTGTACTGTAAATTGAATATTACTTCTATAGCAAATCTGTAATGAACTTTTATGTAGTCTTAGCAAAGAGGGCTCAGTCAGAATTTCTGAAGTCAGGGTTTAATTCCTTTTTTCCTCATAGGGAAAAATATCCTATATTCATAAAAAAATCTGGATAAGCTGAAAGAATTCACTCTTCACCTTCGTGATACAGTGGTTCACAGATATGGTTACTTTCACAGACTTACACTCAAGCAACAACTAAAAGAGCAACAGGTCGTTGCAGTCAGCCAGAGTGTTAATGACTTTCTTAACACCATGAGGGTACGCGCTAAGCCATTCAAACCAGTTCAGGTGAGAGCTGATGGAAGATGCAGAGTGGCTGTAAACGTCCAAGATTTCAGAAAAGCTGTGTTTTGTTGTTCTGTTTTTTTAATGAGCGAAAGTGCTAAGGTGGGTTGATGATGTAACCATTGTGGGTATTCAGTTTCATGACCAAATGTTGACAGTAAATATTTTGCACTTTTTTAGTAGTGTGCATTATATAAAGTTGAGCTGTAATTTTAAAATGTTAAGTAAAATTGAAACACTTTGTAACAGGGTGCAGCCAAGAGGGGAGCCCCAAATAGGGATCTGTAACGGGGTCCAGAAGAGCTTGGAGATAATTGACTGCACGCCACAGGGCCTCATCTGCCGGGAATGCTGGTAGTTGTGGCCAATTGTGGGAGGAGCCGGAAATGAGGCTGCAGAAGAAGATTGGTGCTGGGATTTAAATGGAGGCAGGCAGCCATTTGACATACCTCTTTTTGGGATCATGTGTCTCTTTTAGGGACCATGTGGCTTTGGAAGTGTTCCCTTTTGCCAAGTGGAGGGTGCCGGGAGGACTGTGCATTTATGGAGAACTTTAGTTTGTATTATTTCAAATAAATAATAAGTTCCTTTCCTTTACACTGATCTCTAGCATTAACAGACATCTTTCTTCAGGCAGCAGGCAAAATGAACCTTGTAGGTGGGGAGGAACCCCCAGAGAAAAAGGGGTCTTTTATATCATTCAGTGCCCCCCCCTACCCCGGGTCTGTTCTGTAAGAACTTGAAAAAAAAGAACAAAGCTGAATGTTTTTGTCACACAAGATAGCTGCAATAAAAATAAAGTTTGAAAGTTGGTCCTGATCATTGTTGCATCCAGCAAACTCGAGAACAAATGTCAGAGACTTTCAGGGTATCAGAGATGTTGCTTTATTGGCCAAGTTTAACCTGCGCAGGGGCGAACTCTCAAAGTGTCCAGAGACACGGTACCCACACGGGCTGCAGATGAGAGTCGCGCCCAGCGCTCACATCTAGGTCCTTATATAGGGGTTTTGGCCCGAGCAAGCAAGCAAGCGTTTCACAGAAGCTGATGTAGCGGTTAGCTATTTGCTTACAGAGACCTCGCGGGAATTTCAAACCAAGCATTCTTGCATAAGGTGGGAAGGCAGGATGTTTGTTCAGTAACCTAGTAATCTCCTGGCTCTAGCTAGCTAGGTTCCTATTTTCTCATGGTCTAAGTTTTTCCCTACTCCTTACAATCATAATGACTAATAACTATTTGGGACGTTTAGTTCATTTACATACAATGAAAGTAAAAACATTAGTGATAAAATTAAGAATACAATTATCAATAAAAAACCCAGTTATTGATCTTCAATAAATTAAAACATCATGATATTATCACATCTCTAAACAAATGGATCAATGTGACAGGATAGAAAAATCTAGGGACAGGCCACAGATCTTATGGGAATTTAGTGTATGATAAAGGCAGCATCATAAATCAATGGCAGGGGTGGGGGGAGATTAAGATAGCCTCTTTCACTAGGTAGTGAAACTATGCAAAGTACCAAATATAAAAAGTGAAACCACAGAAAAACAACAATGCACCAAACATACTGCAGTGTCAATTTAAGCTTCTCCAGTTTAAAGTTCTCCCTGGAGATAGTAGGATTTTTCTTAAATTTTTCATTCCGGTAAGGTGGGCCACAGCGCTAGAAAGTCAGTCTCAAAACTCCACCCTTGACTGGTGAAAATTCATACACACACGCACGCTCACAAACAGAAACCAACCAAACAACAAAACCTCTCCAGGAGCATCCCAAGGATGTGTGCCCTCTGCTTTAGAGTGGAGTAGGTAGGCCTCATTTTGGGGACGTGTTAAAAAAGAGTAGCGATAGTGACTCTTGTCTCTCCCTTCAAAGAGCTTTGTAAACGGATACAAAAGTGAGAAATTGCCCTGGCTGGCGTAGCTCAGTGGATTGAGCACGGGCTGCGAACCAAAACATCGCAGGTTCGATTCCCAGTCAGGGCACATGCCTGGGTTGCAGGCCATGGCCCCCAGCAACCGCACATTGATGTTTCTCTCTCTCCCTCCCTTCCCCCTCTAAAAATAAATAAATAAAATATTTAAAAATAAGTGAGAAATTATTAAGGACCTTGGCTGAAGCTCAGCATAGACGATTTCCCACTTCGCAGGGATGCGGGGCTTAGGTATCCACCCTCAACCAGCAGGAAAGGCTACGGCCTTGGCCACATTCCTTCTTCCAGCCTGGGGGGTCCGAGGAAACACCTCCTCCCACATTCAGATAAGCCGCGAAACCAAGGCTGGAAAGAGAAACACGACCCTCTTGGTCAGTGGGCACGGAGTGCGAAGCGCTTCCTGACAGTTGTAGTCCCGGTAGCCACTGGCTCCCGCGACTAGACTTCAACTCTAAGAACTGAGGCGGTAAATAGGTGGGTGTGTCTGGAGACCGGGTTACCGGGAGTGGTCAGATTCACGTGAGAAAACCAAAGGGCTCAAAATTAAAGAGAAGTGAGGTTTGTGTGCTTGCAGAAAGTTACGGGTCCTCCTTCGAATTGGGGCGCAGAGCGTTGAGGGTCGGGGAGCGCAAGTTCAAAGGCAAATCGAATATTAGCAACTATTGCCTTTGCAAACTCTAGGGACACCTAAGGCCCCGCCCCCTCTCTGCACTCCAAATAAAGGGGAGGAACCCGGGCTGTTTAATTGGCTCTGGGATTGGGTGGGGAGGGAGAGTGGCGCCTTTTTAGTCCACAGCTCAGAGATTCAGTCCCTGAGGTTCGCTCTGGGACGTAGGGCTGGGCTCAAGGGCTGGGGCCCAATTTCCCTGAGGATTGGCCCACAGACCCTCGGGGGTGGGGCCTGGGGCGGGCACTTCGCGCCCGGCGCGAGGCGAGGACCTCCGGGATTCCTAGAGAGGACTCGGAAGTGCTCTCGGGGGTGGGATTTATGGCTCAACCCTGTTGGACAGGGAAAGCTTGGACTTGCTTACTTCCGGCGAGGAAGTGTTGTGAAGTGTCGGCTTCGGTTTTCTCTCCGTCGGTGAGAAGAAACCCATCTTCCCGGTTTTTATTGCGGGAGCTTGGTCTTTCAGGACAGTTCCCTGACGCTGGAGCTTTGAGGAAAGGGAGTGGATTTTGTATCCAGAAGGGGGTCCTGTCCCTAACCTTGACCGGGCTGGTCTCTGTGTGTACGGGGTCAGGGTCGATTCGGAGGAATCCAGGTCCAAATCTGTGCCTCATATGCTGCTTCTCTGTGGGACCAATGAAGTCTCCCGTTAGTCTATCAGGCTCATGTGGCTTGAAGGACAGGACTAATTTTGACCATTCTATTGTTTTTGACCCTTGTTCTGACTTAAGTTTGATTTACGGTAGAGAGAAGAAACGACTGCGTCTGGACTAGGTAGTAAGTCTTGTCATATTAACTACATGAAATTTAATGTTATTCATCAGTAAAATTGTGTTGGTTGGACCTGATGTCAGATTTTTATGGTTCTCATTTACATTTTTTAAGTGTTGGAAATATTCCCTATTAATATTTTATGGATGGAGTGACAGCTGTCTTGTAGTTCATATTTTAAAGTAAATTACTTTGTTGAGTGGTCATCTTTAGTATAAGGGACCTCTTTGTCATTTCTTTGTTAATAATGATTTCCAATATGTCAGTAGGTCGCACACTAATGAAAGTGTCCTTCAGAAGATCTTAAAGAGCAGAAAACAAATTTGATCAGTGCAAAACAGCCCTCTGAGTTTGGAATGATAATGACAGAATCGGGGGAGATTATAGACTTGGACCCTCCAGCTGTGACTTCACAAGAGCAAGAAGACCTTCTAATAGTGAAAGTGGAAGAAGAAGACTGCACCTGGATGCAGGAGTACAATCCGTCAATGTTTGAGTCTTTTTACCAGCGCTTTAAGCACTTCCAGTACCATGAGGCATCAGGACCCCGGGAGGCACTCAGCCAGCTCAGGGTGCTCTGCTGTGAGTGGCTGAGGCCTGAGCTGCACACCAAGGAGCAAATCCTAGAGCTGCTGGTTTTGGAGCAGTTTCTGACCATCCTTCCTGAAGAGCTCCAGACCTGGGTGAGAGAACATCACCCAGAAAATGGAGAAGAGGCTGTGGCTGTGGTAGAAAATATGCAGAGGGAACTAGAGGAACACAGACAACAGGTGAGTAGAAGAGGAGACATTAGAGCAATGAGGAAGGAAAGGAAGAGAGTTAAGGAGCTGCTGAGCAGGGGTGAGATCCTTAGCACTGTGGTGCTTCATTCATATTCTTTTGTTCTCCTGGGATTAGGTGCACTGTGGAGATTTCCTGCCACTCCAGCAAAGAGAAGCAGTATCCAGTGTGTTAACCTGGAGAAGACAGTCTGCGATTTTATTTATTTTTAAAATTACTGTATTTATTTTTTGAGTGACATGATACAAAATTCGAAAGGTACATAAGGTTGTAATGAAAAGTAAGTTTCCTCTCACCCCTAATTCCCCAGCTGCCTAGTTCCCACCAGAGGCAACCATTTACATGATACATGTATATCCTTACAGAGGTATATTATAATCTGTATATATAAGCATATATGTATATGACATGCTTAAAAAAACAAATGTTTTAAAATCATTGTGTACGTCTGCCTCTTGCTTTTTTTCTTATACCTTAATTTGTTTCAAGTACCTTAGTTTGTTGCAAATAGAGCGACCTCACTCTGAAACTGCATTATATTCCATTGTATGGATATACCATGATTGAACTCCTCTTGAGGGTCATTTAAGTTGTTTCTTTAGATTGTTTCTGAATTTTTACTATAACCAACGTTGCTGCAATGAGTATCCTTTACATACATCATTAACTGTAGAATGAATGCTAAGAAGTCCAATTGTTGGCTCAGAGGCCCTATGTATTTGTAATTTTTTTTAAGATTTTATTTATTTATTTTATAGAGGGAAGGGAGGGAGATAGAGAGAGAGAAACATCAATGTGCGGTTGCTGGGGGTCATGGCCTGCAACCCAGGCATGTACCCTGACTGGGAATCGAACCTGTGATACTTTGGTTCGCAGCCCACGCTCAATCCACTGAGCTACACTAGCCAGGTGTATTTGTAATTTTGACAGCTGTTGATAGACAGCCCTCTGTAGAGCCTATACCAATTTATATTCCCGACAACAGTGTACAAGAGAAGTCTGTTTCTTACAATCTAATAACACAGTGTTATCCAATTTTTTGATTATTGACAATATGAAAGATTGAGTATTCAAATTCTGGCAATTTTAATGCATTTCTCTTATTATGAGTGAGTTTGACTACAGTATGTGTTTTGTTTTTATATACTTAGGAGATTTTATTTATTTTTAGAGAGGGGTAGAGAAGGAGAAAGAAACATCAATGTGTGGTTGCCTCTTGCGCGCCCCCTTCTGGGGACCTGGCCCACAACCCAGGCATGTGTCCTAGACTGGGAGTTGAACCGGGGACCTTTTTGTTCGCATGCCGGCACTCAGTCCACTGAGCCACACTAGCCAGGGCTACAATACATATTTTAAAGGGCTATGCCTATATCCTTTTTTTCCCTTCAAATTATCTGTTTATATTATTTACCTATTAGAAAAAGTAAGGACTGTATCTGTCATTGAATTGCAAATGTCATGTTTTCTCATTGCTGTTTGTGTTTGTTTATGGAGAGTTTTGCTTTGCAGGGTATTTAATTTTTATGCAGTTAGTTTAGAACTTTTAATTTATGTTTTTTGAGTTTTGTGACATACTTGAGAAGTCCTCCACTACTGTGTTATAAGAGACTTTTCTCATAGTTTCTTCTTCTTTTTTTTTATACTTTTAAATGACTAATCCATCTGGAATGTACTTTGATTTAGGGTGTTTGATATGGTTACAACTTTATTTTTTTCCAGATATCTATCCAGTTGCCCTAGCAACTTGTATTCCACTTTTTCTCACTCTGGTTAAAATGCCATCTTTATTACATACTAAATTTCTGCATGTATTTGGATCCTTTTTTGGTTTCTTTATCTTGTTTTATTGATCTCACTGTCTGTTCATGTAGCTGTATTTTAATTATTTGATCTCTATGAAGTGCTTTGGTATATGAGAGATATATACCAAATATCTTCCTTCTTCCAAATTGTTTGTCAGTATTTTTTCCTTATAACCTTTAGAATTACTTACTTAATTTTCACTACCCCAAAAAACCTGTTGACATTTTTGTTGGAATTGCATTAGATCATTCATCTAGGGAGGATTGACATTGTTATGTTGTTAACATCATCTTGTACTTTCTTACTCATTTATAACCTGATCTTCTGCCTTCCTCTTGTTGCTAGACTTATACTCTGTTAAACTTCAATTTTCTTTTTATAGCAAAGAAACAAAACTCTTGGGATTATAGGTCCACAAGAGTTTGAAGCTAGTTAGAGAATTTTCCTCATTGTTCAGAGCCATTGCATTTCACTTAAAGTTACCAGTTTCATTATTCTTCACCTCTAGGTAGGGGGTACTTAAACCTTCCATAACATCCTCAGGCTCTTCAGCTGGTTTAGCTCACTCCATGAGGCAAGTGGGCAGCAGAGATAGTTGCTGCTGACACACAGACCCTGCAGCCCTTCTGAATGGTTGTCCTGCAGATGGGAATGTTCGAACCTTTCTATTGCTTCTTTCAGGACAGGAAGTAAAGGTTCATGTTGACATCTAGTTATTACTTTTTATTTATTTATTTATTTTTAAAAAGGATTTTATTTATTTATTTTTAGAGAAGGAAGGGAGGGAGATAGAGAGAGAGACATACACACATATCAATGTGCAGTTGCTGGGGGTCATGGCCTGCAACCCAGGCATGTACCCTGACTGGGAATCGAACCTGCAACACTTTGGTTCGCAGCCCGCGCTCAATCCACTGAGCTACACCAGCCAGGGCTTAGTTATTGCTTTTTAAAACCTAACTTGGGACATTAATAGACAAACTTTTTCCTATTTTTTTGGTAATAAATATTCAAAAGCATAATTTAAAACAAATAGCATCTTTTTGTTTAAATCCTCACCTGAGGATATGTTTATTGATTTTTAGAGAGAGAGGAAGGGAAGGAGCAAGGGATGGGGAGTGAAAAAGAGAGGAGAGACATAGATGTGAGAGAGAAACATCCATTGATTGCCTCCCCCACACACCCTCACACCCTGACCAGAGATTGAACCTGCAACCCAGGTATGTACCCCAACTGGGGATAGCACCTGCAACCTTTCGGTGGTGTATGGGATGATGTTCCAACCAACTGAGCCACCCAGCCAGGCAACTAAAAACATTTTTTAATAGATGATATTACACATTTTCCTTTCTCAGTGTGATATGCAGCTCATCTTTGGAAGGCACACAGAGAAAAATCATTTCTTAATGTAGTCAGGATTTAAGGCCCAGAAAAGGGATTTCCCGTGGGCCTCCACTACACATTTTATTTACCTTTCTCTCTGCCTGTTTCCTGTATCCTTGACATTTTTCCTCAGCTTTATCTCCAGGTATTTCTTGTCTCTACAAACCTTTTTCCAGGCTTTATCCTTACCTTTGCTCCTTGGTTTCTCTGTCCTAGTCTAGGGGGACATCAAGGGCTTGTTTGGTTCTTTGGTGCCCATGGTGCTCTTTGACATACTTGTCATCATCCTAACTTTTATTCTGAGAGGGTCCACAAGGCGCAAACTTCCACACAGAGTATTTACAGCTGCCTTTTAATGTAACTCCTGTACCAGCCAGTATTAGGAGGGTTAAAATCGAAAGTGTTTTGAAACTATAAAGGAGGGGAAAGGAGATTCTCTTTCAGTGCAGGATCTTATTACTTGCTAGGTTGCCACTGAGCTAGTACCTTCCAGAACAGGCAGATTCTAGAGACTGGTTGTGGCAGAGTAATTGTGTGTACCCTAGGGTTGAGCAAGAGCTAAGAACCAGAAAGATTGAGGACTGTGGCACACCAGACATGAACTAGCTCCAGTCATGCTGTTGGTCTGCTAGAAAAGCAAGTGTGACTTCCTGAGTCCTATAATTGAGTTTTCCAAATTCCTTTCTCACCTCTGTCGCCTTCACTAAACTTGACCCACACTGGCCTTTCTAAGATTCCATGGCTGTACCAAACACCCACTTTCTGTCTGAGAGTCTTTGCTTATATTTATATTGTTCTCTCTGCCTGCAACTCTTACTCCTTTTCTCCTAGCCAGCTTCTATCATCCTGTAAGTGTGTAACTTAAGTAACACTTCCTCAGAAAAGTCTTTGATGGCCACTCAATCTAAAGTAGGTCTCATCTGATCTGTCTCATAGCACTTTCTTCTCCCTTCTAATATATAACGTAGTTTGTAATTATGCATTTTGTGTTAAAATGTGTAAGGGAGGTCTTCTTCAACTAGACATAAACCATGTTTATTAAGCCACTGTATAATCAGTCCTAGCTCATTATAGATGTGCATTAAATATTTGGTAAAGGAATGAATGAAAGAGTAACATGAATTTACCAGATTCTTTACCAGCCTTTTCAGTAATATACTGATTGGTTTGGTTGTGGTTGTTAGATTGTGGCATGCCCTGAAGGCCTTTCTCAGAAGATGGTGCAACCAGGAGCTATGCAGGAGTCCTTCAGTCACCAGCTCCTGTCTCTGGACCCCCAGCCTGAACAAGAGCCACAGAAGCCTCATCTGGAAGAAAATGGTGAGGATCTGTGATTCAGTGGAGCAGATATGGCTAGAGACTGGGGGCCCTGGTCATGTGGGTAAGCAATGTCTGTAAGAGACAGACTTTGGGCTGGGCAGCCTCTCTGCGGTGGGCAGGATCTGGAGGTTAGGAAGGTCTTGGACTTGGAATTTAGTCCTCAATGTTAAGAGAGATCAGCTTATAGGATGGCTAGGAACTGTACTACAGTTATTAAAAAGCTATAATGCAGGTGATGCAAACTTGATAGGTACCATTAAAAGATCTACGAAAGTACCAATTTTTTTCAAGAGTTTTCCAACTCTACCTCATAGATTTTGTGGTCTTAATGCTTATGTAAAAAAAGCTTTCTGGTTCCTAACTGCATTCAGCTCTGACTGCTCATTCACCTTGAAGTCTTAGTTCAAGCAGTGCTTCACCCATGACTTTTAGAGCATTTATCCTCTTTCTCCCCTTCCCACCCTCGGTCTATTTCATTAACCTGTATTAGATAAATCAAGGAAGAAATATGAACAACCGAGTATCTTATTTATGATGATCTATGTCCACAAATTTATAATGTCTAACCAGAAACTCTTGCTATCAGATATATTTTAGAATTCATAACTTTTCAGATTTGGTAAGGTAATATGATTTATATACCATATATTACACCATCAACAGGATTTGAGCTGGTACCCCTTAATCACACATTAATATTTTGGCAGTGAAATGTATGTATTTTTACAATAGTGGATTAAATAAAAATTTGAATAGCTTCACATATGTTTTTGTCAATTTTTGTTGTCAAATTAGTTTAATGCCTAACTTCATGAAAAAAACAAAAACAACCAAAAACCCTCTTGGTATTTAGCGCTTTGGGATTTCAGAATTACGGGTTAGAAATTGTGAACCTGTATTTCCGGTTTGGCCCCAGACTTTCTTCTGGGTTCCCCTTAGTGGTCAGGTCTTTTACTTGACATGTCCCATGGCTCTAATGGCTTCCAGCTTTCCTTTCACTGTGGTAAAAATAATAAAAGTAGTAACAGCAACTATTATTTCTATAGTGCTTACTGTGTGTCAGGACCTGTTCTAAACTTTATTTGTAGGAATTCATTTAACCTTCACTGTACCAGGAAAAATAGTCCTCACTGTTACCATCTGGGGGTAATAGGTCTTTTTTATTTTTTTATATTTAAGCCATTTTATGAATATGACATAATTGTCTGTTAGTCATATGACTTAGCATGACATTTTATGAATATGACTATGACTTATACAGAAGAATCAAAAGATAAAACAATTTTCAAAGAAATTTTAATAAAATTTAAAATAAATTTTAATAAAAATAAAATAAAAATAAAATATTAAAAATAATATTAAAACAATATTTTAATAAAATTTCTTTGTATCAAGTACATTTTGGTAATAAAAATCACAGAAAATGGAAAAAAAAAGTCACACAATACTGTCTTTCTAGCAAAATGAATACTCTCCTTTTAGCAAAATAGGATGGTCCAGAATCTTACTGTATAATATTGCATGAAGTCCTTCCTGTTGAATGACTCACTGGAGGGGATGGTCATATTCCCTTTATGAAATTAAAAATAATAGTGTTTATTATTTCAGAAAATTCATCTAGGATATTATCATTTGTAGACTCATTCTAAGGTTTCCCTCATACTTTCTGTTTTATCATTATCATCAGAGCACATGCTATTCTCTAGTCACTTCATTGTCTTATTCATCTAATAATAGTGAAATGTCTGCTTCAGTTTTTTCTCTCTGCCAATATGGGTGGAAAATGAAAAATTTTGAATTCTGAACTATGCTTAATGAAAGCAAACAGCAGGTGTCAATAGTCTTATACCTTCTTGAAGATGATGCAAACTCTGCATAATCCATTTAACTTTGGGAATAATGAAGAATGGTGATGTATTTCACTATTGCATGATCCTAAGTATTTTCTTTATTCTTTCATTTCTTATTTTTTTGTCTTTTATGCTCTTATTGGGAATAATTAATGAATAATGATTAGTAAAAGTGAAATAATTCCCAAGATGATGAAATAGACAAATGTTTCATGATACAGAAGACATAAGATTGCTCAGATCCCAAAATGTATCCTAAATTTATAAAAGGATCCAGTGGATCCAGATAGAAATTACATGATAGAATGAATTTTATTATATTTTTTAAAAATACTAAAATGCATTTTATTTTTGTTCTTTAGAAAACCACTAAAGGAATAAAAGTCCTGTAATTCTAGTCTTTAAAAGTAGTTAAAACTGTTCAAAATGGAAACTCAGAATTTTGTCTAGTAGGTCTAGTTGATATACCAAGGGGTTAACGCTCACCCTAACCCAGTGGAATGAATAGGTATTGCTGTTATCCTCATGTTAGAAATTAAGAAGCTAAGGCCTAAAAGGGTTAAGTAATTTGTTCAAGGTCACAAAGCTATTAAGTGACAGAGCTGGGATTTTAACCCTCCGAATCTACACTTTTTACCCCCTTCTGAACTATCCTGCCTTTGCTTTACCACCAGGGCCCCCCCAAGTACAGAATCCTGTCCTTCTTAACTCATGTCATCTTCCCTCCACTTGCGGAGTCTCATCAGATCAGGCTACTCTTTTCCTAATTGCTGCTTCTCTTCTCTGCCCTATTAGCCAGACCCTAGTTAGTTTCTTCACTCCAACAAAATTACTGTGTTTTGTGTTTTTTGGTGTTTTTATTTTTTCCCTAAATGCTGGGGAGACTGCATTCCTCGCACCTTTGATAGCACTGAAGGCTGGTTTTCTGTCCCTGGGACTAATTTGAGCTTGAGAGGAACAAAAGCTAAAGAAACAATGGATTTCACAGGAATTTTAAAAATAAGGAGAATTATTATAATAGTTCCAATTATAATTTGAATGTAGTCTATATTCAAAATTACTGTTTGAGTGTTCTGCATTCTTTCCTTTCTTTAAGTCCTCTTTTGACACTTAAGCCATACCCCTGGTTTCAGACTCTGTCTGGCTTTGTCTTTCATCCACAACCATCATCTCCTTTTTGTGTCATTGCTCATTACTTCCTAGTCCTTAGACAAAAGCAAGCTACATTTACACAATAATCTCCAGGCCTGAGGAAACCATAGCAAAGTGTAAACTGTTGGGTTATTTGTTCAAGTTGGGGCCCACATTGACAGTGAGATCTGGATGTACCACAAGTCTTGAAAAAAACAAGCAGAGGTGATAGCAGAGGGTCAGATAGCCACCAGCATCTGGAGATCAGACCCTCCAGGCATTGCCGTGTTACTCTACCTGCAAAGCACCCTTATCGTTGCCCCACCCACTCCTACTTCCTGTGGAAAGGCTTTACTGATGCTCCCACCTTCCACTGTCCACTCTGTAGGTGCCCCTGCTTCTGTGTTCCTACAGGGTGAACTTCAAGTGTAGTATTTGTAATTTACCGTATTCTGGAAGTAAGTAAGGCTTACATGTATGCTCTCCCTGTAAGTGATTAAAGTTTTGGGAGGCAAAAATTATTTTATCAGCCTATTCTTAATCCAGAGTAGACAATATATACTAACTGGCTGACCATAAACCAACTGTAGTAATTCCTTAAAGGGAGAGCATGTGGACTAAGGCCTTGTGGATCAGAGTGTGGTCCAAGGAGCAGCAGCAACAGCATCACTTGGGAGCTTGTTAGGCAAAATGAGGGGGCTAACCCAGACCTACCAAGCCAGAATCTGCCCTATACCAGGACCCCCAGGTGATTTGTTTGCACATTAAAGCTTGAGAAGCCCTGGGCTCTAGGCAGTGCTTCAGTTCCATGGAAGCTATGGGACTTTGGTTATTCTTTGAGATGGTTGGATTTGATCTTGGCAGAGCAGAGTATATCTTTATAGGGGAATGGCACAGTCTGAGGTCAGCAGCAAAGGCTAGCCTGACCAAAGCAGGGAGTCTAGTCTTTTGGGTAAAAGGGTGTTTATAAGGTAGATGTGGGAGGGGCTGGAATGTTGAGGGTCTTGAGAACCAAGCAGAAAAATTTGGCCTTGGTATGGCAGGGTACCATTATAGATTCTTGATCAAAAGTGAAATATGGTGGCAGTAGGAACTGGCAAAGATATTGTCACTGACACTTCTCTTTTTCTACCCCCTCAGCCCTTTCTGCTCTCCAAGTTTCTTCCCTTCCCCTGAAGGACAGCCAGGAGCTGACAGCCTCACTTGTCTCAGCTGGGTCCCAGGTGAGCTGGCGTCCCTGTGCCTGCAATGAGGACCCATGTCTATTCTTGGAGAAGTAGCTCCCTTTATTCTGAATTTTTTATCAGGACTTCTGTCTCTTTAACTAGAGACCAGACCCACCTTGGGTTTATACTTGAATGTCTTTTTCTGTTCTACCCAGTACTCCCCCATCCTCTTTGAAGCATAGTCCCTCATTCTGTCTGTAACGAGTAAAGTTCTTCCCCTCACTCTAAATTTGAACACAGGGAATGGGAATTTAGTGGAGATCTCATGTTTCAGAAGTTGGTGAAAATTGAAGATGTGGCTGATGTGGCTGTTTCCTTCATCCTGGAGGAATGGGGACATTTGGACCAGTCCCAGAAGTCTCTCTATAGGGATGGCAGGAAGGAGAATTATGAGAGTATTACCTCCATGGGTAAGACTTATTGTGTCTGCATGGATTAGGACATCTTAATTTTATCTTACAAAGGATATTTCTAGTACATCTTATAAAGCACGTATGTTTTAATTGCTGTGACTTAGCTTACTTTTTTTCCATGAAAGAGTAAATCAACCCTTTCCCCACCTTATTTAGCTTATTCTGATTATTTCCATCATAATAAGGGTATGACTGAAGACATAATGCTTGGGGTATAGTATTTGCAAATACTATCTTTTACTGCTTTAAAATGAAAGAATTTAAAATTAACAGTTTTGGATTTTAACAAATTTACAGTAATTTCTGTATTCCCTTGACCAATTGAACAATTCCTCACTGATTAATTCTCATTTGTGAAAGCATCTCAGACTTTGCTGAATAACTTTATCATAGTAGTTATTACAGTATCTCAATGGCAGTCATTCTTTTCCTTCTAATGCATGGGTAGGTAGTTGTTTGCTCTGTCACCATTCTTAGAGCACTGGTACCCATTTTATGATGTTTGCCCTGTTAGCATCTACATTTTACTTGTCATGTCCCTTCTTTTTTTTCAATCTTTCCGTTTATTTTTTTCTTTTTATTGTTTTTTTTTCATTATATCTCTTGAATTTTGTACCCCAAATGAGATTTTGCAACTATTTCTAACCAAGTTATGATCCTGGAAACTAGTATTTGATTGTGCTGCCTTGGAGCAGTTATAAAACTTTCAGCACTGTGGCAAACATTTTGGAGCTTATAGCTTTTAGCTTCTTTTGAATGAATTCTTTTAGAAGAACTACTAAATATCAGGCACACTGGTAGATGTTAGGTGAAGTATGCAGATAACGCCAGATTTCTTTTGAAAAGTATTATACCAGTCTAAGGGATTTTGGCCATTCACAGGCTTTTATTTAAAAGAGTAAAACTGACTCCTGCTCTTTTAAAGTTTCCATTTCTTTTATGACTATTGTTATATAAATTTGTATTTCCTTTTCACTGATTTATTTGTACATGCCCCCTTTTTGTGTATCTGTGGAGATCTAGTGACCTTTCCTCTCAAGGAATTATTTATGTGGTATATTATGTTTAATGAAATTTTGAAATTTCTCTTCTTTTTAAATTCTACTCAAGTACCTCACTCGCTTAGTTGGAGCCTATTAGCATTGTTTTATCTTTTTCAGTTACATTACAGGCATTTGATGGGTTTTAGCATTTGAGGTTATTGGCACAGTTCTTTTCTATATCATTCTCCAAGCAGTTTTAAATTCTTTGTGATTTTTTTTCTTATCATCCATCTCTTTATTACCTCATTGTTACAACTTCAGTATATTCCTCTCCATTAAGAACATGTTCAGTGGTTTCTGCCTCCTGCCCTGGGACAACCATAATAGATTATTTTCATGCCTGTAGGTTCCTAACAGCATCAAAAAAGGTCAAGATTTTTAAAAATTTCATCAGATTTAAAAAATAAATAAATGAATCTTGGAAAGAGCTGTTTCCATGGAATGGCTGGGACATTTGGGAACAAGAGACAGTTTCGTTGAAGATTACAAATGAGAGGAAATTTGAGAAGGTTCTTATAAGTAAACTTTCAATAACTTTGTAAAGGGGAAGAGAGAGGGTTAGGTGGATGGTTTATTTTAGTATGTTCTTTTAAAAATTGTTTTTAATGGGAGAAGTTTTAATCATACTTAAATGCTACTGGTAAGGAACTAGAAGAGAGTGAGTTAGAAATGTTGGGGCAAGGAAGAGCATATAATTGATATAGGGAGGTCCCTGGAAAATAGGATGCCATGGTATGGGAGCCAGGTTACATGAGGAAGGCACAAAGCTTTTCCATTGTGAGGCGAGGGGAGGCTGAAAGAATAAGACTGCCAGCAAGTTTGCAGTTGTGATTGTAGGATGTTCAAGGAGTTCTTACCTGGATAGCTTTGACCTTCCTGAAATTGGAGACAAAGGCAGCTGTTGAGAGACAGTGGGTGGTGAAGTAGGTGGTGGAGCAGAGGTGTGAATGCAGTGGAGAAATTTGGTTTTAAAAAGATCATGCGTACACATAGTAAAACATTCACATAGTATAAATGGGTATGAAGTGAAAATGGAGTCACCTACCCCTGATCCTGTCTCCTGGTCCCTCAAGAGGTGATGACTATTACCAGTTTCTTGTTAAAATGTCTTTTTAGGAAGAGAACTAAGTAAAAACAGTTATAAGATAAATTAGAATTAAAGTGGTCTTCATGCTGCAAGAATTACAACTTCTCACTATATCAAAAAAGGATAGTAATAGTATCTGCCTTGAAGGGTTATTGTAAGGATTAAATGCCATAAAATTGGAAAGTATTTGAAGGCATAGGGCCTAGTCTGTAGTATACACTCAGCAAATGTTAGCTGTTATTATATTATTATGTAATTTTGAAAATAGCTTTTCTTTTTTCAAAAAATTGTATTAGTTCTCAATAGGCCGTGATCGATCTGTCTCTCTAGCATTTAAAAAATAATATTCCCTATTTTTGTTAAGTACTCAAGATTTGTTTTTACAAACCATATTAAATGTCATTGTTTTGAGCAAAATAGATGTTGCTGATCCAGTTACATAGGGAACTGATTGCAGTCCCCTAAACTTCTGTATTCACTAATGACTATTGAGTGTTGTTAATCTGGCTCTTGACAGTAGTAGGTTTTCTCTAAGAATAGAAAGAATGCCATTTTTCCTTTAGACTAACTCATACTAAACTGAGACTCTTTGGGGATAGAAAGCTATAAAGATCCTCTTTCTTCTAAGCTATGAGTAAACAGGAAGAGGAAGGTTAAGACTGGGTTAGCTGCATAACTCAATATCAGATTTGATTAAGAATGGTTAATATGGTTTAGGTATCCATAGTCAGCTACTATATGTGAGTAACATACCAAGAGAATAACAATTTTATTAAATAGAATGACCAGTCTCATCTGTTTGAACCACTCTTGCCAGCTCTTTCTTCTGTTTCCTGCTTAAATATTCTTTATCCCAACATGAGAGCATGGCTTTGTTAAAATGACTTTTATAAAGTCATGTGCTCATTTTGGTTTCATATAATTATTCTATATTTCTTAGTCTTTTTCTTTCTTGTAATGCAGGAAATAGCTAAATTTTCCATTTTCCTTCTATTATTTCAGATTATGAGTCCAGGAGTAACAATATGGAACTTATAGTAAAGCAGATTTCTGATGAAGCCAAATCACACTGGATGACATCAGGATGCACTGAAAGAAATGTTCCCCAAAGTCAAGAGTTTGGAGAAGTTAGTGACCTTCACAGCATGGTAGAAAGGTGGCAGGTGAACCCCAGTGTAGGAAAGTCAAGGCAGAACCGTTCCCAGAAAGGAGATCTTGGTGCCGTCACAGACATTAACCATAAGCAAAACATGAATGCCGAGAGAGGTCACAAATGTAATGATTGTGGTAAATTTTTCCTTCAAGCTTCAAACTTCATTCAACATCGGCGAATTCACACTGGAGAAAAACCATTTAAGTGTGCTGAATGCGGGAAAAGCTATAATCAGCGTGTGCACCTTACTCAGCATCAGCGAGTCCACACTGGTGAGAAACCCTATAAGTGTCAGGTGTGCGGAAAAGCCTTCCGTGTGAGCTCCCACCTTGTCCAGCATCACAGTGTGCACAGCGGAGAGAAACCCTATGGATGTACTGAATGTGGGAAAAACTTCGGTCGGCACTCTCACCTGATTGAGCACCTGAAGCGTCACTTCAGAGAGAAATCTCAAAGATGTATGTGTGAAGAGTTTGTGTTAGAGAACAAATGGAGGCACAAATTTTTTATTAGCTTAGAATAGATGAGTTGTGATAATGGGAGCAGTAAGAAGGAGCAAAGATTACAGTATATTTTATTATTATTTATACTTGAGTTGTCAAATTAGTAGTCAAAACCCTATGCCTTTCCCCTATCCCCATAATTTCCCTTTCCCCACAGGTGCATGCTTTCAGCTCTGTTTTCTTCTGGTAATTCCATATTTTTTAAAATATATTTTATTGATTATGCTATTACAGTTGTCCCATTTCCCCCCTTTCATTTCCCTCCACGCTGCAAACCCCCTCCCACCCACATTCTCCTCTAGTTCATGTCCATGTGTCATAAGTTCTTTAGCTTCTACATTTCCCATACTATTCTTGCCCTCCCCCTGTCTATTTTCTACCTACCATCTATGCTACTTATTCTCTGTACCTTCCCCCCCCTCCTCCCACTCCCCTGTTGCTAACCCTCCATGTGATCTCCATTTCTGTGGTTCTGTTTCTGTTCTAGTTGTTTGTTTAGTTTGTTTTTGTTTTAGGTGTGGTTGTTAATAATTGTGAGTTTGCTGTCCTTTTACTATACATGTTTTTCATCTTCTTTTTCTTAGATAAATCCCTTTAACATTTCATAAAATAAGGGCTTGGTGATGATGAACTCCTTTAACTTGACCTTATCTGAGAAGCACTTTATCTGTCCTTCCATTCTAAATGAAAGCTTTGCTGGATAGAGCAATCTGGGATATAGGTCCTTGCTTTTCATGACTTGGAATACTTCTTCCCAGCCCTTTCTTGCCTGCAAGGTCTCTTTTGAGAAATCAGCTGACAGTCTGATGGGAACTCCTTTGTAGGTGACTGTCTCCTTGTCTCTTGTTGCTTCTAGGATGCTCTCCTTCGTTTTTATCTTGGGTAATGTAACTCTGATGTGCCTTGGTGTGTTCCTCCTTAGGTCCAACTTCTTTGGTACTTTCTGAGCTTCCTGAGCTTCCTGGAAGTCTATTTTCTTTGCCAGATTGGGGAAGTTCTCCTTCATTATTTGTTCAAATAACTTTTCCACTTGTTGCTCTTCCTCTTCTCCTTCTGGTACCCCTGTAATTCGGATGTTGGAATGTTTAAAGATGTCCTGGAGGTTCCTAAGCCTCTCCTCATTTTTATGAATTCTTTTTTCTTCATTTTTTTTTTTTTGTATGTTTCTTTCTTCCTTCTGGTTCACTCCATTGATTTGAGTCCCAGTTTCCTTCCCATCACTGTTGGTTCCCTGTGCATTTTCCTTCATCTCTTTTATGGTAACTTGCATTTGTTCATCTAATTTGCGACCAAAACCAACCAATTCTGTGAGCTTCCTGATCACCAGTGCTTTGAACTGTGCATCTGATAGGTTGGCTATCTGTTGGTTGCTTAGTTGTATTTGCTGTGGAGCTTTGATTTGTTCTTCTGTTTGGGCCATTTTTTTTGTCTTGTTGCGCCTATTATGTATGATGGGCAGAGCCTTAGGTGTTCCCCAGGGCGGGGCAACCCAGGTGCTGGGTTGTGACGCTGTACGTGGGGATGGGGTCTGAGAGGGAATAATGGTGCTGCTCCGCTCTCTGTCGGATTTCAGTCCCTTCCACCGTTTCCCCCAAGCAAACTGGGCCTTTCTGGTGCTGATTCCTGTGTGGGTGGGCTTGTGTATGTTGTAGGACCCTGTGGGTCTCTCCAATGAACTCTCCTGTGAGTCTGGGAGTCTCTCCCTGTGCCTCAACCCCTACAGGTGTTTTCAATTGGTGTTCTGAGGCTTTATTTCCCAACGCTGTGACCCTGGGTTGCTCGGCCTGTCTTGCTCCCCAGTTTTACCTGGTTTATGTGAGTGCTAATGTGGGACCACTGGGTCAGCCAGCCACCTTGTGCACAGTGCCTCGCTTCACAATCACTGCCTCACTGGGTCTGCCCCTTGCCACCCCGCGCCCATGGTCTGCCAGCCACCACCTGCGTGCCCAGGGTCCACCAACTGCCATCTTGCGTGCCCAGGGTGCCTTGCACGCCTGGTGCCACCGCTTTTTGTGCCAAGATCCCACTCCACTCGGCCGCCTTACTCTGCCCTTCCTACCAGTCTGGATGAATGTGTCTATTTTAACTCCTTGGTTGTCCGACTTCTGTACAGTTCAATTTTCTGTCTATTTTGGTTGTTATTTTGTTTCTAAATTGTTGTCCTTATTTTGGTTGTGCGAGGAGGCACAGTGTGTCTACCTATGCCTTCATCTTGGCCGGAAGTCCCTGGTAATTCCATATTTTAAATAATTCTGCTACTGCTTTCTTTACTCATCAGTTTTAGACATTATATATTAACTTTCTATTGTAGTGAATGGAGTTGGGCTCTCTTACTTGCATTTTTTCCTTTCCCCAATTTAGTTGTTTCACTTATTTTATTTTATTTTATTTTATTTCCTCGAAAGGAAGTTTGGAGGAAAGGAATTGGGAGGAAAAAAATCACCCATAATCTCACCATCCTAACTAATAGAACTATTACTATGTAGTGTATTTCTATCCCTTAAAAAAAAAGGTTTTATTTATTTATTTTAGAGAGAGGGGAAGGTAGGGAGAAAGAGAGGAAGAGAAACGTTGATCAGTTCCATCTCACACATGCCTCAACTGGGGACCAGGTGCACAACCCAGGCGTGTGGCCTGCCAGGGCCACCTTTCACTCTGCTGGACAATGCCTAACCAGCTGAGCCATACCAGTCAGGGCTAGGATTCTTTTCTTATAATAAATGCCCAGAAGTGGGATTAGTCAATGAAAGGCTAAAAACATCTTTATGGCTCTTGATACATATTGCTAAATTGCCCTTTAAAATAATTACACCACATATAAGAGTATTGGTTGTACTAAATTACTTGCAGGGTTATCAAACATTTTTCAAACAAATTGAGTAAACAGAAGATAATTTTTTACTGTTATTTTTTTCATTAATTTGGTTATGTATATGGTTGAGTAATTTTCCTATTTGTTTACTTATTTTCTTATCTGTTTAAGTGAATTATATAAGGTTGAGACTAAACTGCTGTGAACTTAAAGGCTCTTATTAATATTCTTCAGGAAACTTTTAAGACTGGCTGAAATGTTTACTTTTAAATTATGCCTCTGTGCCCCTAAGCCCAGCTACTTGTCATTCACATTAAGAGCCATGGCCATCTCTTCTATCCTGGAATAGAATTTTATGTAAGTCATTGTGTCTTGAAAGTTCTGGGTTGAGCTAAGCTATCTCCTCAGCTAATTCTGTCCCATTAATAGAATTTTATGTAAGTCATTGTGTCTTGAAAGTTCTGGGTTGAGCTAAGCTATCTCCTCAGCTAATTCTACTTGGTGACTATCTCATTGGGGAAATCCATCCAAGGACTCTGGTCCTGGAAAGCAGTTGCTTTAAAATAGTGTCTTTTCTTTTGCATCTTCCCTGCAATTGTTCTTATGACTAGTTTTCTAGTTAATACTCACCTACAGAACAGGTGTAATACATGCCCTCTTGGAGCTGATGATTTGGTGGGAGTAGCAGACATTAAAGGTGGTGAACATTTCCAGAGGAGATATATCAAGTGCTTTGGGGGCGGAGGGAAACTGAAGCTAGAGTGTCAGCTAAGGGTGAAGAGAGCAGAGATTGATATATCACCTGCCCTCTTGACAGTATTATATACTGGCTCATTTCTTCTTTTTCTTGGCTCCTAGTCAGGTATTCTTCCAGCTCCATATCACCTGCATAATCCTTTGCTTTCCATTCTTCCAGTTCTTGTCAGTTCTCACCATCTAATTGTATAATTTTGTTCTGTCTCGTTCTCTCTGCCTACCTCATGTTGGGGTCATTACTCCTTCCACATTTTCTGCTTCTTTCATTTCAGAATTCCTGTCTCTTTTTTTTTAATTTTTTAAAAAATTTTATTTTAATCATTGTTCAAATATCTTCTTTCCATATAATAAAAGTATTTTGCTGATCCATCTGATTACCTAACAGTCATTCTTGGCACCCTTCTAAGTAAGCCTCTTCTTTGTCTTACTCTTTTCACTCAACAGATACCAAAAGGTCTTCTCATTTCTGTTGGTATCAAGTACATACATGCTTCCCTCTTTGTAACTCCTATTACATCATATTTTCATTTGATTATCCTCTTTTTTTCTGACAGTTTATTTTTCTTCTGTAAAAGAACTGATGATATTGCATTTCCTCTTTATTTTTTCAGGCAGTGACAAAAGAAGTAAGAATACAAAGTTGAATGTTAAGAAAACTTCAGAATTCTCAGAAGCAGACATGGAACTATCTGGAAGAACCAAAAAAAATGTTTCTCAAGTTCAAGATTTTGGAGAAGACAAGTTGGATAGAAAGCAGGGACTTCCTATGAAAGAGATACTAGGACAACCGTCTTCAAAGAGGATAAATTTCAATGAAGTCACATATGTCCATAAAAAGTCCTCCACAGGAGAGAGACCACATAAGTGTAATGAATGTGGGAAAAGTTTTATTCAGAGTGCCCATCTTATTCAACATCAGCGAATACACACTGGGGAGAAACCATTTAGGTGTGATGACTGTGGGAAAAGCTATAATCAACGTGTGCACTTAACTCAACATCAGCGAGTCCACACTGGTGAAAAACCCTATACCTGTCATTTATGTGGGAAAGCGTTTAGAGTGAGGTCCCATCTTGTTCAGCATCAGAGTGTGCACAGTGGGGAGAGACCATTTAAGTGTAATGAGTGTGGGAAAGGCTTTGGGAGGCGTTCACACCTTGCTGGGCATCTTAGACTTCACTCTAGAGAGAAATCCCATCAGTGTCATGAATGTGGAGAAATCTTTTTTCAGTATGTTAGCCTCATTGAACATCAGGTACTCCACGTGGGTCAGAAAAATGAAAAAAATGGCATTTGTGAGGAAGCATATAGTTGGAATTTAACAGTGATTGAAGATAAGAAGATTGAGTTGCAAGAGCAGCCTTACAAGTGTGATATATGTAGCAAAGCCTTTACTTATAGTTCTGACCTTATTCAGCATTATAGAACTCATACGGCAGAGAAAACCTGTAAAGGTGATATATGTAGAGAAAACGGCCAATGTTCCCACATAAAACAACGTCAAAAAACCTATTCCAACGTGAAATCCCATCAATGTAATGAATGTGGCAGAGGCTTCACTCTGAAGTCACATCTTAACCAACATCAGAGAATTCATACTGGTGAGAAACCCTTCCAATGCAAAGAATGTGGAATGAGTTTCAGCTGGAGTTGTAGCCTCTTTAAACATATGAGAAGTCATGAGAGGACAGATCCCTTAAATACCATAAGTGTATAGATATTTGTGTTGTAGTACAGCTCTTGTTCAATTTAGAGAAGACTTTCTGAAGAGAAACCCTACTCCAATATTGAATGTAGTAACAACTTCAAGCAATTTCTCTAGCTTAACCATCAAACCTACAGATATGTTGAAATCCTTCAGTTAAAACTTAGGACCACTGGGGAACACTAAATAAGTAATCTGTTTGCTTTTACCAAGGAGAAATACTTTCATTAGCATCTTCATGCTTGAGAATGTAGGTGAAAGTGAACCCGTGGATATGGTGGGTGAAGGAAAGCCTTCAGATGGCACTTATTTGAGTCGTAGAACACTGACACTGGAAAAATCCTCATGAATACAATAGAAATAAGCTTTATTTGTTGTTCCTGCCTTGTTTGATAGCTTATCTATTCAGGGAAGGGCACAGGTAAAAAACTCTTCAGCATGATACCCCTTTTGATATCTCAGCAATGAACCTTTCCTAGAAATGATTATCCTACCCAGTAGAAGGTTCCAGTCATTGTTCTCATCGTAAGTATTAAAGTATTGAAGAAAATTGACTTAAGGTATTTATATTTTGGCAAAATTGGTGTTCAAAGGCTGAACAGTATATGTTCCTTACTGTCCTATTCAATTGACAACTTCTCCATGAAACACTTAAAAAATTCTACTAACATCAGGTTAGCTATTAGAGGAGTTAAGTTTGTCAATCTAGGAGAAACTGTTGGCTAGTCACATCTCAAGGAGAGGGGAATGGGCCTCTAGGGAATAGAGAAGACAAGCCAAATGGTGGACTCGGGTTTTTTTTTTTTTTCTTCTATTACCCACAAGAATGAGGGTGGCTACATCCATAGAAGGAATTGGACCACCTTGAATTCAGAATCATGGTCCAAGCAGTATGTGCACTACTAATTCCCAGTTGTTCTGGAGGTAGATCCCATAGGTTAATGGCATATAGAAGGATTTTCAATCTGTATTACAGATTTGAAAGAAACCTATAAGAGCAGGGAAGCCATTGTCTGGTTAGGCCTGCCTAATCGACAGGTCTGGGTAAGAGTTGTGGGAGAAGGAAGATGGCATGGAAAAAAGGGTTAACCTGAGTCTGTTTGCTAGAGCAAGAGAATGAGCTTCTGGGTGCTGCTGAAGTCTTGCTTCTGCTGATTGCCTAGTGTATAATAAACACCCAGTAAAAACTTGTTGATTGATTGTGTTGTGCGCCGGTGTCCTGTCCAGATTCCCTTGGCCAAGCTGAAACATCCATTCCCTAAGCTGCCCAGAGTTTTGACTGCTAAGTGCTCACAGCTATTCCCTTCTCCAGACTCTGAAAACTTGTCCTCAGATGGTGAGAGCTGCCACACCCAGGAGTTATCAGCCCTCCCCACTTTAGCCAGTGACTGATTGACCTTGGGGTACAAAAGGTTGATTCACTTGCCTACAGCAGAGCTAAATTGTAATGTAACCATCCTTTGTGGATCAGGCTGAAGCTAGAGCTAGAAACTACATCATGCTGGGCTCTTGCTTTCTTGATCCTGTTTCATTCACTCAAAGATTTTTCCTAAGAGCATACCCTCAGTCAATCATGTGGCTCTGAATCCCTGTCTCAGGTTCTGCTTTGTGGAACCTGATGTAAGACATTTGGTGCTGTGAGCTCTTCTAGGAGGGTGACTAAGGATAAATTGTGGATTTGGCCACCCACCATGAGGCAATGAGGATACCCTCACTGATGGTGGTTAACTATTGGTGAGTCCCTGGCATATGGTGGCTGTTCAGTTGTGAGTTTACTTGGGTGAACTAGGATGATATACAGGTAGAAAGGGATGCACTGACTTGGGTAAGATTTGGTGGGAAAAAATGAAAATGCAAGGATTATGGAATTCGTGCTGAAAGTCACTGCTTGAAGAGAGAAGATGGAGCATTAAGGAGACTTGTCTCCTGCAAATAGAATCAAAGAGCTAAATGTCAGTTGTCAGACATGAGAATGACAAGTTTAGTAAAGCCTAGTCCTAACATTTATTGAGTATCATGTTTTATACACACTAAGTGCTTTATGTGGATCATCTCACTTAATCTTCGCAACATTATGAAGTGGTTTCAATTATTAGCACTCATTTTAGAGTTTGGAAAAGGTTCAGAATAGTTACTCACTTTCCCAGAATCACACAGCCCTCTGTGGCAGAACTAGCTTTAGAACCCAGATCACTTTGCTTCCAACAGCTAAGCTCTTAAGCACTAAACTAGCAATTTTCAATCTTTTTCATCTCATGACAAATTACTAAATTATGCAGCACACCAAAAATACATTTTTGATCTGACAAAAAATAAGCATCATTTTGATTCATGCACATTGGATGGCTATTGTGTTGGCTGTTGCCATTTTTTAATTTGACAATTAAGGGAAAAGAGGTCAGTGCTTCTGCTTAAGTAGTCAGGTATCGCATGTTTTAAAAATAATTGCAACAGCAGTATGCCCCAGCACACTGGCTGAAAATTTTGCATTAGGAGGTGTGTGGAGGTGGAGGAGGTTATAAGGGGAATAAATGATAATGGGAAAAATACTATAAGCTACTAAAAAAATTGTTGCACTAAACTATATTATAAACAAACATTACAAAGTGGTGAAACTCTTCTTGTCACCTGTATGAAAACAGTTTTGATCTAATACATAACAAAATACAGTTGTAGAATTTTAGAATTGTAATGGGTCATCACACTCAATCTCTTACCCAAGTGGAAGAATCCCCATTCAGTTTATAGGCATGTGTGTGTAACAAGTGCTTAATAACTGTTGAACTGGAGAAAGCATTTCCTAGCAACTGACAATCCAGTTTCTGCATGAAACCCTTTCAATGGTGGGGCATTCACTGTCTCCCAAGACAGCCTCCTTCATTTTAAAATAGCTCTGATTTTCCAGAAACTTCTTTCTGAGGTTAAAACTATGTTGGTCTATACTCTTAAATTTTTTCCTTTGCTCTTGGTTGTAGAAGAAAAAAAAGCTAAGACATTTTGAAGGTTTGAATATTTGACTGCAAAATATTTCACTTCTATGCAGTGACCACATCCATTACAGTCTTCCCTTCCAAACCTCCAAAAAGGAAAGGGAAGCAAAATATTAGGGTTGCATATTTTGTTTGCTCAAGTTTGGGCAAGATAGAGCAAGAGTTATTTGTTCAAGATGCTGTTTTCTTACCCATTTTTAACATACAAATGTTGGAAGGGACCGAAGGCAAAAAAAGGAGCTGAATAGTACAACCTGCATTGCAGTCACATCGGTAAGTGGGTGCCCCGAGCATGTTGGTTGAACTCTATAGAAATGTTTGGAAAGGTATCGTCAGGGAGGAAGCCTGTGACTGATTCTATCAAAAATTTGTTGTTTTTACAAAAGTACCAGAACCATCTGAATGCAATCAGGACCCAGTCATTACCTTGGGGTCCTTTCTCCGCAGAAGGAACAATTAGGTACCCGGCACTAGTTCTCAAAATTTGTGACCCACACCTCCCTTCCACCCAGGTAGCTAGATTCCCCATTAGTTCCTTGTTTCTTTCTCATTGATGAGGAGCTGCTTCTTAACCTTAGTCTAATCTGCAGCCTGAGGAGGTGATTTGATTCCCCTACACTTCCAAAGGGAGTCTCAGGGAACCACCAAAGCTTCGAGACCTGCTGGATTCCTAGTGAGCACAGGTCAGGTGGAGCTCAGGTGAAGGGGTGGGAATGTGACACACTTCTGTCAGGCTTTGTGGGATTTGTGCTATCTGTTCTGAAGGTCCTGTGTTTTCTACTTGAAGTTCCTCTTCAGGACTGACTCTGCAGCTGTGAGTTCCCAGCTGTAAGTAGTGGAGGAGGTGGAAACTGCTTAGTCAACCAGCATCTGGCCCTAGCAGGATGTGGAAAGAAGCCTCTTTCCCAAGTTTCCTCCCTCTTCCCAGCCCAGCTTTGTGTCTGTTTATTTTCAGTGAAAAGCAAAGGGAAGGAGAAAGTGAGATAGAAAAACAGTGTGAGAGAGAAACATCCATTGGTTGCCTTTCCTGAGTGATCAAGGATGGAATCTGCAACCCAGGCATGTGCTCTGACTGGGAATTTAATCAGCAACCTCCAGCAACCTTCAGCAACCTTTTGCCCTAACAACTGAGCCATGTGGGTCAGGCTGTGCTTTGACTTTATCTAAATGATGGCCTCCATGAGGAAAGGCGTTGAAGATAAAACATGATACTAGCATTTTCTCCCTTAGTGCAATATCATAGGATGACTTCACCATAAATTGCAGCTCTGGTTGTTTGTACCTAAGGAAAAAGAACAGAACTTAACTGAATTCCAGAAAAAGGAAACTACATAATTTAGGGTGATCACAGAGTTGAACCTACTAAGTCACAGGTAGTGGAATTAAGAGACACTCCTTGAAATCAGATAAGAAAAATTAACAGTATGCTTGCTGCATGGGTAGTAAACTAATGGTGAGCCTACAGAAATACAGAAAATATAGCAGGTGAAAAAATTAGGGAAATTCAAGGGTGAATGCCAAAATAGAGGAACTGGTGTGTTTTGGAATTGATGTCAATGACAATTTTACCTTTTCATAACATATATGTCACTTGGCACCTCTCACAGAGGCCAAATGATGAGCATGACAAATTATGCACTATGGCAACTGCTTTGTTTTAACCTTGGCTGGAGATATTACAAATATCACTAATCATGAGGACAACCTGTAGAGAATATGACTGGATTAGCACCAACCCATCACTAAGTCTAGATAAATTACTTTAACCAACCATTGGGACAATAGTAAAATCTTGTTTCTAAGAGAAAAAAAAGTTATGTATGTTGTATACATGACAATATGGTTATTTTTGTGCTAAGTACCTTACATGATGTGTTAGTCTATTATGGCCGCCATAACAAAATGCCAAAGACTAAGTGGCTTGAACAATATCATTTTCTTACCATTCTGGAGGCTAAAAATCAGAAATCAAGGTATTCACAGGTTTGGTTTCTATTGAGCTTCTCTCCTTGGCTTGCAGACAGCTGCCTTCTCCCTGTATCCCCACATGGCCTCTCTTCTGTGTGTGTGTGCACTCCTGATGTGTCTCTTGCTCTTCTTCTAAGGATACTAGTCCCATCAATGAGGGCCTACTGTTATGGCCTCATTTATCTTTAATTACCTCCTTAAAGGCCCTACCTCCAAATATAGTCGCACAGGGTATTAGGACTTCAATGTATGAATTAGGGTGGGGGAGCACAATTTAGTCCATAACACATGGCTTACAAGATATTTACAATAACTACTTAGGACTGCACCACAGTTTTACAGTTGAGCAATCTGAGCCTCAGAAAGATAGTAAATTGTCTATAGTCAGAAGGATAGTGAGAATTGGAGTCAGGATTGAAACCCTGATATGCCCAGCTGTGATGCCTGAGTTCTTTCACTCTAGCATGTGGAGTATCTTTTTTTCTTATGTATTTCTATTCTGTGTTTCTATAGTGCTTTATATTTCCAAAGCATTGTCATATGATCTTCAAAATCTTTGCAGGGAAAGCAAAAAGTGTAGTCCCATTTTAGAGAAAAAATTAAACCACCACAATGGTATTATAACTTGACTGTAACTCTGAAGTGGATCCTGGAGCCTCAGGTCTCCTAAATCCTAACCTAATAGTGCTTTAATTACAGTGAGAGAAAAGAAGAAGAGTGAGTGGAGGCTACAGTAACCTCTTCCTAGGACCAATCTGGAATTATAACTAAACTGTGGAGAAATCACCCTGAATAAACAACTAAACAATAGAAGGAGAGAAGCCTTATACCCACAGGCAGACAGAAGAAATAGCTTCACCTCAATGTGACAGGTACGGAGTATGGAGGAGATGTGAGAGGGCTTCTCAGCTCTCACAAGCAGCAGCTGAAATGCCAGAGAAATATTTTAGCGACTGAGGGGGATCCTACTGGGAAGTGTGGGGTCTAAACCCCAAGCTGGGCTGCCCAGCTTACCGAACCAGAGTTTGAAAAGAATATATCCAGAGTTATATCCAGAATATATCCAGCTGCAAAAAGTGGCAGGGTTTTTCTCTGCCAGGAATAAACAGCTGGAGACACAGAGAGTCTTTTAAAGGGCCAACACATAAATTTTCATTTGTAGCCACTTACCCTGGGTTCCAGCAAAGGGAGAGCAGAGAGGGCTAGACACATTTGAGGAGAGACTGGGGATGGTGACTTTGGGGAGAGAACTGAGAGAGAAGCCACCAGGATCCTGGTGCTGAGTCATCCCCCATACTGCAGGAGCTGTCTTGCTTAATCAGACCATCCTCCTCCCAGTGATATCAGCCTGAGAGGAAGCAATAGCCCTGCCCACAGGAATTACTCTGCCCCATCCTGTGGTGCTTAAGCCTGACTGCTGATTACAGACAGACTAGATTAACAACCAAAGGAATCAGTCACAGATGGTGGAACCCTCATAGTCTTCAACAGGCTGCTTAAGGCCAGACGGGGAATCTGCCTGACATCACCAGAGGCAGATTTAGAAAGAAAAAAAACAAACAAACAGTGCACCTGCACAACAGTAAAGAAGATATGGTGGGTGGAGTGACTCTCAGTCAGTGAGCTGGAGGGAAGGACCCACCAAAGAAAAACTCAACAACAATCAAAACCCAGTTACAACCAGAGAACCACCATAAATGGCATAAAGGGCATCCCAAGAGCATCAAGTTGAGCCTATCAAGGAGACTTCACCAGTGAATCCCACAGATGTCCTACCATAGAAGTTCATACCATGAAGATGGGGAGTCAAAGCAGATTAATGTAACACAGAGAAACAAACAAAAAGAGTCTCTCCCAAAACAGGTAGATAAAGAACACCCAATCAAAAGGAAATGAGGAACCCCGAAAAGAGTGCTAAATGAAATAGACACAAGTCAACCATCAGATATTGAGTTGAAAACAATGGTTATAAGCAAGCTCAGTGAGCTCAGTGAAAATTACCAAAAATTACAGGGAAGCTACAAGAAATATACTATGAATTATACTAGCACGAAAAAGGACACAGAAACAATCAACAAGAGCCAAGAGGAAATGAAGAATACAATTTCTGCATTGGAGAACACAGCAGAAGGAATTAAAAGCAGGCTAGATGAAGCAGAAGATTGAAACAGTGAGCTGGAGGATAAAGTAGAAAAAAATTCCAAGGCAGAGAAATAAAATGAACAACCAGAAAGAATGAAGAGGGCTTAAGGGAGCTGCAGGAAAACATGAAATGTGATAATATCCATATCATAGGAATACCAGAAGGAGAAGAGGAACAAAGGATAGAAAACCTGTGTGAAAAAGTAATGATGGAAAATTTCCCTAACTTTATGAGAGAAAAAGTCACACAAGTTCGGGAAACACAGAGGGTCCCAATCAAGATGAACTCAAAGAGGCCCATTCCAAGACACATCATAATTAAAATGGCAAAATTCAAAGACAAAGATAATCTTAAATGCAGTAAGGGAGAAAGAGGAAGCAAATAATCCCCCAAAGCCATAAGTACCCCCAGTTAGAGAGGATCATCTCTCCTAAGAAGAGAATTAATGTTGAAGATGAGAGACAAGATTAGGAAAGAAGAAGTTGTTCCATGATCCCAAAGGATAGGAAAGATGCACTTTCCACAGCTTTTCATGCTCTGCTTTGCTCAGAGGGCCTCAGAGATAATTCTGGGAAGCCACATAAATATTTTAAGGGCATGGTCCAGGCTCCTCATTCCTGGACAAGGACTGGGTAGGGTCCCAGAATGGAAAGCAATCTCTCAACATCTTGCTCTCTTAAGGGAGAGATATGGCTCCCATTTGTGACAAATACCTATGCCAACTGAAAGCCCACTGAAAGGCGTGGAGGGTGCAAGAAAACAGCCCATCTTCACATCCTTCTCCATATCACAGTCACCATTCCTTCTCTGAAAAGATGGTTTAGGGAGGGGAACTTGAGCAATTTGCTTTCAGAATGAGAGAATTAGAAAGCTATGAAAACATCAGATACAGATCTTCTTTTCTTTATTTTTTTTTAATTTTAAATTGTTCTATTACAGTTGTCTCAGTTTTTGCCCTATTGCTCTCCCCTGCCCAGCCCCCCCACCAACTCCCACATTCAGTCCCCATCCTGATGTCTATGTACATGGGTCATTTATAGTTGTTGTTTAACTAGGGTCTTCCCCTTCTTTCCTACCTTATTCCCTTTCCCTCTTCACTCTGGCATCATAAATGTGTTCCTTGTTTCCATACCTCTGGTTCTGTTTTGCTCATTTGTTTGTTTTGTTCTTTAGGTTCTTCTTATAGGTGAGATCATATGGTATTTGTCTTTCATCGTCTGGCTTATTTCACTTAGTATAATATTCTCCATTTCCATCATGCTATCGTGAAAGGTAGGAGTTCCTTCTTTCTTTTTGCTGCATAGTATTCCATTGTGTAAATGTACCACAGTTTTTTGATCCACTCATTTAGTGATGGGCACTTAGTCTGTTTCTAGCACTTGACCATTGTAAATAATGCTGTTATGGACATAGGGGTGCAAAGGTCTTTTGAATTAGTGTTTCAGGATTTTTAGGGTATAATCCCACCAGGGAATTGCTGGGTCAAAAGGCAGTTCCACCTTTAGTTTTTTGTTTTTTTTTGTTTTTTTTTGTTTTTTTTTATGAAATTCCATACTGTTTCCCACAGTGGCTGCACCAGTCTGCATTCCCACTAACTGTACTAGGGTTCCCTTTCTCCACATCCTCACCAGCACTTTTTGTTTCTTAATTTGTTAATGGTGGGTATTCTGACTGGTATGAGGTGGTATCACATTGTGGTTTTAATATGCATCTCTCTGATAGCTAGTGATATTGAGCATCGTTTCATATGCCTATACTTTGATGTTGGAACGTTTCAAGATGTCCTGGAGGTTCCTAAGCTTCTCCTCGTTTTTTTGTTTTTTTTTTTTTTTTTAATTCTTATTTCTCCATTCTTTCCTGTTTGGTTGTTTTTTTCCTTCCTTCTGGTCCATTCTATTGTTTTGAGTTCCAGTTTCCTTCCCATCACTATTGGTTCTCCGTGTATCTTCCTTCATCTCTTTTATGGTAACCTGTGTTTTTTCATCTACTTTGCGCCCAAAATCAACCAATTCTGTGAGCTTCCTGATCACCAGTGTTTTGAACTGTGCATCTGATAGATTGGCTGTCACTTGGTCGCTCAAAAGGATGAGTCCTGGGTCATTGATCTGTTCTTCTGTTTGAGACATGTCTCTCTCTCTCTCTCTTTTTTTTTGGTCTGGTCGCTCCTGTTATGGGGAGGGGCAGAGCCTTAGGTGTTCACCAGGGCTGGGCACCCCAGTTGCTAGATTGTGACATTGTATGTGGGGGCGGGGGTGTGGGCGAACAATGGCAGTAGGTCTGTTCTCCGTGGGACCTCAGTCCATTCCCTGGGATCCTGGGTTGTGCACCCTGCCCTGCTCCACAATTGCCACCTTACTGGGTCCGCCAGCTGCCGCTTGCGTACTCAGGGTCCACCTGCTGCGATCTTGCACACCCCAGATGCCTTATGTGATCCCATTTGCCTTATGCACCCAGTTCTCCCTGTTCCCCAAGCGCCGTGACCTGCACCTGGCTGCTCCTCTCCACCCCTCCTACCGGTCTGGATGAACGGGTCTATTTCAACTTCTTGGCTGTCTGACTTCCATTCAGATAAATTCTCTATCAGTTCTGGGTGTTATTCTGCCTCTAAATTGTTGTTCTAATCTTGGTTTTTCGTGGAGGTATGGTGCATCCACCTATGCCTCCATTTTGCCGGAAGTCTGACCATATGTCGAAGAGGCTATTTTTACTCCATTTTATGATTCTACCCTTTGTCAAATATTAATTGATAATTGAGACATGGGTTTATTTCTGGGCTCTCTATTCTATTCCAATGATCTATGTGTCTGTTCTTATGCCAGTACCAGACTATTCTGATTACAGTAGCCTTGTAGTATAGTTTGATATCAGGTATTGTGGTCCCTCCTACTTTGATCTTCTTTCTCAAGAATGCTATAGCTAATTGGGGTCATTTTTAGTTCTATATAATTTTTAATATGTTTTATTGATTATGCTATTACAGTTGTCCCATTTTTTCTCCCCTTTATTCCCCTCTGTCCTGCACCCCCATTCCACCAGCATTCCCCCACCTTAGTTCATGTCCATGGGTCATACATATAAGTTCTTTGGCTTCTCCATTCCCATACTATTCTTAGCCACCCCGTCTATTTTGTACCTACCATTTATGCTTCTTATTCCCTGTACATTTTCCCCCAGTCTGTCCCCTTCCCATCCCTGCTGATAACCCTCCATATGATTTCCATGTGATCTCCATGTAATCTCCATGGGATTTCCATTTTTGTGATTCTGCTTCTGTTCTAGTTGTTTGCTTAGTTTGTTTTTGTTTTTTATTTTGTTTAGGTGTAGTTATTGATAGTTGTGAGTTTACTCTTTATAGTTTTGATCATCTTCTTTTTCTTAGATAAGTCCCTGTAACATTTCATATAATAAAGCCTTGGTGATGATGAACTCCTTTAACATGACCTTATCTGGGAAACACTTTATCTGCCCTTCCATTCTAAATGAAAGCTTTGCTGGATAGAGTAATCTTGGATGTAGGTCCTTGCCTTTTATGACTTTGAATACTTTTTTCTAGCTCCTTCTTGCCTGTATGGTTGCTTTTGAGAAATCAACTGGTAGTCTTATGGGAATTCCTTTGTAGGTAACTGTGTCCTTTTTCTGGCTGCTTTTAACATTTTCTCCTTATTTTTAATCTTATGTAATATAATTATGATTCACCTTGGTGTGTACTTCCTTGGGTTTAACTTCTTTGGGACTCAGCTTCCTGGACTTCCTTGGAAGTCTATTTCTTTTCCAGATTAGGGAAGTTCTCCTTCATTATTTTTTCCAAATAAGTTTCCCATTTCCTGCTCTTCCTCTTTTCCTCCTGGCACCTCTATGATTCAGTTGTTGGAACGTTTAAAGTTGTCCTAGAGGTTCCTAAGCCTCTCTTCATTTTTTTAAAATTCCATTGTTCTGAATTCTTGTTTCTTCATTCTGTTCTGGTTGAATGTTTATTTTTTCCTTCTGCTCCAAATCGTTGATTTGAGTCCTGGTTTTTTTCCCTTCACTGTTGGTTGTCTGTATATTTTTCTTTATTTCACTATGCACAGACTTCACTTTTTCCTCTATTTTTGTGACCATACTCAACCATTTCTATGACTACCAGTGTTTTGAACTCTGCATCTGATAGGTTGGATATCTCTTCATCACTCAGTTCTATTTTTGGAGCTTTGATATATTCTTTCATTTGGGCCTTTTTGCTTTGGGGCAGCTGTTACATTGTAAGTGGCAGAGCCTTAGGTATTCTCTAGGATGGGGCAACCCATGTGGCTGTGTTGTGGCCCTGTCTGTGGGGGAGGGGTTAGAGAATAGGGAATAATGCCACTTCCTTGGCTCTCAGCTGGCTTTCAGACACTTTCCCCCCCTACCTACAAGCAAATTAGGTCTTTCTGGTGCTGAATACTAGGTGGGTGGGTTTGTGTACATTCTAGCACTCTGTTGGTCTCTCCAATGAACTCTCCTGTGAGGTGGGGAGTTTCTCCTACTGCTGCAACCCTCACAGGTTTTACCAGAGGTTTTGAAGCTTTCTTTTCCCATGCTGGAATCCTGGATTGCACAGTATGTCTTGCTCCCCAGTTGTTCTTCCTAGTTTATCCACAAGCAAATGTGAGAATGCCTGATCCATCAGTCACCATCTTGCTTGCCCTGGTTTGCCAGCTGCTGCCTTGCTACAGGTCCTTTCTGTCCTGGGTGCCCTTCTCCGCCCCTCCTACTAGTCTGAATGAATGTTTCTTTTTTAACACCTTGGTTATTAGACTTCCATATAGTTTTCTGGAAGTTCTGATTGTTTTTTGTTCTTAAATTTGTTGTCCTGTTTTTGGTTGTGTTCGGAGGCAAAGTGTATCTTACCTTTGCCTCCATCTATGCCTCCATTGTGGTTGGAAGTCCCTTTGGTTATGTTTTTAAAGATTTTTTTACTTATTTTTAGAGAGAGGGGAAGGGAAGAGAGAGAGAAACATCAATGTGTGGTTGCCCCTTGTGAGCCCCCTTCTGGGGACCTGGCCAGCAACACAGGCATGTGTCCTGACTGGGAATTGAACCAGTGACTCTTTGGTTCACAGGCCAGTGCTCAATCCACTGAGCCACACCAGCCAGGGCTATGTTTTAAGAATATTGGTGGTTTAAATGGTCCTAATGATTCTAAACTGTTTTACAATCCACTATCTCACTTTCAAAATGCAGTGTCCTGTAAGCAAGATTAAGCAGGTATTATTATAAAATAGACCTAGAAAAGTTCAGTAATTTATTCCAGATTACACAAATTGTTAGCAGAGCTGGAACTAAAAAACTAATCCTAACATCACAGAGGTGATCTTAAACAGAAAAAGTAGACACCCCTAAGTAGGAAGAGTAAAGAAACTCAGCCTGCCCCAGTATCTGTATTATTAGGCTTTGTGATAAGGAGGACTGTGAACTAGGGGTTGGTTTCTAGCTCTGGTTCTCCTATTATTAACTGTGACCCTGAGCCACTCACTACTTCCTCTTGGGCCTTATTTTTCTCATGTGAAAGGTGAGGCAGTTAGATTAAATAGCCTCTAAGGGCCCTTCCACCTCTAACACTACAATTTTGTGACCTTTCAAAGTCAGGTAGGAATGGGAAAAAGAGACCATGATCTATATTCATTCATTTATCACTTCATTCAACAAATATCTGTTGAGGACCTTCTATGTGTGATATTATTTAAGAGCATAGATTACAAATAATAATTTGTCAGGAGCCAACCAACAGCCGACCCTTGACACAGTCAGGACGGATGAGACACATCTGCACAGCAGAGGCAACTGTGGCCAGATCTCCTGTCTATCTCTTCCTGTATGCCTGTCCCTGCTAGCAATAGGTGGTGGGATTTTTGGATACCTGTGCTTTATAACAAAAAAATCTGCATGATGCCTCTGATTCTGCATGAAATGACTTGCTGACCACAGAACAGAAATCCCTAACAACCCTAATGCTGCCTACTTCCCCCACCTGGGAAGTTAAGGAAAAAATTAAACTATGGGCAGACCAACTGCCAGAACACTGGAGGAAGCTGTTGCTAGGAATGTCCCTTAAGGAGTCACCACTTAAAAGCTCAAGGTTTATTAGAGCCACTACCCCTTCCATACCCTGGACAGGAATGTTTATTAATGGGACCAGGTGGATAAAGAAGCAAGGAGTTCTAGTTGAATATAATAATCTCAATACATAGAAATGAATACAAAACTTGCCCCCCCCCCAAGATGTATAAATCAAAAGACCTAGGCAGAAAACCAGTTACTTAACCTAGACAAATCTAACCTCAATGGACAATAGCTAATTTCTATATAATCTATAAATCACCCCTTGCACCTTTTTAATTTAGACCAATCCCTAGAATCTTAATAGACACTTAGTTACTAATTGGCACCTGACAGTTTGTGCCCATATAGCTTTGTTGGCTATCTGATTGATAACCCTCTTGGTCAAAATAACCTTTGTTTAACATGGTAGTTCTGTGGGACCTCCTGTACTTTTCAGTTATTTCTTTGTTTAATATGATTGATCCATAAAACCTTCTGTACTTTTCAAAGTTATTTCTATGGTAACCATTTCTGTTTTAATAATCACACTATGCACCTGCTCCATTGAATATTGTATAACCTCCCCTATAAAAATAAAGATTAATTCTTCTCAGTGAGTCAGTCAAGCCTAGAGAGCCTGGCTGTCCTCTGGCACCCCACCTGGTGTCTCGTTCCATTCACTTCACCTGAGCCATTCCTCCTTTGGGAACCCTGAGACCCACCAAGGCTGGACCCCAGCAATAATTAATTTGGGGAAATGTTACAAAGGGAAAGGACAGAGAATAATGAAATTAAAAGCAAAAGCACCTACTTTAAATTGATGGGCAAGGAAGGCCTCTAAAGAAGTAAAATTGAAACTGATACCAGAGCCCTGGCTGGGTGGTTCATTTGGTTGGAGTGGCATCACATGCACCAAAAAGTTGCAGCTTCAATTCCTGTTTGGAGCACATACATAGGTTGTGGGTTTGGTCCCTAGTCAGGGTGCATATGGGAGACAACCAGTTAATGTTTCTCTCTCACATTAATGTTTCTCTCTTTCTCCCTTCCCCCCCTCTAAAGTCAATAAACATATTAATAAAAAAATTTAAGTAAGTAAGTAAATAAATAAATAAACTGATACCAGATAGAAGGTGTGGGGTAACTCAGGACACAGCTCCTCGATGACTTTGGAGAACAGGTGGCTGCCTGGCCAGCAGCCATAAGGAACAAGGAAAACAGCCCTCTCAAGGCCTCTGTGTCTCAAGGCTCCTCTGTCCTCTATTTACTACAGAAGTATAGAATTTTCACACACTACTCCCTCCCCAGCCCTATAGGGTGGAGGTGGGATACACTCCCCTGTAATGTGAGTAATAAACGGCATGACCATAGCATGTCCACATCTGCTGGTCCTCTGGGTGGTTTTTTTGGAATATCATGAACACAAGTACAGCTCCCTGGTTTGGAGCTCCTGCATGTTACAGAAGGTATGGAGCTGAGAGACAATATAAAGACAGTAGCCAGACATACCTAAAAGTAGAACCTGACCAGTGGCTGTGCAGAGCTGCCATGGAGTGTCAACACTGGCTGCCACTGGAGGCCTATCCTGAGGTCAACAACCAGTTTCTCAAACAATTAGGTCTACATCCAAACTGGCATTTTTTTATGTATATGAACTCCTGAACTCCTTAACATGATACCAAGACCAGTATGTGTAATGTTACTTCTCCTCATCACAGAAAAGTATGAAGTATGCAGAACAGAAGAGGAGGAAAAATATAAAATCTCAGGGACATGATGTTACATCACCAGTATATTTCATGAAGCAAATAGTCAGAAATGCCTGTGGAACAATTGGACTGATCCATGCTCTTGCCAACAACAAACACAAGATGCACTTTGAATCTGGATCGACCTTGAGCAAACTCTTGGAGGAGTCTGTGTCAGTGAGCCCTGAAGAAAGAGCCTGGTGTGATATCTGGAGAAGTATGGTGCTATTTGAGTAACTCATAAGACCAGTGCCCCCAAAGGTCAGACTGAGGCACCAAGTAGAGGTGAAAAAGTGGGTCTTCATTTTATTGCATTAGTTCATGTAAATGGGCATCTCTATGAATTAGATGCACAGAAACCATTTCCAATGAACCATGCTGAAAGTAGTGATGAAATGTTACAGGGTACCATAGAAGTTTGCAAGAACTCTATGGAATATGAGCTTGATAAATTGAGATTTGATGCAATTACTCTTTCTGCAGCATCTTTGTCAATAACGAAAACACCAAATACCATATTATTTGCAACAAAAACTCAATTTCTGCTGCCATACACTAACCCCCAAATTTTGGTATTTTCACTTACTTGACTGATTTAACTTTATGTGAATTGAAATTTGACTTAAAAAAATATAGAACCTGGCTTACAACCTGCAACACCAGCCCAGGAAACCAAGCCATTATCTACAGTAACCAGCACAGGACGCCAACCTACTATCCTCAGGTCAAACTTGTCGGAAGTTAGACTGTCGTAGAAACAAGTCCAGGAAACCAAACAATGACTCCTTTAACAAAATTTCCCAAAATAACTAGGACTGGATTAGTAACTGACAACTTCCCTAATATTTGCCCTCTTTCCCAACTGGAGAAATACAAATATATACTCTTTTTTTTCAAATATGTATTCTTTTTTAAAAAAGATTTTATTTATAGGAGAAGGGAAGGAGAAAGAGAAGGAGAGAAACATCAATGTGTGGTTGCCTATCATGTGTCTCCTACTGGGGACCTGGCCTGCAACCCAGGCATGCGCCCTGACTGGGAATCGAACCAGTACTCCCTTAGTTTGCAGCCCATGCTCAATCCACTGAGCTATACCAGCCAGGCTCAAATATGTACTCTTAATCAGTCACATAGGATGCCTCACTTCTAGTGAGTTTGTCTAAAATTCCCCCAGGCCAACAGCCTCCAATCAGGACATATCCAAAATCTTTTTCCTTCCCTACTCTTTTGCCTACATTTGAGTCTCTGCCAAAACACAAGTGATTGTGGCTGACTACCTTGCTATAGGAGGTTCTGAATAAATAACCTTCTCATTTGGGTGATTTCTGTTTTATTCCACAGAGCCAGTCTGGTGAATAAAGGGAAATACACTGTTCTAGGCTGAGGGAACTGAAAGGAGATTGGAACGGCTGCAGCATGTTGAATTACACAGGGAGAGTGGTGCATGGTGAAGTGGAAGAGGTAGATGAGGGCTGACTATTCAGCGTCTTGTAGCAAAGAATTAGACTTTATTCCAAATGCAATGGGGAATTATTAAAAGTTTTAACAGAGGAGAGACACAACCCTATTTATGCTTTTAAAAATCACTGCTGATTGAAAAAGGGGAGAACTGAGAGCAGAAAAAAAACAGGATCACTTAGGTTTCACTCCTCAGTGAGGTTAGCTATGGAGAGAATAAAATGATAAAGGAGGACCTTGGACTGAGTCTATAGAGTCCGATGTTCAGCAGCTAGGTAGAGAAGGAGGAGCCAGTAAAGGGAATAAAAAAAATAGATTACAGCTAAGAGATGAAAGTGTTTTGAAGAGGAAAGAACAGTCAACTTCTGAAAGGCTACTAAAAGCTCAGGTAAAATGAAGATAGAAAAAATCATCATTGTATTTGGTTGCATAAAGCCCATGGTAATTCTGGCAATAGCAGTTTTGGTGGTGTGGTGGGAGGAGAATCTAGACTGGAGTGGACTGAAGAGTGGCAAGGAAACAAAGAATGGTCTATGTCACTTGTACTGACAGCACTGAGAAACATGGGGTAAGGCAGGTGAAAGGATACTAAGGGACAATGAGGAGGTTTCTTAAGATGGGAGGTGTAAGGACAGGTTTGTATGCTCATAGGAATAAACTAGGAGAGAGTGAGAGGTGAGAAGCCAGGAAAGAGAACAATAGAAGTGAAGTCCTTGAGAAGAAAGGAGGGTATGGGATGAGGAGCACAAGTGGAGGTGCTTACCTTTTATAAAAGGACCACCATCTCCATTATATAGGAGGGGAAGTGGAACCCATGGATGGAGACACAAAGACTGTAAATTTGGTGGTAGGAAGATCAAGTTAACAATTACTATACTTCTCAATTAAGAAATGAAACACAAGGTGAGATACATCATCTATGGAAAGGTGACAGAGGGTGGAAGTAGGGGAGACTTGGGGTGTTAAGAACTAGTCTAGATACAATGACCGTTATTACTGTACTGGTCTTATATATTTGCCAAAACAGCAAGTGAAACACCCCATTGAAGAATCCTCTGCCCAGCCAACACCCTCAAATAAAGTTTACTACCTACATTTTGTTTCATTTCTGTAGTAGATACTCAGTGGAAGAATTATTCTTTTTTTCTTAACTTAGTAGAAATATTTTTACTTATCTAATAGCATATTCTTCTGTATTTTTCAATTACAATTGACATTTAATATTTTATATTAGTTTCAAGTGTACAGCATAGTGGTTAGATAATTATATAGTTTAAAAAGGGATCCTCCCTCATAAGACTAGTATCCACCGGGCACCATACATAGTTATTACAATACTATTAACTGTATCCCCTATGCTGTACTTTACATCCCCATGACTATTTTGTAACTACCAATTTGTACTTCTTACTACCTTCATCTTTTTCACTCAGCCCCCCAACCCCCTCCCATCTGGCAACTCCAGTCTGTTTTCTGTATCTGTAAGTTTTTTTCTGTTTTCTTTGTTCATTTGTTTTGTTCTTTAGATTCCACATATAAGTAAAATAATAAGGTATTTGCTTTCCCTGCCTGACTTATTTCACTTAACATAATACCCTCTAGGTCTATCCATGTTGTTGCAAATGGTTAGATTTCATCCCTTTTTTATGGTGGCGTAATATTCCATTGTATATATGTACCACTTCTTTATCTGTCCAGAAGTTATTCTTAAAACTTGATAAGGAAGTTGCCTTTAAAAATGTGATACTAACTGTAAGTTAGAACGTTCAGAGAAGTCCATGTGTGTAGGTGAAGAGGTCAGAGTACTGAGCTACCTGACCCTGAATTGGCAGGCTGATGACCATCTGTCAAGGATCTTGCAAGAATGGCCTTGTATTGGATGAAGAATGGACCAAATGACCTTTCATGCCATGTGCCTGTATCCCAGCGAGTCTGTAAGGCTGAGCTAGTTATAGAAGACATTATGAAGGAGGCGGCCTTGAAGGGCAGACATGACTTGGGATGCCTTGGAATGTTAATGTGCACTTCTGCTTTCCATATAAAATCTCATGGAGATCCCTTTTCCCCTTCTTCTCTGGCCATTCCCTGAGTAAGGTAACAACTTCCTAATCATAATCTGATGTGGACTCCGGCCTGCAAGGTCCATGTGTTATGGCTGTGATGAACAAATTCTCATGGACTACAGAAGTCCTATGGAGAAAAAGGGACAGCATGGCTACTCTCTGAGAGAGAGAGAGGGCCCCGACCCCTGCCTGGACAGGCTTTTATTGCTTCTCTGAGTACATTACATTGAGGATGGTCCTCATTTACTATGCACAGGTTCACTGTAGATGATTACCTTTTACAGATAACAAAGAAAAGAATGTTGCTAATTACTTCAGAGAGAAGGATGTTGCAGATCAAGGGGAAAAGTGGTTGAATTGGTTATACTCCATACTCGGGAGGTTTAGCACAGACTTTAGGAAGTTACTTTTGTCAGGATGGGCAGGGTAGGACAATTGGGAACCTAGTTACAATTAGCATTTTGGACTACAAATATGGCCACCGTTTGGACTACAAGTAATATGGCAACTGAACTCTGACCCAGAAGAGGTGACTGATGTCAGACCAGGAACCACCAATGATATGGTGCTTCTTTGTTAACCAAGAACCAATCCTTGGCTCCTGCGAGAAGTCAAGCCATATAAAACTCCCACCCTTTCCCTTCTCCCACAGCGGTTTCTTTTCTTAGCCCTTTCTCCGGGTGGAGAAAATGTCGCCCGGTAGCACAAACTTCCAAAATAAAACTTATCTGCCTGTTTCCATGGCTAATTGGCTGTTTATTTCCTTGGCGGGGTCTAGGAAAACCTTACAACTTTAAAGATATGCAGTAAACATTTGCTGCCTCAATCCAGGGTGAGGGAGTTTAAGCAAAAACAAGCCTCATAGCAGCCTAGGTGCAATGTAGGCCTGATTCTCACGGAAAAGCTGATCCGTGGATTTGGCTTCCTATGTGCCGACTCTCACCTGTCAGTTTTCCAATAGGGCTGGGCTACATTTGCCATGCCAAGCGGATTCCTATAACAATCTGTCAAAGTAGGGTCCAAATTTGACTCTCTACCTTTATTTCCTGAATGACTTTACTGCTAGAAACTCAACAGAGCTAAGGAGGGAATTGGGCCAGATTCCCTCTGCTTAAGCTGCTTAGACTGCTTAAGCTTTTTGCAGAGGAGATTCCTCTCACCATCATAGTGGTGTGGGGGCAAATTGTGGTAGCTGGAAACCAAGTAACAGTGGCAATGTGATGCGGGCCCCGGCTCATGGGGTCCACATCATTATAGATGAAATTAGACATTCACATGGATTACTGAATCTGGTGGAGAAAAAGGGACGGCATGGCTTTTCTCTCAAGGGGAGCAAAATCCTTGGCCCTCACTCCAATGAGCTTTTATTGTCTTACTGGACACATGACAAGAAAGTCCTCATTAACTATGCACAGGCTTGCTTTAGGTGGTTACCTATTACAGAAAACAAAGGAGCCAATGCTGCTAATCACATCACAGAAGAGGGATATTTGCAAATGAAAAGGCAAAAGTAGTTGGACATGTTACACTCATCCTTGGAAAGTTTAGCATGGATTTTAAGAAGTTGCTTTGCAGTAAATGTCCTCAATTCAGGGTGAGGGAGTTTTAGCAAAAAGCAAGACTCATAGTGGCCTAGGTACATTGCAGGCCTGATTCCCCATGGGGAAACCTATCTGTGGGTGTGGGTCCTGTGCATCTCCCAGTGGGAGCTGGGCCCACACCACGCAGAGTGACCTTCCACACAGTGGGTTTTGTTCCTGTGTGTGTACTTGAGAAAATAATTGGAGGTGTCAGACTCTCTTCCATGGAGAGAGATATGACCAAAGGGAGAGAGCCACTCTGAAGTCACAGGAGGCTCTATTCTACCCCTGCCCATCTCCACCCTACTCTGCCAGTTTGACTTTCCAGTTTTTGCTTCAGTTCTGCTTTCACAAGTTGTAGAGTTTGTTGTAAGCCACCTCATCTGACCAATGTCTCCATCAACACCAATGCAGAAGGCTCTGAAAAAGGATCAGGGAATAAATGGGGGCTGATAATGAAATGTTAACAAAGTACCTCTTTTTAAATATATTTTATTGATTATGCTATTAAATTTGTCCCATTTCCCCCCTTCACTCCCCTCCACCCTGTACACCCTCCCCCCCCCTTCCCCCCCTTTGGTTCATGTCCATGTGTCATAAGTTCTTTAGCTTCTACATTTCTCATACTATTCTTACCCTCCCCCTATCCATTTTCAACCTACAATCTATGCTACTTATTTTATGTACCTTTTCCCCCTCTCTCCTCCTCCCACTCCCCTGTTGCTAACCCTCCATGTGATCTCCATTTCTGTGGTTCTGTTCCTGTTCTAGTTGTTTGCTTAGTTTGTTTTTGTTTTTGTTTTAGGTGTGGTTGTTAATAATTGTCAGTTTGCTGTCCTTTTACTATACATGTTTTTTTTTATCTTCTTTTCTTAGATAAGTCCCTTTAACATTTCATAAAATAAGGGCTTGGTGATGATGAACTCCTTTAACTTGACCTTATCTGAGAAGCACTTTATCTGTCCCTTCCATTCTAAATGAAAGCTTTGCTGGATAGAGCAATCTGGGATATAGGTCCTTGCTTTTCATGACTTGGAATACTTCTTCCCAGCCCTTTCTTGCCTGCAAGGTCTCTTTTGAGAAATCAGCTGACAGTCTGATGGGAACTCCTTTGTAGGTGACTGTCCCCTTATCTCTTGCTGCTTCTAGGATTCTCTCCTTCATTTTTACCTTGGCTAATGTAATTATGATGTGCCTTGGTGTGTTCCTCCTTGGGTCTAACTTCTTTGGAACTCTCTGAGCTTCCTGGACTTCCTGGAAGTCCATTTCCTTTACCAGATTGGGGAAGTTCTCCTTTATTATTTGTTCAAATACGTGTTCAATCTGTTGCTTTTCCTCTTCCCCTTCTGGTACCCCTATAATTCAATGTTGGAATGTTTAAAGATGTCCTGGAGGTTCCTAAGCTTCTCCTCATTTTTTTTGAATTCTTATTTCTCCATTCTTTCCTGTTTGGTTGTTTTTTCCTTCCTTCTGGTCCACTCTATTGTTTTGAGTTCCAGTTTCCTTACCATCACTATTGGTTCCCTGTGCATTTTCCTTCATTTCTTTTATCGTAACCTGCATTTGTTCATCTAATTTGTGACCAGATAATCAACCAATTCTGTGAGCTTCCTGATCACCAGTGTTTTGAACTGTGCATCTGAAAGGTTGGCTATCTCTCGGTTGCTTGAAAGGATGAGTTCTGGGGCATTGATTTGTTCCTCTGTTTGAGCCACCTCTCTCTCTCTCTTTTTTTTTTGGTCTGGTCGCTCCTGTTATGGTGAGGGACAGAGCCTTAGGTGTTCACCAGGGCTGGGCACCCCAGTCGCTAGATTGTGATGTTGTATGCGGGGGCAGGGTCGAGAGGGAACAATGATGGTTGCTCTGTTCTCCGTGGGACCTCAGTCCCTTCTCTGGGATCCTAGGTTGCGTGCTCTGCCTTGCTCCACAATCGCTGCCTCACTGGGTCTGCCAGCTGCCACTTGCACACTCAGGGTCCACGTGCTGAGATCTTGCACACCCCAGATGCCTTATGTGCCCAACTCTCTCTGCTCTTTGCGCGGTGACCCGTGCCTGGCTGCTCGTCTCTGGCCCTCCTACCGGTCTGGATGAATGGGTCTACTTCAACTTCTTGGCTGTCCGACTTCCATTCAGATAAATTCTTTGTCAGTTCTGGATGTTATTCTGCCTCTAAGTTGTTGTTGTTTCAATCTTGGTTGTGCGTGGAGGTACGGTTTCTCCACCTATGCCTCCATCTTGGCCAGAAGTTCCTAAAGTACCTCTTATAAAATAGTATTCTTCCATTACCCTGAATTGTTTCCACACATCTCCATAATTTGTGTTACAGCACTAGCACTTATTGTACGTATATTGTCTCTTGTGAATCTCTTTTGCCCTGTGAGATGTGAATACATGTATGGTGTTCTTCCCTGAGGTTGAAAGCTAACTGACAGTGTTTTTTGCCTCTTTTCCCTCTCTTCAGAGCCTAAAACAGGTGTGTCATGGGGGTAGTCGATGACTGATAGTGAAATGACACTGCTATTTCTATTCTCCATTCTACCCTCTTCTTTCCCCTAGAAATATACTGTGTGATCCTTTTCTTTGGGTGTCTGATCTCAAGTGTTTGTTTTAGTGAGTAGAGACAGCCACTAGCCCTCCAGTAGGGGAATGGGGTGTGTGGGGGGGCACAAATGGCCCATATATCACCTGGTGGCTGTAGGCTGTATGCAGCCTTACATCTTCAGCCAGAGTCACCTCACCCTCCTAAACGTGAGTATAGACATCTCCTTTCTTGGCCTTACACTTCACCCCCAGTTGTGCCTCCCCTCACAGCCCATGGAAGCTGCTAACAGAATGTTAGTGTCCCCAGAGAAGATCTGGAGAAGGCATACTTGAAATACAACACGTTTTCAAGATAGCCGGTGGAACTGTGTGACTCTCTAAGACGATCAGTTGGAATATGAAAGTTATTTTTTAAATTGAGTTTTCCTACTTGTTAAAAGGCAGAAAGAATAAACTGCACTCTCTTTAAAAAGAAAAACTCATTTGAACATTCAAGAGTTCCTGAAGCATTGCTTATTAGCATTTGGGGGTCAAGTAACCCTCTTAGAATCTGTTGAAATCTGCCAATCTCTCCCCAGAAAAGTGTTCATTTACATGGAGTTTTATGAACAACATTAGAGTGTCTGTGGACCTGCTGAAATTCTGAGAGGGATCACAGCAAGGGTGGGCTGGGATGGAGGCCCGATAATACCTAAAGTAAGAAAACACCGAGGTTCCTGGCATGAGATGGTTTGCTCTTTGGATGCTCCTCAGATTGCAGCTGGAGACTGGAGGAAAGGCCAGTTTATGGATACCACATTGTGAGTGAGAAAGCAGCCAAAAAATGTAACTTGACAGCCCTGGCTGATGCGGCTCAGGTCGGGGCACATGTCTGGGTTGTGGGCCTGGTTCCTCCGTTGGGAGTATGTGAGAGGCAACCAGTGAATGTTTCTCTCTCTCCCCTCCCCTCCCCTCTCTCTCTAAACATAAATAAATAAAATCTTTTAAAAATGTACCTTGGAAGCCCAGAGAGTAAAGAAAAACAGAAGAAAATTAGAGTTTATCTATTTTTGCTTTGTGGCTATATATTCAATACATACTAATCTTTCAATAGTATTGCACAAAATATTTGTATTTCTTTTTTTTACCTTTTTATTGAATTTAGTGGGGTGACATTTGTTAATAAAAGTACATAAATTTCAGGCATACAATTCTATAATACATCATCTGTATACTGTATTGTGTGTTCACTATCCTTAGTAAAGTCTCCTTCCATTACCATTTATCCCCCCATAACTTCTTCTACCTACTCCTACCCTCCTTTCCCTCTGGTAATAAGTATACTGTTGTCTGTGTCAGTGAGTTGTTTTTTAAAAACATGGAATGCTTCATGAATCTGTGTGTCAGCCTTGAGCAGGGGTCATGCGGATAATCTCTGTATCATTTCAATTTTAGTATTTGTGCTGCCAAAGCAAGTACAAAATATTTGTATTTCTTAAAAGCCTTTGAGTGGTTGTTAACCTGAATAATATTTACCTGAAGGATCCAACATGCTTTAACCAAATGCAGCAAATTAAGCCAAAAATGAATGGGTGGAGAAGAAAAAAATTTTCACAATTCACCCTAAAAATCAGAGTTCATGACCAAGAGAACCCTATTACAAATTCCAAGGATTGTGTCCCTCCATATCAAAGAAATCTCATCTTGGTCTCAACATCCCTGATCTCTGCTCAGTATTCTTTTCATTGGCTGAGTGAAGATAGGAAATGGAAATAGAGAAGACACAGTCTCATATGAGAATACCTGGGCTGTCTCTTCAATACCATGCAGTTAATCCTGGGAATGTAGGGAAAAATAGATAGTTTTGCTCCTGTGGTATTTTATTCATGCGACAAGTCACCTTTGGAGTAGTGGATTCTCTCCTTTGCCTCATGTAGTTGCTTATGACCAAGGGACTATAATGTTACAGAACTTTTCTCTGTCAAGCCGTTCCTGAGCTGTGGGTTGTCTGGTATCTTAAAAGGTGAAAGCTGCCACCAAATCTCTTCTGTGCATGACACTGCTAAATATTCTTACCCAGGTAGGTTCTATAATGTAAAATTAAGCTGGTACCACGACCTGAACTTTCCCACATACAGGATTTGTAAGGCTTCTCTCCCGTGTATCACAAAATTTCTGCTGAGGCAGGAAACCATCTCACATCCATTGCTCTGTAGGATCTCTCTACAGCTGGATTCTCTGGGGTGCAATGAGGCTTGAGCTTTCTCTGAAACTTTTCCCACACTCACCACAAAGACAGGGGGTTTTCCCTTAGTCTGGCCACCCAGTGATGGGGCTGCTGAGCTGTGTCTCAAGCTCTTGCCACTGACTACATTTTGCAGTTTTGTTTCAATCTGGATTCTGTGATGCACCTCTGAAGGGTACATGTAAAGTTTTCTCACAGTTGAGGCAATGATATGGCTGGGTGTGGGGCACAGTGAGGCATGAGGCAGAGCTACAGCTATTTTTGCACTCACTGCACCTTCAGGGCCACTCCTGAGTGTGGACTCCCAGCTCTGCTTTGGCCGAAACTTTTCCCACATTCCTCCTCACACAGTAGGCTTCACTGTGGTGTGTCTTCCGATGGAACACCATGTCAGAGCTCTGCCAAAGCTTTACGCATCCTCCCCTGTGTGGTTTATGAAGACAGAAAGATGGTGCTTTCACCGAAAAACTTGATTCTGGGGTTATTTTTCCAGGTGTCTCTGTGAGCATCTCCACATTGTTTGCTCTCTTGCCCAAGATTTCACAGCCTTGCCCACCATCATGGTCAGCTTATTTGGTTTTCCTCATAATGTGCTGGAAGTTTCACTTTTCTCACCATTTTCTGCCTTCTTCTTATTTTTCTTCACTTTGCAATCAAAAGGAAAACATAAGAAGTAAAGGTGTTAGTCTTGGAATAGGATTTGGAAGGGGGCGGGGGGGAAGTAACCAGAACAATTACATTAGACTAAGTTAAAGTATAAGTTCCTCTAAATAAGGGAATTTACAGAGTTCAAATTCAAAGAGAGCGGGAGGGAGGCTTAGGGGACTCTATAAACAACCCCTGAGCAAGGTCTTTTCATAGGCCACATTCATATCGATGGTCCTGAATGTTCATTTTACAGTCTGTTTTGTATATACATCTTCTATGAAGACTTATTTGGTTAATTCCACCTCACTCTGCTATATAGTCCCTCATTTAATTGAAATTACTCATTTGTAACTCTTTTTCCTTCCTTCCTTCCTTCCTTCCTTCCTTCCTTCCTTTCTTCTTTCCTTCCTTTCCTCCTTCCTTCCTTCCTTCCTTCCTTCCTTCCTCTCATTCTTTCTTTCCCTTTCTTTCTCAGACATGTATAATACTTACTATATAGCATGCATTCTTCCAGGCACATTATATATACATTCCCATTTTATAGAGGAGAAAACTGGGCCACAAAGAGGGTATCTTGCTCACAAACAGGTTAATTGTGCTAGAGCCAGGATTCCATCCCAGGTAGAATGGCTTCAGTGTCTATGTTCTTTAAACTTCCTGTGTGTGTACTTAATTTCTCAAGCTTAGAGAGCAACATTTGAAGACTAAGCATGCTGCCTCTGATTCTTTTGAGTGCATCACAGAATCCCAATGTATATTAAAAGAAATCCCAGGAAAAAAAGCTGTATTTATGTGCTTAACAGGAAGGGTGCAGAATCTGCCAAATTGGTTGAAGAATATACATATGTTCTCCTGTTGGCTGAAATTGAAAACTCAGAAGTAAAGGAACAAAATTGGCTTTGGCAACCCAGCCTGGGACTCCTGCTTACTCTCCATTCCCCTCTCAGGAGAGAGGGAGAGAGAGACTGGTAGGCTCTCTCTTTATTATACTGAGAATGATCATAAAGCTATCCATTGGAAGACCTGGCACTGTGTACTGGCTATAGTGTCCTTTGTTCTGCTACACATCTGAGATCTTCAAACCTTCCCTCCCTTTTCTAACTACTCTCCACCTACTCTTCCACTGCTTTTCTCACTTCTTAAAGACCCATACCTTATCTTTTACCTTCCCACTAACTTTTATGTGTTTACTTATTTATGCCAATTTCTCTGTACATCTTTATAATGTACATCTGTGTGTGGGAGATACTTGCATACCTGGGGGGTATGGACATAAAATATGACTATAAGTTTGTTTATTTATTTATTTGTCAAGTTATTTATAACTGTATTTTTTCCCATGCAGAAAAGAGTGTCTAGGAAAAAACTGGACTTATGAATAAGTATAGTTGTATATGTCAGATATTCAGCTATTTCTTTTTGTTTTAATGATAAAACTAAGGATAGCAATAAACCCAATTGCTTTTTCACTTATATACTAAGCAATATTTTCTTCAATAAAACTGCAATATGGGCAGTAAACTAGAGAAACTCCATGGTGCAGAAGATTGTTGTGATGTGATTTGACATGTACCATGCCGTATTCCCTGGGCTTTATTATGTTGTAATTTCCAGGTACTTTCTTGCCATGCAACATAAACTTTTGTATCAGGTAGACTGTGGTCTGAATCGTATCTCTGCCATTTGGTAAATGTGACAATTATTCAGTTATTTCATTTTCTGAGCATTTTCCCATCTGTAAAGGTAGAAAAATAACACCATCCTGCAGTATCATGGTGCTAACAAACAAACGAGCAGTCAGCGCATAGCCAGACACATAGACACATAGCAGGCGCTAGATAAATGTAACTTTAGGATAGAGTGAAATGTAACTATTTATTCCACCTACCTCTTTCCCAGCCATTGCCTTCTTCAGCTTCTGGTTTTGTTCCCAGATGGAAACAGTGGTACCAGTTATTCCTTTGTATCAGCCGTTATCCTCCGCTGATTACGGAGTGAATCCTGTGCAGCGGGGACTCAATACTGAGATTGTTAGCCTGGAGACAGAGCTATGTGTCCCAGAAGGAAACATGTTAGAGAAACATCCTCTAGTTGATTCTCTCTTCAACCTCCCTTGGTGACCCAGTTTTCCCTCTCAGACCCAGAGGGTCATGACAAACCAGGGGGTACAGAAACCCCCGGGGCTATGGCCTAGGCAAGCCGGAAGACTTACCTAGTGAGAACAATTGTTTTGGTGCTCATTGGCAATGGTGATCTGATAAAATCCCTGTAAGGGATAAAGCTGAAGGTCCTGCCATGAAAACCTAGAAAAACTGAAGATGAATCACTTAGCAAATGGCCTATTGAATTATAAGACTCTCATTTTCCAAAAGTAACAAGAAATCGAACAGGAACTGGGAGCCAGAGTGGGATAGGGAAAAGGCTGTCAACATTGTCATCAGATTTCATCACTCTCACTTTCCCTCATTGTTAGAGTCTACTGGCCCCTACATCATTTTCTTTTATTTCTCTTGATTTTAGTTCCTGGATCACCAGTGCTCTTTAAAACTACCTCTGCCTTAATTCTTGGTAATTTCTGTATAGACATAAATGGTTCTTCTAACACCCTGGTGTCTCAGTTTTCTTAATCCTCTCCCCCAGTGATCTTGTCCTCCACCCTACTGCAGTTACATGCTCCTGTAGTCATGCTTCAGAGCTTCTTATGACCTGAAACTCAACTTCATGCATCCCGCCCTGTGACCACTCTTTCCAGCTTCCTTTCTCTAGTGTATAGACTCCAACGACCTTTCAATATTGTTAGTACCTCCAACCCATTGATGTTGTCATGTTTGCTGTCCTTCACTCATCGGTATCCTTTCCCTCTTCCTTCCCCAACTTAAAGTCCATGGTCAATCATTATGATCATTCAACTCTCCTGTCCCTCTTTGCTTTGCCATACTCACTTGACAAAAATCACAGTCGTGATTAAATTCAACCTGTCTTCCCGGTATTTGCACTCTAGTCATTGCAAGTGCCTGAAAAAAGATATCTGTTCTTGCCAGCTCATCTTTTTCTAAACTCCTGGCCATAAAACTCAAGTGAGATTATGGGTACTTCCACTTCTGGGAAGTAGAGTACTTTCCCTTATTCCTCCCACTAAGTACAACTAATCCCCTGGGACACTGTGTGTAAAACAGATATAAGAAGGCTGAAGGTGGAAAGAAAACTGTCTTCAGGCCTTGGAATCCAAGGGGTGACATAGCAGTGAGTTCCCTGGGTTTTTTTCCACCTCATATGTACCAGACTGGGTGCTGGAGAACCAGGCAATGTAGAAAAACCAAAGCCACAAAAAATCTTTCAGAAAAGAGCAACCTAGCAAGACAGAAAACTTTTACTTTTTAAATTATTATTGATTGATTTGAGAGAGATTGACTTGTTTTTCCACTTATTTATGCATTAATTGGTTGCTTCTTATATGTGCCTGGACCAGGATTGAACCCAAAACCTTGGCATATTGGGACGATGCTCCAACCAACTGAGCTGTCTGCTCGGGGAAAGACAGAAAACTTTTAGACAACAACCACTTTACTCCAGTTTGATACCACAGAAAAAACTATGGCCCCATTTTTATCCCTATCAGCAAAGGCTAAGTGGGCTCACTAGGCTGGTATCGGTGGAAACCATGTGGGTAACCTGCACTTCCACCCTCACCCAGTGGTAACAAGGCTCCCTGTCTTCTTCTCTACATACATGAGCACATTTATAAAGAGAGAGAATCAGTTGAAAGGAGAATATTTAAATGAGAAGATAATTTGGTCAAATCAGATCCCAGGGACAGAAGGGAATGGTATGGAGAACGTAGGCCGTGAAGTTCATCTCTGATGACAGTAGGGACACTAGTTCCTTGGATACAGAAGGGAAGGATATGACAAGAAGTCAAACCATTGAAGTGAAGGAGATATACATTAAGGACAGTCTCCCCTGATGTCCTCCTGCTCTTTGAAGAAGGAAGAATGAGAGAGGCAGCAATGGACATGGATGCTCCTTTCCACTGAGTCCTTCTCTTTATAAACATACTCAGATTTTCCTTATACTTAAAAACAAAAAAAAATTACTTTCCTGTAGACTTTTCTCCCTCAAACTCACATCTCATTTCTCTTGTTTCCAGGCAAACTTCTAAATCTTTGCAGTAGTCTTCTCATCCCTGGCCCCTATTTAAGTGCTCTTGCTAGTTACCAGTGACCAGAAGAGCACGCACCCTTGACTCCTAGCAGTCAAAGCCTTTCCCCATCAGTTCCCCACCATCTCCTTTTGAGAACTCCACATCATTCCCACAGCACATTCTGCCTTTGCCCATGTTGTTCTCTTTGGCTGGAAATGCCCTTCCACCTATACCCCTTCTTGGCCCAGTTTTTAAATAGGACTTCTTCTGTGAAATCTTTTTCATCATTCAAGTCCTCTCTTATGAGGGCCCATAGAAACTTTTTCTCACCTGTACTTTAGCATTTCATTTGAAATTTCTCTTTACATTTTAGTTGGTTGTCATCTCCAAGTTTGTTTTCCTCAAAGAGTTTCCCTCTGGTAGGGGGCAAAGACCATGGTTTGGTCCCCTTTGATTGGCCCCTCAGAATCTAACACAGCTTGTCATTACCAGCTTCCAGGCATCTTGAGTTGATGCTGAGAGTATTTGGGACTTTGGAGGTTCTCTGCTCTTCACCAACTGTCCCATGCCATCTCTACCTGCCCACCCAGTCCGTGTCTAGGTTAGAAGGGAAGAGACAGGAAGGAACAGGAATAATGGCAATAGGTGGCAGGTAAGAGAGGCCAGTGCAAGGTCAGAGGTGCCATGGCCTCCTAGGATGTGGAAATTATGCCTTTTCAAGTTAATTAGTGCTGTAGTTGACTTACAAAGAGCTGTTGTCTCTACTCCCTGTCCTCTATTAGACAAAAGCCAGGCACCCCAAGGGCTATGCTTGGATGTGTGCCTTGAGAATAAAATGTAGATCGAGCCAATTGATAGATGCAGCTGAAAAAAGCTATCGGTTTAATTATCCTAACAAAATGAATAAGCCAAAATCCATTTTCCTCTACTTTTTGGAATATATTTTTAACTATAGAGTTTTTCTTAATTATATTGCATTGAGTTTAATATTGAAATGGCACTACTGTAACATAGAGGAAAAAACATGGGAAGTATTCAAGACCAGGATTTCTAATCCTGGCTGGTGAGTCAGTTTTCTCACCTGTAAAATGGAGAAATTCAACATGGTCATTTTAACACTCCATAAGGTCTTCTGGCTCCCTGGGCCCACAGTGAATGGAGTGGGGACAGCCAAGGAAGGGCACATGGGGCTAGAAACCTGTCTCCTAACTCTGGGACCCGGTGTTTGGGCTGTGCCCATCTGTGCATCACCCCTATGGCACCAACCATAATGGCAAGAACTGTAAGCATTTGCACATGTTAGTAGACCCACGCCCAGGATGGAGTGTCTGGTGTTAACAATAATCATTATACCTAATAACGTGCAGGACCGTTTGCAGAACATCCTTATATTAAAAAGGATAGCCTTCTAACAAACTCAGGCCAGTTTGCTTAGGGAGTGACAGGTCCACGACTGGTCTTGGTCTTGACTCCTGGCTGTGGGACCTTCTGCCATCATTTACCTTCCATCTCTCATGTCAAACATCCTCAATTTCAGCATTTCCAGGCCAGGGCCCATGTGCCTCACTGTCACTTTTGCATGAGCCTAGTGCTGCTGACTTAATGCTGGCCCAGATGGGGTGTAGGCAAGACAGCTTTGGCTGCACTGCAGGCTCCTTCTCTTCTGAAAGCCATCAGGCAGCACTCTCTGGCTCTTGGGCCTTGGGGGGTAAATGGGAGGGGTGGGGCACACTGGACTCACTTGAGCTCTCAGTACGGCTCACCCCATTTGCTTGGTTCAGACTTGTCTCAGAACTGAGGGGTCATGACATAAAGTCTATAGACTGCTCCAGTGAGGTCCCCAGCGTCAGGGTGGAGGGCCTGGCTGTTTTCTGGATTCTGGCTTGTCCTCAAAGACACAAAGTTAAGACTTGGTCTGTCTTGTCTCTGTCTTATTCAATTTAGATTCTATTCCTCAGGGCCCAAACTGTTCCCAGACTTTACCACAAACCCCTAAAACTTCCCCTACAGTGAAGTGTGCAAACTCCTTTTAGTTTCAGTTGCTTTTCTCAGTACGGCTCACCAAAATTTTGCACGAGTTCCTGTTGATTATTTTGCAGTTCTCAGATCTTTCACATGCTTGTTGCTTCTCTTCTTCCTTTTACACAATGACTTGAGACTTACATTAGTTTTGTAACTGTAGGTGGTAAGTTGTCACCTGGTTTTGTTGTAGACACTGTCCACAGGTTTCAGTTTTGCTATCCTAGCTGCTGTGTTTTTAAGAAGGGATCTGGGGAGATTCATAAACTACGCCACAATCATCACTATCTTTTCTCTTGTGTCTCTTTCTGAGAGCAAGGGAAACCTTCCCAGAAAAATGTTGATAAACGGCCCTACACACCTCACTAGCTAGAATGACAACACGTGCCCCTGCTCACAGAAACCCAGTCACAAGGATGATGGTGTTAAACTGTAACTGGCATCAAGATTCACTATCTGGAATTAGCACAGAAAGGAGCGATCACACAGGCACATGTGTGGTAAATAACAGAACCTGCATGAGGCTCTGACTCAAAGGGAGGACCAAGGCAGCAACAGTGGGCAGGCGAACCAGACCTGAGTACAAAATTGTCAAGAGCACTAATTTTCAAAACTGACTATATATATATGGTTTGGCACAAATAACACCCCTTTTAATTACTAAATCACAAGCATGTAATTCTGTAACATAACAATATCACACTTAAGTACACCATATGACATTTTAGGTGAAATGTTCAAATTAAAATGACAAATTATTACACCCATATTATTATTCTACCAACCACACTCAAGCAGGCGTTTCTTCTGCTGGACCCTGTATTTTACACTATTATCCTATATACTGACAGGTTTCATGAAACAGTACTTACTGTTACTATTCATGAAAAGAAACCTAGTACACTCCAAGTATAATTTTTATTAATATTTGAGTTCCATATATAAAAATTCCAAAAAATGTACAAAACCAAAGTTCTGTAAAGACCATTTTTAATGTGATGGGTGTGTTGCCTGTCCATGAGTTCATCCCAGTCAGGGTCACAGGAAGATGAGGTTACATGTGTGTTGGGGGCACTACTGAGCCTATTTCTTTGTTTTTCATTGTGTCAAGATTGAAAATCCTAGTTCACACAAATGGGTAGTTGTAAATGGCAATAATAGCAATATACCCTTTCTACTTAGCAATGGAAATTCACCTTTAAGCTTCATCCAAAATGCTGATAAACTTAATGTCTTATAATAATTCCTTGGTGTGAATGATGAACCGAGCTGCAACAGTTCATTCTCTTCTTCAGGCACCAAGTTTAATGCAACGATTGATTCTGGGGTTTGAAAAGCAAATGGATCTTTCATCCAAATATCTTCCTTTAACCATTTAAATTTCTTTTCTGGAAAGTAGTGATTACAGATTTGAGACAAAGAAGTGAGATGCACCAATATCTCTAATTCTGTTTCTTTGAAGCAGTCTTCACTAAGAATGTTCTCTTCAGGGTATTGTAACAGTGTTGGGAACATGTAGAAGCCAGGGTGACTGTGTCTTGCTTGCCACAACAATAATGTCTTTTTGAATCACAGGATAGGTTCAAGATATTGGACATATATATCATTGTGTGTGTGTGTGTGTATATATATATATATATATATATATATATATACACACAAAACAATATATCATTGTTTTCTCCCTGTAGTTTCAAATTTAATTCAGTAAGAATGCCAAAAATATCATTTAAATGTGCCAATTTTGTTACCCAAATGTCATCTTCAAAAACAGTTGCCAAATGAGTTTGCTTTTCGATGAGAAAAATGTAAATCTCATTTCTGAGTTCACATACTCGGCTCCATACTTTTCCTTGAGACAACCAGCAAACCTCTGTATGAAACAGTGAGTGCATATGGTTAACTCCAATCTCTGAACAAAATATTTCAAGGAGTCGGCTGTTCAATGAGCTTCCTTTAATGAAATTAACAATTTTCACTGCATTTCTCAATACATCCATTAGATTTGGTGGGATTTCTCTGGATATCAAAGCTTCTAGATGAATAAAACAGTGATTCCAAAGAGCATTGTTATGAATTGCTTCTAATATTTTTTCAACAACTCTGCTTTGTTTCCCAGTCACACGTGCTGCTCCATCACTGGAAATTTCCTTACAATTTTTCCAGTTTAATTTGTACTGATGATCAATACACTTTTCTAATTCAGTAAATAAATCTAACCCAGCTATATGTGAATTTAAATTTAAACAACACAACAGATCCTCTATAAAATCATCATGCCACACATATTGGACATAAACCAAGAGTGTTTGTTGGACAACTTGCAGTGTCAGTGCTTTCATCTAGTCGGATAGCAAAATCTGCACCACACTGTAGCCGTGTGATAAGCATTGCTTCTCATTGTTTTTCCAATAGTACAGATTCGATGAGATACTGTATTATCACTAAGAGGAATAGTTCTTAATTTATCAGCTGGCTTATCATCAAAAATTGTACTTGCCACGTCCATACATGCCAGGAGAATAACTTTTTCAACAGCCATATGAGCCATTTTCTCTTTTGCCACTTGATACACAATTAACTATGATGATAATAAGGCTCTCTCATTCATAGTTGTGGAATGACTAAGAAATTGTGGTGATAATGCTATCTTGTTTCATTCATTTTGAAATGGTCTTCCCCATCCTCTTCGTCTTCCTCCTCCACTTTCATAATTGCTGTGTCTTTATCTCCTGGGCAGCCTGGGGAAGCAGATCTGCAGTACCTACCCCCTCATTCAGCAGTCAGTATTCAGGTTCAAGAGACTGGCTCACTTGATCCAAATAGGGTACATCTGCAGAACTGTCCTTTCTGTCCTAGATGTTTTATGAGATTTGGTTTTATAATCCTGCAAGGAAGAAAAATTTAATAAGAAGTATTTAAAAAGTCACATTGGATTTCTATCCTGCTAACAACTCATATAAGTACTCGTGAAGATAATTTACTAAATCCAAGGGTGTGACATGGTAACAACTGCCACTTATGCTAGCTGTGTGCCAGGTGTATTTGGTGCCTTACACTTTCAGCTCATTTAATACCTGTGGAAACCTAATAAAGTACACAGGATTATTATTCCTATTTTATAGATGAAAAAGAGAAGAGGAGAAAGACTAAATAACACACAGGCACTGCAGTACTCAAATCCAAGTCTGAAGTCCAAGGCCCTAACAATGCTGTTACGCTGCCATCCAGTCACTCCAAAAGCAGTGGTCTGGTCACTCCAAGGTGACCACCAAAGCAGGGTCTACAGGATGATCCACTGGGGCACAGGGCAAAAAGTTAGAGCGTGTATTTATATATATTTTTAAAGATTTTATTTTTATTTATTTTTAGAGAGGGAGGGGAGGGAGATAGAAAGAGAGAGAGAAACATCAATGTGCGGTTGCTGGGGGTCATGGCCCGCAACCCAGGCATATGCCCTGACTGGGAATCGAACCTGTGACACTTTGGTTCGCAGCCTGCACTCAATCCACTGAGCTACGCCAGCCAAGTCGTGTATTTATATTTTAAAAGTATTGAAACCCATTTAACCTTTCCCGATGAGCCCTTTTTTTGTCCCCATCTTACAGCATTAACATTCTCTGTCATCATTTGTTACCCATCTTATGTTCATCTGCCAACAATTGTATGTTCTGTGCTAATTCCCCTTAATTTTTAGTGATATATCTTCTGAAAATTCCATTTTGTATTAGGTATTTTAAGGAGACTGAGGAAAAGAAATCTTGGTTTTTGACATCTGGGTCTAAGTTTTAAAGGTGGGAAGCGGGGATGACATTTTCCCAGGGGCTTTTCCCCACAGTGGCAATATGAATCAGAATGAAAGGACTCCAAGGACATGAAACTCAAAGACACAGGGCTGAGGTCAGGAGCCATCACTCCTCTCTGATCTGGAAAGGCCCTCCTAGATGTTTTTCTGCTCATATTCTGGGCAAGTAGCAATAGAAAGGCTGGGCTTTATTTTACATTTCTTGAGTGGTCCTAGCACCCAGTCATCTCTTGAGTCTAGACTTAAGTTTGGTATGTAGTTTGGTATGTAACATTTGGATAGCTTTTACCCTGAAACTTAATTTTTAATGCTTTCATGCCTTATCTCAATTAGATTACTCCACAAGAATAAAAACTGTCTTTTGCTTTCATTGTTGCCCTTAAGTCACTTACCATTGTTCCTTGCAACCCACAGACATTTAAAAAACATTTGTTTGAATGAATATAATGCCAGCGTTTTCTGCCCATTTGTAGAAAGTTCAGCAAATTCATTATAGGCCTGAAAGGCATGTCATTTATAAATTAACAGATTTTTTGCTACATTGCAACTATCTGGTTATTTACGAAACAGCTGAACAAGAACGGAAAAAATATTATAGTAGCAGGTTTAAAATACATAAATAATGTGGCAATGGGTAAGTTACTTGTACATCTCCTATTATATTGTGTAACCAACCTATTTCTCCAGCAAATAGTAAGGTTTCAATGATCTGCTTTCAGTGTGTTCTCCACAATTAATTTACTGACTGCATATTGTCTCTTTAGCACTGACTTGCCCCTTAACGTTCTCTCTCTCTCTCTGGACAATGAAAGTTTCTTTACCCTGGTGACACTGCAGAAAACAGAGATGGGGCCTTAGGTTTGGCCTAGTTGGATTTTTCACAGTGAAATCACTCTCAATTAATTTCCAAGTTGGAAAGTTCCTTTGAGATAATCCAGTTTATTTTACTTAGTACCAAATTGAGACTTGCTGGTGTTTTGTCCAAGACCATCCTGTAAACCAGCGGCAGAGAGAGCACAGGTAATTAGTCTCCTAACAGGCCAACACACTTTCGCCACGCTGCCGCCAATTCCCTTCACTACTCATCGCACCAAGTGAAGCTCAGTCACCACAACTGAAAAATCGAACTAATGTCCGAAATCATACACATAAAAAACATTCAGAAAGTCCGGAAATTAAAGGGTGAAATGTATGTAATTTTTCCCTACTGCATCCAGATCACGTTTTTCACTAGACTTCAAACACTCTTTAATCATCATCATTAATGGTAATGAGTTTGGGGTGAGCAAACACTTAAGAGGCTTGTTTGTCCGCTATTAAAAAAGAAAAGTCCGTGGCGGAGCTTGGTAGCCTCAAGGGTCTTCCTCGTTTTACAACTTGGGGTCCCTAGAAACCTAGGGGTCGGGGTGGGGGTGGGGTGGCGGGGAAGCTCTCACCCGAAGAACAGAATATGGAATGCTTCCGTGGGGAGCACAAGAATTAAACCAGAGTTATTTTTGTCTCCGATCCCTTGGGGTGAACACCCAGGACGACCTCTTCCCAGACCGGAACGAAAACATCATCGTTCCCTTCCCGCTTGGATCCGGGCTGTCCTTGCAGAGAGACGGCGCTTCCGATGGCCGAGGCTGGGGTGCAGGTTAGGGACATGGAGCCACCTCTTTCCCCGTCCCCCGCCGCCCGGCCGGACCCATGATCTCACGGTGAACCCGAGAGAAGTCTGGGGGTTGGTGGGATATAAAAGGGAAGTGGCTCTGGGGAATCGAAGGACGGTCTGCTCGCCCAAACCCAGAGAGAATGTGTGTGCGCGTGTGTCCGCCCCAGCAGCCGAGGCGCGTCAACCTCCGCTGGGCTTCGCCTCGGGGTCCTCTTAGGAACCGCAGAGGGTTTGCGTCCCTCCTCGCCCATCACTGGGTTTCGGCTTTGGGATGGGAATCGCTCTCCTCAGAGCAGCTTTAACCCTCCGGAAAAACGGGGATTAAGTTTCCCTGGATACGGTCCAGTTCACATAGGTACACGTTTCTTCTGCTTTTCTTATTGAGCCCTCAATACACTGTAGTGGTAAACACGCTGACTAGTGCAGCCGCTTTGGAAAACATTCTGGCATCTCCTCACCTTGTTAGAGTTAACCTGTGTCAACTCTAATAATTCCATTCTTAGATATATACCCAAGAGAAATGAAAACTTATATATGATTGTTTATAGCTGTATGATTCATAACAGTGACAAAGTAGAAACAACTCAAATAAATATCCATCAAGTGATAGAGAAGCAAAATGCGCTGTGTCCGCAGGGTGAAGTACTGCTGGGCCGTACAAAGGAATGAAGCACAGATGCTGTAGCACCATGAGTGAACCTTGAAAATATGCTAGGTGAAAGAAACCAGTCACAAAAGATCATGTACTGTGTGATCACATTTATACGAAATGTCCAGAATAGGCAAATCCATAGACAGGTAGTAAATTAGTGGTTGCTTAGGGCTGGGGGAGGAATAGGAAGAGATTGCTCTCAGGTGTGGCTATTTTTGAGGGTGATGAAAATGTTCTGCAACTGGTTGTGAGGATGGTTGCACTGTTTGTAAGCATACTAAATAAATATCATTGACTTGTATAGTTTGTGTGAATGGTATGGTATTTGAATGATATCTCAAAAATGTTTTAAATAAAAATAATTGCTGAAAAAAGAATGAGTGGTTTCACAAAACCAAAGTGGTTGCTGTTCTGGGGATGCTGGTTACACATTGCCACTTGAATGGGCAGTATTTTCAAATACTTGCTTTATGGGCAACAGGTGTTCTTCCCAATACTAGAAGTTACAAGGTTTTGAGCTTATCTAAGGCTTCCAGGAAGTTTTCAGAATAACAATAATGGAATTAGTAAGTCAAATTTGAGGCATTTTGCTATCAGAATGTTATCACAATAATTATGACTTTTTACCATTACTTCATAAGTAGATCAAGAAACTTCATCTTTATCAAAACAGTAACTGGGACCTCAAATGACTGTGACACCACTCTGAGTTCCAAGACAACTTGGAGCATGACAGTGGAAGCCCACAAAAGGAACAGCCACCTGCTACAGAGGCTGCCAGTGACTATGCAATATTGTGAAAAACCTTCCAAGCCCTGAAAACCACTCCATTCCTTAAGAGGTTTGACCTTGCTGTGATTGCCATAGTTTTCTCTACTTCCCCAGGACTCTTCAATTACCCACTTGAGTATGTCTTTGATCCTTAGCACTAGATGGCTGGCTAACCTATGGTCTTCCTTGAAGACATCATATTCCCAGAACTTTTTCCTCATATTTCTGTCCAGTGTTCCAAGTCATACCTAAGTGCCATTACATTATTATACATTGTACTTTTTTTCTTCGTATAAACTTGCCCTCTTCCCCCTACCTCCACCCCTATTTTTACATTAAAGTGGTTGAAGGTAGATTATTGAATGCAGCTGGCTGGATATGTTTTTCCATTTACACAGTGTATGTGGCAGGGACTGTGGGGGCATTTATAATAACTGTTTTTTGCCTATTTATCTATTGGCACAAGGGACCCAAAGTGGCCTGGTGCTATTCTCAGTTTCCAGTTAAGTAGAACACAAGGTATCTCCTAAATGTTCATTAGAAAATCTGGACCCATAACCCAGCAGACTCTAGGTCTGGAAGTAGGAAGCACAAATTCCACAAATGGATTACTGGATGACAGTAATAGGGGCCACCACTATTCTGACACATTAGTTCCTGTAGTATTTATGTTGGAGACACAATACCATGTTTATATGTTTATATTATTGGTTCGGTGTACATCAATGCATATACTGTATCCCCAGCCATACAAGGTGCTGTATTTTATATCAGCAATTTAGCTGAGTCTTCAATACATGCTTTTTCATAGTTCTGCCAGGCTGCCTCTGGATGATGAGTAAGCACATGAATTCTTTGTTTACAACTCATTGTCATACCTTCTTGACTATATTGCTTAGTTTAAGGTATGTCCAATGGATGAGGCATCCTGTAAGTTCTCAGATGATGGTGCTAGTGGAAGCAAAGCAGTTGGGAAGGCAAACCCACATTTAGAGCATGTATCAATTCTGGTGTGAAGGTTTTACTTCTTTTGTATGTATCCATGCGTAGTGCAATGGTGGGCATAAGGGAAAAATTAATGAAATGCTCAGTTGCTCATACATTTTCTTTAAAGCTATATAAACTAAAAATCACAAATTTTGAGTTGGTTAATTGTTCCCACGTGTCCTCTGAAAAACCATTGAAAGAAAATTTTGCTCAGGAGCCAAGTAGTAGCTACTGTTTCTTACCACTCTTTGTTAGGGGTTGATGCCAGTGATACTCAAGAAGGAAATAAAGGGAAGGCATATTAGTCTCTAAAACTGTAGCTTGAAAAAATGTACAGAATGCCACACTTCTGGTTTTTTAATATTTAATTTGATCTCAAATAGCATTAAAGGATAACATTTGATTTGTGAGCTTAAATAAAGAATACCTAAATCCCTTTCAAATCACTGTTTTTATTCTTTAAGAGACTTGCTAGTCCCTAGCAGATCTAGTTTCACAAAACCACATTCTTTAAGGATCCATGACATCATAATGCTCTAGGGGGGTCTGTTCCGGCACTCCGGGCTGACTGTCCAAGTTCTCCGTGCTTTACCTATCCAGGTTTCGGCATAGTCGTCTGTCTAGGAACCTGGCTCTCTTCTATTCTGTTTCTATTCCACTGCAGTTTGCTTAATGCCCCTTCCTTCCCCCAAAAACCTTATTAGATTCCGATCCCCGACTTTCTGTGTGTACCTTCTATAACCAAAGAGCCTTCAATCTACTCTTTAATCAGTGTATTCAGTACCCTTGTGCTAGCTTCCGACCGGCTGACTCGGGGAAATCTGACCTTTAGGCCTGCCATTCTTCCTCACCTCCCGATATAAATTTGTGCTGCCCACCACCCCGCAGGGAGTCTCGAGGACTGGCTGAAGCAAGGAAGGGCCAGCAGAGCCGCCTTCCCAAGTCCGAGGCTGTCAGTCATTTACAGGTATACCGGTTACAAAGGCAGCCCAGTTGGGTTGGCAGGTTAGGAGGAGAAAAGCCGTGCAGGGAACACCGGTGCTTCCCACCTCATCCGGGGCCTTCATCCAGGACCTGCATCCGGGGGCCTGCCGTCCGGGCTCCGCCTCCGGAAGTGCCACTGAGAAGCACCGCCTCCCCAGTGGTGTAGAGCGACCCCCGAAAGGCCGGGGTGGCTCCGCGAGCAAGGGTGTCTGCGACAGGACGGCAGCCTGGGCCGCCGCTCCGCTCGGGTGAGTCTCTGGAAGCCATTCTGGGGTCGCGGTGGGGACGGCCCCTTGTTTTGGTTCACAGGGGGGAAGAGGAGGCGGAGGCGCCCTGTCCCGCCTACGGCGGTTTCCGTACTCTGGAGCGCGCGGGGCAGTGGAGCGAGGGCCTGTTTCTCCTTGGTCCGGGTTTGCTCCACGGACTGAGGATCCCGCTGTCACGATCCAGTGACAGTGCCTTGGTGTGAACTGGGTATCTGTGGCCTGCCTCGCCCTTTTGGGACCATGTTTTCACCTAAGGAAAGTGGGGGGAGGGCAGCGCTGGGAGAGGCCTTCAGAGAACCCGGCGCGAGGGTCCTTTTTGAGGGTTGGGGAAGAAGGACAGACCCTGTCGCGTAAGAGGGTTGCGGAAGGGGAAGGGGGACAGAACCCTGTCGCGTCCTTGGGTTTGAAGGACACCAGTCAAACCTGTTTGAATCACAGCTCTTCTCTGGGTTACTGTCAGGATTGTGGTAAAAGGCCTGCCTACCTCGCCTAAGTTAGTGAAGGGTCTGATCCCAAAAGTGGAATTTTGTTCTTAGTCAAAACCATTTAGTAATTGAAAGTGGGCTGACAGAGTGTTACCAAGTAATTTCTAAGAAGTCTGCGCTTAAAAAAAATGAGTAATCATAACTAGCATATTTCTCTGCATACGAACTTGAGCTCTGATAGAAGTTTGTAAATGTTAAATATTTTAAACTTTCCACAGAAACCTTTACTATATTAAATTGTACTTTCTTGACTGTTTAAAAAAGTTCCACCAAATCCATTTAATTTGGATGGGTAATCATTATTGACTTTTTATTTAGTATTTACAGTGTCTAAGATACTTTGCTGAGTCCTGAGGATATGAAATTTTGGGTCATTTTAACTTATTACAATAATTTCTCCTAATCTCACCCCACAGTGATGGTCATTGGCCTCCAAAACAGGGATGGAGGAAATATCGGTCCAGGAGGCGGCAGGATCACCAAGGGTCCAATTTCCTTCCTTGGAGACCCAGTCTGAGGGTCTGTCCCCAGAGCCTCAGTTCGTGCAGGACACCGACATGGAACAGGGATTCACTGGGGGTAAGGCAGGGAGAGCACTTACATCCAGGAGATTGGGAGTGGAGAGGGACTTCTGGGCCTGGTATGAGAGAGGCCAGGAACTTCAATAAGAAGGTGGCCCCTAGAGGGAGGTCTGGAAGGGAGGGACAGAAGTGACTCAGTTCAGTCGTAATCACTCACTCTGCTCCAGCTGTTTTTCGTTTATACTACCTTTGCTTCATCCCAGTTACCATATCCACAATAATTTCTAAAATATGCTGTTTTTGCTGCATCTCACAATCCTTGCCTGGCTTTCATTTCGTATTAGGTTTAGGGTCTGTCCCTTCCCTTCACTTAGTGTCTTCCCTCCTTGATGACCTTTTGTGCTTTGCCACCTGCCATTCTGTTGCAGCTGCAATATTTGTGACTAATTTAATTTTGGTTAAGGAAGTACCCATTTAATTGCTTGGTTGAGCACAATGCCTGTATGAATGTATACATGTCACATATTGACTATACAATAACACTTTTATTGTATTGTACTTCCATTGTTTTGTAAGAATCTTATTTTAGAAAACTCATGGCCAACTGCAGCGAAATAACGTGTGTCAGCAACACTGGGTGCCACAGTACACGGAGTGCTGTGGGGCATTGTGGGAATGCGGAAAAGATTGTGAGGAAACAGATGGCCATTCCTTATTCTTAGGGCCTTACACACTGGTTGCAGAGACGATGCTCAGTTACAAGAGAAAGGCTTAGTGATGTTTATAGAACAGTATCTAGGAAAGGGTCAGAAATCTAGTAAATAACCATGGCCCTGGACAAGTCACTGCAAATCCTTATGCTTTGCTTTGCCCATCTGCAAAACAGGTACAGTGCTTAAAGTCCTGAATCATGGGTCTAAACGTGTAAGCAGGGCAGGCAAGTGCTGAGAAGGAGCAGAGTAGACATATTCAGTACCTGATAAACATTCATTGGTTTTACTAGAATGTTGATGTGAAGAAGGGTCCTACTGACTCTTTTCTGTAAGGGAGCCCTGGGGAAGGGCTACTCTTACTCTTGGCTCCTTTCTCCTCCCTTAGCTCCACCTGTTCCCCAGGTGCCTGCTCTTCCCCACGAGGGAAGCCCAGGAGACCAGGCAGCTGCACTCCTGACAGCCAGGTACCAGGTGAGCTGAGGAACCTTCTTTTCCTCAGGGACTGTTGCTGCTGATTGAGTGTGGCCCTTCCCTCACCCCATCTGTAAACCTTGCCTGGATTTTTTTTTTTTCAGTAGCAGACCCCAGTTTTGGAACTGATCTCTTCAGAGACCTGGACTTGACACAAACCACCTTTCCATCTTTCCAAACACTGCCAGCAAACACTGTTTATTCTTTAGCCCTAGTGATGTGATGGGTGCTGATTAGATGTTGAAGGGTTATGGACCTTATTCCCTAGATTCTAATCTGTTCTCACTCCTCCCTGATATAAATACACACTGGAGACTATATCATCTCCATCATTCTCTGGCCATGATGCTATAGTGGCCTCATTCCCGAGAGCAGCCAGGCTGTGTTATTTCAGGAGTTTGTGACATTCGAGGATGTGGCTGTGCACCTTACTCGAGAGGAATGGGGATGCCTGGACCCTGTTCAGAGGGATCTCTACAGAGAAGTGATGTTAGAGAATTATGGGAACGTGGTCTCACTGGGTAAGGACTGCCTTTTTATTCAGTTGATCTATTGGGGTTTCTTGACTGAGTAGGTGTGAGGTCTCCGAGAAAGTAGAGTTTGGCTTAGATTCCAGGTCTTAGAACCTCTGAATCCTCTGTCTTTAAGGTCATCTCCTCTGGGAGTGGTTTTCCTTTGGGGGTTTCAAGACCAGACATTCTACTCCTTATCCTGAGTTAATGGTTCCTGCTTTTGTGGGGTATCTCTTCCCTTTTAGAAACGGGAGAGTTGCTTGTGCTTTGCCTAAGTTTTCACCTTTCCTATCATTTTTTTTCTTTTTCTTCTTTTTTTAATGAGACTCTAGGGCCTCCCAACCCACAACCAGATACTTTCCTTGCTGATACTTCAGTGCCCCTGTATCTGACTTTCCCATTTTCTTTGGAAGAAGAAATGCCTTTTAAAAAGATAGGGTTAAATGTTTCTTGTTGAGTAATCCCTCACCTTTTACGATCCCTAAATTCATCTCCAAACTGGTAGAATTTGAGAGACTTCATTTAAAGGCATGAGTCACTGTGAGTACATTTCAGTGAGTCACCCAGATGATAATCCTAAGTAACCTCATTCCAAGCAGCAGAAGTCTCAGACTTAAACCAAGTCTCTCTTCTGTCATTTGGATGGTACAGTAGGCAGCCAAGGTTAGGCAACCTGTGGTGGTGTGGAGAAGCATCAGTGGGCTTTGTTGGTAGCTCCCTTGATGTGAGAGCATTGCTCCTTTTCCTCTCTCTTTTTCTGCCTGTCTCTGCTTTTGTTCTTTTTATTTACGTATGTATTTAATCACAGTTTTCCTTTTCTTTCTGTCTCTCTTTTTTTTGTTTTTTGCTTTGCCTATGCTAGTGGCATCCAGGGTGTTGCTTTGTCTTCCTTGATTACACTCAGGATTAAAAAGGTCTTCTTGTCTGTGGGGAGGCAGCCTGCCCACGGGGAAGGTTTTAGCCTGTTTTCCATTCCTGGCTCTTTGATCTTTGTAGGCATACTTCTCCGTCTTCCCACCACCCGGATTCATAGTGTGAATTCCTGCCCGGCCCTGAGTCATACCCAGGCAAGTGCTTTCTCTGGAGAAACACTTGCAGTCCTTTCAGCAGGAATCTCCAAGAGATGGCCCAAGTATCGGCTTCCCATCGATATTGCTCGTCCCCGCTCGGAAACTCCTTTTCCACGATTATAAGATATTACACTTGATTGATGGAATAGATGCTCCCAGGATGCCACCACAATGTAAAATTGCAGCTCCTCAAATGACCTTTGTTAAATTTGTAAAGGGCCAAGGAAGTCCTCCGTTGCAACCAGATGCATTTTGTATCCTGAATTTTGAGTTCATTCAGAAGCCATGGTTGGTGGTCATCTACTTGTGTTCTGAGGAACCACAAAGTTCAACTCCAGCTCTTCAGTTATGATCTTTTCATGTTATTTTAGAATGTGGAACGTATTCTGTACTCCCCTCCTTCTGTAGTGAACAGGACCTCCCCTTCTGATGCCTAACTGTCCTGTGACCCCTGGGCTTTCCTCACATTTAACATTCTAGTCTTCTTCCTTTAAGTCCCTGTGGTTACCTCCAAGGTCCTGCCTTTGTCCCCTTTCTGCATTAATCTGTTCTGCATTTATATGACCTTTCCTGATCAAGTGTTCGTGACCTCTGTCCTTGATGGAGGGGAAATGGGAGGGCAAAAGTATTTCAGGGTATCAAATTGAATGTACATTTAACAAGCTTGTATATTGTAAAGTGATATGTAATTGTAAGATACTGTAAATTTTATCTAATAATTATATAATTTCCAACAGTTAACCTGTCTACTTTTTGGAGTAAAGAGACTTCTTAGCTTAATCAACCTAATAGCACAGTATGCTATTAAACTGAATTTCATCCCATTTCCTCTCATCTCTTCACACACAGAGGACACGCATGCACACTTACTGGATACAAATGCATACAAGAAATTCTACTCAATTTGCTTTTGTGACCAAGTCAGCAGCATCTTCTTAGTAATTATTTTTTATAGTCTTTGGGAAGACCTTTCATATTTGTGGGTTCAGCAAACTCCATGTGAAATGTAAAGTTCTACACTTAATTAACTTAGTTTAATGTTGGTGTTATAAAATAAAGACTTATATAACTTAGTCCCTGACTTAGCAGCCCTACCTTCCAGTTCACATCTTTTTCCCATGGCAGTAGCTCTGAGTTGTATTTGTCACAGACATTAGGACTCTGGTCCTTTGGTTACATGCTTTGCCTATATTGTAGTAAATATACAGAATATGAACAGCTGAATAAAAGAGTGAAAAAGTAGGTAGAAAGTCATAATTTTCATCACCAAATCTAAAAAGAAGTATGTTCTGTTAATAGTGTATGCATTACTGACTTGAGGATCATACCCAAAGGGAAGTTATCTGTGACTTCATGCTTAAAATTAAGAATAAGTGCTGGAGATTAAGAATGGGAAAGAGGCCTAGATTGCATTTCACATGGGGCAGTATGGCAGGTGTCTAATTAGATGACAGCATTAGAAACATGTTTATCACAATTCTATTTGATAATAAGTTGATAAATTAGGGATGTTAGGCACCTACCCCCTAACTTTTTGAAGTTGATGTCCTGAGGACAAAAGTGATTTATAGAGAATGTCTTTTACTGCCACAGCTATTTACTCTTTCTTTAGTAACCAATATGTTACTAGGTACTATATATATCTCGTTTAATCCTTACTGTAGCCTGAGCAGGTATTCTATTTTATACCTGAGGAAACTGAGGCTCAGAGAAAGTTAAGTGATTCATGCAGGGTCAGAGCTAGGCTTGGGACTCAAATCTGACTCTGAAACCAATGCTCTTTTCACTATTTTGTGCCTTAGAACAATTAGTCAAGCCTCATATGGTGATTTTATATTTTCATGGCTCCGTACTTTGGTGACAATTAGAAATGACTATGATAAATTGAACAGGAAGGCATAAGGTTGTACAGTTGGGGAGCAGAGAAGGCATACATTCAAAAAGAAGTAAAATTGTCTAGGATATATTTCATTAGGATAGGTATGTACACAAGAACAATATTGCTGAGGAGAGATTTTATTTTTGTATTTGTTAAGCACCAGGAAGAAAGGCATGAATCGTAACACAGCTCTAGTACTAGTATATTTTAAATGTTACTTTTAAAGACCAGATTAAATAAAAATAAATTTAATTAGAAAATGGTCAAGGTTTAAATTTAAAAATTAAAAGGTTTTAATAAAAAATTAAGTAATTTTAGATGAGAGGCTTGAATGAGGAAAAACTTTAAAGAACATGCTTATTTTGAAAGCACAGAGTTTTTATTTAAATTTAGAAAAAGACATTTAGACTAATGGCAGAAAAATCTGTCTTAATGCTTTTGTGACCCCTAGTGTGGTAGCTTAGAAAGACTATAGACAGGGACTACATTGAGTTCCAGTTACCAGCTGTGATATGTTGAGCAAATATTTAAACTGACACTCATTTTTTCATTTATAAAACATGAAACATAATATCTACCTTTCTGTGCCAAGTAAATTAGATTAATTTGTAAGTATCTGGCTGATAGTAGTTACTTAAACATTTGTTTGGAAAGGACAACAGCAAGTGGTAGGAGCTACAGACCAGATTTTTTAATACGAACAAAAATTTTAGGAGAGTGTTCAAATTATTTCTTTATAGTGGAATCTCCCCAAATAGAATATTGCTCTGACTATGCCTAGGAGTTTGGATTTTTGTTACAAAGAGATTTTCATCTCTTAAACACCAATGGTCTCTTAGATCCCTTTTCAGTAAAACATGTGTGACTCCAAATCTGTTGGATACTGGCTCTCCAATCATGATTTTTCCATACTTTTTATTATGTTTACCTTTTATTCCATTATCAATATATTGGTGTTCTGTTTTCTTTCTATACATATTTTGGAAGAAAGGATGGATTTCACTCACAATCATTATCTTTTTTACCTGTAGATTATTTAAAAGTAAGGTTCTACAATAAGACTGCCTGGGTTTGTGCCCTAGCTTGACCACTTACAATCTTGGGGAAGTTAATTACAGGTAACCCCTTTGAATCTTAAAGGGTGTGGTATAGTAACTACCTCATAAAGGTATGGTGTGGTATAGTAACTACCTCATAAAGGGTGTGGTATAGTAACTACCTCATAAAGGTATGGTGTGGTATAGTAACTACCTCATAAAGGTATGGTGAATATTAAGTGAGTGAAAACTTGTACAGCTCTTGGCATGGTACTTTGTACCTACCAACTACTTAGTAAACCAGGGCTTAATATTTTGATGATATAGGTGGCTTTAAGTCTATATCTCAAACTCTACTGTCTTCTGAACTGCAGTCTCATATTCCTGTCTGCTAAGCATTTTCTCTTATACCTTTCTACATTATAGTAAACACTAGAATCAGACCCTTTATTCCACATCAAGATGATCTTTTCTGTTGTACATATGTGACTTAAGTATCAATATAGAGTAAATAAACTTTTAGTTATCAAATACTTAGAAACACCTTAATAAATATCTCAAAATTAAAAGTTTCAAAAAATAAAAATAAAAGTTGCAAATTATTGCAACTGCTTCAAGCCACAGTTTTTTTTTTTTTTTTAATATGCAAAACTACTTTATTTGTTACGGAGGACCTTAACTAAATACATGTCCAAAAGGATTCTATTAATGCTGAGCAGGAATTCAGAAACATAGTAAATAAATGTCTTTCTTACATCTGATCTCTCTGCTCATAGGCCCTCACATGGAATCCCAAGAGGGCAGCTGTTGGTTTATCATATTTTCCAGGCCCAATACCCTTTTAAAAACACTAGTTATTTCTTGTATATTGACCCTTGTGCACAAAATTGGCACTCAATGAGTAGCTCTTAAGTAAATGAATTAAAAGAAGTGCACGATACAAGACATATGGTCCCTGCCATCCAAGAAGTTACAAATCAGGTAGAGATGATATCTGAAACTAATTTAAAAAATCTATAAATTCCATTATATAGTGACATGTCAGGATAAGAGAAACAAGTAATAATTTTTGTAGACATTCAATGAGGGAAGAGAAAGGCTTTTGGAGATGAGAGGCTTGAGCTAGATCCTGTATATGTGCTACTGGAAGCTTTCTGGGCTGAACATTTATTAAAAAAAGCCCTTTTCATACTATAGTTCTGCCCTTCAGAAGCAGACTTGCCTTTTTCCCTTTAAAAGAGATTAGATCTTTGCAGTCCATTATGCAAGCCAGAAAGAGACAATTTTATGTGAACATGAACTTTTATTGCACTTTCCTCACTATCATGTTATAGTTAGTTGTTTATATCTGTCTTTGCAGTTAAGAGTGTGTAAGGTCCTTGAGGGAACTGACCTTACCTGCTTGGGCCCTCTATCCCCATACATACTTTGCATACTCCATAAATGTGTTGAATAAACAGAGTGTAAGCTCCTAATGGATGAGATGGGTCATATTATTCTTTGTTTAGTTGTGTGAATTGAAATGAATTATTTCTTAGATTGATACTAGGAATATTTATTGTCATCACTGATTCTCTTGCTACCATTCATTTCACCATACAACAGGTACTTGAATATTCACCTTTCTCCAGGCCAGCAAAGTTATATTTTGATGACCTCAATTTTGACAGGTCTAATATTGTAGACTAGGTCTAATACAAGATTGCTATATAGGCAACAGGTGAAGAATGATAAGTTTTGTGAAATTATCTCATGCACAAATTCCTTGCCTGAGTAATATTTAAATGAATGTGCTCCCAAAAGTCATAAACTTGCCCCTAAACACACCTCATTATAGAGCACAAATAAATAGGAGCTCCTTGTAGAGCATATTTGCCACTCTCACTCTCCAGACCTTCCTAATATCTTCTAAGAATTTACTTTCTCTCTCCATTAACCACTAGTTAAGAGAAAAAGTGGCTGGTATGGTGTCTGGGGATAAATTGCCACATCCCATTTCCTTCTCTATGAGCAGGATTTCCAATTTTCAAGCCTGATGGGATCTCTCAGCTGGAACAAGATCTACAGGTCTTTGATCTGGATGCAAAGAATAGAGAAGTCCTAAGGGATGACTGCTCAGGTGAGTAAGGCAGAATCAATCCGGTGGAATTAGTCCAGTTGTTGAGCCAAGCTATAGCTCTTTTGGAAATCAGAATGAAGAGCTCTAGCTGTATCCCAAAATGGAGGACTCTTTCTTTTTGCCTTCAGTTTTGATGAACTCTTTGCATTTATTTTGTCCCTTATCATCCACAGGTTGAACTAGGTCCCTGTTCAAGTTGCTTATTTATAATTCTTTTGAACTATTTTCCTATTTTCTCCTTTGAAACACCTTAATTGGTTATCTTACTCTGATGAAAGTACCCTCTGTTTCTGCCACACCCTGAACCATTTGGATCCTACCTCACTGTTTCTATTCATGCCCTTATATCTGCTATTGAGGTTTTGTGCCCGTATTTTAGAGCAAATAAACATCTCTTAACCTGATAGTAACTAGATTATTTTGTTTTCTCCTCTCTGACTTTGTTTTTTCTAAGCACAGTGTACAGATTACATTTGCATTTTCTATTTATATATTGAATCAGATGCAGAAACCAGAGAAGAGAACAAGCTGTTGATTCCTAAGCAGAAAATTGCAGAAGTACATTCATGCAAAGCAAGAGTAGGAAGACTCAAAAAGGATATCACCCAAGTTCCTGAGACTAGAGAAGTGTATAAATCTGAGGACAGATTAGAAAGGCTTCAGGAAATCCTAAGGAAATTTCTATTCCTGGAGAGAGAGTTTAGGCAAATAACAATCAGCAAGAAAACTTTCACCAGTGAGAACAATGAATGTAATGAACCTGATAAAAGCTTCAGTCTGGAATCTACCCTTAATACAGACCAGAGAGATCTTAGAATACAGAACATTGATGACATTGATAAGTACGACATGAGTCTCAGTCAGAATTCAGCTGCTGAGAAACACAAACAAGTAAATCTAACACAGGATTTTCAGAGTAGTGAATATAAGGAAAGCTTAATGGATCTCTCCCACCTTACTAAATGTGAGAGTATGCCCACCACTGAGAAATCCTATAAATGTGATGCATGTGAGAAAATCTTCCATCAGAGTTCAGCCCTTTCTAGACATCAGAGAATTCATACTAGAGAGAAACCCTACAAATGTAAAGAATGTGAAAAATCCTTCAGTCAGAGCTCAAGTCTTAGTCGACATAAAAGAATACATACTAGAGAAAAACCCTATAAATATGATGCGTCTGATAAGTCCTGTGAGTCATCTGATAAATCTTCTAGTCAGAGTTCAGGCATAATTCAGCATAAGAGGATTCACACTAGAGCGAAATCTTACAAATGTGGCAATTGTGAAAGAGTCTTCAGTCGTAGTGTTCACCTTATTCAACATCAGAGAATTCACAGAGAGATGCCCTGTAAGTGTACTGTATGTGGCAGTGACTTCTACCATACCTCATACCTAGTTGAACATCAGAAGCTTCACTGTGAAGAGAAAGCCTATGAATACAATGAATGTGGGATGACCTTTATTAAACCCCAAGGAATTCATCTCAGAGAAAAACCCTATACATGTAATGAATGTGGAAAAGACTTCAGATTGAATTCCCATCTTATTCAGCATCAAAGAATTCACACAAGAGAGAAAACACATGAATGTAATGAATGTGGAAAAGCTTTCAGTCAACCCTTATGCCTTACTCAGCATCACAAAATTCACAGGAAAGAGAAATCCTCTGAGTGTAATGATTATGAGGAAAGTTTTAATCATAGCTCAGATCTTGTCCTGCAACAAGAAGTCCTTACTGGAGAAAAAGCCTTTGATTGTGATGCATGGGAAAAGAACCTTAGTCAGAGAGCACAACTTGTTCAACATCAAAGAATTAATACCAAAGAGAAACCTTATGAATGTATTGAACATGGGGAGACGTTTAGTCAAGTTCAGGCCTCATTCCATATCTGAGAGTTCACAACAGAGAGAGATCATGTGTGTGCTGAATGTGGTAATACCTTCAGTCAGAGCTCAGCCTTTTATTCAGCATCAGAGAATGCACACCAGAGAGAAACCTTGTGAATGTGATGAATGTAGGAGAGCTATTAGTGTTAAACTCTGCAAACCCATACCAATGAGAAAACCTATATTGAAGGTAAATGCTTCATGCTATGTTTATACCTTAGTTATCATTGGAGGATTCATACAGGAGTAAAATTCCATCACTGTAATAAATGTGAAAAAGCCTTCTTCAGTCAAAGAAACTACCTTGTTCAGCATCAAATTCATTCCATGCAGAAAGCCTATGAATGTAATAAATGTGTGTGTGAAGATCAGTCATATTTCAATCTGCATTCAACATCAAAGAATCCATACCCAAGAGAAGCCATTGAGTATAGGAGTTCCAAGTCTTTTTCATCATCAGAATATCTATAACAGACCAGAATCTGATATAATTCAAACGGAAAAATTTACTGCCATATTTCTGGCTTTACTCAACATCAAAATACTGGAGAGAAAATTGTTGATTATTTGTATATGAAATCGTTAATATATACTCCCAGTCTTTCATTGCAGAAGAATCTAGTCTAAGGAGTGACATGGTGAATGCAGTGCTGTTTTCTCATGGCATTCTTTAATAAGTGTTGTAAGTAACTATGTATACTTTATTTATGAAATTCATTTAAGCTATTTTTATTTTAATATGGCCTATAAACATTTTTATTTTTCCTGAAATTGGTATGTATTATTCACAGCCTCCTGAAGATACTGTATTACACCAATGTTAAAACATGTCAGTGTCTGGAAAGTGGCTCATGTAGCTTTTTTTGCTGTTCTCAGCCCAAGTTCTCTCAAAAACATTGTCAGGCCTGCTCTTTTCTGGGGACCATACGTCCTATTTGTTTCTAGCTGCAACACTTGGATTTCTGTTGATGTTTCCATTTTCTTAAGCGCCTTCAAATGACAGTTTCCTGGTTTTAAGCTTTTCACCAGCAAGTATGCCACCCCTACTTGATGCTGTTGTTCTGGTGTCTTTCCCAAAGGAAAGCATCTTCTTTTAAAAGAATTGGATTTCCACATCCTGTTCACTCATGTATGAAGGAGTCTGGTTCCCCTGAGTTTATGGTAGGCAGCTAAACATTTTCAAGTGATGCTCAAGTTCTTAGCTGAACTGTTTGCATCCACAGCCCACTAAAAGAGGAGGAGAACATCAGGGAGCCAGCAAGACTCCTGGTGATATAGCTACATTCATTCATTCAGCATCCACTCTGCATGTCTGAGTTTAGAATTACTTTATATACTTCCACTGAAGGCCAACAAAATGCTTGGGTCTGCTTTTAATATGGCAAAACATAAAGAACATATACTCAAAGATTAGAGAGCTTCATAAAGCAGAGAGCTCAGCCTTCCAACAAAGATATTGCTGTTTTTATATAGTATTTCAAGACAATGGCAGTTATATTCCTGGTATTATAAAATTTTAACTGTTAAGATTGCTTCTTTGTCTATTTGGATTTTCATGCCCAATCAACCCTCATCAGTCCAGGACAGTATTTGAAGTGTGGGGGCTTTGTGTATAATTACTTACTAATTATCACATTGTTTTTTTGTATTTTACTAGAGTCTACAGGCCATATAAAAGAACATGATTTTCTTGACTGATAAAAGTGATCACAGATGTTGGCTTCAGATTTCAAGCTTACCATTATAACACCTAGCAACAGTTCATAATTCTTAGATGATGTCAAAGCATTTTACTATATTTTTCCATCTTAAGCTTCTTAATATTTTGTGAATAAGTGTTATTTAAAATTCTAGTTGTCATCCCAGCAATTGAGGCCTTCATAGTTCAGGTCTTGTAATATTCTGAGGGATTCTTAACAAATATATACAAATTTATTGCTTGCTTTATAAGCATTTTATGGCTAAACTCTAGGATAGTTCTACCACTATATTTTACCTCTTAGCCATCAGCAAGCATAGGATCTAATCAGGGCAAGGTAGAGATTTAAATCAATTGATCTAAATGTAAAAGCAAATAAAAATGCATGTTTTTTTCCTGTCAATGACTGTATAATCTTATGTTTAGAGAATAATAGTCAACTCCAATGATTATGAAACAGGACTAAGTAATCTCTAAATAGCAGAATATATAAAAATCACATGTATGCATTTGGTTTAGCAATGTGCTTTTGTACCTCCACTTGAATAAAGGTGTGTTTGATACTCTGAGAATCTGTTTCAAATAAAACCTGAAGGCCTTAGCCAAAGCATGTGGAATTCTTGAAATCACCGTCCTGGCTGCGCCTCAGTTTCTTCCAGAAACCTGCTTCACAAGAGTAGATCACTCTCCTGTGTACTGATACTTGCTCTTCCACAGAACTCTTGAGGAATAAAGTCTGAATGTTTAGGATTTAAAGGGTTATTCAGTTGGATGCTGTCAGTACATAAAATAAGAGTAAGTCATTTGAGGTTTCTGTAGAACTAAGCAGAGTGTGTTTTTAAAAAAATAAACACATTTAAAAAAATTAGAAACCAAATATCTTCAAGGCTACTTTAAGCTTGATGGTAATTATTGGTACAGTATGATATTAGTTTGTGTTCTTAGTCATTTTAGTCTTGATGTTGGAGAGGGAGGAGAAGAAATCTAATAGTTGAGAGACACCTAATTTTATCTACTATCTCTCTGTCCACGTACATGTACATGTATGTATGTACACATTCAAATTTAATCTTCACAACAACTCTGCAAGGGAACTAGCTTCATTTCACAGAGGAACTGAGGTATAGAGAGATTAAAGAACTTGTTAGGGTCACACAGCAAGTTCAAAATCAGGTCTGTTTGGCTCCAAAACTTTCCATCATTTTGAAGTTGGTATTAGACACCAACCAGAGAAGTTTTCTTTGATGGCTCTTCATTTTGTCACACCCCAATGGTTCACTGTTACCAGTCTGCAACTGGTCCTAAAAGCTCTCTGAGAAAATACTAGGAGAAAATATCCCAGTATCTTTTGGGAGCTAGTCAGAGACTCCCCTATTTGAAACAGGCTTAGACAATTTTGACAATGTCAGGCCACAGATCAAAGCTCCCAAATTCCTATCTCCTGCCAAGCCACCCCACTCCCATGACTAGATTTACATATCCATTTTTCAATGCCCAAATGTGCTCTTAATTTTTGCTGCTAACTAGAACTTGCTGATGGACATGTATTTTTACGAAGATTTACTGTCACCTCTGGTTATAGCAGTGGAACAAAGCAGGTATTTGGGAAATCAAGTTTGATTCCTAGGTTCTGGCTTGAGCAAGAGTATCTAGAGACTGGAGAAATATGGGGTATGTTGGAAGAGGAGCAAGGAGAGTATTTCAGGCAAGAGCATGCCAGCAGGCCTACAGATGAAAGAGTATGGCATTTTCAGGGTAATAAATGAGCCCTCTGGAGAAATGCCTCACCCTAGGAATAGTATGGGGGAAACTGATGAAGTTTAAGAGCAAAGTTCAAAAGAGACTCCTGTAGTGTCATCTCAGTAAAGTGTGGGATTCTCACATCTAGAAATGTGAGAATCTAGAAATGTAATCTAGAGATGTGAGAATCTAGAAATGTGAGGCTCTAGAAATGTAACTTCATCCATCCCTTCATTCAGTAATACAATTGCCAAGTTCTATGATATTCAGTGGTAGCCAAAGGGTACAGTTAACCTAATCGAATGAATGAAGCCATCCACTGAGTAAGACTAACAGATTAGTTGTCAAAGCAATAGCTTTGAACTTGGCTGTTTACTAGCTGTGTGACTTTTGGAAATTTTACTTAAACTTTTCTAAGCCTTTTTGTCTATACAATATGGTTAATAACAGCATGGAAATTAAACATAATGTAAAAAGTGCTGGTCATATAGTAAGTGCCAAAAAGTTATTACTATAAATACTAGTAAAACCCAATAAAAATAGAAGACAGATGTTTAGATAGAAGTAAAATCTAAAGAGGGAATTAATAAGCAAACATTTAACAGTGCAGAACTAGCATTGTCCAGGGTGGGATGCCCTGGGTTTGGAGCATTTGCCAGTGAATATGATTAGAGAAATCATCAGGCATCCTGGGCTGTGGTAGAAACTGCCTCCTGATGGTCACTCCCTGTTGGAGTCAGCAACTGATAGCTGTCTCTTCTAAAATTTCTATCATATGACATCACATTTTCAAAATAGTGCAAGAAGGAACCATTGTTTAAACCAAGACTGTAAGAGTGATTTCAATCAGAAATCAGATGGTGCCCTGTACAAATTAATAAGAAAATAATGCTGGAGTTTTTTATTTTGCTGATGCATCCTATTCACTCTTCACTTTTAGAAAATGGTTAATCTCTTGTATTTCATTCATGTTTATAAATATATAACTTGGGCAAAATCATAAGTGTCTGTCTTTTTTCCTTTTCTGTGGTTGCACATACTACAAATTTCTACCCAGTCTTTCTCATTGTCCCCCCAGGGTGCAATAGACACCAGGCTCTGATTTGTATACAGCAGGATTCAAATGCTGCCACTAGTTGCTTACTAACTGCAGCTTCTGGCATGTGAGATAGTAAAGTACCAAATTCATGGGATAGTTGTAAGGATTAATGAGATAATGGCAGTTTAAATGCTCTACAACTGGTAGCTGCTGTTTAAACAACTCATTTGCTTAACCCCTTTTCGAGCTTCAACATATCAAATGTGCCTCTGGCAAATCTGTACTGCAGGTGTGCCTACAGCACAGGGTCTTTGGATCTTGACCTCTAAGGTTTTTTCTCTTCATATCGGTGTTGGTACCAGTGTGTTCCTCCTGCTTATTTATATACTCCAGGCAAAACTGGGAGGGGCTGCGTTGAAGAGACAAAGTGAGAGAAGGACAGGGTGGACCGAGGACCTAGATAAAGTGAATTTGGACCCCACGGGTCAAACTGACCTGTGATTTTGAAGAACGGAGCGGGGAGGTGGGTGGTAACACAGGGCTGGAGTCAGGCGGAGGAGGCAAATGGGGTGCACATGGATAGAGAGGATGAGAAAAGGAAACAACCGATTTAGATCCTCCATCCACTTAGTCGATAAAGGGTATGTAGAGTAATCTGCCCCAACCTGCTACAATCCTTCCGGGGGAAAGAACAGTGAAGTAGGTCCCCACCCCCACGCCGTTCTGGACTCAGCAGCCCCTGGAACACCAGTGATCGAGATTAGACCTCCAACCGCCTAGATGGGACCCGGAAGTGCACACCAAAGAACCGACTTTCCAGACTCCCACAGGAGGGCGAAGTCGCCAGCACTGTGGAGCGCATGGATCGGCCTGAGCTAGTGAGTATAGGGGTTCAGCGACCCCAGGCTCTGGGAGGAGAGTGGGGTGGCCAGCGTCACTGCAGGTGGCAAGCTCCTACTATGGCAGTGGGCTCAGATTGGGAGGGGGGGGACTCGTGTGGAGTTGGGGTGGGGCTGCAGGAACCTGCTGGGTCCTGCCTGCCTGGGCGCAGCCTCCCAGTGCTGTGGGCCTGGTGACCTCACGGCAGGACCCAGCTGACCTGAAGAGAGAATGAAGCTTCTCAGACCTTCACCTGGCTTGGGAGTCTCTCCTGGGAAGGCTTCACCTGCTGTTTTCCCTGTATCTGACCCGTTCTCCCACCCTTTCCTGAAGTGACTGCCCATCCTTTGTGTCGTGTTCTGAAGAATTTTTAGAGAAGATTTAGCCTTGGAGCAGCACCGGGGATTGGACTCAGCCCATGGAGAAGCTTCCTGAACAGATGTCTCTGGAGTCCCTGTTTCCATCCCCTGAGCAGAAGCCTCGAAAGAGCAAGGGTGAGAAGCTGACTTAACTAGCTTTCTTTGTCTAAACTGTCCTCCTAACCACGGCCTTTGATTAGATAGACACAATTAATGTTACACTTAGGATAGCCCTGGTGCAAGACAACCAATTTTTTTTATTATTATCTAAAACTCTACTGCATGTAAGTGAAGCCTATAACTAATGTTTCCTCTCTGACTGTGTTGAGCAAACCTACAGGAGCACGATCGTAGTACTAAGTCTTGAGGAGCTGTCATTCCAGCACCTGCTAACTTGCTTGGTCTTTGGAGAAGCTCAGATCCAATGCCGTATGGATAAATAAGTGAATGAATCCAGCAAAGTTTATCCCATACCCCAAGCACCAGGAAAAGAGTGGAATCCTCCCAAGCTCTCTTTCACCATTAGGGAAGATACATTTTCCACTCAAGGTATAAACTGCAAGAAGGTGCTTGCCTATGGAATACAGCAGACAAGCCAGCCACCTGCTGATGGAAAATGAAATTAAACTATAAATATTCAGTTTAATATCAGTCTTTCATCTCACCTTTTTTTCTGGTGTATATGTCTGGCCACTAAAAAAAGAGTGGACTTGATGATTTAATTGAGAGACAAAGGTTTACATAAAGCACATCATAGACTTGGAGATGGCTTATGTTTAGAGAGGTTTTTCTTTCATATATGTAGTCTTCTAATGATATTTTCAGGCTAATATTTCATTTAACAAGTATTTATTCAGTTACTATTATGAGGTGTTGAGACTAACTTGGAAGGAAATGTAACTCCTAACGACCCATGAGCTCAGAGTTGAGTTGGAATAGTTAACTATTGAGAGGCCATAGGACAATAAACAGTGTAGAAATCCACAAGAAGAGATCCCTGTGAACTGGGTAGTAGCCCCAGAACCCTTAGAAAGCTATGAGTTTGGCCTTTGGAAGGGTTTAGAGTAAGAAAGGAATCAGTTTTTGATGAGAGAGGATAGAATAGATCCTTACCACGGATTCCTTGCTATTAGTCTTTATAAGAAACCAAGTACCCATATTCACCTTCTTAAATACTCATTATTTATATTTTGAGTTCTCTACAGTAGTCTCAGCCCAGCTTTAAAGTCTTACCTCAGTATCCCCCAAGACAAACTCAGCAAGAGTGGTGTGTCTGCACAGGGTAATGCAGAAGGCACTTTGCACTACCCACTGTTGTGCATTTGTGTCCTCTTAGTCACATGCATTGCTGTTTCCGACATTCTCTGCCTGCCCAAACCCCATGCATCTCAAGATCCCATGCGTGACGACTCAGTGCAGGATAGCCTCTTTCATGAAGCTTCTGAAACAGGCTGGGGCTGTGAAGAAGGAAACAATCAGATGCAAGAGACATTTACACCTGAACTTGTGAGACTTGGTGGCTGACTGAGCAGCAGAGGGCAATTGGCTACAGTCACCTTTGTTCCTTTCACTGTTTTACCTCTTTAAAAAAACTTTTGCCAGTTGCTAATATCTTTGTAATTGCCATTCACTTTTCAACACAGTGCTTTGCTTCTGTTTCATTAAAACTGGTTATATCCAGGCTGCCAGTGGCTTACCTAATGAACCCACTGAACACATTTTTTTCAGCCCTAATTTTTTGACCCCTTACTATTTTTTTGTTGTGATCTCTCTTCCTTGTAACTCTTGTTCCTTGGTTTTGGAAGCACCATTTTCTCCTGGTCTGCCTCTACTCAGGGCCTTTATCATTCCTATTTCTCCTGTTCCTTAAACATTGATTTTCCCCAAAACTGTTCTCAGCCCCCTCCTCTTTTCACTCTTATAGGTGATCCTATCTCCTTCCATGGCTTCATTTACCTCTGTGAGCTTTTCTTGCTTCCAGCTGATGCCTGAGTACTACATGTTCATAGGTTCCCTTCTGAGCTCCTGAGCTCATCCTTTTCTGCCGTAGCCTATATCACCCTACCTTCCTCTGACTACCTTGGTTAATTTTAGTAACTGGTTTTCCCAAGCCAGAAAACCTGTAGTCATCCAATACTGTTCTCCTTCCCTTCATATTCAGTTACTAAATCCTACCAATTTTTCTTCAGAAAGACCTGATTCTGTTGCCTGTCACTGCTACTTCCTCATTTAGACCCACTGCATTTTTTCTAGGTTGTTGAAACATTCCTATGCTATTGGTCATTTCCCCCACTCCCCCCTACAGTTGCCAGAATAAACTTCCCTGGAAACAAGTCTGATCATATTCTCTGCCTATAGGATAAAGTCCAAAATCCTGAGTGTGGCTTATATGTCTCTTCATTATCTGGCTCTTATTCTATTTTTCTGCTATGTCTTCTGCTTACATTTCAGTCACATGGAAATTTTTTTCACTATACCTTAAATTTAGTATTCCCTTTTAGGTTTCTGAGCCTTAACATATACTGTTATGTTTGCCTGGAATGCACTTTACCTTGTTGATCCTGGTCATACTTCAAAACCTAGCTCAATGTCATTCTTTGAGGGTGCCATACCCAACTTACCTAAGTAGAGGTTGTCACTCCTAATTTTGTGCTTTGAAGCGCTTTGGTCATATATATCTTTTTTAATACCTATATTGGTATCTTGTACATAGGTGCTTCATATGTTTGTTGATTGGTGAAAATCAAACAGGAAGCACCTTAGTTTGCTAGCACTGCTGTAACAAATTATTACAATTTATGACTTAAAACAACCAAACTGTATTCTGTCACAGTCATGGAGGCTAGAAGTCCATGAGGGCCAAGATCCCTCTGAAGGCTCTTGGGAAGAATCTTTCCATGACTGTTAGCTTCTGGTGGCTCCTAGCAATCCTTGGTGTTCCTTCACTTGTAGTCACATCATTCCAATCCCTATCTCCCAGCCTTCTCCCCTGTGCATTTCTGTGTGTGAATCTGCCTCTCCTTTATCTTGTACAGATACCTATCATAGGATTTAGGACCCACCCACATCCATTATGACCTCATCTTAACTAATTACTTCTGCAAAGACCCTGTTTCCAAATAAAGTCATATTTTGAGGTTCCAGGTGGACATGGGTTTTGGGGGGGGGGCATTTAAAAAGCATTGCTCATTTCTTCTGCTGTTAGAAGTAAATGTATCTGGGATCATACATGTTATTAAAAGAAATTTTATTTATTTATTTATTTATTTTTAGAGAGAAGGAGAGAGTGTAACCGGAAAAGACACCGGCGTTCGGGCTGCCTGTCACTACGAAATCCAATTAAGCAATGACAGTGATTGAATCTTTTATAGGTGCTTTATTCAGATGGCCGGCGATCTGAGAAGATGGCGGGTTCATACCCTAACAAACCATCTTACTCTTTCTTTCCCAGCCAGATCTTTTATAAGGGGGTTGGGGGAGGGCAAACAAGGTGTCAGCGAAAGCCTTTGAAATTCAACAGTTGCCTCCAAGGGGGGAAGGGTAGTCCCTTGCTTCTTCCTGGTACAGATGTCTCCAAGAGGTCAGCTGCTTATTCTCAGGCGCTAGGATGGGCCTTATCTGTAGTTACTGAAACAAAAACTTAACATACACATTACTTGCTAGATTTATGACTATTTACCTTAAACTAAATTTTCCTAAGTCTTAAGCCCCTATCAAGAGGGAGAGACACATCATTGTGAGAGAAAAACATTGATCAGTTGCTTCTCTCATGCACCCCAACTGGGGTCCGAACCCGCAACCCAGGCACGTGCCCTGAACTGGAATTGAACTGGTGACCTTTTGCTTTGTGAGATGATGCACAACCAGCTGAACCACACCGGTCAGGGCTGGGATCATACAGTTCTGTGGCTTACCTACTTGAGAATGCCATATATTTGCTTCTCCCTTTATTTGCCTGTTATTCCAGGGAGCAGCTGCTCTTGTGTTTCTCTACCTCTTGTCTCAGACTGGCCCCTGTCTGCTGAGGGGGCCATGCCATGAGGGGACATGCCTGTCTGAATTCTACTTGTGTCTCAGTCCTGAAGAGTTTTTTTTATAAATAATGTATTTGGGACCCTCAGTGATTTATAGATTCTTTTGTAGATGGAGTAGAACATCCTTTTAATGGATTGCTGGGAAATAATCAGAAGCACTTTTAAACACCTAATACATAAAGAGTTCTTTACCTAGTCCTGAGGTTGGAGAAAAAGAAGTGGAAGACATCTTTTACTCTGATCCTTTCATTATAAATTTAGGGGAACACACAAAACTAAAGCTATTTCTAAGGTCCAAAGACAATGAGGTTAATTAAATGCCCTGAGGGATATAGGAACTATATTCCTTAGAAATTCCAAGGAAAGAAACCACTTCCAGCTAGGGGCTGGAGTAGGATAAATTTCAAAAAGGAGCTGCATTTGAGCTGGGTCTTGACGGATGAATAGGATTTTGATAGGTTGGAAGAGAAGAGAAGGAAATGCCTGGGGATAAATGTTGGGGAGGTGTTAGTTCAGATTAACTGCTGCAAAGAGAAGACGTGATGGGGATGAGATTGTAAAGGTAGAGTGGAGTGAGATGGTGTAAAATGAATTCCAGGCCAGAGTTTAGGTTTTGTAGGCAGAGATATCGAGGTATGCTAGCTTTGAACAACTGAGTGTTGTCTATCAAGATAGAGAATCTCATTTGTTTAGGGAGATGGGGAGTGGTTAGGATCTGACTTTAGGACATTAACAGTGAACAGGAAGAAGCAATAGTGTAACCGGAAAAGACACCGGCATTCGGGCTGCCTGTCACTACCAAATCCAATAAGCAATGACAATGATTGAATCTTTATGGGCACTTTATTCAGATGGTCAGTGATCTGCGAAGATGGTCGGTTCATACCCTAACAAGCCATCCTGTCTTTTCTTTCCAGGCCAGACCTTTTATAAGGTGGGGGAGGGTGGATAAACAAGATGCAGTGAGGGCTTTGAAATTCAGGGGGGATTAGGTAAGCAAGGCTGCAGCATTCCTGTTCTGGGCACTTAGCTGTTCTCAGGAATGGTGGTCATCTGTATCTTCCTGGAGCACAAAAAGGTCCAGATTGCCCCAGAAGGCTGGCTGTTTTCCCAGGAGCCAGGATGGGCCTTATCTGTGGTTTCTGAAACAAAAGCTTTAACATACACATTACTTGCTAGACTTACAACTTTTTACCTTAAGCTAAAATTTTCCAAGTCTTGAGTTCTCTATCAATAGTACTGTTTACCGAATGGATGTGGAGCAGTGAAAGGAGTCTTTGTTGCCCTTTCCTTCTTTTTTAAATATATATTTTTTAATTTTTCTTGATATTAGAGAAAAACAATTTGTTGTTCCACTTATTTATGCATTTGTTGCTTCTTGTATGTGCCCTGACCAGAGATTGAACCTGCAACCTTGGTGTATCAGGACAATGCTCTAACCAACTGAGCAACCCAGTTAGGGTTTCCCCTCCCCTTTTTTATTTTGAAAGGTGTTAAAGCCATGAAACTTACAGGAGACTCGCAAGAATATTATACCAAATACTCATACACCAGGAGGAGTGGTGGATTTGGGACTGGTATGAGAACCACATGGAAATGTCTTTTTAGATTATTGGAGATGCTATAGCTGGCTTAGAAATACTCCCATCTCAGTAGATGGGAATGTCACCCCTCTAGCTCCTCAACCCAGAGGGAAACCTTTGTTTCTTTCATATCCATATCCATTAATCAGTAATCCTGTTGATGAGACCATCGACATTTTTTCACAATCCAAGTACTTCTCTGCCACCATATCCGGCTAAGTTACCATCATCTCTCTCACATGGATTATTGAAATAACCTCCTGGCTCGTTGTCCTGTCTCTGCTGTTACCTCCCTGTAGCCTGTGTTCAACACAGCTGCCAGCATAATCCTGCTGAAATGTCAGATCTTGTCTTCCTTTGGTCAGAACCCTCCAGTGTCCTCTAGTCTCACTCAGTGAATGCAGATCTCTTACTGTGGGGCCTGCAGGGTCCTGTACTCACAGATCCCCCTTTTATGTGTCTGACCTCACTTCTCACTACTGTCCCCCTTGCTCGTTCCACTCCAGTCACACTTGGCCTCCTTGAACATCAAGGGCCTTTGCCTTGCTATTTCTTCTGTGTATAATACTTCTTCCTAGATACCCTTATCTACTTCAAATCTTTGCTTAAATGTCATTTTCTTAGTTCTTCTTTGGCAATGTTATGTAAAATTGCAATTCTTCCACCCACTCACTCCACCTGGCACTCTAATCCTTGTTCCTTGCTTTTTTCCTCTATAGCACTTCTATCACCTTCTAATAGTATATAATTGATATTATCCACCTCTTTCACTAAAATGAAAGATCTTAGAGGGCAGGATTTTTGTCTGTTTTGCTCATTGATATATCTGAGAGCCCAGAATGGTATGTGGCATGTTGTGGCACATACACTGAATGAATGTGAATGAGTGAAGTGCCATATGACTTGAAAAGATGAGAAGTATTTCAGGAGTGATAGGAGAAGGATCACCTTCAGCTTCATGGAGAAGGTGATATTGAACAGGGTCCAAAAGCAGTAAGAGTTACCTATTTGAATATGTCCAGCAGGCTGTTAAATTTCTAACAGTAGGCACATCCTCTAGAATGTCTAAGCCTTCACGTGTTGTGATAGAGAATGAATAGAGTTGTTCAGCAGACAGTAGAAGAGTGTGTAGGGGAGACGGTCAGGATGAGACTGGAAGGACAGGTAGGGGCCAGGCCAGGGAGACATAGCAGAAGCTTTCATTTTCATATTTGCCTAAGCCAAGTACAGAAGGCAATTATGAAGTATTCCAAGTCCAAGTGGTGGAATGTCCAAGTTATTACCCTTTCACTTGTCTGTGAACTGATGGAGGCTCCATTCATTCTCTTTTCTTAATGTTTCATCCTAATTAATGAATCCAGTTTTGAAAGGCTTCTAAGTTTAGGTGCCCCAAGCCCTGCAGGACAGATTTGGCAGATTTAGAAAGCTCTAGAATTATGCTGTCCAGTAGGGTAGCCACTAGCCATAAATGGCTAACTAAACTTAATTACAATGAAATACAATGAAAAATTCAGCTCCTTGGTTGCACTAGCCACCTTCTGAGTGCTCATTAGGCACTATTGGGTACAATCTTGGACAGCACAGAAGTGGGAAGTTTCCATAACCATGGAAAGTTCTGTTGGATTGTGCTACTCTAGGCATTAGTGAGTGACTTGTGTTCATTATGGTACTTTGCTAACAAGAATTGTCCTGCTAGTATTTAGACCTGATTGCTGTCGTGATCAGTCTTTAGACACCTAACTTGTCAGATGTAGTCCCTGCTCCCTGGGAGCTTGCAGTCTGTCTGACACATAAGGCAAACATCTGAGCAAGGGATATAAAAATATTAAACCACTCTCACCTATTAGAATGGCTGTCATCCAAAAGACAAAAGATAACAATTATTGAGGATATGGAGAAAAAGGGACCCTGTGCACTCCTGGTAAATTGGTATAGTCATTATGGAAAATAGTATGAAAGTTCCTCAGAAAATTAGAAATGCAACTACCATATGATCCATTTTTGGGTATTTATCTGAAGGAAAGAAAATCATTGTCTTAAAAAGCTCTCTGCATCACCATGTTTGTTGCAGCATTATTTGCAATAGCCAGACATAGAAACAACCTAAGGAGGTTAAAGAAACTGGTGTAAGTATACAATGGAATGTCCCTCAGCCATTAAAAAAGAAAATACTTCCATTTGTGACAGCATGGATGGACCTTGAGGGCATTATGCTATTGAAAAAGACAAAGAAAGACAAATGCTGTGTGATCTCACTTGTGGAATCTAAAAAATCTAAACTCAAAGATACGTGAACAATGAACAGAACAGATTAGATTGGTCATTGCTGGAGGTGAGGTGTGGTAGTTGGGGGAATTGGATGAAGATGGTCAGAAGGTACAGACTTCAGTTATAAGGTAAATAAATAAGTCCTGCTGGTGCGATGTGCAACATGGTGATCATAGCTAACAATGCCATTGAATATTTGAAAGTTGCTAAGAGAGTAGATCTTACAAGTTCTCATCACAGGAAGGAACTTGTAACCGCCCCCATACCCTCCGGGATCCAAATTGAACATGCAGAAGATGAGGGCAGATCTGGAGGTGGAATAAATGTCAATATGGTTCTGTGATAATATCACAAATAACTATTAAGTCCCTTAAAGGCAGTGACCATTATCTAATAAAATCAGGGCTGCATGTGTTTTAGGCTTTCACTGCTAATGGAAATGCTGCATTGGAATTCCTCAGCACCGTCTTCCAGAAAGATCCCTCTAAGCAGAGGACCTGCTTTTTCCAGTATCACTGCAAAACAACTTCACTTGCTTCAGTAAGCCCCCCATTTAATAAGTAAAACTTATTGTATTAAAGTAAATGGGAGATGTTTTCTATCACGTCTCCCTTAGATACAACTAGGGTACAGAATTTATTTTTATATATTCTCTTAGAGTTGAAGTAGATTTGGAAATGTTTCTCTGTACTATGCCTCATATTTTAAACAACTTTTTCTCCTATTCTTCCCCCTACCTACCTTCATCAAATCCTCCCAATTCACACTATTTCTAAAAGGTGCATATACGATCTGAGTGTGTCTATGTTTGTGAGTGAGCATCTGTGTCTAGAGAGAGACTCTCAACAGGAGTGAAGAAGGTGTTGGGGTATGATTAGGTGAGGGGAATCTTCTCTGTTCCAGCACAGACAATCCCTGTGGCTGGGGCACCATGTGGACAGAACCTCTGAGATGAGGCTCTCCTGCTGTATTTATCTGTGCAGTCAGCCCTTGCCCCTCCCTCCTCACACATATTCCCAACATCACCTGTCCTATGGTCTGACACATCACGCTTCCCTCAAACTCTGCTTTTCTCTTGTTAATCCCACTATTTCTGTCTGGTTGGCTACCTCATATATAAATTCTAATTTTCTCCAAAACTGCTCAACTTGTATCAGTCTTTCTCCTACATTGCAAGGTCATTTTTTTTTACTTTTTTTGGAATCAGATACTTCTGGTATACTTTGATTATCCTTTTTCCCACCAGAAGTTTTTTTTTGTTACATTTACCTTTTTTATATTTTCTGTCAGATGGTGAGACCTGGACTGAGGATCATTAATTATAAAGCAGAAAATTCTTGCAGTAGGGATACGACTACATGAAGGAGATGAATGTGAACAAAACAAACACAAGGGAACCTTTGAATATGGACAGAACTTTGGAAATATTGCAGACTTTATCCAACAGCCACAAATTCTTACTGAAGAGAAATCTCTGTAATATATGTGGAAAAATTTTCAGGCAGAGCTCATACCTTATTCAGCATGAAAAAATCCACATTCAAGAGAAATCTTATGAGGGTCATGAATGTGAAAAAGCCTTTGGCCATAGTTCAAACCTTATGCACCATCACAGAATACATACTGAAGAGAAACCCTATGAATGTAGTGAGTGTGGGGAAACCTTCCGGCGCAGCTCACACCTTATCCAGCATCAGATAACTCACACAGGAGAGGTGCCTTACATGGGTAGTGCTTGTGGGGAAGCTTTTGGTTGGAGTTCAAGTCTTATTCGACATCAGAGAATCCACACTAGGGAGAAACCCAATGAATGTACTGTATATGGAAAGGCCTTTAGTCAGAGCTCAAATCTAATAGAACATCAGTGAGTTCATACCGAAGAGAGACCATAGGGATGCAATAACTGGGAAAACTTAGAGTTGTAATTTGCACCTTATTGAACATCAGAGAGTCCTTACAGGGGAGGCTCCTTATGATTTTAATGAGGGTGGGAAATCTTTTAGTAGGAGTTCACTCCTTATTAAGCGTCACAATTCACACTGGAGAGAGACCCTGTGAATGTAGTGAATGCGGGAAGACCTATAGTCAGAACTCCCACCTTGTTCAGCACCAGAAAATTCACAGTGGAGTCAGACTCTCTGAATCTAAAGAACGTGGGAAAACCTTCAAGAGTAATTCATACCTTATTGATCATCTGGGAATTCATGCAAGGGAGAAACTGGATGAAAAGAAGGTGGTATTACCTTTGGTTGGAGTTCAGCTCCAGTTGAACCTCAGAGAACTCACACTGGGGTATAGTGAGTGTGGATGGCCTTTACACCTACTTCAGGTCTTATTTGTATTAAGATAGAAAAATCCACATAGTAGACAGATCTCATAGGTGTGTTCAGTGTATGAAAACCTTTAGATTGAGTTCCTGCCTTATTCAGCTCAGCAGGTTCACTTTGGAGGAATGACGAATGTGGGAAAAACCCAGTGGTGTATAGAGAAGGGCACAGAAGGGGCATAATGCAGCACTACAAAGCTGATGAGTAAAGTGGAACCTTAGTACTAGTTTCCTTTGTTATTGAGGATCTCCATCAGATGGAGATTCTGTGGTTTGCTTTTCAAATCACCATAGTTATCTTCTGAAAATGGAATGAGTTAGTCTATTTCAGGGAAGAAAGAATCGAGGCATTTTAGATTCAGACTCTCAGGTCAGGAAAACAATAGGTGACCTTTGAACCCAATCACTTTTCTTCTAGCTCATCTGCCCTGTTTGTTTTAACTGTAGATAGAAATGGCTCTTGGGTCTTCTTGGGACTATATTTTACTCCCCAGTGTCCTGCAGACTGCTGAGTCCCTTTGTTTAATGTGACATAAATGCACAGATTTTTCTAAGCCAAATACTTTCTCAGTATGACATGTCATGGCTTTGTTATGTGTCCTTGGGTAGCCTGACCTGCGTTGCCAGAATTCCTTTCCTTGTTAGTTTCAGTTCATGCGGCTATAGGAGATTGTTGGGAGGTTGGGAGGGCAGAAGAAAAGCAGCAGTTATTTCATAGTTCACATTCTTTGTTGTTGACCTGTTGACTGACCTCTGCAGCTGGGCCAGGTGTGCGCGCGCGTCTCCTCCTGGCTCTGCTTCTCTGACTGAGACCTAGTGACACATGCTTACTGCCCTTATGAGAAAAACATATTTGGTTCATATCTGGATGGAAAAAATAATGAACTTCTGGCTGCTTTTTAAAAAGACAATAATTTTCAAGATTTCCTATCAGAAAAAGCTGCTGTTCAAACTCCTTTATAACAAAAATTCCATTATATCTGGAGGCAGAGCTTGACCATCACATAATTGTTGAGGAAAAGTTTGCAAAGCAGTTGAGTAGTGTGATACCTAATTGACTGATAAAACTAAAAAAAAATTTTAAAAAAGTGAGCACCCATTTACCATGAATAATTTAATCATTAAAAGAAGTTCCAAATGTACCTCTACTTAGGTAGTACATTATTAAATTTATTCTAGGTAACTGAGAGAAATAACTGCTTTGTTGTAAATGCTTATTTTTCATCTAAAATAACCAGATTATTTTTCCTCCAGTTAGTCTGGGTTAGTGATTATCTAAAAACAAAATCAGTGAAAATTAAAGTTACATTGTGGACTCTTGAAATTGAAGGTTGCCTTTCTCCTAGAGCTTCCCTGCCTGGTCTGGTGTTGTGCACTCAGTAGGTGCTCAGTAGATGGCTGGGGAATGAATCTGTTTACTGGAAACCAAGGTTTTCTTGTTTGTCTTAAGTCTCTTCATTGGGTTCCTCCACCTTCTGTCCTTTGACATACTTACAGGTGATTACTGACATTAAATAAGGGTCTCCTGGCTCTAAGGACCCCCTTGCTATCTGGATGTCCCGAGTATGAACTTACACCCTAATAGGCCAGATCTCAGCTCTGAGCTACTGTATCCACATATTTAACTTGGCATGAGTCCCTCCCTACCCCCTTATGCCATAGAAAGGGCTCTTTCCTCCTGTGGAGTCTGAGAAGCTTCAGGATGAGATAGGGCTTAAAGAGCTGGGTGTGAAGCCTGGGCAGGATTCTGATGGGCAGGGAAGCACAGCAGGGAATGACACTAGGACAAGGTGAATGTGCAGGGTCATGTACCAGGCTTCAAGGGCAGAGATGCCTGTGGAGGCCAGGAAAGGAAAGAAAAGACTGTCTAGCAGAGGGGCTATGGTTCTTTGGGCACAAGTATCACTAGTGAACAGACTAGTTCACTAAGATTTTAGTGCTCAGTCAGGTGAATGTGAGGGCAACCAACCCATTCTAGTTTGCCAGAACTTTCTCAATCTTAGAACTGAATGTCTGACCTGAAAATGCTCAGTCCTGGGCAAACCAGGACATCTGGTTACGTGAATGCATAGTGATACCATCTCCTGCCCCTCAGGGCTCCGAGCTGCAACAAGACAATACAAGACATAACAGACCAGTACTTGTTGACTTAGGTTGCATACTGGAATCACTCGGTCCCAATTGCAGAGATTCTATATTTGCTGTGGGGTATAGCCTGGATATTGGGATTTTGTAAGTTCCCAGGTAATTTTAATGTGCAACCAAGGTTGAGAATCTATACAATAGAGGATATCAGTGCTTCACAGGTGGTGAGAGAGAAAGACACAGAGACCACATAGGGTCTGGTGGCTTAGTCACTGAGGGCTTCAAGAGGGCTGGGACAGGAGTATAGAGAGCATCAGGGGCCTATATGAAAGGAGAGAGGGTGTTCTAGGCTAGAAGGAAGGAGCAATGGGAGGGGCCCTTTGTGTTGGGGGTGAAGCCAGCTATTGGGTTGTTTCCCTCACAGGGGCAGGGACCTGCTCATTTTCCACTAAAACTCCAGTTTGGGCAGCTCTGGGCTCTAGAACCAATGGCAAATTTGGAGCTCTGGACCAGGAAAGCACTGAGCCTGGGGGAAGTCAGAACCCTAGAGACTCCAGCCCCAACTCATGGGTACTCCAACCACTTTTCCAGCAGGCAATTCCTTCTTCCCTTGCCTGGAAAAATATGAAAATGCTTCCAGAGGAGGCTATAACCTAAACTTATGCACACATTCTAAAGTTTCCAGTCCTAGGAGGTGCTGGCCTGGCAATCCCTAGCCATACCTTGCATCCACATGGGTGAGAGGTGTCTCCTTTGCTCTGACTAAAGAGGTGTAGGAGTCTTTGGGCAAAGGGGAATAGGAGACGTGATGGGATTTGAGCATTAGCACCCAAATGTGATTGCCCAAATCCCGTCAAAGGCCTCTTATGGTCCTCAGGATGAAACCCTACAAGACTTTTCACATCCTAGTTCTGTCCATCAACTTCTCCAGCCCTTTTGTGGCCACTCCTCCCAGTCATTTTGAAATTCCTTGGGTCCTTAAACACAATATTTTTCAACTGTAGGTCAAAAGCCAATAGTGGGTTATAAAATTAATTTATTGCAATGAGTTGCAACCAGCACTAAGGGTAAAAGGAAAAAGAAGGAGGGCTAGAATGGAATAAAAAACATCCATGTGCATTGCGTGTAACAGAGGTAAGTGAGACTTTTGTCCTGAGTGCGAGCTTGCAATGTACAGTTCTTGCAGTAGAGTAGGCGAAAGCCTCTGCACAATGCAGGCCCTTTTGGGAATAAGATTCTGTCTAAATCTCACCTTCTTGGCAGTCCTTGGACTGAATTTTTGTTGTTCTGCAATTCCTATAGCATGCTATAGTTCCTTTATGCACTGATCACACTTAAAAAAAATGATGTATTCATTTGTTGTCTTCTGTGCTAGATTGCAGGCTCTGTAAAGGCAGGGACTGTATGCACCTAACACTCTATCTGTTATTAGAGAAAGCACTCATATCAAGCTGCTGTATGATAAACCTGAGTTTAGGTTCTAGCTGTGTGTGGGTATGTTCTCAGATAAGTTCTTTTTGTTTTTTTCCAAAGTTTTATGGGAAAGATTTCAATATACAGAAAAGTTGAAAGAATAGTATAGTGAACACCCTATATATCCTCCACTTAAATGAACAACTATTAACTCTTCCATAGTTGCTTTTTATCTATATACTTGTTTTTCTGAATCTTTAGAAAGTAAGCTTGGATATAACCTTTACCTCTAGATACTGTGTCATGGTTCTCCTAAGATTACGGTCATTCTCTTACATATCATGATACTATCAGCATACCTAAGAAAATGATTGTAATTCCATGATACCATCTAAAGTGTAGTCCATCTTCAGATTTTTCCCAGCAGCCCCAAGAATGTGTTTTATGCCTCTTTCATTTTAAATCAAAATAAAATCAAAGGTCACATATTGCATTTGGTTTTGTCTTTTTAGTTTCTTTTTAATCTAGAACAGTTCCTCCACACTTTTTTTTTTAATGACAATGACTTTTGGAGGAGTCAAGAACAGTTATCCTTCAGAATTTTTCAGAAAACTGACTTCTGTTTTCCTCTGGTGCTTAACTCCCTCCTCAACACTCTATAGCTCCTCTAAACTGGAGCAGGTTTTAGAACAGGGGTGTCAAACTCATTTTCACCAGGAGCCACATCGGCCTTGCTGTTGCCTTCAAAGGGACGGATGTAATTTCAACTCCTTAATGGTTAAGGAGTAGTTACATTTATACATTTCTAAAATTATTTCAGCCCTTTGAAGGCAACCACGAGACTGATGAGGCCCCCCATGAAAATGAGTTTGACACCCCTGGTTTAGTGGATTTATTAAAGATTTTTGGCAAGAATATGTCTTCATTCTCTCTCTTTTGGAGGCACATAATGTCAGATTATTCCACCATAAGTAGTGCTGTTTGTTCACTTGTTTAAGATCTATCCTATGTAAAGATATGTTTTCTTTTCGCCATTGGTAAGTAATTTGTGAAGATGATAAGCTCCAGCGCAGTGTGAAAATCTATTCCTCTGCAGCCTAATGTTTTTAGCAATCATCCATGACCTTTTAGTGACCTCCATGATGATTTGGGCAAGATCTTAACCTGAACTTCAGTTTCTTTGATCTGTGGTACAGGAATAATAATGCCTGTCATTTTTTTACCCCTCCCTCTCTCCTGCTGACAACCCTCCATGTGATCTCCATTTCTGTGATTCTGTTCCTCTTCTAGTTGTTTGCTTAGTTTTGTTTTTGTTTTAGGTGTGGTTGTTAATAATTGTGAGTTTGCTGTCATTTTACTATACATGTTTTTTATTTTCTTTTTTCTTAGATAAGTCCCTTTAACATTTCATACAACAAGGACTTGGTGATGATGAACTCCTTTAACTTGACCTTATCTGAGAAGCACTTTATTTGCCCTTCCATTCTCCATGAAAGCTTTGCTGGATAGAGCAATCTTGGGTGTAGGTCTTTGCCTGTCTGAGTTGGAATACTTCTTTCCAGCCCCTTCTTGCCTGCAAGGTTTCTGTTGAGAAATCAGCTGACAGACTTCTGGGCACTCCTTTGTAGGTAACTGTCTCCTTTTCTCTTGCTGCTTTTAAGATTCTCTCCTTATCTTTAATCTTGGGTAATGTAATTATGATGTGCCTTGGTGTGTTCCTCCTTGGGTCCAACTTCTTTAGGACTCTCTGAGCTTCCTGGACTTCCTGGAAGTCTATTTCCTTTGCCAGATCAGGGAAGTTCTCCCTCATTATTTTTTCAAATAAGTTTTCCATTTCTTGCTCTTCCTCTTCTCCTTCTGGCACCCCTATGATTTGGATGTTGGAACATTTAATGTTGTCCCGGAGGTTCCTAAGCCTCATCTCATTTTTTTGAATTCTCATTTCTTCATTCTGTTCTCATTGAATGTTTCTTCCTTCTGCTCCAAACCACTGATTTGAGTCCCAGTTTCCTTCCTGTCACTGTTGGTTCCCTGTACATTTTCCTTTATTTCACTTTTTATAGCCTTCATTTTTTCATGTAATTTGTGACCAAATTCAACCAATTCTGTGAGAATCCTGATAACCAGTGTTTTGAACTGTACATCTGATAGGTTGGCTATCTGTTTGTCGCTTAGTTGTATTTTTTCTGGAGTTTTGATCTGCTCTTTGATTTGGGATATATATAAATATATCCCAATATATTTATTTATTTATTTATGTCTTGGCATGCTTGTTACATTGTAAGGGGCAGAGCCTTAGGTGTTCACCAGGGCAACCAGGTCACTATGTTGTGACACTGTATGTGGGGGAGAGTTCCAAGAGGGAACACTGTGGCCTGCTCCGCTCTCTGCCAGTTTTCAGTCACTTCCCCCGCTACACAAAAGCAAATTGGCCCCTCTGGTGCTGATTCCCATGTGGGTGGGTTTGTGCACATTCTAGCACCCTGTGGGTCTCTCCAGCGAACTCTTCTGTGGGGCTGGGAGTTTCTCCCACTGCCACCTCAACCCCCACAGATGTTTTCAGCCTGAGGTTTGAGGCTTTATTTCCCTGCTCTGGAACCCTGGGTTGTGCGGTCTGTCTTACCCCCCAGTTATTCCTCCCCGTGTCTTTGCACACGGATGTGGTACCACCCACTCTGTAAGCTGATGCCTTGCCTGGTCACCAGCCGCAGCCTTGCCTGTCCTGGAACTCCAGTCAGCCGCCAGTCCTCTCAGCCCCCTCTGCCCGACTGCCCATTTCTGCCCCTCCTACCAGTCTGGATGAATGTTTCTTCTTTAACTCTTTGGTTGTCAGACTTCCATACAGTTAGATTTTCTGTCAGTTATGATTGTTTTTTGCTTTTAAATTTGTTGTTGTCCTTCTTTTGGTTGTGTGAGGAGGCACATTGAGTCTACCTGTGCCTCCATCTTGGCTGGAAGTCTAGTGCCTGTCATTTTTGTATTTGATGTGTGATGGCATTGAAAAGTAATGTATAAAAGTGCATATGAAAATGCTGTCATGGTCTGCCACCATTTCTCCCTCTTTCTGAGAACACTATCCTCTTTCCTTTAACAACGATCTACCTAGTCTGCTCCAAGTATGTGGTCCAAATTGCTGGCTTCCTAGATGACCCTACTACCTGGCCACTGTGGGGCACAGCTGATTCATCTTACGTCAGGGTACAATGAGCATGTGACAAGCCAAGATAATATGAATGATTCCCTAGGAAATTTTGAACCAAGGAGGGGTGGGAATAGGGTGAGGAAAACATTCTTTTTCCCTAGGGTGGCTAAATATGAGGGTGTGGGTCTGGAAGTTGACTATTTTCCCTTATACCTAGAAAAACCCTATCAGATGAGGAGATCAAAGCTACCTTTCTGAGATCAGGGCAGAGAGTTGTCCAGGGGTGTTCCTGGCCTGGCTCCAGTCCTCGCCAGCTGTTCTCCTTTGACCCAGCTAAGCCAATGAAGGCCCTCTCTTGCCTGAACATATACAAATTGGGTTCTAAACCTTGTGACAGGTAGAATCTGAATAGCATAAAGCCTGCATGTGCCTATCACATAATAGATGACTCATATTAGTGTTGTCCATGCCCCTTGTCTCTTCCTGTTGTCTTTCAATATGTACTATATACCTAGTGGAGAGCTGTGAAGGGGTGCTAGACATGGTCCAGGTCCTGGAGTCCAAAAATCTTACGAGTTGTAAATGCATTTTCTTGGTGAGCACAGACTCAGAGCAAGGGGAGCTAGTGACTTATACAGCTCCTAGTGTAGATGCTTTGGTCACTAGAACCAACCCCTGTCCCCCTTCCCACTCCCTCCCCAGGTCTGGAAGCCAGTCCTGCCTCCACTGAGTGCCCTCTCCTTGAAAAGTTTAAAACCAGCCCGGGTGTTGAGAGGTTCAAACACGGTATTCTAAGGGGGCAACGAAGGGAATGAACGTCAGGGCTAGGAAGGCCTGAGGGAGATCAGAGCGCATGCGCAGTATGAAGGCTGGGGCGGTTTGGGAGCCAGGGTCTTGGGGAAGGGGAGTGAATTGGCAGGGCCCCAGGGGGTTCCAGAAACCCAGGGCTTCTTCCAGGTTCCCAGTCGAGGCTGCTGTTTGTGCAGCACTGTCTCTTTGTGTGTAGGGGTGGGGCGGAGTGTGGGGGGGGGCAGGGGGAGGGGCAGTCAATCGTGAGGACGTGTTTTCCAGGCACTTCTCATTGGATACTTTCTGCGGTCCGTCGGGCGGAGTTACTATTATTAACCCCCTTTCACAGATGAGAAAACTGACACCCAGAAGACAGAAGTAACTTACCCAAGGTCACTCTGCTGGTAATGGCCGAGTTGGAATTCAAATTGAGAGCTGGCGGATTTCAGCTTGCTGCTCTAACCCGCACCCTGTTCTGCAGGCTGGCGAGCGAGGCCTGACTGAGAACAACCCCTGAAGCCAGATTCCCCTATCGGAGGGCCAGGTGAGTGGCGGCTGGACAACCTTCCCGAGGCGTGAGAGCCTGTCTTCCTCCGTAGGGCCCCAGGGCTTGGGGGACTCTGCTTGAAGACCAAGCATACCAGTGCCTGGCCTCTGAGGCCAACGGCAGCCTAGACCGCGGGCTGAAGGGGCAGACGAGGGGGGCACTGGCGGCTCGCGCCACTGCAGTGGGGTCACCTGGATGGGAGCCTTGCCAGGAGACCCGGAGATAACCGATGGTGCCCCTGAAGAGGGAGGGGAAACCAGTGGAGGGTGAGTGGAGGTAGCTTCATAGGTCCAGACGGGGAGGGCATGGAGCAGACAACCCACCTTCCCAGGGCTAAACATAACCCATTGAGCTGTTGGGACCCACAGGGTAGTGTTTGGGGGCCGATGGCCAGATTGGGGCCCATCTTTGGATCTGGAAAATGTCATTGTGACTTTGGAGCCATGGAAGTTCTGGGCAGAGGTAGGTTGCATGGGAACAGTGGCCTTCCTTCTCGAGGCCAAGACAGTTCCCTCCTGGTCTCTTCCTGTTCCAACCCAGGTGTACTTTATGTCACCCACCTCTTTATCCCCCTATAGTTTCCAGGCGTCCCCGGGTATGCACAGGGCCTGGGGAGGTGACAGGGCTGCACTCACGCTGTTGTGGGTTGGTTCAGGGAGGCTGTCCCAGAGCCAACCCTAGCTAAGGACCCTCCACCCAAGTGGGTAGTTCTCAGATGCCCTCCTGGCCCCAGGGAGGAGATGCAGGTCTTCTGCTTTCCAGTGTCTGAGGTCCTTTTTAAATAATAATTAAAACAGTCCGTGATAGTAGATGATAAGATTTTTTGTTTTGTTTTGAATACCCTTGGCAAATTAAAAAGTTGGCAATCCTACCTTCCTCCATTTTCTCTCCCATTCTCGCACATGAATATTAACATACCTGTTGGGAAAAAATTGCAGGTTCCAATAAATTTCACATTTGGAAATCACTGAACTGAACTGCTGGCCAGTAGCAACTGGTGAGGTGGGAGGGGCAGCCGTGTGGCTTTCTGGTCCATGGCTGCCTCTGACTGACTGGGATCCTGGAGCCTTCTCTCCTGCTCCGTTTCTTCAGAACAAAGGGATCTACAAATCCCCTTTTATATTAAAATGTTGGTGGTCCTTTGAGTCTGGCCTATATCCGTTCATTCCTCAAACTGCATATTCATGCAGTCCTAGCAGTAACAGCTGTTCCACACACGATCCTGGCCTATTTTCAGAGAAAGGCCGACAAAGTCCTCCTCACTGGGATGGGGGTGCAGACGGGGTGGTACTCTGGGTGGCCCCATGGTAACCCCAGGCTGGGGAGAGGAAAGCACTGTATCATGGAATGTGTTTGTCTGTCTCTCTCTACAGCAGTTACCAAGAGCCTGCAAATTCCTGTCTCTTTTTTTGTCCCTGAATTGTTTGCATTGGCCTAACCTGGGCATGGGGCGTCCAGTAAGTGCACAGTTAACTTTTGTAGGGGGGATGTATAATGGTTGGTGGCTGGGAGGTCTATGTGGAGTGTACAGGACCAAGCTGAGCTTTGCAGAAGTGAAATTTAAAAGGCCTGGAGGAGCAGAGAAGGTACCCCCAGGGAAGGACCCCAGACATGGAAGCTACAGATGCTTTGGGTGGACTGTGCTCCAGGACTTGAGGGAGACATGCTGGGTGGGGGGCAGGAAGGGTGGGTAGTTGGAAAATGTGAAAACTGGGAGGCTAATGATTCGGAAGCATGGGAGAAGGGGAGAAGCTAGCATGAGCTCCTGGCTAGAGTGTGGGTGACGGAGAGAATGACTGAAATGGTCAGCTTTAAACAAGTTTAGTTTGCAGGGAGTACATAAGAAGGGGTACAGACCATCAATGAAATTGTCCAGGGTACCCCAATCCCATCCAGAGCATGGGGATCAATATGTAGCCATGACTTCTACCTGGAGAGTTTTAGAGCTGGGACTCACACTCTGGTCCCACCAACTTCATCATTTTAGAGCAAAGGAAACGGAGGCTCTGGAGTTCAGGTGACTTATCAGCCTGCCGAGAGGGTGGAGGGGAGATTGAAAGGGGAGCCTTGCAGAGACAGAAGGATCCAATTTTTCGGGTGAGGAAAAGAGAAAACTGGTGAGTGACAGAAAGGAAGAGCACATTAGATCGTTTCCAAAGCACTCTGGCAGCATTCAAAGAGGAGCAATAAACAGTATAGCCGGGAGGGTGCCCACACCATTGCCCTCTGCCTTTACACTTGTTCTGCTTTAGTTCTCAAAGCTTCAGAGACACTCCTTATCCCCAGCTGGAGTGAGGGGGGTCTGCATCGGGGACCGTGGAGGGGCCTTAATGCCTGGGTGTGAGCAAGGGTATTTGCACAGAGTGCAGAGAGCTAAGAGCAGTGCCTCTATTCTAAGTCCCTGAGGACTCTGTCTCCTGCAGTCTCCATGCACAGCTTGAGTCCCTGGTGCTGCCAAGCACAGCTCTTGGAAAGAAGGAATATTGTCTTAAGGTGCTTCTCACCTCCCTTGTCATGTGTGTCCCTCACCTCCTGATGCCTCCCTTCGGCACCACCAGGTGGCCAGGTCATCACTGTGCCATTTGGATGCATTACAACCAGGCCTGCCCTCCCTGCAATGCCCAGGCTCCCACTCAGTTCCTCTCCTTCCTCTACTTGTTCCTCTCCACTCATTCCTCAGGGCTGCCATGCTTGGCAGGGGCAGAGAGGAAAGCAGACTAGAACAAATTTGCCCTTAGATTATGAATGGCCACTAGTCCCTTTTCCCACAGAAATATTTGAATTTTAGGAGAGGTCCTTCCTTTCACCCTCTCAACTTTAACCAAGCTCTTGAGTCCCAGCACTGTGCTTGACCCTTCGGTGTGCAGTTTTTCATCTGGTCCTCCCAGTGACCCACTGGGCAAGGGTCGTATCCTCCCTTTCCAAGTGGGGACCCAAACTCCTGAGCGTTTTAACTAGTCTCCCATGATTATACAACTGGCAAGTGATGAAGCTGGGATGATAATTGAGAGCTTCTCGGGCCAAGTCTGGCCACCTCTTATCTTCTACATCTCAGGTACTCCTTCAAAAGAAGGCATTTGTAATGACAGTGGTGAAGGAGAAGATATGAGGGATCCTTAACTGAGGGCCTTGACCTCCAGGCCTGGAGGGTACCTATGGCTCCAGGAAGGTCTATGGAACTAGTTGTGAAACTTCTTTTGTGCATATGATCTGCGCACTTTTCAGCAGAGGCCTTCTTCTGGCCAGTTGGACCCCTTCCCATCTAAACTGGGGTCCTGAGGCAAGAAGGCCAGGTACTGAGTAAGGGTACTTCAGACCCTGGTCTTATTATCTCCCCCTGGTCCCCATTCTGAAATCTCAGGAGGCAAAGAGCTGACTGAAAAAGAGCAATGGAGAGGCTCTTCTGTGGCCAGGGGTTGGATGTTAACAGAATTGAATGGTTAGAACTTCAGAGCTGGAAGACGCTGGGGAGAGCCTAGTCCAACCTCCATTTTGCAGAGGTGGAAATCGGGGCTCATGGAAGGGACCCCACATTCCCAAGATCACCCAGTGAGTTAGTTGCAGAAAATGTCTTGTGTTTTTTAGGTCTGCTGAAGAGGTGTATAAGGCTGTCAGGTTCATCAAGGCAAAGAAGTGAGCATTTGCTGGGCCTTACATATGTGCTAACGTTTCCACAGGCATTATCTCCTTGAGTCACATGAGAGTTGGGACTAGGTGCCCCATCTCTCACCCTCACTTTTCTCTTACACAGGTGATGCTGACTTTAGAGGACAAGGACATAAAGGGTTTCACATGGGCCATAGCCCCGGCCTTGACCTCACTGGGTTACCTGCTCATACTGTTGGTTGCCATCTTCCCCTTCTGGGTTCGCCTTGTGAATGAAGAGTCCCGTGAAGTGTTTTTCAGTGGCCTATTTGAGAACTGCTTTCATATCAAGTGCTGGAGGCCTCGACCCTTATCCAGTAAGAAGGGACGGAAGCAGGGACTGGGAAGAGATGGGGCTGGTGCAGGGGCTGGGGGGTGGCAGAGGACAGGATTTAATAAACCCATAAGGACTTTTTCTCTAAGTCTCCACTCTGAGGGGTAGAGCACAGTAGGCGGTTGGGAGGGGTTAATGATGAGAGGCTGACACTGGAGTCAGGAGCCAGTGTGTCAGCAACAAAGTCTATTTCTGGGGAAAGAGTGGCTCTACCTGAGATGGGGTAGGGGACCCTGCCCTGCTCTGGGAGGCTCCCCCACCTCTCAGGGCTGCAGTTAGCCCATCCAGACAGTACCCTTTAGGAGCTTCAAAGGCCTTCAGCAGCCTGGTTAGCAGAGTGCAGGCTTGATTTTAGCCTCCATTTGTCCCCTTGGCCACGCACCTGTCCAACTCTGGGTGGCAGCTCTGCAGGTAATGTGCTCAGGCCTGCGTACCACATTGCCAATGAGACACTTGAAACCATGTTTTACAAGGAACTTGGAAAGGCCATGATAGTGTCTACTTGGAAAAGAGGTGACCTTGGGAGACCTAGGGGTTACCTCCTGATAGTAGAAGAGACACTTTGGGGGAACATGGGCCAGACTGTGTGAGCTTGCTGGTCCAGGGTTCCTCAGCCCTGGCACTACTGACATTCTGGGTTGGACAATCTTTGGTGGGAGTTCCCTTGTTTCCTATAGGTTAGTAGCACCCCAGCCTTCCTCTACCCTCTAGGTACCAGTAGAACACCCCCTCCCTTAGTAATCTTAGTAATCTTAGACAAACAAGATTACTTCTTGGCATTGCCAGCTATCCCCCATGGGGGTCAACCTTGTCTCTGGTTGAGATTGAGAAGCATTGTTTTAACTCAAGGGTAGATTCTAGAACTCTGGGTCTTCAACAATACCTTTGTCACTTTGTCCCACCCCCAGGTGTCCATTTCTGCCGTTCCAGAGGGCATACAAACTCATTTTAACACGGGTCTGAATCACGTAAGGGTAGGAGAATGTATCGCCCTGTCCTTAAGACCCTGGCTATGCTACTTTGAGTCTGTTTCATGACTCCTGTTAACCAGGATGATTACAGGGGTTCCCCGCAGAGGTCAGAACATCTTGATCTCACAAAGTTCTGATTTTCCACCAGTTCTTTAAGTGTAACCAATATAGATGCAATTCCTGATGTTTCCTCATGTAATAAATTTTCGCATGAGGGTTTTATTTTATGTTATTTTTAAAACCACTATTTGTCCATCTAATTTTTTTGGTTTGTTCACTTCGATGTGGTGGGAAATGAAATGGAGCCAGAGCATCCTTGGGGCCAAAGTGGCAGGGTCAGAACCATGGTGCCAGGCCACACGTTGGGACACGAAGTGGTGGAGCCACAGGGGTCATCCCCACCCAGAATCCATGGGCTCTTGTGGGCTCTGCCCTTTGGGGTCAGGGTGCCCAGCGCCAGCCTGCTCTCCTTCCCCTGCAGTTTACATCATCCTTGGCCGAGTTTTCCTGCTGTCTGCCGTCGTCTTGTCTTTCCTCACCACCCTCATCATGGTGTCCTTTGCATCTCAGCTCTTTCCAAGGACCCGGAAGCACAATTTGGTGTCAGCCTTCTTCAGCTTCCTCACAGGTGTGCAGCAGGCAGAAAGACCATGGGGAGGGCCGGGGGAGGGGTCCAAAGGTGGGTAGGGGGGGCGAGGAGAAGGGGGGTGGTCTCTGATGTCAGGAGAGAGAATTTTAAGACCTCTTCTCTTGGCTTCTCTATGAAGTAGCCCACCACCACATCCACCCCCTCAGTATTTATGACCCCTCCTCTTAGGGGCTTTTCCGCACTCCATACTTCCAGTTAGCACAGTCCTTCCCACACTGGCTGGGGTCATTTGTCTGGTGATCATCTTATCATAATCTCTATTCCAGCGACTACCATAGAGTCTGGAATAGAATTCTAATACAATTGAATCAATATACAGTTGAATTAAATATTCTAATACAATATAAATGTTTCTTAGATGGATGAATGGAAAGACTCTCTCAGTCTTTGGAACCTTTGCTTTTAAAGGTTGACCAAGGCCCTCCCCTGCCGTGAAATGGAGGAGCTGGAAGTTCAACAGTGGGAAAATCAGGTTAAGTTCAGTCCAAAGCATCACACCCAAAGGGCCCAGGCTGGAGTCAGCTTGTCATGAGCACAAAGGGTACTCAGGAAAGGGATTTCTGATTAGGGGGCCCCTGGGGGATAAGGCACATGGGCTTTGAGATGAGTGGAAAGAGGGTAAGGCAGGCATGTGGGGTGGAAGTTACTGACCAAGAGGACAAGGTGTGCCAGCATAAGAAAGGGGCCTCCAGGCAGGAGACACATAGCCTACATGGCTCTGTCTGATTAAGTCAGAGGAAGGCTGGAGCAAAGGCAGAACCACAGGAGGAGAGCAAGGGTGCCTCTCTGTGACCCTGCAGGGGCTTGTGCTCTCCTGGCCTTGTTGCTGCATGCCCTGGAGATCCAGAGTCTGACGATGAAACCCAGCCCTCCCCAGTTCTCCGTGCAGTGGCCTTACTACGTCCTGGGCTTTGGCATCTTTCTATTCATAGTGGCTGGTGAGTGTCCTGGGGCTGGTGCCCCTCTCCCTGTCCTCTGTCTAGATTCAGGAGCCATGGACCCTCTAGAGCTGTGCTGTTCAAAACTGTAGTCACTAACTACATGTACTGTTCAATTAATTAAAATGAAATAAAGTTAGAAATTCAATACCTGAGCCACACTAGACACACTCCAAATGTTTAATAACTACATTATTATGTGTCTAGTGGCCATCATATTAGATGGTACAGATGCAGAAATTTCACTGCTGCAGAAAGTTCTGCTGGACAGCACTGTTCTAGAGCTTCAACGCTATCCCCACCATCCCTCCTGGTTCTTATCCTGCTCTACTTCAGAACCAAACTCTTCCAAATTTTCATACTCTTCCTCACACTGTCCTGTTTCCTAAGGCTTTCTGTTCCTGTCTCTATCCTTATCCTGAAATCTAAGACTTATTCCTCCGCCTCCCCCTTTATCTCTATAGAACATCACCATCTAAGTTCATGGTCCTGTCAAATTTTGTCTCTACTCCTAATCCTCTCCTTGCTCTGTTAACTGGACCCATGATTATTAACTGTTTTAATTTGACCTTATTATACATTGAGTATATAATAAAGAATATTCAAATATATCTGTAAGATGTAAGTAATTAAAAATAAACTTTTTTTACAGATGTTAAAATGTAAAAAAAAATTGGCTGTCAAAATTAATGAAACATGGTAGTACATGAAGTATCTCTGAGGTCTCCCCCAGCTTGACCACCTGGTTCTTTCTGATCCCTTCATCTTTTCTCCCTAACCAGAATCATTTATTCTGAAACATATGCTAATTATTTTTACTACAAACATATATTCTTAAACAATATTATTTAGTTTGCATGCTTTAAAGATTTATATAAACGTAATCATATTGTGCTTATTCTTCTGGAACTTGCTATTTTGATCAGCAATATGACCTTGAGATTTCTCCATGTTAATACAAGGAACTGAGGTTCACTTATTTTTACCACTGTAAATATTTACTTGTATGGCTGATCCACAATTTATCCATTTTCCTGCCAATGGGTATTTGATGGTTTCCTGTTTATTTTTTTATTACCAGCAACACTGCTGTGAACTTTCTTATGTGTGTCTCCTGCTGCACATGTAACAGGGTCATGTGCAGGTGCCAAGTACTAGAATTTCTAGATCTAGATTATGCATATATTCAGGTTTTCTAGACAGTGTTCAATAGGTTTCTCAAGAGATGGAAATAATTTGCACTCTTACTGGCAGAACAAAAGAATTCCTGTTGCTTTACCTCCTTGTCAACATTTGAAATTGTCAGACTTTTAAAGCTTTGCCAGTTTAATTGGTGTAAGACTGTATTTCATGCTATTAAAATGCATTTTCATAATTACTAAACAGGTTGAACACATTACATATATTTATTGGCCATTTGTGTTTTCTCTTTTAAGAAATTCTTATTTAGTAATTTGCCTGTCTTTGCCCTTTCAAACTGATTTGTAGGTGTACTGTATATAATTTAGATACTAATCCTTTATTAGTATAGATATTATAAATATCTTCTAGTTTAGGTCTTGACTTTTTACTTCTTATACTGGATTCTTTGAGGAACAGGAATTAATTTTACTGTAAATTTGTTGATATTTTCCTTTAAATCATTTTTTCCCTTTGTGTATTATTTAAGAAATCTTCCCATGTTGAGGTCTTTTTTTAAAATTTTTAAAAAATATTTTAGTGTGCCCTGGCTGGTGTGGCTCAGTGGATTGAGTGCTGGCCTGTGAACCAAAGGGTTGCAGGTTCAATTCCCAGTGAGGACATATGCCTTGGTTGTGGGCCAGGTCCCCAGTGGGGGGTCACGCGAGAGGCAACTGCACATTGACATTTCCTTCTCTCTCTTCCTCCCTTCCCCTCTCTCTAAAAATATATAAATAAAATCTTTAAAATAAATAAATAAAATATGTTATTGTTATTCAATTATAGTTATCCCCATTTTTCCCTCTTTGCTCTCCTCTGCCTAGATCACCCCCTACTCCCACAGTCAGCTCCCACCCTGTTGTCCATGCCAGTGAGTCATTTATATCTGTTCCTTGGCTAGTCTCTTCCCCATCTTTTCACCCTTAATGTCCTGCCCATTCCTCTCTCGTTGCTGTTAGTCTGTTCCTTGTTTCCATACTTCCGGTTCTATTTTGCTCATTTGTTTGTTTTGTTTGTTAGGTTCTTCTTACAGGTGAGATCACATGGTATTTGTCTTTCATTGCCTGGCTTATTTCACTTAGCATAATGCTCTCCAGTTCCATCCATGTTGTCACAAGGGGTAAGAGTTCCTTCTTTCTTTCTCCTGTGTAGTGTTCCATTGTGTAAATGCACCAAAGTTTTTTGATCCACTCATTTACTGATGGGAGCTTAGGCTGCTTCTAGCACTTGGCTATTGTAAATAATGCTGCTATGAACATTGGGGTGCATATGTTCTTTTGATTTGGTGTCATGCTGAAAGTGAAGGGATGGAAGAAATATTACAAGCACACGGACATGAAAAAAGAAGCTGGGGTAGCAATACTTATATCAGACAAAATAGACTTCAAAACAAAGGCTATGAAAAGAGATAAAGAATGCCACTATATAATACTTAAGGAAATAGTCCATCAAGAAGATATAACCCTTATAAACATATATGCGCCCAACATAAGAGCACCTAAATATATAAGGAAAATGGAGGACCAAGAAAGATATCAACAGCAACACATTCATTGTAGGGGATTTTAACACCCTACTGTCAATAATGGATGGATCTTCCAAACAAAGAATCAACAAAGATGTTGTGACATTGAAGAACACTCTAGAGCACAGATGGCAAACACAAGGCCCATGGGCCGAATCCGGCCCTCCATCTTGTTTTATCCGGCCCAGCACCTTGTTTCTACCCAGCAGCAGTGCTGACCTCCTTGCCTTTAGTTAAGGAGTAGTTACATTTATACAGTCCTAAAATTACATTTGGCCCCTTGAAGGCAACCGTGAGGCTGATGTGGCCCCTGGTGAAAATGAGTTTGACACCCTTGCTCTAGAGCAAATTGACTTAATTGATACATACAGAACCTTTTACCCCAAAGAAGCAAAATATACATTCTGTTCAAATGCACATGGGACATTTTCAAAGATAGACCACATGGTAAGACACAAAACAAGCCTTAACAAATTCAAGAAAATTGAAATCATATCAAGTATCTTCTCGGAACACAATGGCTTGAAGCTAGAAACCAACGTCAAGTAAAAAAACTCCTTGTTGAGGTCTTAAAGATAGACTCTTTTATCATCTTCTAAACTTTTATAGTTTTGCTTTCTATATTTAACTCTTTAATTAATTTTGACTAAGTTTATGGTGTGAGGTAGGAATCATTTCATTATGTTTTTCAGTGAATATTAAGTTGTTATGATGGCAGTTATTGACTAATCTGCACTGATCTGTAGTGCCATTTCTGTTATTAATCATATTTCCATATTCTACTAATTTGTCTCTTATAGTGCCCAAACCATACTTTCATAGTTTCTGTAGCTTTATGCTAACTTGATATTATATATTATGATATCTTGTAGGAAAAATTCTTCTACTTGTTCTTTTTCAGAGGTACCTTAGATATTTTGGCCTTTTTAAAGATATGTATTTTATTGACTATGCTATTACAGTTGTCCCAGTTTTGCCCACCTCTGCCTGCTATTCTGCTTCCCTCCAGCAGTCCCCCACCTTATTTCATATCCATGGATCATGCATGTAAGTTCTTTGGCTTCTCCATTTCCTATACTATTTTTAACAGCCCCATGTCTATTTTGTTTCTTCTAACTATGCTTCTTATTCCCTGCATGTTTTCCTCCATTGTGCCCCTTCCCCCTCCCAGCTGATGACCCTCAAATTACCTCCATATCTATGATTCTGTTCCTTTTCTGGTTGTTTGCTTAGGGTTTTTTTTTTTTTTTTTTAGGTTCAGTTGTTAATAGTTATGAATTTGTTGCCATTTTAATGTTCATAGTTTTGATCCTTTTCTTAAATAAGTCCCTTGAACATTTCATGTAATGATGGCTTGGTGATGATGAACTCCTTTAGCTTTACCTTGTCTGGGAAGCTCTTTATCTGCCCTTCTATTCTAAATGATAGCTTTGCTGGACAGAGTAGTCTAGGTTTTAAGTTGTTGCTTTTCATCACTTTGAATACATCTTGCCAGTCCCTTCTTGCCTGCAAGGTTTCTTTTGAGAAATCAGCTGACAGTCTTATGGGAACACCTTTGTAGATAATTGTCTGCTTTTCTCTTCCTGCTTTTAGATTCTTTCTTTATCTTTAAACTTTGGCATTTTAATTATGATGTGTCTTGGTGTGTTCCTCTTTGGGTCTAACTTGTTTGGGTCTCTCTGAGCTCCCTGGATTTGTATGTTTATTTCCTTCACCAAATTAGAGAAGTTTTCTTTCATTATTTTTTCAAGTGAGTTTTCAATTTCTTGTTCTTCTTCTTTTTCTGGCACTTCTAAGATTTGGATGTTGGTACGTTTGGGGATATCCCAGAGACTTCTTATACTGTCCTCGATTTTTCAAATTCTTGTTTCTTCTTGCTGTTCTGGTTGAATGCTTAATTCTCCCTTATGTTCCAAATTGTGGATTTGAATCCTGTCTTCCTCACCTTCACTGTTGGTTCCCTGCAGGTTTTTCTTTATTGCTCTTAGTGTACCTTTCATTTCTTCCTTTATGTTGTTGTCATACTCAATGAGTTCTTTGAGCATCCTGATCACCAGTGTTTTAACTCTGCATCTGATTGGTTGGTTATCTCCATTTCATTCAGCTCTCTTTCTGAGGTTTTGTTCCGTTCTTTCAAGTGGGCCATATTTCTTTGTCTCCTCAATTTGGCAGCTTCCCTGAATTTGTTTCTGTGTACTAGGTAGAACTGCTTTGACTCTGTGTCTTAGTAGCATGGCCTTTTGTAGAAAAGGCACCTCTAAATTGTGTGGGGCAGAGCCTTAGGTAATCACCAGGGTGGGGCTGTGTAGCACCACTGGTGATTACACATCGCTGTGTTGTGGTGCTATATGTGTAGGAGGGGTCAGAGAGGGAACAGTGCCACTTGCTCGGCTCTTGGCCGGCTTTCAGTCACTTCTCCTGCAACTCACAAACAAATTGGGTCCTTCTGGTGCTGGTTCCCAGGTGGGTGGGCTTGTGTATGTTCTAGGACCCCGTGGGCCTCTCCAAAAAACTCTCCTGTGAGACAGGGAGTTTCTCCCACTGCTTCAAACCCCATAGGTTTTTACAGCCAGAAGTTTTGAGATTTTATGTCGCCGTGCTGGAACCCTGGGTTGCTCTCTCTGTCTCGCTCCCCAGTTGTTCCTCCCAGTTAATGTGCATGCGAATGTGGGACCACCAGCTGCCACCTCACTCTCCCAGTCCTCCAGCTGCCTCCTTCTGCTCATCCTCTTCACCCCTTCTACCAGTCTGGAATGAATGTTTCTTCTTTAACTCCTTGGTGGTCAGACTTCCATACAGTTCAATTTTCTGGCAGTTCTGGTTGTTTTTTGTTCCTAAATTTGTTGTTGTCCTTCTTTTGGTTGTGCAAGGAGGCAAAGTGTATCTACCTACACCTCCATCCTGGCTGGAAGTCCCTCTAGGTATTATTTGTTTTGAGGTTTAGTTGTAATTCTCTCTGTGGTTGTGCGCCTCCATCTTGACTGGAAGATGGCTTTTATTCTTATGTATAAGAAAATATTTCTTACATGTATATATATTTTTTTACATATAAGAAATCTTTCATTACATTTCCCAGGAAAAGTTCTATTGAAATTTGTTTGGTATTACAATAATTATATGGTTAACTTAGGGAGAGCTGATTTAAAAAATAATAATATTGGATCTTCCTATCCATGAACAAGGTATTTTTCTTTGCTTTTCCTTAGGTCTTCTTTAATGGTTATTTAACAGTTTTATAATTTTGTTGTTTTGTTTTATTTTTTCCCCTAGATATATGTACCTCCAGTATGATGATAATTAGATAGTAAAGGGATGTTTTATTATGAAGTGTTATATATATTTGTACATATTTAAGGTAGATAATATTTGTCATATTAAGAAAGTTACTTTCTAGTTCCAGTTTACAAAGATTTGTGTTTTCTTTTTAATCATGAATGTATGTTAAGTTTTATTGGATGTTTTTTTTTTTTTTTGCATGTATTGAAATCATTACGTTTTCTCCTTTAGCCCATTAATGTGGCAGATAACATTGGACATTTGTCTATTATGTAATATCTTTTTTGTTGTTCAGCTTTTTCTGTAACATTTTCTTTAGGATTTTGCATTCATGAGTGAGATTGTTTTAAAATTTTTTTCCTTGTATTGCCCTTTTCTGATTTTGATATTATGGTTTTACAAGCTTTGTAAAGTGGGTGAGGTTGTTCTTTTTCTTTCTAATTTCTGAGATCATGTTTAGAATGATTAGTTTTTCCTGTATAAGCTGGCCTGTAAAAGGAGTATGGTATTCCTCTATGGAAAGATTTTAGGTTCATGACTCAGCTTCTTCTTAAGGATTATAGGACTCTTCAGGTATTTTATTTATTCTTGAGTCAATTTTGGGAATTTATATATTTTTATAAATTTATATATTTAATCCAAGTTTTAAAATAAATTGACATAAAATTATTCAAAATATTTTCTTTCTTAATTTTTGCTGCATCTGTAGTTATGTGCTTCTTTTTCATTCCTTATTTTTTCTTTTTTCATCACCAATTTTGTCAGAGGCTTACCATGTTTTAGTCTTCAATGAACTAGTGTTTTGCTTTATTGAAACTTCATGTTTTGTGTTTGTTTTCTATTTAATTCATTTTTACTTCTGATTTTTAACTTTCCTCAATTTTTCTGCATTATTCTATTCCTTTTCCAACTTCTAAATCAGGATCTCAGACCATTGATTATTTTTTTATTTTCTAAGTAGACATTTAAAGCTTTAATTCCCCTCTAAGAATTGCTTTATTTGCAGCTCCCATTTTGATGTGTAGTATTTTTTGTTATTGTTATATTTCAAATATTTGCTACTTGTCCTTATGCTTTCTTTTTTGATTCATGAATTATTTTAAAGTTATACTTTCAAATTTCCAAATGTAGAATTTTTTGTTGTACCTCTGTGTTTATGGTTTTTTAGAAGACTTTATTATTTATCTTTAGAGAGGAGAAGGGAGGGACAAAGAGAGGGAGAGAAACACCAGTGCATTGCTGCCTCTCACGCACCCCGCACCGGGGACCCAGCCCACACCCCAGGCATGTGCCCTAGACTGGGAATCAAACCAGCCACCCCCTGGTTCATAGGCTGGCACGCAGTCCATTGAGTCATGGCATCTGTGTTTATCATTTTAACTTCATTTCAATTTGACAAGAGGTCATGGTCTATATAATCCTAATATGTTCAGATTCACTGAGAATTGCCTTATAGCCTAGTTTGAGGTCTGTTTTCCTGTTTCATGTTGAGTGTAATCTTATCTATAAAGATTAGATCAAGCTTGTTTATTATGTTGTTTAAATCTTGATTTAGAATTGTTATATTTTACTAGGGAATTAAACTTTTATCATTATCCTTTTTATTTCTAGCAATGCTTTTGTGCTAAAGTCTGTTATCTAATATTACTATAGGTACTTCCACATTCTTTTTAAAAAATATATTTTATTGGCTCCCTGGCTGGCGTAGCTCAGTGGATTGACCGCGGGCTGGGAACCAAAGTGTCCCCGGTTCAATTCCCAGCCAGGGTACATTCCTGGGTTGCAGGCCATAACCCCCAGCAACCACACATTGATGTTTCTCTCTCTCCCTCTCTCCCTCTCTCCCTCTCTCCCTCTCTCCCTCTCTCCCTCTCTCTCTCTCTCTCTCTCCCCCCCTTCCTTCCCTCCCTAAAAATAAATAAATAAAATCTTTAAAAATATATATATATATTTTATTGATTATGCTATTACAGTTGTCCCATTTCCCCCCTTCATTCCCCTCCACCCTGCATACCCTCTCCCCCCTACATTTCCCCTCTTTAGTTGATGTCCATGTGTCATACTTACAAGTTCTTTGGCTTCGATATTTCCCATACTATTCTTACCCTCCCCCTGTCTATTTTCTACCTACCATCTATGCTACTTATTCTCTGTACCTTTTCCCCCTCTCTCCTCCTCCCACTCCCCTGTTGCTAATCCTCCATGTGATCTCCATTTCTGTGGTTCTGTTCCTGTTCTAGTTTGCTTAGTTTGTTTTTGTTTTAGGTGTGGTTGTTAATAATTGTGAGTTTGCTGTCATTTTACTATACATGTTTTTTATCTTCTTTTTCTTAGATAAGTCCCTTTAACATTTCATACAACAAGGACTTGGTGATGATGAACTCCTTTAACTTGACCTTATCTGAGAAGCACTTTATCTGCCCTTCCATTCTCCATGAAAGCTTTGCTGGATAGAGTAATCTTGGGTGTATGTCCTTGCCTTTCATAAGTTAGAATACTTCTTTCCAGCCCCTTCTTGCCTGTAAGGTCTCTTTTGAGAAATCAGCTGATAGACTTCTGGGCACTCCTTTGTAGGTAACTGTCTTCTTTTCTCTTTCTGCTTTTAAGATTCTCTCCTTATCTTTAATCTTGGGTAATGCAATTATGATGTGCCTTGGTGTGTTCCTCCTTGGGTCCAACTTCTTTGGGACTCTCTGAGCTTCCTGGACTTCCTGGAAGTCTATTTCCTTTGCCAGATTGGGGAAGTTCTCCTTTATTATTTGTTCAAATAACTTTTCCACTTGTTGCTCTTCCTCTTCTCCTTCTGGTACCCCTATAATTCGGATGTTGGAACATTTGAAGTTATCCTGGAGGTTCCTAAGCCTCTCTGAATTTTTTCTGAAATTTTTTTGTCTTCATTCTTTTCTGGTTGGATGTTTCTTCCTTCTGGTCCACACAGTTGATTTGAGTTTCAGTTTCCTTCCCATCACTTTTGGCTCCCTGTACATTTTCCTTTATTTCACTTTTTATAGCCTTCATTTTTTCATCTAATTTGTGGCCAAATTCAACCAATTCTTTGAGCATCCTGATAACCAGTGTTTTGAACTGTGCATCTGATAGTTTGGCTACTTCTTTGTTGCTTAGTTGTATTTTTTCTGGAGTTTTGATCCGTTCTTTTGTTTGGGCCATATTTTTGTCTTGAAACTACTGTTATGTATGAGGGCAGAGCCTTAGGTGTTCACCAGGGTGGGGTAACACACATCACTGGGTTGTGACACTGTATGTGGAGGAGGGGTCTGAGAGGGAACAATGGCACTTGCTCTGCTTTCTGCTAGATTTCAGTTAATTCCCTTGCTTCCCACAAGCAAATTAGGTCCTTCTGGTGCTGATTTCCATGTGGGTGGAGTTGTGTACGTTCTGGGACCCTGTGAGTCTCTCCAACAAACTCTCCTGTGAGGCTGGGAGTCTCTCCTGGCACCTAAAACCCTACAGGTGTTTTCAATTGGTGGCTTGAGGCTTTATTTCCCTGTGCTGGGACCCTGGGTTGCGTGGTCTGTCTTGCTTCCCATTTTTGCCTGGTTTATCTGTGCATGAATGTGGGACTGCTCAGTCCGCAGCCGCCTTGCATACCATGTCTCTCCACAATCCGCTGCCTCGCTGGGTCTGCCAGCTGCCGCTTTGCTGAGAGCCATGAGCCCTCTTGGTTTCAGCTGCCTGGCTGGGCCCGACTCTGCCCCTTCTATCAGTCTGGATGAATGTGTCTACTTTAACTCCTTGGTTGTCAGACTTCCATTCAGTTCAATTTTCTGTCAGTACTGGTTGTTGTTGTTTTTAAATTGTTGTTGTCCTTATTTTTGTTGTGCGTGGAGGCACAGTGTGTCTACCTACACCTCCATCTTGGCCCTACTTCTATATTCTTTAGGTTACTATTTACCTGTTATATTTTTTAAATCTTTTACTTAAAAACTTTCTGTCTTCATGTTTTGGATATCTCTTATAAATAGCTTATAACTGAATTTTTTAATCTGGTCTTATAATCTTTTTCTTTTAACTGGAGCATTTAGTGATTTACATTTATTGTGACGACTGATATATATATATATATATTTTTTTTCTATCACTTTAATTTGTACTTTCAGTTCTTTTCTGCTCACCTCCTACCCCAACTCTTTTGCCTTGCTTTGGACTGATTGAATTTTATGTATACAGTTCTCATTACATTTCTCCCCTCTTTAGTTTGGAAGTTATATGTTCTATTTTTATTCATGTAGTAGTTACCTTTGACATTTTAAAATGCTTATACAACAAAGGTGAAAAATAATCAACATATTTATTCTCTTCATAAATAATGCGAGGACTCCCCACTCTCAATTTATATGCCATTTTGTCCAATGTTTTATTTTTTAATCTATACATTTTGCATTATTTTATGCATTTAATATTTGTTTAAATTAACCCACATATCCACATATTTACTAATTTAATTCCTCATACAACCTTCTTAGATCTTCTATGATCATTATCCTTCTGCTTGAAATGTATTCTTTATAGTGCTTTTATATGATAGTCAATTAGCAATACACTCATTTTGTTTGTATAGAATTTGTTCATTAAAGTTAGTTTTGCCAAACAAACATTTTTGAGTTGATAGTTATTCTCTGAGCATTCAAAATATTATTTTCCCATTTCCATTGTTGAGAAGTTTGGTCTCTATAAAAATATTCTTTTTTAAGGCACTCTTTTTCTTTTCTCTTAGACTTTGGTACTTTTCAGGATATGGGTATTTATGTTACTATTTGTAAGTGAACTAAATCTGAGGAGTAGTAGCTTTCAGTATTTCTAGAACATTTTAATCTTCTCATTTTTTTTTTTTTACTTTGTGGAACTCTAGGAAGACTTCTGTTAGACCTTGTTACTCTATTGTGCATGTCTTTTTATTTCTTTTTCATGTTTTAATTCTCTTTGTGTTTCTGGGCTGCATTCTGAATAACATATATAGAGGTATCTTCAGTTTCACTCATTTACTTTTTAGCTGCTATTTAACCTATTCATTAAATTTTTATTTCAATTAATCTATTTTCATAACCAGAAGTTGTATTTCCCCCTAAGTGTTGTATTTTTGTAGTCTCTTGTTCTTAATATTTTAAAGTTATTCTCGAAATATATTTTCATTATACATGCTAAATGGACTTACTTTACATTTTGTGTCTTACAAGTTTAGTATTAAATTATTTGCAGGTCTGAGTCTATTAGTTGCTGTTCATGCAGGCTCTTAGTTGTGATGTCTTATTTCTTGGTACGTTTTATGTTTTTGACAGTGAATTAGTTTTCCTTGGAATTTTTTTATTTTTGGTAGAAATTCTTTGAGGCCTATGTTTAAAGTGTTTACTCAAGAAAGGATTTGCATTTGCTTCTGCCTGGTGCATGGGTACACAGCTAGCTTAGCATGACAAACGAAATACATAGGTATTATGAATTTAGCTGCAGACACACTAATAGCTAGCTTATGTTTATGAATTCTTAGTAAACACAAGTAACTTTGAAGTTCCAGTTTTATATGGAGGACTTTTATTAGATTTTCCTCTGGAGCATGTCGTGGGCTTTTTCTGCTGTTTTTTTGTGCCCCAGATGGCCAAGAGAATGGAAAATCAGAATCACCCGGGTTGCCTGTGCCTCTCTAAGGTAAAAGCTAATTGTGTGCTTGCTTAACTCTGACTCCTGTTTTCATTGTGGTTTTGAATTCTAGGAATATTTTACTCTGATGCCAGCCTGATGGTGCATTTACAAATACATTTTTGAAGAAATATTTATTTAGAAATTTTTGTTGTTTTTTAGTGGGAGATTACCTAGTCTGCTATAATGCTGAAAATAGAAGTTGTCCTTTATCTTAGTGTTAACAGTAATACAGTATTTACCAGTCTGTTAAGGTATCTTCATTTATTCTCATGAACATCAATTCTCTTTTTCCTTTCTTTTCTAAGGGTCTTGAGTTGGGCTTCAAAAGGCCTGAGTTTTGTGTTTGACCTTCCTCTCTTAAACCTCGTTTTTTCACTTGTTAATGGTTAGACAATTGCTAATTCCAGCACTGGCTGTGGTTTTATGAGTGTATCCATCTGTTTGTATACCTTGTCTTCTGGTGCGTTGTTTCTCCTCTGTCTCTATAGAACCCTTTGTTGGAGGGGAGTGTAAGGGAGGGCAGGTACAGACCAGGAGTTGTATTAGTGGAGGGAGTTCCTGACCTCTAGGACATGAAGCATGACACTCTCTCTAACCTGAGTCAAACTTTTGCTGTTACCTAGGTGCCATCTGCCTCTTTCAAGAAACAGCCTGCCTTAGGTGCCATTTATTACCCATTTCCCAGAATACTGAGGAGACTGAAGAGATCCCGCATCTAGAGAATCTGGAGAGTTTGGGAGGAGTACCGAGCTCAGTACAAAAGGAGACCCTGCTGAAGGAAGAGACAGTTATCTAGTTCAGGAGAGTCTGTCCTCTACCCTTCATCAAGCTGTGTGAGTGGCTCCCCGTCCTCTGCCAATCTTCACTACTTTTAATAAGCTTCTCGAGTGTCAAATTAATGCTCCACTTCCTTATATAGTGATCTATTTTGTTCACATTTGAATTTTTTCATATTTGAAATTAGTTTATATTTTTTGAATTCTGAACTTCCTGAGTGATTTCCCTTTCTCTTTTTTCCCTCCCTCCCTTCCTTCTCTTTTTTTGCAGGTGTTTTCAATAAAAGAAGGACTACTCCCTGTTAATCCATTCCTCAAAAACCTGGCTGGAGGGCAGGAGGGGAGGGAGGAATATTAAAAAATGATCAAGTGAAGTGAACCTTCATAAGACAAAAACTGAACAGAATGTAACCACAACAGAAGGTGTTGTGTTAGTAATATTAAAAGAAAAGATGATATCCCTATACAAAAGTGTGACTTGGTACTGAAAACCTATTTATTTATTTATTTGTTTATTTATTTATTTAAACTATTTTATTGTTGTTCGGCTACAGTTGTCTGCATTTTCCCCCCACCACTCCCCCTACCCCAGCCAAACTGGAAACTTTTCTTGAGTGTGTATTGAGAGGAAGGGGTAGAAGTGGTTAAAGGTGAAAACACCTACAAGATTGAGTTCCCAGGTCTGGAAGCCTGAGCCTAATGAGTCTTTGCTCTGTGGAAAGCATAAGGCAAGTTAGCCATCAATATATTGGCATTCCATCCTTCCACTAGAGTCAAAAGTCTCCTGACTGCACCTCCAGTGTGCCCCGTTCGCACTCCTGATGATGCGTGAAGACTGGGGAGCACTCAGCCTCCCAGCTAGGATGAGGGTCACTGGGAAGTACAAATTCTCTGGGGCAATGGGGAGGCTGGAAGAGTGATCCAAGCCCCTTCATGTCAACAACACCAAGTAACAATGCCTCCCCATGTCTCTCTCTAAAGAAGACATAAGTGGAAAAAGCTCCTAGAACTTAAGTAGTGTAAATTCAAAAACAAGTCCAGGGAGTCCTGTCTGTCCTTCTGGAGGGGAAATGTGACGAGCATGGGTAGAGTCAAGTGGGCTCTGTTGGGACTGTTAAGGAGTGTTCAGGGCAGGTTGACCTTGTGCAGTACACTGTGGCGGTACACAGAGGTATCAGAGCCAGTTCCTGTTCTCCAGAGGCTTACATCAAGCAGAAGAGCTAAGACATACCTGAAAAACAGCCACTAAGTATTTTAATTGTATATTTTTTTAGTTTCTTACATTTCTCTCCAAAAGGTATCTTGGGAATTTCTCATAGGGATATGGTGACAGTTTAGTTCCAGTTGTCTCACTTTTCCTCCTAAAAAAATCCACATGGGAATTATTATTATCAGTGAAACTAGGATTAGAGAAAATCTACAAACTAAGATATATAACTGTGGCCCAAACCAACCTAAACCAGCAGAACTAATATGGGAAGCCACAACTGGAAGAGTGGTATGGTGGGCACATTGGAGTGGGTCCATAAATATATAAGCATTGTAGTGGTGGCATTTTCCAAAAGTTATTAGCCAATATTAACCTTCAGATGTCTGAGAAGGACTCACTTTGAGAGGGAATGGCTATGAATAGGATAGAGGAGAAATATGGGGCATGTGTATTGAGGAGACAGAAGGCATGGAAAGTGCATGGGAGTCCATAAAGGGAAAGATTTAAAAAGCACCACTTGCAAAAGAGAGCCCACCTTGGAAGGCAGGTGACAGTATCTTTTCATAGCAATGACAGATGAAGAATAGAAGGAAGGAAGTGAATGGTAGTATAAGTTCTTTTGAGCTGTTATAAGAATCAGGGGAATCCTGGCTACATGGGCACTATTATATTAAAGAAAGTGTCCCTCAATGTAGCAATGGAAGAAAAAGCCCTTGCACTGAGACTGGAAATGTTATGCTTACCTAACTCCCTTTCCACAACATCCATCTGCAAATAGCTGGTCCAGAAAAATCAAACGCATTTGAATAAAAGAATAAAACACCAGTATCAATATAAAGATATTATAGGAAAACGCAGATAGAGAAGCAAAAGTCTAAACATGAAAAAACTTCAACTGAAAAGCGTCACAAAACAGAGGAAAATTAAATTCAACATTCCAAGACAAATTAAACACTCAATGAAGCAGTTGCAGCTAGGGAAAAAAAGCCTGCAACTCAGAATTATAGGAACTTAGAGAAGAACTGTTCCCACAACAGAAGGTGAGAGCCATATAACAAGGATATGAAATAGGAACTGATAGAATTCAAGAAAGAACTGGAGCCCCAGTCAGGTGGCTCAGTTCGTTGGAGTGTTGTTCCATACACCAAAAAGTTGTGGGTTCAATCCCTGGTCTGGACACATACCTAGTTTATGGGTTTGATCCCTAGTTGGGGCACACACAGGAGGCAACCTAGCAGTGTTTCTCTCTCACAATGATGTTTCTCTCACACACTCTCTCTCTTCCTCTCTCAAACCAATATGCATGTCCTCTGATGAGTATTAAGAAAAACATTTTTAAAAAAGAGAAAGAATTGGAAAGAGTCAGAAATGAAGACCACATTACAATTGTCACCAAGGAGAATTAGATACCAGAACAGTAAGAGACGTAAAGTATTAAGAATAGTAAAAGTGAAGAAAATAAAATAAAGGATTTGAGAGAAAGAGAAAGATATAATAGGTAAAGAAGATCCAACATATGTAAAATTGGAGTCCCTGAGGAAGAAAACTGAAATAAAGGGACAGAATCAATATTTAAAACTAAAATTAAAAAAAAACTGAAATAAAGTTCCTTTCTGTTTAAAAGGAGTAATGTTTACTTGGGAAAATTGATACAAAATGGTCAACCCTTTCCATGATGGGCAGTGCTTTTTTTTTCTTTTAATGGAATAGATACTCTGGAACAAAGCACTGCCCCATCATGGGAGGCCTGGAGCCTCTTCCATTATGCACAAACACTGGCATACAATGCAAAATTAATAGACGTGCAAAAATGTGACCAACAAGAGAAAAAATAACCAATAGAAGCAGATGCAGTGATCCCAGGATTGGGGTTAGCAAACACAAACTTTAAAATATTAAATAATATGTTAAAAAGAAAAGAAATGCAGAATTTTCAAAAAATGGAGACAACTACACTGAAAAGCTATTTCTATGAGATTTGCAAAAGGCAAAAGAATGCAACACATTTGGTTGGCTAAGCTGTGGGGAAACAGGCACTGTTACATGTGGATGGAAGTGCAAAATGGTATACAACCTGTATTGAGAATCTGGCAATGTCTACAACACTGTTAGCATTGATGCTCTAACATTCTCTATTTAAGAATTTATACAACCAATATGCCTGTATACAAATTTTAATGTGACATAGGTACAAGTAATTAATTGCTGCAGCAATTTGTAATAAGTGATTAGAAGCAACTCAAATGTCCATCAGTAGGGGGATATTTTAAATACTTATGTCTACATCAGCTTTAAGAAAAAGGAGAAAGGTCTCTGCACTGATGTGGAATATTTTCTAGGACATATTACATGGTAAGAAGCACGGTATCTAGTGTATGTCCTTTTTGTGTGAGAGAAGGAGAGAAGATAGGGAAAATGTATGAATGTTAGTATTTGCAAATAAATAAACACTCAAAGGCCATACAAAAAAACTAATCAGTCTTTAGAAATGGGGGTAGATTATGGAATAGCATGCATGGAGTGGGTAGAGGTATGAGCAATACTGTGTGTGTAACTTTTTATATGGTTTTGACTCTTGAATCACGTAAATATACCTATTCAAGACTTTATATTAAATCCTAAAGGCTAAGTTGGGTAATATAAGTCAAATATCCAAAACTGTCCATATCAGCATTTTGAACTCCTATAACCTTTATTTCTGTAATTAATGCTAAAACAACTTTCACATCTGCCATTTTACTTTGTCCTGTTAAAGACAGGCCAGATATAATTCTACCCTTATTGTTAATAAAGAACCAATGAGGTGAAGTATTTACTCCAATGCCAAGCCTGACACCCCGGGCCTGCTGATGTTCAGAACAGGTGTTTGAAAGTTTTAAGTAAATTCTGCTGCCTCTTCTATTTCTTCTCCATGGTAACGACAGCCTCTCTCCTCCCCTCTCCTTCCTGTGTTTCATCCAATACTCTCATCTCATTTCTTTTGTTAAGATTTTTTTTTCTCTCTGTCTACCCCTCTGTCCCTTTCTCTTTTCCTTCTTCCCTTCCCCCTTCTTTCTTCTCAGTCCCTCACAATGCTCTCAGTACATTCAGTACCTTGTTCTTTGCTAGAAAAAAAAGGTTTCATATGCTTACCTTTCCTGAAATGTTTTCTTTCGGACAATGCCATTTCCCTTGGTTATAGTCTGATCTCTCCAGGCCGGGAGCATGAGGTTGGAATGTGTCTGGTTTCCTTTGCAGTTTTCAGGCAAGTATTTTTAAATTTTCTTCAAAAATCTCTTTAAACCATGGGAAAGAAGAACCAGTGATATAGAAAAGCTGTTCCAAATATAAATGATATTATACAACTGCAGAAATTAAAACAATCTGTCAGGTCTTGACACAGGATACAGACAGATTACAGAATAGAATGAGTCCAAACATAAAGGCAACTTTACACAGAAATATAATGGTTGATAAAATTGGTCTTTTAAATCAATAAGGAAAAATAGATCCTTCAGTAGTGTTGAGGAAAGCTTGCTAGCCATTTGAAAAAAGGGGCCCAGGGGAGGCTGGATTTCTATTGTTTTTCTTTGACTAGATGCATTTCAGAAAGAAAGAAGATAAAACCATAAGTATATTGGAAGGGCATACGGGGGATTTTAAAAATCATCTTGGAGTACAGAAGGTACAAAACAAAATATTTTTTAAGAAAGGTAAGATGAATTTGAATCCATAAAACAATCTTGCAGTGCATGGAATTTCATTAAGAAAGGCAAAAGACAAATAGCAAAATACAATCATCCCTTGCTATATCGAGGTTCACTTATTGCAGCTTCACTGTATCACGGGTTTTTAAAAAACTATAATTCTGTATCACAGAGTTTTCACTATATCACAGGATTTTGCAGTATATAGGTATTTATATAATATTTATGATTTTAATTATTTTTGCCTAAAAATTTTAAAGCAATATAAAAAATGTTAACTCAAACATATTAAAAGAATACTAAATCGAAATAAAATACAGTATGTATTTCATCAGCAGATGAATACCGTACTGTACACATGGAAATGCAGTATGTCACTACCACTTGCTCAAGTTTGCCAATGTGAGATTGTACATGGCACACTATTGGCTGATGGAATGGAAGGCGACCAACCACAGCACTGTGTTCTGTATCCTGGGTGCTGATTGGCTCAGTGACCGTGGCATTGGTCTGTTTGCTCTCCTACACTGTGCCCCTATGTTCAGCATCTCTCCTTGTCCACTTCACATCAATGTCTAATCGCTGTGTGTAGTGTTGCTCTGCATTATTGTGTTTTTGTGAAATTTTCATAAAAGTTTGAATTTATTTCAAGCCCTATGATGCTACCCAAATGAACCCAAGTGCCAGAGGAATATGCTTACCATCAAAGAAAAGGTGGAACTTCTGGACATGTTAAAGGAAGGCAAAAGCTATGCTGCCGTAGGCCGCCATTACAGGATCAACCAGTCTACTGTTCGCTACATAAAGAAAGACAAGAAGAATATTAGGTCTACGGCAACAGTGACTTTTAACAAGACTGCAAAGAGGGCATTCACTTCCTGCAATAAGGGCATTGTGAGGATGGAGTCTGCATTGGCCCTATGGGTAAATGACTGCAGGAAGAAGAATATCTCATTGGATACCAACACCATCTGGATGAAGGCCAAGAACCTTTATTATAGTTTTGCGGAAAGCACGGACGTTTATGATGGTGATGAGGATGAAGATGAGGATGACGATGCAGAAGCAGGACCATTGAGTGCTCTTCCCACCAGACCAACCCCATTCAGTGTCAGCAAGGGCTGGTTTGACAAATTTCAGAGATGCTTTGGACTCAGCATTTCTCTGCATGGAGAAGCTGCCTCTGTGGATAAAAAGCAGCTCCAGCAACTTCCCAGAACTATGTTCATCACTGGGACTAAGAGATCAGTTATGCCTACGCCTTTAGTGGAAATAGAAGTTACAGCCCAGGGTGAAGATACTGCACCACCTGATGAAGTGCCTGATGAAGTGGTGCCTTCAGAAGAGCTGTCATGTTCTTCTTGGCTGTGCAGGACATTCATCTCATCATCATCACCTTCATCGCCATCAGTACTGCACAGCTACATAATTCATGATCTTCATCATTCAAGCTGTAGTATACTTCACTGATGAGTACCCATGTAGAACTTTATATGTTGTTAAAATTACATAGGTTTAAGAGTGTAGAAAGTGTTTAAGAGCATATGAAGTGTTTATAAGAGTGTGGGACAGGTTAATAAGAGAGTGGGAAAGGTTTATAGGAATGTGGGAGGGGTTTATAAAGCCTTAAAATATATATAAATAATATAACACTGCTACTTTGTGGATTTTCACCTATCTCGGGTGTCTCTGGAATGTAACTTCCACAATAGGTGAGGGATCACTGTATTTTCAAAACATTTGAAAAAGGGCTAATTCCTTTAACGTACAAAAACCCTTCATATCAATAAGAGATACATAATCCAACAGAAACAGAGGAAAGGATAAAAATAACCAGTTCAAGCAAAAGAATTACAAGTAACTAACGAAGCTAGGAATAATGATCGACTTCACTCATAAATAAGAAATATAAATTAAAAAATACAAATAAAAATTGGGGTACATTTCACTTACCAGATTGGCAAAGATGGAAAGTTTAGTAACACCCAATGTTGATGAGATTGTGGGGAAATGAACATTATCCCCAAGTGTTTTGGGGAGTGGAAATCTGAACTCTGCAGGATAATTTGGCAACAATAGCTGACAAAATTCAAAATGCACATAACTTTTAAACCCAGCAATTCCATGTACAGGAATTCATCCTTTAGATTTATTTACAAAAAGTACACAAGGAATTATATATAATAATGTTCATCCCAGATATGTGGCAAATCCTGAAGTTGGAAACAACCTAAATGTCCACCAATAAGCTTCATAAGTCATGGGGAATACATGCAACAAAATATTAATGAGGTAGATCAATATGTGTAGATTTGGAAAGATATGTTTACTGAGTAAAAAGCAAAGTGCAGACAGAATATAGCAAAATTTCTGCTTGTGGAAAACAGGAAAGATATGTATTTTACAGTTAGTTTGCCTATAACATTTCTTGAAAAATTGATGAAACCTGCATCATGGCCTCATCCTAACCTCTGACTCCTTAGCTTCTCTTTGTCTTTCTTATTGGTTTCCAACACTCCTCTCTGCTTAGCTTGGATTCCACAGTCACTTCCTACAACCTACCCTCAGAGCCCTCCTTTCCTTCCATTTGGCATTTTTGTAGTCATTGTGACAAATCCCAATATTGGATTAATCTGTTCGTTTCCTGAAGATCTGCCCCCAGATTGCACAAGCAATTGTGTAGATTGATTCTATCACTTGTTTTGTTTTGAATTTCACTTGGGTGTTTAGTATTGTTTCACAATCTTTCTATTCACCCTACATTTTTTCCTACATCATTCCTCACAACAGATATTTCAACTATTGCTCCATTATTTAAGCTCCAAGCTTACCATTGTCCTTTGCACTCTCAGCAGATAATATCACTGAGAAAAGAGGCCAAGAATGAACTTACATACCTCTAGAACAATTTAAAAATAATGTATTTCAAGAGTCAACAAACTACATCCATCGTGTCAAATCCAGCCCTGGCTGTGAGCTAAAAATGTTTTTACATCTTTGAAGGACTGTGAAAATGAAGACTATTCAACAGACTATGTCTCACAAAACCTGGAACAGTTATTACCCGACCCTTCATAGAAAAAGTTGCTGAGCCCTGACCTAGATCATCACCCACCTTTGATTCTTTTCTCTCTGATTCAGAGGAGCCCCTTTCTCCTCTCCACAATTGACCTGGACACCTGTGATCTGATTCAATCCCCTGCCTCTCAGAATGTCCTTTTTGCTGTCTCTTCTCCATAGCAAACTGAAGAATGTTTTTTATATCGCTAGGTATAGTTCATTTTCCCCAGATTGAAATTTCAATCAGGAAATTTCTCTTGGGCCTTGGATATATTCCAGTCTCATCCCTTTTGGAGGCTGATACTACTTCCATGTAGGATTGTTGTTGTAGTTTATAATGCAAAAGAATCTGATACCCTGTGAGACCAGCTGGACTTGACTCTGACACATGGTATAAGGTAGGGACCCAGTGTTATCTTTTTCCAGATGAACAATCAGTTGTCTGCTTTTAATTTTTTAAAATGATTTTATTTATTTATATACTTTTAAAGATTTTGTTCATCGGGGGAAGGGAGGGAGAAAAAGATGGAGAGAAACATTGATGTGCGACAGAAACTTTGGTCACCTCTCGCACACCCCCTGCTGGGGACCTGGCCCGCAACCCAGGCATGTGCCCTAACCGGGAATCGAGCAAGCAACCCTTCACTTTACAGGCTGGTGCTCATCCACTGAGCCACACCAACCAGGGTAAAATATTTTATTCATTTATTTTTAGAGAGAGGGGAAGGGAGGGAGGAAGAGAAAGAGAAACATTGACGTGTGAGAGAAACATAGATCAGTTGCCTGTTGTGCGCACACCCCAACAGGGGACTGCTACAACCCAGGAATGTGCCCTGACCGTTATCTAATTGGCAACCTTTTGCTTTGCCAGATGATGCTCAGTCCAGTCAAGCTGATCACGGTGTTGTGAGAGAAACCTGGTTCTTCTTGCTGACACAGTAAAGAATTATGCAAGCAATTTATTGGTGATACGTTTTCTTGGAAGAGAATGGACATTGCTCAGATGGGAGAGAAAGGCATAGGTTTAGGGCAAAGCAAGATAAGGTCAGGGAAAAGCAAAGGCAGCCCCAAAGCCCCAGGCCCTTTGTTCTGAGGGCTTTGGACCTCTGTCTCCTCTGTTCTGTCTTTTGTAGTTTCTCCGCAGAATCTTTCTAAAATTGGTTCCTTTCCACCATTAAACCTTTCCATGGCTTCCTAGTGCCTTCAGGTTATCTTCCGAAATAGTTATTTTAACCGTCTGCTCCAGTAGCTCTGATGTTTCAGAAATGCCGTTAATTCCTCCCCACTTGGTGGGCTCATGGTGCTACCCCTGCTGGGGACACTCTTACCTCATTTTTTGGTCCACTTTTGAAATCCCGGCGCAGGTGCCGACTCCTCCAGTAAGACTTCCCTGATTACCCTCCCCCAACTACTGCAGTCGAGCCTCTCTTATGTAAACGTATATTAAGTTCCTTCCTCCGACATTCTCAGTCCCTACGCATGGCAATAAGCAGCGGGGCACAAGGAATAAATATGTGTTGACCTACTGGATTGAAACCCCCTAAAAGGGAGGCGCTGTGTCCCGTGTATGTCTGGAGAGTCCATACCACAGAGGGAAAGCAGGTGCAAAAGCATGGAGGAGCAAAGGGACCCGCGACCCAGAGCTTCGAGGAATGCAGTTAGCTCGGGACAGAGCCCCTTGCGCACTTGGAACAGCCTAAGAGGATGAGCAGCCATCGAGATGCTCCGACCTCCGAGAGTCCTAGAGAGGAAACGGAAGGGGCCCTTTCCTCACGCACCTGTCTGACAGCAGCCGTGGCCCACTTCCGGTCTGCAGAGGGCACTGGGGAGGCTGGCGTGGGCACGGGTGCGGTACTTGGGTGAGACCCGGGTTGGGCCCATAAGAATGGCGGTGGTCGGGGCTCCGGGCTGGGCTATGGTGGAGTTTCGGGCTGCTGCGGAGGCCGCACTGACTCTGGGGAAGGCGGGTCTCTTCGGAGCTGCCTTCCGTGGTGCCAAGGCCTGGCGGGCAGGGACCCAGGGCTGGGGCGGGGGGGGGGGGGGGGGGGGGGCGTGTGGGGGACGCCCACGGTTGGCTCAGGTAGTAGCGTTGCAGATCCCGCCCGGCCAGAGTCGGCTTAATGCTGGGTTCTTGTCTACAAAACCGAGACCTTGAACTAAAGCAGAACTCTGAAAAGTGAACGTAGTTATTGCAGTAGGATACTGTTTTAATGAATAGGTATGGGATGCCTTCTATTTGTCAGGTATGAGGAATAAAAGATGAGAGAGGACATTTCTTGTCTTCAGGGAATCTGGTAGGCAGACACACATTGGTAAACATTTGCGCTAGGATAAATATAACAGCTAGAAAATCATGAAAGAACAATCGATGCAGGAGAGAAGATGAATACACTTAAAGTGTCAAGTAGTTTTAAGAAGAGCAGATAAATACATAAATACCTAATAGAATATTGAGCAGAAACCGGATTTGCTTCCTGCCAGTCGTTCATTCTTTGCTCCATTTAGAGTGAACTCTTCCCTTGAAAGCTGAGCCCTTTACTCGCTTTGGACTTCCAGATCTGTCTCCCCAGCCTACGTCACCCACTTTGCCCACATTCTCCGGTCTAGAAGCCTCTTCTTTCTCAGGAGTACTTGAACCTACAATTATCTTTCTCTTTTTGGCTTCCCATATTTCTCATCTAAATTATATATTTTGGAATGTTGACCTTGGCCAGCCATCTCACCTTGACCTCTTCAGTTTTTTCATCTGAAAACTAGGAGAAGTAGTACTCACCATACAGAATTGTAAGTATTAAATGAGAGTATGTGTTCACATGCTTTGTAAATGGTAAAGCCTACACAAGTTAGAAATGGTATATATGTTGCTCTGTTGTCTTTAGGTTGAGCACACACCCAAGCCACCAGCAAATCTATTTGGTTTATCTCCACAATATGTCTTAACTTTGTCTGCTTCTTTGCTACCATCCTGATATAAGTCCTATCATCTCCTGCTTGGGCCACAGTAAGTGCTGCTTCTCTCCTTTCCCCCAGTAATTCTTGTCACACTGCAGGTAAAGCGGCCTTTGTAAAATATGTAGTTCTCTACTAAAACAAGAAATAAGAGTAAAGCCCATAATTCTTACTATGGCCCAGGCCCTGCATAATTCGGTGTCTTCCTGCTTCTGCTACTGCTTCTTGTATAGCTCTGCCCCTAGTGCACTCTGCTGAAGCCACACTGCACTTTGGCTTGTTACTCAACATGCAGAGTCATTTCCAGCCTCAAAGCTTTTGCCTGGAATGCTCTTTGAGGGACTGGCTCATTCTCATTCTTCAGGTATCAGCCTAAGCGTCATCTCTTCAGAAAAGTGTTCTTGAAGTTATTTGTCCCCCATTAGCAGAGAACTCTACTTATTTCCTTTCTAGAACTTACCTTCATTTATCATTTTAATTTATTTGCTTACATTTGTTCTTTTCTCTCTGCTGCATTAATACATGAGTTTCAGGGGATAAGCACCTGGTTTGTCTTATTCTCTACTATATTTCTACTTTCTGTGGGTCTGGCATATGTATGTATTGAATGTTTATTTCCTTTAGTTTTGGAAGAGTAGGCCCAGGTGACTGAACTAATTATTACCCATCTTATACCCTTTGATTGTAGTTTTATCTCCTTAATGGGATCCTGAGGTATTTGTGGGTATAAGCTAAACTTTATACATTTTAAATTTACTCTCAGATCATACTAAGTGGTTAGCAAATACTGAATTGAACTGACATGAGTTTCAGGAAGTGTGTTTAGTTTTTTGAAAATGTCTCATAGAAGGTAATTCATATGTTCTCCAGCAGAATATTCATTGATGTAGAGACAACTGGGATGGACTGATCTGTGTCTCACTTATGGTCATTGTCTGTCTGGTCTTCCCAACAGACCCTCAGTCTTCTGGGTGGGACTGTGAAGATGCTTAAAGAGCGTCCAGTGATGGCAGAAGATCCTCAGCAGCAGCAGCAGCAGCAGATGGGTGTTCCTGTGGTTAAATTGGAGAAGGAGTTGCCATGGGGCAGGGGAAGGGAGGACCCTAGTCCTGAGACTTTCCGGCTGAGGTTTCGGCAGTTCCGCTACCAGGAGGCAGCTGGTCCCCAGGAAGCCCTCAGGGAACTCCAGGAGCTCTGTCGCCAGTGGCTACGGCCTGAATTGCACACCAAGGAGCAGATCCTGGAACTGCTGGTGCTGGAGCAGTTCCTGACCATCCTGCCCCGGGAGTTCTACACCTGGATTCGGGAGCATGGCCCAGAGAGTGGCAAGGCCCTGGTGGCCATGGTGGAGGACTTCACAGAGAGAGCACTGGAGGCCAAGGCGGTGGGTGAGAAGGGGGTCTCAGGTCTTGTTTTGTTGATGTGGTGGGGGAAGATTTAAAGAATTGAAAGGTTTGAGGAACCATGAGGTTGGTTAGATGCAGAATCTCTGCGTCTGTACTCCCAGAGGTACTTTTTGGAGAGCAGTGGAGTTTTCAGCAAGAAAAGCCATTCTCAGGGCTTCTTTTTTGGTCATCAGGGTAGAAGCCTGCCCATATGTGAGTCTCAGGCTCAAAGAAGGCAGATGCGATAGATTCCAGGGTTCCTCCTAGACCCATACCTTTTTGGACAGAACTGCATGTGGGAGTGCAGGGAGTCCATTTTGTGAATATTTTCACTAAGAAGAGTTGTCTGTAATGGTGCTGTTTCCACATCTGGGACCTCGGCTCACATGGCCCACATAGTGCTTCTGTGGCGGCATGCTGGTGATGCCAAGTAACTGCACCACTGGTGCTTCCTTGGGACTCTGGCCATTCTCTGTGCCTCTCTGATACAGTCACATGATCGTTGGCTGGGAAGGAAGAGAGCAACTTTTTCTCACCAGCTAATTTATGGCAGAGTTTAGGCTTTGTAGTTTTTATTTTCAGCATCTGTAACTGGGGAGGTTTTTTTTCTAGTAGTGAGACCATATTTAGGCTGTTTGTGGTGTTATTCATGGTGGACTTTGATCTGTATTTGAGGCAGACAGGAGGGATCCTTGTAAAATGGTATGGACACATAAACATTGCTCAGAGCCTGAGCAGGGTAGTTTAGCTTCCTCTTCACCTTCTTACTGATGTCCTGGTGAAGAGCTGAGCCAGCTCGTCCTTCCTCTCCCCTGCAGCTGGAATGGTTCTTCTTGGCTCTCTTTTTAGGTTTTAGTTCACTCCCTTCATAACCAGGCCTCATTTGAAATAGGTTTTTGGGCCTATTCTTAGGTTCCATGCCACGTGCAGGGAGAGCAGGAGGAGACAGCACTTTGCGGAAGCACTTGGGAACCTGGTGTCCACCTGGGGCCAGTGGAAGTCAAGCCTGAGTGGGGGATGCCCCGTGGGGAAGGAGTTCAAGGCCTAGAACAAGGCACTGATGAGCACCTCAATCAGGACCCTGGTGCTGGGACACAGGCCTTCCAGGAGCAGGGTAAGATGCAAACAGGAAGTAAGGTCACAGGAAATGGTGCTTTGTGTCCTCTCCCTCCCTCTTTCCCTTACAAACGTAACAGTTGATAAACTAAGTTACCTGCAAGGTGTGTGTGTGTGAGGTGGGGGTGGGGGCGGTTAGAAGGAGGGGGAATCCCCAGAATTTATTTATAAAAAGTTATTTATTCTTACATGTTTAAACTTTAGTCACCTTCACAGTACTCTTCACTTGATGCAATACACCTATTAAGCCTTTTTTCCATGGCTCAGAACAGTTTTTGAACTTGTCGATTTTGTTGCCTTTTAGTGCTTCTGCCATTTTTTGTTTCACCTCTTTCACATCAGCAAAATGTTACGTTTAACAACTTTTTTCATCCAGGGAAACGAAGTTGCTTGGGGCAAGGTCGAGTGAATAGGGAGGGTGGGTCATGGGGGTCATACCACTTTTGCTCAAAAACTATTGAATACACAGTGGTGTGGGCAGGTGAGCTCATAAATCACCCATCATGAAATGGACAAACACATTGAAACATTGAAAATCTTCAAAAAAGTTCACTGAAGCCGAATGCAGCTTCTCACAACAATGCCAGCTGGTACTCTGATAGAGATGGGTTCCTAGAACACTCACACGTAGCTGGGGTAGCCTGCATTTCAAGGGGCCCACCCTCCAGAGATAATTCTGGTTTTTGGAGGGGTTCTGTGTCATAATTCTGAGTTTTTCTGGCTGCCTCCTTGACTTTAATAGGAAACCAATGAAGTGAAATTGTTTTCTATACCTTGACTCTTTAATTTTTTCAGGGTATATCTGAGATCATGTTCTCTTGTCATTTGTCTCCTTTCCCTCACATTACTTCTTGAAACCATCAGGAAATATTTAGCTGACATGTAGAGGTATTTTTAAGTAGGCAGATCAACCATATCCCTAAAAGTAATGTGTTCCTTTATTCTGTTACTGAATCTCAAAGGGAATTATTTCCAGAGTAGGGATCATTCATAGCTCTGAAGAGACAGGTGTATTGGGTTGAGACCATATTCCCAGCTGAGAACAGGGTAGGATACACACAAATGCCTGTCTGTCTGGAGTTTTCTTTTGGTTCCTGGGTTTCTGTGTCAGACATTGGACACCTTTGAATAAGCTAACTGTAAGATAGCACTGATTCTGCTCATGCTTTTTTCCCCCTGCTCAGGTCTGCCGATTCTTCAGGCTGGTCCTGGCTTCCCCCCAGTGAACACCAGAGACCAAGAAATGGCAGTTGGTTTCCTTACGGCTGGGTCCCAGGTGAGCTGTGCCTCTGCCCTTTTGGTGCTCATGACATTGCTTTGAATGAGGTTCACTTTCCCCAAGATTTCTATGTACAACAGAGGTCCATCCACAAAGTTGAATTATTCTCCCTTTCTTGTTCTGATGGGATTTGTTCTCTCCATTTCACTATCCTCAGTTCATTTGAATTGAGTCTATGCCTTAGAGTCCGGACATAAGGCTCAATTCACTTGTTTGTATTAGTCTGAGTTTTTTTTATTGGCCCAGGATTACTATTTTAATAGTGGGGAGGAGGACATTGTTGATAGAAACCCCGTTGACCTGATCTAGGCTGTGGCTTTTGGCCAGGAGATCAGCAACCCTTTGTGGCTGGCCTTTATGGATACTTCTGCTGCTGCTCTTCCTCTGGACCTCCCCTTCCCCCGTGTTAGCAGGAGTGTAGCTGACTCGGGGTTGGGGGCTCTCAGGAGTGCTGAGCAGAGTGGTCTGTCTGGTCCCTACACTGGCCACACAAAGAGTTCTGGCCTTGCTTGCACTTCTTAGCCTGCTACAAGTCTGGGATAACTAGAGCAAAGATGGGCATTCTTGCCACACTGTAAGTGTCTTCCATGAGATTACCAGGGTGGTGAGGGATTTCCAGTGTGGCACCTTTCCAAAAGGGATGAGTCTCAAAGTGAACATTTCATTGTAGAAAGTTCATGGCAGAAGAAAAGAAGTGAGTCAAGTCTGATCTAGTTAAAGCTAGTACTGAACAAGGTTTGATGCTGGCAACATTCCTTGTTTTTGTTTTCTATGGATGGGGTTTGGAGAAAATGCAGAACAGCAGTGTGTTTTAATTTGATCAGACCCTCCTCATCTGTCATAATAGTTCTTTATGGTGTTGCGAATGACAGTGCATTTATTTTAACATGGCATTAAGACAGGCTTGCCCAAATGTTGACTTATCTCTGATAGAAAATTAATTTGAGATAAGGGGTAAATAGCAGCTTTCAGGCTCAGTCAAGCTTAAGGATTAAGTAGAGGTGATTAGAAAGTGGAAATTGGATGCTGTATTTATTAGGTGCAGGCTAAGCATCTACAGCAGAGACTGAAAAATAAAGTGGCTCAAACCAGTCCATTACTCTTTGTCGAGAGGCAGGCGCTTCTGCTCTTAAGGCCAGCTAGGGACCCTGGTTCCTTCCATCTTCTTGCTTTGTTCTCTACAGTGTTGTCCCCTCCGGTCACTCTGCTTTTAGATTGCTCCTACTTTGGGATTATTTCTTTTCTTTTCTTTTCTTTTCTTTTCTTTTCTTTTCTTTTCTTTTCTTTTCTTTTCTTTTGTGTATTAACATAGATTTATTTGATTTTCATTTTGTCTGTGTAATGACTTACTCAAGTCTATGGTAGATTATATTTTTGTTTGAAACTATCACCCAACTTCCTTAATTTTTTAATGGTAAGCATATGTTTAATTTTGTAAGAAACTGCCACACTATGTTCTAAAGTGGCTGTACCATTTTGCATTCCTATCAGCAATAAATGACAGTTCCTACTGTTCTTTTTTTATTTTTTATTTTTTAAAATATATTTTATTGATTATGCTATTACAGTTGTCCCATTTCCCCCCCTTCACTCCCCTCCACCCTGTATACCCTCTCCCACCCATATCCCCCCCTTTAGTTCATGTCCATGTGTCATACTTATAAGTTCTTTGGCTTCTACATTTCCCATACTATTCTTACCCTCCCCCTGTCTATTTTTAATGTACCATCTATGCTACTTATTCTCTGTACCTTTTCCCCCTCTCTCCTCCTCCCACCCCCCTGTTGCTGACCCTCCATGTGATCTCCATTTCTGTGGTTCTGTTCCTGTTCTAGTTGTTTGCCTAGTTTCTTTTGGTTTTGCTTTAGGTGTAGTTGTTAATAATTGTGAGTTTGCTGTCCTTTTACTATACATGTTTTTTCTTTATCTTCTTTTCTTAGATAAGTCCCTTTAACATTTCATAAAATAAGGGCTTGGTGATGATGAACTCCTTTACCTTGACCTTATCTGAGAAGCACTTTATCTGCCCTTCGATTCTCCATGAAAGCTTTGCTGGATAGAGTAATCTGGGATATAGGTCCTTGTCTTTCATGACTTGGAATACTTTCCAGCCCCTTCTTGCCTGTAACGTCTCTTTTGAGAAATCAGCTGACAGTCTGATGGGAACTCCTTTGTAGGTGACTGTCCCCTTATCTCTTGCTGCTTCTAGGATTCTCTCCTTCATTTTTACCCTGGCTAACGTAATTATAATGTGCCTTGGTGTGTTTCGTCTTGGGTCCAACTTCTTTGGGACTCTCTGAGCTTCCTGGACTTCCTGGAAGTCTATTTCCTTCGCCAGAATGGGAAGTTCTCCTTTATTATTTGTTCAAATACGTGTTCAATCTGTTGCTTTTCCTCTTCCCCTTCTGGTACCCCTATAATTCGGATGTTGGAATGTTTAAAGATGTCCTGGAGGTTCCTAAGCTTCTCCTTGTTTTTTTGAATTCTTATTTTTCCATTCTTTCCTGTTTGGTTGTCTTTTTCTTCCTTCTGGTCCATTTTATTGTTTTGAGTTCCAGTTTCCTTACTATCACTATTGGTTCTCCATGTATCTTCCTTCATCTCTTTTATGGTAACCTGTAGTTTTTCATCTAATTTGCACCCAAAATCAACCAATTCTGTGAGCTTCCTGATCACCAGTGGTTTGAACTGTGCATCTGATAGATTGGCTATCTCTTGGTTGCTCAAAAAGATGAGTCCTGGGGCATTGATCTGTTCTTCTGTTTGAGACATGTCTCTCTATTTTTTTTTTTTTTTTTGGTCTGGTCGCTCCTGTTATGGTGACGGGTGGAGCCTTAGGTGTTCACCAGGGCTGGACACCCTAGTCGCTAGATTGTGACGTTGTACGTGGGGGTGGGGGGGGACAATGGTGGTAACTCCATTCTCCTGGGATCCCAGGATCTCTCTGGGATCCTGGGTTGCTCGCTCTGCCCTGGTCCACAATCGCTGCCTCACTGGGTCCGCCAGCTGCTGCTTGGTACTCAGGGTCCATCCACTGCGATCTTGCGTGCCCCAGATGCCTTACGTGCTCCTGGTTGCCTTATGCGCCCAGTTCTCCCTGTTCTCCGCGCACCTCAACCCGCACCTGGCTTCTTGTCTCCGTCCTTCCTACTGGTCTGGATGAATGGGTCTACTTCAACTTCTTGGCTGTCCGACTTCCATTCAGATAAATTCTCTATCAGTTCTGGGTGTTATTCTGCCTCTAAATTGTTGTTCTAATCTTGGTTGTGCGTGGAGGTACGGTGCGTCCACCTATGCCTCCATCTTGGCTGGAAGTCAGTTCCTACTGTTCTCAGGATTATTTCTTTATCCATAGCAGTCTCCTGTTTTTCCAGGGGTTGGGACCATTTAAAGATATGACTCTAGCCTTCCCAGAAGAGGAGTGGAGGCATGTGACCCCAGCCCAGATAGACTGCTTTGGGGAATATGTGGAACCACAGGCCTGTGGAGTCTCACCTCCAGGTAAGACCATTTGCAGGTAAGAAGCAGGCATTTTGGAAGCTACAACTTTGTCCCAGATTTCAGAAACTGGTGCTGCTGTCAAAGGAAGGGGATTTCATGGCAGATGAATAAATGGGATCAAAGAGCATGGGCCAAGGGTGTGAGAACTGGCTAGGCACATTGCTGTGTCAGACAACAAGGCAAGAGGCAAGAAAACATGAGGTAGTTATTCTGGCTGTGATGGGACAGGTTGGTCATTAGGATTCCTGAGCACCTGATCTGTGTACATGATTGAAGGGTACTGAGGGCTTGAGAGCAAGAGAAAAGCAGCAAAAGATGGAACCTCTGATCTCATTCATCGTGCACGTGTTTATTGAATGCCCTCTGCATGTAGGCCCCAGATTAGCTTTGTGTTGGGGAAGACTGATCTACATGAAACCTTTGGAGCATATAGAGTAGACGTCTAGAGGAGGGCATGAGAATGCACAGCAGGGTTTTAGAGACATGAAGGGTCATTGTGGGCCTGTGTCATGGAGCAAGCAGAGCCTGGTTTGGCCTGTCTCACATGATGGCTAGGTTTTACCTGAGATGAGAGCTGGGAGGACTTGGCCATCATGCACATGTAATGAGCTTGTGTGCAGGAAACATGAGCAGTAAAAGAGGCGGGAAGGGTTACCAGGGTGAAGGCCCTACTGGGAAAGCTAGCAGGGGTCACTGCGGGGGCTGGGGGATTTCCAGAGTGAAGAATAATGTGGAAAGTCTCTGTGGGCTGAATGGGGAACACAGTGGAGACAGGAAAAGAAATGAGGTTGGCCCTGTCCTTTGTTTTCTCTAATTCTCTCTCCCCCCCACCCCTTTAATAACTTCTTTGTAAGTTGTGTACTGACCACTAATACGTCCTAACCTCACCTGGCCTTTTTTCATCTTGATATATGTTGAGGGCTGAGTAAGAGCATTATTGTACTTCCTTCAGGACCTGAGAGAACCCATGCTGGCTTCACCACTTACTGTGTCCTTGGGCTTCTCCCTTGACCTTTTCAGGTCTCAGTTTTCTTAGTTGTAAAATGGGGATATTCATATAACACTGTCTCTTGGCACTGTGAGGATTTAATGAGATAATAAATCTGAACATTTGGCAAGCATGGTAGTGTTAGATATTTTCATTAGTTGTATAAGTATTATTAAGTGATTTCTTTATGAGTCAGTGAGCATTCATTCACCCCCAAAAATTTATTTGGCATTTGCTATGTGGCCAACAGTCCACATAGTAGTCACTATGAAAAGTTAAAAATAAAGGTGCCTGCCTCCATGATTTTAACAGTCAGATGAAGACCCCAAGTGCCTATAATAATGCTGACTATGGACATTATGCTCAGTGATACAAGCCAGGCACAAAAGGACAAATATTGTATGATCACACTTATATGTGTTATCTATAATAGAATAGTCAAATTTGTAGAAACAGAAGGTAGATTCATGGTTACCTGGGACTTGGGGCAAGGGATAATGGGGAGTTGCTTAATGGAGACAAAATTTCAGTTTTGCAAGATGAATAGAATTCTAGAGATTAGTTGTATAACAGTGTGAACGTACTTAAAACTACTGAGCTGTACACTTAAAATGGTTTAAATGATTTAAAAAATCCTATGATATTTGTAGAGAAAAAAAGTTGACAAAATAAAAGCAACTCATGATATTAAAAAATAATGATAATGCTTATTATGGAGCAGTGTAAGGAGCACTAGAGGAAGGGGCTCGGGAGACCTGGGTCAAGGTTGTCACACCATGAGAGAGAGATGTGAAATTACCTGATGGCAGAGGATATAGAAACCCTCAGAGGTAACTGTACAGTGCAGGGTCTCATGCAGCATGTCCCAAATAGAGGTCCCATCATTCCAGTGTCTTCTTTTTTTTTTTTAAGGATTTTATTTATTTTTAGAGAGGGAAGGGAAGGGGGGAGAGAGAGAGATAGAAACATCAATGTGCAGTTGCTGGGGGCCATGGCCTGTAACCCAGGCATGTGCCCTGACTGGGAATCGAACCTGCGATGCCTGGTTTGCAACCCACGCTCAATCCACTGAGCCATGCCAGCCAGGGCCATTCCAGTGTCTTAATCCCCATCAGTGATGTACCTCTGCCAGTGATGCCACTATGTGGGGAAGGATTCTGCCCTCTTGTTCCTAGGGGGTTTACACTATCCTGGCCTTTTCTGACTCTTCTAGAGACTCTGGCTGTATGTTTGTCCTGTTAGCCACTCATTGCTTCAGAACAACCCTAGTACTTCCCTAAGCGCTTATGTTGAGGCTAGGTGAGGTGAAGGTCTACTTCTCAGACACACCATCTGCTAGCTGCTTCAACCTTCAGGCCTTCCTGACATTCATTCCCCAGTAGTTGCAGCTCTGGCATTGATGGCTGTGTAGGATAAGGCCTGAGAAAACAAACATTTTCAGGCCTCCGTTCCATAGTATATAATACTTATTTGCCTTTCCTTAGGGTCCAGGTAAGATCTACACATTGCATTTAGATTTAATTTTACTATTCATAACACCTCAAAACTGGAAACTACCCAAGTGAACATCAGTGAAAATACTAAATAGGTCGGAATATATTCTTACATTGTAATAGTTACACCAGTGAAAAAGAATGTAGTGTAACTACAGCTACTCACCACAATATGTGTGAATCTCACAAGAATAGTAATATTGAGCAGAAGCCAGAAACAATGTGGATCAATTATATAAAGTTCAAGAACAGGCAAATGTGCTTTATGGTGATAAAAGTCTGGATAGTATATTACTCTGAGGGCAGGATATAGTCGCTGGAGGTGATAGGAGAGGAATTTCTGGGTACTGGTAATGTTTCTTAAACTGGATACTATTTATAGGGGTGTGTTCATTGTGAAAATTCTTTGAATTCTCCATTTATTTTTTGTATACTTTCACTTTCACGGAAAGTTCATGAAACAAGAATACCTCAGGGTTGATAGCTGTGTCCTTCATATTTTAATCAAATCAGGAAGCATGCAATGTCTCTTTTTATCTTTTAATGATCTTGCCTGAAAGGATTCTTTTTTCAGTTTAAGTACCACTTGCCATTTCTCTCTTGCCTTCCTTGCTTCCTATTACCTTTTCTCTTCCCTTTCCTCTTGTCCTCCTATAAACAATTGTTCTGTTAATTTAGAGAGAGTATAAGAGAGATCAGAGGAGGACTTCTAGAAGGGGCAAGGCATTTCAGTAGCATTCACAGGCATTTTGGTCTTCATAAAGATGCTGTAGTAGAGGTGGTCTGATATAAGAATGTCAGTGACAAACTAGGTTCATTTGTTCATCCAGCAGTCATTAAGCACCTTTTGTGAGTCAGGCACCTTGCTGGGCTCTCAGGAGACCCAGATTAGTAAAACGAGGCTGGGTGTAAGGAGCAGTGTGAGTAGGGACAGTGGCCTGAGCAGGCGAATGTACGAGATGGAAAACTGCAAGAGCTCACTATTGCTGGAATAGGTTTATGGTCACTGAGGAAGGCAAAATGGATGGATGTTAAGTATCAGTTACAAAAAGGTCATAGATAAATAAGTACAGAATAAATAAAGTGCTAATTAAATATGTTTGTACTGAAGAGATCTGTAGTAAGAGAATAATCAAGGTGTGTTTCTAAGAAGTCATTGAGTTAGATTTTGAAGGAAATGAAAGAGTCTGAATTAGAAAGTTAAGTGGGAAAACATTAAAATTTGGTAGACTATTCTCTAAAAAGGCATAGAATTTGTCTTAGCTTGGGCTTCTACAATAGATTACTAAAGATTGGGTGATTTAAACAATAGACATTTATTTCTCATCGTTCTGGAGGCTGGGAAGTCCAAGGTGCCAGCAGATTCTGTGTCTGATGTGGGCCTTCTTCCTGGTTTGTAGACAACACCTTCTTGACTTGACCTGATATGGCAGAGAGAGGGGTGGGCAGTGGGGAGAGACAGATCTGTGTCTCTTTTTCATAAGAGCACCAATCCCGTCATGAGGGATCATGGCCACATGACCTCTTTGTGTTTGTCCAGAGAGCGAGTTCGGGTTTCTCCCCACCTTCTGATAGCATCCCATTGGGGCTTGGAGCTTCAACCTATGAATTTGGAGACGGGGCACAGACATTCAGTCCATGACAGAGATGGAAAGAAGTAAAGGAAAGTTTGGCTTTAGGGTCAAAGAAAGTAAAATGTATTGGGGTTGTTGGTTGAAGGTAAAAAGAAGGAATTAGTTCTAACATAAATTTACTTCCTAGATGTTACAGAATCAGTCTGTGTCTCCTTTGTCTGTCCTGTAGGTACTGGGAGCAAGGAAAAGGAGGCCAAAATCCAGCAGGCAGAACTCAAAGGGGTGCTTGCCCAGGGGACATCAGAGAGGTTTGGGGGAGCTGCTCTCCAGAGCCCTGAGCTTGGAAGAACCTGTGAGCAGGAGCCTGGTAACTCTGTGGGAAACATGCCAGGGCCGCCTCCTCCCCAGCATGGCATCCTACCCATGCCCACTGACCTCAAGACTCACAGCTCCTTCTGGAAGCCTTTTCAGTGCCCCGAGTGTGGTAAAGGCTTCAGTCGGAGCTCAAATCTTGTCAGACACCAGCGAACCCATGAAGAAGAAAAATCCTATGGCTGTGTTGAGTGTGGGAAAGGGTTTACTCTGAGAGAATACCTCATGAAGCACCAGAGAACCCACCTGGGAAAGAGACCCTATGTGTGCAGCGAGTGCTGGAAAACCTTCAGTCAGAGACACCACCTGGAGGTCCACCAGCGGAGTCACACAGGGGAGAAGCCCTATAAGTGTGGGGACTGTTGGAAAAGCTTCAGCCGGAGACAGCATCTCCAGGTGCATCGGAGAACTCACACTGGGGAAAAGCCCTACACCTGTGAGTGTGGCAAGAGTTTTAGCAGGAATGCTAACCTGGCTGTGCACCGGCGAGCCCACACGGGGGAGAAGCCATACGGGTGCCAGGTGTGCGGGAAACGGTTCAGTAAAGGGGAGCGGCTGGTCAGACACCAGAGGATCCACACTGGGGAGAAGCCCTACCACTGCCCTGCCTGTGGGAGGAGCTTCAACCAGAGGTCCATTCTCAACCGGCACCAGAAAACTCAGCATCGCCAGGAGATTCCTGTGCAGTAAGGGTGCCCTGTGGAAATGCATCTCTTTTGCTAACGGAACATGCTGGACAAGGTGGGACCTTGCAAGACCACCAAGTAGAGGGAGACCTCCCTGGAAGATGTAATTCATCTTTACTCACTGCGAGGTTATGGGTTGTAGAAAGACACTTTGACCCATTTGCTTTCATTTGTTCAAAAGGAAAAAGGGCAAGGCCTGGTTCATTTTGAGTTCCTAGAGATCACAGCCTCTCCCATCTCTTACGTAGGTGGTGCTAACAGTTTTTCTTACCGTTTTTTGGGGAAAAGATATCCTGAGTTTTGGTTCACATTGAGGTTTTTCTCCTTCAGTTGGATGTTCATATCCATCTCCTGAGCAAGACTGGTGGTCAAGCCAAAATTTTGTCCAGTGTTGGCAGCTTGAACCTAATTTTTCTGAGGTTTGTATCTTGCCTGTCAGGATACATACTCTGTCTCCCTCCTTCACCCTTACTCATCAATTTAATAAGTATTTATTGAACACCTACTATATGCCTGGCACTGGGAATACAGTGGTTAATGAGACAGATGAGACCTTGCTCTCCTGGAGCTTGTGATTTGGCACTGGAAGCACCCACACAAAACCATTAAATATTGTGTTCTTAGTTATATTTGTGGTGAGTGGTGTGTGAGAAGGTATTCTTGTGCTCACTCATTCTGCCCAGTCTGCTTGGGTGCTGGATCTTTCCCTCCACAGTTGGGATCACTCAAGCAGCCTCATTTATTTTATTTTATTTGTAGCCCCCTTTGTAACATTCTGCCTTCATCTGTAAAGTTTCCCCATTTCATTCCTTGTACTATAGCAGCTGTCCACATATCTATTAGGAAATTAATATTTTGCTATTGATCACTGAATAAAGATGTATTTTAAAAAAGCATTCAGTTCTGTATAAAGATCTAATTAGTTTGAAAGATGAACTAGTATTAATACTCTATATTTGATGGCACTGTACAGTATATAAAATGCTTTTCTTTGTGTTCTCACTTGATTAATTCCATACATATTTATTCATGTCTCTAGCATGTCTCTAGCAGTGTGCAGGAACTCTTTTAGGTGCTCGAGATATTATCAGTGGATAAAATGGGAAAATCCTTGATCTTGTGAAGCTTATATTTTAGTGAATGTATTTGGTCTTCAGAACCACCCAACATGGAACCCGTGGATGTTCCCAGGAACCTTCCGAACCTGGGATCTGAGCCTGTGTCTTGGTCCTGTCAGCTTCTTGCCCTGAAATGCATTTGCCACCTACCTCTTGTTACTGAGTAATCTCTGTCCTTGATGCATCTAGATCCTTGTCTTCTGAGGTGCTTGGAGTCCTGAGTGCCAACTGGAAATGATGAGATGGTAACAATCTGTTTTGCATGAGAGTGCCAATTTAGAAAAAATAAAGATGTTTATAGGCATTTTAAAAAATGCATTTCTTTAAAAATGAGAAGATGCAGTATTTGTAACTTCTTAAAATTTCTTTTATTATTTTGCCATCACTAAAGGGTTTCCTTCTTGTCTGAAATTCTGGAGACTGAAATTTGCATGGACTGCACTGCAGTGTTGTAATTCTGTGCCTCTGAATGCTGGCTGCTGAGAAAGTTAGTCTTTTGATGTGATGTGTCTCATGATGTCTCTTAATACTCTTTTACTGAGATTTTTTTCCCATTTTCTGTTGTAAAAAAGATAAACAATGATTTCAACACAAAGAGTTGCATTACTCAGTCTGTTTTGAAACACATTATTTTATCCATTTATTTGGAGATAGCCATGCTGTTTAATTTTGATTTAGCTAATGACCTTCTGGACCATCAGTCGTCCCCACAGGGCTGTACCAAGCAGGATGTATCTGAGACATCTACTGTCTCAGATATTGGACATTTCAGCAACATTGAGGTCCAGATGCAAAATCAGCTTATTTTTCCCCACTTCCCATACAAGCCAGGCAAAGCTTAATGCTGGCCACCTTGCAACCAAACCCAGTGGAAGGCTATTCCTAAACCTCTGGCTTCAGGTCTATAGGACATGGGGGCTGACCTGGCCTGAGTATGGCCTTCTCTGAGGTCCACATTCCAAAGCTGGATGGGAGCATGGGGCCACCAGGGGTGGTGAGTTGCTCATCAATGCTCTTTTCTGTTTACCTGAATTAAATTGTAGGTTCTCTTTGATCATACACTTAGCCAGATAGGTCTCTGGGTTTTTAGCCAGTTGAAATCTCTTGACGTAAGCTTCAATAAAGTCAGGCCTTGCTGTCTTTCCCACTTGGGCTCCACTGTGGGCTTAGAGGCCAAAGCTTATGGACAATGCTTCAAAAATGCCTCAAAAGGGAATTTTCCCATGTAATGGTAGTAACCTTGTTTTTATACCTATTCAAGTGTCATATATTTTATTTTTTGTATTTTTCTATTTAGAGATATTTTTAGAATAGAAAATTTCAAACATGTATCAGTAAATCCTCATGTATTCACCATCCTACTTTAACCATTATAAACTCATAGTCAATATTGCTTTATCGCTACCCCCTCCCAATTCTCCTCCCCCACTAAAGAACTTTGAAGTAAATCCCAAATGTTTATAAATATTTTAGTGTATACCTCTGGAGGATAAGGTCTTTAAAAGAATAACCACAATACTATTATACCTAAAAGTTAACAGTTCCTTAATTCCTGATTATTGTTTTTAAAAAACCCACATACTCTTTTAGAAGGTTTGAGTTAAGACCCAAGATTCATAATTTTAATTCAAGTCTTTGTCTTCTAAGTCTAATAATCTATAGCTTCTATTCTCCACCCCCCCACCCCCCTTGAAATTCATTCACTGAAACAACTGGATTATCCTGTAGAGTTTCTCACATTCTGAATTTTGTTGTTTGCACACCCATAGCATTGCTTAATGCAGTTCTCTGACCTCTGTATCAACCAAAAACTTAAGGTTTAACAATGTAATCAGATTCATATTCCACACTTTGCAAGAACACGGAGATGATGGCATGTCTGGTGGTTTCTTGTTACATAATATCAGGAGCTTAGATCCACTTATTTCACTAACTCTAGAAATGATTCTTCATTTATTAGCTAGAAATGCTTCTGTAAGAAACTTCCCCTCATTAACTTAGGTTACTCTTAGATTCAGTTCATAGAGAAAAGGAGAAACTTGAAATTTTCTTCCCTTAACCTGTTTTCACAATAATGATCTGGCTGCTTTGCTTCCTGTAAGAGTGATCAATTACTTTTTAAAAATCAAAATGAGTTTATGGATATAAATCAATTCACTGCAGTTATTCTTTATGATGCTGAAATCATTTCCCCTTTGGCCAATGGGAGCCTCTTTTAACTTGGCTCCAGATTCTTTTTGACACAACCCTAATCATTTTTGACAGTTTGTTTTCTGGTGGGACAAGATGTTGCAAGATCATCTTGTACATTTCCTGCCCCTTTGAGAGTGAAGGGAAGTATGTCAGGACAATGGTGTAACGTGGGATTCCAGGGTCACCTTATTTACAGCCCTTGATTGGGTGTCCGCAGCTCCTCGCTTGAGAGGGATGCTGTGTGCAGGGCCTGGCTGTGTGTGTGCCTTGCTACTGCAAGGGTGAGGAAGGGTGTCACTTCCAGGGTATGATCTTTGTAGAGAGACTCTGTAGGGTAAGTGGAGGCGGTCTGGTTTTCTCACCCAGGTGTCTGGGTAACTAAGGGAAGCATAGCCTTGGAGAGGCCTGATTAGTAGTAGTGTTCTCACAGCCTTGAGACTGGGCCCAATAAACGGTTTCCATAATGTGAAGTGGGCATGCATATGCAGAATTATGTAATTTTTCTGGCATTTTTCCGGTTTTGTTCACCTCTAGCACTTAGACAAGTGGAGGCTTCTCACTAGACAGAGTCTTTATTCATGGCCACCCATGAATAAAAGCATGTCAGACATCCCGATGGCTCCGTGAATATTTTTCTGTCTGAACAAATACCATGAACCTGCCCGGCCTTGAATGGTTGCAACACAGACTCCTTTTCACCTCCTGGGTGGTGGCAGAGCCAGGCGACTTTCTGCCTAAGGTTTGTCCTGGGGAGCTATTGCATTCAAATTGAATGAATGCTATCTTCAGGCTGGTTAACTATACTTAAATACTTTCAGTTCTTGTTTTATCCCAGCCTAGGGGCAAGTAGGAAAACCTTTGTTTCTTAAAAAATAAGCTGGTTTCAAGTTGATCCTTCTCTACCCTGTAACCCAAGTTGACTTTCTCCACTTCTGTGGTAGGGAAAATAATGGGCAGAACATGCTTCTTTAGAGCCTATTTGCTCTTTTAAACTCTACCAGAGTTTCTCAGCCTCCGCACTATTAACATTCTGTGCCAGATAATTTTTGGGGGGAGGCAGTCCTGGCTGTTTGTGCATCTTCGTTTAGTAGCATCCCTGGCTTCAACCCGCTAGATGCCAGTAGCATCCCTTATTTGTCACAACTAAAGACATTGGTTTCCAGACATTGCCAAGTGTCCCAGGAGGGGCAAAATTGACCCTACTGAGAAATACTGCACTTAGCCTTCAGGATAATAGCTAAAGCAAATTAAATGGTTTAACTGTTGAAAGAAATGACTATCCTACCAAGGATGAGAGATTTCCTGCTAAGCCTAAAAATCCCAACCTAACTTTCTAGAAAACAAAGGAGTTTTATTAGAAATCACTTGGGTTAAATGTAGTATTGCCAAGCAGAGCCAAGAGCTACTGAAGTAGAGTCTCAGGGTAGGGGCTTTGTAACGAGCACCCCAAATGGTTCCTTTGCAGGCAGCCTGGCTTGTTGCTTTAGGTTTGCACCTGCCATGGAAGCTGTGCATCACAAAGAGCATTTGTTTGGGCCTAGATTCATCTTTTTCAGTAAATGCAAGTTTGTAGTAGGGACAATTTAAGCTCAGTGCAGCCAGTTTTAATCTTCTTTTACTCCATTATATGGTCTTTAAGGTACACAGTAGACAGTAAATATTAGAATAAATGAATGCCTGGATTTCTACTATTTTAGCCAGAAAGCTTTCAAGCAGGTGCCTTAGGAGGAAGGAGCACAGCATCAAGTTACCTCCTAGTAGCTCTCCCAGTCTAGCAGTTACCTTAAGCTATTGTGCCACCAATTACTGTTGCTCAAGTTCACTTAGAAAGTTGTATCAGTTCTTTATACATTCTGGATATTAACCCCTTATCATGTATCATTGGCGAATATGTTCTCCCATCCAGTGGGTTGTCTTTTCATTTTGTTGATGATTTCCTTTGCTGTGCAAAACCTTCTTAGTTTGATGCAGTCTTACTTGTTCATTTTTTCTTTTGTTTCCTTTGTCTGAAGAGATAATATCAGAAAAAATATTGCTGTGAGTAATATCTGAGATTTTACTATGTTTTCCTATAGGATTTGAATGATTTCACATCTTACACTTAAGTCTAATACATTTTGAGTTTATTCTTGTGTATAGGGTAAGAAAATGGCCTAGTTTTATTTTTTACATGTATCTGTTCAATTTTCCCAGCACCATTTATTGAATAGACTGTCCTCTCCCATTATATGTTTTTGCTTCTTTGTCAAATATTAATTGGCCATAAAGCCATGGGTTTATTTCTGAGTTCTCTGTTTTGTTCTTTTCCAGTGATCTATATGTCTATTTTTAGGCCAGTACCATGTGGTTTTGATATTAGGTAGCATGATATCTCCATGTTTGTTCTTCTTTGTCAGGATTGCTGAGGCTATTCAAATTCTTTTGTGGATCCATATAAATTTTTGGATTTTCTAGTTTTATGCAATATGCCATTGGAATCTTGATAGGAATTGCATTGAACCTATAGATTGCTTTGGGCAGTATGGACATTTTAATGATGTTAGTTCTTCCTATCCATGAACACGGTATATGTTTCTACTTGTTATATACCATAAATATGATACATGTTTCCACTTATTTGTATCTTTCTTAATTTCTTTCTTTGGTATATTATAATTTTTCAAGTACAGGTCTTTTTCCTTCTTGGTTAAATTTATTTCTAGGTACTTTTTTTTGCAATTGTAAATGAGATTGTTTTCTTAGTTTCTCTTTTCTTATGTTTATTATTGGTGTATAAAAATGAAACTGATTTCTGGGTATTTATTTCGTATCTGCTACTTTACTGAATTCATTTATTAGATCCAGTAGTTTTTTGGTGGAGACTTAGGGTTTTCTGTATACAATATCATTCCATCTGCAAGTAATGACAATTTTACTTTTTCCTTGACAATTTGGATATCTTTTATTATTTCCTCTTCTCTGATAACTGTGGCTAGAGCTTCCAGTACTATGTTGAATAAGAGTGGTGAAAGTGGGCATCCTATTTTTTTTATCTGATCTTAAGAGAAACACTTTTAGATTTTTCTTGTTGAGTATGATGTTGGCTGTGAGTTTGTCATACATAGCCTTTGTTATGTTGAGGTATGTTCCCTCTATTTCCACTTTGCTGAGAGTTTTTATTATAAATGGGTGCTGGATTTTATCAAATGCATTTTTAGCATCTATTGATATGATCATGTGATTTTTATCCTCCATTTTGTTTATGTGGTGTATCATATTTATTGATTTGCAAATATTGTACCAACTTTGCATCCAAGGAATAAAACCCACTTGATCATGACATATGATCTTTTTGCTGTATTATTGTAGTCAGTTTGCTAATGTTTTCTTGAAGAGTTTTGCATCTATGTTCATCAGGAATATTGGCCTATAATTTTCCTTCTTTTTAGAGTCTGTAGATGGTTTTGGCATTAGGATAATGAGGGCCCCAATAAATGAGCTTGGGAGTCTTCCCTTCTCTTGAGTTTTTTGTAAAAGTTAAAGAAGGATAAGTGTTAATTCTTTGAATGGTTGGTAAAATTCTCCTGTGAAACTATTCAGTCCAAGACTTTTGTTTGCTGGAGTGTTTTATTATTGCTTCAGTTTCATTATTGTAATCAGTCTATTTAGATTTTCTGATTCCTCCTGATTCAGTTTTAGAAGATTATATGCTTCTAGGTATTTATCTGTTTCATCCAGGTTATACAATTTTTTGCCATATAGTTGTTTGTAATATTTTTTTATAATCCTTTGTATTTCTTTGGTGTCACCTGTTACTTCTCTTTCATTTCTCTTTTTCCTTGATGAGTCTGGTTAAAGGCTTGTCAATCTTGTTTATCTTTTCAGAGAACCAGCTCTTAGTTTCATTGATTTTTTGTATTTTTTTAGTCTCTTTGTCATTTACTTCTGCTTTAATCTTTATATTTTTTCCTTTCTAATTACTCTGGTTTTTGTCATTATTTTTCTAGTTCTTTTATCCAATTTATTTTTAATTTGCATGTTCATATGTAATGAAGCCATTTGCAAGTTAATTTTTTCCATACTGGCCAAGAAACCTTAGTTTTATTTTTTTAAATTAAATTATTGGTGTGACATTGGTTAATACGATTAAGTTTGAGTGTACAATTCTATGATATGTCATCTGTATATTGTATTGTGTACCTATGACCTAAAGTCAAATCATCTTCTGTCTTCACATATTTGACCCTCTTTACCCTTTACTATCCTCCCCCTTCCCACTGGTCAGAGGAAGACTTTTAAACTATGACTGAAAATACAACTACAATTTTAAAAAGATTGATTAATTCATACATAAAATGTTTAAAAAACTTATGAATAGCAAAAATAATTAACAGAGAACCCAAGATGGTTAAAGAGTAAGTGGAAGCTACACTAACCTCCTCACAGGACCAAACTGGAATTACAATTAATTATAAAGATTTTTAATTAATTATAAGGTTGGAGAGAAGCCTTATAATCAAGGACAAATGGAAAAAAGACACTTCACCACAACAAGACTGGTAGGGAGTGTTGGGGCACAAGAGGGCTGGATCTGTTCCTACAGGCAGCAGCTAAAGTTCTGGGAGATATTTCAGTGGGGCTTGGGTGGGGGGTCCACCCTGAGAAGGTGACCCCATAGGGTCTAAACCCCAAGCTGGCCTCTACAGCCTAGAGCACCAGAACCAGGGAAGAAACCTAAATAACATCTGGTTGTGAAAAGCAGTGGGGTTCCTGTCCACTGGGATGTAGAAAGCCTCTTAAAATACCAACACACAAAATTTTGTTTGCAGCTATTTACCCTGGGCTCTGGCAGAGCAAGAACAGAGTGGACTTGAGACACATGAATAGAATCTGGTGTTGGTGGCTTTAGGGCAAGAGCTGAAGGAACAGGCTGCCAGGATCTCTATGCTGAGTCATTTCCTCATACTTCAGAAGCCATCTTACTCGGGCAGAAGACTTCCCTCCAAGCAGAATCAGCCTACGGGCAAGCAGTAGCCTCACCCACAGGAATTTCTTACATTCCATCCAGTGGAGCTTAAGCCAGGCTACCAAGTATAGCTGGAAGCTATACTTTTTTGGCGAGTCCCAAAAAAGTTGGACCCAAAGAGGACCACATTAAGATACATCATAATTAAAATACCAAAGATTAAAGATAGAGAATCTTAAAAGCAGCAAGAGAAAAGCACTCCTTTACCTACAAAGGAGTTCCCATAAGACTTTCAGCTGATTTCTCAAAAGAACTTTGCAGGCAAGAAGTATTCAAAGTGATGAAAAGCCAGGACCTACAACCTAGATTACTCTATCCAGCAAAGCTATTATTTAGAATGGAAGGGCAGATAAAGTGCTTCCCAGACAAGGTAAAGCTAAAGGAGTTCATCATCACCAAGTCATTATTACATGAAATGTTCAAGTCATTATTACATGACAAGGTAAAGCTAAAGGAGTTTATCATCGCCAAATCATTACTATATGAAATGTTTAAAGAAGATTAAAACTATGAACACTAAAATGGCAACAAATTCACAGCTATCAACAACCTAATCTAAAAAAACAAACTAAGCAAACAACCAGAACAGGAACAGAATCATAGATATGGAGACCATTAGGAGGGCTATCAGCTGGGAGGAGGAAGGGGGAGGTTGGGGAGAAAGGTACTGGGGATAAGAAGCGTAATTGGTAGTCACAAAATAGACAGGAGGATGTTAAGAATAGTATAGGGAATGGAGAAGCTAAAGAACTTATATGCACAACCCATGGACATGAGCTAAGGTGGGCATTGCTAGAGGGAATGGGGTTGGTGGGGGAGGCAAAGAGGGAAAATTGGGACAACTCTAATAGCAAATCAATAAAATATATTTTAAAAAAGGAAGAAAAACAGGAAAATAGTTATAAAATAAAGTAGCAATAAATATGTGCCTAACAATAATCACCTTAAATGTAAATGGCTTAAATGCTCCAACCAAAAGACATAGGGGTAACTGAATGGATAAAAAAACAAGACCCATATATATGCTATCTCCAAGAGACTCACCTCAAATTGGAAGATACACACAAACTAAAAGGGATAGAAAATGATATTTCATGCAAATGGAAAGGACAAAAGCCAGTGTAGCAATACTTAATCTGACAAAATAGACTTTAAAACCAAGGCTATAGTAAGAGACAAAGAAGGACACTACATAATGATAAAGGGAACAATCCAACAAGAAAATACAAACTTACTAAACATTTATGTACCCAACAGAGGAGCACCTACACATGTAAAGCAAATCTTGATGGGCATATAGGGAGAGATTGACAGAAATACAGTCATGATAGGGGGTTTTAACACCCCATTGACTTCAATGGATAGATCTTTCAGACAGAAAATCAATAAGGACAAAGTGGCCTTAAATGACACACTAGAGCAAATGAATTTATTCTTTTTTTTTCTTAATTTTTTTTTTTTTTACAAACCCTTGTGTCAAGGGCTGACTTTCAATAGATCACAGCGAGGGAGCTGCTCTGCTACGTACACATGAAACCCCAACCGTCTACGAATGGTTTAGCGCCCGGTTCCCCATGAATGTGCGGTGCATGATGGGTGAGGGGGCAGCCTCCTTTCTGGCTGGGCCCCGTTTCCCATGATCAAATGAATTTAATTGATATTTTCAGACCATTTCACCCCAAAGCAGCAGAATATACATACTTTTCAAGTACACATGGAATGCTTTCTAGGATAGACCACATAGTAAGACACAAAACAAGTCTCAATAAATTTAAGACTAAAATCACATCAGGCACCTTCTCTGACCACAATGCTATGAAACTAGAAATCAATCACAAGAAGAAAACTGAAAAACACACAAAGACATGGAAGCTAAATAACACGTTATTAAACAATGAATGGGTCAACAATTAGGAAGAAATCTCATTGGAAGGAGGAAAGGAAGAAATCAAAAGATACTTTGAAACAAATGAAAATGAGAACACAGTAACCCCAAATCTGTGGGACACAGGGAAAGCAATCCTAACAGAGAAATTCATATCATATAGGCCTATCTCAAAAAACAAGAAAAAGCTCAAATAAACAATTTAACTTTACTTTTAAATGAACTTGAAAAAGAACAACAAACAAAACCCAAACTGAGTAGAAGGAAGGAAATAATAAATATCAGAGCAGAAATAAACAAAATAATATCTGAAATATGACAGAAAAGATCAATGAATCCAAGATCTGGTTTTTGAAAAGATAAACAATATTGATAAATCTTTATAAGATTCATTAACAAAGAAAAAGAGAACTCAATAAATAAAATCAGAAATGAAAGAGGAGAAATAATAACAGACACCAAAGAAATACAAATAATTGTTTTCTTTCATTATTTTTTATATGGATTTCCAATTTCTTGCTCTTTCTCTACTCTTTCTTGGCACCCCTATGATGTGTATGTTGGAACATGTAAGTTGTCCCAGAGGTGGCTTACACTATCCTTGTCTTTTTTTTTCTTGTTCTGATTGGTTGTTTTTTGCTTTCTTATGTTCCAAACCATTGATTTGATTCTCAGCTTTATCCACTCTACTGTTGTTTCCCTGTAAATTGTTCTTTATTTCAATTAGTGAATCCTTCATTTCTGACTGGATCTTTTTTATGCTGTGGTCCTCACTAAGTTTCTTGAGCATCCTTATAACTAGTGTTTTGAACTCTGCATCTGATAGATTGCTTATCTCTATTTTGTTTAGTTCTTTTTCTGGAGTTTTGATCTGTTCTTTCATTTGGGCAATGTTTCTTTATGTCCTCATTTTGGCAGCATCCCTGTGTTTGTTTCTATATATTAGGTAGAGCTGCTATGACTCCCTGTTTTGGTACTGTGGACTAATGTAACAAGTATCATGTAGGGTCCAGTGGCACAGCCTCCCCTATCACCCAAGCTGGGTACTTGAGGTGCACCCTGCATGTGAACTGAGTACACCCTCTTCTTATAGTTGAGCCTTAATTGCTGTTGGCAGGTCAGTGGCAGGGATTTACCCAGGTCAGTCAGTGGCAAGGATTGGCTGTGAACACTGACCTCCAACCTCCACTCTTTGTGGAGGATCAGCTGTGCAGGGGTAAGGTGGTGGTGCTTCCACATGGTCTGTAGCTGTCCACGGCATGTATCAGTTCTGAGGTATCCCAGATGTGCAGACAAAGGTCACCTCCCACCTGTGTTCTGCCCAGGGCCACCCTGCATGAGCTATTAGGCAATCTGAGATGGCTGCTGCTTGTGCTGGGTGGAGGTTCTCAGAAAAAGCCAAGCTGTGCTCTAGGCTGGCTACTGCTAGTACCAGGCATGGGTTTACTTAGCAAGAGGTATGAGGACTGGGGGACCACTGAGGGTGGCTGTTGCTTGTTTGAGATGATTTAGGAAGTTGTGATGCATGAGCTAAGAGCAGCCATTCATATGGAAAAGTTACTGTTAACAGCTCGGGTGGGCCCATAAGTTGGGTGGCATGGAGTCTCAGGGCATCTCTAAGGTGGGGCAAACTGTCTTAGCCAGGTTGATGGAGTCTCAGATGTGGCATCCTCCTGGTGGCTCTGTGGCTCTCTGAGGTGGGGGGGTTGTGGTTTGGAAATGGGACAATGGCTTCGGCCTGCCTTTCCATATGGGAGAAAGCTGTCCTCCAGCTCTGGCCTTCATGCCATACACTTCAGTTCTCCCTGTATTCCACTGGTGCCTTTCAAGCTGCTACCTTGGTGCTGGAGCTCAGAGGGAGTGAGTCTGAATAAGTCTTTGTGTGTGGGTTATTTAAGTGGAACTGCTTGGGACTCCAAAAGTTTCTTCCATTGATTCTATCAACACTGGTTTTTGGAGCCAAAAGTTGTGAGAAATTATTTTGTGACAGTGGAACCCTAGGCTGGGGCTCTGGTGTGGGGCTGGGACTCCTCACTCCTGAGATATTCCTCCTGAATTTTTATCCACCCCATGTGGGTGGGGGACCATCCCATTCCTACCAGTCTGGATGGATGTTGTTTCTTTAATTCTGTAGTTGTCAGACTTTCATTCTACTTGATTTATGATGGTTCTGTATGATGGGTGTTCTGTAGTTTAGTTGTAATTTTGATGTGGTTGTGTGAAGAGGTGAGCTGTGTTTACCTGTACTGACATCTTGGTCAGAAGTATTTGTAAGGAGATATTATGAACCACTACCATATTTTTGAACTATAAGACCACCCCCCCATTTGGGAGGAATAATGGTTGTTAGTGCTGCTGTTGAGTTCTGTTTACATTTATATTGGTGAAATATTATGTTATTTATATTATTAAATATTTTACCACATTTTTTGCTTCAAATTTTTTTTTCCTATTTTCCTCCTCTAAAACCGAGGTGTGTCTTATGGTCTGAAAAATGCCAACAAACTGGACAACCTGGATAAAATAGATACATATATAGAAACATGTTGTCTTTCAAAGCTAAATCAAGAAGAATCATAGAATCTGAATAGGCAGATTACACCTAGTGAAATTGAAACAGTAATCAACAAACAGAAATCCTGGACCAGATGGCTTCACAGGTGAATTTTACCAAATATTCTAAAAAGAACTAACACCTATCCTTTTCAAAAAATTCAAGAGGAGGGAAGACTCCCAAGTTCATTTTGCAAGGCCAGTATTATCCTATAACCAAAACTAGATAAAAACATAGAAAGAAAATTATAAGCCAATATTCCTCATAAATATATGCTAAAATCCTCAATAAAACATTAGCAAACCGAATACAATAATATATAAAAAAGATCATACACCATGGTCAACTGGGATTTATTCTGGGAATGTAAGGGAACAACATTCGCAAATCAATAAATGTGATTCAGTACATGAACAAAATGAAGGATAAAAACCATATAATCATACCAATAGATGATGAAAAAAAGCATTTGATAAAATCCAGCACCCATTTATGATTAAAATTCAGCAATGTGGGGATAGAGGGAACATACCTCAACATAATAAAGGCCATATAGCACAAACCCACTGCTAGCATCATGCTCAATGGCAAAAACTACAAGCATTCCCCTTAAAATCAGGAACAAGACAGGGAGGTCTGCTTTCACCTCTCTTATTCAATATATACTGGAAGCCCTAGCCATAGCAATCAGACAAAAAGAAGTAAAAGGCATCCAAATTAGAAGAGAATTAAAATGGTCTTTAACTGCAGTTGACATGATACCATACATAGAGAACCACAAAGTCTCTACCCAGAAACTACTAGAATTGATAAATTAATTCAGCAAAGTAGCAGGATACAAAATTAATATCCAGAAATCCATTGCATTTTATATGTCAATAATGAACTAACAGAAAGGGAAATTAAAATGATCCCATTCTCAGTTGCTTCAAAAAGAATAAAATACCTAGGAATAAATCTAACCAAGGATGTAAAAGACCTACACTCAGAAAATTATAAGACACTGAAGAAAGAAATTGAAGAAGATACAAGTGAAAGCATATACTATATTCATAGACAGAAAGAATTAACATCATTAAAATGTCCATGCTACCCAAAACAGTCTATAGATTCAATGCAATTATTATTAAGATTTCAATGACCTATTTCACAGAACTCGGACAAATATTTCAAAAATTTATATGCAACTACAAAATGCCCCACATAGCAACAGCGATCCTAAAAACAAGAACAAAATTGGAAGAATCAGGCTACCTAATATAAAACTATAATATAAGGCCATAGTAATAAAAACAGCATGGTTCTGGAATAAAAACAGACACAGGGATCAATGGAATGCAATAGAGAGCCCAGAAAAAAACCCATGCCTTTATAGACAATTAATATTCAACAAAATATTCCTATGTCGTTTTTACCATGTGCAAGCATCTGTGAGAGTATTTCACAGAATACTTTCAACTCATCAGCCTTTAGGTTGATCATTTGCCTTTGTGGCCTCTACAGGAGCTTTCAACCACATCACACCTCTTGCCCCAAATTAGACACCATTTTTTTCCAAAATCTGCTGGTTTTAGGGCTTTGCTTTTGTGAGCATCTTTGGTAATTAATGTATGTTCTGGTTAATGCATACAGCAGATATCCCTGTGGGCATTTAATCTCACAATGTTCTAAAATGATTTATGTCACAATTTGTGATTTACTTGGTACTTGGACCTCTTCAACTGGGCAAAACTGATGGTCAAATAAATCAAATATGGAGGGGTAATGAGGTAAAAGGGAAAACTTAGTCTAATATTAAAATTGTTGTAGATGAAACAACGGAAGTGTTGTTAGATGTTGGGAATTGGTCTTCATAAGACAGATGAGGCAAGGTTGAAAGCCCAGGTGTTGTGTGTGTGTGTGTGTGTGTGTGTGTGTATGTGTGTGTGTGTGTTTTATTTAGCTGATATGCTGGGAATTAGGCACCCAGAAAGCATCAGTTCGATACCCCTAATGTGCGATACAGCCTGTGTACCACCCAGGCACTGTGGGTGTACGTCTGGAAGCTCCCCCAACACCAGGCCCTAAGAACTCTTGTAAGAAATCCAATATTCCCAGGTCCAATATTTCATGTACTGTTAGGTCAGCAGCAGCTGTGTTACCTAGAGATCCACAACATTTCAATGCACTCACCATTCCTAGCTTCTCTGCCCTCCCCCACTCCAAATGTATCCAAATACCTCTCAGGTAAATCTCACCTGGCTCTGATCACAGCTCTGCTTTGAAGTACTTCATACTTCAGGAAACTCAAAGGAGCAGTAAGGCAGGTAACTAGATCATGGGGTCTGACCCTAGAAGATCATTCTCATAGGATAGTGGCATCTGACTCAAAAGATTCAATATAGTGAATTTAGATGGGATCCACTTCTGTTGTCTTATAACTTTTTTCTGCTCTTCATGATACTGCAGAGGATATTGCAGCCTCTGGGTGGCACTCAAAACTCAGTAAAACCACCTCTATCAGCTTGCTGATGTTTTTACAGCTTTGCTAGTGGTGGAGTTGGCAAGTTTCTGTCATAATGCTCAAGTGAAAACTACCCTTAGGATATTTTAGATCAAGATTTTTGTCCTTCATGCTATTAAATTAATTAAACAAGGAGGTCATTAGACTGAAGTGGTTCTAATTTCAAGAATGATTGCTCTGTTGTATGGAACACTATGGTTTCATCAGAACTTTCACTAAAACATTTGAACAGTTTTCCCTCACCAGCCCAAAGCACATATGAGATGGCCTTACATGTGAACAGCAAGGCATGGTCTTCACAGCAAAGTGCTGTTTTGTCACTTTAAGGTGGGAACCCTAACACATGAATGTCTTCGACAATACAGGATAATTACATCCTGATCTCTCACTAGAAAAAGACCGATTTTGAAGTGGGTTTTTTTTTATTATTATAAATTCATTCACTGCTATGATTCGGTACTCAGCACAATGTCCAGCTTAATAAGTGTGCTTAGTAGAGATTTCTTTAATGAATCAGTGCCTTTTACAGTAGTTACCTAGTATCACCTCCTCTGCTTGGGACTCCTTCCCTAGTTTTCCTGGCTGCCATTGCTCTACTCCATTTTCATGTCCCCACGTTGGGGAGGCAGATGAAGCACTTTCCTTTCGGCATCCCAAGAGTGCAGTTTTATGGAAAATGCTTGAATTCTGACTTGAGGTTGCGCTTACCTGAGCTGGGAGTGTTGACTGTTGCAGAGGGTTTAATAGCTCTTTAACAGAACCATATCTGTAAGTTGTTCTGAAAGGTGACATTAAATTTATCTTTAACAGTATCCTTTAACAATGAACTAATAGCTCTTTGTTCTGTATGCTGTAGAGGAGGACTCAGAGGGTGTTGAGAGCCTTGATGGGGAGAGCACTGAAATAATGGAGGAGAGTTTGGGAAAGAGCACAACCTCTGTGACTGAGAATCAGTCCCAATCCCGAAGCTGGGTTCAAGAGAAGACTGGATTGGATTCTAGATAGTTTGTAATCTCTATTCAAGACAAACAAACAAACAAACAAACAAACACATTTCCCTTTTGCTTTCTTTTGAATGAGGAATTGTTTTCTCTTATTTTATCATGGCTTTTTAGTAAAATATCTTAAGTTGTCCTGGCTGGTGTAGCTCAGTGGATTGAGCACGGGCTGCGAACCAAAGTGTAGCAGGTTCGATTCCCAGTCAGGGCACATGCCTGGGTTGCAGGCCATGGCCCCCAGCAACCACACATTGATGTTTCTCTCTCTCTCTCTTTCTCCCTCCCTTCCCTCTCTAAAAATAAATAAATAAAATCTTTTAAAAAATTATTAAAAGGTATCTTAAGTTGTAATTGTTTTGTGCTTGATAAAGAAAAGGAATGTTCTAATTTGTTGAAGGAAAAGAAGGGTTTATTCTGCCAAGTTTGTAAGGGTGGCTGAGCTTCTGAACTTTTTACAGTTGAACGGCAATATGCAGGAAAAGGAAGAGAACTTCCTGTTCATTTACCTGTCAGCAAGCAGCTTCTGGGCCAGGATGAGAGTCAGTCTGAAAGGTATTTGCTGTAACAGAAACATTTCTTTATTCTATGCCCTTCCTTAGAAGAGAGTCTCTAGAGCCAGAAAGCCTTCTCAAAATCTACCAGTGAGCAAAGTCAGTTGAAGGTCTTTCATATTTATTTATTGCAGCTACTCTTCTTTCTCTCGTTCATTTTTTTTTATGTTGGAGCCCAAACATTGTATTATTCACCATTTTAGCAAATGTACATTAAAGGAAGACCTCCATGTTTATGTCAACTTTTCCTCACATAAATTTTTCATGTTTGAGGTGAGATTTTGTTGCTTTTATTGTCAGAGATCCAGAGAAGCCTAAATTCTGCCCTGACAATCATCCCAGCTCCTGAGAGCTCCCAAGGAAACAATGTGCATAAAGAACAATAGCAAACTTTGAGCCAAAGTACCACTTTGTTAGTAACTGAGCTACACCCAATAACCAACCTCCATCATGGGCTCATCAGTGAAAAGTGAACTGGAAAATAGGCTAGGCCTACCTTGCTTCCCTCTCTCAGCCCCAGGTCTGAATCAAGGACCTGCATATGCAGGCATTGTGTGGAGAGGGGGGCACTTGTCCCTAAGTGAAGGTTCCAACCAGACATGAATAGAAGAGGAGTAATCAGGGCCAGGCTGGAAGTAAGGGAGGCTCATATCTGGGTGCTAACCCTTCAGGGCATACTGCCCTTCACAAGGTATGAGACAGTGAGCTCCTTGGGGATGACCAACCAGATTGGTAACTCTTCTTCCTTGGAGGGGCATGGGGAGATATAAAAGGTATCGGTTAAGGCAAAATCATGGGGAGAAAGGCCTTAAGTATTCTTTCTCCAGTGTTTGCCATCAATGTCATTATAATTTTCATCATAATCTATAGCAGCATACTTTTATCGAGTCATAATTTTAAACCAAGCTCTGTGATGGAGTCTCCTGGGATGGGTTCATTAAGATGAGCAGGACCTTTTCTAAATTTAGAAGCAACCCAACAATCCTGTTTGGAGTAGACACACAAATCATGCAAAGCAGAGTATGAAAAGGGTTGTAATGGAATTTGAATTATATGGAATTCCAGAGGACAGAAATTCTTTTGCCTGGGAAGACTTGAGGTGCCTTCATGAAGGCCATCCTATTTTATTGAACCCAACTAGAAATTTGACAGAAATGAGCTAAATAGGCCTGCTGGAACAGCATGAGTAGGGACTGAAAAAGTGTGGTATATTTGGTAGACTGGTGGATTTCAAATGGACTGCAGTCAAATGGCTAGTAATTGGAGGGGCCAGAGTAGAAGCTAGTTGTTGCAGCTTTCTGTGTAAAGCTCTTTCCAGCTCTACTATACTTTGTGCAACATAGGACATTATTCGATTGGACAGAAAGCCAAATACAACTTCTCTAGCCATAAACTTGTTTATAAGGCTTTTCCTCTTTGTCTCTTTCTCCAGGTCAACTTATAGAGAAAAACAGATTCATTAAGATTATCATGGTCCATTTTCTTCCTGTTTTTCATACCCAGAGAATCAACTCTAAGTCTAGCCTCTTTTCTCTTGCTATCATGTGAATGGAAGACCTTTCTTTCCTAAGGAAAAAGGGAAAACAATGGAGACAGTGTGGGGTCTGCTTGGGTGCTCAGATGAGACTGTCACTACAGGCATTCCTGATATAAGTGTCTATAGCTATGGAACTCCATTAGCAGGGTCCACGGCCAAGAGTGGGACAGTTTTGGGGAGAATGATCAATCTGTGTCCAGAGCTAGGCTCAACCCAGAATGTGGGGATGTTGTCTAAGAAGTGGGGGTGGAATGGAGGAGTTTGGAAATTAGGATGCATAAGGGTTAAGGATTTGAGGAATGTGAGGGTGAGCAGGGGCTTTCAGGGGGCATCCCTTTGGCAAAGGCATCAGCGCAGATCACAGACTTCTATGAATTGAACTTTTTTCATATGGAGTGTATGGCCTTTTCAGCCCTCTCCAGAAGGTCTGTGGATAAAGCTAATTTGCATATGTTTATGTGGTTCTGTCTTTAGAGGAGAATTTATCCATGCAGGGGCCAAGGAATTTTGGACTTTCAAGTTACTTAGGGAGCCATGACCATAGTGACAACCCAGGATAATGAGGTCTGTGTTCCTCCTGCTCTCTGTGTGTGCAGCCTGTCCCTGGGATTCATCCTCCTCTTCCCAGCACAGAGACTCTGAGGGGGAAATCTGCTGCTACAGCCCACAGGATAAAGCCTTCACACTGAACAGTTTCCTTAGAGCCCTCTTCATGTCCTTGTTTCTCAGGTAGTAGATAAAGGGGTTCAGCATGGGGGTGACCACTATGTACATCACTGAAGCCAGCGAATCCTTGTCAGCTGAATGGGAAGATGAGGGATTCATGTAGGCCCCTGTGATGGTCCCATAGAAGAGAATGGCTACAGTGAGGTAGGAGCCACAGATGGAAAATACCTTTTGTTTGCCCCAGGCAGATGGGACCTTGAACACAGCAGATACAATGTGGATGTAGGAGACAAGAATTCCAGGGAAGGGGATGAGGATGATCAAGCCCCCCACCAACAGAATCATGAGCTGGTTGAGTTGAGTGTTGGAACAGGAGAGCTGGAGCAGGGGAGGGAGGGTCACAAAAGATGCTGTTGCTGATGCAGAACCCCAGCCAAGCCATGAGGAGGGTATGTAGTTGGAAGTGGAAGTTGGAAATGAGCCAGGACCTTCCTAGCATCAGGGTACAGATTTGCAGACTCATCACACTGGAGTAGTGCAGGGGGTGGCAGATGGCCACAAAGTGGTCATAAACCATTGCTGTCAAGAGGAAGTTGTCCATGTTGGCAAGCAAAATGCAAAAGCAGATCTGCGTTAGGCAACCGCCACAGGAAACAGACTGAGTCCACATCTGGTTGTTCACAAGCATCTTGGGTACTGTGGCAGAGATGAAGCAGAAATCCACCAGGAAGAGGTTGCTGAGGAAGAAGTACATGGGCATGTGGAGGCAGGATTCTGAGCCAATGGCAGGATGATGAGCAAGTTCCCTGCTTCCTTGATGAAGTACATGACCAGAAAGGGCCTGGAGATCAGCTTCTGGCTCTTGGGCCGGCTGGTGAGCCATAGGAGGATGAACTCAGAGGCACTTGTGTGGTTTCCTCTCTCCATGGTTAATTAGTCCTGCTGGGAGATCCAGACCAGGCACAGGCTATAGAGAGGGTAGAGGTGTCCATGCCTCCTTCCCTCAAACAGTCCCTCAACTTACAATTGGCCACATGTTTATGTTCATTTGTACAAACCCCAAAGAAGGCTCTCCATCTATCAAAGGAAAGTCCTATAGCTACAACAGACCTCAAAGTCAGGGTTTTTAAAAATTATTTTACCACCAAAATGCTACTGATCCTGAACCCCACAAAACCTCATCTCTGTCCCTCCAAGGAGAATCCTTGTGACATGGGGTCGGTGAGGTACTTGTTATTGGTAACAATGAAGGGGCTGCTGAGGGTGTTTTAGCTCCTTGAATTTCAATTATACTCTCATTCTTTGATATGAGCAACTAATGTTGCCTCAATATTAAGTAAAAAGCTATGGAAATATAGTTTCTCCCTAATCCTGATAAGATTGCCTCCTGAAGGACATTTCTCTACAGAATTCTGGAACCACAGTGACACACATATACAACCATAGGGTATTATTTGTATATACCCTTCCTTCCCTTGAGCATTTTGCTTCCTTACCCACAAAGAGCCAAAGGCTCAGGGTGCTCCAGCTGCCACTTGTCACTGACTCTGGGCCATCCTGGTCCTGGTGATGATGCTGTGGGATGGAGCAAGTCAGGGTAAATCTGGTCGGAAGAGCCTGCTGACTGGGACAGCTCAGCTAGCCCTTCTGTCTGGGCATACTTGGGAAAGGACTTGCCTCTGGAGGGTAAGAGTTGCCCCTGCATATAACAAAGAGAACTCACAGGTATAACATTTCCCAAGGTCAACAGTTGGCAGCAGGGAAACATAGGGACCCCACTAAACTGGAGTTTAAAATATTTCAGTGCAAGCTCAGATACAATTTCATTAGATATAATTATTTTTTACTGGTTCATAAGACATAGTTGGGATTTGGGTCCTAAGAGAATACATAAATCAATAGTGGCATAGGTAAACACATTGCTTGACTCCTCCCATGATCACATCAAAATTACAACTAAACTACAGAATAACCATCATTCAGAAACCACTGAAGCTGGTCTGAATGGAAGTCCTACAATTAGGGAATTAAAGAAGGAGCCGCATTGAGACTGGTGGGGAAGCGGAGATGTAGATCAGGCTGGTCTCACACTCACACGTGGTGGATAAAGATAAGGAAAAATATCTCAACTGTGGGTTTCCCTCCTGAGGAGTGAGGGGTCCCAGCCCTACACTAGGCCCCTCAGCCCAGGGTTCCAGTGCTGGGAAGAGAAGTCCCATTACTTCTGGCTGTAAAAATAAGTGGGAATTAAGGCTGAGGGAGACAGAAGGCTTCTGGAGTCTCAGGCAGTGTCTCTTAAAGGGCTCACACATGGACTAATTCATACTCCCTCTGAGCTCCAGCATAGAGGCAGAAGCTTGAGAGGTACCAGAGACATACAGGAAGGAACTGAATTGTCCAGCATCGTGGAGAGAGCTGTGGGATGGGCAACTTTCTCCCAGACAGAAGTGCTGGCAGAGGACATTGTTCCTTTGATAGCCTTCTGCTACAGAGCCTGTAGGCAGGTGCCACATCTGAGACTCCATCATCGTGGCTCACACTGTTTGCCTCACCCTGATGATTCTCTGAGGCCTCACCCCACTCAGCACTTTGGGCACACCCAAGCTGTTTCCAGTGGCTTTCTCCTATGAATAGCCTGTCTTGGCTCATGTTTTTGATTTTCCTAAAATCTCTCAATAAGCAGCACCTGGCCTCAGCGAGCCTTGTACCTTTCACTAAGTGGCTAAAGCCCAGGCACTAAGCAGTAGCCAGCCATGGTTTAGAGGTTGGCCTTGCCTGGGCACCTCCAAGCCTAGTGCAAGTAGCAGCCACCTGCAGATTGCTTTGTAGCTCATGCTAAGTGGCCCCAGGCAGAACACAGATAGAGGCTGACTTTGGCCTGTACCTCCTGGGAGGCCTTAGGGTTAGCACATCCAATGGACAGCTTCAGACCACATTGAAGCACAACCACCCAACCACCTCCACAAGTGACACATTCAAGGGGAAGACTCAGTGAACACCAGAGCCCAGCTGGAGTAAGTCCTGCTCTGTGGGGTGGGTCCCAGCACACCTGACCCTCTACAGTGGTCAGAGGTCAGTGATAAAGGTTGTAGCCACTCCTTGCACCTGATTGGCCTGGGGGAAAATCTCTCCCATTTATGGGCCAACAGCAATCAAGTCTCAACTACAACATGAAGGATACACAGCCAACATGGGTGTGGGGGGAGATTAAATCTGGAATGCCCAGCTCAGATGAATGGGGAGATTGTACCACTGAACCCTGAAGGACAGCTACTACATTAGTCCACTCTACCAAGCCTGAGAGATATAGAAACTCTACTTAATACATTGGAACAAACACAGGGAGGCTGACAAAATGAAGAGACAAAGAAACATGCCCCAAATGAAAGAATAGATCAAAACTCCAGAAAAGGAACTAAACAAAATGGAGACAAGAAATCTACTAGATGCAGAGTTCAAAACACTGGTTATAAAAATGCTCAATAAACTTAGTGAGAACCTCAACAGCACAAAAAAGATCCAGTCAGAAATGAAGGCTACATGAACTGAAATAAAGAATAATTGACAGGGAATCAACAGCAGAGTGGACAAAACTGAGAATAAAATCAGTGACTGGAATATAAGGAAGCAAAAACACCATCAGACCAGGAAAAAGAAAAAGGTATAAAAAATGAGGATATTATAGGGGTGCCAGCAGGTTACAAAAGAAAGCAAGAAATTGAAAACCTATTAAAAAAATAATGACAGAAAACTTCTCTAACTTGGTGAAAGAAACAGACATACAAGCCAGGGAAATGCAGAGAATCCCAAACAAGAGGAACCCAAAGAGGTACACATCAAAACATGTCATAATTAAAATGCAAAATGTTAAAGACAAAGAGAGAATCTTAAAAGCAGCAAGAGAAAAGCAGTTAGTTACCTACAAGGGAGCTCCCATAAGACTGAGCTGATTTCTCAACAGCTCAGAAGGGACTGGCAAAAAATATTCAAAGTGATGAAAAGCTACAGTATAAAAGCTAACCTACAACCAAAATTATCCTACCCAACAAAACTATCATTTAGAGTTAAGGGACAGATGTAGAGCTTTCCAGACCAGAAAAAGCTAAAGGAATTCATCACCACCATACTAGTATTATGTGAAATGTTAATGGGTCATCTTTAAGAAGAAGAAAAAAAAGGAAAATATGAACAATGAAATGGCAATAAATGCATACCTATCAAGAATTGAATCTAGAAAACAAAATAAATGAACAAGCAGAACAGAAACAGACTCATAGATGTAGAGAATGTTTTTGATGGTTACCAAATGAGAGGGGGATTGAGAGGATGGGTGAAAAAGGTGAAGTTATTAAGAATTACAAATTGATATAAAATAGTCACGGGGATGTAATGTATAGCACAGGGAATATAGTTAATAATATTCTGATAACTATATATGGTGTCAGATGGGTGTGAGATTAATTGGTATGATCACTTAGTTGGTTATGTAATGTCCAGTATCTAGGGAGTACTCCTGAAATTAATATAAAAATGTATGTCAGCTGTAATTGAAAATAAAAATGATATATAAACAAAAATAAAGCGCAAGCTTATAGTTTAAAAAAGAGATAGTATTAATCAGAAAGAGAAGGGGGTGAAAGAAAACTGGAGTTAGTATGCTGACAGGGACTGGGGGACAGCTGATGGAGCAAATCAAGCTGTGGCAGTAGAGTGATGGCCAGCCTGGGAGCTGGGCAGACTCTGATAAGGGGGAAACTGTCTTAGGAGGCTGACTTTGCTCACACTGTCATTTTGCTGAGGTAGAGCCTGCTTGGAGCAAAGGATCTTAGCAGTGCAGTTGCGGGTGGAATGAGGGGATGGAGATTTTGGCTATGCAGCAAGTTCCAACTGAGGTCTTTGCCTGTGTTGAGAACTATTCCTTAGCATGGAAGATAAATGGCTCATTTTGAATTAATGCTTTACTGATTTGAGTTTTTTAAGGATTCAAGTGTTTGATGTTACAGAGGCAGAAATCTCTGGGTAAAGGACAAGTGTAAGGTAGAAACACTGGAGCCTCAGAGGAGGGAAATCTATTTGGTGGAAAGCAAATATAAAGGAAACCACATAAAATGGTTGAGATCTTCATTTGATCAGTTCTGACTAAAGAACTCGTTATTGGGTGATGTAAGAGAAAAGAGAACAATAAAGGACATTGTTCTCATTCCTAAGAAGCTTCTAGTAAAATGTAAAACTTTCACAAAGGAAACAGCCCTTAGACTAGGGAGCTGACATTTAATGAGCACTTACTGTGTGTCACATACAGGACTAGGCAAGTGCATATATTTAATTTAATCCTCCACAACCTATATAAGATAGGCATTATTATTCTTATTTTACAGGTGAATAAACTGAGGCAGGGAGGGTTTAAATAATTTCCCCAAAGATATCAGGATTTGATTCCAGGCCAGTCTGATTTCAGAGCAGTGCTCCTTTAATTTCTCTGCTCTAACCAAAGTGCAACTGGGTAAACTTAAACTTGAGGCATCTGAGTAAATGGATGAGGGATTTCTGGAGCAGCCAGTGTTGGGACAGGAGAAAGGAACTGTAGAGCAGGGACATGGTGTAAGAGAATTATCTGTCTTGGGGAGAGAGGACTTGTTTGTGTGGCTGCATGTAGGTTCCAAGACTGACCAAAGCTTGAACAAGAGCTGCACTGTGTGTAGTCCAAAAGCTCTGTCTTTGTCTTGATTATATTCCTTTGAAAGTGGGGCAACTCCATCCTTTCTTTTCCTTCCAACCCTCCCACTTCCTCAGAGATATGGGAAAAGAAAATTTTCTTGTTACTGTTTCCCACTTGCGAGGAAATTACTCTTCCCAAATACTCCTTTCCAAAAAGACCAAAGCTAAGAGAGCCCAACTTAAAACCAAAAAGACTTTCCCCTTAGCTTCTGGATCTTTTCTGTCAGCAGGCAGACATCTCCCAGTTTAAAAAATCTACCCTTCACCCACATTGCTCTCTAGCTGTTAACTCATTTCTCTGTTCCCTCTTTCCACAAAAGTCCTCCAAATGTGGTCAGGACTCATTCTCCAGTTCCCCTCTTCCCACTTTCTCCTGAAGCCCCTTTGCAGGCTTCTCCATCAAGTCGTGACGCTTTCTTTGTCAAGGCTGCCTTCGCTGTGTCTGAGATTAGTTCTCAGGCTTCATTTTACTGAAACTGACAAGCCAGAGTTGGCATTGTTGGGCACTTCCTCTGTCTTCAAACACATCCTTCACTTGGTTTTGAGCAGTGTTGTCTTGGCACCTCTCCTACCTTACTGGTTACTTGCTTGTCCTCTGTGCATCCTCACTCTTCTGATCTCCAGCTGTTGAGATGCCCTTGATTTGCACTCATTTCTTAAGTGGTTTTGTTACTCCCAAAGCTTAAAATACCATCTAAAATTCTATCTCCAATTTGGGACTTTTCCCTTGAACTTCTAACTGCCTACTCCCTCTATGCCCTTTGAGATGTCTAACAGGTATCTCAAACTTGTCCAAAACTGTCCTGCTGATCTTCCTGTCCTCAAACCTGCTGCTTCCTCAGCCATCCCCTTATCTTATACTAATCTTATACTAATTGCTCAACAAAAACCTCCTCTTTTAAAATATTTTATTTATTTATTTATTTATTTATTTATTTATTTATTTATTTAGAGAAAGGGAGGAAGAAAGAGAGGGAGAGAAACATCGATGTGAGACAGAACCATTTATCATTTGCCTCTTGTATGCACCCAATTAGGGGGCCGAACCTGCAACTCAGGCATGTACCCTGACCAGGAATTGAGCTGGTGACCTTTCACTTTGCTGATTGATGCCCAAACAACTAAGCCACACCAGTCAGGGACTTAACTCCTTAAAAAAAAACGGTCTTCATCCAGTATATTGGTGAATCTTATCCTCTATACCTTTGAAATATACCCAGAATGAGACCCCTTTCTCTCTGTGTCAACTGCTATATTTATGGCCCAAACAATCATTAGTTACCTCCAGATTATTGCAATGATCTCTTAAATGGGTCCCTGTTTGTATCTTTGCCCTACCCCTAACAGTTTTCTATATAGCAACTAGAGTGAACATTAAGAAATGTAAGTCAGACCATGTTACTTCTCTGTCCAAAATCCTCTAATGGCTTCTCATTTCACTCAGAACAAAACTCAAAGTCCTTGTCAAATTCTATAGGTGAATGCATGACTGAGACCTCTGCCCTCTCCCTCATCTTGCCTCCTTCTATTGCCCCCTCACTTCTGTATATTGACCACAGTTGACCATGTTGATGTAGTCCCTTTATTTATTTTTGTTTTTATTTCCCTTGCCTTTGGGGTCAAATTTACAAAAACCCCTCTGAGATCAAGGTTCATAAGTTGAGTGCCTATGTTTTCTTTTATGTGTTTTATTGTTTCACATATTGGATTCCAGTCTTTAATCCATTTTAAGTTAATTTTTGTGTATGGTGTAAGATACCAGTCTAGTTTCATTGTTTTGCATGTAGCTGTTCAATTTTACCAACCTCATTTATTGAAGACACTTTCCTTTCTCCATTGTATATTCTTGGCTTCTTTGTCAAAAACTAGTTGTCCTTATATGTGTGGGGTTATTTCTGGGCTCTGAATTTTGTTCCATTGGCCTGTGTATCTGTTTTTCAGCTGTGTAGCATATTGTTTAGATAACTAGAGCTTTGTAGTATAGTTTGAGGTTAGGGATTGACTTCCACAGCTGAGATATTCATCCCATTTCTTAACTGCCACATCCTGGGTGTTGGACTTGCCATTCCATGTCTCTGTAGCTCCTACCAGTCTCAACATAGCTTCTTCCTTGCATCCTTAGTTATAGAACTTCCATTCAGCTAGGCTTCAGGTCATTCTCAATGATGGTTGTTCTGTAATTTGGTTATAATTTTGATGTGGTCATGGGAGGAGGGAAGCACAGCATTTCCTACTTTGCTATCTTGTCTGGACGCTTCCCCTTCCAAGATGTTCTTACATCATCCTTTGTATAACTGTGGTGTCCATTGTAACTTCTTTTTCATTCCGATTTTATTTGTTTGAGTCTTCCCATTTTTTTCTTTAGTGAGTCTAGCTAAAGACTTGCCAGTTTTGTTTATCTTGCAATCAGCTTTTCATCTCATTAACTTTTTCTATCATCTTTTTGTTCCCTATTTCATTTATATTTGATTTTTATTATTTCCTTTCTTTTACTGACTTTGGAGTTCATTTTTTATTTTTCTAGTTCTTTAAATTGTAATGTTATACTATTTACTGAAAGTTTTCTTGTTACTTGAGGTAAACCTGCAATGCTATAAACTTCCCTCTTAGTACCATTTTTTCCTTCTCCCTTTTTGTTTATTGTGTGTGGCAGGGGGTGGGAGAGAATGGGACTTTCAGTACCATTTTTGCTCTGTCCCCCAAATTTTGATATATTGTATTTTGATTTTCACCTGTCTCTCTCTTTTAAAATATTTTATTTTATTTTTTATTCTTTTTTATTTTTTAAATTTTTTGTTGAAGTACAGTTGTCTCCATTCCTCCCCACCCACCACCACTTCTCCTCACCCCAGACATTCCCACTTCCCACCCTTGATCCTACCCGCCTTTGGTTTTGTTCATGTGTCCTTTATACATGTTCCTGAAAACCCTTTCCTTTTTCTTCCCCATTATTCCCTCCCACCTCCCCTCTGGTTACTGTCAGTTTGTTCTTAATTTCAATGTCTCTGGTTTTTGCTTGCTTGTTTGTTTTGTTGATTAGGTTCCATTTATAGGTGAGATTATATGGTATTTGTCCCCCACCACCTGGCTTATTTCACTTAGCATAATGCTCTCCAGTTCCACTCATGCTGTCACAAAAGGTCGGAGCTTCTTTTTCTTTCTGATTTTAAAATTGTTATTCTATTACATTTATCCCAATTTCTATATAATCTTTTTCTTTATTGTCAGTAATTAGAATTATTTATTTTTTATTTTGTTATTTTTTGTTTTCTATCTCTATATAATCTTTTGATTTCTTATATTATTTGTTCTTTGACCTAGTAGTTGTTCAGTAGTATGTCACTTAATCTTCACCTATTTGTCATTTTTCCAGCTCTCTTATTATAGTTAACTTCCAGTTTCATATTGTTATGGTAGAAAATATGCTTGGTATTATTTCAATCTTCTTAAATTTATTGAGACTAGTTCTGTGCCCAACTCATGGTCTGTCATTGAGAAAATTCCGTGTACACTTGAAAAGATGTGTATTCTGTCATTTTGGGATGGAAAGTTCTATATATATTAATTAAGGGTATGTGTTCCAGTGTGTTATTAGAAACCAGTATTTCCTTATTGACTTTTTGTCTGGATGATTTATCCATTGCTATAAGTGAGGTATTCAAGTCACCTACTATCAATATATTTTTGTCATTTTCTCCCTTTATATCTGTTAGTAATTGTTTATATATTTTGGTGCTCTCAGTTTGGGTGGCTATATATTGATAAATGATATGTCTTCTTGATGAATTGTCCCTTTTATCATTATAAAATGTCCATCTTTGCTCTTATTACATTTTCTGTCTTAAATCTATTTTGTCTGTTAGAAGTACAGCAATACCCACTTTTCTGTGAATGTCATATTCATGGAATATCATCTTCCACCCTTTTACTTTAGGTCTATTTATCTATGGATCTGAGATGTACCTCCTGAAGGCAGTATATAGTTAGTTTTTGGTTTTTAATCCACCTCGCTACTCTCTGTGAAAAAAAAGCCATTTAAACATCAAGATGATGGAAAAAGGTAAAAAGCCCCCACTCAGCAAACTCTTAACATTTTTATTATTTTTTCAACTAAATCTTGAATGTATATTTCTTCTTTTGCTAAAAGAAAATGCATTCTGACTGGTGCGAGATGATATCTCATTATGGTTTTAATTTGCTTTTCTCTGATGATTAGTGACATTGATCATTTTTTTTGTATATCTATTGGCCATCTGTATGTACTCTTTGAGAAGTGTCTATTCAGGTCCTTTTCCCATGTTTTAATTGGATTACTTGTTTTTTTGGTGTTGAGTTTTGTAAGTTCTTTATTAATTTTGGATATTAACCCCTTATTAGATATGTTGGTGAATATATTCTCCTATTCTGTTGGTTGCCTTTTTATTTTGTTGATGGTTTTCTTTGCTGTGCAAAATTTCTTAGTTTTTATTGCAATTTGTTTATTTTTTTTCTTTTCTTTCCATTGCCTGAGGATATACATTAGAAAAAAAATATGGCTTTGAGCAATGTCCAAGATTTTACTGCTTATATTTTTTCTAGGATTTTTATGGTTTTGGGTCTAACATTTAAGTCTTTAATGAATTTTGAATTTATTCTTATGTGTGGTGTCAGAAGGTGGTCTAGTTTAATTTTTCTGTATGTATCTGTCCAATTTCCCCAACACCATTTATTGAACAAACTATCTTTAGCCCATTGTATGCTTGCTTCGTTTGTCAAATATGAATTGACTATAGATATGTGGGTTTATTTCTGGGTTCTCTATTTTGTTCCATTGATCCCTGTGTCTGCTTTTATGCTTGTACCAGCTGTTTTGTTTACTATGACCTGATAGTATAGTTCGATATAAGGCAGTGTGATTCCTCCAACTTTGTTTTTCTTTCTCAAGATCTCTGTTGCTATTGAGAAACTTTTGTGGTTCCATGAAAATTTTTGAAATATTTGTTCTAGTTCTGTGAAATATGTCTTTGGAATCTTGATAGGAATTGTGTTTAATTTATGGATTGCTTTGGGTAGTATGGAAAAACAAGTGCTGACAAGGATGTGGAGAAAGGGAAACTCTTTTGCTCTGCTGGTGGGAATGCAGATTGGAGCAGCCACTGTAGAAAGCAGTATGGAGATACCTCAAAAAATGTACAATGGAACTGCCTTATGACCCAGGGATTCCACTTCTGGGAATTTATCCCAAGGAACCCAAAACACTAATTCGAAAGAATATAAGCACCCCTATGTTCACTGCAGCATGACTTACAATAACTAAGATTTAGAAGCAGCCCAAATGTCCATCAGTAGAAGAGTGGATAGAACAACTATGGTACATTTACACAATGAACTACTACTCAGCCATAACAGACAAGAAAATTTTACTCTTAGTGACAGCATCAATGGACCTGGAGAACATTATGCTAAGTGAAATAAGCCAGTCAGAGAAAGACTAATACCCTATGATTTCACTCATATGTAGAATGTAATGAACAAACTGAACTAACAAACAAAATAGAGACAGACTCAGAGAGCAGGCTGACAGCTCAGGGTAGGGTGGTTTGGGGGTGGAAGGATTCAGCAGAAAAGAAAAAGAACTGATGGGCATGCACAACAGTGTGGTGATCATCGGCAGGGAGGAGTGGAGTATAAGGGGACTAAAGGGTAAGGTAAAAATACTATAAAAAGATAAATCAATAAAAATTAAAAAATATATCACACTATTTTGGGTTACTCTATAATTCTTGTCCTCATCCACTAGCTAAGATATTTATGAGTTCACATGAGTGAACATTTCTAGATGACTCTGCTAAACGTCAGATATCTGGCTAAACAATATTATATGTTCTCTTCAGTCATAGCTACCATATGGCTGACTTTTAGATCTAGACTCCAAGCCACGTCAGATCACAGGTCAAGGTCTGGTCTCATCTGGGCTCCTTTGGGAAGGAAAGACATAATTATCAAAACTCATTTTATAGATTAGATAACTGAAGCTAAAGGCTGTTGAAATTATTCATACAGTGCTACCTATTAATCCCATCCTGTGGATCCCTACTAGCCAGCTGTCTACACAAAAGAGAGCATACATGGCCTTGGAGTCCACAGAATGTTCAGGGGCCACCTGGGACAGGCACCCAACCATACACTTTCCTTGTCCCCTTCCAACTCTGGCATATTCTCACAGGTTTTTAACCACTGTGTTTGCACAAAGTCAAAATCCCAGAAATGTTACCACTCTACAACCACTAGGATGACTATTCAAAAATAATAAGTGTTGTTAAGAATGTGAATACATTGAAAGCCTTTTATATATTGCTGGTGGTAATGTAAAATGGTGTAGCTGCTGTGGAAAACATTTGGCAGTTTCTCAACAAGTTAAGAATAGAATTACCATATAACCCAGCAATTTCACTCCTGGGTATATACCTAGGAGAACTGAAAACATTTTCCAAACACTTGTACCAGCATGTACAAAGCACTATTTTTTTTCACAGTAGCCAAAATGTGGAAACACTGAAAACCACTGGATTAATGGATAAGCAAATTGTGGTATATGGATACAGTATAATAGTATTCAGTCATAAAGGGAATGAAATACTGATACAGCTACAGTAAGAACGAACCTTGAAAATTTACCCAAAAAGAAAGAAAGAAAGAAAGTAGGTATAACATGATTACATTTATATAAAATATCTTGAAGAGCTAAATCAATAAAGCCAGTATGTACATTTGTAGTATCCAGGAGCTCGGGAGAGACAAAAACATAGAGACATTGCTCAATGTTCACAGGACTTTATTTTTGGTGCAATGGAAATGTCTTGGAACTGGATAGAGGTAGTAGTTTTGCAGCATTGTGAATGTACTAAAAGATAATGAACTGTTTATTCTAAAATGACTAATTTTATGTTAGGTGGATTCTACCTCAGCCAATTAAAAAAAGTACCAGAAATGGACCCTAGTAAGTGCAATGCAGATCACGATGGGGCCTGCCAAGCCCAGTGTCTATTTCCAGAGGACCTGCCCCACCTTCAGCACCCTGCTGACTGGCCCAGGACTGAGCCTTGGGCCTAGAAGCAGAAGATACCCAGCTGTGCCTATGAAGTGATTACTTCCTTATTAGCAGTAATATAGATTGGTATGTTCTGACACTGTAGTTTGCAACCAAGAAATGGTAAATACACTCAACAACAATAATAATGGTAAGTTAAGCCATTCTTGCAGCCTGAGATAACCTCTTTCCCCTTCTGTCCATGGTAGTATAAGCAGAGTTTCACCTCCCCTGGGAAGCACACCCACCACTGTGGGTGGCTCCAGATCTGACTTATCTCTGTCTTCCTCAAGCTCTCAATGCTTTTGGGCAGATCCGCCTTCAGTGGAGCACCCTGCCCAGGTCCTCTCTGTAAGTGGTATTTGTGACAGTCTTGTTTACATGTTGTCCCCATGGCCCATCATAGCACTGGGCAGAGTGAAGGCCCAATTCAGACTGATAGACAGGGTCCCATGACTCTGGGGACAGCCATGTGATTGATTCAAATATGCTGAAGAGCAGATGACAGGTAGTGGGGTGGGGGGAGGTTAGGAGGTGGAGGAATTGAGCAAAAGGAAAAAGCACTCATGAACATGGACAACAGTGTGGTGATTACTGGGGGAAGGAGGAATAAGGGAACTAAATGGTAATGCAAAAATATAATAAAGATTAAATTTAAAAATATATGCTGGAGTTCAGGAGCAGGCTGAACTTGGCTGGCCCCTGGCAAAAGTTACTGGGATTGGCAGGTGCCAGGGCAACATTGTCTCTTTGGAAACCCCTTGGAACTACATGGAGAATTATCAGTGTTTGTTTATTTTCTGGGGTGACTGTTCATTGCTTTTATCTGATTGTCAAAGGAACCCATGTTCTGACTAAAGGTCAACAACTTTAACTCATGAACTTAGGTGCTCCCAACTGAATGAATTGCTGGCCCTCCTCCTCCCTGCTTCCCCTTCCTGCTCTTAAATCTGACCAGTTGACACAGCTTCGTAGGGAGACAACTATTTAATTTTTTCAGTGATTTTCAAATCATTCACCAGGGAATCCACAAACAGGATTTCTCAGAAAAAGCATGTAATGATATTCTTTCCACTTACATAGAAACTTAAGTTAATTGGTGGGATCTTCCTTATTTAAGAAAAATAACTATTTTTGAAAAGACTGTATGTTCACAAAATAAAACATTAAAATGGTATGAGAATAATATTTTCCTTAGGCTTTTTGGTAGATGCTTTTATCAGATTAAGAACTCTGTGCCATGAGAGTAGTTTAAGGTGTTTTTTGTGTCATAAATGGGAGTTGAGTATTATTGACAGAAACTGTTAAGATAATATAACTTTTCTTTTGATCAGTTAATATGATAATGGATATTTATATATTTTTTCTCTGTTAACCCCCCTTCAGTTCCAGGATCAAATCCAATTTGGTCATGGTGTATGGGCACTTCTAGATTTAGCTTGCTACTATTTCATTGAGGATTTTTGCATTGAAGTTCCTGAGTGTGACTGGCATGCAATCTTCATTTCCTGTCCCATTTGTCTGAATTGGATCAAGTTGATACTGTCCTCATAGAATGAGCTGGGCATGGGGTGTTCTTTTTCAGTTCTTTGGATTGATTTTATATGACTCTGTTTTTACATGAAACACAGTTTATTCTTTGTTAAATTTCTTCTTTTAATAGTTTATTTTTATTGTATGTTTTTCCATTACCATTCATCTCCCTTATACCTTCTAGATTCTTTTGGATTCACCATGTGGTTGCATTCTCTGGGATGGCAGCTCGTGGTCCCTGCCTCCTAGCAGTTATGCTCCTGTTTAGTTACATCCTCTTAGTGTGGGCCAGGTCACGTGACTTGCTTCTAATGAATAGATTATGGCCAAAGACATGAGATGCTTCTTCTGAGATTGGGTTATAAAAGTCCTGTGGCTCCCACCCTGGGCATCTGCTCTCACTCACTCACTCACTCACTCTTTAGAAAGCCAGCTGCCATGTTGTAAGCTGCCCTATGAAGAGACCCAGGTAGCAAAGAACTGAGGGTGGCCTCTGTCCAACATGCAGCAATGGACTGAGTCTATGAGCTTGCAAGGATCTGAAACCTGCCAACGACCACCTAAGTAGACTTGGAAGTGGGTCCTCCCCCAGTCAAGTCTTTGGATGGGACCGGAGCCCATCCTGACAGGAGTATAACCTCATGAGAGAGCTTGAGCCAGAGGTTTCTAGCTAAGCCACACTGGGATTCCTAAACAAGAAACTGACAGAGTAAATGTTTGTTGTTTTAAGCTTTTATATTTGGGGATAATTTGTTAGAAGGCATTAATAACTAATTTACCTGGTCTTTGGCTACTGGTCTGGTTTCAGCCACCACTGCAGGACCCATTTTTGCATGGATTTTAACTTAAAATGCACATGTGTAACCTGACAGTGCTTCCCAACCTACCAAATCATCTGTAGTGCAGAAGTCTGAGGGAATTCATGCCCCATGGGAAGAACATTGACCCGTGGGAGGAGGAAACTAGCAGATACCTTCTTCCCCTTTCCTTCCCATGGATGGGCAGTCCTAGAGGTAGTGGTCATGTGGCCTCTCAGAAGATGGTCTCTGTTGATGAAAGATCAGTTGCTTTTGATAGCATGTGTTAGCCAATTGGCATAAAACCCTCTGATAAATTCTACCCCCTTCCATGCTTCATTCCTATTTTCCTTCACTCATGGTCCCCTGCAATCCTATTCTGCAATAAAATGATAGCTCCCAAGTCTGTGTCGGGCTCTCTTTTCTTGGAAACCAGACTGAGACATATTTGTTTCCTGAAGGTTATTGTGAAACTCTGTGGATGTGATGTTTTTCTTGTGGGAAGATTTTAACTTCTGCTTAAAAATGTTTAGGACTTTCAGATTATTTAGTTTTCTATTTCTCCTTGGGTTGCTTTCAGTAAATTATGTTTTCCTAGGAACTAGCCCATTGCTTCTAATATTCCAAGAAATGTTTTTCACAATCTTAGCAACAAGTGTTATTTTCTTGAGTTTAGGTCTTTAATCCATAAATTTAAAAAAAAATATCCAATGTGTACTACTTGTTAACTGCTAGAAGGTTCTTGCATTTGACAAAGTGAATGCACAAGCAGCAAGTAAGCATTAACCAAAAAAACCTGAGAAATAGCCAATCATGCCTTTTTTCTTATAGACATGTGGAATATGTGGACTGGAAGATGTCATTTTAGATTCCAAGTGATATATCACAATTTTTTTCTTAGTAGTATATTTCATAGTTGTTATGATAGAATTAAAAATATCAATATTTCCTGAAAGTAGACTCATGACATCTAGACTCATTAGTTGCCTCCTAATGAGTGGCCAGGTTTTGAACCAGCCCTGCTGTGCACCTTCTGTCTGTGCTTTGGGTCTGGTTCTGGGGAGCAGTGCCAACAGAGGCCTCCAGAGACTCTCAGGTCACAGTGATGACAAGTTTATTTGACATGGGAAACTGCTTGGTTCCCACCCCTGGAACAAACACCCACTTAAATAAACTGCTTCCCCAAAGGGTATTTGCACTGTTTACCTGACATGGATGGCTGTGTCAGGTGATCATTCATATCCTTCTTGGTTTATTGTTCTCATTACTCAACCATTTTCTAAATTTATCACTCTGATTAGTAGCTTAGTAGGTAGTTACCAGCTTAGGAGACACTCACTGTCTCACTTGCTACTGTTTCTTCTTTGGGATTCCAGGTTGCCCTCTGCTATCCTCCTGGCTCTCACTAATCTTCATTGATTTGATTCATTCAGACAGCCTTCTATTCTTTCAGCAAACATTTACTAAGTGTCTGTGATGTGCCAGGCAGTGTGCTGGGTCAGGGATTGGGAATCAAGACAAAGTTCTTGCTCTGAAGGAGAAAACTCATGCACGATGTATCATATCTTCATTACCAATTCTCAGCACTGGCTGTGTGTTATCATGCTTGAAGGAGAAAGTTGTTTTTTTTTTAACTTTAGTATTGTTGTTGTCGTTTTTTTAATACCAATCCTTTCTTCTACTTTCAGATATTTTGGTGGGCCCAGGTGCTTATATGTTTTAAAGCTCCTCATTCATTTGGATTGTAAGGAGCATCCTGGTGTAAGAGTCATATCTGTTTCTCTGTAGAAATTGTTAGGCTTGGGGATGGTAAAACTTACCATTTGCTGAAAACATCATGTGCTCATGGAAAATGGACCAAGAGAAGACTGAAGAAGTCAGTCATTGCAATATGAACAAGTGTTTTGCATTGGTACCCAGAGATATTATATTTTATCTTATGGATAATGGCAGCTGTTGGTGGATTTGAGCAAGGGAGAAAAGTTACAAGATTCATGTTTGACCAGGCTCTGCATGCAGCCTACGAGAGGATTCCCCGGATGAGGCCAGCCTAGTCTCAGACAAAACCCATCTCTAGGAGATTACATCAACAATTAGGTTAGTTTGTAAAGGCTTTTTTCCCCTTCTGTAACTACTCTGAGATGCTTATCTTTTTTTCCTCTTACACTTCCTCTTTTGTTAATTCCCTTGCACTGTGGTCCTATGAAATTTGCCAGCCATTCTCCAATTACTCTTTCATTTGTTGGTTTCATCACCTTTTACTTTCTGCTTTCCTGTAAACCTAAAATATTCTGATGCATCATGTCAGAATTGTTTGCAACATTCCCTTTCTGCTGAGACCAGTTCAGTGAATACATAATTTAGTAATGGATACAACATGCATGTCGTTTTAGGGTTACAACCAACTCTGTAATATTTTTTTCAACTACAGTGGAAGTGTGCTGGGAGTATGGAAGGAAAAGTTATCCCATGTGAGGCTGACAATCTGCCAAGTTATTTCAGGACGCCTCTTGGAATTGAAGCAACCATGTTTCTGGCACAATTTGAAACAATGGGGTCTGGCTCCATGCTCTGGATTCATGGATTAATTGCTTTTGTTTACATATCTGTAAAATGAGAATTAGAGTAATGTGACACTGCTTGTCTCACAGGGATGCTATGAGGGTCAATTAAGAGAGTCACGAAAGAACTTCTTAAACTGTACATTGAGGTAAATGTGTTGATTCTACTTTTCCTTAGAATCATCTTCCAAACTCTCCTGTTTTTCCTTTTAAAATATTCGAGCTTGCAACCCCATCTACTTCCCTTTCTGTAGGGTTCCATTATCCCATATCTTCGAGGGATTCACCACATTCTGGGCAGTTATGTGTCTTGCACTTTCCACTAGGAGGCTGCTCCCAAGAATGGAGACTGTATGGTCTGGAACCCACAGCCTGGTGAGGTAACTATATATAACATTCATGCACTTGGCCTTGAATCAATGCACAGATGAATAAATGTATTCATGCATTACACTTTCCAGTGGCAGCTGTGGAATTTAACAGATGCTTCCTGGAGAAACCTTAATGCAAAGATGACAAATTTTGATGATAGAAATTTCAGGCTTGAGACAAACTTTCAAATAAATAAAAGGAAGTAGGTGAAGTGGTTGGGAAGTAGGTGAGGTGGTTAGGCATCCACCTACTGAGTCCAGTTTTATGCAACAGTAGAGAATTTCTGGCCAGAGGGACTTAAAGAATTGGCAACAAGTAAATATCACTTACCGTAGAAGGGCTGACTGTGTGAAAGATAAAGAGAGAAGGATGTGTACAAACACAGGTTAACTATCTCCTGTTTCTCTGATTTTTAGGAACTTTTAAGGTTTTGTCTTTTATTTAATCCATGGCTTCTCAGGCCAAGCAGACACAAAACATGAGTCTGAGTGATGATAATGGGTTGGTGGAATTTCTAGATGCACAGTCCTCAGGTGGCTCCCATCAGGTGACACTGACTGCTATTACAGGCCTTCTCCTACCAGTTCCTCCACACCTATTATAAAATCCCCCACTCATCAGACAAACAGGGACTTCCAGCCAAGATGGAGGCATAGGTAAATATGGCTCACCTCCTCGCACAACTACATCAAAATTACAACTAAACTACAGAACAACCATCACTCAGAACCATCAGAAATCAAGTTGCATGGAAGTCTGACAACTACAGACCTAAAAAAACTGCATCTATCTGGACTGGTAGAGGAGGTGGAGACACAGAGGTGCTGAACAGGCTGGTCCTGACCCAGCTGAGGTGGATAAAAATTCAGGGGGAATATCTGAGGAGTGAGGAGTCCAAGCCCCACATAGGCCCTCCAGCCCAGAGTTCTAGTGCCTGGAAGATAAATCCCCATAACTACTGGCTATGAAAACCAGTGGGAATTGAGTCAGTGGAAGAAACTGCTGGTCTCAAGAAAGTCCTCTTAAAGAAACCACATACAGACTCATCCCTCTGAGCTCTAGTATTGGGGTAACACCTTGAAAGGCACCTATGATATACAGGGAGGAATTGAAGTGCCTGGCATCAAGGGAGGGTTGGGGGACCAATTTCTCCTAACACAAAGATAGGCAGGGTCCATTGTGTGCTTTCTGAACTCTTCTCCAACAGAGCCATAGAGCTGGCAGATGGATGCCATGTCAGAGACTCCATCAACCTGGCTAACTCTGTTTTCCCTGCTCTAGAGATCCCCTGAGCCTCCTCTCCACCCAACTAATGTGCTCACCCAAGCTGATAACAGTGGCTTTTCCATATGAATGGCTGGTCTTGGTTCATGCTTCACAACTTCCTAAATTCTCTCAAACAAGCAACAGCCAGCCTCAGCAAACCCCCAACCCCCTTTCCTCTTGCTAAATGGCTCCAGCCATGGCACTAGCAATAGCCAGCATAAGTTCATAGTGTCAAGCTCAGCACAAGTATCAGCATACTGCAGATCACTTTGTAGCTCATGCCCTGGGCAGAGAACAGGTGGGGGCTGACCTTGGCCTGCACTGCCTGGGAGATCTCAGACCCAGTGCACCCAGTGTATAGCTACAGACCACATCACAGCACCACCACACTGACCCTGCACATCTGAACCTCCATGGAGGGCAGAAGTTGATGGTCTATGGTCACAGCCAGTCCTTGCAGTTCACTGACCTGGGCAAATCCCTCCAATTGACCTGATAACAGCAATCAAGGTTCAACTACAGGAAGAAGTTGTACTCAGCTCACATGGGTACTCAGCTCCCCTATTACTCAGTTTGGGTAATAGGGGAGGCTGTGTCACTGGATCCTACAGGACACCTACTTCATTAGGCCACACTACCGAGTGAGGGAGCCATAGCAGCTCTACCTAATACATAGAAACAAATACAAGGAAGCTGCCAAAATGAAGAGACAAGGAAACATGACCCAAATGAAAGAATAGATCAAAACTCCAGGAAAAGAACTAAACAAAATAGAGATAAACAATCTATCAGATGCAGAGTTCAAAACACTGATTATAAGGATGCTCAAGAAATTTAGTGAGGACCACAGCATAAAAAAGATCCAGTCAGAAATGAAAGATTCACTAACTGAAATAAAGAACAGCATACAGGGAAACAACAGTAGAGTGAATGAAGCTGAGAATCAAATCAGTGATTTGGAACATAAGGAAGTAAAAATCAACCAATCAGAACAACAAGAAGAAAAATGAATCCAAAAAGATGAGGGTAGTGTAAGGAGTCTCTGGGACAACTTCAAGTATTCTAATATTCACATCATAGGGATACCTGAAGGAGAAAAGAAAGAGCAAGAAATTGGAAATCTGTTTGAAAAAATAATGAAAGATAACCTCCCTAATTTGGTGAATACACATGCAAGCCCAGGAAGCACAGAGAGTCCCAAACAAGATGGATGCAGAGAAGAGTACCCCAAGATGCATCATAATTAAAATGTCAAATGTTAAAGATAAAGAGAGAATCTTAAAAGGAGCAAGAGAAAAGACATTAGTTACCTACAGGGAAGTGCCCGTAAGACTGTCAGCTGATTTCTCAAAAGAAACTTTGCAGGCTATAAGGGAAAGACAAGAAATGTTCAGTCATGAAAAGCCAAGATTGCTCTACCCAGCAAAGATATCATTTAGAATCAAAGGGCAGATAAAGAGCACCCCAAACAAGGAAAAACTAAAGGAGTTCATCATCACCAAACCATTATTATACAAAAGGTTAAAGGGACCTATTTAAGAAAGAGAAGAAGATCAAACTAGGAACAATAAAATGGCAAATATACATATCTATCAACAATTGAATCTAAAAAACAAACTAAGCAAACATGGAGAACAGAGACAGAATCATGGATACAGAGAACATTTTGATGGTTGCTGGGTGGGTGGAGGGTTTGGGGGAATGGGTGAAGAGGTGTAAGGGTATAGCAGTACAAATTTGTTGGTACAGAATAGCCATGGGGATGTGAAATACACTATAGGAAATGGAGTAGCCAAAGAAGTTATACACAGGACCAATGGACATGAACAAAGATGTGGGGATTGTCTGAGAGGGTTGGGTGTCCTGGGTGGTCAGGGGAAATGGGGAAAAATTGGAACAACTGTAATAGTATAATCAATACAATATAATTTTTTTTTAATTTAAAAAATCCTACTGGTCAAAACTGGAAGCCAAATGCTCTGGCCCTGTTTCCCCCCAAAAAGAAGCTCATGTCATCTTTTTTGAGTTTTGCATGCTATGTGTGCTTCCCATAGTGACATCTGCCATGTCAAGTGTGGGTAAGGTGTTGGGGGTTCACTTGGTCATTCAGACTGCTATTCTGCTATTCTCTACTTCATACCATTGTTCTTGGACTTGTGGTCTTTCTAGAGAGAGGGATCCATCCATTGGTCATGAAACTGTCTGACTGCTTGTCTACCACAGGATGCTCTGAGGGGTGGAACAGAAAGCAGAATGAATTGATAAGCTTAGTGTAGCCATGACTATCTTGTCCATGTCCTGCCTTTCTTGTGGAAGCTCCTTGTCAAGAAAATCCTAATGGGTCAGCCTGAATGTGAAGCAATGATGAATGAGGCACAGCCAGGCCCACTTGTTGTATTAACTATCCAGGAAGATGGAGTAGTCACCAGCTAAACTCCACCAACATTTCTCAATGCCCACTATTCATAAAGTGTTGTTCTAGGGACTAAGGACATAATGGTGACTAATACCCAGTCTATGCCCTTAATAAGCTTTCAGTCTGGGAAGTGAATTTGGTTTGTAAGACCCACAGTGATGATGGAGAGTAGACAGGACAATAATAGAATTGTCTGCAGAGACTAGAAGTTGCCCAGAGGAGGAAGCAATTTTATCTGTTCAAGGAGTTTGGATAGGGTGGCTCTAACAGAGGAGAATCTGTCTGAGCCAAGTTTTGAAGGATAAGTAGGAGCATTCTGGAGGCACAGGGTCAGAAAACTGCATGGGTAAAGATATGTACACCTAGGTTTTTTGAAGGATTTCAAGTATGTTTTAGTTCAGGCAGCCATGAGTCAAGGGCATTTTAAAGATTTACCTCGAGTATCTGGTCATTCAGATAAAATACTGATAAAATGGAGTGAGTAGTTTATTGATTTCCCACAGAATATGATCTGAAAGGTGAAAAAAGTGGGAATTCCAGGATGTTATGCCAACTGTCAAGGTGGAAAGGGCAGCTACAGTTGGAGGTCAGATGGCCTTTCTGCTGGCTGCTGCTCTAGCCCCACCTACTTTCTCAGTGCCTAATCATTTCCGTTCAGCTGAATCACAGCTGGGTTGGGAAAGAAGGAAGCTTCACACTCGCAGGCTGGTAAAGCATAACACATACTGCTGCAAGGAAAACTCAGAGGAGAGAATCTTGGGAGGAAAGTGGCCATGGACCTGATCCCAAGCTTTTCCACAGAAACCTGGATTCTCCTGGCTACCAGCCTGGTGCTCATCTATCTGTAAGTAAACTGTCCAGGCTCATGTTCTCTGTAATCTTGGACTTGGGGAGCTCACCAAGCCTCACTTTCCCTTCTCTGTTTTAAAGATACAACAGTCAATAAAGGGGAAGTTGCTTACATTTTGGGGGCTACAAACACCAAATGGGTTACTGTTGATCTTACCATGATTTTTTGAAGGAGTAATACTCTATCTGCTCCCAACTCTCTATTTCTGTAACCCATACACTTTGGTGACATTATTTACTCCTAGGGTGATTTTTTGAATGACTACTGGTCTGAGTAGACCTAGACTAATTAACCAGAGTTCAGCAGAGGCAGACTAAAAACAATGGGGTTCTGTGTGGTGAGGTCCTCATCCACCTTCCAGCTCTGGGATCCTGGAAGCAAAAGGGTGTGGCCTGGGGTTTGTCTCATTTTCTTCACCTTCCAAGTTCAGGGTCTGCTGCAAGAGATGTGTGCAAGGATTGGCTTTTGTGTCACTAGGTTTGTTCCTGCTCCTCTCCTTCCCACTGCCTGGCATAATTTACACCATGAGCCAGGGTGCACTCCAGACTTCCTGGGGGGCTGGAGACTGTCCCTTTTGCTTCATGCTAGGTCTTCCCTCTCTTCAGTGTCTCTCCCCTGACACTCTCCTCCTACAACTCAGTTCTGTCACCCTATAATAGGCAGAACGATGGAAGTATTCCCTCTACGTGAGAAAACTAAAGCAGAAGAAACTTTCAGAAATCTTGACATTGTACTCTTTTATTTCACTTTTATCTTCTAGTCTTTGCAGTGGGTTGGCATCATTATAGAAATTTATTTTCCCCCTGATATGAAACCTGCTAACAGCCTGTAAAGGCACAACCCCACAAGCTGATTCATATTTAAATATTTTTGCTAGTAAGTTACTGTACAGGAGGATGAATCAAACCATCTAGCAGAGGAATTCCTTTCAAGAGTGTGATTCCTAATATGGAGATGTAGGTAGATACACTTTGCCTTCTCATGCAACCAAAAGAAGGACAACAACAAATTTAAAAATGAAAAACAACCAGATCTGCCAGAAAATTGAACTGTATAGAAGTCCAACAACCATGGAATGAAAGAAGAAACATTCTTCTTTAATGTAGGAGGGTCAGAGACTGACAGCTGGGGGAGAGGATGCATGGCAAGGTGATGGCTTGAGGACTGGGCAGGCAAGGTGGCGCCTGGTGGTCCCACATTTGCAGGTGGATAAACAGTAAGAACAACTGGGAAGTAAGACAGACCACACAACTCAGGGTTCCAGGGATGGGGGGGGGAAAGCCTCAAAACTTCCGGCTGTAAAAACCCATGGGAATTGTGGTGGCAGAAGAATCTCCCAGTCTCACAGGAGAGTTCATTGGAGAGATCCACAGGGTCCTAGAACATACACAAAACCACCCACCCAGGAATCAGCACCACAAGGGCTCAATTTGCTTGTGGGTATCAGAGGAAGTTACTGAAAGCAGGGGGAGATCTGGTCAAACAGTATTGTTCTCTCTCGACCCCTCTCCCACATACAGTGCCACAGGGTTGGCCTGCCCTGACAAATACCTAAGGCTCTGCCCCTTACAGTGTTACAGGTGTGCTGAGACAAAGAAACATGGCCCAAATGAGAGAACAGATCAAAATTCCAGAAAAACAACTAAGCAATGAAGAGAGAGCCAACCTATCAGATGCACAGTTCAAAATATTGGTAATCAGGATGCTCACAGAAACGACTGAGTATGGATGAAAAATAGAGGAAGAAGTGAAGGCTATGCAAAGTGAAATAAACAAAAATATACAAGGAACCAACAGTGAAGGGAAGGAAACTGGAACTCAAATCAACAGTTTGGAGCAGAAGGAAGAAATAAACATTGAACCAGAACAGAATGAAATAATAATTCAAAAAAATGAGGAGAGGTGAACCTCCAGGACAAATTTAAACATTCCAACATTCAAATCATAACGGTGTCAATGGAGAAGATGAAGAATGGGAAATTGAAAACTTATTTGAAAAATTAAAGGAGAACTTCTCTAAACTGGCAAATGAAAACAGACTTCCAGGAAGTCCAGGAAGCCCCAAAAGTCCCAAAGCAGTTGGACCCAAGGAAGCACACACCAAGGCACATTATGATTACATTAGCCAAGATTAAAGATAAGGAGAAAATCTTAAAAGTAGCAAGAGAAACAGGAGACAGTTACCTACAAAGGAGTGCCCATCCAACTGTCAGCTGATTTCTCAAAAGAGACCTTGCAGGCAAGAAGGGGCTGGAAAGAAGTATTCTAAGTCATGAAAGGCAAGGACCTACACCCAAGATTACTTTATCTAGCAAAACTATCATTTAAAATGCAAGGGCAGATAAAGTGCTTCTCATCTAAAGTCAAGTTAAAGGAGTTCATCATTACTAAGCCCTTATTATGTGCAATGTTAAATGGACTTTTCTAAGTAAAAGAAGAAAATAAAAAATACCAGCATTAAAATGACAACAAACTCACAAGTAGCAACAACTAAACCTAAAAAAAAAACCCCAATAAACCCAAACAAAAACTAAGCAAACAACTAGAACGGGAACAGAATCACAGAAATGGAGATCACATGGGGGATTATTAGCAGAGATGGGGAGGGGAGAGAATGGGGGAAAAGGTACAGGGAATAAGAAGCATAAATGGTAGGTACAAAATAAATAGGGAGAGGTTAAGAATATTATAGGAAATGGAGAAGTCAAAGAACTGATATGTATAACCCATGGACATGAACTAAAGGGTAGGAGGAATGCTGATGGGAAGGAGGTGGGAATAAAGGGGAGAAAAAATTGGGACAAATGTAATAGCATAATCAATGAAATATACTTAAACATCTTTTAAATTGTTTTTCAAGTACAGTTGTCTCCATTTCCCCCCCTCCACGCTCCCATGCCCCACCCAACCTTGCCTCCCACCCTAGATCCTACCCTCCTCTGGCTTTGTCCATGTGTCCTTTATACATGTTCCTTGACAACCCTTCCCTTATGTTCTCCATTATTTCTCTCCCTGCTCTGCTCTGGCTACTGTCTGTCTGTTCTTTACTACAGACCTAAAAAAAAAAAAAAGGAGTGGGAATGCTGGCATCACAGAGCAGGTTGGGATAGGAGGTATTTTGGACACATGGGTAGGGAAGGCCCCCTCCAAGTCCTGTGCTACTCCTATCTCAATTTCACTTTCTTTAAGAGTAGAAATCATGGTGACCTGAATATAGAAAATATAAACATAATTTTAATCCTTTGAAAGAAATGTTACAAATACTGGGTATCATGGAAACATATTTTCTGTCTGATGACATTTTGGAATTAATTGATAGTGTTTAACTTCATTCTATTCAATATTGGATTTTTTTTTTACTGAGATAAGACTATTTCTAGCATGTTCTTTCTGTAGAATAAAAGAGGCTGTTGGTCCAGGATTTGTGGCTATAAAGCTGTGTAAGTAACCTCACCCAACTAGAATAATATATGAACTATGAGTCCATTGTACAAACACGTACATGCATAACATAGATTGTATATATATATTTAAATATACTTGTCTAACTGGTTATTTTAATCTCACAGTGCAGGTGAGTAAGCAAGATTGTGAGGCAGTGGTGGTAAGACAGGTCTTCTGGAAGAAGTGGAAGGATATTTCTTTCAGAAACCCTGACCTCACTGGGCAGCAGGGTAGGCATCTCTTCTGCTTGAACCTGGGGATAGGGACACCATCTAAGTCACACCATGTGGTCTGTGTGGCAGTGAGCCTGTCACTAGATGCTGTTCACTACTGGATAAAAAAATTTGGTGCCTTAGGAGACACTGGTACAGCTGTGAGTCAGTTGCTGTAGACAGACCATGCCCTCTTATAGCCATGCAATGTAAATGCAACAGAAATGACTGGCTTTACCAAAAGCAGCATTACTCTACCAAAAAGGGGGAAGCTGGAAAAAAGCCATGGAATTCACCCAGGTCATCCTCTGCCTTGCTATGGAGCATGTGAGTTTAGATACCAGACCAGGTCCCTGGGAGGATCAACATTGCTGACACATTCACTCAAGTGCTTGGCCTCACTTGAGAGTTCATGGAACATGATGAAGTTCAGAAGCAGAAATGGTTTTAATTGATTTGCCATGGTTGTCATGGGGAAAGGAAGAACTGGGGTGGGACTATCCAAGGGTCTTGACAGTCAATGCACACAACTTCACCAGGTTTCTGGAGGAAGGATGCACACACCCACGTGGGCCTGGCTCAGGTGCCTCTGCCATCCTTGGGCATGAGTCCTTTTATGCATTATTTTACTTTTTTTTCATCACTTATTATAAGATCATTAATATTGCACAGAATGTTAGAAACCTATACTTTCTTAAAGGCCAACCTCCAAAGAAGAAGAGACAAAGTTGTAATTCAGCTTTCTGAAACATATTTTATGTTGTTTAGCACATTTTTTTTTGCAATAAACAGGAAGGTGCAGAAGTCTGGCAGGCCCCTTTTAGCGGAACGTGCTGGTAGAGCATGCAGAACAGTTGTTATACAGAGCCTCCTTGTCAGCCATACTTTTCTAATTTGCCTCTGTGGGGTGAGTCTTGTAGGCCCAGCAACTTCACCCTTAAAATGGTTGTCAGCAGCCTCTTTCTTCAGCCTCTCCTTGCCCTTCCAGTCTTCCATCTCTCAGTGATGCTGGAGTGGGAAGGCTTGCAAGGATTCAGAACCCCCAGCTGTGAAACACCACACATAACACAGGAAAGATGAGTCACAAGCAGGCTTACCGTGGGAAGCAGCAGCCTTACTGGGACTTTGAGATAGTTGACACACAGAAGCAGTAAACAAACTGCTTTCTGACTGTCCTCCTTGAGAAAATGAGAGAGCCTGGCACTGGGCTTAGCAGGTGAGGATCACAGGCTGGAAGACCAGATACCTCGAGGGGAAGAATGGCCTGGAAATGCATCTTTACTCATTGGTACCTTTATACCATTTCATTCAGGAAGCACATGGGTCCATCACCCTTCTCTAGAGCTCAAGTCCATCACATTGCCTCACAACAGAGACTTGGGTGTAGCTCACAGGCACTCACGTTTCTACAAGACCAGTGGAAGCTTTGAACACAGTTTTCATTCTGTGGGTAAGATCACTGTAGCTATTATAAGGCCTTCCTATGGTGATACATGAGTATTTAAGAAAAGCCAAATCTTAAAACAGAGTCATGGCATAGAGGGAAGTAAAGCTTAAAAGTCACTGAGCAAACTGTAAGAACACTGTCTCGATAGGCTCACAGTAACTCTCTGCTATTGAGTGAGTACAGTTAAGCAAATCTCATCATTGGAGCAGAATTTATTTTGTGTGTGTACATAGAATACAATCTCAACGTCATTGAAGAGTCAGTTTACTAAAGAAATGACTGAATTTTTTAGAAATATTCCAACCTGAACCTCTCAGGGGCACTCACATTTGGGAACATTTAACTAGTACTCACTCATATTGGGTCTGTGAAACTTCAGCTGCTTTTTTTATAATCATCATTAGCTTTTGTGCATCTCACAGTGGAAGTGGGAAAGGAGGTGACAAGTTAATGTAGTTTTGCTGTTGGAATTGTTGTTACTATTGATTGCCTACATGTTCATTCCCTAGCTTGACTGGTCCAGCTCTGCACCTGTTCCATTAACCCCATAACATGGTTTTCTCCTTCACTTTAAAGATATGGGACCCACACACATGGAATTTTTAAGAAGCTGGGAATTCCTGGGCCGACACCCCTTCCCTTTGTGGGAACTGTTCTGGGCTATCGTAGGGTGAGTGTTGTTTGAACTTCCTGTTTTGCTTCTCATGGTTACAAATCACAGCTGAGTTCCATAGCAAAAGGGCTGTCCTCAAGGGAAAGTTCTCAGGTTTCACACTTTCCAGAAAGGGCATCTTAGGTGCCACCCAGCACAGCACCAGGTTTACCCAGGGCTCTACACCAGCTGTTTGGAGCCTCAGGTTTTGCCTTGGTTGTGCAGCAGATCCCTCTGGCTGATTCAGAACATCACTTAATATTGCAACACTTGTGCATCCAGAGGAGAATTTTCCTTCTGCCAGGTGCAGGCTCCCGGGAAGACATAATCGTACTGAGTATTAGGAGAAAAGCATGAAGGGGTGCCTGGTAGTGCCTCATGAAATTGACTATGCTAGAGTCAGACTTTCCTGTTCATGGAATATGCTCTGGGTAGCCTTTTTTTCCTTCTTCCTCCTGGACAGCTGTGAAACTTCAGTGTATGAGGCAGCCCAAGTATTCACCATTGGGTAATTTGCACATACATCCTTGAATTCTCTCAAGAATGGCTAAATCCCTGCTGTTATGTCCATGGCTTTAACTCACCCTTTGGTTCCCATGATGTCTTTGTGGGACTTCAAAGATGAAACAAGAGTTTTCTGCCTTACTTCTCTGCCCTCAAAGGAGACAGCTATGGCTGAGTCTGAGAGGGGGTGGGTATAACTGATGTAAGATGCTGTTTGCCTCTTCGACCTCTGAAAGTGTTGTGTGTTTTTTTTAAAAAAGAAACAAAAGCCCAGTTCCTTATACAAAGTCATTAGAAAGAAAATGATTTGACAAAGTTATAAAAAATTTAGTTTATCTGAAAGAAATGAACTCAGTGACACATGGACTCTGAATTTTGGTAAAGCCTTCGTGGTTGATTCAGTCCTGATGCTTTGCTCGGGGCCCGACCCTTGGACAGAAAGCAAGAGCTCTCATTCCTCAGGCCAGCAGGCAGAGCCTGTGTGCAGGCTGCTCTGTGCCTCAGATTTTCTTTCCTGCAAGGGAGAGGCTCGTTTCTCAGATTCTAATTTTCCGAGTTGAGGTCTTCAGTGCCTCATCTAGTTCAAGAAATCATGTATATTTTTGCCTCTGAAAAGATAATAGTTTACTTTCCACCTCTCCTAGATCAGCTCTTTATAAATGCACCCCATGACCCACATGTCTGGAACTACTTTTGTATAGTTAAAACATCAAATATCACAGCTAAACTTAGCCAACAGGAAGATCTGTTATTTTAATTACAGAAGTTAAAACTCAAAGAAAGTGTTTTAATTTGCTTTGTCCTTGTGTAGTGCTGGCATCTCCCCAGAAAGTGAATGTTGAGCTAGGAAGCTTGAAAGTGAATAATTTCTTATTCATTTATTTACTTTCTCAACACAGACACCTCTTACTTATTTAAATCTGCTAGACCACAAGAGGTCACTGGTGATAAACTTCCTCATTCTGCTAGAATTCAGAAAGGTCAGGTGAGAGAAATGAAAAGATGCTTAACCAGGAGATCAAAGAGTGTGCAGGCCACTCTTACTCTCCCTCAGCTTCAGTCCTGGAGTCTGTGGAGGTAATAATTCCTGGGGTTATGGCGTTTTAGAGACAATACATGCACAACAAAACCCTTCTGAAAGACAGGAGTTACTTAGTATCAAACACAAACCTAAGTCGAGTATCATCACTACTTGGAGAAAGTTCAAGGGTGATTTTAAATTCTCCACTGCAAATATCTCCTCTATTTCCTCTCTGTTCCCCAAGACACCGCTGAATAAGAGCTTCCTTCTATCAGCCAGTGAAACATAGAAATGCATGTTTCTATGAGTCCATCTGAGTTCATGGGATTCGAATCATTCTGTCCCAGTGAGAGGTAGAGGTCAGTACATTCAGATTAATAGCATGATTTTATTTCTCTTTACAGGGATTATCAGAATTTGACCAGAAATGTTTTAAAAAGTATGGAAGAATGTGGGGGTGAGTACTGGGGAAACTCCCGGTGGATATACTTGCTGTTAGGATGAGGGCCCCATGGTGTGGAGGACAGTCTCAGCCCAGAGCCTCTCGGGATGAAGCATCTATGGTAAAGGTTTTGGAAGCTTGTCCTACCAGGGATGTCACCAGGTGTCCAGGTCTGCATTCTGAATTCATCTGGGGAGTTGCAGGTTGTCATTACTCTCCAGACTTCGATGGCATAGGGACTCCTGTCATCACCTTCTGTCCAGTCTCCTCATGCCCCTCTTCTCCAATTTTCCTGCCTTAGGTGTCCTTTCATTGGGTGAAAGGCATTATTTCAGACCCTTCTAATATAGGCTCATAAATGCCTATTACAACTCCTTCCCACATGATTGACTATTAATTAAAAGCCCAAATCCTTCATTTTAAATTTGGACTTGTTATATCATTGGAAAAAGGCTGTGGCTATAGGTAAACAGAAAGGGAAACCATATCTACTCAGCTTTTTAAAATTTCTCTGTAAATAACGGAGTTTGGGTTTTTTAAAAAAATAACTCAACCTTTCTCAATAAAGGTTTGGTTTATACAAGTATTGCTTTATGTACTCTGCTCTACTAACTTGGAAGAGATGTGGGATATTTCTAAACCACACTGCTCCCTGGTGGGCTGATGGACTTGAGGATTTTGTAAAGTGGCCTCAGGCAGTCACAGGGGCTGTTGCTGTTGGGAGCTGCTGGAGGGGCGGTGGGCGCAGCTGGAGAGGGCTTGCCCTGCTGCTGGCTGTTGTAACCTGCTTGGAGCCTGGGGCTAGTTATGACCCACATGTAGAATAAATATAAGTAATGAAAGGAAAATATTTGTAAATGAATTATACATGCTCCTCTGTGTTTTTATTCTTTGTTTTTTGTTTTAAATATTTATAAATTTGATTCTACCAAGGGCCTCTTTTTAGCAGTTAAAATATTTCCTTTAAGCAATTGTAAACTGTAATCGAATTTTAGAAAAAGAGCATAGAAATCATTCATATTTCTGCTATATCTTTTTGAGCATTCCAAGTCTTTTTTATTTGCAGACTCATTTTTACATATTTGTGATCAGAATGTCTACATTTTTCATCTAATATTCTAAAAATGCATAGTCATATGCATTTTTATTTTTTTTTATTATCTTCAAAAGTGTATCTTTTCCTTTTTATTTTTTTATTGTATTTTTTCCATTGCCAAAAGTGTATTTTTAAGTGACTGGGTGGGTAGGCTCTCCTTATTATTTTTATGTTCTCAGATCATTTACTTGCCTTCATCTATTTACTAACTTCCTTTTTGACAGTGAAATATTTTAAGCATACAAAAATTGGGAAGAATTGTATATGAAACACTCAGGTACATAACCTAGGTTTAAATATTCTCATGCTATTTCCAACAACAGGCTGACAGTGACCAGAGGGGAGAGGGGAGGGAATTTCAGGGGAAAAGGGGAAGGGTTTGCAGGAACAAATATAAAGGACACATGGACAAAATCTAGGGGGGGGGTGGAAATGGGAGGGAAGTGGGGAGGGTTGAGGGGGCTAGGACGGGAGTAAAAGGCAGAAAACTGTACTTGAACAACAATTAAAATTTAAAAAAAGGATAGTAGGATAAGAAATATATAATCTTATTAAAAGAATAAAAAGTAAAAGGCAAAAAAACCCCACCCAAAACCAATGATAATCACAGGGAGTATGGGTTATGTCACATCAGAATGAAAGTCTGGACTTCCAGACGTGGCTCCAGCTGCAGAAGCCGCCTTGTTAAACTGAATGAGCTCTGCTTTCCCGACACAGGTTCTATGACGGTCGACAGCCTATGTTGGCTCTCACCGACCCAGACCTGATCAAAGCGGTGCTCGTGAAGGAATGCTATTCTGTCTTCACAAACCGGCGGGTAGGTGCCCATTTTTGTTTACATAAGTTTTTTATTTATTTTATTTTAATTTTTAATACTGAAATAATAGATTAAGAGGAAGTTACTCAAAGAATCCAGGCGTATCCCATGTTATGTACCTTTGATTTTGTATCCCCCAATGCTAATATCTTGTATAACTATAGTGCAACATCAAAGCAGGAGATTGACAATGGTGCCATATTTATAGAGCTTACTTAGATTTTTTCAGTTTTATGTGCATTCATTTGTGTGTGTTGCTTGTAACAATTTATTGTGTATGTATATTTGTATAACTACCACTGTAAGTTGCCCTCTTACTATTTTTTCATAGTCACAATGTGTAGCTTATCTTTTCCTATTATCAGGGTCTTTAGCAAAACAAATATATATACATATATATTTTAATATTGATGAAGCCTATTTTTCAATTTTTAAAATAGGTTTAAATTGGCCTTTAGTGCCAATTCCGAACATTCTTCACCTAGCCCTAGATACCAAAGATTTTCTCTTCTTTCTCTAAACATATACTTTTATGTTTTAAATTTAAGTTTATTATCTATTTTGTGTTAATATTTATATAAGGTATGAATGCAGGTCAAGGTTCTTCACCGCCCCCCCTCCCCCCGTGGATGTCTGATTGTGGCAGCACCATTTGTAGAAAAGTTATCCTTCTTCCTTGAACAGCTTATGTACCATTGTCAAAAATGTTGGACCTGTTTGTGGGACTCTATTTGTCATTCTCTATTCTGTTCATTGATTTACATATCTATTCTCCACCAGTACCACACTGTTCTTTTTATAAAATATGTTTTATTGATTATGCTATTATAGTTGTCCCATATTTTTCTTCCTTTTATTCCCTTCCACCCTGTAGCCCCCTCCCACCATTATTCCCCCACCTTAGTTCATGTCCATGGGTCATACATATAAGTTCTTTGGCTTCTACATTTCCCATACTATTCTTGACCTCTCACTATTTTGTACCTACCAATTATGTTTCTTATTGCCTTTACCTTTTTCCCCTTTCCCCCTCCCCCTCCCCACTGATAACCCTCCATGTGATCTCCATTTCTGTGATTCTGTTCCTGTTCTAGTTGTTTGCTTAGTTCATTTTTGTTTCTGTTTTTGTTTTAGTTTCACTTGTTAATCTGTGAGTTTGTTGTCATTTTACTGTTCATATTTTTTATCTTCTTTTCCTTTGATAAGTCCCTTTAACATTTCATATAATAAGGGCTTGGTGATGATGAACTCCTTTAACTTGATCTTATCTGGGAAGCACTTTATCTGCCCTTCCATTCTAAATGAAAGTCTTTGCTGGATAGAGCAATCTTGGGTGTAGGTCCTTGCCTTTCATGACTTGGAATACTTCTTTCCAGGCCCTTCTTGCCTGCAAGGTTTCTTGTGAGAAATCAGCTGACAGTCTTATGGGCACTCCTTTGTAGGTAACTGTCTCCTTTTCTCTTTGTGCTTTTAAGATTCTCTCCTTATCTTTAATCTTGGCTAATGTAATTATGATGTGTCTTGGTGTGTGCTTCCTTGGGTCCAACTTCTTTGGGACTCTCTGAGCTTCCTGAACTCCCTTAAAGTCTATTTCCTTTGCCAGATTGGGGACGTTCTTCTTCATTATGTTTTCAAGTAAGTTTTCGATTTCTTTTTCTTCCTCTTCTCCTTCTGGCACCCCTATGATGTGGATGTTGGAATGTTTAAAGATATCCTGGAGGTTCCTAAGCCTGTCCTCATTTTCTTGAATTCTTGTTTCTTCATTCTGTTCTGGTCGAATGTTTTTTCTTCCTTCTGCTCCAAACCCTTGATTTGAGACCTGGTTTCCTTTCTGTCACTGTTGGTTCCCTGTAGATTTTTCTTTATTTCACGTAATGCAACCTTCATTGCTGCCTGGGTCTTTTTTATGCTGTGGCAGTACCCAGTGATTTCCTGGAGTATCCTGATAACCAATGTTTTGAACTGTGCATCTGATAGGTTGCCTATCTCTTCATCACTTAGTTGTATTTTTTCTGGAGCTTTGATCTCTTCTTTCATTTGGGACATTTTTATTGTTCTTGTCTTGGTGTGCCTGTTACATATAAGGGGTGGAGTCATAGGTTTTCACCAGGGTGGGGCAACCCACGTCACTGCCTTGTGACACTGTATGTGGGGAAGGGGCCTGAGAGGGAACACTGCCACTTGCTCTGCTCTCTACTGGTTTTCAGTCACTTCCCCTGCTACCCATAATCAAATTGGGCCCTTCTGGTGCTGATTCCCAGGTGGTGGGTTTGTGCACATTCTAGAACCCTGCGGGTCTCTCCAAAGAACTCTCCTGTGAGGGTGGGAGTTTCTCCTACTGCCACCACAACCCCCACAGGTGTTTTCAGTCAGAGCCTTTGAGGCTTTATTTCTCCGAGGTAGAATCCTGGGTTGCTTGGTCTGTCTCACTCCCCAGTTTTTCCTCCTGGTTTATCCACACACAAATGTGGGACTGCCAGCTCCTCCAGCTGCGCTGCTGCCTTGCCCGGCCCAGTCCTCCACCTGTTGCCTTGCTGGGAGTCCCCTTTGCCTAGCTGCTGGTCTTCATCCCTCCTACTTGTCTGGATGAATGTTTCTTCTCTAACTCCTTGGGTGTCAGAGTTCCATACAGTTCAACTTTCTGTGAGTTCTGGTTGTTTTTTGTTTTTAAATGTGTTGTTGTTCTTGTTTTGGTTGTGTGAGGAGGCACAGTGTGTCTACCTACACCTCCATCTTGGCTGGAAGTCCCCCCAGTTTATAGTTTAATTCTTTTACCATTTTCACCCATTGCTCCAACCTCACTCCCATCTGTAAACTGTCAAAATGTTCCCTGTATCTCTGAGGTTGTTTATGTTTTGTTTGTTTGTTTATTTTACCCTTATAGATTTCATATATTAGTGAAATCATATGGCATTTGTCTTCCTCTGTCTGACCTATTTCACTAAACACAACACCCAGCCCTGGCTGGCATAGCTCAGTGGATTGAGTGCGGGCTGCGAACCAAAGTGTCGCAGGTTCAATTCCCAGTCAGGCCACATACCTGGGTTGCAGGCCACAGCCCCCAGCAACCGCACATTGATATTTCTCTGTCTTTCTTTCTCCCTCCCTTCCCTCTCTAAAAAGTAAACAAACAAACACAACACCCTCTAGGTCCATCCATGTTGTTGCAGATGGCAAGATTTCATTCTTTTTTATGGCTGAATCATATTCCATTTACATATGTGCCACTTCTTCTTTACCCATTCTTCTATTGATGGACACTTCGATTGCTTTGATATCTTGGCCATTGTAAATAATGCTGCATTGACTTTATGAATGCATATGTCTTTTTGAAGTAATGTTTTGAGTTTCTTCAGATAAATACACAGAAATGAAATTACTGGGTTCTTCTTTGTCTCTTGTTATAGCCTTTAAAAAAATCTATAGTGTCTGGTAAAAGTATTGCTACCTCAGCTATTTTTCTGTTTCCATTTTTATGAAATATCTTTTCTATTTCTTTACTTTCAGTCTGTGTGTCATTCAATCTCATATGAATCACTTGTAGACAATATATGTAAAGGTCTTGTTTTGTTATCCATTCAGCAACCATATATTTTTTATTGGATCATTTAACCATTTACGTTTAAAGAAATCATTGATTGATATATAGTTATTGACATTTTATGATTTATATTGTTTTTTGTTGTTCTTCTTCTCTTCCTCCTCCTTCTCCTTCTTCTTCTTTCTTCCCCTTTCCTTTCCTCTTCCCATTCCCCTTCATCCCCTTCCCCTTCCTCCCCTTCTACTGCTCCTCTTCCTTCTCCTTCTTCATTTCCTCCTCCTCTTTCTTCTTCTTCATCTCTCCTTCTTCTTCTTCTCCTCTTCCTATTTCTCCTCTGTCTTCTTCTAAGTCCCTTTAGCATTTCTTTTAATACTGGTTTGGTGGTGATGAACCCTTTTAGTATTTTCATTTGTTTGTTTTTTGATCTGGAGGCCTTTATCTGTCCTTGGATTCTAAATTATAGCTTTGCTGAGTAAAGTAATTTTGTTTGTAGGTCCTTCTTTTTCATCACTTTGAGCATTTTGTGCCAATCCCTTTTGGCCTGCAACATTGCTGTTGAGAAATCAGCTGACAGTCTTATGGGATCTCCCTTGTAGGTAACTAACTGCTTTTCTTTTTTTATTATTATTTAAAATTTTTATTTATTTATTTATTTTATAGAGAGGCAAAGAAGGAAAAAGAGAGGGAGAGGAACATCAGTGTGTGGTTGACTCTTGTGCAGCTCTTACTGGGGACTTGGCCTGCAACCCAGGCACATGCCCTAGACTGGGAATCAAACCATCAACTCTTTTGTTTGCAGGCTGGCACTCAATTCACTGAGCCACACCTGTCAAGGAATCATTTTTTAAAACTATTTTTTTTCTTTTTTCTCTGCTTGGATGTTTTTTCTACCTTGTCTTTCAAAACAGTGCTCCTCAGATGATCCTCTGCTTCATCTTATCTGCTGTTTATTCCTTCTAGTGTATTTTTTCTTGATTTTATTTTTTAATATTAAGTATACAATTATTTTTTAATAAAAATTCTCAATTTTGTCACCAGTGTGCTATAGTAGACAAGCTCATAAGTTGGAAGTGGGAAGGTAATGTCTCATAATCTTTCTGGAGTGCAATTTATTTATTTATTTTGCTTTTTTTAAATTGTTGTTGAAGTATGCAACAGCATGGTGGAACTAGAGAGCATTATGCTAAGTGAATAAGCCAGGCAGTGAAAGATAAATACCATACAATCAAGCCTCCTGACTTTAATTCTAGTGAGTTTTCCATATCTGCATTTTTCTGGATCATTAAGGTGATTAGAATCCTCTTGGGTTCATTCATAATTATTTGATACAGTTCTAGGTTCTACTTCACACCTAATGAAGCAGAATCTGTCACTCCTAAGATACTCCAGTTGAGAACCAAGGTTGAAAGCCATTACATTTTATCTATGTAAAGACCTCAGATAAGGTCAAGTTAAAGGAGTTCACCATCACCAAGCCCTTATTATATGAAATGTTAAAGGGACTTATCTAAGAAAAAGAAGATAAAAAACATGTAGAGTAAAATGACAGCAAACTCACAATTACTAACAACCACACCTAAAACAAAAATAAACACAAACTAAGCAAACAACTAGAACAGGAACAGAACCATAGAAATGGAGATCATATGGAGGGTATCAACAGGGAAGTGGGAGGAGGAGAGAGGGGGGAAAGGTACATAGAAGAAATAGCATAGAGGGTAGGCAGAAAATAGACAGGGGGAGGGCAAGAATAGTATGGGAAATGTAGAAGCTAAAGAACTTATGACACATGGACATGAACTAAAGGAGGGGAATGTGGGTGGGAGGGGGTGTGCAGGGTGCAGGGGAATGAAGGAGGGGAAATGGGACAAATGTAATAGAATAATCAACAAAATACATTAAAAAAAGAAAACTATTGCACTTTACCTAAAGTAATGATTTTTATCATAAAAAATAATATACCATGTTTTGCTATGTATAATGTGCACTTTTTTGATCAAATTTTTGAAGAAAAAATGAAGATGCACATTATACATGGGTGGTACTGGTACATAAAGTTTCTTATACATTGTATCTGTTCTTGTGTTTTGTAACTATTTGTTACATAAAATTTCTTATACCATAATATGCTCAAAAATAAATGCTAAGATTCCTTTATAATACAGAAAAACAAGTATCTAAGTATAAATAAAAATTGAATTAAAAAATTAAAGTATAAGATTTTTTTCTTGAAAGTTTGAGCCAAAAACATGGGTGCACATTATATACAGAAAAATATGGTAATCAAGGATTCTTTTCTCCATCTTTTAATTTAATTTAATTTAATTTTATATTTAATTTTATTGTTGTTCAAGTAGAGTGTCTGCATTTTACCCCCAACCACTCCCCTCAACCCAAGCCATCCCCACCTCTTTCCCCTGATCCCACCCTGCCTTGGTTTTGTCCATGTGTCCTTTAGAGTTGTTTCTGAAAACCTCCCTCCCCTTCTAGTGTATTATTTATTTCAGATATGCATTCTTTATTTTTGACTGGGTCTTTTTTATAGTTTCTATGTTTTTTATCATGCTGTTGAGTATCCTTATAATCATTACTCTAAGCTCTCTATCTGATAAATTGCTTGCTTCCATTTCATCTAGTTCTTCTTCTATAGGATTTTCTTGTTCTTTCATTTGGGGTCTGTTTTTTTTTGTTTTCCCATTTTGGCTGCTGCTTTGTATTTTCTGCCTTAGATACTAAACTAATCAGCTGTTAAACTTATTAGTTATTGATATAATCAAGCTTTAATCTGCAGCTGGACTTAAGCATCACAGGGTGGGGCAGAGTAATTCCTGTCAGTGAGGCTATTGCCTCCCCTGAGGTGATGCCACTTGGAGAGGAGTGCTCTGCCTAAGAAGGATGGCTTCTGCAGTATGGGGAATGACTCAGCACAGGAATCCTGGTGGCTATTCCTTCAGTTCTCTCCCCAGAGACACTAGCCCCAGACTCTCCTCAAGGGTCTCTAGTCCACTCTGCCCTCCCTCCTCCAGAGCCCAGGGTAAAGGTCCGCAAATGAAATTTTGTATGTTGACACTTTAAGAGGCTCTCTTCTTCTCCAGCCCTCTCATCTCGGCAGACAGAAACCTTGCTTCTTTTCACAACTGGATGTTATCTGGGTTCCTTTCAAGCTCTGTTTCTATAGGCTGGGGAGCCCAGCTTAGGGTTTACACCTCACACTTCTCATGGGGAACCCCCGGCCACGGAAATATCCCTCCAGAACTTCAGCTGCCACCTGTGGGAGCCCAGCCAGCCCTCTTCCACCACCTCCACATTCCCTACCAGTCTTGTGGTGAAGTGCTTTCTTCTTTCTGACCTTTGTTATAAGACTTTTCTCTAGCTAGTGCTCAGTTGGTTATTCCAGATGGTTTTTGAAGAATTTAGTTGTAATCCCAGAATGGTTCTGGGAAGAGGTTAGTGTAGCTTCCCCTTACTCTTCTTCCATCTTGGATTGTTATACTTCATTTCTGACTGATTTTTTATGCTGTTGAAGTTCCCACTAAGTTCATTGAGCATCCTTATAATTGGTGTTTTGAACTTGGCATCTAGTAGATTGCTTGTCTCCATTTTGTTTAGTTATTTTTCTGGAGTTTTGTTCTGTTCTTTCATTTGGGACATGCTCCTTTGGCTCTTCATTTTGGTAGCCTCTCTGTGTTTGTTTCTATGTATTAGGTAGAGCTTCTATGTCTCCTGGGCTTGGTAGAGTGGTCTAATCCTGTAGGTGTTCTGTAGGTACTGCTTCTCTGTTCACCCAATCAGGCATTCCAGATGCACCCCCCTTGTGGGCTGTATACACCCTCCTGTTGTAGTTGAGTATTGATTTCTGTTGGCACATGGTTGGAAGGTATTTACTCACCCATGCTGATCACCTGCAAGGAATGGCTACAACCACTGACCACTCACCTCCAATCACTGTGGAGGATCAGCTGTGCTGGGGCTTACCCCACAGAGCATGACTTTAGCAGGACTCTGGTGCCTGCTGAGTCTGCCTCTTGAGTGTGTTGCTTGTGGAGGTGGTTGGTGGTGATGCTTCAGTGTGGCATGTAGCTGTTCACTGGGTGTTTTGGCTCTGGGGCATCTTGGTAAGTACAGGCCAATGTCAGAGACTGTCTGTGTTTTACTCCAGGGCTGCCCGACATGAGCTACAAGTGATGTGCAGATGTCTGTTACTTGTGCTGGGCTTAGAGGTGCCCATGAGAGGCCAACCTGTGAACCAAGGATGACTATTGCTAGTGCCTGGCCTACAGCCACTAAGCAAGAGATACAAGGCTTGCTGAGTCTAGATGCTTCTTGTTTGAGAGATTTTTAAAAAAAAATCTGAAGTATTAGCTGAGACAGTCCATTCATGTGGAAAGCCTCTGGAAACAGCTTAGGTGTGCCCAAATTTGGGTGGGGAAGGACATTAGAAAATCACCAGGGAGGGGCTAACATGGTGAATCAGGTAGATGGAGTCTCAGATTTGCCCCCCATCTGCAGGCTCTGTGGGGGAAGGGCTCATCAAAGGAACAATGGCCTCTGTCAGCACTTCTATTTGGGAGAAAGCTGCCCCTTCCAGCTCTCATCCTGATGCTGGACAATTCAGTTCTTCCCCATATGTCTCTGGTGCCTTTCAAGCTCTTGTCTCTGTGCTGGAGCTCAGAGAGAGTGGATCCATGTGTGAGCCCTTTCAGAGGAACTGCCTGGGACTCTAGAAGCCCTCTGTCTCCCTCAGCCTCAATCCCTGTTGGTTTTACATCTAGATATTATGGAGCTTCTCTTCCTGATACTGGATTCCTGGATTGGAGGTACTGAGGTGGGGCTGAGACTACTTGCTCCTCAGGGGGAACCCTCACAGATAAGATATCCCTCCTGACATTTATCTACCACATGTGGGTGTAGGATGTGTCTGGATAATTTTAAGTGATCTGTCATTAAATTTACTTCTTCTATTTGATTTGGTCTGATCATGTAGTTCTATGTTGTAGTTTTTGAGTTCAGTCATTGTACTCTTCATCTTCAAAATTTATTATTTTTTTCCTTTTATGCTTTATATCCTTTTGTTGAACTTTTCTTTTTTTCTGATTTTGTTAAATTTTTCAAAAATTAAATTTATTGAGGTAAAATTGGTTAATGGCAATGTACCGACACCATTGCAAGACTGCAGGGGTCATGAAGAGTCAGGGAGTATGACACTAGATGATCTTGTTACATTTTTATCTGTTGTTAGCTCTCTGAGCTCCGTAGAACAAGTACTTTGAATACATTGCCAGGGCAATTTGTGATCTCTATTGTGGGGGGAATCTGTTGCTAAGAAGTTTATTATGTTCCTTTGGTGGTGGTGTTTCCCTGATTCTTTGTGACTACTGTAATTTTGCAGTGGTGCCAAGAGAGAAATCCCCAGCCCAGAAGACTTTCCCTTGCTGAGGAAAGAACAACAGGGTGAGTGACAATTTTCCCTACTCATTCAGGGCATTGAACAAATGACCTCCTGTAGTTTCACTATGCCCACTATATGGGCATAAATGAGAAGTCTAGAGACAATTAAGAACAAAGAAGAGCAGGAACCACCAGTATGAGCCATGTGGCATGACTGACCATGATTTTTTGTGTCCTGCTGCAGAATTTATAAAGTCCTCTTGCATACTTTATAAAGTAACTAGAGTAAGGAAAGATCTTTACTTGTGGGTTGGGGCATACTGGAACATGCTATGACCCTCATCTAGTGGTGCAGGATGCCTCATAGGGGTGTGTGGTGGCTCCAGGTCTGGGGGCATTGTTGGCCAGATAGCTGGGGTCTACAACATAACCCACTGTATGATCCTTGACAGCAAGAGCTGTGCATGGTCCATGGTGGCTTCAAGGGCTGTTGGGGTCTTCAACATAATCAACAGGTCTAGTGTTGATGGACTAGGGCAGGCAGCAGTGGTGGTCAAATTTGACACTGTGCAAAATCTTGGGGCTAACTGCAGGCCCACGTGTCCAATGGTGAGATCTAATTCTAGTGGAATGGGCTGGGGCCAACTGTGGGCACAATAGTAGCTTAGAGTGTTTGGGCTATCAGTGTATACTCATGTAGCTATAGCAGCTACCTACAAGCACATGCACAGCTGTGGGGGCTGGTAAATGGAACTGAGGCTAAAAGTGTGCAGGTATGTGGCTACAGTGGTTAGCTATAGGCATAGGAGGCAGTGTAGTCCACTAACAGGAGTTAGAACTGACTCTAGGCACCTCAGAATCTGCAGGGGACTGGTCTGGTGTTATGCACATGGCCAATCACAGAGGCCGGGGCTGGCTTCTGGCACATATCCTGAGGCTCAGGGCATCAGTGATGGCACAAGTTGGGGCAGCACCTTGGGGGTGCTGGTTGGGCAGGACTCAGGCTGTTGGAATTTGTAAATGTGGGGCTATCAGCAGTAAAATCAGCAGGGTGTTCACAGTGGCTTATGCTGGCTATTGGTTTCCTCAGCAGCAAAGGCTGTTGGGGTCTTCTGCACAGCAGGACAAAAATGTCACAGCAGGTCATTCATGCCACATGGCCAATACTTGTAGTTCCTGCTCTTCCTAGTTCTTAATTGTGTCTAGACTTCTCACCTATACCCATATAGTGGGTAGAGTGAATCCATAGCAGGTCATTTGTTCAATGCCTAAATGAGTGGGGAAAATTGTCATTCATCCTATTGTTCTTTTCTCAGCAAGGGGAAATCTCCCAGGCTTTGGAGTTCCCTCCTGGCACTGAGTGGTGCTGGCCTGGGAGATGAGATGATGCAGGCAAAATAAATTATACTCCCTGTTCATTTTGTATAGTTATTCTCAGGATTTTTTTTTTTGCCCCGTTCTGTTGCTAATTTTTTTTGAGTAAACTTCTGAGCTCTCCCAGATCTATTTTTGTGTGTGTGGACAACTGTCTAATTGTGTTTTTTTTTGGTGGGGGGGGGTGGGCAATGAAGGCAGGAGGCTTCTATTCCACCAGTTGATGTTACTTCAGGTTTTTCTCATTATGATGTTATCTGTAGGTTTTGTAGATGGTTTTTATCAAGTTGAGGAAGTTTCCCTTCTTTTCTAGTTGGTGAGATGTCTTTTTGTTGTTGTTGTTGTTGTTGTTGTTGTTGCTGTTGTTGTTGTTATTGTTTTTAATCATGAGTGTGTGTTTGAGATGTCCATTTTAAAACAAAATACAGTGTTAGAAAAATGAAAGAAAAGTCTCAAGCAGGTTGGCTTGATAGTCCAGTCCCTAATTGAGAAATAGAATTACCTATTTCTTTTTTCTTCTGTCTCTGGTGGGAAAATGTAAGGGAAGAGGATTTCCATGTAATTGTATCATATTTTTTCCAGAATAGAAAAAGATTCCTTATCTTTTAAGTATTAACTGCTATTTTATAAAAAGCCACCATATAGACATCCCTTTTTATAAAAAGACATCCCTTTTTCAAGTTGTTCATGCTGTAGGTATATGTAAAGATAGAATTGGTAGAGTTTGTCAAGGCTATCTGAATATCTGTCAAGAATTCCTTTTTATCTTGCACATCTCTGGAGGATGTACTGGGTTGGCCAAAAAGTTCATTAGGTTTTTCTCATAAGATGGCTCTGGTAGTGTTTAGTTGTCTTTAACTTCATTCAAAACAATTTTGTTAGATTGTATTGTGACAACTGTCATATCAGCATGCAGTTTCAAAAAAACTGATCAAAATTGGGGAATTTTTGTGTAGCCATTTTAATATTGAGGATGGAAGAAAATATGCAATACTTTTTGGCATATTATGCTTTATTATTTCAAAAAAGTAAAAATGCAACTCAAACACAGACAAAAGATTTGTGCAGTGTATGGAGAAGGTGCTGTGACAGATTAAATGTGTCTAAAGTGGTTTGCAAACTTTCATGCTGGAGATTTCTCGCTGGACAGACAACACTCCTTGGTTGGGTAGACTAGTTGATGTTGATAGTGATCAAATCGAGACATTAATTGAGAACAGTCAATGTTATACCACACAGGAGATAGCCGACATACTGAAAATACCCAAATAAATACAGTTATTGGTGAAAATGATAAATGTGGCTTATCTTATGGAAAAAAAACATATGAACTTTCTGGCCAACCCAATAGTAGGTCTTAACTCCTATCCCTCTGGAAGAGCAATTTCTCTATCACATGGGTCATTTGCCTTGAAAAAGAGACTGGAATATAAAGGCTGGATATCACATCCAGTGACCAGATATCTCCTGCACCTTGATGAGATCCTAGACACTTGAGATAAGTATTTTGAGTATTTATCATAGGGTCTGCTACTAAGTAGACAGTCACTAAATATTTGTTGAAAAATTGATGTCCACTTAACAATTGTTAAGACCACCAAAACTTACATGAGACAAAACGTCTTTTGCTTTCAATTCCAGGCTGTTGGTCCAGTGGGATTTATGAAAAGTGCCATCACTGTGGCTGAGGATGAAAACTGGAAGAGAATAAGAACGTTGCTGTCTCCAACCTTCACTAGTGGAAAGCTCAAGGAGGTAAGCATGTAAGAGGACATTTAATTTGAAACTTAAAGAATGCATCTGGAAACAGGTAGAAAATAAGATTATTTCTTCCCAAGGGTAACCTACTGAATTTGAGCTTCCTAAAAAATGTCTTTTATCTTTATGTCCTAGAAATGACATTATAAGATTCATTATAAAATATACTTTATCATTCCATGCTAGTGAAAGCAAGGTCCTTCTAGGACTTGGGTCTTCACATTTAACTCTGGATGGTGGTATATTTTGTGTCTAGATGTTCTCTATCATTGACCAGTATGGAGATGTGTTGGTGAGGAACCTGAGGAAGGAAGCAGAGAAAGGCAAACCCATCAACTTGAAAGAGTGAGTAGGAGCCCAGATGCTGGGATTCTGAGCTCTTTCCTGGACCCTCCAGCTGCCTTCCACAGAGCCAAAATTCCCACTGCTGAGTTACACTGTGACCAAACAGAAGTAGATGTGTGGTGTTAGAACTACCATGGGATACCCAAGAAGGCATGGCTCACCCAAAAAGGCAGGGCAGCCAGGAGGAAATGCCTTCTCTTGTGTATGTGAACCAGGATTAATGTGTCTGCTTGATTGTCACCATGGATGTTCTGGAAGATAAAGATACATGGTTCAGAAAGAAGAAACATGATTATACCAAAGGGTCCAGTGTAGAGAGTGTGAAATAGTGGCAGGGGAGAACACTGGTACATATTGGTGGGCAGTGGGTGGGGCAGGGAAGTTACAATGTGGAACTTGAAACAACTTAAACCCCTTCATGATTTTGGTGAGGATACCAGCAAAAAACTAAATATTAAATCTTACCACCATTTCTTTCTTTAGCCTAAAAGAAAAAGTCCTATACAGACTATGGGGTAGGGTGACCATATTATTTATTGTCTAAAGTAAGACATTTTTTAAAAAAATTATGCAGGAATAACAGATGTAAATTGGGACTGGTCTAGGAAAACTGTGGACATATGATCACTTACCTATGGGATTTCCCCAAATTGATTTTGGAGTGATTTATTATTATTATTACTTTTAAAACCAGGAACATTCTCAGTTCTTATAGTTCACAGAAATGAGCCCTGGCTGGTGTGGCTCAGTGAATTGATGACAGCCTGCATACCAAAGTGTTGATGATTTGATTCCCAGTCAGGGTACATGCCTCAGTTGCAGGATGGGTCCCCAGTAGGGAGTGTGTGACAGGCAACCACACATTGATGTGTCCCTTTTATTCTTCCTCCCTTCCCTTCTTTCTAAAAATAAATAAAATCTGTAAAAAAATATTTAAAAAAATGATTCATTTAAAAAAAAAAAAACAAGAAATGAGTCTGCCCTCAGGGAAACCTCAGATTACTGGAGTTCAGGAGAGTGGGTCTTTCTGGAGCTTTAGCAAGAGTGTAAAGAAGCAGGGATGACATTCCTGGCAACTCAGACCAGGGTGCTGCTCTTCTGTAATGTGCTGAAGAGGAATCAGCTCTGAGTACAGATAATGCAATGGGGCAAGACCAAGGTCAATGTCACCTTTTTTGCTTCCACTAGGAAGAGCTCATTATCTACCCTTTGTCCTACTCAAACACAGAACAACTGCTATTGTCCAGACTCAAAACACACTACTGTAGTTTGTCTGATTATGGGTCTCCATCTCTCTGACTAATCTCCCTGTGCTCACAGGTGGGTCTAACTTACCTTGGTGTCCCCATAACCCCAGAAGAGGACCACCTGGATCACTGACACCTGATAAATACCTCATGATTGTGTCAGGAGCATAGATTTTCAGATGACCCAGTTGATTGTTTTGACAGTTGTGTGGCTCTTTACCTGTCTTTCCTGAGTATACGAATTTACATGTCCTGCTTGTTGTATGTGTTGGATAAGGGTAGTAAAGATTTGCTGATTTTAATTTTCCATGTCTTTGTTTCTCTGCTCAGCATCTTTGGGGCCTTCAGCATGGATGTGATTACTAGCACATCATTTGGAGTGAACATCGATTCCCTCAACAACCCACAAGATCCATTTGTGGAACATATCAAGAAACTCTTAAAATTTAATATCTTTGATCCACTTTTTCTCTCAATAGGTATGTGGGTTACTATGTTCCTCTTTCTCTCTCCCTCCTTATGTCCCTTCTTTTAACACCCCCCTCCTTATCTTCTCTCCTCTCCCACCCTACCAGCATCCCTTTCTTTCATCTTTTAAAAACTTTATTGAGATATAATTCACATACTATATAATTCATCCATTTAAAACATGCAGTTCTATACTCTTTACAACCCAGTGTCCATAAAGAGATAAATGTATTAAAAATATAATATGTAAACACACAATAGATTATACTATTCAGTCATAGTGCTGCCATTTACAACAACATAAATGGATCTTGACAACGTTATGATAAGTTGAATAAGTAAGACAGAGGGACAAATACTGTGTGATCTCCCTTATATGTGGGATCTATAAAGATGCTGAAATTCATAGAAGAATGAGTATTGATTTGTGATTATCAAGGCAGGGGTTAAGTGTGGGAGAATTGGATGAAGGTGGTCAAAAGGTACAAATTTTCAGTTATACAGTCAATAGGAGTGTAGATTCTAAAAGTTCATATCACAAGGGAGAAAACAATTTTTTTTAACTACATAAAGTGATTGATATCAACTAAGCTTATGGTGGTAATTATTTCACAATTTATATATGTCAAGTTAGTATACTATACACCTTAAACTTACTCAGTCTGTATTTCAATTACTCAATAAACTCAATAATTTTTATATTTTCAAAGATATGTGCAACCAACACAATATCATTTGTTAGAACATTTTTGCCAACTTAGAAACCCTGTACCTTTTAATTTTCACCTCCTGCTACTTTTAACCATAAACAATCACTATCTTAGTTTCTGTCTCTCCAGATTTGCCTGTGCTGGACATTTCATATATGTGGAATCACATAATTTGTGGTCTTTTGTGTCTGGCTTCTTTAATTTAGCATAATGTTTTCAAAGTTTTCCATGTTGTAGCATGTATCAGTACTTCATTTCTTATTATGGCCAAATAATATTCTAGTGGATTGTATATATTCTAACATTCTGCATTTTTTGTCCATTCATTAGTTGAGGGACATTTGGGTCATTTCTACCTTGGGTATTGTAAATAATACTACTGTGAACATTCATGCACAAAAATTTTTTGTATACCTGTTTCAACTCTTTTGGGTTTCTCTTGGTTTTGATTATTCTACCCAGGGGTGAAATTTCTAAATTGTGTAGTAATTCTGTGTATAACTTAATAAGGAACTGCCAAACTCTTTTCCATACTAGCTATACCATTTTATATTTCCATCAGTAATGTATGAAGGTTCCAGTTTCTCCACAACCTCACCAATGCTTGGTTGACATTTTTCTGTTTTTGATTATGGCCATTCTAGTAGGTATAAGATGGCATCTCACTGTGATTTTGATTTGTATTTCCCTAAAGACTAAGGGTGTTGAGTAACTTTTTACATTTTGGGGGGCCATTTTTATATCTTCTTTAGATAAATATGTATTAAAATTCTTTGCCCATATATAGCTGGGTTGTTTCTTTATGTTGTTAAATCATAACAGTTATTTATTTATTTATTATAGATAAAATTCCTTATTAGATATGTGATTTGAAAAGCTCTTCCTATTCTGTGTTATTTAGTTTCCTGATATGTGTCCTTTAAAAGACAAAATTTTTAATTTTGATGATGTATAATTTATATATGTTTTTCTTTCATTGCCTGTGCTTTGGTGTCATATCTAAGAATCCATTGCCAAAACTGTCATGAATAATTACTCCTTTGTTTTTCTTATAAATGTATACATTTTAGCATTTATATTTAGTTCTTTGATCCATTTTGATACTGTTTTTGTATATGATGTAGGAGTTCAACTTCATTCTTTTGTGTGTAGCTGCCTAGTTGTGATAGCACCATTTATTTAAAAGATATTTCCACAATGAAATCATCTTGGAACCCTTCTCAAAGTTCAGCTGGCCATAATAAGCACAGGTGTTTATTTCTGGACTCTAAATTATATTCCATTGATCTATATGTTGATCCTTATGGTAGTACCACATTGCACTAATTATTATAGATTTGTGGTAAGATTTGAAATCTGGAATTGGAGGTCTGCTACTTTAAGCTTTTTTTCCCCCCAGATTTGTTTTGACTATTCTGTATCCCTTTCAATTTCATAAAATTTAAAATTTATCTGGTTAGTTTCTACAAAGAATTGTAGAAGCTAGGATTCTAATAGGGAATGCATTAAAACTGTAGATTGATTTGGGGAGTTTGCCATCTTGACAATATTAAATTTCCTGTTGGGGGAACATGGATGTTTTCCCATTTACTTAGATCTTTAATTTATTTCAACAATGTTTTGTAGTTTTCAGAGTACAAGTTTTGCATTTCTTTCATTAAAGCTTTTTCAGTAAAAGGCAGAAAACTCTATGTGAACAACAATTAAAATTTAAAAAATAACATTTTTAAGTATTTCTAAGTATTGGTTTTAAGTGTTTTCTAAGTATATATTTCTAAGTATTCTGGTTTTCTGGATATTATAAATTGAATTATTTTCTTAATTTCACTGCAAGTCACGGTGATAGGGTTAGGTACCCCAGGATTGCATTGAACATTGTGGAGAGTTCTGGGATGGTGGGGTATTTGAAACTGATCACAGAAAAAACACTAATAAACTCTTCAAGTGTTGGGAGGTTAATCTATGTGGCCATTCATGAAGAATTACGGCTAGAGAAAAAAATTGAGGTCAGGGATTTTTTGTGTGTGTGTGAGCAAGCAGGTGTGACAAGAGAGGGAGCAGGCATCTTTTTGACCAGGAAGCTGTGTTCCAAAGGGAGAGAAGCCAAAAATCAGAGAGAGTGAGGACCAAAAAGCAGAATTATTTTCTTTTTTCTTTTTTTTTAAAGATCTTATTTATTTATCTTTAGAGAGGGAAGGGAGGGATAAGGAGGGGAGAGAGAGAAAGAAAGAGACATCAATGTGCAGTTGCTGGGGGCCATGGCCTGCAACTCAGGCATGTGCCCTGACTGGGAATCGAACCTGCGATGCCTGGTTCACAGCCCGCGCTCAATCCACTGAGCTACACCAGCCAGGGCCAGAATTATTTTCTTAATTTCATTTTTGGATGGTTTATTGCAGTTTATAGAAATACAATTGATCTTGCATATTGATCTTGTATCTTGAATTTCTACTGAAGTTGTAATTAGTTCTAATAGGTTTTCAGTGGGTTTTTAAGGATTTCTATATACAAGATTATATTATCTGATGAAAGAGATAGTTTTACTCCTTCATTTCATATATCAATACCTTTTTTTTTCTTGTTTTCACTGGCCAGAGCCTCTAATAGAATGTTAAATAGAAGAGGTGAGAGAGGCATTCTTGCCTGGGTCCTAAACTTAGAGGAAGCATTCAGGCTTTCACTATTAAGTATGGTGTTAGCTATGGGTTTTTCAGATGTCCTTCATCAGGCTGAGGAAATTACTTTTTATTCTTATTTTGTTAAGTGTTTTTTAAAATCACAAAATGGTATTGGATTTTGTCAAATGCTTTTTCTGTACCTACTGAGAACATCATATAGTTTTTGTTTTTTATTCTATTGATATGGTATATTACACAACTTGCTTTCCTGGGATAAACCTCAAATGATTATGGTGTATACTTCTTTTCATACTTTTGGATTGATGTTGCTAGTATTTTGTTAAGGATTAATGCATCCATGTTCACAAGGTATGCTTGTCTGTAGCTTTCTTTTCCTGTGATATCTTTGTCTGGTTTTAGTATCAGGATAATACTGGCCTTGTACAATGAGTTTAGAAGTGTTCATTCCCCTTTTGTCTTTAGAAGAATTTGTAAACATTAGTGACATTAGTGCCTATTCTTCCTTATACATTTGGTGGAATTCATCATTGAAGCCATCTGGACATTAGCTTTCTTGTATGGGTAGTTTTTTGATTACTAATTCAATCTTATTACTTGCTATAGGTTTATTCAGATTTCTGCTTCTTTTCTGAGGCAGTTTCTATAGTTTGTGTATTTATAGGAATTTGTCCATATCATCTAAGTTATCTGAATTATTGGCATACAATTGTTCATAATATTTCTATATAGTTCTTTTTAAAATATCACTAGTAATCTCCCTTTTTTCATTTTTGATGCTAGTAATTGAAATGTTCTTTTCTTTATTTTTGGTCAATTTATCTAAATGTCTTCAAAGAATCATCTTTTGATTTCATTATTCTTCTCTATTGTTTTTATTCTTTATTTTTGTAGTTTTTTCTCTCATCTGTATTATTTCCTTTAACTGCTTCCTTTGGTTTTGTTTGTTCTTTTTTCTCAATGTGTTAAGGGGGAAAGTGTGGTTATTGATTTGAGATCTTTGTGTTTCTTTTTTAAGTGTAGGCATTTATAGCTATAAATTTCTCTCTGAATGCCACTATTGTTACATTCATGAATTTCGGTATGTTATATCTCAATTTTTATTCATCTCAAAGTAATTCCCAATTACCCATTTGATTTCTTGTACAACCCATGGATTTTTAGAAGGGTATTTTTTTAAAAATTTCCATGTATTAGTGATTTTCCCAATTTTCTTTCTGTTACTGATTTCTAATTCCATTCCATTGTGGTTGAAAGATATACACTGTATTATTACTATCCTAACTACCAGCTCTTTTTAAAAATATATATTTTGGTTAATATATTATTATACAGTGCATATTTCTTATAAAATTAAAAAAATTTAAAGACAAAGAAGAAATAAAACTCACCCATAATTAAACACTCAGATACAATAATTGTTGACATTTTGGTGTCTAGTGTTCTACTGTGTCCATGCATGTGCATCTGACTACTACTTCTTGAACAGTGAGATTAATTAAAGTCTCAGACTCTGGTCTGTTTTTTTCAAAGACAGTCAAGTTTAATAGATAAAATGCAAAGCCATTCAGGAATGTAATCCTGTTCCTTTAGTCACCCAGAAGACAAGGAAGTGGCTGCTGATCTCACTGCTATAGTGATGGCCCTTATATGTGGACTTTCCCTTTCTTGGCCATGTGCTTGGAGTCTGAGCAAAGGTCATAGAGGGAATGTTTCCTTGTTGAGAAGGCTGGTGTATTTTACCCTTCTGGTTAGAAGAGAAAATTATAATTGCTCCAGGTACATTTGTATTTTCATTGTGCTTTCTTTTCTTCTTACAGTGCTCTTTCCATTCCTTACCCCAGTTTTTGAAGTATTAAATATACATCTGTTTCCAAAAAGTGTTACTGACTTTTTTGTAAAAACTGTAAAAAGAATGAAAGAAAGTCGCCTCCAAGATAAACAAAAGGTAAAATCTTATAGTAGTTCCATGAGTGTATTCCCTTTTTGATAATTTATTGAGCTGTATACATATGATTTGTGCACTTCTCTTATTTGAGATGGGTAGAGAACTCTAGGTTAATAGGAGGAAAGTTATATAACATTTTGTAGGGAATAAAGAAGGTAGAGTTTAAGAAAGGAATAAAGAAAATGAATCAGAGAGACAATGTTTGAAATATAACAATGGTTAGTACGTCACCACATGAAAATTTTTGAGATTTTTTTTTCACATAAAACATACAACTTCTTTCAACAAACTGTGAAAGAAAGAGTTGCTATTTACAAATTATTTTTCTGGTATTCTCATTTCCCCAGGCCTTAAACTGGCACAAAATCATCACTTCCAAGCCTCTTACTTTACACATTCTGCAATGAAGGACCCATGAGGCACATGACAGAGTGCACTCTATGTTAAGTTTGAGCCTGCTCAGAGACTGAGAAGGCAGGAGTCTTCTCTGAGTCTTGAGGTTACAAGCTGGCCAACCCAGCTTTGCCTTCATGGACCTGGAGGCCAGCAGAAGAATGTCTGCAAGTCACAGTGATAGGGTTAGGTACCCCAAGATTGCACTGAACATTGTGGAGAGTTCTGGGATGGTGGGGTATTTGAAACTGATCACAGAAAAAACACTAATAAACTCTATATGGCCATTCATAAAGAATTAAGGCTAGAGAAAAAAAATTGAGGTCAGGGATTTTTTTTTTTTTGTGAGCAAGCAGGTGTGACAAGAGAGGGAGCAGGCATCTTTTTGACCAGGAAGTTGTGTTCCAAAGTGAGAGAAGCCAAAAATCAGAGTGAGGACCAAAAACCAGTTGAATTTTGGCTGGATTTCTCTCAGGAGAATATCTTGCTCTTCAAGATTGGTAGCTGGATATTTGTGCTCACTGATGACTCAGCACTAGTAAGACTTCTGGACTTAAAGGGGCCATAGTATACAGCATAGTGATTATAGTCAATAATATTGCAATGCCTGTGGATCAGGTGGGTACTAGAAATGTTCAGGGGAGTACCTTGTAAAGTATATGATTGTCTCACCACTATGTTGTATGCCTAACATTAACACAAAATAACATTGAATATAAATGGTAATTGAAAAATAAATTTGAGAAAGAAATACAGGGGTCATTTTATTAGGAAAGAAATACAGTACTGCACTCTTGATTTATTTCTGACTCCACAAGTAACTGTGTCAATGTAATTTTTCCTTCTGCTTTCAGCACCGAGTGGATTTTCTGCAGCTGATGATTAACTCCCAGAATTCCAAAGAAACACACTCCCATAAAGGTAAACAAGGCATGTTTTAGAGGGCCACTGATGGGGAGGCTCAAAGGTAGGCATTGGTTCTGAAAATGTGCATGAAGTTTTTATGCAGATAAGAATTTCTGCCAAATTGAAGAATGACAGATATTCAGATATAAATGGTAGTCAGAGGCACTTTCTAGAAGCATGAAGGTACACCTTTGTTCAAATCTTGAAGGGCACCATAAACAAGAATTTTATGCTCAGAAGTCAGTCAGTGGCCTGTGGTCACCTATATCAGGACCTCTGGGTAGCTTGTTTCCAATGTCTAGTCTCTTGCCTCATCCAGCAGCATGGACATTTGCATTACAACTTCATCACAATAGGCAGGACAACTGTAGCTGAACAACAATAAAAAATAAATGTATTATTAAATTATTAAGTATTACTAAGTATTAAATTATTACATAAAATTTTAATTATAAAAGAGACTTCAGACACACTGTGCCTCCTCACACAACCAAAAGAAGGACAACAACAAATTTAAAAACAAAACAACCAGAACTGCCAGAAAATTGAACTGTATGGAAGCCCAACAATTAAGGAGTTAAAGAAGAAATATTCATCTAGATTGGTAGGAGGGGCGGAGACAGGCAGCCAGGTGGAGAGGACTCATGGTAAGGTGGCAGTTGGTGGACCTGGCAAGGTGACAGATTGCAGATGGGTGGTCCCACATTCACATGCAGATAAACCAGGAGGAACAATTGGGGAGTGACACAGACCATGCAACCCAGAGTTCAAGCACAGGGAAATAAAGCCTCAAACCTCTGATTGAAAACACCAGTGGGGGTTGAGGCAGCAGCAGGAGAAATTCCCAGCCTCACAGGAGAGTTCATTGAAGAGACCCACAGTGTTCTAGAATGTACACAAACCCTCCCACCTGAGAATCAGCGTATTTTTGTGTATGGTGTATGTTAGTGGTCATTTCTATTTGTTGAACAGGCTATTCTTACTCCATTTCATGCTTCTGCTACCTTTGTTAAATATTAATTGATCATAGAGACCTGGGTTTATTTCTGGGTTCTATTTGGTTCCACTGATCTACATTTCTGTTCTTATGCAAGTACCATACTGTTTTGATTACAGCGGCCTTATAATATAGTTTGATATTAGGTTTGTGATCTCTCCTACTTTGTTCTTCTTTCTCAAAGTTGCTGTGGCTATTTGAGGTTGTTTATGATTCCATATAAATTTTTGAAATGTTTGTTCTATATCTGTGAAATATGTCATTAGTATTTTAATAGAGACTGTCTTGAATCTATAAATTGCTTTGGGTAGCATGGGCATTTTGATGATGCTGATTCTTCCAATCCATAAACACAGTATATGCTTCCATTTATTTGTGTCTTCCTTAATTTTTTTCTTCAGTGTTACATAGTTTTCTGAGTACAGGTCTTTTACCTCCTTTGTTAGTTATATTCCTCAGTATTTTATTTGTTGCTATAGCAAATGGGATTTTTTCCCTGATTTCTGTTTCTGATATTTCATTGTTGATATGCAAAAATGTCTTTGATTTCTAAATATTGACTTTGAACCCTGCTGTTCTGCCAAATTTGCTTATTAGGTTGAGTATTTTTTTGGTGGAGTCTATAGGGTTTTCTATGTATGCTGTCATATCATCTGCAAGCAGTGACAGTTTTACTTCCTCCTTTCCAATTTGGATGCCCTTTATTTCTCTTTCTTGTCTGATTCCTGTGGCTAAGACTTTCAATACTATGTTAAACTGAAGTGGTGAAAGCGGACATCCTTGTCTTGTTCCTGATATTAGTGGGAAAGCTTTTAGTTTTTCCCTGTTGAGTATGATGTTGGCTGTGATTTCTCATATATGGCCTTTATTACATTGAGGTATGCTCCCTCTACTCCCATTTTGCTGAGTCTTTTTTTTTATCCCAAATGGATGCTGTACCTTATCAAATTGTTTGTCCTCATCTATTGATATGATCATGTGATTTTTGTCTTTCCTTTTGTTTATGTGATGTATTACATTTCTTGCTTTGTGAATATTGTACTATCCTTGCATCCCTGGGTTGAATCCCACTTGATCATATTGTATGATCTTTTCAATGTATTGTTGGCTGTGGTTTGCCAATATTCTGTTGAAGATTTCAGCATCTATGTTCGTCAACAATATTGGTCTGTAGTTTTCTTTCTTTGTTCTGTCTTTATCTGGTTTGGGGATTGGGATGATGCTGGCCTCATACAAAGAGTTTTGGTGTCTTCCCTCTTTTTGGATGTTTTGGAATAGTCTAAGAAGAATAAGTGTTAGCTCTTCCTTTAATGTTTTGTAAAATTCTCCTGTAAAACTTTCTGGTCCAGGGCTTTGTGTGCTGTGATTACAATGTCCATTTTACAAGCTGTTACTAGTTTATTCAGGCTTTCTGTTTCTTTTAATTTGTTTTGGAAGATTATATTTTTCTAGAAATTTGTCCATTTTGCCCACCTTTTCAAATTTCTTGGCATATGGTTATTCAGAGTAATTTTTACAATCCTTTGTATTTCTGTGCTATCAGTTGTAATCTCTCCTTTTTTATTTCTGGTTTTGTTTACTTGTGTCCTCCCTCTTTTTTCTTGATGAGTCTGCTTATAGGCTTGTGGATTTTGTTTGTCTTTTCAAAGAACCAGCTCCTGGATTTATTGATCCTTTGTATTATTGCTTTAATCTGTATCATTCAATTCTGCTTTGATCTAGGTTATTTCCTTCCTTCTACTCACTCTGGGCTTTGTTTGTTGTTCCTCCATTCTTGTAGATGTAGGGTTAGGTTGTTTATTTGAAATGTTTCTATGTTGTTAGGTAGACCTGTATGTCTATGAACTTCCCTCTCAGGACTGCCTTTGCTGTGTCCCATAAGTGTTGGACTTTTGTGAGTTCATTTTCATTTGTTTCCAGAAACTTCTTTGATTTCTTCATTGATCTCATTATTAACCCATTCATTGTTTAATAGCATCCTATTTATTGTCCATGAATTTGAGTGTTTTTGAGCTTTTTCCTTGAGGTTGGTGCCCAGGTTCAGCTCCTCGTAGTTCTAGTAAATGCTTGATATGTTTTCAATTTTCCTGAATTTGTTGAGTCTTGGTTTGTGTCTGATCATGTGGCCTATCTTTAAAAATATTTCATGTGCATTTGCAAAGAATGTATATTTTGTTTCTTTGGGATGAAAGGTTCTATATACACCAGTTAAGTTCATTTGATCTAGGGCATTGTTGAATGCTGCAATATCTTTGTTGATATATTTTTTTGGAAGATCTATCCATTTTTGACAGTGGTGTGTTACATTTCCCTACTATAAGTATGTTGCTGTCTATATCTTTCTTGAAGTTCCCCAAGATTTTCCTAATGTATTTGGGTGCTCCTATGTTGGGCGCATATATGTTTATGCTTTCCTGATGGATTCTTCCCTTGAGTATTATGAAGTGTCCTTCAGTGTCTCTTTTTATGGCCTTTGTCTTGAAGTCTATTTTGTCTAATATAAGTATTGCTATCCTAGATTTTTTTCCTTGTCTGTATGCATGGAATATTTTTTTGCAATGCTTCACTTTCAGTCTGTGTAGGTCTTTTTTTTTTCTTGTGTGGCTCTCCTGTAGGCAGCATTTGTATGGGTCATATTTTCTTATCTGTTCAGCTACCCTATGTCTTTTGATTGGAGCATTTAATCCATTTACATTTAAGGTTATTATTGGTAGGTAGTTATTCATTCCCCCCCCTTTGCACATGTGTTCCTCTCTCTCTCACTCTTGTTCTTCCTTTTCTTAAAGCAGTCCCTCTAGCATATCTTGCAGAGCTGGTTTGGTGGAGGTGTATTCTTTCAGCCTTCTTTTGTCTGGGAAGCTCCTTATTTGGCCTTCCATTTTAGTTGAGAGCTTCTCTAGATAAAGTAGTCTTGGTTGCAGGTCTTTGGTTTTCATTACCTGGAATATTCCTTGCCAATTCCTCCTAGCTTGTAGTGTTTCCATTGAGAAATCAGTTGCTAGTCTTATTAGGCCTCCCTTGTGTGTTACTTCCTGTTTCTCCTTTGCTGCCTTTAAGATTCTCCCTTTCTCTTTGAATTATGCCATTTTAATTATGATGTGTCTTGGAGTGGGCCTCTTTGGGATCCTCTTGATTGGGACCCTCTCTGCTTCCTGGATTTGTGTGACTTTTTCTCTCATCAAATCAGGAATGTTTTTCATCATTACTTTTTCTTTTTCTTTTTTTTTCCAGAAAGAATGGGCTTTTAAAAAAAAAAGATTTTATTTATTTATTTTTAGAGAGGGAAGGGAGGGAGCTAAGAGAGAGAGAGAGAGAAACATCAATGTGTGGTTGCTGGGGGTCATGGCCTGCAACCCAAGCATGTACCCTGACTGGGAATCGAACCTGCGACACTTTGGTTCACAGCCTGCACTCAATCCACTGAGCTACGCCAGCCAGGGCTCATCATTACTTTTTCAAACAAGTTTTCTATCCCTTGTTCTTTTTCTTCTCCTTCTGGTATCCCTATTATACAGATATTGTTAGGTTTCGTGTTGTCCTGCAGTTCCCTTAACCCCCTCTTCATTATTTTTGAGGCTTTTTTTCCTTTTCTTGCTCTTTCTGGGAGTTTTTTTTCTACCTTCTCCTCCAGCTCACTGATTTGATCCTCTGCTTCATCTAGCCTGCTTTTAATTCCTTCTAGTGTGTTCTTCAATTCAGAAATTATATTCTTCATTTCCTCTTGACTCTTGTTGATAGTTTCTATGTCCTTTTCCATGCTGGTGTAATTCATAGTAAATTCCTTGTAGCTTCCCTGTAACTTTTGGTAATTCTCACTCGGCTCATTGAGCTTCCTTATAACCATTTTTTTAAACTCAAAATCTGATAGTTGATTTTCCTCTATTTCATTTAGCATTCTTTCTAAGGATCCCTCCTTCCTTTTCATTTGGAGGTTCTTACATTGTCTTCCCATTATTGTGAGACTTCTTGTTTGACTCTGCTTCTTAAATTGATCTGTTTTGAGTCCCTGAGTTTGTGGTGTGAATTTCTATAGTAGGAAACCTGTGAGATTCAGTGGTGCAGTCTCCTTGATCTTTTGAACTTAATGCTCTTTGGGTGCCATTTATGGTGGCTCTCTGGATGTAATTGGGTTTTTTATTATTGTTGGATTTTTCTTTGGTGGGCCCTTCCCTTCAGCTGGTTGACTGAGGGTCACTCCACCCACTACATCTTATATGCTGTTGTGCACATGCTGCCAGAACAAAATTACAAAACAAAGAGAAGAAACACACATCTCCAAATATATCTCCTCCTGCCCCACAATCCCATTATCAACAGCAAATGAGCCCATATTAATAAGGGTGTAAAGAGATTAAAACTGTTAAAGAAAGAAGAGAAACAAACTATAGTATAAAATCTAGTGACTTAATGTGCACAAACTTAATGAACAAGAAATGAATGTTAGAAAGCTATGCAGGAAAGAAATGATCACTAATCATGGGGAAGACCACAGTGGATTTCATCTTGGTAGCCTCTAGTATTTACCACTGTTTTTCCTTTCTGGATCTGCCTCTAGTGATGTCAGACGTTGACCCCACCTGACCTAGGCAGCCTGCTCTGAGACTGCCAAGGGATCTACTGTCCGTGGCTGTCTCCTTCAGTTGTTAATCTAGTCAGTCTGCACTCAGCAGTCAGGCTTAAGCACCACAGAACCAAGGCAGAGTCTCTCCTGGGGTTAGAGCCGTTGTTTCCTATCAGGCTGCTGCCACTTGGAGGGGAGTGGTTTGCCTGAGGAGGATGGCTGCTGCTTTATGGGGGATGACTCAACACCAGGATCCCATTGGCTATTCTCTCAGTTCTCTCTCAAAAGCTTCCATTCCTATTCTCTCGTCAGGCATCTCTAGCCCACTCTTCGCATGCCTTTGCTGGAGCCCCAGGTAAGTGGATACAAATGAAAATTTGTGCTTTGATCCTTTAAATGACTCTTTGTGTCCCCAGCTGTACATCTGTGGCAGAGAGCAACCCTGCCACTTTTTGCCACCAATTGTTATCTGTGTGCTTTTTGGGCTCTGGTGCTCTAAGCTGAGGATCCCAGCTTAGGGTTTAGATCCCACACTTCTCAGGGGGATCCAACCAGTTGCTTAATTATCTATCTGGTGCTGCCAACTGTGAGTGCCCAACCAGGCTTCTCTAGTCTCCACCGCACTCCTTACCAGTCAGTTAGTGCTGAAGATGATTCTTCTGTGTGTTCAAGGTTACATGGCTGCTCTCTCGCTATTGATCAATTGTTTGTTCCAGGTGATTTCTCCACTATTTAGATGTAATTCCAGATTGGTCCTGGGAGGAAGTTAGTGTGGCTTCCATTTACTTCTCCACAATCTTGCCTCTTCCTAAAATATTATTCATTTAAATATATTTCTGTTCTAAGTCCATTACAGGAACCATTCACATTTAACACCAATTTAAAAAATATTGCTAAAGGGCTAAAAAAGCAATGGTTTTTAAACTTTCTACTGGAAGGCGGTGTGGGTCCCTGCCCCTCTCCTGTGCTGGGCAGCCACAAGCTATGTGAAGAGTCCATAATCAGGGCTGTCCAGGCATTTCCATCAGTAGGTCGAGCAGACATTTCCAGCCTAGCCATATTCAAATCCGTGCTCTCACCTGTTGTCTGCCTGATGTCACAAGAACCAGCCACCTCATTTATCCCACACACTTGTAGCAGGTGACTGTTACCTATGTGTGACTCTTTGTCTGGCAGTCCTAGGGGCTCTAGGGCCAGACCCTTGTGTTAAAACCTGTGAGTACTCACTAGTTACCAGACCAAAGCAGGAGGGAGTGCTCGTTCTCTTCCTGAGAAGTTTCTGATGACCCATGGAAACAGGCCTGTTGGCTGATGTTTAGCTACAGTAAAATCTAATCTACAAAATATTCCATACAAAACTGGGAAGAAAATTCAATTTTCCTTTTCCATTTAAGTGGGAAACATTAAGCATTATATCAGCATTTTCTAAGAAAAGAAAACTGGAAAGTGAAATTATACAGGCATTTTTCTCCCATTCTCTTCACGTGTTTATACCAGGCTGGAGGCATGGGTGCCCAGCTTGCTTGTTGGCCATGGGGATGGGGTACCAGGGTCCAGTTGGCCTCACCTGTGGGACATGAGAGCTACAGCCTCTTCCTTCCACTCTGCTCCTTATCTGTAAGAATTGGGTGGATTTTGATATTAAAATCATTCCTAGTTCAAAAACTCAGTGTTTTTTAACCAGAACTAGCACTAGTGTACACCTTCCCTTCTCTCCCCCAAATTCACTAGACAGATTGATTGACACTATTTATAGAGAAAGAACAAATGGTTACCTAAGAGTATAAATATGAGAAATCTATTCCAAATGACTTTCTAAAGAAAATGTGTGGAGTCATTTTTGACTATGAGAAATTTGTTGGTATCTTTGATTTAAAAAAGTCATTGAATTTATTGAAGCTTTTAAAATGCACTATATTTAAAGTAAAATAAAATCAAGCTGTGTGAAACAAACAAACAAACAAAAAAGATCCTTTAATTTTTTCCCTCATAAGCCTTAGTATTGCAAATCATCTCAAAATTTTTTCCCGGGGGAGAATGCTACCCTATATTACTTGTAGCTGAGCTGCTTTTAGGATTTTTCAATAATGTGATGCATATGTTACAGAAAAATGCTATCTCTGGATCTACACAGCTGTATTAGTGGCAAGAGTGACATGACCAAGAACAGATGGCCAAGAATTATGTAGACATTTGGAAAAACTGGATTAAGACTCTTCTTTTCCTTTTTCTGGATCCATAAAATAAACATCAGAGTGTAAACCCCTCTTAATTGATCTGAACTAATATCCACATTTTTCTACTAGCAATTTTGAGTTTCATATGGATTTATCACCATCTAAATTGTGAGAATGTACATTTACCTAAAATGTCTTTCTTCTCCTTTTAGCTCTGTCTGATCTGGAGCTCATTGCCCAATCTATAATCTTTATTTTTGCTGGCTATGAGACCACTAGCACTACTCTCTCCTTCCTTATGTATTTATTGGCCACTCACCCTGATGTGCAGCAGAAACTGCAGGAGGAGATTGATACCACATTTCCCAATAAGGTGAGTGGGTGGTACCTGGAGAGGGAGGGAGAAAGTGAAACCTTAGCAAGAGTGCCTCCTCACCACTTCCTAGGAAAATTTTTGCAAAGAGCATGAGCATCAATTCTTTTACCTGTGCTATTTAGGAAGGATGTAAAGAAGCAAAAATAAAGAAATATGGGTAATGTATGCTATTTACAGATGATAAGATCTTTGAAAAAAGTTTTTTTTCCTAGCATATCAGTTATCTGTTACCACAATAAATGTCAGGTGAGAATCAAAAAACTTCAGTGGCAATTATCAATAAACATATATTGCTCAGGTGTCTGGATAGTTACCTGTGTTGATATTGATTGGATTTGCTTTGATCTGGCCTTCGGTTGAGCTGGCTGGGTGACTCAGCTCTATACATCTTCCACATGTCTCCCGTACTCCAGATAACTAACCTGGGTGTGTTCTCAGGTAATCGTCAAGGAAAAGAGCAAGAAGCCCAGTCATATGGGTGCTTTCGAGAACTCTGCTTGTATCACACTTAGCCACATTCCAATGGTTCAAAGCATGCCACATGGCCAATGCCAGCATTATAGTGGGAGGGTACCACAAAATTAGATGACTGAGGGCATAGACACAGGAAAGGGTGGAGAATTGGCTTAACCACCCTTGGTAAACATTTCAGACAAGGAGAAGCCTGGTATACTGAAAAAAGTACTGGGTAGGAAATAAAAGACAAGGGTTTGTGTCCAGACTAGCATTTTGGACAGGTCATATGACCTTTCTGAGTCACAGGTCTTTCAGTTACAAGGTAAAGATTGTAGGTGCTACCTACTTAGAGAGTATCTTTCTTCTCTAGGAAAGCCCATATTGGGATTCTTTTGATAGCAATAACATGGAAAAGTCACTAAGAGACAGAGACTAGCTAAAGCACTGTGTTCTGCTTTTAAATAGTAGTAATACAACAACAAAAACAGCACTAATAGCTAGCATTTGCATCTTAATATATATGTCTCCAAGTGCCTTGTTTTAATAAGTGAATTTAATCTTTAAAAAATTCTGTATTAGTCAAGATAGGCTAGGTTATGTTTCAGTAACAGATTGGTCCTCAGATCTCAGTGGCTTTACATAGCAAAACATAACTTCTAATATTTATATGTCCAACATGGGTTGTTAGAGGAAGATGGGAGTAGGAGTCTCTGTTCCACAAAGTTACTAGGGAAAATAAGCTAAAAAGGCCCCACTTTCTTGTAGCTGCACTCTCTGGGATATGAGGCCTTCATGTGTTTTTGAAGAATATAGAACTGGAGTAATTGCTCAGTAGGTTTTCATATGTTTTGATCCTGAACGGGCATACGTCACCTGAGCTCACAGCCCATTCTCAAAGCTGGTTTTCCCTAACTTCAAGTGGGCTGAGAGATGTGGAGACTACATGGTTATTGAGCGAGCTGTGAATATCTCTGCCACACAATCTATGAAGTGTTAACTCTAATTATCTCCATGTAACATATCAGAAAACTGAACTATCGAGAGGTGAAATAGCTCATACACGAGTCATGTAGTTAGTGGTGAAGAAGCCACTAGCCAAACCTTTAGCCTCTGCAATATGGCCCTTTCAATGACACCAAATGATACCAAATATTGCTCACACTGTTTTCAGGTATCTGACAAAACTGGAATTCTTTGTGGTGGGAAAAGACTGGCCTCTGGGGCTGGAGAGTCTTGTTCTAGATCTTTACAGCTACCAGTCAACCCCTGAAGCAACAACTAGGAGACTGTTCCAGCAAGGCAGCATGGGACTGAGTGGGGTTCCACATGTTTATAACTTGCACTAGAATGAACTGTGTGCTCTGGTAGCTAGCATCCAGTCCTACCTTTCTTTTGCCATATTTGCTTTAGAAAGGAACTCTTTTCTCTCCAAATTATTTATAGTTTCTATAACTATATAATATAGTGTTTCTCTCCAAATTTTTTTATTAAATATTTTTTATTTTTATTGTTGTTCAAGTTCAGCTTTCTGCCTCCCTCCACTGCACCCCTCCCCACCATCCCAGGCTTCCCCACCTCCCTTCCCTGTTTCCACCCCCCTTGGTTTTATCCATGTATCCTTTATAGTTGTTCCTGTAAACGCTTCACCCTTTTTCCCCATTATCCCCTCCCCTCTCCCTTTTGATTACTGTCAGTTTGCACTTGATTTCAATGTCTTTGGTTATATTTTTCATGCTTTTTTGTTTTGTTGATTAGGTTCCAGTTCAAGGTGAAATCATATGGTATTTGTTTTTCACCACCTGGCTTATTTTACTTAGCATAATGCTCTCCAGTTCCATCATATATATCATCTAAAGAGTTAGCAAGCAGAATTTTTAAATTTTATTTCTTTATTTTTTATTGTTGTTCTGTTATAGTTGTCCTGCCTTTTTCCCCATTTCTCTCCCCTGCCCTCCCCACCCCCACTCCCATAGTCAGTTCCCACCCTCATTGTCCATGCCTGTCCAAGCAGAATTTTTCAACTAAAAAACTTTATGTCAGATAGGAATTTTGCTCTTTTACACATTCTCTTTTCTTGGTACAGAAGTGTGACCTCTCTTTTGAAAGGATACAGTGACGTTGGCATATTTCAGTTAAGAGTAAGAGGAATTTCAGTTCCTGTTCAGAGTATTGTCCCAAAGATTCCCATCGAGATAACTACTCCACACATCTCAATGGGACATTAAGCAAGTCAAAGGACATGATAGATATTAAAATGTCTATAAATCCTAAGGCCCTTTACCAAAAACAAGGTATTCTTTGAAGCTCCTAACATTCCTGTAGAATGACATAGACTGAGTTGAAAGTTGATCCCAAACCTCAATTTATCAAAACCTCTTTCTTTCTTCCCAGGCACCTCCCACTTATGATGCTCTGGTCCAGATGGAGTATCTTGACATGGTGTTGAATGAATCTCTCAGATTATTCCCAGTTCTTAGCAGACTTGAGAGAGTGTGTAAGAAAGACGTGGAAATCAATGGGTTGTTCATTCCCAAAGGGACAGTGGTGGTCGTGCCAAGCTTTATTCTTCACCGAGACCCAGAGTACTGGTCAGAGCCTGAGGAGTTCCGTCCTGAAAGGTACTGGGCCCCTGGGAAAGGGAACCCTACCTGATCCAGGCTGCTTGGGACATATGTTGATGTCTGTTAGTACAGATGAGAAACTTATGGTCATACAATCATTTATATGTACATATTTTTACTTTACTTTTCTTTTTTGCCTTTTTAAAAATTTTGTTCAAGTACCATGTCCTTGATACATGTTCCTTTATACATGTTCCTTGATGACTGTTACCCTACTTTCCCCCATTATTTCACACACCCTCCCCTTTGGTTGCTGTTAGTTTGTTCTTTATTTCAATATCTCTGATTATATTTTGCTTGCTTGTTTGTTTTATTGATTAGGTTTCATTTATAGGTGAGATTATATGGTATTTATCTCTTACTGCCTGGCTTATTTCACTTACCACAATGCTCTCCAGTTCCATCCATGCTGTTTCAAAAGGTAGGAGTTCCTTCTTTCTTTCTGCTGCATAGTATTACATTGTGTAAATGCACTACAGTTATTTGGCTCACCCATTCACTGATGGTCACTTAGGTTGCTTCCAGCACTTGGCTATTGTAAATTGTGCTGCTATAAACATTGGGGTGCACAGGTTTTTTTAATTGATGTTCCAGGATTCTTAGGGTATAATCTCAGCAGTGGAATTGCCCGGTCAAAAGGCAGTTCCATTTTTAGGTTTGTTTGTTTTTTTAAGGAAATTCTGTTTCCCACAGTGGCTGCACCAGTCTGCATTCCCACCAACAGTGCACTAGGGTTCCCTTTTCTCCACAACCTCACCAACACATGTTGTTTGTTTATTTGTTTATGATGGCCATTCTGACCAGAGAGAAGAGGTGTCGCATTGTAATTTTAATTTTCATGTCTCAGCAGCTAGTGATGCTGAGTCCTTTCATATGTCTCTGGGCCATCTGTATGTCGTAATTGGAGAAGTGTCTTTTCAGGTTCTTTGCCCATTTTTAAATTGGGTTATTTGTCTTCCTGGAGTGGAATTCTTATGTATTTTGGAGATCAAATTCTTGTCAGAGGTATCATTAGCATATATATGTTCCCATATGCTTGGTTTCCTTTTCGTTTTGCTGATGTTTTCTATAGTTATGCAGAAGCTTTTTATTCTGATGAGGTCCCATTTGTTTATTCTTTCTTTTATGTCCCTTGCACTAGAGGACATATAGGTGAAAATATTGCTGCATGGAATAGCTGACATTTTCCTGCCTATGTTCTCCTCTAGGACTTTTATGGTGTTGTGGCTTATGTTTAAGTATTTTATCCATCTTGAGTTTATTTTTGTTTATGGTGGAAGTTGGTGGTCAAATTTCATTTTTTTTTCCATGTAGCTGTTCAGATCTTCTAACTCCATTTCTTGAGGAAGCTATTTTTACTCCTCAAGCATTTTATGCTTCCTTCCCCTTTGTCAAATATTAATTGATCATAGAGACCTGGGTTTATTTCTGGGCTCTATTTTGTTCCATTGATCTACATTTCTATTCTTATGCAAGTACCATACTGTTTTGATTACAGTGGCCCTATAATATAGTTTGATATTAGGTTTGTGATCCCTTCTACTTTGTTCTTCTTTCTCAAAGTTGCTGTGGCTATTTGAGGTTGTTTATGATTCCATATAAATTTTTGAAATGTTTGTTCTATATCTGTGAAATATGTCATTAGTATTTTAATAGAGACTGTCTTGAATCTATAAATTGCTTTGGGTAGCATGGACATTTTGATGATGCTGATTCTTCCAATCCATGAACACAGTGTATGCTTCCATTTATTTGTGTCTTCCTTAATTTCTTCAGTGTTACATAGTTTTCTGAGTACAGGTCTTTTACCTCCTTTGTTAGTTATATTCCTAAGTACTTTGTTTTATTTGTTGCTATAGCAAATGGGATTTTTTCCCTGATTTCCGTTTCTGATATTTCATTGTTGATATACAAAAATGTTTTTGATTTCTAAATATTGACTTTGAATCCTGCTGTTTTGCCAAATTTGCTTATTAGGTTGAGTATTTTTTTGGTGGAGTCTATAGGGTTTTCTATGTATGCTATCATATCATCTGCAAGCAGTGACATTTTTACTTCCTCCTTTCCAATTTGGATGCCCTTTATTTCTCTTTCTTGTCTGATTGCTGTGGCTAAGACTTCCAATACTATGTTAAACTGAAGTGGTGAAAGCGGACATCCTTGTCTTGTTCCTGATATTAGTGGGAAAGCTTTTAGTTTTTCCCTGTTGAGTATGATGTTGGCTGTGATTTCTCATATATGGCCTTTATTACATTGAGGTATGCTCCCTCTACTCCCACTTTGCTGAGTGTATTTTTTTTTTTATCACAAATGGGTGCTATACCTTATCAAATGGTTTGTCCTCATCTATTGATATGATCATGTGATTTTTGTCTTTCCTTTTGTTTATGTGATGTATTACATTACTTTTTTTAAAAGATATTTTTTTGATTATGCTATTACAGTTGTCCCATTTCCCCCCTTCACTCCCCTCCACCCCGAACACCCTCTCCCACCCACATTCCCCTCCTTTAGTTCATGTCCATGTGTCATACTTATAAGTTCTTTAGCTTCTACATTTCCCATACTATTCTTGCCCTCCTCCTGTGTATTTTCTACCTACCATCTATGCTACGTATTCTCTGTACCTTTTTTCCCTTTCTCCCAACCCACTTCCCCGTTGATAACTCTCCATGTGATCTCCATTTCTGTGGTTCTGTTCCTGTTCTAGTTGTTTGCTTAGTTTGTTTTTGTTTTTGTTTTAGGTGTGGTTGTTAATAATTGTGAGTTTGCTGTCATTTTACTGTACATGTTTTTTATCTTCATTTTCTTAGATAAGTCCCTTTAACATTTCATATAATAAGGGCTTGGTGATGATGAACTCCTTGAACTTGACCTATGTGAGCAGCACTTTATCTGCCCTTCCATTCTCCATGAAAGCTTTTCTGGATAGAGTAATCTTGGGTGTATGTCCTTGCCTTTAATGAGTTAGAATACTTCTTTCCAGCCCCTTCTTGCCTCTAAGGTCTCCTTTGAGAAATCAGCTGACAGACTTCTGGGCACTCCTTTGTAGGTAACTGTCTTCTTTTCTCTTTCTGCTTTTAAGATTCTCTCCTTATCTTTAATCTTGGGTAATGTAATTATGATGTACCTTGGTGTGTTCCTCCTTGGGTCCAACTTCTTTGGGACTCTCTGAGCTTCCTGGACTTCCTGGAAGTCTAATTCCTTTCCCAGATTGGGGAAGTTCTCCTTTATTATTTGTTCAAATAACTTTTCCACTTGTTGCTCTTTCTTTTCTCCTTCTGGTACCCCTATGATGTGGATGTTGGAACATTTAAAGATGTCCGGGAGGTTGGTAAGCCTCTTTTTGAACTCTTGTTTCTTCATTCTTTTCTGTTTGGTTGTTTCTTTCTTCCTTCTGGTCCACTCCATTGATCTGAGTCCCAGGTTCCTTCCCATCACTATTGGTTCCCTGTACATTTTTCCTTTATTTCAATTAATGTAGCCTTCATTTTTTCATCTAATTTGCAACCATATTCAACCAATTCTGTGAGCATTCTGATCACCAGTGCTTTGAACTGTGCATCTGATAGGTTGGCTATCTGTTGGTTGCTTAGTTGTATTTGCTGTGGAGCTTTGATCTGTTCTTCCATTTGGGCCTTTTTTTTTGTCTTGATGCACCTATTTTGTACTGAGTGGTGGAGCCTTAGGCGTTCACCTGGTTGGGGGCAACCCAGTTGCTGGGTTGTGACATTGTATGTGGGGGCGGGGTCTTAGAGGGAACTATGGTACATGCTCCACTCTCTTCCAGATTTCAGTCCTGACTGCCACTTCCCCCAAGCGAACTGGGCCCTTCTGGTGCTGATTCCTATGTGAGTAGGTTTGTGTACATCCTGGGACCCTGTAGGTCTCCAACATACTCTCCTGTGGGGCTGGGGGTGTTTTCAATTGGTGTTTTGAGGCTTTAATTCCCAGTGCTGGAACCCTGGGTTGCACAGTCTGTCTCGCTCCCCAGTTTTTCCTGGTTTATCTGTGCACAAATGTGGGACTACCCATTTTGCCAGGGGCCTTGTGTGCCATGCCCCTCCACAATCCACCACCTTGCTGGGTCCTCCTGCTGCTGTTCTGTGTGCCGGGGTCTGCCAGCCACCACTTTTTTTGCCACAACCCATCTCTGCCTGGCCTCCCGACTCCACCACTCCTACCGTTCTGGATGAATATGTCTACTTTAACTCCTTGGTTGTCAGATTTCCATACAGTTTAATTTTTCTGTCAGTACTGGTTGTTTTTTTGTTTCTAAATTTTTGTTATCCTTACTTTGGTTGTGTGAGGAGGCACAGTGTATCTACCTACACCTCCATCTTGGCTGGAAGTCCACATTATGTTTCTTGATTTGTGAATATTATGCCACCCTTGCATCCTGGGATGAATCCCACTTGATCATGGTGTATGGTCTTTTTAATGTATTGCTGGATGCAGTTTGCCAATATTTTGTTGAGGATTTAGGCATCTATGTTTGTCAGCGATGTTGGCCTGTAGTTCTCTTTCTTTGTTGTGTCTTTATCTGGCTTTGGAATTAGGATGATGCTGGCTTTGTAAAAAGAGTTTGAGTGTCTTCCTTCTTCTTGGATTTCTTGGCATAATCTGAGAAAATAGGGGTTAGCTCTTCCTTAAACGTTTTGTAAAATTCTCCTGTGAAACCAACCAGTACAGGGCTTTTGTGTGCTGGGAGTTTTTTGATTACTGCTTCAATTTTATCTGCTGTTATTGGCCTGTTAAGGCTTTCTGCTTCTTCTTCATTCAGTTTTGGAAGATTATATTTTTTTCCAGAAATTTTTCCATTTCACCCTGGTTTTCAAATTTCTTGACATATAGTTGTTTGTAATAATTTCTTACAATCCTTTTTATCTCTGTGCTCTCAGTTGTAATCTCCCCTCTTTCATTTCTAGTTTTGTTTATTTGTGTCCTCTCTTTTTTTCTTGATGAGTCTGCTTAAAGGCTTGTCAATTTGTTTGTCTTTTCAAAGAACCAGCTTCCAGATTCATTGATCTTTTGGATTATTGTTTTAGTCTCTATGTTTTGTAATTCTTCTCTGATTTTGGTGATTTCCTCCTTTCTGCTTGCTCTTGGCTTTGTTTGCTGTTGTTCCTCTAGTTCTTGTAGATGTAGAGTTAGGTTGTTTGTTTGAAATGTTTCCATATTGTTTATGTAGACCTGTATCTCTATGAACTTCCCTCTCAGCACTGCCTTTGCTGTGTCCCACAAGTGTTGGACTGTTGTGTGTTCATTTTCACTTGTTTACAGAAATGTGTTGATTTCTTTTTTGATCTCATTATTAACTCGTTCATTGTTTAATATCATGTTATTCAATCTCCATGAATTTGAGTGTTTTTAAAATTTTTTCTTGAGGTTGGTTTCTAGTTTCAGGCTCTTGTGGTTCTAGAAAATGCTTGATAATATTTATTTTTTCAATTTGTTGAATTCTTTAATATAATTGAGTATTGAGGAATCAAATTTGAATAAAGCTAGGTCTAACCTCCAAGTAATTGATGGCCTAGTGGAACAGATATATAAGGAAACCAGTGATTACACTAGCATAGAGGAACATCTTATAACCATGTAAGTCATATGATTAAACTATTCAATAGGAGAGACAAGGATGAAGGAGGAGAGGTCAGAGAAGGGGAAGGAAGAGAAAGAAAAATAACAACTTAACTAACAGGAAGTATTATTCCTGCTTCCTTCCTGCATGAGTGTGTGACCAACATGAGTTTTACGGATCAGGATCTTACTTTCCCTTCAGTTAGTCTCTTTTCCTACTTGCCCTCCAGAGTGTGAACACCTCAATACCCTGAATGTAATTTAGTGTTTAAAGATAAGTTTTTGGATATTAAGCCCTTGTCTGAGGTATCATTGGCAAATATGACAACATGGATGAAACTGGAAAGCATTATGCTAAGCAAACTAAGCCAGGTGGTGAAAGACAAAATACCATATGATCTCACTGTTAACAGGAACCTAAACAATAAAACAAACAAACAATCAAGCAAAATATAACCAAAGACACTGAAATAGAAAACAGGTTGACAGTGACCACAGGGGAAAGGGGAGGGAATTTCAGGGGAAAAGGGGGAGGGTTTACAGGAACAAATATAAAGGACACATGGACAAAACCAAGGGGGGGTTGGAAATGGGAGGTAGGGAGGGAGGGCTGAGGGGGTGGGCTGGGATGGGAGTAAAAGGCAGAAAACTGTACTTGAACAACTATTAACATAAACAATAAATAACAAAAATAAATAAATAAAGAATGAAAAAAAAGTAAATTTTCCTTTAAACAGCATTCATATCATCTCTTCATTGAGACTGAAATCTCCTATAGGGTATGGGGAATAGAAAGGATCTATAGCTTATAATTCTCACAACAAAATAACCAGAGCAGGATCTCACTGACTAGTCCACACAAGTAGCCTGTATACGACTGGTTGAGGAGCCTAAATGAGAACCTCAAACATGTAGCTCTTGTGGTGTTTATGTTTCAATAATTATTTTCATCTACTGTTGTGGAAACAGGTTCAGTAAGTCAAACAAGGACAGCATAAATCCTTATGCATACATGCCCTTCGGAAATGGACCCCGAAACTGCATCGGCATGAGGTTTGCTCTAATGAACATGAAGCTTGCTGTTGTCCGAGTTCTGCAGAACTTCTCCTTCAAGCCTTGCAAAGAAACACAGGTCAGACACTTAACACATTACAACTCTGCATAAATAATGCACTAAAAGTTTTTATTAAACTGAGATACATATATGTTTACAAATATATACATACATGTATTGAATATGTATACATGCATATATAAATATATGCATGAGTGTGCCCATTCATTGTTTAATAATTTGTTCTGTTGGCCAGAGAATCTGTTTGCAGTCATCTGTGACCTATAAGATCCCGTTAGTCTGGAGTGCTAAGTTTGTGATTTATAAATACCCAACTAAAAAGGCCATCTAGAATTAATGCAGTTAGTGTGACATGAGGATGCAGAGTCCTTTGAGAAAAGTTTAAATTTGGTTTCAAGTCCACTGGAAGGGAGCGGGAGCACTGTGCACAGCCCTGAAGTGCAATGATAATAATGGGTCATGACTTTTGAACGCTGCTCCTCTCCAGAAGTTAGAGAGGCTATGCTGTGATAGTGGTTCTCAAGCCCTGGCTGTACAATGAAATCAGCAGGGAGCTTTGAAAAATCCTATGCCTAGGTCATCTCCGATTCTAAAATAATTTCTCTTGCATGGCTTCAAAAGCACCTCCTTTGGTTTTCATGTGCAGCTGAAGTTGAAAATCACTCGTTAAAGCATTTCTGCCTGATGTGAGGAACTCCCACAGTTCAGGGCCATCTGGTTACTTCAACCCTCCTTCTGAGAGCCCTGCTGCAATCATGTTGGGATTGTTTATATCTTAACAAGAGCTCTCTGACAGAGAGAGCTCTCTTGCTCTATTCCTCATTCTGTTCTCATCCTTCAATTCCTAGTTCACTCCCAAAGTCCTTCCAGGAGCCTTCCCCATCAAGTCCAGAGCCCATTTTTTACTCTGTTCTGTTATCGTTACTGCAGGCTGGTATCATCAGTCATACCATCTAACCTAATCCTTTATCATTAAACCATCCAGTTTGGTTGCCTGTATTTTCTTTGTACCTAAAAGTGTCTTTAAGTCTAGCACCTCATTTTATTCCTTTCATAAATTCCCAATGATGCTTTATAATCATGCAGGAAATGCTTAAAGAGGTTTTTTCTTTTTGCATTTGATCTAGAGATGTGGATACAAATTTTAAATTATTTAATTTGAAAAATTTAACAAATAACATTTATGGTATGCTTTTTCTATGTGTGTTGGTCTGTGTACAGGGGAAGGATATACATTCCATTTGAAATTATAAAATAGAAAGGCTTTACATTAATAGAAAGAACTAGAATCTCTTTTCTGAAGAACATACAGAACAGTTGCCCTTGACTCATGTCAAGCAAGGCCCTATAATAAGGGTTATTTCTAGGATGGTACATTTATTAAGTAGTTCCTTCCCTTAAGTAGGCTTTATCAGAAGAGGTGGAGGATGGAGGTGGTTTGCATCTTATTTGTGGCTTTGGGAAGCTGTGTAGCCGTCCTATAAGTGTGTAAAAGCAAGGGCCTCAATGCTGAGGAGTAGTGGGACTCTGGTACACCTGGGGTGGAGCAGAACGAGGTGTAAGTGGAACCTGACTCACACCTTGTTCTTCAAGGGAGCTGCATCCCTGGCACCTGAGATCTTGATTACTCCCTGCAAGCTCCCAGTCATTGATGGCTGGTGCTTCTCACTCTTCTGATAATTTTCTTGCCCTTCAGTCAACTGAGATCAGAAAGTTACTGTATTGGTAGCTCCCCCAACACTGAGGAAGAGACTGAGTGAAAATGGAGAAAAAAAGTTAGTCTGTTACTTCATAGAAGAACATTATTTGAGTCATTCATTAAGAAGAGGATTTTTATTTTTGAGTATTTCAGGATCATTTGTATTGATTGTTGATAACACTGTTTATTTATTGAAGCACTTTTAAAAAGAAAATTGAATAAGAGAAAATTAGAATAATGTATAGGTCTTCAGAAATTCACCATTCATATTATACTTGAGAGCCAGGAAATGTTAGAAAACAGGCATAAAGTTTCACAAAGAGTTTTTCCCATCATGAAACTGGAAGGTTCCCACTGGGATAGATGGCTGGGCTCTAGAAGTTGAGGATGACCCATACAGTGAAAATACGTAATACATACTCGGTATTACTTTGTAAGTTCCAACATGTACAAAATTAACTCTACATGTATTTTCTAAATAGCTTGTGAGAATTCCAAAGAGTCTGGTTTTAAGAACTCATTGTTTTTACTTAAAGTTTAAATAAAAAATGAACACAAGACAACAGAGACATTTCTTTGTCTCTGGCCTGGCACAGAATAGTTGCTGTATTGATATTTTCTTGAAAGTGTGTAGTGATGAATGATTTTACTGACCAGTCTTGAGACAGCTTACCACATAAGTAAAAAGAATCAGAGATATATTATGCTAAAGTAATTTTATGTATCTGTAAAGCATTATCATCCTCAACACATCTCATCTACTTTGCTTCTGTTGTTAACAGTGCTTCATTAACTGGTTCTCATATGCTGTTTAACATTTGCAGATCCCTCTGAAAGTAGAATCTCAAGGAATTACTCAACCTCAAAAACCCATTGTTCTAATGGCTGAATTGAGAGATGGGACTGTAAGTGGAACCTGACTTACACCTTCTTCTTCAAGGGAGCTGCATCCCTGCCACCTGAGATCTAGATTATCCAGAAATGAACTTAACCTACTGCACTTGATAAATAACTAGGGATCCTATACACTCATTTATTTTTCCCAGTGTCTACATAGAGTATTATGTATTGCATATTATAAGGGAGGTGAGTATATAAGTGCGAGATATGGCAACCCATCTTACTGGGTTCTTATTATACTATCTTCATCCATCCCCCTTAGTACCCTCTACTCTTCCTTAGCACTGATTAAAAATACAAATTTCTCTACAATTTCATCAACAAATTTTAATGGAAACAAGAATTATTGTTGTAAATGTAGTAGTGACATTTTTATCACATGTTTTATGTTGAATATTCTACATTCTATATTATATTGAGCAACTCAATAAACATCTTTTCACAATAGTATTATCTAATGCTTTTGTGCACTGTAGGGGAAATCTATAGAACAAAATCAGTGGGAACCAGTGACTAAACAGTCACTGGTTGGGTGGGGCCTTTTTCAGAATTCCAATTTGATATATTAAGATAGGTGAGTGGAAAAGGATGGCACAAGGTTTGCCTACATAGAGGAGGACTGATCAAATAAGTAAATGTATTATAGATAATGGAAAGCAGGCTTCTCATAATTGGAGGAGGATGTCACTGATTCAGAAAGAGAAAAAGCCTCATGAACCCTGTGGGCTCAGAGATTGGAACTGAATGTATTGTGTAAATTCATGCTTTTCTGTATAGCTAGGTAGATGTGTATGGGTGTGTGTACATGACTGTGAGTACACACATGTAAAGGGGTAGGGTCCCAACAGTTATCCTGATACGAGGGTAAAGATTACCACTGCTAGTTTGTGTGGTGGTTGAGAGAGAAAGCTTTCCCTGAATGCATTAACCAGATCTGACACTTCCAAGCTGGGTGTCTTAGTTATTTCAACTTGACGAACCTCAGATTCCTCATTTGTGAAGCTGGGATCATAATAGTACCTACCTCATGGGGTAATTGTGAAGATTATAGAGGTTAACAAATATGAGACTTCAAAAATTATTTCAGGTACATGGTAAACCAACAACAGTGCTGGCCATTGTCATTAAGATTCATATTTTTACCAAACACTCTTTCAGCTGCAGAAGTCATGAAAGCAGATTAATTTACAGAAGAGTCAATTGGCTGCATGGCTCAGTCACTGGATTCTGGAAGATACTTTCTGAGGTTTTGTTTCTTCTCCACCCTCAGCCTCTGTGATGCTGCACTATGATGTGAAGAAGTGGGTTTTCTGTAAACACATTTTACTGTTTTTTTTTTCTGGAATTATGTCCTTCCTGATATCTGTCCTATCAACTTGCATTGTCCCTTTCTTTGGCCTCCCCTGTGGTCCCATTGTATGGGAACATTGGTATATTTGTGGAATACCCATTAAACAGACTTTATTGTTTTCTCTATTTTCATTGGACTTATGGCAGTGATGGAATATTACAGGTCTTACTGTCATGATTTTGGTGCATTGACTCATCTTGTCTTACCTTTAGTTGAAGTTCCAAAAGGAGGCACTGGGTTTAAGGCAGCTGCACCAGGTTTCAATGATCCTTTGGCACTGGCCACATTTACTGAAAAGTTGACCTTCCCATTTCAGTGACTTTCAAGTGGCTTACATCATTGTGCCCATGACCCTTCATGTTATGCCATAAGAACTGGATTAATTAATTGGACTATTTACACAGTGATATGACCCTCCATCTTATAAAATTTGAGGCTGGTTGTACAAAGTGGAGATGATTCCTTCATTCATGTATTCATTCAAAACCTCCATGTCAGGTACAGAACTCTTAGGCTCAGGAATATGAAAGTGAATACATTATGGCTCCTATGCAGAAAGATTTTATAATTTAATTGGAGAGATAGAAACATAATTATTGTACAATTATTGAACCCACAGATACCCTATTTCTGACCCATAAGGGAAGGAGAGTAGAACTGCATTAGTCTGCTAGGGCTGCCATAGCAAAATACAGTAGACTGGCAGCTCACAGAAATTTATTTTCTCACAGTTATTGAGGATGGAAATCCAAGATCAAAGTGTCACCAGGGTTGGTTCCTCCTAGGGCTTCTCTCCTTGGCTACCAGATGGCCATGTACTCCCTGTGTCTTCACATGGTCTTCCCTCTAACTCTGTCTGTTTCTGAATCTCCTTTTCTTATAAGTATACCAGTCATATTAAATTTGATGATCCCAAAGGGAGGTCTCCACAAGCATCAGACCCTGATGGGGCAAATTCTGCTTCATAGGGTCAGCCTTTGCACAAGACCTTGTACACTGTGGCCTGGGCCAGTCCTCACAACCAGCCAGCCAGAGGGTCAATTCTACCCACAGATGTTCCAACAGCATTCAAGACTCAACCATAATAAAAGGGCTTACATAATCCACACAAAGGAAAATCCTGGAGTACCCAGCTCAGGTGATCATGGAAACTGTGCCACTGACCACCATTAAACATTTAAAACATAGGCCGTTCTATCAAGACTGGGAGTAAAAGGGAGGAAACTGTATTTGAACAATGATTAAAATAAAATTTTTAAAAAAGTATACTTTAATAAAAAAAAAGACTTGGAACATAGTAGATCTACCTAACACACAGAAATAAACACAGAGAGGAAGCCAAAATGGGGAGAAAAAGACACGTGCCCCAAATGAAAGAACAACAGAAATCTCCAGAAAAAGAACTAAATGAAATGGAGGCAAGCCATCTACCAAATACAGAGTTCAAAACAATGGTGTTGAAATAACTTAGGAGAAGAGTAGAGGCACTCACTGAGTACTTAAAAAAGAGATAGTAAGCATAAAAAGGCACAAAGAAATTATTTAAAAAGAACTAGTTAGAAATAAAGAATATAATATCTGAAATGAAGACTACACCAGAAGGAATCAAAAGCAGGCTAGATGAAGCAGAGGATCAAATCAGCAATTTGGAGAACAAAGTGGCACAAAACACCCAATCAGAACAGCAAAAAGAAAAATAATTAAAAATAGACAAAGAGAGAATCTTAAAATCAGCAAAAGAAAGACAGCTCATTATTTGCAAGGGAGCTCCCATAAGATTGCCAGCTGATTTCTTGACAGAAACTTCAGTCCAGATGGAAAAGGCACAAATAATTCAAAGTAATGAAAAGAAAGGACTTGCAACCATGATTACCCATCAAGGGTATCATTTATTATTGAAGGTGAAATAAACAGCTTCCAAGAGAAGAAAAAGCTAAAAGAGTTCATCACCACCAATCCTGTAATACAAAAAAAAAATGTTAAAGGGACTTTGACAAGAAGAAAGATAAAAAAGGATAAATTCATATTTATGAATATGAGTCATAAAATGACAAGAACTAAGTATCTATTAATAATCACTTTAGTGTAAATGAATTATGTTCCAATCAGAAGACATAGGATAGCTGAATGGATAAGAAAACAAGGACTTACATGTATGCTATTTATAAGAGTTCCACTTCAGATTGAAATACACAGATAGATTGAAAGTAAAGGGATGGAAAAAGATATTTCATGAAAAGGGAAACAAGAAAAACTGGGGTAGCAATATTTATATCAGACAAAATAGGCTTTCAAACAAAGGCTATATTAAGAGACAAAGAGGGATACCACACAATGATAAAGAGATCAATCCATGAAGAGGATAAAACTCTTGTAAACATTTATGCACTCAAAATAGGAGCACCTAAATATATAAAACAAATGTTGATAGATATAAATGGAGAGATAGTAATACAATCATAGTAGGGAAATTTCACATCTCATTGACATCAATGGATAAATCTTCCTGGAAGAAAATCAATAAGGAAACAGCAACCTTAAATGACACATTATACCACATAGATTTAATTAATACATATAGAGCATTTCACCCCAGAGCAGCAGAATATACATTCTTTTCAAGTGCACTTGGAATATTTTTCAGGATAGACCACATGTTAGGCCACAAAACATGCTTGATATGATTTTAATCATATAAAATGGTATTTTCTCCCAACCACAATGGTATGAAACTAGAAATCGATTAAAAGAAAAAATGTGCAAAACACAGAAACACATTTTAAAAAGGGTTTACAGGAACAAATTTAAAGGATACATGGACAAAAACTAGGGGGAGGGTTGGGTGGGTGGGCTGGAATGGGAGTAAAAGGGAGAAAACTATACTTGAACAATGATTAAAATAAAATTTAAAAAAATTTTAATTAAAAAATTATAATAAAAAATAAATAAAAGTAACTTTGTCTTCCATGTTCATTGCAAGATTATTTATAATAGCCATAATGTGCAAACATCCTAAGTGTCCATCAAAGATGAATAAAAGGACTGGGAGAAGACATAAATGGGAAGTTATTGTTTATTGGTTATAAAGTTTTTGTTTGGGAAGATGGAAAAATTTTGGAAACATTGTGGTGATGGTTGCACAATAGATTGAATGTAATAAATGCCATTGAATTGTACTTGTAAAGATGTCAAAGTGACATATTTTATGTTATATATATTTTATCAAAATAAAAAAATTTAACCTAAAATACAAAAAAAAGGGAGGGTAAATAACATGTTACTAAATAATAAATGGGTTAACAATGAGGTCAAGGAAGAAATCAAAAGATACATTGATATAAATGAAAATAAAAGCATAATAACACCAATTCTATGGGACACAACAAAAGCAGTTTTTTATGCTTTAATTTTATTAGTAACGATTAGTTACTATTTATTCAATACATCCTTATGTGTATTACATCATCATTAAGAATTATGACTATAAAGATTCAGTTCGACAGTATTGAAGTTCATTTGGGAAAGTACTGGTATAAAGAACTTAGTAAGTAAAGATATGTTTAGCATAGAGACTCTGAGGTTAAAATGTGAGTTTGAGTTTTGTCATCATGGATAATATTGTTTGGTATTTTTGTCCTTATTTGTTATTGCAAGCCATAGTTTAGATTGGTCATGTGACTATGCATAAGGTGGTCCATTAGTCAGTTTGGCTACGGGAATGTTGTAGTCATCCAGATATTTTGGAAACAACACCCGGACCTCAGGTGTTAACAGAGGAAATGATGTGAAATACAAAATTTTAAAAGTTCAAAGAAAGATTCAACAAGACATAGCAAAAGACTGAATATATAAAGTGCAGTCAGGAGTGAGGAAAGTTCCTATCTAGGATCTAAAAAGGCTTCTGTGCAGTTCTCCATGGACTAAAATGTCTTCAGTGTTTTTTTTATTCCAAAGGTAAAATTTAAATCAGATACTTTATGGGCTAAATCTCATATATGGCTATTATTATGTTGAGGTGTGCTTCCTCTACTCCCTCTTTGCTGAGTGTTTTTATCATAAATGAGTGCTGTACCTTACCAAATGCCTTTTCCCCATCTATTGATATGATCATGTGATTTTTGTCTTTCCTTTTTTAATGTGATTTATTATTGTGTTTTTTGATTTGTGAATGGTGTGCTGTCCTGGCATCCCTGGGATGAATCTCACTGGATCATGGTGTATGGTCTTTTTAATGTATTGCTGGATGCAGTTTGCCAATATTTTGTTGAGGATTTAAGCATCTATGTTCGTCAGCGATGTTGGCCTGTAGTTCTCTTTCTTTGTTGTGTCTTCATCTGGCTTTGGAATTAGGATGATGCTGGCTTTGTAAAAAGAGTTTGAGTGTCTTCCTTCTTCTTGGATTTCTTGGCATAATCTGAGAAAATAGGGGTTAGCTCTTCCTTAAACGTTTTGTAAAATTCTCCTGTGAAACCAGCCAGTACAGGGCTTTTGTGTGCTGGGAGTTTTTTGATTACTGCTTCAATTTCATCTGCTGTTATTGGTCTGTTAAGGCTTTCTGCTTCTTCTTCATTCAGTTTTGGAAGATTATATTTTTTTCCAGAAATTTTTCCATTTCACCCTGGTTTTCAAATTTCTTGACATATAGTTGTTTGTAATAATTTCTTACAATCCTTTTTATCTCTGTGCTCTCAGTTGTAATCTCCCCTCTTTCATTTCTAGTTTTGTTTATTTGTGTCCTCTCTTTTTTTCTTGATGAGTCTGCTTAAAGGCTTGTCAATTTGTTTGTCTTTTCAAAGAACCAGCTTCCAGATTCATTGATCTTTTGGATTGTTGTTTTAGTCTCTATGTTTTGTAATTCTTCTCTGATTTTGGTGATTTCCTCCTTTCTGCTTGCTCTTGGCTTTGTTTGCTGTTGTTCCTCTAGTTCTTGTAGATGTAGAGTTAGGTTGTTTGTTTGAAATGTTTCCATATTGTTTATGTAGACCTGTATCTCTATAAACTTCCCTCTCAGCACTGCCTTTGCTGTGTCCCACAAGTGTTGGACTGTTGTGTGTTCATTTTCACTTGTTTACAGAAATGTGTTGATTTCTTTTTTGATCTCATTATTAACTTGTTCATTGTTTAATATCATGTTATTCAATCTCCATGAATTTGAGTGTTTTTAAAATTTTTTCTTGAGGTTGGTTTCTAGTTTCAGGCCCTTGTAGTCTGAGAAAATGCTTGATATGTTTTCAGTTTTCTTGAATTTGTTGAGGCTGCTCTTGCATCCTATCATGTGGTCTATCTTTGAAAATGTTCCATGTGCATTTGAAAAGAATGTGTACTTTGCTTCTTTGGGATGAAAGGTTCTATATATATCTGTTAAGTTCATTTGATCTAGGGCATTGTTGAATTCTGTAATATCCTTGTTGATATTTTGTTTGAAACACTTATCCATTTTTGACAGTGGGGTGTTAAATTTCCCTACTATGTGTGTTGCCATCTATATCTTTCTTGAAGTTCCCCAAGATTTCCTAATGTATTTGGGTGCTCCTATATTGGGTGCTTACATGATTACAATGTTTATGTCTTCCTGATGGATTCTTCCCTTGAGTATTATGAAGTGCCCTTCAGTTTCTTTTTTTATGGCCTTTGTTTTGAAGTCTATTTTGTCTGATGTATGTATTGCTCTCCTGGCTTTTTTTTCTGTCTATCTGCATGGAATATTTTTTCTACCCCTTCACTTTCAGTTTGTGTAGGTCTTTTTTTTTTTCTTGTGTGGCTCTCCTGTAGGCAGCATATGTGTGGGCCATATTTTCTTATCTGTTCAGCTACCCTATGTCTTTTGATTGGAGCATTTAATCCATTTACATTTAAGGTTATTATTGGTAGGTAGTTATTCATTCCCCCCCTTTGCACGTGTGTTCCTCTCTCTCTCTCACTCTTGTTCTTCCTTTTCTTAAAGCAGTCCCTTTAGCATATCTTGCAGTGCTGGTTTGGTGGAGATGTATTCTTTCAGCCTTCTTTTGTCTGGGAAGCTCCTTATTTGGCCTTCCATTTTAATTGAGAGCTTCTCTGGATAAAGTAGTCTTGGTTGCAGGCCTTTGGTTTTCATTACTTGGAATATTTATTGCCAATCCCTTCTAGCTTGCAGTGTTTCCATTGAGAAATCAGCTGCTAGTCTTATTGGGCTTCCCTTGTGTGTTACTTCCTGTTTCTCCTTGCTGCCTTTAAGATTCTCTCTTTCTCTTTGAATTATGCCATTTTAATTATGATGTGTCTTGGAGTGAGCCTCTTTGGGATCCTCCTGATTGGGACCCCTGTGCTTCCTTACCTTGTGAGGTTATTCCCCTCTCCAGGTTTGGAAAGTTTTCCATCATTATTTTTTCAAACAGGGTTTCTATTCCTTGCTCCTTTTCTTCTCTTTCTGGTACTCCTATGATTCGCAGTTCTCTTAAGCTATCTTCATACTTTTTTAGTCTTTTTTCATGTAGCTGCTCTACCTGGGTATTTCTTTCTACTTTGTCTTCAAGCTTACCAATTTGGTCCTCTGCTTCATCCAGCCTACTTGTAATTCATTCTAGTGTGTTTTTTATTTCAGAAATTATATTCTTCATTTCTTCCTGGTTCTTGTCTACATTTCTATATCCTTTTTCATACTGTTGTAGTTTTCACTCAGCTCCCTGTAGTTGTCTGTGAGTTCCTTGTGCATCCTTATAACCATTCTTTTGAATTATATACCTGATAGTTTGCTTGCCTCCATTTCATTTAGCTCTTTTTGTGAGGAGCCTTCCATTCCTTTAGATTGCATGTTCTTTCTTTGTCTCCCCATTTTAAGTGACTCTTTTTGTTTGTTTCTGTGCTTCCTGATGCTCTGCTTTGCTAGCTGTCTTTGTAGGGTGAACCTCTATGGTAGGAGTTCTGTGTGATTCAGTGGTGTGGTCTCTTTGATATCCTTGTCTTGATGCTCTATGGTTGCCTCTTCTTCTGTTCATGTGGGTTCTCTTGTTGTTCTTGGTTTTTACCTGTTGGTGGTTCCTTTGTTGGTGTGTTCTCTTCTCCAGCATGTTTGCTGGTATTAACATTTCCCACTTTGTCTTGTATGTGATCAGGGGCAGGTGAAAGGCAAAATGGAATAAGACAGCAGGAGAGTATTCTGTGGTATTTAAAATACCAACAGATAGAGAACAGATAGGAGATTCTTTGGAGGAGTCCAGCAATAACTGTGATATTTCACCCAGCTAGCCACTTTTTATAAAAGGTGAAAAAGAGATAAGACTCTCATTAGAGGGGAGAAGGAATGTGAGCTGAATCCAGAAAACAGAGCACTTGTGTGAATTTAGATGGTGAGATATAGTCAGGGTAAGGGATAAAAAGTAGGTGTGGCCCTAGCTGGTGTAGCTCAGTGGATTGAGCATGGACTGCAAACCAAAGGGTCGCCAGTTTGATTCCCGGTCAGAGCACATGCCTGGGTTGCAAGTCAGGTCTCCAGTTGGGGCCACGTGAGAGACAACCACACATTGATGTTTCTCTCCTCTTTCTCCCTCCCTTCACCTGTCTCTAAAAATAAATAAATACAACCTTTAAAAAAAGAAAGAAAGAAATTGGGTATAGTATGCAAGAGAATAAAGTTAACCACAACAATAATAAAGCTCAGGAAGATTGTGAAGTGGTCCAATACCAGAGAGAGGTGCTGTGTGGGATTTACAACAATATGGAATGTCAATTATTTACAATAATACAGGAACAACAATAATATGACAAGAAATATATGATCCAAATAAAAATAGAAAGTAAAAGACCAAGTGTAGTTTGTTATTGGAATATAAGCGAAGTGAGAGAAGAAAAATTAAAATGCAATGTGAAAGGAGAACAAAGAAAATCAAACAGTGAAATTAAACAAACAAAACACAGAAAACTAAATAGAAGAGAAATAAAAAATAATAAAAATGAAACAAAATAAAAATAATAAAAGAAATAATAATAAAAATAAAAAATGAAATATGAGTTCTGTAGAATAGCAAAGTAAAATGTGTCTTATTTTCTCAGTTGTTGGCATTAGCTTTCTGATCACTCTCTGAATCAATCTTTGGCCCTTTCACAGCTCCAGGTCTGATTGTCTCACATCTGGGTGGGGAGTGGGGGGGGAAGCCTCCTGCTGACTTTAAACCTGCCACGTCAGTTCTGCTGGTCTTCCTGGATGCTGCAGGCAGAGGGGTGCTGGGTTTCACTTTTTCCCTTTCCTATGGTTTTGCAAGGATGGGGACTCCGTTTGGGCTGCAATATTTTTTTTCTTTTTTTTTAAATTTTGATTGTTGTTCAAGTACAGTTTTCTGTCTTTTACTCCCATCCCAGCCCACCCCCTCCCAGTGCTCAATATTCACAGGTGCCTAGCCTCCAGCCGGAGCCCTCAAGGTGCTGTACTGCCCCCACTGGCCATCTGAGCCAGGCCGGTGTCTTCAATCCACCATGTTGTGTTGCCTGTGAGGTGCACTGATTAGGAGCAATTGGCACCCCTCCTTCTGCCTCTTTGCTGGCCTGGGTGCTGTGAACTCTTATTAAAGTCTCTTCCAGGCACTTTAGTTCTCCTATTAAATCTCTCTGGAGACTGCTAACTCTCTGAACCCTTGCTGCCCTCCTCTGGTCAGTCTGTGCAGTTCCCCTCCTCCTCCCTCTCCACTGGCCTGGCTACTGCCAGGAAGAGTTCCTTGCACAGTGGCTGCTCACTGTATTTTTTGTGTGTGAATTTCCGGTGGTTGTGGGCCTCTGTTCTTAACAAGTGCCCGGCTTTTCACACAGCCCAACTCTTTGACCAGTCCTAAGACTCTCTAGGTCACAGTCAGTCACAGACCAACTCTCCTCCCATCTCACTCCTCAGGTGTCTCACTCCCCCCTGATATCTCTGGTTGTCTCAGCCAGTGACCACAGTCCAAGGTGGGGAACGCCTCCTGCTGTGCATCTCCCACTGCATCTTTCTCCCCTCAGCGACTCCAAGTATGCACATCTCTCCTAGGCTGGACTGGCTTCCCTGCTCTGGGTGGGGAGGGAGCTGCGAAGTTAGCATGAATCACTGACCTGGCTCACTTCCAAAGCTCCTATGGCAGCAGGGACCAGGACTGAAGGTGCTGCACTCAGTCACAGGTGCAAGGCCCAGTGTCCTTCCAGTCTGCCTACAAAATATCCTTACCATCTGTTTTTTAATGTCCTGGGCAATCTTTGGCTTCCAAGCTTCATTTAAGCTGGGATTCCCTTTGCTGCTCACTCTGTTCTTCAGAACATTGCTAGGTGCCCCAGTTGGGTGCACAAACAAATGGGTTGAGTTCCCACCTACCTCAAGGCCATCTTCTAACCCCTCAAAAGCAGTTCTAAGAGGGAATTCATAGCAATTCAAGCCTACCGCAAGAAACAAGAAAAGTCTCAAAATAATGACCCCCAATCGAATTGGCAAACTTTCAGTTATGGGATGATGTTCCAACCAGCTGAGCCACCCACCAGCCAAGGCTGCCACAGAAATCTTGAGAAAGATCAAAGTTGGAGGTTTCATGTTACCTGATATCAAACTATACTACAGGACTACAGTAATCAAATCAGTGTGGTACTCACATAAAAACAGGCATATAGATCAATGGAACAGAACAGAGAGCCCAGATATAAATCCATGCCTCTATGTCCAGTTAATATATGACAAAGAAGGCAAGAGCATATAGTGGGTAAAGATAGTTTACTCAATAAATGGTGTTGGGGAATAGGTTCATGCACCATATACAGGAGTAAAGTCAAAATGGATTAAAGATTTAAATGTAAGACTCAAAATTATAAAACTCTTAGAAGAAAACATAGGTAGAAAAATTTCTGACATCTCTTTTAGCAATATTTTTTCTGATATATCTCCTTGGGTAAGGGAAACAAAAGAAACAATAAACAAATGGAGCTACATCAAACTAAAAAGATTTTGCACAGCAAAAGAAACCATCAACAAAACAAAAAGACAACCTACTGAATGGGAAAACTTATTCGCCAATGATACATCTGATAAGGTGTTATCCAAAATATATGAGGAATACACACAACTAAACACCCAAAAAGTCCAACTGAAAATGGGCAGAGGATCTCAATAGACACTTTCCCAAAGAAGACATACAGATGGCCAATAGGCATATGAAAAGATGCTATACATCATTAACCACAATGAGATATCACCTCATACCTATCAGAATGGGTATCATCAACCAATCAACAAACAAGTATTGGTAAGGATGTGAAGAAAAGGGAACTCTTTTGCACTGCTGGTGAAAATACAGACTGGCTCAGTCACTATGGAAAATATTATAAAAGTTTCTCAGAAAATTAAAATGATACTGCCTTATGACCCAACAATTCTACTTCTGTGTATATATCTGAAAAAAAAAATCCAGAACACTAATTCAAAAGAATATATGCACCCCTGTGTTCATGGCAGTGTTACTAACAATAGCCAAGATAAGGAAGCAATCCAAGAACCCATCAATAGACAAGTGAATAAAAAATTGGTGGTACATATGTACAGTGGAATATTACTCAGCCATAATAAAGAATTAAATCTTAGCACATGTCACAGCATGGATGAACCTAGAGGGTATTATGCTATGTGAAATAACTCAGACAAAGACAAATATCTTTCAATTTCATTTACATGTGGCATCTAAAGAACAAAATAAATGAACAAACAAAATAGAAATGAGCTCATAAATACATTTGACAGACTGATGGTTTCCAGAGGGGAAGAAGTCTGTGGGGCTGTGTGGAAAAGATAAAGAGGTTAAGAAATACAAATTTGTAGTTATTGTGCTGTTAAGGGGCACTTAATTCGGAGGTTCAGATTCACAGACGATAAACACTGCAAATCAAATGTGGATAATTGAGCACTTTATTAAGTGAGAGCAAAGCAAAAGCAAAAATTAAGATCATACACCACCAGATGGGAGGGAGTTCATCAACACCTGAACATAAATGCTGGGGAATCCTGGAGATAGCATTCGGGGTCTGAATGGGAAAGTTCCGAGTAAAGTGTCCTTCTCTTGGGTGAGATTCCAAAGTCTCACTTTAGGGGCTATGTTTTAATACATTTTAGACAAAAGTGACTACTCACCAGGGGCCTTGTCTGACTTAGCTAGCCAACAGGTCCCTCTGGGAGAAGGGACAGTTCTCCCTGGGAGAGAGCACACCTGTATTTCATTCTTACAATAAAGGTCACGGCTCAGGCATGAACAGGGAGGTTCTCAATGTCCCTTTAACCTGTCAGTTACAAAATAGTTATGTGGAGGTAAACTGCAGCGTAGGGAATATAGTGAGTAATATTGTAATAACTATGCATGGTTCCAGGGGGGTACTTCAAATATCTGAGGATCACTTCATAAAGCATATGATTGTCTAACCACTATGCTGTACACCTGAAACTAATACGAATTGATGTTGAATGTAAACTTTAATTAAATAATAAATCTTAAAGAGGAAATTAAATAATCTGACAGTTGGAAGGAGTCTCAGCAGTCAATCCAAGGCTTTTGTTTTACAGATTTCTCACTTAATCTAACAGATAATTGAGGAAACTGAGGTACAGGGAGGTTAATGATTTGCTCAGTTGAGAAAGCCAGAAAATCTCTGTGGCCTGCACATATGCTGTGCTCTTGCCAAATAACCTCATGAGTCCCACTGCTTGGATGGAGCCCAGCAGGCACCCAAAGGACAGGGGTGGCTTGAAGGCTCAGTTGTCCCCATGGATGTCCTATCAGAGCCTACCACACTGCTGAGCACAGCAGGCTTTCAGTGAAAGCATCTTATGGCTATTTGTGGAACACATATTGGAAACAGCATGTGAACGCCCACTACCACCACTCAACATTTGCCACTTGGGGATTTTCCAACCCTGCTATCAGTAAATTCATCTGAACCTGAAACACACCTGGGAGCAGGAAGCCTCCTGTCTGGCCTTCTGTTTAGATCCACAAACACTTCTTGGGCACCACTCTGGGCAAACAAAAGAGGCCCCCAGTTTCTCAGTGGGAAAATGTCAAACCCCTAAACAGATTGATTGAATATGGCAGAAGTCAGCCTGGTGGTTTGGGAGCACAGAAAAGGGCATTGGCCCCTAAGGAGGTTGGGAAGAGGTGAGACACCTGATTTGAGGCTTTAAAAAATTCATTTAAAAATCAAATTAATAGATAAACTTGCTTTGAAAAGTTAGACAGTCCTATAAGGTTTATAACAAAACTAGTGGCACCTGCCCTCTCTACTTGATCCCCACTCTGGTTTTTCTCTCCAGTGTCCCCTTTCAACCTGCTTAGTAGTTTTTTCTGGTGTTCACTATCCTATCATTATGTAATGTGCTTATATTATTATTTCTTGATTACTGTGGAAGATGGGAATTTAGGTTCCTCCTATCCTCCTCTGCCCCACTCCACTCACTGCCTTCCTTAATCAAGAATAGGAATCTGATTTCTAATTTGGTCTTTGCATCAATATGACTGAAGTGCTTATTATGAATAGTTGAACCACATACATTTCTATGCTTCCATTTCTGTTCTTGGCAAATTTTCATTTTCCTTGAAATCAGTATTCCTTTTTCTAATTTGATGAGTTTTCTCTGTCCTTATCATGCACCAGAAGTATGATTCTCCACGTGTTCAGGTCCTCCAAAGGCTCTCAATTGCTTTCTTTCTGTCTAGGCTGTTCACACCTGGTGGCTTCTGCCAGCCATGTCCCATGCATTTTCATTGCCTCTTAGCTGGGGTGAATGACCTGTTCTCAGATCTGTTACCTGTTTCTCTTTCTTGGTCTTCTCCATCCTTTCGGTAGAGGAATTATCTTGTAACATTTAGAGGAATGAAGAAAAGGAGTAAATTTCTTAAAGAAATAAAAAAAAAGAAATTACATGTCCAAATACATCTAATATACGAATCTTAATGCAAGATTGAGAGTGTGACCATAGAATTTGAGGCTGGCCCAATTTCTCTCTCAGAATTTAAAGATTTATAGTCTTGCTTCTAGTTTTGCCATTGAGAAGTTTAATGCCTAATGATCTACTGTATCTTGAGCCTTTGTATGAGACCTATCTTCTACTCCTCTAAATTTTCTGCCAGCTTAGGTATCTTTCTTTTGTCTCTGTTGTTCTGAAATTTTATTATGATGTGACTTCGTGTTCTGCTTTTATCCATTATTCTAGGCCAGAGCTGTGCAATTGACCTTTCTGCAATGATGCAAATGTTCTCTATCTGTATCATCTAATACGGTGGCCTCCAACCACATGCGGCTATTGGGCACTGAGAAATTACATTTCTGATTTCATTTAATTTAAATTAATTTATACTTAAATTTGACCAGCCATGTGGCTAGAGGCTAGTCCCACCCTTCAATTCTGGGAAATTTTCTTTAATTATTTATGTATTTTTTCTATATTCTGTTGTGATATCCCATTAGATAGATGATGAAACTATTAGAATGATTAGCTTTCTTATTTTTTATCTTCCATTTTCCATCTCTTTTGGAGTGAATTGATTTCCTCTTACTATATTTCTATGGAATGCTATATCTTCTTTTATATTTTTTATTTCCAAGAGTTCCTTTTTACTGTCTTCTGATTTGTTGTGAGCATAGCTCTCTGGTCACTGTGGCCATTTTCTGAAGCTGCACTTCTAAACAAACTCTGATTGTTTTCCATTGTGTTCCTATTGCTGTTGGTTTTGGTCTTTCCCTTAAATGCAGACTGGTCCTTGCCGCTCCACCTGTATTTGAGAGTTTGGGGGATTTGTCAGTGGTGGGCTTTGCTGTAGAGCCATCTGAATGAATGGGCAGTAGATTTCAGGATCAGTTCATTTATGTTACTGAGCGTCCCAAGGAGGAATTCTCTGGTTTTCAACCCAGGAGGTGGAGGGTAATGAAAATCTCATGATTCCTCCTTCTTTCAGTCCAGTTCCCCTTCTTATCTCTGCCAGGTTTCTCATGCCCAGAGTGTGTCCAGTTCAACATGGGGTCTGTATAGTCCACAGTCTTCTGTATGGTAGGAGAGGTGGCTATAATAAACAACATAAAATGGGTGGCTTAAAACAACAGAAATTTATTCTCTCATTGTTCTGGAGGCCAGAAGTCAGAGATCACAGTGTTGGCAGGGTTGGTTCCCACAGGGGTCTCTGAGGGAGAAACTGGTCTCTGCCTCTTCCTAGCATCTGGTGGTTGCTGGCAATCCTTGGTTTTCCTTGGCTTGTGGTAGCATCACTCCAACCTCTGCCTCCATTTTTATATTGTGGCCTTTCTTTCATGTGTATCTCTTTTTCAATGGATACCAACCATTAAATTAGGGCATAAACACTCCAGTGTGACCACATATTCACTAACTACATCTGAAAAATTATCTTTCCAAATGGGGTCACATTCTTAGGCTGCTGGTAAACGTGAATTTAGGGGAACACTATCCACACCAGTGTAGGAAGGAATCTGGAAGTCTAAGTCTGTATTATTCAGACCTTAAACAATCTCATTTTCAGTCTCACACCTCCAAATGTACCTGTGCATTCAGTTTCTGAGTCGTTCTGGGTCTAGTGACTCAGTTCTGCTTGCTTTGGTCTCCCCAGTCCTGCGGACTCAGCTTCTGCTTTCTCTGTTCTGCCCACAGAGTGACCTTTCATGGCAGATATATAGTCATCATTTGGCATAGACTCTAGGGCCATATCATCAGGGTTTAAATCCTGGCTCTGTGGCTGTTACCTTACACAGATGACTTAACCTCTCTGTGCCTCAGTTTGCTCATTTGTGAAAGGGGGTTGATAATAAGAGTGCCTGCTGCATACAGTTATTCTGAGGAGTGAGGGGAGTGCTTCAAATGATGTCTGGCATGAAAAGCTTGTGATGACTCTTGGCTACTCTACTTCTAGCTTCAAATGTTTATTGGCAGTTATTTCCTCTGGTTGCCTTTGTCCCTGTGGATTTGCAGCTTTTAAGAAAACATTTAGTGCATTTCTTGGGGCTTCTGAGGCTTCAGAGATAAAGGCATATGTTCAATCTCCATGTTCACGTTTTTGAGAAGAATCTTAATGATGAGGTGGTTGGGAGAGAATAAAGCAGGTGGAGCAGCATGAGGAAAAGTGTGAAGGTGTGAGGTAGTAGGGGTGTGCAGGGACCTGCCAAGACTCTAATCTGATGTAGGGTGAGGTCTGAGGAGGAGAACTGGGACCACACCTGGGGCAGTCACCTCTCATCTGGGTGAGGTACTGGCAATGCCCAATGTGGGAGAGTAAATCCTGGGCACACCCTGATTAGATGTGCAAAGGTTGCCTGCCAAAAGGACATCAGCCAGGAGGCTCTGGTTATAGTTTGAGTCAGAGATGAAAAAGGTCTGATTAGGATGGGGTCATGGGAAGTGAGCAGGGACATTTAGAAGATGTTTAAATTCTTAATAAGTACTGCTAATATTAATTTCTCCATTATAGAAGTAATTTTAAAATACAGAAAATTTGAAATTTTGAACAAAATGATGCAAAAAAATTTTACAGTAAATGCTTATGTGTATACCACCTAGATTTAGAATTCCTGTATTTGGTGGATCACCTATCTATCCACCCCTTTATTTATGCATCAACTCTTTATTTTTTTATGCATTTCAGTGTAGGTGGCAGGATGGGAGCACTTCATCCCTGCGGCAGGTGTGTAATTACCTAGTTGAATCTTGGTGTGGAAATAAAATTAACCTACTGATCCTGCCGTTATTGAAAATTTTGAAATTTTGTCTCTCATTTTTTGCATTGCTGTTGATTTTTAAATATTACTTTAGAATATATTAATAATAATTACTGTGATATTTGAAAAATTTGTGCTCAAGTAGAATGCCTCCCTCTTCTCGCTCCTGTTCTGGTCCTGCCTGGAAGTCCCACTGAATTTTATGAGTTCCTGTGTTGGTGAGAAGGGAATGAGCTCTTCCTACTCCTTTCTATGGTTCCTTTGAGCTTTGCCTTTTTTTCTGCCTATAAATTGTACAACTTTGGATACTGTTTAGAAACAAATTCTGCCCCACCTGAGGAGGAAGGAGAGAGGGATTTCAATCAATGGTGGATTTACAATCCCAAAAAGGTGGGGAAAAGTGGGGCATGATGGACCTGCTCCAGACCCTGTGCTCACACAGCTGACAGGCATTACCAGCCCTAATTAGAAATATAGGAAATTAAGGTTCTAAACATTCATGAGCTCAGTGACTTCTCATATAGCAAATGGTAAAAAAAAAATCCATTTATTTTATTTTAAATTAATATTTGGGTAAAATTGATTAATGACATTATATGCTTTTCAGTTGTACAAGGTTATAATTGGACATCTCTGTATTCTGTTGCATACTCCACTCAAATTCTTGTTTCATCCCATTACCATATATTTAAACTCCTTATCCCTACACTTTCCCCTCTGGTAACCACCATACTGTGAATCTGGTTTTGATTGTTTTGTTATTTTTTGTTTTATATTTCACATATGAATGAAATTTTATGGTTCTTGACCTTTTTCATCTAACTTATTTCACTTAGCATAAAGCCCTCTAGATCCATTCATGTGGCCACAAATGATAATACTTTATCTTCTTTATGGCTGAGTAATATTCCATTGAATAGGTATACCACTACTTATTTTTTCCATCTTCTGTCAGTGGACACTCAGGTTCTTTCCACATCAGCTTGGGAAATAATGTTGCAGTTAATAGGGGTACATGCATATTTACAAATGAGTGTTTTCATATTTGGGGGGTAAATACCGAGAAAAGGAATTACTGGATCATATGGTAATTCAATTCTTAATTTTTTGAGAAACCTTTACAAATCTTTTCATAAGTCTGTTGGTCATCTGTGTCTTCCTTGGAAAAATCTCTGTTCAGGTCATCAGTCCATTACTTAAATCAGATTGTGTTTTTCTCCTGTTGTTGAGTTGTGTAAGTTCTTCACATATTTTGAATATTAGCCATTTATTGGAGGTATGGTTTGCAAGTATCTTCTCCCATTCAGTTGGTTGCCTCTTTGTTTTGTTGATGGTTCCTTTTGCTCTAGAGTAGCTTTTTTTTATGTAGTCCCATTCACTTACTTTTGCTTTTACTTCCCTTGCCCTTGAGCCAAGTTTACCAAGCTTGAACCTCAGACACTGAGGCTGATAAATTTAGCACTTATGGTTTCTTCTTTGTATTTTATTGTTTCAAGTCTTTCATTTAAGTCTTCAACAATTTTAAGTTAATTTGTGTATGGTGTAAGATAATAGTCATTTCATTCTTTTGCATGTGGCTTTCAATTTTCACAACATCATTTATTTCCGATACTTTCCTCTCTCCATTGAACAGTTTTGGCTTGTTTGTCAAAAATTTGTTTCCCATATATGTGTGGGTTTATATCTGGGCTCTCAGTTCTGTTCCTTTGGTCTATGTGTCTGTTTTTCTGCCCATAGCATACTCTTTGATAACTGTAGCTTTGTAGTATTGTTTGAAGGCAGGGAGTGTGATATCTCCAGGCTTGTTCTTTTTTTCTCAGGATTGCTTTGGCTCTTTAGCATCTTTTGTGATTCTGTACAAATTTAGGATTTTTGTTCTATTTTCACTGGGATTTTGTTGGAATTGCATTAAGTCTGTAGATGGCTTTAGTTAATATGAACATTTTAACAAAATTAATTCTTGCAATCCATGAACATGGAATATCTTTTCATTTCTTTGTATCTTCTTTAATTTCTTTCAACAATGTCATGTAGTTTTCAGTGCACAGGTCCTTCATGTCCTTTGTTAAGTTTATTCTTAGGTATTTTATTCTTTTTGTTGTTATTGTAAATGGGATTGTTTTCTTTGTTTCTTTTTTCTGATATTTTGTTGTTAATATAAAACAACAACAGATTTTTGTATATTGATTTTATATCCTGAAACTTTACTGCATTCCTTTATTGTTTCTAATAGTTTTTTGGAAGAGTCTTCAGGGTTTTCTTTTTTTTTAAAATCATTGTTCAAGTACAGTTTTCTCCCTTTTACTCCCATTCCAGCCCACCCACCCAGCCCTCCCCACTTCCCTCCCATTACCACCCTCCCCCTAGTTTTTATCCATGTGTCCTTTAAATTTGTTCCTCTAAACCCTTCCCATTCTCCCCTGAAATTCCCTCTTCTCTCCCCTCTGGTCACTGTCAGCCTGTCCTCTATTTCAGTGTCTTAGACTATATTTTGCTTGTTTCTTTGTTTTGCTGTTTAGGTTCCTGTTAAAGGTGAGATCATATGGTATTTGTCTTTCACTGCCTGGCTTATTTCGCTTAGCATAATGCTTTCCAGCTCCACCCATGCTGTTGCAAAGGGTAGGAGATCCTTCTTTCTTTCTGCTGCATAGAACTCCATTGTCTAAATGTACCATAGTTTTTTTTCCCCATCCCAACCCACCCACCCAAACCTCCCTTCCTCCCTCCCATGTCCACCCACTCCTAGTTTTTATCCATGTGTCCTTATACTCGTTCCTGTAAACCCTTCCCCTTTTCCCTGAAATTCCCCTGAAATCCCCTCTCCTCTCCCCTCTGAACTCTGTCAGTCTGTTCTTTATTTCAGTGGCTTTCTGAAATAAATCCTTCTTCCTTCTTTCTGATCCTTCTTTCTTTCTGCTGCATAAAATTCCATTCTGTATATGTACCATAGTTTTTTGATCCATTCGTTTACTGATGGGCATCTAGGTTGCTTCCAGCACTTAGCTATTGTAAATTGTGCTGCTATGAACATTGGGGTGCAAAGGTTCTTTTGTATTGGTGTTTTAGGGTCCTTAGGATATAGTCCCAGCAGTGGAATTGCTGGGTCAAAAGGCAGATCCATTCTTAGTTTTCTGAGAAAATTCCATACTGTTTTCCATAGTGGTTGTACCAGTCTGCAATCCCACCAGCAGTGCACTAGGGTCCCCTTTTCTCCACAACCTCTCCAACACTTGTTGTTTGTTGCTTTGTTTATGATGGCCATTCTGACTGGTGTGAAGTGATATCTCATTGTGGTTTTAATTTGCATCTCTCTGATAGCTAGTGATATTGAACATCATTTCATGTGTCTTTGGATCCTCTGTATGTGCTCCTTGGAGAAGTGTCTGTTCAAGTCCTTTGCCCATTTTTTAATTGGGTTGCTTGTCTTCTTAGAGTGGAGTTGTGTAAGTTCTTCATATATTTTGGAGATTAAACCCTTGTCTGAGGTATCATTGGCAAATATGTTTTCCCATACAGTTGGTTCTCTTTTTATTTTGATACTGTTTTCTTTAGCTGTGCAGAAGCTTTTTATTTTGATGAGGTCCCATTTGTTTATTCTTTCCTTTATGTCCCTTGCTCTAGGGGACTTGTCAGTAAAAAAGTTTCTGTGTGAAATATCTCAGACTTCCCTACCTACATTCTCCTCTAGGACTTTAATGGTGTCACGGTTTATATTTAAGTATTTTATCCACCTTGAACTTATTTTTGTATAAGGTGTAAGTTGGTGCTCTAGTTTCATTTTTTTTTTTTTTTGCACATAGGTATCCAGTTTTCCCAACACCATTTGTTGAAGAGGCTATTTTTACTCCATTTTATGTTGCTGCCTCCTTTGTCAAATATTAATTGACTGTAGAGACTTGGGCTTATTTCTGGGCTCTCTGTTCTGTTCCATTGGTCCATGTGCCTGTTTTTATGCCAGTACCAGGCTGTTTTGATTACAGTGGCCTTGTAGTATAGTTTAGTGTCAGATATTGTGATCCCTCCTACTTTGCTTTTCTTTCTCAAAATTCCAGCAGCTATTCAGGGTCGTTTATGGTTCCATATAAATGTTTGAAGTGTTTGTTCTATGTCTGTGAAATATGCCATTGGTACTTTATTAGGTATTGCATTGAATGTGTAAATTGCTTTGGGTAGTATGGACATTTTGATGATATTAATTCTTCCAGTCCATGAACATGGTATATGTTTCCATTCGTTTGTGTCTTCCTTGATTTTCTTCCTCAGTGTTATATAGTTTTCTGAATACAGGTCTTTTACATCTTTGGTTAGGTTTACCCCTAGGTATTTTATTTTTCTTTTTTCTGTTTCAAATGGGATTCTTTTTCTTCATTTCTGCTTCTGCTGTTTCATTGGTGGTGTACAGAAATGCCTTTGATTTCTGGATATTGACTTTGTATCCCACTGTTTTGCCTAATTCATTTATTAGGTCAATCAGCTTTTTGCCTGAGTCTATAGGATTTTCTAGGTACATTATCATGTCATCTGCAAACAGTGACAGTTTCGTTTCCTCCTTTCTGATTTGGATGCTTTTTATTTCCTCTTCTTGTCTGATCACTGTGGCTAAAACTTCCAATACTATATTGAATAAAAGTGGTTAAAGTGGACAACCTTGTCTTGTTCCTGATCTCAGTGGAAAATATTTTAATTTTTGCCCATTGAGTATGATATTGGCTGTAGGTCTCTCATATATGGCCTTTATTATGTTGAGGAGTGCTCCCTCTATTCCCACTTTGCAGAGTGTTTTAATAATAAATGGGTGCTATACCTTATGCAATGCTTTTTCTGCATCTATTGATATGATCATGTGGTTTTTGTGTTTGCTTTTGTTTATGTGATGTATTACATTTACTGATTTGCGAATATTGTACCATCCTTGCATCCCTGGAATAAATCCCACTTGGTCATGGTGTATGATCTTTTTAATGTATTGTTGGATGCAGTTTGCCAGTATTTTGTTGAGGATTTAGGTGTCAATGTTCATCAGTGACATTGGCCTGAAGTTTTATTTCTTTGTTGTGTCTTTATCTGGTTTTGGGATTATGATGATGTTGGCTTCATAAAAAGAGTTTGGGAGTCTTCCATCTTTTTGGATTTTTTGGAATAGTCTGTGAAGGATAGGGGTTAGCTCTTCCTTAAATGCTTTGTGGAATTCTCCTGTGAAACCATCTGGCCCAGGACTTTTGTGTGTTGAGAGTTTTTTGATTACTGCTTCAATTTCTTTTGCTGTTATTGGTCTCTTCAGGCTTTCTGCTTCTTTTTCATTGAGTTTTGGAAGATTATATTTTTCTAGAAATTTGTCCATTTCACCTAGGTTTTCAAATTTCTTGCTATACAGTTCTTCATAGTAATTTCTTACAATCCTTTGTATTTCTGTGGTGTCAGTTTTAATCTCTCCTGTTTCATTTCTGATTGTGTTTATTTGGGTCTTCTCTCTTTTTTTCTTGATGAGTCTGCTTAAAGGCTTGTCGATTTTGTTTATCTTTTCAAAGAACCAGCTCTTGGATTCATTGATCCTTAGACTTGTGCTTTTAGTCTCTATGTCATTTAATTCTGCTCTGATCTTGGTTATTTCCTTCCTTCTGCTTGTTCTGGGCTGCCTTTTTGTTGTTCCTCGAGTTCTTGTAGATGTAGGGTTAGGTTGTTTGTTTGGAATGTTTCTAGCCCTTTTAGGTGGGCCTGTATCGCTATGAACTTCCCTCTCAGGACTGCCTTGGCTGTGTCCCATAAGTTTTGGGTTGTTGTGAGTTCATTTTCATTTGTTTCCAGAAACCTTTTGATTTCTTCCCTAATATCATTCTTGACCCATTCATTGTTTAATAGCATTCTATTTAATCTCCATGATTTTGAGTGTTTTTGTTTTTTTTCCTTCGGGTTGGTTTCTAGCTTCAGTCCCTTGTGGTCTGAGAAAATGCTTGGTATGATTTAAATTTTCTTGAAACTCTTGAGGCTTGTTTTGTGTCCTATCATGTGCTCTATCTTTGAAAATGTTCCGTGTACATTTGAAAAGAATGTATATTTAGCTTCTTTTGGATGGAGGGCTCCGTATATATCAGTAAAGTCCATTTCATCAAGAGTATTGTTCAATGCCAAAATATCTTTGTTGATATTTTGTTTAGAAGATCTGTCCATTTTTGATAGTGGGGTGTTAAAATCTCCCACTATAATTGTGGTGCTGTCCATATCTTTCTTGAAGTGCTCTAAGATTTTCTTTATGTATTTGGGTGCTCCTATGTTGGGTGCATATATAGTTACAATATTTATGTCTTCTTGATGGATTCTTCCCTTGAGTATTATGAAGTGACCTTCTGGGTCTCTCTTTATGGACCTTTTTTGGAAGTCTATTTTGTCTGACATGAGTATTGCTACCCCGGCTTTTTTTCCTGTCCTTTTGCTTGGAAGATTTGTTTCCAGCCCTTCACTTTCAGCCTGTGTAGGTCTTTTATCCTGAGGTGGGTCTCTTGTAGACAGCAGATATGTGGGTCATTTTTTTCTTATCCAATCAGCTATTCTATGTCTTTTGATTGGAGCATTTAATCCATTTACATTTAAGGTTATTATTGATAGGTACTTATTCATTGTCTTTTATGTACGTGTGTTCCCTCTCTCTCTCTCTCTCTCTCTCTCTCTCTCTCCTCCTTAAAGCAGTCCTTTTAGAATCTCTTGCAGAGCTGGTTTGGTCGAGGTGTATTCCTTTAGACTTCTTTTTGTCTGGGAAGCTTCTTATTTGGCCTTCAATCTTGATCGAGAGCCTTGCTGGATATAGTAGCCTTGGTTGCAGACCTCTGGTTCTCATTACCTGAAGTATTTCTTGCCATTCTCTTCTGGCTTGAAGTGTTTCCATTGAGAAGTCAGCTGTTAGCCTTATTGGGGCTCCCTTGTATGTTACTTCCTGTTTCTCCCTTGCTGTCTTTAAGATTCTCTCTTTGTCTTGAAATTTTGCCATTTTAATTATGATGTGCCTTGGGGTGGGTCTCTTTGGGTTCCTCTTGATTGGGACTCTCTGTGTTTCCTGGATTTGTGTGACTTTTTCTCTTGTCAAATTAGGGAAGTTCTCCTTCATTACTTGTTCAACTAGGTTTTCGATCCCTTGCTCTTCTTCTTCTCTTTCTGGTATCCCTATTATACGGACATTATTACGTTTCATATTGTCTTGCATTTCTCTTAATCCCTCTTCATTCTTTCTGAGCCCCTTTTCCTTTTCTTGCTCTTTCTGGATGCTGTTTTCTACTTTGTCCTCCAGCTTGCTAATCCGATCTTCTGATTCATCAATCCTGCTTTTCATTCCTTCTACTGTGTTCTTCAGTTCAGAAATTGTATTCTTCATTTCCTCTTGACCTTTGTTGAGAGTTTCTATTTCCCTTTTCAAGTTTATATAGTTTGCAGTGAGATTGATGTAGTTTCCCTCTAATTCCTGAAAGCTCATTGTGAGTTCATTGAACTTCCTGGTAATCATTGTTTTGAACTCACTATCTGATAGTTGAGTTGCCTCTATTTCATTTAGCATTTTTCCTGAGGCTTCCTCATTTCCCTTCAATTGGGGGGTTGTTTCTTTGTTTTCTCATTGTTTGTGGGTTTCTTCTTTTTTCTTCTTGTTTGTTAATTTGAACTGTTCTTATTCCCTGTAATTATGGTGTGAACTTCTGTGGTAGAATATTTGTGTGTTTCAGTGGTGCAATCTCCTTCATGTATCCTGGTGTTCACAGCTTCCCCCTACTCTTTTTTGGGATCAGTTGGAGGAGTAAGGCAAAATGGTTTAAAACAGCAAGACAGTATACTATGATATTTACTTTAGCAGCCAGTAGAGAAGAGATGGGTTATCCTTTGGCTCCTTATAGCGTTAACCGTGATCCTCCACCCCACTATCCACGTTTTAGAAAGGATGGAAAAAAGGTAAGACTCTTATTGGGGCCGAGAGGATTGTTAGTTGGATCTAGAAAGCTGTGAGGCTGTGGGAGGTCAGCTTCTAAGGTAGGGTTGGACTAAAGATTAGTATATAGGAATAGTGAGTAAAAGAATAGAGACAACCCCCACAATAGTACAATTCAGAAAATTGCAAAGTGGGCTGAGATCAGGTAGGGGTATTGAGAAGCATTTACAATTGTATAGACTAGTTCTTACTAGCAGTAATAGTAAAGTGACAGTCTCGTGGCAGAATCAATGAGGTCTAGATAACAAGAATAAAGAGTATAGAACCTTGAGAGGTGTATTAATGGACCACAGATGAAGGACAGTAACTTATCAACACACTGTGACTGAGATACCAGGGGGAACCTATCAAATGACAGTATAACCAGCCAAGCAAAGAAGATTATACAGAAAGAAAAAGAATATCAAAATATTATTAAAATAAAAAATGTCAGAAAAGTGAGAAAAAGATAATACAAATTTACAGTAACTTGCAAGATTAAAAAAAAGGAAAGAAAAGCAGAAGATGTAATGCAGGAGAGATAAATTTGGAGTGGAAGGAATAATATTAGGTTGAATGGAAGAGAAACATAAGGGATTGTGAGATAAAAATAATAAGAATTGAAAAAAAAGTCACCTAAAACACAAGATAAAATCAATCAACCAACAACAGCCAGAGAAACCAAACAAAACCATACAAAATAAACAAAAAAAAAACTAAACAAACACACACAAAAAACCCTCTTGTTGGTTTCTAACTGGCCAGACAAGTTTTTCTGATCTTGCGAGCTTCAGCTGGCTGAGGGGACTTTGAAATGCTTCTCTCTCTCCCAGCCAGATCTCAGCGAGTCTGTCAGGTACCCTGGGCTCTCCCGAACACACTGGCGCGCGAGAGTCAGTCTTCCCGACGACGGTGCGCGAGCCCAGCCGTTTCCAGCTCTGTGTTCCCGCCGTTTCCAGCTCTGTGTTCCCGCCGAACCACACTCCGACCGGGTGTTGGTGCCTTTCCCGGCTCCCCCAGTCGGGCTGGCTGGAAATCTCTGAGCCACCACTGCAGGAACGCACCCAGCACCACGTCCCTCCCGGGATCGCAGCGCGAGATTCCGGGACCGCAGCGCGTGATTCTGGCCTCCCTATGGGGCGCGAGCCAAGCGCGGCTGGCTCATACTCTCCACCGACCTGCACTTCCACCGGCCTAGAGGTGCCCCTGGTCCTGCCGGCTAGAGACTCTCACTTCTCCCCAGTCTCTGGGCAGCTGTTCATATTCCCTGGGGGATTTTTCCTCAGTCCAACTGGCCAGTCTCTTCCTTCTAGCAACCCGTTCTCCCCTGGAGTTGCTCACCCCCGTATTCAGGGGAGGGAGGGAGCGAGCAGCGACTACCCCCTCCCGGGAGCCCTGGGGCAGACCTCGGAGCACTGGACAGGCCTGGGGTCTGCGCACCTCCAGACCCCATGCTGATCCTTGGGCCCCTTTTGTCCTGTATCAGACTGCTTACCATCTGGTTTTCCAGTGAGTGCAATAATTTCTGATGTCCTGCTTTCAAAAGTGATTAGGCAACCCAGCCCACTTGCTCTGCCTCTCCACCGATCCTCGAGTTTCCCCCCTCTTCACAGAAGCCGAGAAAAACACTGCCTAGAGTAAAGCCGCCATCTTCCCTCCTCTAGGTTTCCTTTCACACTGGGAACCATCACCGCCCCGTTGTCGATGGCAGCTGGGCTGTTTTCAGCCTGTACCTCCCACTCCACTTGCACAGTTTCTCACTTTTGGTTTTCATTCTTCATGGAATGGAGAAGAAAATGAAGAAACTGAACAATTTATTCAGCATTCTTTCAGCTTGTTACTGTCTTCAAGATAAATTTAACTTCCATTCTTACGTTCAGTGTACACTTGCTTTTTAAAAATTTCATCCAGACTACCTGTCTATATCTGCCTGCACCCAAGCCCCAATTTCGTTTTTGGTTCCTCATATGACTAACGTGTATACTATTGTGTTTTTAAAGTGCTCCCTGTCTTCCAAATTTTTTCATTTTTTAAAAAGATTATATTTATTTATTTTTAGAGAGTGGGGAAGAAAAGGAGAGAAACATTGATGTGCAACAGATACATCGAAAAGTGGTCTCTCCCGCACCCCCAGCTGGGAACCTCGCTCACAACCCAGGCATGTGCCCTGACTGGGAATTGAACCAGCAACCTTTTGGCTCACAGGCCAGCACACAATCAACTCAGCTGCACCAGCCAGGGCTCATCATTTTTTTAACAAAATAAATCTTCTCAGAGCTGTTCTCTTCTGAGATTCCATGCCAGCTGACACTCTTTAAGGAATTTGTGATGTTTTGGAAGGACCATATTTCTTTTCTCTTGACCATCCTTGAATGGGGACAGATATTTCAACAGACTGCTAATCACCAAAGTCTGCCCCTTCCCACTACCTGTGCTGGGAGGTGCCCCTAAAGGGGTGTGATGGCAAGGGCCTAGGTGAGCAGAGGTGCCTTAAAGACATTTACTCAAGTGGAGAATCTTGGAGTTCTTGCACAAGCTAAAGAGTCCAATCAATTTTTCCGTTCTTGCTCAGCTACCATAGGACAATTTTGAGTGCAATTTCATGAAGACCCACCCCAGAAGGGTCCCCTGGACAAATTCTCTCCTTCTTAACAATTCCTCAGTCCCTTTAGGAGAGCATGTCCCTCTGTATCACGGGCCCCTCTGCAAACAGCTCACCAGCCCCCAAGGGTACACAGAAGGGCCTGTGTTTCCACACAGCTGACTTCTCTTTATTCTGTGTTTTATATAATGCATGAAAAATCATCATTTTTCATATTGATTTTACTTTATTTTTTCCATTACCGTTTCTCCCCCCTATACTCTCTTTCACCTGTCTCCACCCTCCCCCCTGCCTGCAATCACCACACTGTGGCCTGTGTCCATCAGTTCTTTCTCCTTTTTCCCTTTTCTGCTCAATCCCTCCACCCTCCACCCCCACCATCAGAGTTGTCAGCCTCCTCTTTATCTACCAGTCTGTCTCTGTTTTGCTTGTCAGTTCAGTTTCTCCATTATGTTCCACCAGTGAGTGAAACCATATGATACTTGTCCTTCTCTGCCCGGCTTACTTCACTTACCATGACATTCTCCAGCCCATCCATGCAAAAGAAAAAAGTTATCTTGAAAGAAAAAGGAAAAAGAATAAATAATTTCTAAAACTTAACGGGAAAAATTGTCTTGGCAAAGGAGTAGATGGCACCAAAGGCTAAGAAATGTTGAAGCACAGGGATGGGACATGCAGAGAATAGAGGCTGTGAGAAAAAGATGCAACAATGGAATGCGTTTCATTCATTGGAAGATATTGCCTGTTCATTGGCTGGGGGTGGGGAACTCCAGAATTTGACTCTCATACCCCTTTTGAATACATATCACCCCCAAGGGCCCATCCCCTCAATCTTCCTCCTGAACTCCGTTTCCTCTAAATTGGCCTCAGTGGATCTCTGATGCTGTCCATTTTGGTCTTTGTTCATTTAGCCATTGATCTATTTTTCTAAGTGTTTATTCATGGTATTCTTTCTGCCAGGCACTAGGCTGAGCACTAGGGACAGAGCAATGAACATAACACACAGCATCGCTGTCCTTGTGAGGTCTCCCACCTGTGCCAACAGAAGTCCCATTACTGCTCCACGTCCTGCTCAACCACAGCAGCTCCCATGAAGCCATTCCCAGGGCCAGTGAACACTCCAATTCCCTCTCCAATGAAGCTCATGTGGACACCCACCTTGAATACTAATTAAAAAAATTTCTAGAAATATCTTGATTACACTTGGTTATTAAGCCTTTTAGACTCTGGTGATTAACTGTATTTTTTGTTCCTAGCTTTTCATCATTAGGCTTATTAAGTTTCATCTGTTCTGTCCTTGCAACAAGAAGAGACAAAGTATCCTCCCTGCACTGTCATACAAATCGCCTGGTCTTCAGCCTGTGCTTGGAATCAATACTTTCTGACTTTCAGTTTATTGTATTTTTCTGTAATCTTTCCAGCAGTAACAGACTCACACATCCCAGATTTAGTCTGTGAATTTTCAAGTCCTTCACACTGTCCAGTAAGTAGCATCCTGGCGTGAGCAAACATTTTCTCCTCAACGAGCATTACATTTCAGTTGCTCACAAGACGTAACTAAACCAGCTGTTTAGCTCTCCACTGCATATCAAGGCCTGTAACGACCGCCCCCCCGCCAAGATATCTGTATTTTCACTGCCTTCAGCTCCAACATGGTCACACAACCAAGATGGGTTCCCATGCCTCCCTTTCCCTGAGCAACTCCTGCTTAAAACTAGTCCTTTTCCAATTGCAGTCACATCTTTAATCAGTTGCTGAAACAGATTCCTATTCTGACTTTAAGCACAAAATAAATTTATTGACCCATGCTTCCAGAATCAGTGGAGAGACTGGAAAACACACTTGGAGTTGGGCAGGAGGAGAACAGGCCACATCACACCATGGAACGAGTTCGGTAATCACACGGTGCTGCCAACAGAAGGAATGAATGGCACAATGGAACGCTGACAAGGCCCCAGTCCTCAGATCACCTGTCTCAGCTCTCCACTGGCAGACCGTCTATAGACTCACTGAACACAACATCTGCCCTGGCTGGCCTCTGTATCCTGTTTTCTCACTGCCAGGAGAAGAGCCTCTCTTGGCATTCCCACCGGCCTGTGCATTCTCCTCTGCTGGGGTGGGCTCAAAGCCCAGCCATTCCCAAGGCTACACCTGGCTATCTGCAAGTACTAGGCTCCAAGCTCCTGGGTCCGAGGAAGTCCAGAACTTTCCTGCCAGGAAAGGAGGGTTGAATTTGGAGTAAGCTCCATGCTGCCTGTCCTGCCATTCTTACTGCTCCATCAGCGTTCAAGTGCCCCTGGAGATCCAAACTGCTGAGCGTGGAAGCAAGGGCTGAGTATGGAGAAACACGGAGGGGCAGTGATGATTGGGACTGATGGGAGAAGAGCTCCGATGAAGCTGGAATTGTCAGTGTAGAGTGGGAATGGGTGTTCTAGGTTCTCAACTAACTCAGCTCACACTCTTCTAGAAGCAGTCAGGGAGCCTCTGGACTCATGCTGAAGCAGACATTTAAAAATCACAACTGAAAAAATCCTTATTGTACAGATGAACAAAGCCAAGACCCAGAGGTGCAAGAGAACTTGTCCAGGGAACCCAGCCAGGACAGAGCAGGGGCCACACAGGGGGAACTTTCTGTTCTTTCCTTCCTTCTAAAGTCTGGATGTACTTGTCTGACCCTCAGGGAGAGAGACAGCAACCCCAAGAGACAGATGTGAAGGCAGGTTAACTCTGTGAATGATTCTAGAAGGAAACCTGTTGCCTCACTCCATAGTGGGCCTGAAGGGAAGCTTTCAGGTGAGCAAGGTGAAAGCCTGCTGGAGCTTGGAAAGAACCAGAGTCAATTTTCACACAGGGAAATGAGGCTGTTTATTTTGGCACACAGAATCTCTGGATGAAGAAATGTAAGCTAGACTGTGCAAGTTTAGAATTCATTACATGCACAAACTGTCAGAATATTCACTTTGTGTTGGGTATGTAACTATTGATCATAGTTGGAATGCTAATCACATCCTGCTTGGGATTACTCCAAATTCAACCCTCCAAGCTTAGGTACTACACGAAATCATTTCCACCCTTCAGAATGCTGAGCCGACTCTCTTACCTTTCTCGAAAGCCTCAATTTAAGGACTATACTTTTTTTATTGTGGTATGACACTCAAATCCAATTTCAAAATCAAAGCTGAGAAATAGCTTCTTTAGTGTATATGAAATCCACATTCCCCTCCTCTAGGGTAAAAGAATGCCCTGTCTGAACATCAGGAGGTCTGCAGGGAACAAAATGCAGGGCCAAGGGGGCCACAGTGTAGCAACTGATGTTTCAAAGCAGTATGACCCTGGAAAACATGCATAAAACATATGTCAGGAGGAAAATCTCAGATCATTGAGGGAACCCAGAGTCCACACAAATGGGCCAGGGCCAACGCACAGTGCAACGTGAGATCACACCTCACCTGTGACAGGAGGGCTGGGGCCCACCTGGCTGAAAGAGAGGGACTCTCAGAAGACCAGGGTTCTGGCCAGGTACAGGGGGAGGAGGGAAGGGCATAGGGCCACTTACACACCTAGAGAAACTTCCTAGAGGGATTCAGATTTCCTGAGGAGGAGTGAGAGCCTAAGACACTTTCCAGGAAGAGATAGAAAGATTGTTGCTCAGCAAGAGGGTGTGAGGCACCTGGTAGGGGGAAGCTCACAAGGTCCCAACAGGGATCCCACCTGCATTTGGGATCCAGCCATAGGCATTGACTGGTCACATCAGGGCAGATGCAGGACTCCAGAGAATCAGATGTGAGTCCATCCACAGTCACCTTCTGCCCACCCAGCTAAAAATCACCAAGACATTCGTCAGCAGGCAGGGCCAAGTCCACCTGCAATTTCAGGATGCCACACCCCAGGAAGGCCTCATCACCACAAATTACCTTCCTTTTAGCAATTCCAGTCACTTGAAAATAGCCTGTTGCTCTGCTAAGGGGGAGGAGGAACTGCAACAGCCTGTTGGCCCGCAAGGGCACTAGAAAACATGTGTGTTTCCAGGTAACTTGTTTCCTCTGTATATGCACCTCTGGGTGCATATATAGTTACGATATTTATGTCTTCTTGATGGATTCTTCCCTTGAGTATTATGAAGTGACCTTCTGGGTCTCTCTTTATGGACCTTTTTTGGAAGTCTATTTTGTCTGACATGAGTATTGCTACCCCGGCTTTTTTTCCTGTCCATTTGCTTGGAAAATTTGTTTCCAGCCTTTCACTTTCAGCCTGTGTAGGTCTTTTATCCTGAGGTGGGTCTCTTGTAGGCAGCATATGTATGGGTCACGTTTTCTTATCCATTCAGCTATTCTATGTCTTTTGATTGGAACATTTTATCCATTTACGTTTAAGGTTATTATTGATAAGTACTTATTCATTGCCATTTTCGTACCTGTGTTCCTCTCTCCCTCTCTCTCTCTCTCTCTCTCTCTCTCTCTCTCTCTCTCTCTCTCTCTCTCTTTTCCTTCTTTTCCTTCAAGCAGGCCCTTTACCATCTTGCAGCACTGGTTTGGTGGAGGTATATTCTTGTAGACTTCTTTTGTCTGGGAAGCTTCTTATTTGGCCTTCTATCTTGATTGAGAGCCTTGCTGGATAAAGTAGCCTTGGTTGCAGACCTCTGGTTCTCATTACTTGGAGTATTTCTTGCCATTCTCTTCTGGCTTGAAGTGTTTCCATTGAGAAGTCAGCTGTTAGCCTTATTGGGGCTCCCTTGTATGTTACTTCCTGTTTCTCCCTTGCTGTCTTTAAGATTCTCTCTTTGTCTTGAAATTTTGCCATTTTAATTATGATGTGTCTTGAGGTGGGCCTCTTTGGGTTCCTCTTGATTGGGACTCTCTGTGTTTCCTGGATTCGTGTGACTTTTTCTCTCATCAAATGAGGGAAGTTTTCCATCATTACTTTTTCAAATAGGGTTTCTATCCCTTGCTCTTCTTCTTCTTCTCCTTCTGGTATCCCTATTATACAGATATTATCCTGTTTCATATTGTCTTGCATTTCCCTTCATCCCTCTTCATTCTTTCTGAGCCTCTTTTCCTTTTCTTGTTCTCTCTGGGTGTTTTCTTCTACTTTTTCCTCTAGCTAGCTGATCCCATCTTCTGCTTCATCGATCCTGCTTCTCATTCCTTCTACTGTGTTCTTCAGTTCAGAAATTGTATTCTTCATTTCCTCTTGGCCCTTGTTGATAGTTTCTATTTCCTTTTTCATGTTGATATAGTTTTCAGTGAGATCATTGTAGCTTCCCTGTAGTTTCTAGTAGCTCACTGTGAGCTCACTGAGCTTCCTGACAATCATTGCTTTGAACTCAATATCTGATAGTTGAGTTGCCTCTATTTCATTTAGCATTCTTTCTGAGGCTTCCTCCTTTCCTTTCATTTGGGGATTGTTTCTTTGTCTTCTCATTGTTCATGAGACTCTTCTTGTTAGCCTCGGCTTCTTAAATTGATCTGTTCTGGCTCCCTGGGTTTGTGGTGTGAACTTCTGTGGTAGAATACCAGTGAGTTTCAGTGGTGCAGTTTCCTTGATTCCCCGAGCTCACTGGTCTTGGGCTGTCATTTAAGTTGGGTTTGTGTTTGTCTTTGGGTTTTGATTGTTGTTGGGTCTTTCTTTGGTGGTTCCTTCCCACCAGCTGTTTAACTGAGGGTCACTTTGTCCACCACCTCTTGTATTTTGTTGTGCTGGTGAGGGCAGGTTGTGTTGAAGCTGGTTCTTTCATGTGTATAAGGTTTTGAGGATTCTCTCTTGCTTTTGTTGTTTGTACTGGGTACTGTCTCTGCTGTTTAGTTGTATTTCCAGATAGGTCCTGGATTGAGGTTTGTGTGGTTTCTACTCCCTCCTTCACCTTCTTCTGTTGTTATCTGTTAGTGGTTTCTTTGTTGTTGGGTTTCCTCTTCCAGTGGGTATCCTGGTGTTCACCACTTCCACCTGCTCTGTTTTTGTGATCATTTGGAGGGGGAAGGCAAAATGGTTTAAGACAGCAAGAGAGTATTCTATGATATTTACAGTAGCAGCCAGTAGAGAAGAGATAGGAGATCCTTTGACTATGTATAGTGTTAACCGTGATCTTCCACCCAGCTAGCTGATTTTTAGAAATGATGGAAAGAAGATAAGACTCTTGTTGGGGAAGGAAGGATTGTGACTTGGATCTAGAAAGCAGTGAGGTTGTGTGAAGTCAGATTCTGAGGTCAGGTGAGAGTAAAGGATAGTAAACAAACGTAGTGTGTGAGAGAATAGAGTTAACCACTACAGTAATAAGAGTTCAGGAAATTGTGAAATGGGCTAAGATCTGGGAGGGGTGTTGTGAAGTAATTACAATTGCATGGAACAGCAATTATTTACAATAATATTAGGGCAATGATCATATGACAGAATCTATGAGATCTAGGTAACAAGAATAGGGAGTACAGAACCTTGAGTAGTGTGCTAATGGGACACAGGTGAGTTAAAGGACAGTAGATTAGCAATAAACTGTGAAAGAGATATCAGGGGAAAGCTGTCAGGTCATACAATATAACCAGCCTAGCAAAGCAGACTATACAAAGAGAAGGATACAAAAATACTATTTAAAAAAAGATGTAAGAATACTGGAAAAATAATAATAATAATACAAATATGCAATAACTTGCAGGTTCTCTGTAATAGAAGAGTGAAATAGAAGAGTGAAATAGAAGAGTCTCACTGTCTCAGCTGTTGTGATGCCCCTTCTTTGGGTTCAACTCTGGTCTTTTCATGGATCCAGGATTTTGTCTCACTTGTAGGTATTTAAAAAATAAAAATAAAAAAGGCACACAAAGGAAGGAAGAAGAGACAAAATTGGAGGAAAGAAAGGAGGAAGGAATAAAATAAGAAAGCAGGAAAGAAAGGAAAAAGAAATTAAGAGAGAAAAAATAATAAAAATTTAAAAATTAAGAATTGTTTAAAAAATAGAATAAAATTTTAAAAGTCTCTTGGTTTCAAAGTGGCCAAACCAGTTTTTCTGGTCTTGCTGGCTGTGGCAAGCTAAGGGGTGATTGGTATGGCTTTTCTTCCTCAGTCAGCAGCATGCACTGTCTGGTGGCTCCTCAGCCCTGCGCCCTGGGTGTGGGAATCAGGCCTTTCCCCAGGGTTACTGCTGTGGACTGGGGTACAGGGATGCTCTCACGTGCCCGCGTGCCCTCGGCCAGACTGCTTCACCCTTCCCGATGTTATGGGGGTGTTCAGGGTCTTTCACAAAAGTGCACCTTCTGTGCATCCTGGGGGTAGGGGGGTGTTGGGTGGCAGGGAGGCCGGAGCGATTGATTACTTTAGGAGAATTCCCCAAACAGTGTCTGTCTTGTCACTCCTTCCTCTTGAGAAATTCCTCCTATTCAAGCCTGCCGCTCCATACAATGGCCTGGCTTCTCCCTCAGCCCAATTCTCCAGCCAGACCAGTGACCGTGGGGATCAGGGCCTGCTGTGTGACCCAACCCTGCCAGTGTCCATAGCCTCCAAGGGTGCTCACAGCCCTTGTGTGTTTGCTAGCACCTGGATTCCTCCCAGTGCCGCTCAGACCTCGTTTGGCTGGGGAGGGATCAGTTGTCCCAGCTCTCTCCCAGGGACTCTGTGGCAAACCCAGCAGCAGGTGCTGGAGCTGGGGCTGCAGCCCCCAAACCCCGAGCTGGTCCCTGGAACCCCACCGTGTTGCAGCACTCCTCTTAGGGTCTGGTTTTTTAGTTCTGCCACAATCCTTGCTCCCCTATTTTCACATATGCTGAAGTATGTTGGTTGCTTGCTCCTCTACTCTGTATGTCAGCCAGGATTTTCTCCCCTGTGCAGAGGGGAGCCGAATCTGCTCCTTCCTACTCCAACGCCATCTTAGAGCACCCCCCCGCCCCTACCTAATGTATTCTTTATCTCAGTTACTGTATTCTTACTCTTTTGTATTGTATTTCTGACTGGCTGTGTAGTTCTTACTGAGCTCATCTATTCTTCCCCTAAGTTCATCCAGCATTCTTATAATCAATGTTTTGAACTCTGTACCTATATATTTCATGCCCTCATTTTGTTTAGTTCTTTTTCTGGTGTTTTGTCCTGTTCTTTCATTTGGGGCATGTTGGTCTCTTCATTTTGGCCCCCTCCCTATTTTTATTTCTACATATTAGGGAGATCTGATACATCTCCCAGTATTGGCAGGGTAGCTTTATACTGTGAGGTCCTGTGGGGCCCTGTTGCACAGTATCCCTGGTCACCTAAGGTGACTTCTTCAGGAGTGTTCCTTGTGTGTGTTGTATGTCCCCTCTTGTTGTAGTTGAGACTTAATTGCTATTGGCACATCAGTGGTGGGATAGTCTTCAGGCTGACTGGCAATGAGTACTAGCCATAACTACAACAAATGAGCTGTTATGCAAGGGCTGACCCCCACAGAGGGGCATTCCCTTTAGGAGGGCTCTAGTCTGCTTAGTCCAGCCTTTGGGTATGTCATTTGTGAAGGTAACTCTGTGGTGCTTTGGTTTGATCTGAAGGTGGCCACCAGGTGTGTTAGTTTTGGGGCCTCTTGGGAGTGGCTCTGGTGCAAACCAACATTAGCCACTGCCTGTGTATGGCCTGAGGCTACCTGATAGGATCTACAACCTCACCTGCCATTGGTAGCTGCCTATTCTGGGCTTGGAGGTTCCTGGGAGAGGTTATGCTGTGAACTAAGGCTTTCCAACACTAGTGTCAGGCTTACAGCCACTTAGCAAGAAGTACAGAACACACCAAGGCCAGCTGCTGCTTGTTTAGGGTTCCTTGAGAAATTTTAGGAAAGTCTGAATCATGGGCCAAGGCTAGCTGTTTGCAAGGAGCAGCCTCAAAAATGAGGGGGTACATGAGTTGGGTGGGGTGGAATCTTGGGGCATCACCAGGATGGGGCAAGCAGTGTTAGCCCGGTTGATGGAAACTCAGACTTGGGGCCTACCTGTGTCTACAGGATGGGGAGGGGAGGGCTACAAAGAACAATGGAGACTGCCAGCACTTCCATCAGCTTCCATCTGAGCCCATCAGCTCTGTGGGGGGTAGACTGAATGATGAAACAATCACACTTGCCAGCGCTTCAGTCCCAGAGAGAGCTGCCCCTCCAGCCCTTGCCCTGAACCAAACAATTCAGTTCTTCTCCTATGTCCCCAGTACTTTCTGAGCTACTATTCCTTCACTGGCACTTAGGGTGTGTATTTGTGAGCAAGTGAGTCTGTGCTAGGGACCTTTCAGAGGATGCCTGGATCTACAGCAGCCCTCCATTACATCTGGAAGGAATCCCTGCTGATTTTCACAGCCAGATATATTGGGGACTCCTCTCTAGCACTGGTGCTTTGGTCTGGGTAGCCTGGTGTGGGGCTGGGAATCTCTCATTCCCTAAGGCAAACCTCCACAGCTGAGATATTCCTCTTGATTCTTAACCACTCCAAGTGGGTGTGGGACCAGCCTATTTCAAGTTTCCTCCCCTCCTACCAGTCTTAACATGGCCTCTTCTTTATATCCTTAGTAATAGGACTTCTGTTCACCAGTCAGATGGTTCTCAAGGGAGATTGTTCTATAATTTTGTTGTCATTTTGATGTGGTTAAGAGAGGAGGCAAGCACAACATTTCCCTACTTCATTTACCTACTTCTTGAAAGGAAGTCTGATTTATGTTTTATTTTGTTAATGTGATATATCCCATTGATTGATTTCTGTCTGTTGAATCATCCTTGCATCCCTGGAATGAATCCCACTTGATTGTGGTGGATGATCTTCTAAATTCATTGTTGTATTTGATTTGTAGGTATTTCCTTAGGATTTCTGCATATATGTTCATCAAAGATAGAGGCCTGCAATTTTTTTAAATGACCTTTCCTGGTTTTGGTATCATGGTAATATTTCCCTTGTAAACTGTATTAAGAAGTAAGTATTCTTCCCTGGCTGGCGTAGCTCAGTGGATTGAGTGCAGGCTGCGAACCAAAGTGTCGCAGGTTTGATTCCTAGTCAGGGCACATGCCTGGGTTGCAGGCCACGGCCCCCAGCAACCACACATTGATGTTTCTCTCTCTCTCTTTCTCCCTTCCTTCCCTCTCTAAAAATAAATAAATAAAAATTTTAAAAAACATGTTTGTTTTTTAAAGAAGTAAGTATTCCTTGTTCTTCAGTTTTTTTGAAGAGGTTGAGAAGTACTGGTATTAAATCTTTATTGAATGCTTGGTAGAGTTCACCAGTGATGCCATATGCTCCAGGAGTTTTGTTTCTTGGGAGGTTTTTGATTACTGTTTCAACTTCCTTACTAGTGACGGGCCTAAAGGTTTTCCAGGTCCTCATGATTTAGTCTAGGAAGGTTGTAGTCTTCTAAAAATTTGTTTATTTCTTCTAGGTTATCCAGTTTAGTGGTGTATAGCCTTTCATAGTATTCTTGCATAATCTTCATATTTCTGTGATGTTCACTGTAACTTCTTCTTTTATAATTCTCATTTTATTTATTTGAGCCTTTTCTCTTTTTTCCTTAGTATATCTACTCGGAGGCTTGTCAATTTTGTTTATTTTTAAAGAACCAGCTCTTCACCTGGCTGGTGTGGCTCAGTGGATTGAGTATGGACCTGAGAACCAAAGCATCGCAGGTTTGATTCCCAGTCAGGGCACATGCCTGGGTTGCTGGCCAGGTCCCCAGTGAGGCATGTGCTAGAGGCAACGACACATGGATGTTTCTCCTCCCCTTTCTCCCTCCCTTCCCCTTTCTCTAAAAATAAATAAATAAAATAGTAAAAAAAAAGAACCAGCTCTTCATTTCATTATTTTTTTCTGTTTTTTTTGTTTGTTTCTATTCCATTTATCTCCACTCTGATTTTAATATTTACCTCTTTCTACTAATGCTAGGTGCCATATATTCTTCTTTGTTTAGTTCTTTAAGGTGTAATGTTAAATTGTTTGATTTCTTTTGTTTCTATAGGTAAGTCTGTAATGCTATAAACTTTCCTCTTAGTAAATCCCCCAAACTTGATATGTCATAATTTCATTTTCTTTTGTCTCTTTGTATCTTTTGGATTTCTTTTATTTCCTCTTTGACCCAGTAGTTGGTCAGTAGCATGTCATTTAATCTCTACATATTTATCACTTTTCCAGCTTTCTTATTGTAGTTAATTCACAATTTCATACCATGTGCTCAGAAAATATGCTTGGTATAATTTCAGTCTTCTTAAATTTATTGAGTCTAGTTCTGGGCCCCAACACATGGTCTAGCCTTAAGAATGTTCCACATACACTTGAAAATAATATGTATTCTGTCATTATAAGATGAGAAGTTCTATAAATATCAATTAAATCCACTTGGTATAATGTGTCACTTAAGGCTATTATTTATTGACTATCTTTCTGGATGATGCACCATTGCTACAAGAGCGGTATTCAAGTCCCCTACTATAATTGTATTTTTTTTAGTTTCTCCCTTTAGCTATGTCATTAAATAGTTTTTATACTTTGGCGCTCCCTGGTTGGGTGCACACATATTAATAAATATTATATCTTTTTTTCTTGCCCTGGCTGGTGTGGATCAGTGAATTGAGCACTGGACTGCAAAGCAAATGCTTGCCCGTTCAATTCCCAGTCAGAGCACATGCCTGGGTTGTGGGCCAGGTCCCCAGTAGGGGGTGTGAGAGAGGCAACCATACATTGATGGTTTTCTCCCTCTCTTTCTCTTTCCCTTCCCCTCTGTCTAAAAATAAATGAATAAAATCTTTTTAAAATTTTAAAAAATGTTATGTCTTTTAAAAAATATTTTATTTATTTACTGTTAGAGAGAGGGAAAGTGAGGGAGAAAGAGAGGAAGAAAATATCAGTGTATGAGAGATACATTGATTGGTTGTCTCTCACATGCCCCCATCCAGGACCTGGCTCACAGCACAGACATGTGCTCTGACTGGGAATCAAACCAGTGACCTTTCAGTTCGCAGGCCGGTGCTCAGTCCACTGTGCCACACCAGCCAGGGCTGTTAAATCTTTTTTGATGACTTGTCCTCTTTAACATTATAAAATGTCCACCTTTATTTCTTATTACCTTTTTGTCTTGAAATATATTTTGTCTAATATAAGTACTACTATATCTACTTCTCTCTCGATTCCATCAGCATGGGGTATTATCTTCCACTCCTTCTTTCTAAGCCTATTTTTGTCTTTGTATCTGAGATGAGTCTCCTGAAGGCAGTATATACTTGGGTCATGTTTTTAATCTAACCCATTACTCTGTGTCATTTCAATACAATCAATGACATGGAAAAAAGCAAACAGTTCACATTCAGCAAACTCCAAACATTTTAATTATTTTTTTCAACTAAAACTTGAACTTATATCTCCTCTTCTTGCTAACAGAAAATATATTACACAATTTGGGATTACTCTGTAACTCTTGCCCTCTCTCAGACACTAATTGAACTGTTCATGAGTTCACACAGGTTAGCACATCTAGATGACCCTGCAGAGGGTTGGATATCTGGCTCAACATTTTCAAATATTCTCTTTAGTCATAACCACCATGGGCCAGACTTAAAGATCTAGGCCTCATGGTGCTGCAGTTCACAAGTCAGGGTCTTTTCCAGTAAGGACTCCTTTGGGGAGGAAAGACATAATTATTAATGCTTGTTTTATAAATTTGGCAACCACATATAGGAGTTTAAATAATTCCTATAGTGCCTCCATGTCAGTGACATTCTGTGGATCCCTGTAAGCTGACTGTCTAGACAACAAAGAACATACATGTCCCTGGAGTCCATAGAAAGCTCAGGGGGCTTCCTGTACCCCTCTATCTGGTATGTTTTCAAAGGTTCTTACCCAATGTGTTGCACAAAGTTAAAATCCCAGAAAAATCAAGACTTTATAACCACTAGGATGCCCACACACAAAAAAACAGTGTTGGTGAGAATGTAGAAATATTGAATCCATGGTGCATGGCTGATAGAAATGCAAATTGATGTAGCCACTGCGAAAAGCAGTTTAGCAATTCCTCAAAACGTTAAGCACAGAATTACCATACAATCCAACAATTCCACTCCTGGGTATAAGCCTAAGAGAACTGAACACAGTTTCTCAAACAAATACATGTACCTACATGTTCAAAGGAGCATAGCCAGAAAGTGAAAACAACATAAAACAGTGGATTAGTGGATAAGCAAACTGTATTCAAGGGAATGAGGATGGCAGCCAAGTAGGTGGAAGCTGAACCCACTTGCTTGTGTCCCCAACATGGATTTTCAGCTGATCTTCTGACAAATAAACTGAACAATCAACAAAATTTCAGCTGATACGAATTTTTGAAGCCAGGGGTACGTACAGAGTATGGTTTGCACCATCTGGTAAGAAATTTTATAAGTTGAGGAGGAAGTGCCCTGTGTCAGGTTGCTGCAGCAGGGAAGAGATCAGAGAGAATATGCAATTTAGAAGCCCCCTCCCCTCCCGAAATGGTGCCTTGATCCCACATAGGAAAACCCCCCAATTCTAATTGGGAGAGGCTTGGAAGGATATACAAAGTCTGGGATACTTAGGCTGCATATAACACAGACAGCAGTATGTCCATAGCTGCAGCATCAACAGGGAGAACTCTAGAGAGAAACTCTCCTAAAACTATCGGAGGCACTGGCAGGCTGTGGACAGCCCTGACTCTGAGACTTTCTGCTTTTGGCAGAGGTGGAGCACATGGAGAACCAGCCCATGGCTCAGGGCTGCAGTGTGGGTGGCACAGAGAGACTTTTTAAAAAGGGAAGCTGAGGCATGGCAGGGCAGGGACCCTGTGCTCGTGTTTGCAGTGGCTCTGCCAACAAACAAACTGGAGGGAAAATGCAGCTCATTCCCAGTCCAGCTGTGCAGGAAGAACAGAAAGTGGCATCCCAAAGGGAATCTGGGTCCCAGCTCAGTGTGGCTAGTGGAGTTCTGGTCTAAGTCTCCAATGAAAGTGATAGGCTGAGGACTGGATGGCCAGGAGCTGAGCACCTGAGATTTGTTGCAGCCAAGCAGGTCCCCTCACAGGCAAGTGTGCCCAACCACCACCTGTGGGATTGCAGGCTCTGCAGATCAGTGAGACCAGACAAAGGAGACCACTGCTTGTCACATATCCACAGAGGAAAGAAGGAGAAGCTCTGAAAGGGCCATTTCTGAAATTCTGTCAGGCACTACAAGATTTGCTGGTTCTTTGGGCCCTGATCCACTAAAACCAGCGGAGCAGAGAGTTTGGAGATAGGCACAGCAAGGGATATTCAGGGCACCACCCAACCTCTGCTTTTATACAGAGCTGCCTTTAGAGTCAAGCCAGAAAGAGCTGACTCTTTTACACATGTTGGCCCCTCAGAGGAAACAGACAGATAATTCATCAGAAAATATACATTGTTGGAAATAATCTGGGGCAGACCAAGAAAAGTGGCAGGGAGGGGGAGGAAAACACTTCCACCATCTTTCCTGAAGACTGAACATTGTCTCCCAGGGTTGACCCAGGGAAGCTACCCTCCCAATTGCACCAGAGGTCCCCTTTGGAGACAGGTGGAAGTGCTGTTGGCAGTGCTCTCAGACATTAGACCAACCACTCCTGGGCCATGTGCTGATGGAAAGCTATTAGGACAGAACAAGGAAGACCAGACAGGCCTGAAGGAGACAGCCACAGACTGTGGATTGCTTGTAGCTGCAAACGATCTGCCTAGGACTAGACTAGGATACCATCTGACATCACCATGGGTAGATCCAGAAAGAGAAGGCAATGGCAAACACTAGATTCCACTGAGACGAATTCCACCTCAGTTCTATTCATTGTTTGTGTTACTTTTTTCCTGCCACAGCTTTTTAATATTTTTTCTATTCCTTCAAGTTTGTTCCTATTATTTCACTATTTTTTTAATTTTAGTTCTATTTTAAATCTTATATTTTACTTCTCCCTTCTCTTACTCCAATTTGTCTTTTTTTCTTTCTCTTCTTATTTTTGTTTTAAATTTTATTTTTTCCATTTCTGTGCCTTGTTTCTACTCTACACTCTTACTATTTCTCCTGTCTCCAACCTCTCAAAACCATTTTTCTTGCCATTAGTCATTTCTCTCTTTTCCCCTTTTTATATTATCCTTATTCTCTCTCTACCTTTATTAATCTTTGCTTGTTTGTTGCTGATATGGTGGTTGTTGTTGCATTTCTTCAATTTTATTCCTAGATGTTCACTATTTTAGTATTTCAAATCCAAATTTTACTGTTCCCCTCTCCTACACCATTTTACATTCTTCCTACCCTTTTTAAATTTCAATTTTTATTTTTCCCTCTCTTAGCCTGCTTTTCATTCTTTACTTTTATTATTTCTTCTACTTCTATCCTCTCAGAATCACTTTTCTTTCCTTTAGACATCTCATAGTCTTTTTCCTTTCTTTTTTCCTTTTTATTCTCTTTCCACTTTTATTAATCTTTGCTCATTGGTCATTGATATTGCTGAGGAGGCTGTTTTTCTTCAATTTTGTTCCTATTTCTCCACTATTTTTTTTTAATTTTAAAAAACTTCATATTATAGTCTTCCCTTTTCTTACTCAATTTTGTCCTCTTTCCTCCCTTTTTTATTTACATTGCAAAGTTTACTTTCTTTTCTTCTTCACCTTTCTATTTACCTTCTTATTATTGTTCCTCCCTCTACCTTCTCAAAATCATTTTTCCCATTAGTCATCTCATATTTATTTTCCTTTTCTATAATGGTCTTAATCTCTTTCTACCTTTATTAATAATGCTCATTTGTTGTTGATAGTGTGTACGGGACTGCTTTGCATGGCTTGGAAATGTAGCTTAGCACTCACGTGGAAAACCAGTGGGGAGTGAGTGGCACACAGGACTACACCCATGAAGAGGTTTTCCCATGGGGAATTAGGCTTGTGTTGTACCCAGACTGCTATGAGACTTGCTTTTGTAAAACTCCCTCACCCTGAATTGAGGCAGCAAGGGCTTACTGCAACTTCCTAAAATCTGAGCTAAACCAACCAAGTTTGGAGTGTGACTGTTTCAACCACTTTCCCCTTTGTCTGCAACATCCTTCTCTCTGAAGTAATTAGCAACATTCTTTCCTTTGTTATCTGTAAAAGGTAGTTCCCTGCAGTGAATATGTGCATAGTAAATGAGGACTACCCTCCATGTAATGTGCTGAGAAAAGCAATAAAAGCTTGTCCAGAAAGGGACTGGGCTCACTGGCCCTCTATCCCTCTTTCTCTCTCAGAGAGTGGCCATGCCATCCCTTTTTCTCCACAGGACTTCTGTTGTCCATGTGCATTTGTTCATGAGCAGCCACAACATGCATGGACCCTACAGGCCAGGATCTGCCACAATAGTGGGGTTGTGGGTGGGGGGTATTTTTGCAGGTGTGGATTTTGCTTCCTGGGTTGTTTTGTTCTGTTCTGGCAGCACCTGTACAACAGCATAATAGACATGGTGGGTGGTGTGACTCTCAGTCAGCCATCCAGAGGAAAGAACCCACCAAAGAAAGACTCAACAAAACCCCAAATCCAATTATAACACGAGCTCACATAAATGGCATAAGGGTATCCCAAGAGCATCAAGCTCAGGAGATCAAGGACACTGTACCACTAAGTCCCAGAGGTCTCCTACCATAGAAGCCCGCCCCACAAAGACAGGCAGTCAAAGCAGGTCAATCTAATACACAGAAATGAAAAGAGTCACCTAAAATGGGGAGACAAAGAAACAACTCCCAATCAAAAGGAAAGGAGGAGTCCCCAAAAAGAATGCTAAATGAAATTGAGGCAATCAATCAATCAATCACACATTTCAAAATATAGAGTTCAAAAAAGAATATAGAGTTGAACATAGAGTTCAAAATAATGGTTATAAGGATGTTGAAGGAATTCAGTGAGAACTACATGGAACACTAAGGGAGCTACAAGGAACTTAGAGGGAACTACATCAGCATGAAAAAGGACATAGAAACTATGATAAGAGCCAGGAGGAAATGAAAAATACAGAATTGAAATGAGAAAAACACTAGAAGGAATCAAGAAGAGGCTAGATGAAGCAGAGGATCAAATCAGTGTGTTGGAAGACAAGGTAGAAAGACACACCCAGTCAGAGCAACAAAACAAAAACAAAAACAAAACACTCAAAAAGAATGAAGAAAGTTTACTGGAGCTAAGGACAACAAGAAATGTAATAATATTCTCATCATTGGGATACCAGAAAGCGAAGGAAAGGAGCAAAGGATAGGAAACCTGTTTGAAAAAGTAATGAGAGAAAATTTCCCTAACTTGCTGAGGGAAAAAGTTATGCAGTCCAGGAAGCACAGAGGTTCCTAAACATGGTGAACTCAAAGAACACTCCAAGACACATAAAAATTAAAATGGCAAAATTTAAAGACAAAGAGAGAATCTTAAAGGCAGCAAGGGAGAAGCAGCTCGTAACATATAAGGGAGCTCCAATATGGCTATCAGCTGATTTCTCAAAAGAAAAGAGTGTCTGCCAAGCCAGAAGGGAATGGCAAGAAATATTCCAAGTAATGAAAAGCAAGAGCCTGAAACCAAGACAACTCTAACCAGCAGGGTCTCATTCAAAATAGAAGGCCAAATAAGGAGCTTCCCAGACAAAAAAAAAATAGCTAAAAGAGTATATCTCAACCATGCCAGCATTTCAAGAGATGCTAAAGGGACTGCCTTAAGAAAATGAAGAAAGAGAGAGGAACACAAATACGCAGGAGAAAATAGTGATGAATAAATACCTATCAATAATAGCCTTAAATGTAGGCCCCAAATAGCCTCAGCAATCTTGAGAAAGAAAAACAAAGTAGGAGGAATCACAATATCTGGTATCAAATAATGCTATAAAGCCACTGTAATCAAAACAGTCTGGTACTGGCATAAGAACAGACACATAGATAATTGAAACGGAATACACAGCCCAGAAATAAACCCAAGTCTCTATGATCCAATTGATATTTGACAAAGTGTGCAGGAGCATACAGTGGAGTAAAAAAATAGCCTCTTCAAAAAATAGTGTTGGTACCTGTCAGAATGGCCATCATGTAGAAATCAACAAACAAGTGCTGGGGAGGATGCAGAGAAAAGGGAACCCTAGTGCACTGTTGGTGGGAATGCAGACTGGTGCAGCCACTGGGGAAAACAGTATGGAATTTCCTCAGAAAACTAAAAATGGAACTGCTTTCTCACCCAGTGATTCCACTGCTGTGATTATATCCTAAAACCCCTGAAACACCAATCCAAAAGAACCTATGCACCCCAATGTTTGTAGCAGCATAGTTTACAATAGCCAAGTGCTGGAAGCAACCTGAGTGCCCATCAGCAAATGAGTGGATCAAAAAACTGTGGTACATTTACACAATGGAATTCTATGCAGCAGAGAGAAAGAAGGAGCTCCTACCCTTTACAACAGCATGGATGGAAGTAGAGAGCATTATGCTAAGTGAATAAGCCAGGAGGTAAGGGACAAATACCATATGATCTCACCTTTAACTGGAGCATAATCAACAAAAGAAAAAAGCAAACAGAATATAACCAGAGCCATTGAAATTAAGAACAATCTAACAATAGCCAGAGGGGAGGGGGCAAAGGGGTAAGGGTTCTCAGAAACTACTGTAAAGGATACATGGACAAAACCAAGGTGGAGGGTGGAAGCAAGGGAGGGAGGTGGGTTTGGCAATTCCACTGCTGGGGGAATGGTGGTGGGGCACAATGCAGACAACTGTAATTCAACAACAATGAAATAATTTTTAAAATGATGTTGGGATAACTGGACTGGTACATGCGGAAAAATGAAACTAGACCACAGCTTACACCATACACCAGAGTAAGCTCCAGATGGATAAAAGACTTAACTGTAAGTCTTGCCACTGTAGAAGTCCTAGAGTAAAACATAGAAGGTCAAATTTCAGATATCCTACCCAGCAACATTTTTACAGATAACATCTCCTAGGGCAAGGGAAATAAAGGAAAAATAAACAAATGGGAATATATCAAGTAGAAAACCTTCTACATGGCTAAAGAAACCATCAGCAAAATGAAAAGGGAACCAACCATGTGGGAGAACATATTTGCCAATGATACATTGGACAAGGGTTTGATCTCCAAAATATATAAAGAACTCATATGACTCAATATCAGGTAGAAAAATAATCTAATTAAAAAATGGGCAAAGGACCCAAATAGACACTTCTCCAAGGACATACAGATCACCCACAGACATAGGAAAAGATGCTCAACATCAGTAGCCATCAGAGAGTTGCAAATTAAAACCATAATGACATATCACCTCACACCTATCACAATGACCATCATTAATAAGTCAACAAACAACAAGTGCTGGTGAGGATGTGGAGAAAAGGGAACTCTAGTGCACTGTTCTTCAGAATGTAGACTGGTGCAGCCACTGTGGAAAAGAGTATGGAATTTCCTCAAAAACTTAAAGCTGAAACTGACCTCTGACCCAGCAATTCCACTGCTGGGAATATACCCTAAGAAACCAGAACACCAATTCAAAAGAACTTATACACCTTTATGTTCATAACAGCATTCTTTACAATAGCCAAGATTTAGAAACAGCCTGAGTGCCTATCAATAGATGAGTGGATCAAAAAAACATTCTACATTTACACCATGGAATACTATTCAACAGAAAGAAAGAAGAAACTCCTACCTCTCATGACAGCATGGATGGAACTGGAGACTATTATAAGTGAAGTAAGCCAGTCAATGAAAGACAAATACCACATGACCTCACTTATAAGAGGAATCTAATGAACAAAATAAATTAACAAGCAAAATATAACCATTGGCATGGAAACATGGAACAGATTGACAGTGGCCCAAGGGGAAGTGGAAGGGGAGCAGGGGTTATGGTGGAAGGAAGGGTAAGGGACTAGTCAAAGAATATGTATAAATGACTCATGGACATGGGCAACAGTGTGGAGAATTGGACTGGGAGAGTGTGGGGGGGTGCTGGGTGGAGGAGGGCAAAGGGGGAAAAATTGGGACAACTGTAATACAATAACAACAAAAAAATTTTAAATAAAGAAACACACAAAATAGAAACAGAGAACAGACTGATGGATGCTAGATGATAGGCAGGTTGGGGCTGGGTGGAAAGGAAAAGGGATTAAGAAGTACAAAATGGAAATTATAAATTAGTCATGGGTGTATAAAGTGCACTTTAGGGAATATAGTCAATAATATTGTAATAACTATGTATGGTGGCAGGTGTGTACCAGAAATATCAGGAGGACCACTTTGTAAAGTAGGTAATTGTCTAGCCATTATTTTGTACACCTGAAACCAATACAAAATAATGTTGAGTGCAAACTATAATTGAAAAATAAAATTTTAAAAATAAAGGGAATAAAGTACTGATACATGATACAATAAGAATGAACCTTGAAAATTTACCCAAAAAGAAAGAAACCAGGTGTAAAAGGCAACATATACATGATTACATTTACATAAAATATCTAGAAGGGCTAAATCCATAAAGCCAATATGTACATTTGTAGTAGCCAGGGGCTCAGGAGAGCCGAAAGCAAGGAGACATTATTTGATGTGCATGGAATTTTATTTTGGGTGCAATGGAAATGTCTTGGAACTGGATAGAGGTAGTAGTTTTGCAGCATTGTGAATGTACTAAAAGATAATGAACTGTTTATTCTAAAATGACTAATTTTATGTTAGGTGGATTCTGCCTCAGCCAATTAAAAACAATACCAGAAATGGACCCTAGTAAGTGCAATGCAGATCATGATGGGATCTGCCAAGTCAAGTGTCTATTTCCAGAGGACCTGCCCCACCTTCAGCACCCTGCTGACTGGTCCAGAGCTGAGCCTTTGCCCTAGAAGCAGAAGATCCCCAGCTGTGCCTATAAAGTGATTACTTCCTTATTAGCAGTAATATAGGTTGGTATGTTCTGACACTGTAGTTTGCAACCAAGAAATGGTAAACACACTCAACATTGATAATGATAAGCTAGGCCATTCTTGCAGCCTGAGATACCCTCTCTCCTCTTTTTCTGTCAAAAAACCTCCTCTGTCCATGGTAGTGTAAGCAGAGTGTCACCTCCTCTGGGAAGCCCACCCATAGCTCCAGGTGGCTCCAGATTCCACTTATGTCTGCCTTCCTCAAGTTCTCAATGCCTTTGGGTATGTCTGACCTCAGTGGAGCACCCCACCTAGGTCCTCTGTGACATTTGCGTTGGTTTTGTTTACACCTTGTCTTCATGGTGCATCATAGCACTGGGCAGAGTGAAGGCACAATTCAGACTGATAGGCAGGGCCCCATGGCTCTGGGGACAACTCTGTGACTGATTGGAATAGGGCATCTGGTGTTGGAGTTCAGGAGCAGGCTGAACTTGGCTGACCCCTGGCAAAAGTTACTGGGATTGGCAGGTGCCAGGGCAACATGTCTCTTTGGGAACCCCTTGGAACTGCATGGAGAATGATCAGTGTTTGTTTATTTTCTGGGGTGACTGTTCATTGCTTTTATCTGATTGTTAAAGGAACCCATGTTCTGACTAAAGGTCAACAAATTTAACTCATGAACTTAGGTGCTCCCAAATGAATGAATTGCTGGCCCTCTTCCTCCTCCCTTTCCCTTCCTGCCCTTAAATCTGGTCAGTTCACACAGCCTTATAAGGGAGAAAACTATTTAATGTTTTCAGTGATTTTCAAACCATTCACCTGGGAATCCAAAAGCAGGATTTCTCACAAAAGGCATGTAATAGCCTTCACTCCATTTACAGCAAAAGTCAAGTGAATTGATAGGATTATCTTTATTTAGGAAAAATTACTATTTTTGAAAAGGCTATATGCTCACAAGGTAAAATATTAAAGTGGTATGAGGATAATGGTTTTATACTATAAAGAATGACATTTTGGGGATAGATGCTTTTATCAGATTAAGGAACTTCCTGCTATGAGTAGTTTAAGTTTTTTTTTCATATCATAAATGGGAGTTCAGTATTATCAAATGAAACTATTGAAATGATATGACGTTTCTTTTTTAATTAGTTAATGTGATAACTGATATTTATATATTTTTTTTTCTGTTAACCCCCTTTGAGTTCCAGGGTCCAATCCAACTTGGTCAAGGTGTATGGACACTTCTGGATTTGGCGTGCTACTGTTTGATTTAGGAATTTTGCACTGAAGCTGCTATGTATGAGTGGCATCTTCATTTCCTGTCCCATTTTGTCTGAATTGGATCAAGTTGATACTATCCTCACAGAATGAGCGGGGCATGGGGTGTTCTTTTTCAGTTCTTTGGATTGATTTTATATGACTCTTTATTTTTTCATGAAATCCAGAGTTTATTTTTTTAATTTCTTCTTTTAATAGCTTATTTTTATTGTATGTTTTTCCATTACCATTCATCTCCCTTATACTTTCTAGATTCTCTTGGATTCACCCTGTGGTTGCATCCTCTGAGATGGCAGCTCATGGTCTCTGCCTCCTAGCAGTTATTCTCCTGTTTAATCACGTCCTCTTAGTGTGGGCCAGATCGCGCGACTTGCTTCTAATGAATAGATTATGGCCAAAGACATGGGATGCCACTTCTGAGATTAGGTTATAAAAGGTCTGTGGCTCCCATCCTGGGCATCTACTCTCACTCATTCACTCACTCACTCACTCACTCTTTAGAAAGCCAGCTGCCATGTTGTAAGCTGCCCTATGAAGAGACCCAGGTGGCAAAGAACTGAGGGTGGCCTCTGTCCAACATGCAGCAATGGACTGAATCTATGAGCTTGCAAGGAACTGAAACCTGCCAATGACCACCTAAGTAGACTTGAAAGTGGATCCTCCCCCAGTCAAGTGTTTGGATGGGACTGCAGCCCATCCTGACAGGAGTATAACCTCATGAGAGAGCTTGAGCCAGAGGTTTCTAGCTAAGCCACACTGGGATTCCTAAACAAGAAACTGACAGAGTAAATGTTTGTTGTTTTAAGCTTTTACATTTGGGGATAATTTGTTCCAAGGTATTAATAACTAATTTACCTATCCTGGTCTTTGGCTACTGGTCTGGTTTCAGCCACCACTGCAGGACCCATTTTTGCATGGATTTTAACATTTTTCATGGATCTGAGGGAGTTCATTTTAACATTTTTCATGGATCTGAGGGAGTTCATACCCCATGGGAAGAACATTGACCCGTGGGAGGAGGAAACTAGCAGATACCTTCTTCCCCTTTCCTTCCCGTGGATGGGCAGTCCTAGAGGTAGTGGTCATGTGGCCTCTCAGAAGATGGTCTCTGTTGATGAAAGATCAGTTGCTTTTGATAGTATGTGTTAGCCAATTGGCATGAAACCCTCTGATAAATTCTACCCCCTTCCATGCTTCATTCCCATTTTCCTTCACTCATGGTCCCCTGCAATCCTATTCTGCTATAAAATGATAGCTCCCAAGTCTGTGTCTGGAGCTCTCTCTTTCTTGGAAACCAGACTGAGACATATTTGTTTCCTGAAGGTTATTGTGAAACTCTGTGGATGTGATGTTTTTCTTGTGGGAAGATTTTGACTTCTTAAAAAGTTTTAGGAGTTTCAGATTATTTAGTTTTCTATTTCTCCTTGGGTTGCTTTCAATAAATTATGTTTTCCTAGGAACTAGCCTATTGCTTCTAATATTTCAAGAAATGTTTTTCACAATCTTAGCAACAAGCGTTATTTTCTTGAGTTTAGGTCTTTAATCCATAAATTTTAAAAAATTACCAATGTGTACTACTTGTTAACTGCTAGAAGGTTCTTGCATTTGACAAAGTGAATGCACGAGCAGCAAGTAAGTATTAACTGAAAAACTGAGAAATAGCCAATCATGCCTTTTTTCTTATAGACATGTGGACTCGAAGATGTCGTTTTAGATTCCAAGTGATATATCACAATTGTTTCCTTAGTAGTATATTTCATAGTTATGATAGAATTAAAAATATCAACATTTCCTGAAAATAGACTCATGACATCTAGACTCATTAGTTGCCTCTTAATGAGTGGCCAGGATTGGAACCAGCCCTGCTGTGAACCTTCTGTCTGTGCTTTGGGTCTGGTTCTGGGGAGCAGTGCCAACAGAGGCCTCCAGAGACTCTCAGGTCACAGTGATGACAAGTTTATTTGACATGGGAAACTGCTTGGTTTTCCCATCCCTGGAACGAACACCCCCTTAAATAAACCGCTTCCCTAAAGGGTATTTGCACAGTTTTACCTGATGTGGATGGCTGTGTCAGGTGATCATTCATATCCTTCTTGGTTTATTGTTCTCATTACTCAACCATTTTCTAAATTTATCACCCTGATTAGTAGCTTACTAGGTGGTTACCAGCTTAGGAGACACTCACTGTCTCATTTGCTACTGTTTCTTCTTTGGGATTCCAGGTTGCCCTCTGCTATCCTCCTGGCTCTCATTAACCTTCATTGATTTGATTCATTCAGACAGCCTTCTATTCTTTCAGCAAACATTTTCTAAGTGTCTGTGATGTGCCAGGCAGTGTGCTGGGTCAGGGATCTGGAATCAAGAAGACAAAGTTCTTGCTCTGAAGGAGAAAACTCATGCATGGTGTATCATATCTCCATTAGCAATTCTCATCCCTGGGTGCACGTTAGCTTGGCTTAGAGGAGAAACTTGTTATTTTGGTGCTGTTTTGTTTTTTTAATACTGACCCTTTCTCTGAACAAACAAAATTCAGATGCTTTGGTGGGCCCAGGTGTCCATATTTCTTTAAGCTCTCATGCACATGGATTGTAATGAGTATTTGTCACGAGTGTGTATTTCACAGTACAGTCTTTCTTTTAAGCCAGCCTTCATTCCTTCTTGGGTCATCTGATCCACCTTAAAAACCAAAAGTACTAGACTGACTGTATGACCACCAGTGCTCCAGGAGACACGGGCACCAAGAAATAACAGGGAGTTAACCCGAGTGACTATGCTATTCACTTGGCTTTTATTGATGCAGGTTAACTCAGCTTTTATTCATGCAGATTCAGTGCAAATCCATACTAACCTAATAACAATAATACTAACCTAATAACAATAATAATCACTCAGTAACAATCAGTAATAACATCACACATGGGAATTGGGGGATAATGAACTCGAGTCACAGAGTCTTGGTCTACATGTTCGGGAGATAGCATAGTAGGCAGTAAAGCTGTCAGCATCTTACAAGGCAGAATCTCCAGAGCCTGGTCAGCAGCAGGGCAAATGAAGTTCTTGGTCCAGCAGGGCAGAGCCTCTGGCAGCACAACAGTCAGGAAATCAGCATGGTGTGGAGCAGGACCTTGGTGTGTGGAGATTTGCTGTCTTGGTGGTGTCTCTGAAGCCTGCCTCAGTTACACCCTTGAGAGTAGTGTACTGCACCTCTGTGGGACTCTTGATAAGTGTCTTGGCACCCCTGATGGTGAGTGGAGAATTTCCCCAGAAGCCTATCTGTGGGTGGTCCTGCTCTGCCAATATGGCTGTTCTGGTCATGTGTGCAGATATCTTAGGTGTGCCCCCTTGCCAGATATGTCTGGTGTGACTTAGATAGTTTTCTTCTTGAACTGCAGTGTCATGGCTGACTCCCAGTTATCTTGGTTGACATGAGTGACACCATTTTGTTTTATAAACTTTATCCTATCTTGACCAGGCCATGCTGTTTTATTGGTCCTGCTCTCCACAGCATCCTGGGCTGAGAGGCACTACTCATTGCATTGTAGGAACTGTAAATGTGCAGATGTGGGGATGCTCCCCACCACCTACCTGCTGAGGCAGTGATATGGCGCCCTGGTTGACTCCTAGAGGGTGGCTAGGAGTTTACTGATAGAAAGTGGCTTAGGCCCTTTCAGGGCAGAAGAACAGTCTGTATGACCACAAAGAGATACAAACATGTCTCATTTGGAGAACTTGGAGAATGGCAAATCTTACTTTTTCTGGAAACATTGTGTACACATGGAAAGTGGTCTGAGAGAAGACTGAAGAAGCAGCCATACTCATATGACAAGTGTCTTGTGTTGGTACCCTGAGGTGTAGCAATTTCATCCTGTGGATAATGGGAGCTGTTTGAGGGACTGGAGAAATGGAGAAATGTTACAAGATATACATTTTTCCAGGATATTTCTGGTGGTCTTGTAGAGGATTTCCTGGATGAGGCCAGCTATAGGGAGGCAAAACCCATTAGGAGACTGCATCAACAATTAGGTTAAACAGTGAAGGCTTTGTCCCTCTTTTCCAATATATCCTGTGATGCTTATCTTTTGCTTCATCATACCATTCCTGTTGTTTTAATTGCCTTTCAAGTGGTCTGAAATTTTCCCACAATTCTCTGATTCCTCTTTCACTCACTGGTTTCATCATCTTCTACTTTCTGCTTTCTTGGAAACCTAAATCATTGATTGCATTATGTCAGAACTCATTGCAACATCCCTTTTCTACTGACACCATAAGTGCAGTGAATACACAATTTAGTAATAGATACAAGGATGTGCATGTCATTTTTGGTTCACAATCAGCTTTATAGTCATTTTTGGGTCACAAACAGCCTTATAGTGTTTTTCAACTAAAGTGGAAGTATGGACGAAAAGGTTTATCCTATGTGAGGCTAACAACCTGCTAAGTTATTTTAGAAGGCCCCTTGGAATCAAGGCAAGCATGCTGCTGACACAATTCATAATCATAAATTCTGGTTCCATGCCCAGGATTCATGGTTTAATTGCTTGGAAAATACTCTCCTCCATGCTGAGCTTTTGTGTCCACGTCTGTAAAGTGGGAATTAAAATAATCCCAACACTGCTTACCTCACAGGGTTGTCATGAGGGTCATTTAAAAGAGACATTAAAAAAACTTATTAAACTGTACATTGTGGTAGAGATGTCAGTGGTTTGTTAATGATGAAAGAGACACACCAGGATGGAGGAGAAAGTAAGTAGCCATGAGGAGTCCTTTTCCTTCTCTTTCCTTTGCTGTAAAGTCTATGGAAGTGCTTCTACTGTGGGACAAAGGAGAGTTTCTACATGGTGCAATGTGTGTGGATCAAAAAGACATACTCCTGCCTCATCCCTGCTCTTCTTGTTGGGCTTTCTAGGGTGCCTCACTTTGTCTCTGTTGGGCTAGAGTGCTGGTCACAATCCTCTCAGAATGCCTGGGCTCTAGTACTAGTTGTCCCATTAATTCTTGGGCAAGTCTGAGCCTGGTTAAAGTTAAGACCTTGGGCTCTAAAATTTGAATCCCAGGTCTTCTAGTAATTAGTGATGAGACCTGTATGGTCACTTAAAATTTCTCCCCACAGTTGGCTCATCTATAAAATAGAGATCATAATAATACCTGTGTCATAGGATTTTTGGGTGGATTGAGTTAGTTAATGCAGCCAAGTACTCAGAATAACAGATAGTAGCTATTATTTTCTAAGATTAGGTCTTGATATCTGTATGTGTGTGTGCATGATGTGTGCGTATATGTGGGTTGTCCCTTATTCTGCAGTCCCAGTTGTGAAACAGTCTAGATTAACAGCTGAGGACTTAAAAGGGCATTTGTGTTTTCCCAAGTGTATCCTATTTCATCTTTGCTCCCCAACCTGTCCTCAGGTACTCTTGGATCCTCACTGAGCTAGGAGACTTAGAGACCCTAAATGACAGGGAGGAGAATAAGAGAAGAGGAGGAAGGGCTTAGAAAATCCTAGAGGGACACAGAACCTAAGAGAATCAGGAAGTGAAGAGGCCTTGTGCTTGGGATAAGGGCCGTTTAGGTCAATTCTGGTTCATTTCCCTTACAGGCAGACAAGGAAACAAGTGCAGACATGCTCAAGGTCACACACTTTCAATGCATCAAGTCCTGTTGGTTCTGTTGCCTTCATATCTCTCAAAGGAGAAGGTAGTTTAAGGAAACAAGGAAAGGTCTATCATGCCAAATACTATGACTTCATAGAATATGTCCAGATTTACAATTCAGTATTTATTTTTGTGGTTAATTGTTAGTGTCTACCCAGTTTCCCTTCATGAGGGCAAGGATCCTGACTCTTATATTCAGTCTTGGCACATGGACTGAACAGAACAGGCATAGAACCCAATTAACATCAACTGAACCCAATCAACTCCTCCACCAACCATAGGCCCAGCCACCAAAATTTAGATACCAACTGGTATCTAATTGTGAATCGGCAAGATCAAAATTTACCCTACTGAGAAGTATGGGAGCTTGAGAGCTGAACTAGACACGTAATCTTCCTTTCATTTTTTGCACATTCAAGATTGTTACCTGTGAAATTTGAAGCTAATGCACAAATCATTTCAAAATAATGCTGCCTCCTCATACTGTGAGCAAGTCTCTCAGTGAGTGGATGTCAGAATGGGCTTCCCAGGAGAGGTGCCACTTCAGCTAACATTATAAAAGAACAGGAGTATCAGACTAATGGTACTCCTTGCATCATTGAGCTCCTGACAATCTGTCTTATTATACTGATATCTGAGCCTAATCCTTCCTTGAATGTTATTTGAGATTCAACTTTGACCGTTTGCTAAGGAGACCAAGAAGACAGATAAGCCATTCTCTACTAATGAGGACATTATGTTTCTCATACTTATATTACTTTACTTAGTTGTACTATAGTCAAATTACTTTAACTTGGTTGTACTATAATTATCTATTAATTTGTCTCTATATCAACCTGAATAGTGTCTGGGTCTTAGTCATGTTTGTGCCCTAAGCATTTAGAGCAGAGATCTGAAAATAGGTGATGAGTACATACAAACACAAATGAGTAGATGAGAGACATGGATTGTGTGGCTGTTCTTCTAACACATGGTGTATTTTTCACATTTCAACACAACTTTTTAATTTTATTTTTAAATTATTTTACTGTTGTTCAATTGCAGTTGTCTGCATTTCCCCCCCCACCCCAAACAAACCCACCTCCCTCCCTTGTTTCCACACTCTGCCTTCATTTTGTCCATGTGTCCTTTATAGTATTCCCTGAAAACCCTTCCCACCATTGTCTCCTGCTCCCTCCCCTCTGGTTATTGTTAGATTGTTCTTAATTTCAGTGTCTCTGGTTATATTCTATTTGCTTTTTTCTTTCACTGATTATGTTCCAGTTAAGGTTCAACACAACTCTTAGTATGTAAGTTTTTTCTTATTAGATGTTTCCTTCTGTGGCACGAAGGGGCACAAAGATCATGCTTTCTATTATTTTCCCTTGAGGAGCAAGGTCTTTTGCATTGTTTAGGACAAGGTTCTGGGTACATTTTGGTCCTAAGGAATGACTAGCCTACAGCTGTTGGTATATATTCCAACCTGCTGGACCAGTCCCTCAGGTGAATAGGGCCAGGGGGTGGTCATATTAGGCTTAGTTATGAAATAAAAGCAGCTAAGTGTAACTTAGAGGAAGAATAAAACATGTTAGTTTCCATAGAAGTTGTGTTTCCAAAAAGAATAATACAGGCTTTGTGTTTATGTGAGTGAATTAAGTTGTCGATAGTTATCAGATGAACCCTACTCCTGCCTTGTTTGGATGTACTCTGTGTACCTTTCTAGTTTGGAGCATAGACAGGCGATCCTCACCAACAGTACCATTAGTAGTCATGGCTAGCATCTGTCTTTGTCCCTGCTGTGACAGGTTGGAGTCCTTTCTTCTGGAAAACCCATGGGGATGTTGCTGTGGGGGTCACCATGGGGACCAGAATTTTAACCAATTGCCAGTGCAGCCTTGGGTCTCACTATTTCCCATAGTGACCCTTAATAGGGAACAGCAAAAGTTGAATACTGGCATTTAGGAGCAGCAGAAGGCTTTTCAGTTTCCATTAATTTTAACTTATTTCTAATATGTTGTCATGATCCATAGCTTTTACCAAGCCACTTGCAGTTGCTGAGCCTCAGATTTTACATCTATAAACTGGAGATATAATAGCATGACCCTGTTTAACATTGCCAAGGGGTGGGCAGCAAAAGAGGGCAGACTAATTGGAATTGGCTGGGACTTTCTATGTGACCTTTCCTGTGAATCACCTTCTAACTCCTCATGTCTGTCCTTTGTTGGTGTTGAAGCTTACAGCCCCTTCTTTCCTCTGTATGACTCTATTACCTCAGATCTTCCAGTGGTTCACCACATTGTGGGCAGTTATGTGTCTCTCTCCTTCCACTAAGAGGCTGCTCCTGAGGATGGGGACTGTATGGCCTGTAGCACACAGACTTCTGAGATAACTACACATAACATTTACTCACTTGGCCTTGAATCAATGCACAGATAAATAAATGTATTCATGCATTACCTTTCCCAGTGACAGCTATGGAATTTAACAGATGCCTCCTGGAGAAACCTTAATGCAAAGATGACAAACTTTGATTTCAGGCTGCAGGACAAGCTTCCAAGTAAATAAAAGGAATTGGGTGAAATAGTTGGGGCTTTATGTAATTTACCAATGAGGCATCCACCTACTCAGTCCAGTTTTATGCAACACTAGAGAATTTATGGCCAGAAGGACCTAAAGAACTGGCAACAAGTGAGTATCACTTTCTGCAGAAGGGTTGATGTGTGAAAGATAAAGAGAGAAGAAAGTGCATAAACACAGCTAAATGACTCCTGTTTCTTTGAGTTTTAAGAATAGTCAAGGTTTCATTTTTTTATATAATCCATGGTTACGTATACCAAGGAGACATAGAACATGGGTCTGAGTGGTGAAAATGAGCTGGTGGAATTTCCAGACCCTCGGTACTGGGATCTCCCCCATCAGGAATGTGGCAGAAATGTCACAGGTGACACTGACTGCTGTTATAGCCCTCCTCCTACCAGCTCCTCACAGCCCACTAGGAAATCTCCCACTGGTCAAAAAACAAGGAAGCCATCTTCTCTAACCCCCTTCGCCCCAGAAAGATGAAGCTCATGTCATGTCTCTGGAGTCCTGTAAGCTATGTGTGTTGCCCAAAGTGACATTTGTCATGTTGGTGGTGGCTAAGGTGTTTGGGGTTTACTTGGCCCTCTGAGCTGCTATTCTCCCCTTCATATCCATTGTTCTTGGACTTGCAGTCTTTCCAGAGAGAGAGATCCATTCTTTGGTCATGAATCTGTCTAGCTGCTTCTCTACAGCAGGACCCTCTGAGGGCTGGAATAGGAAGCAAGATGAATTGACAAGCTTGGTGTAGCCATCACCAATTTGTCCATGTCTTACCTCACCTTTGGGGACCGCTTGTCAACAAAACCCTAATTGATTAGCCTGAATGTGCAGCAATGATGACCAAGGCACAGTCAGACCCTCTTGTTAAATTAATAATCCAGAAAGATAGAGTGGTCACCAAAGAGCCACAGGGAAGGGACACAGAGGGGACCCAGCAATATTACTTCTAGAAACTCAACTCCACCAATCTTTCTCAATGCCCACTATGCATAAAGTGTTCTGCTGGGTACTAGGGATATAATGGTGAACTAATACCCAGACTGTGCCTTTGAGAAGCTCTTATCTGGTAAGGGAACTTGGTGTAGAGACCAACAGTGGTGCTGGATGGTAGAGATGATACTGAATCCAGATTCAGATGCCAGCCATCTGACGCCAGTAATTGAGAGCCAAGGAAAGTTAATTTATTCAAGGGCCAGCAGCCTGAAAAGACTATGGACTAATGTCACAAAGACCATCTTAACATCTCAGTGCAGGCAAGGGCTTTTATGATCAAGGAAGGGGAAAGCAGAACAAAGGAAACCAAAGGGAGGTTGGGGGTTGTAGGTTCTCCATTGAACATGCTGTGTGTGAGTCAGCACAGTCTGCTCAATTACCATCTTAGAGCCAGTCAAGTGATGGTCCAGTTTTGGTCATCCTGGTTTTATGGTCGAAGATGAACAAATTTCCTGGAGCTGAAATGCCTGATGGCTGGAATCTGCTTCCCTTCCTCCTAGAATCCTTTAAGCAAACAGCTGTTTATCTGTAGCTACATGTAAATTTACAGGTCAACATTTACAGAAACAATATTAAAAGAATGGTGGGGTGAGTTATAAGGATAATAATAAAATTGCTTTGAGAGAACAAAAGTTGCCCAGTGGTGATGGAAGATGGTTTGACTTTAGGAGGTGGGCACACAGTACAACACACAGATCTAGTGTCATAGAAATGTACATTTGAAAACTATATGATCCCTGTCCTAGCTGGTGTGACTCAGTGGACTGAGCACCAGCCTGCGAATGAAAGGGTGACCAGTTCAATTCCCAGTCAGGGCACATGCCTGGGTTTCGAGCCAGGTCCCCACTGGAGGGCGTGAAAGAGGCACCACACATTGATGTTTCTCTCCCTCTCTTTCTCACTTTCTTCCCCTCTCTCAATAAAATAAAAAAGAAAATATTTTTTAAAAGAAAACTATATGATCCTATTAACAAATGTCACCCCAATAAATTTAATTAAAATTTTGTATTTAAATTGTTTTATTATTGTTCAATTACAGTTGTCTGTATTTTCTCCCCACCCTTCCCCACCACCCCCTCCAAACCCACCTCCTTCCCTTGCTTCCACCCTTGTGGAAGCTACTGTTCCTGAAAACCCTTCTCCCCATTGTGCCTTCCCCCTCCCTTCTGGCTATTGTTAGATTGTTCTTAATTTCAATGACTCTGGTTATATTTTGTTTGCAGCCTTTCTTTTGTTGATTATGTTCCAGTTAAAGGTGAGATCATATGGTATTTGTCCCTCACTGCCTGGCTTATTTCACTTAGCATAATGCTCTCTACTTCCATCCATGCTATCGAAAAGGATATAAGCTCCTTTTTCTCTCTGCTGCATAGAATTCCATTGCATAAATGTACCACAGTTTTTTGATCCACTCATTTGCTGATGGGCACTCAGGTTGCTTCCAGCACTTGGCTATTGTAAACTATGCTGCTATAAACATTGGGGTGAATAGGTTCTTTTGGATTGGTGTTTCAGGGCTCTTAGGATGTAATCACAGCAGTGGAATTTCTGGGTCAGAAGGCAGTTCCATTTTTAGTTTTCTGAGGAAATTCCATACTGTTTTCCACATTGGCTGCACCAGTCTGCATTCCCACCAACAGTGAACTAGGGTTCCCTTTTCTCTGCATCCTCTCCAACACTTGTTTGTTGATTTGTTTATGTTGGCCTTTCTGACCTATGTGAGGTGGTATCTCATTGTGGTTTTAATTTGCATCTCTCTGATGGTTAGTGATAGTGAGTATCTTTTCATGTGTCTCTGGGCCCTCTGAATGTCCTCCTTGGAGAAGTGTCTGTTCAATCTTTCGCCCATTTTTTAATTGAGTTTTTTTTTTTGTCTTCCTGGAGTGGAGTCATGTGAGTTCTTTATATATTTTGGAGATCAAACCTTTGTCTTCGGTGTCTTTGGCAAATATATTTTTCCATACAGTTGGCTATCTTTTCATTTTAGTTCTGTTTCCTTTAGCAGGGCAGAAGCTTTTTGTTTTTTTCAATTCTCTCCCTCAAAGTCATGATTATATCACCCTTCTCTCCCTCTTCTCTTTTTTTTTAAGATTTTTTATTTATTTATTTTTTTAGAGAGGGAAGGTAGGGAGAAAGAGAGAGAGAGAGAAACATCAATGTGCGGTTGCTGGGGGTCATGGCCTGCAACCCAGGCATGTACCCTGACTGGGAATCAAACCTGTGGTACTTTGGTTCGCAGCCCACACTCAATCTACTGAGCTATACCAACCAGGAAGGCAGAAGCTTTTTAATTTGATGAGGTCCCATTTGTTTATTCTTTCATTTATGTCTCTTGCTTTAGGGGACATATCTGTGAAGATGTTGCTGCATGGAATGTCTGAGATTTTCCTGCCAATGTTTTCCTCTAGGACTTTTATAATGTCATGGCTTACATTTAAGACTTTTATCCACCTTGAATTTATTTTTGTGTATGATGTATAGTTGGTGCTCTAGTTTCATTTTTTTGCATGTAGCTGTCCAACTCTCCCAACACCATTTGTTGAAGAGGCTATTTTTGCTCCATTTTATGCTGCTTCTCCCTTTGTCAAATATTAATTTACTGTAGAGACTTGGGTTTATTTCTGGGCTCTCTGTTCTGTTCCATTGGTCTATGTGGCTGTTTTTATGCCAGTACTAGGCTGTTTTGATTACAGTGGCCTTGCAATACAGTTTGATATCACATATCACACTGTATCCCTCACATATCCCTCCTACTTTGTTCTTCTTTCTCAAAATTACTGCAGCTATTCGGGGTCATTTATGGTTCCATATAAATTTCTGAAGTGTTTGTTCTATATCTGTGAAATATGTCATGGGTACTTTAATAGGGACTGTATTGAATCTGTAAATCTCTTTGGGTAGTATGGCCATTTTGATTATGTTAATTCTTCCTATCCTAGGGCATGGTACATGCTTCCATTTGTTTTTGTCTTCCCTAATTTCTTTCTTCAGTGTTATATAGTTTTCTGAGTATAGGTCTTTTACCTCCTTGGTTAGGTTTGTTCCTAGGTACTTCATTTTTTTTGTTGCTATATCAAATGGGATTTTTTCCTGATTTCTGTTTCTGGTCTTTCATTGTCATTGTACAAAAATGCCTTTGATTTCTGAGTATTGACTTTGTAACTGGATGTTTTGCCAAATTCATTGATTAGGTCCAGTAGTTTTTTTAGTTGAATCTATAGGATTTTCTATGTACACTATCATGTCATCTGCAAACAGTGACAGTTTTGTTTCTTTCTTTCCAATTTGGATGTCTTTTATTTCTTTTTCTTCTCTGATTGCTGTGGCTAAAACTTCCAGTACTAGGTTGAATAGCAGTGGTGAAAGTGGGCATCCTTGTCTTGTTCTTGATCTTAGTGGGAAAACTCTGAGTTTTTGTCTATTAAGTATGATGTTGGCTGAAGGTCTCTCATATATGGCCTTTATTATGTTGGGGAATGCTCCCTCTGTTCCCACTTTGCTGAGTGTTTTTATCATAAATGGGTGCTGTACCTTATCAAATGCTTTTTCTGCATCTATTGATATGATCATGTGGTTTTTGTGTCTGCTTTTGTTTATGTGATTACATTTACTGATTTGTGAATATTGTACCATCCTTGCATCCCTGGGATAAATCCCACTTGATCATGGTGTATGATCTTTTTATCGTATTGCTGGATGTGGTTTGCCAATATTTTGTTGAGGATTTTAGCATATATGTTCATCACTGATATTGGCCTGAAGTTTTCTTTCTTTGTTATGTCTTTATCTGGTTTTTAGATTAGAACAATGTTGGCTTCATAAAAAGAGTTTGGGAATCTTACATCTTTTTGAATTTTTTGAAATAATCTGTGGAGGATGGGGGTTAGCTCTCCCTTAAATGCTTTGTAAAATTCTCCTGTGAAACCATCTAGTCTGGGGCATTTGTATGTAGGAAGCTTTTTAATTACTGTTTTAATTTCATCAGGTGTTATTGGTCAGTTCAGGCTTTCTGCTTCTTCTTCATTGAGTTTTGGTAGATTATATTTTTATAGAAATGTCCATTTCACCCAGGTTTACAAATTTCTTGGAATACAGTTCTTCATAGTAATTTCTTACAATCCTTTATATTTCTATGGTATCAGTTGTAATCTCTCCTCTTTCATTTCTGATTGTGTTTATTTGGGTCGTCTCTCTTTTTGTTGATAAGTCTGCTTAAAGGCTTGTGGATTTTATTTATCTTTTCAAAGAACCAGCTCCTGGATTCATTGATCCTTAGAACTGTGTTTTTAGTCTCTATGGCATTTAATTCTGCTCTGGTCTTGGTTATCTCCTTCCTTCTACTTGCTGTGGGTTGTCTTTGTTGTTGTTCCTCAAGTTTTTGTAGGTGTAGGGTTAGGTTGTTTGTTTGAAATGTTTCTATCTTTTTTGGGTAGGCCTGTACCACTATGAACTTTCCTCTCAGGACTGCCTTCACTGTGTCCCATAAGTTTTGGACTGTTGTGAGTTCATTTTTGTTTGTTTCCAGAAAGCTTTTGATTTCTTCCCTAATTTCATTCTTGACCCATTCATTGTTTAATAGCATACTATTCAATCTCCATGATTTTGAGTGTTCTGGGGTTCTTCCCTTGAGGTTAGTTTCTAGTTTCAATCCCTTGTGGTTGGAGAAAATGCTGGATATTATTTCAATTTTCTTGAATTTATTGAGGCTTGTTTTGTGTCCTATCATGTGGTCTATCTTTGCAAATGTTCCATGTGCATTTGAAAAGGATGTGATTTGCTTCTTTGGGATGAAGGGCTCTATATATATCAGTTAAGTCCATTTCATCTAGGGCATTGTTCATTGCCACAATATCTTTGTTGATGTTTTGTTTGGAAGATCTGTTCATTTTTGACAGTGGGGTGTTAAAATTTCCTACTATAATTATGTTGCTGTCAATATCTTTCTTGAAGTCCTCCAAGATTTTCTTTATGTATTTGGGTGCTCCTATGTTGGGCGCATATATATTTACTATATTTATTTCTTCTTGGTGGATTCTTCCCTTGAGTATTATGAAGTGACCTTCTGGGCCTCTCTTTATGGCTCTTTTTTGGAAGTCTATTTTGTCTGATATTAATATTGCTATCCTGGCTTTTTTTCCCTGTCCATTTGCTTGGAAAATTTGTTTCCAGCCCTTCACTTTCAGTGTGTGTAGGTCTTTTGTTCTGAGGTGGGTCTCCTGTAGTCAGCATATGTGTGGGTCATATTTTCTTATCCGTTCTGCTATTCTGGGTCTTTTGATTGGGGCATTTAATCCACTTACATTTAATGTTATTATTGATAGGTACATATTCATTGCCATTTTTCGTACCTGTTACTCTCTCTTTCACTGTTTTTCTTCCTGTTCTTAAAGCAAACCCTTTGGCCTCTCCTGAAGAGTTGGTTTGGAGGAGGTATATTCTTTGAGGCTTCCTTTGTCCAGGAAGCTTATTATTTGGCCTTCCATTTTCATTGAGAGCCTTGCTGGATAAAGTAGTCTTGGCTGCAGGCCTCTGGTTTTCGTTGCTTGGAATATTTCTTGCCATTCCCTTCTGGCTTGGAACATTTCCATTGAGAAGTCAGCTGCTAGTCTTATCGGGTCTCCCTTGTATGTTACTTCCTGTTCTTCCCTTGCTGTCTTTAAGATTCTCTCTTTATCTTGGAATTTTGCCGTTTTAATTATGATGTGTCTTGAGGTGGGCCCCTTTGGGTTCCTCTTGATTGGGATTCTCTGTGTTTCCTGGATTTGTGTGACTTTTTATCTCATCAAATTAGGGAAGATTTCCATCATTACTTTTTCAAACAGATTTTCTATCCCTTATTCTTCTTCTTCTTCTCCTTCTGGTATCCCTATTATACGGATGTTATTACATTTCATGTTGTCCTTCATTTCTCTTAATCCCTCTTCATTCTTCATTCTTTCTGAGCCTCTTTTCCTTTTTTTGCTCATTCTGGGTGTTTTTCTGCCTTGTCCTCCAGCTCACTGAATCCTCTGCTTCATCGAGCCTGCATTTGATTCCTTCTACTGTGTTCTTTAGTTCAGAAAATGTTTTCTTCATTTTATTTTGGCCCTTTTTGATAGTTTCTATTTCCCTTTTCATGTTGATATAGTTTGCAGTGAGTTCATTGTACTTTCCCTGTAGTTTTTGGTAATTCTCTGTGAGCTCATTGAGCTTTCTGATAACCACTGCTTTGAACTCAGTATCTGATAGTTGAGTTGCTTCTATTTCATTCAGCATTCTTTCTGAGGCTTTCTCCTTTCCTTTCATTTGAGAATTGTTTCTTTGTCTTCCCATTGCTTGTAAGACTCTCCTTGTTAGCCTCTACTTCTTAAATTTATCTGTTCTCATTTCCTGGGTTTATGGTGTGAACTTCTATGGTAGAACACTGGTGAGATTCAGTGGTGCCATCTCCTTGATCTCCCAAGCTCACTGGTCTTGGACTGTCGCTTATGTTGACTCTGTGTATGTCTTTGGGTTTTGACTGCTGGTGGGTCTTTCTTTGGTGGGTCCTTCCCACCAACTCTTGGTGAGGGTCACTCTATCCACCACCTCTTGTATACTGTTGTGCAGGTGTGGGCAGGTTGTGTTGAAGCTGGTCCTTCTGTGTGTACAAGGTTTTGCGGATTCTCTTGTGCTCTTGTTCAGTTGCTTGTTCTGGGTAATTTCTCTGCTATTTAGTTGTATTTCCAGATAGGTCCTGGGTTGACTTAATGTGGCTTTCATTCCCTTCTTCACCTTCTTCTGTTGTTATTTGTTGATAGTTCCTTTATTGGTGGATTTCCTCTCCCAGCAGGTATCCTGGTGTTCACAGCTTCCACCTACTCTTTTTCTGTGGTCAGTTTGAGAGGGAAGACAAAATGGTTTAACACAGAAAGAGTGTATTCTATGATATTTACAGTACCAGCCTGTAGAGAAGAGATAGGAGATCCTTTGACTATGTATAGTGTTAACCATGATATTTCACCCAACTAGCCATTTTTTAGAAAGGGTGGAAAGAAGATGAGTCTCTTGTTGTGGGTGGGGGTTGGGAAGGATTGTGAGTTGGATCTAGAAAACAGTGAGCTTTTGGGAGGTCACATTATGAGGTAAAGTGAGAGTAAAGGATAGAAAATAGGTGTAGTGTGTGAGAAAATAGAATTAACCACAACAGTAATAGAGTTCAGGAAACCATGAAGTGGGCTAACATCTGAGAAGGGTGCTGTATAGTATTTACAGCTGTATGGAACAGCTATTATTTACAATAATAATGGAGCAACAATCATATGACAGAATCTATATGATCTGGATCACCAAAATAGGAAGTATAGGACCTAGAGCAGTGTGCTGATGGAACACAAGTGAAGTGAAAGACAGTAAATTAACAATATGCTATGAAAGAGAGAACCAAGGGAAACCAGTCAAACAATGCAATTTAACCAGCCAAGTGAAGAAGGCTAATCAGAAAGAAGAATACAAAAATACTAATAAAATAAAAGATGTAAGAATAATTCAAAAATAATAATACAAATAGGCACTAACTTGCAAGTTCTCTGTAGTAGCAAAGTGAAATTTGCCTCACTGTCTCAGCTGTTGGGATGCCCCTTCTTTGGGTACAACTCTAGTCTTTTGACAATTCCAAGTTTTTTTGTCTTACTTGTGGGAATTATAAAAAAAAAGAAGAAGAAGAAGAAGAAAGGAAGAAGAGATAAAAAGGGAAAGAAGGGAAGAAGGAATAAAACAAGAAAGAAGGAAAGAGCAGAAGAAGGTGTTAAAAGATTAAAAAATAAAAATAAATAAATAAAATTACTCTTAAAAAAAGCCTCCTGCTGTCTTGAAACTGGCCAAGCCAGTTTTGCTGTTCTTCCTGGCTGCAGCAGGCTGAGGGGAGATCGATTTCATTTTTCTCCCTTCCTAATTGGCAGTCAGTCAGCCTCCAGCCCAGTTCCCCAGCAGCCTCTGGTCCCATTGGTTCAGGTACAAACTCTCCCCTGGGCTTCTGGTGTGGGCTTGGGGCCATCCACAGAGCGCACTCTCCCTGGGTTGCAGGCATGTGCACTTGGCCTAGCTGCCTCCGGTCCCTCTGGTCCCTCAGGTCCCTCAGGTTTGGGTGCGCACTCTTCCCAGGGCTATGGGAGTGTGAACAGGGCCTTCTGCAAAACCTCTGGAGCAAGCACTACATGGCTGTGTGGGGAGAAGGCAGGAGTGGCTGCTGCAGGAGAATTCCCTAAACAGCTGCCAAGTGCCTCTTTTTTCACTTTTTCTTTTTGAGAAATTTCAAGCCTGGCGCTCCACACAAAGGCCTGGCCTCTCACATAGCCCAGTTCTCCAACCAGATGGGACTATCCCAGTCAGGGCCCATCACAGCCCAACTCTCAACTCTCCCCAGCCAGTGTCCACAGACTCAGTGAGTTCTCACAGCCCCTGTGTGTTTGCCACTTAGTCCTTATTCCCCTCTCTGTGACTTCAAGCAACCAGGTCTCTCCCAGTGCTGCTCAAAACTTGTTTGGCAGGGGAGGGAGCCATCGACCCAGCCTCTCCCAAGAACCCTGTGGCAGAACAGGTGGGTGGTGGGCTGGGGGCTACATCCACCCTGGTCCCTGTGCTGGTCCCAGGTACCTTCTTGTCCTGAAGCACTCTCCTTACCACCTGGTTTTTCAATGTCTTCTATAATTTTTGGTCTCCTATCTTAATATATGCTGGGGTACTGTTGGCTGTTTGCTGTGTTCCTCCATAGATCAGCTAGCTGTTTCACCCATGTGCAGGGGGAAGTGGGCTCCACTCCCACCTACCTTGCTGCCATTTTCCTCAATAATTAATTTTAAAATATTTTTTAAGTGTCCCAGAGGAAGAAGCAGTGATATCTGCTCAAGGAAGTTCATTAGGAAAGTCTCCAAAAGAAGGGGTTCTGTCTGAGTTGAGTTTTGAAGGATGAGTAGGAGTCTTCTAGGGCACAGGGACTTTTCGTGGTAGAGGAAACTGTATGGGTAAAGATCTTGAGACTTAGCTTGTTTGAAGGATTTCCAGTCTTTTTTACTGCAGGCAGCTATGGAGTCAAGGGCAGGTTAGAGATTTAAGGCCAGTGCTTCACCTGAGTTCCTGTAACCGTTGGGCATGCTGATAAAATGGAGTGAGTTGTTCATTGATTACTCAGAGAATATGAACTCAAGGGTGCTCAAAGTGGGAGTTTCCACGATGCTTTGCCAAATGTTAAGGTCAAAGGTCACCTGCAGTTTGAGCACAGATGATCTTTCTACTGGCTGCGGCTCCAGCCACACCCTCTCTCCTACTATATAAACATCCAGTCTCATTGAATATCCACTGGGTGGGAAGGGAAATTCCTCACACCCAGGCCTGCTAAGAAGAGCACACACTGCTGCAAGGAAAACTCAGAGGACAGAATCTCAGGAGGAAAGTGGCCATGGACCTGATCCCAAGCTTTTCCACAGAAACCTGGGTTCTCCTGGCTACCAGCCTGGTGCTCATCTACTTGTGAGTAAACTGTCCAGGTTCATGTTCTCTGTAATCTTGGACTTGGGGAGCTCCCCAGGCCCCCCTTTTCCTTCTGTTTTAAAGATCCAATAGTCAATAAAGGGAAAGTTGCTTAAATTTGGAAGGATACAAACACCAAATGGGTCATTATTGATCTGACCCTGATCTTTTGAGAAGTAATATCCCATCTGCCTCCACCTCCCAATTTCTGTAGCCCACATGCTTTGGTGACATTATTTACTCCTAGGGTAATTTTCTGAATGACTGCCAGGCTGGCTAGACCTAGACTAATTAACCAGAATTCAGCAGAGGTAGATTAAAAATAATGGGCTTCTGGGCCCTGGCTGGTGTAGCTCAGTGGATTGAGTGTGGGCTGTGAATGGGGGGCTGGACACTGCCCCCTTCTCTTCACACTAGCTCTTCCCTTTATTCAGTGTCTCTTCCCTGACACTCTCCTCCTAAGACTCAGTTCCATCACCCTATAGTAGGCAGAACTATTGAAGTATTCCCCTTCATGAGACTAGAGCAGAAGAATCTTGCAGAAATCTTGACATTGTATTCTTTTATTTCACCTTCATCTCTTAGTCTTTGCAGGGAGTTAGCATCATTAAAGAAATTTATTTTCCTCCTGACATGAAATCTGCTAATAGCCTGTAAAGGCAAAAACCCACAAGCCAATTTGTACTTAAATATTTTTTCCAGTAAGTTGCAGTAGAAAAGGATAAACCAGATCATCTATCAGAGGAATTCCTTTCAAGAGTGAGATTCTTGGCATCACAGAGCAGGTTGGGACAGGAGGTATTTTGGACATGTGGGTAGGAAGGGCCCCCTCCACGTCCTGTGCGACTTGTATCTAAATTTCCCTTTCATGAAGAGTAGGAGTCATGATGACTTGAATATAGAAAATATAAATATTATTTTAATTCTTCGAAAGAAATGTTATAAATACTGGGTATCATGGAAACATATTTTCTGTCTGATGACATTTTAGAATTAATTGATAGTGTTTAACTTCATTCTATTCAATATTAGTTTTTTTTACTGAGATAAGACTATTTCTAGCATGTTCTTTCTGTAGAATAAAAGAGGCTGTTGGTCCAGGATTTGTGGCTACAAAGCTGTGTAAGTAACCTCACCCAAGTAGAATGTACAAACACATACATGCATGACATAGATTGTATATATATATATATATATATATATGTGTGTGTGTGTGTGTGTGTATTTAAATATACTTGTCTAACTGGTTATTTTAATCTCACAGTGCAGGTGAGTAAGCAAGATTGTGAGGCAGTGGTGGTAAGACAGGTCTTCTGGAAGAAGTAGAAGGATATTTTTTTCAGAAACCCTGACCTCACTGGGCAGCAGGGTAGGCATCTCTTCTGCTTGAACCTGGGGATAGGGACCCATCTAAGTCACACCATGTGGTCTGTGTGGCAGTGGGCCTGTCACTAGATGCTGTCACCACTCGATAAAGAAATTTGGTGCCTTAGGAGACACTGGTACAGCTGTGAGTCAGTTGCTGTAGACAGACCATGCCCTCTTATAGCCATGCAATGTAAATGCAACAGAAATGACTGGCTTTACCAAAAGCAGCATTACTCTACCAAAAAGGGGGAAGCTGGAAAAAAGCCATGGAATTCACCCAGGTCATCCTCTGCCTTGCTATGGAGCATGTGAGTTTAGATACCAGACCAGGTCCCTGGGAGGATCAACATTGCTGACACATTCACTCAAGTGCTTGGCCTCACTTGAGAGTTCATGGAACATGATGAAGTTCAGAAGCAGAAATGGTTTTAATTGATTTGCCATGGTTGTCATGGGAAAGGAAGAACTGGGGTGGGACTATCCAAGGGTCTTGACAGTCAATGCACACAACTTCACCAGGTTTCTGGAGGAAGGATGCACACACCCACGTGGGCCTGGCTCAGGTGCCTCTGCCATCCTTGGGCATGAGTCCTTTTATGCATTATTTTACTTTTTTTTCATCACTTATTATAAGATCATTAATATTGCACAGAATGTTAGAAACCTATACTTTCTTAAAGGCCAACCTCCAAAGAAGAAGAGACAAAGTTGTAATTCAGCTTTCTGAAACATATTTTATGTTGTTTAGCACATTTTTTTTTTTTGCAATAAACAGGAAGGTGCAGAAGTCTGGCAGGCCCCTTTTAGCGGAACGTGCTGGTAGAGCATGCAGAACAGTTGTTATACAGAGCCTCCTTGTCAGCCATACTTTTCTAATTTGCCTCTGTGGGGTGAGTCTTGTAGGCCCAGCAACTTCACCCTTAAAATGGTTGTCAGCAGCCTCTTTCTTCAGCCTCTCCTTGCCTTCCAGTCTTCCATCTCTCAGTGATGCTGGAGTGGGAAGGCTTGCAAGGATTCAGAACCCCCAGCTGTGAAACACCACACATAACACAGGAAAGATGAGTCACAAGCAGGCTTACCGTGGGAAGCAGCAGCCTTACTGGGACTTTGAGATAGTTGACACACAGAAGCAGTAAACAAACTGCTTTCTGACTGTCCTCCTTGAGAAAATGAGAGAGCCTGGCACTGGGCTTAGCAGGTGAGGATCACAGGCTGGAAGACCAGATACCTCGAGGGGAAGAATGGCCTGGAAATGCATCTTTACTCATTGGTACCTTTATACCATTTCATTCAGGAAGCACATGGGTCCATCACCCTTCTCTAGAGCTCAAGTCCATCACATTGCCTCACAACAGAGACTTGGGTGTAGCTCACAGGCACTCACGTTTCTACAAGACCAGTGGAAGCTTTGAACACAGTTTTCATTCTGTGGGTAAGATCACTGTAGCTATTATAAGGCCTTCCTATGGTGATACATGAGTATTTAAGAAAAAGCCAAATCTTAAAACAGAGTCATGGCATAGAGGGAAGTAAAGCTTAAAAGTCACTGAGCAAACTGTAAGAACACTGTCTCGATAGGCTCACAGTAACTCTCTGCTATTGAGTGAGTACAGTTAAGCAAATCTCATCATTGGAGCAGAATTTATTTTGTGTGTGTACATAGAATACAATCTCAACGTCATTGAAGAGTCAGTTTACTAAAGAAATGACTGAATTTTTTAGAAATATTCCAACCTGAACCTCTCAGGGGCACTCACATTTGGGAACATTTAACTAGTACTCACTCATATTGGGTCTGTGAAACTTCAGCTGCTTTTTTTATAATCATCATTAGCTTTTGTGCATCTCACAGTGGAAGTGGGAAAGGAGGTGACAAGTTAATGTAGTTTTGCTGTTGGAATTGTTGTTACTATTGATTGCCTACATGTTCATTCCCTAGCTTGACTGGTCCAGCTCTGCACCTGTTCCATTAACCCCATAACATGGTTTTCTCCTTCACTTTAAAGATATGGGACCCACACACATGGAATTTTTTAAGAAGCTGGGAATTCCTGGGCCGACACCCCTTCCCTTTGTGGGAACTGTTCTGGGCTATCGTAGGGTGAGTGTTGTTTGAACTTCCTGTTTTGCTTCTCATGGTTACAAATCACAGCTGAGTTCCATAGCAAAAGGGCTGTCCTCAAGGGAAAGTTCTCAGGTTTCACACTTTCCAGAAAGGGCATCTTAGGTGCCACCCAGCACAGCACCAGGTTTACCCAGGGCTCTACACCAGCTGTTTGGAGCCTCAGGTTTTGCCTTGGTTGTGCAGCAGATCCCTCTGGCTGATTCAGAACATCACTTAATATTGCAACACTTGTGCATCCAGAGGAGAATTTTCCTTCTGCCAGGTGCAGGCTCCCGGGAAGACATAATCGTACTGAGTATTAGGAGAAAAGCATGAAGGGGGTGCCTGGTAGTGCCTCATGAAATTGACTATGCTAGAGTCAGACTTTCCTGTTCATGGAATATGCTCTGGGTAGCCTTTTTTTCCTTCTTCCTCCTGGACAGCTGTGAAACTTCAGTGTATGAGGCAGCCCAAGTATTCACCATTGGGTAATTTGCACATAAATCCTTGAATTCTCTCAAGAATGGCTAAATCCCTGCTGATATTTTCATGGTTCTAACTCACCCTTTGGTTCTCATGACATCTTTGTGGGACTTGAAAGATGGAACAAGAGCTTTCTGCTTTACTTCTCTGCCACCAAAGAAGGTAGCTTATGACTGAGTCTGAGGGGGAGTGGGTATAACTGATATAAAATGGTGTTTGTTTCTTCACCCTCTAAAGGAGTTGTGTGGGTTTTTTTTTTTAAACAAAAGCCCAGTTACTTATAGAAAGTCATTAGAAAGAAGATGATTTGACAAAGTTATTAAAATGTTTTAGTTTATCTGAATGGGATGAACACAGTGACACATGGCCTATGAATTTCGGTAAGACCTTTGTGATTGATTCAGTCCTGATGCTTTGCTCGGGGCCCGACCCTTGGACAGAAAGCAAGAGCTCTCATTCCTTAGGCCAGCAGGCAGAGCCTGTGTGCAGGCTGCTCTGTGCCTCAGATTTTCTTTCCTGCAAGGGAAAGGCTCGTTTCTCAGATTCTAATTCTCTCAGCTGTGGTCTCACTGCCTCTCTTAGTCTAGAACTTCCCATAGTTTTTGCCTCTGATAAGGCGATATTTTTCTTTCTACTATTCCCAGTCAATTCCTTACAGATACACCCCAGGACCCACATTTCTTGAACTTCTTTTGTATAAAGTATCCAATATCATAACTGAAACTTAGCAATAGGAAGACATGTTCTTTTTTAATTACAGAATTTAATACTCAAAGAAAGCATTTTAATTTGTTGTGTCCTCATGCTGTGCTAGCATTTCTCCATCTTCTCCATGTTGATCTAGAAAACTAGAAAGCAAGTACTTTCTCATTCATTCACTCACTTACTTTCTCACTCAACACACATGCCTCAGGCTTATGTAAATCTATTAGACCACAAGAGGTCACTGGTGATAAACTTCCTCATTCTGCTAGAAGTCAGAAAGGTCAGGTGAGAGAAATGAAAAGATGCTTAACCAGGAGATCAAAGAGTGTGCAGGCCACTCTTACTCTCCCTCAGCTTCAGTCCTGGAGTCTGTGGAGGTAATAATTCCTGGGGTTATGGGGTTTTAGAGACAATACATGCACAACAAAACCCTTCTGAAAGACAGGAGTTACTTAGTATCAAACACAAAGGTAAATCGAGTATCAACACTACTTGGAGAAAATTCAAGAGTAATTTTAAATTCTCCACTGCAAATATCTCCTCTATTTCCTCTCTGTTCCCTAAGAAACCGCTGAATAAGAGCTTCCTTCTATCAGCCAGTGAAACACAGAAATGCAGTCCATCTGAGTTCATGGGATTCGAGTCATTTTGGTCCCAGTGAAAGGTAGAAGTCAGTACATTCAGATTAATAATCTGATTTTATTTCTCCTTGCAGGGTTTTGTGGAATTTGACCAGAAATGTTTTAAGAAGTATGGAAGAATGTGGGGGTGAGTACTGGGGAAACTCCCGGTGGATATACTTGCTGTTAGGATGAGGGCCCCATGGTGTGGAGGACAGTCTCAGCCCAGAGCCTCTCGGGATGAAGCATCTATGGTAAAGGTTTTGGAGGCTTGTCCTACCAGGGATCCCAGATGTCACCAGGTGTCCAGGTCTGCATTCTGAATTCATCTGGGGAGTTGCAGGTTGTCATTACTCTCCAGACTTCGATGGCATAGGGACTCCTGTCATCACCTTCTGTCCAGTCTCCTCATGCCCCACTTCTCCAATTTTCCTTCCTTAGGTGTTCTTTCATTGGGTGAAATGCATTATTTCAGACCCTTCTAATATAGGCTCATAAATGCCTATTACAACTCCTTCCCACATGATTGACTATTAATTAAAAGCCCAAATCCTTCATTTTAAATTTGGACTTGTTATATCATTGGAAAAAGGCTGTGGCTATAGGCAAACAGAAAGGGAAACCGTATCTACTCAGCTTTTTAAAATTTCTCTATAAATAACAAAGTTTGGGTTTTTAAAACAAATTAATGCAACCCTTCTCAATAGAGGTTTGGTTTATACAAGTATTGCTATATGTACTCTGCTCTACTAACTTGGAAGAGATGTGGGATATTTCTAAACCACACTGCTCCCTGGTGGGCTGATGGACTTGAGGATTTTGTAAAGTGGCCTCAGGCAGTCGCAGGGGCTGTTGCTGTTAGGAGCTGCTGGAGGGGTGGTGGGCACAGCAGGAGAGGGCTTGTCCTGCTGCTGGCAGATGTAACCTGCTTGGAGCCTGGGGCCAGTTATGACCCACATGTAGAATAAATATAAGTAATGAAAGGAAAATATTTGTAAATGAATTATACATGCTCCTCTGTGTTTTTTATTCTCTTCGTTGTTTGTTTTAAATATCTCTAAACTGGATTCTACCAAGGGCTTCTCTTTAGCAATTAAAATATTTCCTTTAAGCAATTGTAAACTAGTAATCAAATTTTAGAAAAAGAGCATAGAAATCATATTTCTGCTATATCTTTTTGAGCATTCCAAGTCTTTTTTATTTGCAGACTCATTTTTACATATTTGTGATCAGTATGTCTACATTTTTCATCTAATATTCTGTCATTTGCATTTTTTATGTTTTTTTTATTTTTATGTTTTTTTATTATATCCTTTTTTATTTTTATTGTATTTTTCCACTACCAAAAGTGTTCTTTTAAGTGACTGAGTGGGTAGGCTTTCCTCATTATTTTTATGTTCTCAGATCATTTACTTGCCTTTATCTATTTACTAACTTAACTTCCTTTTTGATATGAAATATTTTAAGCATACAAAAAATGATAAGAATGGTATACGAAACACTGAGGTACATGACCTAGGTTTAAATGTTCTCATGCTATTTCCAATGATGATCACAGGAGTATGGGTTATGTCACATCAGAATGAAAGTCTGGACTTCCAGACGTGGCTCCAGCTGCAGAAGCCGCCTTGTTAAACTGAATGAGCTCTGCTTTCCCGACACAGGTTCTATGACGGCCGACAGCCTGTGTTGGGTATCACTGACCCAGACCTGATCAAAGCGGTGCTCGTGAAGGAATGCTATTCTGTCTTCACAAACCGGCGGGTAGGTGCCCATTTTTGTTTACATTAATTTTTATTTATTTAATTTTTAATTTTAAATATTGAAATAATAACAGATTAATTGGAAGTTACAAACAAAAGTCCAAGAATGTCCCATACCTTTTATTTTGTTTCCCCAGCCAGTAATATCTTTTACTGGTATAACTACAGTACAATATCAAAGCAGGAAATTGACATTGACACTATATTTACAGAGCTTATTTAGATTTCATCAGTTTTATGTGCACTCATTTGTGTGTGTTGCTTATAAAAATTTATCATATATGTATATTTGTGTAACTATTATCACAATCAGTATACAGAATTGTTCCATCACCGTAAGTCTCCCTCTTTTTATTCTTTTATGTTTATAATGTATAGCTTGTCTTTTCCTTTTATCAGGGTCTTTAGCAGAGCAAATATATTTTTACTATTGATGAAGCCAATTTATCCACTTTTAATAAGTTGTACCTTTTTAAAAAACATTTTATTAAAGGCAATCTTGGCTGGAGGTCCAGCTTTTCATGACTTTGAATATTCCTTGCCTATCCCTTTCCAATCCCTTGTTGCCTGCAAAATTTCTTTTGAGAAATCAGCTGACAGCCTTACGGGAACTCCTCTGTAAATAGCTATTGCTTTTCTCTTGTTGCTTTTAAGATTCTCTCTTTATCTTTAACTTTTGGCATTTTAATTATGATGTGTCTTGCTGTAGACTTGTTTGCATCCATCTTGTTAGGGACGCTGTGCTTCCTGGACTTGCATGTCTATTTCCTTCACCAAATTAGGGAAGATTTCTTTCATTTGTTTTTCACTTCCATTGTTTTTAGATTTCCAGTTCCCTGCTCTTTATCTTCTCCTTCTGGCACCCCTAAGATGCGAATGTTGGTTTGCTTTAAGTGGTCCCAGAGGCTGCTTACACTCATTTTTTCGGATTCTTTTTTCTTCTTCTTGTTCTGCTTGGCTGTTTTTTTGTTTCCTTGTGTTTCATATCATCATTTTAATTCTTAGCTTCAACCACTCTACTGATGATTCCCTGTAAATTGTTGATTTCCATTAGTATATACTTCATTTCTGCCTGGCTCTTTTTTAACTGTTGAAATACTCACTGAGTTCTTTTAGCGTCCTTTCAACTAGTGTTTTGAATTCTGCATCCGATAGATTGGTCATCTCCACTTTGTTTAGTTCTTTTTCTGGTGATTTGGCCTGTTCTTTCACTTGGGACACGTCTCTTTGTCTCCTCATTTGGCAGCCTCCCTATGTTTGTTTCTGTGTATTAGGAAGAGCTTCTACAACTCCCTGTCTTGGTAGCATGGGCTGTAGGTCCAGTGGCCCTGACTCCCCTATCACCCAAGCTGGGTACTTGAGGCATGCCATTCATGTGGGCTGAGTACACCCTCCCCTTGTAGTTGAGCCTTGATTGCTGTTGGCAGGTCACTGGTAGGAATGTACCCAGGCCAGTCAGCTGCAAGGACTGGCTGTGACCACTGACCACCAACCTCTGCCCTCTGTAGAAGATTAGCTGTGCAGGGACAGGGTGGTGGTGCCCAAGGTTGTCTGTAGCTGTCTACTGAGTGTGCAGGCTCTCGGGTTTCCAGGGTGGTGCAGGGCAGGATCAGCCCCTACCTGTGTTCCACCTGGGGCCACATGTGAGCTACAAAGTAATCTGCAGCTGGCTGCTACTTGTGCTGGGCTTGAAGGTTCCCAGGCAAAGCCAAACTGTGATCCAAAGCTGGCAGCTGCCAGTGCTGGGCCTGGGCCACTTAGCCAGAGGTAGGGGGCTGGGGTCTGGCCCATAAGTTGGGTGGGGTGGAGCCTCAGGTAAATGCCAAGGCAGGGCAAACAGTGTAAGCCAAGTTGATAGAGCCTCATGTATGTTTCTCATCTGCTGAAGCTGTGGCTCTGTAAGGGGAGGGCTCAGAAAATGCACAATGGCCTTACCCTGCCTTTCTATCTGGTAGAGAGCTGTCCCCCAGCTCTCTCCCTGACACTTCAGTTCCTCTCCATATGCTACTGTTGCATTTCAAGCTGTTACCCCAGTGGTTCTAGAGCTCAGAGGAAGTGCATCTGTGTAAGTTCAGCAGGGGCCCTTTAAATACAACTGCCAGGGAGTCCGGTAGTGTTTGTTTGTTTGTTTGTTTGTTTGTTTGTTTGTTTTTTACTGACTCCAATCCCACTGATTTTTACAGCCAGAAGTTATGGGGGCTTATCTTCCTGGCACTTGTACCCTGGGCTGGGGGGTCTACTGTGGGGCTGGGACCCTTTGCTCCCAAGATATCCCCCTTGAATTCTTATCCACCACACGTGGGTGTGGGACTCACTCATTCCAGGTGTCTGTGTTTCCTACCCTTCTGGATTGATGTGGTTTCTTTAGTCTCACAGTTTTTGTATTTCCATTCAACTTGAATTCTGAGGGTTCTGAGAAATCATTGGTCTGTAATTTAGTTGTAATTTTGATGTGGTTGTGTGAGGAGGCCAGCCATGTTTACCTATGCCTCCATCTTCAGGTTGTGCCTTTAGTCCCAATTCTGAAAACTCTTCATTAGAACAAAAGATTTCCTTCTATTTCCCTAAATGTTATATAGGTTTATGTTTTACACTTAAATCTATAATCCATTTTGTTCCGATATTTGTATGAGGTGTGAAATGTAGGTCAAGGTTCTTTATTTCCTGAATGGATGTCTGCAAACTTATTTGCTGCAGCACCATTTGTGAAAAGGCTATCCTTCCTCCTCAAACAGCTTTTGAACTATTTCAAAAATTAATTGGGTCTAAACGTGTGCAGGTATTTCTCATTCTCTTCTGTTCACTGATCTGTGTATCTGTCCTCCAGCAGTACCACACAAACTTGATTACCTTAGCTACGTGGTCATTCTTAACATCTAGAATGACTCCTTCCACTTTTTTCAGAATTGTTTTAGCTATTCTATATCTTTTACCTCTCCATACAAATTTAGAATAAGCTTACCTATGTTACAAAAAAATGTTGAGATTTTGATAAGAATTGAAAACAATCATATAGATCAATTTGGAGAAAATCTATAATCGTTACAAGGTCAAGTCTTTCAATCCAAAAGCACAGTATATCTCCACATTTATTAGGCTTCCTTCTGTTCCTTTCACCAATATTTTGTAGTTCTCAGCATAGAAATCCTATACACATTTTGTTAAATTTTTACTTAAAGTATTTTATTTTCTTTGGAGTGATAATAAATGGTATTGTATTTTCAAATACTCATTCTTATTCCATAAAAATGTGGTTGAATTTTGTTTGTTGATCATGTATTCTACAACCTTACTGGGCTCATTTATTAGTTCTAGAGTTTTCTTTCAATATTCCTTAGGATGTTTCACATTGACAATTATGTCACCTGAAAACAGAGATGCTTTATTTTTTCCTTTTCATTCCAGTATGCCTTTTACTTCTTTTTGTCTTCCTGCATTACCTAGAACTTCCAGTATGATGTTATATAATAGTGGTGTGAGTGAACATTTTGGTTCCTAATCTTAGGGAAAAGTATTCAGGTTTTTGTCACTTTTAGTTGATATATTTATTCACAACAAATAAAATGTATATACTTAAGGTATGCAATGCGATATTTTGATATATGCATACTTTGTAAAATGATTACCACAAATGAATTAACATATCCATCAGTGTATGGTAAGAACACTTAACATCTATTGTCTCAGCGAATTTCAAGTATACAATACAATATTATCAATTAAAGTCACCATGTTGTACATTAGCTCTCCAGAACTTACTTATCTTATAACTGAGTTTGTAGCCTTTGATCAGTATCTTTCTTCCACACTCCCAGGTTCTTATAGCCATCATTCTGTCCTGTTTCACTTGTGCTGACTTTTTTTTAATTCCATGTACAAATGAGATCACGCAGTATATGTCCCTCTCTGCCTGATGTAATTCACTTAGAATTTTGTTCTCCAGGTTCATGTGTGTTATTGCAAATGGAAGGATTTGTTTCCTTGATTCTTCATGAACTGGTGGCCTTCATTAGTGTCTGTGTATTTGAAGAAGTCATCAATTCTTCCAATCTTTATGAAATAATTTAAATAAGGAAAGAATTTTACTTGTGGCTTGGGACATACTAGAGTGTTCTTTGGCCCTCAGTACTAATGTGACTCCAGAACAGGAGAGTATGGTTGGCTCAGGCAGTTGGAATTCACAACATCATCAACTGCATGATCCTGGGCAGCATGAACTATTGAGGTTCCACCATAGCTGCAAGGGCTGTTAGGGCCTTCAACAGCATCAACAGGGCCACTGGCCAAAAACTCAGTCAAGCAGAAATAGTGGCCAAAGTTGCTGGTATGAGACACTCATTAGTGGGGACTAACTGCAGGCGTATGCTCAATGGTAAGGGCCAGGACCAGTGGCAGGAACCAGGGCCAACTGTGGGCATAGAATTTGCTTAGAGTGTTTGGGCCATTAGTGTGCATTGACATGTGGCATGAACAGGCTGCAGGCACATGCACTGCAGTGACTGGAGTTGAGGCAGGCAATGAGCAGGTGTGTAGCTGCAAGGGTTAGCTGTGGGCAAACGTGGTTTAGTCCACTGACAGGAGTCAGAGCTAACATCAGGTCTCTGAACAACTGCAGGTATTATACACATGCACAGCCACATACACCAGGGCTGGCTGCAGGAGTGGATCCCATGACTTGGGATGGTAGCACAACCTGGGGCAGCTCTAGTGTGTGTGAAGGGTGGTAAGGCAGGACTCAGGCTGCTATAATCAGCAAATGTGAAAACCTGTGGAGCTATCAGCACCAACATTGGCAGGGTGTTCACAGTGGCTGTGCTGGCTATTGGTTTCCCCAGCAGCAAAGTCTGTTGGGTCTTCTCCAGAGCACGACATGGAAAGATTCTTGAGTTAACTACTGAACTCTCCTAGACCTATTTTTGTTTGTGGTTAGATGTCTAATTGTTCTTTGTTGGGCAACAGACATTGGAGTCTCTAACTCTGCCATCTTGCTGATGTTACTCCAGGTTTTCATTATTAAATGCGATGTTAGTTGTACATTTTTTGTTTATGCTCTTTATCAAGTTGAGAAAGTTTCACTCTATTCCTAGTTGGTAAGTTTTTATCATGAATATGTACTGGAGATTTTTTTTAAACAAAATACAGTGTTAAAAGTGAGAAGAAAGTCTCAAGCAGGTTGGCTTGGTAGGCCAGTCCCAAACTGAGAAATAGAATGACCTCTTTCTTTTTCCTTCTATCCCTGGTGGGAAAATGTAAAAGAAAAGGATTTCCCTGTAATTGTATCTTTTTTAAGTAATAGCAAATAGATTCCTAATATTTTCAGTATTAACTACATTTTTTAATCACCATGTTAAGACATCTTTTTTCAAGTTGTTCATGCTAAAGATACAAGTAAAGAAATGGTCTGAGGCAACATACAGTTTACCAAGGCTGTTCGGATATCAGTCAAGGATCCCTTTCTATCCTGCACAGCCCTGCAGGAGGTACTAGGTCTTATTCCTATCTGTTCCCTTGGAATAGCAGTTTCCCAAACACATGGGTCATTTGCCTTGAAAAATCTATTGGAATAAATATTGGAAAACACATCAGTTGGCTTGATATCTCCTCCACCTTCACAGGATGCCAGACATTTGGGATAAGTATTTATTGAGTATCTAGCATAAGGCCTGATACTAAGTAGACAGTCCCTAAATATTTGTTGAATAATTGATGCCCATTTAATGAATTTTCTATAATCATAGAGACCTCTAAAACATATGTAAAGGAAAATGTCTTTTGATTTCAATTCCAGGCCGTTGGTCCAGTGGGATTTATGAAAAGTGCCATCTCTTTGGCTGAGGATGAAAACTGGAAGAGAATAAGAACATTGCTGTCTCCAACCTTCACTAGTGGAAAGCTCAAGGAGGTAAGCCTGTAAGAGGACATTTAATTTGAAAGTTAAAGAATGCATCTGGAAAATTTTGGACAAGTAGAAAATAAGATAGTTTTTTTCTAAGGGTAACCTACTGAATTTGAGCTTTCTAAAAATGGTCTTTTATCTTTATGTCCTAGAAATGACATTATAAGATTCATTATAAAATATCCCTTACTGCTTCATGCTTGTGAAAGCAAGGTCCTTCTAGGACTTGGGTCTTCACGTTTAACTCCAAGTGGTGTTATTTTTTGTGTCTAGATGTTCCCCATCATTAACGAGTATGGAAATATGTTGGTACAGAACCTGAAGAAGGAAGCAGAGAAAGGCAAACCTGTCAACTTGAAAAAGTGAGTAGGAGCCCAGATGCTGGGATTCTGAGCTTTTCCCTGAGACCTTCCAGCTGCCTTCCACAGAGCCAAAATTCCCACTGCTGAGTTGCTCTGTGACCAAACAGAAGTAGGTGTGTGGTGTTAGAACTACAGCGAGCTACCCAAGAAGGCGTGGCTCACCCAAAAAGGCCAGGTAGCCAGGAGGGAAATGCCTTCTCTTGTGTATGTGAACCAGGATTAATGTGTCTGCTTGATTGTCACCATGGATGTTCTGGAAGACAAAGGTACATGGTTCAGAAAGAAGAAACATGATTATACCAAAGGGTCCAGTGTAGACAGTATGAAATAGTGGCAGGGGAAGATACTGTACATATTGGTGGGCAGTGGGTGGGGCAGGGAAGTTACAAAGTGGAATTTGGAACACCTTAAACCCCTTCATGATTTTGATGAGGACACCAGCAAAATACTAAATATTAAATCTTACCACCACGTCTTTCTTTAGTCTAAAATAGAGAAGGTCCTGTACAGACTATGGGCAGGGTGGCCATATTATTTATTGTCTAAAGTAAGACATTTTTTAAAAAATTAGGCAGGAACAACTGATGTAAACTGGAACTAATCTGGGATAACCGGGGATGTATGTATGCTCACTTACTTATGGGATTTCCCCAAATCAGTTTTGGAGTTATTTTTTATTTTTAAAACAGAAACAATCCTTTTTCAATCTAAAAAGGTATTTAATATAAAAAATTTAACTAGATATAAATTGTTAACTAGATTGAAAAAGGAGTAAAACATGCAGACAAAAATGAATAACTGCCTCTTGAGTTTCTTACACAGTAGGATGGGAAAAAATGGACATTTTCTAAGCATTAGCTTCTTATCAGATGCCAGAGACTGTACTGACTTGTTCCAGTAAAGACATTCCATCTGAAGCACAACTGCAACTGAGATTACTACCTAGTTTACAGTAATTCACAGACATTATCTAAGATTCATCTGCCTTCTAAACCAGGAACATTCTTAGTTCTTGTATTTCACAGAAATGAGTCTGCTCTCAGGCAACCTCAGATGCTGGAGCTGAGGAAAGCAGGTCTTTCTGGGGATTTAGCAGGAGTGTAGAGAAGCAGGGATGACATTCCTGGCAACTCAGACCAGGGTGCTGCTCTTTCGTAATGTGCTGAAGAGGAATCAGCTCTGAGTACAGATACTTCAATGGGGCAAGACCTAGGTCAATGTCACCTTTTGTGCTTCCACAAGGTAGAGCTTATTATCTACCCTTTGTCCTGCTTAAACACAGAACAACTGCTATTGTCCAGACTCAAAACACACTACTGTAGTTTGTCTGATTACGGGTCTCCATCCCGCTGACTAATCTCCCTGTGCTCACAGGTGGGTTCAACTTGCCTTGGTGTCCCCATAACCCCAGCATAGGGCCAGCTGCATCACTGACACCTGATAAATACCTCATGATTGAGTGTGTCAGGAGCATAGATTTTCAGACGATCTAGTTAATGGTTTTGACAGTTGTGTGGCTCTTTACCTGTCTTTCCTGAGTATACGAATTTACATGCCCTGCTTGTCATATGTGTTGAATAAGGCTTAAAGAGTTGCCGATTTTGATTTTTCATGTCTTTGTTTCTCTGTTCAGCATCTTTGGGGCCTACAGCATGGATGTGATTACTAGCACATCATTTGGAGTGAACATCGATTCCCTCAACAACCCACAAGATCCCTTTGTGGAAAAAACCCAGAAGCTCTTAAGATTTAGATTTCTCGATCCATTCATTCTCATCATATGTACGTAGACTATTGTATTTCTTTTTCTTTCTTCCACCTCTCCTGTCCTCTTCTCCCTCTCCGTGTCTCTCTTTCCTCACCTCTTTCTATAAAGGCTTTTGGAGATATAATTTATATATTGTATCATTTATCCATTTAAAGATGTACAGTTCTATCAATTTTATGACCTAGTATCTGTCAACAGATAAATGAATAAAAATACGGCATACACAGATAGATAGGTATGATAGATAGATGATAAATAGAAAGATAGATTGATAGATAGGTAGATAGATAGAACACTATTCAGCCATAAAAAGGAAGGAAATCCTGCCATTTGTGACAACATGGATGGACCTTGAGGGCATTATGCTAGGTGAAGTAAATCAGCAAGAGAAAGAAAAATGCTATAGGCTCTCACTTATACATAGAATCTAAGAAAAGATACTTATACTCATAGAAAAACAAGAAATGATTTGTAATTATCACAGGCAGAGGTTGAGGGTGGGGGAATTAGATGAAGGTGGTCAAAAGGTACAAACTTTCAGTTTTAAGATGAACAAGAATGTAGATTCTTAAAGTTCTCATCACATGGAAAGAAAAACAAATTTTTAACTATGTGAGGTGATTTTTGTTAACTGAACTTAGTATGGTAATTATTCTGCAATATATGTACAACAAACCATTGTGATGTACACCTATATAGTACTACTTGTCATTTACAACTCAATGAAACTAAAAAAAAGTTTTTCATAAATTCAAAGTTATGTGCAGCAGTTGTGGCGTTGGTGGTATAGTGGTGAACATATAGCTGCCTTCCAAAGTTATGTGCAGCCATCACATTAATTATTAGAACATTTCTGTCAACTTAGATATATGATACTTTTTGACTGTAACATCTCAATCTCATCAGCCTAAAGCAATCTGTGATCAACTTTATATCTCTATAGATTTGCTTATGCTGGACACTTCATATAAAGAGAATCACATATGTGGGTTTTTGTATCTGGCTTTTTAAAATTTAACATAATGTTTTCAAGGTTCATCATTGTTGTAGCATGTATCAGTACTTTATATTTTGTTATGGCCAAATAATATTCCATTGTATGAACATTCTGTATTAGATTTATTCATTCATCAGCTGAGGGACATTTGGCTTGTCTCTACCTTTTGGCTATTGTGAATAATGCTGCTATAAACATTCTGAACAAGGTTGGGTTTTTTTTATTACTTACCGGTTTCAATTCTTTGGGGTTTCTTTTGGTTTCAGGTCTTCCACTCTAGGGTGGAATTGCTAAATCCTATATTAATTTGTATTTACCTTCCTAAGGAACTGCTAAACTTTATTCTACAATAGCTACACCATTTTATAGTCCCACCAGTAACATATGAAGACTCCAGTTCCTCCACATCCTCACCAACACTTTGCTAACATTTTTCTATCTTTTTGAATATGACCATTCTAGTGGGTATGACATTGTATCTCATTGTCAGGTTTTGATTTGCATTTCCCTAATGATTAATGATGTTGATCAACTTCATATATGTTTGTTGGCCATCTTCGTATCTTCTTTAGATAAATTCCTATTCAAATCCTTGGCCCCTTTATAGTTAGGTTGTTGAGTTGTAAGAATTCTTTATATATTCTAGGAAAATATTCCTTTTTAGATATATGAGCTGAGAATTTTTCTGCCATTCTGCAGGTGTCTTTTATTTTTCTTGATAGAATCCCTTGAATCACAAATTTTTTATTTTGATGTTCTACAATTTGTGTATTTTTTCTTTTATTGCCTGTGTTTTTGGTATCATGTCTAAGTTTCATTGCCAAATATGTCATAAATAGTTACCCTTATGTCTTCTTCTAAGAGAATAGAGGTTTAACTTTTAGGTTCAGTTCTTTGATCCATTTTTAATTTTATTTTTGTATATGGTATAATGTAAGAGTCCAACTTCATTCTCTTCCATATGGGTATACAGTTGTCCCAGCACCATTTATTAAAAAGCCTATTTTTCCCCATTGACTGGACTTAGAACCTTTCTCAAAATTCAGTTGACCTTAACATAAATAGGTATACATATCTCCAGAGAGGACATACATATGGCCATGGACATATGAAAAGATGCTCAACATCACTAATCATTAGGAAGAAGCTAATTAAAACCACAATGTGATATTACCTCATACCTGTCAGAATGTCTATCATTAATAAATCAGCAAACAACAAGTGCTGGTGAAGATGTGGAGAAAAAGGAACCCTCATACCCTGTTGGTGGGATTGTAAATTAATGCAGCCACTATGGAAAACCGTATGGAGGTTCCTCAAAAAATAAAAAATTGAACTACCATATGACCCATTAATTCTACTTTCAGGTATTTATCCAAAGAAATCCAAAACACTAATTCAAAAAGATATATGCATCTTGTGGTAATTCCCCCAGTTCCGGAATGAATAACTGGATTAGGTACACACTCAGCAGCTGGCAGAATCCCCAAATTTATACCCTTATCTATGGAATACAGACTATTACCATGGAAAATGGCAAGTAGAAGCCACCAGAACTGCCACTACCATTAGAAATAAAACAAACAAAGTACAAGACAGCATTTCTGGAGGGATTGAAGAGATTAGTGCCACCATCATGGACATGAAAGATGCAGGGGTAGTGAATCTCATCACATCCCCATTCAAGTCATCTGTTTGTCCTATGCAAAAGGAAGACATATCTTGAAGAATGACAGTGAATTATTTAAGCTTTACTAGGTGGTAACTCCAATTGCAGCTGCTTGATCAGATACTGTTTCACTGTTTGAATAATTTAACACATTCCCTGGTACTTGGTATGCAGCTATTGGTTTGGTGAATGCTATTTTCTTCATCCCTAGAAAAGGGCCCACCCAAGGTAGTTCACTTTCATCTGGTAAAGCTTTCCTACTGCAAAGAGTTACCAATTTTCCAGGCCTTTGTCATAATTTGATTGCCTTCCCTTCCATAAGCTATCACACTGACTAATAACATTGATGGCATTGGGCCTAGTGAGCAAGAAGCACCACTTACTGGTAAGAGATTTAAGTTCTAGGGGGTGAAAACAAATTTGACTAAAAATTTTTAAAAAGATATATGCATACCTTATGTTCATACAATATTATTTATAATAGCCAAGGTACAAAAGCAACATAAGTGTCTATCAATAGACAAATGAATAAAAAAGTTATGGTACATATATACAATGGAATATTGGTCAGCCATAAAAAATGAAATCTTGACATTTGTGACAACGTGAATGAACTTAGGAGGTATTATGCTAAGTGAAATAAGTCAGACAGAGAAAGACAAACACCATATGATTCAACTTCTATGCAGACTCTAAAAAAAACAAAACAAACAAAATAGAAACAAACTCATAGATACAGAAAACTAGTTGATGGTTGCCAAATGGGAAGGGGTTGGGGGGATGAGTGTAAGTAAAAGAAATTAAGAAGTATAAATTGCCAGTTATAAAAAAAATAGTCATGGGGATGTACAGTATTGTATAGAAAATATAGTCAATAATTTTATAATAAGTATGTATAGTATCAGATGGGTAATAGGCTTATCAGGGTGATCATTCATAAGATATACACTTATTGTGTCTGATCACTATATCAATCACCTAAAACTAATATAATATAGTATCTCAACTGTAATTTAAAAATTAACTTCTTAAAAATTTAGTTGACCTTAGGAACATGAGTTTATTTTGGTCTCTTAAATTATATTCTATTGATCTCCATATCTATCCTTATGCCAGCACAACATTGCCCCAATTGTTAAAACTTTGTGGTAAATTTTTTAATTGGGAATTGTGAGTTCTACAAGTCCATTCTTTTATTCAGATTTAGCTAATTCTGAAAAAAAGAATCCTATGCAATTTATAAAAATTTTAAATTTAGCTTGTCAATTTCTATGAAAAAAACAAGCTAGGAGTCTGATAAAGAATGCATTAAATATGTATATCAACTTGGGGAGTATTGCCATAGTAATAATATGAAGATTTATGATCCAGGAACATGGATGTTTTCCCATTTACTTAGATCTACTTTAATTTATTGCAACAATGTTTTGTAGTTTAATGACTATAAGTTTTTCACTTTTTTGCCTTCTGTGAAGCTTTTCTTTTTTAAGTATATTTTATTGATTATGCTATTATAGTTTTACCAATTTTTCCCTCTTTATCCCCCCTCCACCCTGCACCCTGCAACCCTCTAGCATTTCCCCCCTTAGTTCATGTCCATGGGTTGTATATATAAGTTCTTTGAATTCTCTGTTTCCTATACTATTCTTAACCTCCCCCTGTCTATTTTATGCCTACCAATTATGCCTCTTATTCCCTGTACCTTTCCCCACCATTCTTCCCCTCCCCTTCCCCTCTCAAAACCCTCCATGTGATGCCCATTTCTCTGATTCTGTTCCTGTTCTAGTTGTTTGCTTGGTTTTGGTTTTTGTTTTAATATATACATATTAAATATACATATATTTTGGTTAATATTTATATTATTATACAATGCACTTATCTTATAAACTTTTCAGAAGTTTTTTAATGACAAGAAGAAATAAGACTCATCTATAATTAAACACTCAGATACAATAATTGTTGACATTTGGTTGTCTAGTGTTCTACTGTGTCCATGCATGTGCATCTGACTACTACTTCTTGAACAGTGAGATTAATTAAAGTCTCAGACTCTGGTCTCATTTATTCAAGAACAGTCTAATTCAATAGATAAAATGCAAAGCCATTCAGGAATGTAATCCTGTTCCTTTAGTCACCCAGAAGACGAGGAAGGGGCTGCTGATCTCACTGCTGTAGCGATGGCCCTTATATGTGGACTTGCCCTTGCTCAACCATGGGCTTGGAGCCTGAGCAAAGGTCATGGAGGGAATGGCTCCTTGTTGAGAAGCCTGGTGTCTTTTATTCTTCTGATTGGTAGAGGAAATTATAATTGCTCCAGGTGCATTTGTATTTTCATTGTGCTTTCTTTTTTTCTTATAGTGCTCTTTCCGTTCCTTACCCCAGTTTTTGAAGTATTAAATATTCATCTATTTCCAAAAAGTATTACTGATTTTTTTATAAAAACTGTAAAAAGAATGAAAGAAAGTCGTCTCCAAGATAAACAAAAGGTAAAATCTGGTTGTGGTTACATAAGTTTGTTCACTTTTTGTCAATTTATTGAGCTTTATAAATATGATTTGTGCACTTCTCTTATTTTAAGTGGGTAGAGACTCTTGACTAACAGGAGGAAAGTTATAACATTCTGTAGCAAATGAAGAAGGTGGAGGTTAAGAAAAAAACTTAAAAATTAGTCAGAAAGACATTGTTTAAAATGTAAGAATAAGCACAAAGCTTGGTATATCACTGCATGAATAGTATTGAGATAAAAACCTTACCAGTTCCCTTCAATAAATTGTCACTCTCAGTTATAAAAATAGCTGCTTAAAAATCATAATTCCCCAGGCCTTAAACTGGCACACAATCACATCACTTCCAAGCCTCTTGCTTTACACATTCTGCAATGAAGGTCCCATGTGGCACCTGACAGAGTATACTCATTCTGTTAAGTTTGAGCCTGCTCAGAGACTGAGAGGGCAGGAGTCTTCTCTGGGCCTTGAGGTTACAAGCTGGCCAACCCAGCTTTGCCTTCATGGACCTGGAAGCCAGCACAAGAATGTCTGCAAGTCACAGTGATAGGGTTAGGTACCCCAGGATTGCACTGAACATTGTAGAGAGTTCTGGAATGGTGGGGCATTTGAAACTGATCACAGAAAAAGCACCAATAAACTCTTCAAGTGTTGGGAGGTTAATCTATGTGGCCATTAATGAAGAATTAAGGCTAGAGAAAAAAATTGAAGTCAGAGATGATTTTTTTTTTGTGAGCAAGAGGTGTGACAAGGTGTAACTTTTTGTCCAGGGAGCTGTGTTCAAAAGCGAGAGCAGCCAAAGACCAGGAAGAGTGAGGACCAACAAGCAGTTGGATCTAATGGCTAGATTTCTCTCAGGGAAACATCCTGCTCTCCGAGTTGTAACTGAATGTTTGTGTTCACTGACTCAGTGACTCAGGCAGCACTAATCACACTTCCAGGTTTAAAGGCACCATATTATCAGGAAAGAAATTTAGTGCTGCACTCTTGATTTATTTCTAACATTGAAATTTCTGTTTTGACTTCCAGCACCGAGTGGATTTTCTTCAGCTGATGATTAATTCCCAGAATTCCAAAGAAACAGACTCCCATAAAGGTAAACAAGACATCCTTCAGAGGGCCAGTGATGGGGAGGCTCAGAGGCAGGCATTGGTTCTGAAAATGTGCATGAAGTTTTCCATGCAGATAAGAATTTCAGCCAAATTGAAGAATGACAGATGCTCAGATATAAATGGTAGCCAGAAGCACTTTCTAAAAACATGCGGGCACAACTTTTTTCAAAGCATGAAGGGCACCATAAACAAGAATTTCTTTTACCTTGAAGTCAGTCTATGATCTGTGGATCACTTACATCAGAACCTCCAGGGAGCTTGTCTCCACTGTCTATTCTCTGGCCTCACCCGGCCCCCTTGACTCAGAATCTCTGCCTGGAGATTTGCATTAAGACTTCATCACGTTCGGAGGCACATGGCTCCAGTATGGGCAACCTTAATTTGGAATACTTCATTGAATTTGTGTTTGCTAACTTACTTGTAAAGTTTTTTTTTCCTTAAATTAATAAGTAAATTTTCAGAAGGCTTTGAGATTATGTAAATATTCTGTTCCTCTTCAAACTTCCACCTACTAATTTTATCATCCATTGTTGGATTTTGAAATCACTATTATTATCATGGTTGCAAAACAGTGACTTTCTAATTCCATCATCTCTTCTACATTTATGAATTGATGTTTCATTGTAAGGAAGAACTTTCCATTCTCCTTCATTTATTTGTTTATTTATTTATATCAATATGAACTCATATATTACAAATTTACTCTCTAAAATCATTCTTTTTCTTTTTTCATAGTCAAATTTTCTTAGGTTTGACCACTGTACTCCTATTAAATAGGCTCTGTGTTCTTTTTTCCTATTTAAGTTTTTATTTTTCTAATAGATTTTATTTTTAGGGCAGTTCTAGGTTCACAGCAAAACCAAGTGGAAGGTACCGAGATTTTCAATATACTTCCTCCCCCTGCCTCTACACAGCTTACCAGACTATCAAAATCCCTTGCAGGTGTGGATCATTTGTTACATCAGTGAACCTGTATTAACACATTCCCAAAAACATTGCACTAGGTTTCCCTTTTCTCTGCATCCTCACCAGCACTTCTTTGTTGATTTATTAATGATGGCCACAGGTGTGAGGTGATATCTCATTGTGGTTTTAATTTGCATCTCTCTGATGGCTAGTGATGCTGAGCATCTTTTTATATGTCTATTGGCCATCCGCATATCCTCCTTGGAGAAGTGTTTGTTCAGTTCCTTTGCCCATTTTTTAAATTGGATTGTTTGTCTTCCTGGTGTTGAGTAATCTGAGTTTTTTATTTTGGAGATCAAACCCTTGTCCAATGTTTCATTGGCAAATATGTCCTCCCATACAGTCAGTTTCTCTTTATTTCCCCTGATCAGCCCTAAAATCAGTCATTTCTCAAGGAGCTCTGGTTCATTTTAATAATAAGTAATATTTAGAAGCCAAAATCTGTGATCTGAGAGTGTTCATTCCTATTAGGTACATTTTCGTTTCTGGATCTCCTGGGTGGACAAACCTAAGAACATCAAATATATTTATGCAGGTGTAATAAACTTAAATATTTCTCTATATACCCATAACCAGACAATATATGATTATATTCTCTCTCTCTCAAAAAAATCTGATTTATGGTTTATTTCCATAATATAAATAATGCCACCATGGTTAATTTCAAATTGCCAATACTTTGACAACCATCTCACAAAATGTCTGAATGTTAAACATTTGGTTCTACAGAGCAGGGATGAGATGACTCTAGCACACCACTATAAATACATAGATATCTATGTCTAGAATTTCTTAATTTATTTATTCCTTCCTTTCTCTCTCTCTCTCTCTCTCCCTTCCTCTTTTTCTCTTTCTTTCTTTTATTATCTGTTTATCCATCTATCTATCTACAATGGTCCAAACCAACCTTCTATGGTGAAGGAAATATTATATAGAGCAAAGAGATGGGGCATGTGATAAGAAAGATGACTTTCAGGTCAAAATTGGACAAACATTGCTAATTCCACTCACTAAACCTTACATTTCTATGTTTCATGCTGTCCAATGCCCTTCCATTGGCACATTTTTTCTTCTGCTCTTCTATGTTAATCCCTCTGATTAGGCTAAGATCAATCACCAGTCTTCTATATTTTTTCTATCTCTGTAGTTTATGTATGCATCTAATATCATCTATTTTGAAGATACATGTCTCAGGATTTCTATTACCTGATGTCTATTAAAAGTATAACCTGTGCTTATCAAGCTGGGTTGTGTACACAAGTCACATCTCTCTCCTTAATACTATTTTAATTAGAGTTTACATTCAATATTATTTTGTATTAGTTTCAGATGTATAGTATAGTGTTTATACAGTCAAGTACTTTACAATGTGATTTCCCTGATTTTATAAGTATCCACCTGACACCATACATAGTTATTACAGTATTATTGACTATATTCCTTATGCTGTACTTTATATCTGCATGACTATTTTGTAATTACCAATTTGTACTTTTTAATCCCTTTACCTTTTTCACCCAGTCCCCCTGTCCCTCCCTCTGGCAACTATCTGTCTTTTCTCTATTATCTCGGAATCTGTTTCTATTTTGTTTTTTCATTTATTGTGTTCTTATATTCCACATGTAAGTAAAATCATATGGTATTTGCCTTTCTCTGTCTGACTTATTTCACTTAGCATAATACCCTGTAAGTCCATCCATGTTGTTACCAATGGTCAGATTTCATTATTTTTTATGGCAAGAAATATTCCATTCTGTGTATATATCACCACTGTTTTAATCAATTGTCTATTGATAAGCACTTGGGTTGCTTCCATATCTTGTAAATTACATTGCAATGAACATAGGGGTGCATATAGTCTTTCAAATTGGTGTTTTGGATTTCTTTGGATATATACCCAGAAGTGGAATCATGAAGTTATAAGGCAGCTCTGTTTTTAATTTTTCAAGGGCCCTCCATGCTGCTTTCCAAAGTAGCTGCACCAGTCTGCATTCCCACCAAGAGTGCGCAAGGGTCCCCTTTTCTCCACATCCTTGCCAGCACTTGTTGTTTGTTGATTTATTGATGATGGCCATTCTGACATGTACAGGGTGATATCTTATTGTCGTTTTAATTTGCATTTCTCTGACAATTAGTGACATTGAGCATCTTTTCATATGTCTATTGGTCACCTGTATATCCTCTTTGGAGAAGTGTCTATTCAGGTCTTCTTCCTATTTTTTATTTGTATTGTTTGGAGTGGGGTTTGGTGTTAAGTTGTACAGGTTCTTTATAAATTTTGGGTATTAGCCTGTTATTGAATGTATCATTGGTGAATATCATCTGCCATTCATTAGCTTTTTTCCCCATTTTGTTGGTTTCCTTTGCTGTGCGAAAACTTTTTAGGTTGATGCAGCCTTATTTATTTATTTATTCATTTATTTATTTTTTGTTTCCCTTGCCCAAGGAAATGTGTCAGAAAAATTATTGCTAAGAAAAATATCATATATTTTACTGCCTGTGTTTTCTTCTAGGATTTTTATGATTTCAAGTCTTACCATGAAGTCTTTAATACATTTTGAGTTTATTCTTGTATATGGTGTAAAAAAGTGGTGTAGTTCCTTTTATTTTTGCACGTAACTGTCAAATTTTCCAAATATCATTTATTGAATAGACTGTTTTTATCTCATTGTATGTTCTTGCCTCCTTTGTCATATGTTAATTGACCATATAGGCATGGGTTTATTTTGGACCTCCCTATTTTGTTCCATTGATCTATGTGTCTGTTTTTATGCCAGTACCATGCTATTTTAATTACTATTGTCTTGTAGTATAGTTTGATATTATGTAGTGTGATACCTTCAACTTTGTTCTTTCCTAAGATTGCTGTGACTATTCACAGTCTTTTCTGGTTTCATATAAATTTTTGGATTTTTTGTTCTAGTTCTGCAAATCACTACATCTCTTCACAGTTCATATTGTGATTCAGTAGTTCTAGTATAGGGCTTGAGATTCTATAACCTTTCAGATACTGCCAATGATGTTGGTCCATGGTGAAACTTAGAGTAACCATATTTTATGTGTAGCCCAATATTGTTCTCTTAAGTTTCTGCAAACATGTTTGATGAAAGATCCTTTAATTTTTCCCTGAATAATCCTTAGGATAAAGTCTCTCAAATTTTTTCCAAGTATATTTTATCTAGAATAATTTAAATTTTTCCTGGGGGTAGAATCCTATCCCAAATTACTTATAGCTAAACTGCTTTTAAGATTCTGCAATGGGCATGCTGAAAGAACTGTGCACATTATGCAAAAATGCTATGTCTTGCAATTACACAGCAATGTTGTGGAGAGGATGTAATAAACAGAGGCAGATGGTTAAGAACAGTATAGACCTTGTGAAAAACTAAATTAAGACAGTTTTTGCCTTTTTTCTAGCTCTGTAACATACACATCAGAGTGCAAAACACTCCCAATTTAAGTCAAATTGCTTTTCCAATTTTTCCCATAGGGGTTTGGGAGTTTTATTTGGACTTTTCATCATCTAAACTGTAATGTTGTACATTGACCTTCTTTATAAAATATCTTTTTTCTCCTTTTAGCTCTGTCTGATCTGGAGCTCATCGCCCAATCTATTATCTTTATTTTTGCTGGCTATGAGACCACTAGCACTTCTCTCTCCTTCCTTATGTATTTATTGGCCACTCACCCTGATGTGCAGCAGGAACTACAGAAGGAGATTGATGCCACGTTTCCCAATAAGGTGAGTGGGTGATACCTGGAGAGGGAGGGAGAAAGTAAAACCTTAGCAAGAGTGCCTCCTCACCACTTCCTAGGAGAAATTTTGCAAAAAACATAAACATCAATTCTTTTACCTATGCTATTTAGGAAGGATGTAAAGAAACAAAAACAAAGAAATATAGGTATTGTGTGCTATTCACAGATATATAAGGTCTTTGAAAAAAGTTTTTTTCCTGGCATATTAGTTCTGTTATCACAATAATGCCAAGTGAAAATCTAAAAAACTTCAGTGGCAATTAATAATAAGCATATATTGTTCAAGTGCCTTGGTAGTTATCTCTGTTGATATTGTCTGGACTTGCTTTGGTCTGTTTCTTGACTGATCTAAAATGGCCATAACTAAGCTGGTTGGACTGATTCAGCTCCACACATTCTCCACATCTCCCTTAATCCAGACAAGTAGCATGGGTGTGTTCTTCTCAGGCAATGGCAGAGAGAAAGAGCAGGAAGCCCAATCATATGGGTGCCTTTCGAAACTCTGTTTGCATCACACAGCCACATTCCATTGGTGCAATGCATGCAACGTGACCAACCTCAGCATTATAAAATAAGAGGATAAAATTAGATGACTAAGATCATGGACAAAGGATGAGGTGGATAACTGGCACCATTATTGCCATCTATACCTCTGGGTAAACTTAACAGTCCAGGAGAAGCCTGGTATACAAACAGGAAAGATCATAGGGTAGGAAATAGAAAACATGAGTTTGAGTCCAGACTGTGGTTTTGGAGAGATCTTAAGACCCTTCTGTGTTATAGGTCCTTCAGATATAAGGTAAAAAAATACATTTTAGAGTCCAACTAAATTAAAGATTATCTTTTATCTCAGGGTAAATGTATATTGGGATTGATTTTTATTGCAAGATGTGGTCACTAAGAGACAGAGACTAGCTAAAGCATTATGATCTCCCCCTTTTATATTAGTAATTACAATGGCAATAACAACACTATAGCTATATACTTCTAACTATATATGTCTGTTCTAAATGCCTTACATTTGTAATTAAATTTAATCTTTTTTTAAGATTTTATTTATTTATTTTTAGAGAGGGAAGGGAGGGAGAAAGAGAGAGAGAGAGAAACATCAATGTACAGTTGCTGGGGTTCATGGCCTACAACCCAGGCATGTACCCTGACTGAGAATTGAACCTGCAACACTTTGGTTTGCAGCCCGTGCTCAATAAATTTAATCTTTAAAAATATTAAGTATTAAAAATAGAAACACAGTTACAGAGAACAGACTGGCACCTGTCAGAGGGCAAGGGAGTCTGGTGGCTGAGTGAAAAAGGGAAAACAATTAAGCAAAATATACACATGCACAGACAATAGTGTGTTGATTACCAGAGGGTCAGGAGGGTGGGAGAGGTGGAAGGCATTATAGGGGGGTATGGTGGTGGAAGACGACTGGACTTGGGATGGCCAACACACAATACAATATACAGATGATAATACTATAGAATTGTACACCTGAAACCACATAATTATACTAAGCAACATCACACAGTAAATTCAATTATAAAAATTATGTACTAGGATAAAGTGAGGCATGCCACAGCTACAGATTAGCCAGCAATTCTCAGTGCCTTTACATAGCAAAGGATCATTTCCAACTGACATTATTATGTTCAAACATAGATTGTTAGAGGAGGATGGGAGTGGGAGTCTCTGCTCCACATAGTTCCTAGAAAAATAAGCTTAAAAGGCTCCATGTTCTTAAAGCTTCACTCTCTGGAACACAGGCCTTCATGTTGTTGAAGAATGAAGAACTAGAGTGTTGCTCACTAGATATTCATATGTTTTTTAATATATTTTATTGATTATTCTATTACAGTTGTCCCATTCCCCCTTCCCCTTTTCCCCCTCCACCCCGCACACCCCCTCCCACCCACATTTCCTCCCTTTAGTTCATGTCCATGGGTCATACATATAAGTTCTTTGGCTTCTACATTTCCTATACTATTCTTACCCCTCCCCCTGTCTATTCTCTACCTACCATTTGTGCTACTTATTCTCAATACATTTTCTCCCTCTCTCCCCCTCCCACTTCTTTGTTGCTAACCCTCATGTGATCTCCATTTCTGTGACTCTGTTCTTGTTCTAGTTGTTTGCTTAGTTTGTTTCTGTTTTTGTTTTAGGTGTAGTCATTAATAATTAATTGTCAGTTTGCTGTCATTTTACTCTACATGTTTTTCATCTTCTTTTTCTTAAATAAGTCCCTTTAACATTTCATACAACAAGGGCTTGGTGATGATGAATTCCTTTAATTTGACCTTATCTGAGAAGCACTTTATCTGCCCTTCCATTCTAAATTAAATCTTTGCTGGATAGAGTAATCTTGGATGTAGGTCCTTGCTTTTCATGACTTGGAATACTTCTTTCCAGCCACTTCTTGCCTGTAAAGTCTCTTTTGAGAAATCAGCTGACAGGCTAATGGGAACTCCTTTGTAGGTAACTGCCTCCTTTTTTCTTGCTGCTTCTAGGATTCTCCTTCATTTTAAGCTTAGGTAATGTAATTACGTTGTGCCTTGGTGTGTCCCTCCTTGGGTCCAACGTCTTTGGGACTCTCTGAGCTTCCTGGACTTCCTGGAAGTCTATTTCCTTTGCCAGATTGGAGAAGTTCTCCTTCATTATTTGTTCAAATAAGTTTTCAATTTGTTGCTCTTCCTCTTCTCCCTCTGGAACCCATATAATTCAGATGTTGGAATGTTTAAAGGTGTCCTGGAGGTTCCTAAGCCTCTCCTCATTTTTTTAAAATTCTTGTTTCTTCATTCTTCTCTAGTTGAATATTTCTTTCTTTCTTCTGATCCACATCGTTGATCAGAGTCCCAGTTTCCTTCCCGTCACCATTGGTTCCCTGTACATTTTCCTTTATTTCACATAGCATTGCCTTCATTTTTTCATCTAATTTGCAACCAAATTCAACCAATCTTGTGAGCATCCTGATTACCAGTGCATCTGATAGGTTGCTATCTCTTTGTTGCTCAGTTGTATTTTTCCTGGAGTTTTGATCTGTTCTTTTATTTGGGCCTTTTTTTTTTTGTCTTGGCGTGCTTGCTACATATAAGGGGCTGAGCCTTAGGTGTTCACCAGAGTGGGGCAACCCATGTCTCTGCTTTGTGATGCCATATGTGGTGGACGGGTCCGAGAGGGAACACTGGCACTTGCTCTGCTCTTTGCCAGATTTCAGTCACTTTCCCTGCTACCTACAAGCAAAGTGGGTCCTTCTGGTGCTAATTTCAGGGTGAGTTGGCTTGTGTACATTCTAGGACCCTGTGAGTCTCTCCAACAAACTCCCCTGTGAGGCTGGGAGTTTCTCCCACTGCTGCCTCAACCACCACAGGCATTTTCTTTTCTTTTTTTTTTAAACTCTGTGCAACATGTTTATTTAAACCTGTTTTGTTCAACAAAGTCCCATTTCAGTGTGAATTACTAGTGTTGAAAGAGTTCATTACTGTTCATTCTGACAGAAATGTACTTTTTACAGAAAATGGAAGGTTATATTCATACCAAGTTTCATGCTCACAAAACTGTCTTTTCCCAGTCTGTACTTGTCACTAAACAAATGACTTAACTCCCCTGTACTTTCTTCTTTTTTAACTAATACTATTTTTTATAAAACTTTTTTTATATATTTTAATCATTGTTCAAATACAGCTTTCTCCCTTTTACTCCCAATCCAGCCCACCCACCCACCCAACCCTCCCTTCTTCCCTCCCATTACCACCCTCCCCCAGTTTTTGTCCATGTGTCCTTTAAATTTGTTCCTGTAAACCCTTCCCATTGGTGATTTTGAGGCTTTATTTCCCTGTGCTGAGACCCCAGGTTGCAAGGTCTACCTCACTCCCCAGCTGTTCCTCCCAGTTTATCTGTACAAATGGGGGACCACCTGCTCCACCATCCGCCACCTTGATGGTCTGCCAGCTGCTGCCTTGCCAGCCAGCTGCAGCCTTCCCACCCCATTCCACAATTCACTGCTTCACTGGGTCTGCCAGTTGCTGCCTTTCCTGGCCCCATCCTCCACCACTGCTTTTCCAAGAGTCCTCTCAGCCTGGCTGCCCATCTCTGCCCCTCCTACAGGTCTGGATGGATGTTTCTTCTTTAACTACTTTGTTGTCAGACTGCTGTACAGTTGGATTTTCTGTCAGTTCTGGTTGTTTTTTGTTTTTAAATTCTTGTTGTCCTTCTTTTGGTTGTGCAAGGAGGTACAGTTTATCTACTTATGCCTCCATCTTGGCCAGAAGTCAATATTCATATGTTTTGGCTCTAAACTGACGTATATCACCTCAGCTTACAACCCTAACAATAACCTCTACAAATTTCCTAACTTCAAGTAGGCTGAGAGATGCAGAGACTACATGGATATTGGGCAAGCTGTGAATATCTCTGCCACACAATCTATGATGTGTCAACTCTAATTATCTCCATGTAACATATCAGAAAACTGAGCTACAGAGAGGTGAAGTAACTCATACATGAGTCATGTAGTTAGTGATGAAGAAGCCATTAGCCAAACCTTTAGCCTCTATGATATTGCTTCCTCAATATGACACCAAGTGATACCAAATATTGCCCACACTGTTTTCAGATATCTGACAATAGTGGAATTCTTTGTGGTGGGAAGAGACTGGCCTCTGGGGCTAGAGAGTCTTGTTTGAGATCTTCACAGCTTCCAGTCAACCCTTGAAGCAACAACTAGGAGACTGTTCCAGTAAGGCAGCATGGGGCTGAGTGGGAATTTGTTATAAACAAATTCCACCTGTTTATAACTTTCACTAGAATGAACTATGTGCTCAGTAGCTAGCATCCAGTCCTACCCTTCTTTTGCCATATGTGCTTTAGAAAGAAACTCATTTCTCTCCAAATTATTTATAGTTTCTATATAGTGTAGAGTTTCCCTCCAAATTTTATATATATCATCTAAAAAGTTAACAAGTGGAATTCTTTAATTTTATTTTTATTGTTATTCCATTCTAGTTGTCCTGCCTTTTCCCCCTTTGCTCTCCCCTGCCCCATCCCCACTATTCCCACAATCAATCCCCCCATTGTCCATGCCCATGCAAGTGGAGTGTTTCAACTAAAAAACTGTATGTCAGATAGGGATTTTGCTCTTTTGTACATTCTCTTTCCTTGGTACAGAAGTGGCCTCTCTTTTAAAAGATACAGTGACTTTGGCATATTTTAGTTAAGGATAAGAGTCATCAAAAAAGAGTAAGATTCATAGTCTCTTAGTCACATCTGTAAACATGAGATGGAAAAATCACTACATGGCAATGTAAGGGATTTTGGGTTCTGTTCAGAGAATTGTCCCAAAGTCTCCCATAGAGATAACTACTCCACACATCTCAATGGGCCATTTAGCAGATCAAAGGACATGACAGATATTAAAATGTTTATAAATCCTAAGGCTCTTTACCAAAACAAGGTATTCTTTGGAGCTCCTAACATTCCCATAGAACTACACAGACTGCGTTAAAAGTTGATCCCAAACTTCAATGTATCAAAACCTCTTTCTTTCTTCCTAGGCACCTCCCACTTATGATGCCCTGTTCCAGATGGAGTATCTCGACATGGTGTTGAATGAATCTCTCAGATTATTCCCAATTGCTGGTAGACTTGAGAGGGTCTGTAAGAAGGATGTGGAAATCAATGGGGTGTTCATTCCCAAAGGGACAGTGGTGATGGTGCCAAGCTTTACTCTTCACCGAGACCCAGAGTACTGGTCAGAGCCTGAGGAGTTCCGTCCTGAAAGGTACTGGGACCCTGGGAAAGAGAACCCTCCCTGATACAGGCTGGTTGGGGGATATTCTGATGTCTGTTAGTACAGATGACAAATTTATGGTTGTACAATCATTTATATGTATGTTTTAAATTTTAGACATTTACTTTTATTACAAGAATGATCATTGTTTGTTGTAAAAATTTTACAAACTCAGACTAAAGAAAATTGTATTTGTCCATAGTCCTACTGTCTTAAGATAGGTTTCATTTATAATAATGTGATGTATATAATTATAGACATTTTTCTAGGCATATATAAATTTTTAAAAACTAAAATAGTAATATGTTTTCATTTTGAACTGCTTTATTTAACAGTAAACTATAAATAATGTTCTATTATATATAACCATCATATACAGTATAATATGCACTATATATGGTGTGTATATATACATATATATGACTGTATATATATATGACTGTATGCATATGCCATAAACTACTTAACCATTACCTGATTTTAGAAATACAGGCTTTTTTAGCTTCTTTAAGCTCTTCTGTTTTCTTTAGCTCTCTGAATTTACCACCACTGTTCCCACATTCCATTTTTTAAAAACATTGCCTGCTATTCCTTTAGCATCATTGGGAGAGTACAGGCTGACAACAGTACAGGTTGAAAACCCCTGAGGGTTTAAGCAGCCTCAGGGCAGAGGTGAGCACAGGTCCCTGGAACTGTCTTTGGCTGCAGTCCTGCACCAGCTTCTTCCTACTCTCAATATTTGCTGACTACCAAAGAGAAGTCATCTACTCTATTTATGTCTGAGATACTACCCCTAGGGTGGTCTTTAGCTTGTTCTTCTTGTAATTCAGAGCCAGTTCTGACTTAGGGCAACAGCTTGAACTCTAGAAAGCTGATTTTTCCTATTTGTTATATTGGTAAGCAAAATTGGAATGAACTACTGGGGGCCCTAGCTGGGATCTAGACTTTCATTAGCTTTACTATAAGGTCCCTAATGTCAGGGACCTTGTCTCATTTGCGGCGATATTCTTAGTTCTTGCTTAATGTCTACACATAGTACTTGTAGGAAGAAGTTAGAGATGACCAAATCCTGTTTCCTGGACCAGGAACCTCCATGGTTCCTCCAAGCTCAGCATTTCTACCCCCACCCCACCACCTCCCGCCCTGTACCTTCATCAACATGAAGCCAGAGAGCACTGACTATGCTTCTCTTTGCTCATTCAGTCATCAACAGAGAGTAAGTGCTGACTGTTGCAGGAAGTGGGCAAGGCAGTTACAAACCAAACATTAAAAAATGCCTATTATGGAAAATGTTTGACATTTACACAAATACTTGTGTATTTGACATTTAAAAAGTACTTTTATATGTCACATAGAAACTATGGCATATACTTGTATCCATGGAATGCCTTTAATGCATCTATATGTCCCATCACCTGCCTTACAGTCATCAACCTACATCTGGTGCGCTACCCAATGCCACTTCCACCATCCTCCGGACTCCCATATTATTTTAAGGCATACCATCTATAAATATTCCAGTGTTCTCCAAAATATAAGAATCTTTTAAAAGTACATAACCAACTCTGCACAGTGGCAGTATCATAGCCAAAGAGGTTTATCTGAGACAAGATTCTCGCTAACTGAAAACAGTTCCCAGTACACTGCCATGACGACTTGAAATACAGTTGGCACTGGCAATTTTTGACAGTTTCTACGGAGCCCAAATTAATTAAATGAAACCATAATGCCATGTTCACTCTCCCAAATTCATTTTATTCTTAATGTAATCAAATGTTGAGGAATAAAAAAAGAGAGATTTTCCTTTAAACAGCATTCATATCATCTCTTCATTGAGACTGAAATCTCCTATAGGGTAAGGGGAATGGAAAGGATCTGTAGCTTACAATTCTCACAACAAAATAACCAGAGCAGGATCTCACTGACTAGCCCACACAAGTAGCCTGTGTACTACTGGTTGAGGAGCCTAAGTGAGAACCTCAAACATGTAGCTCTTGTGGTGTTTATGCTTCAATAATTGTTTTCATCTACTGTTGTGGAAACAGGTTCAGTAAGTCGAACAAGGACAGCATAAATCCTTACATATACATGCCCTTCGGAAATGGACCCCGAAACTGCATCGGCATGAGGTTTGCCTTCATGAACATGAAGCTTGCTATCGTCAAAGTTCTTCAGAACTTCTCCTTCAAGCCTTGCAAAGAAACACAGGTCAGACACTTAACACATTACCACTCTGCATAAATAATGCTTGACTAAGAGTTTTTCTTAAACTGAGATACATATATGTATACATACATGTATATATACATATATATGCATGACTGTGCTCATTCATTGTTTAATAATTTGTTCTGTTGGCCAGAGAATCTGTTTGCAGTCATCTGTGACCTTTAAGATCCCATTAGTCTGGAGTGCTAAGTCTGTGATTTTTAAATACCCAACTAAAAAGGCCATCTAGAGTTAATGTAGTTAGTGTGACATGAGGATGCAGAGTCCTTTGAGAAAAGTTTAAATTTGGTTTCATGTCCACTGGAAGGGAGCGGGAGCACTGTGCACAGCCCTGAAGTGCAATGATAATAATGGGTCATGACTTTTGAACGCTGCTCCTCTCCAGAAGTTAGAGAGGCTAAGTTGTGGTAGCGGTTCTCAACCCCTGGCTGAACAATGAAATCAGCAGGGAGCTTTGAAAAATCCTATGCCTGGGCCATCTCAGATTCTAAAATAATTCCTTTTATGTGGCTTTAAAAGCACCTCCTTTGGTTCTCATGTGCAGCTGAGGTTGAAAATCACTCGTTAAAGCATTTCTGCCTGATGTGAGGAACTCGCACACTCCAGGGCCATCTGGCTACTTCAACCCTCCTTCTAGGAACCCTGCTGCAATCACTTTGGGATTGTTTACATCTTAATAAGAGCTCTCTGACATTCTTGCTCTACTCTTCATTCTGTTCTCATCCTTCAAGTCCTAGTTCATTCCCAAAGTCGCTCCAGAAGCCTTCCCCATCAAGTCCAGAGCCTGTTCTTTACTCTGTTCTGTTATCATTACTGCAGGCTGGTATCATCAGTCATACCATCTAACCTAATCCTTTATCATTAAACCACCCAGTTTGGTTGCCTGTATTTTCTTTGTACCTAAGAGTGTCTAACTCTAGCACCTCATTTTATTCCTTTCATAAATTCCCAATGATGTGGGAAATGCTTAAAGAGGTTTGGTTTGGTATTTTGGGGGGGTGGGGGTTGCATTTGATCTGGAGATCTGGATACAAATTTTAAATTATTTAATTTGAAAAATTTCACAAATAACATTTGCAGTGGGATTTTTTATGTGTTTTGGTCTGTGTACAGGGGAAGGATATACATTCCATATGAAATTATAAAATAGAAAGGCTTTACATTAATAGAAAGAACTGGAATCTCTCTTCTGAGGAACATACAGAACAGTTGCCCTTGACTCATGTCAAGCAAGGCCCTATAATCCTAAATAAGGGTTATTTCTAGGACTTGTACATTTATTAATTAGTTCCTTCTCTTAAGTAGACTCTATCAGAAGAGGTGGAGGATGGAGGTGGTTTGCATCTTATTTGTGGCTTTGGGCAGCTGTGTAGCAGTCCTGTTAGTGTGTAAAAACAGGGCCCTCAGCCCTGAGGAGGAGTGGGCCTATGGCACACTTGGGATGAGGCAGACACTCCCTGCAAGCTCCCAGTCATCAATGGCTGGTACTTCTCACCCTTCATGACAAATTTTGTGCATCTTCAGTAAATGAGATCAGAAGATTACATTGTTGGTGGCTCCCCCAACACTGAGGGAGTGACTGAATGAGAATAGAGCTTAAAAATTAGTCTAAACACTATATAAGTCTTCAGAAGTTCACCATTTACACTACACTTGGCAGCCAGGAGATGTTAGAAAACAGGCACAACACTTCACAAAGAGTTTTTCCCCATCATGAAACTGAAAGGTTTCCACAGAGAGAGGTGACTGACTCTTTAGAAGTCAAGGATGATTCAAATAATTAAACTATATAAACATGTACTCGGGATTACCTTGCAAGTTCCAGCATGCACAAAATTTATACTGTCTGGCTTTTCCAAATAGCTTGCCATAATGTCTAAGAATTCAGTTTAAATTTTAAAAATTCATTCTTTTGCTTAAAATTTAAACCAAAACCAAACATAAACGAATATGATTTTTTTCTCTCTGGACAGGCACAAAATAGGTGCTGTATTGATATTTTCTTGAATGAATGTATTGATGAATGTTCTCACTACTGACCAGTGCTGAAACAGCTTACCATATAAATATAATTAATCAAAGATATATTATGCTAAAAGTAATTTTTACATGTTTGTAAAGTATTACTGTCCTCAATGTACCTCGCCTACTTTGCCTCTGTTATTGACAGTGCTTCATTAACTAGTTCTCATATGCTATTTAACGTTTGCAGATCCCTGTGGAAGTAGAATCTCAAGGAATTATTAAACCACAAAAACCCATTCTTCTAATGGCTGAGTTGAGAAATGAGACTATAAGTGGAGCATGACTTTCCCCAAGGACTTACACCTTGTTCTTCAAGACAGCTGTATGCCTGACACCAGAGATCTCAATGTACTGTGTGAATAAAACCCAGAAATGAAAACAGGTTTAACCTACTGCACTTGATGAGTAACTAGGGATTCTGTACATTTATTTAGTTTTTCCAGGGTCTATACAGAGTATTATATATTGTGTAATATAAGGGAGGTGACTAAATAAGAGCCAGATATAGAGGCATTCATTCACCCCAACTTAGTACCACCTCCTCTTCCTTAGCACTAATCAAGAATACAAATTTCTTATAATTTTATCAACAAACTTTAATAAAAACAAGAATTAATTGTAGTAAACAGCAGTAGTGACATTTTTATCATGTTTTATTTTGAATATTCTATATTGTATATTATATAGCAACTCAATAAATACCTCTTTACAAGAGTATTCTCTAATGTTTTCCTGCACAGTATGGCAGGGGGGAATCTATAGAACCAAATCAGTAGGAGCCTGTGACTAACTGTTTTTGATCATCACAATCACTGGTTGGGTGGGATCTTTTTCAGAACTCTGATTTGATATATTAAGATAGATGAGAGTTGATCCACTGTGATTTCCCCATTGTTTAGAAAGTACATTCATAATTTAATTCTACCCTTTTGGGAACACATTTTTTTAACACTCAGTTGAGGCATTTATTATTAGTTTTGATTTAATGTTTCATCTTACCTCACCTGATGATTCTGAAAGACAGGAAACATGTTTTCTTATATTCTTTGTATTTTATCCTCAACTCTCAACTGTCTTAACAAAATAAACATGGAATAGAAGACAGTTGATTAGTCAAGTATTGGGCAGAAAGGCTACAAGTGTTCATTAGTTTCAGAAGTACACAGGGTTCTTCTTTTTCTTTCTCTGCTCTTCTCTCCCCCTTTAGTACCCCTCTCTTCCCTTCCTTTCTTTTCCCTTCTGTTCCCTTCCTTTGTATCTCCTTCCCTTTCTGAATAATTCAGTTCTAAAGCCAATAAGTAGTGCACAGCATTGTGGGTAGACACACATTGTAGGGGCAGAGAAAGGGAGTCACAGTGGCTCCAGCTTGGAGACTAAGTAGGGTGGGAGGGTATCCACATGGAGCAGCAGCCTGGTATGAATGAGAAATGTGTCCATGCACATATGGACACATTGCACCAAGGGTAGCCAGGCAAAAGCAGCTATAGCCTAAAGACTGTGTGGAGAACTCAAGTAGGGTGAGGAGGGCATCCATTAATGGAAATAGATGGAATGAAGATTGGCTACATAAAAGAGAACTGATTAAAGAAGTAAACATACTAAAGATAATGAAAACCAGGTTTCTCACTTTTGGAGAAGGGAGTCACTGATTCTCATCCTTAGAAGGAAAGAAAAACAGAATTAACTGTATGGACTCAGAGATTGAAATTGAATATAAGTTTATGTTTTTCTATAGAGATAGATGATGGCTACATAGATGAATATTAATACATATAGATAGACATAGATATTTATATGTATGTTGTGTATAAAATCACACATTCTCTACTTCTCTCCACTGATAGAGCATTAAAACTTTATAGCAATGAGTGTACTTCATGCCCAGATCTTGGCTTATAAATACCATTTTCCACCTAAAGGGACCCGGGCTACTTAGAAATGGCTGATTTGAGGGCCAATGTTGAGAAAGTACAAGATGAGCCTGGAACATCTTGTGCCAGAAAGCAAGAAAATGCTAAACACTGAGGGGGGCATGTCAAAAGGACAGGAAAGCCAGACTGAGGGGCTTTCACTGACCAAACCAGGGATGATTTGAGCATCAAAATAAATAATGATGGTAAGAAATTATAACACATTGAATAAAGTAGCAAAAGATGAGTACATATAGCCATATATAGACAAATGGATAAATTGCCACTTAGGTGAAGATATTTACACAGTTTCAAATACTGTTGATCTAAATACCCATTAATAACAAAGGGGAAAGTGTAGATTCACAATGGAGAACTCTAACAGACACTCCCTTAATCAAGTAACCAAAGTGAGCATCATCAAGAATAAGATGAACTAATTCTGCATCACCTGACATGACACAATGAAAAAAACTCAGCATCACCTCTGTGATAGATTTTATACTCCTTACCCCATCTCATGGATATAAATATGATTTAGTTATAATCTGTATACTTTCTCAGTGGACTGAAGCTTTCTTTTGTAGACAATCTACTGCCTCTTCTATGGCTAAAGTCCTGTTAAAAAAGATTATCTCTGCCTCTCAAACTCCATAATGATTGAGGAACACATTTGACTGGTTGAGTACTTCAGCAAGTCTTTGTTGTGTGGCTGATCTTACATTTTCATTGTGCTTATCATCCTCAATTCTGAGGTTTAGTAAAATGTAATATGACATTATGAAGGTTCAACTGGAAAAATTTGTAAAGATCCTCCAAGTACCTTGGCCATAAGTATTGCCATTGGTCCTTTTTGTTTTATTTTGTTAGTTTGTTAGTTTGTTTACATTTTATTATTGTTCAAGTACAGTTGTCTGCATATTCCCTTCACCATTCCCCCTACCCCAGCTATCCCCACCTCCCTTCCCTGATTCCACCCCCCCTTATTTTTGTCCATGTGTCCTTTATAGTTGTTCCTGAAACCCTTTTCCCCCTTTCCCTCCATTATCCCCTCCCACCTCCCTTCTGGTTACTGTCAGATTTTTCTTAATTTCAATATTTCTGGTTATATTTGACAACTACTGGGTCAAAGAACAAATAATATAAGAAATCAACAGACTATAGAAAAAAGAACAAAATAAAAAATAATTATAATGATTGACATAAATAAAAGATTATATAGAGACTGGGAAAACTGTAATAGAATAATAACTTTAAAATAATAAAGAAAGCTCTGGCTGGTGTAGCTCAGTGGATTGAGTGTGGGCTGCGAACCAAAGTGTCGCAGGTTCGATTCCCAGTCAGGGTACATGCCTGGGTTGCAGGCCATGACCCCCAGCAACCACACATTGATGTTTCTCTCTCTCTATCTCCCTCCCTTCCCTCTCTAAAAATGGATAAATAAAATCTTTAAAAAAAATAAGAAAGACAGAAAGAAAGAGCTCCTACCCTTTGTGACAGCATGGATGGAACTGGAGAGCATTATACTAAGTGAAATAAGCCAGGTGGTGAAAGACAAATACCATATGATCTCACCTTTTAGTAGAACCTAATCAACAAAATGAACAAGCAAGCCATTGGTCCTTTTAAATCCCCATTTGGGGACTTCTGGCAGAGATGGAGGCATAGATGGACACACTATGCCTCCTCACACAACCAAAACTAAGGACAACAAAAATTTAGAAACAAAAAACAACCAGAACAGACAGAGAAATGAACTGTATGGAAGTCTGACAACCATTCATCCAGACCAGTAAGAGGGGTGGAGTTGGAGGCCAACCAAGAGGGGTTGAGGGGGTCCCATCAGGAAAAAGTGGTGGCTGGCAGACGCAGGCATGCAGGGCACAGGTGGAAAGTGGTGGACCCCAGGCTCACAGGGGCAGATGATGGACTGGTGGCAGACCCCAGGCACAGGAGGCAAAGAGCAGACCCAGTGAGGTGCGAGCAAACAGGCGTGCAATGCAGCTGGCTGTCTGAAGTCACACATTCACACACAGATAAACCAGGCGAAGATGGGCTGTGACACAGACCACGCAATCCAGGGACCCAGCACCGGGAAATAAAGCCTAAAAGTACCAATTGAAAACACCTGTGGGGGTTGAGGTGCCGAGAGGATCTTCCAACCTCACAGGAGAGTTACTTGGGGAGGCCTACAGGGTCCTAGAACATACACAAGCCCACCCACCTGGGAGTCAGCACCAGAAGGGCCCAATTTCTTGTGGGAAGCAGCAGAGGGGACTGAAGTCCTAGAGATAGCAGAGCAAGCACCATTGTTCCCTCCCTGACCTCGCCCTCACATACAGTATCACAACACAGCGACTGGAATGCCCCGCCCTGGTGAACACCTAAGGCTCCACCCCTCACTACGTACCAGATGCAACCAGACCAAAAAAAAATGACTCAAACAGAACAAATCAAAGCCTCACAGCCAATACTTTTAAGCGACCAAGAGATAGCCAACCTATCAGATGCACAGTTCAAAGCACTGGTGATCAGGATGCTCACAGAATTGGTTGATTTTGGTCACAAATTAGATGAACAAATGAAGGCTACACTAAGTGAAATGAAGAAAAATGCACTGGGAACCAATAGTGATGGAAAGAAAACTGGGACTCAAATCAATGGAGTGGACCAGAAGGAAGAAAAAAAACATACAATCAGAAAAGAATGAAGAAATAAGAATTAAAAAAAAAATGAGAGGCTTAGGAACTTCTAGGACATCTTTAAATGTTCCAACATCCTAATTACAGGGGTACCAGAAGGAGAAGAGGAAGAGCAACAAGTGGAAAAGTTATTTGAACAAATAATAAAGGAAAACTTCTCCAATCTGGCAAAGGAAATAGACTTCCAGGAAGTCCAGGAAGTTCAGATAGTCCCAAAGAAGTTGGACCCAAGGAGGAACACACCAAGGCACATCATAATTACATTACCTAAGATTAAAATGAAGGAGAAAATTCTAGAAGCAGCAAGAGATAAGGGGACAGTCACCTACAAAGGAGTTCCCATCAGACTGTCAGCTGATTTCTCAAAAGAGACCTTGCAGGCAAGAAGTGGCTGGAAAGAAGTATCCAAGTCATGAAAGGCAAGGACCTACATCCAAGATTGCTCTATCCAGCAAAGATTTTATTTAGAATGGAAGGGCAGATAAAGTGCTTCTCAGATAAGACCAAGTTAAAGGAGTTCATCATCACCAAGCCCTTATTATATGAAACGTTAAAGGGACTTATCAAAGAAAAAGAAGATAAAAAATATGAACAGTAAAAAGACATTAAACTCACAGTTATTAACAACCACACCTAAAACAAAAGCAAACTAAGCAAACAAATAGAACAGGAACAGAACCACAGAAATGGAGATCACATGGAGGGTTAGCAACAAGGGAGTGGAAGGAGGAGGGGGAAAAGGTATAGAGAGTAAGTAGCATAGATGCCAGTAGGTAGAAAATAGACAGGGGTGGGGGGGGCAAGAATAGTATGGGAAATGTAGGAGCTAAAGAACTTATGACACATGGACATGAACTAAAGGTGGGGAATGTGGGTGGGAGGGGGTGGGCAGGGTAGAGGGGAGTGAAGGGGGAAAATGGGACAACTGTAATAGCATAACCAACAAAAAAAAGAAAAAGAAAAAAATCCCCATTTGGAGCTCATAAATTCTCACCTTTTAAGATAATTACTAGATGCCCCACTCATTTGGTTCCTGCTTCTTTCAATCCACAGTTAGTAAGGTGAGACATACTTCAATATTGTAGTCTTAATTGCTTCTATTGAAAATAATGATTCTTTTGAGTGATGTCAGAGGAATGGTGGTATGATAGGTCCCCTTGGTATCTCCTGTTGACATTTCAACAATTTGAACAGCTGTAATTCAACAAAGGATTCCCTGTCCAATGCACAAACACATTTAGGAGAGCCATACATTGAAACATCCAAAAGTGGGCAAGTGGGAGCAAACTGGGGAGGTGGGGAGGGAGAAAAGCTGAGAGGGTGCCAGAGATGCAGCCCAGAGCTCACAGCCTGGAGCTCACTGCAGGTCTCATCCTGGAGAGAGGACAACTCAGGTTGCTGCTGGAACTCCCTTCAGCCAAGAGGAACAAAGAGATACAGTGGGCATTCATGCAGGAGTTGTTAGTATAAGCTGCTGCTGAGCCCAGAGACCTGGACAGGGATGGAGCACAAGGGTGCAGCCACAGTTGGCTGACAATTGGCATCCAGACAGAGAAACAAAGCCACAGAGCCCAGCTATCTCCCCTCAGCCTCCCAGATATCATCTCCCCTCACCCTCCTAGAGCTAGCAGCAGACCCCAGAAGCTGTAGCAGTTGTGTGTTGGGTTGCAGAGCACATTAACTGCAAACCCAAGAACCGGTACTACAGAAACATTTTTTCCCCGAGCAGCAGAAGCAATCTGTCATTAAATCCAAGGTTGGTTAGAGACAGAGAGGGGAGGACACAGAGGTCTGCCAGTCTGCACTACTAGGAAAGCAAAGCAACAAAGGCAATGGCCAGCTTCCCCCAGTTCATCCCACCCCTACACAACACAGCTGCACTGCCTGAAGTATCTGGCTTCAGGGGACAGCACGGGGATTTCACAGATGTGGAACCCCATCATGAACCACATTCCACCCATGGAGTTTGTCCCTAACTCAGAAAATATGCCCATGTTCTCAGGTAACACAGGCCATTTTCCATGGGCCTACAGAGATCTGAAAAGCCAGGGCAGTGAGAGAGAACTAAGAAATTCTGTATCCTAACGTGTAGTCTATCCTAAAGAATGTTCCATGTGCACTTGAAAAGAATGTATATTCTGATGTTTTGGGATAAAATGTTCTGTACATGTCAATTAAATCCATCTGCTCCAGTGTGTCATTTAAGGTCACTGTTGCCATGATGATTTTTTTGTCTGGAAGATCTACCCATTGATGTCAATGGGTATTAAAATCCCCTACTATGACTGTATTTCTACTGATCTCAATCTTAATGTCCACCAAGATTTTCTTTTTATATTTAGATGTTCCTATGTTAGGTGCATATATGTTTACAAATGTTATAAACTCTTCTTGGATTGATACCTTTAGTATTACATAATGTCCTTCTTTGTCTCTCGTTATGGCTTTTGTTTTGAAGTCTATTTTGTCTGATATAAGTATCACTACCCCAGGGTTTTTTTCCATTTCCATTTGCATGGAATTTTTTTACATCCCTTCACTTTCAGTCTGTGTATATCTTTTGTTTGGAGGTGAATCTCTTCTAGACAGTATTTATATGAATCATGCTGTCTTATCCATTCAGCTACTCTATGTCTTTTGATTTAAACATTTAACCTGTTTACATTTAAAATTATTGATATGTACTTATTTATTGACATTTTATTCTTTATGTTTCTCTCTATTTTTTCTCCTTTTTTTTATTGTTGTTCAGTTATAATTGTCCCAATTTTTCCCCATTGCTCACTCCTCCTTAGCATTTCTTACAATGCTGGTTTGGTGGTAATAAACTTCTTTAGCCTTTTGCAGGGAAGGGGGCCTGGGAAGCTCTTTATAAATTCAAGAAGACTGAAATCATATCAAGCATCTTCTCTGACCACAATGTATAAAACTAGAAATCAGTTACAATGAAAAAAGACTGAAAAACAATCAAACACATGAAAACTAAATAACATGTTACTAACCTATGCTACTTTAATGAATGGGTTAACAGTGATATCAAAGAAGAAATCAAAAGTTACCTTGAGACAAATGAAAATGAACATACAACAACCCAAAATCTATGGGCCACAGTGAAAGTAGTCATAAGAGGGAAATTCAATGCATTACAGGCCTACCTCAAGAAGCAAGAAAAATCTCATGTTAATCTTAGTGCAATTGCAGGTAGGAATGCTGATGTGATAGGGGGTTCTTTTTCCTGGCATAGTTTTGGTTGTCTGGTTACACTGCTTTGTTAACCAACACCTGTACAATAGCATGCAAGACAAGGTGAAAATTGCAATATCCAGTAAGCCCACTGGAGGGGAGAGCCCACCAATAAAGGAGCCACCAACAGGTAAAGCCAAAGTACAACAAGGGAGTCCACACAAACAGAAGAAAGGTCAAACCTAAAGCATCCAGACAAGGAGATCATAGAGACCAATTCAAAAGAATCTATGTACCCCAATGTTCATAGCAGCACAATTCACAATACCCAAGTACTGGAAGCAACCTAAGTGCCCATCAATAAATGAGTGGATTAAAAAAACTACCGTACATTTACACAATGGAATACTACACAGCAGAAAGAAGGAAGGAGCTCCTACCTTTCACAACAGCATTGATGGAGCTGGAGAGCATTATGCTAAGTGAAACAAGCCAAGCAGTGAAAGTGAAATACCATATGATCTCACCTATAAGTGGAACCTAATCAACAAAACAAATAAGCAAGCAAGATACAACCAGAAACATTGAAATAAAGAACAATCTAGCCCTGGCTGGCATAGCTCAGTGGATTGAGCACGGCTGCGAACCAAAGTGTCACAGGTTCGATTCCCAGTCAGGGTACATGCCTGGGTTGCAGGCCATGACCCCCAGCAATGGCACATTGATGTTTCTCTCTCTCTCTCTTTCTCACTCCCTTCCTTCTCTAAAAATAAATAAATAAAATCTTTAAAAACAAAAAAAAAGAAAGAAAAGTTGTTGCATCAGACTGTGAGAGTTTATTTAAAAAAAGAACAATCTGACAGTAATCAGAAAGGAAGAAGGAGAGGGATAATAGGGGATAATGAGGGAGGGGGGTAATCAAGGAACATGTATGAAGGACACATGAACAAAGCCAAAGGGGGTGGGTTTCAGGGTGGGAGGCAGGGATGGGTGGGGCAGTGGGGCATGGTGGGGTGAAAATGGAGACAAGTGTACTTGAACAATAAAAAAAAATTAAAAAATATAAATAAATAAAAAATGTTCTTACCTCCAGTGAGCACTCAAAAGAAGTTTTAAGGATACTTCATTAACATAACATATGACTAATTTAATGTGGAGAATTGAGCATAAAGGAACCTCATGGCAGGAAACTAATAAAAGTGCTTTAAAACACACAGGATTAAGAGTATCATGTAATGTAGGAAAACTGCTAAGACAAAAATATGCAACGTTCCTAAATTTCAGAACTATTTTAAAGAGCAAAGAAAATAGACATATGTACAAAGATTTCAAAATAAAAGCAGAGCCCTGGCTGATGGTGGCTCAGCGGAAAGAGCACCAGCCTGTGAACTGGAAGGTCACAGGTTTGATTCTCAGTCAGGGCACATGCCTAGGTTGCAGGCCAGGTTCCTGGTTGAGGGCATGTGAGAGGCAACCAAACAATGTTTCTCTTGTGCATTGGCTTTTCTCTCTCTCTCTCTCTCTTTCTACCTCCCTTTCCCTCTCTCAAAAAATAAATAAAATCTAAAAAAAAAAACAAATTAAAAATAAAATAAGAGCAGAAAATAGATAAATACAGAGACAGAATTCAGGACAAAAATGCTTGGACTATTAATGTAAATTGACCTAACCCAGTTACCCACAGAAAAGGATTCTATGTCTCTTAAAAAGAATGTGTCTCATTTTTTAAAAAAGTGTTTCAGAAACATAAAAATAATAGAAGAGGCAGAGAAATGAAAATTTTAGAAAATAAGCATTTTGATTTTATCATTTGAAAAATTGGAGTTCAACTCCAAAAGTGTGAAAGACAAAGAAAACATTGTCATGTTAATGGGTGTTCCCTGAAGTGTATATAACATTGAAACTAAAATCTGTAAAAAAAAATTGTAAAAATGAGTGCAATATATAATGAAGACCCAGTACTTTTGAAAATGTAAGCACTGAGACAGCAGCAACTTTCTACAGAATGAATTACAGGAACTACAAGGAGAAGAAACAGAAACTCACTGAAGGAAGAAAACTTTAATCCACTCTTTTCAGTCCAAGAAAGATTACATGAACAAATATAAGTAAAGAATGAAGGGGGAAAGATACATAACCAGCATAATCAATCAGAGAGCTTTTATTGGCTTGCTGAAAGAATCTAGGCAGTGCAGTGATTAAGCACAGGATTATGGGGCCAGAGACAATGAGTTCAAATCCCAATTTTACTACTTAATTGGGTGTATAATCTCAGACAAGTTATTTCTATGTTTATTTCCTCTTTTAAAAACTTACAGCAGATAAAGAAGCAAGACCTGAAAGCGTGTGTGTGTCACATCAAATGAAAAAGCAAAACCAGGATGAGCTGTCAATAAGCATTCTATAGTTCTACACCATAATGCCAATGGTGGTAAAACTGTGAGGAAGAACAGAAAAGCTGTGCTTTCAGTTTTATCCAGAGGACCCTGATCTCTTTGACTCTGAAAATCTTTGGCACTTCAGAATTATCTATTTCCTACATTCTTGGAACCCAGGTCACAGCTGAAGGCTGTACCCTTAGGAGGATCAGAGATTTTCTCAGTCTTTCCTCTGAGTCCCTCTTGGCTGTCTGAATGCAGTCTATAGCTTCTAATTCATTAGCATGGGTATTCTATGACAAATGTCTTTCCAAAATCTCTTATGTCTTTATTTACCTGGGTTTCGTCATTGTCTCTTTCCACATTGTCATTTCATACCCCCTTACACTTTTCAGCTAGCAGATGTTTAAAGCAAATAAGTATTAAATGTATTAATAGGAACAATGTGTTGAAAGTTATTGCATATATAATAGTGAAATGTGTGACAATGAAACAAGGACTGGGAATTGAGGACACATTGTTAAAAAGTCTTTTGCCACATGAAGTGACATTATTTGAAGGTAGATTTGCAGTTTTCAAAATGTATTGTAAACCCTATGGCAAAAGAAGTTTAAATAATAAGTGAGGAGATAAAATGAATATTTTTTAAAGGCTCAATAAAATTAGAGAAGGCAAAAAAAAAAAAAGGAAAAAAGAAATGGACTAAATGAAAGTAATAGAAAACAGCTAGCAAGATAGTATATTTTAATACAACTATACAAACAATAAATTTAAAGGTGAATGATTTAAGAATAACAGTTAAAAATTGAGAGACTGGGTTGGAAAGAAAAAAAGTAAGACCCAACTACATGAGACTGAGATTGTATTGGTCAGGATCCTCCAGAGAAACAGAAGCAATAGGAGGGGTCATTGGCTATGGCCTCACACGGTCATGGAGGCTAAGTTGCACAGTTTTCTGTCTGCAAGCTGGAGAGCCAGGAAAGATGGTGGTATAATTCAGTTTGAGTCAAAGGCCTCAGTCATTAGTCCATGGGGACTAATGGTATAAGTGCCAGTCCAAGTCTGAAGGCTGAGAATGAGGAGCACCAATATCCAACAGCAGGAGAAGACAGATGTCCCAGCTCAAGCAGAGAACAAATTTTCCCTCCCTCTCCATTTTTGTTCTATTCAGGCTCTCAAATGATTGGATGATAGCTACCCACACTGAAGAGAACAATTTTCTTTAGTCTATTGATTCAAATGTTAATCTCTTCTGGGAACACCCTCACAGATAAACCTAGAAATAGTATTTTATGGCTATCTGGACATCCATTAGCCCATTCAGGTTGACACTCAAAACTAACCATTACAGAGATCTACAAGAAACCTACTTTAATATTATGATAGTAGACTTCCAGTTTCAGCTCCAACATGTAAAGAATTTAGAAGTCATAACTCATATCCCTAAAAGAAAGAGATGAGAAAAGTGAAAATCAAGGTTTTTCTCAGACCCATCAGAGAACTGACGTTGCATGGCAAATAGCCACCCCAAAATCTAGATAGATACAGAGTTGAAGCTCAGATCTGCTTCCCTGAAGCAAAACTCACCAGAGCCATAAACTGGTAGAGATACTTAAATGGTAGATTTGATGAATTGCTGGGGGTCGAGTGTGGGACAGCTTGAGTAAGAAACCTGTTGGAGCTGCAGTATTGGAGACAGGGGTACATATTCATGGGTTTTACCTCCAGGAACCCCATCAGATTCTCAGAACAAAAGTTGAAAAAGATACCCTCATGACTCTGGCAGGAGGAAGAGGAATAGAAATCATTGGAAACTGTGCCCAAGGCGTTTTCCATAACAAAAGCCTAGTCTCCAAGGGAAAAAGACTTTAACAGAGCCCTACCCAGGATCACACAGCATGGGTGGCTTACAACACCAGTGCAGGTACCACCAACTTTGGGGGCTGTGCAGCACAAGTCTAGGCTGCAATCTGAGATGGTCAATATCACCCGGAGAAAGTGTAGGAGAAATTAGTCACTGCCAAACTGCCTTCTGGGAAGTGTTACTTGCTGTTCCTAGAACTGAAGTTTCTGTGATAAAATAAGTTTGAGAAAAACTGCGTAATAAATACCGGTCCTAATGAGTCAGATAATACATTAATATAGCAAAGACTCAGAGAAATCCCTAAGTAAAATTGAAAACTATTACAAGTTTATTCTCAGTCCTGTTTGTGCATCAGAAGAGTTTATTTGATTTTTAGTAAATACAACACATGGGTCCCACCCCACACCTGAGGATATGAGAAAGGCCAATACCAAGACTCAAAACAAAAAAAAAGGACAAAGAATTGTTAATAAGATGGGAATAGTACTGTAGGAGAGTGCAGCCAAAGGGTCCCCAAAAGAAGGATTTATAATGGAGTTCAGAACTCAAGGCATCCAGGTGATTTTAAGTTGTCCTCACCCCCACCCCCCAGGTGTGGCTTGGGGGAAGGGACAAATGGAGCAGGGCCATTGAGAGCTGTTTCGCATAGCAAGAGCCTTGCAGCTACCCTCTGGTGTGGTCATTTAGCATATCTATAATCTTTAACTGTTTGCATAGATATGTTAAATAGCTGTGACCAGCTCTGAGCCAGGGGAATGGAGGTAACTTCCCCACCAAGACGTGACTGGGGGGCAGGTCCCGGGAGTTAACAGTGCCTGCGTGGGAGCTCAGAGAAGATTGGCTTCATGACATGGGGCCACGCCTGCCCAGACTCATGATGGCAGCCCAGTGAAGCTGGAATGACATGAGTTCTGGCATGTGAGGCCGAGTGTGGGAGGAGTCGGAAATGGGGCTGCAGAGGAAGATTGGCGCAGGGATTTAAACTCAGGTGTGGCAGCCATTAGAGAGAACCATGCGGCTTTAGCAGAGTGGGGACTCCTGTAGACACCGTCCGCAATGCAGCCACCTGCGGCTCCTCTACTGCCCGGCTCCGAGCCCCAGCCGGCTCTGCAGGCGAGGCCGCGGGAAGGGGCCACCAGTAAGTGACTCGGGAGCACCAGGTCACTGCCCGGCCCCCGCAGCCACCGCCAGGCTTCCGCAAGCTGTGCCCGTGCTCTCACCGCTCGGGCTCAGCTAACCTTGCAGCCACCTGCTCTGGCCAGGACACAATAAGCTCCGCGCTAGCCCTCTTGGTGCTGCTGCTGCTGCCGTAGCTCTCCCAGAAAGGGGGATCACACCCCTGCAGCCATGAGAAGAGTCACCACGAGGCTTTAGCTGGAGATCCTGGCAACACAACCAATGGTGTTACAGAACAGAACAAGGGGGGCCTGGAACGATATACTATTATTGAAAGAAGGCCCCGGGTCCGTTATGTCTGCTGCCAGAGGAAAGACGTCTCTCAATGCCAGAGATTTGTGAAAAGGAAAGGAAATGTTTATTTAATGCTATACAGACTTAAAGTAGTGACCTAATGTCTTCATCAAAAATCCCAAAGTCCCTTAAAACACCCACAAACAGACACAGTCCTTCCTTCCTTCCCCCTTTGCCCAGTCCAGAGTACTGTATCTCAGGAAAGGAAATAGAAGTCCATGGCTCAGGCAGTCCTCTGGTTCTTCCCAGTTAGTCCTCCATCTCGACTGGGAGACCTCCCTGGGTTCCCGGCGCCCTCAGCTGAGTCACTGGGATCTCTGCTAAAACCAGGTGGTGGTTCCCCTTCTAAAGCTGTGGGGGTCCCCGCTCTGTCCAGGCCTCGTGGTTCTCCCTTTCAGGGCTGCGGGAGTCTCCACTCTGTCAAGGCCGTGTGGTTCTCTCCTAAAGCAGCACGGTTCTCCTCCTCAAGGCTGTGCATGTCTCTCCTTCTCAGGGCTGCACATGGCTCTCCTTCCTAAAGCAGCATGGTTCTCCTCTCAATGGCCGAGGTCCTCCCCATTCTGCTAAAGCCGCATGGTTCTCTCTTCTCTCAGGGCTGCGCATGGTTCACCTCCTCAGGGCTGCGCATGGCTCTCCTTCTCAAAGCAGCATGGTTCTCCTTCAATGGCCGCCAAGTCTGGGTTTTTAATCCCCGCGGCCAGTCTTCCTCTGCAGCCTCATTTCCAACTCCTCCCACACTCGGCTTCACATGCCAGAACTCGTATCCTTCCAGCTTTACTGGGCTGCCATCTTGAGTCTGGGCAGGTGTGGCCCCATGTCCTGGAGCCAATCTTCTCCGAGCTCCCACGCAGGCGCTGTAGCTTGGGGGGATCTGCCCCCAGTCACGTCTTGGTGGGGAAGTTACTTCCATTCCCCTGGCTCAGAGATGATCACAGCTATTTAACATATCTAAACGACCAGCCAGAGGCTATAGATATGTTAAATGACCACACCAGAGGGTAGCTGCAAGGCTGTTGCTATGCAAAACAGCTCTCAATGGCCTTGCTCCATTTGTCCCTTCCCCCAACCCACACCCTGGGTGGGGGGGGATGGAGACATCTTAAAATCTCCTGGACACCTTGAGTTCTGGACCCCATTTTAAATGCCCATTTGGGGTCCCCCCTCTTGGCTGCACCCTGTAACAATGGTGCTGGGAACTAAGGAAGGCCTGCCAGCTGAGCACAAATTACTAGGAAAAACCGGGAGCTGCCTGAGCCACGGACTTCTATTTCTTTTCCTGAGATATGGTACCCCAGACTGGGCAAAAGGGGGAAGGAAGGACTGTGTGTGTGTGTTTGTGGGTGTTTTAAGGGACTTTGGGATTTTGATGAAGACATTCGGTCACTACTTTAAGTCTGTATAACATTAAATAAACATTTCCTTTCCTTTTCACGAATCTCTGGCATTGAGAGATGTCTTTCCTATAGGTGGCGGACATAACGAACCTGGGGAGTTCCTTTTCGGGTAATAGTATATCAGCGCCCCTTGGCCCCCCTGCTGTTCTGTAACAGTTTTATTGGAAGCAGACTCTTAGCCCAAATACAGCACCAGAGGAATCTGGAAAGTACTCCATTAGTTTCCTCACATATATTTATCTTCCCGCAATCTGCCACCCTTGGGAGGCTGAAGCTGTAATGGGATGCAGCCAAGGGGGACCCAAATAGGTATTTATCATGGGGTCCAGAACTCAGGGTGTCCAGGAAATATTAGAAAAAAATATATAGGATGTCCTCACCCCAACAAATCTGAGCTGGGAGATGGGACACATTGCACTGGGACACAGGGCCGTTGAGAGTTGTTCTGCATAACAACAGTTTTGCAGCCAACCTCTGCCATGGTCATTTAACATATCTTTAACTTTTAACTGGTTTCATAGATATGTTAAATAGCTGTGACCAAGCTTTGAGCCAGGGAGATGGGAGTGACTTCAACTCGTGATGTAACTGGGTGGGAACTCCTTCTGGTTACAGCACCTGTGTGAGAGCTTGCAGATGATTGGCTCCATGCCATGAGGCCACACCTGCCCAGACTTAACTAAGGCAGCTCAGTAAAGCTGGAAGAATACAGGAATGCTAGCAGGTGTACCTGATTGTGGGAGGAGTCGGAAATGGGGCTGCAGAGGAAGATTAGTGCTGGGATATAAACCCAGGCGTGGCAGCCAGATGAGGTTTGTTTGGGGACCGTGCAGCTTTGGGGTGCTCCGATTTGCTACGTGGCTTAGGATGCAGGAGAAACCTTTCTGGGAAGAAAAGGGATGAAAGGACTCTTGCTGGTGGGCCATGAGAAGGTGCCACATGGTTTTGAATTAACTGGACATCGCAGCAGCGACACAGCTGATGGTGCCGGAACCAAGGGGCTGCCTAAACCATGGACTTCTACTTCTTTTTCTGAGATACCATACCCCAGACTGGGCAGAGGGAGAAGAAAGGACTGTGCATTCGTGGGTATTCTAAAGAACTTTAGTATTTTAATGAAGACATTAAGTCATTACTCTAAGGCTGTATAACTCTTTGAATAAATAATTCCTTTCCTTTTCACCAGTCTCTGGCATTGAGAGCCGTCTTTCCCTGGAGGCAGGCAAGGCAAACCTAGTATGGAAAGTGGAGGGGGATCCGGGAGGAGAAAGGGAGTGTCCATTTGGTAATAGTGTATCATTCACCCTCCCAGGTCTGTTCTGTTTCCTTTGTCCTGTCATTTCTCCACAAATTATTGTTCTTTGTTGACACTGTGATCTTCAGAAAGCTAAGCCACCATTTGAGCTACTTTTCATTTTAAGTTTCTCCTGTGTGATGCGTGCTGCATGTGTCAATACACTGTTTTTCTCTTTTTAATCTTTTTGTTAGAATCCCATCTGAAAACCTAAGATGGGTTTCAGATCCCATCTGAAAACCTAAGAAGTAAATTTTTACCTCTGCTAGTGATACGATAGGCAGCTCATGAAAGTCTGAAAAAGAAGGAAAAGTTTGCAACCACTACCACCAGAGATGTAAAAGAAGTCAAGGGATAAAATACTCATTTGTTTACCAAGCAGTTCAAAGAGATCTCTTGAAGTCAGAGCAAGACTTTGTAGCAGAACCAGTCATGCTGGTTCAACAACCCTAAGGCAGAGTGGAGGAAAGGTACTTGTAACTTTCCCAAGGACTAGAAATTAACAAGGCAGGTACTGACAGAAGTCCTGATGGGATCTATTAATTCCCATTGAAAAGTACCACAAACTGATTGGCTTAAAACCACAGAAATGTATTGTCTCAGATTTCTGGAGGCTGGAAGTCTGAAATTAAGGTGTTGGCAGGGCCATGGTCTCTCAGAAGCTTCCAGAGGATTCTTCCTTGCCTTTCCCAGCTTCTAGCAGCTTCAGGCATCCCTTGGCTTATGATAGCATAATTCCAATCTCTTCTCTAGTCATCTTCCATGTCTTCACATGGCATTTCTTGTGTGTGTGTACAAATTTCCTTCTAATTATAAGGATACCAGTCACATTGGATCAGTCCCAACCTAATGATCTCATCTTAGTTTCCCAATAAGGTAATATTCACAGGTAGCACTTCAACATATCTTTTTAGAGGACACATTCAACTCATAACAGCAGGTATTTTGGAGGGCTGAGAAGAACTAAGCAGGAATCACTGAATAGGTGGGTGCTCTGGCTGAATAGAAAGACAAGCCAGAATGGACTGGGGCAAAAGAAGAAGAGTTAGGGAGAGAGCTGGAAGTTCTGAAAGAAGCCTTGTTAAATCACTGCCAGAAAATCAATTGCAAGTCTGGGAGGAAACACATTAAAATGTTAGTAATGGTGGGATCACTGATGACTAATTTTTTTATACTTTTTTATACATTCCAAATTTTGTACAATAAACACAAAATTTTTATAAAGAGAAACAATCATTATCTTTACAGTAACATTCACAATCCTTTTGAGTATGTACAATGGAGAGCAGAAAGGTAAAGTGAGAAAAACACATATATAGAAAAAAAATTAAAGATGATACTGATCCACAATCTGCATTCAATAAATGCTTACAAATAAAAGTTGATTTGAGATATTTATTTAAATCCCCCAAAAAAGTAAAGTAGAAAAAGATGTAGAATTTAACCCCAACACTCCCATTTGCCAGTTAAGCAATAATGAGTGAGTTACTCCAAAGGTTTGTTTTCTCACCCATAAAAATAGATTTTAATTTCCATCTCACCGAGCTGTTACAAGATTCATATGAAAGCATTTTGTGAACAGTCTAGCACAGTGTAAATACTTAAGTATTTTTCAACATTTTCAATATATTAATGAACTTGTACATACACGTATGATTTTGACAAATGGATGGCATAATGAACACGTGAAGGCTGAGACCCGGTCAGGTGAAGAGGAAGAGCATGGGCAGAGGAAGGGAGGACTGTCTCAGCTTTCTGATCCAAAATGTGAGGGGTATTAGTACTAACTGGAAAGAGGAATTACTCAACTGAATTGAATTTGGATTCTATAAATTTTTCAAGTTTCAGAAAAAGTGACATAAGCCTACACTGGGATGTCCATGCTATGTGCCTATAGCACCAGTTAGGATACTTCAGACTGCAACTAACCAAAATGCAACTAAAACAGCCTTATACAAAAAGGGAGCAATAATCTCATATAACAAGAAGCTTGGGATTAGGAAAATCCCAACAGTTTAATGATGCCAACAAAGACCACGCTTCCTCTTCCTTTCCAACACTACTGTACTTTCCTCAATTTTCACACAGCTGCTAACATCAGAAAGGGGCCTGTGTTCCCAAATACCACTTTTTAGAAGCTACAGCAACACTTCCCAGAAAGTTTCCCCACCTTGGAAAATTTCCCACCCTATCTCATTAGCCATAATTATCTCACATGGAACTCCTTCTCTTGACGCATGTGGAGAACACACACCAAACAGTTCAATTAGAAAGAACCAGGGAGAAAAGCAGAGAAGTGGGGCAAATGGCTACTAGGAAGGCAACAACAGGGTCTGCCATATCTGTCTATGTACAGAACATACAGGAAGTTGAACAAAACATGAAATTGGAGTCTGAATGAATAATACTTATGTACTACCAAGGATCAGGATGTATACAGTGAAAGAAGAGGATGGATGACCCTGGGCTGGGATATAGACCGGGTTTCTTGGGCAAGGAAAGAATAGCCTCATTTCCCACCAGTCACTGGTGGGAGGATTAAAGATGCTAATGGGCTCAACCAAAAAAATGGCTGGAGATGTGAGACAAAAGAACAAGAAAACGTGTGTATGTGCACTCCATCCACAGCATTGTAGAATGAGATATCCCCAGCCTCATAATCTAGGAAAACTCCCACTCGTGGAACAGCTGGCTCTAGACTGGTGGAAATTATGGGGTTACCCGTTAGGGGCCAATAGTGGGTGGAGCTCCAACAAATAGCCCAGATGCCCACATCAGGGGATATTTCTGAATTATCAACAATCCCCAGGATGTCCTCCCGACACACTCCCACAGCAATCACCAGGCTACTTTGGTTCTCAACTTCCCAGTAATGTTTCCCTGAAGTGAAAATGTTTTTTCCCAAAACACTGGGTAAGTGTTGAAATCTCTTCACAGACTGCGTGGGCTGCTGAGGATTCCTCCGTGCAGTAAAGTAGTTCCATGCTGAGGAAAATACTGGCCAAGAACTGGCTGGTGTTCCATTTCGCACGCACCTCCCTTCCTGGGAGAAGACAAGTTTGGGGTGAGCTGTGTCTTCAGCTAAACTGATAGCCACTGGAGAGAAAATGAGAGCTGAGATAAGTAACACAAGAGCTTACCACCAGCCCTCCTCCAGAAATACCCATCTTTTCCAATTTCAGTTCCATCCTTCTCCTCCTAATGAGTACGGTCAGGGATGAGCCTCCTCATTGCCTCTCAACTATTCATCAGGTGGGCCTAGTGGGCCCTAGTATGGTCTGTAGCAACCTAAAATTCTCATTTCCCTTTGGCTCCAAAATACGAAGACCTAGAAAATGGGGAGCACATTAGTCCATGGCCCTTGCTCTTCAAAATCAGCATAAAATTTGGAGAAACATTAACAAATTATGACTTACTGAATCAGAACTAGATCAAGGCTGTTGACTAGCTGATTCTTTGTACAGGTACACATGGAGGTCATCATTAACTAGGTTTCTCTTCACTTTTCCAGTTGTTCACTGGGCATCTCCACAGGCCCCCAACAAAGAACTCAAAACAGAACTCATTATCCTAAGTCACCTCCCATATACTTGGGACTTGTCCCCCCACAAATGCAGACATCGTTGTTTTCTGTGTTCTCTAAGGTATAATGGTATTACCTCCACCCAAACACCACATTTGAAATCTTTAGATTATCTGACTATTCTTTCCTTCTGACCCTCAATGACTAATTTTTTAAATATATTTTATTGATTATGCTATTACAGTTGTCCCGTTTTCCCCCTTTTCTCCCCTCCACCCTGTACCCTCTCTCCCACCCACATTTCTCCCCTTTAGTTCATGTCCATGTGTCATACTTATGAGTTCTTTAGCTTCTACTTTTCCCATACTATTCTTGCCCTCCCCCTATCTATTTTCAACCTACATTCTATGCTACTTATTCTCTATACCTTTTCCCCCCTCTCCTCCTCCCACCCACCCCCCTGCTGCTAACCCTCCATGTGCCCTCCATTTCTGTGGTTCTGTTCCTGTTCTAATTGTTTACTTAGTTTCTTTTGGTTTTGCTTTAGGTGTGGTTGTTAATAATTGTGAGTTTGCTGTCCTTTTACTATACATGTCTTTTCTTTATCTTCTTTTCTTAGATAAGTCCCTTTAGCATTTCATAAAATAAGGGCTTGGTGATGATGAACTCCTTTAACTTGACCTTACCTGAAAAGCACTTTATCTGCCCTTCCATTCTAAATGAGAGCTTTGCTGGATAGAGCAATCTGGGATGTAGGTCCTTGTCTTTCATGACTTGGAATATTTCTTTCCAGCCCCTTCTTGCCTGTAAGGTCTCTTTGGAGAAATCAGCTGACAGTCTGATGGGAACTCCTTTGTAGGTTACTGTCCCCTTATCTCTTGCTGCTTCTAGGATTCTCTCCTTCGTTTTTACCTTGGCTAATGTAATTATGATGTGCCTTGGTGTGTTTCTTCTTGGGTCCAACTTCTTTGGGGCTCTCTGAGCTTCTTGGATTTCTTGGAAGACTGTTCCCTTTGCCAGATTAGAGAAGTTCTCCTTTATTATTTGTTCAAATATGTGCTCAATTTGTTGCTTTTCTCCTTCCCATTCTGGTACCCCTATAATTTGGATGTTGGAACATTTAAAGGTGTCCTGAATGCTCTTAAGCTTTTCCTCGATTTTTTGAATTCTTATTTCATCATGCTTTCCTGCTTGGTTGATTCTATCTTCCTTCTGGTCCACTGTATTGTTTTGAGACTCAGATTCCTTCCTTTCACTATTGACTCTCCTCCACGTATCTTCCTGCATCTCTTTTATGGTAACCTGCATCCTTTCATCTAAATTGCGCCCAAAATCAACCAATTCCGTGAGCTTTCTGATCACCAGTGTTTTGAACTGTGCATCTGATAGATTGGCTATTTCTTGGTCGCTCAAAAGGATGAGTCCTGGGGGACTGATCTGTTCTGTTGGAAACATGTCTTTCCCTGTCTCTCCTTTTTTTTTTCCCGGTCTGGTAGCTGTTACGGTGGGGGGCAGAGCCTTAGGTGTTCACCGGGGCTGGGCACCCCAGTCGCTAGATTGTGACGTTATATGTGGGGGCGGGGGCAGGAGCAGGGATGGGAGGGAACAATGGTGGTAGTTCCGGTCTCCTGGGCTCAGACCCTTCTCTGGGATCCTGGGCTGCGAGCTCTGCCCTGGTCCACAATCGCTGCCTCACTGGTTCCACCAGCCGCAGCTTGCGTACTCAGGGATCACCGCTGCGTTCTTGTGCCCCGGATGGCTGTCGCGCCGATTTCACGCCAAATTTTCCCCAACCTCCACGCCCGCCCAGCTCGTCTTCTCCTACCAGTCTGGATGTACAGGTCTACTTCAACTTCTTGGCTGTCCGACTTCCATTCAGATAAATCCTCTATCGGTTCTGGGTGTTATTCTATCTGTAAATTATTGTTGTAAATTGTTGTTGTTCTAATCTTGGTTGTGCGAGGAGGGACGGTGCGTCCACCTATTCCTCCATCTTGCCAGAAGTCCCCTCAATGACTAATTAGTTCACTAAGTCCTATCAAGCCTACGTCTAAAATATCAGTCAGGTTCTTTTCCTCCTCTCCATCCCCACCGCCACAGTCTTTACCCAGGCCTTCTTCAGCATCTCTCACTTTAACTCTGGCTATAACATCCTCCCTGGCCTCCCTGCCTCCAAATTCTCTTCCTTCCAACTCTCCATGCTGCTCTAGTTTGTCTTCTCTTTTTTAAATCAGGACTGGATGTTAGGTTTTGACACAAGCTTTTTCTACATCTACTGAATTGACCAACTTTCCTTTTTTTAGTTTGCTAAGCAGTGAATTGCACTTTTTTTGCCAATGTTAAACCAACCCTGCTTTTCTGGGCTAAATTCCATTTGGTTGTGATGTATTATTCTTTCAATATGTTGTTGGATTCAATCTGCTAAAATTTTAGAACTATTCTATGTTTGGGAAACACTGATCTACATACAGTTCTCTTGTAATGTCTTTGATTTTGGTAATGCAGGCCTCACAGAATGAATTGGGAAGTACTCTCTCCTCTTCAATTTTTTTGTAAGAGTTATTGAAGAATAGATATTTCTTACATGTTTGGTGAATTCAACAGTGAGGCCATTTGGGAAGGGTTTTTAATTTTTTTAATTGTTGTTCAACTACAGTTGTCCCCATTTCCCCCCAGGACTATCCCCTGCCCTACCCATCCTCCACCTCCCACACTCAATCCTCCACCCCCACTATAACTACACACCAATATCTTTAATAGAAATTTAAGTTATTCTAGTTATCTATTTGTTCTTGAGTAAAGTTCAGTCATTTGTGTCTTTTAAGAACTTTGTGCATTTTACCTACTGTGCGTTGTCAAATTTATATTTATAAATTTTATTAGCAGCACAAAGTTGCTCATAAAATTTACTTATTATCCTATTAATATCTGTAGAGTTTGCAGTGATATTCCCTTATTCTTCTCATTGACTTTATGGGTGATACTGGTTAATAAAATTATGTAGGTTTCAGGTATAGCCTCTCTCATTGTTGATATTAATAATAATAGGTGACTTATTTTTCTGGTCATTCTGGCTAAAGGTTTATTAAGAAAATCTCCTGGCTGGGGTAGCTCAGTGGATTGAGCGCGGGCTGCAAACCAAAGTGTCGCAGGTTCGATTCCCAGTCAGAGTACATGCCTGGGTTGCAGGCTATGACCCCCAGCAACCGCACATTGATGTTTCTCTCTCTCTCTCTATCTCCCTCCCTTCTCTAAAAAATAAATTTAAAAAATCTTAAAAAAAAAATCAATCTCCAAAAAGCAGTTTTGGTTTCACTAATTTTTCTGTTTTTCTGTGTTTTATTTTTATTGATGTCTATTTCCATTCCTTTGATTACTTAATCTTCTTTTTCCAGTGTCTTAAGGTGGAAACTGGTCACTGATTTGAGAACTTTCTTTTCTAATATAGGTTAGTGCTATAAATTTCTCCTTAAATTCTAGGGTTATTGAGAAGTTTGTCATTTAGTTTCCTAACATTTGGGAATTTTCCAAGGGTATTTTTGTTGCTAATATATAACATATGCATTAGGATAAAAAAACATACAGTGTATAACTGAAATTCTTTTGAATTTAATGAGATTTGTTTTATGGCCTACCTTGTTCTATCTAGTAAAACAGTTCCAGGTATACTATTTTTTTTTCAAGTCCTCACCCAAGGATATGTTTATTGATTTTTAAAGAGGGAGGGAGGGTAGGAGGGAGAGAAAGAGAGGGGGAGGGCGGGGAGAGAGGGGGAGAGAGAGAGGGAGAGAGAGAGAGAGAGAGAGAGAGAGAGAGCACGAGCGAGAGAGTGAGAGACAGATAGACAAACATCTGTTGTTTCCTGTGCACACCCTGACAGGGGATCAAACCCACAACCTAGGTATGTGCCTGGCCCAGGAATCAAACCTGCAACCTTTTGTATATGGGACAACGCTCCAACCAACTGGGCCACCCAGCCAGGGGTCCATTGATACTTTTTTAAAATGTGTATTCTGGTGTTCTACATATATCAGTGAGGTAAAGCTGGTTACTAGTGGTCTTCAAGCGTACTATATATAGCCTTGCTAATTTTCTGCCTACTTGTTTAAAAATATTGGAAAAAGGTATTAAAAATCCAGCTATAATTGTTGATTAGTCTATTCCTCCTTGCAGCTCTATTAAATTTTTGCTTAATATATTCTGAAGCTATAACTAGGTGTATAAATATTTAGAACTCTATGTCCTCCTGATGAATTAACCCCATTATCATTAGGAAATAACCTTTTTATCTCTGATGATATTCTTTGCCCTGAAATATTTGATATTAATATAACCACTCCAGATTTCTTTTGACTAAAGTTAGCATGGTATATCTTTCTCCATTGTTTTACTTTAAACATATATGGGCCTTTATATTTAGGGCATTTCTTGCAAAATATAGTTGAGTCTTGCTTTTTTTATCCAATCATTTAATCTCATCTTTTTTTAAAGATTTTATTTATTTTTAGAGAGAGGGGAAGGGAAGGAGAAAGAGAGGGAGAGAAATATCAATGTGTGGTTGCCCCTCACATGCCCTCAGCTGGAGACCTGGCCCACAACCTAGGCATGTGCCCTGACTGGGAATTGAACCTATGACTCTTTGCTTTACAGGCCCGCACTCAATCCACTGAGCTACACCAGCCAGGGCTAATCTCATCTTTTAATTAGATTATTCAGACAAGTTATATATACTTATACCACACACACACACACACTTTTTAATCCTCACCCAAGGATATGTTTATTGATTTTGGGGGTGGGGGAAGAGAGAAACACCAATGTGAGAAACACTGATTGATCGCTTCACAATCAACTCCCATACGTGCCCTCACTGGGGTTCAAACCTGCAACCCAGATATGTGTCCTGACCAGGAATCAAACCCGCAACCTTTTTAGTGTACTAGATAATGTTCCAACCAACTGAGCCACCTGGCCAGGGCAGAGGACTTATATTTAATACAATTAATAATAATCATCTTGCTCTATGTTTTCCTTTTTTAATTTTTTTTTCAATTACAGTAGACATTCACTATTATTTTGTATTAGTTTCAGGTGTACAACATAGTGGTTAAGTAATCATGTACTCGACAAAGTGTTCCTTGATATTCCAGCACCCACCTGGCACCATAGTTAAACTTACAGTATTATTGACTATATTCCCCGTGCTGTATTTTATATCCCCATGACTATTTTGTAACTGTCAATTTGTACTTCTTAATCCCTTTTCACTCAGTCCCAAATACCCTCCCCTCTGGCACTCTATTCTCTGTGTCTATGAGTGTATTTCAACTTTGTTCATTTCTTTTGTTCTTTAGATTCTACATATAAGTGCAATCTAATGGTATTTGTCTTTCTCTGACTGAATGACTTATTTCTCCTAGCACAATATCCTCTAGGTCCATTCATGCTGTTGCAAATAGTAAGGTTTCATTCTTTTTCTGGCCCAGTGATATTCCATTGCATGTATGTACCAGTACTTTTTATCCACTCGTCCATTGATGGGCATTTTGTTTGCTTCCAAATCTTAGCTATTGTAAATAACGCTGCAATGAACATAGGGGTGCATGTATTCTTTCAACTTTGTGTTTTGGGTTTCTTTGGATATATATACCCAAAAGTGGAACTGCTAGGTCCTAAGACATTTCCATTTTTAATTTTTTGAGGACCCTCCAGTTCTCCAAAGCACCCATTTGCATTCCCACCAACAGTGCATGAGGGTTCCCTTTTCTCCACATCCTCACCAACACTGGTTGTTTGTTGATTTATTGACAACCATTTCTGACAGGTGTAGATGATACCTCACTGTGGTTTTAATTAGAATTTCTCTAACAACTAGTGACACTGAGGATCTTTTCATATGTCTATCGGCTATCTGTATGCCCCCTTTGAAGAAGTGTCTATTCAAGTCCTCTGCCCACTTTTTAATTGGATTGTTTGGGTTATATATGTTGAGTTATATGAGTTCCTTATAAATTTTGGGTATTAACCCCTTACTGGATTAATCATTAGCAAATATTTTCTCCCATTCAGTAGGTTGTCTGTTTTATTGATGGTTCCCTTTGTTGTGCAAAAGCTTTTTAGTTTGATGTAGTCCCATTTGTTCATTTTTTTCTTTTGTTTTTCCTTGCCTGAGGAGATGTATCAGAAAAAAATAATGTTGATAAGAGAGATGCCAGGCATTTTACTGTTTATGTTTTCTTATATAATTTTTATGGTTTCACATACTACATTTAAGTCTTTAATCCATTCTGAATTTATTCTTGTATATGGGGTAAGAAGGTGGTCTAGTTTCTTGTTTTAAGTATATTTTAATGTTTATGCTATTACAGTTTTCCCAATTTTTCTCCCTTTTATCCCCTCTCTGCCCTGCACTTCCCAACCCTCCAGCATTTCCCCCCAGCCTTAGTTCATATCCATGGGTTGTACATATAAGTTTTTTGACTTCTCTGTTTCCTATATCATTCTTAACCTATCCCCGTCCATGTTATGCCTACCAATTATGCTTCTTACTTCCTGTACCTTTTCCCCACTATTCTTTCCCTCCCCTTCTCCACTGAAAACCCTCCATGAGATGTCCACTTCTCTGATTCTGTCCCTGTTCTAGTTGTTTGCTCAGTTTTGTTTTTGTTTTTTAGGTTGTTATTGATAGTTGTGAGTTTATTGTCATTTTACTATTCACAGTTTTGATCTTCTATGTCTTAGATAAGTCCCTTTAACATTTCATATAATAAGGCCTTAGTAATGATGAACTCCTTTAGCTTGATTTTATCTGGGAAGCACTTTATTTGCCCTTCTATTCTAATGATAGCTTTGCTAGATAGAGTAATCTTGGATGTAGGTCCTTGCCTTTCATGACTTCAAATACTACTTTCCAACCCCTTCTTGCCTGTCAGGTTTCTTTTGAGAAATCAACTGATAGTCTTATGGCACTCCTTTATAGTTAACTTTCTCCTTTCCTCTTGCTGCTTTTAAGAGTCTCTCTTTATCTTCAATCTTGGATAAATTAATAATGATGCCCCTTAGTGTATTCCTCCTTGGGTCCAATTTCTTGGGGACTCTCTGTGCTTCCTGGACTTCCTAGAAATCTATCTCCTTCACCAGACTAGGGAATTTTTCCTTCATTATTTGTTCAAATAAGTTTTCAACTTCTTGCTCTTGTTCTTCTCCTTCTGGCACCCCTATGATTTGGATGTTAGAGCACTTAAAGTTGTCTCATAGGTTCCTAAGCCTTTCCTCTTTTTGAATTCTTGTTTCTTCATTCTGTGCTGGTTGGATGTTTATTTCTTCCTTTTGTTCCAAATCATTGATTTGAGTCCCAGTTTCTTTCCATTCACTGTTGGTTCCTGTACATTTTGCTTTATTTCACTTTGGGTAACCTTCATTTCTTCCTTCATTTTGTGACCAAGCTCAGTCAGTTCTGTGAGCATCCTGATTACCAGTGTTTTGAACTCTGCATCTGACAGGTTGGCTATTGCGTTATCACTTAGTTCTATTTTTTTTCTGGATCTTTAATCTGTTCTTTCATTTGGGTCTTATTTCTCTGTCTCTGCACACTGGTCTAGGTAAATATTTCTTTAACTCCTTGTTGTCAGAGTTCAATGCAGTTTGACTTTCTGGCACTTCTGGTTGTTTATTGTTTTTTAAATTGGTTGTTATCCTTTTTTTGGTTGTGCAAGGAAGCAAAGCGTTTCTACCTACACCTCTATTTTGGCCAGAGCTCTAATTTCTTTTTTTTCCCCATGTATCTGTCCAATTTTCCCAACACCATTTATCAAATAGACTGTTTCTACCTCATCAAATATTCTTGCCTCCTCTATGAAATTTTAATTACCCATATAAGCATGGGTTTATTTCTGGGCTCTCTGTTCTGTTCCATTGATCTATATGTCTTTTTTCCTGCCAGTACCATGCTACTTTGATTACTGTGGCCTTATAGTATAGTTTGATGATTAGATAGTATACCTCCAATATGTTTTCTGTTTGTCTTACTTGTTCCTTTTTCTGCCTTCTTTTTTATTTATCAAATATTGTTTATGATTCCACTTTATCACCTTTGTTTTAACTATTTTACTTTAGTGTTTGCTGTGAGGCTTATCAGAATCTAGCTTCAAGTGATATACCACTTCACAAATAATAATTGTATAATAGTATATTTCCATTTTCCCCTCCTAACATTCATGTTATTGTTGTGTATTTTACTTGTAATATGTTACAAACTTCACAATTTTTTGTCTGTCTGTTTAAACATTCACTTACTACATCATTCATGGTACCCAGAAGGAACAACAAACAGGATGTGTGTGTATTCAGAAAGAGATTATAAGGTATTGGTTCACATGAATATGGTGACTAGCAAGTCCCAGCCTGCTGTGTGTGAGCAGGTTCAAGACCCAGGCAAAACTCATGCTCCTGCTGAAAGGCCTTTAGGCAGGAAAGGCCAAAGCTGCAGATGAAGGTCAAAGGCACTTCCCTCTTGCTTGAGGGTGGGGAAAGGTGCTTCAACACTTTGTTCTAGTTAGGGCTTCAGATGATTTTATGAGGCACACCAACATTATGAAGGACAATCTGTCTTACTCGTAGTTCCCCAACTTAAATGTTAATCTCATGCAAAACACTTATAGCAACAACCAAAATAACATTTGACCAAACATCTGGGCACCCTGTGATTCACTCAAGTTAACACATAAATTAACCATCACTATTAACTTTTAATGATAATTCACACACACAGAATGTGGTTGGTAGGGTAATATAGGTATAATAATTTATGTTTTTAATTTGAACATTTCACCTAAAATGTCCTATGGTGTGCTTGCTTGAGTGTGATGTTATGTTACAGAATCACATGCTTATGATTTTGTAATAAAAAGGGAGGTTACCTGTGCCAGACCCTATATATATTTATATCATTATCATTTCAGGTAATCTTTTAATTCTAGGTTTTTCTTTCAGTTCTTTAAAGATTTTGCTCACTTACATTGTTTCCAATGAGAAATGTGATGACTGACATCTTTATCTTTGTTCCCCTGTAACATATTCTTTTTATCCTGTTACATTTAAAATTTTCTCTTTCATCACTGGGTTTGGTGTAGTTTTCATCATATTTCTTGCACTTAGGGTCTACTGAACTACTGGATCTGTGTACTTACAGTTTTCAATTTTCAAGCTGGAAAATTTGGGGCCATTATTTCTTCAAATATGTTTTGTTTCATCCCATCCCACTTCTCTCCTTCAAGGACCCTAACTACCACATATAATGCTGCATGGAGTTGTCCCACAGTTCACTGATGTTCTTTTCATTTTTAAAGTATTTTTCTGTGTTTCATTTTGCAAAGTTTTCCCTGCTCCATTTTCAAGATCATTAATCTTTTCTTCTGCATTCTCTAATCACCTCTTAATCCAAAGCAGTGTAATTCTTCACCTCAGTCACTGTAGTTTTCGTCTCTAGAAGTTTGACCTGGGGTTTTTTCAAATATCTCCCATGTCTCTATTTACCTATTTACAGAACAGTTAAAATAACTGTATTAATGTCCTCTTATGTTTATTCTGGTCAATTCTGGGTTAGTTCTGATTGATTATTCTCACTATGGGTCATGTTTTCCTACCTTTTTGCATGCCTGGTGATCTTTGATTAGATGCAAAACATTGTGTATTTACATTGTTGAATACATACTCATTTTTTAAAATTCCAATCAATCTTCTTGAGCTTGTCCTGGCATGCAGTTACTAGGGAATAATTTGATCATTTGGGGTCTTCTTTCATGATTTTTAAGGAGGGTCCAACACATGGTTAATTACTCCCCATTAATTAGTCAAGATTTTCCTGAGTGCTCTGTCCTATACCCCATGAATTAAGAGTGTTCCAGTTTGGCTGGTTGACACAGGCATTGTTCCTAGCTGAGCAACAGGAGCTGTTCCTTATAACCATTTTGGAAACTTCCTCAACCTCAGGTAGTTCTTCACGAGCATGTGCGGATAGGTACTCTGCTGAAAGCTCAGCGGGTGCCTCTGTAGATCATCAGAGCTCTCTGTCTCTGTATAGCTCTCTCCTCTCCAGTACTCTGCAAACTCCCACTTTTTTTTGTTCTCCCTGGACTCTCAGTTCCATTGTTCAACTCAGGGAGTCTGCTTGGCTCCACCTCTGTGAACCCTCCCTAAGATGGCCAGAAAGCTCTCTCAAGGCTACAGGCTGGAGTAATCATAGGGTTCTCCTTGTCTGTTTCACATTTGCAACATGCATATGCCTTGGTACTTCCCTAGAGATCCATGAAATTTGTCATCAGCCTTTCCAACACTCATCTTCTCAGCCTCAGCCCCTGCCTTTCCCCACAATGCACCTTATGGTTTAGTCACACTGGATACCCTCCATTCCATTTTTTCCACACCTTTAGCTCATGCTGCTGCCTGTGCTTGGACAGGTATACTCCCTTTTTCATGCGGCAAGCTCCAAGTCACCCCTCAAATCCCAGAGCTATCAGCTCTGCTGTGAAAACTTCCCTACTTCATCCCCCATCAGAGGTCTTCCTCTGTACTTCTGTAATATTTTATTCATACCACTGATACAATGGATCCCACAGTATTACAGTGATATGGGTCTGTGTCCCCAATTTGCTTATGAATTGTTAGAAGAAATAGGTCCTTTTCTTTTTGTATAGCTGGTGGCTTATAATACACAGTATGTGTTAAATAAATGATTCTTGAATGAAGCATAAATCCATTTATTCCTAAGTAGTTATCATTTTTCCTGACCCTGCTGTTAGCTGTATATGCTGCTTCCTCATTCCTTTCCAGACTTCTGTTTATTCTCTTACTGAAAGACTTATAAGGAGCTCCAACTCCTAGAAATTCTGCTCACCTTGGAATCGCTTCAGCATTTCCTTCATCATTGGTACATGACACTCAGTCTTCACCTGCAGAACTTCAACGGAATAGTTTACATCCTGGTTCTCACTCCTAAAGAAAGTACAGAAGGCAGTTCTTCTTAATAGATAACTAGGGCAGCTAAGACCCCAACTCCCATGTGAAGAGTCCAAGCCCAAAGCTTAGACAACTTCTCTTCTATTCCTCCTTGCAAACATGAACAGAATTCCTCCTCCACAGACCCTTACGGTGTGCCCAGATTGACCTATGGAGCCCGGCCTTGTTTCCCTTCTGCTCAAGCTGTATTTTTACTATTCCACTCAGACCCCCATAAAGTAAGAAGGAGATCATACCTGGTCAAAAGATCTTTTGGATTCTGTTAAGAGAAGAAAGAAATAAGTAAGTTATGTACCTTCCTCTTGAGATCTGGTACTCAACTTTATGAGCAGGTATTTTTCTGTCAGTCACTTTTATTTATGTCACATATGATCTCATGCTGCTGGAGCCAATGAACTGACACAGTGCAGTCCTTTTTTTTTTATGTGACCCCTGCATACTATCTGACAATGTCCATCAATTCTTTCCTTGAAATCCTCTTCTTCTTCCTTTAGCTCTATGACATTAACTCTCTCCTGCTTTTGCCAACTTCTATTCTCTTTCCATCATACATAATAACAAACATTGGTGAGGATGTGGTGGTAACATAAAGTGGTTCAGCCACTTTGGAAGAGAGTTTGGCAGCTTCTTGAAAAGTTAGATATATATATATACCATACAGCCCATCAATTCGGCTCCTGCTATCTACCCAAGAGAAATTGACACATATGTGCACACAGAGAATGATGAACAGAGTTCACAGCAACACCATTCATAATAACCAAAAGGTGAAAACCACCCAAACGCCCATCAACTGCTGAAAAAGTAAACAAAATGTGGCATATTCTACAATGGAATACTATTCAAGAATTAAAATAAGAAATGCAAATGCAATACTAATATATGCTACAATGTGAATGAACCTCAAAAAAACATTATACTAGATGAAATACATACACAAAAGAACACATATGATTCTTTGTGTGATATAGCCAAAAAAGGAAAATCTATGGCGTCAGAAAGTAGGTGGTCTGAGGCTGAGGGTAAGAATGGAGATGAACTGTAAACAAACACAGAGGGATCTCATGGAAATGCCCTAAAACTGGACTGTGGAAAGGATTGCACAAATTGATGAAACTACAAATACCACTCAGTTTTACACTTAAAATGGGCAAATTATATCTCAAGACTGTTGTGTTTTTTTAAAGGAATATATCAAAGTGGTTAATTACCATTTGAAAAAGGACTCGACCTCATTATTCATCAAATGCCACCTACCTTTCGGGAGAAGGGAAGAAGTACTGATGACTGAGGGCATGAGATAACATTATACGTCATTTAGGATGGCTAAAGTTCAAGAATTCACGACTCTAAGCATGGATGAGGATATAGAGAGCTGGATCTCTCACACTTGCTAGCTATGGTGTAAACTGGTACAACCTCTGTGATCAGGAATTGCTCTCCTTGGCACTTAACTGACAGAAAATGTATACATATGTGCACCAAAAAGACGTGTTGAAAACTGTTTTTTTTGTAACAGTAAACACCAGAAACAACCCAAATTTTACTATTCAATAAAATGAATATGTTTTCATATACTGATATAATGGAATACTTTCACCCCTTCTGTATCCATGGTTCATATGTATGCAGTTGGTTGTAGCTATGGATTTGACCATCTGCAGATGAACAGATGAAAATATATGTTACATTGTTGCTGACTATGTAGTTAGGCCTACCATGGTTATACCTGTAATAAACATTTACATTTTTTCTTGTTATCATTCCCCATTCCCTAAAAAAATATAGCATAACTATATACATTGTATTAAGTATAATAAGTAATCTTCAAATGATTTAAAGTATACAGAAGGCTGTGTATGGGTTATATACAAATACTATGCCATTTTATGATAGGGAGTTGAGCATCCATAGATATTGGTATCCATGGTATCCATCTCCCCCATGGATACCAAGGGATAACGTACTATACAGCAGGGTTTTCAACATCAGCACTTTGAGCTGGATGAGTCTTTACTGGGTACTGAAGGGGAAGGTATGTTCTGTGCATTATAGGATGTTTAGCCTCTACACACTAGATGCTATTAGTAACCACCTCCGAGTTGTGACAACCAAAAGGGTCTCTAGACATTGCTTGCTCAGGGAGCAAAATCATTACTGGCTGAGAATTACTGCTATGCAGTGATGAAAACAAATCATCCACTGCTACCTACAACAGTACGAATTAATCTCACAAACATAATGTTGAGCAAAAGAAGCTAGACGCAAAAAGAGTGTATACCAAAAGAATCTTATTCAAAAGCAGGCAAAACAAAACAGTGTGAGAAGCCTGAAAGGAGACTAGCTCTCAGGAGGAGGGAAGGGATATTGATTGAGGGTGTGTGGAGGGCTTCTGGAAGGCCACTCTTGTTGTACTTCTGGACTTGGGTGGTGGTTACATGGGTGGGTCACTTCATGATAACTTGTCAAGCTTATGATTTGTATTTTTTCTCTATGGATTTTATACTTAAAATATCTTTAAACATGTTTATTTTACTATAACAATAAAAATATTGTCAAAATCTGTGGACACAGGTAAGCTATACTTAAAGGTGGAAGTATAGCTTCAATATACATATGGTATCTAAATGAAATGATTTCCAAGAATTGTCTAGAACTTTTACTATTTGTTTGAGCAATGAAGTTCCAAACACATATCCAAACATATACTCTAGCAGAATCTTTGAAAGAACACCTTTAAACACTTTTAAAAATACAGATTTAACATCTAGAATGCTTACAAAAAAAATGTATCAGCCAACATAAGTGCGAGGTTAGGCAAATAATTAAGGAACATGGAACTGGATCTTAGAACATCAAAGCCTTAGAGAACTTATTTTACTAATATATCTGTCCTTCCATTCCTTTATGTTTTTCATTTATCCCTTCTTTTTAGCTTATGACCTACTTCCATTCTTCTTAGGAAACATAGAAACACTAAAAATAAAAAAAATATTCTGCATAGCTTACTATTTTTTTAATTTGAATGTGTTCCTGCAAAATACATAGTATTGCTTAGGTTTATGTATTTTTAATTTATGTAATGAATTAGAAGTTAGAGCTCTTGCTGCATTCTGTTTCTTGCTTTTTTTCCTTAGGCACTGTGTTTTTAAGATTCATTCCTGTTGCTACCTATACATTTAATCCCTACGTCCACTTTTTGCCAGTTCCCTCTTTGGTCATGGACACCCAGATTGCCCCCAGCATCATCACCACTACAAACAATGCTACAGCAAAATCATTATCTGCTCTTATTATTACTGTTTTTCCACACTAGTTTTTGGTGTTTGCTCTGTAGCTCTTTATCCCTCTTCTTGAGTTGGCATGCTTAGCTCATTTATACGAGCATTTACCCTTTTGTTTGCTGGTATATACAGGGTGGGGCAAAAGCAGGTTTACAGTTGTGAGTATGCAAAACACAAAATTTATTATTGTATTATTATTTATTAACTATTGTATTATTTTCCATACTAACAACTGTAAACCTACTTTTGCCCCACCCTACATAAACATAAATAAGACAAATAGAAAAGTCTTAGATATGCTTCAGATCTTAGGTAAGTTATTAGACCAAGTGAATCATACCTATCTTTTACATTAATTTCCTCGGAATAGTAAATCTTTGATTCTCTAATTATATAATGACAGTAGTAATTCAATCATCACCAGAGAGAAAACATTTCTTCTAATAAATCCACTCACCAAGAAAGACATCCAGCTCTAAAGACAGGAGTTCAGTTAGCATTGTTAACTAACCTCTCCCCTGCCTGTCTCACCTGAAGCAACTCCAGGGTGGAGCTCTGACTCTTCTTCTCTACCTCTTGCATGAGTTTCTTTAAGGAAGCGATCATCCGATTGAGCCTTAATGTGTTCTCAGCATGTTTCTTCTTTGTCTCTTTTTCTTCTTCACTCAACCTCTGAAGAAACAGTTGCTCTTCCTCGTCCAGGAGGTGGTGCAGCTTTGCAAACTGTGCACTGACTCTCAACTGCTGATTATTCATCTTGTCCTAGAGCCAAAGGAGATTCGCTCAGTCTTTGTCTCTGCCTAATCCTTACTCCTAAACTCCTTGCACGTGACTCCCCAATAATCCATGGTCCTATTTTAATCACCTTCTTCAGAAAAACCCCTGCCCAGCCCCCATAAATTTCCACTACACCTCTACTTACTTGATATCTTTATACTTATCTTTATAGTATTAATTCATTCTTTGTAACATCTGAATCTCTACTATTGCTAGCAATGCCTTCCTTGTTTGTAGACTCTCTGAACTAAAAAGGACATTCACATCTACTATTTAGTTTAGCCCTCAGCACACCTGCTGTTCAGTTTAGTTAAATCTTTAGATATGTGTGTGTGTGCACACATCATGCCTCCCAACTAGATTAGCATCTCTGAAAGCAAAGTCCGTGTACTTCCCACAATGCAATGGACACAAACCAATTCCAATCTTAGGAAAAAGTAGGAAAGGGGCACTGCCTTAAAGTAGAGATGGATATGAAGTGTATGGAACTCACAGGTCTGTACTTCCTGTTCTATCACCTTATTGTCAAAGGGGCCTGGCAACTGATGGCATCCTACAAAGCTCATCCCAGCAAAATTACATGAGCAGCTGCAAACTGAAAGGGCCTCTGAGACAAGAAATGACCAACCACTTCTGCTGTTACCTTCCACTCTGCGGCATTCTTCATTTCCGAGTCCTGTAAATGTGTGACTTTCTCCATCTTGGCCATTAGACTATGTTGAGTCTTCAGGAGTTTCTCCTGTCAGCAGAAACACATATCAGAAAGAAATCATCTTTCCAAGCATCTTCCTTGTTCAAGATCAAGAAGTCACCTAATCCAAACAGGAAAGGATATTGAGAAAAGGTTGAAGATGGTCACAGGACATCTTCAGAATGAGAAATATTCTGGTCTTAAATACTCATAATACTATATAGAGTTTGTCTATTAAATTGGCAAAAACTAAAAATTGTTAGATGATTAATAAATACCTAGCATGACAAGGGAGAAAGCCTCTGGCACCATAATAGTAAGAAAGTATAAAGTTGTCATCTTTTTGAAGGGCACTGGCAAGATTTAACAATTTAAAATGTGTATAATCCTACTTCTAATAATCTATGCAACAAAACACTACCTAAAATAATCAATATATATATGAATGATCACTGTAGCGTTATTCATTATCCATCAATGGGAAATTATTAAATAAATTATGGTATATTGATATTCTACATCAATTTCAGATAGCTCTCTCTATATTAAAATGTTTTTTGTGGGTTTTTTTAGATTTTATTTATTTATTTTTAGAGAGGGAAGGGAGGTAGAAAGAGAGAAACATCAATATGCAGTTGCTGGGGGTCATGGCCTGCAACCCAGGCATGTGCCCTGACTAGGAATCGAACCTGCGATGCTTTGGTTCACAGCCCACGCTCAATCCACTGAGCTACGCCAGCCAGGGCTATATTAACATGTTTTATTAAGTTAAAATTAAGCTGTAAAACAACAGTATTGCAACATTCTATTTTGAAAAGAGTGTGTGTGTGTGTGTGTGTGTGTGTGTTTAGAAGGAAAAGAAGGAAAATATGGGAGGATATACACCAAAGTATTATTAACACTGGTTATTTCTGGAGGCTAGAAATGGCTTGTAAGTTGTGGGGAGGGAAGACTAGAATTTTATAAATTTGTTTTGTTTCAATTTCTACAAGACACATATGCCATTTTTTAATTTAGAAACCTGAATAAGCTATTAAAAAATAAAATGAGTCAGTCAGCATTAAGCAAGTGGGTCAGACATGACCCTGGAGACAGTGCAGGCAGGTTAGAGATCAAAGGCTGCAGGAAGAAGGAGTCCAGATTTAGCCCCTGGGTTCTGACTTGAGTAGCTAAATGGATTGTAGGATATTTACCAAGTTAGAAAACATAGGAAGATGAGCAGCATGTAAATGGAAGGAAAAACAATAAATTCAACTTGAATAAACTGAGTTTGAGATATATGTGGAACATCCAAATGGAGAGATATACGTAGTTTGCAGCTAGGAGTGAAGAAAGAGATCTGGGCTACAGAAGCAGATTTAGGGGTCAGAGCACAGGTAGCAGTTGAAGCTATGGGTTTGAGTAAAATGACCCAGAAGAATTCAACAGAATAAAAAACAGAGTATTACGGCTAAAACAGGGAATAACTACAAGGAGTCTGCAGAGAATGAAAATCATGCAGAGAAACTGCAATGAGTGGTTGGTGAAAAACCATGAGATAATGGTTTCTTACACAGGAAGGAAAAGAATATTTAAATTAAAAACTGGTGAAAACTGTCAAATGCTGAATAATGGTCTAGGGCAACTTTCTATAAGCCTGCATGTATGTCAAAATAAAAAGCTTAAAAAAAAAGAAATGATTAGAACAATAAATAAGCAATATAATTAATTTTTTAATTCCTACCTAGGAGAATAATAACAACTAATAGGTATCACTTTTCTTCCAATCGTTTATAAATGACAATGCTTCAAGTTAGATCATTGAAAACATAACACCAAAGTTGCCAAGGATGTGACGCAAACCAGAACTCTCATACAGTGTTGGTGGGTATGTGAAATGGTACAACCACAGAAAAAGGTCTAGTATAAAACTTAAACATACATTAATCCTGGAGTCCAACAATTCTACTCTTTATCCCAGGAAAAATTAAAATGTGTCTACAAAAAGACCTGTATAAGAATATTCATAACAGCTTCATTCAGAAGAGCCAAAAGCTGTCAACAGCTCAGGAATCCATTAAGAGGAAGATGGATAAACAAACTGAGGTATGGTCAGATGAGGAACACTACTCAGCTGTAAAAAATTAACAGTACTAGCCCTGGCTGGCATAGCTCAGTGGATTGAGCACGGGCTGGGAACCAAAGTGTCCCAGGTTCGATTCCCAGCCAGGGTACATTCCTGGGTTGCAGGCCATAACCCCCAGCAACCGCACATTGATCTCTCTCTCTGTCTCTCTCTCTCTGTCTCTCTCTCTCTGTCTCTCTCTCTCTCCCACTCCCTCCCTTCCCTCCCTAAAAATAAATAAATAAAATATTAAAAAAAAAATTAACAGTACTGATATGCACAAATGGATGAATTTCAAAATCAATGTGCACAGCAAAAGGAGCCTAGATAGAAGAGTACAGACTGTATGATTCCATTTACATTTAGTTCTGGAACAGGCAAAACTAATCTGTGGTGGAAAAGAAACAGAAAAGTAGTTGCACTGGGTAAGGGAAGGGAGCAGAGACCAACTGCAAAGAGCATGAAGGAGCTGTCTGGAGTGGTGGAATGTTCTTTATCTTGAGAAGAGCTTGGAGGTATGCATTTGACAAAGCTCAGCAAATATACACTTAAGATGTGTGCATTTAATTGTATTATTTTTATCTCAAAAAACACCATAAACATATGAACTCTGGTTAATGATAGGCACACTAAAATATAGGAGAAAGTGTACTGTCTGCGATTAACTTTAAAATGCATCAAAAGGAAATAAGAATTGCTGGATGCAGAGAGGATACAGACAGGCGAAGAGGTGGTAAGTAGAATGAAATGTTAAAGGCAGAATCTAGATGTGGGTATAGTTATTATAAAATTCCTCCAACTTTGATATATGTTTGAAAACTGCCTAGTAAAATGTTGGGGGAAACAACATTAGGTTGTAATGGGATTTATATAGCAGTTGTGTTATATATCACAAAATCACCTGTGCTATTTTGTAACACAATGTTTTCTAGCCTTATAAAATCTATTTATTACCCCTAGTTGTTCACTTAAATAGGTATATGATCCTGCTACTCAGTAAGCTAAGTAATTATCTCAAATAATTTGATTCCTTTATTCAATTATATACCTGCCACTTTGTGATCACTGTCAAATCTGATGTATGTGTGATGAGGCTTGTAATGAGATAAACAGCTCCTTTGAATGTGACCAAGATTTTTTTTTAAGTTTTCGCTTTTGTTTGATAAATAGAATTTTTCAAATTTTTAAAGCTTTTAACAATTCTAGTATGCGTGAATTACCCTGCATGATTGGTTCTATTATCCAAGACTCTAACTACTGTATTATGCCATGTATAATGCACACTATTTTGCCTGAATTTTTTAGGGAAAAATAAGAATGTGCATCATACATGGGCAGTGCCTGAAATACCTTGTATCTGTTCTTGTGTTTTGTAATTATTTGTTACATAAAATTTCTTGTACCACAATGTTCAAGAATAAATGCTAAAATTATTTTATAATACAAAAAACAAGTATCTAAATATAAATAAATAAATAATTGAACTTAAAAGAATTAGCCCTGGCTGGTGTGGCTCAGTGGATTGAGCGCAGGCCTGTGAACCAAAGAGTTGCCAGTTTGAGTCCCAGTCAGGGCACATGCTTGAGTTGCGGGCCAGATCCCCAGTAGGGGGCATACAAGAGGCAACCTCACATTGATATTTCTCTACCTCTCTTTCTCCTTCCTTTCGCCTCTCTCTAAAAATAAACGAATAAAATCTTTTTAAAAAATTAAAATGAGCCCTGGCTGGCGTAGCTCAGTGGATTGAGTGCTGGCCTATAAACCGATTCCCAGTCAGGGCACATGCCTGGTTTGCAGGCCAGATCCCCAGTAGGGGGCACACAAGAGGCAACCACACACTGATGTTTCTTTCCCTCTCTCCTTTCCCCTCTCTCTAAAAATAAATAAACAAAATCTTTAAAAAACTTAAAACGAAAGATGTTTTCTCCTGAAAGTTTGGGCCAAAAACGTGGGTGCATATTATACACGGGAGCATATTATACATGGCAAAATATGTTAAGTCTTTCTAAATCTTGCCACAGTTGGTATATAAATAGGGCCCGTGAGTAAACTTGGGAACCCTTTGGGGAGATTAGAAAACTCCTTCCCTGCAATAACAGAAACTGCCAGGAGATGGGAGGAGGGCAACACCAAGCATTTCAAAGCTAGCTAGTTTTTCTTTTTTAAGCATTTTCTCATTTAACATCAGATAATTGTATACAAGACCATTAAGTATCATAAAAGCTCATACACTTACAGAATGAAGATATTTTCTGCTTGTAATCATGTTGTTCAAATAATATTAAACTTCAAATCAGAGAGGAGTTTCACACTAGACCTTTACAAACTAGTTATGTATCTGAGGAAATCAGCCTCACACATTTCCTGGGTTGCAGCTGAAGGCAACTAGAATCAGTGGTCTCTTAAATACCATCACTGCTCTTAACTTTGTGCATTTCAGTCACTGTAACCTCTGCACCCAATCCAAGCAGGTAGCTGTGCCTCCAAAATAGGTACCAAATCAGCCCACTTACTGTCCCCATTGTCACCCTCTAGTTCAAGTCACCATCATCTCTTGTCTGGACATCTATAATAATCCCATGACTGGATTTGTATGTCCAGTCTTGTCCTTCCCTCACCCAATATCCACAGGCAGCCAGAATAATCTTTCTAAACATCAATCAGACCACATCACTATCCTGCTTAAGACTCCATTGGCTTTCCACATCACCAAGAAAATTCAAACACCCATAATGGCCTGATATAACCCCACTCTTGCCTACATCTCTCAACTCATGCTTCTTTTCCCCTCACTCATGATGCTCCAGGTGCCTAGACCTTGTTCCATATATATGTCCAGCTCTTCCCCAGCCTCACATCTTTGCACTTGCTGTCCACAGCCTGGAATGTTCTTCCCTCAGTTCCTCAGATGGCAGGCTCCTTTTCATCCATCAGGTCTCAGCTGAAATGTCATAACCTCAGAGAAAGCTGCCCTGTTACTTCTCTGGCATGGCACATTATTCCTTTCACAGTATATCACAATCTGTGATTATTTCATTTATTTGTCTGCCTATTGTCTACCTCCCACTCCCACCTCAACTAGACTATGCACTCCATGAAAATAGTCTTTACTTGTCTTTTCACCATCGTATTCCCAGTGCTATGACTAGTGCTATAGCACAGTGTCTAACACAAAACAGGTGTTCAAGAAATATTTGTTAAATGACTTAATAGCAATGAAGGGATTCGTTCCAAGAATCACCATATTAAATACTGAAATGATGGTACGAAGAGCAGTGCTTAGCCTTTGCTGTGTAAACAATCTGCTCCCTCAAGTTTATGAAGCTATTTCTTTTTCTGTTCCCTCTTTTTCTCCTCCACCACCAATGATTCTCTTAAAAACAACTTGTGTTCCAAAAGACTTGTTGAGATTTCCCTCTGTGAAAGTATTAAGATGTAGGTCTATGGCTCTCTATCCTGTATGTACTTTAGAATCACCTAGAGAACTTTTAAACAATGCTGATGCTAAGGGCCCTATCGAGTGAATCAAAATGCCTAGGAGGTGAGGGGTAGGGGAGAAGCCTGGCTCAGGGGTTTGTTTTTCCATTTCTTTCTTTTATTTGATAAAATATTATTTTTATTATTTTATTGCTGTTCAATTACAGTTGTCTGCATTTCCCCCCCCACTACTCCACCCCCACCCCAGCCAAACCCACCTCCCTCCCTTGCTTTCCCCCCTTCCCCCTTGGTTTTGTCCATGTGTCTTTGACAGTGGTTCCTGAAAACCCTTCCCCCCATTTTCTTCTCCCACCTCCCCTCTGGTTACAGTCAGATTGTCCTTAATTTCAGGTGCCTTTTCTTTTTCTTTTGTTGATTATGTTCCAGAAAGGTGAGATCATATGGTATTTTTCCCTCACCGCCTGGCTTATTTCACTTAGCATAATGCTCTCCAGTTCCATCCATGCTGTCACAAAGGGTAGGAGCTCCTTCTTTGTCTCTGCTGTGTAGTATTCCATTGTGTAAATGTACCATAGTTTTTTGATCTACTCATTTACTGCTAATCCCAAAACCAGATAAAGACATAACAAAGAAAGAAAACTTCAGGCCAATATCACTGATGAACATAGATACTAAAATCCTTAACAAAATATTGGTAAACCACATCCAGCAATATGTTAAAAAGATCATACACTATGATCAAGTGGGATTCATCCCAGGGATGCAAGGGTGGTACAATATTTGCAAATCAAGAAACATAATACATCACATAAACAAAAGGAAAGACAAAAATGATATGATCATATCAATACATGCAGAAAAAACATTTAATAACGTACCACACCCATTTATGTTAAAAACACTTAACAAAGTGGGAATAGAGGGAGCATTCCTCAACATAATAAAGACCATATATGAGAGACCTACAGCCAACATCATACTCAGTGGGCAAAAATTAAAAACTTTCCCACTAAGAAACAGGAACAAAGACAAGGTTATCTGCTTTCACCACTCCTATTCAATATAGTACTGGAAGTTTTAGCCACAGCAATCAGACAAGAAAAAGAAATAAAAGGCATCCAAATTGGGAAGGAGGAAGCAAAACTGTCATTGTCTGCAGATGACATGATAGCGTACATAGAAAATCCTATAGACTCCACCAAAAAACTACTCAGCCTAATAATTGAATTTGGCAAAACAGCAGGATACAAAGTCAATATTCAGAAATCGATGGCTTGGGTATTTCTTAAAAATGATCCCAGGTCACCTTAATTGTGTCCTGAGCCACTGGTATGGCCCAAAGAGAGCAAGCAGAGTGGACTAGGAATTCATCAGAGGCAGTTTTCTGGATGTAGTACTTAGGAGCTCAGATCCTGAGAGGAAGCATCTTGCACACTGTTTGTCAGGCTCAGGTGTAGGTTTAAGATGGGGGATATTTTCCAGGGATTAGGGGACTCCCAACTTTTAAGACACAGCCCACCCATCCGAGTATATGCTGGAAATGGTATGCTTGGAAACAGGGTAGCTCCACCCAACAGCAATTTAGTGTTTTTCTAACTATGGGTAGGGACAGAGGGTACAGAGCAGGACACATACCGAGGAATTCTGCCTAATGATGTAACTCCTGAACACCCACCCAGTCAACCTTGTGATATTCAGGCCATCCCAATGTTCCTCTTCCCTACTCACTCCCCACCTGTTGAACATATTATTTAGTCCTGAAATTCCACCTCTTTCAAGAAGTCTTGTTGGCTACATTAGATGTGGCAGAGCGAACAGTGTAATGGACTAAGAGTTAGAGGACCTCAATTTAAACTTTCCTACTTGCTAGCTCTGTGACCTTGGGCAAGTGACCTCACATCTCTGTGTCTCAGTTGTCTCATCTGCAAAATGGGGATCATAAAATCCATTAGGGTTGCTATGAGGATTAAAGAATTACTGTATGGAAAATGCTTAGAACTGTGGATGGTACATAAATAGTCAACTGATAGCTACTATTAATATTATTATTATTATTATTATTATTGCTGAAGTGTTAAGGGCTATGTTCCTGTTTCATACCCACCTACTTTATTTGCCTCAGCCCTCACCCACAAATGTGTTTTCCCTTCCATTTCTCTAATGGGTCCTTCAATCTCTTCTGCTGGCTGCTAAGCACTGATATTTCCCAAGCTGCTCTTTATACCCCCTTTTTCTTACCCTCTGTATTGTTCCCCTAGGGGAATCTCATCTGCTTACTTCCTCTATGATTTCAAGGATATGCTGACAATTCTAAAATAGTGTTTCGAGCCTCTGCTGCCCCCTGCCTCCTGTCCCTCTTCCTTGGACTTCCTGTCACAGTTACTTCATACTCAACATGTCCCAAAATGAGTACTAGAAATCTGGATTGCCATCCTGGACTCCTCTCTCTCCCTCACCTACCAAGTCCAATTAGTCACCAAGTCATTCAACTCCTGCTCATCCTGAATCCATCCCCTCTTCTCCATCATCCCTGCCCTCCACAAATTCAGGCCCTTATTGCCTTCTGCTTGAAATGGTGCAACCGCAATCTAACTGGTCTTCTCCATCCACACAGATACCAAAGGGATCTTTCTAAAACAAAAAACTGATGGTGTCATTCCTTTAACTCAATCCCTAATGACTCCCTACTGCCTCAAAGAGAAAGCTGTGAACAGGATCCCTCATGACATGGCCCTTGACTTTTTCTTCAACCTCAACTCCCACCATCCCCTGTACCCCCCATGTTCTACACTGCAGAAGTACCAAGCAACCTCCAGTCCTCATACATACCACATGCTATTCCACACTGCCACACTGAGTATGCTGTTCCCTTGGCTTACATATCCTCTCCCCTCCCTTGTTGTATTCATCCTTCAAGACTGAACTCCTTTTTAATGCCTCTGTGAAGCCATTCCTCACTCCTCATTGATCACTCTGACCTCAGACTTTGTGTACCTGGTACAGAACTGGGTCTCACACATTGAAATTATTAGTGTAAATGCTCATGTACCCTACAAGACAGGGCCCATGTCTTTCTCATTTGTTTATGTCCAGATTCTAGAACAATGCCTGGCATACAGTAAGTATCAATGAATGTTATTAAATGAAGGAATTAATGTACACTTCATTGTCCAGCTTTACATGTTTCCTGTTTATAATTGGCTGATAAAATTGTACAGCATTTTATAGTTTACAAAACACTTTACCTTGTATCATTAAATGAGTGCATGCAACCAGTACTTACTAGACACCAGTTCTGTTGGAGGCCACTGGAGTTGCACTGTCAGTAATGGAAGTGGGGTAGGGCTACCCGGGAAAGGATGATCAAGGAAGGTCTTCAAGCTAAAAGCAAGTAAGATCTAAAGAATGGAAGATGTAAGTAGAGAAAGAGAACAGCCTTGAAACAAAAGCAAGAAGGCCAGTGTGGCTGGAGCAGAGTAGGATAAACTGATTTATTCAACTGAACCTTAACTAATAAATGAGATAGGACAAATAATCTATAATTCAAACATTAAGTGATTTTCCCAACTGATGAAGGAAACTACTAAAATCCAGTCTCATCACTCCACACCATGCTTTCCCAAATCATCAGCTGCCGATAACACCTGTTTGGACAGACCTGCACTGTCCAATACAACATCCAGTTGTCATGTGAGCACCTGAAATGTGCACAGCTCATATCGATATGTGCTATAAATGAAGTACACACAGATTTTAAAGACCTACTATGAAAAAAATATCTCACTGATAATCCTTCGTAACGATAAACAGCATTTTGGATAATTAGGTTATATAAAATATATTATTAAAATTTAACATCACCTGTTCTTTTTACCACTATAAAAATGTTTAATTAAACATGTGGTTTGCCTTATGTTTCTGTTGGACAGCACTGGTATACAAACATGGTCTCGGTGTGTTTTTCTTAAACTACAAGCTCCCCAGGGCCAGCTCCTAGGTGATGACTACCCTTGCACCGCCCCGCCCCACTCCCAGTTTTAACTTCAGCTCTACGATCCTGTGTAGTATAACTTTTTTGAGCCTCAAGGGGTTTTTCATGCTTCCAATGGAACTAGCAGCCACTTCATGGGGCTCTTATGAAAGTTAATTAAACGGTCGACATTCCCGGGCAATACCAGCAGCCCCTTACGGGCCAGCTCACCCGGTAGCTCTCGAAGGCCTCGTCCACGGGCGCCAAGGAGTGGTCCTGGTGCTCCTGGGACTCCCTGCACACCAGGCACACGGGCCGCTGGTCGTCCTCGCAGAAGAGCCGCAGGGGCTCCCCGTGGCGGTCGCACAGGCCGCAGGTCTCGGGAGCCCGGTGCCGCTGCCGGTGCCGCGCCCTCTCCGCCAGCCGGGCCAGGGCCCAGTTGGGCCGCAGCGCGGCGGTGGAGGACGGCTGCCGGCACTCGGGGCAGGGGAAGCTGCCGGCGCCCTGTTCCGAGCTGTGGCGCAGGCAGCGGCGGCAGAAGTTGTGGCCGCACTCTATGGACACCGGATCCTGGAAATACTCCAGACAGATGGGGCAGAAAAGCTCCTCCTGCAGGTCCTCCGCAGCCATGGCGCTTCTCTTTCCCAGCGCCCGAGGCGGCCCGTGGCGAGCGAACCGGGAAGCTGGCGGCCGCACTTCCGGGACCGGGGGCTTCTGCCCGGCGCGGACCCGCCCGGAGGCGGCCCTTCCCTGCCCGGGGGTGGCGGGCAGCTCTGGAGCCGCGGGCTGTCGGTGCGCGGCTACCCAGGCCTGGACACCTGGCGTGACCGGACGTGGGCTGTTCCTACCGTGGACAGCAGAGATGTGGACAGACTCACCGATGGAGAGCAGGATGATAGCTAGTTGGAGGGGGTGGCGAGTGGGGGCAGGTTACCCATCTTTGAAGTCGGAGTGAAAAGGTGGCCTACGGCTCTTCCTAAGGGAGAGTGAGCAACACACCTACACGCACCGTCTTGTGCTCCATAACAGGATGCGTGGCAGGTTCCTGAGGCGGCTGGTGGCCGAGGAGAGCTGGTACTCCATCCCCGTGGGGCGCCTCCTTCTTCCCGTGCTCCTGGGGTTCCGCCTTGTGCTGCTGGCTGCCAGGGGGACTGGGGTCTATGGCGATGAGCAGAGCGAATTCGTGTGTCACACCCAGCAGCCAGGCTGCAAGGCTGCCTGCTACGATGCCTTCCACCCCCTCTCCCCACTGCGCTTCTGGGCCTTCCAGGTCATCTTGGTGGCTGTGCCCAGTGCCCTCTACATGGGTTTCACCGTGTATCATGGCATCTGGCATTGGGAAGACTCGGGAAAGGTGAAGAAGGAAGAGGAGACCCTGACCCAACAAGGACAGGGCAGCACAGATGCCTCAGGGGCTGAAAGGCCCAGGCTGCTCTGGGCCTATGTGGCACAGCTGGGGGTGCGACTGGTCCTTGAGGGGGCAGCCTTGGGGGGGCAGTACCATCTGTATGGGTTCAAGATGCCCAGCTCCTTCGCATGTCGTCGAGAGCCTTGCCTTGGCAGTATAACCTGCAATCTGTCCCGCCCCACTGAGAAGACCATTTTCCTAAAGACCATGTTTGGGGTCAGTGGACTCTGTCTCTTCTTTACTCTTTTGGAGCTTGTGCTTTTGGGCCTGGGGAGATGGTGGCAGACCTGGAAGCAAAAATCTTCCTCTTCTGACTGCTTCCCAACTTCAGAGAGCACCAGGAAACACAAGGAACCAAACGATAACTTCCCAGTGGTGGAATCAAAAGATCAGTTCTGAGTAGCAGGTGAGAAGGGCACTGATGTCCTTTTTACTTCTTTGACTCAAATTATAAGAGAAAATTTATTTAGTAAGTCACAGAGGTAGAAGAAATGAGCTCAGGGAACAAACTACAGAAGCAAAAGAAAGGCTCTTGCAGCTTAAGAGAGGAAGGTCAATGTAACACATCTGGAGGGAGAGACTGGGGAGGGGTGGGTCACTGTTCCCGGAGTGTTGGGTCCCTCTAGGACTTTTCATGGTGGAAGTCTTAGAGGAGGTCCCAGGGGCTGAACAGAAGATTCATCAGCTTTCCAGGTGTGTCCTTTCAGGGTCCTGGTCTACACTGATTATAGCACCAGGGCAGGGGGTCATCAGTCAATGCAGCTGGTCCTGAGGTCAGCTGTAGTATGGCTTCTCTGGTTTTGCTGCTTTTCTGGGCCTGGGGCTGAAATACAACTGAGGCCTAGATGTTATCTTTAGGGAGGAAAGTCTGTGGGTCTAAACTGCATAACCAGCAATGTCCTTGGGGAGGAATGTCACCCTGCTGGGCAAGATCTTTGTTTTCCCAGATTTGCCCCTTGCTAGGCACCTGGGGCCTTCTGCCCTGGTGACCCTCTGTACCTGACCCATTGTCTTTGCTCTGTTCATGTCTGTCTAATTGCTTACCACAGTTACAGTTCCAATGCAGAGCAATACAAATATGTAAATTATTGCAGTCTTAAAAGTAACAGCCAAATAATGTCTAAGTAAAATTTTTTGAAACCAACTTGGTTTTGACCATTGGAGTGGAGTTTTCTCTTTCCAAATGTCTTAGCTGTCATCAGGTTTGAGGGGTGAGGTTAAGAGTTGCAAGCTACTCTGGTGATTTAAGTTCTGGAGTCCTAGGCAAGCTACACCTAGGAGGGCATTGTGGGCTCTCCAGGAGGACTAGAGGTATCTATGTAGCTGGGCCTGGAGTGGGGCTAGCTGGGCCCGTTAGGCTTAGTGTCCCTGAAGCCGCTCTTTTTCAGCTTCATTCTCCAGGGAAAGGAACCTTTTCTCAGCCTCCAAATCCAAGGTCTAGTTGAGTTCCTAGAAAAGCAGGATATCCTGCTCCCCCACAAAACCCACCGACTCTCTGAAGCTCAGGAAACCTGAGAGCCAACTTTCCATAATACAAGCACGAGAGGAAGTGTTAAGCCCCATCTCCTGCCACCCTGATTTCCCTCTTTCTTACCAAGCATAGGAAACTCTAGGTAGAAGAAGTCCATTCTCAGGACATGGGGCACATTCACTCAATGCTGATAGAGGTTCTAGTAGTTAACTTGTTAGGGGAAGGAATCTAGGGTTAGATGGTCTTCTCCAGACTTGACTTTCCATCAGTGTTTTAGGTAGTTCAATTCCCAGAAGGTCTGCAGGCTGTAAGATGCTCTGAGCCAACTCTGGGAGATCTGCTGTGAGTGACAGTTGTCTAAGATGCTGGAAAGGAGCAAATCCTGCAGCTTCTGGTGCTGGAGCAGTTTCTGATCCTCCTCCTTGAGGAGGTCAAGACGAGGATGTGAGAGCAATGGCCAGAGAGTGGTGTAGCTGCTGTGAAGACATTGTGAAAGACCCGATAGCACCTGGAGGATGGATGAAAGGAAATGAAGTTTTTTAAGTGGGAATGGTTAAGATTCAGAAGCACAGATACATTGCCTTTTGGTACCCGGCTTGAAGACAGTGACCATTTTGCTATCCCAAGGAACATCCACTGAGGTTTTCAACAAGTAATATACTTGCCTACTTCAGGGAATTATCTGTTTCTCTTTAATAGATTTTCAACCTTGTATTTCTGAGGTGCTTTGTTTTTTTATTCTTCCCACTTTGTTCCTTTACTTATGAATGAAGTCTTTAATTCCTCTTGTGTCCCAATATCAGACACTGCCTTTCCCATAATATTCTCAATGAGTATTTACTGAATGTATGGCTAAATGATTGGAAAGGGGCTTTCTGCAATTTTTGTTTTGGGTTTTTTTATAAAAGTCCCATAGCATATCTAGTTTTAAAATGTTTAAATTATACAACTAAGAAGTGTATTTCTTCACAAATTGGGATGCTATATTGAGAAAGACTCATTGAGTCTTAATATAAACTGAAGAGGAAATGTTCTTATCAGTTACTGATGTTTGTCATGAATGTTTGTGAGGTGAGGGTGTGAGTATGTGTCTGTATGCCTGCCTGTGTATTTAGTGACAGAAACGAGTCACTAATGCGTGACTGTGTCTCATTAAGGTCCTATGTCTTCAGTCCTACCCTACTCCTAAAATGGATGTTTTTCTTTACTGAAAATATCAAGGTGCCCCAATTCACAATTTTATTCATCTGGAATTTCAGGGGACCCCAAATAGCCAAACAATATTGAAAAATAAGAACAAAGTAGAAGGACTCACACTTCCCAATTTCAAACTTGTTACAAAGCTACAGTAATCCAACATGTAGCACTGGCATACAGATAGAATAGACATCAGTGGAATTGTGTTAGGAAAATTTCCTGGGGCCAAGAGACTGGAGAAAGAGGCTGACAACTCCAGCATTACATCAAGAGTTTTTTAAAAAACACACACAAGGCACATCTTGGGCAGCAGCAAGACAACATATATATCCTCCATGCCACATGGCAGGCACTGAAGGGTTTTCTAGCACAGGTCAGGAAGGATAGTGGTACTGGGGTGTGACCAGCCCCAGATAAGGGGAAAACATCTGACATGCTTTCCCAGGGTAGGGCAAAGGCCTGTTTCAGGAACCAGCATGCCTGGGGTACAGTGTTGGGGTTGATCAGACATTTTCTGAGGGGATTTATGGGAAGCTATCTCTGTTCTGGTCCAGATCTAGCTGGATCTAGCTTAAGGATCCAAAGCAGTCACATATGGGACATTCTCTCCTCCAAAAATAAAACTAAGAATACAGAAAATTTTTCATATATCTATAAGCAATTGATTTTCAACAAGGGTGCCAAAGCAATGTTTGGGGTTATAGAGGTTTGGGGATAATAGCTGAGGCTCATAGAGTTTCCTTTTGAGTTGATAAACATTTTCTAAAATTGTTTGTGTTAATGGATGGACAACTCTCTGACAATACTAAAAGCCATTGAATTGTATACTTTAGTTGGATGAATTATATGGTACATGAAATATATATACGTGTGTGTGTATCAGTAAAGCTGTTTAAAAAGGGATGCTATGAAGGAGGAATTACAAATGATGACATTGGCCTTTTTCCATTCTTTCTCACTTGGCTGGGTTCTCGCTATAGCAGGTAAGGGATTCTTTATGAAACACTTATGTAGCAAAAAGAAAAATTATTGTTTTACTAGTTGTTGCCGAAGTGTCTCTTGGGGAACCAAATAGCTTTCCTTAGGGGTGTGCCTTCTTAATTTATTTGGGGATAATTTAGGATTGAGGAGGAGAAAACAAAACTAGGTAACTACTCTTTGTTGAAAATTCAAGGACAAGGAAGAACTGAAGAGAGAGGTGTTGCTGCAAAAAGGTGGGAGGCCAGAACACTCTTGGACAGAAATGACTGAAAAACTCAAGAAAAGAGAAACATACTATTCATTCAGCTTTAAAATACCTCCCAATCACACTATGATGTAAACATCCCTGTTACCCCTGAATCAGCAGCTGAACTCTACCAGCTTGTCTGTGTGGTATTGAGGGATATGAGTTTAAAAAATAGGGACTTAGCACCACATATAAGGTGCTGCTGTGTTGGAGCCAATGCAGCAGCTGTCATGAACCAAGAAGAGATTGAGAACTGAGCAGAAATCAGAGCTGTCAGTGGTCCAGGGGACATAATCCACTGAATTCACAGTAATCTTCCTAAAGGTTGTGGCCGAGTGTTTGGGTAAATCTAATCTATATATAGATGCTGGACACTGCATTATATATGCTTGGAAGGCCAGAGTTTCTGGATAAGACATATACAGCAAGACTGGGTATTCAGGGTTACAGGACTTCGAATTTGCAGGAGTAGAGAGTGTGGAAAAACAGGAGAGAGATAAGTAGAGTCACTGAGCCAGGAAGGAAATTGTCTTTAGCAACAAGAATACCACCAACAGTAATCAATCTTTATTTGCACCGGACAAAGGAGAGGCATGGTTTTGTGGAGGTTTCTGCTGGCTGACTCTGGAACAAAGTCCATAAAAATTGTGATGCTGGCACCAGAGAATTCTGGTGAGAAGGCACAAGCAGTAGTTCTTCAGGGAAATGCTTTAAGCAGCATGGCCCACCATGGCCCTTAGAGATGCTTCAACAGCCTCTAACTTGTCACAGACGTTAATCCCCACTCACTAGGTGTTGGGGAGAAGATCCAGTCGTAGGGTTTCCTTCAGAGTTGAGCCAGGTGTCTTTATAACTCTGCAAAGTAGAGAATCAAGCAGAAGCTGAGACTTTTTCTAAATGGGAAGAGATTTCGATGGAAGGACAAGGAGTTACAACAGAGCACTCTGGTCATGGTTCATCAGAAGGAGTCATCAGATTGACAGTCATGGGGCTTGGCTGGGAGCAGAGGTCAGAAAATCTTCCTGGAACCTAGTTTTCTACTTTGTTTGTTGAATTTATAGGAGTGGCATTGGTTAATACAATTACATAGGTTTCAAGTGCACAGTTCTATAATACAGCATCTGTAAATTGTATTGTGTGTTCACCAACCCAAGTTAATTCATCACCATTTATGCCCACTATACCGACTTCTACATTTCTCCACCCCCTTTTCCCTCTGGTAATCACCAAGCTCTTGTCTGTGTCTATGGATGTTTTTTGTTTGGTTTGTTTTGCTTAATCCCTTCACCTTTTTCTACTTTGTAACATGTGGAAGTTGTACTTCCCAGAGAATAAGGGACTTGCCAAAGGGAATCATCAGGACAAAGACACCAGACAAAGAAGAAAAAAGGACATCAGTGCCCTGCTCACCTGCTGTTCGGAACTGGTCTTTTGATTCCACCACTGGGAAGTTATCGTTTGGTTCCTTGTGTTTCCTGGTGCTCTCTGAAGTTGGGAAGCAGTCAGAAGAGGAAGATTTTTGCTTCCAGGTCTGCCACCATCTCCCCAGGCCCAAAAGCACAAGCTCCAAAAGAGTAAAGAAGAGACAGAGTCCACTGACCCCCAAACATGGTCTTTAGGAAAATGGTCTTCTCAGTGGGGCGGGACAGATTGCAGGTTATACTGCCAAGGCAAGGCTCTCGGCGACATGCGAAGGAGCTGGGCATCTTGAACCCATACAGATGGTACTGCCCCCCCCCCAAGGCTGCCCCCCTCAAGGACCAGTCGCACCCCCCAGCTGTGCCACATAGGCCCAGAGCAGCCTGGGCCTTTCAGCCCCCTGAGGCATCTGTGCTGCCCTGTCCTTGTTGGGTCAGGGTCTCCTCTTCCTTCTTCACCTTTCCCGAGTCTTCCCAATGCCAGATGCCATGATACACGGTGAAACCCATGTAGAGGGCACTGGGCACAGCCACCAAGATGACCTGGAAGGCCCAGAAGCGCAGTGGGGAGAGGGGGTGGAAGGCATCGTAGCAGGCAGCCTTGCAGCCTGGCTGCTGGGTGTGACACACGAATTCGCTCTGCTCATCGCCATAGACCCCAGTCCCACTGGCAGCCAGCAGCACAAGGCGGAACCCCAGGAGCACGGGAAGAAGGAGGCGCCCCACGGGGGTGGAGTGCCAGCTCTCCTCAGTCACCAGCCGCCTCAGGAACCTGCCACACATCCTGTTATGGAGCACAGGACAATGATGAGTGTAGATGTGTTGCTCACTCTCCTTTAGGAGGAGCTATAGGCCACCTTTTCACTCCGACTTCAAAGGTGGGTAACAAGCTTTCTTGCTTTTCTCCAAGGATCTGGTTGACCAAATATTAAAGCTCTGATTGCACCTATGTATATACTGAGTTATCTTTGTAAAATAATAATAGCGAATAATAGTGACTGTGGGTGTGGCTCTCTCTTCTGTCCTCTGTTCCCTGCTGCAGTGGAGACCAACTGTCAGTGTTGGGTAGAGACCAGGGTCTGTCTCACATCTCTTTCCCTCCTTCCCTCTCATTCTAAATAGGCTGAAAAGTAAGAGACCAGCGTCCTCTGAAAACTAATACTTCTCCAGGTGATGTCTGCCAGCACTGATGCTATTGTCAGCACCATCTGAACAAAATCATTGCTGACCTTGGGGAAAAAGTGCATTCTCTTGCTTTCTGCTTTTCTCTGGCTCATTGCCCTTAGATGCTCACAGGTGTGTTGGGCTGGCCTCTGCTCCTACCACAAAGTAAAAGTGAGATGTGGTTAGGTTAGGGGGCTCCCTGGAGAACGAGTGAAGAGAATAAATAAGTCTCAAGGCTTGCTTTAGTCTAATGTTCTTTAGCCTAGGAAAAGAAGAACTTTTTAAAAGAAAACACAGCAGAATCTACTAGTTAAATGTAATGGGGTTTGGTCAAAGCCAGAATTGACTGGAAAAAAATTTAAAATTTGATTCTCCTTTGCCATTGTTCCTAGGGCTCATATCTCCTTCACAGCGAGAGGTGGTGGTGGTCAGGAACAGATTTCAGCAACTCCTCAATTCTCTGGAGAAAATATGATCATGCTAACAGCCCAGTTTGTCATCTTTATCTTTGTTCCAATTAGCAGTCTTCCTCAGTGCCCAGTCGCTTTTTCTAATCATCACCATTAAACCCAAACTCTTACACACCTGGCTCCCCTCACTCTTCCAAGAACACACAAACCTCTTATTCTACAGAGAAACTAGGGACTCTGTGAGGTGAATCCTCATAGCCACTGCTTCTCTTATCTTCATAGTCACTTCCTTTTATAGCATCTTAGGAAAGAAGTGGCCCTACATGTGTCCAAGGCTACTCTCCCTTCCAAATCTGTGTCCTTGGGTGTCTCCTTTCTGGCTTCTTAAGGATTTGATCCCTAAATTACCTTTCCTCTTACTCAGACCATCCTTACTTCCTCTTAGACTATGAACTTGCTTAGGTTTTCCCCCTTTAACTCTAGTAGTAATAACCTGAATTTCTAAGTTAATATGGAAGCAAATGAAACATGTTAATTTGTCCTGTATCAGCTTTCCAATTATGATACTCACAAAGATGCACAAAACAATTTGTTTTTGTTTTTATAAGAAGAGAGGGAGAGAAACATCAATGTGTGGTTGTCTCTCCCATTCCCCGCACTGGGGACTAGCCCGCAACCCAGGCATGTGCCCCGACCGGGAATAGAACAAGTGACCCTTTGGTTCACAGGCTGGCACTCAATCCACTGAGCCACACCAGCCAGGTGGCACAAAACAATTTTAAATGGGCATTAGTGCCATAAACTGTAGATAAGAACAGGCCATATGGGAAAACTTAGGCAGAACAGTCACTCCTGTACAACAGGAAGGGATGGATTAAGATGCTTCCAAAGGTTCCAGTTGACCAGAGAAATATGTCCCCATCCATTGACTGTGAGAAACCATATTTTGAGCCACTAGAAATCAAGAGGTTGACTCTCTGCCTGCTCCTCAGTCCCTATCTTTCTACCCCCATCATAGATTGTGAAGACTCAGAAGTACATCAGTGATGAAATTTCTTTTCTGTAAAACTGGGTTAAAATTTTTAGGAGAAACCTATTTCAGTCTTTAGAAAGATGCAAAATTGTCCTCATGAGTAAAGATGGCAAATTGAAAATAGAGATTTATCTCCTTTCATTGCCAAGACGCTTCAAAAATGATAGTAAATGGATCTTTAAATGTACAGACCCACCAGAAAGAGAGTCAGAGAAATGTGGTCAGTAGCACAACTAAAATCTATGTTGAAGACAATAGGACAGATTTTGAGGAAAATCAAACTGTGGTGCTAAAAGTACATTGGGTAATTTTTCAGAATTCAAGAGAAGAAGATAATTGAAAATAATAAAAGGCAAATAGATAAGGAAACAAAATCTTTTTTCTAATTTGAAAATCAAGACAACAGTAAAACAAAAACACTAGCTTACCTTTTGGATGAAAAAAAGCATTTAGTGAAGTGCCAGGGGAAAGAAACAGTTTCTCAATCAATGCTCAATTAAATTTTGTTTGGAGAGATACTGCACTCCATAAAGACCAAAAGGAAGGTCAAGTTCCAATGCTGGTTTTAGGTTTCTCAACCTTGGCAATTTTGACAGTTGGGGCCTGATAATTTTTGTCTGGGGGTCCAGGAGATGCTGTCCTGTGTGTTGTGACATGTTTAGCAGCACTCCCAGCCTCTATCCTTTAGATGCCAGTAGCACACTTCGCTCTCACCCACAGATACCCATAAATATTGCTAAATGCCCCTTGGGGTCACATCCATCCTGGTTGAGAACCACTGCTTTAGGGTAGCACTGGTCCCTCATCTCCCCACTCATGGCTTCAGTTACCAGCTCTGTAAGGCAAGACATCTGTACCAGAGCATCTCCAAGGGCTTTTGTTGAGTGGGACATGATGATCTACCCATTTCCATGCTGGTTGTGAATGTTCCTTCAACCAGCCCCATCTGTGAGGATGCCTGCAGCCCCTCCCTGCCTCATAAGTCAGGGGTGGGAGGTTGAGGAATCTGCCCTGGGGAGGCAGCCCTGGGGCTTTGGGGATTTCTGTTCTGGCTCTCTTGGAGCATTATCAGACTGAATTCTAGTTTGGTCAATTTTCAAGTCTTACTCTCAGCCTACTCATTTTAAAGTGCAGGCACAGCACCCTCTAAAGCACAGGTGGCAAACACAAGGCCCAAGGGCTAAATGTGGCCCTCCACCTTGTTTTATCCTGCTGGGCACCTTGTTTCTACCCGGTGGCAGCACCGTAGCACTGAGTTCCTTGCCCCTAGTTAAGGAGTAATTACATTTATACAGTCCTGAAATTACATTCAGCCCTTTGAAGGCAACCGCAAGGCTAATGTGGCTCCAGGAAAATGAGTTTGACACCCCTGCTCTAAAAACTTCCAGCACATTCCCAGCAGAGTTGCAATGTAACACAGAGCAGGCCTGCAATATTTTAAGTGTTGGGAATTTAACTAGTTTCCAGAGGCCCTGTCTCTAGTTCTTCTCTCTGCCCTGTGCCCAACCAAGACCCACAGCCAGACACACAAATGTCCTCTGCGAGGCTCTAGGAACTGAACTGGGGTCTCCAGAGCTCACCACACAGCTTTAGGGGTTTAGAAGAGACAGTGGAAAAAGAAGGACAAGAGGACTAGCCTGAGAACCCCTTAGTTTGGAGCCCCCAAATCTAATTCTGAGTGACCTTCCTGTCCTTGGCCCCATGGCTGTTACCACCAAAATGATACTTATTCCACACATTCCTGGGCCTCATATTCAGGCAAAATTGTGCTCCATCTCCCAAAGTCTGCAGACCAAACGGAGTTTCCTATAGGCCAGAGCCTAAACACAGTCTCTCCTCCTTCATCCCCTGTGTTCCTGTGCCTCTGTGGTTCCCCACCTCAGTCTGTTCCAGCAGGCCCCAGCCCACCTGTCTCATTCTCTGAGACCCACACCCTCCTCCTACAAACAGGTCTGCAGCTTTGTCCAGAGGGACCAGAGGGCTAAGGGCTCAGCATTGCTGGTAAAGTTCAGCTCAAGGGACACCTCTTTCTAGGACTGGAGAAATAGTTTGCAGATAAATCTATCTGGGAGAAAACTGGTTGGATCCGAACCCTGTTGAGACTTTAATACCTGTGAGCTCAACAGTTGGGAGAGGGAGGAAAGCCAAGAGTTCAAATATGTAAATAGATTTTTAAATTCCATCATGATTACGGTAAAAAAAAATTTCTAAGCATCTCTATTCCTTTGGAGAAAAATCTCAGGATTCCATTGGTGGCAGGATCCATCTCAGACAGTTAGGGTGTGACCGAAGGATGTTCACTGAGGACAGTGCTGGATCCCGTTCACTGGTCCCATCTCACCCCACCTGGCCTGGAAAACATTCTAGATTCTTTTATTCAAACTGTGGTCCATGTGAAGCAGAACAGGCATCACCATGTATGCAGAATCGGGCTGAATCCCCAGCTTGTCCAATTAAATCTGAACTTTAATACCCCCAGGTCAGTGGTGCACACATTGGAAGTGGCAGAGACAGTGTAGAGCCCCAAGCAGCCCACCTCTAACCCCCAGCCCTGCCAGCCCGGCTGCTCCTGTCCCAGCATGAGCACTCACCTGGCAGCTTCAAGCAGAAGCACCAGCAGCAGGAGGAGACAGAATCAGGCTCAGGCCAGAGTTCACAGGGTCCCCGCTGTGCCTCAGGCCCTGCCTTCTGCCACCGCCCACCTCTCCCCCTCCCCTTTTCATTCCTGGCAGCCTTAGTGAAGGGTAAAAGAATTGCAGCTGGAGGAGCATGCAACCCTGCTGATAAGGAATGGTCTGTGGAGAATAACTCTGTTGTTAAGGGTGAGGGTAGGAGTCCTAACTACACTGAAACAGGGATTTTCAGATCATTGGAAAGCGAGCAATGACTTCAGCATGTTTCCAACATGAAGGAGGGCTTGCCACCTACAGCAGACAGAATTTCCTACAGATTATCTCAGGGTGTCCTCTCCTGTTGGCCAGGAGAAATAGCACAGTCTTCTCCCCACAACACAATGGGGCATCTGCTCCATGTCCCCTCAGCAACTCCAGGAGCCCATCTCCTCTCCACCTGGGCCAATGAGATCTGTGATACCTGCCCCCATCCCCATTCCTGCCCCATGGCTAGAGCCAGGATCCCCTCCAAAGAATGGTAAGGGGCAAGGCTGGAAGAGCAGGTGGGTAGGTGGGTGGGTAGGAGAGCAACTCACGAGTGCAGAGTGCAGGGTCTGTTTACTCTGTTGAAGCTCCTAGAGCCAACATTGCACTTCCCAAGGAGGAGAGTCATAGGGAACCTCAGTTCTAGATTCTGCCCCTGTGGCTATTTGGGCATCATTCCACCATTTTCTAACATTCAGTATTGCCATTGAGAAGTCTAAGTCCAGCTGGATAGTCTTCTTTCACCATTTAAGTGATTTGATCTTTCTGACAGCTTGTCAAAAGGATTCTTTTTTCTTTTTAACCTTTGAAGCCTATTCACTTCTCCAGGAGATTCTATTAAGCACAACATAAAATAACCTCACACCGGCTCTCTCCAGGGCATGCTCACATCTGGTCCACAGGATGTATACACATCCTTAGGGCCAACAAACTTGGGGCATGCAGGCCTATTTCAATGCAGCCACATTTCCTCCATTCATTGGCTGGGAATGCTGTCTTTTGCCTTTTTGACGTACCAAGCAGGAGTCAATAGGCACATTGGAGCTCCTCTCATGAGGCTCGGGATGCAGAAGGCAGCACCCTCATGCCTTTCTCTTGGGGAGAACTGACAGCACATCTCTTTCCAAAGGTAGTCTCTCCCCCAAGTTAATCCTCTCGCCCTCTAATTTCCAACAACTCTGCCATTTTATAAAACTTTGATGTGGGTATACAGTTTAAGAGTGACATAATTTGCTTTTCCTTTGAAGTAATACATCTCAGACTACTAAATCACTTTAGAATGTCATTTGCGTTATATATTCTTAAAACATTGTACCTCAAAATCCTGGCCAAGATTTCCAATTTAATATTTTGTTATCTTAACATTTATTCAGTGCTTAATAAATGAGGGTATTCTAAGTGCTCTGTGGCTATTGACTCACTTATCCCTTTTAACAGTTTTTGATGTAAGTACTACTATTACAAAGTAGGGAAATGAAGAATAGAGAAGCTAAGTAACTTATTCAAGGTCAACCAGCTAGCAGGTGGAGAAGCTGGGATCTGAACAAGCAATCTGCTATTCTCTGCTTACATGTCCTACATTTTAATGACCAACTCTGCTATCCACCCTGGATCCCAACCAAAAAAACTTGGGTGCCATCACTGACATCTCCTTCAATGACCACCTTATTGATCTAGCAGCTGTGCAGATACTGTCCCTTGAATTTAGAAGGGACATAGTTCAAGACTGAATTAATGGAATGCCATCCTAGTGTCTCTGCCTCTAGGTTTGTCCACCTCTAATTCATTCTCTGCATTTCAGAAAGAATATTTAACTCAACTCTTATTTAGATTTACCAACATGTTTACCAGCTTCTTTGCTCAATGTTGCGTGTTGAACTCCATACCTTCCTTCTGGATTAAATATACTTCTTTTTCATTTATTTTTATCATTTTTTAATCAATGTTTGAATATAGTTGTCTCCATTTTCCCACCACCACTTTCCCCCAACCCACCCAACCCCACCTCCCACCCTCAATCCTACCCTCCTTTGGCTTTGTCCATGGGTCTTTTATACATGTTCTTTCATGACCCTTTCCCTTCTTTCCCCTGTTATTTTCCTCCCCATCCCCTTTGGTTATTGTCAGTTTGTTCTTAATTTCAGTGTCTCTGGTTTTATTTGCCTTGCTTGTTTGTTTTGTTGATTAGGTTCCACTTACAGGTGAGATCATATGGTATTTGTTTTCCACCACCTGGTTTATTCACTTAGCATAATGCTCTCTAGTTCCATCCATGCTGTTGTCCTTCCTTTCTGCTGCATAGAATTCCACTGGGTAAATGTACCACAGCTTTTTGATCCATTCATTTACTGATGGGCACTTAGGCTGCTTCCAGCACGTGGCTATTAATGGAACTGCCTTTTGACCCAGAAATTCCATTGCTGGAATTATACCTTAAGAATCCTGAAACACTAATTTAAAAAAACCTATGCACCCCAATGTTTTTTTTTAATTTTTTTAACTATTGATCACTTTTTTACATGTGTAGTATTAAGTATATTCACATTGTTGTGCAGAGATCTCCACAAGTCTTTCACCTAGCAAAACAGAAATTTTGTACCCATTTCTCCCTCCCCTTGGCCCTTGAAAACCATCGTTCTGCTTCCTGTTTCTATGAAGTTGACTATTTAGATACCACATATCAGTGGAATCATACAGCATTTGATCTTTTGTGACTGGCTTGTTTTGCTTAGTATAATGTCTTCAAAGTTTATCCATGCCTTAACATCTATCAGAACTTTATTTCTTTGATATTCCATTGCATGTATATATGCATGCATGTAGCACATGTTGTTTATGCATTCATCCACTGATGGACATTTAGGTCACTTTCATCTCTTAGATATTGTAAAAAGTGCTATTAACTAAGTGCTATGGGTGTGCTAAATTTTCTTCTTCTTGAAGTACAACCTTCAGTAGTTCCTCTACTGGGAAATGTTAGGTGTAAACTCTTGATTCTCTTTGGTCTTAAAAATGTTTTAATGTATCCTCAATCTTGAATTGTTATTTAGTTGGGCATAGAGCTTTAGACTGACATTTTCCCTCCTGATTTTAATGATAGTATTTAATTACCTTCTGCTATCTGGTGGGTTTATAAGTCTGACTTACAATCTTTTGTGCAAGTGCCAACAGACTCTAAGAAAAGTGTTACAAATACAGTTGATTAAAATCATTGAGTATATATTTGCAAATACTGTAAGTTATCCACAGTTTGTGAAAATGCTGACAAAAATAGAGAACAATTAATGACCTTGTGTTCTTTACCAATGCTTGTTTGTTGAGTTGTGGAAAAGTTTTGCTAAGATTTACTCTACTTGTAGCTCCAAAGCAAGATTTTCATGAAACCAAATAAATGCTTACCAAGGGTTCACTAACCAAAGATCACCAAAATTTGCAGTATAATTTATAATTCTTCACCAATAACACACTGTAGATGACCAAAGCAAATTTGAAGCCCCAAGGAAAAGAACTAACCAGATAGATGTAAGAATTAATGTTGAAATTTAAACTTTTTGAAAACAAATTAATAATAATAATTTTACACATTGTTCTAACAATGAATGAATCAGTATGCACATCAATCAGATCAATAGCTACTTACCACATAACAAAGGCCATATTATTTTGCTCTACTGAATATACTACATCTGGCCCAGTGACTAAACAGTGGGGCTCTTATTTGGTTAATTCTTCAGTAATCCATCTACTACAATCCATTCTGTTTTGCAGGGCTCTGGCTGGTGAATTAATTGGGGATATGATGGAGATCAGTGCCATGCATTCCTTAATTATTTGAAGATGCCACTGTTTTCTGCCATTTTCCCTGGGATGTAATATAGTTTTTATTTGTTCTCTTGGCCTAGTGGGGTTGGGGGACAGAGAGAGCTCACTTGCCCTTTGATATGTAATAACTTTACTTCAGTGGTCAAGGAATCTATGTGGGATTGAGCCATCTGCTAAGTTCATCCATTCTGATGGTACATTCTAGAACATGGGAAATGAATACCAGATGGGTCTGTAGAGGCAGTAAATGTAACCTGTAACTGTGAGAGGGAGCTGGGACAGGGCTCAATTTATTACCCAACCTCCACATGTGCCATGATGCAGCTTTGGATCCTCAGGGTTCTCAGTGCCAGCTCAAATCATGCATGCAGCCTCAAAAGGTCTCAGTATTCCCCTTCCATGGTGGGTGGCTATTTGAGTAAATGGCTGCAGGTTACTTTGGGGAAGAACTCAGGAAATCACTACTGCATGCACCTCACATCATGTTGGAGGGTACTTCCAGATGGAGATTCAACCCTTTAATTGATGAGTTCTCAGTCTAACTCACTTAAAACTAACTAACAATTCTCTTTGGAAACCAAGAGCTCTGACCCCATCATTAAAGGCTATCCTGATGGTCCAGCCAGAGTGACCAAAGCCCTTGTCTAAATATCTGAAGTGGGGGTGGAAAGTGATGAGATGAACAAGGCCCAGGGAATAGGGATACTTTTCAAAGTTGTACAAATTTCTTCTGATTTTTCAATGGCCCCATTTATAAATGTCCACAGTGCCCAAGTCAGTGTGGGTATCGGGGGAGGAGGCCAAGGTTGGTGCTGGGGGCTGGAGGGAGGGCATTTCTGCCTAATTATTTCTAAGCTTCTGACAGGACCCTAAAACCCCAAGACAAAACTTCTCTTTCACAACAAGTTTCTGAGGACCGGTGCCAGGAAAGGAGCCCCCAAGGGTAAAGAGAACTCTCGTCCCACTTCTTTAGTCCACCAGACAATACCCTCTTTGTCCCTCCTCTTCCCACCAAATGAGACCAGCCTCCTCCTACAGCCATATGTTGACAACATGTGCCAAGACCTAGAGCAGCAAGACACCCAGCATGCAAAGATCACCCAAGGTTAGGGAGTAGAAAGAAGTGTAGAAGCCTGGCATCTCTGTACCCCGTAATGATAGGAAGAAATATCTTCTCTCCAACTCTCCCTCTTTTTCACAGGTGGATGTATCTATCTGGTTCAGGGGAGAGTGAGACACCACCAGGAACAATGGTTGAGGAGGGGTCAGCAGAAGCAAAGTATCAGAACAAGAAAGAAAACATCACCCCAGAGAACTGGATATAATGGTACTGGGCCTGGGATCTGGAGAGAAGGGAGCTAAGTTAACCCTGGGCCCATCATCACATGAAAATCTGGAGGGAACAAAAATATAAGCTAATAACTCCTTAATATTGTGTGGGCTTAAAATCTGTAATGTTTACAGGTAGTCAGCAAGTGCATTTCTCACTGCTATTGGAAAGATCCAACTTGGCAACAATTTAGCTCGAAGAACTAGTGATTAAAAGGCCATATTCTGCTTTTATTACATATGGATGCCTTCTGATTCACTATCTGATTTTCTAGAAGATTCTCCTTCCTGCATTTTCTACCAAATAAAGACAAGTCCCTCTGCCCATGTGGGCATGCATTGCTGTGAAGTAGCTATTAATCCCATTGACCAAGTATTCCTTGACCGTCTCCTGCCCCACGGTGGGACTCATAGCTGACCCACTCCTCAAAGTCCTCTTCACTTTTGCAGGTCCTTGCTCTGTGACTTTCTTTATACCAGACTTTCTACACCCCAGGGTATTCCCCAGGTTTTAGGCTACTGCCCGCCGCAATAATTAAGCCTTCTTTTTCTATGATTGTGAAGGCAGTAAGTCCCTGGGACCCTACAGCCCAGTGATAGGAATAGAGGATAGGAGGAAAGCCAAGTTCAGAAGACCAGGGAGGACATCTTTGTGGTGACTTTGAAAGATACCATGGACTATTCCAAAGACAGAGAAAACCAGTGGACTGAACTGAGTGTTGTGTATGGAAGGTACATACAGGGGTGGGCAAAAGTAGGTTTACAGTTGTTTGTATGGAAAAATATATTATACAAGAATAAACTCTGTGTTTTGTGCACTGGAGGCTGTAAACCTACTTTTGCCCATATGTATGTGCTGTTTTCACAAGACCAAGGGGCAGTCCCAATTAGGCATGAAAAGAGGATTTAGTGGGAAGGAAGTATCAGATCCCTAAAAGATCATCAGAAGACACAAGCAGAAATACACAGACATTTCTGCATTCCCCGCCTCCACAACACAGCTGCTTTCTCTTTCCCCAGTCACAGGCCTCAGCTTTCACAGAAAATGATTTCAGAGTCAGCTCTTCACCAGGCATATCTGATCTCTCAGCTCCACACCCACACTTGTCTGAGGCTGATCCTATTTAGGAACATATCAGACTCATCCATACCCAGGGATGTTGGGTGGAAAGTGAGCCAACTTTGGGGTCAATCAAACTTGGTTCCTGTGGTGCTTCCACCCATCACTAACTGTTTCACAGGGACTTAATAAAAGGATTTAATCATCCAGGCTCCATGTCATCAGTGAGTCCTCTCATGGCTGTCATGAGAAGTCAGTTTTTAAAAACAAGTCTGTGTAAGCTTCATGAGGGTAGAGGCAGTGCATCTCTTGATCTGTTCTATACCCTCATTGCCAAGGACATTGCTCAGCATTTAGAACTTGCTCAGTAAATACAGTCCATAGTTCATAGTCCATGCTAGGTGCTCACTAAATGTTTTTCTTTCCATACACTGTTACAACTACATGGGACACTAAGGATCCTCCATTTTTACACACGAGAAAACAGACTCAGGTAATTTGTGTGGAACATACAGACTGCAAGAGGTAGAACAAAACAAGAAGCCAGTTCCTCAGATCTGGTGTGCTGTTAATAAAACAAGGGATAAAGGGTGAGATTAGAAAACAAAATGTCCCCCCTCAAAGCTGCAGAGAATCTGGAATTGCCAGGAGGAGAGATCAGGAAAATAGCCTGGACCATGTCTCCTAAGTAGGAGTGATTAAGGCACAGGGGACAAGGAAGGACATTGGCTGGAACAGAAAAGTTATAATCATAAGTCGTAAGTCCCAGGAGTGATGAATAAACACAGAAAGGAGGATACTAGGTAATTAGAGTAGGTAGTATTTATTAAGCAAGTACTATGTAACAGATTCTGTGATAAAGTTATTATAATATCCAGTTTAACAATGAGGAAATTGAAGCACAGAAGAATTCAGTAATTTGCTCAAGATTTGTAAAATCTGGATTATTAACCATAATGCTTACTATATTGAGTAAAATCCTAGTTAGGAATTATTGTCTTGAATAATCAGAAGAAGGTCAATCAAAGCCCTAAGTAGAGATTACAATGACCCCAGAAAGTGGGCGTTCAAGGAGGGGGAAACAAAGAGGAATTATTGAAAATGGGTGAGGGAGATGGGGACATTCTCAATGGGGATTTTATTATTCTCAATGGGGATGAGAATAATAAAAGCAAGATAAAGGAGTTGGAATCACTCTACAGTCACTGGACTAGGCAGTTGAACTGTTAAGTTGGGTGGAAAGAAAAGTTGCAAATAATATAAAAACTAAAAGTATTTTGCTTGGTTTTGGAATGGCTATATGAGTGTTGTGTCTGTTACCTCAATATTCACAAGATATCCAAAGAAATAAACTATTCAGCTGACTCTGGAGAGTCAGCAGATCTGATTTTCTCTCCCAGTCTGCTGATAGGTTCCCTCTTGTGGCACAAGGGGTATTACCACTAAGACTCAGAAAACACCAACACAAATGTCAATGTCTGGCTTGGACCTTACTGAAGAGAGGACATTAGGTGCATGGTCTGCCGTAGAGTTCCAGGAGGCTGGCAGTAAGACCTGAATCATCCTGTTTTCCCTGCAGTGGTTGACCAGGTTCCCCAAAATTGCCCCAGCACATCTACACAAGAGGGGCCTCCATTGCTCAACCCCTTTTCCCCACGGCTGTTTGATCAGCTTGATACATCAACAGGCAGGGTGGTCAGCTGGGCACACAAAGTCCCCTTTGCTAGTGGGGATACAAAAGCAGATAGAGGAGGTGCAGATACTTTTCAAAGTCTGGGATTTAACCCTACTTTCAAGCCAAGAAACTAATCTGTTACTGTTCCGTGGAAGCTGGCAGAAGACAGGAGAGCCCTGGGGTGGAGACAAAGGACTGGTGATCACGCACAAAAAGCAGTATGAGCGTCACGCAGGCCAGGGTTGTCCTGGGCTCCTAACTCCCTGACAGTCACTCCAAGGACACAGGTTGATGCTATACAGGCAGTCGGCTTGCAGTGCAGTCAAGGAACACTGAGGTTGAGGAATGCAAGCTTTTATAGCCAGCTGTCATAAGCCTGATCTCTCTCCAAAGGGGATCAGTACTTCATCCCCTGAGGATGCTCACCACAAATGCTACCCTGAGAGATGGCCTGGGTAAAGATCACATGGGGTTTCTGCTTACTTGACATGCCCAGTATGAATGTGCCAGAACCTCAAGGCCCATGGCTAATTGCCCCTCTCAATAGCACTCTCCCCTACTCCTTCCCCCACCCCACATCTGTGCTCAATCAGCAGGTTGTTGCCTGTTGTCGCCTGACTCACAAGCTGGGTGCCCCTACTGACGAGGCAGGATTGCCTCAGAATGGTGCAACTCTGATCACTGGCAACTTTCATGGATGTGGGACACAGGAAAGGTTCAGGATTCTGGGCCAGAACTGCTCACTGCCCTGCACCTCTGAGTGTGTTTGGAGGTGTGGGGAGAATCAGTGCAATGCCCCCTCCAATCTACAGCATCCTGGGGGTGGCCACTGGTGTTCTTCTCCCCTGCTTCCCTCACAACCATCACCTAGGATGCCCACCCCCCCACCCATGGTTCTCAGGTGAATCATGGAAGAAGGGAAGAGCACCTATCTTCCTTCCTGGGCTTCCCAAAGGAATCAGGCAGAGGAACATCCTCCCTTGCAGTGATCACTGCCAAACTCAGTGCTCACCTGACAGGCACAAGCATGAGGCATTGACTACCCTTCTTGCCGCCCCTCCCTTGGCCCCCCTCCTCCTCAGCCATGAGTGGTTGTTGGGATTATGCCTGAGATTCCCACCCCACCCCAAACCTTCCCCACATTCCCTCTGTCTCTTGTGGGTAGCCCTCTCTGCCAAGGGAAGGGAGGATGCTCCTGCCATTGGCATGCCCCTCCAGCCCCTCCCACTGGCCCTGGAAAGCTCCAGGTTTTTCATCAGATACAGGAGCACAGGGATGGGTCATTCTGTTTGTGGAGCCCCTCAGCCAAGGGGAAGGAGGTTTTCTTAGTTGAAGAAATCTCCCTGAAACTATGGTAAAAAGAAAAAGAGATAGTAGGGGAGAACAGATAAGAAAATTAATGACCAGGACTTCTAACAGCTATACAATAGGAATTCCACAAAGAAGGAATTAAGAAGGAATAGATTCATACCAAAGCATATTGTTAGGAAATTTCAAAAGTTAGAGAAAAAAAATATTTTACAAGCTTCTGGATGGGACAGAAAAAAAACCCAGATTGCACATGAAAGAATGAGAAATCAGAAAGGCTCTAGACATTTCAAATGTACCAATGAAAGCTGGAAGACAACAGAGAGATGCCTTCAACCTCTCAAGAAAATTATTTCTAACCTAAAATTCTATACCTAGCCAAACTGTCAATCAAATGTGAAGGTATAATGAAGACATTTTCAGATACACAAGCATTCAACAATTTTACCTCCAGAAGCTTCTTGATGTGCTTCCTCAAGATGAAAAATAAGCTAAGAGAAAAAAAAGAAAAAGAATAAGCTAAGAGAGGAAGATCATATATATCTACACATACATGTGTGTATATATATATATACATATGTAAGTGTGTGTGTGTGTGTGTGTGTGTGTGTGTGTGTGTGTGGACATGGATGATGCTACATAGATAAGAGATGGAATTCCCAGGATGATAAGAAAAGGAGATTCAAGGAAGGTATGGAGAGCAACCTGTCTAGCCTGAGATTTCTGAATGTCTTGCAATGAGAGTAATATGGTTGGTGAGGATTTTGCAACTGGATAAAAACATTAAAAAGTAGTAACTAAGCCCTGGTTGGCATAGCTCAGTGGATTGAGCACAGGCTGTGAACCAAAGCATCACAGGTTCAATTCCCAGTCAGGGTCCCCATGCCTGGTTTGCAGGCCACAGCCCCCAGCAACCGCACATTGATGTGTGTGTCTCTCTCTCTTTCTCCCTCCTTTCCCTCTCTAAAGATAAATAAATAAAATCTTAAAAAATAAAAGAATGGAATCTCTCGATTCTCCCTCCCAAAAAAAGTAATAACTATTAGCTCCATTGAAAATGAAGTTATTTGGAAAAGTAAAATAATTATAGTTTACTACATAGAAGAGCTGTAAAGTTATTAATTCATAGTCATAATAATGAAAACAATGAATATAGATCTAAACCTAAATTCTCATATATAATCTTTAGATTGAGAGGATGGAAAATGGAAATGGGCATGTGTGGCAGAGGTTGGGAAAGGAAAGAAGGTAAATCATCATCCAGAATATTGGTTTTATAATGCTTAGCACTGAAATCAAGAAAGCATTTTATTTAGAGACATGGAGGCAAACAGCTGCAAAAAAAACAGCTAAAAGATGTGAAAAATAATTTTAAAAATTCATTGGGAACCACATTACTTTGAATAAGCCAGGCATTGTGAAAACATATTTACTGTCTTTCACAAAGAATTTTCACTGGGAAATGATTCACAGAAAAGGGAGGAATTGCAAAAAGATTATGTATGCAATTGGAAGTAACAACGTGAAAGTTCATCTAAAAAAATAATAATTTGAGGCTCAACTGCTTTTAAAGCTTTATAGGATAAAATAAATACTAATAATGAAAAATTAAAATTAAATAACCCTAAATGGAAGCAATGCCATGAACAAAGCAGAAAATGAAACCAGAACAACTTACTTGTGTAAGAACTTTGGGAGGCCAGACCTTTATGGCCTCACAGTCTCACACCTTCCAAGGACTGTTAGGTTGTGAGAACATCTGAGTCACACACACACACACACACACACACACACACACACACACACGCACACACGAGTATGCCTACAATGGACAGATTCATCAAATTCAACAAAGAAATCCCAGCCTGAGTCCCCTTGGACTCTGCGGCCCTGAACACCAATCAGAAGCGGAAAGCAGAGAGCATCTCAATGAAGTGGCTGAGGCCTATCTGGAGGAGGAGTGCCCTGAGATGTTCAGAGGGATCACCTGGACTAAGTGTTCACAGCTTCTTATGCTCTACACACCAGCATTGAGCAAGAGAAGGGCCAAGGAACCTTGAGGAGAGGGGATATAAGGGGGTAGATGACCTAGTAGAAGAGAAACAGGAGGGTTTAGAGGAATGGTGCTTTTAGAACCCTACTTAACCCACTAAAAAAAAACTACTCTCAGAAGCTACAGGTTCAGGACATGAATGAGGACAGAGTGGGACATTTGTCAGCCCACTCCTGAGACTCTCTACAAAGGGACCTAAGTTTAATTTCTGTCCATGTTCTGAGCTCCCCAGGGAGAAAGCCTGGATAAGGCACATGGTCCTTTACTTTCTCACATTAGTATTATTTAATTACACTGTATTGTGTGGGGAGTATGTAGAAATGTTGTCTTTGATATTTAGTAATGGGAGAAAAAACTCAGAAGAAAATAAACTAGCCAGTGGTATTTAAAAAACAACAACAACAACAACAACTTTGAACCCTTTGAAAACACCACAGGAGAGAACATTTTCAGATCAATGAGGAAACCAAAAGTCCACATGAGCAGCCCAAGGCTAAGGCAGATTAGAATGTGAGATCTCACCTCAGTTATAAGAGGAGAGGCAGAATGGACAGGGACAAGAGGGAGGAAACCTCAAAAGACTGGAGTCCTGGCAGGCTATGGGAGAGAGGAGGAGAGGACACACAGCCACTCACATACCCAGAGAAATCTGCAGGTATTGAGGTTTCCAAGAAGGTGTGAAGGTCTAACACAGCTTGCCAAAAACAGGTAGAAAGAGTGTTGCTGAGCAGGAGGATGTGAGGCAGCTGAGAGGGGAGGGTCACATGGTCCTGACAGGGATGTAACCGGAATTTGGGACCAAGCCATGGGGATCTACTGGGTACACCAGGGAGGATAAAGGGGGTCCAGAGAACCAATGTGGGTCTTTCCAAGCCACCTCCTCCCCACCCAACAAAGAACACCAACAGCTTCCTCTGCAGGTAGGACCACCTTCAAGTGCAATTTCAGGAAACCCCACCCCAGGAGAGCCTCCTTGCCACAAATTATCTCCTTAACAAATGCTCAGTCACTTTAGGATAGCATGTTGCTCTGTATCTGGGGGACCCCTCTGCAAACCACCCATCAGGCCACAAAGATGCATGTCAACGCTTACATTTCCATGTAACTGGCTTCCTTTTTTTCCTATGTGTTTTATTTATAATGCATTAAAAATTATCTTGAAAGAAAAAATAAATAAATACATTTTTTAATTAGGAAAAAATAAAATTTGTCTCAGCAAGTGAGTAGATGGCCTAGAAGGCTAAGAACTGGTAATGCAGAGGAATGGAGTATGCAGACAGTACAGGCTATGAAGGAAAAGATGCAACAGTAAAATGTGCCTGATCCATTGGAAGACATTGGATGTTCTTTGGATGGGAGTCCTCAGGAATCTGACTCCAACTCCCTTTTGAATATATCACCCCACCTGCCATACCCTCAGTTTTCTTTCTGAGCTCTCTTTCCTCCATATTGGCCTCAATCACCCTCAGATAGATTTGGTGTCATTCCTTTTGATTGTTGCTCATTTATTCTTTGATCTATTTTTGTAAGTATTATTAATTGTCTTCTTTCTGCCAGGAACTGGGCGAGGCACTAGGGACAGAGATGAACATTAACACACATTATCGCTATCCTTCTAAAATTTGCCACCTGCTGCCAACAGAAATTCTGTCCCTGTCAACATCCTGCTTAATCACAACACCTTTCATGAAGCCTTTTTTGACATCATTCCACACTCAACTTCCTCCTCTGATTAAGCTCTTGTCGTCACCCACCATTAGTAGCAATTATGAAAGATGTGAAGGAATGTCTTGATCACGCTGGGCTATTTTACAAAATATTTTAAGTTTTTGTGATTAAGCTATGAAAACTCATTTTTTGTTCTTAGGTTTATTTTTAAAGTATTTTTTATTGATTATGCTATTACAGTTCTCCCAATTTTTCCCCTTTTATCCCCGCTTCACCCTGCCCCTCCAACCCTCCATTATCCTCCCCCCACCGCCTTAGTTCATGTCCATGGGCTGTATATATAAGTTCTTTGAGTCCTCTGTTTTCTATACCATTTTATGTTGGGAACCACCCTGCCTGGTTTCAAGAGCTGTAACCCCGCCATGGCTAAGGCTGAGCGAGCAACCTTCAGACCATAAGCCATTAAGGAGACAAAGCTTATCTCCCTGGCAGGAGTGCCACTTCTGCTCCTTTTTCCATAACTGGCCCCCAATGCTTGATCAGTTAGCCAATGACAGGTAAGATTCCCCAAGGGGGGAACCACCTGAGATAGGCATGATCACGTGGAGGCCCCAGGGAAGGACTTGGGAGGCTACAGCAAAAGGGGGTGATGGACCCTCACCTCTCGGCTTTGACATAGCCTGAGTTTTCATTCTGTCTGTGAGAAGTCTCCTAATTTCTTGGCTATCTTGCCTCCTCTACCTGACTTAAGCCTGAAACAATGACAGAGGGTGGTGCAACCCTGTGCTGGAAAGGGCAGGTTCCCTAAGTAATCAGGTCTGAGAAAGAATAAATAAACTCCTGTGAAACCTGCTTTTCTAAGAATGCTCTTAATTAAATGATAAAGGCCTGAGCAGGAAATGAGTTTGTTTCCCAAAGTTTTGTAGCCTTTTAGCTGATAGACCCTGACTCAGAATGAGCCCTAGTAGTTCTTTATATGCTATCGTTTGATCCTTCCTGCCTGACAATAATTAATAAGCTGTACCTGTATTCCTGTGCAAATTAAACCAAATAAAAGCCTGGGTCTAGGCAAGGGTGTGTGCGCACTCTCTCCTCTTGAGAGAGTGGCCAGGCTGCTCTGAAGCACCCTCCCCTTGAGAGGGTAGCTGTGTCATCCCTTTTCCTCCACAGGACTCGGTAGTCCATGTGAATGTTTCATTTCATCCATAATGACGTGGACACTGCAGGCAGGTGTCTGAATCAATTTTTTTTATCTTTCCCCATCTATTTTATGCCTACTAATTATGTTTCTTCTTCCCTGTACCTTTTCCTCCCTATTCCTCCCTTCCCCCTCCCCACTGAACTCCCTCTGTGTGCTCTCCATTTCTCTGATTCTGTTCCTGTTCTGTTTGCTTAGTTTTTGTTTTCATTGCTTTTCTTTTTTTTAGGTTCATTTGTTGATAGTTATGAGTTTGTTGTCCTTTTGCTGTTCATATTTTTTGTCTTCTTCTTTTTGTTAGGTAAGTCCCTTTAACATTTCATATGATAAGGGCTTGGTGATGATGAACTCCTTTAACTTGACCTTATCTGGGAAGTACTTTATCTGCCCTTCCATTCTAAATGAAAGCTTTGCTGGATAGAGCAATCTGGGATGTAGGTCCTTGCCTTTCATGACTTCAAATACTTCTTTCCAGCCCCTTCTTGCCTATTAGATTTCTTTTGATAAATCAGCTGATAGTCTGATGGGAACTCCTTTGTAGGTAACTGTCTCCTTTTCTCTTGCTGCTCTTAGGATTTTCTCTTTGTCTTTAATCTTGGGTAACTTAATGGTGATGTGACTTGGTGTGCTCCTCTTTGGGTCCAACTTCTTTGGGACTTTCTGGGCTTCTTAGACATCCTGGAAGTCTATTTCCTCTGCCAAATTGGGGATGTTTTCCTTCATTATTTGTTCAAATAAGTTTTCAATTTCTTGCTGTTGTTCTTCTCCTTCTGGCACCCCTATAATTCAGATATTGGAACATTTCAGGTTGCCCCAGAGAGTCCTCAGCCTCTCTTCATCTTTTAGGATTCTTGTTTCTTCATTCTGATTCAGCCGGATGTTTATTTCTTCCTTTTGTTCCAAATCATTGCTTTGAATCTTGGTTTCCTTCTTGTCACTGTTGGTTCCCTGAATATCCTGCTTTATTTCATTTTGGGTATCTTTCACTTGTTCTTTCATTTTTTGACCAAGCTCAATCAGTTCTGTGAGCATTTTGATTACCAGGGGTTTAAATTCTCCATCAGTTAGGTTGGCAACATCCTCATCAGTTAGTTCTGAGGCTTTGCTCTGTTCTTTCATTTGGGCCATATTTCTTTGTCTTGGTGTACCTGGGAAGTTGTTAGGTATTCACCTGGCATGGTAACCCTCTTTGCTGCACTGCCTATGGGAGAGGGGCCAGAGAGGGAGCAATGCATCTTGCCTGCTAGTCTCTAGAGCACTTTGCACCAGACTCTTGAGTCAGACGGGAAGTATCTCTCACCAAGGCAACTCCAGCCATAGCCCACAGTCAGCTCTGAGTCTCGGTTCCCCCCCCCCCTTTTTTCATTTTTATTTTATTTTAATTGTTGTTCAAGTACAGTTTTCAGTCTTTTACTCCCATCCCAGCCCACCCCCCAGTCCTCCCCACCACCCTCCCATTTCCAACCCCCCCATGTGTCCATGTTTTGTAAATGTGTCCAGTTTTTGTCCATGTGTCCTTTATACTTGTTTCTGTAAACTCTTCCCCTTTGCCCCTGAAATTCCCTCCCCTCTCCCCTCTGATCACTGTCAACCTGTTCTCTGTGTCAGTGTCTTTGGTTATACTTTGCTTGTTTGTTTGTTGTTTAGGTTCCTGTTAAAGGTGAGATGACATCGGTTCTCCCCTTAAGTCAGTCTCTCCCACGCAGCGGTTCCCCAGAACTTGACAGTCAGCCCCACCCCTCAACCACCTCCCAGCAGTTTTTCTGAGTTGCCCACCAGGCGGGGTCCGCCTTACCTGTCTGGTTGTTCTGGTTGATTTTTTTCTTTAATTCCTTGGTTGTCAGAGTTCCATGCATTTTGATTTTTCTGGTGCTTCTGGTTGTTTATTGATTTTAGATTGGTTGTTATCCTTCTTTTGGTTGTGAGAGGAAGCGGAGGGTTTCTACCTACACCTCCATCTTGGTCGGATCTCTGTTCTTAGGTTTAAATCATTAAGCACTTTTTAATTTATCATTAAACTGACAAATTAAGTTTTTGTCAGTTTCATCCTTAAAACTAGAAAAGCCAAAATTTTCTTTTGGCACTATTATAGAAATCACCTGATTTTCAGACTGTGCTTTGAGTCAATATTTTCTGCTTTTGAGTTGATTTTCTTCTTCTCTAAGCTTTCCAGCCCCATGGACTCGATCATCACAGACTCTGTCCTTGCATTTCTCAAGTTCTTCACACTGCCCTATGGTAGCAGCTGCTTGGCACCTAATATTTTGCCTTCCTGAGCATTTTATTCTAGTCTACCACTCAGTCACCTGTTTGACCCTCCACTGTTTATCAGGCTTGCAAGAACATGCCCAACATAAGTTTTTAAACTGCCTTTAGCCCCAGTCTGGCCCCATAAGCAACCTTGGTTCCCCTCCCTCCATTTCCCGGAGTGACTGTTGCCTGAAAACATCCTGTCCCAATTTTGGTAGCAGTGACACCATCAGTTACCGAAACACATTCCTATTCTGACTATAAGCAGAATCACCAGTTAGTTCTCAGAATCAATAGATAGACTCAGAATTAGGTGGGAGAAGCACAGACCAAATCACACCGTGGAACTCATTCTGTAAACACAAGCTGCTGCCAACAGGGCAACCAACGCTGTAGCATGGACCCATGACAAAGTCCCCACACCAGGTCATATCTTGACTCTCCAGTGGCAAACTGTCTGTAGACTCACTGAGAAAACCAACCAGCCTGGACTGCCCTGTTTATCCTGTTTTGTCACAGTCAGGAAAGGAGCCCATCCTGGCACCTCACCAGGGAAGGGATAAAAGCCCAGCCATTCCTGGAACTACACCTGGCACTCCTTCCAAGTAGTCAGCTCCGGGACATGGGAAGTCCAGAACCTTCCACCCAGATACAACAAGCATGATGTTGCCTTTCCTGCTGTCCCTTCTGCTTGTTCTGGGTCCTGCAGTCCCCCAGGAAACCCAAGATGGTAAGTTGGGAAGCAAGGGCTGGGTATGGAGGAGAACAGAGGGTAGGTAATGAATAAGACAGATGTGCTGGGAGAGGAACCCAGATGAAGCTGGGATTCCCAGTGTATGGTAGGAATGGGTGTTCCAGGCTGTCAGCTAACTCAGCTCACATGCTTCTAGAAGCAATTTAGAGACCTTCTGGACCCATATTAAATAAGGCCTTAAATAATTAGAATTAAAAATTCTTAGTAGACAAATGAACAAAACTAAGATGTAGACAAGTGAAGTGACTTGTCCTAGGTCACAGCCAGGACAGGGCAGAGGCCACACAGCTGGAACTTTCTGTTCCTCCTTCCTTCCAATAGCTGGATGCACTTATCTGACTCTCAGAAATAAATATGGCAACTCCGAAGAGCACTTGTAAAAACACATTAGCATATTAACTGGAGGATGCTTCTAGAAACAAAGCCATTCCCTCATTCCACAGTTAGTCACTACAACAGTGGACCTGGAAGGCTAGAGACTGGGAAAGAAACCAGATGGAGGTCGGGCAGAACTAGGGTCAATTTTAGGACAGAGTAGTGAGGCTTTTCTTGGCCTATAAAATTTCAGGATGATGTAAGCTAAATTGTACAAGTTTAGAATTTATTGCATTCACAAGCTGTCAGAATATATCTTTTATGACAATTGATCCTATTTAGACTATCAATCACATCCTACACCAAAATGTAATTTAGTCAGGGTTCTTTAGAGAAATGCAATGAATGCTACATATGTGCACAGAAAGAGAGATTTCTTTCAAGCTTATGGCTCACAGCACTGTGGGGGCTGCAAGTCTGAAATCTGCAGGGCTGGTCAGCACAGTGGAGATGTGGAGATGTGGTGTTTAGTTTTGGGTCCAAAGGCAGTCTGGAGGCAGAATTCCTTCTTCTTCTGGACACTTCAGTCTCTTCTCTTGTGGTCTTTAACTGATTAAAGGAGGCTCACCCACATTACAAAGTGGAACCTGCTTCATCAATATCTACTAAGTGAAATCATAATCATATTCAGAAACTAAGAGATTAACTTCATTAGTGTAACTGGAAATCTGCTATATGACCTCTAAAATTAGTATCACCTATGAGAGTTCTATCAGGAAACCATTTTAAAATTAATTATGAAAATGCTCCAACCATCTACCACTCCCTTACTCACACAAAATTGCAGGGACTCTTCTAAAAAAAAAAGGAGAGAGAAGCAAGGGCAACCCTGGTATATATGAACTCCATCCTGTTCTTACTTTATGCTGATCCAATCCAGGTCATTTCCTGAGGTTTCTAGTCAATTCTCTTTCCTACACTTTCTAACTGTATGTATTTGTCAGGTTCAACTAGGTAATGTTCCAGTGACAAGGACACTTTTTTGTGGCTTCACTCAAAAAATGTTTATTTCTTGCTCATTTAAAGATGAATACACATCAGTCAACTTGGTGTGCTCCCAGGGATGACTCAAGGATTTAGGTGGTTTGCATTTTGGGACCCTCTTCTTCATCCTCTGGCCTCCACAGTCATCACCTAAATGAAGAGAGACAAAGGGTTCAAACCAGCTTGCAGGCCTCTGACCAGAAGAAAGACATCACTTTCCCTCACATTCCCTTTTGACAGAACTCAGTCATGGTCGCAATATACCTACAAGAAGACTGAGAAATATTATCTCTCATGGGCTAAGAAACAAAACAGTGAAGTGAAAAGACAACATTGTCTCTGAAATATCATCCCCAGAATAGAAGTAGAGCCCCTTCTCTCACGTGAGCTTCCAAGGGTATGTGGCTGACAACAGCGTGGTGAGAGCTGGGGAGGAGGAAGCCCAGTGACCAGGCCTCCCTTCCTTGTCCTCTGCTGTGCCACTGTGGGATTCCTCTGTGTGGACCCCACATCTGAATCTTTTCTCCTCTTTTGCAGGGCCTTATTCTCTGACCTTCCATTCCATTGGAATATCCGGGCCTGAGGCAGGCTTCCCCAGTTTTCAGGCCACTGGCTACCTCAATGACCAGGCCTTCTTTCACTATGATCATGAAAGTGGAAAGGCTGAGCCCCGAGGCCCATGGAAACAAGTAGAAGGAATGGAGGACTGGGAGGAAGTCAGTAAACATCAGAAGGCCAGGGGGGACTTCTTTCTGAAGAACCTGAAAGAAGTCATGGACTATTACAAGGACAGAGGTAAGTGACTTATGGACTGCTGGGGTGGAAGGTCTTAGCTAAAGAGGCAGCTCTGCAGTTGAGTGGAATGGAGTCTGCAAACTGGACTGTCAGGCCATAGGAGGAGCCAGCAGCACATTCAGAGATTCACAGGCACTTCTGCATACCCCTCACCCACAACACACCTGTGTTTTCCTCCTTCATTGTTACTTTCCCCATCCTCACTCCCAGACCTCACATCAAGTGAAGTCAGTGTGAGCCCTTTTTATTATTATTTTTATCCTCATCATTTTTAATTGCTTTGAGAGAGAAGGAAAGTGAGAGAGACAAAGGGAGAGAAACATCAATGTGAAAGAGAAACATCCATCACTGCCTCCTATACACACCTCTACCAGGGATCCAACACACAACCTTTCAGGTTACAAAACATTGCTCCAACCAGCTGAGCCACACTGATCAAGGCAGTATCAGCCCTTATTGACATACATCTGACCTCTCAGCTCCACACCCCGCACCTGCCTAAAGTTGATCCCACTTTAGAAGGTCTCAGACTCACTTCCATGCAAGGATGCTAGATGGGGAGTGAGCTAACCTTAGGGTAATTCTGACCAGGGTTCAGGTGCTGACTCTGCCATTCACTAGCTGTTGGACAGTGAACTTGCGCTTAACTATCTGGTCTGAATCTGCAAAAACTGGAGCACTGAGTCCTGCCTCCAAAAGATTCCATAAAATTTATCTAGGCAAATTCCGTGAAAGCTAGAATATAGCCTGTCTTGACTCCCATGGATCCCCATAACCTAAGACAGACAATGAATATGATGAATGATTGAAAGTACGTAGTATGAACCATGGCTCGAACTAGCAGTTCAGGAAGGATTGAATTGAAAACCATGAACAGATAAAGTTCCATAAAATCATAAAGACCCTCCTGTTCATAATGAGGAGACTTGGGTGAAAGGGTCATCCGGATCGAGGTGTGAGGTGCCAGTACAGAGTGGAGCACAGAGACTAGTTCTCATGTTTCCCAGACCAGCACTCTCTCCTAAAACACACTGCCTAACCCCCAAGCCAGACAATCGCTGGCCTGGTGTACAGTGATTTTAAATTGTTATAGAGTGAGAGTCAAAAGATGGGTTTCTGAGTATTAAATTACCCAAGAAGTTACATGAAATATGAAAGTTTTCAAAAGGAAGCAAAGGTTACTCAGAACCCTGAAGGACATGGAATGGGATGCCCCTGTGTGAAAACAGCCTGAGTTGTGCTCAGAAATAGGAAAGGGGGTGGCATAGGTGTCTGGGAAGGACTCTGAAACAAAGCCTGATTGACTGGAATAGAAATGTTGATGTGAGTAACCATGAGCAAAGAGGATAAAGACATGAACACAAGGGTATTAGGAAATGATAAGACCTAGCATTTATTGACCACTACATGCTCAGCATGTGTAATGACACATGCAATGATCACAATAACCCTCTAGCATACTGCTATTGCCAATGCCATTTTAGAAATGGGAAAATGGAAGCAAACCAGGTTAATGGCTGAAGTTTATGCAACAGGCCAGATAAGAGTGGAGACAGATCTAGGATCTGAGCCCAGATAGCTTGAGATCAGAGTCTGTACCAATAACACTAATCAGTATCCTGTAAATACCTACTTTCATAATCAAAATAAAGCAGTTTGGTCCCCCTTTCCTAAGTAGGCCGAAGAGGTGTTGCTAATTGGGAAAAGGAGCCAATATTAAGGATTTGTGGTGAAAATATCAAACACCACAATAGAGAAAAAAACTAATCAACTAATGTTGACTCAATTGGAGACATCAACACCAGGTACAACAGGGAAAAAGGACAGATTGCACAATCTCTTTTAAAGTACAGATAATTTTTATTTAACTGGTCAATGCTCTTTGGTGTGTTAGTGTCCAATTCCTAAGACTGT